>NC_053141.1:4332710-7172796 GCF_016808335.1 Panicum virgatum | reverse complement strand
TTGTTCAAATTCCAAATTCTCCTACCCCGCAAGAAGATGACCGCATGCCGCAGAAGAGTTCTTCAGAAAAACAGGACAATTTAGACAAATATGACAAATTCATAACGAACTATCAATTCGAGTCGAAGGCGGATGGCCCCCAGCGCACCACATCCAATACGACGAAGACCTTCTGCGACACACTCTCAGATTCTCTCCCCGAGTCAAGCTAGACAAGAAACTCTACCCGAATTCGGATCAGGTTCTTCAAGGAAACTGACTCGCAATACAACCCGATTCGGATAAGAAGACTGAATCCGACAAGGAGTCGACTTTCACTGTCACTATAAAAGGAGAACTGCAATCCTCAATTCAGGAAGAGAGACAGCAATCCTCCGAAGATGAAGAACTACTGTTCCAGCAAGGCTTTCCGCTCAAAGAAGACATCGCCAATCCAAAAATCCGCAGCCACAATCGCGAAATTTTCATGGCCTTTCTCTCAGATGCCACGAACCAAAAAGCTAAATCCACATCATTAGAAGACCTGGACTATGATGATTTCCTTTCTGAACCAGAGGTGAACGAAGCAACAACAACTAGCTGCGAAATTCCTTCACCTCCACCAGGAATCACAGTCACTGTCCATCTGGACAACAACCCGAAGATGATTCTCAAGGCAGAGCACCATCAACAACTCGGTGACTCCTTTGACTATTCCAACAGTGACTTACACAATGTTATCAACATTGGTCGCAACGCGAAAACAATCATCATCAAAAAAAGGGAAGACCATGAAGAAGTCGAAGCCTACAGTCCGACATCCAACTATCAGATACCCGATATTTGCGGGTACAACTCGCGGAAGAGGCGCCGCGACAAGGCAGCACCTCCTTCCCAACCAAAGCAGTCGAAGATTGATTCCACTCACCAGAAAATTCACTCAAGATGCTTCCTGCACCCCAAAGGAAAGCACTCGAGTTTCCAATGCATCACCCTTCGCAAAGCACTCGGAGCACCTCCAACTTCTGCCAACAAAGACAACAAAGAAGAGAGCCAATACGAGCAATATCATGTCTAACAAATGAAGACAAATGTGCCAGTTACATAATGGAGTCATCTATAGGGCTTACCCCTAGCCTTACACCCAATAAAGGCTAGGATGGGTTCGCCCGAGCTCTGACTCGAGTCATCTATTGGGCTTACCCCCGGTCTTATACCCAATAAAGGCTAGGATGGGTTCACCCGAGCTCTGACTCAACATCAAAACCACTCGTACTGGCAACCGAGTCATCTATAGGGCTTACCCCCGGTCTTATACCCAATAAAGGCTAGGATGAGTTTGCCCGAGTTCTGACTCGAGTCATCTATTGGGCTTACCCCCGGTCTTATACCCAATAAAGGCTAGGATGGGTTCGCCCAAGCTCTGACTCAACATCAAAACTACTCGTACTGGCAACCGAGTCATCTATAGGGCTTTACCCCCGGTCTTATACCCAATAAAGGCTAGGATGGGTTCGCCCGAGCTCTGACTCAAGTCATCTATTGGGCTTACTCCCGGTCTTACACCCAATAAAGGCTAGAATGGGTTCGCCCGAGCTCTGACTCAGTTCACCACTCATATTGGCAGAAGACAAATACTCAAACCGATCCCCAGTCTTACACCCAATAAAGGCCAGGATGGATCCACCCGAGCAAAATTCTAATATAAAGAATTCGAGTGCTTCAAATTTGGATGAAAGAGAAGATTTCGTCGCCGGAGACATGAGCTCCCCCCTCCCAAGGGGTTACTTCTTCAGGAGTTGATACTCTATCAGTTACTCCGAATACCAACCTTTCTTTGTTCACTCAAAGTCAAAAGCACGGCGAATTGGGTAGCTGGGGCTAAGGGACATGTTCATTGCGGCCCTAGAGACAAGTTCTCTGCCTTCAGTAGTAAAACCTAAGAGACATGAGCTCCCCCTCCCAAGGGGTGGTAACTCCTTCGACTACCTCGAATACCAATCTTTCTTTGTTCACTCAAAGTCAAAGGCACGGCGAATCGAGTAGTCGGGGCCTACGGCCCTAGAGACGAGTTCTCTACTCCCTCGTCCATGAGACGACAACTTATTCGACTACTACGGTACTCGATGGGGCAAGCTCCCTATTTCCCAAGAGGAATTCTTTGTCCATGAGGCGACAAATTATCGACTACTTCGGTACTCGATCTTCGGATGGGACAAGTTCCCTATTTCCCAAGAGGAATTCTTCGTCCATGAGGCGACAAATTATCGACTACTTCGGTACTCGATCTTTGGATGGGACAAGTTCCCTATTTCCTAAGAGGAATTCTTCGTCCATGAGGTGACAAATTATGAACTACTTCGGTAGTCGATCTTCGGATGGGACAAGTTCCCTATTTCTCTAGAGGAATTCTTTGTCGATGAGGCGACAAATTATCGACTACTTCGGTACTCAATCTTCAGATGGGACAAGTTTCCCTATTTCCCAAGAGGAATCATTCATCCATGAGGTGACAATTCGTCGACTACTTTGGTACTCGACCTTTGGAGGGACAAGTTCCCTATCTCCCAAGAGGATTTTCTCGTCCACGAGGCGACAAATTATTGACTACTTCAGTACTCGATCTTCGGATGGGACAAGATCCCTATTTCCCAAGAGGAATTTCTTCATCCAGGGGATGACAAAATATGGACTACTTCAGTACTCAATCTTCGGACAGGACAAGTTCTCTATTTCCCAAGAGGAATTTTTCATCCATGAGGCGACAAATTGTCGACTGCTACGGTACTCGACCTTCAGAGGGACGTATTCCCCATCTTCTAAGAAGATTCTCTCGTCCAAGAGATGACTATTTCGACTACTTCGACACTCTATCCTCGGACGGGACCAGATCCCTATCTCCCAAGAGGAATTTCTTCGCCCATGAGACGACAAATTATCAACTACTACAGTACTCGATCCTCGGACGGGACCAGCTCCCTATCTCCCAAAAAGGAATTCTTTTTCGTCCATGAGACGGCAACTGATCGAGTACCTCGGTATTCAATCTTCGGACGGGACAAGGTCCCTATCCCCAAAGACTTAGTCACCCAAGAGATGACAATTCATCGACTGCTACGCACTCGATTTTCGGAAGATTCAAAACTTCTAACTCCTAGAAGGAACCCTCCTTCCTCAAAGCGACAACTCGTCAACTACAACAGTACTCGACCAAAAGGAGACAAGCTCTCAACTAAAGGATTCCTCACACGAGAAGACCTGCCCATCGCTACGGCTCTCAACAAAGAGGATTCAACCGTCCACTAGGCAAGAAAAACCTCGACCACTATTCGAGTGACTATGGGACAAGATCCCCATTTCCTAAAAGGAAACATTCGACTACTACGGTACTCGAAGATGCAACCCAACAAAGCCGATGACAAGCTTCGTAAAAAAGCAATCAGTCGAACAATCGACAACTCAAGAGAAAAAAAGTACTATACATACAAATGTCAAAAGTACTCAAGTGGACTGACTCCCACACAAAAGCCAAGAGGATATTACAACCATTGCTTAAGCCTCAGGCGCTGGCTCCAAGATGCTGATAACCTTATCAGCAATGGGTTTCATCTCTGCGACATATTCAAAGAATCGCTCCTCTAAACAGCCAACGGCAACCCCATCGCCAATAAATGGCAAGTTCATGGAAGGGAGAAAGGACTTAACTAATCCTAAGGCATGAGCCAAGTAATCCCTAGAAGTGTCGGAGAAGAAGCTGCTGAGACGCTGGGGGGCTTCACGAAGGCGATCCAGCAAACTCTTGCCACCAGCTTCCTCATCATCGACCATATCGACGACTACTTGAGCCGCCGCCGCAAGATCAGCCAGCTGCTGAGCTTTCTGATCACAATCAGCCACCAAGTCCCTGATCCGCTTCATATCGCTGACCATCTACTTGTCAGCATCAGCCTTGATCTTGGATAGCTTCTCCAAAGCATCTGCGTGACGATACATAATATTGGTCAGATCAGTCACCTCATTATCCTTTCACAACAAACAAGCTTTTAAGCTCTGTCAAAGCAAGGAAAATATGAGAACATAAGAAAACTACTCGAGGGACACAGAAGAAAGAAGGAAATACCTTTCTTCTCTTTGGCAGCAGCCTTAACCTTCCCCTGCAGCTTGGAGGCCTTCTCCTTCAGAACAGAATTGTCCTGCTCCAAAGTCTCCACCTGGGCTTCCAGTAGCTTGACCATCTCCGACTGCTCCCGAGAACAATTCTCAAGAGCAGCCATCTTTTCAAGCTGAAGCGACTGGTCAACCGTTAGCTGGATATCCTCCCCGGCCCACCGAAGAAACTCGGCTTGCTCTGCGACTTGTTTGGCCAGATTCTGCCAACAAAGCGTGATCAAGACAAAGTACTCGACAATAACAACGAAAGTACTCAAGCACAAGAAGCCACTTACGGCAAGAGTAGAATGACAGCCTAGAATATCTTCGGCTACCGCAGTCGATCCCTCGACTGGCTTCTCCGCCTCCTGCTGCAATGACTCCAGCGGAATCAGATCAACATTTGCTGCAGGCAGAGGACTCTTCGGTTGATCCCCGGTCTGCTTGTCGGAAAAGCACAAAAGACATTAACAAAAACTCGACGAAAAAACCAGTCGATCACATCAAGTCACTTACCAGTGCCCGCGACCAGAGAATTCTTGTCTGCTTCCTTGGTGACCAGATTTTCTGCCTCCCCAGCAGCAGAATCAGCCTCCCGATCACCCTCCTTTGGCGAACCAGGAGGCAACTGGGTGATGTTCTTAAGGGAACCAAAGATACCTTTCTCCAACTCATCAAACCCAAGAGCATCGGGATTGCTACAAAAGGAAGAAGCACTCGACATCTCAATCACAGTATCAAAAGATCAAATACAAACAGTCAATCAATAGACACACTTACTGAGAGGAGTGCTTCAGAACGAATCTCTTCGCCTTGACAAACATCAGGACCACGGTCCGTCCCGAAGCGCTCTGCCCCTTAGCAGGGCTGCTCCCACCGGACTCAGCCAGCGCTGCAGGAGTCGAGTTGGCAGGGCTCACGATAGAGCCCACAGCCTGCCTCTTAGAAGGGGAAGGAGGCCTAAGAAAGAGAAAAGCCATCAAAATCAAGCGCAACACCCCAGAAAAGTACAATCCGTACTCACCTGTCACTACTCCCAGCAGAAGCGGCCCTCCACTTCCAAGTCCTCACAGACTCAACGTCTGGCTCATCCGCCGTCCGCTCCTGGACGTCCGATGCCGTCTGACTAGCCGAAGGACCTGCAAGCAAGATACAACTGCGATCAAACAAGAATCCAATGGCAATTTCAAACCAAAATACAAGGCAAAAGAAGTCAGCTGCACACTTGAGTCAGTATATGCCAGAGGCACATCCTCGGGCAGCGGAGGCCTACTCTGATAGTTTTTGGGATTAATTTGCACGAAAGATACCAGATCAACTCGACTACTCGACAAAAAGTACTTGAACTACACTTCAGTCGACTACTCGAAAAAAGTACCTCCCGAGGACGCCTCCCTGCACTAAAACTCCCAGCAATATTGGTCGTCCCAGCCACGTTCTTCAGCAATCGCATCACCCGATCCTTCAGATCATCCTCAGTAATCTTGGATCGGCTATAACGGGAAGGATCTGTCCCTCCCGTATACTGAAAGCCCAAATGGATCTGCCGCTGTAACGGCTGGATCCTCCGCATTGACCAATGCGCAATCACAGAAGCACCGCAAATTCGGTGATCCGCCTTCACCCTCTAAAATTCTCCAAGGAGAAAATTGACCTGATCTACATTGCTGCCCCTGGAATTCCAACTAGGCTTCTTCATAGGGGGGCCAGGAGTGCGAAGGGGAAGAGAAGAAGAAAGGTTCCTAACATAGAACCACATCTCTTTCCAGTCAATGACCTTGTCACTCAACTCATTGGAGATGTATTGGGGTTTCTTCCCTTGACGGAACTGCAACCCAGCACCCCCAACCACATCTATCTTCGACTCACTAGGCTGGGGTTTCAGATGAAAAAAATACTGGAAAAGATCAAAGTGGGGCTCAATCCCCAGAAAGGCTTCACACAAATGAACAAAGATCGAGATGTGAAGAATAGAATTAGGGGTCAGGTGATGCACCTGAACCCCCCAATGATGAAGAAGACCTTGGAAGAAATCAGAAATGGGAAAACCGAGCCCACGAAGAACATGAGAAAGAAAAATGACGGATTCGTTTCCTCCCTCACGAGGAAAAGACTCCCCATCCGAACGCCTCCAATGGATCACATTCTGGGGCTGAAGAAGGTGACCTTCTACCAGATCCAGAAGATGCGAGTCGGTTCACTTACTTGACTTCCACCCATGGACCTCCACCTCGCCAAGGGCAGCGTCGTCCACCTTCTCCTTCGAAGCAGATCTCTTCGGCGCCATTGGAACAAATCTCTCTTACTTCACGCTCGGGGGCTAGCGGTGGCTAGTTTCTTGCGGCACTCGGAGGCAAGAGAAGATGAGTCTGGCGGCGGCGGAAGAGGGCTAAGGAAGCGTACTAAACCTAGATTTACTAGAGCAGTTAAATAAGCAGAGCCAGTGGCAGTAAGGTAAAATAACAAGAACCCCAAAGGTCACGCACCGGCTTCAGAGTTATTTCGGCCAACAAATCCAGACTCCTTCATGGAAAAAGAATCAGAGCAAAAAGCAGAGATTTCCATTCAGGGATTACATTCCAGTAAAGGAAAATACACAGATCTCAATAGTTTCACCACTCGAAACCACTCGATCTCAATTACAAAGCGGACAGCCCAAGGGCTGATACAAAGATACAAAGTTCGTTACTCCCAAAAGGGGAGTAACCCAGATACATTCAAGGAAAAAGGCTTGTTGCAAGAAGATATGGATGGATCCAGAACATCACAAATCCTCTTCTTGCATCTGCTCTTCTCCCTGATATGTTTTGCAACAAAAACAATGACATCTCTCCAGAGGCCATCAGGGGGGAGACAACCACAGTTCCCACCCAAAAGCTTCTGATACGGCTTCCACCAGCTCCCCACCTAGACAACTAGGATGGCTACGATGTGAGGAGCAAAGGCGGCGGCCTGAGAGAAAACAAGTGTTTGTGCTGCTCGCAAACACTCTTCTAGCACCTACAAGGACAAATCGAGTACTCCCATCAGGAGGTCGAGTACTCTCAAGCAAAGAACTCCACTTGGAACCCATTGCTACAATTGCAAAGACTAAGGAAACAAGTGCCAGAGTCACTGCTTAAATAGAAGAAGCAGGGAGGTTCACGGGCGAAACAGAAAAGATTCTACAGCAGTACTCGCCATGTGGACCCACAGGCAAACAGTACACCGCTCTGCCACCTTTTCAGAAGATTCGCTGCAGCACTGATGAGCTCAGAAAGATTGCGGAGGACACGATATTATCTCCTGGACCCTTAACCTCAAATCACGGATTCGAATCCAAGACTCGGGGGCTGCGGAATACGTGTCATAAATGGCAATTTTTTCAAAAAGTTCCAAACTCCAGACAGAAGATCAAAAAACCCAGAAGACCAAGTTGATCCTCAGCCCGATTCATCAAATCAAACTAAGGCTCGGGGGCTACTCCATATGGAGCGCGAGTACATCGCGCGCCATTTCAGAAGAAGAAATTTGGGGCTAGAGCACCTCATAGCCTCGATGCAGCCAGGGAAGTATTCGGAAGACTACTCGAGGCGCTCAAAGGACTCCAAGCCTAAGCAATGAATTCTAGAAGCACTCAATGGACGTCTTCAGAAGTACTCAACGCATGCAGGACTCGACTACGAAGAGCTTGGGGGATTGTCGGACCCAGGATAGTGGGACTGCCCACGGGCATATAACATTCTAGAGTAGGGAGTAGCACATGGTTATGACCTACCTCTTGTTATATCTACCCGAATAGGAGTAGAACTAGTCGACGGTCTCAGGAACTAGCCGATCCTCTCGGACTAGAGTCCTAACAGAACTCGACTAGGATTTCCATGTAACCCTGCTTCCCTCGGTCATATAAGGGCGAGCAGGGACACCTCCAAAGCATCGAACAATATCTGAGGGAATACAAACCACCACACAGGACGTAGGGTATTACGCTCCGGTGGCCCGAACCTGTCTAAATCCTTGTGTCCATTGCACCATCGCATTCTGATCTCGGCGAGTCCCTACTAATAACCACTCTCCTCGGGATAACCCTCGGAGAACCCGATGGTAAAACACCGACACCATGTTCGAGAGTTCCTTTGCCAGCATTTGTATCTCATGAGCCTGCTCTACTACAGATCGGTCATCGACCATCTTGTAGTCATAGAGCTGCTCCATCTTATATAGCTCAGTGCCAGCATCGGCAACCCCGAACTTAGCCTCAAGTGCATCCCACATGTCCTTGCCCGTAGGCATGTCCATGTACACCTGCAGCATGCTCTTTGCCAGTACATGTTGGCGGTCATTTTTAGTGATTTCTACCGCCAATATTCCTTCGGATTTCAGGCTCTCAGGACCATAATACATCAAATTTCACTAACATTAATGAGTTCCACGAGTTTTGGTGATTATTTGATTTAAGGAACACAACATATGAATTTGAGCCAAAATGGGAGAAAACCCAAGCCGGCCGGCCTACTCCTACACCATTTCATCATGCAACTCCTCGAAAGTGGTCCTAAGCACATTATAAAGCAAATCGCAAGTGTTCAACACAAGTACTTTCAATCAAGATCGAAAGGCATGCACCAAGTCTATTCGGGTCCACAATCAATGACAAACCATTCAACAAAGGCCCGAACCGACTTGAGAAGCATCACAAGACCCTGGATTAACATGACACAGCAACGGAGGACCGAGACGTGCCAGAGCCACGGAGACCGGCCTAGGTGAGGCCGGCCGGCCTAGGAACCACATGGAAAATGCCGAGCAGCTCACAACCGACTCCAGGAAACGATCCAAGCCATCCAGAGAAAGTCGGCGCCAGATGGCGCAATCCCCAGGCTGACCGGCCTAGGGGAGGCCGGCGGGCCCCACCTGTCAACCTCTGGAGCTCCCCCTTGGTGTGGAAGTTAATCTCAACCGCCTTACCGGCTTACAACCGACGCCAACCTCTGAACCGACCTTGAAGCACTATAAATAGAGCTCACTCTCTCACTTGTAACACACACCATCCATTAGAGAAAAGTGTTCACTCTTGAGCTCTCTTTGTATTAGAATAGGGAGAGAGTGAGGTGAGAAGCTTTGGTGCAAACCAAGCTTAAAGGAGCGGGCTCGAGTTCTCTCGGGTCTTACTCCATCTTTTGTACCCGCCTCGGAGGAATATATCTTTGAATAAGTTCTTCGTCTCAACTTCAGTTTCTCCCTAGCTTTACTTTCTGCATTAGTTACTTGTTTAATTACTTTCTTTGATTTGCGGGATCCTAAGTCTACGTAAGTAGCAAGTTCTACTTATCTGAGGTTACTTTCTATCTAAGTACACGGTAGGAGCAAGTAGCTCGATAGTTGTGGGCGTCGTGTCCAGGCTTGGCTAGCTATCTCAGGTTGTGTTCCACCCCATGGTACCGTTGTGGTAGGCGGCAGGTGGTGACAGCCCTGTCCGTCCCTCGTAGTCCACCATGTTTGGGTGTTTTCATAGCAGTAGTGCTGACTGCCGTTGGACTCCCTTCTCACCCCAGTCTGAGTCCTTTCCTAAGGCCGCCGAAGCAGATCGAGTCAGTAGTTAGCTTGTCACTAGGTAGAGTAGTAAGTTATCTAGAGTTATGCCCTCTTCCCTCTTACCTTTTCTCTTTTGGTGTGTCCGATTGAGTAGTTCTAGATTTGGTGAAGCTTTACCATTCCTTGGATTCGATATCCCAGGTATACTCCTTGGTGAAGGCTACATCGGTCTCTGTACGCTTGCGGAGTAATTCATTTAGGCTAAGGAGTGCCAACAGTACATTGAGAAGAGCCCCCTGATCAGGTTATCTGCCTCATCAAACCTCCTTTCTTCCTCAGCCGAGAGGGGAGGTTCGATGCGCTTTCCCCTGACCACGTGCTCACAGTGCATAGCAGTGAACCACAGCGTAGCCGCGTACGCCAGATCTTGTAATTTGCCCCACCATCTTGCAGGGGCAGCGGTTTCAATGACGCAGCAAAGCTAGCACTTGAAAATGACCTATCAAGTTTTTGGATTGTTGAATATCTAGCCATTTTGCAACATGCTTTAATCCATAAAAATGATGTAATAGATACTAACATGAACATGAGCATCTCAACATAAGCATAAGTATTCTCTATTGTACTACTAAACATCGGTGTCCACAGTTCTCCTCGTCTGCACCACGATGGCAGCGACGGTTGGAGAAGCGGCGTTTGTCGGCAAAGAGCGGAAGGAGCAGTCGTGCCTGAAGGGGCACTCCCCAAAAACTTGATCGTCTGCCTACCCGTGCAGGTACGCTGACGGACGGAGTTTCGAAGGCCTGCTCGCCGGAGTTCTCTGGCCGGAGATGCAGAAGCTTAGCACAAGTCTGAGAAGGGTGGAAGAAGAAATGGAGAGCACACTTCAGACATGAGCGCCAAAACTTGGCCCATCCAGGCAAGCAGCGGCACGGCCGGCCAAGCCAACGCCCATGGCCGGTCGCTCGCGCGCGGGCGGCTTGGCTCGGCGGCAGTGCGCGCGTGTGGATTCCCATGTCTTCCTTCAACTTCTCTTATGTGAGTATCTCACAACTCACTATTTAAGTTCAATACCTCATTAGTGTTAACACAATGTGGTACTAATCCTCTTGCCACTTAGCAACCATTGTGGGCCTTTGAAGTTCTTTGATTAATAGACTAATGGTGGGCCAAGCCCAATTAGTCCAACATTTGTCACCATCCGAGCATATGAAAGTCATGCATATACTTTGCATATACTTTGACGACAATATCCTTTGAAAAACCTAAAGAGGCTGCTATGGGGAGAGGGCTCTCCCTGTAGGACTCGGTCGAGAGCCTTCCACCCCCGAGCCAACGTTATCCCTTCCTCCGTCTGAGTGAAAAAAAACTAAATTACTCCCCTCAACTATAGCCAAAGTCTAGATAACCCCCTAAACTATAACTTAGTTCAGTTTACCCCCTAAACTATATCATTTAGTTCATTTTACCCCATAATACAATTTATCTTTTTTTTTTCTTTATAAATAAGTTGAATTTTAATTTCAAATTTTGCAGGATAGTAGTGGATATTGTTGGACTAATTGGGCTTAGCCCACCATTAGTCTAGTTTAATCAAAAGAACTTTAAAGGCCCACAATAGGTGCTAAGTGGAAAAGGGATTAGTACCACATGGTGTTACCACTAATGAGGTAATCAACTTAAATAGTGAGTTGTGAGAAACTCACATAAGAGAAGTTGAAAGGAGACATGGGAATCCACACGCGCGCGCCGCCGCCGAGCCGAGCCGCCCGTGGCGTGGGCGTGGGCGTGGGCTTGGCCTTGATGGGCCAAGTTTTGGCACTCAGCCCAATAGCTAAACCCTAGCCGCCAGCAGTCCCTGAAAAACCCTAACCGCCAACTCCTAACTCCCAACCACCCTGTCCATAAAGGGGGGGGCATGTCTGAAGTGTGCTCTCCACTTCCACCCTTCTCAGACTTGCGCTATACCTGCACGGGTAGGCGGGTGATCAAGTTTTTGGGGAGCGCCCGTTCAGGCGTGACTGCTCCTTCTGCTCTCCGTCGACAAACGCCACTTCCCCAACCGTCGCTGCCATGGCGCAGACCAGGAGAGCTGCTGCTGACGCCGGCGCCAGCGCTGGCCCAGACGATGAAAGTGGTTCTGGTGGAGCTCATACCGCGGGCACCGGTACTGGGTCCACCCAAGGGTATAAACTGATATCTTCTCTGTTTAAGCATTCGATTAGTACTATGCTACTTGTTGTTTTGTTCAGTAGTACAGTAGAGAATGCTTATGCTTATGTTGAGATGCTCAAGTACATGTTAGTATCTGTCACATCGTTTTTATGGATTAAAGCATGTTGCAAAATGGCTAGATATTCAACAGATATCACAATGAATATTTAAAAAATTGTTAGAATTTTTTCACTGTTAGTTTTCATATAGTTTTGAACTGTTAGTTTCCAGATGGTACATCATAGCCATTCTTTCTTAGCAGATAAAATCGCAGTGATACTAAATTCAGATCTTTAACATCATAACCAGAATTGTAAACAAAGTGCAAGTGCTCAGCGATTTCAGCCTCATAGTGATTATCCAGTCCGAGCCGCTGCAGTGTGAATATAAGATCCAATATTTTTGGTACTTCATTTGTGCCTTTTATAATCTTCCTGACTTCTTCCTTTAACACCTCAGCTCGCTCTTTCATGTATGCATGCTGCAAGAGACAAGCATCAATGCAATGCCATCGTTACTTGAGGTGCAGTTGGCGGCTGGTAAGTCAGGAAGAAATCACCCCACAGGCTCGGGTGAAAGGTAGGAGCCTTTGTCAGCCCCTCATCACGGTTGGAATGAAGTGCAGACATCTTCTCGGTATGAATATTAGTGTTGTTTTTCTTGATGATATCTGTTCTGCAGCTAGATTACTTGGTGATTCTCTATTACGTGCATACAGGTATTTATAGAGGCATGCATGAGTGTGACTGGGACGCCGTTCAGTGTTTTGTTTCTGTCTTTGACAGGGTGCCGTGTCTGGAACAGACATAAGGGGATCGCCTATGTTAAAGTAAACGAAATCCAGTTAATTACTGCAAATGACATGTCTGCTAGTGGTTCTGTTCACAACGACAACGAACCACAGGACCACTAGTTTTGGTTTTGATGGCATCTGGCGGCAAACCTTATCAGCTAAATCGAACGAAAGCAGAGTTTGAGGTGCAAAACTCGCAAGAGATATAAAGAGAGAAACGTGTCCACAGTTTGATGAGTCATGAAGCATATGCCAAAAGAAGAGTTTGAGGCATGAAACATGTATAAATGCCCTGGTTTAGGATTTCGAAAGAGCGAAATTGCCCATAATGTTATTTGCATGGTTCAAGTTTCATCAGTGGTCACTTTCAAGTACACAAAGGGAATGTACGCTTTCCAAGCAAGATATCTGCAGGCTTCCCTCATTAGATTTTTTTTTTTTGAAAGCACCCAGAGCACTGGGGAGTCATGTAAGAATTTTGGGCGCCCACGCTGACCGGACTCAGCGCAGACGAGACTGTCTGAGAAGTCTCAGAACGTGTCATACAAGGCTTACACACACCACCTCACACACACCACACCAATACACACCCACACCACCTCGGTACCCGGTGAGGCACGCAGGCTGCGATTCCCAGGAATCGAACCCGCGCCTGGCCACTCGCTCACCTAGCGAGCGGACCAACTGAGCTACACTCAGTCCTCTCCAAGAGGGAGAATCGAAATGGCAAAACTAGCGTAGTAGAAGATTCTCAATAGGAACTGGCCGGTGTAAAAGCCAGTAGGTGACCATTGGATTAGGTTTCAAATATTTTAGGGAATATGTCAATCTAATCTTAAAAAGATGTAATTTCTCAGTTTTCCACCTTCTCAATTCAATTATTAATTGTTATATACAAAAAATAATTAGTAGATATTTTTCAGCTAGCAATAAATAAGATCAAATATGAAAAAAAATAAGGGTAAAACTCTTTGGGCCGAATCTTAGGATGGGCCGGGTGAGAACCAGTCCACCCCCTAGGTTGGCCCCTGCTGAAGGGGGGTCTATACATCACGCTGGCTCCCGCCTCTCTCAGCTCCGGTGGCCTCCGCCCACAGGGACTATGCATCGCGCACGTGATAAAAGGGCTGGCCATCGCCTGAAGCACAAGAGCCATGCTAATTAATGATTCAGCCCATTATAATTTTCGGTGCACAAAAGATGAAATTGGATCTGGTCATTAGCTGCTATCTAGGGCCAGCTGCGTGGGAGGTTACACTTATGTATTGACTATTTTTTCTTTTATTTTTTATTTATTTCACATTTTTTTTCATTCATTCTTCCTCCTTTCATTTTCTTTTTGTTTTATTAACTATTCCTTTTTTAATACTTTTTATACCTACATGTTTCACAATATTTGTTCCATTAGTATTTTTTAGCCTCTTCTTTTTCTTGACACTTCATTTGATTTTCTAAATTATTTCCTATCTAATGTTTTTTTATTTTTTCTTTTATTTCCCATTGCATACTTATTTTCATCAATTCGTTCTATATCTATCCTTTTATTTCATTTCTACTTTTCTTTTCATTCTTCTCTTACTTCATATACATACATTTACCATTTTCTTTGTGAGTTCATATAATCCCCTCTAAATCTAGTTATTTTAATTTTGTGTATTTGTAGAATTTATTTCATATGTGTATATTTTATGTTCGGATGTTCACTTTGGAGTCTTAATTCATAGTGCTAGATTATTTATTTTTTATCATATTTATTTCTCTTGTTCTTTTCTTTATTTTTCTATATCTTTTCTTTCTTTTTTCAATCCTTTGTATCCATTTATTTATTTTCCCTGCTTGATTATGAACCTCATATACATAATCTTTATTCAAATTTGTAATTTATCTTTTTTATAATTCGTAACAATCTTAATTGTTAATTAATATATCGACACTTACATGTTAGAATACTATAATACTACTTACTTCTATTTAAGAGCGAGCAATGCCTAATGTATACTAATTTGTTTATATTGTAGATATTAGTTGGTGTACGAAATAATTTATTTATTTTATACAATAACTAGTTTAGCATGTGTATATATGCTTATAAGAATTTTTTTTGCAATGTAGAAGTACTTGTTTCTCATGCAAAATTATTTCTCTACATGTAACTAATTTGTTCATAATATTAAATTATTTGTTCGCTTTGTACACTAAATTATTCGGTGATATTGACTCATTTGTTAGCGATATTTATTTTATTATTTAGCCTATGTTAATTAAATGTCCGTGATGCTTAATTTTTTGTTCATAGTATATTAATATTTGTGTGTCATGTTTAATTTTTTTCTTATAAATAAATATTTCTTCATAGTAACTGAAATTAATTATTTAGTATTTAAAATATTTTTAAAAAATATCATGCGAATACATACAAGTGAGGTCTTATTTTGGAAGATCTTGTTATAAAAAAGATAATTGTGCAATCCAAGTTTATGACAAGGAAAATAATAGTGCAATTCAAATTTAATTTGGATGCATAGTTTAACAATTAAAATTTTCTTTTAGATTTGGATTTGCATGCATGTGGATGACATCATCTTCGTTGTCTTATTTTATATGCGTGTGCAGAACATATCTCCTATTTAACTGACAACTTGCATGTACCAAATTTTTGTTCGTGATGTTCAAATTTTGTTCGTTGTGTACTATTATTTGTTCGTGGTGTTCAATATTTTGTTCACAAAGAGATTTAAATTTGTTCGCAGTAGTCGTACTTCTGAGCTTTATCAAAAAAACTATTTGAAAAATAAAATTCTCAAAATATAGTTAAGTGTGGTCTTGTTTTAAAAATCTTGACACAAGAAATACAATGGTGCGGTCGGAATTTAATTTGGACATTAGCTCTACGATCTATGGATATTTTTTTGGTTTGAAACTTGTTTTGTGATGTCATTGTTTTTGTCCTTTCTATATGGATGCACATGTTCTTTCTCTATGTGCTACCGTAATAAATAGTGGACCGTACCTAACAAGTCCATTTAGTAAATTGGACTGTGTGCTTTGCAGATGATGGATTGGGATCCCTTCGGGTGATGGTTCACGGAACCGTCACCTGAAGCGATGGATAATCGCGCCCGCCTCCGCGGTCCATCACCACCGCCACACTAACTAATCTCGCCGCCGCGCCGTCCGTCCACTACCGCCGCCACCTTCTCTCGCTCTTGCCTCCGGCCACTGCCCACCAGTTGTCCGGCCCCGGCCGGCCGGCGGCGCTCCCGCGCCGTCTCGCCCTCCGCCGGCTGAACCGCCACCGCCCCCAGCCCCCTCCTCTTCTATAGCCGGAGGCCATGGAGCCGCCCCGGACCCCGACAACCTGAAACCTAAATGCCGCCGCTGCCCGCCACCACCCCGGCCACCAGTGATCTCACCGGCGGCCGCTCCCCCCACCTACCACCCCCGAACCCCGACCACCCCCCTCCCCCAACCCCGCGGCCATCACCATCGCGGGATCTAAAGGAAGAAGAAGCACAGTGCCACATGGGCCCACCTACAGCACCGCAACGCCTCTTCTGCGGCGCGTCGCGTCCCACTCGCACGCGCAATGAATAGAATCCCCGCTGCTGAAGCCTGTCTTTGCAGACGCCCCGCCAGCTTGGCCTCCGACAAGGCTGCTGCCGAGAGTCGTCGCGTTTGTCACCAGCGGAAGATTCTTGGTGAAATGCTGCACCAGCAGCCAGCAGATAAGAAATCGACCAAATTCTGCACAGCTGAGGGAAGCAACCAAGCATAGCGTCGACTGTCATAGCAGCAACTACACATGCCAATAGATGTACACTTCCAATGAAGAAGAATGCATAGAAATGACAACCCAGAACTTACATGTACTCTGCTAGTCTAAAGATACAGACATTGACTAGTCTAAAGACTTAACTCTGGAATCAGTGGAGGGCAGTGCGCTTGACAGATCGACACAAACTTTCCATTCATGTGTTGTGGACTCGGACACAATTCTCCTGTCAAGCTGATCGATGCATCTCACATTCTCTTGAGTATGGAATTCTGTAGGAAACCTGGAAGATACGTTCCTGATATCCAATCTCACTGGAAATTTTTCCTTCTATCTTTTGTTTCGCAAGGAATTCTAATATTTTAATTAGCACTTGATCTCGTTTTGTGTGATAAAAGATATTACTTTGGGGGCAGAAAGATATATTATTGACAGAATGAATGAAAGGATGAAATATGTTTTAAAAGTAGAACTAGGCATTGTCAGTTAGATGTTAGAACTCAGTCAGTCCAAGGGAGCTAAACATGAAAAATGGACAGCGATACAAACAATCCTGACGGCACGCCGTTAACGTCCCATACATGTGTTGTGGACTTGACAAAAAAGTTTCCTGTGCTATACCACTACTGGAAACGAGATTTCCCCTTTATATTAGGTCCTGAGGAAAAGCTTCCACAGAAATTCTCACTTGAACAAGGTTCTTTGGACTTTGAAAAATAGGGCACTCCGGAGATTTTGGATACAACTGATAAATTAGGCACGGCGGCCATTCCGGACAAAGAAAAATATATAATAGCACGGCAGTATTTATTGGGCTCAGAGGGAAATTTGGACGATTTCTAACCTGGCCCCAAATTTCATTGAAAAAGTTACTCTGACATTTCCTAAAAAAAAGTTACTACATCATAACTTAACGAGTAAAATACATAAGAGTTCTACCAACTTGTAAGGGTGTGTCATTTAGGTTCATAAACTCTAAAAGTGTATTTTAAGACCACGGAAATGTAATACGGTACACATGTTGTTGAGTCTCCCTGTGACATCCCCCACCTTTCCCAACCATCACCCCCTCCTCTCCACCCATATTACGAGGCCATATCTTGATCTAAGCTCCAGAACTCACCAATGGCATTCCGTAAGCTCCCCTCTAAATCCTGATACATGTCAATAACCTCTAAAATAAATCTTTCATCCCTCCTATCTCCTCTCCATATGCTCTCGATTCAAAATTGGGACTCAAATTTCACCTTTCTGGCGAAACTCTAGCAATGTGTGGACATCGTGTAGATTCATGTTGGTATGATATTAGTGCATGAAGGCTAGGTGGAGGAGTATGGACATAGGTGACACAAATTACAAGTTTATGGACCTAGAAATGGACTTTCAGAGTTTGTGGACCTAAATGACACAAATTACAAGTTGATGGACCCAAAAATACAATTTCGAAGTTGATGGACCTAAGAGACACCCTCGTACAAATTGATGGACCTTTGGTGCATTTTACGACATGACTGCATCGATGTCTTAAAAAGACACATTAGCATGCTCTACATGGTATACGATCTTGTCATTATCTGCAGGTGTTACACATGTTAAGCTTATTGGCCTCTTTTATTGCTGATGATGGAACGACTCACCATAGGCCCCAACTCGATTTGGGTATGCTAGGAAATCAAAAGACAAAAAATAACTTCAACAATTCCCTTTAGAACCAATAATTTTCAGAAACTTATATCCATCTCGCTAGGTTTGGAGTTTACACGCCTTCCTATGTTTGATATTAGTGCTAGATGGCTATAATTAAGTAGTGGAGCAAGCCAATCAGCTACTTCTGTTTTTCCTTCTTCGTATTTCGTTGGCATTATGCTGCAGATGCATGACTAAGAGCATCGGTCGTGGAGGGACCTTGATGCCCCACAGCAGGGGTGAATTAGGTTTCCTAGAAAGTAAGACTCAAGTTGCACATACGAAAACCTATATAGTTTTTAGCTAAATATGCACTAGATTTTCTACGAGGTGGTAACACAACCAAGGTGCTCTGTTCTTTCACTGTATCGTGGCTCCCGTGGATTATAGGATAATCACATCTTAGAGAAACTATCAGAATGTGTCACGACTGCAACGCTGTATTTATTGTTTTATATCTTGTGACCCTGAATTATGCCAAGCCACATATATTTTATTTTCAATTACCAAGAGTTCACACAAAACATGTGCATTATCCATATGCGCACGCGCACTCAGCTCTATAAATACATGTACGCAACCCACCTTAATCACCTTCGAGAGACTAGACCGTGAGGAACGAGAGTACTCTATCCTGCCTGTGATGAGTGAATTGTCAACCGTGCGGTGTGATCGTGCGCTTGGTCTTTGGATTGCAGGTACACGGGCGTCGAGTGTCGACGGGGAGCTGCCGTGGAGGTGCTGTGGCCGAAGGACCGTGCGGTGGACGGCGGTGAAGGGCGGCCGGGACCGGAGCTCGGACCGGGCGGCAGCTATGGCGTCCACTCCTGGATCGAGGGTGCAAGCGGCGACGGAAGGCGGGTTTCTTGGTTTGCGCCACAAAACCAAGGAGGCGAACGGCGGTTGAAGACACCAAGTCGTGGAGGCACGGGCGTCGGTCTCGGGACTGGCGGAGTCGACGGGCGTCGATGGCGTCTAGGGCCTCGCTACGGGCGAGGAGGTGACGGGCATCGGGCGGCGTCTAGGGCCGTCAGAAGGCCGAGGCGGGAACGGCGTCTAGGGCCACGGCGTGGAGGCGGGAATCTTCCCGCGCGTGAGGTTTTGGCGGTTTTCTCAAAACCGGCCACCTACCCGGGTTTCGCGGACCCTCCAAAACCGCGGACCAGATCTTCATCAAGATGGCAGCACATGGAGAAGACTTCGTTTCGAAGAAAGAACCTCAGCCGTAAGATGGGATCGTGTACAAGGGGATACTGCAGACCAACCGGTCTGACCGGTCCCTGGCACCGGTCTAACCGACCGGTCTGACCGGTCCATGGAACCGGTCTGACCGTTCTCTGTGGGCATAAATACCCCTTCACTTGTGTTAGGCTAATTGCGGCTTTGGTAATCTGTTCGTGGACTCCTCTGTTCTCCAGGCCGCCGCCCCTGCGTCTCCCTCCCCCTGTTCTTCTCTTTAGAGTAGGATTTGTTATGGATTTGTGAGACTTTGTATCGGATTTGATTGGAAAAGAAGGCCCCATCCTCCTTGTGCCCTCTGGGCTTTTGAATCAATCCAATTCCGTCCCTCTTGTGCTTTTTGTGATGGATTTTCGTTTCAATTTTGGTGCACTAGATTGCGACGGTTCGTAGAGCTCTTTGGAGTGATTCTCGTGCTTCTAACCTCGTGTCAAACCCTCTGGAATCACCAGTGCTTCAGAATTGATGTTCTTAAGCTTTTGAGAAAACCCCAATCCTTCTTGATCTCCCCTCGAATTCTCGAGTTTCTTTGATTTTTAGGTCGAGATCTCTTGGGGATATGTTCACGGGGTAGAGCGAAGCTATCCCCCAAGATTCATCGATTTTCGTGGTCGTTTGATCGAGATTCACAGTTTGAATCTATGTTTTCGGGGGGTTTTCTGGGTGCAACCGGTTAGACCGGTAGGCAAGACCGGACAGACCGGTCTGCTAGCTTTTGCACAGCCGCGACCGGTCAGACCGGTCCAGTGCACCGGTCAGACTGGTCCTGGCAGATCAGTTCTGCAATTTTTCGATTCGCTTCGGAATTGCTTCTGAGTCTTTGCTCGCTCGTTCTGGGCCTTTTGTGTTGGTTTAGCTTTTTAATAGCTATTCCAAACCTTGGTCAGAACTCTTGAGGGTTTGGGTAATTTTGGGATATAGGCCGACGGGTTGAATTTCGAAAGAAATTTTGATCGGCTCCCATTCACCCCCCTCTGGTCGCCAGTTTCGGTCCCTCAATTTATATCAGAGCTCGGTTGAGGTTTTCAGTACCTTAACCGGTTCGAAAACCACTCGGCGACCATGGCGAGTCTTGGTAAGATCCCGGTGTTTTCCGGCGAGGATTATGCCTACTGGAAGGTTCGCATGAGAGCCTTCCTGCAGAGCATGGGAGCCGATGTCTGGGAAATTACCACGAACCAGCTTTACGAGGTGCTTGCTGTTCGGACCATACCTCTCCAGGTGACCCAGCACGAGGCCAACACCAAGGCCGTCAATGCCTTATTCGCTGGCGTTTCTCGTGCGGAGTTCTCACGCGTCCAGGGTTTTCAGAAAGCAAACAAAATTTGGACGTGCCTTGAGAACTACCACGAGGGTACACCTCAGGTGAAGGCCAGACTGTTCGAGACTCACCGGTGTGAGTACGAGAACTTCACACAGGAGCCGGGTGAGAGCATTAACTTTATGTTCAGTCGTTTTCAGTCGATTGTGAACAAAGTCAATACGAACAGATCTGCTGGTGCCCTTGAGTACACAGAGCACGAGAAGGCTCTCAAGTTGCTCTACGCACTTGACCGCTCTGTGTTGGATCTCAAGGTTAACACGATCATTGAGTCTGCAGGCTATGAGACTCTGACGGTGAACGAGCTTTTCAGCAAGCTCAAGGCCACAGAGGTGGATAACCAGACACGAGCCAAGCTCAATGGTGCCCCTCCTTCCAAGAGCATCGCTCTTGTGACTGGCCCAGGTGGATCGAGCTCTAACGCTAACTCTGCTCTTGGCTTTTCTCTTGCCTCTTTGCCTTCTGTTACAGATGAGCAGCTGGAGACGCTGGGCAACGACGACTTGTGCCTCCTCATCAGCAAGTTCCAGCGCGTCTACCACAACAGGCAGAGGAAGAAGAACCCTGGGTGCTACAACTGCGGCGATTTGAACCACTTCATTGCCGATTGCCCCAAGAAGTCTGACGGTGGCCAGAACAACCACTTCGACTACTACCGCCACCGCGACCGCGACGAGGGAGGCTCCAACAAGGAGCATCGGCGCCACAAGCACCGCAGTCGTGACCGGGGAGGACGCTTCGACAAGGAGTCGCTCAAGAAGCGCTTCCAGTACAAGGCCAAGAAGCGGGAGAAGGCCTTCCTGGCGTAGCTCAGCGACCTCGACAAGAGCTCCGACACCGACCGCTCTTCTTCATAGGCCTCCGACGACGACGACAAGAAGAAGAAGAAGCGGGACAAGGAAGCCACCGGCTTCATCGGCCTTTGCTTGGCGGCCGGTCGGCGCAAGGGTTTCTGCACCATGGCGGGTGAAGCCGATGGTGCTCGTGCGTCTTCAGGTGGAAATGCTACACCAACGCACGCCGACTCTTCTCCTGGATCCGAGAGTGATTCAGAGGTAAACTCCACGATCGACCTGCTAGATACAGAGGTTAGGGAGTTGTACGCCGCTCTCGACAACCAGAAAAGGCTGCTTAAGGAAGCAGCTAGAGAGCGTAGAAAGCTTAGGGCTGAGCTGGCTTGTGCTAGGGAGAAATCTAGTGAGGATGAGTGCGCTGGCTGCATATCTCACATGAACGATCTTGTTGCTCTCCGTGCCAAGCATGATGAGAACGTCGCGAACTTAGATGTTGCTAAGACTTCGCTTTCTGACGTGTCTTATGAGCTCGCTAAGGCCAAGCATGAACTAGAACTGGTTAAGGACACTCCTATTGCTAGCGATGTGCTTGAATGTGATGAGTGTCCTATCTTTAAGTCCGATCTAGCTTCGTTGCAGTCCAAGTTTGCTACTGCTATGTGCGAGCTAGAGGAGATGAAGTCTAGGCCAGTTTTGCTTGGTGCTTGTAAGCTTTGTCCCACGCTTAGGTCGGAGCTAGATGAGAAGAACGCTTTGATCAAGTCTTTTGGGAAGACTAAGGTCGTAGAGTCTAGCCCACCTATTGACTGCTCTGTTTGCCCTGGTTTTATTGCTGATTTAGATAGTTTTGCGGTAAAGAAAGCCAACTTAGAGAATGAGAATACCTATCTTAGGGCGATTCTGAGTTGGGTTTCTAGCAGTGAGCCGCAGTTGGGCATGATGATTAAGCAGTTCAAGCGTGGTGATGGGTTTGCGGTCGGTTACTCATACAAAAAGTCAGACTTTGACAGGTTGTATGGTAAGATTGGCAAGGCTGCTGGAAACACTGCTAGCACGAGCACGCAGCCTACGCTTGTTGACCCCGCGGATGGTGTGCTTAAAGAACCACCGAAAGCACCTCCGCAGAAGCAGGTTTGGGTTCCAAAGCCCAATGAGCTGAGGAATCCCCTCGACACGCTCCCTGCTACTGCAGCCCAGGTTGCCCAGAAGAAGGGGGCTGCTCCTCCCCGTCCGCAGGCTAGGCCTCCACCTCCCAAGCGCGAGGCGAGGTATCACTGCGAGTTCTGTGACAGGGAAGGTCACCTGGAGGAGTTTTGCTTCAGGAGGAAGCGGGCTGTGAGGCGAGAGCAGGAGAGACGGAACACGGACATGTACTCTGCTCGGGTGCATGGTCCTCCTCGGCGTGGTGATAGGTAAGATGCTAGGGCGCGCCGTGTAGGTGGAGGACATGGAGACGGTGGTGGTTACCATGCTTCAGCGGGTGGTCGCTTTGCCGGCCGTGCTCCTAGTCGTTTTCAGTATGGCTATGGACCACGAGACCGAGGATTTGGAGGAGGTTTCGAGGCACCACGTTTTCCTCGCGGTGGTGTTCATCAGCCTCGCGGTAGACGGGACATGGGATATGCTTTGCCTGATTTTGCTTACCCTTCTGTAGAGCAAATGGCTCGTCAATGGTTTGCTTCTCACTTTGCTAACCCCAGTGTCGAGACGTTTGCTCCCCCTATGTCTCGTTGGTGATGCAGGTTGGTGGCTTGGAGAACAAGTGCTCCATGGATCTTGGTCTTATGCAGGTTTGATCAAGACTTGATGGTTCTCCAAGGCTGATGGATAGCCCATGATGGCTTTTGTATCCTATGTATATTTGAGTTTGTCCTTTGAGTTCTTTGTACATTCTCTGTTTGTGTAGCTTTTGCTCCTTATTTCTGGTGGCTAGTTCAAGTATCTCCTTCATATCGTCTTGCTACAGTGGTTCATACTGTTGAGTGCCTTAGGTTTGTTCTAGGGGTATTTTTGTCTTGGTATCTACCTAGATTTCCTATTGGTATCTCTATGCTTGTGTAGCCTGACTAACGCCTAACCATATGCTTGAGCTTGTTTTCTCTTGGTACTTGGCTTCTTCTTGTTGGTGTCTAGCTTTGTCTTGTGCTAGGTCCCAGTCTGTTGAGGGGGAGCTCTACCCCAAGTTGATGACCGTGATCCGGAGTTACTGCGCCGGCTGTAGGCTCCGGCCCCTTCTGCTTCGACTACCTCAGCTCAGGAGGACGATCCAGTACCACTACTTCCACTTCGATCGTTCACCTCTACAAGAACCTGTTCAAGCAGAAGGTGGATCCGCTGAGGACGCAGGGGAGGTGACCTCGAGCTTGCTATGCTCTAGGTCCAGCGGGATCTTCATCGAGGTATGTAAGTGTTTGAGTTGTACGATTTCTTCCTAGGATAGACTTGTGGTTTTTTGATTGTTACCTTTTTCATGGTACTCAGTTGGATCCATTTTGGTCTAGTCCTGTGTGTCTTTGAGCCTATGTGTTTGCTGAGTGCTTCATTTGCTTAGCTTTTGTCTTGTCTTTGTCTTTCTCTTAGTTTTAGCTTGGTTAGTTGCATTGTGCATATGCATTGTACATGTTTGCATTTTGCATTGCCTCACTTGCACTAGCATTCTTGTATACATTGCTATGATCTTCTAGTGGCTGCTAGTGTGAGTTGATAAATTTGATCATGTATAGCTTGCTCCACTGTGTATATGACATCATCTGAGTTATGCTATTTTGATTTGAAAATCTGAAAACATGATCACCCTATTTTGGCTACTAGCATGTTAGGGCGTGTTGATATGCTTTGCTATCTTATTCATGCTAGTATAGTCTTTCGTTCAGTAATTCATACTTGAAATGATCTAAATCTGATAAAATTACTTGAATTGTTCCTGAAATAGATTGAAAAGATCCAGGTGGGATTGCTTGTCGCACTGATCGAGCTTTCGGGACGGCTCACTTTGCACTTGTGAGAACCCGGGCAAGGCTGTGCATGACTGAAACGAGTGCCTTAAGCTTCTGATTGTCTTTGGCATAGGCTTGGCCTCGTTGCTAAGTAAAGCATGACAAGCTTTCAACCCCTGGCATTAAGAATTGCTTGATATAAATGTGATCGAAAAATGAATGTTTGCAACTTATTTTTGGTTGGTTTGGCTCACCTGTATGAATATGATTAGCACTGCTTTTTATTCCCTACTTGTTGGTGCTAGATCATGGGTGATGTTTTTATTTCTCCTAAACTGAATTTGCCTAGCTCTAGACTGATATGATATACCCTGTTGAGCTAGATGCAGGTCTTGTTTATGGATGCACACGTGCTTGTGACTAGATGTTGCTCATATCTTTATATCCCTGAATGCTTTCACTTACACCTCCTGCATTGCATTCATTGCATAGCATCTGTTCAGGGGAAGTCTCAGCTTCAGGGGGAGCTTTAGGTCTTTTTAGACTTGATGTGTGCATGTGCCAACAAGGGGGAGAATTTTGGGAGAAGTGATCGAACAAGGGGGAGACTTGTTTGATTTTTGAAAAACTTGTTGTGCACAGGGCTTTGTGAGTGCATCATTTTGGAAGAGTTGCACTTGTGAGAGAGAGGGAAAAACTTTGCTTGGGGAGTTTCTGTTTTGGTTTTGGCTCCTGTTTTCCTCGTTTTCCCTTCTCTTCCAGCATGACTGCGTCGAGCGTTACCTCTGTCTTTGAGGAGTCATGTTTTGGCTTTTGATCGATTGCGTCGAGCCGTTGCCCTTGTCTTAGGGGATCGATCTCTGCTTGAGTAAGTGACTGTTTCTGCTTTTCTGAGCTTTGTGTCACTTGCTTGAGTTCTTCACTTTCTTGCTTCTCTTTTTTATCACTTCTCTGCTTTCAGGTGGTGTGTTGACAATGCACTCATCAAGGGGGAGATTGAGGAATGAGAGTACTCTATCCTGCCTGTGATGAGTGAATTGTCAACCGTGCGGTGTGATCGTGCGCTTGGTCTTTGGATTGCAGGTACACGGGCGTCGAGTGTCGACGGGGAGCTGCCGTGGAGGTGCTGTGGCCGAAGGACCGTGCGGTGGACGGCGGTGAAGGGCGGCCGGGACCGGAGCTCGGACCGGGCGGCAGCTGTGGCGTCCACTCCTGGATCGAGAGCGTAAGCGGCGACGGAAGACGGGTTTCTTGGTTTGCGCCACAAAACCAAGGAGGCGAACGGCGGTTGAAGACGCCAAGTCGTGGAGGCACGGGCATCGGTCTCGGGACTGGCAGAGTCGACGGGCGTTGACGGCGTCTAGGGCCGTCAGAAGGCCGAGGCAGGAACGGCGTCTAGTGCCACGGCGTGGAGGCGGGAATCTTCCCGCGCGTGAGGTTTTGGCGGTTTTCTCAAAACCGGCCACCTACTCGGGTTTCGCGGCCCTCCAAAACCGCGGACCAGATCTTCATCAAGATGGCAACATCATGGAGACGACTTCGTTTCGAAGAAAGAACCTCAGCCGTCAGATGGGGTCGTGTACAAGGGGATACTGCAGACCAACCGGTCTGACCGGTCCCTGGCACCGGTCTGACCGGTCTCCGCGGGTATAAATACCCCTTCACTTGTGTTAGGTTAATTGCGGCTTTTGTAATCGGTTCGTGGACTCCTTTGTTCTCCAGGCCGCAGCCCCTGCGTCTCCCTCCCCTTGTACTTCTCTTTAGAGTAGGATTTGTTATGGATTTGTGAGACTTTGTATCGGATTTGATTGGGAAAGGAGGCCCCATCCTCCTTGTGCCCTCTGGCTTTTGAATCAATCCAATCCTGTCCCTCTTGTGCCTTTTGTGATGGATTTTCGTTTCGATTTTGGTGCACTAGATTGCGACGGTTCGTAGAGCTCTTTGGAGTGATTCCCGTGCTTCTAGCCTCGTGCCAAACCCTCTGGAATCACCAGTGCTTCAGAATTGAAGTTCTTGAGCTTTTGAGAAAACCCCAATCCTTCTTGATCTCCCCTCGAATTCTCGAGTTTCTTTGATTTTTAGGTCGAGATCTCTTTGGGATATGTTCAAGGGGTAGGGGCGAAGCTATCCCCCCAAGTTTCATCGATTTTCGTGGTCGTTTGATCGAGATTCACAGTTTGAATCTAAGTTTTCGGGGGGTTTTCTGGGTGCCACCGGTCAGACCGGTAGGCAAGACTGGTCAGACCGGTCTGCTAGCTTTTGCACATCCGCGACCGGTCAGACCGGTCCAGTGCACCGGTCAGACCGGTCCTGGCAGATCAGTTCTGTAATTTTTCGATTCGCTTCCGAATTGCTTCTGAGTCTTTGCTCGCTCGTTCTGGGCCTTTTGTGTTGGTTTAGATTTTCAATAGCTATTCCAAACCTTGGTCAGAATGCTTGAGGGTTTGGGTGATTTTGGGATATAGGCCGACGGGTTGAATTTCGAAAGAAATTTTGATCGGCTCCCATTCACCCTTCCTCTGGTCGCCAGTTTCGGTCCATCAGACCGATAGACATTGAGATTGTCGAAGTTGTGCCTCGTTGTTGATGGGCACATCACCTAGCACTGAAAAGAATAGTGCTGGTTAAATCATGAATACATTCAGGTGAGCTACAATTCGTAATTGCATTGATCTTAGAGACGGCAGAAAACGGAGAAAGAGAGGTCAACCGCGTGGCCCCGGAATTTCGTGCATAACAATATTTAGCATATCACTCGCAAGTTATTGAGTATCCTCCGCCTCTGCCACAAGCCTATAGTCCTGCCCATCTTACCCACCGATCCTTGGCTTACAAAGATATTTTTCTGTTAATTCAATTATTAATTGCTATATACAAGAAAATAATTAGTAGATATTTTTCTGTTAGCAATAAATAAGATCAAATATGAAAAAAAATGAGAGGGTAAAACTCTTTGGACCGAATCTTAGGATGGGCTGGGTGGGACCCGGTCCACCCCCTAGATCGGCCCCTGCTGAAGCCCTGCCTTTGCAGACGCCCCGCCAGCTTGGCCTCCGACGAGGCTGCCGCCGAGAGTCGTCGCGTTTGTCACCAGCGGAAGATTCTTGGTGAAATGCTGCACCAGCAGCCAGAAGATAAGAAATCGACCAAATTCTGCACTGCTGCGGGAAGCAACCGAGCACAACGTCGACTGTCGTAGCAGCAACTACACACGCCAATAGATGTACACTTCCAATGAAGAAGAATGCATAGAAATGACATCCCAGAACTTACATGTACTCTGCTAGTCTAAAGATACTGACATTGACTTGTCTAAAGACTTGACTCTAGAATCAGTGGAGGGCTGTGCGCTTGACAGATCGACACAGTTCTCCTGTCAAGCTGATCGATGCATCTCACATTCTCTTGAGTATGGAATTCTGTAGGAAACCTGGAAGATTCGTTCCTGATATCCAATCTCACTGGAAATTTTTCCTTCTATCTTTTGTTTCGCAAGGAATTCTAATATTTTAATTAGCACTTGATCTCGTTTTGTGTGATAAAAGATATTTCTTTGGGGGCAGAAAGATATATTATTGACAGAATGAATGAAAGGATGAAATATGTTTTAAAAGTAGAACTAGGCATTGTCAATTAGATGTTAGAACTCAGTCAGTCCAAGGGAGCTAAACATGAAAAATGGACAGCGATACAAACAATCCTGACGGCACGCCGTTAACGTCCCATACATGTGTTGTGGACTTGACAAAAAAGTTTCCTGTGCTATACCACTACTGGAAACGAGATTTCCCCTTTATATTAGGTCCTGAGGAAAAGCTTCCACAGAAATTCTCACTTGAACAAGGTTCTTTGGACATTGAAAAATAGGGCACTCCGGAGATTTTGGATCCAACTGATAAATTAGGCACGGCGGCCATTCCGGGCAAAGAAAAATATATAATAGCACGGCAGTATTTATTGGGCTCAGAGGGAAATTTGGACGATTTCTAACCTGGCCCCAAATTTCATTGAAAAAGTTACTCTGACATTTCCTAAAAAAAAAGTTACTACATCATAACTTAACGAGTAAAATACATCAGAGGTCTACCAACTTGTAAGAGTGTGTCATTTAGGTTCATGAACTCTAAAAGTGTATTTTAAGACCACAGAAATGTAATACAGTACACATGTTGTTGAGTCTCCCTGTGACATCCCCCACCTTTCCCAACCATCACCCCCTCCTCTCCACCCATATTACGGGGCCATATTTTGATCTAAGCTCCAGAACTCACCAATGGCATTCCGTAAGCTCCCCTCTAAATCCTGATACATGTCAATAACCTCTAAAATAAATCTTTCATCCCTCCTATCTCCTCTCCATATGCTCTCGATTCAAAATTGGGACTCAAATTTCACCTTTCTGGCGAAACTCTAGCAACGTGTGGACATCGTGTAGATTCATGTTGGTATGATATTAGTGCATGAAGGCTAGGTGGAGGGGTATGGAACTAGGTGACACAAATTACAAGTTTATGGACCTAGAAATGGACTTTCAGAGTTTGTGGACCTAAATGACACAAATTACAAATTTATTGACCCAAAAATGCAATTTCGAAGTTGATGGACCTAAGTGACACCCTCGTACAAATTGATGGACCTTTGGTGCATTTTACTCTAACTTAATTGCTAAAATAGCCTACTTATTCAGAAATTACAATTACTATGATAAACTACGACATGACTGCATCGATGTCTTAAAAAGACACATTAGCATGCTCTACATGGTATACGATCTTGTCATTATCTGCAGGTGTTACACATGTTAAGCTTATTGGCCTCTTTTATTGCTGATGATGGAACGACTCACCATAGGCCCCAACTCGATTTGGGTATGCTAGGAAATCAAAAGACAAAAAATAACTTCAACAATTCCCTTTAGAACCAATAATTTTCAGAAACTTATATCCATCTCGCTAGGTTTGGAGTTTACACGCCTTCCTATGTTTGATATTAGTGCTAGATGGCTATAATTAAGTAGTGGAGCAAGCCAATCAGCTACTTCTGTTTTTCCTTCTTCGTATTTCGTTGGCATTATGCTGCAGATGCATGACTAAGAGCATCGGTCGTGGAGGGACCTTGATGCCCCACAGCAGGGGTGAATTAGGTTTCCTAGAAAGTAAGACTCAAGTTGCACATACGAAAACCTATATAGTTTTTAGCTAAATATGCACTAGATTTTCTACGAGGTGGTAACACAACCAAGGTGCTCTGTTCTTTCACTGTATCGTGGCTCCCGTGGATTATAGGATAATCACATCTTAGAGAAACTATCAGAATGTGTCACGACTGCAACGCTGTATTTATTGTTTTATATCTTGTGACCCTGAATTATGCCAAGCCACATATATTTTATTTTCAATTACCAAGAGTTCACACAAAACATGTGCATTATCCATATGCGCACGCGCACTCAGCTCTATAAATACATGTACGCAACCCACCTTAATCACCTTCGAGAGACTAGACCGATAGACATTGAAATTGTCGAAGTTGTGCCTCGTTGTTGATGGGCACATCACCTAGCACTGCAAAGAATAGTGCTGGTTAAATCATGAATACATTCAGGTGAGCTACAATTCGTAATTGCATCGATCTTAGAGACGGCAGAAAACGGAGAAAGAGGGGTCAACCGCGTGGCCCCGGAATTTCGTGCATAACAATATTTAGCATATCACTCGCAAGTTATTGAGTATATCACCTGCATGTTAGGGTTTCTCACGTGCAACTTTTATTACGTAGTCTTACAAGTAGGGGAGTAGACAGTTTAATTTCTAAGGTAAAGAAAGTCTCCATTTTTGCTTTACAGGTGTCGGTTTCATTATAATTACCCAAGGCGAGCTCGCAGCCTCATCATCACTCATCAGTGAGGACACGCCCAAGGTGTCTGAGCTTGAGCAAAACAAGCGCCACATTTCAGGGGAGCATCCTCCCTTAAAGGGCGGCATGCCCCCATCTTGAGAATCACATCAAGATCTCATTCTTTGCAGTCCAACTTCAGTGAGAAGAATATGTGATCAGAAACTTTCAGCTGCCTAGCTAGAAGACACAAGCATAGCCCTTCAGATGATGTACCCACAGGATTCTATATGCATGCATGCAACATATGGGTACCCACTTCATTCCTATATATATGCATTTAGAATTGTTGGGCTCTTGGGGTGAGAGCAAGCTTACATACCTTAAACTAGGGGTTAGCAAGCTTGGTTTCCCATCTACAGGCAACTCTCTCCCCACCTGCAATGAGGAGTTCCATGGTGTTTGCCTCTGTCACCCTCCTACTTCTTGCTACTCTAGCTCATGGTAATGATGCTTATTTTTAGCTTCAGGATCATCCAGTGAGATGAGTATATTTTTGGTACCCGTTTACTGAGTTCAGCTTCATGAATTTGTACTAAACTGAGTATGTGCTGATTGTAATTCTATTCCATTTTCCTCTTTCTTTAGGACTTCGGGGGCTGGACATGCACGCAGCACCGAACAAGAAGGTCAGTAACCGTCAGGTTACTCTTTTAGCATTCTTCGTTCCTTGCTCTCCATACCATGTATACAGTACACACATTGAGAGTGACATCTTCCTCTAGCATGTCCTGTGACACTTGCATGATGTGTTGTCTGCGTGCTTGATGTGTGCCACAGGGGGAGATTCGAGCTGACTTCGAGTGGCCACGACCACCGTCGTCTTCCGGCGGTGGTCCGGCAGACAGCGCATCCGGCAGCCGCCACGGCACGACACCGCCGAGCACGGCTCCTGCTGCGGAGGAGGGGGACGGCGAGAGGAGGAAGAAGAAGATGAGGGCTCGCCGTGAGGTGGCGCCCAGGTTAATCCACGAAGACTACGCCGAGCCCAGCGGACATTCACCCAACCACCACCGCACCATACGATGCGGCCCAATGTTAGCGTTGAGCAGCTAGTGAAGTAGTGAGTGCGTTTCAGTTTTCTCTGATGGACATGCTGCTGCACGCAAGAGTGTCCAGTCCATGCATGTTGTAGGCGGAGAGTTCATCGATGCAATTTGCATGTAGAGAAGAGAGAAAGGGACCAAGCTGTTGAGTTTCCACCAATACTAATTGATCAAGCTTGAACTTCCAGAAAAAGAAAATGATTTGTTCTACTACTACTCCCTCCGTTGCAAATTATAGGTTGTTTGACTTTTTTCAACTCCAAGTTTGACCAATCATCACTACTAGAAAAACTGTCTTTGGCATCGGAGAATGCCTTTGGTACCGGTTTTCTGAACCGGTACCCCCAAAGTGGTAGCAAAGGATGAGCCTTTGGTACCGGGTAAAACAACCGGTGCCTAAGCCTTCAAAATTCACACAAAATATTCTCTTTGGGACTTGAACTCGCGACCTCTAGCCTCGCACGTTGCTCATTTACCATCTCAGCTACACAGTTGTTCTGATCGAGTAGGAGATATTTTCCTTTTAAAGTAACCAATGGATGAGACTAAGGTACCGGTTGGTAGCACCAACCGGTACCTAAGGTTCATCTATAGGTACCGGTTGGTGATACAACCCGGTACTAATATAAAAGTTACCACCCGGTACCTATGGAGAGCCTTAGGTACCAGTTGATAACATCAATCGGTACCTAAGGCTCATTCATAAATTCCATCCACCCCAAAAGTACCGGTATGAAGATGAACCGGTACCTATGCTAGCATAGGTACCGGTTCATCTCCATACCGGTACTTTTGGGGTGGACCTAAGACTTGTTTTCTAGTAGTGCATCCTACCCCCATAATACAAGCCAGCAGCCGAGGAGTAGGGGTATTATGTGTTTTGGCGGCCCCGAACCTCGTAAAATCTCGTGTCCCCCGCGTGCTTACACCATCGTGTTGCGATCCCGTCGACACCCCCGAACAAATCTACTACGTCGGTACCCCCGTCGTAGGCCGTTGAACATCCTTTTTCAACAGGCTCGGCTTTGCAGAAAGCCAAAAGTAACATGTATTGCTGTGGGGAAACCGGCTTACAATGATAACATGGCAACTTCCAGCTCTCTAACATTACTTTTAACACCTCCACACTCCAAGCCGGGCATCAACCCACGAGTAATCTCTACATCTCTAAAGTGAAAAGATTTCTAGAATTTTTTGGTTCTTTCGTCCTCCAATATGGGCCCACCTGTCAACCTCATGTTGTTGCATGTTGGACCCAACTCCCAAGCCAGAACTCGTCAGGCTCATGTATAATATATCTCGCTGACCACGTCAATCATTAACCTGATTACCCGTGGTGATCGATGTCGCTCTCGTTGGAAAGGAAACGTTGCTGATCGATCCGTCCTAATACCAGGCGCTCTCTAGCTCATCGGTCGAGAGCTTGATCAGCTTAGCTTGAAAGCGCACGCACACTGCCGCCCGCGTGAGCGCACGATCGAGTTCAATTCGCTGTGATGATGCGTCATACAATGTTTCTTAATTTTAATAGAGCTTCTTGATCGAGCTTGGCTTTTGAAAGGTGGGCGTTGGCCGTTGCTTGTCTGTACTCCATGTTTCTCTTCCTGAGTGTACTATAAATAGAAAAATAGTAAGTAGAAAGAATCGAAAGATCAATAATGTAAATGCACTTATGACTTCATTGATCGAATGGGTGTCACTACTACAGAAATGATCTTTGGTCCTTCACATTTGTCCCGACTGGTATTGGACCCGGGACTAAAGGGGTCTTTAGTCCCGGTTCCAACGGCTAGGGGACGAAATAGGTCTTTAATCCCGGTTGGAGCCACCAACCGGGACTAAAGACCCAACTCTTTAGTCCCGGGTGGTACCACCAACCCAGACCAAAGGGGTCTTTGGTCCCGGTTGGTGGCTCCAACCCGGACCAAAAGGGTCTTCATGTGTTAGTATAAAGGGAAAGCATCACATCCAAGCTCACATGTGATGTGTAGGTTGTGTGGTAAAGAAGCTACGCGCAAACCGAGACATCTCAGGTTCGAGTCCTAGGTTGCGCAGAATAGTTTTTACTTTGCCACATGATCCTTTGGTCCCGATTATTTGACCTGGGACCAAAGATCGGGGAGCTTTAGTCCCGGGCTCCCTGTCCCGGATAAAAAACCGGGACTAAAGGAAGTTGTTGCCCGGGATAAAAAGCAGTTTTTGTAGTAGTGTGTACCTTAATGGACCGGTTTTGAGTCTACTTGTAGAAAGGAAACCCAAACGAAAAAGTCCGTCGGTGACCCCTCGAAACCGTCCCATTAATGCGAGTTGATTCTGACATGGGCATGACGTGGGCGGCGTGGCTCAATGAGGCGCGGTGTCGAGACGACGCTAAGGCAGGCGGTCACAGCGGGGCACGGGGATGGGCACTACTAGAAAACGGGCCTTGGGCACTGGCTGAGAAAGGCCAAAGGCACCGGTTTCCCAACCGGTGCCCCGCAACCGCGACCATTGGCCTCTACTTAAGACACCGGGTTTTTCAACCGGTGCCTTAGGCCTCCATTGGTACCGGTTGGAAATACCAGCCGGTACCAAAGAGGCTGCTTCGCTGACGTAAGGTGGCAGCCCCTTTGGTACCGGTTGGTATTTCCAACCAGTACCAATGACATTTTCCCTTTTTTCCCAAATTCAGTTTTGTTTGTTCTATTTATTACTGTTTATTCTTTTATAATTGCTAAACGCACTCAAGCTCTATAGTACTCTACGTTCATTAGTTGTTCGTGTTCGTTTTCAGAGAATATTTGAAACTAACTAAAAGTGAAATGCGAGCATATAAATAAGCTAATTACATGAACTAATATATTTACAAATTTATAAACATCAAGGCATAATGTTTAAAAATATTTACAAATGTACAAGTCATGTTAGCCGTCCAACTACTAGTCCCCTCAGGATGTCGATGAAAGTCCTCTATCGATGTGACCGTCGTGGTAGAACTCGCCTCTAGGATCCAAGATCTCGTTCAAAATGAATCCGGCGAGCTGCTCGCACACGGCGTTGATCCGATCAGTAGAGTAACATTCATCCCCCATTTGAGACATCTATCATTTAGGAAAAAAGCATTAACATTCTGTGCGTTAGTACAATTATGAAAATATACTAGTGAACGGTTTGGACGTACTCTCGTTTCTTCAACAGTAGCCTTCCCGCATGGAGTCATGATGTGCAAGTAGTCGCATACGTAGTACCCGCACCAATCAGTTCCTTGTTGTTGTCTCGCACACTTAAGGAGAAACAAATAAATTACTCAATTTAGAACAATTTGGGATTATATACTTAACTAGACAAATCTTTATGAATGACCATACCGGATAATCCATGTTAACGTTCAGTTCGGGCCTCCATTGACCACGTCCTTTGTTATTTTTCACAAATTTTTTCCAAACCCTACGCTCAAAGTTAAGTTTGATATTCAGGAATTGTTATTAACAGAAAAAAGATTTGATTGTGCAAACTGAACTTACCTGTTCAAGAGGTCTATGATATGTTGGATTGCGGAATATGGATTTCTCATTGAGTCAAAGACTATAAGATTGCCGGTCTCTACAGAAAGTATGAGTAAAATCCAATGATAACTGCAGATATAGATAGGATATATACATAACTGTATTAGACAACTTAGTATTTATTTAGTAATATAACAGAGGTTTGAGTCGATCAAGGCTTACCCAAAGTTGTATGGTATGAATATATAGGATTTGTAACTTTGCCTAGTCAACGAATCGTACATGTTTTCGCACGTTTCCTTGTAACTTTCGTTGATCAATTTCTCGTTGACTAGCAAAGGAGACATGAAGCCGATCTGATGGTGCCATCCATGTTTTTGGCTTCTTTGGATCTCCGGTCTAAATGATGCAATACTAATTTTATAATGCACACATATAATTATGTTCTTGTTAACAAAAAGTATTAATGTAGAGGTAAGTGATTCTTACAAAACCCAAATGGTGATGATAGAGGCGTCGAGGGCTTGTCGATGGTAAATGTGATATAAATTTTGGAAGTACACCCAGAAGTCGTCCTCCCCGCGGAAGAAATCATGGTCACGATACTTGACTCCAAATATTTTTCCCTTCGTCTTTCGCCATTCGCAGGTACCATCTATGCAAATTGAACATCTGCGTGCCTAAACTTTTCTTCTCTTCCTCAGTGACAAACGGTTTTCCATGCTGGAATGGAGTAATAGTGCGAGCGACAAGGATTTTTGCCTCCACATGCCCCGTTGCCTCTTCTAGCGTTAATCTAGTTTCAGAAAGAAATATTGTGGCCTGTAGGTCCGCCTGGAGTTGTATGTCCGTCGGGTGTAGGAGTGGCAACCCTGGCACCCGGAGGGGCTCGAGTTCTTTTTGTTGTGTGCCAAGCTGAGGAATGGTCTTGCCACATTTTTTTCTTCAGATTTCTCACCTTGTGTGCCTTTGTCAGAGTACGATCATAGTCCCAGGGTAAGCTTTTCGGTTTTGGTGGGTTGTCTAGCTTTGCGAGAAGCTTTTTCCCTAGTTCTTGAGGTACCTTTTCCCTCGGCGGGGGACTTTAGGCTTCAATTGTTCTTTTATATATCGAGCAGTTTCTTCTTCCAACTCCTCAGTGGTTTTCTCGTAGGTTAATTGTCTTTTAACCGTTTTCTGCTTCTTCTTTGAGGGTCCAGCCGCTGGGAGGGATGCTGTCTTTTTCTTTCCCTTTTCTAGTGTAGGAGGAGTTGGAGTACTCGTGGCCCTTTGCGCCGGCGGAGACGGTGGTGAAGGAGGTGGTAGTGGGGACGGCGGTGAGGTAGGCCGCGGAGACGGGCGATCGGTCTGCACGGGAGCCGTTGTGCTTGCAGTAAGTTTGATGTCTGCCTTGCGCCATAGAACGACCCCGTGCAGTGCGTCTCCCAATGTCTTCTCTCCATCCCCTCCAACGAAGTCGAGCTCAAGATCCTCATTGTTTCCAACTATCTGCTCGACTGTGACGGAGGTGTAGCCAGGAGGTATTGGCCTTCCATGAATTGTAGTAGAAGGATTCAGGGGCAGGGCTGACCCGTATGCGACATGAATGGATATATTTCTTGCTCGCACATGAAGCTCGCACGGTGTCGGCATGGTGACATCATCCACTGGATACCTCTGGTCATCTACCGCCGTTGGCTCAATCTGGGGTTGCTGTTCCGCTTGTACGTCGGGCGCCGCCGTGGATACACAGCTGCTGCGTCGCTGAGAGGCCGGGCTTATCACAACATCCGGGTGCGACCCAGCAGTGCCCCTTTGGCTCAGAGCTAGCTACACCGCCTCATTGACCCTGGCGTCCATCTGAGATTCCAAGGACGCAACCTTCTCATTCATCTTTTCTTCTATGGCACGAAGTTTCTCTTCCTATTCGGCTTTGCTCTTTCGGTGAGTCTTGTAAGAGGGATCTCCGGCCCAAGCAACTTTCCATGGGACCACGCCGATGCCGCGGGCTCGTCCAGGGTGTTCCGGATTCTTTAATGCCCTTGTCAGCTCATCATTCTCCCTTTGAGGATGGAATGTTCCTTGTTGAGTCTCATCTATTGCAGCGACTAGATCGCGGGACACTTCTTGCATATGCTCGGGCACGACCAAACTTCCATCCAACTGGTTTAGTGTCACGCCATTAGAAAATAACCACCACTTGGATCTATCCGGCCAATCCCAAGTCGTCGGCCTGATGCCTCTATCTATAAGGTCCGGCTCCATCTTCTGCCATTTTTTAACTGACTTCTTGTACCCGCCAGCCCCAAGGTGGTGGCTGTACTTCTTATTTGCAGCATTCACCTTGGCTTGTTTGGATTTTTTTTTGGGCTTCCTCTGATAGTTTGTATTGTTTGAACTCCTCCCAGTATGGTTTAACCTGAGGAAGATCATCCCAGTTCGGCTCCTTATCCTTCCCTGAGGAAGATCATCCCAGTTCTGCTCCTTATCCTTCTTGATGTAATTGGTGTACAACTTCTTCTTGAAAGTTGCAAAGGCAAGGGCCATCTTTCTCAAGGCACATTTCTTCACAAGTTCTTGGTCAACTCCTTCAGAAAGAGTGAACATATCCTTGAGTTCTGCCCATAGCATTTCCTTCTGATGTGCAGGCACGGCGTGTTGCTATTCTTCGGGTTTGGTCGTTTTCCATAGTCTTGTGGTGATCGGAATTCTTGCCCGAACAATAACCCCACATTGGTTGACAAATTTTGTGCTAGCATCCTCTGGAGCACTTGGACAGCCCTCTGCGTCCACTTCTCTGACGACCTGTCTTCCCTCCATTTTCTTGGTTGGCCGGCGTCTCCCTTTTGACTGGCTTAACGAAGTCGATGCGGAGCTCGACTAAATTACAGAAAAGATATGTTAATCGCAAAACTAATCTACCGAAGTCACGATGCATATAGTTTTTAGATTCGTACTGGAACATGCTGCTGTTGATTGGGCGGCAGCGCAAAGTCATCATCTTCTTCATCGGCATCTCCAGACATATTCAGGAACGAATCAGCTGTCCGTGCATCTTCTTCAGCAATTGGCTGGGTGGTGTTAGCCCTCGTATCTTTGTTTATTGCGTCCAACATGTATTGCCCGGCAGCCTGCTCATCACCGAAGGGGTCCATCCTTAACTGAAACCGTAAATATGTGTTAGAGTATGTGTCCATCCTTAAATGAAGCAGGAGATCCTTAAATATGTGTTTGAGAGAGTGTGTGTGTATGTTAGAGGGACAGAGAAAGAGAGAGAGTTAGTGAGTGTGTGTGTGTGTGTGTGTGTCTGTGTGTGTTAGTGTGAGTGTGTGTGTTAGAGTGTATTAGATAGTGTGTGTGTGTGTGTGTGTGTGTGTCGTGGAACGGGGTCGAGGAACCGGGTCGAGGAACGGGGTTGCGAGTTAGAGAGCGAATACGAAATTACTCGTCGTCGTTACTCGTCGTTACTCGTCATCGTTACTCGTCGTCGTTACACATACGAGTTACATGAAAACAGCAACAAAAACTATGCTAGAACTATTCTACGCGTTACAACGATCGCGTGGACATAAAGAACGCCTAAAACGGAGCTATAACGCGAAAACTAGGCTTAAAACAAGATCTAGGGGCTTAACTGTAAGAAAAACAGAGTTTCTAGGGGTTTTTTGCAAAAAACTGAGGACCTAAACATAAATAACGCATAGATCTAGGGTCTAACTCGCAAAACTACAAGGGCTGGACGGCGGGTTCTATTACTGGAAAGTTCAGGGGGGTCCGTGCAAGATTTTGGGCTGAACTGCAAATACTTTTGAATAGGACAGGAGCGCAGGTTGATACTCAGAAAGTACAGGGGCTCTTTAGCAAAATTTCAAGGCCGAAGGGGTACGCGCGGATCTGATCCGTTGGATCACGATCCCGCGGCTCAGATTAGATCCGGATGTGATCTAATCTCGTTCGTGGGCTGAGGGTCGGGCGGCTGGGATCGACTGGGCGCGCGGGGCGGCGGCGGGGCTCGCCGGCGGCCTTCAATCGCGGCGGAGCGCGGCCGGAGTTGTTCGAACTCGGTGTTTCCGGGGTGAATCGAGCTGGGGTTTGGGTCGGGAAGGGACTACGCGACATGCGTAGTCCACTTGAGGCCTTTGCGGGCCTCGGGGTGGTCCGTGGCGGCGTGTGCTACGACGGCGACGGCCCTGCGCGGCGGGGTTCACCGACGTGTGGCGTGCAGGCTGCTGGGGTGCGCTACGGGCTAAAGCAATCTAGCGTAAAAGCATGGCGGGGACTAGAGGGTGCTCACTGAGGCTTGAAACGGTCGGGGGCGTGACGCAGCAGGGTTGGCGGCGAGCTCCGGCAGCGAGGATGGTGCGGAGCTCGGGAAAGGGGCGCTGCAGGGCTTGCTCCGGGCCTCCGGTCTCCTCGAATCGATGCGGTGTGTTGCTGCGGATGTGTACAAGGGGTCAGCGTGGCCGGGGGATCGCCAGCGGCGAGTAATCGCGGCGGCGCATAGAACTCACCAGCGCGGAGTTCCGGGGGAAATCTCGTGCGCGGTGCTCGTGGACGGGTCGATGCAGGGGTCCTCCGGGCCTCTGGACTCCACAGGGAACTTCGGGATCGAGCTGCGAAGCCGGTGGAGGGGTCAGGGAGGTCGGCTGTGCGCGCGCGGAGATGGAGGGCGGCGGCGGTCGACCGGAGGAATGGAGGAGCGGTGGAGAATTGGGAGGAAGAAGGCAACGGGTTTATACCCCTGGCCAAAGGTACCGGGTCAAAAATTCAGCCGGTACCTATGTAGGCCTTAGGTACCGGTTGTATCTCCAACCGGTGCCTTAGGCGAGACTTAGGTACCGGTTCTCCGCACACCCGGTGCCTTAGGGCCCAACGGGCGGGAAATGAAAAGCCCCTATGGTACCGGGTGGATTAACAAAACCGGTACCTTAGGCCTTTTGAAGTTCACTTTTCAATCTTCTTTGACCCCCTTTGAACGGAATTCGTCAGTGTCTCAATGGTAACTCATGGAAATTTGGGCTTCGCGGCCACGGTTCGACTCCCGCGCGACGCCCCACTTTTTTTTACCCAAATAGGACCTTAAGGTACCGGTTGGATTTTCCAACCGGTACCAAAGGTTATCTTTTCTTTTCCCCTTTCTTTTTCTCTTGTAAATCTATTAATTGCCTCATAATTCGTAATAAATCTGATATTTGCATAATAAATCTGATAATTGCCTAGAAAATCAGATAATTATCTAATAATTTAAATAATTGTCTAATAGTTAAAATAATTGTCTAATAAATTTGTTATTTGCTCAATAAATTTATTAACTGCCTAGTAAATCATTCAACTAAGAAAATATTAACTATGGTTCTAGGTGCACAATAATAAATCATTTAAATGTACAATAATTTTAATTACTACATAATAAATCATTTAGGTGCATAACTAATTATTTTAATTGCATAATAAATCAAATAATTGCATAAGAAATCTAATAATGTTCACAGAAAATATTACAAGACATAATCATTCAACTAAGGGAATATTAACGATGGTTCGCTTTACAATCGTCCCTTCATTATGATCATGACGTGCGTACGGAGCCTCCTCTTCGGCTAAAAGAATACTTGTGTCAACCTCCACTGCGAATGGAGTCATATCTTCAACCTTATTATATTCTTCTTCATTTGTGACATCGTCGACTCCCACAATTTTTTTTTCCTGCCAGAACAATATGGCGCTTTGCCTCATCTCCGGCACCTACAAAACTTGATTTATTCCTAGACTTGTCCTTTCTCGTTTTGCTAGACATGTCCTGCACATAGAAAACTTGAGTGACATCTTTAGCTAGGACGACTGGTTCGTCTCGATAGCCAATCTCTTTGAGGTCTACCGTTGTCATTCCGTACTCGTCGACATCGACACCTTTTCCTGTGAGTTTAACCCATTGACAACGAAATAGAGGTATCTTCAACGGCCCATAGTCGAGTTCCCAGATCTCTTCAATGTAACCAAAATATGAGTTCGTTTGGCCACTAGAGTCGGTGGCATCTATACGGACACCACTATTTTGATTGGTGCTCTTGTTATCTTGGGCTCTTGTATAAAATGTGTAACCATTAATTTCATATCCTTGGTACATCAGGATTGAATTTGCCAGACCCCTGGCCAGCCAAGCTAGCTGCTCATGAATTTGATCGTTGGCCATCACTTCCTTCTGCAACCAGGTGGCGAATGTATCGTTATGATGTTTTGTAATCCATGTCTCAGACTTCAAAGGGTATATACTTCGCACAATTTGCATGTGCTCCTCCATGTATGGAGCCACCAAGGCTGATTGTTGCAGAACTGTGAGATGTGCTTTGCTCAACGTGGCATGATCTGTGGCATTTATTGATTTTCTTCCAAGTGTGCCCTTTCCAATCAGCCGCCCCTCATGACGTGATACTGGAATCCCAATTGGGCAGAGTTCTTCCACATAGTCAACACAAAATTCAATGACCTCCTCTGTGACGTAACCCTTCGCAATGCTTCCTTCTGGACGAGCCCGATTACGAACGTATTTCTTTAGTACTGCAAAGTATCGTTCAAAAGGGAACATATTATGAAGGAAAACAGGACCGAGAATACCAATCTCTTTGACCAGGTGAACTAGAAGATGTGTCATAATATTGAAGAATGATGGAGGAAATATCATTTCAAGACTGACTAAACTTTGGACAACATCCTCTTGTAGCCTGCTTAAACTCGATGGATCGATTGCCTTCTAAGAAATTGTGTTGAGAAATGTGCATAGCTTTATGATTGTTGCTCGAACATTAGATGGTAGAATACCTCTAAGTGCAATTGGAATCAATTGCGTCATCAACACGTGACAGTCATGGGACTTTACGTGTGCGAATTTCTTCTCTTTCAAGTTCAGTAGCCTCTTTATATTCGAAGAGTAGCCTGATGGGACCTTGATACTGCTCAAATAGTCGAACATACTTTGCTTCTCTTCCTTACTAAGAGTGTAGCACGAAGGACCTAGATAATGACGTCCTTTATCCCTTTTTCTGGATGTAGGGCGGCCCGTTGTTTCATACGTTGAAGATCTTGCCGCGCTTCCAATGTATCCTTTGCCTTACCGTAGACACCAAGGAAACCTAGAAGGTTCACACAAAGATTTTTTGTTAGGTGCATCACATCAATTGCGTGGCGGACGTCTAAGACTTCCCAATAAGGTAACTCCCAAAAAATACTCTTCTTCTTCCACATAGGTGCACGCCCGTCATCACTCTGCACTGATTTGCTGTTGGGTCCTTTTCCGAATACTACTTTTATATCTTTGACAATTTCAAACACCATTTTCCCACAACGGTGCCTAGGCTTGGTACGATGATCTGCCTTTCCATCGTAGTGAGCATGCCTCCTCCTTAATGGGTGCTTGATCGAAAGAAATCGACGATGACCCATATACACGATCTTCCTACAGTGCTTGAGGTACATGCTGTCGGTTTCTTCTAAACAATGGGTGCATGCCCTATAACCCTTATTGGATTGCCCGGAGAGGTTACTTAGTGCTGGCCAATCGTTGGTGGTTACGAAAAGCAATGCACGCAGGTTAAAATGATCCTCTGCGTGCGCATCCCACATACGAACACCCTCATCTTTCCACAACAATAGAAGATCCTCAATCAGTGGTTTCAGATACACATCTATATCGTTACCGGGTTGCTTCGGGCTGGGGATAAGCACCGGCATCATAATGAATTTCCGCATCATACACAACTAGGGAGGAAGGTTGTATATACAGAGTGTTACAGGCCAGGTACTATGACCACTGCTCTGCTCACCGAAAGGATTCATGCCATCCGTACTTAAGCCGAACCTTATATTCCTCGCTTCATTTGCAAATGTTGGGAATGTTCTGTCCACTTTTCTCCACTACGACCCATCAGCGGGGTGTCTCAACATATTGTCTTGCTTACGTTCTTCTTTGTGCCATCGCATCAATTTAGCATTCATTTTGTTCATGAACAAATATTTCAGACGTGGTATTAGAGGAAAATACCACATCACCTTGGCAGGCACCCTCTTCTTGACACGCATCCCCTCAACGTCGCCTGGATCATCTCGAGGGATCTTATACCGGCATGCGTTGCGTACAGGGCATGAATCCAAATTTTCATACTCACCTCGATATAGGATGCAGTCATTAGGAAAGCATGTATCTTCTGTGCCTCTAATCCTAAAGGACAAACAACTTTTTTTGCCTCGTATGTTGTCTCCGGCAAGGTGTTACCCTCAGGGAGTAAGTTTTTAATAAGTTTCAGCAACTCCTCGAATCCCTTGTCAGACAAACCATTTGATGCCTTCCATTGCAATAATTTCAATGTGGTACCCAACTTCTTTTGGTCTTGTTTGCAACCAGGGTACAACAATGTTCTGTAGTCCTCCAACATACGCTTCAGATCTCTCGATTCCTTTTCTGTTTCGCAACCTTCCTCAGCTTCGCGCAGCATCTGACCAAGATCATCTTCTATAACGTATCCTTCAGTATCTTCTTCAGGCTCACCCATTGCAGTGTCGTTGAAAAAGGAATTATAATTGGCTGCAAAGTCAGGAATCGTATCCTCTTCTTCTACATTATTATCCAGCTCAATTCCTCTTTCACCATGCTTGGTCCAAACATAGTAGTTCGGCATGAAACCACTATTGAACAAGTGACTATGGATGGTTCTTGATGATGAGGAATCCTTCTCATTCTTACAGAATTTGCATGGACAACGAACGAAACCGTCATACTTGTGTTTCTCGGCCGCTTCTATGAATTCATGCACGCCATCAATGAACTCCTTTGAACGCCGATCGGCCATGTACATCCATTGCCGACTCATCTAGGTCCACAATACATTTATATACATCATTGTAGTGTACAAATAATACATTCATACTATATTAAATTTGAATTCAAATATATAATTGATAATGCTTATAACTATAATAAATAGATACTATTCACTTATCAAATAAATTAAATGATAACTGCTTCTAAAAACCAATTGCTAAGTTATGGAGAAAAATAACTAACCTTTTTTGAAAAAAAAAATCGCCTCCCCTCCCCTCACTCAGCTGCCATGAACAGTGAGTTCACGGCAGCTTGGAGGGGGGAGGGGTTGGGGTATTTATAGGCGTGGCTCAAAGGCACCGGTTGGTGCTCAACAACCGGTGCCAAACAAAAGGCATAGGCACCGGTTGATGTTACTAACCGGTGCCTTTGTTGTGGGCACGTGGCGGCACCGGGCCATGACAAAATCCGGTGCCATTGTCCACCCTTTAGGCACCGGTTGGTTCCACCAACCGGTACCTATTCCTCCTTGTGCTTTTGGTACCGGTTGGTGGCACTAACCGGTTCCTATATTGAAGTTTTGGTACCGGGTGATGCTTTAACCCGGTACCAAACACCTTACCTTTGATCGCCGCTGGCCAAAGGTACCGGCTGCTTTTGCAGCCGGTACTGATGCGTGGCATTAGTACCGGTTGCAACAGCAGCTGGTACATTTGGCCTGTTTTCTAGTAGTGGGGGACGCCTGGACCCATACGTGAGAGAGAGAAAGGTGAAAGAGGAGGGAGAAAGAAGAAGCTAACATGAGGATCTCACTGCCACATCAACCGAAACCACCATAAAATCAGCTCGAAGGGTCAAAATTGAATGATTTTGATAGTTGGAGGGTCATCTGTGTCTGGTTTTTTATTTCAGGGGCCAAATGTGGACTCCAGTGATAGTTGAGGGGCCACCGACGGACTGACATGTGAGCCCTACTGCCACGTCAGCTGAAACCGCCGTCAAAACCGCCTGGGGGCCAAATGTGAACGGTTTCGATAGTTAGAGGGCCACAGATTCCTGGTTTTCGAGTTCAAGGGCCATTTCCGGACTACACCAATAATTTAAGGGCCACCAACGGACTTTTTCCAAAAAAAAGCGCTAAGCACCTAGGTGAGGCCCAGCTAGGGCCCAGCTGGCCTGCCCTGGACATCTCCTGATGTGGGCGCACTGTACTGCATACAGAGTGTGTGTGGGACTCTACTTCAACACCTATGTGTCAGGGAAGAACCGCGGGCGACGCGAGCCTCCTTGCAGCTGGCGGTGCGAGGCGGCGGCGAGGCGACGTGCGGGCGGCTGATGATGGGACAGCGGAGCGGCGTGAGGCGGCAGCGACGGCATCCCTTCCTTCTTCCCCTTCGTCAAGATTCTCTCCGGTGATCACTTGTGTCCTCTTCTCTCCCCTCCTCTTGGATCCGCGGTGCAGTAGGGTTTTATGGATGGATGGATGCGTGTGCGCCGCTGATTTGTGACATGCTGAACCGCTTCGGCTGGATCGTGACATCCAGCGAGCCAACCACATCGCTTCAGCTTGTCTAGATTATCTTTACACGAATGTCATTAATGAGCTGCATCTCCATGTAGGCATTGAAATTTTTTCTGTCCACTAGTAAGATGCCCGTGCTAACGCCACGGATAAATTGCAGACTTACAAAATAAACACGGATTCCAAAATTTTCCAGCAGACCGTCCGCCATACACCGGCTGACCGTCCGCCATTCAAAAAGTTCGGGTGCATTTCAAATGTAAAAAAAACACATGATGCATAATCCAAAATGAACTATCATCAAACCATGTCATACATAGAATTTTGATGTATCATCTTAAGAAATGCTAGACAAAAAGCATAAACTATCTCAGAAGGACAGGCTCAAGGCTGTCGTTTCCCCTACTTTTTGGAAGCTAATCAGAGCTTGAAAATTGGTATTAGGAGTTCAAGACATGATAGGCTAATGCAATCCCATGCTCTCAGTTGGAGGAAGTCGAAGATTGAAGCCAACCTCTGGTTCTCAACAATTCAAGGTTACAAAGCCCTGCATCAAATTCACATTATCCTTAGAGACTCAAACAACCACAATATGAATTAATTGTACAGCGATGTTAAATGTGTTGCATGCCACTACCCACTATCCAATAACTGAAACTTTGCTAGTGCAGAAATTCTCTACACGAGCATTTAATAATCTCATATATATAGATATATATCATAAGATTTTTTTTCATGTGCACTTCAACATTAGACTTTACCTCTGCATGTTTTTTCTTGCGATGGAGAGCTGACCAACACCAATGTATTTCCAGCCCTGATAGTGCCATTTGAAAATCATAACCCGTCTGCCAGCAATGTTATAATTATTTACAAAGGTTGGAAGAACAAGAGCATAAACAGAATGAACACACAGGTACCCCCACTTCATGTTGAATTGAAAAAAATCTGGCCTGGGCTGGTCCACCGAACCTGCTTATCCACCGATCCAGACCAGCCACAACATGCAAGAACCAGCTGCGGCTGGGGTTCTTTCCCACCCAGTCGAACGGGGCGTTGATATTAGTTCATCTCACCAGGCTGCTGTTACCAAAGTGACTCATCGTCAGATCAACATACAGGAGTGACACATCACTCCTACTCTGCAAAGCATATTTTCCGCCTGAATAGATTAAACATCAAGGTAACCAATTTCCATAAGTAGTAGAAACGGTGGTGTTTTGACCAAAGGAAAAAAATTCATAGCAATATATATAGAGCATAGGCAACACAAGATATCCAGACTCTATGATATCCACAGGCAAACCTCTACATAATACTTTCAAAAAATAATTAAACCAAATGACGCCATGATATTGAATCCAGACAACTGACAACTCGCTTTCAAATGGTTTGCCTGAGATGTGGCCACCATTTTAACTATTTTGTGCAAGAACAAAAAAAAATGATTAGACTCTGAACCTACAGATTAGCATGCACACACTAAGTACCTATCTTCACATCTAAACAGATGCTATTAGCCTATTATTAGTCAGACAATCATTGGTTAGTATTCAGCTGAACTTAAACTACCACAACTGTGTCACGTACTAAATACAGACTATACATGTATACGCACAACAGGACCAAACAGGACTCGAACCAACCACCGCAAAACATGCTAGTTCCCAAAAATCTCTGAGCGTTATTTTGGCTTTTGGTTTTTACAGCACAAAATAATCCTCACAAGGTATGAAAATTGTCCCCTAAATGGTGTTGAGAAGACAACCACCAAATACCGAAGAGTTGAGTTTCTGTAAACCAGGAAAGATATTATGTAGCAAACAATTCTGAATTTGGACAGATCTGTAATTGGAATTCCAATTGGACAAGACTGAATTTTGTCAACATACATGAACTTTTTATAATTCAGTGCCTAATTTGGCCAGTCAATCAGCAACGCACCCTTGCAAGAATATGCATACTGCATATCAGAGGCTTGCACTGAAAGAAAAAAAAACTTGTATCAGTACTTGCGAGGTGCTTGTAATTGTGCAAAAAAATCTCAGTACTTGCAAAAGCTAGGTCATAGTTATTGCCAAAGCTCACAAAAATTAGCAAAATAGCACAGCATATCAATTAAATCTTCTCCACTTGAACCGTCCATCTAAAACACAATATTCAGTCTATTAGTATAGATGAAAGAAAAGACATAAACTGAGGGTTTTTAATGGTCACCTCGGCGTCATTTGCAAAGGAGCAAGTGGTCTTGAGGGAAAGGCCATTGTCCTCAGCATGCTCCAGTCAGACGGGAGAGGAGGCCTATTACTTTAGGTGAGACCTGTATGAAATACCATCGGAAAAGCAATTTCCAGAGGAACTATCAATATAACAGTACATGCTCATGAAGAGGAAATAATATGACTGAACCATAGCACAGCTTTGTACAACCTTAAAGTTAACAAGCTAATTTCAGTAGATATATTATGCACTGATGGTAAAATGGTTATACCATTATTATCAATAAAGTTACACAACAAGCAAGGGAACAAACAATAGTTTGAATGGCAGTAACAAACAGGAGGATTACATCAAGAAAAGAGAAATTATCTGTAAAATCGTACTGCAGTTTAATCCTTCAGAGAGCAAAATAAACAATAGAAGTTTGGGGGAGAAAATCCTTCAGCACCAGATGATCCGATGGGCGTCGGATGAAGGCGTTGGTGCCATGACGTAAGCAAAAGGTGACTTCGCAGAGCTATAGCCTAATAAGGAGTTTTCCTGAGCCATTTGACGTTGCTGGAGTTTAGGAGACGCATATAGACACAAAAGAGAACCTCCAAGGCCTTCAGAGTGCTAACTGATCATATCTAAATGTTAGGTCTAGAGAGTGAAAAAGCAAGGTGTTGCTGCCTTATGGTTGGTTCTAGAGTGCATCACTGTTGTAGTCTTGGTGTGCCGGCTTCTTGGAGTCTTGGTGGCTCACTGGCAAGTCATCGACCCTCCGGCTTGGTGTGGAGCGGTAACGTTGCCTTTATGAGGGGAATGTGGAGACCCCCTCCCTCAGTGGAGACGTCAGTAAGGTGATCGTGAACTTGGCGTGGCCTAGCCTTTGTGGCAAGTCAATGGACATCCTAGAACAGATTTAGTGATCGAGAAGCAATACTCTTAGTGAATGCTTAAACAATGTGGACTAGTGATGGCTTAGTGCCTATCGATACGACAAGATAAATCCTTGTTATGTTTTCACATTTTTTTACTTGCAATTTGTGTGGCTTTACTTTCTTAGCATCTTGCTAGAATTGGCTCTAGATTGCAAAACTTACTTTGGGATGAGAGTTTCACACTAGATAGTATGTTCTAGTTTATATTTTGTGCAAACTAGTTGGAGACCATATGTTAAGGTTTTAAGTTGTCTAATTTACCCCTCTTCCTCTTAAGCTACGAGCACCGATTATTTTCGTATAGTTTTACTATGCATCTATATTTGTGGAAACGACCTACACTTTGAAATTAAGGAGTACTACTCAAGCGTGCGACCCACAACCGTAAACATCTTACTAATCCTAGCACAATTCAGTTGAGAAAGCGTTTCATTGAAGATGAAGACCTGCACACGCATGATTTATCGGAAATCCAGTTCCGCGCGCGAGCGCTAGCAAGGATTCTGGCGCTCGGTCCTGATCAACAGCTCGCCTTCACGTGGGTGGGCCCATCAACGATTTTTTTTTCCGTCACGCGATCTCTCTTCTCTTTATCTTTATATTATCTGTTCACTCTCCTTCCCTTTCTCCATTTCCATTCTCTCATCTCTCTTCGGATCCCAGGGGAGGTGATCCCGGCGAGCACGTGGGGCGTCAGTTCTCTTGAAAAGTTGTTGTCCTGAAAAACTTATAAATATAACTTTTTTATAACAACTTATAAATATAACTTAGATAACTTTTCTAGTAGCAAAAATTTTCTATCCTTGTCTAGTAGCAAAACTTTTCTAACCTTTTCTTTTTGCTCAAGTTTTTGATCTTTCCTGCATAAGTTATATCAACAATTTTTTCGTTCAGTGTTGCATTTGCACAACTTTTTCTCCAATTTTACTTGTTATATTTTTTTCTCAAAAAAGTTAATTATACATTTTGTTTCTATAAAAGTTATGTATGTAAGCTTGCTATATAATTATGCTTAGTATTATTATTTTTACATAAGTTTGTTGTATAAATACTTTTTATTATAATATTTGTGCATATTTTTTTATAAATTTATGTATATAAATTATATATACAATTTAGATAGGCACGGTGGATGATCGGTCACAGTGGATCCACACTAGGCGCGGGAAGAAAAATAGGAAATGCATGGCCGCGGTGTGAGGAAAGCTGGAAAAGGAAATGATACTTACGTCACATATACATGCGCGGTTGACTAAAAAGGAAATATATACTTTGTCGGAAATCGTTTGCTACTTTGGCTGCTGGCGCGCGCGTCTTAGAGCAAGTTTAATAGTTTTCGCCGGCCGCCGGCTGGGAAGCGCGCGGGATGGTGGTGGCCCCTGCAGCCAGGTCGCTGCTCAACCAATCGCAAAACGCGCAGCGCATCTCTGCCGGTGTCAGTCGGCGTTTCGTTCCCCGCCCGCTTCACTCTCTCTCATCTGCCACGCAGGCTCCCCGCCAACCATTAAACTTGCTCTTAGCCGGCCCCATGATTTACTATACATCTTTAAATGAAGACTTTGACTTGCGAACATTGTGTAAAGAAATATCTGACCGATCCATATACCCTTCCTATTACCCTGCCAGATGATTTACTAAACATCCTGGAAAATACCGCATGCGTGCTTGTGGAATTTTTGCAAGGGTTAGGATGTAGGGAAACGGGTAGGCTACGCTAGCATCACTACCGCATAAACCCAAGATACTTGCGAGTAGAAGATCATAGATCGTTACCACTAGACGCGCAGCGCAGCGGAAGAAGTCGCGCGTCGATGTAGAGGAAGTAGTCGATCACGTCCCACGAACCGAGCTCCTCGTACTTGATCCCAGCAGCCGATCAGCGCAGCAGTCGCAGCAGCGCCTCCACGGAGTCCACACGTACGGGGATGAAACACCGGGCGTCGGTGTGCTAGCACCGCACGCACGGCAAGGGCGGCGGCCGAGAGAGAGGGAGGGCGGCGGCTAGGGAGGTGGCGCGGCTCAGGTCATCGCCCCCCTAGCCCCTCCCTCATATATATAGGGCGTACTAATGGGCTTCTATCTCATAGGCCCATTAGTAACCCTAATCCCTCTTGGATCAATATCCACTTGGGCCTTTAAACCGTATTGCGATGATGGGCTCTTGGGCATATCACCAACAATCTCCCACTTGCACTAGAGACAATCATACATGCAAGCTTTCCAACATTCCAAACCCCTTAAGTGTGTGACCCGTTAGGTTCATGTGTAGGTGGTCGTGATCGGAAATCATTTCCGAATCACAAGTCAATAGCGGCACCTAGCAGGGCATAGTGACTCACAAATACACATAAAAACCATATCGGCCGAACCATAGATATACTCATACACCGATCCCTTTGCCACACGATACCAGTCAAGCTCAAAGCGAGATGCGTGCCACCTTTGTGATAGCTCGACCATTCTCTCGATCTAATAGTGGATTCTATTCATAACTAACCTTTAGTCATCATGATTAACTCTTTAATCACTTTGGCATGGCCATGCACTTTCAAATCCAACTATCTCGAGGGGCCCAGAGATATCTCTCCCGTTATCTAGGAGGGGCAAATTCCATCTTGATCCGCTCACATCCCATTCCATGTTTCATGACATACATGTAAGCTGCTTTTGTAACTACCCAGTCACGGAGTAGCGTTTAGCAGCCCCAAGATGCACCACTACACACAGTGAGAAACAATGGCGATCTCAGGTCTAAGGATTCAGTAGGTATAACACTCAAGAACAACTGATGGCACATACAAAATAACAATCCCAACATTATCTTGGAGTGGGTCAATCCAACACCATGTTCACCAACATGTGTCCACATCATTAATCCGATATCTCCATATCCATGATCCGTGAAACATGATCATCAATTAATGCATGTGCTAGTCTCAACGTCGTTGTTGTCCCACATAACGACATAAACTAGGGATAATTTAGAATCATATCATTTTCAACAAAGAATTTCACGAACAAGTCACATACTTGATAATCAATGTAAAATAATCATCCATGGAACAAATAACAATTATTTATCATTACATAAACATACTCATGACACAAAATCTCCCACGCACACTAGAATCACTGATGTAAGTATCTAATACCCATAGATCTCATGTGCGCCTCATGCTTTGATTGTGGGAGAGGCTTCGTCAACGGATCAGCAACGTTTGAATCCGTGTGCACCTTGCAAACCTTCACATCACCTCTCTCAACAAAGTTACGGATGAGGTGATACTTTCGCAGTATATGTCTGGACTTCTTAGTTGTTCTAGGCTCCTTTGCTAGTGCAACGGCACCACTATTATCACAATAGAGGTCCACTGGACTGGACGCACTAGGAACAACACCCAAGTCAGAAACAAACTTTCTGATCCAAACAGCTTCTTTTGCAGCTTCGGAAGCTGCAATATACTCGGCCTCTGTCGTCGAATCAGCCACCGTATCTTGCTTGGAACTCTTCCAGCTCACTGCCCCACCATTGAGGCAGAAAACAAAACCGGATTGCGATTTGGAGTCATCTTTGTCTATTTGAAAACTAGCATCGGTGTAACCCTTTACAAGGAGCTCATCTTCGCCTCCAAATATTAGGAACATATCCTTAGTTCTTCTCAAGTACTTAAGGATACTCTTTACAATTGTCCAGTGAGGTTCACCGAAATCTGACTGATACCTGCTCGTAACACTTAGAGCAAAGGAAACATCTGGGCGCGTGCAAAGCATAGCATACATGATCGACCCTATGGCTGAAGATGAGGAATCGTACTCATCCTCTTTTGCTCATCAGGTGTCGTAGCACACTGACTCTTGCATAGAGTAATGCCATGTGACATTGGCAAGAAACCTTTCTTGGAATCTTGCATATTGAACCGATTCAGTATCTTGTCAATGTACGTGTCTTGGCTCAATCCAATTAGCCTTTTTGATCTATCTCTATAGATCCTAATACCCAGAATATAAGCCGCCTCTCCTAAATCCTTCATCGAAAAACTCTTTTTCAATGAGGTTTTAACGGCTTCAAGCATTAGAATATCATTTCCGATCAGTAATATGTCATCCACATATAGGACCAGAAACACAAGTGCGCTCCCACTAGCCTTTTTGTAAACACAAGGCTCATCTTCATTCTTGATGAAGCCAAACCCTTTGACTACTTCATCAAAACGAATATTCCAACTCCGAGATGCTTGCTTCAATCCATAGATGGACCTCTGAAGCTTACATATTTTCCCAGCATTTTTAGGATCGACAAAACCTTCAGGCTGTGTCATATACACATCCTCACTTAGATGTCCATTAAGGAAAGCGGTTTTGACATCCATTTGCCATATCTCATAGTCATAATATGCGGCAATTGCTAGGAGAATCCGAACAGACTTTAGCATTGCGACGGGTGAAAAGGTTTCCTCATAGTCAACACCTTGAATTTGTCGGAAACCTTTCGCCACCAATCGTGCCTTATAGATGTGAACATTTCCATCCATGTCTAATTTTTTCTTAAAAATCCACTTACAGTCGACAGGTCTTACACTGTCAATCTGATCGACCAAGTTCCAAACTTGATTATCATGCATGGATTTTAACTCGGATTCCATGGCTTCAAGCCATTTGTCGGAGTCGGGTCCCATCATTACTTCTTTGTAGGTCAAGGGCTCATCATTTTCCATCAATAATACATGGCGCTCCTCCGTAATAAGGAGGTTGAGCTTGTCAGTAGCGCGACGTGCCCTTATAGACCTTCGTGGGGCTGGTGCCTCAACTACGGGTTGTGCAACATCTTGCACATCCCGTGGATCTTCAGTGGGTGCTGAAACAGTTTCGGGTGTTTCCTGAATTTCTTCAAGTTGCACCTTGCTCCCACTAAATCCTTTTGAGAGAAACTCCTTTTCTAAGAAAACACCATTGCGAGCGACAAACACTTTACCTTCCGCCTTATTGTAAAAATAATATCCTTTGGTTTCCCTAGGATACCCCACAAAGAAACATTTGTCTGACTTTGGAGTGAGCTTATCTGACATCAAACGTTTGACATAAGCCTCACATCCCCAAACTTTGAGAAAAGATAATCCGGGACGCTTCCCAGTCCATATCTCATATGGTGTCTTCTCAACAGACTTACTTGGAACCCTATTCAGTGTGAACGCAGCAGTTTCAAGAGCATAACCCCAAAATGACAATGGAAGATCATCTTGGCTCATCATGGACCTAACCATGTCCAACAAGGTTCGGTTCCTCCGTTCGGATACCCCATTCCATTGAGGCGTTCCGGGCGGAGTTAGCTGCGGAATAATTCCACATTGCTTCAAATGATCACCAAATTCAAGGCTCAAATATTCTCCTCCACGATCAGATCGCAGAAATTTAATTGTCTTGCCTAATTGATTTTGTACTTCATTCTGAAATTCTTTGAACTTTTCAAACGATTCAGACTTGTGCCTCATTAAGTAGATATAGCCATATCTACTAAAGTCATCAGTGAAAGTAATGAAGTACTGAAAACCACCTCTGGCTATTGAGCTCATTGGTCCACATACATCGGTATGTACAAGTCCCAACAAGTCACTCGCCCTCTCACTCTGACCAGTGAAAGGCGCTTTGGTCATCTTTCCAAGCAAACAAGACTCACATGTGTCAAATGATTCAAAATCAAATGAGCTTAACAATCCATCTTTATGGAGTTGTTCAATGCGCTTCTCATTTATATGACCTAAGCGACAATGCCAAATAAAAGTGGGATTCAAATCATTTGGTCTAAGCCTCTTAGTATTGATGTTACAGACAGATTTATCCTCAAGATCAAGAACATATAATCCATTCACCAATGGACAATGAGCATAAAAAATACCATTGCAAAAGATAGAACAACGTTTGTTCTCAATTACAATCTTAAAATCACCAACTTCTTCCAAACATGAAGAAGAAATAATGTTCTTGCTCAAAGCAGGAATGCAATAACAATTATTTAATTCCAAAACTAATCCGGAGGGTAGAGACAAGTGGTAGGTGCCGACCGCCAACACCGCAACCTTTGCGCCATTGCCGACCCGAACGTCCAACTCGCCTCTTGCAAATCTTCTAGTCTCACTTAGACCCTGCAACGATTTGCAAGTGTGAATCATCGATCCAGTATCAAATACCCATGATTCACTAGAAGATAATGCAATATTTATTTCTATAACATTTATACCTGAAGTGGAAGTCTCACTTCCCTTCTTCTTCTTCTTTTCTTCCAAGTACTTCTTGCAGTTCCTAGACCAATGTCCCTTTTCATGACAGTGGAAGCATTCATCTTCAGAAGTAGGGCCAGATTTGGCCTTAGGTGCTGGCTTTAGCTTAGAGCCCGAGGACTCACCACCGGAACTCTTTTCCTTGCCTTTACCTTTGGGATTAGGAGGCGTCCAATGCTTCCTCATTTTGTTCCCCTTCTGAATCATCATCACATGATTGGGATTCTTCTTAATGCTCTCCTCTGCTGTTTTTAGCATCCCATGCAACTCACTCAATGTTTTATCCAAGCCATTCATCTGAAAGTTCATGATAAAAGGCTCATAGCTCGCCGGGAGCGACTGGAGAATAACATCAGTAGCCAAGTCTTGGTGAAGTTCAGAACCAAGTCTATCCAAAGTCTCAATGTAACCAATCATTTTGATCACATGAGGACTGACTGGGCTACCTTCTGCCAGCTTGCACGCAAACAAGGACTTTGAGATATTGAACCTCTCAGTCCTGGCTTGGTTCTGAAACATCCCACACAGCCCCTCGATCATGGTATGAGCATCTGCATGCTCATACTGCTTCTGCAGATCAGGGGACATGGTGGCGAGCATCAGACAGCTGACATCAAGTGAGTCATTGTAGTGCTTCTCATAAGCTCTGCGATCAGCAGCAGTTGCATTGTCAGGGAGATCATCAGGATATGGCTGCTCAAGAACATACTCCTTTTTCTCTTGTCTGAGAACAATTCTCAGATTGCGGTACCAATCAATAAAGTTTGTTCCATTCAACTTTTCTTTCTCAAGAACAGAACGCAAATTGAAAGCGGAATTGTTACTGGCAGACATGATCTACAACATTAAAGTAAAGCAAGATTTCAGCACTAAGTTTATGTAAAGACTTTCATTAACTGATTTAACAAAAGACAACCTACTATATCAAAGTCATCTTCCCTCTAATGACATATAGTAGTTCAAGATCCATAATCACTAAAATTCTAGTGAGCTTTAGCATCACGGCTAGAAAAGTAGTGATACAGGTAAGTAACAAATTACTAATCACATCTCTATGCGACTCTTGTTTGTTGGGTGGCATCCAATGCCCCGGCCCCAACCCTATGCCTTAAAGCCCAAAACTATTTTGATAGCTTTGCTGAGTAAACCAATACTATGCTTGTGAATGTCCGACATCCACCCTATACAAAAGTGATAGCTGAGGGTACTCTACTTTGGTAAAGCTACCACACAACGATCAAAATTTATAGGTGCAGCTATTGGTAAAAGGCATCAAAAACTCAAACTTTTCTGAGGGAAGCTATTCTATCATGATTAAAGCGTCCACCATATGTAAAAGCATGAAAGAATAGTATGACAGAAAAATAAACATCACAGGCATATAATCATATTATATTGTGAATAGTATGGCCTCTTGCATCACAATGGGCTCCATCGCCATGGCTCCAAGGTGACCTCCATTGCCATCCGTCTTGTCTTGTGGTGATCATCATCGCCATCATGATTGAAACCTCAATGAAAAGATACTAAGCTACTACATCTAATAGCTAGTGAAATAATTACATGAGGATTCAAACATCACAAGTCGACACGCAGGTCGTTATACAATAATGGTGCAACCTCAACCCGGTTGTGTTAACTTGCGACACGCAGGCCGCACAAATCATCACATACATCATCACATGACATTGAGGCCATACCATCCACATCACACCCTGCAAAAACAAGTTAGGCGTACGACGTGTTCTACCAAAGTAGCGCTTGGGAAGCCGCTACAGCGAGAAAGCAACGGCGGTCAGCGGGCGGGGGGTCGAGGGGGGGAGCCGCCCCCCGCGGGTCTCAGGGCAGCGCCCTGAAAACCTCACGGAATTACACAGATCGCATCTATGGAATCCCTATGAAAATCTCATCAGAGTGATCGCATCACCTCAAATCCGAGCCATTCATAATGCCTCAATTTTCACTAGGTCAATCACCTTGACCGTGCAAACTTTGCACTTGAGAAGATTGCATCTACACATGACCTTGATTTGTTGGTTCAATCTGCTGATTATGCACACAGTTAGTCCCGATGGTGATTCCAGCCGGTAGGGACATGTCGTATGCATAACAGAGAAAGAACACAAACTAATCTTTTGTCACATGCCGCGCAATCAACTCGCTCCAGTTTTAATCCCTTATGACCAATTGATCTAATCAAACCGTGCAAAAGTAATAGATCCAATCTACTACAACAACATATCACCTATATGCAAAAGATCCAGACCAAAAACTACGCAAGATGGCTCTGGTACCACTGTAGGGAAACGGGTAGGCTACGCTAGCATCACTACCGCATAAACCCAAGATACTTGCGAGTAGAAGATCATAGATCGTCACCACTGGACGCGCAGCGCAGCGGAAGAAGTCGCGCGTCGATGTAGAGGAAGTAGTCGATCACGTCCCACGAACCGAGCTCCTCGTACTTGATCCCAGCAGCCGATCAGCGCAGCAGTCGCAGCAGCGCCTCCACGGAGTCCACACGTACGGGGATGAAACACCGGGCGTCGGTGTGCTAGCACCGCACGCACGGCAAGGGCGGCGGCCGAGAGAGAGGGAGGGCGGCGGCTAGGGAGGTGGCGCGGCTCAGGTCATCGCCCCCCTAGCCCCTCCCTCATATATATAGGGCGTACTAATGGGCTTCTATCTCATAGGCCCATTAGTAACCCTAATCCCTCTTGGATCAATATCTACTTGGCCTTTAAACCGTATTGCGATGATGGGCTCTTGGGCATATCACCAACATAGGATAGTCAGAGAAACAGACTTTCACATCCGATGCAACTAAGTTTTCACTGAAGACGACTGAAGACTCAAGAGAGGCTGATTCGCCTGGTTGTCAGTTGTCACGGCAAGCTTTGGGAGTTTGAGGATGCACGGCACACACATGCCAATCGGGTGCAGTCCGCGGCACGCACGCTGGACCTTTGGTGCCGTATTGCCGTTGTACTTTCTTTTTATTAATTTTTCGTACGATTCAGAAATAATATTAATCCAAGCCAAGTTTTGAAATTTGCGTGTTTTTTCCCTCAAATACCCAGGCTGCGTACCAATATTACAAAGAAAAAGAGTTTAGACCCGCACAACATATTGCGTGTATGTGTATGTCGATGGGGTCTGCTCTTGTGTTGAAGGCTTCTCTGAGTGTACATCTTTAAAGTGAAAACTTATCTTATTTTTCTTCCGTCACTGTTGTAGGCCTATTCTCCGTCAAAAAAAAACATGTCTCTCTTTTCTTAAAGGCAACACAGACTTTATCTACGAGGAATAAACCCAGTTAAGAAAAAGGCTTGGAGGCTGGTTACAGGAGTTTCGGTAGCGCCTTAGGTTATAGGTTCGACTTCCTATTGTAACGAATATTTTAAAATTTAGGCGTTCTGGTTTCAGTGATAAGCGATGTTCCTGTTGATAGCGAGACACCTTTTACCGACTCGGTCTGCGAAGATGCTCATAGAAGGAATTGCGCTTGTGCGTTCATAGAGATAAATGTGTGTGTATTGTGATTGTCTAAGTTGTACTGTATAAATCTTAAAAAATGGAATTAAGTCATAACATTTGTCGATGACTAGCAATGACAAAATGTCTAATGTTGGGCTGGTGGGAGCCTTTTGTTGGGCTGAGCCTACTTGACTTCTAACAAAATGCCAGTCATGCTCCCAACAAAAATGCTCTCCCTGTACTTGACGACTTCACGGCCAGACATCTACAGCTAGCAGTGAAATAGCCAGGCCCAGCCCAACGAAATGCTCCCACCAGAAAGAACGCGAGTACGGCGAAGCCCCGGCGCCAGGCGGTTTGTCGAAGCGAGCAGAGTGCAGGACGCGAGTACGGCAGCGTCCGACGGCGGTGACTCCGCCCGGTGGACGGCGGTGACGCTCGCCGGAGAGGAGGCTGCACAAGGTCCTGGATGGTCTGCACAGCTAGCGTGCAAGCTACTGAGGAACAATACAACACCGTATCATATTTATAAATATGTAACTCTATATCGCCGAACCAAACCGTGGCCTCCGGAGGCCTAAGTGATATTTCTGCCAATTCCATGGCTCCACGTCTCTGCTGTCTGCCTTCAATTGTTTTGTGTCTTCTATGTGCTTGACGTGTGTTGCCGGCTTCTAGCTATGTTTGTGTCTCCTGCTTTTGCCTAGGCCACTTTTTGGTGCGCCGTCTCTTGCATCGTCCGTGTCTGCCTATTATTTTGGGCTTCTTTCGTTCTCGTGGTTGGATCGTGGCCTGCTTCAGGACTGCGTACTCCGCACGCCACATCGCCACGCCCTTCGTCGGTGGCGTCGCTTCCATCTCCCACCTATGCGTCATTTTTTTTTGACTGCGCCGCCGAGTGGAGGTCGTCCTCCGTGCCGCCGATTAGATGCATTCTCTTCTTTTCTTCTCCTCTCTGGTCACCTCTGAGATTTGCCAGCCTTTTCCCAGCTGCCCGCCTGGCATTTTCGTTACACTGCTCCACCGGATAGGCCTCATGGGTTCGGTCGCCGACTGCTCCTTTCCCTCTTCGTAAGTTCCTGTTCCTTTTTTCTTCAATTTATCTTTGCTGAGCACTAAGATTTCCTACCCATTTCCTGCCTGCTCGCCTTGCTTTCTTCTTCCACCTTTTCTATTGTTGTTTATTGTAGGTTTTTTTTTACTTATTTTCCCCTCTTCGGCTTCTTAGATTTGCTTTTTTTACTATTATTTCCAGTGCTGCTGTCAGTGTTGTCGCATTTCTTTTTTTTTACTTGTGTTTTTCTCTATACGAATAATATGATGATGGAATATTTTTCTTTCTTTGTGCCAAGATCCACCTCTGTGCTCTAGCCATTGTGGTTCCGGGGCCGGTGCCGCTTCTGTTGGTGTCTATCAATTTCAAAGTATAATGATCTTTTTTTCTGTGTTTATATTATTCTATTGTGCCTGTTCTCAGCTATAATATTTTCTTTTACTCCTCTGGCTGCTGCGACTATTTTCCCCTTCTGGCGATAGGCTCTGCAACGAATTTTGTTGTTATTTTAATCGTGTTGTATGCATGCGAATCTTATTTGCATCATATCATTGCCAGTCGTGTGCCCATTCTATGTAGTTTGTTTTTATCGGTACCCCAGGATTGGGGTACCCCGTCTTGCTGTGTCTAGGCAAGAAGAGCTTTATAGTTATCTTTAACTACGTCCAGCAGCCGAACCCCTGCGGTCCGGAAGCCCTGTTCACCCGACAACGGTCCCGGACCCGTCCTCTGGTTGGGAAAGGTCCGGGAGCTCCACGTGTTCCGGAAGAAGCAGGCGCTCAGCCCGAACAGCCGGAGGCTCCGGACCTCCCGTGGAGGTCCGGATCCCCGCGAAATCCCGAACCCCCTTTTTGGGGTCTCGGACCCCCGGTATCGTAACCAGACCCCTCGCCAAGGGAAGGAATCGACACTCCGCCTCGGGGTGGTCCAGAGCCGCCACGTGTCTGAAAGAACAGACACGTATATAAAGCCACTTGGTCTCCATATTAAGGTTCATCTACCACTGTATTCATTGCGGTAGGAGGACGTCCGCATTGATGTAGTAGAATCCGAGGCGATTCTTTAACCAGGGGGGCACTATTGATCGCGTATTACCAAGATGCATAGTGGGGCTGCTGGCGCCGCCCACGTCGCGCCTGTCAGTCTGCCATAACAGACGGATACGACGGCTCGGCTTCACCCATTATGACGCCTACATAATAGCCTCAACAGGTCACGCCGCAAGCTACGTTCCCCCAACGGGCACCTTGCTGACGGGACAAGAGAAGACCACCCTTTGTCAGAGGGTCAGCAGGGCATGGAAGCATATCAGAGGAAAGATTCATAACCACTGTAGCCATTTAAATACTCTGCGCAGTATGCTGCACAGTCATGTTGGGCCCACTTGTCGGGGGCCCAACGTCCTATGTATCCGCACCCCTTGATCTATAAAAGGGGCGCCCGCTAGAAGGAAAACTCAGGCTGGGTAAAAGCCAAGGCCCGGCAGAGGGTAGATTCATACACAACCAAGATCAATACCTCTCCCAGTGGATGTAGGGTATTACGCTCCGGCGGCCCGAACCACTCTAAATCGTGTGTTCTTGTGTGCTTGTCTCAGAGCTAGATCAGCCCAATCGCCTAGTACCTTCCCGAGTACTCCCTCTCTGGGAATAGGCGGGTGCGCTCCGCCACCCGGCAGTGGGTCCCCTAGAAATCCCACAACATTTGGCACCGTCCGTGGGGAGGTCAGGTGCTGGCTAGATCTTCAGGCTTCTGGGGCTGTGTTCATCCTCTGCAACAGCGAATGAGAAGATGAAGGAAGGCAGGGCGTCACCCACGCCACATGCCGTGGCACTAGGGCGCCAACGCCCACGGTACGGCGGCGCACGGCAGCGGCGTTTGTTGTGCGTCGCCACTGCGACACCTCAGAGCCGGCGCAGCAACGCACAGCGGAGGTGCCGCTGGGCGCTGCCGCCCCTACGTCGGCTCAAGGTTTTCTCTCAAGCAATGGCCATGCTTCCTCTGCGGCGGCATGGCGTCGGCTCAAGGCTTTCTCTCAACATGGAGCCTAGAGCCGACGGCCATCCCGGAGGAAGTTGGCCGTGTCATCGTACTGTCTCCGGCACCACCCGGGGTGCTTGGTACTGCTGCAGACAGGACCCCGCTAGGCGCGGGGGCCCCTGGCGCGAGCACCAAGGACAAGCCGGCGAACGACCGCCCTTCTCCACACTCCGTGCTCGTCCATACGAGCACACATTCTCCCACTGCGCCAGGCCGAAAAGCCAGTTCCTGCCGCAGCGAGTGGCGGGCGGGATGGCTCCCGGTGGCGGACGGCGGTGGCAGGGGGCCTCTTCCATTCAAAGCCAAAGAATTTGTCTCATGCTACCTAAGCATATGACAGCTCTTAGGCAAGGAGTAGCCCCCCGAGCTCCCGAGGTGATGCTGGATGATGCAGTTCAGGCACATCCAGGGCGCCTTCACCTCCGACGACCATGAAGAACCCAGGAATAGTGGTACCACTTCCAATCAGAGAAGGACATGCTGTATAGAATATAGCCGAAGGTTACTCCTAAAATAGGACTGAGGAAATTCCTCCTTTGTAATAACGTGGCGCCTACGTGTGAGTCCAGAGCGGTCAAGGCCCGACCTTGTAAACCCGACCTCTGGCCCTATCGCACAAACAGGCAAGCAACGGTCCGGAGCGGTAGAGGTCCGACCTCGTAATCCCAACCTCTGATATATACCGTGACAACCACAATAATAAAGGAGATTTTCTTTCTCAGTTTTATCTAGGCTCCACCTTGATTACATTTATTCGCCTTGGTTTAACTATTTCTTTCCTCTTAAGCAGAATCTTCCTTTTATTGCTAACAATCCAAGTTAAGTTGTTGGCTTGAGGCCAGGTGGGGACACCCCTTCAAGCTGGAAGGCAGTTCGGACCCCTAAGGACCTGTTCCGGAGAAGTAGTACTCGTATCCTGGGGTAGAGAAGCTCCACGTAGCTTAGCCTAGTAATGTACCATAAGTTTACGTACTTCACTACCCTGTTACAAAGTACTCTAGTATCCGAGACTGCTGTCTTTAGAGGTCCCGAGCTCCCTTCTAGTATAAGGCTTGGTTTCTCGCATCTTACTCTCAGATCCGGTGATATATTTCATCGGATCGTCAGCAATGACTCAAGTCCACTCCGGTGGCCCGCTCCGGCGGAGACCGCTCGCCACGGTCGACTCAAGTCCACTCCGGTGGCCCGCTCCGGCGGAGACCGCTCGCCACGGTCGACTCAAGTCCACCCCGGTGGCCCGCTCCGGCGGAGACCGCTCGCCACGGTCGACTCAAGTCCACTCCGGTGGCCCGCTCCGGCGGAGACCGCTCGCCACGGTCGACTCAAGTCCACTCCGGTGGCCCGCTCCGGCTGAGACCGCTCGCCACGGTCGACTCAAGTCCACTCCGGTGGCCCGCTCCGGCGGAGACTGCTCCCCACAGTCGCCAAGAGCCGGTTCCGGGAAGTGGTGCTTGCTCCCTGAGCGATCCGAGGTCCGTGTAGCCGCTTAGCTTGGTTCCGCACCCTAAGCATACACCTTCGTCGCCCTGCGGAGAGCGCTCTAGAACCTGAACCAGGCAACCGGTGTACCGGCCTCAGGGGTCCGGGGCACCCGCTCTTTGCATGAGCACACCGACGCAATCAAGTTTGTGTGGAAACACATCACGATAGTAGGACCCACCCGCGGGTTCGTACCTCTCCCGAGGTGGGCCCGGGGGCCACTGTCGGTACCCCAAGACTGGGGTACCCCCTCTTGCTGTGTCTAGGCAAGAAGAGCTTTGTAGTTATCTTTAACTACGTCCAGCAGCCGAACCCCTGCGGTCCGGAAGCCCTGTTCACCCGACAACGGTCCCGGACCCGTCCTCTGGTTGGGAAAGGTCCGGGAGCTCCACGTGTTCCGGAAGAAGCAAGCGCTCACCCCGAACAGCCGGAGGCTCCGAACCTCCCATGGAGGTCCGGATCCCCGCGAAATCCCGGACCCCCCTTTTTGGGGTCTCGGACCCCCGGTATAGTAACCGGACCCCTCGCCAAGGGAAGCAATCGACACTCCGCCTCGGGGTGGTCCGGAGCCGCCACGTGTCTGTAAGAACAGACACGTATATAAAGCCGTTTGGTCTCCATATTAAGGTTCACCTACCGCTGTATTCATTGCAGTAGGAGGACGTCCGCATTGATGTAGCAGAAGCCGAGGCGATTCTTTGACCAGGGGGCACTATTGATCACGTATTACCAAGATGCATAGTGGGGCTGCTGGCGCCGCCCACGCCGCGCCTGTCAGTCTGCCATAACAGACGGATACGACGGCTCGGCTTCACCCATTATGACGCCTACATAATAGCCTCAACAGGTCACGCCGCAAGCTACGTTCCCCCAACGGGCACCTTGCTGACGGGACAAGAGAAGACCACCCTTCGTCAGAGGGTCAGCAGGGCATGGAAGCATATCGGAGGAAAGATTCGTAACCACTGTAGCCATTTAAATACTCACCGCAGTATGCTGCACAGTCACATTGGGCCCACTTGTCGGGGCCCCAACATCCTATGTATCCGCACCCCTTGGTCTATAAAAGGGGGCGCCCGCTAGAAGGAAAACTCAGGCTGGGTAAAAGCCAAGGCCCGGCAGAGGGTAGATTCATACACAACCAAGATCAATACCTCTCCCAGTGGATGTAGGGTATTACGCTCCGGCGGCCCGAACCACTCTAAATCGTGTGTTCTTGTGTGCTTGTCTCAGAGCTAGATCAGCCCAATCGCCTAGTTACCTTCCCGAGTACTCCCTCTCTGGGAATAGGCGGATGCGCTCCGCCACCCGGCAGTGGGTCCCCTAGAAATCCCACAACAGTTTTCTTTCATTTTGTGATTGCTCTGGCTGATGCTCTTATCCTAACAGTACGAGGTGCTCTTTGTGGGTGTCTATATTTTGTTCCATTGCATGCGATCAGTTGTAAGGCCTTCGTTTTTGTCATTTTATTACTATAGTGATTAGTTTCAGCCTGCAATAGCTGTCGTGTTGGTAAATTATTGGCATGTGCTTCGCTCTTGCTGTTACTAGGTTCACAATTTAGTTTAACAATTTAGCACCGTGGCCTTCTTGCCTGGCAGAGTGCACATAGGTGGCAACAACATTGCACTGCCCGCTCAGGCAGCCCATCAACCAAAGCACTGTACAGTATATAACTGCACGAAACAGTATTGCCATACTACCATGGAGCAAGACCTGATTACCTTCTGTCACACTCACACAACAAACACATGTGCCCGTACTATTCCACACTTACCTTTCACAATTGATAAAATATGGACCCAATCTACCTCAGCTACACACAAGCTCACCATGGCCTCAAGCCCTCAACACATCGCCCTTAACTACATATAAATTTTCCCCAAACTTGCTCCAACACTGATGCTGAGGTAGAATCATCTTTGTCGTATTTGGCACCTCCTGCGTGCACTACAGCAAACGAGCGCATGCCACATGACCATATACACTCATCACCTGCAGGCGCGGCGTTAGCGCGCCAATTTTCCTAGTTCTCTACACCACTCGATCATTGTAGCAAGGATTAAAAACAGAGCACCGTATGTATGACACGCCTGCTGCTTCGCCCATGGTTAGTGAGCATTTCTTGCTCTGCCTTGATTAGCTGACTTTTATAATTTGGTTAACACACACACCGATCTTTTTTGATCTTTAGGCTAGTTGGTTATGTCTGTTGGCTGTTGCAGCTTCTAATAATAAAATATTTGCACGGATATTATTGACAATGTTTGAACTAATTCATGAGGGTTTTGATTTGCCTACAATTCGAAAGCCTAGTCAGTCCACAAGTCTGCTGTTTCTAAAATTGTATCCTTCCTGAAGAGGTTTTTTTTATCGAATACGCAAGAGAATTGCGCATCTTTGTATTAAGATAGAAGAAAGAGTTTTTACAGCGCGCTAGAGCGCACTCCATGCAATTTAGTTTTGTATTACACGTAACGAGAACAACAAAAAATGAGAGACTAGTGATAGTGAACTACTCTCCCCCGAGACAACCCAGTGTTGCTGCTCCTGCGGTGACCCAATTTTCGGCTTCAGCTTTTATCTTGGAGAGCAGTTGACTCTGTTGCAAGCACGCCATGCGGAAGATTCTTGCATTTCTATCTTTCCAAACTTCCCAAGTGACCAGTGCGAAGAGTGTGTCAAAACCTTTTATGTGTTCGTTTGCCCAAAGGAGGCGCACCTCCTCCCGGCGATCCTGGAGGGTTACTCCTGCTCTAGGATCAGGGCAAAGTTTGTCAAAATAAGCAAGAATGTTTACCCACAGTTGCTTGGTGAAGGAGCAATGTATGAAGAGGTGCTTGCATGTCTCCGGCTCCTGACCGCACAGCCGGCAATCAGCCACCGTCTCTGCGATCCCGTGCCTGTGCCGTCGGTCGTCGGCGGTCCAGTGTCTTCGCATGAACGCAAGCCAGAGAAAAAACTTAACCTTCAATGGGGCCCAAGTTTTCCAGATGAGCTTGTGACCGTGCAGGGTTGTCGAGCCTTGATGCAGCATCTTGTATGCTGATTTCGTTGTGTACTCTCCACTGGCGGTGCAACGCCAAACAAACTGATCAGAGACAGCATCTTGCAATTGTACTGATTCGAGTCTATGCCACAACTGCAGGTACTCCACGACAGCCTGAACTGCAAGGCCACCTTTGATTTCTTTAATCCATTTCTTTGCTGCGAGCGCTTGGGCGACTGTTTGCCTCTTTTTGACTCGCTTGGATACCGCCAGACACAGAGTGGGAGCCTCTTCCTAAAGAGGTTGGCTGGCACAGGATGCCGAAGCCACACACTTCACATCGTCTGACTATTAAACCTTTCACCGGTATCTCCAAGTCCAGGCATCTGAACTTTATGTAATCAACAAAATGAGAGCTCCAGGCTTGAAACTCACAAGAGAAGAAAAAAACGAGTGAAGAGGGGGTCGAAGCATATATATCCTGGTACAGATTTCGACAAAAGTGCAATTATATCTGGCTCAAGTTTTATCAATGGTCAGTTTCAAGGTTCGTTCACTCCTCGTCCAATGGAGGGAGTAAAAGATTCTTGCCAAATAGAAACTAGGCTGTGGACGTCAGTTCACATTAATGTTTGGACAGAACCGGACATGCCAGTCCGTGTCCACACCCCGGTCACCTTCAGAGGCTCAGAGCTCATGAACCACTAAACTATTAGTAGTACATTACATTACATTACATATGAGAATGTGTCCTTTTTCACATGTAAAAAAGATGCCTAACATACCCATCAATAGTGTTTGAAGTAAAGTCTACCTACACTACACCACAACACCGAAACAGGGACGGACGGTCCGTCGTTATAAGCCGTTATATCAATGGACGGTCCGTCGGTATAAACTTATACCTACGGACAGATCCCGTCGGCGCTAGTCCCATCAGTAAAAACTTTTACCGACGGACTCTACTTATACCGATAGACCAACCGTTCGAATAGCATTTACCGACGGACTGCATGTGACTAGTTATACCGACGGACAGTTTGATGTTAAAAATTTTATTACCGACTGACCATCCAACGCGATAATTTTAATTATAAAAAAATAAAAAATCCTTTAATTGTAATTTAATTAGTACAATGAGATCATTCATTGATAACAAGGTCTCAATATATTTCGAGACAACATTCAATTCCATGAGTTGTCCATACAACATAGTCATGTATTCCACATAATCAGACATATTCTTCATAGATGAATATATATATAGCAGCACATCATCCATACAAGCCATGAGTCAAGATAACAGCTAGCAGTTCATATATCTATAGTCTAGCTGCACAACCATTGGCATTTGTTCTACAAAAGACATCATATTCAGAGGTTCATCCTTCCACCAAAATCACAGCCCCAAAAGATCCACTGAAATCACCACAGCTTCCAAAAGATCATCTGAATTTCTGGCTTGATGTTGACAATTTTGCTACTTCCACTATATGTCAGCGTAGCAATAGCATGCTAGTTAACTAGCAGCGCCTAGTGGTTCCTGAAAATAAAGAACAATATGAAATAATAATCAGCCTGATACTAATTAATGAGTCAACAAATGAAGAAATAATCAAGATCCAACAATAGAGTTCAAGCTGCAGATAAATTGCTTAACAGTTTGGTTCAGTTTAGCAGGTTGAAATAGAGTACATCAATATCACTCTAGCAGCCAATGAGAATTTAGATAAATTGCTTGCAGAAGCCAACAGAAATAATCAACATGTTGTATCAGCCAACAGAAATAATCAAGCAATAGGTCAAAACTTTTATCAGTCCATCCTCCAAGAAGTTTGATATGAAGCAATCTAATGAGGAAACGAAGCTTTGTATAATTCTTGCATGTAGGGTACAACTCTTGACTATTTGCTTCTACCAACTTATGAATCTCTTGTAGTTCATCACTAGGCTGCTGAATAGAAGTGTTGTCTTCAAAATCCCCTCTATCATCTAATCCACAAGCTATTCCCATGATTCACATTAGAAGGGTTTGCTTCTCCATGTAAATTCAATGTTGTGTACCCTTTTACAAACCCATCACATATCAAGTGCTCGCGTACATCACTTGCATCTCTCCAAAATGAGTTAATACACTTTATGTAAGGGCATAATATTTTGCCTCCTACTGTAAATGCATAAGCTAAAAAACTGTTCACCCCTTGCAAATATGCCCTTGTGTGCCTACATGCAATTTATTAAGTTAAGTCACATATTAACTTGACACTACTTTCGCATCTGTGAAATAGTTGTGATGTACCTAGCCTCACTATTGATCCAAGTTTTATCCATCCGTCTTTATGGAGATCAAGCTACTTCCAAATTATATCTTTCAACACTAAACAATTGCACAACAGATAGCTCAACAATGTAACAAACAGTAAGCATAAAAGGCAATGCAACAAGCGGTAATAGGTACTAGAGAAAAAAAACTTACCTTAACACACAAGCTCCTTCACCTAATAACTCCTCAGCTACAAAGGTTGGCTACTATGAGTGTTGTAGATGCTCCAAAACGATGTGCAAGCTGCTGGCAATATTGTAGAGGCAACCCAATATAAGTGTACAAAAATTTAACAATGATAAAGAAAGATGGAAATTTGTAGTACATGGAATATTATATCTTACCTACAGAGCAAATCTTTTATGTTAATTTCTGTCCTGCAGAGTGAACACAGTCCTAAACAGTCTCCTGCTGAAGAGGAAATTTGTAAACTCCCAAAACTAAGTAGCAAAATTTGGTGCCTATTCTATAGATCTGTACTGTACTGACCTAAAGCAGTGTACTAGATTATCAAATAACATCGAATCTATTTCAAACAATTAATGTAGCATTTTATATAAAAAAGAACATAGCTTTATTACCTTAACTGGACTTCAGGAGGGCAGCAATGCTGCAGGTAGCTCCAGATAGCAGCATGGTTGGGGAGGCAGCGCTCAGTTGGGGGACAATGCCGAGAGCCTGATTTGGGGGGACAACACCGACAACCTGATTTGCATCTGGAATTGCAGGCACGGGATAGGGGCTCGATCCGTTGCGTCCGGAGCTCAGTTGGGGGATTTGGGCGGGATGCAGGCACGAGGACGGGGTGGACAGCGGCGAGGAGGGGGTTCTGAGGACGGGGCATGCTGCAGCGAGGAGGAGACGGGGCACACGCGTGCGTGAGGAGGAGGCAGGGTGGCGCTGTAGTGTGGTGGGCGGGTGGCGATGAGGAGGAGGTGCGCTGTGCGCGCAGACGAGTGGGCGAAGGCGGGCGGCGGCGAGGAGGTCCTGGTGGCGGCGCGGGCAGCCACGGGAAGGGCAGCCACGGCAGCGTATACAAGGACAGGCTGCGGGGAGGCGGCGGCGGCAGGACGGCCACCGTCGTCGCCGTGCTCTCCGCCACGCCGCGGCACCCGGGCTTCGTCGCCTTCGTCGGGGTCGTCGTGGCCCGGCCGGCAGCCGCCGCAGATGAGGGCGGGCGGCGGCGCTGGGTAGGGCGGGCGGCGGCGAGGAGGTCCTGGTGGCGGTGCGGGCGCGCGTGCGAGGTGGGCGGGTGGCGGCACTAGTTGTGTGCGGCGGGAGGCAGGAATCGGCTGAGGAGGTAGGGTTTTCTTCTTTCGTGTGTATGGCCAGATGGGCTAGAATTGGTGGGCGCGCGTGCACACGCAATATCAAAAGTTTAGAAATAACCGGCGCCAAAATGGATTTTACTTTTACCGACTGACGGTTCGATGTAGTACAAAGATTTGCCGACAGATCATTTACAGATAAATATGAATACATTTACCGACAGATAATGTATCTGTAAAACAAGAATCACCGACGGACCATTCATTGGTAAGTTTTACCTACGGATTGTCCATCGATAATATTGCACTTTTACCAACTGACTCCTGTCGTTAATTTGGTGTTGTGGTGTAGTGCTATCTACGGGCAGTACTCCAATGCCCCATCATCGCTGGTTTAAAATGCTCATCTCGGCTGGTGTGTGTGTGGGTGGTGGTGGTGGGCGGGGAGGGGGAGGCTGGATTTAGCTCGATGGTGATGGAGGGGACCATCACCGCCGGTTTTCGCCAGTTCCAAAACCGGCGGTGTTGCCTCCATCACAAAACAAAAAAAATAGGTTGTCGTCGCCGTGCTCCGTGCCTTCATCGTCCTGCTTCGCGCGCCACTGTTGCTCGGCTGCCGCTGTCGTGTGCTGGGGGCCGTGCTATATTCCGCATCCCGCACCGAGCACCGCAGCTCCGGATGTGGCCAGCACAACCTCCCCGAGCATCGCTGCTCCACACACGGCTCCACACTGTGGCCACGCGTGCTACTTCGTGCCGCCACCGTGTTGCTGTGGCCTCTCATCGAAGAGGGAGATAGGAGAGAGGAGAGGTGGAGGGGAGGCGGGCGAAGGGAGGGGAGCCGGCGGGAAGGGAGAGGTGGCAGACGAAGGGAGGGGAGCCGGCAGGAAGGGACAACCGGCGTGGTGGCGGCGGAGAAAGGGAGGTGCGTGTGGGAGTTGGCGGTGAGGGATGAGGAGGGGAGCCAGCTCCGCCCGACTGCGGCCACACGCACCTCTCCACATGGAAGGAGGCGCGGGGATAAGAGGGGTGGGGGAGGTAGGGAGCCAACAGGCATGGTGGATGAGGGGAACCAGCGACGACAGAGAATGGGAGGGGATCCGGAGGGAGAGAGGATGGGAGGGGATTGGAGTGAGAGAGGGGACCCAGGTAGAGAGAGAGGAACCGGTATAGGAAATGAGAGGAAGAGAAAAATAGGGGGGAATTGCATCACTGTCGACCGACAGTGATAGAATAGGTATCACCACCAGTCCGCAATACGACCTAGTGGTGATGTCTGCTATCACCGCCGATTCCATCTAGACCCGGCGGTGATCGATAGATTGTCACCACCAGTTGGTTCAAACCAGCAGTGCTAAGGCGTTTGCAATGACAAGTTTTGTAGTAGTGAGGGTGTTTGCAGATGGAATACAAGGTGTCTGCTTTTGGAAGGTTTTGAGAGAGTGACTTTTGCCCAATTTTGTTGGCAATGTAGTAGTCTAAGGGCATCCCACCCTGCATGTAGGATTATTTTGCATAGCATTAAGTATATTATCTTATAAGATTTTTAGCTTATGTGGTATCATAATAAATGGGAGAGAGAGTAGAGAGATGAAGAAATCAGGTCTCATGCTAGGTCTAGTGTCAACATGAAAATCGATTCGATAAACACTATCAAGTTGTGCATTGAGCTGGAGTGAGGTGGTGTCTTCATAATAAGTGGAGAAAAAATATGGTAAGTGGAGGAGAGAGAGCGTTAAATAGGAATCCACACCAAGTGTTGGTGTTTTTATTATCAACCTACCGAGGGGATACCCCGAGGTAGTAGATTGTAGGAAAGGTTTCGCTGAGATCAGAAACTCGAAGGTGCACACAACACAAGATTTAGACAAGTTCAGAAAATAGTGTAATACTCTATGCCATGTTTGGTGGTTTGCATTGCTTGATGTTGGAATATATTTTGGAGGTGTCCCTGTCATGTCTTATATAGTCTGGGCGGAGGGTTACAGGTATCCTAGCCTGGTATGAGCTTAGAGTCCTCCTCGGACTATACCCAAGTAGTTCTCTTTTATATCAACTAGTCCTACTAGTATCTGAGTATTTTAAAAGAAGGCATAAGGTAGAAAGATACATGCCACGTTAGTAGTCCCGTGGCTTCCGGTCCGACGAGCTTCCGAGCTCTTCGTAGTCGACTAATGCAGGCTTTCAAGTACTTCTGGAAACATTTACGAGTTCTTTGTTATGATATTTACCTTGGACCATGTCTTCCAAGTATTTCTCTTACTGTGACGAGGCTATGAGGTTCTCTTGCTCCGAATATCTTTCAATCATCAAGAAATAATCTTTTCGTGGGGTGCGATAAAAATCGCACTCTATATAGAGTAGCCCCGAGTCTCAGGTTGAACCGAAGAATTAGATTGAGAGTCAAACCAGTGTTTTCACCTTCCAAAATATTAAAAACATCTTCTAGATGGACACGTCACATAGCCCTCGAGCTTTTGAAGCAAATTCCCTATTTGGAAATAAGTGTCAAAATGCATCGCGGCTCTTTCTTTAGAAATATGAAATAATCTCTAATTTAATGGCTAGATTAGACCTCGAGTTTAAAATTTGAAAAATCCCTCATTTTGGGATAAAATCTCTAAAATAATGGTTAAATGATTAAACTCCGGTGAGAAACCCTCAAAAGCCGCTCAAATTGGATCTTATCCAAAAAAAATCCTGCTTACCATGAGCTATTAAGCCTATGCTAACAAAGGGTTATTGATGGTGGATGAGTACCGCAAGCAGGGATTCGGGGGGACCCCATTTAGAGATCCGACCAGAGGTGTAACATGTAGCAAGATTCGTTCGGTTGCAGAGATGGGTGACACAGGGATATAGATATATTCAAGTCGTCCGGAAGCGTAACACCCTACGTCCTATGAGTTCTTGGTTATCCGTAATCACTGTGTTCGGCTGGTGGATTGAGCCTCCAGCCCTCCAGCCTCCAGCCCTCCAGCCACCAGCCAGATAACAGTGTTTTTCTCTCATACCACTCCAGCTCCAGCCTACCGAACATGATGAATAGCCGTTCTCCTCTCCTGAGCTCTCTGGGTCTCAAAGGATGGGATCCCTTTACACATCGCCCTATTCTCCTATTCATAGTCTCCATCTCGTGTCGAGGAAGCCTCTCCTGCCGAGTGTGAATGCGGCGGGGCTGTGATGGACACCGCCTTGTAGGTGGTGCCTGTAGACCTTGTAGGTGGTGCCTTTTTTATTTTTACATTTTTCAAAAAAAAAATTTACAGAAATATATTTTTGGATTTAGGTTTTACAGATCTAGACCCCTACCGCCCGGCAGGGGGGCAGCAGGGGGCCTACCGCCCGGCAGGTGGGCGGTAGAGACCTATATGTAAATAAAAATAAATTTTTTTTGCGCAGAGGTCCTTGGAGGGAGCCTGCCGCCCCCCTGCCGGGCGGCAGGCCCCCTGCCGCCAACTGGTGGGGCGGCAGGGGGCCTGCCGCCCGGCAGGGGGGCGGCAGGCTCCCTCCTCAAATATAAAACTCCAACCCTTCCCTCTGCACCCTCATTTTCTGCCCACGAGATCCAGAGAGGGGAGAGGGAGAGAGGAGGGGTGAGGGAGGTAAAAAAAACCGGCGAAGCCCTGCAGGATTTTTGATCCGAACCGCAGGTAACCAATATTTCTCATCTTTGTCATTCCAGATTTTTTTTATTTAATTTTATGATTAGTATTTTTTATTGTTGTAAACTTAGGGTTCAGATTAGTGGTTATAATTGAAGGCATAGTATATTTTTAGATATTAGATTAATTAAAATGAAGTCTTTGCACTTCCAGATATGTCGAGCAAAGTGGCATTTCAAGTTCATTACGGTGACTTCTATAGAATTACTCATGATTCCTATGGAGTAAATCTATCAGCATTGGAAAGAAGACAGTGCAGTCTAGACAAACCCCTAGAGAGGAGTTTTGAGTCCATACGGAAATGTCTTCACAAGATGTTCAATGTGAATTCAAAGACCCATTTGCTTACGGTTCATACCTTGACTTCCTGGGAAGCTAATGGGGATTTCTGGGAGTTGACGCATATAAATAGTACGGAAGAATGGCAACATTACATGCACACAGCTCTTGAAAGTGGGTGGCCTCTCGCAATGGTAATTCAGAATCACCAGAAGACCGGTGATTTAGGTGAAGGGTCAACACACACAACATCTGACTGCAATGAAGAGATGGAAGAGGATAAAGAAGAAGAGAACGTGCAAGCTCCAGAACCAGAACCACAAGGTTTAGCAGATGAAGGCGAGCGGATACCTGGAATTGTGGAGGATATGGAGAAAGAAGACCAGGATGCACAAATAATAGAGCAATGTGGGGACTCATCAGACGATGAGGACGATGAGCGCTTCCCAGTGCTAGGTGAATGGCGTAAAGAGGGTTTTGGTAATCCAGTGGTACAAGATATTAGATGTCCGGAGTTTGAATACAGAGTGAATAAGGTCATACAAGGGGCAAAGTATCGTACCATTGAGGATGTGAAGGATGCTGTGAAGCTCTGGGCTATATCTCTGAGGAAGGAATTCAGAGTACTGAAGTCTAGCAGCAAAGAATACGAGGTGAGGTGTGCAGATAGAGACTGTACATGGCGAGTGCATGCATACAAGGGAAAGTTCAAGACACACTGGGAATGTTCAATTGTTACACCACATACTTGTAGAATGACAGGTGTAGTGGGACATCATCGTAATATCACATCAACTTTCGTGGCTAAGAAGATGTATGGGGTGATTCTTGACAAAATGGATTATGAGCCTGCATTGATAATTAGGGACATCGAACAGAATTTCCAGTATGTGATCAGCTATGCAAAGGCTTGGCGAGCTAAACAAAAAGTATTTGAGATGAGATTTGGCACTTATGAAGCATCATATGACAACCTACCTCGTATGCTTGAAGCAATTGTGCAAAGAAATCCTGGAAGTGTTTTTGATACATACAGTTTACCGTGCTTGTCAGGGGGGCCAAGCATTCTGCTGCGAGCTTTCTTCTGCATTGGAGCATGTGTGAGGGCATTCATTTACTGCCTTCTTGTTCTGTGTATTGACGGCACTTTCCTGACAGGGAAATATAAGGGAACAATATTGACGGCAATCGGAATTGATTGCAACAAGAAGATAGTTCCCATTGCCTTTGCCTTTGTTGAGAATGAGAACACAGAAAGCTGGTACTGGTTTCTTGAATGTCTGAAGATTCACGTTGTTGCTGGAAGGCCTAATGTTTGTCTTATCAGTGATAGGCATGCAGGTCTACTTGCAGCTATAAGGCAGCTCCAAGAAGGTAGTCAATTTTCACCTCCTATATGGCCAGATGTTGTCAATAGGTGGTGTGTGAGGCATATGGCTGCTAACTTTTATGAGCGGTTCAAGAATAAGGATCTGATGAATTTGTTCAAGCGATTGTGCACTCAGAATCAGCAGAGGAAGTTTGATGCTTTGTGGGTTATAATTGATGACATGAGTGCTGAATTGCTTAAGAGCCAGGCCTCATCATCCAGCAGGAGGCGTTCTACAGATTCATTAGTTGGACATGCTAAGCCATTTTCACAGTGGATTGATGGTGCACCTAAAGAGAAATGGTCACTTCTGTATGACACAGATGGGAGACGTTATGGGATCGAGACGACCAACCATGCTGAATGTTACAATATGGTAATGCGTCGTGTTCGTGGATTTCCTCTTGTTGGCATTGTTGAGTTCATCATGTATGGATGCATAAGGTATTTTCGGGAGCGATACACATCAGCCGCTCCCTTACTTAATGATCCAGGAGTGCATTTTTGCAGAAGGGTCAATGAGTACATGGAGAAAAAAGTTGAAAAGGCTCGATTTCACTCAGTCATATCGATGGGCACAAAGGAGCAAAGATTTGAGGTATCATGCAGGGACAGGACCGGACAGGGTGTCCGCAGACAAAGGGTAATTCAAGAAGTTTTGATAACCATTGACGGGAGGGTGTTCTGCCGATGTCAGAAGCCAAAGGTGCATCACTTACCATGCTCCCATGTCATCGCGGCTATTTCTGTATCTGGGTTAGATGTTGCGTCATATGTTTCTCAATATTTCACAAAAGAAGCCACAGCACAGACTTGATGTCATGAGATATACGGCATTGGTAGTCTAGGCCCATTCACTCAAAAAAATCTCCATCCAATTCTCATCCCTGATGCAGCTACGAAGCGGGGCATAGGCCGAAGGCAGACACGTCGTATCCGGAACGGAATGGACAAGGCCGAGGCTGGAAAGAAGAAAAAACATTGCAACTTGTGTGGAGCGGACGGTCACACTTACAAGAAGTGCCCACAGCTATCAGTACCCAATGCTACTGCCGAGGCTGGACCTTCCAGGAATCCGACGGATGGATCGGCTCCACCTACAAGAATTCGCCGCATCTAGTTGTGCATTTATTTGTGTGTACGAAATTAAGTATATTGTGTATGTACTATGTCTAAATGTCTTGTTTAACTAGTTGGCAGTGCGTATTTCTATAGAATTTGGTTGTAATGAACGTAACCTTTAATGTAATATCTTATGTGGTATCTTGTTTAACGTTATATTTATATATCGTTCATTGTATCAAATTGGCTAGCCCCAAATGCTTGGACACATAATGTGACACATAGAAGATAGCTAAATGAGTACACATCCATGATACTGAAGAATCCAAATTATTTCAGTACAATTTGCTTCACAATCTAGACCGATGAACAATATATGTTACACATTATTTCATGAAATCATCTAGGTAGTCACGCACAGGGGGAGGAACATCATCTCTTGGAGGCCATGGTTTGGGTGGCATGAAATCATCTAAGTCGTGATCCCAGTTAACAGAACTTGGTGCTGGAGGTGGTGCAGTTTGACTTGACGAACCTCTTGACTTTCCCTTTCTCTCTTTTATGGTTCTACTTTCATGTACAGGGGGAGGAACATCAGGTGTTCGAGGCCACGATTTGGGGGGCATAAAGTCATCCATATCGTCATCCTAATTAACACAACTAGGTGCTCGAGGTGGTGCAGCACGACTTGACGAACCTCCGGTCACGTGTTCTTGCGGAGGCCGAGAACTATGACCCGAAGATCTTTTCCACCTCCTTCGTCTAGTTTGCGGCATAACTCCACCGAAGATACATACCAATTTTTTGAAATTTGGTATCGATTTGTTAATCAACTCCGTGTCCTCGGGGTAATCCTAGCATATAATTACACAATAATTTTACTATTTCGTAAATATGGATTACAAATAACGGACGTGATTAGAACTGAATAAGAGTTACCTTAATGTGCATCTCATACACCTCTGGCCGCATCCATATCTTACGAGTAGTTTGTAAGAATCCAATAACATGTTGATGATTCGCTAGTTCACATACCCTCATGTATATCTTCCTACGTTCTAGCAGGTATTCCTTTAAATCTTGCATTGTAATACCTCGAAACAATATCAAATATTTAAACTCAACTAATTTGGACAACACCATCTCTATCGTACCATCCGCTAATGGATCCAACTTCTTACTGATTACAAGACGTGTCATGATCTCAAGAAATATACTGGATTTTTCTTCGGTCCATGAAAATCCAACAGAATTGGAGGCAGACATTGCCTTATGCTGCAATAGTTGAGAAATATTGGTTACCTGCGGTTCGGATCAAAAATCCTGCAGGGCTTCGCCAGTTTTTTTACCTCCCTCACCCCTCCTCTCTCCCTCTCCCCTCTCTGGATCTCGTGGGCAGAAAATGAGGGCGCAGAGGGAAGGGTTGCAGTTTTATATTTGAGAAGGGAGCCTGCCGCCCCCCTGCCGGGCGGCAGGCCCCCTGCCGCCCCACCAGTTGGCGGCAGGGGGCTTGCCGTCCGGCAGGGGGGCGGCAGGCTCCCTCCAAGGACCTCTGCGCAAAAAAAATTTATTTTTATTTACATATAGGTCCCTACCGCCCACCTGCCGGGCGGTAGGCCCCCTGCCGCCCCCCTGCCGGGCGGTTGGGGTCTAGATCTGTAAAACCTAAATCCAAAAATATATTTATGTAAATTTTTTTTTGAAAAATGTAAAAATAAAAAAGGCTAATTATGTGGGTTACTGTAGCACTTATGGCTAATTATGCACTAATTAGACTCAAAAGATTCGTCTACATTCAAACTGTGCAATTAGTTTTATTTTTTAACTATATTTAATACTACATGTATGTATTTAAAGGGGAGGTAAAAATTTTTGGGTGAAAATTTTTGTTAACTAAACGGGCTAACGCGCGGTGGCAGAGGTGGGCCCTATCCCCACCGTCCACCACCAGGTTGATGGCACGGGGCTCTGGGTCGTGTCCTCCGAGCCGGCTTCTACGCCGTCTGTGGGCACAGCTACTCCGTAATCACGTTGTTTTACGAGAAAACCACGCTGTTCTCGGACTACGCACCAAGGGTGATACTGAGGCACAGTAAATGGTCCCGATTGCGGTTGTGATGCGGTATGGTAAAAACATCTGCTGGGTTGGTTCCTTAGGCTTCCTCCAATAGTTCCCCCATCCAACTCCCCCTAAATGTACATTTTATTATTTTTTACTACCTCTCCTTAAAAGATTCCTCCCCCTATAACTCCTCCTCTCCAACCATTCTCTCTATACACTCCCCCTAAACCAACTACCATCTTTTTTTATTCATTTGAATTTCTCATTCGAACACAACGTATATGGACTATACGCGATGCGTATTTGTATAAATGAACAGTAACAATTTTAATTTCGGCATGCATTTTGATATTTGCTTTACAATTAATTTGTTATTAATTTTTAATTCATATTAAAATTTAATTATGTAATTCAGAGGCTTGTGGTGGAAGAATCGTACCCGTTCTGCTGTGCATTTGTCATGATACGGGAGTAACTTGTGTTGGAAGGAAGTCGGAGGCTTGTGACAGAAGCTTGGCTGAATCTTGCGGAGGAAGATTCTTCCATCGCAAGCTTGTAGCCGCTATATAATCGACGCTGGGCAACCCAAACGTATTGATCCACTCAGTTGATCCTATCTGTTGTGAACCACAAACACTATGGCAGATGACAACCTCACCGCCGCCGCGATCTTCCAGTGGGTGAGCAGCAGTAGAGCCAGGCTACTGATCGACGACGATGACGACACCGCCGTCGTCGGTCACATGAACCACGAAGAAGAAGCAAGGCGCCGGGAAGGCGGGAGGCGTGGTTCCGTTCCCGGTCACATCGTGATCGACCGGGAACATGGTTCTGGGCATGCAAGGATCATGGCGGACTACTTTGTAGAGAACCCGGTGTACACTAATGCTCATTTCCGTCGCCGGTACTTGTCATTTTTTGTTCTCGTTGTGCATAGGGGGAAAAGGTTTGTTTGCTGACTCATGCTATTTGTGTAGGTACCGAATGAGGCGTGCCTTGTTCCTTCGCATCATGGAAAGCGTGACGGCGAGGGACCCTTGGGTTCTCTTGCCAGCCTGATGCGACGGGGAAAATGGGTCTATCCCCGTTGCAGAAGTGCATCGCGCCATTACGCATCCTGGCGTACGGTGTTCCGGCCGATGCGGTTGACGAGTACATGCGCATCGCAGAGTCCACCTCGTTGGAGGCTCTGAACCGGTTTTGCGCAGCGGTGATTGAGCTCTTTGAGGAGCAGTACCTCCGCACACCTACTGCGACGGATGTCGCGGCTCTCCTTGCATTCAACAGCACTCGTGGGTTTTCGGGTATGTTGGGGAGCATAGATTGCATGCATTGGGAGTGGAAGAACTGTCCAACCGCTTGGAAGGGCATGTTCACTGGCCGTGGGAAGCAATCCTCGATGGTGCTAGAGGCAGTGGCTTCCCATGACCTATGGATATGGCATGCATATTTCGGGATGCCCGGTAGTAACAATGATATCAATGTGCTGCACAACAAGCATACAAAGCGGTGATGACAAAAAAAAGGATTGCAAAAATATTAGTCATGACAAAACCTGGCGCCCACAAGCTCTGCCATTAACAGATAGAAAAGGAACCAAGATATCTCACAGTAGACATATAGCAAGCATTGGAGTAAAGGAAAAAATAAGCAAAACCATGCAGCATTCATATTCATTAGGCACATATAAGATTGGACATTTATATCTCAGCCGAAATGAAACAGGATAATAAGGTGTAGCATGACACCCACACGAGTTCAGTTCATACAATATGATACTTGAAATATGTCAACATGCAACCATACTAATATATAACACGATCCGAGCCCATTGCAACTATATATGTCAACATACAACCATACTAATATATATGTCAACTTGAAAAGGGTAACCTTGACACCCTAATGAAGGCCATTGCAGGTGTTTCCATGTTCAGCAATATGGATTGCACAAAGCCCAGCAAAATCAATCCAAGGAGGTAAAGCTAAATCAATCCCTAGATCTACTATGTCCCCCACTACAACTATGAGCAAGTATTAAACTGCATGCACACCCTCTTGCTATGCATCCGGGCTAATTGTCATGATGAAGGATGATGATGCTGGTTTCTCTTGCTCCTTCCTTGGTATATATGTACTGCGTTCTTGCTATCTAGTACTACTCAACAACACATTTATATAGAGATTTGTCTTTCTGCAGCCAACCAGCCAGCCTAGTGAGCGAGTATATTCAGGAGAGGAAGCAGGAAGCAGGCAAGGATGAGAGCAGATCAAGCGATAGTACACGACCAATCGGGAAAGGGCAGGAATCAGGATCCCATCCCTTGCCAAGTGCCATGTTCTTCCACTTTGGACGCCCACAAGCAGAAGCCCCCATTCCACTCCGCTCCCCGAAATCTGGACGGCCAAGTGAACCCAGATGCAAGCAATGACATCTTCTCCAACAACGAGCTTCAGAATATTACCTCGCAGATCCGCGGTGCTTCTTGCGGGGAGGCTTCGGTGATGAGCTCTGCGAGCGCCGCCAGATCCCGCCGCGCCGCTTCTTCCCCCCTGAACTGGATCCGCTTCCCGCGCGCGGGGTGCTCGTGGATCTAGCCCCGCGCCGCCGACCCCCCACACCAGCAACGTCGCCGGAACGCCCGCCCCCGCTGCCAACCAGATCAATCGCCACCACCTCGCGCACCTCGCTCCCGGCCTCCAGCTTCAAAGAACCAGCAACTTCGCCGCCGCCTCCCTCGCTCCCGCTTTCGCTCCCGGCGCGTGAGAACGGTAGCAACCAACGGCCGGCGCATCCAGGGACGCCGAGATCCCCCCACATATGGGGATAGGAACGACCTCACCGGACGTGGGGGGGACGAAGCTCGGGGAACCGTTGGAGCACTCTCGGGGAATACTGTAGCCTCTACATAGGGGGAGGGGGGCTCTTTCGGGGAACCGTTGGAGCTCGCCTTAGAGGGGAAGGGAATTCCCCCTCTTGGTGGAAGGCACTGCGCAGACTGGTCGCCAGCCCCCCCTAGGGTGGGCCCCTAGGTTCAGAGCTTCTCCCTAGTCCATTTTTGAGCTGGAAAAGAGAGTCATGGCCCACGGGCCCTGATTTTGTCCAAGGTTAGGGATACCCCCATTCTCGTAACACTGATAATTATCCTTCACGCCTCCAATCTTAGGCCCTGTTTGTTTGAGGTTCACGGCAATTTTTCTGCATGAAAAGTCAGAAGCTTAAATAAACAACGAACTTCTCGCGCAGGTTCCGGAAAGCCAAGCTCAGAAAAGCTAAATTTATATGTAAAGCTGAAAAGCTCAGTTTTCTTAGCTTTTAGCTTTTTGAGTCTAAAAGGTTAAAAGCATCATCTAAAAGCTATTATTAGTTTTTCAGGGTGTGCCATATTATGAAGGAAAAAGTCCACTTTTGCCCCTTAACTATTGTGTTGGTCTAACTGTAACTCTCAACCACAAAACCATCTAGTACCAGTACCCCAACTACTAAAACTGTCCACTTTTAGCACCTGGGTCTGATTTTGGTGGTTTTCATCTGACGTGGCACATGTTGACCGGTATTGACCTGATGACATGGACAGAGAGGGCCACGTTGGTCGGCATATCGGCTTCTCCGCCTACCACCGCCATCGGCAACCCCTCCGACGCTGTTCCCCTCCGTCGGCGCTGCCTCCCCTCCCGCCTCCATCTCGGCCTGACCCCGACCCCGTACCCTGCCATACAGGCTGCAGCGGCGGCAACACATGCGCCCTTCCATAGGGGCTCGCCGAGCTCATGGCTGCGGTGGCTGTAACAGAACCGCCCAAATTAAACCGGCTTAAGTGTGCTAACAATCATCTTAATGGTTAATTAAGCTACCACGCACTTAAAATGATGTAATCCGGTTGTCTGTCTGGTTAAGGATCAAAAAACACTAGAAGTCTCGCACGAAGACGAGCACAGATGATTACAAGCAGACAAAAAATTGTATTATTTAATTTACAAAGCAGAGCTTTACGAAATGAGTTTTGAACAAATTATCAGAGTTCAACATGCAGCGGAATTTAAATAGAAGTTTAGTTTGAAAACAACAATAACTACGAAGGCATGAGGATGTCACAGCGAGCCCACTGGTGTGAATCCAGGTTAGCTCCAACCAGCAACAAACACCTGAAAACAGGATAACAACAAACCCTGAGTATACTAATACTCAGCAAGGCTTACCCGACTACGGGTATACTTAGCCCACTATCTAGACATATAAAGCTTTTTGGCTCTGGAGTTTATTTTGCTGGAAAGGCTACTAACAATGGATCCTTACTTTCAAATTTTAGCTCAAGTTAAGTATAAACCGTATCAGCGAGGTTTGCCTGAATTTCTAGAGCACACATGGTAGAACAGAGAAATCCTCTGGTAATATCACAATCTAGTTCTCTTCATTCCATTCTCATTTCAAGTTCTTACTATGATGTGACAAAGAGATCAAGGCTCTCATAATCGCGAGTCACGGCGAATCGATCCGATTTAACCTTGCAAGGTGGACCAAACTCACACGACACATGCAAACCACGCCGGGCCACACGCATCAACTGTTCTCGTCATTACCACGACACCTGAACCACGCCTGCCAAAACCCGGGTGAAGGGCCCCTCATGGTGAACTCCCAGAGAACCCGGAGGCGACATACACTCCAACACCCGCCATCATTCCTCTCCCAGAGTAGCAGGTCACAATTCAAGCTATCATTGTAAATCAGGTCTACAGCTTGCCGGTTTCGACTACCTCCTACTTCCGGCATGTGGTTAGTACTGTTCAATCCTCGATCAACACTGCCAACAATGGTACGGTCCTCAATCGACACAGGCGGAGGCTTAATTTCCATCCATTTCATAACCATAACCAAATCCATCTCCGCCCGGTCTCCATTTCTCTTTCCTCATTGATTCATTCTCAAGTACTTTGCCAGAAGTAACAAGGACCTATATCTCGCGAGTGACAGGAATCACTCGACTTCTACCGAGTCCTAATTAAGCATTGCAATACTAACGACCTGCACAATAGTAGAGTAATTGAGGAAACCTAGGGATCATGCATTTACGGTTCCAATCAACTCCTAGAAACGTAAATGCATAATAATTATATAATAAATGTTGAATACCGAAATTAAGGGTTATGCTCTGGGGCTTGCCTGAGAGTAACACTAAGTCAGTGTTGGTTAGATGATACTCGCTTGGCGAGCGTCTGCCTTCGGCCATGCACATCGGGATCCATCCATCTGTCTTCTGGATATGTCCACCAACATTGTCTTCGGTTTCAGCTCCAACATCACGTCCTTCATATGGTTCATCTATCGTATCTGAATGAGATGCGACAATGCATATGTATGAATGCATGAAAGTGCAACACGCAAGGCATTCATAAAAGTATAACATACTAGCATAAGCACCTAGAGCTATTTAACTTAACCATCACTCAAGCATCTCATAGGAGATGACAAGCACATCAAGCATGCCAGACAAATTGACTTAAATTAAACCATTGCAAGCATCCACCATTTAGGAATTAGCCAAACCTTCTAGCCAACAAAAGTTAACATGATTCACCCAAAAAGGACATACTTGATGTATTGAACCATGCAGAAAGAATTGCTTAGCAATATTTTTAGAAAGTGAAAGATATAGCTAGGAACTAAACAAATGCAAAAACTTAACTTGAGGACATGATCTAGTAACCAAAATTTACCAGCATGATGAGATATTGATAAAGCATTCAACAATATTTTTCCAACATTTATTGATAACAAAAAGTATTTAATTTAGCCTCAACAAGACAAACTGAACAAAAATAGATTTACAAACATTCACAAAGCTTCTGGTTCTGAAATTTTTACAGTGAATTAAACATGCAAATAGTAATCTACTCCATAAATTTCACAATTTTTTTACTTCTAGAACTGTAGATATTAAATAAACAAGCTAAAACAAGTATTAACCATGATTAAATCAAAACATCACAGAAACAACAAACAAACAGCAGGTTAAATATTTTCCCTAAGTTCTACATGCCAAAACAAAACTAACCCAATTGGTTTTACATTTTACCATTTTTCTACTATTTACTATGCATTTTCAAAGCTTGCAACCACTTAAACTAACCTTTAATCTAGAGCAAAAATTATTTAGAAACGGAAGATCAACCTGTAAGGAAAGTTGTATATCCTAGAACAAGGAATCCTACAAATTTTAGTTTGTATTTTTCTGATTTTTCTATGATTTACTATAATTTTCCAAAGTTTCAGCCAGTTTTTTGCAAAAAAGGCCTTCGCAGCACTATTCATATGAGTCTATATCTATGCAAAAAAAACCCTGGACTTGTGTCAATTGTTGCCCAAGGTCCCTAGTCGCAATTTGGAACAGAGGAGCGGACGTGGAGCTCGATTCCTGCGACGATGCTCACCGGCGGCGAGGGGAAAGAGGGGGAGGAGCAAGAGGAGGTCGAGCTCTACCCGTTGGTGGGTTCGGACGGGGTTGGGGCGGCCGGAGAGGGGCTCTCGCTATGAGGTGGGGGCGGCGGCGCTCCGGCGAGCAAGGGAGGGCGCGACTGGGTCGATGAACTTCCTTGGAAGGTGGGGAACGCGGCTGGGTGGTCATTTGGGGAGGAAGGAGGCCGAAGGTAGGGGCTCCATGGCGAGCTCCGCTCGGCGGCGACAATAGCGGGTGGCGGCGGCCCTATGCGCGCAGAGAAGCTCGGCCCAGCTCTAGGAGGAGTGGAGAGGGGAAAGGGAGGGAGAGCAAGCGCCTGGGCTTGAGGGAAGGGCCTGGGGTTTGAGGGGCGAGGGCATGACGCAGGGGTGGCGCTCGACCGGCGATGGCGTGCGAGCAGAGCTCGGCTCGGGGAGAGGGCAAGAGTGGAGAGGAGAAAGGCGAGTTGGCTTGGCAGATGGATAAGGACGGAGCGAGCGGAGGACGAGGTTCGCCGCGACGGCCGACGCGTGGCGGTCGCTGACGCTGTTGCCGTTGCCGGCATGGGCACGTACGGCGTTGCAGGCGAGCACAGGAAACTCGTTTGACTCGATTTTAACAAAATTTTGACCGCCCAAAACTCAAAATTTCATACTGGAACTTGAAATTTGGCCAAATTAGAAGTTGTAGAGGGTGAGAAGATCTACAACTTTAGTTTTGGGCAAAACTTGATTTGAGTCTTGGATTTGGGAGAAAATAGTGGTCAAAGCTCAGTCAAGATTTGAAATTAACTAAGCTAATGATCATGATTAAGTGATGATTAGTGACTAAGGCACAAAATTAACACCTGGGGTGTTACAGCCCTTCCCCCTTAAAAGCATCTCGTCTCGAGATTCGGAGCGAAAGACTTGCAAGGGAAAAGGAGCAGATTACCACCAAAGTCAGCAGGAAAGAGTCACCAGATAAGGTTGTGGCTGACGGTATCCCATGCAAATAAGGATTGAGAAGTCAGAGAAAGATTTAGAGAGCAAAGTGGTCTATCCAGAAACACAACATCTCCATCAATTTTTGTCTGACCAATAACTTGTCGCACTTTAAGTGTTGTATGCCCTCTTATTCCAACGATGATGGCACAAGTTGCTTTATCATCTCAGTAGTCTTCTAGCATTTTCGTCCATTAGCAGTTCTTTCAAAGATCATCCCCTTGGTAACTTCAGAAGAAAGACTCACTAGATTTAGGTCCGATATAGAGATCTCCAAACAGAACAACAAACGCTAGATGCGGGAAAGGCCCACGAAGAGATAGCATACTGACAAAATTGCATAAAGGACCCTAATTAACAAATTCGATACCAGCACGTGCTGAGCAGCACAACCATGTGTCGATCGCTCATCGGAGACCCTCGGTTTCATTACGGCGCCGTCAGGCATACTTCCAACGAGAAATCCCATGTAGCATAAATAGATCGTGCATGGATAAGCATTACGAGACAGAGGGATAGCAAGGAGGTGATCCAAAAATGGAGGCATAACATGAGAGCAACAGAGATTACCTAATTAATGATCAACATGCCATTTAGTCCGGTTGGCTATCAACACGAGGTCAAGGCTAATAACCATTCATATGCCTGAGGAAAGTAGAGATGAAATAGGCAGAACATGTGGAACAAAACTGATATACCATCCAGAGACCTGGCTGATAAAGCAATGACATGATTTGCAAGGGAAAGATTCTGAGACCAAGGCAGAAAAAGAGATTAACATTGCACCAGATCATCTTTAGGATAAGCAATAGAGAGGTTCAACAATGAATGCCAGGTACGGTTTTGACCAACAAGCCCCTGAACATACCACAGACATAGACAAGCACTTGGTGAAACTTGGCTAGGGTAAGCGGGTCAACGAAAAGGTCTACCGGATGCATAGATCTAGATTTTTGCAGCACAAACAACTGTAACTAGCACTGCATATAAGATTTTCTAGCTCCAAACCTTGATCAGGATCATTTATGGAACTCATAAGATTACGAACGCATTCCAGAACTAGGATTTTACCACTAAGGCGAAAGGAACTTCCTCTTTGCATGCAACCAGGGACGGCTCTTGCTGACGACAACGCTTTTAAGAAACATTGAACTCGATTCGTACACGACCTTTCAACTAGATAGGATAACTGAGTGATGTAAGGTTTTCCGATCAAGAAGAAAAGATCAAACAAAACAAAGAATGACGATGAGACAAGGTGATCAAGTTCTCATAGAGCTAAGATCACAACATGAGGAAAACAAATGTCGGCGAGATTCATCACAAGACTTATGGATAGCAAGTGAGGATAGTACGAGAGATTGATTTACGAGTGGTGTTTGGAACATTCCAGCTCAGAGTTTATTACCTGCATGATTTGCATGATGCTAGTTGTAAAACATGTTCATTTATGCTAATGTAATGTCATGATGGGATGTCCCATGCACAAAATAAAATGGCGCATGTGACATGATGCATTTGCCATGATGTCGACTCAATGATGCATACATCATGGCGCATGTGACATGATGCATTTGCCATGATGTCGACTCAATGATGCATACATCATGATGCATAATGACAATGCTCTTGAGTGATGCTCGCCATGAGATGCATGAGTATGATGCACGCACATATGAGTTGAGGATGCACCTGATTCACACCCCGTAACCGTCCTCGCAAGACTTCCACCTGGTTAGTTCTATATCCTTGAGGATCAAATGTTAGGACACTAGTAAGGTTGCATAAAAGGGGATTGCAGTAAGTTACGTCACATATACCTAGGCACCAGCGTGCTCCTAGTGGCTCAATCATGTGGCTGCAGCGCACATGAGGCCCTAGGTTCTGACACGGCATCAGGGTCATGTGATTTAACACTGCCACAAGAAAAAGAGGAATAGCAACCCAGTAGTGCCAGCAACGACAAAATAGGTTAAAAGGAACCGAAGACAACTCGAAGTTCTACTCGGAGCACACCATTAGTCAGCCCACATTTTACAAATGATGATGCGAATCCATGCACTGAGCGATGACATGAAATGATGTGGTGCATAACTATTGCAGTAATGAATGTATTCAAAAAGTTATTACTGTCATGAATCTTTTAATTTAACCAGAAATTAACTGAGTAAGAATGAAGGTACAAGTTTCGGATGTTGGAATCAGAATAGCCAGCAATATAAGGTACAACATCAAGAGAGGATAGAACGATCACTGAATGATAGATTGAAGGGTTTGCTGACAATATCAAGGTTTAGCCATTAAAGGAAAAGCTCAAAGCTTTGCCGGAACAGATTCAAGGCATTCAGCGAGGGTTTGATTTGAATGACAAGATAAGATTTACAATAAGGTTCGCACATGATCTAAAGGCTCTGATTTCCGAAAGATCTTCTCAACCCATGATTAGGCTTAGCAGATTACGTTAGCTCCCCTACTACAACACAAAATCTAGGCGGACATTTAGGTAAAAGCAACACATTTTAGTAAAACAAAGCAACAAGCAAGGTGATCACCCAAACTAAGACGACATGATGCATGCACGTTCTATTCATTACTCACCCAAACAATTGCCAATAACTAGGCATACGGGAACAACTGGTGGCACAATACATATTCTCCCTATATATACTAGCCGTTCTTACGATCATAACTTATGTAACATGGTTAGTGTACCTGCAGAAGAACACAAGATATAACCACTTCTAGACCCTTCGTGCCAGCACACACGAACGGCCCCCATGTGTCCTACGCCACACGGGTAACGCATATGCAGTTTCCCACATATTCACACATACATTACCATCCACTATAGAAATGGCACCCAAACATTCGACTCTGAATGGACAGCGCTGCATATGTCATAATAACGTATTCACTTCCCGTACACTCGTCTTACGGGACATCCAAGGGCAGATGTGTCCCAAGGGTCACGGTCATGGCCAACCACATGACAGGTCTACATCTCGTAACATTGCCTTACGAGATGGCTGTGGTTACAATCACACGGTAAGAAATCCGCACTCCATATCAGGCGGCAGATAGCGACAGGCTCGTTTGAATGGAGCCTCATCACCTCCTCGTATGCTCATCATACGGGACCCGCGCACGTATGAAACACGTGGGCTATTCTAAAGGACTACCAAGAATGCTTATCTTGCTTACCTTAGCGTAGGTGCGTCGTTACAGATATTAAATATCGGTTGTGCCAGAAAGTAAGTTTTAACAGAAAGTAAAGTGCTGGAAGTGTTGGAATAAAATAGATACATAGATGCCACCATGACTAAATAAACTTAGGTAGGGCATACGAGCTATCTATCTTATTCCTTAGCGTAACTAGCATCAAATTTTCAAAACCAACAATTTTGCAAACTAAAAATTAGTTTTAAACTTAATTAAGCATGCAAGTAATCATCCCTAGTGTGTTTCGGCTCTGATACCAGCTGTAACAGAACCGCCCAAATTAAACCGGCATAAGTGCGCTAACTATCATCTTAATGGTTAATCAAGTTATCACGTACTTAAAATGGTGTAATCCGGTCATCTGTCTGGTTAAGGATCGAAAAACACTAGAAGTCTCGCACGAAGACGAGCACAGATGATTACAAGTAGACAAAAATTTCTCAAATTTAATTTACAAAGCAGAGCTTTATGAAATGAGTTTTAAACAAATTATCAGAGTTCAACATGTAGCAGAATTTAAATAGATGTTTAGTTTGAAAACAATGAGAACTACGAAGGCGTGAGGATGTCACAGCGAGCCCACTGGTGTGAATCCTGGTTAGCTCCAACCAGCAACAAACACCTGAAAACAGGATAACAACAAACCCTGAGTATACTAATACTCAGCAAGGCTTACCCGACTATGGGTATACTTAGCCCACTATCTAGATATGCAAAGCTTTTTGGCTCTGGAGTTTATTTTGCTGGAAAAACTACTAACAATGGATCCTTACTTTCAAATTTTAGCTCAAGTTTAGTATAAACTGTATCAGCGAGGTTTGCCTGAATTTCTAGAGCACACATGGTAGAACAGAGAAATCCTCTAGTAATATCACAATCCAGTTCTCTTCATTCCATTCTCATTTCAAGTTCTTACTAAGATGTGACAAAGAGATCAAGGTTCTCATAACCGCGAGTCACGGCGAATCGATCCGATTTAACCTTGCAAGGTGGACCTAACTCACACGACACATGCAAACCACGCCGGGCCACACGCATCAACTGTTCTCGTCATTACCACGACACCTGAACCACGCCTGCCAAAACCCGGGTGAAGAGCCCCTCACGGCGAACTCCCAGAGAACCCGCAGGCGACATATACTCCAACACCCTCAATCATTCCACTCCCAGAGTACCAGGTCACAATTCAAGCTATCATTGTAAATCAGGTCTACAGCTTGCCGGTTTCGACTACCATCTACTTCCGGCATGTGGTTAGTACTGTTCAATCCTCGATCAACACTGCCAACAATGGTACGGTACTCAGTCGACACAGGCGGAGGCTTACTTTCCATCCATTTCATAACCATAACCAAATCCATCTCCGCCCGGTCTCCATTTCTCTTTCCTCATTGATTCATTCTCAAGTACTTTGCCAGAAGTAACAAGGACCTATATCTCGCGAGTGACAGAAATCACTCGACTTCTACCGAGTCCTAATTAAGCATTGCAATACTAACAACCTGCACACTAGTAGAGTAACTGAGAAAACCTAGGGATCATGCATCTATGGTTCCAATTAACTCCTAGAAATGTAAATGCATAATAATTATATAATAAATATTGAATACCGAAATTAAGAGTTATGCTCCGGGGCATGTCTAAGAGTAACACTAAGTCAGTGTTGGTTAGATGATACTCGCTTGGCGAGCATCTGCCTTTGGCCATGCACATCGGGATCCATCCATCTGTCTTCTGGATATGTCCACCAACATCGTCTTCGGTTTCGGCTCCAACCATCACTGAAGCATCTCATAGGAGATGACAAGCACATCAAGCATGCCACACAAATTGACTTAAATTAAACCATTGCAAGCATCCACCATTCAGGAATTAGCCAAACCTTCTAGCCAACAAAAGTTAACATGATTCACCCAAAAAGGACATACTTGATGTATTGAACCGTGCAGAAAGAATTGCTTAGCAATACTTTTAGAAAGTGAAAGATATAGCTAGGAACTAAACAAATGCAAAAACTTATCTTGAGGACATGATCTAGTAACCAAAATTTACCAGCATGATGACCTATTGATAAAGCATTCAACAATATTTTGCCAACATTTATTGATAACAAAAAGTATTTAATTTAGCCTCAACAAGACAAGCTGAACAAAAATATATTTACAAACATGCACATAGCTTCTGGTTCTGAAATTTTTACAGTGAATTATACATGCAAATAGAAAGCTACTGCATAAATTTCACAATTTTTGGACTTCTAGAACTGCAGATATTAAATAAACAAGCTAAAACAAGTATTAACCATGATTAAATCAAAACATCACAGAAACAATAAACAAACAGCAAGTTAAATATTTTTCCTAAGTTCTACATGCCAAAAAAAACTAACCCAATGGGTTTTACATTTTTACCATTTTTCTACTATTTACTATGCATTTTCAAAGCTTGCAACCACTTAAAACAACCTTTAATCTAGAGTAAAAACTATTTAGAAACTGAAGATCAACCTGTAAGGAAAGTTGTAGATCCTAGAACAAGGAATCCAACAAATTTTAGCCAATTTATTGCAAAAAGAACCCTTCGCAACACTATTCATATGAGTCTATATCTGTGCAGAAAACCCCCTGGACTTGTGTCAATTGTTGCCCGAGGTCTCTGGTCGCGATTTGGAACAGAGGAGCGCACGGGGAGCACGATTCCGGCGACGATGCTCACCGGCGGCGAGCGGAAAGAGGGGGAGGAGCAAGAGGTCGAGCTCTACCCGTTGGTGGGTTCGGACAGGGTTGGGGGCGGTCGGAGAGGGGCTCTTCGCTGCGAGGTCGGGGTAGCGGTGATGGTGCTCCGCGGCGGCGGCTCTCCGGCGAGCTAGGGAGGGCGCGGCTGGGTCGATGAACTTCCTTGGAAGGGAGGGAACGCAGCTGGGTGGTCGTTTGGGGAGGAAAGAGGCCGAAGGTAGGTGCTCCATGGCGAGCTCCGCTCGGCGATGACAATAGCGGGTGGCGGCGGCCCTGTGCGCGCAGAGAAGCTCGACCCGGCTCTGGGTGGAGTGGAGAGGGGAAAGGGAGGGAGAGCGTGCGCCTGGGCTCGAGGGAAGGGCCTAGGGTTTGAGGGGCGAGGGCATGACGCAGGGGTGGCGCTCGGCCGGCGATGGCGTGCGAGCAGAGCTCGGCTTGGGGAGAGGGCGAGAGTGGAGCGGAGAAAGGCGAGTTGGCTTCGCAGATGGATAAGGACGGAGCGAGCGGAGGATGAGGTTCGCCGCGACGGTCGACGTGTGGCGGTCGCCGGCGCTGTTGCCGTCGCCGGCATGGGCGCGTACGGCGTCGCAGGCGAGCACAGGAAACTCGTTTGACTCGATTTTAACAAAATTTTGACCGCCCAAAACTCAAAATTTCATACTGGAACTTGAAATTTGGCCAAATTAGAAGTTGTAGAGGGTGAGAAGATCTACAACTTTAGTTTTTGGCAAAACTTGATTTGAGTCTTGGATTTGGGAGAAAATAGTGGTCAAAGCTCAGTCAAGATTTGAAATTAACTAAGCTTACATGATTTACACTAATGATCATGATTATGTGATGATTAGTGACTAAGGCACAAAATTAACACCTGGGGTGTTACAGTGGCGGCTTGCCATACAAGCTGCAGCCACGCGGGAGGGCAAGCAGCAGAGCACCTGTGACATATCGGCGCACCCCGAGTGGGAGGGGGTGAGCGTGGTCCATGAACCCCCATGGAGGTGTGGCTGGATGTGAGCGTGGCGTGGTGCGGACGTCCTAAAGTCCGGCGACGGGCACGGCAGTGGAGGGGCAGGGTGGCGCGGCGGCCAGCAGGGCCAGGCAAAGCTGGCATGACCGGCGGCGCGGCACAGGCCCACGCGGGTAGGGCCTGTTGCGTGCGGCGGCGGGAACAGGGTGGGCCGGCGGCGGCGTTGCGGTGTTCCGAGCGGCTCGGCGCCGGAATTGAAGGGAAAGGGACCAGGGAGGCCGAGGGGCTCACAACGAACTCATTTTGGGGGTTGATTTGGGCAGAGGAGGGCCGGAGAAGCGGATCGATGTGGGGGGCAGGGCTTGGTGGTGCTCCAATGGCGTGCGGCGGCAGGGCTACTAATTCCAGCGGATTCAACTGAGGAGCTTGGGTAAGTAGCGGGGAAGGTGGAGAGGGTGGTGAGGAAGCTCGGAGCACGAGAAATCAAAAGGGGATGGAGCGTGGTCGGCGAATTTTGGCCGGCAATGAAGTTCTACTTGACTCGGCTGTTTCTGAGGAAGAAGGAAGAAGAAGAGATAGGGAGAGCAAGGGGAGATCGGCCGGCCTGGGCAGAAATAGGGCGGGGAGGGCGGCAACGTGGAGGAGGCCGAGGAGGGAGGGAGTCGGCCATGGACGCGGCAGCTGCTCCGCCCCTACTCCGGGCCCTGCTCGTCGGAGAGAGAGCATCGCGCCTCTGCAGGGTTCATCGACCGGCCAATATCTGCTCCGCCGCTGCGGCGCGGCGGCCTCCTCTCGGCGTCCTCGGGCCCCAGCGCGCTCCCCTTCGCCTCCCGTGGCATGGCGAGCAGAGGCGGCAGTGCTGCTTCCCCCTCAGTGCCAGAGGCCGACCTCAACGCAGCGGCGGTGGTAATGGCCGGGCGCTTTGGGGCCATGGGGGCGGCGAGTGCGGAGGGGAGGTACGGGCGCGGCGCCAGCGGCTCAGCCCGGGCAGCGCGGCAGCAGCGTCGCAGGCAGTGCAGCGGCTATCGGGCGTCGCGGGCACGGCGGCGGCGTCACGAGCAGCCTTTCTCTTTCTCTGGGCTGCCACATCAGCGCCATGTGGCATTTGACCGCCGAAAACTGGCGCCACGTCAGCCGAAAACCACCTAAAACGACCACAGGTGCCAAAGTTGCGTGATATTGGAAGTTAGGGTGTCCATTGTATCTAGTTTCGTAGTTGGGGCTTAAAGTTGGACAAATTCAATAGTTGAGGGGTTTAAAAATGGACTTTTTCCTATTATGAACTGCCACTATTAGGGATAGTTCATAAAGTGGCTCATCCCAATAAATTGACATATTTTTTGGAGCTGTTTATTATGCCATGGACAGCCCCTGAAATATTGATTTTTGGGGATGGTCCATGTTTCGGTCCACCCATGAAAATAAGGCAATTTTTCAAGAGCGCATCATAGCATGAATTCTCCCCTAAAGATCAACTTTGAGGAGTGTGCAGTTGTACATATAGGTAGTAGGGGTGGATAAACCTTTCATCCACTCCTTAAAAAGGTAATGCTCCTAAAAATTATATTTGTAGTAGTGCACCTAGTGTTGGCTGATTTCGTCCAAATTTTGAACAAGCAAACAACTACATAGCCAAAGGTTGAAGTAAATGCATGGCCTGCCATGTCATCTTCTTCTGCACCCCTGCCCTTTCTTCTTTCTCCTTCCTGCATGTGCCTTGGCCCTACTATGACGTAGGGTCGAACCATTACATACTCTTATCATAATGAGCACATACTCATAAAATAATTTTTTAACACACTGTTGATATTGTATCATCTTTTTTTAATCGATCAGTAATAACTATAACAAGGATTAGTAACATGGCAACGTATAGAGAGGTGCATAATATTGCTTGACAAGGTAACACAGTACATGTAATTACTTCATAACATGTTTATACTTTACTCATTACAACATTTTTACTCTACCTTTAAACATTTGACTTTTGTAATTTGTAAACACAAGTCCTGTGGATGCTACTTTATTCAATATACAACTGAAGGGATTTTGGAGTATAATAGATGGGAAAAGGGTGCATTTTCACTTTTTTGGTCTTCAAAATAATGTTGGCTCCACATAGAGCATTGTGATCATATCTTTAATAGTGTGGGAAAAAGTGAATGCATCTGTTTTCTTGTATATGTAGTCCACAGTCCTTGCAAAATCAACAACTGTTTTTGCGATGAGCTTTGGCTGTCCTGTTGGTGTAAGGAAGAGTTTCATCATATCCTTCCATGCATCTTCAATTAAATCTTTTATCCTCTCATATGCATCATTCATTGTTGTCCTATGCTGTAGCATATAACATTCTACAGTAGATGCATGGTGCGCCCCAATTTGCTCCCGCTGCAACACAAAAGAAAGTTATTATATAGAATTATTGTACACTCAAGTTACGCCTTTCTCGGCTAAGATACGGTGCTAATTTTCTGTTATATCATATACTGTTTGGTTACAACATTAACTTTGTGCTGCATTCAATTTTATACTAAGATAATGTAGTAGTAATATGGTGCATAACAAATACACATAAAGGTTCTTTCACATGTATAAATTAGAGAGAGAGAGAGAGAGAGAGAGAGAGCAGACCTCTGTTGATTTAATATCATTGGACAGTCGTGCTATTGTTGAGAAACACTTGAGAAGTTCTGGATATGTCAAAAGCCAGTCAAGAATTTCCTTCGTTATGATGTCACCCATCCCAACAAATGAAGAACATGCTACTTGGAAACCTCCAACCGTTGCTCTTGATATTTCTAAATGTTCATTGATTGTTTTTGGAACATAATGTTCGTCACGCCATTTTATCTCTTGAGAGTTTGCTCGGACCAACAACTTTAACTGCATTAAAACACAGATATGTGATTTCCATATTGTATGTTCACATGATTGTGAAGTCAAATTTAATTCTTGAACACGATCTACAATGAGTATCATAAATTCATGAAGTGTGCTATGCAAGTAAGCTAATTTATGAATTCTTCATGCATAACATGTGGAATGTTTGCTAATAAAATTCTTAGCATATAGTCATGGAAAATTATAATGGTAGTTTACTGTTTGCTTTTATCTAGCAGTTATGTGTGTAGTAGAGATGTTCATGTTTCTTTCGACTTGTGGTCATAAGGATAGACTACCAAAAAGACTATATTCATGAAGAGGTAATGAGTGTGTCGATCACAGAAAAGTTGTCAAAAGTCGATTAAGATGATTTGGACACATATCCAATGAAGTCCTACAAAGAGACCACCATGGCGTAGCAACATCTTAGGGTGTGCCAATAATGTAAGAAGATGTTGGAGTAGATCAATCCTGACATGGGATTGGAAGAGTTAGTAAAGAGAGACCTAAGAGGATGAAATATACCCAAAGAACTATCTTTGGATAGGAGTATGTTGGAATCATCAATCAGGCCACATACATTAACCATGTGGCTATGGGTCCTCCGTTTACTATTATTATTGTTACTATTATTATTGTTACTATTATTATTGTTACTATTATTACTATTATGCCTTTTATCCACGAAAAAATCATGGCTATTGAAAATAGTGTTTGGCCTTTTCTGGATGCTATTGGCGCTATAGTGCCGCTCCGCGCTATAGCGCCGCTATGGCGGCGCTATGGCCGTGCTATAGTGGCAGCTAAGCGGAGTAGCGTTAGCTGATTGCTGCCACTATAGCGCGCTATTTGTTTACAAGTGATAGGAAAAAATAAAAATCTTTGATATGTTGATAACATAATAACAGCCAACATAATTCATGAGTTTCCAACATAATTGATGATAAGTTGATACTTGATAAAATAAGTCATAAAGGCAATAAAAGCTAGATAAGTTCATAGTTTCAGACACAAACAACAAACACTAAACACTAAACAGCCATAAAGGCAAATGAAGTAACGGGCCGCGCATGCTATTTTTGGCCTGGTAGCAATAGCGGGAAAATAGCGGCCCTATGGCGCTATTCGCGTTTAGCGGCGCAATAGCGCCAATAGCGCGAAAATTAGCAATAGCGTCGCGGCACTTGCGAAAATAGCGCGCTATTTTTTCGTGGCTTTTTATTCTCTGACAATACGGCTTTTGTTTGATTTCACCTCTAGCCTAACTGATTAAGGCTAAACGACTTTGTTTCTATAATTTTAGAAGCAATTATAAATTTTAGAATAACTACGGTATGCAAATTATAATAATACTTTACAACAATTAAACATTATGAAAATAGAATATTCTTCCTTTTTCTATATGGATGCAAAATAGTTGTTACTTTCGCCACATGCATTTGTCATTTGTAATTAAGTGAGATCAAATACAACAGTTACCAATTCTTTAAGGTAAAACACTCGGAAGCTTTTATTTGGTCCTAGTTCGTCCTCACAAGAATTGAATGTCTTCAATAAGTGCAAGTACAAATCCTTCACGTACTCTGGAAGTAGTTCTGATGCATTCTCTTCCCATCTGCATTTTTACAATACATTAGTTGAAATATTTAATATTTTGAATAGTCATAGTGCATCTCATGCATAAAGTACTGATCAAATTTCACATTATTCGGTTGTAGTGAGAATAACTGTGTATTCAATACACTTGACTAACCTATCCCCTAAGACTTTGTTTACAACATTTTAATCTAAATAAAACAATTTCTAGAGATAAAATCCTAAACTAATCGAAACTAGCAATTCCCATTAGGATTCTAGAGCCAAGGTAACTCTCAACTCCCAATAAGGTGGTATTGGAAGAACCCCAATACTATTGTTTTCAAGATTGTTTGGAGAGGTGCTGCAACAGTATCACAATCATGTACCCCCCCCCCCTCCCCAACCAAAAAAAATGACAAATGGAACGTCCAAAACTCAAACGGATGGAGGGGGAGGGGAGGTGTTGGGGTTATCCCCTTCTTTTGTGAAGGGCCTGATTGTTGGGTGCCTCCCCAAAAAATATTGGGATAGGTGGTCTATTGGAGACTGAGCTTTCTAAACCAATAATTATAGTTTTTTTAAGGATTGGGAGGGCTATATATGCTCTTTACTAGACTAATAAATTAATTAGCGCAATTCAATCTGCTGCTCCTTCATGCTTCGAACCCATTATGTGTGTTAGCTACTGCGTAATGGAGATAGCGCTTACCATGGCAGGATTTTTGCATATTTGCAATCTATTGAAAATACACACATAAATTTGTGGTGGGGTTGGACTATATGATAAAGCTACAGTATCAATCAATATGTTGTAAGGGATACTACTTGTACCTGTATATTGCTTCGGCAAGCAGTATGGCCTCCTCAGTTGTACTGTAGGTATCCATTATATCATCTAGTATGGTGATATAAGCTGTCATCTTTGTAGTTATCACTCGTGTAAGAGAATACTGTGGCTCGGAGCATGCTCCTGTCATCCAGAAATGCATTTCTACTATTCTATCTCGAATAAAGCATAAGTTTGTCTCCACATTAAGCTGCTTCCACCACCTGTAATGATGTAAAGAATATAAACACACAACATGCAATGTAATTTCTTTAAATAAAACTGTGTAGTTGAATTAGTAATGATTATTAAAAATCTACAAATAAATTTGAATAAACTTACAGTGTGACGGTTTTTAACTCCTCACAGTAAAGAAGTTGAAGAAGGTTGAAATTCAATTTTGCAAACTCTAATATGACTTCATTTCGTGCAGCCTCCTTTTCGTAAATTGGGATATAGGTTCTTGTTTCTAGTATTCTAATCCTTCGGAAGAGAGGTGTTTGAAGGGCATGGGATACTTCATCTGCTAATGTTGATTCCAAAGAATCTAATACAGCTTCAAGTTGGCTTTTAGTGAATATAATGGCTTCATCAAGTACTTTGTCCCCATGGGTCCTAAGGTGTGCTGCATTATATAAACTCAAGAGAGTTTTTGTATTATCCGCAACAAATTTTCCTTCATTATCTTTGAAACTTTTGAAGACATCTGCAAAGACAATCAAATGAAAAAAATTTAGATGTTTTATCTTCAAAAGTATCCAAATTAAATACAACATTCAAAGTATCTATATATCAGTTTGGGAATATTAACAAGATCAGTTCAATTTAACTTGCATGATTTATATAGTTTGGGAATGTTTAGTAGTTAATAGTAGCTGATATCGATGTACATACATGGAGATATATGTATTGATAACAAAAGCAGTTTACTATTTGTAGTAATTGTCCTAAAAAAGTACGAAATGGAGTCAGATGAAACATGGTCAGCACGGATATCAAAATAACATGATCACATTGATGGTTTTCGTTAGTAAGATCGATAGTGCTTATTAGTATAAATTTCAGTGTGCTTGTTTGTTGTTTGATATAGTTCCTGGATACGTTCTATGATTGTCTATTTAACGTTTTCATACTAAACATGAGGCCTTACCAGATGGCACATCATAACCATTTTTCCGTAGAAGATAAAATCGTAGTGAGACTAAATTCAGATCTTTGTCATCGTACTCAGAATCATAAACAAAGAGCAACTTATCATCAATCTCATTCTCGTAGTAATTATCCAGTCCAAGCCGCTGTAGCGTGATTATTAGATCTAAGATATCTGGTATTTCGTTTGCACCCTTCACCATCTTCCTAACTTCTTCTTTTAACACTTCTGCCCTTTCTGTCATGTATGCACGCTGCACCGGATCGACAAATAAATAGTAGTTAGTTTTTGCGATCCAAGAATGTCAATGCACCTTCACTCTGATGTTACCTTAGGTGCAGTTGGCGGCTGGTATGTCAGGAAAAAATCACCCCACAGACTCGGATGGAAGGTCGGCCGATCCTTCCGCTGCCCGTGATGAACATCATTGACAGAGCAAACTGGAGGCGTCAGCGCCATCTTCTCGCCGTCTGCCTTATTAACTTGTATTATTTCTCTTGCTGATCTTTGGTTCTGCTGCTTGTAGGTTTGTTGGTGGACATCTCTGTTCCATACTTCCATTGCAGCAGTACTTATAGGGTCCGGCAGACCAGGAACTAACGTCGTTCCTATACACATCGCCAGAGGAATCTACACAGCCTAAGCATGTACGTCGTAGGTACAAAGCATACAAGTCAAATGACGCTTGCATGCAAGCAAATAGTGACAGCTGAACTGTACAAGTTTGCCGTTACTTGTGTTCCTAGTTTTGCATGATAAACGTTTGATGTAGATGGAGGATGGATACGACAAAACAAGAGCAAAATATTATTGCCGAATAGAAGCTAGGCTGGACGCTAGTATGTGCCCGCATCTCTGTCACCATCTGAGCTCATGAACCACTAAATTAAATAAGCCTAGTCACTTCTGACAATGTGCCCTTTTTCATATGTAAAGCCTAGTCACTCTACAATTTCATATGGTGGTTGCCCTTTCCAGACATGTCATTTGCAGTGATATACGAGGTGGATAGGAACTTATATAACAACGTAATTAACCGTATTTCGTTTACTTTAACATAGGCAACTGATTCTCTTGTGCCTGTTCCACCAAGAAGTCGATCTGTCGAGCATCTCAATCGCGTGCTGCTTGTTCCATGTGTTTCTCAATCGAAGTCGTTTTTTGGCATTTCAGTAAAAAAAAAACAAGTTTCTTCTGCTGTCGGGCTATGCCAATGAAGTTGTATCCTGAAGACGTCACATAGATGCAGCAAATATGACGTCGGGGGTGTCGTACATTTCGCTAGTGGTTCTGTTCACAACTCAACCCAAAGCCCAGGTCGGTCTGCTCTGTTCACAACGGCAACGACGACGAACCACACGACCACTAGTTTGGTTTTGATTTGATGGCATCTGGCACGTGGCACGTGGCAGCAACCTTATCAGTTAAATCGAACGAAAGAAGAGTTTGAGGTGCTAGATGTTGGGTTTGATCTCCACGATTCGATCCAAAGAATCGAGTCGGACCCTTGATCACGCTCTGATCGGGGGCGCCCAACCCGTTCTGGCTCGTGGCCCCCGTCGCCCGCGCTATAAAGAAGAGGGAGAGGGCCCGGGGTACGGTACCCCAAGTTCGCCGCCGCCACAACCCTCTCCCACATCCCGATCCGATCTGCGGGAAGCGCGAGGCCGACGGGAAGCGCACCAGCACCCCGCGCCGACCACGACTTCGCTACAACGCTGACCACGACGACTTCCGTCCTTGGGCAGTGCCGGTGGAGGCCGGAGGGGTACCCCTACCCGCGCCGAACACCGCCGTCGCCGGAACGCCGCTCTCCCTAACCGCCGGACGCGCGCCTCGCCGACCCCGACTTCCTCGTCTCCATCCTTGACTCGATTGACGCGATGGCGCCCGCCGGCACCAGCTCGTCCGCCCCACCAACGACCGACGGTCTGCGCCCTCCTCTCTCCCTCTTTCCTTTGTACTAGTCTAGGTCATGAATCTTTCGTTTATCTACTCAGAACTTGTACTCCAGTACCCGATTTGTACCTAGAACATGATCCAGTGTAGAACGCCAGATAAGTAGAACCTAACATTGGTATCAGATGCCCGATCTAGTGTGTAGATCGGGTCTTTTGGAGTACACGCACCCAGAACACAAAAGGAGAGGAAATCGATCTCGGATCAACCAAGAACCCTAACCATAAGAAAATCCCCAAATCAGAAACACCAAACCCTAGAAACCAAAGAAGAATCCGAGAAAAAGGGGGGGCTTACCTTCCACCTTCCTCGGCCGCCGCCGTTCACCAGCGTGCGGAGCAGAACCAGCCGTCGCCGCTCGCGCTCCTGTGCGCAGTTCGACGGCCACAAGAAGATGGCGAAGGCGCCACCCACGGCCACCTCGACGGCCGCGCGCTGTTGGGCGAGCGTCGCATGCCGGCGAGGGAGCCGCGGCGGCGCCACCATCCTTCCCTGGCGCCGGCCGCCGTCGGCGTCGCCTCGGACGAGAGAAGAAGGGAGGGGAGAAAGAAATGAGCTAGGGTTTGGAAGGGGGGCGACCGCCGGCGGTTTTGTTCTGCCGGAACGGACGGACGGCCGTCGGATTTGATCCGACGACCAGGCGCGGTCGGCCGGCGAGCGGGCCGAAATTGGTCCAGGCGGGCGCCACGCGCGGGGTGAATTCCCGGCCCAGGCCCAGGTTGCGGCCTGGGCGCGGGGACGGGCTCGATGAACAGTACATGAAACAAATTTTTCTTTTATTTCAGAAGTATTTTGAATATGAATTTTGGATGAATTTGTTTATAATTGATTCTCTACAAATAATTGCACCAACGTGTATTATTTTTTTAGCAGAATTTCACAGAATTATGCTTCTAGAATTTTTTAGAAGTTTTCATGTTTCCGCTACAAAGAATTTGCTTTGTCTCTATGTTAATTTGAACCAACGAGATAATTAATATAGAGGCATATAGAATTTATTTTTTAGAATTTTCAGTATATTGTGATATTGTAATTTCTGAACAAAGTTGATATTGCAATATTATGATTTTGTTGAGAATTTTGTATACATTATATCTTTTTCTGCCCAACGGTGATTTAGATTTAATGTACAGAATATCGCATGCTTTAATTTTGACCAAAGTTAAATTGATGCATGCATATTATTGTTGTCCTCACAAATTTTTGAATCTGATTTTCAGGTTCGAATGCTATGAACCTTTTGAATGACATCCCAGAATTAGATAGCAGGAACTATGGGAAGTGGTACCAGAAGCTAGAAATCGCTCTGGCGATGGCCAACATAGATTCGGCCATCAATACGCCTCAGCCAAAAGAACCAGAAAAGCCCGTGAGGGCTCAGAATGAAACTGACGCTGCATTCGCTGTTCGTCAGAAGAAATATGATGAAGAAAAGACCTTGTATGACATTGAGATGGCACCGTGGGCGGATTCAAACCGCAAGTGCTTAATGATCATTAAAGGTTCTATCTCAGACGCCATCAGAATGGCAATCACTGATTGCCCATCCGCTGTAGAATACCTCCAGAAAATAAAGGGTCAGTTCACTGGCTCTTCCAAGGCTTATGCGGCTACTCTTGCAGAGCAGCTAATTACAAAGAAATACAGTGGTGGTGGAATCAGAGAACACATCCTAGAGATGAGCCACATGGCTAACAAACTAAAGACAATGGACATGCCTTTGCCAGAACCGTTCCATGTCTAGGTTGTTTTCAAGTCCCTTCCAAAGGAGTTTGCGAAATTTCATGTCAACTACAACAACTTTCCAGAAAACTGGGACATTGAGAAGCTAATTGCCATGTGGGTTCAGGAAGAAAAAAGGCTGAAAAACGCCAATGGTGGTGGTGAATTTGTCTTCCAAGTCCAGCACCAGAAGAAAAAGAACCCCCCAAAAGAATTACCAGAACTACAAGAAGCCCTTCCCGCTAAGCAAGAATCAGCATGAAAGTGGTCCTTTCAAACCACCTCCACGCGAAATTAATTGGTCAACATTCCCAGCTGATAAAGACCTGTGCCTCAAATGCAAAAAAAAGGGCACTACAAGAGGGAATGCCCAGAGTTTCTGAAGGAGCTGTTAAGAAACGGTGAGGACACAATTACTTTTGTAGATGAATTCTTGTTTTTGAATTATGATAAATCGAATTGGTGGATTGATTCTAGAACAACTGCTCATGTTGCTAATTCATTACAGGGGACAAGTATGAGCCGGACCCTACCAAGAAGAGGAAGAAGAATTAAAGTGACAAACGGTGTAGAAGCTGAAGTTGAAGCCATCGCAGAATTTCATTTAGAATTACATAATGGCTTTGTACTTCATTTGAAAGATGTTCTTTATGTACCGTCGTTGCAAAGAAACTTAATTAGTGTGTCTAAGTTGGATGATGATTTGATTGCTTGTCATTTTGGAGACGGCAAGTGTGAGATACACTTTAATAAAGAATGTGTTGGTCTTGCCTTCCGACAAGACAAGTTGTACTTACTTTCATTATCTGAGAATGTTAATGTTGTAAGTTCTAAGAATGAGAATTCCTCCTCATGCGGGAATGGCACTAAAAAACGTAAAAGAATTGATGCAATCTCATCGAAATTATGGCACTATCGTTTAGGCCATATTTCGAGGGGGAGAATAGAGCGCTTAGTAAAAGCATCAATTCTTCCACCGTTAGAATTTTCAGATTTAGAACAATGTATCGATTGCATTAAAGGAAAATATGTCAAGAACATAAAGAAAGGCGACAAACGAAGTGAGGGAATTTTAGAAATAATCCACACAAATATTTGTGGACCGTTCCCTGTCACTACTGTAGATGGCTATGATTCATTCATAACATTTACAGATGATTATTCGTGTTATGGCTATATTTATCCAATAAAAGAACGATTAGAAACATTGGATAAATTTAAGATATTTAAAGCAGAAGTAGAAAATCAATATGATTTAAAGATAAAGATTGTCACATCTGACCGTGGGGGAGAATACTACGGTCGGCATACCCCGTATGACCAAGTTTCTGGACCTTTTGCGAGGTTCCTACAGGAGAATGGCATAGTTACCCAGTATTCCACACCGGGTGAGCATCAGTAGAACAGAGTAGCAGAAAGAAGAAACCGTACCATGATGGATATGGTAAGAAGCATGATGAGCTACTCCACGCTACCAATTAACTTGTGGATGGAGTCGTTAAAAACCGTCATCCACATACTTAATCGCGTGCCAACTAAATCAGTGCCAAAAATACCATATGAATTATGGACAGGAAGAGAACCATCACTTAATCATTTACGAGTGTGAGGCTGTCCGGCTGAGGCCAAAGTGTTTAATCCAAACATTGGGAAACTAGATTCCAAGACAGTCAGTTGCCATTTTATTGGCTATCCAAAAAAAATCGAAAGCGTGTCGTTTCTACTACCCTGACAGACACACGAAATTTGTAGAAATAAGACACGCTGCCTTTCTAAAAGATCAGATGATCAGGGGGAGCATGGTAGCCAGAAAAATTGATCTTGCGGAGAAGCAGGTATTCATCCCTACTCCAATGACTCAAGAGCCTTATTTTTGCTTACCTGTGGCTGTGGCACCAGTAGTGCAGAGAACTGCAATGCCAACGCCTGTTGTTAGTTCTCCCAACGTGGCAGCAAATGAGAATGAGGACCCCATCCCACATGATCAAACAGAACCCATTGTCGCGGATGAGGGGGAGCAACTGCAACCTCCTGTACAAGAAATATCAGTTGCAATGGCCCCACAAAGGCCACAAAGAACTAGAAGATCTACTATTCCTGACGATTATGAAGTCTATAATAGCGAAGAAATACAAATTGAGGGTTATCCCACCTCATTTGAAGAAGCTATGAAAAGCACAAATTCATCCAAGTGGTTTGCAGCCATGGAAGATGAAATGAAATCAATGAGTACCAATAAAGTTTGGGACTTAGAAGAAATTCCCAAAGGAGCCAAAACATTAGGCTGCAAGTGGGTCTACAAAATGAAGTGTGACTCCAAAGGAAATATAGAAAGATATAAGGCGCGACTCGTGGCAAAAGGCTTCACACAGAGAGAAGGAATAGATTACAATGATACCTTTTCTCCGATCTCATGTAAATATTCCTTCAGAATAATAATGACCTTAGTGGCTCATTATGACTTAGAATTATATCAGATGGATTCGAAGACGACATTCCTAAACGGGGATCTATACGAAGACGTCTACATGGCACAACCGTAAGGTTTTGTTGTGAAAGGCCAAGAAAATTTAGGATGCCACCTAAATAAATCAATTTATGGCTTAAAGCAAGCCTCAAGGCAATGGTACTTGAAATTTGATGAAACAATCAGAGAGTTTGGATTTAAAGAAAATGAAGAGGACAATTGCATTTATGCAAAGTTTAAGAATGGGAGGTTTATCTTCCTCATCCTGTATGTGGATGACATTCTGCTAGCTAGCAGTGATATTAATCTACTACTGGAGACTAAGAAATTTTTGTCCTCGAACTTTGATATGAAAGATTTTTGTGAAGTCTCATTTGTTTTAGGAATCGAGATTCACCGAGATAGAAGAAAGGGGTATTAGCATTGTCGCAGAAAGCATACTTAGAAAAAATAGTAAAGAAATATGGTATGCATGCAAGCAGGTCTACACCTGCTCCAATAGTCAAGGGCGACAATTTCGGGAAACATCAGTGTCCCAAGAATCAGTATGAGCTCGAGCAAATGAAGGCAGTGCCTTATGCTTCAGCTGTCAGAAGCTTACGGTATGCACAAGTGTGCACTCGCCCTGACTTAAGTTTTGTTACCGGGGTACTTGGCAGATATCAAAGTAATCCAGGCATAGAGCACTAAAAAATGGTAAAGAAACCTTTACGCTATGTGAGGGGCACTACTGTCCTCATGTTAACATACAGAAAATCAGAATCTTTAGAAATAGAAGGATATTCAGATTCAGACTTTGCAGGAGATGTAGATGACAGAAAATTCATGTCTGGATACATCTTCACTCTTGCAAAGGGACAGCATAGAAAAACCACTGAAATTATACTGCGATAATGAACTAGCAGTATTTTACGCTCATAACAACAAGTCGAGTGGTGCTGCCAAACACATCGACATAAAGTTTTATGTTGTTAAGGAGCAAGTCCAAGATCAAATAATTTGTTTAAAACATATCAGAACGAACAAGATGTTAGCGGATCCGCTTACAAAAGGCCTACCACCCAATGTGTTCAGAGAACACTTAGCCGGAATGGGTTTAAGAGAAAGCCTATGATTCCTGGACGAAGAATGGGCCAAAGAAAAGAATTTCGTTTCAGACCGGAAAGGTAATTGTGGCTGTTAATTTGACAGTAATAATTGTCATGATGAGGCATGCCCTATACACTGATCTGTGATGGGATGATTCAGATGAAGAATAAGAATAAGAAACAAAAAGAGATCAATGGGGAGAATGTTGGATTTGATCTCCATGACTCGATCCAAAGATCGAGTCGGACCCTTGACCGCGCCCTGATCGGGGGCGCCCAACCCGTTCTGGCTGGTGGGCCCCCGTCGCTTGCGCTATAAAAAAAAGGGAGAGTGCCCGGGGCACGGTACCCCAAGTTCGCCGCCGCCACAACCCTCTCCCACATCCCGATCCGATCTGCGGGAAGCGTGAGGCCGACGGGAAGCGCACCAGCACCCCGCGCCGACCACGACTTCGCTGCAACGCCGACCACGACGACTTCCGTCCCTGGGCAGTGCCGGTGGAGGCCGGAGGGGTACCGCTACCTGCACCGAACACCGCCGTCGCCGGAACGCCGCCCTCCCTCACTGCCGGATGCGCGCCTTGCCGACCCCGACTTCCTCGCCTCCATCCTTGACGCGATGGCGCCCGCCGGCACCAGCTAATCCGCCCCGCCAACGACCGACGGTCTGCGCCCTCCTCTCTCCCTCTTTTCTTTGTACTAGTCTAGGTCATGAATCTTTTGTTTATCTACTCAGAACTTGTACTCTAGTACCCGATTTGTACCTAGAACATGATCCAGTGTAGAACCCCAGAGAAGAAGAACCTAACACTAGACTCGCAAGAGATAAAGAGAGAAACGTGTCCACAGATTGATGAGGCTTGAAGCATATGACAAAAGAAGAAGTTTGAGGCTTGAACAATATCCTGGTTTGAGATTTCGACAAAGCAAAAATGCCAATTATGTTATTTGGTTCTAATTTTCTTCAGTGGTCACTTTCAAGTACTACTGTAGTCCAAGCGAGAATGGAAACGACAAAAACTAGCGTAAAAGATTCTCATATAGGAACTGGTGTAAAAGCCCGTACTTGATGACCAACTAGACTCTGTCACCATCCGAGCATATGAAAGTCATGCATATACTTTTAAAAGAAAAATCAATAGACAGCAAAGGATGAAGCTAACGTATGGCCTGCCACGTATCTCCCTCCTCACCTTCCCTTCTTCCTTCCTGCCGGCATCTATCTCTGCCTTGCTTTGCTGCCAGCCCCAACCTTATACCGGCCGGCCCTCAGAGCTCCGAAAAATCTTTGCTCCATCAAACATGGGTATACAGGTAAAAGACTCACATAAGGGTGCCGTTCTGGCAAGTCATGGTGGAGGGCCGGATCGCAGCAGCGAATTTTGCTAAAGATCGAAGATTGTAAAATCACCACCCGCATATAAATGTATAGCCCCTCATTTGGATCACAATTATTAATTGGGATCCGATTATTTGCATATTGACTACTATTTATTAACATATGCCCCTAGCATTTTGTATATAACCTTCTGGTTTGGATGGATTCCTCCTCTCACCCATTCGGCGCCTCTGCAGCCGCCACCGCGCCATCCTCCGCATCTGCCACAAGCCTATAGTCCCGCCCATCTTACCCACCGATCCTTGGCTTACAAAGATCAGTACTCATTTGCATCCCACGTGCAGCGCCATATCTAACGCGCGAACGTGAGGGTTGCGCCTCGCCGTGCTGGCTGACCTGAAGCCCAGCGGCGAATCTAGAATTTTAGGTTGCGGTGGTCTAATAAAATAATATTTCTGAACCAATAAAATAATATTTTCAAATATTTTAGGGAATATGTCAATCTAATCTTAAAAAATGTAATTTCTCAGTTTTCACCTTCTCAATTCAATTATTAATTGCTATATACAAGAAAATAATTAGTAGATATTTTTCTGTTAGCAATAAATAAGATCAAATATGAAAAAAAATGAGAGGGTAAAACTCTTTGGACCGAATCTTAGGACGGACTGGGTGGGACCCGGTCCACCCCCTAGATCGGCCCCTGCTGAAGCCCTGCCTTTGCCGACGCCCCGCCAGCTTGGCCTCCGACGAGGCTGCCGCCGATAGTCGTCGCGTTTGTCACCAGCGGAAGATTCTTGGTGAAATGCTGCACCAGCAGCCAGCAGATAAGAAATCGACCAAATTCTGCACGGCTGCGGGAAGCAACCAAGCATAGCGTCGACTGTCATAGCAGCAACTACACACGCCAATAGATGTACACTTCCAATGAAGAAGAATGCATAGAAATGACATCCCAGAACTTACATGTACTCTGCTAGTCTAAAGATACTGACATTGACTTGTCTAAAGACTTGACTCTCGAATCAGTGGAGGGCAGTGCGCTTGACAGATCGACACAAACTTTCCATTCATGTGTTATGGACTCGGCCACAATTCTCCTGTCAAGCTGATCGATGCATCTCACATTCTCTTGAGTATGGAATTCTGTAGTAAACCCGGAAGATTCGTTCCTGATATCCAATCTCACTGGAAATTTTTCCTTCTATCTTTTGTTTCGCAAGGAATTCTAATATTTTAATTAGCACTTAATCTCGTTTTGTGTGATAAAAGATGTTTCTTTGGGGGCAGAAAGATATATTATTTTTTTTCGCGAAACGCAGAAAGATATATTATTGACAGAATGAAAGGATGAAATACGTTTTAAAAGTAGAACTAGGCATTGTCAGTTAGATGTTAGAACTCAGTCAGTCCAAGGGAGCTAAACCTGAAAAATGGACAGCGATACAAACAATCTTGACGGCACGCCGTTAACGTCCCATACATGTGTTGTGGACTTGACAAAAAGTTTCCTGCTACCACTACTCGAAACGAGATTTCCCCTTTATATTAGGTCCTGAGGAAAAGCTTCAACAGAAATTCTCACTTGAACAAGGTTATTTGGACTTTGAAAAATAGGGCACTCCTGATATTTTTTATTTAAAAAAAGACCGGATCCAACTGATAAATTAGGCACGGCGGCCATTCCGGACAAAGAAAAATATATAATAGCACGGCAGTATTTATTGGGCTCCGAGGGAAATTTGGACGATTTCTAACCTGGCCTCAAATTTCATTCACTCTGTTCGGCAGCTCCAGCAGCCTCCAGCCCAACAGTGTTTTCCTCTCACACCGCTCCAGCACCAGCTTTCAGCCACCAGCCAGCCAACAGTATTTTTCTCTCACACCACTCCAGCCCAGCGAACAGAGTGATTGAAAAAGTTACTCGTTCATTTCCTCAAAAAAAAAGTTACTCCATCATAACTTAATTGATAAAAAGTTACTCCATCATAACTTAGATAGATGGATGGCTATAATTAAGTATTGGAACAAGCCAATCAGCTACTTCTGTTTTTCCTTCTTCGTATTTTGTTGGCATTATGCTGCAGATACATGACTATCTGCAGGCTCTGAGCCTCAGGCCCTGTTTGGTTTGAGGAACTTTTGTAGAAGTCCCTAGGACTTTAGGTACTTTTAACCCAAACAGGGTGGGACTTTTAGGGACTTTTTTTTGGGGTAAAGACTTTTTTGGAGAAGACCCTCTTGAGGAGCTTTTTTGAGGCTTTTGGGCTATATTCCCACCTACTGCCCCTACCCTACCCCTGGTCGGCCCCTCACCCACCCCGACGCGCCCTCCCCCCATCCACATCCTCTGGCTCTCTCGCCCTCTCCCCTACCCGTGCCCTTCTCCGCCGCCCTAGATCTTCGCCACCGCCGCCGCCCCCGCCGCCCGCTGTAGCCCCCACCGGCAGCGCAGCGCATCCCTCTGCCGCCTGCGCGTTCCTAGGCCACCCGCTCTAGCCCCCGCCGGCGCCCGCGCAAGGCCCCGCCGCCGCCCACGCATCCCCCGCCGGGTCCGACCATGAAGCTGCCGAGCTCGGCGTAGCAGAGGCCCAGCGCCGCGCGGAACACGCCTTTGATGATGTCCTCCTTGCGCCTCTCCACCTCCTGCGCCGCACGCAACGCTCACGGCAACAAGGACGCGCACGGCGGCGGAGAGGCGGCCATGGGGCTGGTCGAACGGGAGGGAAGGGAGTGGGGGGCGGAGGGGACGACGACCTACAGTCGTCATGGTCCGTGAGCGCCGCGTGCGCGCCCGTCGGCCGCCGCAGACGAGAGCAGGTGCAGCGTGAAGCGGGCGTGGAGGCGGCGGCGGAGGCGCTCGAGGCGCGCATTGACGGCGTTCTAGGCGTGGAGGAGTGCGACGCCGACGGGTGTGCCGCGACGGCGGCCGCGTCCCCATTGCCGGCGAGCGCGAGGAGGTCAGCGAGCCGCGCGAGCGCCGCGAGTGAGGAGTAGGCGCCGGACCCGGCAGCAGGCCTTGGAGGCGCGCGGCCAGCAAATGCCCTTCATTTACTGTGCATGCAGGGGTATTTTTGTACTTTGTCAACTTATTATATGACCTTTAGTCCCTCTAGTCTCTAAAACCAAACAAGGTGGGACTTAAGTTTAAGCTCCAAAGACTTTCAGAGAGTCTAGAGACTTTTGGAAACAGGGTCTCAGGCTCCCGTTTCGTCTCCCCCGCGTCACCCCTCTCGGGCAACACGGGTGGAACCAAGCCGCTAGCGCCGCTCAAGCCTCCCGTTTCCTCTTCCCGGCCACGCCGCTACCAGAGCCGGCAGCTGGAAGTCCATGCGGCGGCAAGGATGGTGGCGGTGAGGCAGCTTCACTCCATCCTTGGCTCTAGATCTAGATCAGGTTTCATGGACGGCGGCGGTGGCGGCACGGACGTCGGCTACGGCGGGCGGCGGCTCCAGTGGCTGGTCCGGTGGCCTACGACCGGCAGCATGGAGCGGCTCCTTGGCGGGGCTCGGGGGCCGGCGGCCTGATGCGGCCCCTCGGCGGGGCTCGGTGGCCGGCGGCTTGGAGCAGCCCTCATGGAGGGGCTTGATGGCCGACGGTCTGATGCGGCCCCTCGGCGGGGCTCAGTGGCCGGCGGCCTGATGCGGCCCCTCGGCGGAGCTCGGTCAGCGGCCGGGAGCGGCCCTCATGGAGGGTCACGACGGCCGGCGGCCGGCGGTGCGGCGCGGCGCGTCTGGGCTGTGGAGGTCCGGCAGTGCCTCCCCTTGCGCGTCACCGGCGATGGAAACTCCAGCAGCTCTTGGTGGCGACAGCGCGAGCGGAACCAACTGGACTAAGTTTCAGTTTCAGGTGGAGAACTTTGCTGCCGGTGGTCGCCGCCTTGGAGGGCATCCATGCTGGTGCTGCTAGGGGTAGCCGGTCGCCATGCATCATATTGCTTCTTGGTGTGCAGGTTTTCGGGCGAAAGCTTAGTTTAGTCCTCGACTACTTGTGATAATGGTGCTATAGGCATCAATTTCTTTGTCGAAGGTATTACCGTGAGAACCTCAGCCTATACAAGGACAGATCCAGATGAAAACCTAAGAACCGTCGCACTGGTTTGGGCGGCGGTGGCATCTTGATGTTGCTCTCTTCTTGAGGCGTCATCTTGGAGTCCTTGTTGGTGACACCTTGATCAGCTTGGAGCAATAGCGATGTCTAATCTATTTGCTTTGTAGAGACTGACTCAGTGTGGTTTGTAGATCACAGGGTGACCGGGCGGCCCAGGACTATTGACGATTCTTACATCATGAGTTTCTAAGTAGACGGTTGATGTGAGATTTCTGTTACTACATGAGGACCAAAGCAAGATTGAAGGAAGAATGTAGAAGAAGTTCGAAGCTTAGTCTTTTACACTTTCTTTCTTATTTCTTCCTTTTCTTGTGTTTTGTATTTCACAGTTAGAGATTTGGAGCCTAAGTACTCCTGTAAGCTTCTAGCTTTGTGGCTGGATGTATTTTCTAATGGTCGTAGGCATTCATTTGTGAATGTTCGAGACCGGGATTTTCCCTTTAACCTAAAAAAAAGATACATGACTAAGAGCATCGGTCGTGGAGAGACCTTGATGCCCCACACCAGGGTTGAATTAGGTTTCCTAGAAACTAAGACTCAAGTTGCACATACGAAAACCTATATAATTTCTATCTAAATATGCACTAGATTTTCTAGGAGGTGGTAAACAACCAAGGTGCTCTGTTCTTTCACTGTATCGTGGCTACCGTGGATTATATGATAATCACATCTTAGAGAAACTATCATAATGTGTCACAACTGCAACGCTGTATTTATTGTTTTATATCATCTGGCCCTGAATTATGCCTAGCCACATATATTTTATCTTCAATTACCAAAACTTCACACAAAACGTGAATGCGCACGTGCACTCTGCTCTATAAATACATGTACGCAACGCAACCCACCTTATAATCACCTTCGAGAGACTAGACCGATAGACATTGAGATTGTTGAAGTTATGCCTCGTTGTCGATGGGCACATCACCTAGCACTGAAAAGAATAGTGCTGGTTAAATCATGAATACATTCAGAAAAAAGTGTGCATCAAGCCATTCACATGCCAAGTCAAGAACGAACTCGAATCTGGATAGGCAAATTCCACCAAAAAATTAACCTTTTTACGAGCTGAGCTACAATAATTCATAATTGCGTTTGATCATAGATGTTAGAAGTAAAAGTGAATGGAATGGTTGATTGTATTGATTGATGGTATAGACCACTTCTTTTATATGTACAAGAGGGAAAGGGTGTCTATTCCCTTCGTGAATGACCCTTTCGGGATGGCCCCTTCGTGAGTTGGTCCTTTCATGGATTGGTCCTTTCATGAAAGGTAACCATCTAATGACTAATCTAATTAACTGTTACAGAAATTGATCACTAATTCTAATTTCTTCATAACACTCCCTCTTGATCAATTTTCTTCTTTTTATGGTCTTGTAATCAATTTGATCTTCTTGTGGTCTTGTAATCAATCGAATAACTCCTTGAAAACCCTATGGGAAAAAATCAGGAGATGCGATATATATAACTCCCCCAAAACCCTTTCAAGAAAAATGTGAGGAGAATCTTTGAAAAACCCTGTGGGAAAAACAAAAGTAATTCTGGTATACTAGGCAAAACTCCTTCAAACCCAGTGGGAAAAATAAAGAGAAACATCGTAATATACAATTATCAATGTTAGTAGACCCCTGAGACAAACCCAAAGTCTTAGTCTAATAACACCTTGACCCTATGGTCAATATGCTTCAAATATCATCTTCCAAAAAACCCTGTGGGGAAAATAGATGATATAGCATATACCTTTGCGCTGGCATTGCCTCATTAAAAATTTTATATGAGAAACCTCAAAAGGAAAACTCACATAAAGAAAAGAGTACAATGCATGTTATGTCCGAGTATCATCCACCAAAAACTCCATGGGAAAAATAGATGATATGACATGACCTTGTGTTGATATTGCCTCATTAAAAATTTTATATGAGAAACCTAAAGGAAAAACTCATAGAAAGAAAAGAGTGCAATATGATGTTTGCAACAAGTTACTATTCAGAGAGACTCTCCCCCTGATACTTGCAAATATTAAATTAAATTCATACCAATGTACTCAAGACATAAGAAATGTTGAGTATGGTAGACTCCGTGAATATCTCAACAAGATTATCACATCACTTATTTTGCAAATGTTCGTATGTCCATATTACTTATGGAGCAGAACCATCTTAGTGTAGAAATATTGCACTAAGTGTAACTTGTCTTCATCTACACAACACAAGTTGCATTACCTTTATAGGTAATGACTATTGATTCAATAGAATCAACACCACATAACTTCAATATGTGATCTATCATTCTGTCAAGCTATACACATTCATGTGAAGCCTTGTGCAATACAATATCAGAATGATTAGTGGAATTGACCATTAATGTGTAGTTAAAGACTATCACAAAATGATCTTTCCAAATGTATTTTAAGCCTTCCAATGATCTGGATTTTGGGATCTTAAATATAACCAGAATCATTATATCCACATGATCGTATCATGGATTATACCAAGATCACATGTGCTATTTGAGATATCAAAAGATACTCTTAATTCCAATCTATCAATATTTGGTTGGACTAGCGCCGCTACTAGATAGCAAATCTTTGCAAAAAATAATATCCGGCCGGAAACTTTTGCAAGATATATTAGCGCATCAATAGCACAGAGATAATGAACCATATGTCCTATTATCTCATCTCAATCACTATGGCATACAATAATCTTTCTCCTTTTTAGAGATGGAACAACCATAGGATACCTTCATATTGAATAGCTCAATATGATCTTAATATAGAAGCTTAATTTGTACAAAATCTTGAGAGAAGATGCTTAGATCATAAGTACAAATTAAATATTAGTTTAGTCTGTATCTTCCAACGTAAACTACGTCTTTGATTATCATGCGCTATCAATGTGTGTTCATTACTAATGGTGTCAAATTTATTGACCATCATATAAGACTATAAAGTCCAATCAAGGACATAAAAAATGAACACCCACATGTAATCAACCTTGTATCCCTTAAGTTTAAGGAATACACACAAAGTCGATTGTACCAAATTCGACTTAACTGCTTTAAGCCATATATTGACTTAAGTTATACACAATATATGTTGCAATTTTATGTATGAGGTTTGGGTATGTGAACTCCTTCTCGGAAGTTTCACAAATATACCAAATCAAGTGATCATATAAATATATGCAATCACTACATCTATCAACTATCAACTGCAAAGATAGATGCTTTTGTACTGCCAATCAAAAGATAGTATCGGAAATTTATAACAATTATTTAGGAGAATAATTTGCATTGAAAATCAATGCCAGGGCTTTGCGTAAACCCCTTGTGCTACTAGTCTTGCTTTGTATCTCACCACCATATTGTTCTCAATCCATTCTAGGATGAAAACACTTATGTATCCCACAGTAAAGATACCTTGAGATGTTAACTCCATAGGCTAAACCATCTCTTTCTTGGTGAGCAAGACTATCTCTGTATGTACTGCTTCATTCTACATGTTCCAATAAGAGTGTTCAATAACACTCTGCCATGGTCTTATTAATTGGATGACTTGGAATGTTGTGTACAATTTATTTAGAGAAATATATGTCGACACGTTTAGCCTTTGTTTCATATAATTCTCCAGTCTATCAAGACTCAAAAATACCATTAACGACTCATCGTGACTTCCTGAAACGAGAATCATGGCTTTCCGATATCCTAGCATTAATATTTAGGTGCACCTCTGAGTTAGATTTGTGGATGACATTCATCCACTGGGTAATAACCAATATTTACCCACAAGGTATCGCCAACCATAGGTTGACCTACATTTACTATCTTAGAAGGAAAATCTTCTATTGCTAGCAATGAATAATCCTGCTTTATAGCCATACTTATCCCCCTCTTATTTACAATTGAGAGTTGAGTGGATTTATTTAATACCTCCACTCTTTCTGGCACATACTTGCAAAGGATTAACAAATTTAAAAGATACCTTAGTAATAAGTAAATGCATTTGGCAGTTTTAGTTGCAATACTTTGCAAATGAACAATTCTTTGAACTCAAAATTCAGTTCATTTAGTACGTGATCCAGAGCTTGAAATGCCTTAAGCACTCCAAATATTTTCTTGGCATTTTATATGGTACGTCAAATCTCCCCCTAATGCCTGGAAATGCTCGTTATTAAAATAAACCCAGCGTACGGGCTGTAAATAGGTCCTCCTTGAGAGGTTCTAGATACTTAACGATTGACGGAGATTGAAATCTTATGTTTCCCAAATTGTGTGTGTACCCATCAATGTACGCTGTGGTGGTGAGATTAGTACGTATACAACGTAACCCAATCTTATATACGCAAATAGGAAATTTTCATGGATTCCCACGTACTCAATGCATATAGGGGATATGCAGTTAATCATAAGTCAGGAGTGTGTAAATCTATCTAACCCCAACACCAAGTTGGCAAATAGCAATTCTCTAATAGTGGTCATTTATTATTTTGATGTATTTCTCATAGATTCTATTTATCCTTTTGGATGTTTAACTGAATTTTAATGCCAAAACAATCGTTTTGAGGCATATAAATCCAGTAGTGTTCAGGATAATGAGCTCACAACTTGAGCTATTATCTACCAAATGCATGGCTAAGTGTGGATACTTCACACACTCTAGATCATCTTATAGATGAATCTTTACAACCATGAAATGTCTGAACTGTCCATACAATATTTGTATCGGACCAAAAAATATTCTCTTTAATCTAAGATATTTAAATATTATTTTAAGATAAGAGGGTCTTCAAAATTTATCTGTGGCACTTGTCGTAACCACACTTTTGAAAAACAAAATATGACCAATAGAATTGCTAATAATTTTTCAACTAATCCCATAGGATGTGCAAGTTGATCATTCCAAATTTGGAATGCATCAACAGTGTGAAAAATTATCTTATACGCAATATTTTGTACCGGAATGATTGTATGCATAATACAATCAAAATGAGACTTATCTCATTGGTTATATGCCATATCCAATATTTTCTTTTTGTGTTTCCAAACAAAAAAATATTTGGATATCTCTATAATTTGGTAAGATATGAGTCGAATTAGGATATAATTAAATATCCGCAATTGTTAACTCATATCCATAAGAAGAATGATAGTGGTAGAATAAATCAAACTATCATTGCATCGCATCAATGATGGCCAAAAATATTCCCTCTTCTTATCATAAGAACTAGGAACATTTTGCTTCCTCAATTATAGAGTTTGTGGTAAAAAAAAATCCACTAGGCACATACCATTCCCACATTGGAATGATTCCCGTACGATTTATATCCATATATGACAAGAATTCAATGAAATTCTCATCTAATATATAGAAATCCATAAATATTGTCTAAGTATCAAATTTATCAATATGATACCTACAATACTTATGCATTGACAATAAGTATTATAACATCTATAATGTATAACAAACAACCCCTAATTGAGGTTCATGAAATTCTTCCCTTAGTCAATGGGATAAAACCAATGCTATTTCCAACTATCCATGGGGGATAATGATACCATCTAGAGCGAGTTCATCAAACTCCTCTGAAGTCAATATCCACACATGTGACAGCCCATTGATTTAATTAATTTACACCTAAGGTAATTAAAAATTATTATGGTGATGTTGTAATCTCCAATGCAAAATTTAGGGGAATCCATATCTTCACTTTGTTTTGGATAGTTAGAGGTAGTCAACAAAACTTTAAACCTCACACCAATTAGAGGTAGTCACAAGGTGAGTAGACCTCACAAACAATCATTATTAATATAGCACACACATAGTAGATAATCTCTATGTCTGAAACATAGAGTAGATCTCTCAGTAGTAGGCAAATAAATTGCTGCTATAGGCACGGTCTCTGGGCTGATATATTCACATGAATATACCACAGCCAATGCCTAAGGCTCTACTATCTTTGTGTAACCTTTAATAATGAATGATGGTAGTCACCATAAAAGTGTACCATTCGTATATCCAAAACACTTATTTGGGAGAACACTTATTTTCATTACACTTATTATGTTAGCCTTACTAGCGAAAATAGTTTGGCTGCCATTTTGCCTTTCTAGACTGGGCCAATATGAGCCCAAATACAACCGTCATTAATTAAGCATCACTTAATTAAGAGGATCCAATTTTATTGCAATTAAAATAATTGCCAACCAACAAAATCGATAAACTCAATGAAGACTTCCCGCCTCTCTTCTTGGGAATAACTCGGCGAGTTCTCCCTGTAATCGAGAGTCAGTGGAGAGGCTAACGTGCGTGATAACATGTTAGAAGTAAAAGTGAATGGAATGGTTGATTGTATTGATTAATGGTTTAGACCACTTCTTTAATATGTACAAGAGAGAAAGGGTGTCTATTCCCTTCGTGAATGGCCCTTTCGGGATGGCCCCTTCGTGAGTTGGCCCTTTCGGGGATTGGTCCTTTCATGAAAGGTAACCGCCTAATGACTAATCTAATTAACTCTCACAGAAATTGATCACTAATTCTAATTTCTTCGTAACAGTAGAGACGGCAGAAAACGAAGAAAGAGAGGTCAACGGCCTCGGAATTTCGTGCATAACAATATTTAGCATTTCACTCGCAAGTTATTGATATCTCAGTATATCACCTGCATGTTAGGGTTTCTCATGTGCAACTTTTATTACGTAGTCTTACAAGTAGGGGAGTAGACACAGTTTCTAAGGTAAAGAAATTCTCCATTGTTGCTTTACAGGTGTCGGTTTCATTATAATTACCCAAGGCGAGCTCGCAGCCTCATCACTCATCAGTGAGGACACGCACAAGGTGTCTGAGCTTCAGCAAAACAAGCGCCACATTTCAGGGGAGCATCCTCCCTTAAAGGGCGGCATGCACCCATCTTGAGAATCACATCAAGATCTCATAGTCTTTATTCTTCGTTTTATGCTCTGTAGTTATAGAAATTTGTGACTTTTAGAAATAGTGAGGATGCTCTGTAGTTAGAGAAATTTGTGACTTTTAGAAATAGTGAGGATGAGTATGATTTCTTTGATTTATGCAATGATTTGAGATATATAGAACCGATGACTTGAATGTGGGAGTAGGTTTATTGGCTAGGTTGAATATGAAAAATTTATAGACATATTTTTCAATCATTTTCTATATATTACAAATGATCGTAGGACATTTTTTATTTTTAGATTCAGATAAGCATGTAGATAGTAGAAATTTTTAGAATGAGTGTAGATAAAACATGTGATTGTAGTAGATATAACCATAATGTGGATAGTTAATTTTTTTATAATGAACTAACGAAAGAATTATAATAGATTTTTTTATTATGAATTGATTATTTTGACACTCTAGTGATGTATTTATTCAGGCTCACATTGAAACTATCTATAAGCTAAAAAAATCTTTATTTCGAAACAAGTATACGTCGTTAATCTCCATCCAATAGTGATGACACTACCTTTCGGGGAAACACTATGCGCTATATGGACGTCGCGAATCGGTTGGTCGCATCACCAGCACTTCCGATTGATACGAAGACAGCATTTGACGCAGTCAGCGTGGTCGTTGTTGCACTGAGAGCATATCAACGAGCACGCTGCTTGTGCCAAGTGCTGTGTTCCTATTAACCGGAAATGTTGGTGCTGCGACTGGCCGATTGGTGACATCCTTGTACCGCACCGTGTCCCCCCGAAAGGCATTGTCATCACCGCAGGGTCGAGGTTACCGACATATACATTTTCCGAAATAAAGTTTTTTTTTCTTCTAGATGGTTTCTGGATATTGAAAAGAGTGTTCTCCTGGAACTGAAGGGTGTCAAAATAATTTTGAGTTATAGAGATTTATTTCAATTAATTAGAGATTTCTCTCAATTAGTTGTATTATTTTGGCACTCTAATGATGTATTTATTGGGGCTCATATGGAAACGATCGAAAAGATTAAAAAATGTATGTTTCAGATCATGAATATGTCGTTAACCTTGATCCTTCGGTGAAAACTCTGATATTTGGGGCTAGAATCGATATCCACAATGCGGTGCGGTATATATGAGGACGCGGTGAAGGAGTACGGTCTTGGTCTCAATAATGAAATCCTCGATGGTTTTAGAGGAAGTGACCCTAAAACAAAGCCTTTGCAACATGTATTTATTAATTTGGACTTCTATTAATTTTGTATGTCAATGTTAAATTCGCAAAAATAGCTTTTGTATTTCATTATGTTATGTGCCAATTTAAATGATATGAATACAAGTAAAATAATGTTGTTACTTAATTCAAAATTGTAGATCGATGGACCGACAATGGATGTACGGCGACCGGTGCACCATGGCGTGGATTAATGGTCTAAAGTATTTTCTCGATGCGGTAGAGACCCACAAGTCATCGAAAGATTTTATGTGTTGTCCGTGCCGCGTTTGCCAAAATAATAAGGAATACTCTAAGATGAGCACTCTACACGCCCACATTTATGAAAAGGGTTTCATGGATAACTATACTCTTTGGACCAAGCACGGTGAACCTGGAGTTGTGATGCAAGATGGTGAAGAAGATGATAATCATAATATTGTAGACTGGGCTCATCTATATGAAGCAGGAGCCTTTGAAGATGAACCCATGGACGATGCTGAAGAAATGGACGAGGCTGGAGAAAATGCAGCAGAAGACCAACCACCTGATGAATTAGGTCAGGTTCTAGTGGATTCACAAAGAGACTGTGAAACTTTAAAGGAGTCAAAGAAGTTTGAGAAGATGTTGGAGGATCACAAAAAATTATTGTATCCAGATTGCAAGCAAAGGCTTAAAAAGTTGGGTACCACACTTAAAATGCTGCAGTGGAAGGTAACTAATGGTGTCACCGATAAGGGATTTGAGGAGCTACTTGGAATCATAAAGAACATGCTTCCAGAGGGAAATGAACTGCCCTCTACAACATACGAAGCAAAGAAAGTTGTTTGCCCTCTTGGATTGGAGGTACAGAAAATTCACGCATGTCCTAACGATTGTATTCTCTATTGAGGCGAAGAATATGAGAAACTGGATGCTTGTCCTGTCTGTGATGCAAAATGGTACAAGATCAGGCAAAATGATCCTGGTGAGGTCGACGGGGAGGACGTCAAGAAAAAAGTTCCCGCTAAGGTGATGTGGTATTTCCCAGTAATACCACGTTTGAAGCGCTTTTTCAGAAATAAATCCAATGCTAAATTGATGCGGTGGCACAAACAAGAGCGTAAGCAAGATCAGATGCACAAGCACAATCCTTTGAGCCTTTTGCACAACAAAGGTACTCTTTACACAAAACTAGATCATGTAATAGCATATTCAAAACCCTTGTCTGCTGCAAAATAGTCGGCCATATTCATTATTACTTTTTCTGCCATATGTTAGGAATGCCGGCCAAATTGACACATCAAGAATAAATTCACTTGGGTAATTTTTCCTCAGTCAAATTGAAACTAGTATTCGTTAAACCAATTCTCACTTAACTAGGTGAAAATACCTAAACCTCTTTTATAAAACTTTCCCAACATCCCTCCTGCGCACAGATATCACATCAACAACATTTCCTTTCTATAAGGGGAAGAACCAAAAACATAACTTATTGAAAAAAGTATGCCTAACATTAACATCTTTTCAACCTGAGGAATTGGCATTTGAAGTTGGTCCTGACATTGTAACTGCAGGTGCAGTGTCCATCTTCGTTATGGTTTGATTTGGGGCCATGTTCCCAGGTAAAGGACGACTTAGAGCAGTCCGCGCCTCCATGAAATTCTCAGATAGAAGAACAAGGAAGTGTGGGTTTTTTGCATGATCGACTGATGGATCAGCAGCTCGAGGATTTCGCTTGCCCTGTAGCAGAATATGGAGTAAGGATCATGTCCATGCTCATCACAATTGTTGAAGGCCTTACAAGGTCCAATTGTATCACATAAGTTTAAAGGAATAGTCAATGTCAACTGGGAAAATCAGAGTTGGTGAAAGGTCATAACTTTCAATTTTAGCTAGTATACTACTCCCTCCAGTCATTAATATATTATATTTTTAGTGTAATTTAGAACTAAAAAACGTCATATATTAATGACCGGAGGGAGCAATGAATTTAATGCCTCCGCTGCAATATAAACGTCACAAAAGCTTAGTCTAGACTTGATAATCAATTTCATTCAGTTTTTGAGACCATTTTTCACCAAAGACATTATCAGGGGACTATAAGTACTTGTGCACAGATGTGGGCATAGACATATTTTTTTTCCAAAAATCAATGTATTAACCACTCCCACATCCATGAAGTTAAAATGAGAAGTCAGATTGAAAGTACATTAAAGTGAGTGATATCGACGTATCATACTCTAGAAGTATGTTTTTATTACTTGAATGTACTCCTTGGTTCTTTTTATTTGACATCCAAGAATCCATGCAGTCAAAAGTTCATACAGTACATCAATAGATTAATGAAAGAACTAAAAGAATCAGAGAAAGGGAATAGACGAAGGTTCAAGTCCAACACAAGTGACAAAATTACCGCATTATATATAGCCTTTAATGTCGGAACCTGTTTTGGAGATATCACTGACAATGAGACAGAGCACTGCATCCAAAATATTAAATAAAATAAACCAAATGTTACTGACATTCCACTGAGAATTTGAGACACAGGAAATAAATAATAACAAGCTATGGCAGAACTTGTGCAGCACCTGAGCAAATGATTTCGCAACAGTCTCAGCATCAGCAATAGAAGGCTCTTTTGATGACTCAATGTTCTCTTTGTGATCAACGCTTTGAGTAGGAAGACGATAGACAGGTGTAGGCAAAGGATATGGATTACTTGCCGTGACAAGTATGCAATGCTTTTGTGCTTCATGGTTTTGATGACTTTGGGTTGTTGTATTAGGACTGCCTTGAAGTATCTAGTTGCACATAAGAAAATGACCATTATGACATCAATAAAATTGTGGACATTGCACATGAGCTAATTTAATGTTCCAACGAAAGAAAGATCAATGCTGTGTAACCAAAGATTTCATCACGTAAGTTTCATCCCTGCGAACAAAATGGCATGATGCCCTCCAAAAAATGTAGCAGACTATCATGCTTATTTCACTCCATTCTTATCTCTGGGTAATGCAAATATATTACCAGTAATAGTAATAACTAATTATTACTGATCCATACTATGGCTCCGTTATTTTGAGTAGCACTGTCTGCGGTCAGCTACGGCAGGTAGGATCAAAAGCAATCTGCTCCATTCATTTAAAGAATCAAATGTCTAGAGGCATCCGTAGCAAACCAGTTTTAGCAGAAAACAGATACACCACCGAAAAGAACGGTGCCTATATACACTAAGAAAAGAAAGGCAGTGTTTTGATCAAGGCATTTACTAAACTGTCCATGATTCAAAACAGTGTGAACACAATATTCAAACTTTATCAGTCAAATAATAGCCTGTGCAAATCATATTGTGGCCTATATTTGAAATAATCATCATTCGTGTGCAATATTATTCCCAACTACAAAAGTAATTAAACAACAATATTAGAAAAAAAACACCTGCAAGGAGAGCTACGAATCGATGTTTGTCGTCAAGTGGAACTATAAAACATCTTTATTCATAGAGAACTGGTTAACAACAAAACAAGGCAACGGAATCATAGGCAACAATGGCAAAAGAAAGCATATTGTGCTAACTGCAGGCATCATTCTCTCTTAACAACACAACTTGGAAGATACACAATGTTGAGATCTTATAAAGGGTGAAAGAAAAGTTCCTAACTGCTAATTTCTGGCCATGAGGAACTCATCATTTGCAACAAAATTTTAAACAGCGTCAACATGTCAATACCGTCAGTGCTTCAGCGAGACCTTCACAAGTAGAAGCTTCGCTAAATCCTCCACCACTGAATGATATTCCTAACAACCATGATAGGAAAGCATCGGTATCTTTCGTCCATCCACTGCACTGCACACCAAAAGCTGCATTGGAAAATGATGTTAATAACTTACTACCTCCATCCCAAAAAGAATGTGATCCTAGCTTCATCCTAAGTCAAACAATTATAATTTTTGACCAAGTTTATATATAAAAAAGGGGCAGCCCCAGTGCATGAGCTCCCGCTTGTGTAGGGTCCAGGATATTTATGGTGCCAAATAAGTATAATTCAATTCATCATGAAACATATTTTCATATTATACATTCTTGGTGCCATAAATGGTAATACTATTATTATCTATAATTTTGGCCAAACCTATGATAGTTTGACTTAGGCCAAAATTAGAATTGCATTCTTTTTGGGACAGATATAGTACTTGTTTGATAGTGTAAATTAGCTGACATGGTGATGGACATGGACGAAATATAGGCATACCACTGTACGGTCCATGGGTATGAAAAACAACTAAGGCAAGCTCAGGTGGTGCTCCTGCAAGCTTCTGCACACATGAAGAACAAGTTATACATTGACACAATTCTTGGAATAGCATACACAAACTGAGAACACATACAATTAACAAATCATTAGGACAGAATTACCTGCCCTGGCAGTTCACTTGCACAGAAGTTCCTGCACATATTTGAATTTCCTCCACAAATAAGTCACTCCACAAATAAGTCAAAAAAAGTAAAAATCACATAGCAGAGTCGTGTGAAAAATGAATTATGACATGTTGTTTAAACACTACTCACTAGTTAACTGTGTTCGTCGTGCCGGCCATTTAATCTATATCATCACATTTAATCTGTTTTTAGCCCATATAATCAGCCATGTAGTCTGACTATTCGCTAAACAAAGGGTGACCGAATGTTTAGCGTTTATGCTAACACTGTTCAAAACACTGACCAAGATTTTTGGCATGCCAATCAGATTATTATTTTTTTAAAAAAAATTGTGTATAGTTGTGACAAGACAGAAGATTGAAGGCATGGGTACTACAGATAAATAAAATAGATGATAACTCCACAAGGGAAGTTCCAAAAAATGGTTTGCAAAGCCAACAACCTGCTAGTGGTAGGTAACACCCTTCCACCTAGCTCCTAGATCCTAATAGTCGCTTGGTCTGTCTGATCGCCAGTTAGTAACTCGGTGCTCCAGCGTATTAATTTATTTATTAAACACTAGCAAAAGAGATCATTCCCTCCTTTCCGACAAGCAATGATCAAAAACCAAATCAGGAATCATCAAACAATCCAACCCCAATCTCTGGAAGCTTAATTTGTTTTAGAATTTCCCCAAAAGCTTAAAATAGTCCTCACAGGCTCCCACGATATGATCCAGCGATAGAGACGGCGAACACTCTGGGCGACTAGCCCTCCCCCCTGAACCCTAGCAAAGAGGCAACAAGAAATTTCCCCACAAGCACCTCCGCATCCAAGCCTCCCCGCTTGTCTTGCGCACTAGAATCTGAAGCATGAGCTATGCCGGGAACAGAACAGAACAGGACAGAAAAGGGGCATACCGCATGATCTTCTCGACGTAGTCCGCCACAATGGTGGACCAGTAGGGCCCAATCGCCGCCGTCCCCTCGACGGCAACCACCAGCTGCCTCTCCACGGCCGCCATCTGCCGCCCTCGGCGGCGAACCCACTCCCTCCCAGAACTCTAGCTAATCCAACCTCCCCGCCCGCTTGGCTTGCCCCCAAATCAGTTCGCGATTCTCCTCTTCGTCGCCGTCGTCTCCGTCTCCGCCTCAAACAACACGGGTTTGGATTTATTATAGAGGGCCCAAGCCCAAAGGCCTATCGATCAAGTCCCGAAGCCCATTCACCTCTTGTGGGCTCGGCCCCCCCCCCCCCCCCCCCCCCCGCGTAAAAGGCCGTGCGTGTGTTGACCACGAACCCACTGATTTCCGTAGAGTATTACTTATTACCTTCCGCTTATGGATGGCAATGGGTACAAATTACCCGCGTTCCCGCGGGTAAAAACCCACTAGGGCTAGAATCTGGGTTTGGATTTGTACCCACGGGTACGGGTGCGGGTTTGCATTTGAACCCGACAGGTAAAATTTTGCGGGTTTAAAAAAGTTGTACCCATACCTGCCTACCCACGAACCCGCAAAATTAACTGACACGTGGGCCCCATATACAACTATATAACCACTTGTTCTAGGGTTTCCATTCATTCCTTCCATCCCCCTCCCCGTTCCCCTCCCTGCCTCCCTTTCACAGCCGCCGCCCCTGCTCCCGTCCCCCGTCCCCCGCCGCCGCCGCTAGCCAGCCCGCGCCAGCGCAGCAGCGCTCCTCCAAGCCGCCGCCGCCAGCCCGCTCCTCCAAGCGGCGGCACCGCCAGCCCTCCCTCTAACGAGTCCCGCTCGGGCACTCGCCGAGACCCCGACGGCCCGACCCTGACCCCCGGCGCTGCCGCTGCAAGCCAGTCCACTCCTCCAAGCCGCCGCCGCCAGCCCGCTCGCCGGCGTCCACTCCTCCAAGCCGCCGCCGCTAGCCCGCTCGCCGGCGTCCGCTCCTCCAAGCTGCCGCCGCCAGTCCGCTCCGGCTCGGGCGCGTGCCCGCCCCCCAGGCCCCCTGAAGGAGGCAAGCAGGGAGTGCCGGCGTCCGACGGCTCGAGCCCCAGCGACCCGCATCCGCCGTCCGCCGGCCTGATCTCCAAGGTTCGCGGCGGGTTCGCGGGCGTACCCGCGGGTGACGGGTACGGGCGTAGCTTTCCATCCGTCGCGGGTCGCGGGTGCGGGTCTGTATCCTTCATACCTGCGGGTAATGTGCCCGTTGCCATCCATACTTCCGCCTCCCCTCAAACAAAAAAAAACTTATTACCTCCCGCGAGCGGCGGGACCTCGATTTACGCCCTTGGCAGCTCGAGTTCGAGTCGAAACCGAGAGCGCAGGCGACGCGGAATTGAGAGATTTAGATAGACGAGAATAGAAGAGACTAGGAATTGAGAGATCTAAAGGATTGGGTAGGGTAGATTAGAGGAGACTCAAGCACACAAAGACTCGCCGCGCCCACGCAGACCGAGGCAGTTGTGTCATGGGGATGCTGTCGCTAAATCACCTCATGCTCAAGCAGAAGCGGTGGAGCCGCCGGCGAACCCAAGCTCTCACGCTCAAGCAGAAGCGGTGGAGCCGCCGGCGAACCCAACCTCGCAGTAAGTCGTCTCCTAGTCCCCTCGACCTCTCTGTTATTCTTCTCTTTGAAATCTATTGTGTCTGCTTTGCGTAGTATTGCTCCATTGCCCTAGGTATGCGCTTCCTCGTAGAAAAAGATTAGCCTTTTATAGCGGTTCATGTTTACTCACATTACTTCATGGGGTAATCTGTCCTTTCGAGGGAGAACCAAACTTTACATCTACATTGATCTATACTAAGCAACGAAACACCAAGGTTGCCCCTTTTTTCTAGGACTTAGAGCCATGCTCTTTTTTGGGTTAATCAGATACACACCACTATAAGATGTCACGGTTTTTAGATCTGTCATTACTATTCACGATGTTAGGCTAGGCTCACCAGGACGCCCATCCACTGTTCCAACTACCACCCTCTCTGTCTACAGCTCCGCACAGTGTATGAGCGCTCTTTTTTAGGCACACAGGATATTATACAGGTGCCTGGAAATACTTCACAATCAAGGCGAACTAACAGTATCAAGGCGAGCTAACAGTATCATACATGGTGAAACCGTTACCATGCGTTGAAGTTATTTGGTATTGGAGTTCAAGGATTAAGAGGAGAGTCTCATGATAGTTCAAAGGTCAAAAATGGGCTTACTCCAAATGTTTATGACCTATGTAGTTTTTTTATTGAATCAAAACAACTTTTTTATTAGATATATTTTATTACTACCTCCTCCTGATTACATATTTATATATGATGTCTGGACATATATTTTGTACTGCAGTTATTTTTTTAATCTGGACGTCCTATATTAGCGATTGGAGGGATTTGTTTGCAACAATTTTGTGGTAGAAACAAACTGGATTGTTCTGCTTCCATCCATATGCTTGCGTTGCTAAAGTTAGGGCATGTTTGGTGCTCGGGCGTGGGTTGCCTCGCGTCGCTGGCACAAGCCCTGATATCCTTGCCCATCCCGGCGAGCTAAAACGTCTCTCCGCCAGATTCTAGACAAAGCTTGCTCGCACGAACTCCGAGATGCATCAGCGAAGCTACCAAATGCACAAGTTCATTGGCTATCCTCGATGGTCAAGGCGAAATAGTACTGAGCAAGGCTACCAAACAGCACCTTAATATCTGTCTGATTACCATGCATGGTGTGCTGCAGATGGATCTACTATTACTCTAGTACCACAGAAGGACTTGCTCTGCCAAGAAGGTGGTGAAAGATCCACATATTTGGGGCCAAACCTTCCTGAGGTATGTCATAACATGTTGATAATGAAAAGCTTATATTACAAGTAAAACATCTCTATGGTTGCTCTAAATGATGGGACTATACTAGCTACGTAAAAAATTGTGAACAGATCTTCTAGTATTTACTTTGTTGCTGCTGTGACAGTGAAGGCTAAGCTCTAGCCTCCTCTAGCTATAGAAAGATGAAAACATTACAGAAAATGCTATTTGAAATACACAGCCTGCATAAACATAGCCCCCCTATAGAAAAGATGAAGGCAAAAGATGAAACATATGGCGAAATATTGTCCTTCTGTAACCTGAAGCAGACTGTTTCAAATTTTTAATAGCTATCTTGGCAGCATTTTGGCACTCCTCGTTACAGTAGCTTCAACTAAACTGCTGCTTCATCTAACAACTTAATTAGCAAGGATTTGTTTCAGTCAAGAACTCAGTCATAGGTGGTCATTGCCTCTGTCAGCCATCCCTGCCCTCTGCCACTGTGTATCATTGTGATGCTGCACATTTGTGCAAACATGGAGAGATAACCTTGGAGCCTGGGATAGTATGCCCATGTAATCCTGTTGCTTAAAGACTGAAAAAATATGTTGCCTTTACAACTTCACTGTTACACTATTCTTTCATGCTTTTGCAGGATATCTGGTGCCGTATACTTTCCCTAATGTCACTACAAGATGCTGCTCAATCTGCCAGCATATCTCACACATTTTTACGTTCTTGGAGATGCTACCCCTATCTAAATTTCACTAAGGAAACACTGAAACAAATGCAAGTGGAAAGGATTATATAGCAAGGCGTTTAATCATGACAGTTGACCAAATTCTTACAAATCACTCAGGCATCGGCGTGAAGACACTTAGGCTTTCTTTCCCTTATTATTGTGAAGTTGATGCTTGTCAACTTAATCGTTGGCTTCAGATTGCTATCACACCTGGGATTGAAGAAGTCACACTTTTTCTGCCTCCAAATTACAAGAAAAAATACAGCTTCCCGTGCTCGCTTTTATTTGGTGGGTGTGGAAACTCAATTAAATACATCCGCCTCACCGAGTGTGCCTTCCATCCCCCAGTTGGATTTGTTTGCTTGAGAAGCTTGACAAAGCTGCATTTGTATCAAGTGCGTATTACAGGTGATGAGTTAGGGTCTCTTGTTTCCAATTGTTTTGCTTTGGAGAAGTTGGAACTCAAATGTTGCGATCGGCTAATCTTCCTGAAAATACCATTGTGGCTAGAGCGGCTCAGCTTCCTTGTGGTGTCTGAGTGCTACAAGCTACAAGTTATAGAGAGCAAAGCTCCAAACCTCTTCACTTTTAGATTTTTTGGTGGCCCAGTACGCCTCTCGCTTGGAGAATCTTCACATGTGAAGAATCTAGATATTCAACTTGCTTATAGGCCTAACTCTCTTCTTTATGCTATTACCGAGCTTCCTTCTGCTGCGCCAAATCTTGAAACTCTTACAGTAACTTCGGTTAATGAGGTATACTCTAAAACTTCAGATTACCAGTGTTATGGCGTATAGTCATGCCCTGAAGTATTAGTAACCTGATGTATCTTAACGCAGATCGTTAATACACCTATGGCAGCTGACAAGTTTCTCAATCTGAAGTACTTAAGGATTCATCTTACTGGTTTTTCTAAGGCTTTTTGCCCAGACTATGACTATCTGTCTTTGGTTTCGTTTCTGGATGCTTCACCTACCTTGGAGACTTTCATCCTGAGTGTAAGTTGTTCTTCATGCAATTCCATCTTTTTTTAGAAAAAAAAAGCTTTTATATCTGTGGTTAATCTTAAGTGACATTAATCTTATCCTGTGCAGGTAAAGCAGAATGACATGAAGCATGATTCAGTTTTTGGGAATGCCTTGCATGTGGGGTGGATTCCTGCACACAAGCATAGCAGGCTTAGGAAGGTGCAGATCATTGGCTTCTGCTCTGCAAAGAGCATGGTTGAGCTCACTTGTCATATTCTCGAGAATGCAACATCCCTTGAAAGCCTTGCATTGGACACCATATTTGATCAGTTTGATCAGGGTACAGTGGTTGAGCATGGCGATTGTAGGAGGCGTTGTGTCCAAAAATACAGTGGATGCGGTCTGATTTCAAGGGAGATGATATTGGAAGCACATGAAGCTCTCAGGGTTGTCAGTATATACATCATAGGAAGAGTACCCCCTGCAGTTCAGTTAAATGTTAGGGGGCCTTGCAGCCAGTGTCATAAGTTACCGTAGTTATCCTATAACGTTGTATTTGTTTCCAGCATTGTTTTTAGGTTGACTCTTCCTTTTTGGTGCTCGTGAGGGTCGGGTCCAATAAAAACATATACAGTAAAAACATATACATTACTGTATATGTTTTCATACTGCTAATTTTGGTTGACTGTGATTTTACATTCGTGTACTTTGTTTCTGAAGGTATTAGAATATTTCAATCTTGTCGTTTCTATGTGTGTCTGCAACAATTCAAGTGTGTTAGAGCATCTTTAGCAATTGCATGTGCATCAAATCAAGGTCCTTTGGCCCTGTTTGCAACTCTCTCAGCAGTCAGCAGTTTCTTCTACATGCAACTACAAAAATAAGCAGGAAGGCTGCTCTTGTGGCTGCTAGCAACAGCGCTTCCCACGCTTATCTCTACCTAATCTCCATTTCTCTAATATTAAAATAAATAAATATAAATAAATAATAATATTAAAATAACACATACCTCACGGGTGGGACCGATTATGCATTTTTTCATCCGTGCGTCCCTTGCTATCTACAGTATATATCATGGACCCATGTGTGGTTAAATTTCTTGTCTAATTATCATCTCCGGTGTCTGCTGCGCTATGACTTCACCATGGCGCCCCCTTGCATGCCCTCATAAATTCAGCCGCGGCCCCAGCAACGCCTGCTTCCCTTCCGATCCATGCGTTCTGTATTCATCGCCATGTTTGACGACGCTGAATCGTATAACAAGCGGAAGGGGACAAGATGCTGGAGAGGACACCGAGGCATATGGGATCTGAGCCTGCACGGCATTAGATGAGAACGAACCAGTGGTACATACTCCCTCCGGGTCCAAATTAAGTCTCCCTGTTTGCTTGAGCTGAAAAGCGCTGAAAATACTGTTCCATGGCTGAATGATTGTGAGAGGAAAACACTGTTCTACGGCTGAAAATAAGCTGAAAGTAGCTCAACCGAACAGTCCGAGTGTCGTTTTGGACAGCGAAACGGTCTCGAAGATGTATCTTTGACTAACATTTTCTACTAAAACATAAATGAACATTATAATAAATTCGTTCAGACTTAGTAGGACCAAGACCGAGTACATGATGTGCGATTTCAGCGCGACTAGGCATGAGGGGGGAGACGTTAGTCTAGATGGGCAAGTGGTGGTCCAGAAGGATACGTTTCGGTATTTAGGATCGGTGTTACAAAAGGATGGCGACATTGATGAAGATGTTAGGCATAGAATTTCAGCTGGCTGGTTGAAATGGCGGCAAGCTTCTGGCATCCTTTGTGACAAGAGGGTGCCACAAAAGCTAAAAGGCAAATTCTATAGGACAGCAATTCGTCCGGCGATATTATACGGTGCTGAATGTTGGCCTACAAAAAGACGACATATGCAGCAACTGAGTGTAGCAGAGATGCGGATGTTGCGGTGGTTTTGCGGGCACACAAGGAGGGATAGAGTCCGGAACGAAGTTATTCGGGATAGGGTCGGGGTGGCACCAATTGAGGAGAAACTTACTCAGCATCGGCTGAGATGGTTTGGACATGTCCAACGAAGGCCTCCTGAGGCGCCGGTGCGTAATGGGATCCTCGAGCTAGTCGATAATGTAAAGAGGGGTAGAGGTAGACCTAAACTGACGTGGGATGAGTCGGTTAAGAGAGACCTTAAGGATTGGAACATCTCTAAAGAGATAGCTTTGGATAGGAGCGCTTGGAGACTAGCTATCAATGTGCCTGAACCTTGAACTTATTTCTTTCGGGTTTCATCTCTAGCCTACCCCAACTTGCTTGGGAAAAAAGGCTATGTTGTTGTTGTTGTTGTTATTGTTTTTTTTATAAAAGTGCTCTTTAAAAAAAATCTAAACATGTGACTTTCAACTTTCAAAACTAAATAATTTATAAATTACTCACAATCAAAGTTTAAATTTTTTAACTTAGATCATGTCTAAAATGACACTTAATTATTTGGGACCCGGAGGAAGTAGCTGCCGAGCAGGCGGCGAGTATGCAGAATCGTCGAGCTCCACAAAAATGAAGATATGTGGCTACCCATATCATCAAAACTGCCAATCGACCTGCAACCTGCCCTCAGGTATGTGATGCACAGCCCGGTGAGCTCAAGTCTGGCACTAGTGGCGGTGCCCAAGGGGTTGTACATATATGCCACGGCATACCCTAAGAACACAAAACACTACTTATCCTAGTGGTTAGTCACCATTGCTTGGATCTGAAAGATCTGCCTTCAAATCCTGAGAAGGCTATTTTTGCTATCTTTTTTGCCCTGGCATACCCTTAGCATGGAAGCTGGGTCCGCCACTGCTGCCACGCGCAGTCGGTGAGTAGCCAACGAGCAAAGTTGTACCCAACCATTGTTTTGATATTTTTTCTATATTTTGCTTTGGCGTATTTTTTCTATATTTTGCTTTGGCGTATTTTTTCCATATTAATTGATGTTACTTACCTAGCTAGTTTGGTCTAATAATGGCATGGAACTACGTTCGTCCTTCTATTTTTTTACCATCATTTGTGTTCAGTTTATGGTCCATGCATTTGTGGTTATAAATGTGTTTTTCCTAACTACTAGACATGTTCTCATGATGAGTCGCTAAATACGTCCAGTCGTATATCATGAGCCGGGGCGGACGGGCCACTAGGGCCATGGCCCTAGTCTTTGGCCTGACAACAAGGTCATCACTCATCACCCATCAGCAGTCTGACTCCGTCTTCAGAGCGCTCTCTCTCTCTCTGCTCCGGCGCTCCGCGCACTTGGACCTGTGGTGCCCGGCGGCCAGGCAGGCTGGTGCCTCTCGCACGGCCGCACGGGGCTCCAGATCAGCAGCTCTTGCCGGCTTGCCGCAGCTGCTTGGCTGGTTCAAGTTTCAATTATCTGAACAATTCAATCTGAAATCTATTTTAGCCCTTGTTTAGTTACAAAATTCAAAATTCCAAATCTATCACATCGAACGGGAATCTTACATGCATGGAGTATTAAATCTAGACAAAATAAAAAACTAATTGCATAGTTAGCTTGTAAATCATGAGACGAATCTGATGAGCCTAATTAGATCATGATTAGACACTAAATTGATACAGTAACTGCTACAGTAACCATATGCTAATGACGAATTAGTTAGTCTTAATAAATTCGTCTCGAAGTTTACAGACGAGTTCTGTAATTAGTTCTATAACTAGTCTATGTTTAATACTTTAAATGTGAAAATATTCCATTTCAAAAAGTTTACGGAGGTAACTAAACAAGGGCTTAATCTCTTATTCCATATGAACTTGTTTATATTTTACGTTACCCGGTGTTAGCTAGTGTTACGTGATAATGTTATAAAATAATAACTAATTCGGATTACCAATATAAACTTAAATCATTAATTTTAGTTTGTGTCCTTATGACCTTGTTTAATTTTTATTTCCAACTTATTCATATGTTTTGACGCCAAATGTATTGTTGTTGTCCATGCCGATGAAGGCATGAGACGGACGCAGCGAAATTACGGCCGTAATTTAAATGTTCCGCACGGCCGTACCACTTTTGGCAAGTCAACACTCGATAGCATCCGTTCTTTCCACTTTTAGTAGCAAGCTGTTTTCTTTGTGCTTCGGAGGCAGAAAACACGAATATCATCAGGCATATACAAATACCAGGCATCTTTACAAACACACAGTATTGGTACATTTCTCCTCCGCTTCTTGACTTTCTAATTGGAATGGAGATACAGCGAGTGGGTTCTTAATCTTAGAGATCAAACTCAGCTAAGGCTATCCTTTGGAGAGGAATGATACAATAACTCACCAATTCTACTGCTATATAGCATCACCACTAGTTTGGAACATATCTGCATCACATTAGTAAGAATAAAATGGTTAGCAATGGATAGTGCAAACACAACATAACATTCCATATCTCTCCATGTGCCAAGTTTATCTAAAAATGGCCTAGATTGCCAGATCAGATAGGCCACAATTTCAGATATATACACCGGTGGAACTTCCTGTATAATGGTCGAGCATCGACCTAGTTTAGGACAACACACTAAATAACAAACAACTAGATAAACTAGCAATTATTCAGAGAGGTAGCGTTATGAACAACAAACTAGAGCAGCGCATCACCTGAAACCAACAATTTAGGACACCATGGCCACCATTCGACTTCTAAAAAAACACTAAACAAATTCTCAGTAATATTAGCCAAATGGTGCTTTGTGGCATAGCATTTAATATATCTATCCCACCACCCCAACTCTTCACATTAAGTTTGCCTACTAGAAACATTGCATTGTCTAATCATAAACAAAATTTTGCCTAGTCAAAATAACATTTTTGCCTAACTGAATCAGAATATTATGGCAAATCAATTGGGAAATTATTTTGCCTAACTAAAACATTAAATTGCCTAGCCAATACAATACTTTGCCTAGTTAAAATAGCATTTTTGACTAATTAAGTCACAATATTATACCAAATTAATTGAATAACTATTTTTCCTAAGTAAAACATTAACTATTCACATCATTTTACTCACATAGAGTATGGACTAAAAATACATACAGACTAAAGAGCTAGCTTATCTGAAGGCAATTGTAGACCTAGTACTAAAGGGAAACAATAAAAATGGGAATATGAGATGCTAAAAAATCCCTACCAAATGAAATGCATTATTCTTCGATTTCAAAACCATATTATTGCCTAAACAAAATCATATTATTGCATAACTAAAACCATATGAGTGCCTAATGAAGTGTATCATTTTGTCTAATAAATAAACGTATTGTTTGGCACACAGTCATATCATAAAATTCATATTAACTGTAATACTAATTATTAGAATCCAATTGATTAGCATACATCAATAGTAAATCATACTAGATAGGGATAAAGTATTTTAGCTGGGTTATCAATAGCCCCAGTTAAGCTTTTCAGTTCTATTTGAGTCATCAAACTGAATGGAAGCTGCAGGTAAATAGAAGCACAAAGAAAGTACATCCTAAGGAAAAAACACTCCCATGATTAAACTATTCAGCATGTCATTTGGCCCACCACCACAGCAGCACTAGAGGTAGCAATCTTTCAGTTTGATCACTGATAAAGAAATATGGTTCAATTGGATCTAAATTTTAAATAGCTAACAACGATGAACATGGAAATGCACTCTCTAATTTCAATGTTGATTGCATATAATGGTTAAATGGAAAATTATATAAAATTCCTCATTACTTTTGACATTCTTTATATAACAATAATGTTGTACTAAATCAGCTAATTAGCTTGCCTAATTATAATCATACTATTGCTTAATGAAGTGGATTGTAGGGAACCAGAAAAAGTAACAGTTAAGTGCATGCAAAAAAAGAGAAAAGGCTAAGGTCTAAGGGGGTGAATGTTGAACCAAAGAGGAAGACAAATGCAAAATTTGCAGGTCACCAACTCATAATGATGCATGGTGTCTAGAAAAGAGGGGAAGGAAATCTAGAGCCAGCAGCTGCAATTGTTGGGCAGCTACAATAGTTTATGTATGATGGAACTGAATTAGCCAACAACTAACTAAAGATTTTGAAAACAATAGATCATGCATGTACACATAAACGGAGGAGATAAAAAATAACAGTAGGATAACTATTGATTTTTAGGACAATTTAAAAAATAACAGTAGGATAACTATTGCTTTTAGGACAATTATCATTGCCTATCTAATAGCACATTCTTACCTAATCATATCTATATTATTGCCTAATGCAGAACCACGTATAAAATGTGAAGAACCGAACAAGCTACCTACAATCAAAATGTGAACATGAAGAACTGTATTATTGCACAACCTATTATATAGGTAAAAATCATCAATTAAAACTAACAATGAAAAATTCTATATCATTAGTACAAAGAAAAATTATAAATTCTTTTCCTTTCCTCTAATCCCCATCGTGGCGCCATCTTTGAGTCGAGATGGATTTCTTTATTTTAGTTTTATCCCAATTCAACACCCACAAACCCCAGTCTCATTCTCCATCCCTCTAATCAAGCAAATATGTTAGCAACTCTTCCTTTTCCTCTCAAATCAGGGCTTAGGCTTACTTTAAATTAGAAAGAGCAGCTAAAGCATTGTTTAATGCCCAAAACATGCTAGACAACACCAATTTAAGCTCTAAAAATGAATCATATTATTTCAAACCCATATTATTGCCTAATTAGGTTTGGAGCAATTTTGCAACTCTAAATTAGAAACTCATATTGCAATGCGAAATCGGCATTGGGGGTCAGTACATTGTAGAACATTTGGTGACTATCTACTATTACATTTGAAGATTGCGCACATTACTCACACAATCATGTGGAATAAGAGAACACAAACAACCATGTTCATGTAGATCCATTCAACATTGAAAGAAAAAGGGAAATGATGCTACAAGCATTGCATGAACATTGAACAAAACAAATGCAAGAGATACGTACAGTGGAAAATCAGCCACGGTCCAAACTACATATGCAAGAGAAGTAATCAGCAATAGATTAATCACAACCATATTATCTAGTACTCCGCACGCACAGGAATCCACGGTCCCAAAAAGCCAAATTGAGTACGTACTTGAGCGACCTCCGTGCAGGCACCAGCACCGCAGGCTTCGCACAATCTGCCCAACAGACCTCGGCTCCACCTCCACGGGTCTACGGCACGAAGCAACAGACTATAAACGAGGATCTAGACGAGGATTGAGGACACGAGGTCGATGATAACAAGCTTTTGCTTGCTTCCACTCCATTTCTCCCAGATCCTCGCAGCCTCTCCTGCTCGTACTCCCCTCGAGCGTGATCCACATACGCCGCTGCAAGCAGATACATCAGAATACTCGGCACTTACCCGGCGGCTGGCGGTGAGGTTATTTGCCGGCCGGCCCTGGCGTCAGTGGCCGGGGAGGAGGGGAGGTCACCCTCCACACGCCAAATCTTCACACTTATGCAACAGAGTTGGGGGAGCCGCCGAGCGATGTGACGAGGATGGCGGAGACGTAGAAATCTACCAGGGAGGTGAAGAGGATGCGAGCAGTGAAGTTGCCTAGGAGGATCTGAGGAGGAGAGAGAGGAACCCTAGAGAGAGAAGGAAAGGAGACGGAATGATTTTGAAGAGTGAGGGAGCAGCCGAGCGGGGCTGGCCGGTGGCCTGGAAAAGAACTCTTGCGCTTCGAGTCTTTTTGATGAAAATCGATGGTGGAAACGAGTGGCCGTGCGAAAAGACCAAAATACGCCGGCCGCAGTAAAGTCATTACCTTTAAGGGCGACCATATATAGTTGAACTATCACCGGAAATATAAGAGATTTTCATCTACTTTTGGAATTTCTTCATATGGCTTGTATTATGGATCGTATGTGTAGTTTTTTTTTAACTACACCAGGAGCACTGGTACATCATTTAAGAACTTAGATTGGGCACCTACGCCGACCGCGCGCTCAAACACAGGTGAGGCTGCCTGGTTGATCCAGGACGCGCCTACTGAACAACTCACACCTAACACACACCTACACACATTCAGTCCCCTCAGGGGAAAATCCCCGGTGGGACACCCGGGTTGCTCCAGACGGGAGTCGAACCCGGGCGGGCAGGCAGCGCTCCGGCTGGCCTTGCCAACCGAGCTGTGCTCGGTTCCCCGTATGTGTAGTTTTACGAGGTTAAATTTTGGCCCTAGTCTTCTGGAAACGCTAGGTCCGCCACTGATCATGAGGTGGATTCAAAACTCTATTAACACGCTGGTCTTTATACAGATCGACATAAAGGAGTGGTTCCACTGTCCATCCATTGCTAAAAAACTTCATCATACTAATTCTGTTAGGACAGGAGCCACTAATCCTGTTAACACAAGTCTTTAATTATGTTAGTCTTTATTTCTTAATTTGAAATCAATATAAGATAAGACATTGATTTAAATCTTTAAAAAATTAGGTTACATATATACCTGATGACTAATTGTCAAATACAAGTCCAGGTTCTTTTGACGCATATTTATGGATATAAAACATATTTAATATGATAAAATATGTTTTTTCTTCCGTTGTAACGCATGGTCATTTTTTCAGTAAACTGTAAAACTGACAAGTGAACGATGAGAAGCCACATGTGAGCCACCAAAGCAGGCCCATCATACTATGGGCCAGCCAAACCTGGCGTACACTCTTCACCTACGAGATCCATTGCTTAGAGACCATAATGATTCATAATCTATCTATCTATCTATATCTATATACCCTATATAAGTGCAACCCACTACATGTCATCAACTACTAATTCTCCCAAACCTATTGTCTGAGCCGTTGATCTTCACCGGACATCCGTAATAGCCATCTGATATTCGTTACAGCATACGCCGGTCATCACATCCTCACACGTCAAACGTAACCTTCCGCGCCTGCCCACCTCCTCGCCCAGACGCATGCCGCCTCGCCAACGCACTCCACACGTCCCTGAGCCTCCATCTTTTGCCGCTGCACAGCAGCCCAACAGGCGTGCCTCCGTTCCAAAATTGATGCCACCAGTGTGCAATGAAGAGCAATTACGAGCCGTTCACTAATGCCACAGATTTACTTCCAATTATTAATCTGTTTGTTCTTCTTCCAATATATGCTGATGTGCATCCCTTCCTTCACCGGTGTTGTTCAGAACCAACTCGCTAACCATGGTGGCTACCCACAAGAGGTAAAAAAACATACGCTTATTCATGTGTTTGATCATTGAAACCTTTCTTTACTTCATATTTATCTCTGTGTTACGCCCCCAGAATGTTCTGCTTCTAGCCTTTACATCCTGCCGATGGATGAAGGCCTCCCCTGCTCTTGAATCCGACCGATCGACGATCGTTACCATTTCTTTGTACCTTTTCATGCCTAATCTCTGATTTATAGTATTTTATTGTTATTTATCTTTTCTTTTCTGTTTCTAATTTCAACCTCCAATTCGTTTGGGAATTGGGATCAACATACCCTTGACTGACATCAATTCAACACCCCCAGATTGAAGTCCCCTCGCTTAGATTGCTGCTACGTGGGTTGTTATTTTGCCCAACATTGATGTAGTTAATCAAGATCGCTGCAATCATCCTCGCCGCCAAGTCCAGTCCGTTGAGCGTTATCAGGTTCATCATCGATGCCCACCAGCAAACATATTTGCCATATATTTCATTCAGGTCTGGTTGATCCATCATTCAGTCCCCTTCATTTGTATTATTGATTGATTGGTTTTTAGGTATCACTTATTAAGATAAATTCAAATTTCATATACTACAAGTTATCACGCATTCAAGGTTTTCATTTTGAGAAACTTTGATTCTTACATTTTTCTTTTGTTTTCTTGCCAATTATGTTACCGTCGTTATGGTGTTCTCATCCCTCTGTTTCTTTTTTTTTTTGCCCTTAATCAGAGGTTGGTGTTCGGATCTCCAGTTGCCAACATGTTAAACAATTACACGCAGTCCGCCTTAGGATACCACGTACAAAACTTTTTAGAATATTTTACGTGCACAAGAGCAAAATACTTGGTGTACCCAAATACTCTCAGCAGCTAAACTTTGATTCTGTGTTGATTATACAGGTTAGTAGGTCGACTAATTTAATACTTTTGCTACCTCCATATATTTCAAATTGGATTATATTGATCAAGCTTTACATCTCAAATTTCTTTTAACTTTCATATCGTGATGTAACCCCTAATTGGTCTTCCCCCCATGAGGTCATCGACTTATGCCCCCATGTATGCATCATGTATTGGTTCTGCTAATTTTTATCAAACTTTTTTAGTTTGTTTTCTTAGAAAAGCAATAAAAAATTATTAAAGCCATATCCTGAGTTATTGACTGTTGAACAATCTACATGAGTTGGCTGCATTCAACTATTGTAAAGATAAGAAGTGTGCTGGTTTTGGGAACTCTGTTTATTATGCCACTCAATTGTTTACAGTTAGAACATATACAATTCTATATGGATTAGCTGCATTCAGATGTATGTGAACACAAGAGGTACGTTGGCTTCTTGAACTATTATTATGCCATGTTCAGTTAGAACAATTTACATAAATTAACTGCATTCGGCTGTTTGCAAACTCAGTTATGTTGGGTTCATTAACTCTGCTGCTCATTTGCTCTCTTAATCATACTATGTTTTTTGTTCCTAATCTCTCTCAACAATCAGTTAGGTGCTGTTTATCTCCCACCAATTCTCTATGACTTTGTTTGCCAAAAGGGTAATCTGAATTCATGTCAATGCTATATTATTTTTTTATAATATTATTTCGATGACTGTCTTTAGAGTACATATCATACAACATTTCAGTATGTTTGTATGGGATCATAACATGTCAGCACTGATGAGGACATGACCAATACGCATACAACCACTTGATGGGGACACTGCTAGAAAAACGCACATTCGTCCGTGGCCGTTAGTACCGGTCACGGTTTCGGCCGATACTAACATGCAAATTTAGTACTAGGTCAAAGAAACAGTGCCCTTGGGAGCCGTTTAGTACCGGCTGGTGGCTCCAGCCGGCACTACCAGCCGGTACTAAATTGGCGCCAGGAAACTTAGTACCAGCTGGTGGCTCCAGCCGGTACTAAATGGGGAGCTTTAGTACCGGCTGTAGCCACCAGCCGGTACTAATGCTCCCACTATAAATTAGGGCTTCTTCCTCCCCGAGCCGAGCCAGCGCCCATTTCACCAGAGAGCTAGCTCGAGCTCGGTTTCTTGTCTCATATTAGAGTTGCGCCCCCATTATTTGATCCATTTTTTGTGTGATTTGGACTCATTCAAGTGCGCCAAAGGTTTGCAACTTCATCCTCTCTTCATTGATAGTCTTTATTCTTCGTTTTATGCTCTATAGTTGGAGAAATTTGTGACTTTTAGAAATAGTGAGGATGAGTATGATTTCTTTGATTTATACAATGATTTGAGATATATAGAACCGATGACTTGAATGTGGGAGTAGGTTTATTGGCTAGGTTGAATATGAAAAATTTATAGACATATTTTTCAATCATTTTCTATATATTACAAATGACCGTAGCACATTTTTTATTTTTAGATTCAGATGAGCATGTGGATAGTAGAAATTTTTAGAATGAGTGTAGACAAAACATGTTATTGTAGTAGATATAACCATAATGTGGATAGTTAATTTTTTTATAATGAACTAATGAAAGAATTATAATAGATTTTTTATTATGAATTGATTATTTTGACACTCTAGTGATGTATTTATTCATGCTCACATTGAAACTATCTATAAGCTAAAAAAAATCTTTATTTCGAAACAAGTATACGTCGTTAATCTCCATCCAATAGTGATGACACTACCTTTCGGGGAAACACTATGCGCTATATGGACGTCGCGAATCGGTTGGTCGCATCACCAGCACTTTCGATTGATACGAAGACAGCATTTGACACAGTCAGCGTGGCCGTTGTTGCACTGAGAGCATATCAACGAGCACGCTGCCTGTGCCTAGTGTTGTGTTCCTATTAACCAGAAATGTTGGTGCTGCGACTGGCCGATTGGTGACATCGTTGTACCGCACCGTGTCCCCCCGAAAGGCATTGTCATCACCGCAGGGTCGAGGTTACCGACATATACATTTTCCGAAATAAAGTTTTTTTTTCTTCTAGATGGTTTGTGGATATTGAAAAGAGTGTTCTCCTGGAACTGAAGGGTGTCAAAATAATTAGGAGTTATAGAGATTTATTTCAATTAATTAGAAATTTCTCTCAATTAATTTATTCAGGTTTTTTGATTGGGAATTAATGTGATTTTGCAATATTCAAGTGGCATGGTTAATTAGTTTGGTATTTGTTATGTATTTAGTTGCATTATTTTGGCACTCTAATGATGTATTTATTCAGGCTCATATGGAAACCATCGAGAAGTTTAAAAAATATATGTTTCGGATCATGAATATGTCGTTAACCTTGATCCTACAGTGAAAACACTGCTATTCGGGGCTAGCATCGATATCCACGATACGGTGCGGTATATATGAGGACGCGATGAAGGAGTACGGTTTTGGTCTCAATTATGAAATCCACACCTTTTGAGCCAGTTAAGAATGAAATTATCCGGACCAAGGCCGTACTCTTTCATCTGGTCCTATTGTACCGCACTGTGTCGTGGATGTCAATAGTAGCCCCGAATGTCAGTGTTATCACTGCAGGGTCAAGGTTGGCGACATAGACATGTTTCGAAACAAATATTTTTTCTTCTCGATGGTTTTAGAGAAAGTGAGCTTGAAACAAAGCCGCGAACATTGATTGCGCATCCCTTATGGCGTGGAACGACGTGTTCGCATTGAACTGAAGAGTGTCAAAATAATTATGGTTTACAATTTATGTTTTCATTTTAAGAAAGCTTGAGTTCCACCCTGCAGAGCGTGTTGGTCTTGTTAGCGGTCGTATTCGTCATTTGATTATGAAAGCTTTTTATATATTCTCCCTTGGCAAAGAAAGCCATAAATTTTGTCGTGAATTTAATGTCGAGTTGCATGGTACTGATGATGATCGTGAGTTGATGGCTCTATATAATGCAAGACGTGAAGAGTCGGGGCTGGCGGAATATGACCGTTCTGTGTCAAGACTTCGCGAGGCAGTTCACGAGGCATTAATTGGTCCAAAGATCTCATGATGAGTAGTTTGTATTAGGTAGCTAGCATGTAGTGTAATGTATATATTAATTTGGACTTCTATTTATTATGTTCTATAATTTAAGCATGTAGTGTAATGTATCTGTTAATTTGCACTTCTATTAATTTTGTATTTCAATGTTAAATTCGCAAAAATGGCTTTTGTATTTCATTATGTTATGTGCCAATTTAAATGATATGAAAACAAGTAAAATAATGTTGTTACTTAATTCAAAAATGTAGATCGATGGACCGACAATGGATGTACGGCGACCGGTGCACCATGGCGTGGATTAATGGTCTAAAGTCTTTTCTCGATGCGGCGGAGGCCCACAAGTCATCGAAAGGTTTTATGTGTTGTCCGTGCCACGTTTGCCAAAATAATAAGGAATACTCTAAGAGGAGCACTCTACATGCCCACATTTATGAAAAGGGTTTCATGGATAACTATACTCTTTGGACCAAGCAAGGTGAACCTGGAGTTGTGATGCAAGATGGTGAAGAAGATGATGATCATAATATTGCAGACTGGGCTCGTCTATATGAAGCAGGAGCCTTTGAAGATGAACCCATGGACGATGCCGAAGAAATGGACGAGGCTGGAGAAAATGCAATAGAAGACCAACCACCTGATGAATTAGGTCAGGTTCTAGTGGATTCACAAAGAGACTGTGAAACTTTAAAGGAGTCAAAGAAGTTTGAGAAGATGTTGGAGGATCACAAAAAAATATTGTATCCAGATTGCAAGCAGGGGCTTAAAAAGTTGGGTACCACACTTGAAATGTTGCAGTGGAAGGCAGCTAATGGTGTCACCGATAAGGAATTTGAGGAGCTACTTGGAATCGTAAAGAACATGCTTCCAGAGGGAAATGAACTGCCCTCTACAACATACAAAACAAAGAAGGTTGTTTGCCCTCTTGGATTGGAGGTACAGAAAATTCACACATGTCCTAACGATTGTATTCTCTATCGAGACGAAGAATATGAGAAACTGGATGCTTGTCCTGTCTGTGATGCAAAACGGTACAAGATCAGGCAAAATGATCCTGGTGAGGTCGACGGGGAGGCCGTCAAGAAAAAAGTTCCCACTAAGGTGATGTAGTATTTCCCAGTAATACCACGTTTGAAGCGCTTTTTCAGAAATAAATCCAATGCTAAATTGATGCGGTGGCACAAAGAAGAGCGTAAGCAAGATCAGATGCTGAGACACCCTGCGGATGGGTCCCAGTAGAGAAACGTGGATAGAGATTTCCCAGATTTTGATAACGACCCAAGGAACATAAGGTTCGGTTTAAGTACAGACGGAATGAATCCATTCAGCGAGTGGGGCAGCAGTCACAGTACATGGCCTGTGACCCTCTGTATGTTCAATCTTCCTTCTTGGCTATGCATGAAGCGGAAGTACATGATGATGCCGGTGCTTATCCAAGTCCCAAAACAACCGGGCAATGATATTGACGTGTACCTAAGACCGTTGGTTGATGAACTTTTGCTGCTGTGGAAGAAGGAAGGTGTACGTGTTTAGGATGAGTACAAACAGGAGAATTTTGACATGTGAGCATTGCTTTTTGTTACCATCAACGATTGGCCTGCACTTAGCAATCTGTCCGGACAGTCGAATAAGGGATACTAGGCATGCACTCATTGTCTAGAAGAAACCGACAGCTTGTATCTAAAAAATTGTAGGAAGGTCGTGTATATGGGTCATCGTGGATTCCTTCCCCTCAACCACCCCTTAAGAAGAAAAGGAAAACATTTCAAAGGGGAACCAGAAACTCGTGCTAAGCCTATATTCCGAAACGGGAAGCGTGTTTTCTCGATGGTGAAGGATGTCCATGTCGTGTTTGGAAAGGGCCGTGGAAGCCAACAAGTTCCGAATGATGAAAACGGCCATGCCCCAATGTGGAAGAAGAAGTCCATACTGGTGTATGTGGGTGGTGGTGGTGGGCGGGGAGGGGGGGGTTGGATTTAGCTCGATGGTGATGGAGGGGACCATCACCGCCAGTTCCAAACCAGCGATGTTGCCTCCATCACAAAACAAAAAAAAGAAAAGAAAAATAGGTTGTCGTCGCCGTGCTCCGTGCCTTCATCGTCCTGCTTCGCGCGCCACCGTTGCTCGGCTACCGCTGTCATGCGCTGGGGGCCGTGCTATATTCCGCATCCCGCACCGAGCACCACAGCTCCGGATGTGGCCAGCACCACCTCCCCGAGCATCACTGCTCCACACACGGCCCCACACTGTGGCCACGCGCGCTACTTCGTGCCGCCACCGTGTTGCTGTGGCCTCTCATCGGAGAGGGAGATAGGAGAGAGGAGAGGTGGAGGGGAGGCGGGCGAAGGGAGGGGAGCCGGCGGGAAGGGAGAGGTGGCAGGCGAAGGGAGGGGAGCCGGCAGGAAGGGACAACCGGCGTGGTGGCGGCGGAGAAAGGGAGTTGCCTGTGGGAGTTGGCGGTGGGGGATGAGGAGGGGAGCCAGCTCCGCCCGACCACTGCCACACGCACCTCTCCACATGGAAGGAGGGTGGGGATAAGAGGGGTGGGGGAGGTAGGGAGCCAACAGGCATGGTGGATGAGGGGAACCAGCGACGACAGAGAATGGGAGGGGATCCGGAGGGAGAGAGGATGGGAGGGGATTGGAGTGAGAGAGGGGACCCAGGTGGAGAGAGAGGGACCGGTATAGGAAATGAGAGGAAGAGAAAAATAGGGGGGATTGCATCACTGTCGACCGACGGTGATAGAATAGGTATCACCACCAGTCCGCAATACGACCTAGTGGTGATGTCTGCTATCACCGCCGATTCCATCTAGACCCGGCAGTCTAGTGTCAACATGAAAATCGATTCGATAAACACTATCAAGTTGTGCATTGAGCTGGAGTGAGGTGGTGTCTTCGTAATAAGTGGAGAAAAAATATGGTAGGTGGAGGAGAGAGAGCGTTAAATAGGAATCCACACCAAGTGTTGGTGTTTTTATTTTCAACCTACCGAGGGGATACCCAGAGGTAGTAGATTGTAGGAAAGGTTTCGCTGAGATCAGAAACTCGAAGGTGCACACAACACAAGATTTAGACAAGTTCAGAAAATAGTGTAATACTCTATGTCTTGTTTGGTGGTTTGCATTGCGTGATGTTGGAATATATTTTGGAGGTGTCCCTGTCATGTCTTATATAGTCTGGGCGGAGGGTTACAGGTATCCTAGCCTGGTATGAGCTTAGAGTCCTACTCGGACTATACCCAAGTAGTTCTCTTTTATATCAACTAGTCCTACTAGTATCTGAGTATTTTAAAAGAAGGCATAAGGTAGAAAGATACATGCCACGTTAGTAGTCCCGTGGCTTCCGGTCCGACAAGCTTCCGAGCTCTTCGTAGTCGACTAATGCAGACTTTCAAGTACTTCTGGAAACATTTACGAGTTCTTTGTTATGATATTTACCTTGAACCATGTCTTCCAAGTATTTCCCTTACTGTGACGAGGCTATGAGGTTCTCTTGCTCCGAATATCTTTCAATCATCAAGAAATAATCTTTTCATGGGGTGCGATAAAAATCGCACTCTATATGGAGTAGCCCCGAGTCTCAGGTTGAACCGAAGAATCAGATTGAGAGTCAAACCAGTGTTTTCACCTTCCAAAATTTTAAAAACATCTTCTAGATGGACACATGTCACATAGCCCTCGAGCTTTTGAACCAAATTCCCTATTTGGAAATAAGTGTCAAAATGCATCGTGGCTCTTTCTTTAGAAATATGAAATAATCTCTAATTTAATGGCTAGATTAGACCTCGAGTTTAAAATTTGAAAAATCCCTCATTTTGGGATAAAATCTCTAAAATAATGGTTAAATGATTAATCTCCCGTGAGAAACCCTCAAAAGCCGCTCAAATTGGATCTTATCCACACACAAAAATCCTGCTTACCATGAGCTATTAAGCCTACGCTAACAAAGGGTTATTGATGGTGGGTGAGTACCGCAAGCAGGGATTCGGAGGGACCCCATTTAAAGATCCGACCAGAGGTGTAACATGTAGCAAGATTCGTTCAGTCGCAGAGATGGGTGACACAGGGATATAGACAGATTCAAGCCATTCGGAGGCATAACAATCTACGTCCTATGAGTTCTTGGTTATGCTTAATAGCCGTTCTCCTCCCCTGAGCTCTCTGGGTCTCAAAGGATTGGATCCCTTTAGGCTTGCTCCAACGGAGCCCTGGAAATCGCCCCCCACCCTATGTAGGGGGAGCTTTGGGGGAAATTCCCTCCAATGGTTCCCCCCAAAGCTCACTCCCCCATATATATAGGGGAGTTTCAATTCCCCCTATATTCTAATCACATCGTTTCTTTATGATATTAATCTCGTTTGAGTCCCGTAACATGATGATAATGCGTATTATGACAGTATAAATACTGTATGATTTTTTTAAATTCAAAAACGATAAATAAATAGTTAGTTAATGAGTGATAGTATATAGAGGGAATAGATATGAGGGGAATGATTGGAGAGGAGTTATAGGGGGAGAAATTTTTTGGAGGGAGATAGTAAAATATAATAAATAGTACGTTTGGGGGGAGTTGGATGGGAGAAATTGTTGGAGATAGCCTTACACATCGCCCTATTCTCCTATTTATAGTCTCCATCTCGTGTCGAGGAAGCCTCTCCTGCCGAGTGTGAATGCGGCGGGGCTGTCATGGACGCCGCCTTAGGCGAGCTCCAACGGAGCCCCCTAAAATGCCCCCCACCCTACTTAGGGGGAGTTTTGGGGGGAGCGAGCGCTCCAACAGCTCCCCCCACAGCTCCCCCTACGTAGGGAGAGAGATGAATCTCCCCCCATGTATGGAGGGAGATCACATCTCCCCCTATACTCTAATCACATTATTTTTTCATGATATTAATCTCGTTTGAGTCCCGTAACATGATGATAATGCGTATTATGACAGTACAAATATTGTATGATTTTTTTTAAATTCAAAAATGATAAATAAATAGTTAGTTAATGAGTGATAGTATATAGAGAGAATAGATATGGGGGGAATGGTTGGAGAGAAGGAGTTATAGGGGGAGGAATCTTTTGGAGTGGGTAATAAAATATAGTAAATAATATGTTTAGGGGGAGTTGGATGGGGGAATGGTTGGAGAAAGCCTTAGGTGGTGCCTATAGACCTTTCAGGGGTAGCATGGTGGGTCCGGGCTGACATTTCTCGGGGTGCCACTCGAGACGTCCCGGGGTAGCCTTGCCCTGCAGGTGGCGCAAGCAGGCTTATCGGAGTAGCTGGGAGGGCCCAGCCTGCCTGTCCCCAAGCGCCACTTGAGGCATCCCGGGGTGACGCCCGTACTTGCTTGGGGCCCGCATGATCCGGGAGGCCGCTCAAGCCCGGCTCGGGACGCAGCTCGGAGCGTCTCAGGCCGGTCTTGGTCTAACGCGAGCTGGCAGAGGTGGGCCCTATCCCCACCGTCCACCACCAGGTTGATGGCACGGGGCTCGGGGTCGTGTCCCTCCAAGCCGGCTTCTGCGCCGTCTGTGGTCACGGCTTGTCCGTAATCATGTTATTTTACGAGAAAACCACACTGTCCTCGGGCTACGCACCAAGGGTGATACTGAGGCACAGTAAATGGCTCCGACTGCGGTTGTGATGCCGTAAGGTAAAAACGGTTTTGTTTGGTTTTGTAAGAATCCTAGCGCACACATTTTTCGAGAAGAAAATCTCACATGCATGTTGTACTAAATGAAGTCAATTTGTAAATTTTTTTTAAGGATGGGTGTAACTTTTCACGACGAATCTAATGACGGTAATTAATCGATAATTATCTACAGTGATGCTATAATAATCATACTCTAATCGCGCGGTCAAAGGCCTCATTAGATTCTTCAGGGTCACTAGCGCGGAGGTTCTGAAGTTGGTTTTGTAAACTGACTTTATTTGACACTATAATTAGTGGTCAAAATTGTTACGATTTCTAACGTGCTACAATTGTAACATAACTAAATAAGACCAACATCTGCTGGGTTGGTTCCTTAGAGGGGAAGGGAATTCCCCCTCTTGGTGGAAGGCACTGCGCAGACTGGTCGCCAACCCCCCTAGAGCGGTCCCCTAGGTTCAGAGCTTCTCCCTAGTCCATTTTTGAGCTGGAAAATAGAGTCATGGCCCACGGGCCCTGATTTTGTCCAAGGTTAGGAATACCCCATTCTCGTAACACTGATAATTATCCTTCACGCCTCCAATCTTAGGCCTGTTTGTTTGAGGTTCTCGGCAATTTTTCAACATGAAAAGTCAGAAGCTTAAATAAACAACGAACTTTTCGTGCAGGTTCCGGAAAGCCAAGCTCAGAAGAGCTGAATTTATATGTAAAGCTGAAAACCTCAGTTTTCTTAGCTTTTAGCTTTTTGAGTCTAAAGAGTTAAAAGCATCATCTAAAAACTGTTATTAGTTTTTTCAGAGTGTGCCATATTATGAAGGAAAAAGTCCGCTTTTGCCCCTTAACTATTGTGTTGGTCTAACTGTAACTCTCAACCACAAAACCGTCTAGTACCAGTACCCCAACTACTAAAACCGTCCACTTTTAGCACCTGAGTCTGATTTTGGTAGTTTTCATCTGACGTGGCACATGTTGATCGGTATTGACCTGATGACATGGACAGAGAGGACCACGTTGGTCGGCATATCGGCTTTTCCGCCTACCACCGCCATCGGCACCCCCTCCGGCCCCGTTCCCCTCCGTCGGCGCTGCCTCCCCTCCCGCCTCCATCTCGGCCTGACCCCGACCCCGCCTCCTGCCATACAGGCTGCAGCGGCGGCAACACATGCGCCCTTCCATAGGGGCTCGCCGAGCTCATGGCAGCGGTGGCTGTAACAGAACCGCCCAAATTAAACCGGCTTAAGTGCGCTAACTATCATCTTAATGGTTAACCAAGTTACCACGCACTTAAAACGATGTAATCCGGTCGTCTGTCTAGTTAATGATCGAAAAACAATGGAAGTCTCGCACGAAGACGAGCACAGATGATTACAAGCAGACAAAAAATTCTTAAATTTAATTTACAAAGCAGAGCTTTACGAAATGAGTTTTAAACAAATTATTAGAGTTCAACATACAGCAAAATTTAAATAGAAGTTTAGTTTGAAAACAACGATAACTACGAAGGCATGAGGATGTCACAGCGAGCCCACTAGTGTGAATCCAGGTTAGCTCCAACCAGCAACAAACATCTGAAAACAGGATAACAACAAACCCTGAGTATACTAATACTCAGCAAGACTTACCCGACTATGGGTATACTTAGCCCACTATCTAGACATACAAAGCTTTTTGGCTCTGGAGTTTATTTTGCTGGAAAGGCTACTAACAATGGATCCTTACTTTCAAATTTTAGGTCAAGTTTAGTATAAACCGTATCAGCGAGGTTTGCCTGAATTTCTAGAGCACACATGGTAGAACAAAGAAATCCTCTGGTAATATCACAATCCAGTTCTCTTCATTCCATTCTCATTTCAAGTTCTTACTACGATGTGACAAAGAGATCAAGGCTCTCATAACCGCGAGTCACGGCGAATCGATCCGATTTAACCTTGTAAGGTGGACCTAACTCACACGACACATGCAAACCACGCCGGGCCACACGCATCAACTGTTCTCGTCATTACCACGACACCTAAACCACGCCTGCCAAAACCCGAGTGAAGGGCCCCTCACGGTGAACTCCCAGAGAACCCGGAGGCGACATACACTCCAACACCCGCCATCATTCCATTCCCAGAGTAGCAGATCGCAATTCAAGCTATCATTGTAAATCAGGTCTACAGCTTGTCGGTTTCAACTACCTCCTACTTCCGGCATGTGGTTAGTACTGTTCAATCCTCGATCAATACTGCCAACAACGGTACGGTCCTCAATCGACACAGGCGGAGGCTTACTTTCCATCCATTTCATAACCATAACCAAATCCATCTCCGCTCGGTCTCCATTTCTCTTTCCTCATTGATTCATTCTCAAGTACTTTGCCAGAAGTAACAAGGACCTATATCTCACAAGTGACAGGAATCACTCGACTTCTACCGAGTCCTAATTAAGCATTGCAATACTAACGACCTGCACACTAGTAGAGTAACTGAGGAAACCTAGGGATCATGCATCTACAGTTCCAATCAAATCCTAGAAACATAAATGCATAATAATTATATAATAAACATTGAATACCGAAATTAAGGGTTATGCTCCGGGGCTTGCCTGAGAGTAACACTAAGTCAGTGTTGGTTAGATGATACTCGCTTGGCGAGCATCTGCCTTCGGCCATGCACATCGGGATCCATCCATCTGTCTTCTGGATATGTCCACCAACATCGTCTTCGGTTTCGGCTCCAACATCACGTCCTTCATATGGTTCATCAATCGTATCTAAATGATATGCGACAATGCATATGTATGAATGCATAAAAGTGCAACACGCAAGGCATTCATAAAAGTACAACATACTAGCATAAGCACCTAGAGCTATTTAACTTAACCGTCACTCAAGCATCTCATAGGAGATGACAAGCACATCAAGCATGCCACACAAATTGACTTAAATTAAACCATTGCAAGCATCCACCATTCAGGAATTAGCCAAACCTTCTAGCCAACAAAAGTTAACATGATTCACCCAAAAAGGACATACTTGATGTATGGAACCATGCAGAAAGAATTGCTTAGCAATACTTTTAGAAAGTGAAAGATATAGCTAGGAACTAAACAAATGCAAAAACTTAACTTGAGGACATGATCTAGTAACCAAAATTTACCAACATGATGAGCTATTGATAAAGCATTCAACAATATTTTGCCAACATTTATTGATAACAAAAAGTATTTAATTTAGCCTCAACAAGACAAACTGAACAAAAATAGATTTACAAACATGCACATAGCTTCTGGTTCTGAAATTTTTACAATGAATTTAACATGCAAATAGTAAGCTACTACATATATTTCACAATTTTTGGACTTCTAGAACTGCAGATATTAAATAAACAAGCTAAAAAAAGCATTAACCATGATTAAATCAAAACATCACAGAAACAATAAACAAATAGTAGGTTAAATATTTTCCCTAAGTTCTACATGCCAAATCAAAACTAACCCAACTGGTTTTATATTTTACCATTTTTTACTATTTACTATGCATTTTCAAAGCTTGCAACCACTTAAAATAACCTTTAATCTAGAGTAAAAACTATTTAGAAACTGAAGATCAACCTGTAAGGAAAGTTGTAGATCCCAGAACAAGAAATCCAACAAATTTTAGTTTGTATTTTTCTGATTTTTCTATGATTTACTACTAATTTTCCAAAATTTCAGCCAATTTATTGCAAAAGAGCCCTTCGCAGCACTATTCATATGAGTCTATATCTGTGCAGAAAACCCCCTGGACTTGTGTCAATTGTTGCCCGAGGTCCCTGGTCGTGATTTGGAATAGAGGAGCGCACGGGGAGCTCGATTCCGGCGATGATGCTCACCGCTGGCGAGGGGAAAGAGGGGGAGGAGCAAGAGGAGGTCGAGCTCTACCCGTTGGTGGGTTCGGACGGGGTTGGGGGTGGCCGGAGAGGGGCTTCGCTACGAGGTGGGGGCGGCGGTGATGGTGCTCCGCGGCGGCGGCGCTCCGGCGAGCAAGGGAGGGCGCGGCTGGGTCGATGAACTTCCTTCGAAGGTGGGGAACGCGGCTGGGTGGTCGTTTGGGGAGGAAAGAGGCCGAAGGTAGGGGCTCCATGGCGAGCTCCGCTCGGCGGCAACAATAGCGGTTGGCGGCGGCCCTGTGCGCGCAGAGAAGCTCGGCCCGGCTCTGGGAGGAGTGGAGAGGGGAAAGGGAGGGATCGAGAGCGAGCGCCTGGGCTCGAGGGAAGGGCCTGGGGTTTGAGGGGCGAGGGCGTGACGTAGGGGTGGCGCTCGGCTGGCGATGGCGTGCGAGCAGAGCTCGGCTCGGGGAGAGGGCGAGAGTGGAGAGGAGAAAGGCGAGTTGGCTTCGCAGATGGATAAGGACGGAGTGAGCGGAGGACGAGGTTCGCCGCGACGGCTGACGTGTGGCGGTCGTCGGTGCTGTTGCCGTCGCCGGCATGGGCGCATACGGTGTCGCAGGCGAGCACAGGAAACTCGTTTGACTCGATTTTAACAAAATTTTGACCGCCCAAAACTCAAAATTTCATACTAGAACTTGAAATTTTTCTAAAATAGAAGTTGTAGAGGAAGAGAAGATCTACAACTTTAGTTTTGGGCAAAACTTGATTTGAGTCTTGGATTTGGGAGAAAATAGTGGTCAAAGCTCAGTCAAGATTTGAAATTAACTAAGCTTACATGATTTACACTAATGATCATGATTAAGTGATGATTAGTGACTAAGGCACAAAATTAACACCTGGGGTGTTACAGTGGCGGCCTGCCATACAAGCTGCAGCGACGCGGGCGGGCAAGCGGCAGAGCACCTGCGACATATCGGCGCACCCCGAGTGGGAGGGGGGTGAGCGTGGTCCATGAACCCCCGTGGATGCGTGGCAGGATGTGAGCATGGCGTGGCGCGGACGTCCTCAAGTCCGGCGACGGGCACGGCGGTGGAGGGGCAGGGTGGCGCGGCGGCCAGTAGGGCCAGGCAAAGCTAGCATGGCCGGCGGCGCAGCACAAGCCCACACGAGTAGGGCCTGTTGCGTGCGGCGGCGGGAGCAGGGTGGGCTGGCGGTGGTGTTGCGGTGTTCCGAGCGGCTCGGCACCGGAATTGAAGGGAAAGGGACCAGGGAGGCCGAGGGGCTCACCACGAACTCATTTTGGGGGTTGATTTGGGTGGAGGAGGGCCGGAGAAACGGATCGATGTGAGGGGGGCAGGGCTTGGTGGTGCTCCAATGGCGTGCGGCGGCAGGGCCACTGATTCCAGCCGATTCAACTGAGGAGCTTGGGTGAGTAGCGGGGAAGGTGGAGAGGGTGGTGAGGAAGCTCGGAGCACAAGAAATCAAAAGGGGATGGAGCGTGGTCGGCGAATTTTGGCCGGCAATGAAGTTCTGCTCGACTCGGGTGTTTCTGAGGAAGAAGGAAGAAGCAGAGATAGGGAGAGAAAGGGGAGATTGGCCGGCCTGCGCAGAAATAGGGAGGGGAGGGCGGCAATGTGGAGGAGGCCGAGGAGGGAGGGAGTCGGCCATGGACGCGGCGGCTGCTCCGCCCCTACTACGGGCCCCTGCTCGTCGGAGAGAGAGCATCGCGCCTCTGCGGGGTTCATCGACCGGCCAATATCTACTCCTCCGCTGCGGCGCGGCGGCCTCCTCTCGGCGTCCTCGGGCCCAGTGCGCTCCCCTTCGCCTCCCGTGGCACGGCGAGCGGAGGCGGCAGTGCTGCCTCCCCCTCTGTGCCAGAGGCCGACCTCGACGCAGCGGTGGAGGTAATGGCCGGGCGCTTTGGGGCCATGGGGGCGGCGAGTGCGGAGGCGAGGTATGGGCGCGGCGCCAGCGGCTCAGCCCGAGCGGCGCGGCAGCAGCGTCGCAGGCAGTGCAGCGGCTATCGGGCGTCGCGGGCACGGTGGCGGCATCACGGGCAGCCTTCTCTTTCTCTGGGTTGCCACATCAGCGCCATTTGGCATTTGACCGCCGAAAACTGGCACCACGTCAGCCGAAAACCACCTAAAACGACCACAGGTGCCAAAGTTGCGTGATATTGGAAGTTAGGGTGTCCATTGTATATGGTTTCGTAGTTGGGGGTTAAAGTTGGACAAATTCAATAGTTGAGGGGTTAAAAATGGACTTTTTCCTATTATGAACTGCCACTATTAGGGATAGTTCATAAAGTGGCTCATCCCAATAAATTGACATATTTTTTGGAGTTGTTTATTATGCCATGGACAGCCCCTGAAATATTGATTTTTGGGGATGGTCCATGTTTCGGTCCACACATGAAAATAAGGCAATTTTTCAAGAGCGCATCATAGCATGAATTCTCCCCTAAAGATCAACTTTGAGGAATGTGCAGTTGTACATATAGGTAGTAGGGGTGGATAAACCTTTCATCCACTCCTTAAAAAGGTAATGCTCCTAAAAATTATATTTGTAGTAGTGCACCTAGTGTTGGCTGATTTCGTCCAAAATTTGAACAAGCAAACAACTACATAGCCAAAGGTTGAAGTAAATGCATGGCCTGCCATGTCATCTTCTTCTGCACCCCTGCCCTTTCTTCTTTCTCCTTCCTACATGTGCCTTGGCCCTACTATGACGTAGGGCCGAACCATTACACATTCTTATCATAATGAGCACATACTCATAAAATAATTTTTTAACACACTGTTGATATTGTATCATCTTTTTTTAATCGATCAGTAATAACTATAACAAGGATTAGTAACATGGCAACATATAGAGAGGTGCATAATATTGCTTGACAAGGGAACACAGTACATGTAATTACTTCATAACATGTTTATACTTTACTCATTACAACATTTTTACTCTACCTTTAAACATTTGACTTTTGTAATTTGTAAACACAAGTCCTGTGGATTCTACTTTATTCAATATACAACTGAAGGGATTTTGGAGTATAATAGATGGGAAAAGGGCACATTTTCACTTTTTTGGTCTTCAAAATAATGTTGGCTCCACATAGAGCATTGTGATCATATCTTTAATAGTGTGGGAAAAAGTGAATGCATCTGTTTTCTTGTATATGTAGTCCACAGTCCTTGCAAAATCAACAACTGTTTTTGCGATGAGCTTTGGCTGTCCTGTTGGTGTAAGGAAGAGTTTCATCATATCCTTCCATGCATCTTCAATTAAATCTTTTATCCTCTCATATGCATCATTCATTGTTGTCCTATGTTGTAGCATATAACATTCTACAGTAGATGCATGGTGCGCCCCAATTTGCTCCCGCTGCAACACAAAAGAAAGTTATTATATAGAATTATTGTATACTCAAGTTACGCCTTTCTCGGCTAAGATACGTGCTAATTTTCTGTTATATCATATACTGTTTGGTTACAACATTAACTTTGTGCTGCATTCAATTTTATACTAAGATAATGTAGTAGTAATATGGTGCATAACAAATACACATAAAGGTTCTTTCACATGTATAAATGAGAGTGAGAGAGAGAGAGAGAGCAGACCTGTGTTGATTTAATATCATTGGACAGTCGTGCTATTGTTGAGAAGCACTTGAGAAGTTCTGGATATGTCAAAAGCCAGTCAAGAATTTCCTTCGTTATGATGTCACCCATCCCAACAAATGAAGAACATGCTACTTGGAAACCTCCAACCGTTGCTCTTGATATTTCTAAATGTTCATTGATTGTTTTTGGAACATAATGTTCGTCACGCCATTTTATCTCTTGAGAGTTTGCTCGGACCAACAACTTTAACTGCATTAAAACACAGATATGTGATTTCCATATTGTATGTTCACATGATTGTGAAGTCAAATTTAATTCTTGAACACGATCTACAATGAGTATCATAAATTCATGAAGTGTGCTATGCAAGTAAGCTAATTTATGAATTCTTCATGCATAACATGTGGAATGTTTGCTAATAAAATTCTTAGCATATAGTCATGGAAAATTATAATGGTAGTTTACTGTTTGCTTTTATCTAGCAGTTATGTGTGTAGTAGAGATGTTCATGTTTCTTTCGACTTGTGGTCATAAGGATAGACTACCAAAAAGACTATATTCATGATGAGGTAATGGGTGTGTCGATCACAGAAAAGTTGCCAAAAGTCGATTAAGATGATTTGGTCACATATCCAATGAAGTCCTACAAAGAGACCACCATTGCGTAGCAACATCTTAGGGTGTGCCAATAATGTAAGAAGATGTTGGAGTAGATCAATCCTGACATGGGATTGGAAGAGTTAGTAAAGAGAGACCTAAGAGGATGAAATATACCCAAAGAACTATCTTTGGATAGGGGTATGTTGGAATCATCAATCAGGTCACATACATTAACCATGTGGCTATGGGTCCTCCGTTTACTATTATTATTGTTACTATTATTACTACTATGCCTTTTTATCCACGAAAAAATCGCGGCTATTGAAAATAGCGTTTGGCCTTTTCTGGACGCTATTAGCGCTATAGTGCCGCTATGGCGGCGCTATGGCCGCACTATAGCGGCAGCTAAGCGGAGTAGCGTTAGCTGATTGCTGCCGCTATAGCGCGCTATTTGTTTACAAGTGATAGGAAAAAATAAAAATCTATGATAAGTTGATAACATAATAACAACCAACATAATCCATGAGTTTCTAACATAATAACAACCAACATAATCCATGATAAGTTGATACTTGATAAAATAAGTCATAAAAGCAATAAAAGCTAGATAAGTTTATAGTTTCAGGCACACAAACAGCAAACACTAAACACTAAACAACCATAAAGGCAATGAAGTAACGGGCCGCGCATGCTATTTTTGGCCTGGTAGCAATAGCGGGAAAATAGCGGCCCTATGGCGCTATTCGCGTTTAGCGGCGCAATAGCGCCAATAGCGCGAAAATTAGCAATAGCGTCGCGGCACTTGCTTCGCCCTGCTGTAGCGGCGGTATAGCGCGAAAATAGCGCGCTATTTTTTTCGTGGCTTTTTATTCTCTGACAATACGGCTTTTGTTTGATTTCACCTCTAGCCTAACTGATTAAGGCTAAACGACTTTGTTTCTATAATTTTAGAAGCAATTATAAATTTTAGAATAACCACGGTATGCAAATTATAATAATACTTTACAACAATTAAACATTATGAAAATAGAATATTCTTCCTTTTTCTATATGGATGCAAAATAGTTGTTACTTTCGCCACATGCATTTGTCATTTGTAATTAAATGAGATCAAATACAACAGTTACCAATTCTTTAAGGTAAAACACTCGGAAGCTTTTATTTGGTCCTAGTTCGTCCTCACAAGAATTGAATGTCTTCAATAAGTGCAAGTACAAATCCTTCACGTACTCTGGAAGTAGTTCTGATGCATTCTCTTCCCATCTGCATTTTTACAATACATTAGTTGAAATATTTAATATTTTGAATAGTCATAGTGCATCTCATGCATAAAGTACTGATCAAATTTCACATTATTCGGTTGTAGTGAGTAGGGTTGAAAACGGTCGGGATATATCCCGTTCCGTTCCGCTCCGATTTCTACATTTTACCGGCTCGTTTTCGTATTTTCGAACAAATTCGGAATCAATACGAAATACGGGATGTCAAATTCGAAAACGGGTCGAAAACGGTTTGCCCTGTATCCCGATCGTTTCCGTATTTCCCGTATTTGATCGGGATATCCCGTTTTCATAAATTCGAAATATCCCGTTTTTTACAGCCCAAATCCACACATCCCTTGAGGTCTTGACGGCCCAGCCCAAATCGATCTAGGGTAAATGACTCACACCACGCCCCCGCCTCCCTCCAGTCGAGTAGTCGACCAGTCCCTGGCTCCCTGCCTCCTCACGGGCGCCGCCAGGCCGCCGGCCCCTTGCCCCCTCCTCTCGGTCGCAACTTGCGAGCTGCCTCCCTGCCTCCTCTCGGGAGCCGCCAGGCTGCCGGCCCCTCCTCCGAACCTCCCTGAGACGGCCGGCGATCCTCCCTGAGACGGCCCCTCCTCTAATCCTCCCTGCGATGGCCCGCACCAAGCCTTGTGCTGCGCCGAGCGGAGGCTCGCCGTGGGCGCCGTGGGAGCCTCCTCCGGTCCTCCCCCACACGGCCGGCGAGGTCTCACCGCCAATCCCTCCTCCGGTCCTCCCCAAACGGCCGCGAGGCCTCACTGCCGACGTGCACTGCAACCACGATGGATCCGCCGCCTCGTCCGGGACGGGGCAGGGTAAAGACCAAGGGCGTCCGCCGTATTCTCGATCCGTCGCCGCCCCAGCCAGCGTCTAACTCAGGTACTGTCCTCGGCTGTGCTGTGATCTCCTAGTATGCTGCTTGTGCTGTGCCGTGCTTCAGTGCTTGTGCTGCCTGTGATCCGTCGCTGGGCAGTTGGAGCAACGTCTGGAAGCTCAGATCCATGGGTGGAGGACGAGCTATGGTGCTTTCTATACCTTGATTCCCGTCTGAATACCCCCTGCTAATCGCCAGTCACCCATGCCCATCCGGCGTCCACGCCATGGCTGCCGAACAGCGTTGAGGAGGAGGGACTCGATCCGCAGGAGGAAGATGCTACTGTTGGGCTAAGAAAATCATTCATTATTTTATTTGGGCCAAGTGTTTACACTAGTGCACTTATGTAGCCCATCTGAGCATCCCTGTTTACACTAATGGGCCATGGCATGTAGACTGTAGCTGCCTATTGCTTAATTGTCATTTGCTCATTACTTAATTTGTTCTATTTGCTCATTACAAAATTGGAGGATCTTTAGGTTTGGTGGTAATAGCTCAAACATTTCGAATGTTGTAGCAGAGGTGGGAGAAAAAGTATCATTTCAATGTGCTACCTTTCTTTAATACTCTATGATTTATATTTGTCAAGCGAGGCCGCCCCACCAAAAATTCCAAGTCAGCTCCGCCACTGGCCGTATGCTGCCTGTGATGTGAATTAGAAGTGATCTCCTAGTATGTGCTTGTGCTGTGCTTGGTAGTGGTACTGATTTTGCTTTTTTTTTGTTGCTCTTGGTAGGATCCAAGTCTGAAAGGGCTGCAACTGAAAGTGTCGCAGCTAGTTCAACTCCAGCATCATCATCAGTAAATGTCGAAACAAGCGGCAGTGGGGTTGGCAATGGCACACGATACTGGGTCGGTGTTTTCGTTTTGCCTTTCCGTAGACCGTTCGCTTTCGACACATTTCCGTTCGAATTGGTTCGTTTTCGAAATACCGTGATTCCGTATTCGTATTCGTGTTCGACTTGTTCGTTTTCGATATCGTTTTCGTATTAAAATGTAAAAGTGAAAACGGTAAAGGGCTTATCCCGACCGATCCCGACCGTTTTCAACCCTAGTAGTGAGAATAACTGTGTATTCAATACACTTGACTAACCTATCCCCTAAGACTTTGTTTACAACATTTTAATCTAAATAAAACAATTTCTAGAGATAAGATCCTAAACTAATCGAAACTAGCAATTCCCATTAGGATTCTAGAGCCAAGGTAACTCTCAACTCCCAATAAGGTGGTATTGGAAGAACCCCAATACTATTGTTTTCAAGATTGTTTGGAGAGGTGCTGCAACAGTCTCACAATCATGTACCCCCCCCCCTCCCCAACCAAAAAAAATGACAAATGGAACGTCCAAAACTCAAACGGATGGAGGGGGAGGGGAGGTGTTGGGGTTATCCCCTTCTTTTGTGAAGGGCCTGATTGTTGGGTGCCTCCCCAAAAAATATTGGGATAGGTGGTCTATTGCTATTGGAGACTGAGCTTTCTAAACCAATAATTATAGTTTTTTTAAGGATTGGGAGGGCTATATATGCTCTTTACTAGACTAATAAATTAATTAGCGCAATTCAATCTGCTGCTCCTTCATGCTTCGAACCCATTATGTGTGTTAGCTACTGCGTAATGGAGATAGCGCTTACCATGGCAGGATTTTTGCATATTTGCAATCTATTGAAAATACACACATAAATTTGTGGTGCGGTTAGACTATATGATAAAGCTACAGTATCAATCAATATGTTGTAAGGGATACTACTTGTACCTGTATATTGCTTCGGCAAGCAGCATGGCCTCCTCAGTTGTACTGTAGGTATCCATTATATCATCTAGTATGGTGATATAAGCTGTCATCTTTGTAGTTATCACTCGTGTAAGAGAATACTGTGGCTCGGAGCATGCTCCTGTCATCCAGAAATGCATTTCTACTATTCTATCTCGAATAAAGCATAAGTTTGTCTCCACATTAAGCTGCTTCCACCACCTGTAATGATGTAAAGAATATAAACACACAACATGCAATGTAATTTCTTTAAATAAAACTGTGTAGTTGAATTAGTAATGATTATTAAAAATCTACAAATAAATTTGAATAAACTTACAGTGTGACGGTTTTTAACTCCTCACAGTAAAGAAGTTGAAGAAGGTTGAAATTCAATTTTGCAAACTCTAATATGACTTCATTTCGTGCAGCCTCCTTTTCGTAAATTGGGATATAGGTTCTTGTTTCTAGTATTCTAATCCTTCGGAAGAGAGGTGTTTGAAGGGCATGGGATACTTCATCTGCTAATGTTGATTCCAAAGAATCTAATACAGCTTCAAGTTGGCTTTTAGTGAATATAATGGCTTCATCAAGTACTTTGTCCCCATGGGTCCTAAGATGTGCTGCATTATATAAACTCAAGAGAGTTTTTGTATTATCCGCAACAAATTTTCCTTCATTATCTTTGAAACTTTTGAAGACATCTGCAAAGACAATCAAATGAAAAAAATTTAGATGTTTTATCTTCAAAAGTATCCAAATTAAATACAACATTCAAAGTATCTATATATCAGTTTGGGAATATTAACAAGATCAGTTCAATTTAACTTGCATGATTTATATAGTTTGGGAATGTTTAGTAGTTAATAGTAGCTGATATCGATGTACATACATGGAGATATATGTATTGATAACAAAAGCAGTTTACTATTTGTAGTAATTGTCCTAAAAAAGTACGAAATGGAGTCAGATGAAACATGGTCAGCACGGATATCAAAATAACATGATCACATTGATGGTTTTCGTTAGTAAGATCGACAGTGCTTATTAGTATAAATTTCAGTGTGCTTGTTTGTTGTTTGATATAGTTCCTGGATACGTTCTATGATTGTCTATTTAACGTTTTCATACTAAACATGAGGCCTTACCAGATGGCACATCATAACCATTTTTCCGTAGAAGATAAAATCGTAGTGAGACTAAATTCAGATCTTTGTCATCGTACTCAGAATCATAAACAAAGAGCAACTTATCATCAATCTCATTCTCGTAGTAATTATCCAGTCCAAGCCGCTGTAGCGTGATTATTAGATCTAAGATATCTGGTATTTCGTTTGCACCCTTCACCATCTTCCTAACTTCTTCTTTTAACACTTCTGCCCTTTCTGTCATGTATGCACGCTGCACCGGATCGACAAATAAATAGTAGTTAGTTTTTGCGATCCAAGAATGTCAATGCACCTTCACTCTGATGTTACCTTAGGTGCAGTTGGCGGCTGGTATGTCAGGAAAAAATCACCCCACAGACTCGGATGGAAGGTCGGCCGATCCTTCCGCTGCCCGTGATGAACATCATTGACAGAGCAAACTGGAGGCGTCAGCGCCATCTTCTCGCTGTCAGCCTTATTAACTTGTATTATTTCTCTTGCTGATCTTTGGTTCTGCTGCTTGTAGGTTTGTTGGTGGACATCTCTGTTCCATACTTCCATTGCAGCAGTACTTATAGGGTCCGGCAGACCAGGAACTAACGTCGTTCCTATACACATCGCCAGAGGAATGACGCTTGCATGCAAGCAAATAGTGACAGCTGAACTGTACAAGTTTGCCATTACTTGTGTTCCTAGTTTTGCATGATAAACGTTTGATGTAGATGGAGGATGGATACGACAAAACAAGAGCAAAATATTATTGCCGAATAGAAGCTAGGCTGGACGCTAGTATGTGCCCGCATCTCTGTCACCATCTGAGCTCATGAACCACTAAATTAAATAAGCCTAGTCACTTCTGACAATGTGCCCTTTTTCATATGTAAAGTTAAGCCTAGTCACTCTACAATTTCATATGGCGGTTGCCCTTTCCAGACATGTCATTTGCAGTGATATACGAGGTGGATAGGAACTTATATAACAACGTAATTAACTGTATTTCGTTTACTTTAACATAGGCAACTGATTCTCTTATGCCTGTTCCACCAAGAAGTCGATCTGTCGAGCATCTCGATCGCGTGCTGCTTGTTCCATGTGTTTCTCAATCGAAGTCGTTTTTTGGCATTTCAGTAAAAAAAAAACAAGTTTCTTCTGCTGTCGGGCTATGCCAATGAAGTTGTATCCTGAAGACGTCACATAGATGCAGCAAATATGACGTCGGGGGTGTCGTACATTTCGCTAGTGGTTCTGTTCACAACTCAACCCAAAGCCCAGGTCGGTCTGCTCTGTTCACAACGGCAACGACGACGAACCACACGACCACTAGTTTGGTTTTGATTTGATGGCATCTGGCAGGTGGCACGTGGCAGCAACCTTATCAGCTATATCGAACGAAAGAAGAGTTTGAGGTGCTAGATGTTGGAACCTCCACGATTCGATCCAAAGATCGAGTCGGACCCTTGACCGCGCCCTGATCGGGGGCGCCCAGCCCGTTCTGGCTCGTGGGCCTCCGTCGCCCGCGCTATAAAGAAGAGGGAGAGGGCCCGGGGCACGGTACCCCAAGTTCGCCACCGCCACAACCCTCTCCCACATCCCGATTCGATCTGCGGGAAGCGCGAGGCCGACGAGAAGCGCACCAGCACCCCGCGCCGACCACGACTTCGCTGCAACGCTGACCACGACGCTACCCGTGCCGAACACCGCCGTCGCCGGAACGCCACTCTCCCTAACCGCCGGACGCGCGCCTCGCCGACCCCGACTTCCTCGCCTCCATCCTTGACTCGATTGACGTGATGGCACCCGCCGGCACCAGCTTGTCCGCCCCGCCAACGACCAACGGTCTGCGCCGTCCTCTCTCCCTCTTTCCTTTGTACTAGTCTAGATCATGAATCTTTCGTTTATCTACTCAGAACTTGTACTCCAGTACCCGATTTGTACCTAGAACATGATCCAGTGTAGAACGCCAGATAAGTAGAACCTAACATTGGTATCAGATGCCCGATCTAGTGTGTAGATCGGGTCTTTTCAAGTACACGCACCCAGAACACAAAAGGAGAGGAAATCGATCTCGGATCGAAAAAGAACCCTAACCATAAGAAAATCCCCAAATCAGAAACACCAAACCCTAGAAACCAAAGAAGAATCCGAGAAAAAGGGGTTGCTTACCTTCCACCTTCCTCGGCTGCCGCCGTTCACCGGCGTGCGGAGCAGAACCCGCCGTCGCCGCTCGCACACCTGTGCGCAGTTCGACGGCCACAAGAAGATGGCGAAGGCGCCACCCATGGCCACCTCGACGGCCGCGCGCTCGTTGGGCGAGCGTCGCGCGCCGGCGAGGGAGCTGCGGCGGCGCCACCATCCTTCCCTGGCGCCGGCCGCCGTCGGCGTAGCCTCGGACGATAGAAGAAGGGAGGGGAGAAAGAAATGAGCTAGGGTTTGAAAGGGGGGTGACCACCGGCGGATTTGTTCCGCCGGAACGGACGGACGGCCGTCGGATTTGATCCGACGACCAGGCGCGGTCGGCCGGCGAGCGGGACGGAATTGGTCCAGGTGGGCGCCGCGCACGGGGTGAATTCCCGGCCCAGGCCCAGGTTGCGGCCTGGGCGCGGGGACGGCCGGCACAGTGGCGGGCCGTGGGCCAAAAGTGGCAACGGGCTCGATGAACAGTAGAAGAAACGAATTTTTCTTTTATTTCATAAGCATTTTGAATATGAATTGTGGATGAATTTGTTTAGAATTGATTCTCTACAAATAATTGCACCAACGTGTATTATTTTTTGAGCAGAATTTCACTGAATTATGCTTCTAGAATTGTTTAGAATTTTTCATGTTTCCGCTGCAAAGAATTTGCTTTGTCTCTATGTTAATTTGAACCAACGAGATAATTGATATAGAGGCATATATAATTTATTTTTCAGAATTTTCAGTATATTATGATATTGTAATTTTTGACCAATGTTGATATTGCAATATTATGATTTTGTTCAAAATTTTGTATACATTATATCTTTTTCTGCCCAACGGTGATTTAGATTTAATGTACAGAATATCGCATGCTTTAATTTTGACCAAAGTTAAATTGATGCATGCATATTATTGTTGTCCTCACAAATTTTTGAATCTGATTTTCAGGTTCGAATGCTATGAACCTTTTGAATGCCATCCCAGAATTAGATGGCAGGAACTATGGGAAGTGGTACCAGAAGCTAGAAATCACTCTGGCGATGGCCAACATAGATTCAGCCATCAATATGCCTCAGCCAAAAGAACCAGAAAAGCCCGTGAGGGCTCAGAATGAAACTGACGCTGCATTTGCTGTTCGTTAGAAGAAATATGATGAAGAAAAGACCTTGTATGACATTGAGATGGCACCGTGGGCGGATTCAAACCGCAAGTGCTTAATGATCATTAAAGGTTCTATCTCAGACCCCATCAGAATGGCAATCACTGATTGGCCCACCGCTGCAGAATACCTCCAGAAAATAAAGAGTCAGTTCACTGGCTCTTCCAAGGCTTATGCTGCTACTCTTGCAGAGCAGCTAATTACAAAGAAATACAGTGGTGGTGGAATCAGAGAGCACATCCTAGAGATGAGCCACATGGCTAACAAGCTAAAGACAATGGACATGCCTTTGCCAGAACCGTTCCTTGTCCAGGTTGTTTTCAAGTCCCTTCCAAAGGAGTTTGCGACATTTCATGTCAATTACAACACCTTTCCAGAAAACTGGGACATTGAGAAGCTGATTGCCATATGTGTTCAGGAAGAAAAAAGGCTAAAAAACGCCAATGGTGGTGGTGAACTTGTCTTCCAAGTCCAGTACCAGAAGAAAAAGAACCCCCAAAAGAATTACCAGAACTACAAGAAGCCCTTCCCGCCAAGCAAGAATCAGCATGAAAGTGGTCCTTTCAAACCACCTCCACGCGAAATTGATTGGTCAACATTCCCAGTTGATAAAGACCAGTGCCTCAAATGCAAAAAAAAAGGTACTACAAGAGGGAATGCCCAGAGTTTCTGAAGGAGCTGTTAAGAAATGGTGAGGACACCATTACTTTTGTAGATGGATTCCTGTTTTTCAATTATGATAAATCCACTTTGTGGATTGATTCTGGAACAACTGCTCATGTTGCTAATTCATTACAGGGAACAAGTATGAGCCGGACCCTGCCAAGAGGAGGAAGAAGAATTAAAGTGACAAACGGTGTAGAAGCTGAAGTTGAAGCCATCGCAGAATTTCATTTAGAATTACATAGTGGCTTTGTACTTCATTTGAAAGATGTTCTTTATGTACCGTCGTTGCAAAGAAACTTAATTAGTGTGTCTAAGTTGGATGATGATTTGATTGCTTGTCATTTTGGAGATGGCAAGTGTGAGATACACTTTAATAAAGAATGTGCTGGTCTTGCCTTCCGACAAGACAAGTTGTACTTACTTTCATTATCTGAGAATGTTAATGTTGTAAGTTCTAAGAATGAGAATTCCTCCTCATGCGGGAATGACACTAAAAAACATAAAAGAATTGATGCAATCATATCGAAATTATGACACTGTCATTTAGGCCATATTTCGAGGGGGGGATAGAGCGCTTAGTAAAAGCATCAATTCTTCCACCGTTAGAATTTTCAGATTTAGAACAATGTATCGATTGCATTAAAGGAAAATACGTCAAGAACATAAAGAAAGGCGCCAAACGAAGTGAGGGAATTTTAGAAATAATCCACACAAATATTTGTGGACCGTTCCCTGTCACTACTGTAGATGGCTATGATTCATTCATAACATTTACAGACGATTATTCGCGTTATGGCTATATTTATCCAATAAAAGAACGATCAGAAGCGTTAGAAAAGTTTAAGATATTTAAAGCAGAAGTAGAAAATCAATATGATTTAAAGATCAAGATTGTCACATCCGACCGTGGGGGAGAATACTACGGTCGGCATACCCCGTATGACCAAGTTTCTGGACCTTTTGCGAGGTTCCTACATGAGAAGGGCATAGTTACCCAGTATTCCACACCGGGCGAGCCTCAGTAGAACGGAGTAGCAGAAAGAAGAAACCGTACCCTAATGGATATGGTAAGAAGCATGATAAGCTACTCCACGCTACCGATTAACTTGTGGACGGAGTCGTTAAAAACCGTCATCCACATACTTTATCGCGTGCCAAGTAAATCGGTGCCAAAAATACCATATGAATTATGGACAGGAAGAGAAACCTCACTTAATCATTTACGAGTGTGAGGCTGTCCGGCTGAGGCCAAAGTGTTTAATCCAAACATTGGGAAACTAGTATCAAGACAGTCAGTTGCCATTTTATTGGCTATCCCAAAAAAATCGAAAGGGTATCGTTTCTACTGCCCTGACAGACACACGAAATTTGTAGGAACAAGACACGCTGACTTTCTAAAAGATCAGATGATCAGGGGAGCATGGTAGCCAGAAAAATTGATCTTGAGGACAAGCGGGTATTCATCCCTACTCTGATGACTCAAGAGCCTTATTTCTGCTTACCTGTGGCTGTGGCACCAGTAGTGCAGAGAACTGCAATGCCAACGCCTGTTGTTAGTTCTCCCAATGTGGCAGCAAATGAGAATGAGGACCCCATTCCCCATGATCAAACAGAACTCTAGCGAAAATGGTCTCTCATGCCATATTTCAATATAATATTTTGGTGATTGATATAGACAACACAACACTTGGACTAATATGATTGTTAAGATGACTATTATCAGGCTTTTAGGTTCAAGTGATGACAAAGAGAAGATAAGCGTAGCTAGGCCCGAAGGGCCGCACCTACGGTGGTTCTCAGGGCAGCGCCCTGAAACCTCTTCGGTCCAAAGGACAAGAATTGAAGAGACCGTGAAGAAATCCAAGTCGAAAAGATCAAAACGAAGACAATTTGCTATCACCGGTTAAACCGATGATGAGCAAATTGCACTCATCGGTGCAATGAACACAGAAGCTGCGAGCTAGGGTTTGGCACCGGATTAACCGGCGTTGGGTGTTTTACACTCACCGGTGTAATGGACTTGGAGGCCGAAGAAGCAGCAGGAGTTTTACAGGCACCAGTTAAACCGGCGATCAAGGCAAAGTGAACGTCGGTGTAGTTGTCCAGAGAGTTAGTTTTTTGAGAATTTTGGGACAGTTACATGCACCAGTTAAACCGGCGATGAAGATACATTCACCGGTTGATTACGTCGGTTGATTAAGGTAGCCGTTAAAGTATAACGGCTAGTTGGAAAAAGATGCTCACCGGTGATGACACAAAGTGGATCATCGGTTTAACCGGTGATAGCGCTTTTTGTCAGCCACTTTTCTAACGGCTCTTTTGGGGTGTGTGGGTTATATATACCCCCCCAAGGCCGGTTGCTGCATAAGGTTGGACGCCAGAATGAGGACCCCATTTCTCATGATCAAACAGAACCCATTGCCGCGGATGAGGGGGAGCAACAGCAGCCTCCTGTACCAGAAATACCAGTTGTAGTGGCCCCACAAAGGCCACAAAGAACTAGAAGACCTACTATTCCTGACGATTATGAAGTCTATAATAGCGAAGAAATACAAATTGAGGATGATCCCACCTCATTTGAAGAAGCTATGAAAAGCGCAAATTCATCCAAGTGGTTTGCAGCCATGGAAGATGAAATGAAATCAATGAGTACCAATAAAGTTTGGGACTTAGAAGAAATTTCCAAAGGAGCCAAAACAGTAGGCTGCAAGTGGGTCTACAAAATGAAGTGTGACTCCAAATGAAATATAGAAAGATATAAGGCGCGACTCGTGGCAAAAGGCTTCACACAGAGAGAAGGAATAGATTACAATGATACCTTTTCTCCGGTCTCATGTAAAGATTCCTTCATAATAATAATGGCCTTAGTGGCTCATTATGACTTAGAATTATATCAGATGGATTCGAAGGCGGCATTCCTAAACGGGGATCTATACAAAGACGTCTACATGGCACAACCGTAAGGTTTTGTTGTGAAAGGCCAAGAAAATTTAGGATGCCACCTAAAGAAATCAATTTATGGCTTAAAGTAAGCCTCAAGACAGTGGTACTTGAAATTTGATGAAACAATCAGAGAGTTTGGATTTAAAGAAAATGAAAGGACAATTGCATTTATGCAAAGTTTAAGAATGGGAGGTTTATCTTCCTCATCATGTATGTGGATGACATTCTGCTAGCTAGCAGTGATGTTAATCTACTACTGGAGACTAAGAAATTTTTGTCCTCGAACTTTGATATGAAAGATCTTGGTGAAGCCTCATTCGTTTTAGGAATCGAGATTCACCGAGATAGAAAAAAGAGGGTATTAGGATTGTCGCAGAAAGCATACTTAGAAAAAGTATTAAAGAAATATTGTATGCATGCAAGCAAGTCTACACCTGCTCCAATAGTCAAGGGCGACAGTTTCGGGAAACATCAGTGTCCAAAGAATCAGTATGAGCTCGAGCAAATGAAGGCTGTGCCTTATGCTTCAGCTGTCGGAAGCTTACGGTATACACAAGTGTGCACTCGCCCTGACTTAAGTTTTGTTACTGGAGTACTTGGCAGATACCAAAGTAATCCAGGCATAGAGCACTGAAAAATGGTAAATAAAGCTTTACGCTATGTGAGGGGCACTACTGTCCTCATGTTAACATACAGAAAATCAGAATCTTTAGAAATAGAAGGATATTCAGATTCAGACTTTGCTGGAGATGTAGATGACAGAAAATTCATGTCTGGATACATCTTCACTCTTGCAAAGGGGCAGCATAGAAAAACCACTGAAGTTATACTGCGATGATGAACCAACAGTATTTTACGCTCATAACAACAAGTCGAGTGGTGCTGCCAAACACATCGACATAAAGTTTTATGTTGTTAAGGAGCAAGTCCAGGATCAAACAATTTGTTTAGAACATATCAGAACGAACAAGATGTTAGCGGATCCGCTTACAAAAGACCTACCACCCAATGTGTTCAGAGAACACTTAGCCGGCATGGGTTTAAGAGAAAGCCTATGATTCCTAGACGAAGAATGGCACAAAGAAAAGAATTTCGTTTCAGACCAGAAAGGTGATTGTGGCTGTTAATTTGACAGTAATAATTGTCATGATGAGGCACGCCCTATACACTGATCTGTGATGGATGATTCAGATGAAGAACAAGAATAAGAAACAAAAAGAGATCAAGGGAGAGAATGTTGGATTTGATCTCCACGACTCGATCCAAAGATCGAGTCGGACCCTTGACCGCGCCCTGATCGGGGGCGCCCAGCCCGTTCTGGCTGGTGGGCCCCCGTCGCTCGCGCTATAAAAAAGAGGGAGAGGGCCCGGGGCACAGTACCCCAAGTTCGCCGCCGCCACAACCCTCTCCCACATCCCGATCCGATCTGCGGGAAGCGCGAGGCCGACGGGAAGCGCACCAGCACCCCGCGCCGACCACAACTTCGCTGCAACGCCGACCATGACGACTTCCGTCCCTGGGCAGTGCCGGTGGAGGCCGGAGGGGTACCGCTACCCGCGCCGAACACCGCCGTCGCCAGAACACCGCCCTCCCTCACCGCCGGACGCGCGCCTCGCCGACCCCGACCTCCTCGCCTCCATCCTTGACTCGATTGACGCGATGGCGCCCGCCGGCACCAGCTCGTCCGCCCCGCCAACGACCGACGGTATGCGCCCTCCTCTCTCCCTCTTTCCTTTGTACTAGTCTAGGTCATGAATCTTTCGTTTATCTACTTAGAACTTGTACTCCAGTACCCGATTTGTACCAAGAACATGATCCAGTGTAGAACCCCAGAGAAGTAGAACCTAACACAAGACTCGCAAGAGATAAAGAGAGAAACGTGTCCACAGATTGATGAGGCTTGAAGCATATGACAAAAGAAGAAGTTTGAGGCTTGAGCAATATCCTGGTTTGAGATTTCGACAAAGCAAAAATGCCAATTATGTTATTTGGTTCTAATTTTCTTCAGTGGTCACTTTCAAGTACTACTGTAGTCCAAGCGAGAATGGAAACGACAAAAACTAGCGTAAAAGATTTTCATATAGGAACTGGTGTAAAAGCCCGTACTTGATGACCAACTAGACTCTGTCACCATCCGAGCATATGAAAGTCATGCATATACTTTATTTGGATCACAATTATTAATTGGGATCCGATTATTTGCATATTGACTACTATTTATTAACATATGCCCCTAGCATTTTTTGTATATAGGCTTCTGGTTTGGATGGATTCCTCCTCTCACCCATTCGGCGCCCCTGCAGCCGCCGCCGCGCCATCCTCCGCCTCTGCCACAAGCCTATAGTCCCGCCCATCTTACCCACCGATCCTTGGCTTACAAAGATCAGTACTCATTTGCATCCCACGTGCAGCGCCATATCTAACGCGCGAACGTGAGGGTTGCGCCTCGCCGTGCTGGCTGACCTGAAGCCCAGCGGCGAGTCTATAATTTTAGGTTGCGGTGGTCTAATAAAATAATATTTTCAAATATTTTAGGGAATATGTCAATCTAATCTTAAAAAATGTAATTTCTCAGTTTTCACCTTCTCAATTCAATTATTAATTGCTATATACAAGAAAATAATTAGTAGATATTTTTCTGTTAGCAATAAATAAGATCAAATATGAAAAAAAAATGAGAGGGTAAAACTCTTTGGACCGAATCTTAGGATGGGCTGGGTGGGACCCGGTCCACCCGCTAGATCGGCCCCTGCTGAAGCCCTGCCTTTGCAGACGCCCCGACAGCTTGGCCTCCGACGAGGCTGCCGCCGAGAGTCGTCGCGTTTGTCCACCAGCAGCCAGCAGATAAGAAATCGACCAAATTCTGCACAGCTGCGGGAAGCAACCGAGCACAACGTCGACTGTCGTAGCAGCAACTACACACGCCAATAGATGTACACTTCCAATGAAGAAGAATGCATAGAAATGACATCCCAGAACTTACATGTACTCTGCTAGTCTAAAGATACTGACATTGACTTGTCTAAAGACTTGACTCTCGAATCAGTGGAGGGCTGTGCGCTTGACAGATCGACACAAACTTTCCATTCATGTGTTGTGGACTCGGACACAATTCTCCTGTCAAGCTGATCGATGCATCTAACATTCTCTTGAGTATGGAATTCTGTAGGAAACCTGGAAGATTCGTTCCTGATATCCAATCTCACTGGAAATCTTTCCTTCTATCTTTTGTTTCGCAAGGAATTCTAATATTTTAATTAGCACTTGATCTCGTTTTGTGTGATAAAAGATATTTCTTTGGGGGCAGAAAGATATATTATTGACAGAATGAATGAAAGGATGAAATATGTTTTAAAAGTAGAACTAGGCATTGTCAGTTAGATGTTAGAACTCAGTCAATCCAAGGGAGCTAAACATGAAAAATGGATAGCGATACAAACAATCCTGACGGCACGCCGTTAACGTCCCATACATGTGTTGTGGACTTGAGGAAAAGCTTTCCACAGAAATTCTCACTTGAACAAGGTTCTTTGGACTTTGAAAAATAGGGCACTCCGGAGATTTTGGATCCAACTGATAAATTAGGCACGGCGGCCATTCCGGACAAAGAAAAATATATAATAGCACGGCAGTATTTATTGGGCTCAGAGGGAAATTTGGACGATTTCTAACCTGGCCCCAAATTTCATTGAAAAAGTTACTCTGACATTTCCTAAAAAAAAGTTACTACATCATAACTTAACGAGTAAAATACATCAGAGGTCTACCAACTTGTAAGAGTGTGTCATTTAGGTTCATGAACTCTAAAAGTGTATTTTAAGACCACGGAAATGTAATACAGTACACATGTTGTTGAGTCTCCTTGTGACATCCCCCACCTTTCCCAACCATCACCCCCTCCTCTCCACCCATATTACGGGGCCATATCTTGATCTAAGCTCCAGAACTCACCAATGGCATTCCGTAAGCTCCCCTCTAAATCCTGATACATGTCAATAACCTCTAAAATAAATCTTTCATCCCTCCTATCTCCTCTCCATATGCTCTTGATTCAAAATTGGGACTCAAATTTCACCTTTCTGGCGAAACTCTAGCAACGTGTGGACATCGTGTAGATTCATGTTGGTATGATATTAGTGCATGAAGGCTAGGTGGAGGGGTATGGAACTAGGTGACACAAATTATAAGTTTATGGACCTAGAAATGGACTTTCAGAGTTTGTGGACCTAAATGACACAAATTACAAATTTATGGACCCAAAAATGCAATTTCGAAGTTGATGGACCTAAGTGACACCCTCGTACAAATTGATGGACCTTTGGTGCATTTTACTCTAACTTAATTGCTAAAATAGCCTACTTATTCAGAAATTACAATTACTATGATAAACTACGACATGACTGCATCGATGTCTTAAAAAGACACATTAGCATGCTCTACATGGTATACGATCTTGTCATCATCTGCAGGTGTTACACATGTTAAGCTTATTGGCCTTTTATTGCTGATGATGGAACGACTCACCATAGGCCCCAACTCGATTTGGGTATGCTAGGAAATCAAAAGACAAAAAATAACTTCAACAATTCCCTTTAGAACCAATAATTTTCAGAAACTTATATCCATCTCGCTAGGTTTGGAGTTTACACGCCTTCCTATGTTTGATATTAGTGCTAGATGGCTATAATTAAGTAGTGGAGCAAGCCAATCAGCTACTTCTGTTTTTCCTTCTTCGTATTTCGTTCGCATTATGCTGCAGATGCATGACTAAGAGCATCGGTCGTGGAGGGACCTTGATGCCCCACACCAGGGGTGAATTAGGTTTCCTAGAAACTAGGACTCAAGTTGCACATACGAAAACCTATATAGTTTTTAGCTAAATATGCACTAGATTTTCTACGAGGTGGTAACACAACCAAGGTGCTCTGTTCTTTCACTGTATCGTGGCTCCCGTGGATTATAGGATAATCACATCTTAGAGAAACTATCAGAATGTGTCACAACTGCAATGCTGTATTTATTGTTTTATATCTTGTGACCCTGAATTATGCCGAGCCACATATATTTTATTTTCAATTACCAAGAGTTCACACAAAACATGTGCATTATCCGTATGCGCACGCGCACTCGGCTCTATAAATACATGTACGCAACCCACCTTAATCACCTTCGAGAGACTAGACCGATAGACATTGAGATTGTCGAAGTTGTGCCTCGTTGTTGATGGGCACATCACCTAGCACTGAAAAGAATAGTGCTGGTTAAATCATGAATACATTCAGGTGAGCTACAATTCGTAATTGCATTGATCTTAGAGACGGCAGAAAACGGAGAAAGAGAGGTCAACCGCGTGGCCCCGGAATTTCGTGCATAACAATATTTAGCATATCACTCGCAAGTTATTGAGTATATCACCTGCATGTTAGGGTTTCTCACGTGCAACTTTTATTTCGTAGTCTTACAAGTAGGGGAGTAGAGAGTTTAATTTCTAAGGTAAAGAAAGTCTCCATTTTTGCTTTACAGGTGTCGGTTTCATTATAATTACCCAAGGCGAGCTCGCAGCCTCATCATCACTCATCAGTGAGGACACGCACAAGGTGTCTGAGCTTGAGCAAAACAAGCGCCACATTTCAGGGGAGCATCCTCCCTTAAAGGGCGGCATGCCCCCATCTTGAGAATCACATCAAGATCTCATTCTTTGCAGTCCAACTTCAGTGAGAAGAATATGTGATCAGAAACTTTCAGCTGCCTAGCTAGAAGACACAAGCATAGCCCTTCATTCCTATATATATGCATTTAGAATTGTTGGGCTCTTGGGGTGAGAGCAAGCTTACATACCTTAAACTAGGGGTTAGCTAGCTTGGTTTCCCATCTACAGGCAACTCTCTCCGCACTTGCAATGAGGAGTTCCATGGTGTTTGCCTCTGTCACCCTCCTACTTCTTGCTACTCTAGCTCATGGTAATGATGCTTATTTTTAGCTTCAGGATCATCCAGTGAGATGAGTATATTTTTGGTACCCGTTTACTGAGTTCAGCTTCATGAATTTGTACTTAACTGAGTATGTGCTGATTGTAATTCTATTCCATTTTCCTCTTTCTTTAGGACTTCGGGGGCTGGACATGCACGCAGCACCGAACAAGAAGGTCAGTAACCGTCAGGTTACTCTTTTAGCATTCTTCGTTTCTTGCTCTCCATACCATGTATACAGTACACACATTGTGAGTGACATCTTCCTCTAGCATGTCCTGTGACACTTGCATGATGTGTTCTCTGCGTGCTTGATGTGTGCCACAGGGGGAGATTCGAGCTGACTTCGAGTGGCCACGACCACCATCGTCTTCCGGCGGTGATCCGGCAGACAGCGCATCCGGCGGCCGCCACGGCACGACACCGCCGAGCACGGCTCCTGCTGCGGAGGAGGGGGACGGCGAGAGGAGGAGGAAGAAGAAGATGAGGGCTCGCCGTGAGGCGGCGCCCAGGTTAATCCACGAAGACTACGCCGGGCCCAGCGGACATTCACCCAACCACCACCGCACCATACGATGCGGCCCATGTTAGCGTTGAGCAGCTAGTGAAGTAGTGAGTGCGTTTCAGTTTTCTCTGATGGACATGCTGCTGCATGCAAGAGTGTCCAGTCCATGCATGTTGTAGGCGGAGAGTTCATCGATGCAATTTGCATGTAGAGAAGAGAGAAAGGGACCAAGCTGTTGAGTTTCCACCAATACTAATTGATCAAGCTTGAACTTCCAGGAAAAGAAAATGATTTGTTCTACTACTACTCCCTCCGTTGCAAATTGTAGGTTGTTTGACTTTTTCAACTCCAAATTTGACCACTCATCTTATTCAAAAAAAATTAATATGCAAATATAGTTAAATTTAAATAATTATTGAAGAACTTGTATTGATAAAGAAAGCTACAACAAAAGAAGTGGTATTTTGTACAAATTTTTGAATAAGACGAGTGATCAAATTTGAGGTTGAAAAAGCCAAACGACCTACAATTTGAAACGGAGGGAGTACATTATTGGCATATAACATGCATGCTACTCCACCTGTCCTAAAATAATGTATGTTGCTTTAGTTTTTTTTTTTCCTGAATCGAACTTTCAGGCTGCGCGCCATCGACGTATTTAAACCTTGAACATGAATGTCTTCAAATTCTTCTGAAGGAACTTTTGAATCTGGTATGCCTAAGAATTTGTCTCACTATAATATACTTTTAACGATGACCATCTGGGCCAGATGCTAGTCATCTCTTCTTTTTGGGTGGTGATCTCGAATGAAACAACCAACGGTTTTTTGTTAACAGGACCGGATTGAGAAAACTAAGCTCATGTACGCATCTTTCTCCAGTTTCCACGGTGACCAATGCTAAGCAGCAGCAGGCTTTGTTTGTCAGGTTCTTGAGCTCAACAGACATCGCTGCGGGAAACGCTGCGCCATTCCTGGTTCATGTGAGTGTCCTAGCTGGAAGGCTTTGACTATGAGCCTGTACATGAGACGCCACGTCATGCATGCAACTACTAAAAAAATTGTAAAATTTGTTGGCACATATCATGAGTTTCTGTGGTAGATTATTATTTGTCATTGCCTCGAAAGGATAACTTATCTACACTGAATATTTTTCCCATTACTATATAGTATAAATGATTTCAGAAGATGCTTGTGACACTGGATGCTTCAAAACCTGGGACAGCAAATTAGAGAGACTCGCGGTCGCAGGAGCACGGGCACCGGCCCTCGTTTGCAGGTACCCTGCTGCTTGAGTGCAGCAAGTGTAAAAAAAAACCCCCCGCTATGAGCAACACGACAGAATCAAAAAGCTCCTCGAACCAAATGTACAGCTGTTGATCTCTGTACAACAGCCTTCATTATCATGTATGGCTCTGAATGGACTGCATTTAACTCTGTTGGATCCTTTCTTTTCTTATAAATGTCGGCCCCCTGTTTTCAGTCTTGTAAATTGAATTATGAAGGATGAACAGGGTGCTTCTCGATCAAGTCGAACAGCTCATCTCCTATACCGTAGCCGAGCATCCTGGCCATGTCTGCCGTCTTCAACCTCGGCTTCGGATGGTTCTGCTGCTTAAGCCACGCGTCGACAGCAAAAACCTTCTTCATCACAAACAGCTCCAGTGCCTCCGGGTTGAAGACGACGCCGAGCCGCATGCTCATCTGCAGTTCGACAAGTGTTAAATTCAGATTATTCAGAAACATTTCTTTTTCTCTGATTGGTTACCTGGTGAGGGACCAGCATCGCAGCATATCTGGCGAGCTCGCCGGCTCTCCAGTCAAGCACAACCGGGAACCAAGGGTAAGCAGCATCAAGCCTCACGAACCATAGCCGTACGTCAGGGAACTCTGACAGCTCCCGCGTGTCGTACTCATCCTCTCTCTCGTAGTTTATGGTGAACCCAACGGTCCGATCCAACAGGTTTCTTGAATCAGCTAAACGATGCACACAAACTTATTGTCAGAGCATGATGTCAGTGAGTAGCAACTGAAGTAAGCGGCAAGTTATTGTGAACCTGCCGTTAAGGAACTCAAGTCACCGAGCGCCTCTTGAACAGGCGACAGGTCTAGTGCTTGGACGATGTCCTTGTTGAGGACGATTTCAAAGCGCCCTTCTGTAGGCGGTGGCGGAGGTTGGACTTGTGGGGCATCTATAGCAAAAACACAAACAAATTATTACCCACAGGCAGAAATGTCAAGGAACTTACTATGGTGCCAGGAAGTGAAGAGTGGATAGATCAAATGAAATTTGATCCTTAGAAATAATGACCAAGGTCTTGCTTGGGCAGTGCACTGTAGCCTGGGCTGAATGGCTGTCAGGAACGTTTGAATACAACTTAAAACGACCTAAAAGTCCAAAGTACATGCCTTGTTCCAGTGGTTCCCAAATCATAATACACATGACTGCGCACAGAAATCTGAATAAATCTGCTCCTGGTTAGCCCTTTCAGCATTCAGTTCATCGAGAAGCAACGAGAAGCATCGTCTAATTCGGTGCTCAGTTCATGTCATATGGTCGATTAGTATACTACTATTTTTACCTCAAATTGTACCTCTCTTTGTTTAGTACAGTCACAGAGGAATAGAGGATCACTTTGCCGTGGATTTATTTAAGTGGAAAAGGGGGGGTAAAAAATTACCGTCTAGGTCCATGGAGAGGGAGAGGTCGAAGTCCCCGGAGGGGTTGAACGCAACGCGCGCGGTGAGCCCGGACGCCGCCCTCTCCCCCCTCGCCGGCGCCGCTTGGAGCTGGACGGGCGGCCTCCCCGTGGCGGAGCGGCGGGAGGCCGGGTGGAGCGACGGCGAGAAGCTGCTGCCGCTGCTGCTGTGCCGCGTCGGGGCAAGGCAGTGCGGCACCACGGGAAGGCGGTGGGCGGCGGTGGCGGCCATGGCGAGCGGGCGACCTGCCGCTGGCGAGCGGAGGATTGCGGCGCAACGGGCGGGAAATGCAGGGTCGCGTCGCGCTGTCCTATCCGTTTATCTCTTTTCTTCTGTTTTTTTTTCGAGCAAATGTTTTTTTTCCCTTCTGAAGCGAAACTGCTTTCGTTTTAGCAGAGTGCAGGCAGAATTTGTGAGGCCAGATGGGCCCTGGACTCCTGGAGGCTGGTAGCACATTTGGCCTAAAAAGGAAAACTGGTGGAATAGATGATTAGTACGGAAAAAATTGTAGAGAGTCACAGAAATGCGGTTTTTTCTTTTTTATATTTAAAAAAAATTAGAATTTTAAAAATATATGTCCGTTTTGGAAAATTTCAAAAATATACCCCGGTCGCCCTCCCATAGGGCGACATGCCCAAAGTGTAATTTTTTTTTCTTCAAATTTGCAACGAAGTCCCTGGAGAAAAAAAGGGGGGCCTGTCCCCCCAATGGGCGACAGGGGCCTGTCGCCCACCCCTGGGGCGACAGGGGCCTGTCGCCCGTTGGGGGGGCGACAGGGCCCCCTCCCCCGCCGTATGCCACCATTCCTTTGTGATTTGAGCCTAAAAATTCAGAAAAAAAACCAGCCCTAGCCGCCGTTATGAAAAAAAACTGGAGTGATTGCCGTGTTTTCACATCTTTTTGAAATGGTGGAAGTGCACTGCTATTGGGTCACATATGTCTGGGTAAAGAATGCGATATTTGGGAATTCCGTGATCGTCGTGCTGAGCAGTGGCAACTTGTGATCTCGTACTCGCAGTTAGATACACTATAGTTCCTATTTTGAGCTATTCGAACGTGTAGTCGTCCTCATCGTCGGCGGGATCTCGGCCGCTAACTCCTAACGCACCTAACTTGTCCTTCATTAAATCACGGAAAAAATCGCAAGAACTTCCCTTATTTAACGAGCATTATGGAACCCCCAAACATAACAAGTTCACATCAATAGTATCTATAGAAACAAATGACAAGTAAACTAGCACAATCATAAACATCGGATACAAATAAGAGGTCCACAACTATCTCATTACAAATAAATATCAGATATATCTAACCACCCCTAGGGCGTCGGACCCTCTTAGCCCTCTGCTGGGCACGGACATGGCCCTCGGAGTAGGTGAGAACATCCGGAGACCTCACCTGTCGCTCAGGACGTGCAAGGGGCTGCGGTGTCTGCTGCTGAGAGATCCCAAGTGGTGCTCCTCCTAGCTGTGAATACCCCAAGACATCGGGGTCACCTTGCGCGGCAGGCTCTTCTGGAGACAAGCTGTCGAAGTCGTCTAAGGTGAAGGTCTCGTTATCTGGTCGAAAGGAGGAGGAAGAAGGTCCGGCGCCCGCATCGGGGTAGAATCCTACGCAAAAAATGTGGATGTTAGCGTACACTCGTATATTTTGTCATGACATGTAGAAACCGAAATACGAAATATAAACTAACATGTGTAGGCCGGTATCTGTGGTCCCGGTACCATCCCTGGATACGGTCCGCCAACTGGTGCTGTCCCTCTAAACATTCCAGTATGGCCGAATGCAGTAGCTGGATCGTATCCTGTATGTAATATTAGTAAATATGTAGGAACACTTGATGTAATTTTAAAGAGATATGTACGTTACCTGCACTTGGGAAGAACTGCGACATCGGCCCGTGCACGGTCGACGGACACGGGAACGACGACGAGGCCTGAGACGACCCGTGGCTGTCTTCGTACTGCACACGGGTTCCGAAGTTGTGCGCTACCTGACGCAACTGATCACGCTGCCTCGACCATGCCTCTGTCTGCTCAAACTGGGTCATTGGGGATCCGGCACGTACCCTCTGTGGCAGAACCGCCTAAATTATCCCGGCTCAAGTGCGTAAACCATCACCATAAAGGCAATATTTGCTTAAACGCACTTCAAACGGAACAATTTTTGGTCTGTCGGGTAACGTCCCGATACAACCACCGATTCTCGGATCGAACAAGCATACCCCGCACGAAGGCGAGTTCAGAGATATTACAACCACAATTTTACAACACAGGCATATTAAAGATTACAAACCAGTTCAAAAGATTATTACAAAACCAACTTAAGTAAAACAGTTATACAAAACATAAGTGTAGAATCAGAGTTTAAAACAGCGGAAGATAAAACACGACGGCTACAACACGTCGCAAAAAGGATACCAGGCTAGCCCAGGCATGGTATCACTCGTCATAGTCATTGCCGGCCGAAGACGTATCCCACTCTACGGACCAGCCAGGAGGCAACGAGCAAGGATAGGTCAAGCTAGCGATCTGATCCTCAAAACTCATACCTGAAAAAGGGTTTCAACAGCAAGGCTGAGTATTCTAATACTCAGCAAGACTTAACCGACAACGGGTATAAGTAGCCCACCTTAGCTAGACTATGCAAGGCTTTGTAAGGCTCTGGTTTTTTTATTTGCTGAAAAGCAATAAAGAGTAGGTCCTTACTTTCAAGTTTTAGCTTCAAGATTCTAGTTGATTAACCATTCTATGTATGCATCTACTAACCAAACATGGTGGAACTTCTAAGCAAACATCAAGATTAATGAGAATATTGTTGCTCTTATTACTCTGTGTGGCAAAGAGATCAAGCAGTCTCATTTCATCGTGAGAGGCGGACGATTCTGAATCGAGATTCAACCTTGCAAGGGTAACCTAGCACACACGTCTGGAATACCGTCGGGTCATTCCCAAACAACCGTTAACCTTTCTTTCCGGCTTGTGGATAGTGCCACTCTCCCCGACTACAGGGCTCCAAGGCCGAACCTTGTCCCTAGAAGTCGTAGTGTTGCGCAACATATAATAAAACATATCCCTACTGAGAGAGTGGGAGGTATATCCACTCCCCGGTCCAATCGGCTACTAGGCTTGCCGCGTACCATATTTACGGCATGTGACTAGTACTTTCAAAAACTTAACCAGCACTACCACACATCGCGACCTTAGCAAGTTCATCAACACAGACGGGGTCTCACATAGGACATGATATCGAACACAACCCCGTCCGTCGTCCTTATATTGATAACAGAAAGTAAACAAGCAATTCCTATAAAGCTCGCGAGTGACAGGCAATCACTCGACTTTTACCGTTCCTATAAGCTTAGCAGATAGTCGAACTCAGGTCTAGTGTTCAGTACATAGGTTCCTAGGATCATGCATCTAGGGTTTCAATTCAAATCCTAAGAACTGTAAATGCACAAGTAAGTAATAACAGTAAATGATAATAATTTGAAATATAGGTTATGTCCGGGGCTTGCCTTCTCGGTAATTGCTAACTATTTCAGCGCTAGGCTCTTCCGAACTTTGGTTCGGGGCTTCAGTTAGTTCCGCAGTGTTCACTTGAGCTTCGAGATCACCTCCGTCAGATTCCGGGATCAGCTCGTACGTCCCGTCCGATAAGGCAGTCGTGTCTATATGCAATGCAAGAACAACATTATAAACAAACATGGGCAATCGTTTATAGAGTAGTTAAATAACAAATTTAACTACACAAGGCATCATGAACAACAGCACAAATGAAGTTGACTAACTTCATAAATAAGTGGGGGTGATTTCCTATACAATTAAGTCACAGTTTACAAATAAATCAACAACTCAGAGTACAAATAGAAATAAATTATACCAAAATTACCTTAAACAGAACATTAACAAACTAAGCTACCCTGCAAAAAAACATATCAATACATGTAACCATTTAATCATAAAAAATCATTTATGCAGGCAACACCTAGTACAAGCTTGAATTATACAGATCAAAATGGATCAAAAAAGAAGCTCAAAATTTAACAGGAGATCTACACAGGGATGATCTAGCTACTGTGAATTTTTCATGATTTTATCTACACAGAATTAATTCGGAGAAAATAAATAAAACAAACAACAGATTAGGAAGATTCATTTTTAGCCCCTGATCTAGCCATGAACTAAGGCTAAAACTTCCTGGACAAGCTAATATACTCCAGAAGAACACTCAGGAATATTTTCACGATTTATTAAGAACAGAAACTATTTACCAAGAATAAAGTACACTAAACAAGGATTAAATCAAATAAAAAGATACAACAAAGAACTGATCATGAAATTTTTATAGAAAAGCTAGTGTAACAAGAGTAAACTACCACCAAAATTTCAGAGCAATACAAGCTTTCAAGCATCAGATAAGAAAAAGATTAAAGAACAAGTATTTATATACCTAGTAACACAAAACAAAATCTACAGCAAAAACTTGCAACTAAAGCCTAACATATTCTGGTTCTACTGCATAGAGCTCTTCAAGAGGATTCCAAAACATTAAGATTTGCTATTTTACGAATTTTGTACGAATTGATATTGAATTTCAAAGATCACAGCAAACTATTTCAAACAAGTCCTTAGAGCACTATTCCTCTGAGTCACTGACATCGCAGACAACCCCCTGAGCTTTCTCAAATTCAAAACCGAGGTCCTCGGGTCGGGTCAGAGGGGGAGGCGAGGTTTGACCGGCGGTTTCCCGGCGAGGGGCTCACCGGCGGCGAGGGTGGAGGGGTGCGTGAGCCTCACGGGTTCAAGGCGCACCTCTGGGTGCTTGGAATCGAGGCTAGGGCGGTCGGAGAGGGGGTGTCGACGGCGAGCGGCGGCTTGCGGGCTCGGGGCACGGCGACGGGGTGGCTCCGGTGGTGTTCGGGTGAGGGGAAATGGCCTAGGAGCTGCGCGAGGTCGAGGCGGTGCTAATGGTGGGGGATGTAGGGGTGGAGCGGGTCTGGGTTGGCGGCTCCGCGGTGGGGTGGAGCTCGCCGGGGTTCAAGCGGGGCGGCGATGGTGTTCTGCAGCGTGGGAGCGAGGAGAGAGCAAAGGAGCGAGTGAAATCGAATCCTGGGGTTCTTGTAGTGCTCAGGCGCACGAAAGATCGAGAGCTGGGCCTCTTGTTTGGGCTCTCCACGGCGGCGTCGCGGTGGCGGCCGCCGGGGAGGTTCTGGGCTCGGCGGGGGTGCGTGGCGAGGGGTGGAGGCTCCAGCGCGAGGCAACAGGAGGGGGAGGAGCTCGCCGGCGACGCGTGGAAGCCAGCGCACGGCGAAGTAATGGCCGGGAAAGCCGGGAAGGCGCTCCACGGCGGCGCTGTCGGTGGCCGGCGGCGAGAAGCAGAGCAGGGAGGGGGAGATGGTCATAAGGGCGATTTTGCAATTTCCAAAAGTTCCAGGGACCTTTCTGTAAACAAGCAATAACTTTTAAACTAAAGCTCAAATGAAAAAGTGCCCAACATGAAAGTTGTTCAATTTTTCAAGAGCTACAACTTTGATGTTGTGCAAAAATTTATTTGACCAAAGGATAGAAAGCTAAATTTGAAAACACAAGAGGGATTTTAAATTCTAGGAATTTTGTCTTTTTTAATGCAAAATCACTTCAAATGTAGACTTACAAGCAAAATGACTACCATGCATTAAATGCACTGAAATTTTGCACAAACACCCTCCACTAAAACTATAATTACACAACCCATTCAACACAACTGCAAAAAGGACCTTGCATAGAATCATAATTACACATATAACCTTTCATAATTACAAAAAGATCCTTTTTACGCATTTCAAGCACAAGATGCATAGCAACAAACACAATTACTGTGCAGACACCTATTTAATTACTGTGTAAACACCCGGGGTGTTACAACCTTCCCCCCTAAAAGGAATCTCGTCCCGAGATTACAGTAAGAAAAGAGTGCAACGATTTGGTACCTGGACTGGTTCTAAGAAAGTCGGGAAAGTTTCTTTGGAGAAAATTTTCAGTTTCCCAAGTAGCTTCTTCTACAGTATGCTGATTCCACTGGATTTTGTATATTTTAACTTTCTCCCTTCTAGTACTTCTTTCTTTTGTGTCAAGAATCTTGATTGGATACTCCGTATAAGATAGATCGGATTCAATCTCGATATCCTGTGGTTCAAGGATTTCAGTAGGTACCCTGGTGCACTTCCGAAGTTGTGATACATGGAAGACATCATGAATGGCGGCCAACTGAGAAGGAAGACGAAGTCGGTAGGCAACGGGTCCACAAGTTTCGATAATTTCAAATGGTCCGATGTATCGGGGTGCTAATTTCCCTTTTAAGCCAAAGCGTTGAACACCTTTAGTAGGAGATACTCGCAAATATACAAAGTCTCCTATCTTGAATTGTAAAGGATCTCTCCTTTTGTCTGCATAACTTTTCTGTCTTGATTGAGCTGCTTTAAGATTAACCTGGATATTTTTGACTTGCTCCTCTGCCTCAGAGACTAAATCTGGCCCAAAAATTTTGCGTTCTCCAGCTTGTGACCAATTCAAAGGAGTTCGACACCTTCGACCGTATAATGCTTCAAATGGTGCCATTTGTAAGCTGGATTGATAACTGTTATTGTAAGAAAACTCTGCCAGTGCTAGGCACTTAACCCAATTCTTGCCATATTGAATAACACATGCCCTCAACATGTCTTCAAGGATTTGATTGATTCGTTCAGTTTGCCCATCTGTTTGTGGATGATAAGCTGAACTACGAATCAATTTTGTTCCAAGGGATTCCTGCATTTGCTCCCAGAAACGTGCTATAAACTGAGGCCCACGATCAGAAATAATCGTCTTTGGAATGCCATGTAAACGAACAATCTGATCGAGATAAATCTCTGCGTACTTCTTGGCAGAATAAGTGGTGTGTACTGGAATAAAATGAGCGGTCTTGGTGAGTCTATCAACGATTACCCAAACAGAATCATGCTTATGAGGAGTAGTGGGTAAACCAACGATAAAATCCATACTGATGTCCTCCCATTTCCAGGATGGAATAGATAAAGGTTGGAGAGTACCAGCTACTTTCAAATGACTAGCTTTAACTCTTTGACAGACATCACACTCAGAAACATATCTGGCGATCTCTCTTTTCATTCGAGTCCACCAGAAATTTTGTTTGAGATCATGGTACATCTTGGTACCACCGGGATGAATCGGAAATTTCGAAAGATGTGCTTCATCAAGGATTTGCTTTCTAAGCTGATGATCCTTAGGTACCACCAGTCGGGATTCAAACCATAGAACTCCCCTATGATCCACTCTGAAACATTTATACTTTGCTTCTCCCTGTGATAACTTTTCCTTGATGACCTTGATACCCTCATCATGTAATTGTCCCATGATGATGCTATCATGAAGTGTAGGCTCAAGGGATATATGGTTCAAACTTTCTTGGGGTACCATTTCTAGATTTAACTTCATCATTTCCTGGCATAGAGTTTCATTGAATGGTTCTACAGATAGACAATGGCATTGTGACTTGCGGCTGAGTGCATCCGCAACCACATTAGCCTTTCCTGGATGATAGTGCACTTCTAGATCATAATCCTTTATCAACTCCAGCCAGCGTCTCTGCCTCATGTTGAGATCAGCTTGAGTAAAGATATATTTGAGGCTCTTATGGTCAGTGTAAATATTACAGTGAGTTCCCATAAGATGATGTCTCCAAATCTTAAGAGCGTGAATAACAGCTGCTAACTCTAGATCATGGGTTGGATAATTCTTCTCATGATCCCGGAGAGCTCTTGATGCATAAGAGATAACCCGGTTGTCCTGCATAAGCACACAACCAAGTCCCGTACCCGACGCATCACAATAGACATCAAAAGGTTTAGTACTGTCCGGTGTAGACAATACTGGAGCGGTAGTTAATCTTGCTTTGAGAGTTTGGAAAGCTTCTTCACACTTATCATTCCAAACAAACTTCACTCCCTTCTTCAATAACTCCGTCATAGGCTTGGCTATTCTGGAGAAATCAGTAATGAATCGACGATAATACCCAGCTAAACCAAGAAAACTGCGAATTTGATGAACTGAAATAGGAGATTCCCAATCCATCACTTCTTGTACTTTAGTTGGATCAACAGATATACCATCACTGGAGATAGTGTGACCTAAGAATTTCACACTGTCCAACCAAAATTCACACTTGGAGAATTTGGCATAAAGATGATGATCTCGTAATCGTTGAAGAACGATACGCAAATGTTTAGCATGATCTTCTTCATTCTTGGAGTAGATCAAGATATCGTCAATGAAAACCACGACGAATTTATCCAGCTCTGGCATGAAGACTGAATTCATCAAGTACATAAAATATGCTGGGGCGTTGGTAAGACCAAAAGACATAACCAAATATTCATATAGTCCATATCTGGTAGAGAAAGCAGTCTTTGGAATATCACAAGGCTTGATCTTTATTTGATGGTAGCCAGAACGAAGATCAATCTTAGAGAAAACCTTTGCTCCAGCTAACTGATCAAACAGAATATCAATGCGGGGAAGAGGATACTTGTTTTTAATAGTGACCGCATTGAGTGGTCGATAATCAACACATAGCCTCAAACTATTGTCTTTCTTCTTCACAAACAGGGCTGGACATCCCCAGGGTGAAGAACTTGGACGTATAAAACCTTTGTCAAGAAGGTCTTGGAGTTGGACTTTCAATTCTGCTAATTCATTTGGAGGCATTCGGTACGACCTCTTAGAAATAGGGGCGGTACCGGGTTGAAGTTCGATAACAAACTCGATGTCCCTATCAGGAGGCATTCCAGGTAAATCCTCTGGAAATACATCCGCATACTCCCACACGATAGGGATATCTTCAAGTTTAATTTCTTTTGTGGCATAAGCACAAGAGTTAATGCACTCTCGTTGCGGCAGATAGAGTATGGTGGCTCCTTGATGTGGTGAATCTATCTCGATAGCTCGGGAAGAGATATCTAATAGTACTTTATGTGTAGTCATCCAATTCACGCCTAGAATAACATCCATGCCTTCTAAATTTAGCAAGATCAAGTCTGTCTTTATCAATTTGCTACCCAGCTTAATTGGCACACATCTAGTGATTTGATTGGAAGCTATCTTCCCACCAGGGGTTGTTATCATAAAAGATCCCTTAGCATGACAAAAATCCAATCCTAATCTTGCTCCAAATTTGGCACTTATAAAACTATGCATTGCACCAGAATCAAATAATATGACTGCGGGTTTATTGTGGATAGAGAAAGTACCCGTCATTACTGGTGCTCCTGCTGGAAGGTCTGCAAGAGTAGTGAAATTAACTCGCCCTTGCCGGACTTGCACCATTTGCCTCTTGCCCTTGCCCTTGTTGTTGTTGTTGTTGTTCTGATTAGAGTTTTGCCCTGGATTATTTCTTCTGGGTTGTGGACAATTCTTGGCAAAATGAGAAGCACTGCCGCAGTTGAAACATCGATTATTACTATTCCCACTATTGAACTGTGGGGCATTCGGCCTTAGGCTAAACTGCTGCTGTTGCTGTTGCTGAGGCACTGGAGGTCTGAATCCTCCTTGTTGCTGAGGCGGCCTAAAGACAAACCTACCCACTGGGGCATTTCTTTGTGGAGGCCTAGGTGGAGTATTTTGCACCAGGCGATACCTCGGTGGCTGGGCACTCGAGGGTCCCGTTGGTGCCTTCCGCTTTTTCTCAGCACGATGTGCAGCAATACAATCTTCCTGTGTAATGGCCATATTAACCAGCTCATTATAGGTATTGGGCTGAACCAAGTTTAAACGTTCTTTGAGCTTAGTATTGAGGCCACGACGGAAACGATCACGTTTCTTGGCATCAGTATCAGCATGATGGCCCGCATATTGGCACAGATGATTGAAGGTCTGTGCATATTGAAGAACAGTGCGGGTTCCCTGATCTAGAGCCAAGAATTCATTCAACTTTCTTTCAATTAGTCCTTCCGGAATATGATGTGATCTGAATGCAGTTCTGAATTCCTCCCAAGATATGATATGTTCAGCAGGCTGCATTTCACAATAATTATCCCACCATATACGTGCAGGACCGCGAAGCTGTTGGGCGGCAAAGGGGGCCTTGTTCGCATCAATACATGGTACCGCTAACAAAGCAAACTTGGAATTGATTGTACGAAGCCAAGCATCGGCATCCAATGGGTCATCAGCTTTGCTGAAAAGTGGAGGTTGGGTACCAAAGAATTCCTGGTAACCCGCTGGTTGTGCCTCCCTTCCTCCATACTGTTGGCGTGGCTGATTTTGTTGCCCTTGGACTAGCTGGCGAAGCAGTTCTGTTTGCATGGCCATTAACTCGGCCAGATTTGACGGGGGTGGCGGTGGTTGCTGAGATACACTGCCATTTTCACAACCGAAGCCATCAGGAGTTCCGCGTGTATGACCAACCATCTGTAATCATGGAAGACATCCATTAGATACATATTTCTCGCTTCCAAAATCAATGGTACGTATAATGATCATACATTTGGATAAAACAAAATCAGCAAAAATGTAACTAGATGCGGTGTAGCACAATGTGCACAACACATAAATGTGCAACCCGCAAAAATTCAAAACTGGTCAGCGGCTAGATAGCTTCATGCTCCATCGTATAGAGACTCAATGCTGAGAGCAAAAGGGTAAAGACAATAATCTATCACTTCGCTCTTCATCGCTATGTGCTATGTTGCTAAACAACAGAGATCATAGAAGGGGTTGGACTAAAATTTAGTCTCACAGATTCAACATGCTAACATTTGATGAGCACATATGCCACAAAAATTTGCAACCTCTGGTATTCATCAAACGGCGTGAAGATGCACAAATAAAGAGATTTGCTAAGTAGAAAGATTATGATTTCCAAACTGGTAGTCGCTACTTATATTACATCCAAAGCAGCCTTATTCTTACAACCTAACATCGCTTAACCTTACCACATATCATACAGCAAGTGGTACTCCTCCCTAAGGCTATTTTACAATAACATCTTCCCTATATACATATGATACAACAAGAGAACACAACTATCTAGGACAAGTCTAAGACGCCTAGAAGTCGTCGAGGTTGCCCACAGAAGAGGCACTGCCGGAAGAAGAGTCGTCCGGCTGAGGGTTAGGCTCAGCAAGTGCGTGCTCTGAATCTAAGTCAGATACTCCCTCAATCTCCTCTGGGTCCTCCTTTGCTGCTGCAGGCTCAGATGGGGCATCTAGTTGCTCCTGGAGCATACCAACATGTGCTAAAGCATCAGCCCAATCTGCTTGCAGCTCATTCACCTGCGCCTGAAGAAAACCGATAACTGTGTTGCGCTGCTCTATCTCAGCACCATACTCCATAGCCTGATGCTCAAACTGTGCAATAGCAGTGTCCCTCCCAGCAACGGCATCCTGAAGTCCCTCAATCTGAATATCCTTCAAACGAAGGCCTCGCTGAAAACTCCGGGCCAAGTCTATCACCTGGTCCATGTGTCGCTGCTGAAGTATCTGGTAGTGAGACTGGGCATTCATATATCTGACTACTGCCTCGATAGTCTCATCCGCTACATCACCAATCAAGTGCCCAAAGTGTGTGACCCTGAACAGCCACTCTGCATTTCCAGCACTGACTGCTGGGAACAAACCAATAGGATATGCTGCTACCTCCTCGGGGTGGTGCTCACAAAAAGTGGTGATAGCGTTGAGAGCTGCTTTCTCAAACGCATCCACAAGACGGTACCCAATCACCTCGATCTCAATCGGTGGCCACTCCAAGGTGGGGTGCTGAGGAATGATCATCTTAACTCTGTTCTTCTTAATTCCATCCTCCGAAAACTGGCGTCCCGTGTACTGGGGTGGATCTGGGTAGTGGAAGATACGAAGTGAATCCCAAAGAATCCTCGGAAAACCTTCCCAGTACAGACAATCGGTATGAGCATTTCCCTCCTCATCCCAAAAGATCTGGGAACAAGTCGCCATCTGAATCAAAAAGGATTCAAATGTGAGTAATGCAATTATCTCAAGACTTCTCAAATAAAGCTTTAAGAAGACTGCGGTAAAACAAATGTGATTCTAATTCACAAGATGATACGATTCCAACTCAAAGAATAATAAACCACAATTGGTACTGGCTCATCATTTGAGATTCTAAGGAATGAAAAGATCCTTATAATAACAAGATGGGGCTTAGGAGGAAGGCATGACTCGAAACCATATTTTTCATCTAAGGAAACCTAAGCATTTTACTAATATGCTACTAACATCAGAGTTTCACTCACTCATGTTTTAAGCACACTAACACTTATCTTATAAGGATTCATACTAGAAATTCCTTAACAAGCTCATGTAGCAACTTCAAGTACTAGGAACAAATCAAACATCAACTAGATATGCATGCACGTCCTGTTCGTTCCTCACAAGATAAACAATTGTCAACTATCGTTGGGCTTACGTGGTTAGCACGGTGGCATACATAAATACGGCTCTCCCTATATAGCTAGTCGATACATTCTAACCGTTCTTATCTTATCGAATCGTGGTTAGCGTACCTGCATAAGATTGACAGAACATAAATATATAACCCCTATGAACCTTTCATGCCAGCACTCATGAAAGCGTTCCCAAACATTACCGCTCACTATAGAAGCGGCAGCCATACAATTTCCGCCGTATGGCCAACGTTAGCATACGCTACTCAGAGGCGTATTCACAAATTTCTTTACTCCCAATATAGTCGACCGAGGTCGGTATATTGGCAGCAGCTCAAGTAGGCCACTGCTTGAGCGCAGCGTTCGGTTCGCATCGCCGACGGGAAGGTCAGACTCTCTCAGCTGACTGAGCACACTTTACTTCCAATATAGTCAACTAATAGTTGGCATATTGGAAGCACCTCAAGTAAGCCACTGCTTGAGGGCAGCGTTCGGCTCGCATCACCGACGGGAAGGTCAGACTCCCTCAGCTGACTAAGGATCCTTACCATCTTACCTCAACGTAGGTGCGTCGTTACAGGAATTAAGAGTTGCTTGTGAGTATGGTTTGACAAAAAGTAAAGTGCTGGAAGTCAGATAATATAAACCATACAAAAATAACCACCTAGTAATTCCCATAACTTCCCTAGGACTTTACGTTCTAAACACAACTCTTAACGAATCCAACGTAGTTTTCCGAAATTCTTTGTTCTTTCAATTTTATAAGAAAACTAGTTTTTAAGGTTCTAACACCTCTGGTGTATGCTTGTAGCTCTGATACCAGCTGTGGCAGAACCGCCTAAATTATCCCGGCTCAAGTGCGTAAACCATCACCATAAAGGCAATATTTGCTTAAACGCACTTCAAACGGAACAATTTTTGGTCTGTCGGGTAACGTCCCGATACAACCACCGATTCTCGGATCGAACAAGCATACCCCGCACGAAGGCGAGTTCAGAGATATTACAACCACAATTTTACAACACAGGCATATTAAAGATTACAAACCAGTTCAAAAGATTATTACAAAACCAACTTAAGTAAAACAGTTATACAAAACATAAGTGTAGAATCAGAGTTTAAAACAGCGGAAGATAAAACACGACGGCTACAACACGTCGCAAAAAGGATACCAGGCTAGCCCAGGCATGGTATCACTCGTCATAGTCATTGCTGGCCGAAGACGTATCCCACTCTACGGACCAGCCAGGAGGCAACGAGCAAGGATAGGTCAAGCTAGCGATCTGATCCTCAAAACTCATACCTGAAAAAGGGTTTCAACAGCAAGGCTGAGTATTCTAATACTCAGCAAGACTTAACCGACAATGGGTATAAGTAGCCCACCTTAGCTAGACTATGCAAGGCTTTGTAAGGCTCTGGTTTTTTTATTTGCTGAAAAGCAATAAAGAGTAGGTCCTTACTTTCAAGTTTTAGCTTCAAGATTCTAGTTGATTAACCATTCTATGTATGCATCTACTAACCAAATATGGTGGAACTTCTAAGCAAACATCAAGATTAATGAGAATATTGTTGCTCTTATTACTCTGTGTGGCAAAGAGATCAAGCAGTCTCATTTCATCGTGAGAGGCGGACGATTCTGAATCGAGATTCAACCTTGCAAGGGTAACCTAGCACACACGTCTGGAATACCGTCGGGTCATTCCCAAACAACCGTTAACCTTTCTTTCCGGCTTGTGGATAGTGCCACTCTCCCCGACTACAGGGCTCCAAGGCCGAACCTTGTCCCTAGAAGTCGTAGTGTTGCGCAACATATAATAAAACCTATCCCTACTGAGAGAGTGGGAGGTATATCCACTCCCCGGTCCAATCGGCTACTAGGCTTGCCGCGTACCATATTTACAGCATGTGACTAGTACTTTCAAAAACTTAACCAGCACTACCACACATCGCGACCTTAGCAAGTTCATCAACACAGACGGGGTCTCACATAGGACATGATATCGAACACAACCCCGTCCGTCGTCCTTATATTGATAACAGAAAGTAAACAAGCAATTCCTATAAAGCTCGCGAGTGACAGGCAATCACTCGACTTTTACCGTTCCTATAAGCTTAGCAGATAGTCGAACTCAGGTCTAGTGTTCAGTACATAGGTTCCTAGGATCATGCATCTAGGGTTTCAATTCAAATCCTAAGAACTGTAAATGCACAAGTAAGTAATAACAGTAAATGATAATAATTTGAAATATAGGTTATGTCCGGGGCTTGCCTTCTCGGTAATTGCTAACTATTTCAGCGCTAGGCTCTTCCGAACTTTGGTTCGGGGCTTCAGTTAGTTCCGCAGTGTTCACTTGAGCTTCGAGATCACCTCCGTCAGATTCCGGGATCAGCTCGTACGTCCCGTCCGATAAGGCAGTCGTGTCTATATGCAATGCAAGAACAACATTATAAACAAACATGGGCAATCATTTATAGAGTAGTTAAATAACAAATTTAACTACACAAGGCATCATGAACAACAGCACAAATGAAGTTGACTAACTTCATAAATAAGTGGGGGTGATTTCCTATACAATTAAGTCACGGTTTACAAATAAATCAACAACTCAGAGTACAAATAGAAATAAATTATACCAAAATTACCTTAAACAGAACATTAACAAACTAAGCTACCCTGCAAAAAAACATATCAATACATGTAACCATTTAATCATAAAAAATCATTTATGCAGGCAACACCTAGTACAAGCTTGAATTATACAGATCAAAATGGATAAAAACAGAAGCTCAAAATTTAACAGGAGATCTACACAGGGATTATCTAGCTACTGTGAATTTTTCATGATTTTATCTACACAGAATTAATTCGGAGAAAATAAATAAAACAAACAACAGATTAGCAAGATTCATTTTTAGCCCCTAATCTAGCCATGAACTAAGGCTAAAACTTCCTGGACAAGCTAATATACTCCAGGAGAACACTCAGGAATATTTTCACGATTTATTAAGAACAGAAACTATTTACCAAGAATAAAGTACACTAAACAAGGATTAAATCAAATAAAAAGATACAACAAAGAACTGATCATGAAATTTTTATAGCAAAGCTAGTGTAACATGAGTAAACTACCACCAAAATTTCAGAGCAATACAAGCTTTCAAGCATCAGATAAGAAAAAGATTAAAGAACAAGTATTTATATACCTAGTAACACAAAACAAAATCTACAGCAAAAACTTGCAACTAAAGCCTAACATATTCTGGTTCTACTGCATAGAGCTCTTCAAGAGGATTCCAAAACATTAAGATTTGCTATTTTACGAATTTTGTACGAATTGATATTGAATTTCAAAGATCACAGCAAACTATTTCAAACAAGTCCTTAGAGCACTATTCCTCTGAGTCACTGACATCGCAGACAACCCCCTGAGCTTTCTCAAATTCAAAACCGAGGTCCTCGGGTCGGGTCAGAGGGGGAGGCGAGGTTTGACCGGCGGTTTCCCGGCGAGGGGCTCACCGGCGGCGAGGGTGGAGGGGTGCGTGAGCCTCACGGGTTCAAGGCGCACCTCTGGGTGCTTGGAATCGAGGCTAGGGCGGTCGGAGAGGGGGTGTCGACGGCGAGCGGCGGCTTGCGGGCTCGGGGCACGGCGGCGGGGTGGCTCCGGTGGTGTTCGGGTGAGGGGAAATGGCCTAGGAGCTGCGCGAGGTCGAGGCGGTGCTAATGGTGGGGGATGTAGGGGTGGAGCGGGTCTGGGTTGGCGGCTCCGCGGTGGGGTGGAGCTCGCCGGGGTTCAAGCGGGGCGGCGATGGTGTTCTGCAGCGTGGGAGCGAGGAGAGAGCAAAGGAGCGAGTGAAATCGAATCCTGGGGTTCTTGTAGTGCTCAGGCGCGCGAAAGATCGAGAGCTGGGCCTCTTGTTTGGGCTCTCCACGGCGGCGTCGCGGTGGCGGCCGCCGGGGAGGTTCTGGGCTCGGCGGGGGTGCGTGGCGAGGGGTGGAGGCTCCAGCGCGTGGCAACAGGAGGGGGAGGAGCTCGCCGGCGACGCGTGGAAGCCAGCGTACGGCGAAGTAATGGCCGGGAAAGCCGGGAAGGCGCTCCACGGCGGCGCTGTCGGTGGCCGGCGGCGAGAAGCAGAGCAGGGAGGCGGAGATGGTCATAAGGGCGATTTTGCAATTTCCAAAAGTTCCAGGGACCTTTCTGTAAACAAGCAACTTTTAAACTAAAGCTCAAATGAAAAAGTGCCCAACATGAAAGTTGTTCAATTTTTCAAGAGCTACAACTTTGATGTTGTGCAAAAATTTATTTGACCAAAGGATAGAGAGCTAAATTTGAAAACACAAGAGGGATTTTAAATTCTAGGAATTTTGTCTTTTTCAATGCAAAATCACTTCAAATGTAGACTTACAAGCAAAATGACTACCATGCATTAAATGCACTGAAATTTTGCACAAACACCCTCCACTAAAACTATAATTACACAACCCATTCAACACAACTGCAAAAAGGACCTTGCATAGAATCATAATTACACATATAACCTTTCATAATTACAAAAAGATCCTTTTTACGCATTTCAAGCACAAGATGCATAGCAACAAACACAATTACTGTGCAGACACCTATTTAATTACTGTGTAAACACCCGGGGTGTTACACCCTCGTCAAGTAAGTCGAGCAGTCCGTCTCCATCATGTTGCAAAGGCGAAGCTGCATCAATTCAGTAAAGGTACAGTTAGGAACACATGAATTATCTTATGAATATGATTATATATATATATGCAAATATGATCAAGAGACTCACCGCGCCAGCTAGTTCCTCCACGTGGTGCCGGGCATAGCCATCCTGAGGCCTCGCCTGGTGTGGCTGCGGGTGAGTGTCAACAAAAACCAGACGAACCTGAGTCCGGGGTAAGTACCAGGTGAGGTAAGCCCTAAAGGAGCTATCTGTGTGTGGCCCTGTTGGATGGACCAAGTGCTCGTCTGCCTGTTCCCATTGGTCCACCCACGGCTGGATCTTGGTCAGCCAATCATCAGAGCACGGCAAGCCACTCCTTGACAACCTACAAAGTGGACCACGAAGAATCGTTAGATTCGACACGAATGTATGAGCCAAGTTCATTCATAATTACCTGTGGTCCTGGCGACTGACACGCTCCAACGCGGTGGGCACCGGAAACTCCTGGCGCTGCCCAAACTGTCTCGTGACTCTCCAGAGGCAATATGCCTCAACCGCGATGTCATAAACCAGGACGGCGGAAGTAAGCCACAGGCTCGCATTCGCAGAGCAGTGCGAAGACAGGCCTGCTGGTGCACGGGTAGCCACAGCCTCTGGGTTGTAAGGCTCCCAGACAACGTCCTCGGGCGTCAGCATGTCGAGCTCCGAAACAAACTCAGGATATGCGCGTCTAACCCGCGCATGTGCCCAGGACCTCTGCATTCCGAATAAGTAAAATTAAAAGTGTGCTAATACATCATGTAACAATGAATAACAAAATTAGGTTTGTTGCGAACATACCTGACGCCAGATCCAGATAGTTCCCATAGTGGGCCTCTCGTCCTCCTCGTCGCCGTACATGCCCCCGTGGTAAGGCTCGTGGCTGACCAAGGGGCGACCAACGGCTAGCCTCTCGTACGACCAAAGCTGTAGCAGTAGTGGGCACCCTGACAGGATAGCGTTCCCATGTGTCTTCATGCACCCATCGCAGAGTCCACGGTAAGTGGCTGCAAGTACCGCCTCACCCCAGCTGTAGGGCGGTACGTCCTCGTCCCCATCCGCAATCTCCCGTGCATACGGAAGGAGAATCCTATCGACCGAGTTGCCATGAGTGTTGTTGAACATGATGTAACCAAACAACCAAAGTAGGTACGCCTCCAGTGATCTGGTCACACTGTACTCGTCGGCATCCGCAGCCAACAAAGCAGGCTGCATAAACAATTAAGATTAATGGTTTCAACTGGCAATGGAACATGTGAATTATAACAATTAAATTTATATATGCAATGAATACGTACTGTAAACTGTATGAACCAGGTCTTCGAAGGACCTGATGCTCGCGGGTGCGGGTTGATCGGACCTGCTTCGTCCACGCGGTCAACCAGGGCAAAACGGGCCTCCAGCTCATCCTTCCACGAGGCCGCCACCACACGCGGACCTACAGCCTCCCCGACGATAGGGAGGCCGAGAAGGTAGGCCACGTCCTGCAGCGTAGGAGTCATCTCCCCACACGGGAGGTGGAACGTGTGTGTCTCCGGCCTCCATCTGTCAACGAGCGCCGTCAGGAGGGATCGGTCGAGCTGAATAGGCCCAACCTCGACAAGACGGCTCAGAGTCAGTAGGCCGGCCTCACGTAACCTGAAAAAAACAAAAAATGTCGAAACAAAGGAATACCGACGAATACAAAAGTGATAAACAATAATATTTCATTACATACCGGTCACACCAATCGTGGTGTATAGAGATCGACTCGCCGGGTGGACGAGGACATAGCACCTCTAGGGCTCGGTGCTCAACAGCTGCAAAGTAAGACCTGTGGCTCGAGTTGATCACTGGGTCTAGCAAGGAGTCCATCTCCATACCTGCATTCAAAAATATATGAGAACACATAGGTAAATATATATTTCATAAAAACTGGACACATAAATACAATAATACTTCATTACATACCTGCCATATTTCATTACTACATATTACAAATAATGAAATACAATTGTGGATCATGACACCGAATGCCTTCCACGAGCAATTCTCGCCGATGCTCGTCTGAACGTAGGAGGTGCTCCATCTCTGGGATTTCCGGAAGGACCGACGTCAGCAGCATCGTGAAGTGCATTCTGAGGACACTTCTTGTAGTTGTGACTCAATGCTCCACATTGGCTGCAACGCTTTTGTGCCTTGCTTGCTTCCGACTCGTCCATACCATTCCGAATACGACGTGTCTGACGGCGGCCTTTGCCTTTCTTAGTGACTGGATCAGGAATAAACATCTTATTCTCATTATCCTGAGTGAAAGGCCCCACAATTCCAATCCTGTATACCTCATGTCCCCATGTGGATACAGCTGCTTCCTTGCTAAAGTACGGTGAAACAAATAGTCCTGGCTGTAACGCAGACTCTGCACATGCCGCAATGAGATGGGAGCATGACATATGCAATAACTTAGGCTTCATGCAGGAGCAGAAGGCTTTGCCATCAACTGTAATCAAACTCTCCTGTACCACCCTATCTCTACGGATACAACGACCACTTCTATCCTTGCATAGAACCTCAAATCTATGCTCCATTGTACCTGTGGATATGACGCGGTGCAGTTTGGCCTTTTCAATCTTCTCTTGCATATATTGTGTCACTCTTTTGCAAAACTGAATTTGGGGGTTGTTGATGTTTATGCTTGCAGCCGTGTAACGCTCTCTGAAATACTTCATGCACCCATACATGATGAACTCAACAATTCCCACAAGTGGAAAGGCACGACAAGAACGCATAACCATATTGAAACACTCTGCATGGTTCGTTGTCTGAATACCATACCGTATTCCGTTGGTATCATAAAGGAATGACCATTTCTCCTTAGGTGCACCTCGAATCCAGTGTGAAAACGGCTTCTCAATTGAATCCCTAGCCTCTGCAGCCTGACTCGTGCCTGCTCCTGATGCCCTTACCTTCACTAGCTCTGCAGTCAACTGATCAAGCATCTACCATAATGCATTGAATTTTCTCTGTTGATTTTGGGTGCACAACCTCTTAAATAGGTTCTTAAGATCCTTTTTCTTGAAGTGTTCATAGAAGTTTGCACCCATATGCCTAATGCACCACCTGTTTTGGACATCAGGCCATAATGGAGGCGTTGTCGCAGTTCCACGTTGCAATTTCAGTATTGATTGCAGGATAGCTGCATGCCTATCACTAATAAGGCACACATCTGGACGTGCAGCAACAACATGAATCTTCACTCGTTCAAGGAACCAATACCAACTGTCTATGTTCTCATTCTCAACAAATGCAAATGCGAGCGGAACAATTTGGTTGTTACAATCTACACTGATTGCGGTGAGTATCTGACCTTTATACCTTCCAGTCAAAAATGTGCCATCAATGCAGATCACCGGAAGACAAAACTAAAATGCTCTAACACAAGCACCTATGCAAAAGAAGGCTCGTTGCATAATTCTTTGTCCCCTAGTCACGGCTGGTACAAGGTATGTGTCATAAAATCTTCTAGGATTTCTAGCAGCAACTTGGGATAACATACGAGGTAGGTTATCATATGATGCCTCGTATGTGCCGAACCGCATCTCGAACACCCTTTGTTTAGCCCACCATGCCTTCAAATAACTGATGGTGTACTGGTAAGTCTGCTCAATGTGTCGAACAATCATTTTTTGCTCATAATTTAGGTTGTCCATAATAAACCCATACATTTGCTTTGCAACAAAGTCGCATGATATATTGCGATGCGAGGGAAGAACTTCTGACAGCAAACAAGTGTGCTCTGTGACAATGGAACATTTCCAGTTTGACTTCCATTTTCCCTTGAATGCATGTACTCGCCATAGACATCCAGCATTCACACACTTCACCTCATATTCTTTACTGCCAGACTTTACGACTCTGAATTCTCGTTTCAATGAGATTGCCCATAGTCTCACAGCATCTTTTACGGCTTCAATGTTTGGATATGTTGCACCTTGCACTACCTCGTTCCCTCTGTACTCACACTCCTGATTTCGTACATCTTCTGCGACATGACTGCCAAAACCATGCTCTTTCCACTCTTTTGGCAATGAGTACTGCTCGTCATCAGATGAGTCCTCATATTATTCCATCTCTATTGCGGTTTGGTCTTCTGCCTCCATCTCGTCCACAATGCTATGTATCCTCTCTCCCTCATCAGCAAGGCCCTGTGGTCCCATGTTTTGGTTCTCTGTCTCTTCTGACTCATCTTGCTCAACATAATTGGTCTCTCTTTGAATACTCGGAGTTCCTTGATCTGCACAATGTTGCATTTCATTTTGTGTCTTCTCCTGAATTTGAACAAGAATGGCCAGAGGCCACCCACGCTCTAGAGCTGCTTGCATGTACTTCTGCCAGTCATCAGTGCTGTGTATCATCATTAATTCCCATAATTCACTTTCTACCTCCCAATTAACAAGAGACTAGACAGTGATCACATGTGTCAACGGATCAACATGGAACCCACGCTGCAGCCACTTACATATGGAACCAAAACTCCTTTCCAGAGGTTTATCTATGCCGCTAGATGTGCGCTTAAAGGCAGAAAGATCTACTCCATTTGGCCCATACATAACATTGTATTCACTATAAAATACTTGAAACTGCATCTTGCTCGACATATCTGTATATCACATAATACTTATCGAGTTATACTCTTTACTTCACTACCTTATTCAATAATCCGTAAAAACTAAGTATGAAATTCAACTACAACGTATAAGTATTCATAACTACGTGATGACACTCAAATTCTATACTGCATATGCCAAATTCTATTCTAAATCATAATTAATTTATAAACATGTTTCTAATAGTACTGCAATTGTAATAATAAATGCGTAGAACTAATTTTCTAAACTAATTTACTACTACGTAACTACAAACTAAAGTATCATTGAACTCCTACTTAAATGGTTCTACTGTAGCACTAATTAAATTAAATTAAATTACTTACCCCTACTTAAATTACTCATATTTAAATACGTAGTACTTAAATGAAAAAATATATAAACTAAATGTACTAACCTGCAGATCACAAGTGCTGAATCTGACAGGGCTTCGCCGCTTTCCTTCTCCTCACTCCTCTCTTTTTTTCTGGATTTTTGGTGGAATTTTCGGGCTCAAATGAGAAGGGAAGGGGAGGGCTGGAGCTTTTATAGGGGATACCCCGGTCGCCCGCGGGGGGGGGGGGGCGACAGGCCCCCCTGCCGCGCCCGTGGGCTGGGCGATAGGGCCTTTTTTTTCCCAGGGACCTCATTGTGAATTTGAAAAAAAAATACACTTAAGGCCTGTCGCCCTATGGGGGGCGACCGGGGGGTATTTTTGAAATATTTCAAATCGGACATATATTTTTGAAATTTTTATTTTTAAAAAATATAAAAAAAAAAACGGCCACAGAAATCAACCCAACAGGCCCGCACGGAGCCCACAAGCAACATGTACCTTTGGTTTGGGGGGGGATCCACTTTTTTTTAAAAAAAAAAAAGCATAGTACTCGTGCCTTACTAAGGGTAATATTTGTTTTATTCAGACGCACATGGGATTACAAATTTTGTGGTCTTTCACTCAAAGTCGTGCTGTGACTGCATGTGTATTGGTTGTCTAGGTTTTGATTGGAATTCGGATTGATCTGTTTAGATTCCGATTACAATTTTGATTGATTTATTCGGGTTCTTACAGAGTTTCGATTGATTTATCTGGTTGATGGACCGTAAAATCATTGCTTGCTTTAGATATAGTAGAGATAGAGATTAATCTATCAGTCCATCGTATTAGTAAACTTCTAGTAATATTTTAAAACTTTGATCTTTTAATCCATTATAAACTAGAGCGTAATTTAAAAATTATGAACTATTGTACAAATTATCGTGCATGGTTGTTACTTTCCTCCACTATCTTTTTTGAATTTTTTAATTTAATAGTATTATATGTGTGTGTTATTTACAAAAGTATTTCTCAAATTGAAGGAGCTGCAAAAATAGAGTGTCGTCTCCTGCTGGACGGACAATTGGATGCACGGAAATTGAGTTCCTTCGTCCAATAGATGGACCAAGATAGTGTTCTCGTCCAATAGATGGACAAGAATAGTGATGGATTCTTGTCCGGTGGTCGGTTGAAATCAAATTTTTGTCCAATGGAAAACTCAACTTTTTTGTAACCAAAAGAAAGATGGGAGTCTTTTCGTATACCCAATAGACAAATGAAATTTGTGTTTTCATCCATTGTGAAGAATTTTTCTTTCACTTAATTTTTACCAAGCTCCATTGACACATTCCACCTCTATATCCGTCAAGATTAAGCTTTTCCAGGGGTTAGGATTAGATTTACGGACTCTAAAGGATTGCTGTAATAATTTTGAGATTGATTGATCGAAAATGTGGGGCATTGGAGGGAAAACCGGGACGAAGGTTGACCTGTTGGTGGACAGCATGTAGCTCAGACAATAGTGCTGACTGCTGACTCAGGTCCGGCGTTAAATATTTTATCATTTTAATCGATTATAAACTACTAAAATTTAAATTGAGACCCAACCAACTAAAATGCCAAGATTCCTCCAATTAATTACATGACAACTACAAATTTACTCTTTCTGTTCACCCAAGATACCATTTTTTTCAATCAGTTTCGACATTTAACCAAACAGCACATCACTCTCTGGATAAATGTGATGAAAGCTTGACTGTAAACTTCAGAAAACATTGAAATATAACCGGCGACGATTTCACTTGCAGGACTGCAACCATGCATGGACAAAATAGGCTACTAGCCTACTACCGCCCCTCGCCACCTGCTGGCACCGGCAGCTTGAACACGGACCCGAACCAGCTTTTGCACGGGTAGACGGAGCAGAATGTCTGCAGCGCCGTCATGAGCAGCAGCACGACGGCGGCGAGCAGCGTCAGGATCCGCCACGACCTGAACACGTACCTCTTGAGCAGCTTCTGCGCCCGCGCCGCCGCCCGCCGGCTCCGGTGTGCGTTCACCTCCCGGATGGCGGCGTCGAGGCGGGGCACCCTGCTGAGGCGCGTGGCCCGGCACATGGCGTTCCACATGTCGGCGGCCTCCCGGTCGCTCTTGAGGTGGTTCGCCACCACGCCGCTCTGCCGCAGGATCTTCACGTCCCGGGGCGTGTCCACGATGCCGTTCATCAGCTCCGTGTACCGCGCCAGCACCAGCGGCCCGCGCACGGACACCGCCTCGTAGGCCACCAGGTTCCGCAGCACCACCTCCGTGTTGCCGTCCAGCGTGATGATCGGCAGGCTCAGCGTCGCAGCCGCCGCGTCGAAGCGGATCCCGGCGATGCCCTCCGGCGCCGGCAAGAACCGGACGCCCCACCGCGCCAGCGTCGACACCGACGGGATCATGATCTCCTGCGCCAGCGGCGAGTTGATGTTGATGATACCGCGCAGGTTCACGCCCTGGAGCCGCGCCTCCACGTCGGAGGACGCCATCAGCTTCGTCACCGCCGACAGCAGCGGCACCTTGCGCATGATCTTCCCCCGGAGGCTCGACGCCAGGCTCATCGGCCGGGCGATGAGGTTCTTCCGGAGGAACCGCACGGGCGCGACGTCGAGGCTGGACACCTGCAGGCACGCCTGCTTCACCTTGTCGTAGTCCGGGAGCTGCTGCGACGGGTCGAGCATGTCGATGGTGAACTCCTCGGGCACCATCGGCGGCGGCTCCCGCTCGCCGTCCCCGTCGAAGACGGACGCGTCGGGGACGAGGAAGTGGTAGAGGAGCTCGAGCATGTGCGCGTGCCGGGCGACGACCAGCTCGGCGGTCGTCTTGATCGGGGACACCTCCTTGATGAATCGGTCGAGGACGGCGTGCAGCGCGGCGGCGGCGGCCTGCTCGGTGGGGTGGCGGAGCGCGAGGGCCTGCGAGAAGAGGAAGAGCGGGAGCTGGTTCTCGAGCATCATGGCGTCGCGCACGGTGGCGTTGATCCAGTTGGTCGCCGAGGAGACCATGTCGGTGACCTCGTCGCGGTGGTAGCCCTCGAGGAAGTCGAGGAGGAAGCACGTGTCGATGGCCATCATCCATGCCAGCGTCTGGTCGCTCAGCTCGAGGAACCTGTGGTACGGCGCCCTCATCCTGTCCTGGGCCTGGAGCAGGCGCTGCACGAGGTCGTCGAACTTGCTCCCCTCGGCGAAGAGCTTCTCGGCGCGCTTGGCGGCGGCGAGCTTGTAGCGCTCCATGTCCCTCAGCTCGGGGCGGTTGCAGTGGTAGGGCCCCAGCGCGAAGTGCTGCGGCAGGTACGCCTCCGGGCGCGTGGCCTTGAGCACGCGGGGCACGTCGAACACCTTGGCCGCCGCGCCCAGCGCCTCCGCCGCCTCCCGCTCCAGGCTCTGCCGCACCCGCCGCAGCCACCGCTCCTCGTCGAAGTGCACGCCGGCGGCGGCCGCCGACGACTGCACGAACCGCGCCCGCGCCTGCAGCTCCGACACCGACATCCTCCTGCTTGATTCTCGCCGGGATCAAGAGCGATCTGGATCCCGATCTCCTGCTTGATCGATCTGGCTGATGTGCACTTGTTTTCTCTGATGGTGGCTAGCTAGCTAGCTATAGAGAAATGGAGCAGCTGGGCGGTTGGTTAGGTCAGGGAGCCCCGCCATGGGATGCGATAAGCAGCTGCTGGTGCTGCTGCTATATACTAGTCTGATGCTAATAGCAAGTGGGTGGTTACGAGCAGGTAAAAGAGATTGATTAGGCATGGCTCGAGCGTAAGCGTGAAACACATGTCATATTGTTGAGAGAGGGCCCGGGGGGTTGCGAGATAAACACTGCAGACGTGGAGGGGGACGGGGATGGCAATATATATTCACTCGGTTTCAAATTGTAAGTCATTCCAATTTTTTTGAGAGTCAAACTATTTTTTATGTTTGAACAAAGCTATCATAAATGTTACTACTTTATTGTACAGATTTAGTCAAACTTGAAATGTTTTGACTTACAATTTGGAAAACTAAATTTGAAATGTTACAATTTGGAAAACTTGAAATGACTCTAGAAAAAACTGGAACGACTTACAATTTGGAAAGCAGGGAGTATATTGCAATACAGTGCATCACCACTCACTGTTGGAGAATGGTACATTGGTACCAGCACGTTAGTGCCGGTCCAATTGGAGCCGGCACTAACGTGCATGAACCGTACAAAGTGGGCACGTTAGTGCCGGCTAGACACTCCAGCCGGCACTAACGTGCCATCCCCCAACGGTCAGCCCGTCTGCCACAACGGTCAAGAGACACGTTAGTGCCGGCTGGGAAATCTAGCTGGCACTAACTTGGTCAATTGCATGTTAGTGCCGGCTGGTAGTTCTAGCCGGCACTAAACGTACACACTTAGTGCCGGCTAAATCCACCAACCGGCACTAACTTGCCCCGCATAAGCCAGGCACTCCTTCTTCCCCAGCCCGACCATTTCATTTGGCCGAGCTCCTCCTCTCTCTCATGGCGTGTTAGAGGGGAGGTGCTGCCCATTTCCCTCCAAATTTATGAGGATTTCACCCATCCAAGTGCACCAAAGGTTAGTAGCTTCTTTCACTCTTTTTTTCACGGTGTTTATTCTTTGTTTCATGCTTTCTAGATAAAGAAAATAGTGATTTTAAGGTTGAGGAAAAATGAGCATAATTTTCCGATTTGTTCATTAATTTGAGCAAAATAGAATCAATTTGTTACTTTTTAGAGAAGGTTTTCTAGATAATTTGACTATGACACATTTAGAATGATTTTTTTGAATTATTTCACGGGGACATGTGTATATGTTATTATGCAAAATTTTAAGGATTTTAAGGATGAGGGAAAATGGGCATGATTTATTAATTTGTTCATTAATTTGAGCAAGGTAGAATTGATTTGTTGCTTTTTAGAGAATGATTACTATATAGTTTGACTATCACACATTTAGAATGATTTTTTTGAATTATTTCATGGTGACATGTGTATATGTTATTGTGCCAATTTATTTTGCTATTTAGTTTAAATTTACTAAATAGGTGGCCTATGACACATTTACATTTTTTTTGAATTACTTCATAGTAACCTGTTTTTACTTTTTAGGGATAATGAGCATGATTTTTTAAATTTGTACAGATGGACCGGCAATGGATGCACGGAAGCCGGAGCACCTCAACGTGGATTCAGGGTTTAGATTCTTTTCTCAAGGCGGCAATGGCAAATAGGTCGCCAAAGGGTTTAATGTATTGTCCATGCAGTGTTTGCGAAAATAAAAAGGAATTCCGAAAAAGAGATACTCTATGGAATCACCTGGCCTTGAATGGTTTCATGAGTAACTATAGCCTTTGGACTAAGCACGGCGAAGTTGGAGTTATGATGGAAGATAATGAAGAAGATGACGATGGTGATAACAATCTTCCAAATTGGGCATGGGTTCATGAAGCAGGTGGCTTTCAAGATGAACCAATGGACGAGGGTGAAGCAAATGTTGCACAAGAGGAGTCACCTGACGAGCTAGGTCAGGCGTTGCTTGATGCACAGAAAGACAGTGAAACTGTGAAGGAGGCATTAAAGTTGGAGAAGATGTTGGAGGATCACAAAAGGCCGTTGTTCCCTAGTTGCAAACCGGAGCAGAAAAAGTTGGGTACCACGCTAGAGATGCTGAAATGGAAGGCAACTAATGGTGTCACCGATAAGGGATTTGGTGAGCTATTAAAGATTGTAAAGAACATGCTTCCTGAGGGTAATGAACTGCCGTCAACAACATACGAAGCTAAAAAGATGGTTTGCCCCCTTGGATTGGACGTGCAGAAGATTCACGCATGTCCTAACGACTGCATCCTGTATCGCGGCGAATACGAGAACTTGGAAGCTTGTCCTGTTTGTAGCGCATTGCGGTATAAGATCAGGCGAGATGATCCAGGTGATGTTGATGGGCAGCCGGTAAAGAAGAGAGTTCCTGCAAAGTTGGTGTGGTACTTCCCTATAATACCACATCTGAAGCGCTTTTTCAAAAACAAGGATAACGCTAAGTTGATACGGTGGCACAAAGAAGACCGTAAGGAGGATCACATGATCAGACACCCAGCAGATGGGTCCCAGTGGAGAAACCTTAACCAAGAGTATCCTCAATTTGACAACGACCCAAGGAATATAAGATTTGCTCTAAGTGCGGATGGAATGAATCCGTACGGTGAGTTTGGCAGCGCTCATAGTACATGGCCTGTGACCCTATGTATGTTCAACCTTCCTCCTTGGTTGTGCCTGAAGCGAAAGTTCATCATGATGCCGATGCTTATAGAAGGGCCAAAAGAACCTGGCAACGATATTGATGTGTTCCTGCAACCCTTGATGGATGATCTCTTACTGCTCTGGAAAGAAGAAGGAGTACATGTGTGGGATGAGTATAAACAGGAGTCTTTCAACCTCCGAGCTTTGCTTTTTGTATGCATCAATGATTGGCCTGCACTTGCAAAACTTTCTGGACAGTCGAACATGGGATACATGGCTTGCACCCACTGTTATGATGAAACCGATGGCATTTATTTGAAACACTGTAAGAAGTGCGTATACATGGGCCATCGCCGATTCCTTCCTACCAATCACCCCCTAAGAACCGAAGGGAAGCATTTCAAAGGAGAGCCCGAAACTCGTCCTAGGCCTCTGTTCCGTAATGGAAAGCGTGTGTTCTCGATGATCAAGGATGTGAAGGTAGTATTTGGAAAGGGTCCCGGTAGCCAACCTGTTCCGAAGGATGACCAGGGACATGTTTCAATGTGGAAGAAGAAGTCTATAATGTGGAACCTACCTTATTGGCAAGTCTTACAGGTTCGCAACGCAATTGATGTGATGCATCTGTCGAAGAATCTTTGCGTGAACCTACTAGGCTTTCTGGGAGTGTATGGTAAGTCAAAAGATACATTGGAAGCAAGGCGCGACATGCAGCAGCTAGCTGGACGACAAGGCTTGCAACCCGAGAAGAGAGACAAAGGATGCCACTATTTAAAACCTGCCAGCTATAATCTGTGCAAAGAGGAGAAGGAAAGTATGTTCGATTGCTTGAACAGTATCAAGGTCCCGTCTGGGTACTCCTCAAATATACAGGGCATAATAAATGTGAAAGAGAAGAAAATCCAAAACTTGAAGTCCCATGACTGCCACGTCCTGATGACACAATTACTTCCGGTTATACTGAGGGGTGTTCTACCGAAAAATGTGAGATTGGCAGTTGTAAAGCTTTGTGCATTCATGAATGAAATTTCGCAAAAAGCAATTAATCCAAATAATCTAATAAAGCTGCAGAAAGACATTGTCGAATGTCTTGTCAGCTTCGAGATGGTCTTCCCACCTTCCTTCTTCAATATTATGACACACCTTCTAGTTCATATTGTGACAGAAATAACTATCTTGGGTCTTGTTTTTCTACACAATATGTTCCCTTTTGAGAGGTTCATGGCCGTATTGAAGAAGTACGTGCGCAAACGTTCTCGCCCAGAAGGATGCATTGCTAAGGGCTATGGAACAGAGGAGGTCATTGAGTTTTGCGTTGACTATCTTCCTGATCTCAATCCGATTGGGCTCCCCGTGTCACACCATGAGGGGGCGACTAAAGGGAAAAGGCACACTAGGAAAGAAATGTAATATGAACATCTCTTGTAGTGAATTCAGCCAAGCAAACTTCACGGTTCTTCAGAATTCATCCAAGGTGGCTCCATATATTGATGAGCACATGAATATTATACAGTCTGAAAATCCACAGAAGAATCTTGCTTGGATTACACGCCAACATATAAAAACTTTTGACGGTTGGTTCAGACGAAAATTATTGGGCAACAATACAGTTGATCAAGAACTTCAATGGCTGGCTAGGGGACCATCAATCACTGTCCAGCAATACCAAGGGTACGAAATAAATGGGTATACATTTTATACGAGAGCTCAAGACAAAAAAAAGCACCAACCAAAACAGTGGTGTCCGTATGTGTATAGTAAACAGTAATGGAGAAAAAAACAACTACTATGGTGTCATAGAAGAGATATGGAAACTTGAATATGGACCCATAGTTGTCCCTTTATTTCGTTGTGAATGGGTGGCTGGAGAAGGCGTAACGAAGGACCGGTATGGGATGACCATAGTTGACTTTAAAAAGATTGGATATAAAGATGAACCATTCGTTCTAGCCAAGGATGTGACACAAGTGTTCTATGTGAAGGACATGTCGAGCAAACCGAAGAAGAAGTCGGATAAGACGCCTGAAGCAGACAAGGCTGGAAATGAGCCGAAACAGCACATAGTTCTTCCCGGAAAAAGAAAAATAGTTGGAGTTGAGGATATTTCGGACAATTCGGAAGATTATGACCAGATTGATAACCTTCCTCCATTCTCAGTTGACGTTGACCCTAGCATCCTCTTATCCAAAGAGGACACACCTTACTTACGTTGTGATCACGCTCAAGGCACTTTCGTCAAAAGGAAGATTATCAATGTTCCAGTAGATAATAATAATGAGTAGTAGTTTTATATAATTTATATATTGATTTCTCTCAATCAGTGATGTAATGTAACGCACCGCGTCGTATTTGTCTCAATTCTCGATACTATTCGTCCAATTAGAACACAATATCATCTTCAGATAATATTATATTTTTGCATGATATAAATATTATTTACTTTCACTAATTTTGCATTACTAGGAGTGTTGAAACATTAAATTATAAACAAATAATCAAGTAATTTGCGAATTGATTACATCATTGTATAGGCTATTACAGAAAAGACTTTTGAATATTTTTGCATGGATCAAACTGAATTTTTTTTTATTTATTACGAATAATAGAAGCATACTAACATATAAACTCTATAAGCTACACATAATTGATAATGGTAGCATATTTGTTAATTTACTTCAATTGCTATTATTATTGTGTAGATATAATTACTATAATTATTGTTCAGCTTAAAAAATTAAGATATAAATTTTTGTTATATTATTCTAATTATTAAGTTTGTTATGAATAAATTTAAAAATATTATAAAATTTAGTGTAAATGGGAACTGACTGGCCATTTTTCATGGAACACGTTAGTGCCGGCTAGCCTTACCAGCCGGCACTAACGTGCCCTCGTGACGTCAGATTGGCACGTTAGTGCTGGCTAGTAAACCTAGCCGGCACTAAACTGCGAAAGTTAGTGCCGGCTAGGATTACTAGCCGGCACTAACGTGCCAATCTGACGTCACGAGGGCACATTAGTGCCGGCTGGTTAGGCTAGCCGGCACTAACCGAGCCATCCCCCGCCCAACAAATTACCCCCTTGGCCATATTTTTCAGATCGCCCAACAAACCCGCCCGCGTGCGCCGCCGCCTTCTTCCCCGGCCGCCTTCTTCCTCGCCCGCGCCGCCGCGCACCTCGCCGCCCCGGTCCGTGCAGCCGCCCCTCGAGGTCATCCCCCGCCGTCGCGGCTGCCCCCACCGCCCCCCAGACCACGCCGCCCCTGCCTCCGCCGCCGCGCGCCTCGTCGTCCTCACGCGCGGCCCGTTTCGCGCAGCCCGGCTGCCCCCGCCGCCCCGACCACGTTGTCCCTGCCCCCGCCGCCGCACGCCTCGTCGACGTCCTCGCGCGCGGCCCGTTCCGCGCAGCCCGGCCGCCCGGCTGCCCCTGCTGCCTCGAGGTCCTCCCCTGCGCCTCGTCGTCCTCCCCTGTGTAGGTTTAGAATTGTGCACCCATTTACCTAAACATGGACATGGTAACACGTTTCTTTTTTGATTTCCATGTAAATTGTGTCATGTTTCAATGAAAGCAAACATTATTTGATAGCCAAACATCATGGCTATATTGTATTAGAGCATGACTAATATAATGGATTTATTCACCAATATAATAGCATCTGGCGTAAGGGACGAGATGATGAGCACATGGCCATTATAGCTTTTTAATTTGTGGTAATAATAAGGTTTCATGGCCATCTGAAAGTGCTAAGCCACCTGAAAATTACTTCTCAGCAAAATAGGAAGATCCTGATTAGCGACTGTAATTTGACATGATATGGGCAGTTTGTACATGAGGCCTCGGATGCATGCGTACCCATAGACTTAAATTGATTCATGCTTCCTGCAATGAGGATTCATGCCCATCTGCTGAAAGTGCTACATGCTACATGAAAATTACTTCTGAACCAAATAAGGAAAATCGATGTTAAATTCAATTCCAACCACTATAATCTAGATCACTAAGGATATATGCAAGCTATTGAGCTGTGTATAATGTATACAGAGTGAAGTTAACTTGGAGCCAAAATGACAATCAGCACTTACAGACTACATCAATACTCTACATCAATCACTTTCATTTTTCTGTAGAGATTCAACTAAACTTTTTACATCAATAGCAACTGAATGGCTAAAATTAGATTATATTTGGCCTCCTGGTTCTATCAAAATGTTCAGCTGCCCCTTAATGCAAATAATTTCCAGTTTACTTCAAATTAATAGTATATTTATCATATGTGGGTTACCTTCATTGTTTTTCAGCACGTAAACAACTACACCTAGCCTTTCTGATACATGACCATGTTTCTAGCATAATGATGCATACAAAACAGCTGCTATTGTTTTTGCTAATTCAGTGCTATGCACTTCGCTCCCCTGTTTGATTGTGAGCTTTTTAGACATGCATGTCTCCCGCCAAGAAAACTAAAATGATAACTGAATATTTGAGTAGTAGTATTCCTAAATGGGATTTTGTTTGGCCTCAAGCTGGCTCCATGAGAATGTTCAGCTGGTCCTAATGTGTTTTATCTGCCATTTTCTTCAAAGTTAAAACTAATCATAAACCAGCTGAAATACGACTGAATTGTAAACAAAAAAAAGTTGATGAACCAGCCAAGTTTAAGCAACTGTAGGGCATGGTGAATTGCGTGATGCCTCCAGCGTCTGTATGCATGTGTGTTTACATGGATGCATTTGCACTCCCTGTACTAGGAATTTTGTCTTCACTGCATGCTTGCTGTTGCTGAGATGCCCATCCTTGTGCTGATGTGCTAATCCAAAGCTTGGTGTGTTCATCCTCTCTGCCCCCACGGATTTGAACCGCAGTCAACAGAAGGTATTATAGTACTGTTTATGCTCAATTCTTGGTACAAATTTCTCCTTAATTCAGCCATGATTCAAACAAAGTATGTGGCTTGCTGCTTTTTTATTGTTTCAGGTAGTGGAAATGGATCCTACGGACAACCAAAACGAGTTAATGCACGACCTCATTCGTGATAGTACTCAGTACGTAGCTCCAGAGTTTGATGAGGACGAGAACGATGGCAGCCAATTTTTAAACTTGCATTATCATGGCGACGAGGACCAAGATATTAGTGGGGAGGAAGAAGAAAATGTCGAGGAAGCCGAGGTATAAAAGTTCAGTGATTCTTTCAGGCATCAGGATAAATGTTTTCTCAATATATATTGTTTGTGACACATGCGGCCCAGCTACGAACTATTTGTGTTATGTTGCTAGCTTTATTGATGATTTCAGTCCTTGTGTAAGGAGTCGTGCTCCAGCTAAAAATTCTTATGAATGTTTCAGTCAATAAGTTACCTAATATCATGATAATTTTCGATCTGGAACCCTTGCTTGCGGGTTATGAAGGTTACGCATACCTGCCGCGACGTCCACTAGTTGCTAGCAACCCGCTTGATAAATTTGCGATTCTTTCAGGCATCAGGATCGACGAAGCCTAAACGGAAACGTGGCTCCAAGAGGAAGATGGTAGGATGTACGACCATCACGGAGATCAACGAAGCAACCGGCGAGCCACTAGCTCCTGGTCAAATTAAGACAACATTTGTAAATCAATTGGGATATCTTGTTAGGGAATCCATCCCCATAAAGTATAAGCTTTGGAAGAGAAATAAAGTCTCTGATCGACCTGAAGATATCGTGCCAGATTCAGAGAAAGATTTGTTATGGAAAGAGGTGTCGTTGTACTTCAACTTTCCCCCAGGCAAAGCTGACAAAATAAAGGGATGGGCATTTAAGAAGATGGCAATTCAGTTCGCCTCGTTCAAGAAAAAATTGGTGGCAAACTTTGTCAACAAGGGCCTCACACCAGATTTTGATAAAGTCTGGAAGAAGCAACGAGAGTGGTGGAATGAATTCATGAATTATAAGCACAGTGCTGACAGCATGGCAGCCTCGATTCAAGGCAAAATGAATGCTAGCAAAAAGAAAAACTTCCATAGACTTGGGCCCGGAGGTTATAAGGTTGCCATTCCGAAATGGAAAAAGATTGAAAATAATTTAATTGTAAAAGGAATCGTACCGCAAACCTTGAGTTGGCCCAAACGAGCAAGGTATTACTTCTATGCTCATGGAGGCACACTAGACCCCGACACTGGAATGTTTGTGACTAGCGACGTACTAAGAGAGGCTGCCCAAAGACTCGAGGACGCAATGAGGCGTACCGAAGAAGGAACCTTCCAGCCCAACAGAGAGAATGACGAGCTGACTTACGCTCTTGGGAATGCGGAACACACTGGACGGACCCGAGGCGTGGGCGTAGTTCCATGGAAATATGGCTTTTTCGGAGATCTCGAAACCTACCGAAGCCGATGCAGAAGCAAGGCAGTAGTGGCTGAGAAGATTCATAGCCTAGAAAACCGGATAATGTCACTTGAGGCAGCAGTTGGGCAACGCTCAGACCAACCAGCTGCCAATGTGGAGATCAGCCCCTCTTCTCAGCGTCGTAGCAGTGTTGCTTCCACGGAGCACCCTAATTTGGGTGCCGACAGGCCGAGGGACCCCATTGACGATATCACCGTTAGGACCCAATGTGAGCTTCTGGTTCTTTATGGGGAAAAAGCTTAAAGTTTGTGCTGAGGGTTATGCGGAAGTCCAAGAACAGGGCGGGACAATACATTGCCAGCCGATTCCTGAAGGATTCGCCAGAGTCTTTGTTGACCGAATTACTGAAGAACGCTGGGAAGACATGGACCTCCCGATCCCTATAAGTCCTGAAGAAACAGAACTACAACATGCCGTACACACATGGATCGCGTGGCCAAAGCGCGACATAAGATTGGTGCAAGCAGACACAGATTCCGCTCGGTGCTCAAGGCAAAGATCACCAACGCCAGCTGACAGGAATCCTAGTGTTGGCCCACCTTCTCCACCGCCTGCACGGGACCCCAGCATGGATCCGCCATCACCAGCCGCACAAAGTGAGCCAATTCCGGCATCATCACAGGCCGCACAACAGAATCAGAGTCAGCGACATAAGGCATACACGGTACCTTCGGTCCAGCCATCTCAAAAGCAGCAAAGAAAGAAGAAAAAGAAGGCTCCAGAAGAGGAAGAGGCAGAAGAATCGTTTCAAACCTTCTTGCTGAAGCGCAAGCTATTGAGGGAGGCTGCGAACAAGAAGCCAGAAATAGATCCGGTTGCAAAGGCACACTTTGTTAAACACTTCATTAAAGATCCCACCAAGGAGAAAGAAAGAGAGTCGGATTATGATCGGCAGATCAGAAAGTGCTACAGCAACCCCAAGAATCGCCTGATTAATGCAAAGACCGTTCCCCAGCTCGGAGAGCAGTCCAAACAATCGATCCCTCCGTTGATAGTGCCGCATGAAGACTGTCCCGATGAATCAAGAGATCCGTTGACCATGGCTGGGATGATATTGCAAACTGATCTAACAAGGGCTCAATTGCTTGGGGAGGCCCTACAGAATGCCCGCGGCAGGAAAAAATTTGTACTTGGTGAACCTTTGATATGGCCAGAGTTGCTACCATTCCTACCAACGAGAATGGCCGAGTTACACAAATGGTATGCCGTGCAATCTAAAGCTAGTAAATTAGAGATGTTCCCAGCTCGGATTAAAGATGAGCATTTCTGGCGGGGGGCAGATGATGTATATATCGAGTTTGCATCACTCTACGATTTATACCATCAAGATGCCCTTCACAAGTCCCTCGTCAGTGTATGGTGCATGTAAGTATTGTCTCTCGTTTCATTATTTTAGCCTTGTGTGTTGACTGATCCCCGTTTTTCTTGTGTCCCGTAGGTCAAAAATTCAAATTTGCCGAAAGAAGAACTTCCATAACGTCGGGTTCTTCGACCCCGCTATTATACACGAGAAATCGCTAGCGCTAAATCCTGGAGACATAGTCAATGTTATATACAGGGGGTTGCGTAAAAATAGCATGTGTCCCTTCATTCTCCTGCCATACAACCATCAGTGAGTCGTTCTTTGTTAGACTTTTTTTTTCAATCCCTTCGTATTAATAATACTATTTAATAACTATTATAATCAACATTAATTGGTTATGCGTATGTATATGCACAGCTTTCATTGGATATTGCTTTGTATTCGGATTGAGGAGCACAAGGTCTTGGTGTACGACTCGTTAAGGCAAGATAAATCAAAGTACCAAGATATCATCGAGGTGGTAAATACTGCATGGGGTCGCTACCTCCACAAACACATAGGCTTGCCCATAGGTGAAATCGAGCCTCTTCATTGGGTGACTGATTTTCCGGTATGAATATACTCTCGCTACTAATGTCATTCGCAATAAACATCAGAAAAATTCTATATCGTAACCCACGTTTGTCCATAGTGTTGGAGACAGGGCCAAGGAAACAACTTATGTGGATACTACGTATGCGAGTGGATCAACTCTTTTGCAAGTGAAAAAGGGCAAATGACAGTGGAGGCATTCAATGTACGTGAGCACAATCACATCTGCTCATTATTTTAATTCATTATTTTTTATTCTCATGTTTTTATCGAAAAATGTGACAGCGTTGGCGGATGAAAGAAGAACTCATTGAAATCGCTCGGGTCAGGGCAATTCAAGAAGCTATATGCGGATTTCTACTCGATGAAGTCATAAATCCTAAGGGCGAATTTCATGGCGATCTCCGTCTAAGCGTCGCCCAAGAAGATCCGACGACGAGGAAGCTGATACGTTATTATAGTTGATGTGCGCAATAATTTGTAATATCTCATGTACTTTTGAATTCCTAAGTGTTCCATACATGACAAATATATATATATATATATATATATATATATATATATATATATATATATATATATATATATATATATATATATATATATATATATATATAATGTTAGTGTAATATTCTGTTCTAATAATACTATGCAATGCAAAGAGTACGACTATGTAGTCACATACGCTAGAAATACGCATAGCCATACGTATAAAAACGAAAAGAAAAGAAACAAAAAGAAGAAAAAACATTTAGTGCCGGCTAGTAATATCAGCCGGCACTAACCTTGCTGTCAGGACTCGGGCGGGGGCGGGCACGTTAGTGCCGGCTGGTATTACGGACCGGCACTAACATACGCACGTTAGTGCCGGTCAGAGTAGCCGGCACTAACGTCTGTCACGTTAGTGCCGGCCATTTAGTGCCGGCCACAGGGACCGGCACTAAGCCGTCCTGTGACCGGCACTAATGTGCCGTTCTCCAACAGTGACTAGATTTTTTATCTCTAGGGGGTCAATCCCATTGGCAGAAGCCCAATTTTGCAAAAAGAAAAGAAAAAGGGAAAAAGTGATCTAGTGTAGCCACGCTGGACGACGACTAATAATCAACTAAATTACGGGCATATATGAGCGTGCATGTGTAGATAGGGTTGACGAGGACGAAGACGAGCTATTAGATTAATTGGAGCCATTATGAACAGGGTTCTTGCTTTAATAAAAAGAAATTGTGTATTGGAGACTTGTGTCCGGCGGCTGCTGTTTTTCTGCCACTTTCAGTAAAATTTGTGATAAGACAGATAGTCACCGGCAGAAGAGTTCTTCATCAACACATCATGACCCTAAACTAGGTGATAAGTGATGACACGTACGCTTCGTGCACAATCAGAATCTATAAATAAACTAATCAAAAAGTAACTATATGGGTTATGATGATTGGCGCCACATGCTAAAGAAGGCCTGCCTGCTGGTCTGAATGTCACACGCAGGTTGCGTGTGCTTCTACCCACTTTTGTGGGACATGAACAGCGTGTTGTGGGTTGGATTGGATCACGGCCACGGAAAAAAGAGCAGTCACGCCCGTTCCGACTACTATAGCCGGTCTGCTTAACTTTTGGGAATGTCATGAAAAAATATATTTAGTCAAGCAAAGAACATAAGTCGCACGAAAGTAGCTAGACGTCTCCATATATACAATGTTTTCCCTAGACATCTATTGCTGAACAAACCTTAAATAATATCTAACCTTTATGTTCTTGACTAATAATTAATTTTATTTGTAGTTTGATTTAGGATAAAATTAATTTTCTAAAAGCATAGTCCAAGTTAGAGCAGTTTATCCCGGTAAAATTGGCACTGATTAAATTTGCTTTGCGATAAAATTTAAACAAAACACATATATAGTTCGCTGCTGAACATCACTTACATAATACCTCATTTTATGTTCTTCGACTAAACCATAATCCATACGTAGTTTTGTGAAACTTATTACTTCTAAAGGAAAATAAGGTCACAACAAAATAGACGTCTCCAAACATGTTTAGCTCACAAACATCAGCTTGGCCGACTCAAGAGTATATGATACTAAGCTAAAATAATGTAGCATGATGTGCGAAAGGGCCTGTAGCATAGTAGTTACAAGAGTTTCGGTAGCACCTCAGGTCCTGGATTCGATTCCCCGTGGGACCGAATATTCTAGGATTAAGGGCGTTGTGCTTTCAGTATTAGGCGACATTCCCGTCGACAGCGAGGCGCCTGTGGTGACTTCGGCAATCTCGAGGATTTGTCGGCTCAGTCTTCGAAGATGCTCATAGAGGTACAATTTGCGTATGTGCGTGCATTCTATGTGCTATGAGCATCTGAATTATACTGTGTAATCTAAGAAAAAGAAATATAGCATGATGCAAAAGAAGGGCACACTTTATTTCATACTTGACAATGAACTCCATCACACCTCTCCCTTTATTTCAAGTTAATCCAGAAATATATCGCGAAATGAATATCGATTGATTGCAACCAAATTTTCGATCCCGGGTTTCTCTCCAACGCCCCACATTTTCGATCAATCAATCTCAAAATTGTTACAGCAATCCTTTGGAGTCTGCAAATCTAATCCTAACCCCTGGAAAAGCCTAATCCAGACGGATATAGAGGTGGAATATGTCAATGGAGCTAGATAAAAATTAAGTGAAAGAAAAAATTCATCCCAACGAATGAAAACTCAATTTTCATTTGTCTATCGGGTATACGAAAGACTTTCATCTTTCTTTTGGTTAGAAAAAAAATAGAGCATTCCATTCGACAAAAATCCCGAGAATCCAATACTACGGTCGCACGTCACGGCGCTTCCTGGCGCGTGACCGGAGAGCACCCACGTGGCCACCCAAATATTCAATTGATTTTTCATTTTGTTTTTTCTTTCCTTCTTGAAAGAAATTTTTTATTTTTTTATTTTTTTCCTTTTTTACATTCTATCATGTTTCAAGTTCTCTTGACAGCTTTTTTTCTATAAAATCAGCTAAAAAAGTATGTCGAGAATTGTACTCAAAAGTTGTATGATGAACTTGTGGATAAAAATATTTGGTAAGAAATCTTCCTAATAAAGATAACATCATACAAGTTGTGCAAAAAAAATTATCCTTCACAAATTATTTGAAAAATTTATGTATCAAAATTGTATGTATCATAAAAGTTGTGCTAAAAAATTATTTTTATAGAATCTGTAAAGAAAGAATTATATGTAAAAGTTGTGAGAATTATATATAAAAATTGTGTGTGTATCTTAAAAGTTATGATGAGATTTTATCACTCGGAACTTGAGTGTAAAAATTATGTATAAAAGTTATATTTACAGGTTATAACTTTACAGAATGAGCACGTTGCAGATCAAAAATCTTTCCAAAAGAAGAAATGGAACTCTTGTCGGAGATCGCGCGCTGGAAGCGCTGCTGGCGCGCGCCTGCTGACTAGCATGGGCCCAAAAAATCGATTCCAACCGCCCTCTGATCATTATTTTTGTCCATGTATTGGACGAGAACACTATCTCGGTCCATCTACTAGGCCAAGAAACTCAATTTTTGTGTATTCAATTGTCAATCCAGCAGGAGATGACACTATATTTTTGCAGTTACTTCAATTTTTGAAATACGTTTGTAAATAAAATACATAATACTATTAAATTAAAATTCAAAAAAATTGTGGAGGAAAGTAACAACCTTGCACGATAATTCATACAATAGTTCGTCATTTTACACTGTAGTTTATAATGGATCAAAATTTTAAAATTACGATGGATTAATAGATTATTTTCCCCCCAAAAGGTACATATTGGCTTGTGGGCTCCGTGCGGGGACTGTTGGGCCGATTTCTGTGCCTCTCTACAACTTTTTTCGCGGTTTTTTCTTTTTTATATTTAAAAAATAAAAATTTCAAAAATATATGTCCGTCTTGCAATATTTCAAAAATACCCCCGGTCGCCCCCCATAGGACGATAGGTCCAAAGTGTATTTTTTTTTCTTCAAATTCGCAACGAGATCCCTGGAGAAAAAAAGGGGGCCTGTCGCCCACCCCTGGGGCGACAGGGGCCTGTCGCCCGTTGGGGGGGCGACAGGGTCCCCTCCCCTTTTATAAGCCCTGGCCGTCATATGCCGTCATTTCCTTTGTCATTTGAGTCTAAAAATTCAGGAAAAAAGCTGGAGTGCTTGCCGTGTTGTCACATCTTTTTGAAATGGTGAAAGAGCACTACTATTGGGTCACGTATGTCTGGGCAAAGAATGCGATATTTGGGAAACCCGTGATCACCGTGCTGAGTAGTGGCAACCTGTGATCTCGTACTCGCAGCTAGATACATTATGATTCCTATTTTGAGCTATTCGAGCATGTAGTCGTCATCATCGTCGGCAGGATCTCGGCCGCTAACTCCTACCACACCTAACTTGTCCTTTACTAAATCACGGAAAAAAATCGCAAGAACTTCCCTTATTTCACGAGCATTATGGAACCCACAAACATAACAAGTTCACATCAATGATACCTATAGAAACAAATGACAAGTAAACTAGCACAATCATAAACATCGGATACAAATAAGCGGTCCGCAGCTATCTCATTACAAATAAACATCAGAGATACAAACATCAGATATATCTAACCACCCCTAGGGCGTCGGACCCTCTTAGCCCTCTGCTGGGCACGGACATGGCCCTCGGAGTAGGTGAGAACATCCGGAGACCTCACCTGTCGCTCAGGATGGGCAAGGGGCTGCGGTGTCTGCTGCTGAGAGATCCCAAGTGGTGCTCCTCCTAGCTGTGAATACCCCAAGACATCGGGGTCACCTTGCGCGGCAGGCTCTTCTGGACTCAAGCTGTCGAAGTCGTCTAAGGTGAAGGTCTCGTTATCTGGTCGAAAGGAGGAAGAAGAAGGTCCGGCGCCCGCATGGGGGTAGAATCCTACGCAAAAAATGTGGATGTTAGCGTAGGCTCGTATATTTTGTCATGACATGTAGAAACCGAAATACGAAACATAAACTAACTTGTGTAGGCCGGTATCTGTGGCCCCGGTACCATCCCTGGATACGGTCCGCCAACTGGTGCTGTTCCTCTAAACATTCCAGTATGGCCGAACGCAGTAGTTGGATCGTATCCTGTATGTGATATTAGTAAATATGTAGGAACACTTGATGTAATTTTAAAGAGATATGTACGTTACCTGCACTTGGGAAGAACTGCGACGTCGGCCCGTGCACGGTCGACGGACACGGGAACGACGACGAGGCCTGAGACGACCCGTGGCTGTCTTCGTACTGCACACGGCTTCCGAAGTTGTGCACTACCTGACGCAACTGATCACGCTGCCTCGACCATGCCTCTGTCTGCTCAAATTGGGTCATTGGGGATCCGGCACGTACCCTCGTCAAGTAAGTCGAGCAGTCCGTCTCCATCATGTTGTAAAGGCGAAGCTGCATCAATTCAGTAAAGGTACAGTTACAAACACATGAATTATCTTATGAATATGATTATATATATATATGCAAATATGATCAAGAGACTCACCGCGCCAGCTAGTGCCTCCACGTGGTGCCGGGCATAGCCATCCTGAGGCCTCGCCTGGTGTGGCTGCTAGATGTGCGCTTAAAGGCAGAAAAATCTACTCTATTTGGCACATACATAACATTGTATTCACCATAAAATACTTGAAACTGCATCTTGCTCGACATATCTGTATATCACATAATACTTATCGAGTTATACTCTTTACTTCACTACTTTATTCAATAATCCGTAAAAACTAAGTATGAAATTCAACTACAACGTATAAGTATTCATAACTACGTGATGACACTCAAATTCTATACTGCATATGCCAAATTCTATTCTAAATCATAATTAATTTATAAACACGTCTCTAATAGTACTACAATTGTAATAATAAATGCGTAGTACTAATTTTCTAAACTAATTTATTACTACGTAACTACAAACTAAAGTATCATTAAACTTCTACTTAAATGGTTCTACTATAGCACTAATTAAATTAAATTACTCACCCCTACTTAAATTACTCATACTTAAATACGTAGTACTTAAATATAACAATATATAAACTAAATATACTAACATGCAGATCACAAGTGCTGAATCCGGCAGGGCTTCGCCGCTTTCCTTCTCCTCACTCCTCTCTTTTTTTTGGATTTTTGGTGGAATTTTCGGGCTCAAATGGGGAGGAAATGGGAGGGTTGGAGTTTATATAAGGGGGCACACCCCGGTCGCCGGGGGGGAGGGGGGCGACAGGCCCCCCGTCGCCCGCGGGGGGGGGCGACAGGCCCCCCTGCCGCGCCCGTAGGCTGGGCCCAGCGGTCGCCCGAGGGGGGGCGACAGGCCCCCTGTCGCCCGTTGGGGGGGCGACATGCCCTTTTTTTTCTAGGGACATCGTTGCAAATTTAAAGAAAAAAAATTACATTTAGGGCCTGTCGCCCTTTGGGAGGACGACCGGGGGTATTTTTGAAATATTTCAAAACGGACATATATTTTTGAAATTTTTATTTTTAAAAAATATAAAAAAGAAAAAACCGCACTTTTTTCCCTCCACCAGTTTTCTTATTTGGGCCAAATGTGCTACCAGACTCCCGGGCCCATCTGGCCTCTAAAATCCGGTCACTTTCACTTCCCTGCTCGAAAAAAAAAAGCAGAAGAGAGATAAATGGATAGGACAGGCGTGAACAGGGCGACCCCGCATTTCCCGCCAGTTGCGCCGCAGGCCACAGCATCCTCCGCTCGCCGGCGGCAGGCCGCCCGCTCGCCATGGCCGCCACCGCCGCCTACTGCCTTCCCGTTCCTGTGGTGCCGCACCGCCTTGCCCCGATGCGGCACATCAGCAGCGGCAGGCAGCTTCTCGCCGTCGCTCCACCCAGCCTCCCGCCGCTCCGTCACGGGGAGGCCGTCGCTCGTGCTGCTGCAGTGCTGCTCATGACGGCGCTGCAGACCTTCTGCTCCGTCTACCCGTGCAAGAGCTGGTTCGGATCTGTGTTCCAGATACCGCAGGCTGGAGGTACCCAGTAGATTCAGGCCCGTTTGGAAGGGCTTCACCGGCGGTTTCAGGTGAAGCCCTCCCAAACATTTGTTTCAGGACCGGCTTCACGTGTGAAGCCGGTTCTGAAGCCGTCGGCGGCTTACACAGGCAAGGCGAAGTCATGAAATCGTGGCTTCACGCGGCTTACACATCAATCTAACAAGTGAAGCTGTTTTACCAAATATTTTCTAAAACGGCTCCAACTCCACCAGAAAAGCCGCTCCATCTGAGGAGCCAGAGCCGGAACTGTTTTTGAAAGAGCCGAAGCCTTGCCAAACAAGGCCTCAGTGATGATTTGGTGACTGAAAATTGCAGGCGAAATACATGGCCGTGCTTTCATTTGCTAAGCCGTATAACGTGTTTGAATGAACGAACCTACTGTTGATCTTTTTTTTTTGCCTGATTTTTTCTCTCCGGAATTCTGTTAAAGTTAACTCGTTGGATTTGTACAGAATCTGGCATGAATAGATTAAAAAAATCTCCTTACAAATAGTCGTAATCACATGCATTTGGCAGCTCAATGGAACGCTACTTATCTTGCGATTCGGCAAAAATATGTCAGATTTGCAATGTTGCATAAGGGGGGAAAATGACCCGACAGTACTAAAGTAAAATGTTGCAATCTTTTTTTTTTGAAATTAAGACAAGAGTCAACTTGAGGCAGGAGCACTGCCAATGCATTTAAGAAGGAAGTAAAATGTTGCAATCTTATTTCACATTTTCTGTCGTTTTTTTCGAAAGACACATTTTCTGTGGTAGAGGAATGATTCCAAACTATTGGATTTTAATACAACGATCAGAGAAGCCTATCGATAGATAAATAGACAGTCGATTTTTTTCTCAAAAAATGTTCTTGTTTATTTTCATCTTATGCTTTTCCTAAGCATCACTTTGTCAAGCTGTGCAGCAAAGCAGAGCATGCATATAGCATCAAAAAGAATAAAAAAAATCCCTATTAATCAAATACGTGCCCAGACCTGTTCGCGAAATTAAAAAAGAACAGAAAAAAACAAACACGCGCTAAAAGTACCCAGCTCTCGGAACGTCCCACCTAGAAAATGTTTACCACTCGATCGTAGGGAAGACTTGAGCTTGAATTCAAAATCAGCGACCAGTAGTCTGCGCTGTTTCTTCCGGCACGGCAACCGCTCCGTTTCTTGGGCCACACGGCTGATCTGCTTCTCTTCGTGCCCCCAATGCAACGCTGCAGCAGCAGCCTAACGAGTCAACGAATCTCCAAGGCTTCACACCGGGGAGGGAGAAGGCGGCCGCCGCAGCTCGTTGACCCGCTGACCTTGCATCGCTGGCACGAAAACGCAGCGCGGCCTCGAGACCGACCGACCCCTCGCCCAAGAAAGAAAGAAACCATGCTCTTGCTGGCAAAGACTCTCAAAATAAATAAAATAAATGCTCTTGCTGTTGTTGCTGGCAAGACTCTCAAATGTGAATGTGGACTTGAATAATCAAATTAAATTAAATTCCGAGTGGCGTTGCTTCGAAAACGAAACAAACTGGGATGCTATTTACAAAAAAAAACTCGTCGGGAATTCAATCTCAATGTGGCCAAAACTGACGCGCGTCAATGGCGGACATTACAAACAGTTGCTTGTTCGGAGGGAGGAGAGAGGGCTCTGCTACGGTTACTACATTGCGAAGCGCCGACCGGCGACGGCGAGGGCGGACGGAACGGCAGGCCGGCCGGCGACGGCGAGGGCGGCACGAACGGGAACCGACGCGCGGAGTGGCACAACAAAATTAATTGTCGCGGCGAGGGGCGTGCGGGAACGCTTCACTCTTCAGGGCGGGGCGGAGGTGATGGCGATGGCTCGTCGTCGGCCGCGGAGGACGCGGCGGAGAGGCGGCTGGGGTGCGGGCGGGAGGAGGCGCCGGCGCGGCGGCGGTGCGAGGACGGCGGCGGGCGGACGAGGGACGCCAGCGCGCGCCTGATCTGGTCCCCGCCCTCCACCGCCGCGATGCGCACCAGCGGGTTCGCCATCGACGCGCGCCGCGGCGCGCTCAGCCTGCTCGACACGGGCGCCCCCCGCCGGTGCAGGGCGCAGCGGAAGGAGCCCGGGTGCGTGGTGGGCGAGCACGCGCACGACCGCGGCGGGGACGCCGCGGGCACCGGGAGGCGCCGCGCGGGCGGGGGAGGCGCGCGCGAGCGGACGCCGCGGGCGGGGGCGGCGCGGCTTCGTCTGGAGAGCGGCGGCGGGCGGCGAGGGTGCCGCCGCCGCCGCAGCTGCCACGGCGCTCGGCGGCCGCCGGGACGGCGCGGCCGCTCTCGCCATCGGGGTTCCAGACGCTGGGCGCGCGGGAGGAGAGCTTGCTTGGTCAGTGGCGGCAAGTGGCAGCCGGTTTGATTTGGTAGCGGGTGGGGGGGTGGTGGCGTTTCGGCGGTGGTGCGGCCAAACCTAGGGTCGCCGCCGCGGCGCGCTACTTATAGCGGGCGAGCAGAGCAGGGAGTGGGTGGGAACGGTCCAAGGTCCAACCCAGGTGGCGCTGGAAGTGGGCCCAGTTGGGTGGAGTTGGGCCGTGAGATGGAAGACCGTTTCGTTGGTTGGGTCGGAATCTGGAAGCTGGACTAGTCTCCTTCTCGAACATGGCCATTTTGCTCCTATGATGCTGCTGCTGCTGCTAAAATAGTAAAATCACATGAGTTTGGGGGATAAATGGGAACGCCAGTTCGTCAGATGAGTTCTGATGATCGCGTTGCATAGCAGTGTAAGCCGAACTGAACAAGGGAAGCTCAAAGGAGTGGTGCAAAGCCGCAAATGCTGCCTGTATGAAGCAACCAAGCAGTCGATTGAAGGTGAGACGCTGAAGGAGTACAAACCGACTCATCATCGACTGATTCACCAAAGGTCCGGGCCGGCTTCAGAATACGTCTCACTTTCGGCGCCTGATGACTGAATATGAATTGCGCGAGATGTTTTGGTCAGTCACTGCACTAGTGCTGCCGATTAGATTCGACAGTGGTCCTGGCCCCTGGGAAGTTGGAGACTCATGAAACAAAACCGTTCCGGTGATCTTCTAAATCGCACCTGGCACACACACCAGATTACTGAGTTAGTAGCCACCTGGTGGAACTCATTCAGACTTTCAGAAGAGTCTCGGAGAGGAGCTGCAGGCTGCAGCTGGTGGCTGCAGGTTTGTATTGTACTATTTCCCCTTCGTATTATACAGAGCACCACCGAGTGCTTCCTTCTCTTCTCGCCGCAGATCAATCTAATGATTATTTCGCTAATCAGTGATCACCGCCATTAACCCTTTCTTCTACCTCTTGATCGCCCTATTAAGCACTGATCACCTCCCACCGTGCATCCCTCCATGAAACGACGGCACAAGAGTTAAACAAGAAGCTAATTAACTAGCTCGTCCAGTTAATTACTTTCTCTTGGCTGGCCTTGAGCTGATTCATCAAGCAATCAGATTCTACTGCTCCATGGACCAAGATCGATTCATGCAGCTTGGCCACAGCCATGGCTGGAGGCAATTTCATTTTCACCTAGGCTTGAGGCGGTCCAGCGCGACGTAGGCGACGACGCGGTAGCCGACGAGGAGCAGCGCCATGACGCAGACGTCGACCCAGTGGTTGTTGAGCCCGACGGCCTTGATCGCCGGGAATTCGGCCACAGGGCACATGGCGCCGCCGCCGCAGTCGTAGTAGCCGCCGCCGTTGGGGAACTGGATCCCGAGCAGGAGGCGGTAGCAGTAGAAGCTGTAGTTGAGCCACCGGAGCCACGCCACGAACGGCGGGATGTGCTGCACGTAGTACCCGCCGGCGATGAGGAAGACCATGGTGATGACGGAGGCCAGCGTGGTGCCCTGCTTCACGTCCATGAGCACGGCGCCGATGGCCAGCCCCAGGCTCTGCGCCACCAGCACGCTGTAGAGCACGACGGCGAGCGAGAGGAGGAAGGCGCCCGGCCGCGGCGCCAGCCCGCCCATCCAGTACAGGATGACCACGAACGCCGTCGGCAGGCCGAGCTCCATGGGCAGGTCGGCGGCGGCGCGCGCCGCCAGGTAGGAGGAGAGCCGGTACATCCCCGACGAGCGCTCCTTGAGCAGCATCGGCCGCTCCAGCGGGAACGTGAACACGGCGTTGTAGAGCGGGAAGAAGCCCCAGAAGACGGAGAAGAAGAAGATGAGCGCCGTCCGGTCCTGCAGGTGCGACGCCGGCGTGCGCCACCACAGCAGGCCCGCCAGGCTCGCCACGCTCACCACCTGGAACACGCGCAGCTTGTTGAACGACTCGTGCCGCCGCTCCTTGAGCCCGCGCTGGAGCAGCACCAGGAACTGCGTCCACCACCCCGTCGTCCACTCCGACGGCCCGCGCCGCCGCGCCGACGACGGCGCCTGCGGCGGGGACGCCGCCGCGGCCGGCTCCCGCGCGCAGATGTCCAGCTTCACCGCCGGCGCGATGTGGCGCTCGTACGCGGCCGCCAGCTTGGCGCGCACCTCCTTGTGCTCGCTCTCGCTGCCGCCGGCCACCGCAGCCGCCATCCGCGCCTCGCCGCCGCCGTCGGCGTCGCCGCTCGTCGTCTGCGGCGCGATACCTGCGTGCACAGCGCAGCGCGCGTCAGCGCCCACAGTGATCGAAACAGAAAGGCTCCACGAGCTCGACAGGTGTCCGCCATTTTTCAGAGAGATCGATCGAGCCACTGGTCGTATGAAAAAGGAAACATTCAAGATTGGATTGGAGAGGGAATGATGATGGGAGGTGTGGATGATCCATGATTGGGAGTGGACAGAGGAGTGTGTCCCTGTCCATGTCTCCCCCCACCCAACCCACAACTGGATCATTGCCCTTGCCCATTTTGCACCTTTTGCGACACTCTCCTTCCAGTGGTGGTCGATTTTGGAAAACTAGTTGAACTAATTGTCCAAATATTTGCGTTGGAGGCGAATAGAAATATAAGTTTTTTCCTCACAATTATCTTCGTACTTTGATTAATACGAGAATTTTGATATGTATTTTCCCCATTTGTAAATTATGTAGGAATAGTTTACCTACTTTGCAACTTGAATCTAACTGATCCTTGAAGTAAATCCATGCAACTATCTAATTCATGAAGACGAAGGTGAAGATGAAGACGAAGATGGTGATGGATGCTCATGGTGATCATGACGCAGATCAAAGGGGGAAAAAAGCTAAAAGAGACCGTCACTCTCCTCAGGGGACCCCCAATGGGCCAGGAGACCAACCGCATGCGCACACCGTATCAAGAACGCAATCTTGGCACACATTTGTTTGCGCAGCTCACGCTCCCCTCCATATATGTGCTCATTTCTTTTCGTTTTCTTTATGTTTTTTCAAGCCCGTGGTATTGTTCTGCGCTTTACTTCGTTCTTAACTTTTCAAGGTGGTTAACTGAACAACTACTGTCCAACGGAACCGATTCCTCTTTGCTTTTTCGTTAAACATTAACCGAAACTCGCTATGTGGGCCGTCAAGGGACCTTGGTGACCCAATTTATAATAGAAAGAAACGAAACAGAGGTGCGTATATGGTTGTGAAAATAAATTGTTCCTCGGTTACCACTTTCACTCTGTTCGGCTGGCTGTGACTAGTGGTTGGTGCTGATTTCTTGTGAAAGAAAAGTACTGCTGACTGGTTGGTGGCTGGTGCTGATTCGATGTGAGAGAAAATCGCTGCTGGCTGGTTGGCTGACAAGCCAGCAGAACAGAAAAAAAATACTGGTACCACTTCTGGATCTTGGTGGAAAACTAATTATTCATGTGAGAAGTGGCATATGCGGGCTTTTCGAACCACAGTAAAACACAAGCCACCTATAGGGCCGGTGATTTAGGTGAAGAAAATGGTAATGCAGGCATGTGTCCTTTCCAATGCTGGAGAGTTTGCCCAATTGAATTTTGTTTTCATATGGCCTACCAGGAATTAGCTAGCTAGCTTAGGGCTGAATTTCTCGCCCACCTTGGCTCTTGCTAGTGAGGAGAATGGATGACGTCAGCGCAAGGAATGGAATGGCACATGCATGCCAATGTGTGCCCTATGAATTGGAAGGCATCGTGAAAAGGTATAGAGAGAGAGAGAGAGCGAGAGTGGGGGAATGAATATTTGTGCGAGAATGGGTGGCGGCGGCGTACCGTTGGCGAGGTCGAGCATGAGGTCGGCGGGGTTGAGGGACAGCGGTGAGGCGAAGCCGACGGCGGCGAAGTAGGAGAGCGCGTCGGCGGCGCGGCCGTAGTAGATGGGGCGGCCGTCGGCGGACAGCAGCAGCACCTTGTCGAACATGTGGTACAGCCGCGACGACGGCTGGTGGATGGTGACCACGACGGTGGGGCCGCCGTCGGCCGCCATCCGGCGGAGCGTGCCGACGATCCGGGCGGCGGTGGTGGAGTCGAGCCCGGAGGTGGGCTCGTCGAGCAGCAGCAGGCTCGGGTCGACGAGCATCTCCAGCCCGATGCTGACGCGCTTGCGCTCGCCGCCGGACAGCCCGCGCACGCCGCGCACGCCGCCGACCATGCTGTGCGCGACCTTGGCGAGCCCCAGCTCCCGCGCCACCGCCTCCGCCTGCGCGCGCTTCTCGGCGGCGCCCAGCGCGCGGGGCAGCCGGAGCAGCGCCGTGTACCACAGCGTCTCCGCCACCGTGAGGTGCGGGTACAGCACGTCGTGCTGCGTCACGAACCCGGTGCGCCGCTTGACGGCGCCGGAGAAGGGCTGCCCGCTGTAGGTGATCTTGCCGGAGAGCGCCGCCCCGCCGCCGTGCCGCCCGCCCAGCGCCGTCAGCAGCGTCGTCTTGCCGCTCCCCGACGGGCCCAGCATCGCCAGCATCTCCCCCGGCCGAACCACGCCGGACATCCCGCTGATGATCGTCTTCTCCCGCGCCAGCGACGACGATGACCCCGCCGCCGCGTTCTTCTTCCTCCTCCCGTCCCCGCCGCCGCCGCCGCCGACAGCCATGCTCCTCGCCGCGGCGCACAGCTTGTCGCACCATCCGGCCGTCGGCTGCCCGAGCTTCACCTTGTACACCACCTCCTCGAACTGCACGCACAAGAGACCATGCATGTACACGTCGCATCAGTCATCACCATGAGATGTATACTATTACTAATTAACATTAACATACTTACATGTATATATACATTAAGAAAAAAGCATACGGTGAGGTGGTTGGTTACCTTGAGGACGAGAGGGAAGGAGTTGGCGGCGGGGCGGAGGCGAGCCGCAGCGGCCGACGACGGCGGGCTGGAGGTGGTGGGATGGACGACGGCGCCAGAGGAGTTGGTGGTGGCGACAGAAGTAGAAGAGGGAGCGCCGCCGCCGCCGCCGCCGCCGCCGCTGCTGCTAAAGGTGAGCAGCATGTGAGGAGGAGGAGGAGGAGGCGGCGCTGCTGCTCGGTGGCCGCCACTTGCCGCTGTCTGCTGCTCATCGTGCTCCAGCTGAGGCGGCATGGCGATCGATGATCGATGTGGCTTTTCGATCCTGTCTCTCTCTCTCTCCTCCCTGTGTTATCACTTCACACGATCACAGTATGCGTGTAGGTAGTGTTGGAGCTTAACAATTTTGGTTTGCTAGCTGCTTCCACTCTCAGCTAGCTAGCCCTACTTGATTGATCAGCTGCAAGTGTGGTTCTGGAGTGGGCTGGGCTCATGGCAAGGTATTTATCATAGAAGGGGCAGGGGAGGGGAGGGAAAGAGGGGGGGGGGGGCCTACCAGGTGGGCCAGGGGACTAACACTTGTTGCTGTCACATTTTTATTGGCCAGGGTATAGTTACAAGGGGAAGTGGTACTTGCTACTAGTGATCACTGATCAGTACCAAGCTGCAATTAACAACTTAATTGTGTGGTGTGGGATAACAAAGTAGCATCATGTCACCACTAGCTGTATATGTATCCAGTTACAGGTGGTACACTACGGGGCCGGTTTACACTCGGCAAACAACAGCCGGCAAAGAGCTAGTTTGCCGTGTGCTACATCTCGGGCACACAGCAAACACTTTGCCGTGTGCAATATTGGCCCCACGGCAAAATAAAGTGCAACGGCAATAGCGACCCGTTACGGTTTCAAAAAATTTGCCGTGTGCCAAATGTTTGCCGTGTGTTTTGTCCGTTAGCACACGGCAAAATACGTGAACCCGTTACGGTTTGAAAAATTTTGCCGTGTTGTTATTGTTTGCTGTGTGTCTCGTTCTGCTGCACACGGCAAAAGAGTCCTTTGCCGTGTGCATGCTGTTTGCCGTGAGCTTCATTTGAGGCACACGGCTAAAGGGTCCTTTGCTGTGTGCCCGAGTTTTGGCTCACGGCAAACAATTGGGCACACGGCAAATATTCAGTTTCCGTAGTGGTAGTTATTGGTAAAGAGGGGTTTGCTGGTATGGTGGTGATCGTTGTAGGTTTTGAGCTTCTTGTTGTTGGTTGGGGGGGGGGGGGTGCATATGGATCCCTGCATATATGGATGATGGGTGGGTGGTGGATATATATTCAGTAGATAACATATCCTTTGGTGTTCATGCATGTTTCAGTGAATTGGACACTTTGTTTATTTCCAACTGGGAATTCATCTGCAGGTCCACAAATGCAACAAGTTCGGTTTGGTGCAATCCAATGTTTAACTCTTTGATAAGGAACAAAATGGATATAATTATATAAGAGAGCTGAAACTAAAGTAGCACTCATGGTCGATCTTTCAAAAAAAAAAGTTAAGTCCCAACTCACACGAAAATGGGCCATGACATTCCCTTAATTATTCCACTGTTTCATGATCAAAATATTTAAACATAAAACTCTGCACTATTACCTTGTAAATATCACAATCTTATTTTTTACAAAGAAATTGAAGTCTTATATATTTGGCAACCTTTAAAGTTGTGCTATTAGTTACTTTATGCAGTTCATATCAACAAAACAATAATAATATGATAGCACTACACACTGTTGGATTGTCTTTTTTGTTCAACAACATCCAAAATATGATCATTATAATGTGCTCCCTCTGTAAAAACGAATGAATCGACAAGATAACAGAGGGGAAGATTCAAAGACTGCGCCGCCAAAACTGGAACAAGGACACAAGTGATTATTAACACTACTTTGTCTTGTAGCTTGCTTGACAGCTTAACCCCTTCTGTGTGAAATGAGGATGAAGTATCAATTGCGTGGTGTTGGCATGTGTTAGCCTTTGCGGCGTGTTACGTTGCAACCCCATTAACGAGTAAAACTTATAGTAGTGGGGCAATAATTGTGGAGGCTGACATAAGGAAATCTTAATAACTTTCGTTTTCAAAATGTTAGGACCGAGCTCCTAGCCTTTAGCTCTAGTGTTTCCCACCCTCTGTTTTCATTTGTGATGCATCTCTTCTAGACAATTTCTCGAAATGCTTTACATGCATCTAGCTGTTGCTGATCACCTTGAGATACGCATCCTCTCGATAATCTATATAGAGTGCCTACAAGCTATAGTGCTTGTATCACAAATTCACATTAAAGTTACATATTACAGATTACAGACTTAGTGCATAGCATTTACATATGTACAGATTACAGACATAGTGCATAGCATTTACATTTTACAGACATTTCTGCACATCTAATCTCTATATTCCCACGACTCTTGCATATATACATTGACATGAAGGTTCGAACCTCTGTCACAAAGACTCGGATTAGTATCTACTAGTCTATTAACCCGTGCTCCCGCACGGGCTAGTTAGAGATATCTAATAATTATCAATCTCACGCTCTTTTTAACTAATTAAATATTCTAATCCAGTACTGTAAAGATATATATTTATCATTATATATGTAATTGTAATAAATGTGATTGATTTAGTCACTAACAATTTTTTCTCACTTTGCATCACATCTCCATATATGTTTGATATGTATTTAATTGAACACTTTGTTTCAGCTATGTGAACAACATGAAAATTGGTATTCTTATCTCTTCTCTTATACATGAATATATGGTGACACAAATTATTATTAGTATTTCTATATAAATAATAACATAAATAATATATTAATGATGATAGAAATAGTAATTTAGAATTTTATATGGACATGCTTTAAGATTTTATTATAATAATATAATTTTGATTCAAATTTGGGATTTATTTTAACTTTTTATTATGATATTATTAAATAATATATATGAAAATTTAAGGGGTTATTTGATATTATTTTATAACAGCATAAGTGGGTAATTTACATAAAAATTAGGGGGTTACTTTAGATTATTTTTTTATAATGGCAGAGGTGGGTAATTTAGATACATGTTTAGGGGGCTACTTTAGTCTATTTTTATAATGGCAAAGTTGGGTAATTTATTAGAAAAATATAACAGATCCAATGACTATTATGATTAGAGTTGCCGAATTGATGACTGGATGTTTCTGATTTTTGTGAGAATTTATAGGATTTCTCTATTTTTTCCAAACTGTCCACCTATGATCTTAGGTGCTTCACCCGAAGGCTTCAAAAGGAGCCTCCAATTAGTAATAGTAAGATTTTGCTTGAGATGACCACAGATACAAGTTTGAATCCTTATTTATAACAAATTTCATTATAATTAAGTTAGGTTGGAAGTTTGCATTATTGAGTTGCATGCGCCAACCAATTCAACCCAAAAGTTTAAGTTGATAAGAAGTTGACAATTCATTTATATTCCAACACTCCCCCCTCATTTAGAGGCCCCCTCGGACCTCAGATGTGGAATAAGAGCGAGCAACAATTATCTATTATCTTATTATTTGGCCAACAAACGGAGCCTCCACGTTCGCTCTCAAGGCGTAGAAATTCCTACGTTAATCAGAGAAAAATAAAAATTACCCACCACTGTCATTACGATAAAAATTAGCATAAAATACCCCTGTGACTAATTAAAAATCACCCACAAATACCATTATGAAAAATTAATTGTAAAATAAAAATTAGCCTAAAATACCCTTGTGCCTAATTAAAAATCACCCACCAATGCCATTATGAAAAATTAAATATAAAATACCATTTAGCTATGTATCAGTTACAAATATATACTATTAATAAAAACTAAAGCTAACAACAATCAATCAAAATAAAAGGAAAATAAAAATAATTATCTGCATAATATTATTAAAGCTCAACAAATCAAATTGTTATTATAGGTAGATCATAGTTGAATTGTTTTAATCAACAATAAGACATAATTTACGATAATGAACATGAGGATGTATATATGGTAAAAAAATAGTATAACCTTTAAGTAAGGATACAACGACATGCAAATTTTTGAATTTTCAATACTAGCCGCGCAAATACGCGGGCTATACGCCTAGTTTTATTTAATTGCGCTAACCAGGATTCGAACTCGAGACCTCTAGCTTTGATACCATATTGAGTTGTATGCACCAATTAATTCAATCTAAAAGCTTAAGCTGATGGAGAGAGATGGGCAATTCACTTATATTCCAACATGTGCATGCATGACTAAATATATAACGAATAGAAATAGACATAAATATATAACAAAGTAAATGTTTGTGTGAAGTGAGCAGACCATACATTAGTTAGTCCCATAAATTTGGAAGGAAATAATATTTCCTAACTTATGGTTATTAATTGATCTGCTGTAAATGTTTTTGCAAAATAATTCTCGTGAAATCGAGCTGTCCTTGCACACAAGCGTCTAGAAGCTTTCATGATGGAACACAAAGTAATTAAAGACCATGTGAAGTATATGGACTCAAGAGAATATGATTGCGATACCCAGCTGTTGTTGGGTGCGCTCTGACCCAAATTATTTTTTGTAAAAATAATATATAAGTACACATGCCCTGATCAATCTTTTCCACTTTTTATTCTTGATAAAATGAAACACCGTGTCTTCTAACACAATCCCCCTTTCTTGTGTGTAATCTAATCTAGCGCACCAATTGCCAGCTTTATTCCTTTATTTTTCTTGTTCACCTGTTCATTTTATTTTTTATTTCTTCAGATCATCACTACAAGAAAACCGAACAAGATCGCTAAATATTCTAGCTAGACCACAAAGAAAAATGAAGTGACCAAGGTAATTTACTTCCAACCAAACCCAAACAAAAAACAGATACCCGTGTTAGCACACATTGTTTATGCGACGACTGATTTCAAGCTAGAAAGCATACTAGTACTGTTCAGAATCATTCGAGAAATAGAGAGATCTTGAAACAAGATCTTCCTTTGGCCAGTGATGTCACATTAACAATAAAGCCCAAAACTTTGGCTACTTGCAGGACAAGCGCGGCCCCAGCACCGCCTTTACTTGCAGCAGAAAGCAAGATGCAACAATGCAGATCAAATCCAAATTACTAATGCATTGGTCACAGCTGAGAGCAATACTGATGTGAGTGAGACCTGTTGTATCTAGCTGCAAGGTAATTACTAATAAGAGACAGCACTTAGAGAGAAGCCTGAGTGTTTGCAATTCCCAGTCTAGCTTCTTGCTCCAAGGCTTTAGGTGCCTAACGATAATTTATGCCACTCATGCATGCATGTCGCCAGATTATTTTTCTATAGGGAGCTGGTGAATCTGTGCCACTCACGTCAAATTGTCATCTGAATTTATGCTGCTGCCACTAGCCTCTTTTCTCTCCGTCTCCTCATTTCTATCTTTATTTCTCTTTTTTTCTTTGTCACCTTTTTACTTCTTTTTTCTTGATGGCCTATACGCTAGCCATAGCTAACAGCTACAGATTGTGTAAAGGCTGCCGGTTTGAGATATCTGGTAGATTAACTGTTTTGTTTCATGTGTTAGCTTTGCATAACCATGTGCAGGCAATGATGCATCTGAGGACCAAAACCAGCCACATCAAAGGTGCAGTAGTACAAACCAAATCAGCTGGGGTTCCTTTGCATGACATGGAAAAAGTATGGTGGTACTTGTTCAGTTTTTCCCCAGCAGCTTGCATTCATTGCATGCTTTCCTCTGCCTGCTTTGGCCACAATGATCATGATGTGGGCTCACAAAGTTTAGCAGTGACTCAACATAAAGACGGCGTTAATTTTTATGTTTCCGACCGCATGCTTTACTAAGCGAAAACTACACTGATCTCAAAGCAAAGCCGATGATTCACATCTTAACTTGCCGTCAGAGATTGATCATACGTCACCATCTAGAGATCTGTGCAGTAGTTTTGTTTTTAGAAAGAGTACAAATTAAGCAGGAGACCTCCTGAAATTCGGTCTGATGGAGTTGGGTACCATGTGCTGAGCCTGAGATATTGTAGTCTAATGAGCTGAAATTCAGATGTGTCATTGCTCTAATTGTAATGTAGCAGTTGTAATCTAGCCTTTATTGGAGGATACTCTCTTTTCTGTGGATGGTGTACTTTGAGCCAGCTTATTGGTTGGGCATGTATGTATATGATTGTCATGAGTAGGCGGCAGACTCAACTGCTACATTCAGAATCTAGTGAGAGGCAATTGAAGATACTTGATTATTTTTGCATCCATACTACTCAATCTCCCTCATATCATGTGATCTTGTTCCAGCATCAACTAATAACATCTGCTGCCTCAGATATATGCCAAGGAATTTTCATATTGCTCAACTCAGTTGGCTTGGCTAGTGTGCTCCACTCGTCCACTGATCAATTGCTCATGTGTCCTTTTCACATATCAAACAGGCAATTTGGGCACCATTGGTACACAATTCGTGACCGAATAAGAGTACGGAATGATGGATATACATGATGAGCATGGCCTGATGGCGATGCATCAGTGTCGATCTGCTAGCTAAGCTTGCACTTGTGTTAGTTCCTCATGATCGTCAGTCCACCCGGAGGATCACAGGAATATATGTTAAGTCGATGATCTATGGACCAACAGCGCAAGATCGGTATCGATATAGATACCCACAAACTTGATCCAGGTATGGTTATGCCCTTTATGGACTGTGTGATCCCTACGTCCATTGGTAATGCCGGCATGTGATCCTGATTAGATTGGGAGAATCCCATGCAATGCGCATGCGCAGATATGATCGGTGTTTAATGAAATGCTAGTGTGAGTGCACATATAAACATAGCTGCTAATGCTGAATTCTATTAAGGATCTGCTTAATTCCTTTCTTCAAAGACCAGAACAGGCATCTGGGAATAGAGCATGCAAAAAATTAGCTCGATCACTAGTACTAGTACACAGAAATGTGTGTGTATCACGCTTGGCATATATTGACTGAGCTTTAGCGAATTCTTTCTGGATGCATAGGTTCTCAAAGAACATAGGGGGGCAATAATTCTGCGAGAATATCGACTTTTTCTTGGGTTTGTAGGAACAATTAAAAGGAGCGTTGGACCGGAGGATAGGACCTCTAGTAGAGACAGATAGCTAGATGGATGGATGGATACTCATGTTTGCTTGTGTACTGAATGTAATCTAATTTGTGTCTACTATGTCTTTAGAGCTTGGCCCCTGTGTTAGGAGGGCATCTTTCTTTGTGGATACATGAATAATGCCCACGATGATAGAATATTTAAGAGGGCCCCCCCTTGATGGAATATAGTTAGCTAGTAGCAAAGCAAGTATATATGTGTCCTTTTGGTGTGGGGTTGTTGTATAGCTCTAACAAGCTAGATGCATATATGCCAAGAAGTGTGCATGAAAGGCACATGCTGCCCACCACAGGCACACACACACACACACACATATGTGCAAGCATCACAGTACAACATGTATGCAGTGGAGCATAGCTAGGGTGATAAGATATTATACATGTATAGAAAATAGGGCATCAGAATTCACAAACAACAAAAGGGCATCCCTGTTGTGAAGGACTACCTTTAGGGTTTGTGGGGTGACTGTGCGTTGAGGGAAAGGCAGGGAATGAAGAGAGCTCAACTCATCAAATCCATGTGCTCTCTCAGAGCCAGTCGTCCCTCCTTTGTGCAAGAGGCCCGGGGCAGCAGATAGCAGCCAACAATGAGACAGAAAGCCTAGCAAAAAGGAGGTAAATAAAGAGGACAAAAGGGGAGGCTGTTAATTGTTTGTGAATGGTGCAGCAGGGGGAGAAGATGATGAGTCAATTGGATTCTCAAGTACCTTATAAGAAGGTTGATGAATTTTTTAGCTGGCCCAGAGAAAGAGGGGCATCAGTTCACTACCCATTTGCGTATATACATATATATGCATCTATATGAATTTCATGCACCCTTTGGCTTTTGCAAGATAGCAAAAAGAAAAGAAAAGAGAAAAAGGAGGTAGACAGTGGATGGTTGATCAGGTTCCTTTGAGAGATGCCGCTGCATCCCCTCTACTATGTCTCTTCCTTTCTCCTACATAATCAACAGTTCTGTACCTAGTTTATTGTATGTGATCTATCAGGAGCCCAAGCTCAACTAGAAAACATCTAAGATCTATCATCCAGATCTTCATTATTGCTGCTCAAGTGAAGCTAGGATACATATGTCTATGTACAGTGGCCTAGTGGGGTTGTTCAGTATATATATTCACCAGGCATCCACAATTTTATAACAATCATCCCCCGTTTATGTTTTCGTCCTCGCTTGCTCATAAAACTCTCCCTAACCTTGGATTGCTGAACCACCCAAAACATCCACAATCACAAAGGCTACTAATCGCACCCGGATAACTCGCAACCCAGGAGTAGAACTAACAAAAAGCTAACATGGTGATGCCCACCAGATCTTGTGCCTGAGATCTTCACTTGCCTCCATTGGCCCAAATAAAAACGCCGCTGTGTGGACAAGCGGCCACCACATGCAACCCCCCGGCCGGTTCCACATCAGGGCCTCATCAATCTGATTATCCTTTTAACTACCTGTTGCACGATTACTTACTCCTCGGCCTGCACACGCGTGCTCAGCTCGGAGACATGCGCGCATCAAACTGCGGCGCATGCCAGCTTGAGTGGCGCGCACTCAGGGCACAGCCTGGGCCTCACATGTATATTCATCATCCTGATCTCTGATTGAGCTTGCTTGCTGGTTCGCAGAGTGCGATTTCCGCGCTCCGGTCCAAAATAGATGCCGTCTTAGTGTGCTGATATTGATGTGGAAGCATATATAAATTCCTCATCATTTATCTGGAAGAAACATTTTCCTCCAAATAATAACATTGCTATAATAATTGCTTTTTTAATTGGTTCACAAGTGTCAAGGTAAACCGGCCCGTATAACATGAAAATGATGAGACCACATGTGTCGTTCATGTTATGCAGTTACTCCCTTTTTTTTCCTGTGTAGGTGCGCCATTATATTGGTGCAGTCTGACGAGCAATATTCTTTGCCGGATAAGGTAAAAAGTGGAACAAAGGAAGATTATATTCTGGCTATCACGCTTGCAATGGAAGGGAGTAATAGCACATGTAGTTTGTGAATCGACACGTCGATGGTAGCACGTAGCTTGCCATGGTTTCACCTCAAAAGCCAACAATTAAGCCTCTAAATAAGTCCTTGGCAGTAGAGGAAAAACACACTTAGATATGAGAGATAGAAGCTTTAGTCACCATTTCTTCCAATTGAAATCATAATCAATCAATGTAGTCTTTTAGTTCGATCATATATATCGGAAGAGGAAAATAAACTGATCTTTTTGGGAGAGAAAGGACCAAAGAGAAAAACTGCTTCTTTTGTATAAAGCATTGATAAAGATTACTCAAGAGAAATGTTATTTTATTATGAAAAGTTAGAGCTCTTTTTCCATAAGTTTTTCCAATTTATAAAAAAATAATGGTTCCTGTTCTTTCACAATAGAAGTGACATAATTCACAAGCATAATAATTTTTAGTTTACTCTTCTTTGTATCTCTCTTGAAAATACTTTCCTAGACCCTCACTCTCTGTTGTATCTCCTTTGCCACACTACTACAGAAATGGTTTTTAGGGGCGGGTGCTTGCAATATTTCTTCGAGTTGATTCTCTCTCGGAGGTGCTTCTTCACTATGTTTATTCCAGATCATGTAGTTGTCTACGAAACCACTAATCAAGACATGCGATCTAATCACAGTTGTATCGCTGAATACTCTCATATTTTTGCAGAGTTTGTACGGGCAATGTATCAGCTGTGTCTTCTCAATTCTTACATGGTTTTCCGCAACTTGAATAAATTTATTAAGATGTCCACGGAAATATGCATCCGTCCTTCGTGCTTTGTACATCCATGTCCTATCCATCTCTAAACACCAACAAAAAATCAATAAATAATTTCAACAGATTAAAACAATCTCTTAAATAATATTGGAAATAAATGCTAAATAACTCAACAGCTAAGAGTAGATATTGGAAACAAATAAAAGGGGAAAATTCAAACCCCAACCCATTACATTATGTGCAAAAAAAGGGAAAACAACTCTTTTTCTCTCTCCTTTATATATCTAGTAATTTGTTTTCCTATAAATGAGGCTAAAACAAGAAAATTAGTTGCAAATAATTACATAATTATGTTCTCCAACTAATTTAGCATAACTTTATCCAAAAACTCAAGGCAAATCGTGGCTTAAATGGTAAATCCACCCAATGGAGATCTAGATCTAGCTAGGGAATGTGAGAGCAATTTAAGCTTTCAAATTAACCCAAAAGCTTAGGAAAAACATAGAGTTAGAGTTAGCATCTACTTACCTCCTAGAGCCCCAACTCCAAGAAAATCAAGTTCAAAAGCTTCCCTCCTCTATTTTTGATTTATGGCATTTTCGGACAGCACCTCCCCCGAGAAGAGAGTGTTCTGTTGCGAGGAGGAAGAAGCTCTCGTGCTTAGATATTTATAGTTTTTTCAGGGGCGGGTGACCCCACGAACCGCCCCTAGAAAAAAATTTCCAGGGACGGCTGAAGCCATCAGCCGCCCCTGAAAATGGGGCTCATTTTCAGGGTCGGCTGATAGCACCAGCCGCCCCTGGAAATTAGATATTTAGTGGCGGCTGACAGCATCAGCCGCCCCTGAAAATGGGACTCATTTTCAGGGGCGGCTGATGCCACCAACCGCCCCTCAAGATCTGTTTCTAGGGGCGGGTCAGCTGCTACAGTACCCCCGCTCTTTTTGTAGGAGCGGGGTGCATTTAGACCCGCCCCTGAAAAAAAGGGGCGCCCCTAAAAATCATTTCTGTAGTAGTGCAATTCCTTCGAAAAAGAAAAATAATCCCCCCCCCCTCACATTCACAAACTACCGTAGAATGCACCTAATTTAGTTCTGAAAAAAAAATCGGACTAGTGATGAAGTTAAGTGGTGTGTCCAGTTGACTTCAGTTTTTTTAGATAAAGGATAGATACTATCCGGCTTCATCTACACAAGGTAGAATCAGTCCACTTATTACAAAATGAGTAAAAAGTTCCAAACACTCGCACAAACAAGTCTAAGCGAGGTAAATAAACTGAACAAGCTGACTTTCGTTGTCTCCACTAATTTCTAGGCTGAACTGGCCTATAACCTATATTCACAAGATCAGATATCAGTCCATATTTGGGAACCAAGATGAATCTACTAAGAGATTTAGTTAATGTGCATAATAGAAAATAGTGTGAGTGATGGAACAATATTGATTGTTAAACCTACACGTCAAAGCAGCTAGTGCTAAATATCTATATTATTGGCATAGGATATGTTGTATGTGCTGTCATTTTTGCACCTGTTTAAACTTTAACGCGCCACTTTCTCTTCTCCTTTGATTTTCAGATCATGGAATCACACAAAGACTAGAGAGGCATCGATCCTCAGTCTACACATATAGCTTTGGGTAGTTCTAGCTAGAGCTGAATAAATGCAGAAACGGCTGCCCGGCCTAAGCATCTATGAATATCTAGACTAATTTGGCCGGCGATTGTTTATTAGGACAATAGAATCTATTACTTGCGTTAGCATCAAGGCACATACTAACCATCCTTTTCACAGGAGAGCAAGGAGTGGAAATGTGTTACATTAGACTACTGCTGTGGCCGACAAAAGTTGTGACTTCTGAATTTACACAAACCTCAACATCTGTCATCACAAATAATATCAGGTGTGTTCAAGAACCTGTTTGGAAGGGACAGATCAATAATCAATTCTTTCAGGTGATGATTTGCATTATGTATTACAATTAGTTCTTATGGAAAACCTAAATATGCCTAGAGTTACTAGCTTGGAAAATATGTGATACAAATACTTAGAATCAGATGTCAGATTCTCAAATGGATGGAGATTCAATTAATTGGCCAGTTTTCCCTTGATAAATGGTGTCATTTGACTTTTTAATTGGGTTAGTGGCGCTCTATGAGGCATCCCACTAATGAACACACAGTTGTTGTGTCTTTAGGCCCTGTATTCCCTTACAAAGTGGGCCAACACTTTACATTGTTTTGCCTTTCTTCTACTAATAGAACTTGCAGCAAAGCTTTTTCTGTCATTTCAAAAAATTAATAAATTGGTTTATGAAAATGATAGTATTATGCAAAGCTACTTATGATGTTCCATAGTTCATTGTAAGTTAATTATTTTACCGCAGGTATCTATATGTGTGGAAGTTCGATTTGTTGGTGACAGTACATTTTTCTGATTATCATCAATTGGGTCCCCAAAAAAGCTTCATTTGGTAGTGGATCATGTATGCATATATGTGAAGTGATGTAAGTGTTAGTACACCTGAGTAGGTCTTTTTCTAACCTAGAATATAGCCATTATGAGCATATGAAATGTGAAAGCACTAGATAAATTTTTGTATTTTAGATGTCGCATCCTGTCTATACCCTGATCGGTAATGGAGATCTGGACCTGACGTTGTATCCTAGGACAAATTATAGCTCCCACTTACTCCATTTTCACGATATAACTTTCTGCAATAAAGTTTAGAACATCAATGATATGATAAAATAATACATCAGGTAGATCAAAATACCCCTATATATTGAACCATCAAATCGATTGTACCAAATAAACTTCTATTGGTCTTTGCTACTAATTAACTGCTCGGTGTTATTTGTATCAGAAACAGGAGTGGAAACTAGGGAGAAAACTAATAATGAGGATAGAGTTCACGTATGTGATATAACCAAAAACTGTTATCATTGACACAAAACCAACGGTACTTCGAAAAAGCATATCAAAATCAAAAGGGAATAGAGAGAAGTAAATAAAAAATAACCAAGGAATTTTAAGTTTTCGAACACATGAGCGGCTGATGTGCAACAAAATTTGTTTCTTTGTTTTTTTAACTTTTCCATTTAACCATTAATATTAGTGTCTAATAGAAAATAGTACAACCATCAATCTGAAAATGCAGTCACTCAGGTAGAGTTCGAACAGTATGTATGAAAATTTATTAGGTGTTAAGTACAATAAATGAGATAGCATATGCATAGATTCTCCCAACACCTGTGAGCTACCAGTCTAGTATGCAGAACCTATGCTCAACTAATATGCCGCACTAATCAGATGACGAAATATTCCCTAGGCAACCGAAAGATAAATATACTAGGAGGAAATTGGTAAAGTGAGTTTGAATTTAATGGATGCCTAACTAACAAAAAATAATTCTTGCTTTTTTTTAACTAAGAAGGAGATCAATACTTAAAATAGGTTATCTATGGGTAGGAAGTGGCAGGATGGATTCTCCAGAATCCCACTTCTAATGGTGGTGATCAATCATGACCTTGAGTCCCCAAAGAAATTACTCAACTTAACTATAGATAAATTAAGCTAATTATACTATAAGACCCATGCCCAGTTTCTTAACAAATTAAGGTCCTACCACAGAAAAAAGAACATAGTTAATATTCTTATTTTGTTCATTTGATAGATTAGCATCAATGCCCAGACCGACATATCCCGTATGACATCTGTTAGCACTTATTCCCTTAATTTATAGTAGGTGTTTCCCTTGAAAGATCCATATCTAAGTTCGTAAAATAGTTGGACACAAATAAGTATGTAAATATGCCATGTAAATTAAAAGATGCATTTTCATGTCGCTATAATATTTTAAAAAAATTAGAAACTATTTAAAAAGTTTGTATTATGGTGCTGATGCACGAGTGACCCCTATTTTTGAAACATAGAACTCTCACCAATAAGTGTAGTTTAGACATTTGCACAATAATCAAAACATAACTTTGGTAATCCTTCGCTCCATGATATATTTTAAACATAAAAAAGTTATACTAAATCCGAGGTATTAGTTACATTATAAAAATAAATTTTAAAAACTGTATTTGCTTACTATGTATGATAATAATTAGCAAGGGTATATTTTTAATTTTCTTCTTGTGTAGTACAAGCTAAATTAGTTGGTGGATAATGGCTAGCCTTGCTAATGGTAAAAAAGACCATGTTTTGAGTATCAAGTTTATTAGTTATTTCTTGAATATATAAATACCAAGAGATATTGTTTATCATTTGTTCTGGTAATAAAACTTTGGTCAAATTGTGTTTAGGGCAAGGTTTGTTAAATAATGGTCCTTTTTCTGTTTCCCAAATGAATATTCTTCAACACAATGCACATCCTTCCCCACCAAACCCAAAACTAAAAGAAAAACAAAACACATATCCCACACCTCCTCATTCAGAATCTGAAAAGATCTTTCAGATTTGTGCAATCTATAGCTAGTGCAAGCAAAGTTGTCATCTTCTTATCTTTAATACATATATCTAGTATAATTATGCTGATCTATAATATCCACAGAGTACTATTTGGAGTGTGTAATATGTGCATCCTTTCTCGCATGACCACATTGATACCCATTCTTCCCTGTTTGTTGCCTCCATTGCCTAACGTACCCACCATTACCTTTCTCTGGAGTGCTACTAGCAGTGTACTGTTACTAGCTAGGAATACTTGCAATTTGCAAAATTCTCTTGTTCCTGATGCAAAGGGCATTTGTACCCTACACGTGGCATTGATAATGAAGCATACATGCAGTCAGATAAGAATGAAAGACACATGCATCTATGCAATTGATACTATCTAGTTACATTTCAGAAATTATCTCTGAAGTCACAAATGGAACATTGTTATTTTAGACATGGAAGATTTCTGACCAATAGATACAATGAACACACGTATGTGTGTCTCGAATCGACAAGTGTCGCTTTTGATCTCTATCTAGGTTGGGCTATCAGGTAAAATGCAAAAATGATTCCTAGTGACCTTTATGCTACCATGCAAGTGAATCATATTTAAGATTCTACATTTGTGTTCATAATGTGCTAGGTACAGTCTAGATAGCCTATACAGTTTACTGTAGCAGTACATAGCAATATATTTTCGATAGCTCCATACTATATTTTCCGAGAGAGAAAATTACAAACAAATGTCCGAGGCATTCCAGTATTTCCACTAGGTGATATGGATATTTAGCATAGGATTCTCGATTTGGGATTCTAAGAAGTTCTTAGATCATGGCCTCATGGGTGACACTATTTAAGGACACAAGAAAAGCAACCTTTTTGTCCTTGAAGCAAATTAAATCCATTGAACTCAAATTATAAATTTGAATTCAATCAATTCACACCTAGATTTCACCAAGGATGACTCATTTAGATCTGGTACCCACTGAGTGTTATTATTTATTACTTTCCCTAAAAAATTACCCCTGATGCCAAAAAAAATTGCAAGTAAACCCTAAATTGTGGACACCTTTCATTATCAAGCAATATGTAGGCATTTAAACTAGGGATCACTTCCTCAATTCAGAGGTGTCTCTCCACTGTTCTTAGTTATATTATATTTTCCAAGGGTATTAGGCAAGTTTCTGAATTTGTTGACTCCCATTTAAACATTCTTCTAATTTCTTGTGATGTCCCCTTTGAAGTTTGTTTTTAAAAAGAGCTTCTCCATATATATGTGTTGGTATCAAACTCTATTTTTAGTACAATATTGTCTCTTGTGTTCTTGATTTAGTCAATTTTCTTGGTACTTGTACCTTATTGAGAAGATGATAGGATACATAGATGTCTTCTTGATTAAGCATATTGAGCGTTAAGTGTGCAGTAATCATGGAGTATTGAGTATTGTTGATGTTGTTCTCATCTGGTTCCTACAAGTAAGCTAGAGGAAGTTCGATGACTGGCCTATACTTTTATGTGTCGGCGCTAAGCAATATTTACTTGTTTGTATGGGGAAAAAAATGGCATAGTATTATGTTCAAGCCACCACATATATACCACTATCACCAAGCAAAGAAAATAAAGTAAGTACCTCCTGTCAGTAAAAGATGACGTTTTAGGCAGGAGAAGCAAACGTGCTCTCTGCCTGTTTTATTTGTCTAAGATGTCATTTTTTAATGACTGAAGGTAGTAATTAACCTCTAATGACTAGTGCACTCTGTGGATGGTTATGGGTCATCAGTTTGTGATTTCTGTGCTCAATCGTCCTAAGTGTTGTATTATTAAGTTGCTGTGGATATGCAATTATGAAAAATTCATTGTACATTTGAGAAACAAAGTTAAGGTTTGAACATTCTGTTATCAAGTAGTTATTTCTATATACTGGTTCTTTAGTTTGAAGAAGCACAATTCTAACACCTTTGGCAACTTAGATTGTGTTGGTGGCGAGTGCTTCCGGGACGGACGAACACTACAACAGTGAAGGAGCGCACCAGACGAAGTGAACAACTCCAAGTCAGAAACGAGGCTTCGCATAGTAAATTGGATTCCCTCTCTCTGTATTCAATGTGTCCCATCAATGTACAGGGGTCGGGTATTTATAGGTGACGGTTCACCTACCACCCTCCGTTATTACACCGTAATGCCCCCCTAACAACTATATTCCCGGAATATTCCCGGGGTACAACCGTATTTTTACATCATCTGGTAAATTACATCCGAGCCTCTTCTGCCCATTGGGCCCATTACAGCCAATTGGGCCCATTACAAGATTCTCCGCGCGGCTTTCGAAGCGCTCACTCTCTAACGCCTTCCCTTCCGGTCTTCGAGTTCGCAGTCGGCGCCCTGGTCTTCACCGTAGGCGCCTCGGTCTTCGCCTCTCTCCGCTTCTCTTCGTCTTCGCCTTGTGACGAACTGGTCTTCACCGCAGCCGTCTCGGTCTTCGCCTCTCTCCGCTTCTCTTCGTCTTCGCCTTGTGACGAACTGGTCTTCGCCGCAGAAGCCCCAGTCTTCGCCACTCTTCGCTTCTCTTCATCTTCGCCTGTGGCGAATCGGTCCTGGCCGCAGGCGCCTCGGTCTTCGCCCGAAGCCTGTAGGAGACCTTGTCGTTGCGGTCAAATTGCGCGCGGGCCTCCAGTCGATGGACGAAGGTGGTGCCCCCAATATTAGCCCCTCGGAGTCGTTGCCCATCCTTGGAGAGGCGATGACTTCGACTTCTTTTCCCGAAGCGCCACCCTTCGGGCCTCGACCCATCGCTTCGCGGTCCATCGAGGCCTGAGTCTTTTCAGTTTACCTGCTAAGCAACGGACCAGACATCGAGGCGTATTAAATGTATTAAAGAGTTAATCAGAATTAACTTGACTTTTTTCTTTGACGCGTCGCACGAGGATTCCGGTGCGAAAATCTGACATTGCCCTTCCCCGCACGATCCCTCCGCGAGAATTCTGGAGGGATAAAACAGGTTTTTCACGTCCCCCCCCCTCCTATATAAGTGGGGGTGAAAGGGCGGGGGACGGTACGCTTTCTTTGCTTTCCGGCGCCGAACTCTCTCTTGCTTCATTCTGCTTTTGTGCTTCTTCGTCTCAGTTTTAGCTCCTCTCCCATCGTTTGCGCCACGGCGAACTCTGTTGGTCCTGTGATGGCTCCGAAGAAGAGCTAGTTCCCGCCTACCACCTTCTTCGGTCCGACGAAGATGACTCTGGCGATGCTTGGAGAAATGGAGAACCAAGGGATACTGACTCCTGGCCTTGGACGTGTTCCACCGGAGATGGACACCTATGCGAAGCCAAGAGAAGACGAAGTGGTCGTCTTCAAGGACTTCTTTCCTGCTGGGCTTCGCTTCCCCCCTCGACCCCGCTGTCGTCGACATCTTCGCCCTGTACGACGTCTTCCTACACCACATGATCCCGAACTCTTTCGCCCGCGTCAACCTTTTCATGTGGTTGTCGAAGACCTGCCGCCTCTCCCCGACCCCGGAGAACTTCGCTCGGGTGATGCGGGTGCACTACCAGCCGAAGAGCATCCCCGTTCGTGGCTCTGACGGTGTCTCATCGGAGATGGAGCCCCAGTACGGGTGCTACACATTCGCCTTTCAACATACTGCTCCCAGCCCCGTTGGGGCGTCGAAGAATAAGTGGCTGGGGGACTGGTCTTTGTTCTGGTTTTACCACAAGGTGCCCCTCGACCCGGAGACGAAGCGCCATCCTTTGGTTGTTCAGAAGCTCGGAAATCTGGGCGACACCCCAAAGGTTGACGTGGCTCGCATCCCTGTGAACGAAGCCTTCATGACCGTCCTTCGTGAGGTGTTGAAAGTGCTCAGCATGCGCGACATAGAGTTGGTCGCATGCGGGTGCTTCCCCCTCAGAGAGGGCTGGACCATTTCCTCCTGGGCTCCTTCGGAGAGGGAAGTTTATGGACTTCCGATTCCCAACTTTAGCGAAGCCTTCGGACTTCGAAAAGAACGTAAGTTTTTTTACGAGGATAATAAGAACTTTTGTCTTCGTTTTCAGAAATAGATGTAGCGGAGGTGGAGACCCGCGCTGATGAGATGCTTGGACCAGTGTCCGGGAATGAATATGACTTGCTTCTGTCCAAACTTGCCGGCGCGCGAGGCAATCGGGTGTTTTCCTTCTTCGGCATCGAAGCCCCTCAGCGTGCTGCCGAAGCTCTTCTCGCTGTTCAGAAAGCAGGGGGAAAAGCTGGAGGCACCGGTGGCGTCACTGCCACACTTGAGAAGAAAAAACAGAAAAAGGGGGACGGAAAAAGGGGGGCTCTGGCCCTGGCGGAGGGAAACGCTCGAAGCTTCTAGACATAAGAAAATGTTCAGCCAAGTTCCAGCACATGAGGCTAAGGTGGTCCACCCACCACAATACCATCTATATAGGATGGCCAAACCGTCGTTTTCGTTTTTCCTAATTTTTACAAAGATAGTTCAGACACGATTCTATCTTTTTGAAAAAGTGTAATAACGCAACCCTATCGAGATGACATATGTGGTTGAATAAGCATGACAGGACATGATGCACCATGCTTTCCTGAATTCACCTTTGGTGTCTAGTAATAGCTGGGTTTGTTTAGCTCTTCCCTTCCCTTGCTCTTGCAGCCAGGAACAATATAATGTCACTGCCTTCTTTGTCTCCCTTTTCAAAGGCTCCCTTGGGAATCAGAGCTAGTTAATTATGGGTGATGATGCTGCAATGCAACACAATACAAAACACTGGCTAGCATCTCATTCTAGCATGGAGGTCTAGGCCTTGATTTGGCATATCAAGTATAACATTTTTTAACCTGTACTTCTTCTTGACAAGAAAGCACTGCTACTTGAGAATGCATTATATATTTGGGTGATGAAATCATTTGCAGTTTGGCGAGTTGGGGAGTTAGTTATGGGAATAGTTTGAAAGGTGAGGCCCAATGCCAACTAGGCTAGTTGCATTGAACTCCGACACTGATCTCTTCATCCGCGGCAACTTTACTCAAGTGAGCATCACCATCTGCTCGCCCCACGAGCTGATTGTATATACAATCTGAGCAAAGATGTCATCCAAGTTGATGATGAGCCTCCAAAAGAAGAGCTAAGATATCGTTCTTAGGGTGGCGAATTCGCTTTCGCCGTATTGCGTGTTACAACCAAACTTAGTAGGTGTGGTACGGGCAAACTTTGCTTAGTAGGGAGGGGACGTCAGAGTACAATCGTGCAAACACTTTTGGTTTGGATTTTAAATCAACATGAAAACCCTGAAACATGAGTCACCTGTATATTTCTCACATAAATATGGTGATTTCACTGCCCAACTCTAGGTTTGGATCTTATATCAACATGAAAAAAAAAAACTGAAACACAGTCACCAGTATATTTCTCACATAATTATGGTAATTTCACTTCCCAACTCTAGTCCACAGCTCAATTATTTGCACCTTATATAGTCATCACTAAAACTAAACACACTTCCACACAGATAAGGAACATGGAATCAAGCACTAAGTCGCATTGGTTCACTTCAGTTTAAGCATAGAACATGACTAGATTGGATCAACTGATCCACTTCTCTTAAAGAAAGAAGAGCAAAGTGAACTCACTTGGTCCACATTGAGTATGCCCAAAGGAAGGGGATGCAACAGCTAATTACAATATTATCCAAATGATGCACACTCAATTATCGATCCGGATGATAAGAAAGGTTTGATACTGGAGTAGTAATTGGTGAGGAAATTAAGCAAGCTGCAGACAGCAGCCATGTATCCTTCATTATGCAGGTGACTAACTCAGCAAGGCCTCTGCAAAAGGCAAAGCACGGTAGCAGAAGCGTAGGGAGGTTAAAGAAACCCAGGCATGCTGCCCCCTTGCTCCCTGGCGGCCAATGGCAGACCAGCCTAGTGCTCTATCAGTTCGGCCACAAGCTCCACGCCGGCGACAACACACAGCACACAACCTATCCCCATCTCAGCCGCGGCGAGACCATGGGCCGGCGGGTTTGGTGGGGCCTGATCAACAGCCAGATGGAGACGCGTGTAGGGAGGTAGATGCCGGGACACGTCTGCCTGGGACTGAAAGCACCAGTGAGTCTGAACTGAAAGCTCCAGTTCTGTGCCTGACACTTGCAACCGCACGACTGCCACCAAACCCTGCAATTTGCATCTGAAAACCCACCACCACCTTCTCACCTTTGCACAAACGGGTGATGAGCCTGATGCAGGATGCACATGCCTGATCAGTGGTCACTGATGCACCCACCTTGCATTCCCCTTCAATGAATGGAGAAAATGTGGGCATCCTCGAATTCATTTCTGTTCCCAGGTAAGATGCCACAGTGACAGTGGTCAGCATGCCAACAGTCGATGATCGCAGCATGCTTCTCGAGCTAGATCTTGCGCCGTGTCTCTGCATAGATGTTGCTTTCTATCTAGACAGATCTTGGCATGCCAGTCCTCTTTCTGTGGCATGATGTGCATGCGTGGTGCTGTTTCAGGAAGGTTCAACTGATCTTCTTGCCCCCAGGAACATGTCCAACAGCATCCTACAAGTTCCAGCCATGGAATCAGATTTGCTGTGAACTGTGAAGACGTTGTGCAAGGTGTCACCTTTTTCATCACACTTGCTTCCATAATCGGGGAAACAGCGCACTTCCCTTTCATGACTCCACTCATCTTTTCATTTTACCGAGTACTGTAACAAATTATTTACATCAACAAAATGGCGCACATAAAGAGTGACCTCCAGCTGAAAGCATGTCGAAGTTCATGCTGACAGGATCATGTGGGAACTCCCTCAAGAAAAAAAAGGATCTGATGAAATTGAAGTGCACAAACAGCTCTCCTGGTCATTCAGCCTGCGGCCAATTTGAAGTATGGCATGCAGCTGATACTGAACACTTTCGGCGATTGCAACCTGTCAACAAAAAAAAGAGAACACAGCATTGGCATATCATGTTCAGCTTTAGCAACACAGATACCAAAACAGTGAGAGAAAGAGACTAACCAAGCCTGTAAGAATTACAGCATTTGTAGGACAACAGTGGAGCAAAACCAATGTAAAGGTGATTCCAGCCTTCAGTGGTTCGCGAACTGCACCTCAAAGCTGAAATGCTGCGATTTGATGTGGTATTAAACTCATTCCTAAACTAGGAGGAAAAAAATACCTATGTCTAAAAATAAAGAGAAAACAAAGCTGCTTCTGAAACTAACCAGGAGTGAGCAAGTGTTTGATGCCCAGTGGTTAGAGTCCAATGTAGAGCCAGCCGGCCAGGGTTTGAGCCCTGGTCTTGCACCCAAAAAAAGGCCCCTTGTTGTGACACTGAAGGTTAAGAGCTGTCCAGTGGGTAGAGGTTCATTGTACAGGCCTTTTCTCGACCCTATCATTGAGTTTCTCTCAATCTTAGGCTTAAACCCAGGGAGGTCTTCCCCCAAGGGTCAAGTTTTTTGTTAAACACTACAAAAAAAATGTCAAAACAAGCAGAGGAAACTACCACATGAGGAAAGATTGAGACATGCACAAAAGCAGCACAATTAGCCCAGGTGCAGTATGAATTGACATCAGGTAAAAACATCATCAAGCAACTTGAACCACTTTTAGGATGTAATGCAGCACTTGAAGAAAAGAAGAAATATCAATCTATCGACAAGACTGGCCCTAAATACAGATGTGCCCAACAACAATGGAAGATGATTCGGACAAGAATTTTGGGGTGAGCTAACACAAATTACAGAACAGAAGTTGCAACATCATTAACTCACGGCACAGAAATGTCAGGGAAATGATAGAAGGAACATAAATGAGAGTTCATGAGAAATATTGACCTCATGTAGTCTTCGAAATATGTTAACCATTTGCAAGCACAGAAAAATATCTGAAAGGAAAGTAGATGAAAATCCATTGGCCATCATAATGTATTTGGGATCAATGTTAGGGCCTGTTTGGATGCTGAATCCTAACCCAGCCCACATGGTCCCAGGAATTTAGTTCAAATTCTACCATACATGTAGATTAGACTGGGATTAGGCACATCCAAACAAGGCCTTAATGATGGTATTGTTTGCAGTTGCAAACGAAGAACAGTAATATGGTACCCATGGCATGCAAATCCCATTTTGTAAAGATAAAACACTGACAATTGCTCAAACATGGCATTGTCCAAAAGTGAACTTTACACTGCCTGTCCAGTAAATTATGAATTGATATGAAAAACAACCCACGAGGCAGTGGCATGGAATAGAGAAATAAAAAAGTACAGGACCAATATTTGGCAGTTACATAGTGCGAATCATATTGCTATGCGACTAGAAAAGAGGTAAGTCAACATCCACATTCTAGTAAAACAAAAGTAAAGCGTGTCGAATCAGAGTATTTGATCAAGGAACCAAAGATTAAAAAAAACTCGACTGGCGGGGGAAAGACCTCCCCCACGGCATTACACTAAGAAGAAATCTCAACCAAGCCAGCTGAGAAAACTCCCAAACCCCGGCTTTACCCTACAGGACCTCACCGTAACCTGGGCCAACCACGACCCACTGGGTTAGCGACCACTGCAAAGATTAATTATCATTTAAAAGAACATTTGAAGTGAATAGAAACGGATGTAGAGAGGGCACGGGGAAACAAAATATGGTGCTATCAAGCAAACACAACTATTCGGCCCAGCTGAAACCATGACTACAAGTAGCTCTACAAAACACCATTATTTTGTGGGAAATACCTCACTGCTTTATGCATACACTATGCCATGAACAAGCAATAAAATGCATACCAGAGCAATTTTTTTTATCACAAATGGAAGGTTATGTATAATTTACCAGAAGAAATAGGTATCAAGAATATTCCAGGACCTGAATAAATTCAAATGTTCAATATTCACTTCCCTGCAGGATTTGGCCGCCTCCATGTTTCTAGCAATATTTTAAACTGACACAATTCATCAGAAAGGAAGAAAACTGCAGCACACATCGCCATACCAACTACAATTGAGAATGTAAATTTACATTTTTTAGAAATTGAAAATGCACTTGCTTATTATTAACTCGTTGGGCTCTCAATGGACCAATCAAGTAAATCCGGAACTGGTGATGGGGCGCAAGGGAGCACTGATCCAGTTATGTGGCGAGCTATGCTGCTAAAAGGGAGAACCATAGACAAGAGTGAAGGCACGAGTCATGAGATCCCAGTATGCTAGACATAATATGCATAGAGTAGAGCTCTAGAAGAACCTCTTTTAGTCCTTTTAGAAGAGTAGACGTTTTTTGGAGGTATGCTAAGAACACGATATGCAGAGGGAGCAGCACATGCCACAAATCAATTCAGATAAGAATTAAACTAGGATAGAAGTTGGATAAGGCAAGTGAATTGTTAATAATGATTCAGTATGCCAATATCATTAGGTAGTGAGATAGACTAGCAATAATGTTTTGCAACGTTGGCCGTTGGAGTTCAGGGCAAAGGTCGTACAAGGATAATAATTCCTATGTGTGTTCAAATAGGATCTAATATCTGAACGCAAATTTTCAAACAATGTTCTAAATAGCAGTTAGCTAGTTGTCATTATAGATTATATCTTATGATCTTTATGCGGTACGCGGCCTTGTAAGCGGTTTGATAACTACTTCAATGAGTAGAATAAAAAACAAACATTCAAGAAATGAGTTCGTGTATAGTTTAATTTGAGGTCACTGCACTTCAGTCAAATGGCCAAAGATATGCGAACATCAGAGAAAAATATTTATCTTTTGATAGATGTATTTCAAGGTTCCCCAAACCACTATATCAGCCTATCTAACTGCTAAATGTAACATTGCATCAGCCCACTCAACTCTTAACGCATAAAATAACCACAGCTGTTATTGCCGCGCATTCCGCCATTTGTGGGGTCATAAAGGCCAATATTTATAGTTCTAGCAGCATAAAAATTGAACTGCAACTAGCATGCAGGAAAATCACAATGGCGTGCAATCCTACAGTGAAAACTAAGGCCACAGTTTCCTACTAAGAAAACAATCTATCTGGAGTAGTATTTATAGATCTTTCCACAAAAAGGCATCTGTTTCTACTTTTTTTTTTTGAGCATTAATCTCTCAAGATTAAGGGTTCACTATCACCCTTACGGCCACTAGATCTGATAATAGCCAAATCCAGCAGCCAGCTACAATCTAACTAGCAATTATTAGACTGCATGGTGCTACATACAAGGTGACAGGAAAATCATGTTGTTCCCTAATTTGAGGTTTATTGGTCATCTAATATCATCACTCTCCATGAGGGGACTTTTAGATGCTGACCTCTTTAAGCTTTTACCGGAGGAATCTTTGGCCTTATCAAACTTCTTGATTGGCCTTTTTATTGACGTTGTACAGCTTCGCAAAGTTTGCTGCTCTCTAAAGTTCTTTGACGATCGTATTACCTCATCAAGAGCCTTGTGCAGTGCATCTTTAGCAATTGCATAGATTTCAGAGGATTTTGAACCTTCTTTTGCACATTTCACTGCATCACAGCAGAGATCATTGTACCTTACAGTTGAAGGATCCTCATGGTCTCCCCTCAGATCAGTGTAATTTTCAGAGGTGATTATGTTTTTTGCATGTTTTGTCCAACGTTTCAGGATATATGCTTTTGGAAGGACGCGTACTCCTTCGATAATGAAAATCCGGAGAGCGTGCCTGCACAATATGCCACAGCTCTCAAACAGGCAGCAGCTACAATTCACGGTACTTTGATCTGGATTGAAAGATACAGTGTGTATCTCCTCATCACCCTCATATCTTGTGACACTATACTTGTGTACTGTCTCATCCTCGAGTCTCTCGGCATTGTACCCAAAAGACTCAGCAAATTGCCCCTGAAATAAGCCAAATATTGTGCTAGTGAATATTGAACTCCCTTGTTTTTCTACTGGTGAGGCAGTACTCAACGGTGGCATTTGGAACATTGTAAAATAATCTGCCTGAACTTCAGCATCAAATGAACTGGAAATAACTTCTCCAAGTTGCGAAATCGCCACCCGCAATTCAGTCTTGGAAGAAAAGTGCTTCTCAACAACCTTCTCTATATTTTCACTGGTTGTTGGCATCTGGTTTCCAGGATAAAATACTTTTTTTGTGTATGCAGGAGCCCATTGTTGGCGAATATCATAGAGAGATTGTAAAAGCTCATTATTGCTAAGTCCATGCTTTATGATGACCGAGTTCCAACCTGATTCAAACAATTCTTCTATTCTAGAGCAATCAATGCACTTCCTCATATCAGTTATCAAAGGCTCTATATCTGGAAACATACCATGTAGCCCCTCCTTCACGGTGTCTAAGATATGCTTTTCACAGAAAATATGGTGGGTATCAGGTAATACCTTGGCAATAGCAGTTCCCATAACCCGGTTGAACTCTGTTACCAAAGAAATAGGTGGCCCCATGTGCATTGCCTCGAGCCATTTTTCAAATAACCATGTAAATGATGCCTCAGACTCATCAATAAGTAGTGCACAGCCAAACACAACGGGCTGCACATGATGATTGACACCTAAGAATATGATGATAGGGATAGTCTCCTTGTTTTTCCGGTATGCTGTCTCAAACTTAACAGCATCACCGAAATGGTAGTAAGCCATCCTAGCTTTAGCATCAGCCCAGAAGATATTAGCTGCCAGTCCACTCTTTCCGTTCTGCACGGCATAGAAAAATGAAGGGTCCTCATCTTGTCTCTTCTTAAGATATTCAAATAGGCTTTGAGTGTCCTCTGGCCCTAAATCATTATACCGCATCTCTCTAGGATGCTGAGAATCTTGGCCATTCAGCAGGAGATTGCGTGTGTCGGCAAAATTATTTGCAATGACAAGTACCTCACCTTGAGATCGAACACAGTGAACTCTGCTTGCTGGTGCTGGGTTCAGCTCATGAGTATGCTCTAGGATGAGTTTGGAGACCGTCCATACATCTTTGCCCTTCCGAATTATCTCAAACAATGCATCACAGCCATCCCTAGAGGGGTCCGACGCACGCACTCTCTTGGTATCCTCTCCATTGTTCTCCCGGCCTGAATGGTATCGATGCCTCGAGCACACGAGCTTCAGCATCTTGAGTGACTCATCTTGCGACTTGCGGGACTGACGCACACGAGCTTCAAACCCAGTACGGCTTGCATATGAGTAGTAGAATGTCTTGGCAGACTCAAGGGACTCGAACTCCATACCAATGTAAGGGTCAACCACAGCATCACTCTCGATGGCAATATAATGCACTCTGCTGGGCAGCCCAACCTCATGATTGTGCTCCTTGACAAGCTTGGTAACAACCCACTTGCTATCGCCTCTGCGGAGCACCTCGAGCATGGCATTGCAGCCCTCCCTAATGGAGGCCTGCCGCTTCCTCGTCTTCTTCCCAGCTGCAACGGAGCGTTTCTCCTTACTGAACCCTTCCCTCGAGCACACGAACCGTAACATGATAATGGACTCACTGCACTTGGACTTGCGCGACCGGGCAATGCGGACGGAAAACCCAACACGACCGGCGTAAGCAATGTAGAAGGTTTTGGCTGCCTCGCCGGACTCAAACTCCATCCCCAACCGAGGTTCCAGGCAGGCGTCGGCCTCAACTGGGAAGAGGTCCCTGCAGACGGACTGCGGCTGTGCCGCTGCCGCAGACGGCAGTGGCTGAGCCTGGTGGTTGACGATTTGGACGTTGTGCAGCGGCATCTGGTCGACATGGGGGTTGACGCCGAGCGAAGCCCAGAAGTTGATGCTGTCATCCTCGAGGTCCACCACCTGCGGCTCCATCATCCCGCGCCCCGCCGCCAGCCCCCAATCTCCTCCGCCGTGTTATCTCCACCCCAGCAGCAAACCAAGAACCATGGAAACTACCAGCTGCCGCCCTCCAGCGCTCGGACCCTGTCAAGTTGCTGCGGAGGAGCAAGAAATCTGAATCTTTGACAACTCCACGACTGCAGAAAGAGGAATCGAAAGCAGGTGGCTTCAATTGCGGAAATGGGGAGCAAGAACCTTAAAGAATTAAGTTGGTAAGACCTGGGATTCGACGGAAATGAAAGAAAAGGGGGGCGATTTGGGGGAAAGGGCAAGTAAAGGCAGTACCTTCGGGCTCCCGCGGCTTGGGTGGCTTGGTCGGCGCTGCCTGCGGCGGCTGCTGGGCTGCTGCTACTGCTACTGCTACGGTCAGCACTCAGCAGCGGCTGTAGGGGAACCAGGGGATTCAGATTGAGAACACCGCTGCCGAAAAGAACAAGGGATGGGCTATAGAAACATGCAGAGAAGCATGGAGATTAGGCCCATGCGTAGAAGTCAATCAGGCGGGCCTCGTGCCATCATGGGTCGTGTCAGTTCGGCCTTCACGATCTGACTCGAGCGGTCGAGCCATTATCGTGATATTAAAGAAATTTCCCTTAAGAAAATCGATTTTTGCTTAATATCCCTTCAAAATTTTATTTAAAAAATCCTTGAAATATCAAGAGTTAACCCATTCCATCGAAATTTGCAGGAGTACAGAGCTTGGGAATAGCACAAGCAAGCGACCCACCAAAGCAATGGAGGTTTGTCGGTTTCGGTCTTTCAGGTGAGTTGTCAGAATTCAGAGATTAGAGAGACTGAAAACGGTCACAACAGTGGAGCTTCATGATTCATGTATTGCTATCAGATCTCAGTACTGTTTGTAATTCCTGTAGAGTAGACATGGTTCACCAGCAACAATCTACTGCGGAACCCACATTTGCACGGTCTCGTAGATGAAGGCTAGAACTGCAACCATTCTACTGCTATAAATCTGGGAAACCAAAACTGTGTTCAAACAGTCTGATGAACACCTATCGGTTCCATTACCTTTCTGACGTTTCTGAAACCGAAAGATCTAACCAAAACTGCTTCTCCCTGACACTAGAAAACTAGGACTGAAATTTAGTTCTCTGAACCTATCTGAACAAAACGAAAACGAATCATCCAGTCCTCATGCCATCAAATCTGGGAAGAATTGTGATGCTTTTGAAAGCGACGAGTAGGCGAGGAGGTCATAAGCATACACCTTTCTTTACTTTAATGGCCCTTCTGTCTCCGTATCCACATCTGGGAATATCAACTGATCAGCCACTGCAAGCACAGCCAAACAATGTTGCAGTTAGACATGGAAGATTTTTTTTATTTTTAGAAAAAAAGGTTTCCTCGCTTTATTTCAAGAAACAAAGCATATTCAGCAAAGCTGTTCAATTGATCGGTTCGGCTCAGAGAAGCGTATTCGAAGCGCGCCCGCTAAAGTTCAGAGCAAGCTACAGACTCATGACTAGTAACGGTAGGGAGAACAGAAGGAAACGATGCTATAGCAGTGGATGTCGATGTTCTGTCCACATCTTCAGCGGCCAACAGTTGAGCAACATGGAAGAATTAGCATGCTCATGAACATAGAGACTGCTCAAACAGAAGTTCTGTAAGTAAAACTACTACAAGATGCTGCGCCTCTCACTGAAAAAGGACACAGTTACCATTCCCACAACAAACTGAATCAGGTCCCACCAAAATACGCAAACACTAGCCGGTTTGAACTAGTTTCAGGCCATCTACGGATGTAAACTTGTAAGTGAGCCACATTATTCTTCAGATACAAAAACTGCATTTCCAACAACAGCCACAAGTAGCACAATTTACAGCAAATAAAAATAAACCCAAAAAAGGTGTCAAATGAAATTATACACTAACTGACAACAATGTACTCTGTTTTATGCCATGCATCCCATTCAGAGCAAATTCAGAACTACAGAAATTCAGAAAAAGCCAGCAAGAAGTTTACAGAAAAAAGGTAAAACAAGAGCACCGATAAACTCTGCACCAACACCATCAGGAACCTCTGTGGTTCAGAACTAGAGACCCAGAATGATCCGAGAAGAAGTTCCTTCAATTAACAAGCACTGACCTGCGGAGTCCGCCCTGATGACCACAATGTCGAGGCGCTCCCGCCTGCGCGGCAGGTCCGTGACGAGAGGGGACGGCTGCCCGTGGCGGCCGGCGCGGATGAACAGCGTGAGGCGGCAGAACTGCAGCGTGAGGTGCGCCAGCTTGCTTCGCAGCAGGATCGCGGACCTCCCGGAGTGCTGGGAGGAGGCCCAGTCCTCCTCCCTGAAGTTGCCGGCGCCGTCCGCCAGCACCCACCGGATCTCCCGCTGCTGGGAAGCCGCCCACACCCGCCGGCGAAGGCGACCCAGCGGCGGGCACGCTCCGTCGAAGAACTTGACCCACTCCGACTGCACAAGATCCTCTGATTATTCATTATCCGGCGGAAAATACGTGAAAGAAATTTGGAGTTCTTGAAAGAATGGCGGAATCTTTGACGCGAACAATTCAAGAACTCAAGCAAGAACTCGACCACGCAACTCAATTCAAGAACTCACGTCGCGGGCGAGCGGTAGCTCAGGCTGGCCGTGCTTCGGGGGGATGACCTCGACGGCCCACTTGGTCGTCGGGCCGAGGCAGCTGTCGTCGCCGACGGCGACACCGGCGCGGCAGGGGAGGCGCCTCCAGTTGGCGCGGAGGAAGCGCCCGTGGGCGTCGTGGAGCAGGACGACGCCGGCGCCAGAGCCCGTCGCGACGGCGCGCCACATGATGGCCTTGACCTCCCGCTCGTCCCGGTCGCGCTGCGTGGCCGCGCGGCGGCGGCGGCAGGGGTGGAGCGGCCCGCTAGGGTCGGGGGCGCCGAGGTACCGGCCGTAGACGCCGCGGAGGAGGACGCGGCTCGTTCCGCGGCCGCCGCTGCCGCTTCCGCTTCCTCCGCCTCCGCCGCCGCCTCGCTCCCTCTGCACGGCCCATGCCGCGTGGCGCGACGCACCGAGCGCGTCCAGGAGGACGCCCCGGCCGTCCTCGGCGGCGTGGAGGTACGTGCTGTGCTCCAGGCTCCGCAGCCGCACGAACTCCACGCCTTCGAACACCTCCATTGCTGCCGGCGACTTCGGAGAGGGAGACGCCGCGCGCGGATGGCTTTCTTGGTTTCTTGGCGTCGCGTCGCGAGGAAGAAGAGAGCAAAGAGTTCGTTACGACGGTTGCGTTGGGGCGCGGTGGTGGAAGCATTTGAAGGCGGCGTCAGCACAAGTCAAGTCCCTGACAGGTGGGCCACGGACTGGGTCAGGTCTGACGTGGCCGACTACTGTGGCTGACATGTGGGGCCACATATGGTCAAAGTGCTAGTCAACGACGCCAGTGCCGTCGTCCAGAGGCTCGCAGTCGCAGGGACGATACAAAAAAAAAAGGGCAAATTTGAATGAGGTATTTGAATCAAGATCAAACGATAGAGTTCTGATTGCTGGCTTGCTGCAAACGATGCTGTCCAGTTTGTGAAAATAAGTGAATTTACAGAGTTAGATGATGGATTCCATGGGCATGGACGGATGGATGCTAAGTCAATTTACAGTGTGTTCCTGCGCAGTGCTTTCTACGTGTCGAGCTCGAGAGGGTCGGGCGCCGGCGAAGAGCCGGCCTTCTTGCCGGGCTTCCTCTGGAAAGGCCGGCACGCCTTGACGCTGAGGTCGACGGCGGCGGCGAGCGCGACGAACATGGCGGCGTCCTCCATGCACGCGACGTGGCGCATGGCGAGCTGCACGAGCGGCCTGCTGCTCCTCGCCTCCCCCTCGACCCTGCAGCTCATCACGAACCCGCCGCCGGCGCACGCGGCGGCACCCAGGCTCGCCGCGCAGTGGTCCGCCGCCGCGGCGCCCGCCGCCACCGCCGCCGCCTGCCGGTCCATGTCGATGCAGAACTCGCCGCCCTTGTCGCTGCTCAGGGGCGCCTCCGACACGAGCACGCAGTCGTCCTGCCCGTCCGGGAGCAGGTGCAGCCGCAGCCGCACCGTGTCCCTGCTGCTCGCCACCGCCGGTGCCGGCGCCGGCGCCGACAACTCCCGCCACGCCTCCAGGCGGCCCCACGGCTGCCAGCTCTCCGGCGCCCCCACGGCGCCGGCGCGCACGATGAGCCACGCGCCTGGGTTCGACCGCGCCACCGTGTCGCCGCCCGGCGCCGGCACGAACGGCGTCGCCATGAACGCCGCCGCGACGGCCGAGCCGGACAGGTCGTGGATCACCACCTTCCAGCCCTTCCTCTCCCTCCTCACCACCATCTCCATGTCCTTCTCCTCGCTGCCCGAGCTCGACCAGTACTGCCCGCCCAACGGGTCTCCCTGAGACGGCCTGCAACCACATCGATCAACCACCATTATTAACCTTCTCCTAATTCAACATGATCGACCACAAATTCCACATATATGCATCTGATCGGCATGTCTGCTTTCGGCTTATTTCAGCTTATTCCGGCTTATTCTCTCTCACAGAATTCTACTGATTGATCGAGAGAGGCTCACCGGCGGTCGCGGATGAACTTGCAGCTGAAGATGGGCTGGCGGATGCTGCCATGGAGCTGGACAACCTGGGGGTTGAGGGCGATCTCATCGTCGAACTGGAAGATGTACCGGGGGTCGGCCTCCATCTTCACCCGGAGGTGGAGCTCCGGCCGGGCCTCGCCCCTGCCGATGCCGGCCCACCCATGGTGCAGCAGCACGGGCTTCCCCTCCCGCCACTCCGACGGCGGCGCGAGCTCCACCCTGAACACGCCGACGAGCCGCTTCCTCCAGGCGACGCCGCAGCGCGCGCCGAGGCGGGCAAGGTACACGGCGACCTCGAGGCGGCACGACCGCGGGGCCGCCCGGAAGCACCCCGGCGCCGCCAGCGCCTTGAGGTCGGACTCGTCGAGGGAGAAGACCGCCGCGTTGGTGAAGGGGTCGAGGTTGAACTCCGGCGAGTGGATCAGGGGCACCTGAGCCGTCTGCACCGGGAACCCGCCGAGCCGGATCTCGCAGTCGCAGAGCCGGGACGCCGCCTTGCCGGCGCTTCCGCCGGCGGGGAGCTTGAGACCGAGCTGGCCGACGGAGAGCCGCACGAACGGCTGGGGATCCATGGCGCCGCGTGTCACTGGAAACCAGCTCCCGCCATTGCTGTTGCTGCTGCTGATGAAAATTTGGAATGTCCATGCCGTCAGATTTTATATGAATGTATGATTTCAGCAAAAGATAACTGCAAACAATTAGTTAGATCAGATGTCTAAACATTGCTTAGGTGATGAGTGATGACAGACAGTGTGTGCTGAACTGAATATGTGCAGTTCAGCAAAGATTTGTACTCCTAAACTTTCGTTTTTGCTATCAGATTTGCTCCGCATCAATCATTGAAATTCTGTGTTTCCATCAGTCGACGTCCATGTACAAGATATCTGTGTGCTTCTTTTGGGGCTCAAAGCTCGGCTCACACATTTGTTAAACAGACTATAGAAGCCCAAATAGTCCTAACGGGTCGCAACAGGAAAACTGGAAAGGACTCGTCAGCCATGCCGGGTACACAAAACACCTAACTGCGGACCCGTTTGCGGAGTAGTACTACATTGGCTTGGATTCGATCTGAACAGTTTGCATGGTCATCCAAAGAAGGGAGAAGGTGGTTGACGGAAAAGCTAAATATCAATCCTTTGACGTGGAGACACATCCAAAAAAAAAAGTAAAAACACTTTTCCTACACTTGGGCAAAGCATCGACCTGCATATCCTGAGGGTTCTCGAAAGCGTAGTAAAAGTATTTAGGTTCAAATTCATGGGGGGGAGCTAAGTACATTATACATCTTACTATTATTAATTGGAGTCTTCTTTTGAAGCCTTCAGGTAAAACCACCTAGGATCCTAGGTGAACAGTCTAAAAAATAGAGAAATCATACAAATTCTTACAAAAATCAGAAACATCCGACCATCAATTCGGCAACTCTAATTATAATAGTCATTAGATCTGTTATCTTTTTAAATAAATTACCCACCTTTATTATTATAAAAATAGACTAAAGTAACCCCCTAAACATATATCTAAATTACTCATCTCTGCCATTATAAAAAATAATCTAAAGTAACCCCTCAATCTTCATCTACATTACCCACTTATGCCATTATAAAATAATATCAAATAATCTTCTAAATTTTTATATATACTATCCAATAATAACATAATGAAAAGTTAAAATGAACCCAAAATCTGAATCAAAATTATGTTATTATAATAAATTCTTAAAGCACATCAATATAAAATTCTAAATTACTATTCCTATCATTATTAATATATTATTTATATTATTATTTATATAAACATACTAACCATAATGTGTTTGTCATCATATATTCATGTATAAGAGAAGAGATAAGAATACCAATTTTCATGTTGTTCACATAGCTCAAACAAAATGTTCAATTAAACACATATCAAACATATATAGAGGTGTGATACAAAGTGAGAAAAAATTGTTAGTAACTAAACCTATCACATTTATTGCAATTATATAATGATAAATATGTATCTTTGCAGTATTGGATTTAGAATAATTAATTGGTTGAAGAGAGTGTGAGATAGATAATTATTAGATATATCTAACTAGTCCGTGCGAGAGCACGGGTTGATAAACTAGTTTGACTAATCCTAATGCAGTTCTAGGCTCTAGCCTAGCAAATGTTTATTAGTATCAGGGAAAACCTTCACAATATTCCCACTTGTTAATGTAAGACCAACTATGGACAAAGTATCCATCTGATTCTTACCCTAGCTCCATCAAATCAGCATCAGCCACCAGCACCACTCTGTTTGGCTGGCTTGTCAGCCAACCAGCAAATAGTGTTTTTCTCTCATACCGTATCAGCATCAGCCACCAGCACCAACCAAACAACAGTATTTTTCTCTTGCAACAAATCAGCACCAGCCAACATGCACAGTCAGCCGAACAGAGTGGTGGAAATCTGAATGTTGAACCTCAAAGCTACCGATATTTTTTGGTAAAAAAAACGTGTTCAGAAAAGCATTGTGTAAGAAAGATGAAGAACGTTGATCCAGCATGTTCCCTTTTGAAAATCACTATTTTGCGAGCACTGCTAAAAGGGACGCAGCACCACCAAGTTTAAACAAACAGAGCATCAGAAAAGCAAAAGGCATCCGGTGCTTTTGCAAGGATGGCAGTGGACATGGCGATGTCATTAGCATCCCAGCTCGATCGGTGCAACACAAAGCTGCATTTGCAGAAAGCTTAGTGTGCCCAAGCATCCATGAGTGAGCAGCATCAATGGCGCGATTACTAAAATTATTAAACTAGTGATTGCCCCCGGGAGGGCCGCCATGGCAGTGGCTCCGAGCGAGGTAGCCCAACCTCGGCGTGCTCCCTTGCCTCCATTTCTTTAACCCGACGCCCGAAGCTTCCTCCGATCAGAAGATACCAAACCTTCGCCGGCCACAGCGCGAACGAACTCCCCCCGCGCCGGGCAACGGCCACGCCGCCGCCGCTCCCCGCGCTCATAATAAGGCGGCCGCCACGGCACGGCACGCCGTCGCTGAGCTGATGCTGGCATGCTGCTGCCGCTGCCGCTGCCGCTTGCCGTTGTAGCTCGCCGCCGCCATGTCGACCAGCCGGGGGCGCCTCCCTGACGAGCACCGGCCACGTTCCGAGCAGTACCACCACCAAGACGGCGGCCGCGGCGTCTACGGCGACCGGCATCAGCAGCGCGAGGGCTACGGCAGCGACGTCTACGGCGACCGACAGCAGCAGCGCGACGGCTACGGCGGCGGCCACTGGCGACATGAGGACGGGCGGCGCCCGCACCGGCGGTCGCGGTACGACGACTTCCGGGGGCACCGGTCGGGCGTGCTGGAGTGGACGGCGGCGGTGGTGTTCACGGTGCTGGCCATCGTGGTGCTGCTGGCGGCGGTGACCGTGCTGGTGGTGGTGCTTCTGCTCCAGCCCCGGTCGCCGTACCTAGCCGTCCGGGCAGCGAGCCTGAACTCCCTGGTGTACGACCAGCAGGGCGCGCTGGACGACGTGCAGCTCTCGCTCCTCGTCGAGGCCCGCAACCCCAACGCGCGCTCCGCCGCGTCCTTCTCGCGCCTGGAGCTCCGGCTGGCGTTCAGCGGCGTGGTCCTCGCCAAGCTCCGCGCCGACCCGTTCGGGCTGCCGCCCAGGGGCGCCCTGCCGCTGGCCTACGCGGCGCGCGCGCGGGGCGCGCCGCTGGACGCCGCGCGCAGCGCCGCCGTGGAGGCCGCGCTCCGGGACGGCGTGGTGCCGTTCGGGGTGGACGGGGAGGCCAGGACGGCGTGGAAGATCGCGGGGCTCGTCGGCGTCCACCACTGGACCCGGCTGGCCTGCGAGCTCCGGTTCTTCTGGCCCAACGGCACCGCGCTCCACTTCAGCTGCAACTCCAAGTCCAAGTTCTGGTTCTTCTGACCGGACGGCCTCCATGCCTGCTTGCCGTGTCTAGCTAGTAGCACTAGTTCTCTGAGGGAGCTCAAACCCATGAACATGAAGTGTGGTGGATCAAGATTCGGGAAAGGCACAGCAGCTGGGTTCAGTTTCTTGGGTTCCTTCTCAGTTCTGACCGACTGAACCACACCCTCATGTATAGAAGATCGATCAATTCTCTACTGCTTGCTCCTCTATCCGTTTATAAATGAAATCTAGATAGGAATCAGCAGCCGTAGCTCCAGAATTGAGGTGATAGATACCGGTGGCGGGAACAATCAAACTTTGCAGTAATTCTTTCCAACAGAGAAAACGTGTAGCAGTAATATTAAAGTTTGATTTGCACAGGCTGTGTTGAGTTTGCTGCAAGAATTGGTGCTCCTGCTTTCTTCCTTTGGTTTTCGTCCCAAGCTTTCCTTGATTGGGGAATTGAAGGGCAGCCCCTTTGGATTTGCAAAGGACAAAAGGCGGGGGATGGAGAAGGATAGAAAGAGACGGCCATCGCCGCCATGGAAAGGAGAACCAAAGCGTGTGGAAGGGGGCCATGGAGTCAGACTGTAACTCGGACGGAAGAAGTGCTGCGTTGCGTTGCGCTGGCAAGCAGAGTAGGCTGGCTGAGCCGCACTGCATGTGCTCCCTTTCTTCCTCCTCCTTTCCTTGCTCCTTCCTCTTTCCATCTCCCTGATTGCTTGCTTGCTCGTGTTTTGACTAGAAGGAAATCAGGCGAGCCCGGATCCCAAGAATCTTCCAGCAGCTCGTGGACCCAACCGCTCTCTCCTCCCAATTTCAAACAACCAAAAGTGCTTTGGGGGCAAACAAAAGTTGATCTGAAGTGTTTTGGGCCGGGGTGAACAAAAGTTGAAACTGAATCGAAATCAAAAGCGCACACAATTCTGAATGCATGTAACAACAGGAATACTGTATGACGATCAATACTGCTGGTAGTTTACTAGCTACTTGTACGTATTCATGCGCGGAAGTAAGTTTACTAGCTACTTGTACGTATTCATGTGTTGGAGCACAGGAACAAATACAAAAGGATACGAATTTGAATGAGCTTTTGTTTGTTTGTTTTTTTTTTACCTGCAAGTAAGTAGTTGTTAATCGATCGCCTCCTTGAGTCAGGCTCAGGCTGAAAGGCGGCGATGGAGGAGCTGCGGGAGGGCGCGGCTGGCTTGCTGGGCTTCCAAGCTCGGTGGACGCGGTCGCTACAGGTGCTTGGCGAGGAGGCTACAGCAGGCGGCGAGGAGCGGGCGCGGCAGAGGCCCGGCTGCGACGGCGGCACGGCCCCCGGAGCAGGGATCCATGGCGGGCGGATGAGCAGGTGATGGTGGTGGGGGCGGGGAGCGGGTCGGAGGAGAGAGGCCGCGGCCGGGCAGGGCAGAGCGAGGAGGGGTCGGTCGATGCAGGGCAGAGGCTTGAGGAGGAAGGGCGGCGGCGGGGGCGACCGCGGCGACTAGTTATACCAGCACAGCACCACCCGCGGGAAAGATTAGTCGCCGGGGCTGCGGCTAAACGGAAGATTAGTAGAGCGGTTAAGCGGGTGGTGCGCTGGTGATTAGACTCCAGTACTAGTTGCTGCTGGGCACGGCCCACGGCAGACGACGGACGGTGTGGATCGTCCGATCCGACTGATCGGATGGCTGCTGTACGCTACTACAGTAGTAGCAGCAGCAGCAGGAGGGTTGCGGTGGTGTGGAAGCGTGGAGTAGCGTCGTGTCCACGGGACGACGGCGACGGGATGGGGGGGATGACGGCAGCAGTCAGTGGGATGCGTGCCAGCTGGAGCGCACGGCGGGCCACTTGCGGGATCGCTCGCTTTCCCGACAGCCTGGCGCGGACCGCGACCCGGCCGCCCCGGCCCCGGCGGCGACTCCTCAGCCTCCAAAGTACAGGAAGGGGGCAGGGAAAGACTTACAGGCGGTAAGTGATTTACCGGTTCTCACCGGTAACGGTAAGTTACCGAAAATCGCCGGTTTACCGGATTTACCGATCGGTAAACCAATTCAAATTTGAAATCATCGAATTTCGAATTTTTCGACCGAATTCCGTTGTAATTTCGGTGGAATTCGCTGCGTATGGACCGAAAAATGTTGACCACGATATAAAATAACAAATTGTGTTAAGAGAAGTGGAATATTTTTAGAGAATTATATCTAATTCTTATATATAATAGTTCAATATGCATAATGATTTTCTTACAAAGCAAATATTAATAGATTTGACGTAAAACATATGTATATCAATACAAACCACAATCCAAATGCAATAAAATATAGGTTCAACTTGTTAACACAATTTATAGGTTCAAATAATACAAGTCTCAAATAGTTAACACAAAATATACTCTAAAATTTTTATTTCGGTGTTTTCCAACAGGAAAACCTTACGACCGACCGGAAATTGTTGATGACTCACATTGTAACGTCGAATCCTATAGAATGGAATAAATAAAATGGATGAGAAGATGCAAACGAAATGAATGCAAGTGAGAAAATAAGATGTGTTACCTACATACATGGGTACTCATTCGTCATCTCTATGATCTTACTCTGGGGGATATTCTTGATAGTACATGTGAAGAAATCCATATGGGAGGTATCCTTGATAGTACATATGAGGATATCCATATAGAGGACGCGGAGGGACAGTCATCAGATGTGGTTGTGGTGGCCACACAAAGGTGGGTGCCGACGGGTAGCTGTAGGTGGAACTGACAGAGGTAGAGCCACCATCATCCTCACCGTCGTATGGGTCTATTTTTTTTACACAACATATGAGGTTAGATTTCAAAAAAATGTTAGTCCAAAATGCTCATAAAAATGTCTAGTTTTTTGAAATTTTCAAATTTGAAACCGGTAAATGCGAAATATTACCGAAATCCATTTCTCGGACACTACCGGTAACGGTAAATTTTCCGGTAAACCGGATTTACCGGTCGAAATTTTTTCCCTTGGAAGGGGGGCGGCCACCACCTCTCGCCCGCACACAGAGAATGCCCTCGGACCAGCGCCGCTCCTGCCGCGCCAACAGAAGTCCTACCCCTCACCGCCACGTGGGCCCGCGCACCGGGGACCAAGTTTCCAACAACAACAAGAAAGGCATTTCAAAAGTCACTGGCTACCCGAAATCCGAACCCAGTCCAGACAGGTTTTTACTTTTTACTCCATTATGTATCGGATTTTTAGATACATGGATTCGTTACTACACGCAAAATTTTCACTTTTACCCATTAACACTGGGATCCAAACAAGGGCCCTGTTCGCTTGTCTTGTCCCGGCTTGATTCGGCTTGTTTCGGCTTGTTTTCTCTCACAGAATACTATTAAATCAGCCGAAATCAGCCGGCTTTCAGATCAGCCGAACACCCCCAAGAGTACAGGACCTTAACATCACTTCTCCCTCACTTCTCATTTTGGTAAACCCAAAATCTTTTGAAGATGGGCAGGGATGTTGTCGCTTTTGCAGTGGCCGTGTTTGTATATGCGTACGAGGTATTGGTGACTTTGCATGGTGTTATGATTATTTAAATATGGGACTTGTTATTTACATTTTTATTTTCTCTCTAGTAATTCTAGCGAACTATCAATTTCTTACTCGTCATGTATATTTGTATGCAATAAATTTGATACTTATTTTATTAAACTTGTTGATTATGACATAAAGACTAGTGAAGCGTCCCCTCATAAGAGAAGACTTAAATGTGTTACAAACATCAGTCCCAGGAGGCTGATGACACATTTATTACATCAGATGGTTCATTACCGTACAACTCTACGCGGTAGTGAGCAGAGAAGCGCTACTATCGCGAGGATTACAATCCACACACACGCAACGATATTAAATATAAAAAAAAAGTCCTCAGAGTCTTGCGCCATGCGGTAACTCCTGCGGGTGACCCAAATCCACAGGCAAGGCTGGGTGCAGGACGGTACCCCTACTCAACGTCGTCAGGTATAAAGTCTGGATCCTCTTCTGTAAAAATAAAGAATGGGGTGAGTACAAACGTACTCAGCAAGTCCAACCACACCCACGAAGGGGTATAACAGAATATAATGCACAGGGTAAATCAAGAATAAGGCTAGGGTTTGATTTGCGGAAAGCAATATTTTATACAGGGGTTCATTTGAAAGAAAGCATTTTTTCCAAAACCAGTTTTCTTATACCGAGTAACACGAGAGGTTGATCCCCACAGGATCCAAGTTTTAGACTGCTACCGGACTCCTCATCCACCGTAGCATACGGCACAACTACCGGACACATTCCCAAAACAACTCACGCCAACCCATCCCACAATAAACACTAGTTATGTGACCACACCGTAACCCGCCCAGTACCGTGGGCACGACTATTCGAATAGATTCTTAACTCTGCAGAGGTGTGCAACTTTACCCACAAGCGGGGTACCGCAACTCGATCACCTTAGTATCGGTGCAGATCCCAACAAAGCCCTTACCCACCTTAGCTAGACCTGACTAGCCATCACGGGATGCACCAAGGGGTCATCGACCTTTCACCTAGTTTAAACCGGGGCATAAGTCACTCGGGGCTTATCCCTTCTCCTTAGTCACCCGTTGCTCTCAGCTCTCCTGGTGGCTATCAGACTAATTAGTGGGATTTATGCTAAGCCGTTGCCCATACAACGGTCGAGTGGTTTGCACGATAGTGGAGTTAGGTGAGATGTCACACCAACTCGGTCCTTAGTTGTGACAAGATGGATATCTCCCTTCCTTGCACTGCCACACCGGCACGAGCACACCAAACAGCAAATCGCACCGAAATGCCATCCATCCCGTCTAGACTCATCTTTCGAAAATACACTTTTATCCCTTCCCCCCCACACACACACCTTTTCTTTATAAAATAAGTTATATTGTATGTAAGATCCTAAGCGTTCTAATAGCGATTAACGTCCAAACAAAACCAGACACTAATCTAGGTGGTCAAGGAATGGTTATAACAAATCAGGGGTGGCTATCCAACCAAAATAGACCAATAGGTCGTGTTTATAAAAACTAGGACAAAAGCATGCATCAAATGATGGGATTGAACTTGCCGTCTTCGAAGCCTTCGGGGAGGTCCTGGTCGAAGCACTGTCCTTCGGGCTCGGGGTCGCGGAACTGGTCCTCGTTCACGGGCTCGCAGTACTGCTCGTCAACGGGTTCTCCTTCGTTCACACCGTGGTCTACGAAGCATACAAACAAACACACAATCAAGAAAGAGAAATAAAAGTTTAATCGTTGAGTTTGAATCAGAAATAGTTAAGATATGGTGTTCGGAGTAATATTTTCGGGCGGATTCCTAATGGCATGGACAAAACTATGACACGAGAGGCGTGGTAAAGTTTGAGATTGATTTGAGATTATTTGGCGCATGAAATGATAAATTAATGGGTGTTTAGGGCCTAAACGAAGGGCCAGGGACTTGTTTGTAAATGGTTTTGGAATAAAAAAGGACTTGGTTGTAAATTCTAGAAATATTTGGGGCATACTAGAAAAGTGTAGGGGTCTATTTAATATTAAGTTTATATGTTGGAGGCTAGCTCCATGAATAAATAAGAGTGGAGGGCCTTTATACAAAAGGAACATATAGGGGGTTCTTTTAGAAAATAGAGAGAAGGTCAGGGGGTTTTGTGGCAAACGCCACCTTCTTCCTCCTCCCCCCCACGAGAAACAGAGGAAGGGGAGGGGCGGCTCTGCGCCAGCCGATTCTGGCGCCCCAGGGCTCGATGACGGCCCGGGATAGGGGAAAAAGGGTCAGGGAGGCCTGCGGGGCCGATTCCCGGCCGCAGCTCGGGCGGGGTGGTCCCAGGGCGGTATGGCCGTGACGGCGGGCGGCGGCGGGCGGCGGTAGCTTCGGGCCGGCATCCCGGAGGCGCGGCAGTGAGCAAGGGGAGGGGGAAAAGCATCACGGGGCTCCGGGAACTCGATTCACCCGCTCACCTTGGGTGGTGGCGTTCTGTGGATGGCTCTCCACGGCGGCGGGCGGCGCTTGGTGGCTACAGTGGCGGTGGCAGTGCTGGGGCTCGGGAGGAGGCTGTGCGGCAGTGGAGGCGGCTGTGGAGCTCGGGGGGGGGCTCTTTATAGGCGAGCAAGGCGGTGGCGGCTTGTCGGGACGCGGGTAAAGACCGGCGAGCGGTGTGGGGTGGCTTAATGGCACTCCGGCCGCTCGCCCGTGTCGTGACGCGGCGGCGCGGGCGGCGAGGTGGGATGGGGCGAGTCGGGCCAGCGTCGCTGTGGTTGACGGCGCGTGCGGCGAGGGCGGGGCACGGCGAGCGGCGCGGGGACGGTTCGGCGGGCGGCGCGGGCACGGCTCGGCGGGCGGCGCGGGCACGCGGAGGTGGCAGCGGCGGGGCGGGGCAGCACTGTGTCCGTGCGCAGCGACGGCCAACGCGGCACGCGTGCACGCGGGGCCTGTCACGGTGCGGCGCGGCTCGACGCGGGGGGAGCTCGCGGTGCAGCGGCTCGGCGGCGGCCTTGCGCGTGGGCAGGCCGGCGGCGAGCGGCGCGGACGCGTGCGCGTGGGCGGCGCCAAGCGGAGCGACGCGTTCGCGCGCGCGTCTGCGGCTTGCGTGGCGTGAGCGGAGGGGACAGCGGCGGTGCGAGCGCGCGGGCACGTGGGCGCGTGGGTGGGAGCGTGCGCGTGCCTGTGCGAGGGGGGACCGGGAGCCGGGCTGGGCGTGCGCGGGCGCGTGCGGCCAAGGAGCAGAGGAGGAAGGAAGGAGAAGGGAGAAGGGAGAAAAGAAAAAAGGGAAAAGGGAAAAAAAGAAAATGGAGAAAAATAAAAGGAAAGAGGAAAAGGGAAGAGAAAGAGAGAAAGAAAATAGAAAAGGGGAACAGGGAAGTAAAATGGGGAAAAAGAAAAAGGGAAGAGGGAGAGGGGGGTTAGTGCGCGCCGGCGGCGATGGCGGGGTGCGCGGGCCAAGGGAGGCGTGCGCGGCCGGGTGCGCGGGCCAGGGGAGGCAGCGGTGCGTGCGGCCGGCGATAATCGCGGTCGGCGAAAAGAAAGGATAGAAACGACAAATGGAATCGGGTGTTGGAGCGGCGAAAGATTCTAGGGGGTATTAGGGTTTAGAGATAACTGAGCTCAACGACGAAAAACGATTTTGAAAATATTTAGCGTATGATTTAATTTAGTAAATTTTGGGATGTTACAACTAGTATAGTAAAGTGTGGACCTCTGGTGATCCATTTATGTTGTTAACCCGATGGGTATGGTTTAGGCAAAATTCTAAAACCCTCATGGATACAGATTTTTATTAAGTTTGGATACTTTTTTACATGTTTGGGTTTGGAATGCTTACCTAATGGTCTGTATCTGTTGTCATCCCTAATTCACTCGTTTCTTTTTTTTAAAAGAAAAAGCTACTCGTTTTCTACAATCCATGTACCAGCGCTGATGCGCAGTAGATAAAAATGGCGTGCATCTGGAAAATGCGGTGACGGTTCCTCGTGTCTTCAGTTGCAGTCACGTGCGGGCCAAGTATCGAGTACTCCGCCGCACACCACCACCGCAAATCAGGGTGCTCGGTCAGCCAGGCACCATCAGGCCCCTTTTTTTAACTTAAGGCCAGTCTCAATTAGAATTTTATAAAAAGTCTTATGGCATTAAATACTACTTTTACTGATATAGTAAAGAAAGAAAAGGATGAAGTTTTATTAGTTGTGGTGAAAGTTTCATCACCATAAACCAATCTGGTACAACTACCTACTCTCTCCGTTCCAAATTATAAGTCATTCCAAGAATTTTGGAGAGTCAAACCATTTCAAAGTTTGACCAAAATTATAGAGAGAAATATAAAGATTTATGACATCAAATAGGTGCACTATGAAAATATAGCTAACAAAAAATCTAATGATACTTAATTGGTATCATAAATATTATTATCTTGTCATATAAATTTGGCCAAATTTGAAAAACTTTGACTCTCCAAGATTCTTGGAATGACTTATAATTTAAAACGAAGGGAGTTGTTCTCAATTTAGATAATTGTGTCCACGATGCATTCTTTAAAACTGTCCTAATAATAAAAGTTGGCACGGCCGGTTTCTGACCTTTGCAAGCACGTACCGTGGATCACGGATCCACACGGTACAAACCACAACAGGGCAACAGGTACTGAGGTACGTAGATCCGTAGACACTCCGGCCCCGTCGCGCCGGCGGTTGCACTGCTGGAAGAATTAATCTGCGAAGGTGCGCTGCACGCCGCCGCTCCCGCCACCTACCGGCGGCATGCTTCGACGCCCAGCAGCGACCGCCGCGCGCTCTTCTTCTTGGGCCTCTCCATGGGAATTTTATTTGTTCGTTCATGATCATCCACGTGCATAGCTCAAAATTTTTAGTTTAAGCTTAGGCCTAATCTGGATTTTTTTTGGCCCGTGGAATATTGTGTCTTGGAGGTCGTCTCGTCTTGCTTTGTGCTGTTAGGGGTTAGGCTCGGGTTCTGCAGGCCGGTTTAGTTGTATTCTCAGATAAAGTGGCGGCGCCAAAGAGTTGACAGAGTGTTGAGTGTGTTGTTAGGCCACCACGCAACGCAACGGGCCGGCGTTGCCTTGCGGCCGGTCCGTGTAAATTAGGCATGCGAGTTCCGAGAGTGCGACAGAAACGAGAGGGCAACCACTAAAGTAGGTCTACTTGTATGCTCACGCGCAAGTAAATTTAAATTTCAACCGAAACCGATGGTGTTTTCGTGTGGGGGGTTTTTGAACCTGCAAATAAATTCGGGTAGTAGCAACTGAACTTTCGCCGGGTCAACTCTAACTGTGTCTTTGGTAGGAGCATAACCTCGTTGATATTAATTCGGAATTTTTACCTTTTCAATCTTGCATGAGATCCTGTTTCTTGATCTTTTCTCCTCTCTCTCTCTCCTTAATTGCACTGCCAAATCAGCAAAATGTTCTACATGGCAGCGTATTAATATGCTACGGAAATTATCTTTGTCATGGCATTGGAACTGCCCTTTGGCTCGTCTCGATGCGCAATTTTATTCTACGGTTTATCAAGATTGACAACTTCATAACTGTGCTGGTTGGATTTCGAAGGACGAAACTCTCCCTCATTTTTCTCATAGTAATAACGAACACTGCTAAGTCAGTTAAAATGCTAATGCGGTATGTTATGAAACTTTCATTAAGATTATCTTTATGCTGGAGTTCTGCCGGTTTAATTCTCAGGCAAAAGTGGCAGTGAAAGAGTTAACAGAGAGTGTGTTATTAGGCCAACACGCAATACGCCGGCTTAGCCTTACCGGTCCGTATAAGTTAGGCATGGGAGTTCCGAGAGTGATAAAGAAACGAAAGGCAACCACTAAAGTTAGATTGACTCGTATTTCCATGCACAAGTAAACTAAAATTTCAACCGAAATCGAAGGAATTCTCGGGTGGGGTTTTAAAGCTACAAACTTTCAATTCGCCGCGGTCAATTTCACTCATTTTTTTTTACAATTCCTTGTCCTAATTTCAGTTACTTTCACCGCAGCAAAGACCAAGAGACGCTGACCGTTCCACCAAATTTTGTTTAAAGGAATTCCACCGAATTTTTACCCGTGCTAGCTAAGCTAGTACCACACACTACTAGTCTTGTTGTGAAACCGAAAGCAAAAGGCGCATGTGTTCAGGAACCCGGAGGCAGGAGGCTCGATTGGCATGAAGGGCAGCAGGTGTAACAGAAGCATCTGCCGCATGCCGCTGTGTGCTCCATGATTGGGAATCTTCCTTTCAGTTCCGGGCCAACCAACCATGGCTATAAAAATTGCCTCCCGCTGAAAGCAACTTTGTTCACGACTGGATAGTTACACTTACAGCCTACACTACAAGCTTCATTGGCTCACTTGCCTCTCTTTTTTTTTTCTTTCCTCTCGAGCAGTAGTTCAGGCTCTGAAAGTGAGTTGGAGGAATACAAACTGATCACTGATTGGGTGCATGTCTGAACACGCATGATTGATCACTGAATCAGCTTGTTTTTCTCCAATATCTCACCTTCAGACAAGTTCTTGATACTTATTAATTAGGTGCACTACAAGGTGCGGTCTACATCGTGTGAGTGGATTTGCTATAGGAGCGTGTATGTCTGCATGCGCCATTTGAGATGAGGATTAGAGGGATCTGAAACCACATCCATCGGAGTAAAAAAGAAGTGGTGAGGGTTCAGTTTCCTCTAATATCTCACCTCGAATGCTCCATTCCAGAAACATTTTTACCAGTGGATGTCTTCATGTGGCATTTGAGTTGGGTTTGGCTTCAGCCTCAGCTTGTTAGTTTTCCTGTAATGCCTCAACTAGATTCGTCGGAATTGCTTAATGCAAATTCGTACATACACGAGTATCTTCATAATACAACCATGCTTCAGATTGCTGACTCCATCATCTTGCTGGCATTCTTCTTTTTCTTTCTTTTTTAAGATGGTGGGAGCATTTGCATTTTTTTTTGAATGCAACACTATAAACCTAGTATAACATAAATATTCAGGCGTTATATATTTTTTTGATAGGAATGTGCGTCTGTATTAAGATGTAAGGACAACGTACAGATAAGCGTACACAGACACAGGCATACCGCATACGCAAATGATACAGGGCCTTACTTAAGTGAAATGTAAGGGGGCATAGAAAAAAGGGAAAAAGTCATTTCTGCCTCCCTTAACTTTGGACCGAATCTACTTTTCCTCCCCAGACCACAAAAACAGTTATTTAGACTCCTCGAACTTCCGAAACTGTTCATGCGACCTCCTTTGAGCGGTTTCAGGGTGACGTGGCAGCGGTTTTCTCTTTTTCTTTTATATTTATTTTGACTGAATCTTTGAAAAATCATATTAAATCACAAAAAAATCATAAAATAGAAAATCCAATTTTATTAGACTCCACATGAGTAGATCTACACAGTGAATATATTATATGGTATACTTTATTATAATTTTTTGCTGTAATTATATATATACTTTTCTGTAATTAATTTATAGATATAGTTTCCGTTGTCTAATTATGATAAAATTTTTATAGTGGGCTAATCATTATATGGTGGAGATGTAGTAAAAATATTATAATTATGGGATCATGTATGACTGAGATATAGATTTATCTATATAAACTTAGATAAATTTAGACAAATCAATACATAAACTTAGATAAATCTATATCTCAGTCATACATGATCCTATAATCATAAAATTCTTACTACAACTCCACCATATAATGATTAGTCCACCATAAAAATTTCATCATAATTAGACAACGGAAACTGTATCTATAAATTAATTACAGAAAAGTATATGTATAAAATTACAGCAAAAAATTTATACTAAAGTATACTATATAATTACAGCAAAAATTAATTACAGAAAAGTATTCACTGCATACATCTACTCATGTGGAGTCCAACAAAATTTGATTTTCTATTTTATGATTTTTTTATAATTTAATATGATTTTCCAAAGATTCAGTCAAAATAAATATAAAAAAAAGAAAACCGCTGCCACGTCACCCTGAAACCCCTCAAAGGTGGTCGCGCGAACGGTTTCGAAAGTTCGAGGAGTTTAAATAATCGGTTTTGTAGTCTAGGGAGGAAAAACGAATTCAGTCCAAAATTGAGGGATGCGGAAATGATTTTTTTCAAAAAAAAAAACAGACAGGCCAAAAAGCTCAACTGACCGCCCATAAATAAAAAGAAGGCCCAACCAAATGTTCCACAATGAGTAGTCGTCGCTGCCCCTTCCTGCTTCCATCGTGCTTGCTTTCGCTGCCGGCCAGTGGCTTTCGAGGTTCGGTGACCGGTGGCGAGGACCGAGGTGCGTCACCATCTCCAATCTGCCATTCCCCATTCTCACCGATTTCTGCTGCAGCGAGCCAGCGTGCGTGCTGGCGCTTCCGCGATGGTGTTGGGAGGGAAAGGCGGCGGCGCTGGGCATGGTCATCGGCGTATGGCCGCGGCCGCGGTTCAGCGCTGGGACTGGGGTGGAGGGCCGGCTTGCCATCTTGATCGAACACGCTCAAATGTGGCTTTTTCCGCTTGCTCCGCTTCTAGTCGTGTCAAAGAATCGATCTAGGCATGCTGCCCCTAAAGTGTTCGATCAAATGCCTTTAGGTGTTTCTTAACAAGTAGAACATAAGAGAAGTCATGGAATGCATTTTGCATAGCTTTTATCTTTATTATCAATTATTCTAGATTTCACCTATACTAGCGTTCGACCAAAACCAACCAAAACCAACCCCCTCCACCCTCACTTCATTATTTGTGTTTGTTCAGCTTTGGAGGTGAGCTCTATCTGATTATATATGCTCCCTCTTCTCTTTCCAAGCCCATGGACAGTTTTGAGGCCCGGTGCTCAGTCAGGCCATCGTCGAGGAGAAATTTCGATATTTGACATCGAATTCCCACGCCTCACGTCTTTTAACCCTCAACTTGCAAGCCTTTCTGTGGGACCGAAGCCGGCGACCAGAGGGGGGTGAATGGGAGCCGATCAAAATTTCTTCCGAAATTCAAACCGTCGGCCTATATCCCAAAATCGCCCAATCCCTCAAGCGTTCTGACCAAAGTTTGGGGTAGCTATGGAAAAGCTAAGCCAACACAAAAGGCCTTGAACGAGCGAGCGAAAACACGAAGCGAATCGGAAGCTAAGTGAGAAAACTGCAGAACTGATCTGGCTGGACCGGTCTGACCGGTGCGCTCGACCGGTCTGACCGGTGCGCTGGACCGGTCTAACCGGTCGTGCCTACCGGTCTGACCGGTAGCACCCAGGAAACCCCCGAGAAATTGGATTCAAACGTTGAATCTCGATCAAACGACCACGAAAATTGGTGAAACTTGGGGGATTGCTTCGCCCCTACCCCGTGAACATATCCCCAAAGATCTCGTCCTAAAGATCAACGATTCTTGAGAATTCGAGAGGAGATCAAAAGGGTTGGGGCTTTTCTCTAAAACTCAAGAACTCGAATTCGAAAGAGCTCGTGATTCCAGAGGGAGTAGGACTAGGGCTAGATGCACGGGAATCACAGCTAAGAACTCGTAGCCTCCTCTCAATCAAGTGTGCCAAGAACGAAATCGAAAATCCATTGCACAAGGCACAAAACCAGGGGATTGAATCGAATCAAAAGCCCAGAGGGCACGAGGAGGATAGGGCCTCCTTTCCCAATCAAATCCCTTATAAGGTTTCAACAATCCATGGATAAAATCAACTCAAAAGAGAGAAACAGGGGGACGAGAACACAGGGGCGGCGGCCTGGAGAAACAGAGAGTCCACGAACAGATTACAAAAGCCGCAATTAACCTAACATAAGTGAAGGGGTATTTATACCCGCGGGACCGGTCAGACCGGTACGCTGGACCGGTCAGACCGGTTGGTTAGACCGGTCAGACCGGTGCAAGGGACCGGTCAGACCGGTTGGCCTGCAGCACCCCCTGTACAACGATCTCATCCGACGGCCGAGGTTCTTTCTTCGAAACGAAGTCTTCTCCGCGATGCCGCCGTCTTGATGAAGATCCAGTCCGCGGTTTTGGAGGGTCCGCGAAACCCGGGTAGGTGGCCGGTTTTGAGAAAACCGCCAAAACCTCACGCACGGGAAGATTCCCGCCTCCGCGCCGTGGCCCTAGACGCCGTTCCCGCCTCGGCCTTCTGACGGCCCTAGACGCCGCCCGACGCCCGTCACCTCCTCGCCCGCAGCGAGGCCCTAGACGCCGTCGACGCCCGTCGCCTCCGTCAGTCCCGAGACCGACGCCCGTGCCTCCACGACTTGGCGTCTTCAACCGCCGTCCACCTCCTTGGTTTTGTGGCGCAAACCAAGAAACTCGCCTTCCGTCGCCGCTTGCGCTCTCGATCCAGGAGTGGACGCCACAGCTGCCGCCCGGTCCGAGCTCCGGTCCTGGCTGCCCTTCACCGCCGTCCACCGCACGGTCCATCGGCCACAGCACCTCCACGGCAGCTCCCCGTCGATACTCGACGCCCGTGTACCTGCAATCCAAAGACCAAGCGCACGATCACACCGCACGGTTGACAATTCACTCATCACAAGCAGGATAGAGTACTCAACGTTCCTCAATCTCCCCCTTGATGAGTGCATTGTCAACACACCACCTGAAACCAGAGAAGTGATAAAAAGAGAAGCAAGAAAGTGAAGAACTCAAGCAAGTGACACAAAGCTCAGAAAGGCAAGAACAGTCACTTACTCAAGCACAGATCGATCCCCTAAGACAAGGGCAACGGTTCGACGCAATCGATCAAAAACCAAAACATGACTCCTTAAAGACAGAGGTAATGCTCGACACAGTCATGCAATCAGCAGAGGGAAAGCGAGGAAAACCAGGAGCCAAGAACAAAGCAGAAACTCCTCAAGCAAAGCTTTTCCCTCTCACAAGTGCAACTCTCCCAAAATGATGCACTCTCAAAGCCCTGTGCACAACAAGTTTTTCAAAAATCAAACAAGTCTCCCCCTTGTTCGATCACTTCTCTCAAAATTCTCCCCCTTGTTGGCACATGCACACATCAAGGCTACAAAGACCTAGAGCTCCCCCTGAAGCTGAGACTCCCCCTGAACAGATGCGATGCAATGAATGCAATGCAGGAGGTGTAAGTGAAAGCATTCAGGGATACAAAGATATGAGCAACATCTAGTCTCAAGCATGTGTGCATCCATAAATAAGACCTGCATCTAGCTCAACAGGGTATATTAAATCAGTCTAGAGCTAGACAAGTTTAGTTTTGGAGAAATAAGAGCATCACCCATGATCTAGCACTAACAAGTAGGGAATGGAAACCAGTGCTACTCGAACTCATACAGGTGAGCCAAACCAGCCAGAAGCAAAATGCACACATTCATTTTTCAACCAAATTTATCTCAATCAATTCTTAAAGCCAGGGGTTGAAAGCTTGGCATGTTTTACTTAGCAACGAGGCCAAGCCTATGCCAAAAGACAATCAGAAGCTTAAAGCACTCGTTTCAGTCATGCACAACCTTGCCCGGGTTCTCACAAGTGCAAAGTGAGCCGTCCCGAAAGCTCGATCAGTGCGACAAGCAATCCCACCTGGATCTTTTCAATCCATTTCAAGAATAGTTCAAGCAATTTTATCAGATTTAGATCATTTCAAGTATGAATTGCTGAACGAAAAGCCACACTAGCATGAATAAGATAGCAAAGCACATCAACACGCCCTAACATGCTAGTAGCCAAGACAGGGTGATCATGTTTTCAGATTTTCAAATCAAAATAGCTTAACTCAGATGATGTCATATACACAATGGAGCAAACTATACATGATCAAGTTTATCAACTCACACTAGCAGGCACTAGAAGATCATAGCAATGTATTCAAGAATGCTAGTGCAAGTGAGACAATGCAAGATGCAAACATGTACAATGCATATGCACAATGCAACTAACCTAGCTAAAACTTAAGAGAAAGACACCGAAAAGCCAAAAGCTAAGCAACTGAAGAAATCAGCAAATACAACGGCTCAAAGACACACAGGACTAGACCAATGAATCCAACTGAGTACCATGGAAAAGGCAACAATCAGAACACTACCAGTCCATCCTGAGAGGAAAACGTACAAGCCGAACGCTCTCATACCTTGATGAAGATCCCGCTGGACCTAGAGCATAGCAAGCTCGAGGTCACCTCCCCTGCGTCCTCAGCGGGTCCACCTTCTGCTCAAACAGGTTCTTGTAGAGGTGAACGATCGAAGTGGAAGTAGTGGTACTGGATCGTCCTCCTGAGCTGAGGTAGTCGAAGCAGAAAGAGGCCGGAGCCTGCAGCCGGCGCAGTAACTCCGAATCATCATCGGCACCTGAGGTAGAGCTCCCCCTCAACAAGTGATACCTAGCACAATAGAAGCTAGGACACAAGAAAATAGCAAACACCAAAGATCTAGAGCAAAACTCAAGCAAACGGTTAGGTGTTAGTCAAGCTACATGCAAAAGTATACCAAAAGACAGTCTAGAACATATCAAGACAGAAGATATTCCTAGAAAAGTCTAAAGGCACTCAATAACAAGAACCAATGCAGCAAGACTATATGAAGAAGATACCTGAGCTAGCAGCTAGAACTAAGGAGTAAAAGCTACACAAGCATGAGGGGACTGGACAAAGCACACACCCTGAGCTAGCAAGAGTCATGACAATATGGAAACCACAAAAGCTAGCATACAGAGTGGCTAGTCCACCAAAGCACAAGTACAGACCTAGCAAGCAGAGCAAGTAGAGAAGTAGAATCTACAACATGTCACACGCAGAAAATGTACAAAGAACTCAAAAGACAAACTCAAATGTACAAATGATACACAAACCATCACGGGCTATCCATCAGCCTTGGAGAACCATCAAGTCTTGATCAAACCTGCATAAGACAAAGATCCATGGAGCACTTGTTCTCCAGGCCACCAACCTGCATCACCAACGAGACATAGAGGGAGCAAACGTCTCGACACTAGGGTTAGCAAAGTGAGAAGCAAACCAGTGACGAGCCATTTGCTCTACAGAAGGGTAACCAAAGTCAGGCAAAGCGTATCCCCTGCCCCGTCTACTGCGAGGCTGACGATCACCACAGCGAGGAAAGCGTGGAGCCTCAAAACCTCCTCCAAAGCCTCGGTCTCGTGGTCCATAGCCATACTGAAAACGACCAGGAGCACAGCCGGCAAAGCGACCACCCGCTGGAGCACGGTAACCACCACCGTCTCCCTGACCTCCACCTACACGGTGCGCCCTAGCATCTCGCCTATCACCACGCCGAGAAGGACCATGCACCCGAGCAGAGTACATGTCCGCGTTCCGTCTCTCCTGCTCTCTCCTCACAGCCCGCTTCCTCCTGAAACAAAACTCCTCCAAGTGACCTTCCCTGTCACAGAACTCGCAGTGGTACCTCACCTCACGCTTGGGAGGTGGAGGCCTAGACTGCGGACGGGGAGGAGCAGCCCTCTTCTTCTGGGCAACCTGGGCTGTGGCAGCAGGGAGCGTGTCGAGGGAGTTCCTCAGCTCATTGGGCTTTGGAACCCAAACCTGCTTCTGCGGAGGTGCTTTCGGTGGTTCTTTAAGCACACCATCCGCGGGGTCAACAAGCGAAGGCTGCGTGCTCGTGCTAGCAGTGTTTCCAGCAGCCTTGCCAATCTTACCGTACAACCTGTCAAAGTCTGACTTCGTGTACGTGTAACCGACCCCAAAGCCATCACCTCTGTTGCACGGATACTCCAGGGATGTGGCGTATCCGTATCCGATACGTATCAGATATGGATACGCCATGGATACACGTTGGATACGTTTCTGGCCGTATCCCAAAAAACTGGATACGTACTGGCGCAGATACGCGTACCGGACGCGGTTGGCAGATTGGATACGGCCCAACGCCTCAACTCCGCCGGGGAGGGAGCGCCGGGCAAGGCAACGGCGGGTGCGGGTGTGCTGAGGCGACCTCCGCAGCGGGCACGCCGGGGATCTCGACGAGCGCGCCGCGGTCGCGCGCCAGCCGGTGGGGGCGCGGGTGTGCTGAGGCGGCCTCCTCAGCAGGTGCGCCGGGGATCTCGACGAGCGCTCCGCGATCGCGCGCCAGCCGGTGGGGGCGCGGCTGCCTCCTCTGGCCTTGTCGCCATGGCAGCATATGGGATTTGGGGGAGATGGGATTTGGGGGAGAGAAGAACGAAGAGATTGGGGAGGCCGGGAGCCATGGAGGGCGGGAGAGAAGGTTGAGAGGGAGAGAGACGAGAGACGACTGGCAGCGATTCATGGAGGGTGGACCAGATAAGGTTTGGTTCATTTTTGATTTGCCCCTTTCTCTTTTTAGTAATTATAGAGCATATGACTATATGAGTTTATAACACATTCTAACCCCTGAAATTACTATTTCCTCACATTCTAGTCCCTAGAACTTCTATCTTTTCACAAATGAACATATAAATATATGAATTAGTGATGCAAATCCATCAAGTGCTGGACGAATGCCTTCTAATTATTAGTTTTAAAAATATCCTAGCCGTATCCCTGTATCAGTGTTTTTTTGGAAATAGCGTATCCGCGTATCCGATACATATCGTATCTGATACTCGTATCCGTATCCGTGCAACATAGGCCATCACCACGCTTGAACTGCTTAATCATTATGCCCAACTGCGGCTCACTGCTAGAGACCCAACTCAGAATCGCCCTAAGATAGGTATTCTCATTCTCTAAGTTGGCTTTCTCTACCGCAAGACCATCTAAATCAGCAATCAAACCAGGGCAAACAGAGCAGTCAATAGGTGGGCTAGACTCTAAGACCTTAGTCTTTCCAAAAGACTTGATCAAAGCGTTCTTCTCCTCTAGCTCCGACCTAAGCGTGGGACAAAGCTTACAAGCGCCAAGCAAAACAGGCCTAGATCTAAGCTCCTCTAGTTCACAAACAACAGTAGCAAACTTGGACTGCAAAGAAGCTAGATCAGACTTGAAAATAGGACACTAATCGCATTCAAGCACATCACTAACAATGGGAGCGTCCTTAACAAGTTCAAGCTCATGCTTGGCCTTGGCTAGCTCGTGAGACACGTTAGAAAGCGAAATCTTAGCAACATCTAGGTTCGCGACGTTCTCATCATGCTTGGCACGGAGAGCAACAAGATCGTTCATGTGAGATATGCAGCCAGCGCACTCATCTTCACTAGACTTCTCCCTAGCACAAGCCAGCTCAGCCCTAAGCTTTCTACGCTCTCTAGCTGCTTTCTTAAGCAGCCTCTTCTGGTTGTCGAGAGCGACGTACAACTCCCTAACCTCTGTATCAAGCAGGTCGATCGTGGAGTTTACCTCTGAATTGCTCTCGGATCCAGGAGAAGAGCCGGAGTGCGTCGGTGTAGCGTGTCCACCTGAAGACGCATGAGCACCATCAGCTTCGCCCGCCATGGTGCAGAAGCTCTTGCACCGACCGGCCGCCAAGCAAAGGCCGATGAAGTCGGTGGCTTCCTTGTCCCGCTTCTTCTTCTTCTTGTCGTCGTCGTCGGAGGTCGGTGAAGAAGAGCGGTCGGTGTCGGAGCTCTTGTCGAGGTCGCTGAGCTGCGCCAGGAAGGCCTTCTCCCGCTTCTTGGCCTTGTACTGGAAGCGCTTCTTGAGCGACACCTTGTCGAAGCGTCCTCCCCGGTCGCGACTGCGGTGCTTGTGGCGCCGACGCTCCTTGTTGGAGCCTCCCTCGTCGCGGTCACGGTGGCGGTAGTAGTCGAAGGAGTTGTTCTGGCCACCGCCGGACTTCTTGGGGCAATCGGCGATGAAGTGGTTCAGATCGCCGCAGTTGTAGCACCCGGGGTTCTTCTTCCTCTGCCTGTTGTGGTAGACACGCTGGAACTTGCTGATGAGGAGGCACAAGTCGTCGTCGCCCAGCGTCTCCAGCTGCTCATCTGAAACAGAAGGCAAAGAGGCAAGAGAAAAACCAAGAGCAGAGTTAGCGTTAGAGCTCGATCCACCTGGGCCTGTCGTTGCTCTTGGAAGGAGGGGCACCATTAAGCTTGGCTCGTGTCTGGTTATCCACCTCCGTGGCCTTGAGCTTGCTGAAAAGCTCATTCACCGTCAGAGTCTCATAGCCAGCAGACTCAATGATGGTGTTCACCTTGAGATCCCACACAGAGCGATCAAGTGCGTAAAGCAACTTGAGGGCCTTCTCGTGCTCTGTGTACTCAAGTGCACCAGCAGATCTGTTCGCATTGACCTTGTTCACAATCGACTGAAAACGACTGAACATCAGGTCAATGCTCTCCCCCGGCTCCTGTGTGAAGTTCTCGTACTCACGCCGGTGAGTCTCGAACAGTCTGGCCTTCACCTGTGGTGTACCCTCGTGGTAGTTCTAAAAGCACGTCCAAATTTTGTGGGCTTCTTGAAAACCCTGGACGCGTGAGAACTCCGCACGAGAAACGCCAGCGAACAAGGCATTGACGGCCTTGGCGTTAGCCTCGTGCTAGGTCACCTGAAGAGGCGTGGTCCGAACAGCCAGCACCTCGTAAAGCTGGTTCTTGGTAATCTCCCAGACCTCGGCTCCCATGCTCTGCAAGAAGGCTCTCATGCGAACCTTCCAGTAGGCATAGTCCTCGCCGGAAAACACTGGGATCTTACCAAGACTCGCCATGGTCGCCGAGTGGTTTTCGAACCGGTTAAGGTACTGAAAACCTCAACCAAGCTCTGATACCAATTGTGGGACCGAAGCCGGCGACCAGAGGGGGGTGAATGGGAGCCGATCAAAATTTCTTTCGAAATTCAAACCGTCGGCCTATATCCCAAAATCGCCCAATCCCTCAAGCGTTCTGACCAAAGTTTGGGGTAGCTATGGAAAAGCTAAGCCAACACAAAAGGCCTTGAACGAGCGAGCGAAAACACGAAGGGAATCGGAAGCAAAGTGGGAAAACTGTTGAACTGATCTGCTTGGACCGGTCTGACCGGTGCGCTCGACCGGTCTAACCGGTGCGCTGGACCGGTCTAACCGGTCGTGCCTACCGGTCTGACCGGTAGCACCCAGGAAACCCCCGAGAAATTGTATTCAAACGTTGAATCTCGATCAAACGACCACGAAAATCGGTGAAACTTGGGGGATTGCTTCGCCCCTACCCCGTGAACATATCCCCAAAAGATCTCATCCTAAAGATCAACGATTCTTGAGAATTCGAGAGGAGATCAAAAGGGTTGGGGTTTTCTCTAAAACTCAAGAACTCGAATTCGAAGGAGCTCGTGATTCCAGAGGGAGTAGGACAGGGCTAGATGCACGGGAATCACAGCTAAGAACTCGTAGCCTCCTCTCAATCATGTGTGCCAAGAACGAAATCGAAAATCCATTGCACAAGGCACAAAACCAGGGGATTGAATCGAATCGAAAGCCCAGAGGGCACGAGGAGGATAGGGTCTCCTTTCCCAATCAAATCCCTTACAAGGTTTCAACAATTCATGGACAAAATCAACTCAAAAGAGAGAAACAGGGGGAGGAGAACACATGGGCGGCGGCCTGGAGAAACAGAGAGTCCACGAACAGATTACAAAAGCCGCAATTAACCTAACACAAGTGAAGGGGTATTTATACTCGCGGGACCGGTCAGACCGGTACGCTGGACCGGTCAGACCGGTGCCAGGGACCGGTCAGACCGGTTGGCCTGCAGCACCCCCTGTACAACGATCTCATCCGACGGCCGAGGTTCTTTCTTCGAAACGAAGTCTTCTCCGCGATGCCGCCGTCTTGATGAAGATCCAGTCCGCGGTTTTGGAGGGTCCGCGAAACCCGGGTAGGTGGCCGGTTTTGAGAAAACCGCCAAAACCTCACGCACGGGAAGATTCCCGCCTCCGCGCCGTGGCCCTAGACGCCGTTCCCGCCTCGGCCTTCTGACGGCCCTAGACGCCGCCCGACGCCCGTCACCTCCTCGCCCGCAGCGAGGCCCTAGACGCCGTCGACGCCCGTCGCCTCCGTCAGTCCCGAGACCGACGCCCGTGCCTCCACGACTTGGCGTCTTCAACCGCCGTCCACCTCCTTGGTTTTGTGGCGCAAACCAAGAAACCCGCCTTCCGTCGCCGCTTGCGCCCTCGATCCAGGAGTGGACGCCACAGCTGCCGCCCGGTCCGAGCTCCGGTCCTGGCTGCCCTTCACCGCCATCCACCGCACGGTCCATCGGCCACAGCACCTCCACGGCAGCTCCCCGTCGACACTCGACGCCTGTGTACCTGCAATCCAAAGACCAAGCGCACGATCACACCGCACGGTTGACAATTCACTCATCACAAGCAGGATAGAGTACTCAACATTCCTCACTTTCAAAATATAACCCTCCGCGTATGATTTTTTCGATTCAGTCTCTCTTTCAGAGTGGATCCATTAAGCTTTCTATCATGGCAACGATGACAAGCAGGCGCAGATCAGAGCAGGCAGCAGCACTTGCTGATGTCGGTGGTGAAGCAGAGAGGTCTGTTGGTGGGGTTTGGACTGGTATGGCCCAATGTGCTTCTGTTTCATCGTGGATGGTTCATGTGAACTGCAACAAATTGTTATGGAGGTGAGCCAGTGGAGTGGAACTTCCATTTTCTTGTCCCTTGATGAAATGGTTGTTACTCTGCTCTATCCTGCTCTCCGTTTCCGTGTGTTCTGGATGCAAATTGTGTGTTTGGTGTTTGATCAGTATCACACAGCAGGTCCTTTTGTTTTCTTTTGTTACTTGATATTTGATAACTTCACTGGACAGATGAACAAGATAATAATAATATGCACACGACATGCCCCCAGGAGCATGAATCATGAATGGTGGCCTGGTGGGGTACATTCAAATGAGAATGGGACCAGAGGAATTTTTGCAAGGATTCTACTCCCTCTGTTCCAAATTATAGGTCATTTTAGCAAATCAAGCTACATAGCTTTTGCTATGCACCTAGATAAACATTATATCTAGATACATAGCAAAAATTACGTATCTAAATTTGTCAAAATAACCTACAATTTGGAACGGAGGAAGTATGATCCCTAAAAAAACCGCCAAAATATGCTTGAGCATTGTGAACTGTGGTTAAGGTTGTATCCAATTCAAATTTTAGTTTTATATATGTGAATCCTCAAAACGAAAAATCAGTTGTGCCGAAGAAAGAAAGACGTACGCCAGTTCTACCAGTCTTTTGGAACTGAAAGCAAAAGGTGCATGCCGCATGCGTTAGGAATGTGAAGGCAAGGAGTAACTGGCATGAAGAGCAGGTGTAACAGAAACGTACACATGCTGCGGCCTGTTGCTGAAAGCAAAAAACTTCACAACATGTCTTGTTTTCGTGTGCTTTTCAGTTCAGGCACTGAAAGTATGAGAGTTGGAGGAATGCAAACCGATTGGTTCAAGGCCGAAGAAATGTCTGAATCAGCCTGTTTTTCTCCAATATCTCACCTTTAGTTGAGTGCTTGTTGCCTAGGTATGCTACGAGTTTAGTCCGCAACATATGAGCAGATTAGTTGCAGGAGGTGAGGATTAGAGGGAACTGAACCAGAATCATGGGAATGAAGGAAGTGATGAGGGTTTAGTTTCCTCTAATATCTCACCATGAATATTCAGGCTTTGATTCACCTACATCAGAAATATTCAGGCACAAACTAAATGCTGCATCATACAAGTATGCTTGCACAGTTGCGTTCAGGGGCGGATCTAGGACCGGGTCAGCTGGGGCTAGAGCCCCTCCTACCCGTGTTGACCCGGTGCTAGAGCCCCTCCTACCCGTGCTATGTATGGAGCCCCTCTTAAGCCCCTCCTCTGAATTTGTAGTCATTGAAGCTTGAAAGAGAAGATGAAGTGAATAAGCCCCTCCTAATATTTTTTCTAGATCTGCCACTGGTTGCGTTGATCAGAACTCATGGTACACATCAACCAAAAATTTCCAAAATGTTCAGAAATTTCTCCTGAGCCATACCATTTCAAGTTTCTCCAAGTACTTGCAGATGCCCCATATATTATTCGCTACCTCATTTCAGACATGAATGGTAAAAAGGACTTGGTTATTTTGATGCAGAAAAATGCTCAAGCGTTCAGAAAGTTTTCCCCATGAATTATTTTTTATTTTTGCACATAATTATTTGCTGTCATATTTGAGAAGAAAGGTAAAACACCTTTGGTTACTTTGATGCATATTTTTTTTTTGACGAAATGCATAACCGCCGGCGTTGACTCTGCTCACCTCCGCTTCGGAGTCTCTCCAGTCTCCAGCCCTCTCCCACCCAGGGTTTTAAATTTCGGCGAAATTTCGCCGAAATTCGGCGAAAAATTTCGTTTTCGCTACTTACCGGGAAAAAAAATTTCGGTATTTTTCGGAAAATTTCGTTTGAAAATTCAAAATTCAAAAAATTTCGGCCAAAAGTCACCGAAATTCGCCGAAATTTACCGAAATTTCGGAACGAAATTTCGTTTCCGCTAAACACCGGGATTTGCAACGAAAACGAAATGGTTAACCCTGCTCCCACCTTCATCAGATTCGGCCGTTTCGCCGCCGGTGAAGGCAGATTCGAATCTCAGGAGAACTTCACGAGGTCTTCTCCTGTCCTCGGCTGGCTTTCCCCATCGTGTCCATCAAGGTCTGCTTGCCTACTTCCTCTGAAACGGTGTTCTTTGACTGCAGCAATGGCGGAATTGGTAACCAGTATGGTCGTCGGGCCGCTGGTCTCCATGGTGAAGGACAAGGTGTCCAGCTACCTTCTTGATGAGTACAAGGTGGTAGAAGGTATGGAGGAGCAGCGCGAGATCCTGGAGCGCAAGCTACCGGCGATTCTACACATCATCGACGACGCAGAGGGGAAGGGTGCATACCAGCCAGGAGTAAGCGCCTGGCTAAAAAAAACTGAAGAAGGTGTCCTATGAAGCAAATGATGTCTTCGATGAGTTCAAGTACGAGGCGCTGGCGCGAGAGGCCAAGAAGAAAGGGCACCGCAACACGCGCGGCATGAATGTTGCGAGTCTCTTCCTTGCTTACAATCCCATTGTGTTCCGTCGCAGGATGGGAAAGAAGCTGCAGAAGATTGTGCAAGACATTGAGGTCCTGGTCACAGATATGAACGCCTTTGGTTTCAGAGACAGGCGACAAGCACCATCCTTGATGCCACTGCGGCAGATGGATTCCGTCATGATTGACTCAGAGACTTAGTAGATCCAGATATGAAGAGAAGGAGAAGATTGTAAAGATACTGCTTGACCATGCAAACAACGATGATCTTCTTGTTCTCCCCATTGTTGGAATGGGTGGACTGGGCAAGACCACCTTTGTGCAGCTAGTTTACAGTGACCCCGAAATGGAGAAGCATTTTCAGCTCCAGAAGTGGTGCTGTGTGTCCGATGATTTTGACGTGGGTAGCATTGCAAGAAGCATCTGCAACAGCACAGAGAAAGACAGTGAAAATGCATTGCTAGACCTTCAGAGAGTACTAAGTGGAAAGAGGTGCCTCGTCGTGTTGGATGATGTATGGAATCAAGATGTTAATAAGTGGGAAAAGCTGAAAGCCTGTCTTCAGCATGCTGTCACGGGTAGTGCCATACTGATCACAACCCGTGATGCAACAGTGTCTCAAATTATGTCGGGGGGGGGGGGGGGGGGGGGGGGGGTAAAGTTCAACACCATAATCTGGCGAATCTAGGTGATGAATTTCTGAAGGAAATACTAGAGAGAAGAGCGTTCATTTTGCAGAAGCCAGAATATGCAAACCTGGAGGACGTTGTTATTGAGATTGTTAAGAGATGGCGTTGCTCTCCTTTAGCCGCCAAAGCCATAGGATCGATGTTGTGTAGCAAGACTAGCAAGGACGAATGGATGGCTGTATTGAAGAAAAGCAGCATTTGCAACGACGAGACTGGAATTTTACCAATACTCAAGCTCAGCTATGACAACTTACCATTACACATGACTGTTTCCAAAAGATTATGAGATTGATGTGGAGGATTTGATCCATCTGTGGATGGCAAATGACTGTGTTCCACGTGAGGAGAATGTCCCTCTTGAAACAACTGGAAGACAAACTTTCAATGAGCTAGCTCGGATGTCCTTCTTTGAAGATGCGAGGCAAACCAAGTTGGAGGATCAAAACTGGAGTCATTTTTGTAGTATTAAGAAATGCAAGATACATGATTTGATGCATGACATTGCCTTATCTGTTTTAGGTGAAGAATGTGCGACTATCATCAAGAGGCCCGATCAGGAGAAGTTGTTGTCAAAACATGTTCGGCACTTGTTCTCATCGTATTATGCAAGTGGAACTCATATGATTGATTATATGAAGAAACAAAACCCAACTCTCCAGACATTGTTGTGTCCAGATGGATGTACAACAAACTGGATGAAACATATGCAGAACTATAGTTCTCTGCGAGCACTAAAACTTCGAGATTGTTCGGAATTTAAAATCAGACCAAGGCACTTACAACACCTAAGGTATCTTGATCTCTCAAACAACTCGTGGATCAAACAACTTCCTGAAGAAATAAGTGTCCTGTATAATCTACAGACCCTGAATGTTTCGTGGTGTGAGAACCTTTGTCGACTTCCAAGGGATATGAAATATATGGCAAGCCTCCGACACCTTTATACTGAGAAATGCTGGTCACTGAAGTGCATGCCTCCAGATCTTGGACAACTCAGTTCTCTGCAGATTCTGACATATTTCGTGGCTGGTGCTAGCTCTGACTGCAGTACTATTGGAGAATTGCAAAACTTGGACCTTGCTGGCAAATTGACATTAAGTTGTCTGGAAAATGTAACAGAGGCACAAGCAAAAGTTGCTACTCTTGGAAAGAAAGAGAAACTCAGGAATTTATCTCTTGAATGGTGTAGTGAATGCCATGAGGAACTGCTACCAGATTGTCATAAGAAGGTTTTAGATGCCCTTAAACCTCATGATGAGTTGGAGACGCTAAGGATAGTTGGTTACAAAAGCACTTCTTTACCAACATGGATGAAAGATCTTAGTTTGATGCAGAAGCACCTGACTGCGCTTCATCTAGTTGGCTTTACAACGTGTGATAAATTCCCTCAATTTGACCATTTGGAGGCTCTTCAAATTCTACATTTAGAAGATCTGGATAAACTGCAAAGCCTGCTTAACAATGAGGCAGCACTAACATTTCTGAAACTAAAAAAACTCCAGTTACTTAATCTGAAGAGAATGGAAAGATGGGTGGCAGCAGAAGTGAGAGAGGGAGGAGAATTGACATTTCCTCAGCTTGAGAATCTTGTTATTCCTGGTTGTCCAAACCTTGTTACTCTACCTGAAACACCAAATCTCAAGGCTGTTGACCTTGATGAAGGCAAGGCACAGCTATCGTTGCCAATAGTTACATATAGATACATGTCTGTTGGAGTATATTGAGCCCATGTGTATAGAGGCCCATTTAGAAGCCCTTGTATAGGTATTATATATACCCATTCTTTTAGGGTTGGAGGAATACAAGCCATCATTTCCTCCTACATGGTATCAGCTTAGCCTCTCTCTTCCTCTTCCCTCCCTCCCTGCCGCCGCCGCCGCCACCATGGCCGGCCGGCCTCTGGTGCCGCCGCCCCTCTCCTCCTCCCTCCCCTACCTCTCCTCTGCTGCGCGCTCTGCCGCGCCGGCCCCTGGTGCAGGCGGATCTAGGGCACAGAGGCCCTGGGATGCCCCTGCCCCGCAGGTCCGAGCCGCCGCCGCGCTGGGCGTGGCCGGCGCCGCTCCTGGCTCGCGGCCGCCGGCCGCGGCCGAACGCGCCCCCTCCCCTGCTCCGGGCGGCTGAAAGACCCTTGTTTGATTTTGGTAATTGAGTGACAACTTATGTGGACTAATAAGTGTTTATGTTGAGATACACAGGAGATTAGTCCACACAAAGACATTAGTATGAGCAACATGTGCCATGGAGGAGAAATGGCTAAGCGTTGATGCTATACTCATATAGTGTGATCGAGGAGCTCATTGCATATGAGACATGACATGGAGTTATGTGACCAAAGTGGAGAAGATCAAGACAAGGCTTGGCTTGATGGACCGGTTGCAATGGAGAAGGGCAAGTCAAGGCTTTGAAGCGAGGGACCGTGACGCGGTGAAGCTTGGGCAAGATTTGGCGCCGATGGACCGAGGCAACGGTGAAGAGCGAGCATGGTCAAGATCGATGGACCAAAGAGGTCATGTGATGATATGGAGTGGATCATATCATTTAAGAAAGATCAAGCCAAGTGTTGACTCATAATGATGATCAAAATGCTTGATGGAGTTTGGTGCTTGTGTGGCATCAATATTTGGGAAGATGAAATGGAATGCGCAAGGCAAAGGTATGACTTGTAGGGCATTTCATTTCACCGGTCAAATGTTGTGTGGAGAAGTGCATGACCGGATTTAGGATAGATGGCCGTACTATCAAGAGGGGCAAACTTGTTTGCATATCGGTCATCTAGTGCCACTTGAGCGATCTAACATTGCGATGTTGCTAGGATCGAGTGGCGTGGTGAGATCAAGTGAAAATCCTTTGAAAATGATTGTGAAATGCTAACACACATGCACATGGTGTTGTTCACGTGGTGGTGTTGGCACATTTGCAAAGGAGAAAGAGTTGGAGTTGATGTTGATCAACTTTGGGAAGCAAGAAAGGTCTTTTGGTTTTCTCCGGAAATTAGGTTGTCTCTTGGAGTGGAATACTGCTTTGATCCATTGTGTTTTGGATCAAGAATTCAGTTGGGTTGTGTAGCCCTCTGAATTAGCTTTCCATAGAGTCCAAGATCACCTAATTTGGACATCGAAGCTAAGAGTTATGGTCGTTTTACCGAGTTACATTTCTGCTGGAAATAGACCTGCGGACGGTCCGCCCTTGAGGGGCGGACGGTCCGCCGTTATCTCGGTTGAGCTCAAACAGAACCGTTTTTGGCTCTGTGGGTGGTTCAAAATGACCTGCGGACCGTCCGGTCCATGGGGGCGGACGGTCCGCCTTTAAAAGCTGAAACGGGCGCAGAAACTTGGTAGTTCTGTCTTGGGTGTCCAAAATGAACTGCGGACCGTCCGGTCCTTGGGGGCGGACGGTCCGCCTCCTACTGAAATTTCTGGGACAGAAACACTGCGGTTTCTGTGTGTGCTCACGTTTTGAACTGCGGACAGTCCGCCCCTGGGGAGCGGACAGTCCGCCGGTAACTTCCAGATTTAGTCAGAGACGTTTGCAAATCGGTTGGTTCGAAGTTTTGAACCGCGGACAGTCCGCCCCAGGGGCGCGGACAGTCCGCCCGGGGCTCTAACGGTCGACTCTGACACATAATCATTGCAGTTCTAGCCGTTGGTTTTAAATGGCGGACGGTCCGGTTTTTGTGAGGCGGACAGTCCGCGAAAACTCAGTTTTCACGGGATTTGAGTGTAACGGCTAGTTTGGGGGCCTCCCTCTATAAATAGAGGGTGTGGCCGGCCATTTGAGTGGTGAGAGCACCTTGGGGACTTGGTGTCCATGTGTGAGAGTGCTTGAGAGCCCTCTACTCACTCTAACTTGATAGTAATCATCCGATCGAGTGAGAGAGCGATTCTAGTGCGATTGCTTTGAGAGATTGCATCGAGTGGCACTAGGTGATCGTGTTGCAAGCCGGTGTGCTTGTTACTCTTGGAGGTTGCCACCTCCTAGACGGCTTGGTGGCAAGAGACTCCGTTGAAGCCCGCAAGAAGTTTGTGCGGTGCTTCGGAGAAGAGTTTGTGAGGGGTATTGTGCTCACCTCGCGGGAGCCGCGAAGAGCAACTCTAGTTGAGCGAGACGTGAAGAGCAACAAGTGGTCCGGCCGGATCATGTGCTAGAGCTCGGTGTGAGCACTCCACGTGGGAGAGTGTGACTTGAGAGTCACCACTAGCAAGAGGATCGGCGGCAACCTTGGAGCTTGTCTCAACGGGGATTAGCTTGGTGGCAACCAAGTGAACCTCGGGATAAAAATCACCGTGTCAACTTTGTCTACTCTTCTTGGTGGTTTGCATTCTCCAAATCACAAGCATTGTATTTACATTCTTCTATATCTTGTGCTTGTGTAGTTGCTCTCTAGTGATTAGTTAGCTTGTGTAGCTTGCTAATCATCTTCTTGCTTTTGTAGCTAGAAGTAGAGATCCTAGTGTATCTAGTTAGCTTGTGTAGCTTAATTAGTTGCTCTTGCTTAGATTGTGTAACTAAGCAAGTTGAGCTCTTGGATTTGGATTGTGTATCCTTGTCCTTGAGCATCTAGTGAGCTTAGGTTGGCTTTGTGCTTTTGCTCATTAGAATTGTGTAGGAGCTCCCCCGGTTTGTGAAGTACTAGTGTTTAGGCTTGTGTGACTTGGCATTAGAATTATTAAGAGAGCTCTTACTAGCTTGGCACTCCATTTGCTTTGTGTAGGATCTTTTTGGAGGTGGCTTAGAGTTATAGTTAGAGGGGTGTAGTCTTGGCTAAGCGAATAGTTTCAATTCCGCATAAGTTTCGGTTAGCCGGCGCAATTAGTTTTAGAAAGGACTATTCACCCCCCTCTAGTCCGTCATCTCGACCCTACAAGTGGTATCAGAGCCGAGGTCTCTCATTTGTGGTCCTTACCGACTGTAAGGATCACCGGGGTGTCCGACCCTAGAGGGGGAGGGGGTGAATAGGGTCGCTAATCGCTTTTTAATCTAGGGCTCAAACTACTTGCATAAGATAAACCTAACACGTCCTACGCATGCTAGTTATGACTAATGTTTATCTATGCTACTCTCTACTTACCCCTAAAAAGACTTGCAACCTAGCTAATCCTAATCAAACTAACTAGGAAAGTAACGGTATGCAAGGTAGAGTAAGTGCGGAAATGTAATGCGGTAAGTAAAGAGGTAAGTGCAAGAGGGATGCAAACTCCCGAGTAGACACGGTCATGTAACGTGGTTCGGCATAAACGCCTACGTCCACGGGACACCGAGGCTCTTCCGATCACCGTCTTGCACTACGCCACCAATGGCGATGCCGGCAAGCAATGGCAAGTGCCCACAAGACACCGAGTCTCGTGCACCGCCACCGTCTCTCTCGGTCACCCGGCCGAAATCCACTACGGAGCTTCTCCACCAAGGAGGGGGCCTCCTCTTCCCCCGCACAAAGTGTCGTTGCCACTCCACACCAAGACGGAGGGTCACACGACGGATCACAAGTTGCTTGCCGCAGCAAGACTTCTCTCAAGGGAGCTCTCGCAAGAACTAAACCCTATTACAAGCACTAAGCACTCTCACAAGTGTGCTTAAGCTTATATGATATACAATGAAGCTCTATGGTGGTTGGAGATGATCTTTAGCTCTTGTATACTTCCTTGAACTCCAGCCCTCTCAAATGACCCGGCCTTGGGGGTATATATAGGCAGCACAAGCAAATATAGCCGTTGGAGAAAAGCTGTCAGAAAACTGCGTAACGCCGGTTAATCCGACGTACCCCAAAAGCCATCATCGGTTTAACCGGTGTATGTAAACTGCTACGTGAAAAACTAGCCGTTAGCAATTAACCGGTGTATCGCCGGTTTAACCGATGCAATCAACCGGTGTATGTAAAATTAGCGTCGGTTTAACCGGTGATTGTAACTTCTTCACGTTCCTCCAAAAACCACCTCTCTGGACAATTGAACCGATGCAATTGACCGATGCATCGTCGGTTCAACCGGTGTATGTATTTTCATCGGTCTTCGTTTGGCAATGCATCGACGTATGCATTTTCTTCAACGTCGGTTAATCCGGTGAGTGTATCTTCAGTTTCCAGCTTCTGGACAATTACACCGACGTGTGTCTTTTCCTTAACGTCGGTTCAACCGGTGTATTGAATTTCTTCACAGTCTCTTCGATTCTTGTCCTTTGGACCGAAGAGGTTTCAGGGCGCTGCCCTGAGGCCTGCGAGGGGCGGCTCCCCCTCGACCCCCGTCCGCTAACCGGATAGCGGAACCCCCGTAGGGGTGGCCCTTCGGGCCTTGCTACGCCTCTCTTCTCTTTGTCATCACTTGAACCTAAAAGCCTGAGAATAGTCATCTTAACAATCACATTAGTCCAAGTGTTGTGTGTGTCATCAATCGCCAAAACATTATATTGAAATATGGCATGAGAGGCCATTTTCGCTACACCGACCCGAGAGGATGGCGACTTATGGGCTAGATGTTGAGTGTCCACATATTTTTGATGGCACACACTTTGCACGGTGGAAAAATTGGATGATATGCAATTTTAAATTTATTTGCCCTCAAATGTGGTGGATGGTGGATGTAGGTTTTTCTCATGTGTTAGATGAAGGAAATCTAACTCCAACACAAGAGAAATGCCTAGATCTAGACATCTAAGCTACTAACATCTTGTTTAGATCTTTGCATAATTGTATTCTTGGTGAGATCATGGACAAGGAAACCGCCCATGAGATTTGAGTTATCTAAATGAGAAATATGGGGCGGCCTCCGATGATCATGATGATTATAAGACCAAGGAGGAAGTGCCTGAGGATGATGAGCACATCCATGACATGGTGGTTGTGGAAGATTGCTCCACCTCATGGTCAAGTGATGATGATGATAAACAATCTACAACAAGTTCACTTGACATGATTGATGATGATTCAAGTGTTGCAAATTATGATTCTACTCGAAGCATACTTGATGATCAAGTTGGCTCATGTATGAATGATATTGCTATGACAAGCTCATCTCCATCTCCACATTGCTTCATGTCACAAGGTGACACAAAGGTATCAAATTGCAATGTGATTGATCTTAATTCATATGATGAGCTCTTGAGTAGATATGCTAGTTTGACCAAATTATTTGAGGAAGTGTTAGCCAAAACAATCAAATTTGAAAAAGAAAACTCTTTTCTCAAAGACACATGTGAACAACAAAAACATCTACTTTATGTCATGAGTTGTTCACATGAGGAGCTAAAATTGACTCATGAGGAGCTTAGTATTGCTCATGAGAATTTGGTACTAGACCATGCTTTACTCACTAACAAATTTTCTAGTAAAGAAATTAAAACTAGTGAGAGCTCATCTCATGGGTTAAAAGATCAATTGCAAAATGTTGCTAACCCTTGTGATGTAGGAAAGAAACATGTATCCACCTCATGTGATGATTTATTGTCTATACCATGTACTTCACATATAGATGCTTGTTCTTCTTCTACTATGCAATATGAGACTAACCTTGTAGAAGAAAACAAAGAGCTCCAAAGTCAAGTGAAGTATTTGAGCAACAAGATAGAGAGATGGACAAAATCAAAAGTCATCCTTGAAAGCATAATAAAAAATCAAAGAAGCTTTGGTGACATGAGCGGCATTGGTTCCAACAAGAGCAAAGCCAAAGGCAAGAAATGGGGCAAGAATAAATATAATAGGAGGATGAAGAAGCAAGAAGAAATGAAGCTATCTCATTTCATGTGCTTTCAATGCCATGAGATGGGACACTTTGCAAATGGTTGCCCTAACAAAGAAAAGCTTAAGTTGAAGAAGGAAGAAGAGAAGCTTAAACATGTCAAATGCTTCAAGTGTCGCACTTGGGATCACCTCACCTCAATGTGCCCGACCAAGCAATTGGTGAAGCAACAAGAACCTCAACCAAAGCCACAAGTTGAGCAAGAGAAGGCACCCCAACTTCAAGTCAAGATCAACCATGATGATCAAGTTGATGATTTGAATATGATGAAATAGAGAACAAGAAGGGGTGGCAAGGCAAGAGCAAGGCATCCAACTCATATTTAAGATGCCAAGATGTTGAGCAAGAACAAGATTCAAGATAAGAATCCACATGCTCACATCAAGTGCCATAGTTGTGCAATATTGGGTCACCTAGTTTCGGGTTGCCCAAACAAGTTTGAGAAGAAGGCTCAAGCAAACAATGAGAAGCAAGTCAATGAGAAGCATCAAATGAGTAAGGAAGAAAAGGCTCAACAAAAGAGAAGATGCTACTTATGCCGGGAAAGGGGACACATGGCTTATTCATGTCCCTTAGGTAATAATTCTAAGCCTATTTCAATTGATGAAAATATTATGCTTAGAAAGGATGGTAATGGTACCTCATTTGTTACTATTGCAAAACATCCCGCTATTCATACTAAGGCTTTGCCAAAGTATGTTGCTCCTAACTTGAGAGGACCCAACCTAGTTTGGGTACCATCAAAATGTGGATAAATGTGTGTATGTACCAATGACATTGGAGGCTTGACTCAATTGGTTTTATCTTGTTCATCATGTGATTGAGTCAAGTAATCGAAGCCTAGTGCTATTCTCATCCCAATGTCAAGTCAAAACAATGAAGTCCAAGTACTACAACATACAAGTATCTTTTTCTAGTTGCGATGATTTATTGGAAATATTTGATGGCTTGCAAATTTATTTGAGTTGAATCTTGTTTTGGATGAAAAATCATTTTGCATATTGGAAAATGAGTTACATGTCATTGACTTCTCAAAAATGATTTGAAAACTAGTACATATGGCATTTGGTTCTTATGTATACTCTTTGTTTCATTTTTCTGATTTTTTGAAGCAATTTTGAGCCATTTATGAGTTTTCATGATTTTACTCGTTTTAATTTTGAATTCTTATTGTAACTTGTTCATATGAGTCTTTGGAAGGTTTTCATGCAAGATTTGAGATTTTTAGATTTTTATATGATCAATGATACAAATTCAAAATTGAATTTGTGAAAGTTGGCAAAATTCTGGGCTGTCTGAATTTTGGTAGTGCGGACAGTCCGCGGGTAAGAGGCGGACAGTCCGCGGGTAAGAGGCGGACAGTCCACGGGTAAGAGGCGGACAGTCCGCCGTTCATGGGACTTGTTCACCAGAGTAGTTCTCAATCGCAAAAATACACTGCGGACGGTCCGCCAAAGGACCGCGGACGGTCCGCCTGTGTTGGGCAGTATTTGCCAGAGGCAGTTTCAGTCGAGCGGCAGTGTGAAAATTCAAAGGCGGACGATCCGCTAGGATATCGCGGACAGTCCGCGAATGGACAAAAAGGAGGATCCTGACAGCTAAACTTATCATGAGCTACAAAGGTATATCCCTAGTTGATCACATTCATTTGGGTGCATATGAGATGTTTGAATTGGATATATATGCTCGTGTTGCTTGCTATAAGATGTTTGAATGGATTAAATGCTTAGTATTCAAAATTGAGTTAATTTGAATGGATATGATCATGAGATGACATTTAGTATGCGATATAATTGAATATATGTCTTGTGAGAGTATTCAAACAAGTTGACATCAAGTTTGATTCAATTTGATGAACTATAGCTCAATTGCTCAAAATCTATCCTTTATTGTAAATCTGAGTAAGCTAAGAAGATAGCCATAGTTGGATGATCAAATCTATTTGGATTGGCTTGAAATTTGGTATGCATGCCCTACACTTATGGTACTAGTTGCTGTACAAATTTCATGAGAATATGATAAGAAATACTTTAGTTTTGGAGTGGATCTTGTCAATGCATGTGCAGCAGTTTTCAGCATGCACCCATGAGTGAAGATGTGAAATCTGGTAGCAATCTAGAAAAGCATTGAAGCTCAATTTTTTATGGCTACTAGATGACTTAGTGCCACACATCTCCACAAATTTTTGTGGCAATTCAACATGTACTTTGAGAGATTTGATGTATTCTTTGAGAAGTATAAAATCTGCCAGAAAAGTGACAAATGTTAGATTGATCTGGAGTCACTTAAATTGAAAGGTCCTCAAGTTGGAATCATCGTTACAAGTGGTTGAAGAACTTAGGTTTGGTTTTGAGAGGAGCTAGAAGCATGACAAGAAGCATGACAAGTATTAGGTACAAGACCATTTGATTGTAGAGTGTACTTATCACATTTTTGGTACTAAAATTGGAAGATCAAGAAAAGCAAGCAATACCCAATATAGAGAGATTCATGATAATTTAAGTATATTCAAATGGTATTCTCTCATGCAATCAAGGATCAAAGAGATGAAGCAAGCCAACCACAACAAGATAATGCATTTGATGATAAGTGATATTCATTTCATATGGGTGAAGGATGGTATTCATTGTCTTCACCAAGCTATTATAATTGGACTTCATGATGCTAGTTGGAGGACTAAATCAGAATCTAATGACTATCCTCTACTCCAACATAGCAAGGTGAAATTGCTTGACATATGCATTCATTATATGCTAAGGACATGATTAGTGCATATAGTCATATATAGTGATCATTCATGAAAAATAAAATATTTTTAAATGTTTTATGATGCCACTATTGCTTCTATGGTTGATATGATCTAGTGGTAACATATGACATGTTCATGAGCTAGTAAACCCAAGTAGTTGATCTAGAAAATGAGTTTTCAAGTGTTTAACTCAACATTGTCAAGATAACCCTTTGAATGAGGTGTGAAGAAGCTTGTCATTGGTTCAAACCGAGTTGAATTATTTGGGCAAGTAGTCTAGATCAAGTCAAAGAGAAAGAAGCTCATGGAAACAATCTAGTTCAAGAATTGGTTATCAATGTCAAATTCAATAAAGTGGTCCATCATGATTTTACAAGTGATACTAGATTCAACAAAAGGTATACATGGTCATACAAGTAGTATTCATTCAAGTAGATCTAGTGTAATAATGTTGGTTCCACAAGTGATCCTCAACTTTAAGTGATCAATTCAAATCAAGAAAGCTATCCTCATCAAGAAGAGCTCAAGATTCAAGTAGATTGACAAAATACTTTGACATAGGGGGAGGAGCCCCACTACAAAGTATCAAGGTCAAGGATCCTACTAGTATCCTACATGTGGCATTTCAAGGTGATCTTCATGCTTCCACATGTTGTTGTTACAAGTGGTGTCAATTTCAATCAAATTGAAAGTGTCCATCAAAAATGAAGATTCAAGACTCAACCATCTACCCAAGTCCAACTCTTTGTATCAAACCACAAATGCTTCATATGATTGCCTACAAGGGGTGTTCAAGTGGTAACCCTATAAGTACAAGAGGTACAACCTCAAGTGGTAGTCATTGATCTTCACATGGCCAATTTCATGTGGTTTCGGCCTTTTTATGGTCATTGATGATAAAGGGGGAGAGAAATGAACAAAGATATGAATTATCCTTGGATGACAAAGGGAGAGATGAGATGAGAGTGCGATCATGGACATGGATCAAGAGGAGCAATATTGAGGAGGATCAATATTCTTGGACAAGAGGAGCACACAAGTAGGGGGAGCAAGCTCATGAACTTAGTTGTTTGCATTTGATATATGCATATTCATGTGCTTGTTTGCATTTGCATAAGTTTTAAAATTTATATATGCATTGCTTGTGTGTGATGTATGCTACTCATAGAACTTGATTGATGATTTGATAACTAGCATGCATAGATTGTAGCTAGACATTTTTTTTACAAGTGAATCAAGAGCCATGCTAATATTGTTGATCTCATGAGGTATCTTGAGTTTTTTATAAATGTCTAGTTACTCATTGATGCTAAGGAATGAACTTCAAGGATGCAACTTAAATTAGTATCACGCTTCGAAGGTTTATCCTATATACCTTAGCATCACTTAGTAGTGATAACAATTCCACAAATTTCATATTTATGCATGTGTGGGAGTTTAAAACCAAATCTCTTGAGCACACATGTAGGGGGAGTTATCACTACCAAGTTGGATTTTTATGGTGCTTATCCAATCTTTTACAAGTGGTCTTAATGGTGGATAAGAAACATAAAATCCAAACCAAGTTAGCTATTTACACGTATGTGAAGTGCTAGCTTGGAATATCCTTAATTTCCATATCTTTGTAGAGTTGTCATCAATTACCAAAAAGGGGGAGATTGAAAGGCCCTTGTTTGGTTTTGGTAATTGAGTGACAACTTATGTGGACTAATAAGTGTTTATGTTGAGATACACAGGAGATTAGTCCACACAAAGACATTAGTATGAGCAACATGTGCCATGGAGGAGAAATGACTAAGTGTTGATGCTATGCTCATATAGTGTGATCGAGGAGCTCATTGCATATGAGACATGACATGGAGTTATGTGACCAAAGTGGAGAAGATCAAGACAAGGCTTGGCTTGATGGACCGGTTGCAATGGAGAAGGGCAAGTCAAGGCTTTGAAGCGAGGGACCGCGAGGCGGTGAAGCTTGGGCAAGATTTGGCGCCGATGGACCGAGGCAACGGTGAAGAGCGAGCAAGGTCAAGATCGATGGACCAAAGAGGTCATGTGATGATATGGAGTGGATCATATCATTTAAGAAAGATCAAGCCAAGTGTTGACTCATAATGATGATCAAAAGGCTTGATGGAGTTTGGTGCTTGTGTGGCATCAATATTTGGGAAGATGAAATGGAATGCGCAAGGCAAAGGTATGACTTGTAGGGCATTTCATTTCACCGGTCAAAGGTTGTGTAGAGAAGTGCATGACCGGATTTAGGATAGATGGCCGTACTATCAAGAGGGGCAAACTTGTTTGCATATCGGTCATCTAGTGCCACTTGAGCGATCTAACATTGCGATGTTGCTAGGATCGAGTGGCGTGGTGAGATCAAGTGAAAATCCTTTAAAAATGATTGTGAAATGCTAACACACATGCACATGGTGTTGTTCACGTGGTGGTGTTGGCACATTTGCAAAGGAGAAAGAGTTGGAGTTGATGTTGATCAACTTTGGGAAGCAAGAAAGGTCTTTTGGTTTTCTCCGGAAAATTAGGTTGTCTCTTGGAGTGGAATACTGCTTTGATCCATTGTGTTTTGGATCAAGAATTCAGTTGGGTTGTGTAGCCCTCTGAATTAGCTTTCCATAGAGTTCAAGATCACCTAATTTGGACATCGGAGCTAAGAGTTATGGTCGTTTTACCGAGGTACATTTCTGCTGGAAATAGACCAGCGGACGGTCCGCCCTAGACCTGCGGACGGTCCGCCCTTGAGGGGCGGACGGTCCGCCGTTATCTCGGTTGAGCTCAAACAGAACCGTTTTTGGCTCTGTGGGCGGTCCAAAATGACCTGCGGACCGTCCGGTCCATGGGGGCGGACGGTCCGCCTTTAAAAGCTGAAACGGGCGCAGAAACTTGGTAGTTCTGTCTTGGGTGTCCAAAATGAACTGCGGACCGTCCGGTCCTTGGGGGCGGACGGTCCGCCTCCTACTGAAATTTCTGGGACAGAAACACTGCGGTTTCTGTGTGTGCTCACGTTTTGAACTGCGGACAGTCCGCCCCTGGGGAGCGGACAATCTGCCGGTAACTTCCAGATTTAGTCAGAGACGTTTGCAAATCGGTTGGTTCGAAGTTTTGAACCGCGGACAGTCCGCCCCAGGGGCGCGGACAGTCCGCCCGGGGCTCTAACGGTCGACTCTGACACATAATCATTGCAGTTCTAGCCGTTGGTTTTAAATGGCGGACGGTCCGGTTGTTGCGAGGCGGACAGTCCGCAAAAACTCAGTTTTCACGGGATTTGAGTGTAACGGCTAGTTTGGGGCCTCCCTCTATAAATAGAGGGTGTGGCCGGCCATTTGAGTGGTGAGAGCACCTTGGGGACTTGGTGTCCATGTGTGAGAGTGCTTGAGAGCCCTCTACTCACTCTAACTTGATAGTAATCATCCGATCGAGTGAGAGAGCGATTCTAGTGCGATTGCTTTGAGAGATTGCATCGAGTGGCACTAGGTGATCGTGTTGCAAGCCGGTGTGCTTGTTACTCTTGGAGGTTGCCACCTCCTAAACGGCTTGGTGGCAAGAGACTCCGTTGAAGCCCGCAAGAAGTTTGTGCGGTGCTCCGGAGAAGAGTTTGTGAGGGGTATTGTGCTCACCCCGCGGGAGCCGCGAAGAGCAACTCTAGTTGAGCGAGACGTGAAGAGCAACAAGTGGTCCGGCCGGATCATGTGCTAGAGCTCGGTGTGAGCACTCCACGTGGGAGAGTGTGACTTGAGAGTCACCACTAGCAAGAGGATCGGCGGCAACCTTGGAGCTTGTCTCAACGGGGATTAGCTTGGTGGCAACCAAGTGAACCTCGGGATAAAAATCACCGTGTCAACTTTGTCTACTCTTCTCGGTGGTTTGCATTCTCCAAATCACAAGCATTGTATTTACATTCTTCTATATCTTGTGCTTGTGTAGTTGCTCTCTAGTGATTAGTTAGCTTGTGTAGCTTGCTAATCATCTTCTTGCTTGTGTAGCTAGAAGTAGAGATCCTAGTGTATCTAGTTAGCTTGTGTAACTTAATTAGTTGCTCTTACTTAGATTGTGTAACTAAGCAAGTTGAGCTCTTGCATTTGGATTGTGTATCCTTGTCCTTGAGCATCTAGTGAGCTTAGGTTGGCTTTGTGCTTTTGCTCATTAGAATTGTGTAGGAGCTCCCCCGGTTTGTGAAGTACTAGTGCTTAGGCTTATGTGACTTGGCATTAGAATTATTAAGAGAGCTCTTACTAGCTTGGCACTCCATTTGCTTTGTGTAGGATCTTTTTGGAGGTGCCTTAGAGTTATAGTTAGAGGGGTGTAGTCTTGGCTAAGCGAATAGTTTCAATTCCGCATAAGTTTCGGTTAGCCGGCGCAATTAGTTTTAGAAAGGACTATTCACCCCCCCTCTAGTCCGCCATCTCGACCCTACAGCGGCGCAGCTAGGCCGCCCTACGCCGCCGTCGTGCTGGCCGCCGCCCAGGGCGCGGCCGCAGGCGCCAGGGCGGACGCCGGGGAGGGTGCGGGCGCTGGGGCGGCCGGAACTGCCGCCGTCGCGTCCGCGAGGGCTGCGTCCCGACCCCTGCTCGCGCCTCCTCCCACCCTCGGCGCGACTACAGCAGGGGACGCGCTGGCCCCGACCGCGATTGGAGCAGGGGAGGCGGCGATTGGCGCAGGGGGCGAGCGTGCGGGCTCGGCCCCCGACCCCGCCCCTACCATGGCCGCCCAGGCTCCGGCGCGCGCCTCCTCCGCCGTGCGGCTCTTCGATGCGCACTGCCACCTCCAGGGCGCGATTCTGTTCCAGGCCGCCACCCAGGCGCCTCCTCCGCTCCAGGGCGCGGGCCGCGCCGCCGCGCAGGCCGCCATCGCGCCCGCCGCACAGGCTCAGGCCGTCGCGCCCGCAGACCTGGCCGCCGCCGCCGTCTTTGTGGCCGCCGCGCAGGCCGTCGCGCCCACCCTCATGCGCGCCGCCCCTGCTGCTGCGCGGGCACCCGCCGCGCATGCCGCCATTGCGCCCGCCACGAAGGCTCAGGCCGTCGCGCCCGCAGACCTGGCCGCCACCGCCCTTGCCGCCCCGCACGCCGTGCAGGCCGTCGCGCCCGCCGCCCAGGCCATGGCGCCCAGGGACCCGCGCGGGCCGCTGCCTCTCTCGCCGCTGCGCAGGCTGTCGCGCCCGCCGCGCACGCCGCTGTCACACCCTGAAATTTTTGAATTTCAGGATGTGATTGAAATTAAAAATAAAACAACAATTTTCTCATAATTTTAAAATTCTCCCAACATTTATTTTCTTTACAGAGAATTTAGTGTAAAAGAAAATAGATTGGTTGTTTTTTTAATTAAATAAGTTCATTTTGTTCGTGTTGCATTCATACTACAATGCATTATTTTATTTGTTTGTTCAATTTGAATTTGAATTTGAATTCTCTAAATTTAAATTTAGATTGAATTGAATTTGTTTGAATCAGTTTCAAAAATGCAAAACCTTTTCTTTTCCTCGACTTGTTTTCAGCCTAACAAGCCTATATCTCCCTCTCTTTTCTTTCCCCTGCAGCCCAACCCGCGCTGGCCCGAAGCACCTCCCCGGCCCAGCTTTTCCCGGCCCAGTCCAGCGCTCCCTCACGCCTCTCCCTTCCACCGACGGGTGGGTCCCACCGATCGGACCCATCTTCCTCGCCGTGCCGAGCCGGGACTCGCCCCCGAGTCCGAGTGGAGCACGCACCGCTCCGGCGTGGCGCGCACGCCAAGGAACCCTGAGCCCCGCCCTATATAAGGCGCCCTAGCTCCCTGGTATTGCACCGAAGCCGCAGCACCGCCTTCGCTCGCAAACCCTAGCTCTAGCTGCCGCGCCGCCGCCATTGGAGCTCGGAAGCTCGGGTCGCACGCGTCTCGCCGCTCCGACGCTTCCCCGTCGAGTCCACCCGCAGCAGAAGCTTCGCCGTGTGGAGAGGATTCCCTCCGGCTCTTTTCCCCTCTCCTTCGCGTGAGATAGCTCACCGTCGCCGCCCTTCCGCCATGCGTCGCCACAAGCGCGGCCCCGCCCGCTTTAGCTCGAGCCGCTGCCCTAGACGCGTTCGCCGTGCCGCGCGCGTGCTCCCAGAGCAAGACTCGAGTTGAATCGGGGCCGGAATCGTGTAGACGCGACACGCCGGCGATGCGCCGCCGCCAGCCGTCCGATCCTTCCCAGCCGTCCGATCTAGATCGGGTGGCCCAGATTGGATCTAAACCAAAGTCAAACCCCAGGGTACCGGTCAACCATGGTGGATTTGCAAAAGAGCCCCTCGCTTTTCTAGAAATTAAGCCGCGGTCCATGCCAGTTCAAAAGAATTTATAAACCAGCCCAATTTCTTTTGTTTTAGCCCCTGTTCTTTTGTAAAATAGAACCTGTCGTCCCTGTGTTGTAGTTTAGCTTGCTAGCCCCTGTAGTTTAGGTTTAATTTCATTTTAGTCCCTGGTTTCTTTAGAGCTAGCCCATGGAAGTTTAGATCTATCGCATATAAGTCCTTAGAACCTTGTTTTAGCCATATCTTTCACGTTTTAACTCCGTTTTCATCGATTCTCGTGCTCACGTGATCCTTGCAACGTGTGCGATAGCTTTATGACCCTGTTATCCTCTGTGAGCACAGTTTTCTGTGTCTTGCAAATCTTTTCCGCCAGTCTTCAACTCTATAGTTAATCGCAACTAGATCCCTAAAGCACCGTTTAGTCTATAGAATCACCGTTTTAGTTCCGTTTTCCGCGTTTCTTGAGCTCTTGTAACCAGAGCAACGAGCCCTATCCTCTAGTACGTTCTTTTAAAGCTTTTCTTTTGTTATGGTGTAATGTTCTTAGTTGTATCTTTTTGTTTGCTTTGTATGTCTGCTCGATGATTGCTTCGAGTAGAAGGATCGCTGTTCGAAGATTGAAGAATCAAGATTTCCAAGTGAGCCAGAGTGGAAGAGCAGTAAGAGTAGCTTTTCGTTGAAGAAAGGCAAGTGACCCTAACCATCTTTCTATCTATGCTTATATACAAGAATATGATGATTTAATTTGAACATGGAGAACCACCCAAGAAAACAGTACAACCACAATACTATATGGCTCTGGTCTTGGCTGATTAATTAGAGACTCTAGCTTGTGACAATCTTACCGAAAGGGCAAGAGGGGATGCATCGACGGGGTATAGCTCGGTCCTCTTAGGGCAATTGGTATTGTTTAATGGTCCTTTGGCAAGGAATCACCTCATTAGGACAGTGTTATGACCGCTTTGACTTGAGACCTTAGCGGATTGTCGTAGGTTAGGGAATCTTTGTAAAGGCCTCGTAGCGTCCCTATGCAATCATATCTCGGAAGTGTGATATTGTGCCTAGCTAGCACATTTCGTGGTTGGGTTCAAAGTTTTTCGGAACTTTTACGCGAATTGTGGTGAAAGTGTACAACCTCTACAGAGTTAAAACTAACCGGTTAGCCGTGCTCAAGGTCAAGAGCGGCTTGGACCCTCACATGAATAATAAACTTAAAGATGGATATAAATTATATTCTGGTTATTTCTTGTGGCCTTGCTGAGTACCAACCATAAGTGTACTCACCCTTACTTACTGCTGCTCAGAAGGAGAAAGTTATGGTGGAGTCTATTGAAGATGTTGCTGAGTTCTAGGCGTACGCAGCCCCCAGTCGATTGCCTGTGAAGTTTGAAACCTTCATTTCCAGGATAAGCTGTATAACTCTGATAGTGTTTTAATTATTTTAGTTTCTCTTTTTCGTGATATTGTTACTGATTATTCACTTATAATGTCTCTATATGTATGAAACTTGATCCTATCATACATATAGTTATCCATTCGGTTTTGTTCTTAAAACCGGGTGTGACAGAAGTGGTATCAGAGCTGTATCGACTGTAGGACGTAAGCCTAGGTAGCAATGGTCATTTTTCTTAAGATTTCCTCTGATATAAAATCTATTCCTGCTTGCTCTTTGACCCCCTCCATTGAATATTCTCTCCTTAACTATTTTCTTTTCTGAATCAACCTTGACAATCTTTTGTCACCTATCTATCTTATCATTTGCACTTTCTCATTTGCAAATGTAAATAAATAAATAAATAAATATATATATATATATATATATATATATATATATATATATATATATATATATATATATATATATCTTAAACTTTCTATTGACCTATTGTCCTCTTCATAAATTTTCTTTTTGATAATCAATTCTTGGTCAATTACCCTTTGTTGTTTCTCAACACCCTCAATCCTTCCGTTTATTCTTCTCTCTCCTAGACACTCCTTGACTTTCTTAAAAATTTATCTTGTTGATATGTCTTTCTTTTCTTTATTTTATCGAGCTTTCTCCGCTGAGCCTCTCCTCTTCTTTTCAAATAAATATCATTTTGATTCATCCCTTGACTTTTGATTCCAAAGTATCTCTTCTGATTCAAAAATACTTAGATGATCCGTGCCACGTATCCTAATGCCTGTCCAAGTTATCTGAAGAATGGAGCTACTAGTTCATCATGAGAGTCAAGTCGAAGCAATTGGAAACTATACCACCTGCTCACAATCCTGCTCATGTTGGATGGAGAATTCAAAGCACTACCAAAGATTCAAGCCTGAGCCACATGATGACACTCTCACTACTACTGCAATCACGATGGTGGAGTCAATGCTAGACAAGTTGAAGGAGGCATGTGTCATCAACAACGAAGTTGGAAGATATGACCATGATTAGGAGAACCCCTTCTAACTCTAAACAACGTTTAGTATCGTCTTTGACTATGTTGACTGGTGGAATTCGGTGTTTGCATGATGATGTTTGGCTTTATGACCTTGTCTGATTCGTTTCTTTGTAATGACTATTGGTGTATTGTGGGTCTTCTACCTACAATGACATCAGTTGTCTAGATGTTTTTTTTCTTTTAAACTTTTCCCCTCCTTGTTATCCTACGTCTATCTACCTAATACTGTGGAGGACACCAAGAAAGAAGTTCATGGCAACACCGTACCAGTAGTAGAAAGCTAAGCATCCGCAGTGGTCGACAGATGAGAGAAACTGAAGACAAGAATACTCTATTTTCCTTTCTGTTACCCCCATGTCTTTCTTCCCTTCACCTTGATCTATTTAATAATCGCAACTACCAAGAGATGGGGTGAAGATGATATTATGGACGTTACCTTGTCTTTCTTCTCTTTGCTAACCTTATTCCTACCACCCAACTAGATGGCGAGTCTCAACAGAAATCGATAAGATAGAGACAATAGAGAAGACCTCAACATTCCAGCACAAACTCCGGGAGTACAAGCAATGGTTCCAATCAGGGTCAACATCCAACAGCATGTCGCAGAGCAAGCCTCATTCCCTAGGAACGACAACTCCGTTAGCAGTGATAACCATTCAATTCCTACCGATCTGCCACTGTTTGATAAATAGAGGCTGTTAGCTATGCAAGCTCAAATCTTACAAGGAAGGTTGCAGCCTAATATAGTATCACCCCATGACATGGAGGTGACCAGGGCAGAAGTCCCCACCGGACCAGCGAAAAGGCAAGTTGCTGAAGCATGGAACAATGGAAAACGTAAGAGGAACACACTATCCGTATCAGTAAAAAAAAAGGAGAAATTTGGTGGCGATATTTATGGCAAGTTTGATAAATAAAAGACTTCGACATCTAGACAAGCAAGCCAGGATTGTGCTGAAAAGAAGTCAGGATATCTTAAAAGAAGACAGTTAGGCTAAAGGAAAAGCGATCAGGGAATCAGTGTAGCTCTCTATTCAATTCACTTTACCAAAGTACAAAGGAACTTCTTCGATAGATGGACTGACGAAGCCGAGGAAAGAATGGATCGTTAAAAATGGAGTTAAGGCTGAGTATCTGTGAAGTGTTATGTGTGAGTTACCAGGAATTAAAAGTATACATGGTAAGAAGGAATAACTGAGAACAAAGTTAACATGTGTCGGATGCTATCCACCTAAAAACTTTGTCTCTTGCTAGCCTTGAGAATCTCGGGACGAGATTCCTTTTAAGGGGGGTAGTTCTGTCACACCCTGAAATTTTTGAATTTCAGGATGTGATTGAAATTAAAAATAAAACAACAATTTTCTCATAATTTTAAAATTCTCCCAACATTTATTTTCTTTACAGATAATTTAGTGTAAAAGAAAATAGATTGGTTGTTTTTTAATTAAATAAGGTAATTTTGTTTGTGTTGCATTCATGTTGCAATGCATTATTTTATTTGTTTGTTCAATTTGAATTTGAATTCTCTGAATTTAAATTTAGATTGAATTGAATTTGTTTGAATCAGTTTCAAAAATGCAAAACCTTTTCTTTTCCTCAACTTGAGTTTTCAGCCCAACAAGCCTATATCTCCCTCTCTTTTCTTTCCCCTGCAGCCCAACCCGCGCCAGCCCGAAGCACCTTCCCGGCCCAGCTTTTCCCGGCCCAGTCCAGCGCTCCCTCACGCCTCTCCCTTCCACCGATGGGTGGGTCCCGCCGGTCGGACCCATCTTCCCCGCCGTGCCGAGCCGGGACTCGCCCCCGAGTCCGGGTGGAGCACGCGCCGCTCCGGCGTGGCGCGCACGCCAAGGAACCCCGAGCCCCACCCTATATAAGGCACCCTAGCTCCCCGGTATCGCACTGAAGCCGCAGCGCCGCCTTCGCTCGCAAACCATAGCTCTAGCCGCCGTGCCGGCGCCATTGGAGCTCGGAAGCTCGGGTCGCATGCGTCTCACCGCTCCGCCACTTCCCCATCGAGTCCACCCGCAGCAGAAGCTTCACCGTGTGGAGAGGATTCCCTCCGGCTCTTTTCCCCTCTCCCTTACCCTCTCCTTCGTGCGAGATAGCTCGCCGTCGCTGCCCTTCCGCCATGCGCCGCTGCAAGCGCTGCCCCGCCCGCTTTAGTTCGAGCCGCTGCCCTAGACGCGTTCGCCGTGCCGCGCGCGTGCTCCCAGAGCAAGACTCGAGTTGAATCGGGGCCAGAATCGTGTAGACACGACACGCTGGCGATGTGCCGCCGCCTAGCTCGCCGCCGACAGCTCTGCGCCGCCGCCAGCCGTCCGATCCATCCCAGCCGTCCGATCTAGATCGGGTGGCCCAGATTGGATCTAAACCAAAGTCAAACCCCAGGGTACCGGGCAACCATGGCGGATTTGCAAAAGAGCCCCTCGCTTTTCTAGAAATCAAGCCGCGGTCCATGCCAGTTCAAAAGAATTTAGAAACCAGCCCAGTTTCTTTTGTTTTAGCCCCTGTTCTTTTGTAAAATAGAACCTGTCATCCCTGTGTTGTAGTTTAGCTTGCTAGCCCCTGTAGTTTAGGTTTAATTTCGTTTTAGTCCCTGGTTTCTTTAGAGCTAGCCCCTGGAAGTTTAGATCTATCGCAAATAAGTCCTTAGAACCTTGTTTTAGCCATATCTTTCACGTTTTAACTCCATTTTCATCGATTCTCGCACTCACGTGATCCTTGCAACGTGTGCGATAGCTTTATGACCTTGTTATCCTCTGTGAGCACAGTTTTTTGTGTCTTGCAAATCTTTTCCGCTAGTCTTCAACTCTATAGTTAATCGCGACTAGATCCCTGAAGCACCGTTTAGTCTATAGAATCACCGTTTTAGTTCCGTTTTCCGCGCTTCTTGAGCTCTTGTAACCATAGCAACGAGCCCTATCCTCTAGTACATTCTTTTAAAGCATTTCTTTTGTTATGGTGTAATGTTCTTAGTTGTATCTTTTTGTTTGCTTTGTATGTTTGCTCGATGATTGCTTCGAGTAGAAGGATCGCTGTTCGAAGATTGAAGAATCAAGATTTCCAAGTGAGCCAGAGCGGAAGAGCCGTAAGAGTAGCTTTTCGTTGGAGAAAGTCAAGTGACCCTAACCGTCTTTCTATCTATGCTTATATACAGGAATATGATGATTTAATTGGAACATGGAGAACCACCCAAGAAAACAGTACAACCACAATATTATATGGCTCTGGTCTTGGCTGATTAATTAGAGACTCTAGCTTGTGATAATCTTACCGAAAGGGCAAGAGGGGATGCATTAACGGGGTATAGCTCGGTCCTCTTGGGGCAATTGGTATTGTTTAATGGTCCTTTGGCAAGGAACCACCTCATTAGGACAGTGTTATGACCGCTTTGACTTGAAACCTTAGCGGATTGTCGTAGGTTAGGGAATCTTTGTAAAGGCCTCGTAGCGTCCTTATGCAATCACATCTCAGAAGTGTGATATTGTGCCTAGCTAGCACATTTCGTGGTTGGGTTCAAAGTTCTTCGAAACTTTTATGCGAATTGTGGTGAAAGTGTACAACCTCTGCAGAGTTAAAACTAACCAGTTAGCCGTGCTCAAGGTCAAGAGCGGCTTGGACCCTCACATGATTAATAAACTTAAAGATGGATATAAATCATATTCTGGTTATTTCTTGTGGCCTTGCTGAGTACCAACCATAAGTGTACTCACCCTTCCTTACTGCTGCTCAGAAGGAGAAAGTTATGGTGGAGTCTATTGAAGATGTTGCTGAGTTCTAGGCGTACGCAGCCCCCAGTCGATTGCCTGTGAAGTTTGAAGCCTTCGTTTTCAGGATAAGTTGTATAACTCTGATAGTGTTTTAATTGTTTTAGTTTCTCTTTTTCGTGATACTGTTACTGATTATTCACTTATAATGTCTCTATATGTATGAAAATTGATCCTGGCATACATATAGTTATGCATTCGGTTTTGTTTTTAAAACCGGGTGTGACAGCCGCGCCGGTCCAAACTGTCACAGGCCCTCGTCCTCGGCCCAAGCCGGCGGCCATGCTCGCCGCTGCTGCTCCCCTGTTCGCGCCGTTCTAGACACCGCCCGCTCCACCCAGCCAGCAGCCGACCTGGCCTGGGGGTGGGACCAGGCCGCACTGGCACAGTCCTTCAGCGCCATGGGGCGGACGCCGCCGGTCTGCACCGAGTGGATCGCCGACTTGGGTGCCTCCTTCCGCACCACCCAACATGCCGGTATCCTCTCTTCTGTCCGACCCCCACACCCCTCTTGTCCTTCTTCCATCATGGTTGGTGACGGATCTTGCCTTCCTGTCACCGCCGTGGGTTCTGCTCCTGGCTCTTTTCATCTTCCCAATGTCCTTGTTGCTCCTCAGATGGTTCATAACCTTCTTTCCATTCGTCAGTTTACAGCTGACAATTCTTGTTCCATCGAGTTTGATTCTTCTGGCTTCACTGTAAAGGATTCAGCCTCCCGGCGTCCGCTACTCTGGTGTGACAGCACGGGGCCCCTTTACACCCTTCACCTTCCTTCTTCTGATGCACCACTCTCGTCTTCTTCTTCGCCCTGACCGTCTTGGTCTGCCGTATTGCCACGACGCCGTCTTCCACCACCTGGCACCGCCGTCTTGGTCACCCTGGCCGCGACGTTCTAGCTCAGCTCAGTCGTAGTACCGACGTTCCTGGTACTAGGGCTCCTGCTGAGCCCCTCTGCCATGCGTGCCAGCTCGGTCGTCATGTTCGGCTCCCTTTTTCCTCTTCTTCTTCGCATGCGACGCATGCATTTGACCTTGTTCACTGTGATCTGTGGACCTCTCTAGTACTTAGCCTTTTTGGTTATAAGTACTATCTGGTGGTGGTCGACGACTTCTCGCACTACTCTTGGACGTTTCCTTTGCGCGTCAAGTCTGAGACCTTCCCCACCCTCCTACACTTCTTTGCCTGGGTGTCCACTCAGTTTGGCCTCACCGTTAAGGCCGTCCAGTGTGACAACGTGTGGGAGTTTGACAACTCCACCTCCCGTTCCTTCTTCCTGTCTCGGGGTGTTCAGCTGCGTATATCTTGTCCGTATACCTCTCCTCAGAACGGCAAGGCTGAGCGGATGATTTGCACGATGAACGACGTCGTGCGCACCCTTCTGATCCAGGCTTCTCTGCCCCCACGCTTCTGGGCTGAGAGCCTCCACACCGCCACCTACCTGCTCAACTGCATTCCGTCCACTGCTTCTCCTGCTCCCACTCCACACCACGCTCTCTTCGGTACCCCTCCTCGCTACGATCACCTTCGGGTTTTCGGGTGTGCGTGTTACCCTAACACCTCCGCCACCGCTTCTCACAAGCTGGCGCCCCGCTCGACTCGTTGTGTGTTCCTCGGGTACTCCCCTGACCACAAGGGGTACCGATGCTTTGACCTCACCTCTCGCCGCATTCTGATCTCCCGACACGTCATCTTTGACGAGTCGGATTTCCCCTACTCTACCTCCTCTACACCTTCTGCTGACCACGAGCTGGAGTCTCTGTTTCCGACTGACCCGGTGGTTCAGACACCGTTACCTGTCTGTTCTTTTTCTGCAGGTTTTCCTGGCACGTCGGCACCGTTTCCGGTCATCCTTGCTGCGCCGAGCGCGGCCTCGGTGCCCGCGGTCGCGCCACGCGCGACCCCGGACTTCCGGTCGTGCCGCGCGCGGACCCGGTGTCTCCCGCTGCGCCACGCGCGTCCCCAGTGCCTTCACCTGCACCTGCGCGGTACGCTCAGCCGGTGCAGGTGTACCGGCATCGTTCGGCGCTGAGACTGGCGCCGCCTCCTGCTCCGGAGGCTCCTGCGATGCCGACGCCGGAGCCGTCGCCGCCGCCTCCTCCTCCGGCTCCCTCTCGAGCCGAGCCGGATATATACCACCCGCCAGTCATCCAACGGGATCCTCGGCATATCCATCCCATGGTGACTCGGCGGATGGCGTCTCAGGCTGCGACTCTCTCCGCCACCGAGGGAGAACCGCGGGTCTCTCCAGTACCCTCCTCTGTCTGCGACGCCTTGGCGGATCCTCACTGGCGTCGCGCGATGGAAGAGGAGTACGCGGCTCTTCTTGCCAACCAGACGTGGGACCTCGTGCCGCGTCCGTCTAGTTCAATGTGGTGACTGGCAAGTGGATCTGGACGCATAAGCGTCGGACTGATGGCACACTAGAGCGCTACAAGGCTCGCTGGGTTCTCCGGGGGTTCACTCAGCGGCCTGGTGTGGACTATGATGAGACCTTCAGCCCAGTCGTGAAGCCCGCTACGGTGCGCACGGTCCTCTCGCTTGCACTCTCGCGCTCTTGGCTTGTGCACCAACTGGACGTGAAGAATGCGTTTCTTCACGGCACTCTGTCAGAGACTGTCTACTGCTCTCAGCCAGCGGGATTTGTGGATTCGAGTCGTCTGGATATGGTCTGCCGGCTCAACAAGTCTCTCTATGGACTGAAGCAGGCTCCTCGGGCTTGGTACTCTCGGTTCGCCACGTTCTTGCTGACATTGGGGTTCACCGAGGCCAAGTCTGACACGTCTCTCTTCGTCTACCGCCGTGGGGATGAGACTTCCTATCTGCTGCTCTACGTTGATGATATTGTGCTCACAGCCTCTAGTCAGCGGTTGCTTCAGAGTGTCATCTCCTCTCTGCAGCAGGAGTTTGCTATGAAGGATCTCGGTCAGCTCCACCATTTCTTGGGCGTCACTGTTGAGCCTCGCACATCTGGTCTTCTCCTGCACCAGCGGCAGTACGCACTCGATATCCTGGAGCGGGCTGGGATGACTGATTGCAAGCCCTACTCCACTCCTGTCGACACTCAGGCGAAGCTGTTCGCTGATCTGGGTGATCCGGTGGCTGATCCTACTGTCTACCGGAGTCTGGTTGGTGCTTTGCAGTACCTCACCTTCACCAGGCTGGACCTCACCTACGCTGTCTAGCAGGTCTGTCTCCATATGCATGGTCCCTGGGAGTCACACCTTGCTGCGCTGAAGCGTCTCCTCCGCTACGTCCGTGGCACTGTGGACCTTGGCCTGGTGCTTCACCACTCGTCCTCTGCTGAGCTGGTGGTCTACACCGACGCTGACTGGGCTGGCTGCCCTGACACTCGTCGCTCCACTTCCGGCTACGCCGTCTTCCTAGGCGGTAACATGGTCTCCTGGTCGTCCAAGCGGCAGCCGGTTGTCTCCCGCTCCAGTGCCGAGGCGGAGTACCGGGCTGTCGCTAACGGCGTAGCGGAGGCGTCCTGGCTACGACAGCTCTTGGCGGAGCTCCACAGCCCGCTCGCCAAGAGCACGCTCGTCTACTGCGACAACGTCAGCGCCGTGTATCTCTCTACCAACCCCGTCCAGCATCAGCGGACGAAGCACGTGGAGATCGACCTACACTTCATGCGCGACAGAGTCGCAATCGGCGACGTTCGGGTACTCCATGTCCCGACTACCTCCCAGTTTGCTGACATCTTCACTAAGGGGCTGCCCTCCTCGACCTTTTCGGAGTTTCGATCCAGCCTCAACGTAGCCGGCAGCTAGTTGTGGCTGGGGGGTATTTGCCCTTTGTACTCTCTTCTTGTCCAGTCTTGAACACCACTGTGTCGGTAGTTCAGACTGCGGGGGGGTGTTAGCTTTCTTGTTGTCCAGTCTTAAACACCGCTGCGCCGGTAGTTCAGACTGCAGGGGGGTGTTGGAGTATATTGAGCCCATGTGTATAGATGCCCATCTAGAGGCCATTGTATAGGTATTATATATACCCACCCTTCTAGAGTTGGAGGAATACAAGCCATCATTTCCTCCTACAATGTCTTTGCTGTCAGAGCTAAAACTGCATGTCCGTTATAAAGAAGCAGCTCTTGAGCTAGACAGTGAGAATAATGTTGAGTCACCTCTGTTGGAACTGAAGTTATCTGGCTGTGACTTTTTATTCCTCCCAATTCCATCACAGCCAGCACTTGGTATCTGGAGATGGTTTGGGAAACTTGTTTCTTTGAATATTGATCGTTGCGATGCGCTTGTCTATTGGCCTGAGGATGTGTTCAAAAGCTTGGTATCCTTGAAGGATTTGACAGTTACCTCCTGCGATAATTTAGTGGGGCCTGCACAAGTAAAAGTTGAGGCAGCACCAACAATGAGTCAGGTCCTGCCACACCTAAACTTTTTGCTTGTATCATTTTGTGGTAAGCTGACAGAGCTCTTTGTTCTTCCCCCATCTATCACTGCAATCCATATTGGGTTCTGTGAAAAGCTTAAGTTCACAGGGGGAGAATCAAAGAGTGTACATGTGGAGCAGGTAAACACTAGTACGTCACTGGAATACCATGCATCCACCAGTGTGTCAATGCAACCGGCATCACGAACAAATCATTCTCTGCCTTGCTTGGAATATCTACAATTAGATGGTTGCCCTAGCTTGGTAACACTAAACCTATCACCGGCCCTCAAGTTGTTAGGTATTTGTGGGTGTCCAGAGCTTTGTTTTGTGTCAGGGCAGCTGGATGCGCTTAAGCATTTGAATACTTATGGCTGCAATAAGTTGCAGTCGATGGATTCCTTAGGGCACTTGCCGTCATTAGTAAGCCTCCGTCTTGAGAGGTGTAAACGCTTGGCATCCTTACCTGGTGTTCTAGGGAGTTATTCAGCTCTTCGGGAACTTACTATCAAATATTGCCCGGCCATAGATATGAAGCCTCTCTACAAATGACACCAGCAGCGTCTTGACAGCCTTGAAAAAAGAGACTTGTCACATGCCCATTCAAAGACAAACGATCCCCGTGAAGGTACATTCCAATCCATTGTTCTATATGCATTCTACTTTTTCTTTCGTCCTTCATGTTGCTGATTCAAAATTTCAATTCCCTTGGCTTGTATGTTGTCATGTGCAAGTTTGCTCGGTACATTTGATGGTATAAAAGTCAGTCTGTTGATTTCAAGTTATTGGCCGTTCTTATTTCCTCACATGTATCTCAGTTTTTTTTTTCTTTTTCCTTTTTGGTTGGCTGAGGAGACTGAAAGAGTGTAGTTCGGTGTGGCTATTGTAACATTACTGGTGAGAGGAACACCACTTCATATAAGTTTTGCAGATTGATAGAGCTAAGAGATGATTCTAAATTGTTTATTACCATGCCAATTAGTCAGCAAATTTGTCTAGCTCCCTTCCCTCCAACTGGGCCTTAGAGCCAGTGCACCAGGGTCCAGGGTGCATCTGTCTTTGACTGTGGAGGTTAGCCGATCGGGCACCACTGGGGGAGTTCAGTTTGCCACACTTGGACGAAAAATGTGATATTGTCTGGTCTTAACCAAACTCGAGTAACGATTAGACTTGCCCCCCACAACTAGTTATATTCAATGACTTGCAACATTTTTTCTTTATTTCGGATGCATGTTAGTATGTCAGGGAGTGCGAGCCCCAATTTGTTCAAAGTTTCAAATGTTCGCCTCCAAATCTCAGATGCTCCTCTTAAGATCCAATTCCATTATTCCATATAAGTTCAAAGTTTAGTATATTTGTCTTGGATGCAGTAACTTGTTCACAGAGATAATTCCTGGCATCATTTTTTCATTGTTAGGGCCTAAACTGAAGGACCCAAAAACCTGGAAGTGTTCCATTCGTGGACATCGGCGTAACCCTTTCTGAAGTCCCAAATACAGGTGTACATGTTAGAAAAGGTTTGTGGCACTAAACTAAGCAACTTGTATCCATTAAGTCTGATTTAAGTAAAGCATCTATATTTGGTTCTGCCTGTGCCTGTTGCTGATCTTGTGTGGTTCCCTTCCAGGACTACTAATCCCAGAAGCCATCAATGAAGGTGTTGATGAAAACGGAGTCTAGTACTTATCGAGGATCACCAGCATGACGTTTTAGACTTTATAGATTCCAAGGTCTGGCAAATTGAAGCAGCTTGAAAAGCTCAATCTATCGTGAAACATATGCCCAAGTTTCACAATAGGCGAAGGTCAACAATCTGAACACACACATGCGTCCTATGCACTGTAAGTATTTCCTTGAACAAAAACTGATGTCGACACTTGCTGTTCTTTTTGCCTTCGCTGTTCCTATGTGGCATTGGCACTGCCATACGGGATTTGGAAATTACATGATCTGTTTCACAGATGCCCTGAACTTGCCTCTGTATGCCTGTAGAAATGAAGTTTGGGAGTGTCCAGAACAGCTGCACTGCGCCACACGCAAGAGATGTGCCAGGACGGCCAAAAGCTTTGTAGCATGGACAACGAGCAGGCGCAGAGCAACTGCAGGCAGTATTTGCACCCATAGGTTGGCCCGGTCTGGCTTTTGCAATGTTGGTTTGTTTCATCGTGGTCTCTGTGAACTGTGACTTTACTAACTATACTTTGTATTCATAGTTTCATAAGTATTATAGTACTATAGTCAAGAAATGGACGCCCAGGGCTGCACGGTTTGAATTTATGATTTCAACCTTTTGCTATTGGACATTGGAGTGGACCAGTCTTCTGGAACTGAAAAGCCAAAGGTGCATGATCACTCCAGCTGGAAGCAGCAATTTTACTCCCGACTGTGGCCACCAATCTTGCTAGTTTTCTTGTGTTTTCCGGTTCAGGCACTGAGAGTGAGAGTTGGAGGAATAAAAATTGATGGATTCATGACCAAAGATGCATGATCACTGAATCAGTTTAGTCTACAACATAAAAAAAACGCGGCCGGAGTGGGTGAAACGGCCCCGCCGTATTTCATTAAGAGGAAGTGACAACGACTTCTCCGGCCGCAGAAAAACCCCCTGGACTCTAGCCCATGTCCACCGAGGGGGATTTTTTACCCACAGGGTAAAATTCGCCCTAGCTGAAATTCGAACTCGCGACCTATGGGGAGCGACGCTAATGAACCGTGCTAACCAACTGGTTACCCGACCTTTCGCGTTTAGTCTACAACATATGAGCAGATTAGCTATAAAAGCATTTATTACATATGAGGTCAGGATTAGAGGGAACTGAACCAGATCCATGAGAATAATTGAAGTGACGAGGGTTCAGTTTCCTGATTTCCTCTAATATCTCACTTTGAATTTGATTCCAAAAAAAAGTAGCCCACATCACAAAGTACTTGTCAAGATTTTGGAAAAAAAAAATCTTGCCAATATTTACTCTAATTTTGGCAAGATAAATTTTGAAATCAAACAAATCAGACCCACGTTATCCAATTCGACGCTTCCCACGTGCTTTCTGAACACCATGAATCTCTTGTCTGTTGGTTGGTATGCATCGAGAGGGAGCGGGACCGGCCGTAGGATCACTTGCTTGAACTCTCTCTCCACACCCCTCAAGATCCGGTCCTCGGATCACCTGCTCAGGATCCTCCCCTCAGATCCGGCCAAGATTCGCTGCCGGTGAAGGCTGATTCGAAGCTCAAGAGAGCTTCACGAGGTCTTCTCCGTAAGCCAGATGTCGTCCCCGGCTGGTTTCCCACTTTCTCATCCGAAATGCCCACTACTCTGATCATTTTTTCCACCACATATTCCTGCTCCCATTTCACCTTCCCAGCTTGGATCCTCTCGTGCTCACCCAGATCTGCTTGCCCACTTCGCCTGAATCAGTGTGCTTAGTTCTGCGCGTTCCCGGATCGGAATAGTGCGCACAACAATGGCTGAAGCTTTTACCAGCATGCTCATTGGGCCGCTGGTGTCCATCGTAAAGAACAAGGTGTCCAGCTACCTTCTTGATGAGTACAAGGTGATGGAAGGCATGGAGGAGCAGCGCGAGGTCCTGGAGAGGAAGCTGCCGGCAATTCTACACATCATCGATGACGCAGAGGAGAAGGGTGCGCACGAAGCGGGAGTAGGTGCCTGGCTCAAAGCACTCAAGAAGGTGTCCTATGAGGCAAACGATGTCTTCGATGAGTTCAAGTACGAGGCACTCCGACGAGAAGCCAAGGAGAGGGGGCACCAGCCGCACCATAATATGCTCGGCATGGATGTTGCAAGGCTTTTCCCCTGCTTATAGCCCCATTATGTTCCGCCGCAGGATGGGCAAGAAGCTGCAGAAGATCGTGCAAGACATTGAGGTCCTGGTTGCAGAGATGAACTCCTTTGGTTTCAGAGACAGGCGGCAAGTGCCACCTTCAATGCCATTGCGGCAGATGGATCCGGTCATGATTGACTCCGAGAAGGATATTGTTAGTAGGTCCAGAAATGAAGAGAAGAAGAAGATTGTGAAGATATTACTTGATAATGCTAACAATGTTGACCTTCTTGTTCTCCCTATTGTTGGATTGGGTGGGCTGGGCAAGACAACCTTTGTTCAGCTCGTTTACAGCGACCCTGAAATAAAGAAGCATTTTCAGTTCCAGAAGTGGTGTTGCGTGTCAGATGATTTTGATGTGGGCAATATTGCAAGAAGCATCTGCAATGGCTCAGAGAAAGATAGTGAAAAGGCATTGCAATACCTTCAGAAAGAACTGAGCGGAAAGAGGTGCCTCCTTGTGCTGGATGATGTATGGAATCAGGATGTTAATAAGTGGGAAAAGCTCAAGACATGTCTTCAGCATGCTGGCACTGGTAGCGCATTACTGACCACAACTCGAGATGCAAAAGTAGCTCAAATTATGTCTGGGGATAAAGTTCAACCCCATAAGCTGGAAAATCTAGATGATGTGTTTCTAAAGGAAATACTCGAGAGAAGGGCATTCAATTTACAGAAGCCAGAATTTGCTAAGATGGAAGATATTGTTAATGAGATTGTGAAGAAATGTCATGGTGCTCCATTAGCTGCCAAAGCCACAGGATCTATGTTGAGTAGCAAAACTAGCAAAGACGAATGGATGGCTGTATTAAAGAAAAGCAGGATTTGCAACGAGGAGACTGGAATTTTACCAATACTGAAGCTCAGTTATGACAGCTTACCATTACACATGAAGCAGTGCTTTGCATTTTGTGCTGTGTTTCCGAAAGATTATGAGATTGATGTGGAGAATTTTAATCCAACTGTGGATGGCTAATGACTATGTACCGCGTGAGGAGGATGTCCCTCTTGAAACAACTGGAAGACGAACTTTCAATGAGCTAGCTTGGAGGTCATTCTTTCAGGATGCGAAGCAAACACCATTAGAAGATCAAAAGTGGACTCATTTCCCTTGTATTAAGACATGCAAGATACATGACCTTATGCACGATATTGCTTTATCTGTTTTAGGAGAAGAATGTGCAACTATCAACAATTGGTCTGATCAAAAGAAGTTGTCAAAACATTGTCGGCACATGTTCTCGTCGTATACTGTGACTGGAAGTCATCTGATCGGTTCCCCGACTCTTCAGACATTGTTGTGTCCACGTCCTGATTTTGGACGCCACATATGATAAAATATAATTCTCTGCGAGCACTACAACTTCCTCAGTGTTCGAATTTCAAAATCAGACCAAGGCACTTACAACACCTACGATATCTTGATCTCTCATGGAACTGGTGGATCAAACAACTTCCTGAAGAAATAAGCATCCTATATAATCTACAGACCCTGAATCTTACTTACTGTGGGCAACTTTGCCGACTTCCATGGGATATGAAATATATGAGAAGTCTCCGTCATCTCTATACTGAGGGATGCAAATTATTGTGCATGCCTCCAGACCTCAGAGAACTCACTTCTCTGCAGATTCTGACATATTTCGTAGCTGGTGCTAGCTCTGGCTGCAGCACTATTGAAGAATTGCAGAACCTAGACCTTGGTGGCAAATTGAAGTTAAGTTGTCTGGAAAATGTGACAGAGGCACAAGCAAAAGCTGCTACTCTTGGAAATAAAGAGAAACTCAGGCATTTATATCTTGAATGGAGTAGTGGGTGCCATGAGGAACCAGTACTAGATTGTCATAAGAAGGTATTAGATGCCCTTAAACCTCATGATTGTGGGCTGGAGATGCTAAGGATAGATGATTACAAAAGCACTTGTTTACCAACATGGATGAAAGATCTTAGTTTGCTACAGAAGCACTTGACTGAGCTCCATCTAGTTCGCTTGGAAATGTGTGAGGAATTTCCTCAGTTTAACCATTTGGAGTCTCTCCAAATTCTTCATTTAGTAAGACTGGATAAACTGCAAAGCCTATGTAGTGACGAGGCATCCTTGACATTTCTGAAATTGAAAGAACTCAAGTTACAGAATCTGAAGAGCATGGAAAGATGGGTTGCAACAGAAGGGAGAGAGGGAGAAGTGACATTTCCTCAGCTTGAGAATCTTGTTATTTGTTGCTGTCCAAAGCTTGTTACTCTACCTCAAACACCAAATCTTAAGTTCGTCGAGTTTACAGAAGAAAAGGCACAGCTATCGTTACTAATACTTACATATAGATACATGTCCTTGCTGTCAAAGCTAAAACTGGAAGTTGGTGATAAAGAAGCTGTACTTGAGCTAGATGATGAGAACGTTGAGTCACCTCTACTACAACTGACATTATTTGACTGCAAATTTTTCTTCCTCACGAGTCCAACACAGCCAGCAATTGGGATCTGGAGATGGTTTGGGAAACTTGTTTCTTTGGATATTTTAAGTTGTGATATGCTCATCTACTGGCCTGAGGATGTGTTCAGAAGCTTGGCATCCTTGAAGCATTTGTACGTTCGTTGGTGCCGCAATCTAGTGGGGCCCGCACCTGTAAATGGCGAACCAGCACCAACAAGGGGCCGGGTCCTGCCACGCCTAAACAGTTTAAACGTACTGAGCTGTGACAGATTGGAAGTGCTCTTTGATCTTCCCCCATCTATTACTGAAATCCGTATTTGTAACTGTGATAGTCTCAAGTTCACATGGGAGGAGGATGCAGAATCGAAGGGTGTCCGTATGGAGCAGCTAGGCACAAGTACATTGGAGTACTGTGCATCCACCAGTGTGTCAAAGCAATCACCAGAACGAAAAAATCCTCCTCTACCTTGCCTGGAACTTATAGATATAGATGCCTGTCGTAGCTTGGTAGCACTCCCTAACCTACCACCTGCCCTCAAGTCGTTGAGGATCAACTGGTGTTCGGAGCTTTGTTCTGTGACAGGGCAGCTGGATGCACTTAAGGCCCTGTTTAGTTCCCACCCCGTAAACGCAAAAAAGTACAAAAGAATCTTACTAATTTGAAGTACTAAATGAAGTCTATTTACAAAACTTTTTGCATGGTTGGGCTGTAAATTGCGAGACGAATCTAATGAGCCTACTTAATCCATGATTTGCAACAATGATGCTACAGTACCATCTGCTAATTATTGATTAAACATGGATTAATTAGCATTATTAGATTCGTCTCGCGATTTACAACTCATCTGTGCAAAAAGTTTTGCAAATAGACTTCATTTAGTACTTTAAATTATCTAGATTCCTTTGTAATTTTTTTTGCGTTTACACCCCATGGGATCTAAACAGGACCTAAGTATTTGTACATTTCTGGCTGCGATAAGTTGCAGTCTCTGGATTCCCTGGGGCAGCTGCCGTCATTAGAAAGACTAAGTCTTGAGTGGTGTAAATGTTTGACATCTGTACCGGGTGCTCTTGGGAGTTATTCAACTCTGCAGAGGCTTACTGTCAAATATTGCCCAGCCATAGATATGAATCCTCTTTACAAACGGCTCCAACAGCGCCTTGACAGCCTTGAAGAAAGAGACTTGTCATATGCTCATTCAAGAAATCCCCGCAAAGGTACTTCCGATCCATTTTTCTTCTATATGCAGCTTATGCTTTCTCTCGCCCTTCATATTGCGATTTCAAGTTTTTGATTTCCTGGAACGAGATCCTCTGCAGTCGGCGGATGCTGACTTTTCTCTGCAGTCGCCGTGATCCACCGTCCAGCAGCAATCCAACGCCTCGCTCCCAGATGGCTCGCGCGCTGCTCCCTGCAAGAGTCTGGCTCAGCTCGCTCGCGGCTGACGACGGCTCGATTCCCCCTTCCCCTGTCCTCTTCTCATGCTTACTGCTCGCCGCTGCAGCGACGGCGAAGGACTGCCGATTCGACAAGCATTTCATGCTACACAGCAAGCTAGCTGTGGTTGCTTGCACTTGCACAAGACGCGTCTGCAGGCATGGGCTCGATCGGGCTCACCTCTTCGCCCTCTTGGGGTCCCGGATTAGCTCCGTGGAGGCGGCAGCCTGCCCCGTCGCTGGCGCCTCCGCATCCGCGGCCTCGTTCCGCTCATCATCGCAGACATTGGTGGCGCCGCCCGTGGGGGCATCGCCGCCGCGCTTGTCGCCGCCGCCGTCGCTGCTGCCGCCATTCTCGGACCCCGGCGCGGACGACGACCCGCCGCCAGCCTCGTCGGGGAACATGGACCTGAGCTGGTCGTCGTCGAGGCGCTCGAACTCGCCGGCCGCGCTGTCCGCGGGCGCCACCTCGACGAAGGCCACCGAGTCGCTGAGCGACCTGCGGTGCGCGCGCCCCGCCGCGATGCTGCGAACTCGGCGAAGTCGTCCACCCACGCCGCGGCCTCGTGGTGGCCCCCCTCCGGCCAGTGGTGAACCGCGGACGGGATCCTGGGCGACAGCTGCGCGCGCAAGCGCAACGCGTACACGGCCGCCGGACGATCCGCCCGCAGAACCCCGCGGTAGCTTGCTGGCAATGCGCACACCACCCCGCGGTACCTCGCTGGCAATGCGCACACCGGCCGGCAGCGAGTGACCCAGCTCTTGTGTTAGCTCAGCCTCCCGAGGGAGCTCGACCGCCGCCTTGCTCACCCGCGGGAGCTCGCCCGCCGCCGATGGAGCCGTTGCCGACCTCTCCAACCCCGACCGGCTGCGCACTGCTCCGCCCTCCCTCGCTCCAGCTGCCGCCCGAGCCCTGCTCGCCCGTCGCCTCACGCCCGCCGCTGCCTCCTCCGCCAGCGCGACCGCGGCGAGCGGTAAGCAGGAGAAGAGGACAGGGGAAGGGGAATCGAGCCGTCGTCACCCAGGGGCCGCGAGCGAGCTCTGTCGAAAAACGCGAGCCAGCCTCTTGTAGGGAGCAGCGCGCGAGCCATCTGGGAGCGAGGCGTTGGATTGCTGCTGGACGGTGGATCACGGCGACTGCAGAGGAAAGTCAGCATCCATCGACTGCAGAGGATCTCGTTCTGATTTCCTGGGCTTGTATGTTGTCTTGTGCGAGTTTGCTGGGTACATTTGTTTATTTAAAATCCAGTCGATCGATTTCATTTTCTTGGACGTTCTTATTTCCTCACATGTTTGTCGTCGTGGGTGGTCGGGTGGGTATCAGAGAGACACACCACCTTAGAATAAGTTTTTTTTTTTTAGATTTTTGTCCTCTAATCCTCCTCTCATGATGCAATTCAGTTGCAAGTTTAAAGTTCGGTATATTCGTCTTGAATTCAGCAACTAGTTCACAATGATAAATTCTGACTTCATTTTTCCATCGTTAGGGGCTAAACTGAAGGACCCAAAAACCTGGAAATATGCTATTCCTCGACATTGGCATTACTGAAGTCCCAAACAGAGATGCGCATACTGCAAGAGGTTTGTTGTACTAAAGTACACAACTGGTGCCCATTAAGTCGATTTATCTAAAACATCTATTTTGATTTGTGCTCGTGGCAATTGCTGATCGTGTGTGCCTCCCTTTCAGAATGGATCCATGATGCTTTCTAGCATGGAAACAATGATGGCCAAGCGCAGAGCAGGCAGGTGCTTCTGTTCCCAACAGACTCTCTGAACTGGGATAAATTGCTTGATGAAATAGCAGCTACTCTGCTGTACGCTTGATGTGACGGAACCGCCAAATTAAAACTATAAATTAAGCTTAATGACCATCATTTGAACACATCGGGCGCATTAGCTTAATTGTTTAATTTGACGGTCCTTTCTCAACCCACGTCCCGATCGAAATAACACCGGTAGTCCCACGCGAAGGCGGGCGCAGATGGTACAAGCACGACAATTACTTGAAAATACAACACGATAAAAGTTTTATACAAACTTTTGCACAAACCGGTTTCAAATACGTTAGTTTTACAAACCGAATTCAATCCTACACTAGTTTACATAAATTACAAGTTTTACAACCCTTGAGACCAGAGCTTGAATGAAAGGGGAAAGGACTACACTTCACTACTTCTACACCTCTGACTAAGCATAACTGGTCAGACCGGCCTGCAAGAAACCCTGCGCGAATACCGGTCAGACCGGTCCACAGACCGGTCCCAGCAAAACTGACAGAGTGCACACCCTGCCCACAGGTGTGCAACCCGACAAACCTCTAACCTAGGGGTCTCGATCCACCACTTCCCACCCCTCTGCATCTCTGCGGATAAATTGGACGCAGCAGGGACAGAAGTCAACGTCCGGGTGTCCTGTAACAAAAATTGGTGGCAACAAACACTGAGCAACTAATACTCAGCAAGACTTACCCGACCAGTGGGTATAACTTAGCCCACATACCTAGACATGCAAAGCATTTGGCTGGTGGTTATTTTGCAGAAACGCAACTACAGTAATTTCTTACTTTCATTATTTCAGCCTCAGATTATATATGAATTAACTCTAATCTAATATTTGCAGGAATCAACTATAGCAAACATGGTGGTGCAATCCAAATATCTCAATGTGCTCAAGATTTTATATATATATATATATATATATATATATATATATATATATATATATATATATATATATATATATATAACTTAGATTCTAACATTTTGGTACGATGCAGCAAAGAGATCAAGGCCCTCATAACCGCGAGACACGGCGAATCGATTCGATTTAACCTTGCAAGGTGGACAGGGGTGAGGACACAGTGGGGACTCGTACCTGATGCATCACAATATACATCAAAGGGCCGAGTAATATCCGGTTGAGCCAGGACATGGGCAGATGTCAGAAGTTTTCTCAGGGTCTGAAAAGCCTGCTCACATTTGTCATCCCAATTAAATCTCACCCCTTTTTTAAGCAATTCAGTCATGGGTCTAGCAATTTTTGAAAAGTCTGGTACAAACCGGCGATAATACCCTGCTAGCCCAAGGAAACTCCGAATCTCTGACACAGATGTGGGTGTCTGCCAATTCAGAACATCCTGAATCCTATTAGGATCAACAGAAATACCGCCCACAGAGATAACATGGCCAAGGAATTGAACCTCCTTAAGCCAGAAATCGCATTTACTGAACTTGGCATACAATTTATGCTCCCTGAGGCACTGGAGAACAATATGAAGATGCTCTGCATGTTCTTCTTCATTCTTGGAATAGACAAGAATGTCGTCAATGAAAACCACAACAAACTTATCCAGCTCAGGCATAAATACCGAGTTCATGATGTACATGAAGTGAGCAGGAGCATTTGTCAACCCAAATGACATGACCAGATACTCATAGAACCCGTATCTAGTAGAAAAGGCTGTCTTGGGAATATCTTCAGCTCTGATTTTTATCTGGTGATAACCTGAGTGAAGACCAATCTTTGAAAATACCTTAGCCCCGACTAGCTGATCAAATAATATATCAATCCGGGGCAGAGGATATTTGTTTTTGATTGTGACGGCATTTAAAGGCCGATAGTCCACACAAATTCTGAGGCTCTGGTCCTTCTTTTTGACAAAGAGTGCAGGACAGTCCCATGGTGAAGTGCTAGGACGAATGTAGCCCTTATCAAGTAACTCCTGTAATTGCCTCTTCAGCTCGGCTAACTCATTGGGTGGCATCCGGTAAAGCCTTCTAGAAATAGGTGCCGTGCCCGATTGCAACTTAATGGCAAACTCCACATCACGATCAGGAGGCATTCCAGGCAAATCATCCGAAAAAACATCCGGATACTCACATACCACTTGTATGTCTGCTAGCTTTTTACCCTCAATCTGATTCACCGTACGTGTCAAAGACATATGATCTCTCAAATGTAAGGTCATGCACCCATGAATAGAAGATTTGATGTGCACAGATTGTGAGGTCGTGTCCAGACGAACTCCCTGACCATCCATCCAGTTCATGCCCAATATCATATCTATCATTTGGGTTGGTAATATTATCAGGGTCGTAGGAAAAAATTTTACATGCAACTGTAGGGGTACTTGCTTGACAAATTGATTGGTGATTAACTTTTCCCTAGGTGAGTGAATATGGTACGTCTTGGCATACTCTCTATCTTCAGCTCCAGTCTAATAGCACACTCCTTGCTAATAAAAGTATGAGACGCTCCAGAATCAAACAGGACAGTAACAGGATATTCATTCACTGAAAATGTACCCGCCATCACCAGAGCGCCTTCAGGAATACCCTCGAGGGTGGTGTAGTGCACTTGCCCCGGATTGAAGTGGGCCACACTCTGCTTCTGACTTTGCTGGCTCGATTGCTGGCCTTGCCTGGGTGGCATTGGGCAGTTCCGTGCAAAGTGACCCGGCTGCCCACAGTTGTAACACGGAAATAAATTGGGGCGCACCCCCGGCTGCTGCACCCAGACCTTCTGCTCATTCTGCTGAGGGGCAGGAGGCCTGACTGTCCCCTGTAGCTGAGTGTATAGAGGGGGCATGTATCCCCACTGCTGCGGTGGCTGGTGCTAAAAGGGGACACGCTGTGGGCCCGACTGCACCAAGCGAAACCTCTAGGGAGTGCTACTCGAAGATCCCGCCGCCGAAGCCTTTCTCTTTTTCTCTGCCTTGTGAGCCAAGTGGGCATCCTCCTGAATGATAGCACCGTTGACCAGCTCACTGAAGGTGTCAAACTTGACCATAGCCAGGTGATCTTGGAGCTTACTGTTGAGCCCCTGCCTGAAGCAAGCCTGCTTCTTCTCATCTGTGTCCACGTGGTAGCCCGCATACTGCTATAAATTGTTGAAGGCATGGGCATACTGTAGGACACTGTTGTTACCCTGTTTCAGGGCCAAGAACTCTGTGAGCTTTCTGCGAATGACCCCTGCAGGGATATGATGTGCCATGAAACTTCCTAGAACTGTGCCCAGGTGAACCGAGTGCCCTCGGAAAACATGGCCACGTGATTGTCCCACCAAGTGCGTGTGATACCCCTGAGCTGCTGGGCTGCAAATCCGGCCTTGTCCCCATCAGTGTACGGGTGCAGGGTGAACTTAGACTCTATGGTCCGGAGCCAGCTATCTGCTTCCAGTGGCTCATCGACTTTGTGAAACAGCGGCGGCTGGGTGCTTAGAAACTGCTCATATCCAGGGACAACTGGCTGGTGGTGATGCTCAGGCCGCTGCGCTCTGCCCTACTCCACAATCTCCCATAGAAGTGCCGTCTGCTCGTCACGTCCAGTGAGCATGGCCGCAATGGCCTGGGCCAAATCAGGAGGATTCGGTGGTTCTCCCATTCTGTATTCAACCATGATTGGATTAGTTACATTTTTTTCTGACTACATAAAAATAATCATGACTGCAACTAATATCTGAATCATGGAAGAAATTGTAGAGAATAACTTATTTAAACACAATGTGTAGGCTTTTGTCTGCGCTCAACCGGTCAGACCGGTGCAACGGACCGGTCAGACCGGTCTGCATGGTCTGCATGGCGTGGTGCACGTGGACCAACCGGTTGGACCGATGGCTAAGACCGGTCAAACCGGTCTCCACCCAGAAGTAAAATTCTACCGTTCAAGTCGTGTACTAAACCCCTTAAACAAATCACCAAATGAAATTTTGAAATTAACAGATGTCATGATGCATGATACGATGCATGATTCCATAAGTCATCTCACAGATGCAACTAAAGAAAACATAAATATCATGATGCATGGACGCCCTGCGTTAATCTCTCACCCAAAACACGAACATCTAATTATGACGCTAACATAACCTATATAGGGCTTACTACTAATAACTCCACCCATATTAGTAAACCAATCTCATCCTAAGTCAGAAACTCATTTTTAATTTGTATTCTCTGAAAATTAGTCATGCTCGTACCACCCCCGATGCGTTTCGGCTCTGATACCAGCTGTGACGGAACCACCAAATTAAAACTCTAAATTAAGCTTAATGGCCGTCATTTGAACACATCGGGCGCATTAGCTTAATGGTTTAATTTGCGGTCCTTTCTCAACCCAAGTCGCGATCGAAACAACACCGGTAGTCCCACGCGAAGGCGGGCGCAGATGATACAAGCACGACAATTACTTGAAAATACAGTACGATAAAAGTTTTATACAAACTTTTGCACAAACCGGTTTCAAATACGTTAGTTTTACAAACCGAGTTCAACCATACACTAGCTTACATAAATTACAAGTTTTACAACCCTTGAGACCAGAGCTTGAATGAAAGGGGAAAGGACTACACTTCACTACTTCTACACCTCTGCCTAAGCATAACCGGTAAGACCGGTTCCTTCAACCGGTCAAACCGGCCTGCAAGAAACCCCTGCGCGAATACCGGTCAGACCGGTCCCAGCAAAACTGACAGGGTGCACACCCTGCCCGCAGGTGTGCAACCCAACAAACCTCTAACCTAGGGGTCTCGATCCACCACTTCCCACCCCTCTGCATCTCTGTGGAGAAATTGGATGCAGCAGGGACAGAAGTCAACGTCCGGGTGTCCTGTAACAAAAATTGGTGGCAACAAACCCTGAGCAACTAATACTCAGCAAGACTTACCCGACCAGTGAGTATAACTTAGCCCACATACCTAGACATGCAAGGCATTTGGCTGGTGGTTATTTTACAGAAAAGCAACTACAGTAATTCCTTACTTTCATTATTTCAGCCTCAGATTATATATGAATTAACTCTAATCTAATATTTGCAGGAATCAACTATAGCAAACATGGTGGTGCAATCCAAATATCTCAATGTGTTCAAGATTTTATATATATATATATATATATATATATATATATATATATATATATATATATATATATATATATATATATATATATATATATAACTTACATTCTAACATTTTGCTACGATGCAGCAAGGAGATCAAGGCCCTCATAACCGTGTGACACGGCGAATCGATTCGATTTAACCTTGCAAGATGGATCTAACCAACACGGCACACAAAATCCCCGTCGGATCTCATGCACCAACCTTTCCCCTCCCCGCCTCGAACTACAGGAACCAGCCCAACGACATATAGTCAGCCGAGCTCAACGTGAGACCACCAAAAGTAAACATATGCATCTCCAATTCTGCGCGACTACTCGACTCGCCCCAGGAGTTGGGTGCGGGTTCCTGTACTTTCGAAACAAAGAAGTACTCGGCTTACCGGTTTCGACTACCTCCTACTTCCGGTATGCGGTTAGTACAGTTCAATCCCCGATCAGCACTGCCAACAACGACCGGTCCTTAATCGACACTGACGGAGCTAAGACACCCAGGAACCCTGTCCTGCTGCCATACCTATATATCATTACCATTCCCGTCCGGTCTCCAATTTCCATATCAAATTCAATAATTCATGTACTGGAATATAATTATACCCTAAATCTCGTGAGTAACCGGAAATTACTCGACTTCTAAATATCATATATCTCGCGAGTGACAAGAATCACTCGTCTTCTATCGAGAATTTATTAGCATAGCATTTCTATCATCCTATACATACTAGTATAAGGCCCAGGATGACCTAGGGATCATGCAACTAGGGTTTCAAACAATTCCTAAACGTAATGCACAAGTAATAGATACATATACAAGTGTCATAAAGTTAAAATAGTAGGTTGTGCATCGGGGCTTGCCTTGCGTCTGCTGCTCAGTGCTAGGGTGAATTGGGCCTTGGGCCGGCTGCTCACGATCCTCCTGCTACAGGGCTTGCCCCTGTGGCTCCTGTGGCTCCGTAACCACCTCGTACACAATTTTCTCCGCCGCGGCTGCTACACGTATGCATATGTATATGACATGAAAGAATGCATGCATGATTTATAAAAATTACAAGTAACCAAAAACCAAATCAATTTCTATCTATTTTCACTAACAACCCCTGATTTAACCCTCTCAGCCCTGCTAGCACCGGTCAGACCGGTATACCAAACCAGTCAGACCGGTCTGGCCTGTGTGCGACTCGAGACTAAAAATCCGGAGTATCCGGACGTATTCTCGGAGTATCTGGACTCCCAAGTCTGGAGAATTCGGACCTAAACCCGGAATGTCTAGACTACCACAAATCCGGAGTATCCGAACACATGGCCGGACTGTCTGGACCCCTACCGGTCAGACCGGTCGGTCAGACCGGTCGGTCAGACCGGACTGACCGGTCCTACCCAGACCAAAAACCTAGGATTCCTTGGTGCGGCGAAAATCGCCCACAAATTCTTAAACCCTTATAGGCACTAGTCCAGGGATACATTTGGATGTTTTTGACCAGAGAGAACCACCTAAAAACATCTAGAGAGGGAGATCGATCCATCCCTAGCTAAAGTACCTTAGATGAGTCATTTCCCCGCGAAGAACTTGAATCCCCGGCTCCCCAGGGAGGGAATCGAGTAGGAGATGATTCACCATGCCGGTTGGAGTCCTCCCACGCCTTGGAATCGATTTGGGGTGAGGATTTGGGGAAGAAGAGTTTGGAAAGAGGGGCGAGCTCGGGAGGGCGAGCTGGGCACGGGGTGAGACCGAGGAAGTTGGTGAGAGAGGGAGTGAGGTTTAAATGATGTGGGGCCAACAAAACGGTTGAGTCAGCCCCCAACCGGTCAGACCGGTTGCCCAGACCGGTCAGACCGGTCTGGCCCAGGCTGACAGAATCAAGTTTGAGTTGGTGATTTGTCGCATGAGTTTTGAACTAATGACTGTGGTTAGTTTAATTACAGGTGATTAACAGCTGTGGTGTTACACTTGATTTCCATTTTCGTGTGTTCTGGATGCAAATTGTGTAGTTGGTCAGTGTCACAACCGCAGGACCCCCCCCCCCCCCCCCCCCCAAAGTCTTCTGAAGAGAATTGTTCTCGTCTTCTGAAGAGAATTGTTCTCGTCTTCTGAAACTGAAAGCAACAGGTGTATGCGTTCAAAATGTAAAGGCACAGTAGGCAAGGACCAATAGGCATGAAGAGCTGGTGTAACATAAACACATACATGCTGCCACCTGGCGCCTGCAAGCCTGCTGCTGCTCAATGCTTTGGAATAATCTTCATCTCAACACCAACCTGGTTATAGATTTGCCTCCAGGTAAAGCAACAATTTCACAGCATGGATAGTTTCCCTGATCATCGTCTTGCTAGTTTTCATGTGCTTTTCAGTTCAGGCACTGAAGTGAGAGCTGGACGAATATAAACCGATTGATTCAAGGCCAAAAAATATGGTCACAGTGAATCAGCTTGTTTTTCTCCAATATCTCACCTTCAGTTGAGTGCTTGATGTCTATGTATACTACTGAGTTTAGTCTGCAATATATGAGCAGATTAGCTGTAGGAGCATGTATGTATACATGTACCATTTGAGGTGAGGATTAGAGGAAACTCAACCAGATTCATGGGGATAAAGGAAGTGATGAGGGTCCAGTTTCCTCTAATATCTCACCATGAGTGGTCCATCTGGAAAACAATTTAACACTCACACGTACACACTTATACATTAAGTAGAGTATCAGGCATCGAAGCAGGCATATAGTTCGGTTTCAGTTTGTTAATTTTCCTGTACTGTCTTGAATTAGTCTGAATTATGCGTGATCTATGAAGACTAATACTACCTCTGTTTTTATTTACATGACGTTTCAGATAGCTATTTTGGTGTTAATTAGCCTAAGTTTCCATTCACCGGCGTCAAATAAACAAAAATGGAGGTAGTAATCACTAATCAGTAGGGGGGAAACTCCAACACTGCTGCTTCATGCATAAATGAGTTTCTTCTTATACAACAATGCTTCAGGTTGCTGACCCCATCATCTTGGACGCATTTGGTTTGATGCAACTGGAACAGAAATAGAATGTTAAGGCCTAAAAGTTTCATCACAAATATATTCTTATCGAATTGCCTTAATCATAACTCATGCGACATGTCAACCAAAGTTCCCAGAATGTAGAGAAATTCTCTCTGCGGTTTCTCATAACACTTGCATATACCCCATATTTGCTGAACTTCAGCACATTTCTGGTTCAGACACATGAAAGGAAAAATTCTGGATATAGCCCTCATAGTCTTGTAAGCATTTTCTTTTTATGTAACTGGAGAAGAATACAGATCCAGGACATAAATGTTGTTGCTCTACTGATTAAGGCGCTAAATTATACATTACATATACATATATTACAGAAATTTTGTGAAGCTTCCAAGAAAAAAGCCGCCTCTCTTCTTGTTGGATTGCCTTGATCATTGTGCAGGTATAGATTTCTTGATCGCATATGCCTATTAATTGTCACAGATGTACATGTATAATTATCTGCAGACTGAGTGGCAGTAAAGCCTTTCAAGGATGATGTACCCTATGTTTCCAAGTATATACAACCACTGAGTGTGGGAATCGACTCAAATGTAAAGCATCTCAACTCAATAATCCTCAAGCAATGCATCCAAATGTTTCCTCCTTGCAGCATGCTTCAGCTTCTCCATGGCGATGAGTCCTACTTGCCTCACACGCTCTCTCGACAACCCAAACCTGGAGAACATATTTTCCATGCCAGAATTAGAACAATCAAAATCCAAATAATTCTCTGCACGTTCTCATGGTTTTACTCATGTTATGGGCAGACTGTGCAAACAAATTTAAGACCCATTTCAGTAAGTAAATAGACAGGTTATGGGTATTAACAGTGCATAAATAAATTGCTCTTCACTAGTCAAGATCAAATACTTACTGTCTGCTAATATCCTCCCATGTATGGCACTGTTTCCCTATGCCGTGATATAACCGAATAATATCCCTCTCTCGCTCGTTGAGAGTTGAATTGATAAGATTAGTGACTTCCTCCTGGTATCAGCAGAATCTTACGTTAAAACAGGTTTCGAAGTGTCTTAGAATGATCATCATTAGTTTGCTAGGTACTTGGGAAAAATATTGAAGTCCTCGGAAAGAAAAGGAAAGAGATAAAGCAGCGTATTTATGTGAGATTAGTATGGTAGGGCCACTTATCAAAACCAAAAGTGGCTTGGAAGTTATAGTAATTGTTTGATGCTACTGTTACCCAAAAAATTAAGGAAACTTTGCTGGTCAGAGTTTTTTTTTATAGAAAAAGGGGGGCAAGTCAGAGGTCTTCAGAAGAATATTAGCATGCATACCTTGAGATACCCCTCCTCAAACCCATGCCACGGATCGTTTGCAACGTTTTCATCCTCTATATACTGAAATTGAGGAGAAAATGGGAGCAACTTACTTTCTGACTTCTCTAAGACAAAAGGATGGAACGCTTCAGTAGTGATCATATAACAACTTACACTATGGAGTGTTTCGCCAGGTAGGCCGTTTAAGGAGGGAAATGCCAGTTGATCCAGTGAAACAACCTTGTTCACAGCCTGCGTTTGCAACCAGAACAATGCTTCTAAGAATTACAGAAATGTCAAAGAGCATTGACTAGGTAAGAGAAAGAAGTACTACCTCTGTAGCATTGTGTACTTTCTTTACCGATATATTGAGTGACTCGGCGATGTTCTGAAACCATCACAGATTGTTACAACAAACGCCAGATAATTCTATATATGCAGCCAATTTACAAAAGCATGGTAAATTAACAGAAGCTAGGTGGAACAAAACTAGCCAAAATTTCATCTATATATAGCCTCCTTACTTCGATTGTTGGAGCAATTCCTTGGTCTTCCAATGCATACTTTGCACCACGAATTGCGATAAGCCTCTCATGCAAATAAGTAGGAAGCCTGAATGTTTTTGAATTCTCAGCCAATGCTCTTGAAACACCCTGTTAAAAAGCAATGAATGGAAACCTCAATTAAGTCATGCTCGGATCATGAAGACATTGTTTCCTAAACCATTTGCATGATTACAAAATAGTAATGAACTGATAAAAGTTGCTCTCACCTGACGAATCCACCAGTATACATAAGTGGAAATCCTAAATCCCCTTGATGCATCAAACTTTTCGATCCCACGGAGTAGCCCAATCAGACCACCCTGCAACATTCAATGGGGATACAAGATGCGTGATGTTTAAAGCTTTCAAGTACCCTAGTGGGACGAATAGGCAATGGCATTGCCACATTGGAATTAGCAGATACAAGTTAGCTGAACATCAACGCAGCTTGTGCCATTACCTGAATAAGGTCTGCCAACTCGACACCGAGGTTATCATATTTCTGGGCAATGGATATCACCAAACGGATGTTGCTCATTGTCAACATCTCCCTTGCAAGAAACGACTCACGCATCCTTGCGCGCAGCTCAGGGGCTGATATCCGTAGTGATTGCGCCAACTGCTTGTATGACGGCTCATTCCCCAGTTTCTCCTTCAGCCTGGATCAAAAATAGGGGACAGAGGCGAATCAGAATAGGAATTTATTAGTGAACTACAGCATGGGTATTTTGTTTTAGACAAAACCTGCTACCGTACTCATTGGCAACAATGCAGAATAGAGAGCAGTTTCAGTTGCCCATGATGTGAAGCATATGCACAGTTCAGTTTCAGACTCTTTGCATTGTAATGTAACTAGGGTGATATCAGATCAGTATCAATTTTTAAGTGATGATGATAGCGTTGTGATTGATGAGCGGCGGCTTGAAATTACTTTGATCTTTGGTGCTGGAGCCAAATGCCGTCCTTGATCTTCTTGGAGAGGTGGACGACCTGCTTGTGCGTGAGGAGCTCCTTGCTGACGGTACCCCGGAGGTAGATGCGGTTCCGGCTCTGCATCAGCTCCGGGCTGATGGCCACGCTCTTCCGCCCCGCGGCGCCCCGCCGCCGGCCGCTCATCCGCCGCTGCCGCGCCGACATGCCGGACCGCGCGACCACCACCGCGGCGGCCCTACCAAGGCTCTTCTCGTGCTCGTGCTGCTCGTCCTCCTCGTCCTCGGCAGCGGAGACGTCGTCCTCGAAGGGCAGCTCCCACTGCTTCTCGAGCATGGAGCGCTGCAGCAGCACGATGGCCTCGAGCGAGGACTCGAACTCGGCGTCCGCGTCGAGCTCCGGGGTCGGCGCGGCCGGGTCCGCCGCCGGCGGAGGCGGGGCGAGCGCGGGCGCGGAGTGGTTCCTGAGCGCGCGGACGGCGTGCGCGCGCGCGCGGGCGGCGGGGGAGGAGGCGGCGGAGGCGCGGGAGTGCGCGACGACGGCGAGTTTGGGCGCGAACTGCAGCGACGGGTGCGCGTCCGCGGGCGCGAGGTCGGCGGCGCCGAAGGAGGCGGCGAGGAGGCGGTTCCCGGCGCTCAGCCCGATCACCGCCGGCGTCGCCGTCATGGTGCCGCCTTCGCAAACGCCGAGGCAGCGCGGCAGCGGCGGGAGCTGGAAGCCGACGGCACGAACAACACCGAGCCAGCAGCAGCAGCAGCAGGCCGCGGCGGCGGCGGCGGGGACAAGAACCGAGCGAGCGAGCGAGCCTCCTCGGGTGTTGAGGAAACAAGAGGACAAGTAGTGGAAGCAGCGAAGCTATGGCCACCACACGCCGGGAGGGAGACTGGCGAGGAGAGCGGAGCAGCTGGTCCGCTAGTGTTTTACCACCACTACTACTACTACTAGCCTACTAGGTGCCCGGAGGTGTTACCGCGCGCGCGCGGCATGGAGGATCCGGGGAGGCAGGCGGTGGAGCCGGAGGGGAGGGGGAGGAGAGGATAGGGTGGGAGGGAGGAGCGGGAGGGCGCGAGGCCATTGGTGGGCGGGAGATATTGTGGCTGCCCCTCGTCGCTTTCCCCGGGCGTCGCTGCTCGCCTCCGCCACGAGCGCGCGCAGGGGAGGGGGAGGGGGAGGGGCTACACCCCCAGGGCGGCAACGAAAAAGATCGCTTGCCTCCACGCGGCACGCGGACCACACGCTCGAGGCTGAGGCTGCTCCTGGGCCGCCTTTTCTTTCTTTCTCCTCCGGAAAAAGTCAATTTTAACTCCTCTAACTATCACGAAAATTTAGTTTTTCTCTCACAACTATGAAATCGGATATTTCACATTCCTCAACTTTTCAAACCGTGCATTTTACCTCCCACGAGTGGTTTTGAAGAGTGTTTGCTACAGTAACCGCGGTTTGCTACAGTACCCGTAGTTTTGTCTTTTCCTTTTTTACAAAAGTTTCACTTAAATTTTTAAAAAATCATTGTAAATTATAAAATAAAAAATTCAATTGTGTTGGACTCCACATGAGAAGATCTACATATTGAACATATAATATGATATGCTTTAGTATAAAATTTTTGCTACGAAGGTTTTGTCTTTTTCTTTTTTATTTATTTGGCTGAATCTATGAAAAATCATTGTAAATAATTAGATTTTCTATTTTATGATTTTTTGTGGAGTCTAACAAAATTATATTTTCTATTTTATGATTTACAATGATTTTTCATAGATCCAGCCAAATAAATAAAAAAGAAAAAGACAAAACCTTCGTAGCAAAAACTTTATACTAAAGTATATTGTATTATATGTTAAATGTGTAGATCTTCTCATGTGGAGTCCAATAAAATTGAATTTTTCATTTTATGATTTTTTTATGATTTACAATAATTTTTCAAATATTCAACTGAATTTTTTTGTAAAAAAAGAAAAAGACAAAACTACGGTTAATGTAGCAAACCGTGGTTACTGTAGCGAAACAGTCTTCAAACCCACTCGAGGGAGGTAAAATGCATTGCTTGAAAAGTTGAGGGAGGTGAAGTACCCGATTTTATAATTGCGAAAGAAAAATCAAACTTTCTTTCGTGATAATTGGAAGAGATAAAACTAACTTTTTTTTCACCTCCTCCTCGTCCTTCCTCTTCTTCCTTTTTTGCTCGTTCCGTGGGCCGTGCTGGGGCGCCGACAGCCCGCAGGAGTAGGTGTGGCCTGCCCTGCCCTGATTTTGAATTCTTTTTTTTCTGAGAAAACAGAAATGATGCTTGTAGTACCATCGGAGCGTACTTTTTTTTCTTGACTGGTTTCAAACAGACACATGTTTTTTTTGATAATTTATAGAGAAATCACTTTACGGTTGTTAAAATACCGCAGCCAGCTATGTTCGTTCTATCCATTATCCACTCCCGTGATCCATTTGCCCACAGTATATAGGTCAAACCCCAACCCCCCCCCCCCAACCCTTCCTCCTCGCCAAGTCACAGTAATGTGAAAGAATTTTATTGGTAACAGGCATCTAAAGTAACAATCCGGGCGGGCTCGGCGGCCGCGCAGCCGGGCCACGTAGGCGGGAAATCGCTGGGCTCTCCGATCTCCATCTCTTGGTTGCTGTCGCATGCTTCCTCTCATCGGATTCTCGACCTGCTTATGATGCTGGTTCCGTCCGTGTCTATCCGCTGGTCAGATACAGCGGACGCGTGCGTCCGCCTCTGCAGGCCGCGGCATCAACCTTTTACCGCTCCTGGTCAGCTCGAGACGCCTGGTGATTTTTTTTACAGCTGCACGGCGTTAGTCGGTTGCGGACTTCGGTGTGGCTTGTGACACGTTGTGGTGCAGCGTCAAGCCTGCCTGCTTGACTTTGTGCCTCACCCAGTCGCCGATGCGTCTGCTCCCTTTGGAACGCTGCATAATTTCTTGCTGCTGCAGTGGCACTGCTGCATGGTGCTTCGCCGCGGTTGCTTGCGACTGAGGATAAATTTTTACTTCCCCTATTTCTTTCGTTCTGGGACAAATCAGCTGCTGCTTTTATTTCTTCCGCCCTTCTTCCTTGCGACCAATGGTTGGATTTGTTCACCCCCCCCCCCCCCCCCCCCCCCGCCCGGAAAATTGTCTTCTGCAGTGTCCTTCCGGTTTGCTCCATGCTTTGCTTCTCTATTTTGCACGTCTCTGCTCCGTGCTGCTCCTTGCAGCTGTGTTCTTTGCGGCGAAGAACACAGCTATTCTTTGCTATGGTCGTATAATGGCTCGTAATTTTTTATTGCAGCTGCTGGTAGTGTTGGTTTCTCCGTTCTTTCTCCGAAATTTTAATACTCCCGGGTTTTCTTATTGGTGGTAGTTGTGTAGACGTTCTTTTATCGTTTTTTTTTTCATTCTTGCAGAAACCACCACTTAATGCTGGAATCCTATATAATATATGCAGGCTAATCACTATTTAGTGGTTGTAGCTCAAATCTACGATGTAACACTACTGCTACTGTGTCCTCATTTTCACTTCTATCACCATCGAAAACACTGTTATCCACCGCGCGCATAGGCGCGCGCCAAACACTAGTAGGCCAGTAACAAAATATTAGTAATGAGCATCAATCACGCTCGTTACCAGTAACAACAAATAGGTGACAGGTCTCGATAATACTCGTTACCTATATGGGATTTACAAATAAAAGAATAAAAAAATTGAATTAATCTTCTACAATATGAGTCTTAGTTTTAAAAAAAAACAATATGAGTCTGATACACCAACTAATGTCCTCAAGTTCTTTAATTCTAGAGTTTAATCCATAGTGCATCAACTAGTGAACTCTTGCTGCGTGGTGTCAAGGATGGCATCAACTGAAACCAAGTATAGATAACTCAAAGGGCATTTCATTCCATCTCCACTCCTGATGATCTGGTAGATTGTTGGCGTCTACCAACGTCACCACCGGGAAAGCAGCGATGACGTCCGCAGACGCCAATTGTGGGTGGCAGTATTTCATGAACCACGAATAAATTTGCAAGCGCACGGAATACTGCTGTAGTATTTTACCCGGGAGTATACCGGGGTATCATTTATGTTTCCGCAGGGAAGGCGGTGAGTGAAGAGATATATACTAGTTGATAAACTTTATCTAGATTGGATATTCTCATAAATAAATAAGAGTAAGATAAATAACATGATAGGAGGTAGTGTGACACACACATAAACTACCCTCTTGGATAAATAAATAAAAGAAAGATAAAAGATGCTCTAGGCCGGGAGCAAAGCAGAAGTCAAAGCTCGAGTCAACTGTGCTAGGCTAGCTATATCTATATTATCTCATTGGTTAGATCGTCAGATATTAAACTACACAACAGGGAGATCGCTATCAAAGCAACGGGAGGAGCCCGTACACCCCGGCGACTTTATGTACCTCCTACCCCCATACCGAACGTGGAAGATTACTCGGGCTCGGATAGGGCTGTCACCACCTGCCGGCTACCTTTACAAACCGTGGGTATAGTTGACATCCAGCAACTCTTAGCTAATCTAGACACCATGTCTACACTAGTAAGGGATACTCTAGTGTCCCGCGCGGAGCCCCCACCCTCCGGATGGACAGACATCACACTAGAGCAAACATACGAATACTGGAGCAGTTGATAGAGTTCTAAGCACGAAATACTAACCATCTCAAGCACAGGGCGATCATGCAATGCAAGTATTGAACAATAACGCAATCATATCAAGAAGCATATATCCGATAACTCACAATATATTTCGAGCAGATATCGGTAACGATAGTCTAATTCTATTACAAACAACCGAATATTACAAGAGAGAGCTAGAGATGAATCCATACCAGACTCTCGAGCAGATCCGGTGACTCGAAGACTTCTAGACTTCTCCTAAACTCAACTAAACCTAAAGACTATGCAAGATGAGCAAGAGACGAGAGAAAGTGTAGTGCGTGTGTCATAATCTCTACCCCTCCCCTCTTGTATTTGTAGCAGGGAGCCATGGGATGAGACTTGCAGAACCGACTTGAGCAACCAGTGAGGAGGCGACACGTGGCGAAGTTGAGACGGTGGGGCCCACGGGCCAGGTCGCCCGGCCTGGTAGGTCGGTCGGCCTGCCAGTGGGGCCAACCGCCCCCATCTTCTTCTGGCAGCATGTCTTGGGCCTCCTTTTGTCTGAATGCTGGGGCTTGCCTTCTCTTGACTGCATTTGGGTTGGTTCTTGGGCTACACTTGGTCCATTTAAGCCTGAATCGTCGCTCTGATATTTTCTGTGATTCTATGTCGGGCCAAAGTGTACTTGCAACATGCATATTAGCTCCAAAACACAACTTGCATTTTCTAAAAGTTAAAGTGTGGTTTAGGGACTTTATTGGATAAGGATATGTGTAAGAAATGCAAACTCTCATGATTTTCTGATAAGTTGACGCCTAAAAATGATCGTTAGTGAGCGCCAATATAGATAAAAGGGCAAGCACCAAGCAAAGTAGAGCACAAGAATAAAGAACCATATTTATCACATGTATCAAAAATAGCAGCAACCCTTGTATTTTCTTTATTGTCTCTAATTCTTAGGTATGTATGTTTTTCTTTATTGTCTCTAATTCTTAGGTATGTATGTAATAGGTGCAAATGCCCCCTCCCATTTAGTTGGGTTAAATGTGAGCCCGTTGCCACAATGACTTTGATATTGTAATTGCACTCTCTCGCATGGTGCGCACCTAACAAATTGGATAAATGGAGTCATCTCAGGTCCGATACTATATTGCTAGTAGACACTCCCATGATAAATGTTTCAACGGTATAAAATAATTACTTTTTCATATCAAGAAAATGAATTTTTAAAACTATATGAACTCTGCCTATACAGTTTTAGACGGTCAACATGAGACAAAGTGTATAAAGACCACACATTCCTATAGTGTAGCATATAGCAGCAAATGATAACTTTCCCTCATCACTCAACCATAAGGAAGTAACAATCTCCCTTCTTCTCCTGGTTTGATATCTATGTATGCAAGTTATTTTTTACGCTCCAACCACCAAGAACATTGTAAAGCTCATTGACAACAACGGGCGGAACCAGGGGGCGAGCAGGGGCCATTGCCCCCCTCCCCTAACACCGGTGAAAATCTTTTAACACCCTATCTATATTCTAAGGGATTATCATGTTCTTGCCCCTACTTCGATATCCAATTGTGATTTTACCTCCACTTTTATTCTGTTTGTGATTTTACCTCTACTTTTTCAATATAAATCCTCCGTTTACCTCTATTGATAACTCCGTCTGTTGCATCAACAATTAGTAGAATTTTAAAAAGGAAAAAGCCGCATGGAATATGGAGAAAAGACCAAACTGCCCATTATCCCTTCCATCCCTCACCTTGCGATGGTTCCTGACTCCGGAGCCCGTGCTCTCCCCAACCTAGCCAGCGAAAGCGATGGCGAGCGGCGGGGGCGTGGGCCCGCGGCGGGGCAGGTACGGCCTGCGTGCTCGGCGGGTCCCACCAGCAGGGGCAGGCGTGGGAGGCGCGGCCAGGTGCCGATTTGGTCGGATCCAGATGGTAGGTGCGCGGCTACGGGTCCGTCGATTCGCTCTCTTCTCATGGAGTCACAGAGTAAATAAATAGCTGCGCAGAAAGTCCTCCCCTCCCTCAGGCCCTGTTTAGTTGCATCCAAAATTCCAAAACTTTACAAGATTCCCCGTCACATCGAATTTTTCAACGCATGCATGAAGTATTAAATCTACACGAAATAAAAAACTAATTGCATAGTTTGCTTATAAATCATGAGACGAATCTAATGAGCCTAATTAATCTATGACGGGATAATAATTACCAAATACAAACGAAAGTACTACAGTGTTTTACACCCTAAAATTTTTGCAACTAAACACGGCGTCAAATGCAGTCCTGTACAAATTCATGAGCTAAGGTGTCTTAGATCCTGTACAGATTCACGAGCTAAGGTGTTTGAGATCGATGTTAATCTGGAGCCTGATATTGTTGTCCTCAACTTCTACGATTTCTCAGGTTGGGTCATGGTTATATTGATGGATGATAATAATCACTCTGATGTTGAATGCTATATATAGACTAAAGAACCAATTCACTTTTGGAACATTATCCTCACACCTGTTCTGTTGGAATCGTCAAAGTTGTTCTCTTACTTTTTTTCTTCTTGTTTAGTGTTTGTGTGGTGTTATATAACGGGGTGTTAATAGGGCCTCATGTTATTTATGTGCTATTGGTTGGAAAATTTCTTTTAAACAATGATCTCCAAATATTTCATGTCAAACAGGGGTAAAATCGTAAAATCTTTATAAAAGTAGGGGCATATTCGTAAGGGTAAACTTGTCTTTTGTAAGGCCATTTGATACCGTTATCTGTTATTCACAGAGTAGAGGTAAGAAGAAGATTCGCAGTGAAAAAGTAGGGGCAAAATTACAAACAGAGCAAAAATAAGGGTAAAATCGCAATTGCATTTTAAAGTAGCGGCAAGAACACAATTGCCCCGTTAAACATACATGTTATCAATGCAACGATTATTAACGGTGCATGTGATACTCATCTAGCAAGGCAGGCAGCTAAATACTTTATAGGCCAGGTCTCGAAAACTGCTCGACGCTCGCGCGCATGACAAGTTTTGCGTCGGCTTCCTGCAGGGCTGTAGCGGGAAATGCTGCGAGCCAGCACACCCAGCACAGGCCAACACCCCGAGCTTGCCATACAGTCATGCAATTTAGAGCAACTCCAAAAGAATATGTATACTACCCCTAATATCTTGTTTGGGGAGAAAAATAGAAAAAAAGCACTCCAACCAATCCCCCAAACCTCCCCCAATCTATTCGGGGTGCCAAAAACAACCTGGCGACCATGTAAATCTTAGCACTCTGGTTCCTCCCCAATCCCACAAATCCCGCCCTCCTCTCTCTGTTTCCCGGTCGCGCGAGCAGCCAGACCCTTCCGGCGCGCGCGGCGGCGGGGCGAGGGGTGGTGCCAGCGTGTCAAAGGGACGCCGGCAGGGACGGCAGCGCCGACGGGTCGAGGGGTGCCGGTGGGGCTTCCAGCGGCCGCCGGCAGGTCGAGGGGTGGCAGCAGCGGCATTGGACGATGGACGCCATCGACCGTCGGGGCACCATCGTGCTTGCCAACACCTTCTTGATGGCCGTCGTGCGGGCCATGTCGATGGGTGGCAGCTACGGGGCGTCCTTGGTCGCGTGCTTTGTCACCAGCGTCGTCGGCGTCGGGTTCGGGATCGCCGGCTTACCGCTGTGCCTCGGCTGGCATGTCATGTTCGCCCTCGGCGTCCCACCGCCGTTGGTCCTCGCCACCGGCATCCTCACCAACGTCCTCATGCTCTACAGCCTGCGGGTGTTCAAGGTGGCGGGCATCTCGTCGAACTGCACCTTCCTGGCCGCAACCGTCGCCATCGGGTCAGTCAGGACGCTGTCCATCTTCGTGCCCACCTTACTCGCCGACCGCCTCGGCCGCCGGCCACTCCTCCTCGCCAGCGCGCCGGCATCACTGCATCGCTCTCCACACTCGGGACCAAGCTGCGCCTGTGTGGTGATGACTGACGACAACCGCCAGCGCAGCGGCATGCATGGCATCCGTGGTTTCGCCTGTCATGGTGCTCTCGATCGGCCTGGGGCCTGTACGCCAGCGCAGCTGTGGTGGCGTGTGTGTAAGTGTGTTCGTCTACGTGCAGCTGCCGGAGATGAAAGTCCGGAACTTGGACATAGGCTCTTGGCCAAGTGATCATGAAATATTGAGTCAAATGCCAAGCCCAAGTAATGGGTCCAATTACAATGACGTGGCCAGTTTTGAAATATTAAGGATAGTTATTGGCATTCTGCTGTGAGTTTATACATTTTTGGGGAAAGAAAATTTTAGCAAGTCCCCAATACATTGTTTTGGGGGATAACATTTCAGCAACCTCTTGGAGTTGCTCTTAGCGCTTGAAAAATAGGCAATGCACATGCATATGATTGACGCATATATAGGCCATTAGGCACAGTAAGCAATTGTTATTCTCAAATGCCAATATTCACTTTTCTTTATCTTAAATACACATAGTACAGGCTCTCGTGTTACGTTAAATTGAGAGGACGCGGAATTTTTCTCGTGGTGACATCTTGAGGCTGTTTGGTTGGTAGCCATAATCTGCCACCAGAGTGTGGCGCTCGCCACAGCTCCGTGGCCAAGGATTTGGCCGCCACAACCGTAGCAAGAAAATGAACTAAGGGTTTGTTTAGTTTATTTTGCAAAAAAAATTTGTAAAGGAATCTTGGTCATTTGAAGTACTAAATGAAGTTTATTTGCAAATTTTTTTGCATAAATAGGTTGTAAATCGCGAGACGAATCTAATGATGCTAATTAATCCATGTTTAATCAATAATTAGCGGATGGTTACTGTAACATCACTGTTGCAAATCAAGGATTAAGTAGGCTCATTAAATTCGTCTCGCGATTTACAGCCCATCCATACAAAAAGTTTTGTAAATAGACTTCATTTAGTACTTCAAATTAATAAAATTTCATTGCAAAATAATGTGTTTACGGTGTTTTTGCGTTTACATGTAAAGACTAAACAGATCCTGAACATGTGGCCGCCATTTTTTACGTGCAAACTAAACACTAGCCCACCATAAGGGGCAGCCGCATGTGTGGCGTGGCGGATTTTGGCGTGCAACCAAACAGCCTTGGAATCCGCACGAAGAGCACCAAGCATCACGGCCGTCGGGGCTCCATCCAGCCGCGACGGACGGCCGGATGGGAGTGGATTCTCCGAGAAGGAACCCACCCACCCCCATCCATCGGTTCCCGTTCCGCCGCCACCCCCGCTCGATGACAACTGGACCGCGCCGTGCCCACGCCCCCCAATTCAAAATTCGAATCGCGTCCACAACGGCCGCACCGCCGTCGTCGCCATATAAACCTGCCCCCCCCGGCACCACTCCGATCCCCCCCTCCGCCGCCGCCGTCGCCGCATCCCCAGCCCACTCCAATCCCGCCCCCTTCATCCCGACGCGCCACCGTCTCCGTTCCGCCGGGGAGCCATGACGAGGGGCGGCGCCGGAGGCGACATGAAGTCCTTCTTCCGGCAGCAGAAGGCGCACACCAAGCCCACCGGCGGCGTCTCCAAGAAGGCGGCGGCGGCGCACCACCACCCGAAGGCCGCGCCCGCGCTCCACGTCCACCCGGTCTCAGGTAGCAGTTTCCCCGTCCATCCCCCCACCCGATCAGATTCGATTCGGACTGATTCGTCTCCGTCACCGCAGACAACGGCGCCGGCGAGAGGGGGCGCCGGCAGGAGGCGGAGGAGGAGCGGGAGCGGGCGGCCCGGGAGTTCTACATGGACATGCGCTACGGGCCCTGCCTCGGCCTCACGCGCGCCCAGCGCCTCCGCCGCGCCGCCGCGCTCGGGCTCGCCCCGCCGCCGGCGCTCCTCGCGCTCTGCGCCGCCGACGACCAGCCCTGCCTCTGGGAGGGCCGCGTCTACTCCTCTCGCTTCGCCTGCGTGCTCCGACCGACGCCATCAAGCAGCAACCGCGTTCCCCGTTCTCTGCTTTCCGTCGTCTACCGCACTTCGTGGTAGCACTACTAGTAGTTGTAGCCTGATGTGTTATCTCTTGGATCATGGTGCCAACCGAAAAGCTTTTCTGTCTCCTGTGGATCTGTGGTGGCATGGTGCCATGGCATGGGAAGTGATGTGTTATTTGGTATCTCTTGTGGCTTGTATTCTTGTCTTGTGTATTACTGTGAACCTGTGATCAGCGCGGAAATGGCAGTGTCTTCCATGTGTTCTTGTCACATCGGCACGGCATCTCTTTCTTGTGTTCTATTGCAGTTGCAGCAGCTTTCATTGGATGCAAATGCGATGAACTTTTCATTTTTTTTTGTGCTGGGAATAATCGCTGTTCGCGTTAATAACATCCGGAAATGAGAGAACAAACCTTTGGTACCTGACGCTACGATGGGTAGATGAGTCTGATGGGTTGCAGAACAACCAGCAAAACAATTAAGAGCCCGTTTAGTTATTAAAAATTTTCATCCAAAAATTTTCGTCTCCCCTTTGAACACATGTATGAAGCATTAAATATAATTAAATAACAAAACTAATTACACAGTTTGGATGTACACGACGAGACGAATCTTTTGAGTCTAATTAGTGCATGGTTAGCCATAAGTGCTACAGTAACCCACATGTGCTAATGACGCGGTCAAAGGCCTCAAAAGATTCGTCTCGCGGTTTCCAAGTGAGTTCTGAAATTAATTTTTTAATTAGTGTTCGAAAAACCCTCCCGACATCTGGTCAAACATTGACATGACACTCAAAAATTTTCACAAAAGGGAACTAAACACCCCCTAAACAAACACTGCATGCATACTGATTGGACCAAACTGTTTTCTGTTTTTCTTTCTTAGCACCTCGCGCAGCTGATACAATCTTTTCTTACAGGCACACTTACATGGCCAATATAGGAATCAGGGAGAAAACACGGGTACAAGCAAATACAGCATTAGCAATGTCAAGTCTCCTTTCTTTTTATATGCCTAATAACTGGAACAACAAGCTCTATGCCAGTGAAGTATTGTCACAAACAGACTAATATCTCAGCCATCAGCATCGAGAGCTCCAGATCCGTTTTTAGCACCGTCCGAGCATTCCTCTCAGTAAGGAACGATGATGGATTCGATGAGCTCCTGGAGTGGAGCCAACTCCTTTTTGTCAACCAGGCCAAACTCCTACATCAGAAATGAAGGCATGTCAGTTTTTATGCCACTTTCCTTTCTACTTGGCCAAGAAAGTAAGCATGCAACCCGAAGCCAACAGCATAACCATGAGTAATGAGGAGACCTACATTTGTGAACAGAATGAAGTGCTTGAAGCAGGTGTTAAGATGAGCCTCCTCCTTGAGGCTGACAATCTTCTGAAAGTGAGAGTGATATATGTGGGCATAAACACGAAACAGGCGCTTGAATATTGTCTTCACTACTTCCTTGAAGTTTGGCGGGAACGGTGTGCCTTGACAAAGGGAAACCAAACTCCAGATCAGATACCAATATACCATTCTTGATTGCTCCAACATCATGTGTTCCTAAGAAACTGAGAGTGCACCACAAATCCACAAGAAAGTACCATACCAAGTTTTTGAGGAAATATGGATTCATCATCAAGTTGGCCTTCAATCCAATCCATTAGATACTCCACATATTTTGGTGCTGATACCTCTATGGGTTTCTTTATCTGTACACCATCAGCCCATCTGTACTCATATCTGCATAAGACTCATGTCCATTCAGTCATGATGCCCCCTAACACTCAACTAATTCTGGAGAAAATGCATTAAGTGATTATGGGCACCAATTTATAATTGTAGTTAAAGAACAAAATAAGACTAGCTATCAATGTGCCTGAACCATGACCTTTATTTCTTTTGGGTTTCATCTCTAGCCTACCCCAACTTGCTTGGGAAAAAAGGCTATGTTGTTGTTGTTGTTGTAGTTAAAGAACAAAATACTTTACATGCCAAATGCTTAGTCACAAATAAAGTCTTTTTGAAATGTCAAATGCTTAGCAGAAAAAAAATGTCAGGGTCACTATCTATTATCAAGTTTCAATATAATTATAGCATGCATGTGAAATGGGTCTGGCATTGCAGGAAAATCCAAATGTAAAACCAAAAAAAATGTGAGGCATACATTTATTCAGTACATTAATCTTTTTGAACTATTGAGCTAGTATATCATATTCCTAAGCTAAAAACTTCCTGATAACTAATAGATACATAAGTGCTAAACCGTTATTCAACAACAGAACAGTTTTACTACATTTCAAATACGATATTTCCAACTTGCATAGCCTCTCTGCAGAAAGAGATTAATCAGTTTTCGAAGACTGCTGATACTGTGTCACTGTAAAGCCAGAAACAAAAAACGAGTCGCTACTAGATAGTACTAGTAGCAAATATAGGATGGATAATCAATTAAACAGGCCAATGGTAAGACCAGATCATATGACACTTAGCCTCTAAAAGTCAACATCAAATAACAGCCTTGTGAAACAGTTCCTCATAGGTAAAATTGCAATTGTGCGAACAGACTAATCACTGATAAACTTCTTGGACAATTGTTTCATATTTTCTAATTTTGACAATTCAAAAGAATAAAATTTACAGAAAGGTTTACTTTGGGCCAGCAGTCATTGTTGGGCAGCTCTCAGGTGTGCAGAATTCCGTGAGCGTACCATACAGCAGATTAACCTGGTTAAAGAAATCCACAGCTGCAATTTGCAAAAAAAACTAGTTAGCTTCAATGAAATAATTGAGTTTCAGAAACATCAGAGATTCCTACATGATTCAAAACTAAGCCCCAGGTCACTGCTACATTCAACAATTCCCGGAGGGAAAAAAAATGAAACATGGCAAGTGCAAGTAAAGGTGAAAAAGAAAGGGAAGGGCATTACTATTCACAGCAAGCCATTCATTAATGTCCTCTCCAGGAGGCAGCCTCACAGCTTCCCTAAGGTTCCCACTGCCGAGAGTGGCATCTATGTGCTTTCGGAGCTGTGCACCCTGCAGACAGAAAGGAAATGTCAAGGTGTAATTATGGCTTAGCATTTGTGCATTCTTTTTGAGTGGCGTGTATAACATGCAAGCTCTGCAGAAGAGTGGATAAAGGCCTAGAAGTTTTCTCATCATAGAATATTTAAGAGCGAGGGGCATGTACTGAAAATTGAATGTGATAGAAATAACTACTCAAAGTCTTCAGTTAACAAAGTTCACAGTTCAAGAACCAATATTGCATGGGTTAGCACCAGTATTCATTTGCTATAACAAAACAACCATAGATGAGGGACAACATCATGTATTAGACCTTTCAATGAAAATATAGTGCAATGGATTTAATTGGCATATGGTATGGTAAAAAAAAGGATTATTGGTAGCAGTGTGTCAAAATGTTCAGTACAGAGTGTTTTGGTATAGATGAATACACCAAAATACTTTTCACTCATCTGAACAGAAGTTCAGCAATATATAGATAACTCTCTGCTAAAGACAATAAGGATGCCAATCAAGCAATATGTCCTTTGTTATGGACATGGCTGGAAACAGAAGAACTGAAGTAGAAACAGATTACTTAAAGCTTGTCTACTTCCAGATGATTCTGATCAGATCCATCAGCAATTCATGTTTCTGAAGTTAGCCCCAAATCCTAAACAACCCAATTGCATTAGCTCTATTGCATACTTTTTGAACGACAAGCAGATCCCGCATGACTGATGACCCCTAAATAATTCGTGACAACTGACCAAAAGCCTTGATGTAATTATCATTACTGTGGGAAACGGCCCAGAAATGTAACAGAGAGACAGGCACCTACACACATTGCTCACATATTCAGTCATGCTCCTACCAATTGCAACAGCAGTGCCTATCCAAGCTACCACGCGTGATCAACTGATCATCCAGTCACATCGAATTCTGATCGATGACCCAGAGCAGTGTGGGCAACTGCCACCATCCAAGAAACACGCCTTGCATGTGATGTGCCTCGCCAAACAATGGCACAGGTACAAGTAGTTGTTGCTAGTACAGCCTAACTGCCTAATGTAGGAACTGGGAGGCCGAGATTCTTACCTTGCTGCCTGACGGAGCGCTCTTCTTGGGGCGGAATGTCCTCTGGTTCCTGCCAAAAACAACGAAACCACTCAGAGCGATTGCATCGGAACTCACAAGGCAAAAAAAAAAGCAGAATCTCGGAGCAACGCATGGACGAAGCAGATGACAGAGCCCAGTGGACTCAGCACGATCTGAAACTCGAGACCATTTTTGCCGGTGAAAAACAGAAATCAAGCCCGCGAAAACGGAATCGAGGACAGCGGGAGCTCCGACACTGATTAGGGGGGCATCAGAACGAAGCAGCACCCAGCTGGACAACGGATCAAGCAGGTGAATTCCCCCTTCCCCCACAAACCCCCGAGCCGGACCCCAATTCCGGCGGCGGCGGCGCCGGATCTCGCCCTGCCCAGCTCATCGGCAGCGAACCGCCCTAGTTCCCCAGCCCCGAAACAAAGCAAAGCGACGAAGCAGGAGGAGAGGGGGAATTCGGTCGGGATCGCGCGCGCTCACCGTCCGAGCCCGAAGAGACTCATCCCGCCTCCTCCCGGTCCGCGGCGCTCCCCCTCCCTCCCTCGATCCGGCGCGGGGCCGAGCAGCGGCGACGGCGACGGCTGCTGCGACTGGGGGAGGACGAAGAGGCCGAGGCGGACTGCGACCTGCGGGGCAGCGAGCCAGCCAGGCAGGCAGGCGGGTGAAATGAGGGGGCTCGGGCAGTCGGGCTCGCCCGCCCGTCAGAGGCCGCGTGGGCCGGCGCGGCGCGCGGCGGCAGGAGGGCCGTCGGATCGGGTGAGCGGACGGCGGGGCGGCGGGCGGAGGCGGCTGGCACCCATGATCGGCGGCCCCACCGGTGGGGCCCACGCCCGCCCCCGAGAGAGATTCCCGGGTCAGATCAAGATCTATCTAGGTTTGCGTTGCGTCCCGAACCGCGGCCGCGGCAACGTGCTCGACGCGATCCACTGTAGCGCAATCGTGCACGGGTGCGCCAGTGCACCGCATGGATGGACAACTTTTTCCCCTGCTTCGAATTTTGCTCTATCGACTGTAATTGCTTCACGGGCTTATCTATATATTTTCTTTGAATTTAGCTCATACTTCCACTAAATGTATATTGAGATCGTATGTACTATCATGTAATACTGGGATGATTGAATCTATCTATCTTCGAAAAGAATCGAAAATGTTTCTCACCTAAATCGGACCGTCGAATCTCTCATGCTAGACTCACATGCCAGGGTGGAAGGAGGTGGGAGCAGTGTAGACCCATAAAAATCACAAGTTAGAGAGTATTTTTGCACCCAAACTTTTTTTTTTTCACCTGCCGCAGTTCTACCCGCCCGGCCACTCGCCGCATACCCGCTCCAAGCTCCCTCCAGCAACCCATCCCGGCTCCGACCGTTGCAGTGCCCTTGTCCCTACTCCTGCTTGCTCGACCATCGTGGTGCTTGCCCTTAACCACCTCATCATCCTCCGCCTGGCTGCTTCTTCCGGTGATGTCATTGCTATCACCGCCACCGGCCGGTGCGCTGGTGCTACCGATATCGGAGATTCGGAGCACGAGGACATCGTCAAGCGGCTCGAGCAAGAGCACCCAACTCTCTCAGATCCTCCACTGCCGCGGATACACCCGCCGGGATGCCATCACCATGCATCACCCAACCCCGCCGCGTCGCCGCCGTCTTCGTCTCCAGGTTCCCGCACCAATACCTCTTTCGGTTATCCAGCGCGCTCGCGAGGGCATGTTTTCTTTTTGTTACGCAGAGGACGTGCATGACTTCATCTTGCGGATATTTATTATTGCACTGTATTGCTCCTGGATCTACCCTATGTGTTGCTTTTGCTTTGTGTTACTGTCGATTTGCGGGTTGCAATTTGCAATTAAAAGAATTTTTGAATTGGAATTGGAACTACCTTTGCATTTAGAAAGGAGACTGCCTGTCAGATTGGAAGGTTTTGCAAGCTATTGACAGCTTCGGATGGCCCCATTCATTTCTTAGCAGAAGTGTCATGCAGAACAAGCTTAGAAGGAACTATTTTTTTAATGAAATTAGAAGGAACTGCTACATGAGGGTGGTTAGGTGGTACTTCCTGTTTGACCAACTAGTCTCAATTTTGAATGAGTTTCTTCCTGGTTGCTCAGCTAGCTGCTGTCAATTTAACAGCATGGGATTCTATGTTGTTCTTTTTCCTCACTGCTAAAGTTATTTCGTCACTGTGCTGTTTACTTCCTTTAAATACCAAACATACATGTAACTGATTTTGTGATTTAAGAGCACTTTTGTTTGTTATTTCAGAGAAGAGTAGCTCAGGAGCTTGGTGTCCCACTCGGGGATGAAGTTAGTTATACAATTCCATTTGACGACAGAACTTCAGAGAGAAGATCCATAAAGTAAGCCTCATAAACATGCAGAAATACTGCACTCCAAGCTCAATATCCACAGGAGGTGTGTCTTGTAATAAACTTTTTTATCCATAGAGTGTTTGGAGCAACCAGTGTTAAAAGGGAAAAATAACAAAAAAAACATCTGTAGCCACACCAAATAAGATATTAGTTTCCATGGAATACTAAGTATGCTACAAGATTTTTATAATAAAACTATTCAGATTTGTATTTTAGTGTTCACTAGATATATTTGAAAACACATACTTGCCGCGTGTTTGCTCTACTTAGCCTATTTCCTATTTCAAAAGCAAGCATGGCTGTTTCATCGGCATGAAGTGAACTTAGGCATCGAGGTTAAACTTTGATTCAATAATATAATCAAAGAAAAAAAAATCGTGTTCAACAGTATATTACATCCGTGTCGCACCTACATCTTGCCAGTTGAATAAAACTATCCACAAATTTACGTATTTAAATTTATTCTGTTACATCCTTTTTTTAGATCAAGATGAAAAGTGGCGGACCGTTACAACAGTGGATCCAAGAGTTGAACTAAGAGGACTTATTTCTCCTTTTTTTTCTCCCTCCTCTCCTTTTCTTTTCTTCCTCCTCATTTTTGTCTTTATCTTCTTCATTCATGGCTGAAAAATATTGGAAAGGCTTCATAGGATGCATGGGGTAGGGGGTAGGAGGCTCCGGTCCCTTTGCCACACTTTGGATCTGCCCTTGGGCCGTTGGACAGGTAGCCATGGACTTCACAACTATTAACCTAAAAAAATTGAGAAAACAGATGCTAAAAAGGTCGCGTGGCTATTATTTATTGCATTATTGCATATCTAAGCTTATATACACCATGTGGACTCGTCCATGTGGCTTACGAACAGGTCATGTTCGAGATTCTCAAATCTTACATTATATACACCATTTCTTTTGATGTATTACATCAATTATATATTGTTTAGACATACGGGCTATAACATGATCTCTGGCAGCTCCATAATAAATATATCACGATAAAGTATTTATTCTAATACTATTTTCATAGATTATGGGGGAGATGCTTCTACATTTCCCTAATAATCTCATCGTAATACAACTAACTTATTGGAGGAGCGGAAATTCTTCCTTTATTTGAGAGGAGTCGGGATGAAGGGCGTGTTGGTTGCCACGCCCGCCACAAAAACGAGCTGCTGCTTGGTTGGTTCTTTAAGTGCGGCACGTCACAACTTCCCCGTGCACACTTGTGGCGCCAGATTTCTCCACCACATCTTCGGCGGCGCCACAGATGTGCTATGGAAATTTATGGCGGGAAACCAAACTACCTTGAAATATTAATATAAATCAATAATTATTGGAGAAAGGGAGAAGTATTGAAAGCTAGTGGAGTATGTGTTTTTAAATATTAATAATTTGTTGGAGAAAGAGATGTGGCTAAAGATGCTCTAACCAAATGTAGCATATTGCAAAGGTGGTGGGTGTGTGGAATGACATTAGTGTATAAAGTCTTTTTGCTTCGAAAGCATCGTTTGACGATTGGAATATAGAACCATCGTTCTCAGCATTGCATAAACTTTTTTTTATTAGACGTCAAAGTTTGTTCTCAGCATTGCATAAACTTTTTTTTATTAGACGTCAAAGTTTGTCCAAGCTCGCCAACGTAAAATTTTAGCGACGTTATTTGGTCTTCATGTTCAATTCAGCCAGGTTCATTTGACACCAGATTTTGACATGGCATAATTTGGCTTGGCCGAAGTATAAAAATAAAAGGCTTCACTTGCATGGTTTTTTTTAGATTAACTTGCATGGGCTAGTAATTCAAAAACAGACTAAATTGTACTATTCGCTTGAAAAAATGACCCTGCAAAGCCCAAAACACGAAGCCCACAATCGCTCTCGATTACTCACAACACAAATGGGCCTGAACAGCCCACCCACTCCCCAGCGCAACCAAACCCTACTCCGGCGCGCACCTATAAAATCCCTCTTCCACCTTCCCCGCCTCCTCTCGCGCCGCCACTTCCCTCCCGTTCCACTCGCCCAAAACCCTAGCGCTCCCCACCGCTCGCCGCCGCCGCAGCGAGCGCCTCCTCTTCCTCCGTCAACCATGGCGACCCAGATCAGCAAGAAGAAGAAGGTACGCGAGCTCCTCCCGACCCTATCGCCATCCTCCCTTGCCCCCCCCCCCGCATCGATTGGATCTGACAGGGGTGGTTGCCTTCGCAGTTCGTCAGCGATGGTGTGTTCTACGCGGAGCTGAACGAGATGCTGACGCGGGAGCTCGCGGAGGACGGCTACTCCGGCGTGGAGGTGCGCGTCACCCCGATGCGCACGGAGATCATCATCCGCGCCACGCGCACCCAGAACGTGCTCGGCGAGAAGGGCCGCAGGATCAGGGAGCTCACCTCCGTTGTCCAGAAGCGGTTCAACTTCCCCGAGAACGGCGTCGAGCTCTACGCCGAGAAGGTCGTGAACCGCGGCCTCTGCGCCATCGCCCAGGCCGAGTCCCTCCGCTACAAGCTCCTTGGAGGCCTCGCTGTCCGCAGGTATAGCGTGATGAAATCCGCCCTATTGTACCTGCTGGCTGTGTTATTTGCTGATTTGTATGCAGTTGGTAGATATGTGATTTGCGTAAGATGCTGCTCCGAATAGTATATGGGTGATGCACGAATTTTGTGCTTCTGCTAGTGAGATCTTAGCTGCAGATGCTTAATTTTGATGAACTGTTGATTGGTTTGTATTCTAGTTATGTGGAAGTTGTGAAAATTGTGATGAGTAGGATTATTGCACCATCGATTTATGTTCTGCCTTCAGTCCTTGTTGGTGGGATATTGTACTGGTGCAAAAAGGAAATGCTACTCTTTGAAGTGGCGGCGGCCAGACAACCGTTGGGACAGATCCACAGATAAATGACTAATCTCCTGTTGTTTGTCTACTAAATCTGTCTCACATTTCTTCAGCTCCCTTGAGCTAATTAAGTTTAGAAGTTGAGTTTATTAATTTTTTGACTGAAATAGTCTTAAGTGTGCTTTAAGTAAGTTCATGGTTCATAGTTTGTATAGACCTTGTTACAAAATCAGTTGCATCATTTATCATGTTTTGGTAGTAGTGTATGTGGTGTATATATGATAGCGTATGATTTCTCATTTTTGCACCTGTATTTGTTGTTTCCTGCCTTCTTTTATGATAGTGGGAAGTTATGCTGGTGCACAGATGAAATGCTGCTCTTGTAGTGGCGGCGGCCAGACAACCGTTGATAGATAGATCCACAGATGAACATTCTTTCTGCTGTTTGTCTACTAATTCTATCTCACATTCCTTGTGATGTCAATGTTAAACCACATGTTCCTTTTTTTACATGAATTTTTCTATATAATATACCGGTTAGTCAGTAACTAGTTCTGTGCTCTTGGATTATGAAATGTTGTTTTAATGCTAATATTGTGTCATTTGTAATCCTTGTGTAAAATGTGACAAGGTTTCTCTCCTGAGTTTATAGTGCAGAGTTTTTTTTTTTACTAACATACTTGTTTACATGACAGGGCTTGCTATGGTGTTCTTCGCTTTGTTATGGAGAGTGGTGCCAAGGGTTGTGAGGTGAGTTTTACTTGTTTTACCTAATTCATTTTTATATTAATTATGTATCTCTAAAGTTGTATGCATTCTCGTGTAGGTCATTGTGAGTGGAAAGCTCAGGGCCCAAAGAGCCAAGTCCATGAAGTTCAAGGATGGCTACATGATCTCTTCTGGTCAGCCTGTGAATGAGTACATCGACTCTGCTGTCAGACATGTCCTTCTCAGACAGGTTTGTGTGCTGTACCACCTTTGTGCTCTATTTTTAGTTTCTCGTAAGGCAGGACCATTTAGCTTGCTGGATTGCTGGTCAGTTAAACTTCTTAAATGTTCTGTTGTTTCTCAAAATGTATCATTGATGTGTGTTGTGCAGGGTGTTCTTGGCATCAAGGTTAAGATCATGCTCGACTGGGACCCGAAGGGCAAGCTTGGCCCGGTCACCCCGCTGCCAGACCTGGTGACCATCCACGCCCCCAAGGAGGAGGATGAGCTGCGCCCTCCAGTCCTGGTCCCAGAGCTCTAAGCTCCCAACATAGTCCATGAAATGGCAGTTTGAGCAGTCCTAGCTAGGTTTCTATCTCATGACAAGGGCAATGCGAAGACACTTGGTTACCTTAAGCTTTGTGGACAGAGGCTATGTATTGGTTCTGTGTTACTTTCGTTTAAGCTAAGTTTTGCCGAAACAGCTACCTTGATATGTACTGGATGTGAAATTATGGTTTCTTGTTCTCAGTGCTCTTCCTTTGACAATCTCGTCACATGCCTTTGGCCCTTAACACCTCTGCTTCTAAGGTGATGGGGTCAGATGCGAGATTGTTGGGTGCTCGACATAATTCTGGTTTAGGTTTATCGGTCGTTGTTGAACATTGCTTGGACACAGTACTCGCGCGTCGCGCCTTTGTTAGCATCTTGTGCGTTTGGTAGCAAACATTGGCTGATGCATCCACATTGCTTTTTTTTTCCCGGAGGAGCAGCTGGTCTGTATCAGTTTAGGCCTCGCTCATTTTCTAATTTCTGCTACTGTCAAAGCTCTCGCTTTCAGAAACTATCATTACCTCATACGCAATAAAGGCGTAACACAGAAACTTTGTATACTGTAGTACAATTATGTGTTCCTTAAAGAGGCTTCTGCAGTCTGATCAACGTTCTCCATCAACGCGGACGAGGACTGGGTGACACCGGGAGCCTGATGGAGGTTCACATCTCCTCAAGCTCGAGTACGAGGAGGCAAGATCAATGGCGAACGATGACAATTAGGGGCCGGACGGATCACCATGGCTTGGAGCAGAGATGCCAAGGAACGCCCATGTTGGGATGGATGAGGAATCCCTCATCACCCTAAGCTCCATGGAGAGGGCGAACAGCCGATTGGAGATGGTTCTTGCCATGTCCATGAGCAAGCCTCGCGGAGAGCCCGAAACTATCGCCGGATGAAAACAGACAGAAATGCAGTATGCTCTAAGCATTTCCGACCTGGAGGATGGAACAATACAACCAGGAATCAAGTATATCAAGGATGACAATTAGCAACCAAGTATCAACCGCGGTATCTAACTGCAGTTTCAAGAGTATGTCATGTATTCGGTTCTGAAAGGGTTCGCGATGTTCTATTCTCATAGTCATTCTCACAAGATCCCGATCCTCACGTCTATTTTCCCCTAAAAAAACCCTCATGTCTATCAACAGTGTAGCGTAAGTGCAGGAATAAACGGCAGTCCACAGCTGACGACACATCTAAATCGAGCTCCTTTTACCAACACTGGCTTTACATTTTCAGCTGATGCCAACATGTTATTTGATAACACCATGATGACAACGGAAAGCAGCATTAGACACGAGATCAGCTTCGGAACTCATCAGTAGATACAACTCGTCAAACCCAGTACATTCCATCCTACAATTGGGAACTACACCTCCAGAGCACGGCACCAGCGAATCAGAACGTGAGCGGGACGGTGTCATTTTCAGCAGCTTCCTGCGAATCAGACAGATCAGGCAGGTCCGCACTGATGGAGAACCTTAGCCACCGCTTCTTCTCCACGTACACCAGACACGGCTGCAGCACGAACCCGACGATCATCGCCATGATGCTTACTGCCATCACCTTGAAGGACGCGAGGGCCATCACCACCACGATCAGGAGAGCAGGAGAGATGATCATCAGGACAGCACCAATGGTGCCCAGAGGGATCTTGTACGGCCGCGAGGCATTCGGATGGGTCATCCTCAGCTTGATGAAGGCGATGAACTCTAGGATCATGCCAAAACAGTAGAGGTAGTTTTCGGCAGCGATGATCTCCTGGAAGCTCATCCAGGACAGCAAGATCACGCCAAAGGCGGAGAACAGGATGCCGATCAGCGGGGTCCCGTAGCGTGACCTCCTGGCGAAGAACTCAGGGAGCATGCCGCGCTCGGCCATCCCAAGGAGCTGGTAAGAATCGCTGCTCATTTCAGTAAGAAAGTTACCCATGTTTGACAATGCAGCAGCTCCTTGAATCCATGAGTGCAACCAGATGCCACCAAGAATTCTTGCAATGTCTGAAAAGTACCCATCTGACCACTGCTCCCGAACAACTGGAATTGCTGCTGTACAAGTGATCAGAGGGTAGAGGTATCCCCCCACCACTAGAACTAGAGCATAAGAAAGAGCTCTTGGGAGGGTTCTCTTTGGATTCTCAACTTCTCCAGCCAACGTACTGATCGAATCCCAATAGTTGAGGTTCCAAAACAGTGTGTTCAGATACAAACCCCAATTCACACTCCCCAAGTCCATTTGAAGCCACCTTGAAGGTTCAATCCGGGGAATAGCTATCACTCCCATCACAAAGAATGGAAGGAGAGAGAACACCCCAAGAAAGACTGCCACCCAGCCAACTATGGTCAGACCTCTGTAGTTCATGTATGTAAGTGCAACTGTGAGGATAAGCACCGCCAAGGTCCTTGGGAGCCCACCTCCAAGAGCTGGAACACTGGACTTGACATAGTCAAGAAAGAGGACTGGATATAGAGCATTGTCTATGACACCACTGAGCCACTTCGCCCAGCCTTGCTGAAAACCCCAAAAGGGGCCAAGAGCAGAAGAGACCCAGACAACATAACCACCATTCTCTGGGAACATGGTACCCATCTCTGCAGTGATTAGAGCTTCTGGAATGCTCCATATGAGCGCAAACACAAGAAATCCCACAATTGCTAGCAGTGGCCCAGAAGCCTTGACACTATCCTCAATCCCAAAGGGCCCCCCAGAAACCTCATAGAATATGAGGAAGATGAGGGGAACCATGGAAACCTTGGGAATGCCATGGCCTCCCTTGCGCTCGTCGCCCTCATTGACACTGTTGTACTTGAAATCAAGACGATCCCCCATTGGAAGACAGGCTGAATTTGCACGTGTTATTGCTGTGTTCCTCAATTTCTGCAATCGGAAAGCCAGACAATCAGTAATATGCAAGGCATAAGGTTGTTGCTTGTTCCAACATGCAAGATGGATATGATGAACATAAGTAATGATATGTGGAAAAAATTGATGCATTTCATTTCTGTATTCCGCATGCGAGTACTTTCTTATTTATACATTATACAATACTAAGATCAGGCTTTTATAGTATGTTCACTGGAAACAATGGGGCACTAGTACTAGTCAGACTGTACAAGTCCTAAGAAATCAAATTACCATTTTGGACATTGCAGAAAAATATGCTCACTCACACAACATTCCATCAAAGATAAACATTGATAATAAACATCTAAGTGAAATAATGATCACAAAAAGCTAATATTAGTTTCGAATTTCTACAAAATAAAGTGGTTGATTTGACCTAATATTAACAGCCTTGGTCAAGATATTATTAGATTGTGTCAATCATATTATACTCACTGCTGCATAGTTCAGGCGAAGGATCCTAGCAAATTTGATATGCCCTGAAGGCCGAAGGGGTCAGTTAAAAACTTAAAAAATGTGCATGCACTCAAGAAATTAGGCTGTGATTCTGTTATGGGTTCATAACCGGAAATAAAAGGTGGTTGATGTGCAAAATTTCTGGGATAGAGCAGAGTGAAAAAAGGGCAGTGACAAAAGGGAGGGTGATATGCAAATTATATTGAGTGTCATGAATGCGACTCTACATCATGGTAAACAGAATTTCCTGCCCACATACATTAAACCTACTTTGAATGGGAGTTTCATTCCAATTAATTATAGTGCCATGTTAGCATTTGTGATGGAATTTCCTGCCCACATACATTAAACCTACTTTGAATGGGAGTTTCATTCCAATTAATTATAGTGCCATGTTAGCATTTGTGATGATGTGACAAAGAGATAATGCAGAGAGAGGGAGAAGAGAGGGGTTTCATCTAGATGAAGCCACATGGGTATTATTTGCAACAACATTTACAATCTTCCATGTGTTATCCATGAAAAAAAAAACAATGCATTCCAGTCAACAATAAACCAAATGCACGTATGCTTGTGTGGCACTCTTGGAAACACAAATAGGTAACCTCCCAATAGGATTGGCCTAAGGATCACATCAAAACACTATAATAGAATGAGAGAAACCAAGAATCTCTACTATACTACAAGTACAGCAATGAATGCCAAGCTTTACTTCATAATTTCCGCATGGCATAAGAGAATTTACTGTGCCTACAACTCAGTACAACGTGCCACACAGCTCTGCAAACTGAGAGGATGGGAAGAAACACATCTGACCATACTTGGCGCAGAAGTTTTTTTTTTTAATTTAGCTGGGATGAAGACTGCTGACTTTGCGCAGGGTTTAGAAGCGTGGAACCGCAACCGCTTTCTCCCCAACGCAAAGCCGGAATCCAGAAGGCGCTTTGCTTCTGTTCACAAAAGCGAAGCACTGAAGCAAGAAGAAGCACCGCCGCATCTTCCGACCCGACTTTGCGCGGAAGGAATGAAGCGGCTGTGAGGAAACGGAAGCCGAAACGGCGCCGGATCAGGGGTCGGCCGGGGCGGGTGGCGCTGGGCCCGATGCGGCCGGCCGGTCGCGCCGGGATCGGCCGGGGAGGCGCTGTGGATCGCACGAGGCAGCTCGATCGGGATCGGGGAGCACTGGACTCGAGGAGGCACGCACGATCTGGGGGCGGGGATTTATTTATTTCAGCAGGTAACAACCGCGCAGGAGAAGGCAGCAGCGGAAATCGGACGGAGAGAGGGGTCGATCATGAGTCCGGACATGCTCACCATCTAGCGCCGGGCGGCGGCCCGCTTGCTCGGCGAGCGGGCGAGCGGATCTACGCCCGCCCCTCCCCCTCCGACGGCGCGAGCGCGGGCCCCCCGTCCCGCGCCTCTCCCCCCGTCCTCCCCCTCCCGGGACGGAAACCGAGCGCCCGGGGTCTGGAAGAGAGAGAGGGCGGCGAGGCGGAGGCGGAGGCGGTGGAGGAGAAGAAGGCACGGCAGCAGCAGGGCAAAGGAGCTGGGGGGCGGCGGCCGGGTGGGGGAAGTAGTAGCCTGGCCCCACGAGTCAGACGGGAACGCGAGGGGAGACGACTTTTATTTCAGTATTTTTTTTATTTTTTGCGCGGAATGTTCGGGCACGCGGCATGCGCACGGCGGGCTGATGGCTCCGCCGCGCCGTCGGGCTTGGTCTGGGATGGCATGCTGCTGACCGAGCCAAGCATGCACACACCTCCGCGCCATGCACGCGGCGCGCGCACACGTGGCCTCGTGCGCCTCCGGCTGGTGACCTGGCGAGCTGCCAACGTGTCATCCCATGCCAACAGAGCGGAAATAGGCGGCACACCGCCCGGAGGGAGTAGGAGAGTGGAGAATCTGTCGCGCGCGGGCCGCGTGGGGGCGTGCATGCCCCGCGCTAGCCACGGCCCATGTCCACGTCACTGCCCTAAGGCTGTCCACAATGGCAAGAGCAAGAGCAAATTTGCTCTTGCCTCGTTTCCCACGCTCTCTCTGTCTACAGTGCCAAACAGTGCATCTACAGTGTCAAACAGTAGATTTACTCCTCCATTTCCTCCTATCGCTGTGGACGGTCTAAGGCCCTAATCTTTTCCTCCTTGTTTTAGCAATTCATTTTTTTTCCTTTTTCTTAAAAGAAATTCTCTCTCTTTCTCTCCCTTCTCTCTCGTTATCATCGAAGAAGCCCAGGGTCGATCGATCAAAGGCCCTTTTGCATGAATTTGCGTGTCGTCTGCCCATGTTACAAAACATAACATTAAGGGTGTATTTAGTTCCACCCCGTAAACACAAAAAAACCGTAAACGCATTAAAGTGAAAAAGAATCTTTCTAATTTGAAGTACTAAATGAAGTCTATTTATAAAACTTTTTACATGGATGGGCTGTAAATCGCGAGATGAATCTAATGAGCCTACTTAATCCATGATTTACAACAGTAATGCTACAGTAACCATCCGCTAATTATTGATTAATCATGAATTAATTAGCATCATTAGATTCGTCTCGCAATTTACAACCCATATGTGCAAAAAAATTTATAAATAGACTTCATTTAGTGCTTCAAATTAAAAAAATTCGAAACGCAAAAAAAATTTGCGTTTACAACCTACCGAACTAAACACGGCCTAACATGCCATGCGCCCCACGAAACTGACATAAACATGGAAATGCCAAATCACTTGTACTCCTGTTCCGTTAGGCGGCGCTAATCGGAATCTAGGCGCTGACCCTTATCCTAGAGACTAGTCGGGAGTAATCGCATCTAGGCGGTCCTAGACGTTTTTCTAAGCGTTTCACAAATACACGTGTATACACGTATTACATAAAAAAATGAAAACAAATAGAAGACTACGTATAGTCTGTATAGAGATGCATAGAAAGTCCCATCAAAAACAGCCCAGCCCACCTTATCCATTTGCTGTCCTATGCATCTCCCTAGTGCTCTGCTTCCAGCCGCACGCCCGCTCCCGCACGAGAAACGCGTGCTCTGCTTCCAGCCGCGAGCCGCCCGCCTCCACCACCGCAGGCCTCCTCCCTGCCGCCTCCACCGGCTCCTCTTCCTCGGGATCTGCACGTGGGACCTCACCGGCAGGAGCAGCTGAGCAGGGCGACCGGCGCGACCTCACCGGCGGGAGCAGGACGAGCCTCAGGCTGGAGCAGGGAGGCTGGCGCGCCGTCGCAGGCGGAGCCGCCGAGGAGGACGTGCGGGAGCGGCCGTCTGCAAGCGGGTGCGGCCGTCTACGCCCGCCTAGGGGTCCGACTGTCACATAACAGTCCAAATAATACCAATCAAGTGCACTAATTAACCTTTTAACTTAAACCCCCGCTACTGCACTTCACCAGTACACCCAGACTGCCTGCTATAACCAGGATCGATTACACGGGAACTCTCGCCAAAAGACGAGCACAGGTGATTACAAGCAACAACAGTTTTCAAATTTAACTTACAACCAGAGTTAAACAAAAGTCATCAAATTAAGTTACAATTAAGTTTTACAAGCCAGGGTTACATTTCGAATACAGAGTTCAAACGCAGCGGAAAGTACAACTAGTTTGAAACAAGCTTCAAAAATACCATACGATAGATAACGTCGATGACAAAAGACGAGCTTCACATCTTGCCCACTGATGTGAGGCTCACCTGCCTGCACTTCACGGTAAAGACGGATCCCACTCGACCGTCCAACCTGGAGGAAGAGGCTGACCAATCCAGGACGCACCAATCTCTTCGAAGTCTTCCGGAAAATAGCCTGCTCAGAAGGGTTACAACCAAACCCTGAGTACTCTAATACTCAGCAAGGCTTAACCATCGATGGGTATACTTAGCCCATTAACTAGACATGCACAGCTCTTTGGCTCTGGAGTTATTTTGCTGAAAAGCTACTAATACTGGATCCTTACTTTCAATATTTTAGCTCCAATTGTGTTGCTAACTAGAAACTAGGTTTGCCTAGTTCTCTAGAGCATACATGGTTAATCATATTATCTTTTCAAGAACATCAACATAAATCCATCTTTTCTCTTTCTGTCCTTTCAATCCTTACTACGATGCGACGCATTGACCAAGGCTCTCATATCCGCGAGTCACGGCGAATCGATCCGATTTAACCTTGCAAGGTGGACCTAACTCACACGACACGTGAAAACCCCGTCGGGCCACACACGTCAACTGTTCCCATAATCACCCCGAAGTCTGAATCAAGCCCGCAAACACCCGGATGATGAGCCCCGCACGTGCGAACGCCCGGTGAACCCGTGGGCCACTTCACCATCCGTCAACCCTACCCAGCACCACAGGTCGAGACTCAGATTCCGACACAATTAAGGTAATGAGCTTACCGGTTTCGACTACCTCCTACTTCCGGCATGTGGTAAGTACTGTTCAATCCTCAGTCAAAGGGCCAACAATGGAACGGTCCTCAATCGACACAGGCGGAGACTCAATTTTCTTTACTCAACAACCATGTCCAACTTTCCCTCTGCCCGGTCTCCAATTTCCCTTCTCATTGCATTATTTCTCATAACACTGCCTGAAGTAACAACCCTATATCTCGCGGGTGACAGGAAATCACCCGTCTTCTACCGCGTTTACTTAAGCATAGCGGTGCTAGCGATAACTGCACTAGTATGACACTGGGTATTCTAGATTATGCATCTATGGTTCCAATCAATTCCTTGAACGTAAATGCACAATACCTTAAATACAACATGGAGTAATTAAAATAAGGGATATGCTCCGGGGCTTGCCTTGCAAGTCAGCGGGGTTAGCAATTTCTTCAGGAGCGTGCTCGACTGCGTCCTCCTGCTGCTCTCCCGCTTGCGGCTCCTGGATCGGCTCAGCGATCAGCTCGTAGGCGACTTCGGGTTCAGCGTCTATACGAATAAAATATGCCATGCAAAAGTTAAAACGGTGCAATGAAATGATGCAAGGCACTCAGGATGCAAAACACCAATTAAAAGAAAGAAACGACTTGACAACGATTTATTAAAGATTCAAAAAAAATACGACAAGCAATCAGAACCAAATATTTCTCAAGGGTAACCTATTTTGATCCTACTGCAAGAACAAAGGTTAAACTGAAACCAAGCCAAAATTAAAATATACAAAGCAGAAAGTAAATTATTTTGGCCCTAGCATTATAAATTGAACAACAACAGATCCACGAACATGCACAGAGGCTATGCACCTTGAAATTTTTCAGTGGACTACACATGCAAGGAGTAGGTTACCATAAAATTTTCAGTATTTTTAGACAAACCAAACAACCGATACAAAATAAATTAGCTTAAACGTAAACCATAATTTTAGCAAGGGCAAAAGTGACATTTCGCCTGCACAAGTATTTTTCTTCTAAAGATCTCGATTTTAGAAAACTAACAAAAATTTATTTTGCATTTTTAGGATTTTCACCGATTTTATACAAAATTTCAATGATTTTAGCTGAAACATCACAAAAAGAATAAAAGAAAAACTATCCTTAACCCCCCTCTCTCTGACCCGTGGGCCCCACTTGGCGGTGGCACAGAGAGAGAAAAGAGAGGGGGCTCCCCTGCTCTGCCTGCCTCGGCCGCGCGGCGGCGCTGGGCCGGCCGGCCGGTGGGGTAGCGCAGGCTGGCCCACGCGCAGGGCTAGCACACCCGCAGCCGCGCAGGGGCGCGCGTGGGGGCAGCCCAGGGTGGAGCCAGGCGGCGGCGTTGGCGTGGCGGCAGCAGCTCGCGGTGGCGGCGGCGGCGGGGCCGTTCCGGACGTGGCGGCGGCGGCGGGGCTGTTCCGGCCGTGGCGGAGCAGGAGAACCGCGGGATGGGGCAGCGCGACGGCGAGGGAGGCTCGGCGACCTCGGGGCGTGCGGCGGCGCTGCGGGAGCTCGCGCATGGCGGCCCCGCGGCATGCGCCGGCGGCGAGTAGGGCCTCCGCGGCGGCGCAGCGGCGCTCCGACGGCGGCAAGGACGGAATCGAAAGAGGAACGGCTCGGGAAGCATGAGTGGGTCGCAAGGAAGCTCACCGGGGGCTCGATTGGAGCGGAGGGAGGCCGGAAGGTGGAGCTCGACGGGAAGGGGGGAAGCTCGACGGCAACAATGGCGACCGGCGGTGGCGCAGGCGCTGATTCGGCCTAGGGTTGGCTCGAACGAGCTCAGGAACGGGCGGAGGAGATGGAGGGCGAGGTGGAGCGGCTTGGAACGCGAGGAATCGAGGCACGGCGGCGAGAGGTGGCCGGAATCGGCACCGGCGCGGTGAGCGGCAGGGCTAGGGTTGCTCGAGCTCCACTGCGTGCTCTGCACGAGCGAGGAAAGGGGAACGGGGAGGCGAAATCCAACTTGGCGAGCTGAACGGCAACGGAGAGCGCTTAAGCGGTGGTCGGGGTCGTCGGCGTGACGCGTGGCGACGCCAACGTCGATGGCCGGCGGTGAACTGAGCAAAAAAATAGGGGAGTCACAGTTGACCGATATTGAGTGATTTTTAGCCGACTTTGACCATCCAAAGCTCCAAATTTTTCATTGGAACATGAAATTTGGGGAAAATAAAAGTTGTAGAGGACGAGAAAATCTACAACTTTGCTTTTGGGCGAAAGTTGAATTGAAGCTCGGATCAGAGACAAAAACACGATCGAACACTGCTAAATCGATGTTTACCGCGCGAACACAATTTACACTAACGACAAGATTAACTCCTAATTAGCGAATCTAAGCTCATGATTAGCGCTCAGTAACACTGGGGGTGTTACAGCCTTTCCCCCTTAGATGAATCTCATCCCGAGATTCACGCATGAGGAAAAAAATATGAAAGGCGAGCAGGTTCGAAGATGTAGTACCTGGATGAGCGCTTAAAAAGTCTGGATACTTGGATCTCAGAAATTCCTCGTTCTCCCATGTAGCTTCATCTTCGGTGTGATTACTCCATTGAACTTTGTAGAATCGATTAGTTGTGCGACGAGTAACTCGATTCTTGCGATCAATAATCTTGATAGGATGCTCAGGATAAGTGAGATCAGACTCTAGTTGAATTGAGTCACTATCAATAGCTTCAGTTGGAATTCTCAAACACTTCTTCAGTTGTGACACATGAAAGATGTTATGAATTGCCGAAAATTTTGCTGGAAGATTCAACCGATAAGCTACAGGGCCACATCTCTCCACGATTGGGTATGGACCAATGTACCGGGGTGCTAATTTTCCTTTTACTCCAAATCTTTGAACGCCCTTCCAAGGTGATACTTTTAAGTATACATGATCACCCACTTTAAAGACGAGTGGATCTCTCCTTCTGTCAGCGTAGCTCTTCTGCCGAGACTGCGCGATTTTCAAAATTTCTTGAATAAGACGGACTTGTTCTTCAGCTTCTTGAACCATGTCGGGGCCAAAGATAGTTCTTTCACCTGCTTCTGACCAATTCAAAGGTGTTCGGCATCGACGACCATATAATGCTTCAAATGGTGCCATTTTGATGCTCTATTGATAGCTATTGTTATAAGAAAATTCAGCTAATGGCAAACATTGATCCCCTTTCTGTGGATAGGCTAAGACACATGCATGGAGCATATCCTCTAAAACCTGATTGATTCTCTCTGTTTGACCATCTGTTTGAGGGTGGTAAGCAGAGCTGCGAATCACACGAGTTCCTAAGCAAGCATGCAATTGTTCCCAAAAGAGAGCAGTGAATTGGTTTCCACGATCAGAGATGATAGTCTTGGGTATACCATGCAGGCATAAGATACGCTCAACATATAATTCAGCATATCTTTTTGTGGAATAACGAGTACTGACTGGAATAAAATGTGCTGACTTGGTTAGTCTATCAACCACAACCCAAACAGAGTCATAGCCCTTCTGAGTCCGAGGCAATCCGACTATGAAATCCATACTAATATCTTCCCATTTCTATTCAGGAATACTTAAAGGCTGCAGGGTTCCTGCTGGCTTGATATGACTAGCTTTAACTCTACGACAGATGTCACATTCGGACACATATTTAGCGACCTCTCTTTTCATCCGAGTCCACCAAAATCGTTGTTTCAGGTCCTGGTACATCTTGTTGCTACCAGGATGGATAGATAGTCTGGAAGTATGAGCTTCATCAAGAATTTGCTTTCTGAGTTCAAAATTCTTAGGTACCACTATTCGGTTCTTAAACCATAACACATTCTCACTATCTTGGTGGAAACAGTTTACTTTCGGATCTCCTTCTGATAATCTTCTCTGAATTTCCTTTACTCCTTTATCTTTCTTTTGTGCTTCGATGATCAGATCACGAAGAGTAGGAGTAAGTTCTAGATAAGCCAATGTGCCATGGGGTACAATGCTCAAGTTCAGCTTTTCCATCTCAAAACAGAGAGACTCACTCAGGGGTATAGCAGAGAGGCAATGACAATGAACCTTGCGACTTAACGCATTAGCAACCACATTTGCTTTTCCTGGATGGTAGTGCACTTCGAGCTCATAATCTTTAATCAACTCGAGCCATCGTCTTTGACGCATGTTTAGATCAGATTGGGTGAAAAGATATTTGAGGCTCTTGTGATCTGTATAAATGTTACACTTCGTGCCCAGAAGATAATGTCTCCTGATCTTCAAAGAATGGACTACAACTGCTAATTCCAGATCATGTGTGGGATAGTTCTCTTCGTGATGCTTGAGTGATCGAGAAGCATAAGCAATCACCCGATTCTCTTGCATCAGAACACAGCCAATTCCGGTGCCTGAAGCATCACAATAGACATCGAACGACTTTGTGGTATCTGGTTGAGCTAAGATTGGTGCTGAAGTAAGTAGAGTTCTTAACTTCCGGAAAGCTGCCTCACATTGGTCACTTCAATAGAATTTGGTACCTTTCTTGAGAAGTTCGGTCATAGATTTAGCAATTCTAGAAAATTCCGGTATGAAACGACGATAATAACCCGCTAAACCTAAGAAACTTCGGATTTCAGCCACTGAGGTTGGAGCCTTCCAGTTCAGTACATCCTGTACTTTACTGGGATCAACAGAGACACCCTCAGTTGTGATAACATGACCTAGAAATGGAACTTCCTTTAGCCAAAATTCGCACTTGCTGAGTTTAGCATATAGCTGATGTTCCCTGAGATGCTGGAGTACTATATGAAGATGTTGAGCATGTTCTCCCTCCGTCTTGGAATAGATTAAGATATCATCAATGAATACCACGACGAATTTATCCAGCTCTGGCATGAACACCGAATTCATGAGATACATGAAGTAGGCTGGAGCATTGGTTAATCCAAAGGACATGACCAAATACTCATAAAGACCATAACGAGTGGAGAATGCTGTTTTTGGTATATCTGATGGCCGGATTTTGATTTGATGATAACCAGATCGAAGATCTATTTTCGAGAAGAACTTGGCACCGGCTAATTGATCAAAGAGAATATCAATGCGAGGAAGAGGATATTTGTTTTTGATGGTGACCACATTCAAAGGTCGATAGTCCACACACAATCGTAACCCATGATCTTTCTTTTTCACGAACAAAGCTGGACAACCCCATGGTGAAGCACTGGGTCGGATAAAATCCTTATCCAATAATTCTTGCAATTGGATTTTCAATTCAGCCAACTCACTAGGAGTCATTCTATATGGTCGCCGAGATATAGGTGCTGTACCAGGCTGTAGTTCAATCACGAACTCCACATCTCGATCGGGAGGCATACCTGGTAATTCTTCTGGAAACACATCAGGATACTCACCGACCACCGGAATTTCTGCTGTACTTTTTCCTTTAAGGTGATTGATTGCATTGATGGGTAGTTCATGCTTAGAAAGATGCATATCCAAAATACCTTGTGTGGAAGAGTTGATTCGGACAATGCGAGATGAAGTATCAAGGATAACACGATGTTCCTCCATCCAATTCATTCCAAGAATGATATCTATTCCTTGGTTTGGAAGAACAATGAAATCGGTCTAGAAAACTTTCCCACCTAGGTCAAGGGATACACCCGAAACACATTGACCGACTCTTAACGGTGCACCCGGTGCATGAATAATATATGGTCTTTTCATGTGTGTTACTTGTAAGTTGAGCCGTGCTACGCACGCTTCGCTGATAAATGTATGAGATGCTCCGGAATCAAATAACACAACAACAGGGCGCTGGTCAACGGAAAACATACCCGTCATTACTTGAGTGCCCTCAATAACATCCTCCAGTGCAATGTAGTTCACATGACCCGTTTTGATAGGTACAGTCTTCTTCTTATTATGTTGGGTACTAGAAGTTGAAATTGGTGTAGGAGGCTGGTAATTGACTTGTTGGCGTGGCATGGGACATTCACGTGCAAAATGCCCAGGAAGCCCGCAGTTATAACAAGGATAGTTACTGGGGCGTACAAACTGCGAAGCGGAAGGTCTCTGCCCTTGCTGTGGTGCTGAGAGATGTGGTACCCACGGCTGTTGCTGTGGCAGCCTAACGACCCAACAGCCTTGCTGCGGTGGACGACTTGGAGCCCGCTGACTTCCTGTCTGTACTAGCTTGTACCTCTGGGGTGCACTGCTGGAAGATCCAATAGGTGCCTTCCTCTTTTTGTCGGCCTTATGAGCTAAAGTAGCATCTTCTTGAGTAATAGCCTTATTAACTAGCTCGGTAAAGTTGGCACATGTTGTTTGAGCTAGTTTTTCCTGCAGCTTGGTATTCAGTCCTCTCCTGAAGCAATCCTGCCTCTTTTCATCACTATCCACATGAAAACCACCATACTGAGCTAACTGGTTGAAGGTTTGAGCATATTGAAGAACAATATTGTTTCCTTGCTTCAATTCTAGGAACTCTGCCATCTTCCTTCTCATCAGACTAGTAGGAATATGATGGGCCTTGAATGCTGCCACGAACTCATCCCAAGTGAGACGCGCACCAGTGGGGAGTAGAGACTTGTGATTAACCCACAATATCTTCGCTGGGCCTCTCAGCTGTTGCGCTGCAAAGGCTGCCTTGTCTACTTCTGTGCAATTGAGGATACTGAACTTGTCCTCAATGGTGCGAATCCATGCATCGGCTTCAAGAGGATCATCTGCCTTGTAGAACAGAGGTGGTTGGGTGACCAGAAAACCGACATAGTCCGTTTCTGCTAGTGGTGCTTGTCGACCTCTGCCGGCATTGTTTTGCACCAATTGCCTCATCAACTCGGTCTGCTCATTGCGGTCAACGATAAGAGCCGCAATAGCTTGAGCCAAGGAGAGAGGTGGTTGTGGCTGTGCTCCGTGATTCTCATTTTCATGGTTGGCAGCATGGTTATCACTCATCTGCAAAATAACCACCCCTTGGTTAGCCATTCCGCTATCAGGACTAATTCATGCAAATAAAGAATGTGCATATCTAATATGAACACACGGCATGAATCATTTCCCTTGCGATATGGTTCACCAAGGGAAGAATAAACTGACTTGCTTTGGTTGAAACCGCATCAACTCAACTTGAACCGCGGATTGGTAACTCGGGGTTGCACAACTATTAACTACGAAGCAATGAAAATAACATTTTTGATGAGACGCAACCATAAAGCAACAAGACGATCAACCAACTCAAATATGCCAGATGCATGCACGTTCTATCGTTTCTTACCCAAGCAAGTACCAAATATGGTATACGAAGACGACTAGTGGCACAATTACATACTCTCCCTACATATACTAGTCGTTCCTACGATCAAGGATTTCATAACGCGCTTAGCGAACTTAGTGTTCCTGCAGACAAACCAAGACAACAAGAGAGATATAATTATCCATTTCTAGACCCTTCGTGCCAGCACACACGAACGACCCCCATATGTCCTACGCCACACGGGTAACGCATATGCAGTTTCCCACATATTCACCCATACATTACCGTCCACTATAGAGACGGCACCCAAACGTTCGACGCTGAATGGACAGCACTGCATATGTCATAACAACGTATTCACTTCCTGTACACTCGCCTTACGGGACATCCAAGGGTAGACGTGTCCCAAGGGTCACGGTCATGGCCAACCGCATGACAGGTTTACATCTCGTAACATTGCCTTACGAGATGGCCGTGATCACAATCACATGGTAAGAAATCCGCACTCCATATCAGGCGGCAGATAGCGACAGGCTCGTTTGAATTGAGCCTTATCACATCATCGTATGCTCATCATACGGGACCCGCGCACGTATGAAACACGTGGGCTATTCTAAGGACTACTAGAATGCTTACCTTGCTTACCTCAGCGTAGGTGCGTCGTTACAAAATAGGAGTTGTGCACAAAAGTAAGGTTTAACGAGAAGTAAATGCTGGAAGTGCTGGAATAAAATAGATACTTAGATGCCACCTAACTTATACACATAATTAGGGCATACGAACTATCTATTCTATTCCTTAGTGCATCTAGCGTCAACTTTTCGAAAAACCCAAAAAATTTTGCAGTTAAGCACTCAAGTAATCACCCCCCAGTGCAATTAGCTCTGATGCCAGCTGTCACAGAACAGTCCAAATAATACCGATCAAGTGCACTAATTAACCTTTTAACTTAAACCCCCACTACTGTACTTCACCAGTACACCCAGACTGCCTACTATAACCAGGATCGATTACACGGGAACTCTCGCCAAAAGACGAGCACAGGTGATTACAAGCAACAACAGTTTTCAAATTTAACTTACAACCAGAGTTAAACAAAAGTCTTCAAATTAAGTTACAATAAAGTTTTACAAGCCAGGGTTATATTTCGAATACAGAGTTCAAACGCAGCGGAAAGTACAACTAGTTTGAAACAAGCTTCAAAAATACCATACGATAGATAACGTCGATGACAAAAGACGAGCTTCACATCTTGCCCACTGATGTGAGGCTCACCTGCCTGCACTTCACGGTAAAGACGGATCCCACTCGACCGTCCAACCTGGAGGAAGAGGCTAACCAATCCAGGATGCACCAATCTCTTTGAAGTCTTCCGGAAACAGCCTGCTCAGAAGGGTTACAACAAACCCTGAGTACTCTAATACTCAGCAAGGCTTAACCGTCGATGGGTATACTTAGCCCATTAACTAGACATGCACAGCTCTTTGGCTCTGGAGTTATTTTGCTGAAAAGCTACTAATACTGGATCCTTACTTTCAATATTTTAGCTTCAATTGTGTTGCTAGCTAGAAGCGAAGGTAGAGTTCAAAGCCCAATCCACATTGAAGTCCGATTTATTCGCGAGTCCGGTTCGGACTGTAGGAGCAGGCCTCACGAAAACGGACGCCCAAGCCACATACGGGCTCCGTTTTGGGCGTTCTATATATCGTTGGAAAGATAAGGATATGCGTATTGGTCATGTCACATACGCCCAAGCCACATACGGGCCTTGGTCATATGCGTATTGGTCATGTCCTCATCACAGCACCACAGGTCGAGACTCAGATTCCGACGCAATTAAGGTAATGAGCTTACCGGTTTCGACTACCTCCTACTTCCGGCATGTGGTTAGTACTGTTCAATCCTCAGTCAAATGGCCAACAACGGAACGGTCCTCAATCGACACAGGCGGAGACTCAATTTTCTTTACTCAACAACCATGTCCAACTTTCCCTCCGCCCGGTCTCCAATTTCCCTTCTCATTGCATTATTTCTCATAACACTGCCTGAAGTAACAACCCTATATCTCGCGGGTGACAGGAAATCACCCGTCTTCTACTGCGTTTACTTAAGCATAGCGGTGCTAGCGATAACTGCACTAGTAAGACACTGGGTATTCTAGATTATGCATCTATAGTTCCAATCAATTCCTTGAACCTAAATGCACAATACCTTAAATATAACATGGAGTAATTAAAATAAGGGATATGCTCCGGGGCTTGCCTTGCAAGTCAGCGGGGTTAGCGATTTCTTCAGGAGCATGCTCGACTGCGTCCTCTTGCTGCTCTCCCGCTTGCGGCTCCTGGATCGACTCAGGGATCAGCTCGTAGGCGACTTCGGGTTCAGCGTCTATATGAATAAAATATGTCATGCAAAAGTTAAAACGGTGCAATGAAAAGCAAGGCACTCAGGATGCAAAACACCAATTAAAAGAAAGAAACGACTTGACAACGATTTATTAAAGATTCAAAAAAAATATGACAAGCAATCAGAACCAAATATTTCTCAAGGGTAACCTATTTTGATCCTACTACAAGAACAAAGGTTAAACTGAAACCAAGCCAAAATTAAAAGATACAAAGCAGAAAGTAAATTATTTTGGCCCTAGCATTATAAATTGAACAACAACAGATCCACGAACATGCACACAGGCTATGCACCTGGAAATTTTTCAGTGGACTACACATGCAAGGAGTAGGTTACCATAAAATTTTCAGTATTTTTAGACAAACCAAACAACCGATACAAAATAAATTAGCTTAAATGTAAACCATAATTTTAGCAGGGGCAAAAGTGACATTTCGCCTACACAAGTATTTTTCTTCTGAAGATCTCGATTTTAGAAACCTAACAAAATTTATTTTGCATTTTTAGGATTTTTCCTCGATTTTATACAAAATTTCAATGATTTCAGCTGAAACAAAAAAATAAAAGAAAAACTATCCTTAACCCCCCCCTCTGACCCGTGGGCCCCACTTTGCGGTGGCACAGAGAGAGAAAAGAGAGGGGGCTCCCCTGCTCTGCCTGCCTCGGCCGCGCGCCGGCGGCGCGCCTGCTCGAGCGCGGCGGCGCGCCTGCGCGAGCGCGGCGGCGCTGGGCCGGCCGGCCGGCGGGGTAGCGCAGGCGGGCCCACGCACAGGGCCAGCACACCCGCAGTCGCGCAGGGGCGCGCGTGGGGGCAGCCCAGGGCGGAGCCAGGCGGCGGCGTTGGCGTGGCGGCGGCAGCTCACGGCGGCGGCGGCGGCGGGTCCGTTCCGGCCGTGGCGGAGCAGGAGGACCGCGGGATGGGGCGGCGCGACGGCGAGGGAGGCTCGGCGACCTCGGGGCACGCAGCGGCGCTGCGGGAGCTCGCGCATGGCTGCCCCGCGGCATGCGCCGGCGGCGAGCAGGGCCTCCGCGGCGGCGCAGCGGCGCTCCGACGGCGGCAAGGCCGGAATCGAAAGGGGAACGGCTCGGGAAGCATGAGTGGGTCGCAAGGAAGCTCACCGGGGGCTCGATTGGAGCGGAGGGAGGCCGGAAGGTGGAGCTTGACGGGAGGGGGCGAAGCTCGGCGGCAACAATGGCGGCCGGCGGTGGCGCAGGCGCTGATTCGGCCTAGGGTTGGCTCGAACGAGCTCGGGAACGGGCGGAGGAGATGGAGGGCGAGGTGGAGCGGCTTGGAACGCGAGGAATAGAGGCACGGTGGCGAGAGGTGGCCGGAATCGGCACCGGCGCGGCGAGCGGCGGGGCTAGGGTTGCTCGAGCTCCACTGCGTGCTCCGCACGAGCGAGGAAAGGGGAACGGGGAGGCGAAATCCAACTTGGCGAGCTAAACGGCAATGGAGAGCGCTTAAGCGGCGGTCGGGGTCGTCGGCGTGACGCGTGGCGACGCCAACGTCGATGGCCGGCGGTGAACTGAGCAAAAAACAGGGGAGTCACAGTTGACCGAGATTGAGTGATTTTTAGCCGACTTTGACCATCCAAAGCTCCAAATTTTTCATTGGAACATGAAATTTGGCCAAAATAAAAGTTGTAGAGGACGAGAAAATCTACAACTTTGCTTTTGGGCGAAAGTTGAATTGAGGCTCGGATCAGAGACAAAAACGCGATCGAACACTGCTAAATCGATGTTTACTGCGCGAACACGATTTACGCTAACGACAAGATTAACTCCTAATTAGTGAATCTAAGCTCATGATTAGCGCTCAGTAACACTGGGGTGTTACACTGACTACCCCCCTAGGCCAGGCGACGGATCTCGACTCGCGATTAGTCGCGCGGAATCGCGCCTAGGCGAGCGCCTAGCGGAACAGGGCTTGTACTCCCTCCGTCCTCAAATGTAAGTCATTCTGAAGTTTTTAGATTAGATTATGTTTGTGTACAAAAGACTCTCCTACCCCTAATTATTAAGTATTGGAAATGTGCTAATTAAACTAGCATGCTATTTTCCATGCACCTCCCACACATGCACCTTCCCCTACATGGTTGCATGCATATTTTTTTATTGGGGAAAAACCGAAAATGATGCGCAATTAAAATGTTTGGATCCATTCTCAACCTAGAATAATTTATATTTAAAGACAAATTTTAAATCCCAGAATGACTTATATTTGAGAACAGAGGGAGTATGTCATATTGCACAGAGATGGGCAAGCAAGATTAAAATAGAAACCCAAAACAACCATCACTAGGCCCAAGTTCATTACAAACTACTAACAAAATGGAATTTCAAGAATCCCCCTCTGTTTAAACAACTATCTAAGCAAATAATCTGTTTCCTTGCTAGTCAATACACTATCAGTGTCGAATAATTAATACACCACTCAAAGCAAATGCTACTACCTAAACTTATCTGTCCAGCATTATTGTTCAAACCAAGTAAAACCCAGACAAAACCATCGAAGAGCCTTAACTACTCAAACATCCCAGTCTCTCAGAGCCTCAAAGTAGTAGCAAATTCTGGATATAAAAACCTTTAGCAAAGGTTTATCCACATAGCACACAATCAAACCTTGGCACTTTCTAGTATGGAAATAAACTGTTAAAAATCAGACCGAGGCTAAGTTTGCTTCGGTTTTGTGATGCCTCGTTCTTGGTGTTTCTATTATTGTTGGATTTGTACAGTTCACTTTGTTTAGTTGTGTCTTTGTTGTACTATTCAATTGATGTTTTCTACGTTGATTTTGTAACGCTCAGTTTAGTATACAGTCATAAATAGTTATATCTCACATCAAATCATCACCAACCATCAGCCAGTCAATAATATTTTTCTCTCACATCAAATCAGCACTAACCACCAGCCACAATCAGTCGAACATAGTGATACTATCGGTTGCAGGAGCGGAGCGGGATCGGTTCAGTTCGCCTCATGTAAATCTTCATAGTAATTATTACATCTAAAAGTAATATTACATAGCGTAATTTTAATCACTTATCCGGTGATTTAGCCCGGGCGGGAGGGTATTTTCAGCTCCACCCCTGATGGGTTGGTTAAAAAAGAAAAAGAAAAAAAAGAAAGATTGGCTCTCTTCTATCACTTGATTGGGGAAGAAGTGGATTTCTCAGGGGTCGTTATGAAAAAAGGATAACGGAGGATCCTGTACCTCGAATCGTGATCCGACGGCTCTCCCGCTCATCCTTATCGTTTCTCCCTCCCTTGCGGCTGCTGGCCCAGCGCCGCCGCCGTGCGCCTGACCCCAAGCTCCTGCTCCGGGAGGCCGGGAGCAATGCGAGGCTCCCGCCCGGGCGGGGCCGCTCCGGCGTCCTTGGCCCGGAGCTCCGGCTCCGGCTTCCACGCCATGATCTGGTATGACCTGCTCAAATTCCCCCCCCCCTTTCCCCACCTTCTCCCCACGGTTTCCCTCCGTTCAGAGCTAGAGATCTCGCAGGCCGGCGACGGCGAACAATCCAAGTCGGATCGGCCTCTCCTCCATCGGAGCAGCCCGGCGGCGGCCGTCCCGCGCCGGCGACAGGGCCACGGGAGGTGATCGATTGATTGGTTGATTGAATTGCCCGCGCACGCGACAAGATCCGTCCCCCCTTGACAATTTCCTTCGTTTCCGCTTTCCCAGGAGTCTGCTACGCGAGCCAGGCGGTCGAGCTGCTGCCGGCCCTGTGCCCCGAGATCGTCGTCCGGGACGCGCGGCTCGAGGACTGCTGGGAAGTGGCCGACACCCACTGCGGCTCCTTCTTTCCCGGCTACAAGTTCCCACTGGACCTCGTCCTGCGGATCGACCGCTACATTGCCCTGCTGTCCGGATTCACAGTCCCGCCCGGGTGCATGAGGACGTGCCTGGTCGCGGTCAATTCCAATTCTGTAAATAACAGCTTCGACGTCGAGTGTGGAGATGCTGGGGATGCCGATTTTCAGAAGTACGCTCTCAGTAGAGGCTCCATAGCTGGCATCCTAACAGTTGACACTGTGGCGGACTATCTTCCGAGGAGGGGATCCCTCAAACAGAGAAGGTATATATTTGGTTACTCAAACATATCAATTGAAATTTCCTAAGACTGTCAAGATAGAAGGATGCGGAAGCCATAAATTTTTCTGTAGGGCTCACCTCAATAGCGTTACTTACTTTTCTGAAGCTTGTCTATTTATCATTGCTGGTTATACGCATTCTCCTTGCTTGACTTGCTCAAAGAAAATCAATCACTCCATTTAAGGTTTCCGAATGTATTCTTAGATTGCATTCTGCTTTCCATGTTCATCCAAGGCCAGAAAATAAAATTAGTTATGATCAACTAATTACAAAATATGGGAATGCTTGAATTCACCATTAGATTTTCAGAAGTTGAAAATACATCACAAACTAAAGATACAATAGTACTGTACTATATATAGCCTTTGTACTTGCATGCATCAAGGACAAAAATATGCTCTGTCAAACTAGTTTTACATTAGACTTGCCAAACTAGTTTAGGACAACATAGATGGGTTTTGCAAATTTTGCTCTAACTAGGAAAAGGCCGAGACTCTGTTCTGTTTTACTAAACATTGTTTTTACGGCGGTAAGGCGAGGCGAGGCGACTCACCCCCTTCCAGACGCCTAGGCGAGTATGGCGTGCGGCGAGGCGACGCCATACACATACCTTAACCTAGATGGAGGGATAGAAACATACCTTGTTGCTGCAAGTTTTGGAGCCCATGTAGCAGACATCCTCACACTTCCAGTTGCCCTTGTTCCTTGTAACAGCAAGTTAAATATTTTTGTAATATGATTAATTGAATAAATATGGATGTGGATCAACTGAAATACCTTCTTGATGGCCTGAGCCTGACTTCTCTTTTCTTCTTGTCCCAAGCAGCAAGCTACATGAGTTCAAAAAACAGAGCACTGAGCAGAGCACATTGCACTAGCACATAGCAAGCAGCCAGCAGCAAGTAGCATGAACGAAAAGCAAAGAAGGGGGGGGGGGAGACATACCTCTGTCTGACGTGAAGGAAGGGCGTTGGCAGAGAGGCAGAGCAGAGGAAGGAAGCAGCCACGAATCGATGGAGGCGTCAATCTGCAGGTGGAGGCTTCAATCGGCAGTCGGGCGGAACGCAGGTCGGGCTCAGGAGCAGCAGCAGAGGATGGTGGTGCGGGAGCCGATCTGCAGCGTCAATCGGCGGAAGGGGCGACGGGCGGAGCAGATCGGGCTCGGGCTTCAATCCGCAGACGGGCGGACGGCCGGAGCAGAGGGGGGACGGCCAGAGCAGAGGTGGACGGCCGGAGCAGAATCGGCGGACGGGCGGACGGCGAGCTGGAATTCGGCGGCGCGCTGCCGAATTCCAGGTTCGCCCTGTTCTCTCCCCCCTCCCCTCTCTTCTCTCTTTCCTCCGCTCTCTCTCCCTTCCCGTGCCGAAGCGATGCGGCGGCCCGCGCGGGAGTATAGGCACGCGATTTCCCGCGCACGCCCGCTCTGCTCCTTTTCCCCTGCGCGTGCAAGGCGCCGGCGTGTTTTTTTCAACCTTTTTCCCGCGCACGCAACCGCCTTACCCTCCGTGTGGCGTCCTCCCGACGCCTTAGTGACGCCTTGGCGCGCGAGGCGACGCCATACGAACGACGGGCGTGGTGGAGGAGACGCCCCAATCCGAAGCTCGCCTGGACGCCAAGGCGACGCCGTGAAAACCATGTTACTAAACACACACAATGTGCTTCTTTACGTGATATAATGAGTGATGGTTGAAGGAGTTTTCTTGACCCATCATAGGCAATGATAATACCCCCATGGTATTATATTAAGACTTTGTTGCAATTTCATCTACAAAGCAAGCTGTACAAATGGTACAGTTCTTTTTGAAAAATTGAACTACTTAAATCAAGATATGAATTGTTCTTGATCCTAGTCTGACTATAAAGGCAATCTCCGTCATTCTTCAGTGCTAATTTATATTATATTTGTTGTAGACTACTCCATGGAAAAAAAAATGTTGAGTGTAGACTACTCCATGGAACAAAAGTGTAGCTTCACATGTCAATTGCATTGGATGGGGAAACATGAGGCCACATTGCCATGTTACTGTAATCGTCTTCTGCTCATCTGAGTAGTCTGGTAGCTCTCTGTTGAGCTCCCAGGTGACACGGACTTACATTTCCATGGCATGCAATGCATGCATTACCCTATTAGATATTTAGGTAGACTTTACATTGCCACGCACGCATGTATTACCCTTTTAGATATTTAGGTGGATTACACATGGCAAAATTATGATTTAAGCATAGTTACTTATGATCTGGTGTCCAATGTATTTGTTGATTAGATTGGTAGCTAGTTAAGTCAATTCTGTAGTATGATTAACACTTAGTTGCTCTAAAGAAAGCTGTGTCATGATCTCAACCATATTACTTTGTAACTGTGCTCCAATCTTCTCCATCAGTCTGGTTATGACATTCTCACCTACCCTACCCATTTCATTGTTGGAGAAACCATAGTTGTTTATGCTTGTTGAGATGCTTATAAATGGCATCTTTTGTATGAGTTAGAGCGCCCCACCTAGCCAACCCGACCATAAAACCCAGGTGTTATAGTGGGAGGGGTGGGGGCTTTTATCCTCAGTCCAACATTCCCCCTACGGCGTGCGAGCCCGGCGTAGCCCGCAGCAGGTCTCAGCACACGAGAGACGCAGGGGAAATCGCGCAGCGGAAATTGCGTGGCCGGGAGGGATCAAACCCAGGACCTCGGCTCTGGTACCAAGTTAGAGCGCCCCACCTAGCCAACCCGACCATAAAACCCAGGTGTTATAGTGGGAGGGGTGGGGGCTTTTATCCTCAGTCCAACAGTATGGATGGGACAGTAAAGGGTTTGGACTTTTCTTATCCTTTTATGGACTATGGTTGCTTGACTCCTTTTCATGCTTGATTGACTGAGAACTAAAAGGTGGCCAAGCCTCAAGGTAGACAAAGGCAACTCTGTCCAGCATTCCTGTCAATCACACAAGTTTCCAGATGTAGTGGTGTACTGCAGATGCCCCTTCCTTTATTGGAAATAAATGGCATGGCTCAGCTGCAACTTGAACCAGTGGACCATATCTAGTTAATATAAAATTTGAGAAAAACTTGATCGCCTAGCTTCCTAAAGAAATTGTAACACCTGACCAATTTAGTGGCAAATAGAATGACACATTTCAGGTACTGCTGCTTATCTCAAGAAAGTCTTCTGATTCTGATCTTCTGATTTTTTCCTTCTCGAACATTAAGGAGAGCTCCATATCAGGAGTAGCTAGGTACAAGGGCGGATCAAAAGCCGCACACCATCACACACAAGTATACTAAAAAAAAATCAAACCCGCAAAACAGCGTGGGCACCAGAGTAGGTGGCAACTCAATTGTGAATGGTGAATCGTTCTTTGTTTTTTATTTGATTGGGTTTAGAGGCAAAACCATGTGTTTTTCACCTTTATTTTTTTTGGGGGTAAATTAAGGGTAAAGGGTATGAAATCTGATAAGTTATGTGGAAACAAAAAAAAGGAAGATCTGATTTGGTCACTGAAACTAACATAGTTCGAGGAAACACTTCCCAACTGAAGCAAGAACAGAAAACTCGAGTGTAAAGTGTCTGTAATGAAGTCTTTGAAGTTTCAACACAATAGAAGTTTTATTTAATTTTGACAGATTGTTGATTCTGTTCAATATTACCCTAATTAAATCGTACGGTGTAACTGAGTGCTGAATGCTCCAATAAAAGGTGGAAACTGGGGAAGGGAATTTCTAGCAGCCTTGTTTTGCTTATTTTACAAGGGGGCTGATTCGGACCTAGGACCTCCCACATTTAGTTTGTAGCTACAGGAAGAAGTATAACCTCATGAAATTCTCGGTTCAGCATACGTGTTGTTCATATCTTCTAGGAAGTTTGAGGGCATGAAATAACCACAATTACTCAAGTCACTTCACATTCTGAAACAACCTTTTTCTACTTTTGGCTATAGTATACAGTGAACAAGTTATATTAACTTGGTTACAAGTCAGCCCATACCCTTGTTTGTGCTATGCTTCAGTCTCTATCGGATTTCAAAAGATGTTCCTTTTTCCCTTTCAATGATATTGTTTTAAACGTGTGGGGCTGTGGGCACAAGTGTTATCCCCTTACAAGCTTCTCAAATGTCAATTCCATCTTTTGCAGAACAGGTATTGCATATATAGCAAACGTCGCGGTTCGAAAGGAGGAACGGCGGAAAGGAATCGCTAAAATGTTGGTCCAAGAAGCAGAGGCACGGGCAAGGAGTTGGGGATGCCGGTCCATGGCATTGCACTGTGATGTAAACAACATAGCTGCCCTACGCCTGTACAAAAACCAAGGCTTCAAATGCATCCGTGTACCGGAAGGGGCTAGATGGCCCGAGCCCAAGATAGCTGAAGGAGTGCGATACAGCTTCATGATGAAGCTAGTGCCCAAGACTTGAGCAGTGTAAGTTCTGATCTGATCAGCGATCAGGAATAGAAAAGGTTTAAGTTTGTAGATTCTGCACAGATGACAGATGCACCATACACATGTACAGCAGTTGTTATATAGTCGAGGCTACTTTGTAAATGGTATATACCAGCTACATGTTGTTCCAAAGTGGCGACAGGCAAGGGTGAACTAAAACATGTTCTCCTGCTCATGATTAGTAAAGAGGGATTGGATTACCATATTAATTTGGGGTATCCTTTAAGTCATCTTTTTTAACCTTTGCTTGTTCTGTTTCATGGTTCTTATTTTCCCTGCCTGTTCAAGAAAAAATTATTTTCCCAGCCTGTTTTTTATGCACACTACATTGTACATTTGTGTTATATACGTATATATTTGCTTCCCACACCTGTTTATATATATATATATAGGACAGGGCTAATCTCTACCCTGGGTATGGAATAACTATTCCATACTCGAGCCAGCCACCGTCACCCACGCGAGCGCATCCCAAGCGAGCGCAGCGCCGGTTTTTCCTTGGAGGCGCCCCGCTCCCGGTTTCTGCGCGCGCTAGCCACCTCGGATGGCGCTGGTGACTGCCGCACGACCCTCCCCTCTCACGCCACCGGTTTTTTTTGTCACGCATGCAGAGATGGGTGGCCCCGGCCCCTCCATTCAGTTCGGGTCCCCTTTTCTGGTTTTGCTCGGTTTTCTTTTTTTTGGACCTGGATTTTTTATTTGCATGTGGGGTACGTAGCTGTTTTATCTTTTGTTCGCTGTTTTTCCTGCGTGAAGGGAGGTAGTACCGTCACAGCTATGTAGATACGGTTTTGGCGGAGGGCAAGTTAAGATATATGAAGCGAGATTTGAAGAAGATTATTGATCACACTAGCAAACAATACGTATATGAGTAAAGAGAAAATAAGATGTACCGCATGAATCTGCCTTTTCGCTGTCTTCTTCCCATAGTTGGAACCACATGTTTGTTTGCAAAAATAGTAAATTTTCCAAAGTTACCTCTTGACAACAGGACATGTGTTTGTTTGCAATACAATACTTGACATAATTGAACCTTGGATTAATAACCAAACTCCACCTAGTACTTTACAATTGTACCACAATCAAATCATTGCCTAGTGATAATTACAAGTGGTAGAAAGAACCAGCAGGTACTAGCAAAGTCTATACTATGCTGAACATCCAAACTTGTGATTCTTCTTTCATAAAAGATTAGACCAAGGATGCCCCCGAGTTCTCTTGCTACTTTGAGGCTAGACAGAATCCTCCCCTGCAACAGTAGTGAACACTTGTGTTGACTCAATGCAACAAAGCAAAATCACATCCCAGAATACACAATGAACCGGCAGTGCCTCTGTTAGTTGCCTCTGTTTGTTGTTCTCAGCTAGCCAGCCTGCTTTCTGTGAACCTCAACCCAATCAGATGTTCCAGTTAAAATGCAGTAGGGCATGTGAAAAGAAAAGAAAATAAGAAGGAACAACATTAAAAAAAACAAAACTCCCGCAATAGCATCCATCAACCCAAGTTCATAAAGGTGCAAGATTTAGATGCAAAAGTAGGCAAGGCAAAAGAAGTCTAACAATTGGAATGGACCTGGTCAGGGAAGAAACAGTGGCGGTGTGGCACTAAAAATTCCAAACATGCACTTAGAGAACCTGAAATATAAATTCAGAAGATTTTGCGACACCAGTGGCACTCTATGACAATGCACAACATCATAGCCTAATAGGTCATAGTTAGAGTAGGACACAAGTAGGTAAGCACCATGTGTATAGGCCTCAACACATATATCTACCTTGACATGAGCCTAGACTTCAGATCTCATTGGTAGTAATGCATTGCTTACAGGTTTCAGGTTTATTGTCTGAAAATTCCATCGGTAGTATTGCAGTGTGCGTTGCCTACAACTGGTTTCAGGTTCATTGTCAACAAATTTGATCAGCAGCATACGACAACTTAATTTTTTTTATTAGCTGATTTGATCAGTAGAAATTATCTGTGCAAATCTAATTCCCTATTTGTGTATGCATTGCGTACAATCAAATAGCCTTTAAAGAGCTATGGATACTATTTAGGCATATGCTGGAACCCTTCATATACAAGGGCAGCATGTCATAAAACAATTGTATCCTGGACTGGCTCTGAAACTCTTCAGTATGTGATGCAAGAGATCCATAGATTTTCAAAAAGAAGGGAAATAGAAATGACATTTTGACGCAACCTAATTAGAAATGGTTGAGGTACCGATCGAGGTTGAATTCAATGTAAGCGCCACCAGCAGTTATTTGAAGGACCAAAGCAATTAAACTCCTACAAATAATAGCAATTTCATTCAGACCGTATAGATGATTCAGGTGCTTTAAAAAAAAAAAGATGATTCATAGCATATAGGAGCTTTACTAGAATATAGTTACAGTCCTAGCTGAAGAAATCCTCCTTCACTATCTGCTATAATCTAAGGGGAAACCTATGATCCAAATTGGTGTACGTGAACCAATAAATCTAATGAGAAGGGAAATAACATTCTCCTGCAAAATATCTCCACCAATGAAGGCTATACTAATCTATGTTATCCTGTAATTATTATTGGAATTCCTAGGTCATTTTCACAGATAAGCCAATGACACTGCTAATCAATTAACCAAAATGTGGAAATCAGAATGCCCTAGCCAGTTTGCTTGCTGTAACACTGAGCGAATCACAGGCGTGAGCATTGTTAGTATAAGTAGAAATCTCCATCCCGATTTTTTTACTGTGATTTACTAGAAAGAAAGTGCTCAGGCGTAAATCCACAACCTAATTTATCTGTAAGACCTACATCAACGAAGTGATGATTGCCGTAACTCGCTGACTATAATATGGTGGAATCGACATAATGTTGAAAAAATTAGTAAATTATATGGTTAATTTACAACATGAGTTACTAGACAAAAATTTATAGTAACATATCAATTGCGGAAGTGAATTTTTAAAGTGTGTTTCTGAATATTTGGTACAAAATTCAATACAGTCAAGCACCTAAGGAGTGACCTCCCTGTAGCAAAATATATATGAAAACATGGACCATCTGCTACATGTGGTAGTGACATCCCTGTAGCAAAAATATATTAAAATGTAGACCATTTGCCATCTGCGGCTATCTAACTTGGAATGAATCAAACAAGGCTACGAGATTTTCATGAAGGCATCGTTCAGAAGATTTTGCTACAAGAGAAATTCACATTGCAACACGGATAGGCAAACAATTAAAAGTAGGCTAAAAATCATCACCAGATTGAACGTGAGTGCTTAGCTTACCTCCGCTGGTTTAGATGAGGGGGTGATTCACCAAATCACTAGGAACTCCTGCAGGCACGGTGGAGGCAATCTCAGAACAGATTGCATAGATCGGCCGGCGGACACCAATCCAACTTTGGGGATGAGGATTGGGCTGTCTCCGATGGCGTTCTTATGGAGGTCTGTGCTGCAGAGGAGGAGCTCGTTCAAGCTCAGGAGGTGCCAAGAGCTCGGAAAAGCCGCAGGGGCCGCCGCTCGAGGAGCTTGCCGGAGGCCGCAACGGATGCTGCGCGAGCTCACCGCACCTTTGCAACACCGAAGCGGAGAAAGCAGGGGGAGGAGGCCTGGGTCGTGAAGAAGTCTATCGGGATGAGGGTGCAGCGCCGGGAGGATAGCGGCGTCGGGAGGGTGGAGGTGCGGCCTCGGGATTGGGTGGAGCGTCGGGGGAGGGAAGCGCCTGGATTGGGGGAGCGGGGAGCGCCTAGATTGGGGGAGATGACCTGCCGTCGCGGATGCCGTGCGAGCTCGCCGAAGCTGCCCTCCGCACCACCGCAGCGGAGGAAGGAGTGGGCGGCACCGGTGGTGAGGAACCCCGTCCGGTGGAGGGTGTGGACCTGGTCACCGACGGGAAGCCCGCCTATGGCAGCCGGCGGCGCAGGGTCCGGCAGAGCAGGGTGTTGCAGGGGCGGGACGATAGCCGACGAAGCAGGAAGGCACGGGGGAGGGCGGCGCAGGAAGGCACGGGAGAGGGCGGCGCCCGGCGCATCACCGTAGGATCGCCGGCGGGAGTACGGGTCGGAGGATCGTGGATGGGGGCACGATGTATTGTGATGCGAGCTGTGGACGGGGAGGTGGGGAAAAACCGACGGCCAGAAAAAAAAAACCGAATGGAAAAGGTCGGGTCCGACGGGTTGGCTCGGGTATGGAAGGGCTTATTCCATACCCAGGGTATCCAATAGACCTGCTATATATATATATATATATATATATATATATATATATATATATATATATATATATATATATATATATATATATATATATATATATATATATATATGACGGATCTAAAATGCACATTGTTGCATTTGCTATAGAAAATACACAGACCCCCGAACCAACCAACCCGATCCCGCGCGCCTCCCCCGCTCCCCCCCCCCCCCGCCCCCGACCTTGATCCCCCACGCGCCTCCCCATCCCGCGCGGCCCCCTCCCCCGGGCCCCGCGCGCCCTCGGTGCCCTCGGTCCCGACTCTCCGCTCGTCTTCTTCCCGTTTCTCTACGTACAGAGGAAGCTGCCCCTCGTTGATCTCTCGCTTTAGGCCACTACAGCTCGATTCTTTCGACGGTGAGCACCCAATGACCCTCTTCTACCATCCCCAAGCCTAGCCTTCTCCCTACGAGCTCCAGAATATCATCCATGGCCCCCTCCTTTTCCAACAGCAGCCCCTATCGGGAAGCCCGAAAATCGAATCCACTCGTCCTCCTCTCTCTAACTATGCCCTCGGATTTGAAAACGGTGGATTGTAGCTCGATTCCGGCGAACTGCCATGGGTTGCAGTTCCGCGAAAACTAATTGCAACAACGAAAATAGATCAATTGCAACGACGACACCATATCCATTGCAACAAGACGGATTTTAATTTCTCGTTCCTCTGTTCATGTACAGAGGAAGGCCGCCCTCGTCGATCTCCCGGATTAGGCCACCAAAGCTCGGTTCCTTTGGTGGTGAGCACCCTAAGGCCCTCCTCTACCTCCCCCCAAGCATCGCCCCTTGCTATCCCCTCATGTACAGAGCTCCCCATAAGATCCAAAATCATCATCCATGGTTGTCCATGGTCCCCTCCTTTCCCAGCAGCAAACCCCATCGGGAATCCCCAAAACCGAATCCCCCACCCTCCTCTCTCTAACCATGCCCTCAGATTTGGAAACGGTGGACTATATCTCGATTCCGCCGAAGCTCCGATGAACTGGCATGGGACTAGTACAGTAGCAGTTCCGCAAAGACCAATTGCAACAGCGGGAATATACCAATTGTAACGAGGACACCGTATCAATTGCAACGCGACGGAAAGTGCACTCTAAACAGTAAATGCACAGACCGCGGCGGTTGCAACTGCACCAATTGCAACTCGATGGACAAGTTGCAACTGTACGCCAATCAGACCCAACCCAATTGCAACTAGAGACGGACCAGTTGCAGTTGCGTGCAACCAATTGCAACTGCGGCACTAGAGCAATTGCAACAGCGACACCATACTAATTGCAACTGACGAAACTATTGCGACAAATTTGATCCTGTTGCAACTAAATATGAATCAATTGCAACTGGGCCCGACCCAGTTGCAACCTGACATGAACCAATTGCAACTAGAGGCGACCCAGTTGCAACTACACGACGAGCTCAGTTGCAACCAGAGGGTGGGTGCATTCTCTGCTGGATTTTAAACCGAATAACATGGAATCAGAGTACACAGTGACCTTAACAATCAACATATATATAGCCTGGCTGGAAGAAGGGACAAGATCACATTCCCAGGCAAGGGTGATGAGCAACCAAACAAGGTACCTCTGCCGACCAGTCGACCACGTCTTTGTGATCGATGAGAAGGCGCACGATGTGTACAAGAGAGAAGGCAACCTTAGTCGATTCCACTCGATCCGTGCTTTATAGGATGGGGACGCCGGCATCTTATCTGGTCATCACAAAGAGAGGTGATCGATGATGTCGAATCTATGCCCATTGTCACGGCACCACTAGCTCGCAGCAGCATATTTTTGTTTGCGGCAGCCACTTTCAGAAGATGGAGGGATGGATGCATTTGCTGCCGTTCTTTTCGTCCTCTGACCGGTGCCATTTGGGTGTAGTATGCCAACGTCTTTCACATCACTACTATATTTGAATGTTTGGCATATACATGTTTTTTTTTGTTTTTCACATCACTACTATATTTGAACATTTTTTGCATCACTGTAGCCAATCATCGATTAATTACTGTCATTAGATTCGTCGCGAAAAGTTACACTCATTCCTGAAGAGGTTTTGCAAATAGACTTCATTTAGTAGTCCTTGCATACAAGATTTTTTCCTAGAAGTTCCTAGAATAGAAGGAACCAAGCAGGGCCGATGTTTTCATATTGCCTTCCTGTCTAATATTTAGTCCTATGCTTACATCATACTGCATCATGCTCCGGCTACCCTATGGTTCAAGACAAGGTAAGACGACCAAAAGGGCGTGGATAGGGACAAGGCGTGAACATGCATAATTTCAAGTCATGGTTCCAACACAAGGCAAAACAAGAGTGGTTTTGGTCATTTGCCTCTGTGAAAATGTAATCCTTTTGGGATGAAAAAGGGTTGCTGCTGTAGGCCAATGGCTACTCTCTCCGTCCCTAAATAACTGTCGCTTTCGCTTCCCGAGAAACAACTTTGATTAATTTTATATAAAAAATATTAGTATTTATGATACATAATTGGTATCATTAGATAGATCTTTTAATCTAGTTTTTTAATAAATTTATTTGAAGATACAAACGTTGCTCGTATTTTCTACAAATCGAGTCAAACTTGTGATACGCACATCGAAGACGACACTTAAAAAGAGAGAATGTAGTATGGTCAATTGTTGGAATCTAACTGTGGTTGCTTGATGATTGAACTCCATGCATGCAAGCTCTGATCAATCGATTGTAGGATAGGGACGCACGCCAGTGGTGAGATTCTAATTCTGTGCCCACTGTCATAGCGCCAGTAGCTAGCAGTAGCATGTTTTGCAGCCACTTGGCTGGTGCCATTTGAGCATATGCTAGTTCTGTTCCATCTGCTTCTGCTGGCACGCATCCTGATCATTGCTGCGAGATGCTCGTCATCTGATCTTTTTGGGCAATGTACTCAACCATGACAATGGCAGAAGCAGCTCACAATATGTGACAGTTATTTGTTTTGATTTCAAACACTCGATGCAAATATGCTTGAACAGGGCAGTAATTCGTGCACAAATCCATATCCCAATGAGAAAACTGTTGAGTACAAGTTGTACTGTACTGTACTGTTGTGTCTGCTGCTTTAGCCTGTAGGCTCTCAGTACCTGTGTATCTGGCTGGGAAAACAGTTGCATGTTTGCAAGCTACTTGTTTGTGATGAATGTCTGTGCTGCGTGGCCTACCATGTGCAATGTCTTGACTGCTACCCGTTAATAGTGTCAGGTCCCCCTCAAAAAATAGTTAATAGTGTCACTTGGGGGTTAGTTGATGCCTTCAATGCCTCCATGGCCAAGCAGTAGCTGCTAACTTTTTTTTTTTTTTTGAAAGGAGCTGCTAACTGATTCACATTCAGTTACCAATGCGCTTCCTCCTGTTTTTATCACTCCCTTCAGTGAACCTTTATAATTCAATAAATTCCAGTGCCGCATTAAGAACAATGAGAAGTTCTCTGAATAAGGAAAAGTAAGAACTGTTTCGAGTAATAGAAAAAGGCAACAATTTCTTTGTTAATAAATGGCTCATCCATGATGAGCATATATTCTTCAACAATTTGCGTTCTTTTCTTGACCTTACTTTTTTTTTGTTAAAATTGTCGAAATTATTATGAGGGCCTCTCTGCAAAACTTTGCCCAATTTCAGGGGGCCTTCGTAATTAAAATTTGAAACAGGGGGTCTGTCACTACGTAGTAATTCCAGCATTGCGCTATAAAAAGCAGATCCGATCTGGTCGGCAGTCATCGTTAAAACCGAGAAGAGACCAAGGCCAAAGGAAAACAAATCTTAAAACCTCGAAGCCATGGGTCTGCAGGTACACGGCTCACTCCATTATCTGTTACTGTCTTGTTATCCATTTAATCATCTCCATGATGTGTTCTTCTTATCATCCGGTTCTGAATTCCCAGCTCCGTTTATATTCTTGCCCTGTAACCCAGTGTTGGTAGGAGCTCCGTTAGATTATCCAGTGAACCGATCTAGACTTGGGAATCCGGTGCTGCATGGTCTTAATTTCTGCCCAGATTTGTATGCGTAGCCAAGATCTGGTGGGTTCAGACAGTGGATTCTGAAGCACTTGGAACTGTAGATGCTTTGCCCTTTGATGTGTTCATGCTAAGAGGGGATCCAACAGATTTAGGCCGTCGTGGTTCCTGACTCCTGAGCAGCAGCTATTGTTGAGTTTTCGTGATGCCTTCGGATGTAAGATGTGAAATTCCCTGTTAGTTTACATAAGTGGGATCTCTGCGTTTTCTATAATTCCGTCGAAAAATAGTGAGGAAACACGTGGGCCAAAGAGTTCTTAAAGAGATTGACACGAAAGATTAACTTGTCAAATAATTGAGCCTGATATTGTAAGCGAAGCGTTCATAAACATGACCCGAGAGCTTTACCCCTGTTGCAGGAGGAATTTGAGGAGTATGCTGAAAAGGCGAAGACCTTGCCCGATAGCACGAGCAATGAGAACAAGCTGATCCTCTACGGACTTTACAAGCAGGCCACTGTTGGAAACGTGAATACCCGTAAGTATATATCAGACAGCTATTTTTGTTTTTCTTTTTCCAGTTCTCATTGTAAGTTTGTAGCGTGGATGAAATTCTTAGTTTGCACAAACCCAATTTATTATAATGCCATGGTTCAATACTATTCCCAGCATGGATAGTGCGTAACTTTGTGTCATCCTAATTCCATAGAAGTTTGACAATTTAAAGATCCAAATATTGATGATAATGCAATTTTGAGACTGTACCTAAGAGTATAAAAATAAGGGAAAACTCCTATAGCAAGCAAACAGAACAATAAACAATAATATGAATTATTTAATATAATCTCTTTTATTCTCCCTAGGTTTAGAATTTAAATTTCAACGACAGTATTGGGATGTGTTAAGTAGGACAGAAACAAAAAGTTATGCAAGCTAGTGGATCACCTAAGCCCGCAGTTCCTTATTTGTATTCTTGAATCCAATAGTGTTGAATGGGATTGCCAAATGGTGGGGATGCAATGCCCTCATAAAAAATGGTGGGGATGTAATAGATGCTAACGCAATCAACTAATATTGAAGCACATTTTTGTAAGCCCTATCCTGCACCAGCAAGAATAGAAATGCCCTATTCTGCATATCTATTCAGAGGTGAAATTTTTCTGCACTGAGCTGCTGATGAATGGTAAACTCGTGTTCATAGTGTTTGTCTGAGTAACTGAGTAATGCAATTAAAGAAATGTATTGTTTGTAGAATTATATGCTTCAATTCGTTTATATGCATTTTTTTGGCTTTCTGTGCAAAAGAAGTGTACCCAGTGATAGTCTAGATCTTATTTGAGTAAAGTCCATTTTTGGCCATCCAACTCTTGCCTCGGTTTGGTTTTAGCCATCGAACTCCAAAACCGGGTATCCTTGGCCATCGAACTCTCAAAACCGTTCATATTTAGCCATCCCGGTGGTTTTGGATGTGGTTTTGCTGACGTGGCTGCCACATGTTGGTGGGACCTACCTGTCATTTTTTTATCTCTCTCATATTTCTCTCTTTCTTCCCCCTCTCTCTCCTATTTCTCTCTCCGCCGCGTGCAGGGCCCTCCCTCCTCTCCGGCGTGTGCGGCCCTCCACCCCCTCCCTCCTCTCCGGCCCCCTCCCTTGCTCCCACGGCTGGTGGCCTGCGCGGCGCGGGCGTGAAGGCCGATGCGGGAGCGGCGGCCGGCCTCGCGAGGAACGGCGGAGAGCCTCGGCGGGCCTCCGGTGGCGCTGGCCCGTGGTGGGGCTGCAGCTCGCTTGCTTGGCGGCGCTGGCCCGCGGCGGCGCTCGAGCTCGCCAAGCCGGCGGTGCAGGCCCGAGGCGGAGCTCGAGCTCGCCCGGCCGCCTCGCATGCCTAGGCGACCATCGCCTCCCTCTTCTCGGCCGCCTCGGCACGAACCGATCTCGGGAGCTGCCGCCTTCTCCGCGACGACGTCGGCGAGCTTCCTGTAGCGACTCCGTCCGCAGGTGGTGCCATCCCCTTGCTGCAGCACGTCGGCGAGGCCCGAGTGGCTGCGCCCCTCACGCGCCATGGCCGCCGCGCCGCCGCCGACTGGACCAGCAACGGCGCTCGCTAGCTCCATCCGAGCTCGCCCGCCGCGCGCTGCAACAGAGGGAGAGGGGGGAGAGGGAGGCGCCGCCGGCTGAGGTCGGAATTGGGTCGCCGGGCACGAGGAGGAGGGAGAGAGAGAGACCGGCAGAGCTCCGAGGACGCCGCGCCATGGCCTCCGCCGGCGAGCAGGAAGGAGAGAGAGGAGGAAGGAGATGAGATAGGAGAGAGAAAGAGGGAGATAGAGAGAAGAGAGAGGGGTTGTAATGCTGACAAGTGGGCCCCACTGCCACGCGGCGTCCACGTCAGCGAAACCGGCCACCAAAACAGCCGGATGGCCAAATGTGAACGGTTTTAATAGTTCAGTGGTCAAAGATACCCGGTTTTGGAGTTCGATGGCTAAAACCAAACCGAGGCAAGAGTTGGATGGCCAAAAATGGACTTTACTCATCTTATTTATACAGACTCATGGTCATGTTTCACTTATAACTAAGTCACAATTATGCTCCGCCTGAAGTTCTAGTTAGTTCTATATCTGAATTTAATCCGCTGCTATTAATACCTCACAGAATGGTGACATTTTTCTCGCAGCTCATAGTCTGTTATTGTCATTGTGTTCTTTGTATATCTTCTGTGTTTACGGTAATACTTATTCATCACAACTGTGCTTACATGTTTGTTTGTTAATAAATTTCTGAAGCTCGTCCTGGCATATTACACCAGAGGGACAGGGCCAAGTGGGATGCATGGAAGGCTGTTGAAGGTTCATATACTTATCTGATCCTTGTATTTTGGGCAACTTAAATTTTGCTGTCTACCACAATACTAGTGTTTTACAAGGGCACATATATTCTAGTAGTAGCATAAGTTAGCGTATAGTAATTGCTAAAAAATTGCGATGTTTGCAGGAAAATCCAAGGAAGAGGCAATGAGTGACTACATCACCAAGGTGAAGCAGCTCCAGGAGGAGGCTGCCAACTGCTGAACCAAACAGCTGCTGTCAGATGAGCTCCTATGCCATCTGATGATGATGAAAGCTTGATCATTTGATCCACTGGGGATGTGAAATATGTACCTGTTTATGTATTGTTTACCTAAGTTTCCCATCCATCCATCTATCTATCTGTGAAGACTTTAATCTTCTATTTATGATATCTGTGCCTGTGTGATACTGAGTTGCATAGTAAGTCTGTTTCTGAGACAAATCTAAGCAGGCAAAATAACAGTAGGTAAGTCTGCCGAAGTTAAATTAAAAGAGCAAAACTACTGATTAGAAAGCAAAATAACGAGCTTAATCTAACGATATATTAGGCTAGTAGCACTGTGATGATTATATACTCTTGGGGATATGTTCCTTCTACACATGCTGAATGCCAAGAAACAAGACACTGTCCTGAAAAGCATGACATGTTCAGAAGTATTCATATCCCCAAACTTTCCCGCCGGAGAAGCTGTTCAGGCAAAGCACGCACGCGACCAGCAGCACAGCTGGGATCCACCAGCTGCCGCCGTCGTCGGAGAACATGGCGCACAGCACCAGGCACAGCAGCAGCAGCATGTAGAACCCCAGCCCGGTGCCGCCGCTGCCGCCGGCACCACCGCCCCACTCACCGCCGAAGCCGCCGCCGCCGTACCCTCTGTCCGGACGGTAGTAGTATATGCCGGCGAAGTAGGCCGCCACCAGCAACAGGAGCGCGGTGAGCATGATGTTCTGGATCAGGAACATGACCACCAGCAGCGCCACGGGCACCAACACCACCTCGCTCTGGCTGCCGGCGACGGCCAGGGCGAGCAGCAGCAGCCCGGCGCCGAGGACCAGGACCACGGCGTTGTCCGTCACCGTCTCCTGCACCTCGGTCACCTGCTCGTACCACTCCATCAGGGTCTCCTGGCAGATGACCCAGCCCAGGGCCACCACGATGAGGAGCGGCACCACCGGTGATGGCCCCCGGCTTGCCGCCCACGCCGGCGGCTTGCCCGGGCTTCCCCAGTGGCTCATGATCAATACCTCCACTGCTCAACTGATGATCTGAACTCTGAAGATGTTTTTTTGCTGTTCTATGCAACAGCAGATTACTTGTTGCCAATGGCAATGCAGGCCGGATCAGTTCCTGGTATATATGGATGCGTGCTCATCCTGTTCCAACTAATTTTAACCACCAGATTTTTGTATATGTAAAGCTGATGTGTGATGTCTGGATTGTAGTTAGGGCAGGAGCCAACTTTGATCTGGTAGATGAGCTGATCTCAGAGAAAGATGACACACAAGACAAGGATTTGCAGGTCAGGTCATTCTCATGCTTAAGTCACAATCACAAAATAAACTAGGGCTTAATGAGAAAAGTATTCTTTTTATCGACTCCATTAAGACGTAAAAGTCGACTGAGTAACTGAAAGCGATGGCTGATATCATAAGCCGGACCATGGATCACTTCAACCACAAAAACTGTCAAACCATAGTGGGAGTAGTTATGAGCCTCAGTACAATCACCTTTATTGTAATGTAAGGTAGTGATGAACCTGAAGTTGTCGATCACGAGGGAAATTTGCGGCTTGTTCAGATTGTCCACAAAGTTCAGTGAATTATAGCACATCATTTTCTACAGGTCATAAAAAATATGATTCTGCTGTAGGTTCTAGAATCTGTGTATGACGATGTATTGATCTTTGAAGTTTGGATTAGGCTTGAGTAGCAGAAACCTTTTGCAAAAAATCCCTATGCTGACGAGAGCAGCGTGACAATGGAAAGATTTCTGAAAAGTGGGCTGTCTTTTGGTAATTAAATTGATTAACTGTCCAAAGAACAGTGAGTGAAGATTAGACTAGCTAATAACCCCAATCATAGTATATTTCCTTTCCCTTTGATATATCAGTGTTTCGTGAGATGGAGTACATCAGCATTCAGCTGAGCTTCATGTGCACAGCAAAAATTTAAGTTCTGAAGAATGAACAGCCTATTGCAGGCCATACACAAGAAGAGCCCCTACGCCAGCGATGCCGATTACCAAACTTACGATCACCGCAATAGGTGGCAGCGCACCACCGATGGGCTTCCCTGTGGCCACATCGTACCTGGCAAATCGCTTCTTTGGCGCATTGCATTGTGGGCAACCGTAGTCGTCAGGCTGCGAACATACAGAACATGGTTAAAATTCATCAGAAGGAAACTAAAATACAGTTAATTAGACAAAGTAAAAGAAAAGTAAACACTAATTATGTTATTGATTTAGGGAGAGCTATGCATTTGTTACCTGTTCTTCAAAAGGCTTGGGTAGGAAGTATATGTATCCACAATCAAGGCAGATGTGCGTTGCTCTCTCCTGGAAGAAAAAGAGGTATTTGCAGTTTATAACATGCATGCTGAGGCTTCAAGCTGAAGGAGGGAAAAAAAGTAGCTAAGGCTATCTTGATCCTGCCTTTTGTGACTCAGTCAACTTCCGTCCAAACCGGGGCGGTGCCGGCCTCTTCGGTAGACGCTTCACATCAACATCGGCACCTCCCCTAAGATCACTCAAAATGAGATTTTGGGGAACATACACACACACAAGAAGAGTCCAAAGTAAACTCCAGGACAATCATTTCACTCAGCTTTAGTAATATCAGAAGTCGCATCACAACCATACGGTCATATGCCTACCTGCTCACTACAAAGTAGACGGAGTCTGGCTTTGCTTGGATGGCTGTCTTGGTGAACCCCAGCTTGTCTGCAGGCCACAGCTCATCTCCGAAGAAGCTGCTTGTGTACAGCACCTGGTCACCAACTTTCAGACCGGCTCTTGCTGCATTCCCTCCTGACTCCACAGACTAACCCAAGGCCAAAACCAATAGTCACTAGTCAGTAGCTGCAACACCAATCTGAATTTGCAATTTCAGTCAATACAACAACAACATAGCATTTTTTTCCCAAACAAGTTGGGGTAGGCTAGAGATGAAACCCGAAAGAAATAAGTTTAAGGTTCAGGCACATTAATAGCTAGTCTCCAAACGCTCCTATCCAAAGCTATATCTTTAGAGATATTTCAATCCTTAAGGTCTCTCTTAACCGACTCGTCCCACGTCAGTTTAGGTCTACCTCTACCCCTCTTTACATTGTCGACCCGCTCAAGAACCCCATTACGCACCGGCGCCTCAGGAGACCTTCGTTGCATATGTCCAAACCATCTCAGCCGATGCTGGGTAAGTTTCTCCTCAATTGGTGCCACTCCGACCTTATCCCGAATAACTTCGTTCCGGACTCTATCCCTCCTTGTGTGTCCGCAAAACCACCGCAACATCCGCATCTCTGCTACACTCAGTTGCTGGACATGTCGCCTTTTTGTAGGCCAATATTCAGCACCGTATAGCATCGCCGGACGAATTGTTGTCCTATAGAATTTGCCTTTTAGCTTTTGTGGCACCCTCTTGTCACAAAGAATGCCAGAAGCTTGCCGCCATTTCAACCAGCCAGCTGAAATTCTATGCCTAACATATTCATCAATATCGTCATCCTTTTGTAGCACCGATCCTAAATACCGAAAAGTATCATTCTGGACCACCACTTGTCCATCTAGACTAACGTCTCCCCCCTCATGCCTAGTCGCGCTGAAATCACACATCATGTACTCGGTCTTGGTCCTACTAAGTCTGAACCCTTTCGACTCTGACGTGCGTCTACACAGCTCTAACTTCCTATTAACCCCTGCCCTACTCTCGTCAACTAGCACCACATCATCAGCAAATAGCATACACCAAGAGATCTCACCTTGTATATCCCTTGTGACCTCATCCATCACTAAAGCAAATAAATAAGGGCTCAATGCTGACCCCTGGTGTAGGCCTATGTTAATAGGAAAGTCAGTGGTGTTGCCATCACATGTCTGGACAAACGTCGTCGCATCCTTGTACATATCCTTAATGAGGGTAATGTACTTAGTTGGGACTTTGTGCTTCTCCATGGCCCACCACATGATATTTCTCGGTACTTTGTCATATGTCTTCTCAAGGTCAATGAAGACCATGTGCAAGTCCTTCTTCTGTTCCCTATATCTCTCCATCAATTGTCGTATTAAGAAAATCGCCTCCATGGTTGACCTTCCAAGCATGAACCCAAATTGGTTTTGGGTCACACTTGTCACTCTTCTTAGGCGATGCTCGATAACCCTCTCCCAAAACTTCATCGTATGGCTCATCAGCTTAATCCCACGGTAGTTAGTACAACTTTGAACATCACCCTTGTTTTTGAAGATAGGTACTAATATACTTCTCCTCCATTCTTCCGGCATCTTGTTTGACCGAAAAATGAGATTAAAAAGCTTAGTTAACCATACTATTTCTCTATCTCCTAGGCATCTCCACACCTCAATGTGGATACCAGGGCCCATCGATTTACCTCCCTTCATCCTCTTCAAAGCCTCCCCGATCTCTACCTCCTGAATTCTCCTCACAAAACGTCTGTTGGTATCGTCAAAAGAGTCATCTAACTCAAGGGTAGGGCCCTCACTCTCCCCATTAAACAACTTGTCGAAATACTCTCTCCATGTATCCATGATCTCCTCATCCTTCACTAGCAGTCGATCTGTCCCATCCTTAATGCATTTGATTTGGTTGATGTCCCTTGTCTTCCGCTCGCGGATCCTAGCCATCCTATAAATGTCCTTCTCCCCTTCTTTCGTGCCTAGCCGCTGATACAGGTCATCATACGCCTTACCCTTTGCTACATTCACAGCTCGCTTTGCAACCCTCTTCACTAATTTATAGCCCTCGATGTTGGCTGCACTCTTGTCAAGGTGGAGACGCTTGAAACACTCCTTCTCCTTAATAGCCCTTTGCACCTCGTCATTCCACCACCAGGTGTCTTTCCCCTCCTGTTTGCCTCCCCTACTCACGCCAAACACCTCTGAGGCCACCTTCCGAACACATGTTGCCAACTTTAGCCACATGTCATCTGCGTCTTCTCCTTCTTCCCAAGGCCCCTCACCTAGCATCCTTTCCTTAAACGCTTGTGCCGCTTCCCCTCTAAGCTTCCACCACTTTGTTCTCGCAATCTTGGCATGTTTGTCCCGGTGGACACGTACCCGAAGACGAAAGTCCGCCACCACAAGTTTGTGTTGGGGGACAACACACTCCCAAGGTATCACCTTACAATCTAAGCAATCACGTCTATCCTCCCTCCTAGCAAGGATAAAGTCGATCTGGCACGAGTGTTGTCCACTACGAAACGTCACAAAATGGGATTCTCTCTTCTTAAACACGGTATTCGCTATCAACAAGTCGTAGGCTAACGCGAAGTTCAACACATCCTCCCCCTCTTGACTCCTGCTACCATACCCAAAATCCCCGTGCACTCGCTCGAACCCTACATTAGTCGCACCCACATGGCCGTTGAGATCTCCTCCTATGAAGAGCTTCTCGCTGGTAGGCACGGTACTAACCATGCTATCTAGATCTTCCTAGAACTGCATCTTGGTGCTCTCACTAAGGCCTACCTGAGGGGCATAGGCACTGATCACATTCAAAACCGAATCTCCAACTACCAACCGGATTAGGATAATCCGGTCGCCTTGCCTTCTAACCTCTACGACTCTATCCTTAAGGTTCCTATCAATCAAGATGCCTACATCATTCCTACCCGGAGTTGCTCCCGTGTACCAAAGCTTGAAGCCAGTATCCTCAACCTCCTTCGCCTTCTGGCCCTTCCATTTAGTCTCCTGAACGCATAGAATATTTACACGCCTCCTAATTGCTACATCAACTAGCTCTCGCAACTTACCCTTTAGGGACCCTACGTTCCAGCTACCTATACGAATCCTAATTGGCTCGGCTAGCTTCCTTACCCTTCGCACCCGTCGAGGGAAGTGCGAAGACCCTTGCTCATTTTTCACTACACCCGGGCATAGATATAGCGCGTCATTCAGGTGACGACCCGACCCTTGCTCACTTATCATCGTATCCAGGTCATGATACGGCGCGCCCTTGGGGGATGGCGACCCGGACCTTGCCCATTTATCACCACACCCGGATTCCGATGTAGCGCGTCGCTAAGAGGGTTACGCCCCAACGAGTTTCTTGTGGGTTTCAAATCCATTAGAGTGGCTATTTTTATGCTAGTTTGCCAAAACCTAACGCAATCCTCCTCCTTTATCCGAGCTTGGGACCGGCTATGCTGAGACGACTCAGGAGAGAGAGTCTTCCAGTCAGTATAGACGGAGTTTGCAATTTCAGTCAATCATACAAAAAATGTTGTTTACACTAGATCTTCAGCTAAAAATCATTTACAAAAATTTTGATCACATAGTTTCTCTCTGAATCATATATACCGACTCTTATCCGTATTCTTGAAAACATCAATTCAGTGCAGAAACTGAAATTTCCAATGGAGGATCATGCCCGGGGAGACAAGAACATGAGCTATTCGTGTAATGAAATCAAGGAAAACGCAAGAGAGGAGAGGACTGACAGTGATGACGACGCCACCGCCGGGCTTCTGGCCCAGGGCCAGTCCGAGCGGCTTGTCGACCTCCACCTCGATGTTCTTGGCGGCGGTCGACCTCGCGTTCACCTGCAGCAGCCTCCTCCGCCCGCCGCTTCTCCGGTGGCCGGCCGCCCACCTCGTGTCCACCAGCGACACCCCATGGAAGCCGCTCTTCTGCACCATAATCCATAAGAACATCAACAATGGCTACGATCAGAGGAAACAAACCAAACGGCAAGAACTGATGCATTCCTACTCACAGTTGAAGCCGAGATGACGGAAGGTGTCTGCAGCTGAGCTCTGACAGTGGAGCTGCGGCTGGGGAGGGAAGGGGCAGCCACGGAGGAGAGCGTGGCAGCCATGGTGTGGGGCTGCGAGGATGGTGAGGATGGTGGGAGGTGGTGGTGGTGGTGAGGAGCCGGAGGAAGGGGATGGGGCCATTTGGTTGGAGATCAGCACATGCTGTCTGTGGCTAAGGCAAGAGTGGTGCTCGTGGCATCTGGTCGTGTGGAAACTGTGAGACTGACACTGACATATGGGGACCCCATGCACTCTACCTTGATTGGCACGAGATGGCATTACAAGTAAGCTACCAAAAAGCACAAGTCACATGGAGGATCAAAAACTCTGAATGCTGATTTTAGGAACTGAAGCGATCCAAAAGTGATGCGTGACTTAAGAGAAACAACTGCAGGATCTCTAAGGTTCATATCCAAAACACAACTGTGTTTGTTACACGGTACATAGAATTCATAACGATTCTTGAATCATCAGATAGCATCCTGGTTGATTCCTGAAACACTTATCATCCCATATATGAGTAACATCTACCACACCCCTATACAGAAGATCCCATTGAGTGATCATCAGACAGGCTCAACCATCATTGTTCACGCACCCAATGCAGAATTCAGTTGGGTCAGCTGTAAAAAAACGTGCAAGAAATCGAACCAAAAGTGAGAATCATAATAGAACGAAACTGATGATACAATTGAGGAAAAAAAGGGAGAACAAACTTTATTGAGGGCATCTCTTGATGCGGTTGAATCCTCTCCTTTCTTCAGAAGTTCAATTTGAGCTCTCATGACATTGTTACCTTCTTCAACCTATGTGGTTAACAGGAAACAGCTCACTCAAACTATTCAAGATTTTTACCTAAAATCAAAATGCTAGCACAATGATACTAAATCTGACTGCATCTTGTAACATATTTTAGCAACAGAAATTACTATAGTCTGACAGTAGCCATCCTGCCACTTGAACAGTGGTGAAATGAACCAAAAATGTTCTTAGTTTCTTTTTCAAGAAAACAATACTGGAACCTTGATTTGATAATAAACTAAGTTTATCACAGCCATAGTCAACCAACAAAATACCTTTTTCAGTAAACCTGTCAAATGTTCAATTTCATCTTTCTTTGCCCTTGATACCTTTTCTTCGATTTCTTCAATGCTGGTCCTACAATTGAACGAACTATCATCTCAATAAACTACATTGGGTAACTTTGAACAGGGAACAAATCAAGGAATGATACGTTAAATTTGCCAAAGGAATATCTTCACCTACGTCCAAACCCCCCCAAAAAAGGACTCCAAGGCAAAGGATATGTTGCTTACTTCTCCAAAGCTAATGCATCCAGATTTTGCTCTTCATCAAAGTCATCTATCTTTTCAAGGGCAGCAGCAACCTAAAAGAATAAAAGTGATGATGTCGCACATCATAAAACAGAGTACCCCCTACCGTGCACACTCCAAGGTACCAAGGAGTATTACTTAAAACTAGCCTCTTAATTTACCAGGGTTATGACTTAGAATTTAAATACCTATTTTCTAGAAACAATACATGGATTTTGTTCTAATCCCAGGTGTTCTTAATGGCCTAGCTTTCCTGAAAGCATATCATTGTGAATCAATGGCTATTAACAAGCAGCACATGGTCATAATCACCTTAAAATTGTCTGCCCTATTTTCTCTATTGCTGTCCCAGAGACTAAAATGCTAAAACCCATTCACTCTCATGTCCAATTTGTGAGAAGCTACCAACTGCACAGTGTTTGCACTTCACCTTTCTTAGGAACGAATCTACTGCATTTGCTTCTCTGTTAAATTGGAAATGTGCCAATGGGGTTATGTGCTAGCATAATATGCCATTAAGAGCAAGAAGAATGTCTTCTTAAAAGAAATGGAGCAAGAATATGTCAAAGAAATGAAATGATTGGAAGAAACAAAAAAATACACAAGAATGCTGGGGCACCGTCTCCAGCTAACCTAATATATGATGTGGGACCATTAGTTTATGACTGCTGGATCGACAAAATGAGTTACTGAGGCGGAACATCTGAGTGGTAACCTTTGTCATTCAAACACTGAAGGCAGACGATAAGATGCAATTGAATTAAGGATTTAACAACAGATAGTACAGTTTTACCCCTTTGTAAATGATACAACTATAATACTTTGTGGTGCAAAACCAAATCCCAACCAACCCACCCCATTGAATTTAAAAGAATTCCCACAGTAAATGGTAGGTGAGAGCTCCATTTACATTTGCAGTGCTGTTATAAGCACAAGCATGCAGAAATGGTAAATGTCCACAAACTCTTAATAAACTAGAAAAAAATCTTTTGAAAATCCACAAACTGTGCTGAATATGCTGTTAACATGGTTGGGACACATTGATTTCAAAATTACCTGTCTTTCTTCGCAGACTTCGTCAAACTCCTCCTGCAGTATAAAGAACAAAATATGATAGACATACTGGATTCAATACAATGCTGGCACATGCAAGAAAGGAAGACAAATATATAATAACAGCAACAGGCTTGGCAAACATAACAGAAGCGATATCTGTATTGTAATTCAACAACGCATGCTTATATACAAGATACAAATTGTTAACTGTGCAAGTCAGCAGCAGAAAACATTGTGACTGACAGCAAGTCAGCGCCAGAGAGACAGAAAGGTTATAGAGGAAAGCAGACATTAGCAAGTAGGCTCAAAACATCAAGGCACTGTATAATAAACAGTTAACATAACATAACCATTAGCTCAGATTATGTTTTTAATCAATGGAGTGTCCTTGTTAGTTGTTAGTAGCACTATGAACTATGAAAAGGAGGTGTACATACGAAAACCAATGGTGCAAAGGCAGCAAATGTAACACCCGAGTGTTAAACTTGGGTTTAACTAGCTAACTAGTGATCCGATTCTCTCGGTTACAAGTCGAGTCACAAATCGACTCAAAACTCGATTTCAAATTCTAGAGCCAGAGGAACCCGGATACTCCGGGTTTGAATCCGGAAATTCCGGATTTACCCGGATACTCCGGATATTTTTCCGGATAGTCCGGATCTGAAGTGCTTAATCACGTGTTTTGGCCTTATGACTGTTCCCACACGTTAAAACACCGTTCACTTTTCCTCTTTCTCTCCCTCACGAGCTCTCACTTTCCCCCTTAGCCCTAAACTTCAAATCCTTCCTTTCAAATCCCTTCCCAAGACCAAGGAAGCTCCAATCAGCGTGGGGGATCATCTTGTCCAGGTATTCCACCATGGGGTGGCTTCGTTTTTGAGTTTTCTTGCAAGGAGAGCTTGCTCAAGGTACTAAGAGCTAGGGCAAAAAGGGATTGATCGATCTAGGGTGTTTAAAGCGATTTCTTTTGGGTCAATCATCTCCCTATGAACCATTCTATTAGAGCCTGAAAGGGTTTCAAATTTTGTGGGTTGGTTTTGCCAAAACCAAGATTTCAGTTTTTGGGGGCAAAAATGGTAGGAAACCCTGAAACTCTGGGTATTAACCCGGATACTCCGGAAAATCCGGATATTCCGGATATAAAATCCGGATATTCCAGGTTTTGCAGAATTTTGGACGTCGGGTTGTCTCGGGTAGTGGTGTGTGTATACGGTTTAGGCTTGTTTCAAAGTTACAAATCATAATCGCATTTCTCATATCATATGCATACGTGTAGCAGCCGCGACAGAGGGGGTGGTGTACGAGGTGGTTGCGGAGCCACAGGAGCCGCTGGAGCAGGCCCAGCAGGCAGAGAGGCGTGAGGATCCGGCCCAAGGCCCAGTTCACCACAGTACCGAGCAGCAGCCCGAAGGCAAGCCCCGGTGCACATCCTACTATTTTAAATTATGTCACCTATATATGTCTCTAATATTTGTGCATTAGGTTTAGAAATTGTTTGAAACCTTAGTTGCATGATTCCTAGGTTTTCCTGGGCCTTATACTAGTATGAATAGGTCGTTAGCACTGCTATGCTTAATAGGACTCGATAGAAATCGAGTGATAATTTTGTCACTCGTGAGATATAGGATGTCTTTGTATTACAGGATATGAATCATTATATTCAAGATGGAAGGTATGGGTTGGGAGACCTGATGTGGGAATGTGTAGCCCCATCTGTGTTGATTAAGGACCGTTCCGTTGTCGGCTGTGCTGATCGGGGATTGAACTGTACTAGCCGCATGCCGGGAGTAGGAGATAGTCGAAACTGGTAAGCCGAGTACTGCTTCGAATCGAAAGTACAGGAACCCGCACCCAACTCCTGGGGTGGTCGAGTAGTCGCGAAGAGTTGGGGATGCATATGTTTATTTTTGGTGGTCTCACGTTGAGCTCGGCTGACCATATGTCGTTGGGCTGGTTCCTGTAGTTCGAGGCGGGAAGGAGAAAGGTTGGTGCGTGGGGTCCGACGGGGCTTTTGCATGCCGTGTTGGTTAGGTCCACCTTGCAAGGTTAAATCGGATCGATTCGCCGTGTCTCGCGGTCATGAGAGTCTTAATCTCTTGGTCACATCGTAGCAAGGAAATGAATTAAAAGAGATGAGATGCGGGCTGATATTATCTAATTATTGATTTGTTCACCATGATTGCTGTAGATTTGCAAATCATAGAGGATTAGTAAATTGTTTACTTTATATTGAAGCTAAAATATGGAAAAATAAGGACTCACTTGTAATTGTTCTTTTCCGCAAAACCAACCACTAGCCAAAAAGCTTGCATGTCTAGAATATGTGGGCTAAGTATACCCAATAGATGGGTAAGTCTTGCTGAATATTAATATACTCAGGGTTTGTTGCCACAATTCTTTCAGGACACCCAGACGTTGACTTCTGCCCCTGCTGTGTCAAGTTCATCTGCCGGGATGCAGAGGGGTGGGAGGTGGTGGAGCGAGACCCTTAGGTTAGGGGATTGTCGGGTTGTACACTTGAGGGCAGAGTGTTCAGCCTTTCTGTTTTGCGCAGACCGGTCTGACCGGTCCGTGGGACCGGTCTGGCCGGTGGTGTCGGCAGGGTAGTGCCGACCGGTCCAACCGGTTGGGTGTACCGTTCTGACCGGTCATGGTTAATCAGGGCTTTTGCAGGCTAGTGTAGTTGTAAGATCTAGTCTATTCGAACTTCAGTACATCGGTTGTAAAGTTTGTAAATTATGCAACTCTTGTAAATTATATGTATATTTGAACTCGGGTTATAAAATCTAATGTTTTGTACTCATATGGTGTTTGTATTTTTAAGTATTATGTTGTGCTTGTACCATCTGCGCCCTCCTTCGCGTGTGACTACCGGTGATGTTTCGATCGGGTCGTGGGTTGAGAAAGGATCGTCAAATTAAGCCATTAAGCGAATGTGCCTGATGTGTTCAAATGACGGCCATTACGCTTAATTAGAGTTTTAATTTGGCGGTTCCGTCACAGCAAAGTTGTGTAAAGAAATCTTCATTGTAGAATTACATGTATTTGAAACAAAATTCGACTGTTAATCTGATATTATTCAGGAAGGGGACCCTTCAGGAATTGAGGGAGTGATGAAAGAGAGGGCTGATACGAGTTGAAAGAAACATTTATTGTTCAAGGTAAAGCTAGATCCTCCCCAACTGCCATTGTATGCAATTGCAGATACAAAATTTCCTTAGAAAGTTAGTGTGCAATCTTTCCATTCAACTCATATTTTTAAAAATTCCATTCAATCTTTCCTCCTTTATAATATCAGGGAACTGAAAGCAGCCTGGTGCAAAAGGGTACCTCTATGTTGGCATGCATAGCCTTCATCACCTGAAAAACACACACACAAAAAAAATGAATAACTGTACAGGAAACACACTAGCTGGAAACGAAAACTGAACTTTACACGCGATTGAAATTGGTAGGCATTAATCGTATTGGGGCCGAAGGGATAAGGTCGCGCTACAGTACAAAGGCGTCTCCTTCCAGGCGACTTCGAGGCGACTCCGTCGCCGGCGTCGATCTCGCTGGCTGGCCTCTCCTCTGCTTGCCTTTTAGGCACCGGAGGAGTTGGAGAGACAGCAGATCGACGCCCGGCGGTTGTAGTTCAGTAGGTTTGAGGTAGGTATGTAGAATAGTGTAGTTGTCTAGAGGTTAAATAATCTGTGTTCTCCGGGTGATGCTGTCCATGGCGGCTTCTCGCCGGATTTGGAGCTTGCTGAGGGTGCAGTCAGCGACGACGCCGTGGGATGTTGCTGCAGCATCTGTTGTTGGCGACTCCACCCTCTCTAGGTGGGACTTGGATAGGGTTCGCCGGGAGGGGCTTCCTCTGTGGCTTGTTTTCCTGGGTGGCGTCGACGCGGCGAAGGCGGCGGCGTCGCTGGGGGAATGTTGTCTCCAGGCTTCTTCCTCGCTCCGGTGGCGCTTCCCTCCGGCGTCGGCGGTGGAGTCGTGGAGTTTTGAGCTGGAGGTCGGGACTGGAGCTTCTTCGCCTTGGTCAGGTGATGTTGCTGCTGGTCTCCTACTTCTTCAAGAGTACGGAGCATGCTTTAGGGTTGGTGGGCGGTGGCCGGCTGTATCTGAGCCAACCTTTCCTCGGCGGCGACGGTGGTCGTCACTGGCGAGCTCAGATCCAGGAGCTGAAGGAGGCAGGGCGCGGCCCCGGTCGATGGGCGACCGCCGACGACTTCTTCAACTTCGACTCCTCTCAAAGCCAGCGTGCGATGGGTATTCTTCAGCTCAAGGGGGTGCTCGTCTTCCTCTCCGGTGGCGGTGGCTGGTGGCGAGGAGGGCGGCCAGAGGAGGTTTGCGGAAGATCCAGGAGCATATCTATAATTTTTGTTTTGGTTGGGTCTCTCGCGACATTTGGTTGGTGTAGCTGTTCCTGTATCCTGTCCGTGCGTGTCTGTATCCGTATTTCCAGCTGTATGTTTTCCTAAACTAGAAATACTGATGCATATTATCAAAAAAAGAAAAAGAAATTGGTAGGCATTGCCAGGATTAACTGATTTGCAAGCTATTTGTAAACCCTAACTAGTGGATTGGGAATACTATTCTGGAGTAGACGAGGAGACTCACGCGGGTGAGCATTCGGTACAGACGCTCCCTCTCAGCATCCGTGAACGACGGGAAAGCCCTGTTGACAACCTGAAACGCCGCAACAGCACGATTCAACCAACCAAAGCGCCACAGGAAATTGAAAGGATGGAATCCCCGTCCAGGATCCGAGCTCCAGGAGCCGAGGAACGGAATGGGGGAGCGCGCGGACGAAACCGTCAGTTTACCTCGCGGGAGCACGCGGTGAGGAGGCACCTGGAAGCGCTCTTGAACGACTTTTGGAGGGCGTCGAACCTCCCCGGCGCCGCGGGGTCCATCGGCGGCGGACTCCGGACTCCGGCGGGGAGGAGACGGTGGGAGGAAGCCGCTGGAGGGTGGTCGAGAGGGAGGGGGAGGGGAGGGGATGACGCGGCGGAGGAGCGCGGCAGCAATGGCGGCTTGGCTTGGCTCGCCGCGGAGGGAGGACGAAGAGAGGCGGCGACGGCGAGGCTCTCCTTTCGAATTCGGAGAGCGGCGAAATGGTTGCTTGCTTTGGAATCGGACGTGTGGAAGGCGTGAATGGGCTGGTAGTTGGGCTGCTACCGAGATGGACCCAAGTAGTATTTGGGCCAATGTTTTTTTTGAGTGGGAGTATTTGGCCCAAATGAAACACATTCGGCACGAAAAGGCTTTTGAACGGCCCACTTTGCTGCCTTAAAATCCACCCAGAGACTACTAGTGCGTTTTTTTCATTTCTATATTAAAAAATAAAAAAATCAAAAATATATGTTGTTTTTGTAAAATTTCAAAAATGGGGACCTGTCGCCCGTGTAGTAGGCGACAGAATCTATATGTAATTTTTTTTACAGATAGGTCCCTATACAGAAACGTTGCGCTATGGGGGGACCGCCCCCCGGCGACAGGGGCCGGTCGCCCCCCACAACGGCGACAGGAGCTTTGGGGGCCGGTCGCCCCCCACAATGGCGACAGGAGCTTGGGGGGCCGGTCCCCCCCGAGTGACAGGGAGGCCGATCGCCCCCCCCCCCCCATCGGGCGATCGCCTCCCCCTCCTCTATATAAGCCGTGAGGTCCTATTTTCTCCTCATTTGAGCCCAAAAAATCCAGAAAAAATCCAGAAAAAAAAGAGAGGGTGAGGAGAAGTGAAGCGGCGAAGCCCTGCCGGATTGCGGCCTTTTCATCTTCCGATGAGTAAATTTGAGTTATGTTTTGTTCGATTTAGCTTATGTATTGTTCCATTGCTATTATAGAGTAATATGATTTAATTAGTACTATACTAGAACCATTTAATTACGAAATATAATTTAAAAACTATTAGAGATGAATTAGATTTGGAATCTAATTGCACATATTTATTATTATAATTTAAGTACTATTAGCGAAGTATTTCTAAAGTAGTTATGAATTAGAGTAGAAATATTTTTAGATCGCATACCTCGTATATTTTTCTATACAGAGCGGTCGATAAATTGAATCTTAGTTTCGACGAATTAGATTTTGAATCTAATTGCATATGTTTATTATTATAATTTAAGTACTATTCGAGACGTATTTGTAAAGTAGTTATGAATTAGAATAGAAGTATTTTAGAATCGCATACCTCGTATATTTTTCTATACGAAGCTGTGCATAAATTGAATCTTGATTTCAACGAATTTGAGTGTCATCACTTAGTTATGAATATTTATATGTTGTAGCTAAAATCCGTACTTAGTTTGTACAGATTAGTGGACAATGTAGTGAAATAAAGAATATGACTCGATAAGTATTCCGTGATGTACAGATATGTCGAGCAAGATGCAGTTTCAAGTGTTTTTTTGTGACTACAATGTTTTGTATGGACGAAATGGACTACAATTTTGGTTCTATATATAAGTGGCTACAGCGTGGTTTCCGTGTTGATCCAGACTCACATGTGATGACCGTCCAGGCTCCTGTGAACTAGGAGGTCGAAGGTGAATTATGAGAATTAATGATGATAAACAGCACACATGACTGGCGGAAGTATATGGAAGCAGCTTTAGAGCGTAGGTGGCCTCTGATCCTTTTGGTTCAGACTCGAGCGAAAGCACAACATCAAACCCAACATGGTGAAGATGAAGCAACTCCGAGTACACAACGAGAGGCAGTTTATGTTGACGAACATACATCAGAAGACTTAGTGAACCATAACATCAGACCACAGGGCCTCGCTGACGAGGGAGAGCGGATACATAGCATCGTTGATGAGATGGAGGCAGAAGACCAGGCCGCAATGGAGATGGAAGAATATGATTGCTCATCTGATGACGAGCAGTACTTACTGCCAAAACAGTGGAAGGAGCATGGTTTTGGCGTGCCTGTTGTAGAAGATGTACGACATCAGGAGTGGGAGTACAGAAACAATGAGGTAGTGCAGGTTGCTACCTATCCTAACATTGAAGCTATTAAAGATGTTGTGAAACTATGGGCCGTATCTTTGAATAGAGAATTTAGAGTCGTGAAGTCAGGTCGTAAAGAATATGAGGTAAAGTGTGTCAACGATGGCTGCCCATGGCGAGTACATGCATTGAAGGGAAAATGGAAGTCGAACTGGAAATGTTCTATTGTGACAGAGCATACATGTTTGATTTCAGAAGTTCAGCAATCGCATCGCAACATTTCATCCGACTTTGTGGCAAAACAAATGTATGGGCTGATTATGGATAACCTAAATTATAAGCCAAAAATGATTGTTCGACATATTGAGCAAACTTACCAATACACCATCAGTTATTTGAAGGCATGGTGGGCTAAACAAAAGGTGTTCGAGATGAGGTTTGGCACATATGAGGCATCATATGATAACCTGCCTCGTATGTTGTCCCAAGTTGCAGCTAGGAATCCTGGTCATGCGGTGTTGTCGTGCCTTCTCTCTTGTGGGAATTGTTGAGTTCATCATGTATGGATGCATGAAGTATTTCAGAGAGCGGTATATGGCTGCTAGCATAAACATCAACAACCCTCAGATTCAGTTCTATAGAAAGAGTAACAGAATACATGAAAGAAAAGATAGCAAAGGCCAAACAGCACCGCGTCATCTCAACAGGTACAATGGAGCATAGATTTGAGGTTTTGTGCAAGGATAGAACAGGTCATGGCATCCGTCGACACAGGGTGGTCCAAGAGACTTTGATTAGACTCGATGGCAGTACCTCCTGCTCCTGCATGAAGCCTATGTTATTGCATTTGCCATGCTCGCACGTCATTGCGGCCTGTGCAGAGTCGGGGTTGCAGCCAGGAATATTTGTTTCACCGTACTTTAGCAAGGAGGCAGCTACAAGCACCTGGGGACATGAGATATATGGGATTAGCATAGTAGGATCTTTCATTGTGGACAATGAGCCTAAGACTTATGTTCCTAACCCAGATGCTAAGAAAGGTAAAGGCCACCGCCAGACACGTCGTATTCGGAATGACATGGACGAGTCGGAGGCAAGCAAGGCTCAAAAGCATTGCAGCCAATGCGGAGCTTTAGGTCACAACTACAAGAAGTGTCCTCAGAATGCACTTCACGATGACGCTGAAGCGGGTCCTTCCGGAAATCCCACAGATGGAGCACCTCCTACGTTCAGACCACCATTGGCGAAAATTGCTCGTGGAAGGCACTCGGTGTCATGATCCAACATTGTTTATCCATCCTTCTGTAGCTATGTATTCCTGTATTGATGATATGTGTACCTAAGTAATAAGAGAACAGAGCTTCGATGTATTCAACAGAACGTATTAACTCTCTGTGTACCTATGTAGTAATCATGCGTCGGCTTTTGTACGAAACCTTTGTCTTATCTTGTATCGAACCTTTTTTCCATTTATTAATGTAGGTATGGATTCGTTGCTAGATCCAGTTATCGACTCGAGCCACCGGTCTTTCTTCACAGCAGTTGAGCACAGAGCACTCCAAGTGCTACGTCCTCGTCCACCAGCGGAGATTGTCTCTATACACCCGGATTGGGTTGACAGGTATGTACTGAAATATTATAGTTCGTTTCATTTCTTTACTCCTATTTCCATATTAACTTTTCTTTTTTCGGTAAAATATTTTAGGTTACACAAGACAGGTCTACTGACTCTAGGCCGTCTTGTGGAGGGTGGGCTTTTTAAGCTCGACCGATCCCTCCTGACGGCGCTCGTCGACAGATGGAGGCCGGAGACACACACGTTCCACCTTCCGTGCGGAGAGATGGCTCCGACGCTGCAGGACGTGGCCTACCTGCTCGGTCTCCCTATCGTGGAGGGGGGCTGTAGGTCCGTGTGTGGTGCCTTCTTCGTGGAAGGATGATCTGGAGGACCGTTTTGCCCTGGTACAGCGCGTGGAAGAAGCGGGGCCGATCATGCCGCACCCGCGAGCAGCAGGCCCTTCCAAGACCTGGTTGCTACAGTTTGCAGTACGTATTCTATTCATATTTATGTTTAATTTTTATAATTTATATGATTCTTTGTCAGCTGGAACCCTCCATCTTATTTGTTTATGCAGCCCACCCAGTTGGATCCGGATGCCGACGAGAACAGTGTGACCAGATCCTTGGAGGCCTATCTGCTTTGGTTGTTCGGTTACATCATGTTTAACAACACACATGGCAACTCGGTGGACAGGATTCTCATCCCGTATGCACGGGAGATTGCGGATGCGGACGAGGACTTACCGCCCTACAGCTGGGGTTCGGCGGTACTTGCCGCCACGTACTGTGGACTCTGCGACAGCTGTACTAAGACACGTGGGGAAGCTATCCTGACAGGGTGGCCACTACTGCTTCAGCTTTGGTCCTACGAGAGGCTAGCGGTTGGTCGCCCCATCGTCAGCCACGCGCCTTATCACGAGGCTCTGTACGGCGATCTCGAGGACAACAGACCCACGATGGGGACTCTCTAGAACTAGCGTCAGGTACGTTCGTCAAAATTCTTCTTTTCTTATGCATTGGTACACCATACATTAAGCATACCTTACTGTTACCTTTTGGTTGTGCAGAGGTCATGGGCGCATGCGCAGGTTAGACGCGCATGTCCTGAGTTTGTTCAGGAGCTCGACATGCTGACGCCAGAGGACGTTGTCTGGAAGCCGTACAGCCCAGACGCTGTGGCCACCCGTGCACCAGGAGGCCTGTCTTCGCACTGCTCTGCAAATGCGGGCATGTGGCTTACTACAGCCGTCCTGGTATATGACTTCGCGGTTGAGGAGCATTGCCCCTAGAGAGTCATGAGACAATTTAGGCAGCGCCAGGAGTTTCCGGAGCCCACCGCGTTGGAGCTTGTTAGTCGCCACGACCACATGTATTTCTAAACGTACTTGGATCATACATTCGTATCGAATCTAACAATTCTTCGTCAACAACATTTGCAGGTTGTCAAGAAGTGGCATGCCGTGCTCAGCCATTTGGCTCACCATGATGGAGCCGTGGGTGGACAAATGGGCGCATGCAGATGAGCACTTGGTCGATCCGACAGGACCACACACAGACAGCTCCTTTAGGGCATACCTGACTTGGTACTTACCGCGAACTCGGGCTCGTATGGTTTATGTTGACACTAACCCGCAGGCACACGAGGCGAGTCCTCAGGATGACTATGCCCATCACCACGCGGAGGCACTAGCAGGCGCGGTGAGTTTATTCATCATGTTTCCTTATACATAATTCATAAGATAATTCATGTGGCACTAAATGTCCCTTTACTATATCATTCGCAGTTTCGTCTTTGCAACATTATGGAGGCGGACTGCACGAGTTACCTGATGAGGGTATGTCACGGATCCGCTATGACCCAGACTGAGCAGGCAGATGCATGGTCGAGGACTCGAGACCATCTGCGTTCAGTACTGCACAACTTGGGGAGCCGTGTGCAGTATGAAGAGAGTCACGGATCGTCCCAGGCCTCGTCGTCGTTCCAGTGTCCAGCTTCCACACACGAGACAACCTTTCAGCCAGATCTGCCACACCAGTACTTCAATACTGGAGGTAATGTATATACCTCTTTTCAATCAAATGAATTGATGTTATACATTTACTAATATCACAAATAGGATATGGTCCCTCTTCTGCGTTCGGCCATACTGGCTATTGGGGCCAGCAAGGATCTCAGTTCGTTCCACAGCAGGGGATGGGAATGTTTGGAGGGCTACCACCAGTTGGGGGACCGTACTCAGGGATGGGACCACTGACACACACACACACACACCACCCTACACAGGTTAGTTTATGTTTCTTATTTTACTTTCTACATGTTATGACGAGTGATAGGAGTATACACTAATATCCTAATTTCAATCGTAGGATTCTATCCAGATGCGGGCGTCAGACCTTCCTCCTTCTTACGACCTGGTACAAAACAATCTCTCAATACACTCACTATATTTGTAACAAAACATATGTTGATTTACTTTTATATGTTACGCAGGGTTCGTCTCGGACACGTTCGTTCCAGATAACGCTGGCGTGACCTTAGAGGAACTCAACAACTTGACTTCAGAATCACCTAGCGAGCTAGGTGATCCCGATATCTTGGGACCTTCTGTAGGGTCGAGATGGCAGACTAGAGGGGGGGTGAATAGTCCTTTCTAAAACTAATTGCGCCGGCTAACCGAAACTTATGCGGAATTGAAACTATTCGCTTAGCCAAGACTTCACCCCTCTAACTATGACTCTAAGGCACCTCCAAAAAGATCCTACACAAAGCAAATGGAGTGCCAAGCTAGCAAGAGCTCTCCTAACAATTCTAATGCTGTCGGTACCCCAGAACTGGGGTACCCCCTCTTGCTGTGTCTAGGCAAGAGCCTTAGTAGTCATCCTTGACTACAACCAGACAGCCGGACCCCTGCGGTCCGAAGTCCTGTCCTCCCGACAATGGTCCGGACCCGTTCCACGGCCGGGGAAGGTCCGGGGAGAGACAGGCGCTCAAGCGCAAGCAGCCAGGGCTCCGGACCCCCCGAGGAGTCCGGACCCCCGCGGGGTCCCGGACCCCTCATAGGGTCCCGGACCCCCAGCATAGCAATCGGACCCCCCTCCAAGGGAAGATTTCGACGTCCCGCCTCAGGATGGTCCGGGGCCGACACGTGTATGAGGCCCTTGGTCTCCATATTGAGGTCCACCTACCTTCGCATTCATTGCGGTAGGTGGACGTCCGCATTGATATAGCAGAAGCCGAGGCGTTTGACTAGCCAGGGGACACTATTGATCGCGTATTACCAAGGTAGTGGGGGCATTGGCGCCGCCCACGCCGCGTCTGCCAGTCTGCCGTAATAGATGGATACGACGGCTCGGCTTCGCCCTTTATGACGCTGCATAATAGCCTCAGCAGGCCACGCCGCAAGCTACGCTACTCCAACGGGCACCTAGCTGACGGGACAAGAGAAGACCCCCCTGTGTCAGAGGAGCAGCAGTACGCATATCAGAGGAAAGATTCGCTACCACTGTAGCCACAGTCACGTTGGGCCCACCTGTCGGGGCATCAACGTTCTATGTATCCGCTCCCCCTTGATCTATAAAAGGAGGGGGCGCCGCTAGAAAACCTCAGGCTGCGCAAGAGCCAAGGCCAGCAGAGGATAGGTTGATACACACCACCAAGAACAATACATCTCCCAGTGGACGTAGGGTATTACGCTCCGGCGGCCCGAACCACTCTAAATCGTGTGTTCTTGAGTCCTTGTCCCAGCATAGATCCAGCCCCATCGCCTAGTACTTCCCCGAGTACTCCCTCACTGGGAATAGGCGGGTGCGTTCCGCCACCCGGCTGTGGGTACCCCTAGAACCCCCACAACATTTTGGCGCCGTCCGTGGGGACGACAGGCGTTGGCTGGATCTTCGGGCTTCTGGGCCGTGTTCATCCTCTGCAACGACGAGCAAAAAGATGAAGGAAGGCAGGGCCACACTCACTCCACCTGTCTTGGCACCGGCGCGGCAACGCCCTCGGTGCGGCGGCGCACGACAGCGACGCCTGCTGTGTGTCGCCACTGCGACACCTCGGAGCCGGCGTAGCGGCGCACAGCGGAGGCGCCGCTGGGCGCTGCTGCCCCTACGTCGACTCAAGGTTTTCTCTCAAGCAACGGCCACACCTCCTCTGCGGTGGCATGGTGTCGGCTCAAGGCTTCCTCTCAACATGGAGCCTGGAGCCGACGGCCATCCCGGAGGAAGTGGACCGTGTCGTCCTGCCGTCTCCAGCACCGGAGATCCACCTCAGCGTTGCTCGGTGCTGCTGCAGACAGGACCCCGCCGCCTCGCGCGGGGGCCCCTGGCGCTAGCACCAAGGACAAGCCGGCGAACGACCGCACTTCTCCACGCGTCGCACCGGTCCATCTGCTGCGCAAGGGCTCTGGTTTCCATCGGCAACGGCGACGACAGGGGGAGGGGGCCTCTTCCATTCAAAGCCAAAGAATTTGTCTCATGCCATGTAAGCATGTGACAGCTCTTAGGCAAGGAGGGGTCCCCCGAGCTCCCGAGGTGATGCTGGATGATGCGGTTCAGGCACGTCCAGGACGCCTTCACCTCCAAAGAAGAACACGCTGTATAGCATGCAGCCGTAGGTTACTCCTAAGAAAGGAATGAGAGATTTTCTCCTTTGTAATAGCGTGGCGTCTACGTGTGTGTCCAGAGCGGTCAAGGTCCGACCTTGTAAACCCGACCTCTGGCCCTATCACACAAACAGGCAAAAGCGGTCCGGAGCGGTGGAGGTCCGACCTCGTAATCCCGACCTCCGATGTATACCGTGACAACCACAATAATAAAGGAGATTTTCTTTCTCAGTTTTACCTAGGCTCCACCCTGATTACATTTATTCGCTTTGGTTTAACTATTCTTTCCTCTTGACCGGAGTTTCCCTTATTGCTAACAATCCAAGTTAAGTTGCTGACTTGTGGTCAGGCGAAGACACCCCTTCTAGCTGGAAGGCAGTCCGGACCCCTAAGGACCTGCTCTGGAGAAGTGGTATTTGTATCCTGGGGTAGAGAAGCTCCACGTGGCTTAGCCTGGTAATGTACCCTAAGTTTACGTACTTCACTACCCTGTTACAAGTACTCTAGTATCCAGGACTGCTGTCTTTAGAGGTCCCGGGATCTCTTCTAGTATAAGGCTTGGTTTCTTTGCACCTTACTATGAGGTCCGGTAACATGCTTCATCGGATTGTCAGCAACGGTCGCTCCAAGTCCACTCCGGTGGCCCGCTCCGGCGGAGACCGCTCGCCACGGTCGCTCCAAGTCCACTCCGGTGGCCCGCTCCGGCGGAGACCGCTCGCCACGGTCGCTCCAAGTCCACTCCGGTGGCCCGCTCCGGCGGAGACCGCTCGCCACGGTCGCTCCAAGTCCACTCCGGTGGCCCGCTCCGGCGGAGACCGCTCGCCACGGTCGCTCCAAGTCCACTCCGGTGGCCCGCTCCGGCGGAGACCGCTCGCCACGGTCGCTCCAAGTCCACTCCGGTGGCCCGCTCCGGCGGAGACCGCTCGCCACGGTCGACAAAAGCCGGGTCCGGGAAGTGGTGCTTGCTCCCTGAGCGATCCGAAGTCTGTGTAGCCGCTTAGCTTGGTTCCGTACCCTAAGCCTACACCTTCGTTGCCCCATGGAGAGCGCTCTAGTACCTAAACCTGGCAACAGGCATACCGGCCTCAGGGGTCCGGGATGCCCGCACTCTCCAAGAGCACACCAACGCAATCAAGTTGCGTAGGAACACATCACGGTGGTGGCCCCACCCGCGGGTTCATACCTTTCCCGAGGTGGGCCCGGGGGCCACTGTCGGTACCCCAGAACTGGGGTACCCCCTCTTGCTGTGTCTAGGCAAGAGCCTTAGTAGTCATCCTTGACTACAACCAGACAGCCGGACCCCTGCGGTCCGAAGTCCTGTCCTCCCGATAATGGTCCGGACCCGTTCCACGGCCGGGGAAGGTCCGGGGAGAGACAGGCGCTCAAGCGCAAGCAGCCAGGGCTCCGGACCCCCCGAGGAGTCCGGACCCCCGCGGGGTCCCGGACCCCTCATAGGGTCCCGGACCCCCAGCATAGCAATCGGACCCCCCTCCAAGGGAAGGTTTCGACGTCCCGCCTCAGGATGGTCCGGGGCCGACACGTGTATGAGGCCCTTGGTCTCCATATTGAGGTCCACCTACCTTCGCATTCATTGCGGTAGGTGGACGTCCGCATTGATATAGCAGAAGCCGAGGCGTTTGACTAGCCAGGGGACACTATTGATCGCGTATTACCAAGGTAGTGGGGGCATTGGCGCCGCCCACGCCGCGTCTGCCAGTCTGCCGTAACAGATGGATACGACGGCTCGGCTTCGCCCTTTATGACGCTGCATAATAGCCTCAGCAGGCCACGCCGCAAGCTACGCTACTCCAACGGGCACCTAGCTGACGGGACAAGAGAAGACCCCCCTGTGTCAGAGGAGCAGCAGTACGCATATCAGAGGAAAGATTCGTTACCACTGTAGCCACAGTCACGTTGGGCCCACCTGTCGGGGCATCAACGTTCTATGTATCCGCTCCCCCTTGATCTATAAAAGGAGGGGGCGCCGCTAGAAAACCTCAGGCTGCGCAAGAGCCAAGGCCAGCAGAGGATAGGTTGATACACACCACCAAGAACAATACATCTCCCAGTGGACGTAGGGTATTACGCTCCGGCGGCCCGAACCACTCTAAATCGTGTGTTCTTGAGTCCTTGTCCCAGCATAGATCCAGCCCCATCGCCTAGTACTTTCCCGAGTACTCCCTCACTGGGAATAGGCGGGTGCGTTCCGCCACCCGGCTGTGGGTACCCCTAGAACCCCCACAACAAATGCCAAGCCACACAAGTCTAAGCACTAGTACTTCACAAATCGGGGGAGCTCCTACACAATTCTAATGAGCAAAAGCACAAAGCCAAACCTAAGCTCACTAGATGCTCAAGGACAAGGATATACAATCCAAATCCAAGAGCTCAACTTGCTTAGCTACACAATCTAAGCAAGAGCAACTAATTAAGCTACACAAGCTAACTAGTTACACTAGAGAGCAACTACACAAGCATAAGATATAGATGAATGTAAATACAAGGCTTGTGATATGGAGAATGCAAACCACCGAGAAGAGTAGACAAAATTGACACGGTGATTTTTATCCCGAGGTTCACTTGGTTGCCACCAAGCTAATCCCCGTTGAGACAAGCTCCAAGGTTGCCGCCGATCCTCTTGCTAGTGGTGACTCTCAAGTCACACTCTCCCACGTGGAGTGCTCACACCGAGCTCTAGCACATGATCCGGCCGAACCACTTGTTGCTCTTCAAGTCTCGCTCAACTAGAGTTGCTCTTCGCGGCTGCCGCGGGGTGAGCACAATACCCCTCACAATCTCTTCTCCGGAGCACCGCACAATCTTCTTGCGGGCTTCAACGGAGCCTCTTGCCACCAAGCCATCTAGGAGGTGAAAACATCCAAGAGTAACAAGCACACCGGCTTGCAACACGATCACCTAGTGCCACTCGATGCAATCTCTCAAAGCAATCGCACTAGAATCGCTCTCTCACTCGATCGGATGATTACTATCAAGTTAGAGTGAGTAGAGGGCTCTCAAGCACTCCCACACATGGACACAAAGTCCCCAAGGTGCTCAGCCCCTTCAAATGGCCGGCCACACCCTCTATTTATAGAGGGAGGCCCCAAACTAGCCGTTACACTCAAATCCCGTGAAAACAGAGTTTTCGCGGACTGTCCGCCTCACAAAAACCGGACTGTCCACCATTCAAAACCAACGGCTAGAACTGCAATGATTATGTGTCAGAGTCGACCGTTAGAGCCCCGGGCGGACTATCCGCACCCCTGGGGCGGACCGTCCGCGGTTCAAAACTTCGAACCAACCGATTTGCAAACGTCTCTGACTAAATCTGGAAGTGACCGGCGGACTGTCCGCTCCCCAGGGGCGGACTATCCGCCGTTCAAAACGTGAGCACACACAGAAACCGCAGTGTTTCTGTCCCAGAATTTTCAGTAGGAGGCGGACCGTCCGCCCCCAAGGACCGGACCGTCCGCAGTACATTTTGGACACCCAAGACAGAACTACCAAGTTTCTGCGCCCGTTTCAGCTTTTAAAGGCGGACCGTCCGCCCCCATGGACCGGACGGTCCGCAGTTCATTTTGGACCACCAACAGAGCCAAAAACAGTTCTGTTCGAGCACATCCGAGATAACAACGGACCGTCCGCCCCCTAGGAGCGGACCGTCCGCAGGTCTATTTCCAGCAGAAATGTACTTTGGTAAAAAGGTCATAACTCTTAGCTCCAATGTCCAAATTTGGTGATTTTGGACTCTATGGAAAGCTTATTCAGAGGGCTACACAACCCAACTGAATATTTGATCCAAAACACAATGAATCAAAGCATTATTTCACTCCAAGAACCAGCCTAATCTCCGAAGAACACCGAAAATCCTTTCTTGCTTCTCCAAGTTGATAAACATCAACTCCAACTGTTTCTCCTTTGCAAATGTGCCAACACCACCACGTGAACCACCATGTGCATGTGTGTTAGCATTTCACAAATGTTTTCAAAAGATTTTCACTTGATCTCACCACGCCACTTGATCCTAGCAACATCGCAATGTTAGATCGTTCAAGTGGCACTAGATGACCGATATGCAAACAAGTTTGCCCCTCTTGATAGTACGGCTATCTATCCTAAATCCGGCCATGCACTTCTCTACACAACCTTTGACCGGTGAAATGAAATGCCCTACAAGTCATACCTTTGCCTTGCGCATTCTATTTCATCTTCCCAAATATTGATGCCACACAAGCACCAAACTACATCAAGCCTTTTGATCATCATCATGAGTCAACACTTGACTTGATCTTTCTTAAGTGATATGATCTACTCCATATCATCACATGATCTCTTTGGTCCATCGATCTTGACCTTGCTCGCTCTTCACCGTTGCCTCGGCCCATCGGCGCCAAGTCTTGCCCAAGCTTCACCGCCTCGCGGTCCCTCGCTTCAAAGCCTTGACTTGCCCCTTCTCCATTGCAACCAGTTCATCAAGCAAAGCCTTGTCTTGATCTTCTCCACTTTGGTCACATAACTCCATGTCATGTCTCATATGCAATGAGCTCCTCGATCACACTATATGAGCATAGCATCAAACCTTAGTCATTTCTCCTCCATGGCACATGTTGCTCATACTAGTGTCTTTGTGTGGACTAATCTCCTGTGTATCTCAACATAAACACTTATTAGTCCACCTAAGTTATCACTCAATTACCAAAACCAAACAAGGGCCTTTCAATCTCCCCATTTTTTGTAATTGATGACAACTCTACAAAGATATGGAAATTAAGCATATTCCAAGCTAGCACTTCACACATGTGTAAATAGCTAACTTGGTTTGGATTTTATGTTTCTTATCCACCATTAAGACCACTTGTAAAAGATTGGATAAGCACCATAAAAATCCGACTTGGTAGTGATAACTCCCCCTACATGTGTGCTCAAGAGATTTGGTTTTAAACTCACACACATGCGTAAATATAAAATTTGTGGGATTGTTATCACTACTAAGTGATGCTAAGGTATATAGGATAAACGTTTGAAGCGTGATACCAATTTGAGTTGCATCCTTGAAGTTCATTCCTTAGCATCAATGAGTAACTAGACATTCATCAAAAACTCATGATACCTCATGAGATCAACAATATTAGCAAGGCTCTTGATTCACTTGTAAAAAAATGTCTAGCTACAATCTATGCATGCTAGTTATCAAATCATCAATCAAGTTCTATGACTAGCATACATCACACACAAGCAATGCATATATAAATTTTAAAACTTATGCAAATGCAAGCAAGCACATGAATATGCACATATCAAATGCAAACAACCAAGTTCATGAGCTTGCTCCCCCTACTTGTGTGCTCCTCTTGTCCAAGAATATTGATCCTCCTCAATATTGCTCCTCTTGATCCATGTACATGATCGCACTCTCATCTCATCTCCCACTTAGTCATCCAAGGATAATTCATATCTTTGTTCATTCCTCTCCCCCTTTGTCATCAATGACCATAAAAGGGCCGAAACCACATGAAATTGTCCATGTGAAGATCAATGGCTACCACTTGAAGTTGTACCTCTTGTACTTTTAGGGTTACCACTTGAATACCCCTCGTAGGTAATCATATGAAGCGCTTGTGGTTTGATACAAAGAGTTGGACTTAGGTAGATGGTTGAGTCTTGAATCTTCATTTTTGATAGATACTTTCAAGTTGATTGGAATTGACACCACTTGTAACAACAACATGTGGAAGCATGAAGACCACCTTGAAATGCCACATGTAGGATACTAGTAGGATTTTTGACCTTGATACCTTGTAGTAGGGCTCCTCCCCCTATGTTAAAGTGTTTGTCAATCTACTTGAATCTTGAGCTCTTCTTGATGAGGGTAGCTTTCTTGATTTGAATTGATCACATAAAGTTGAGGATCACTTGTGGAACCACCATTATTGCACTAGATCTACTTGATTGAATACCACTTGTATGACCATGTATATCACTTGTAGAGATATAATGATATACCTTTTGTTGAATCTAGTATCACTTGTAAAATTATGATAGACCACTTTGTTGAATTTGACATTGATAATCAATTCTTGAACTAGATTGTTTCCATGAGCTTCTTTCTCTTTGACTTGATCTAGACTACTTGCCCAAATAATTCAACTCGGTTTGAACCAATGGCAAGCTTCTTCACACCTCAGTCTAAGGGTTATCTTGACAATGTTGAGTTAAACACTTGAAAGCTCATTTTCTAGATCAACTACTTGGGTTTACTAACTCATGAACATGTCATATGTTACCACTAGATCATATCAAGTATAGAAGCAATAGTGGCATTATAAAACATTTAAAATTATTTATTTTTCATGAATGATCACTATATATGACTATATGCACTAATCATGTTCTTAGCATAGTATGAATGCGTATGTCAAGCAATTTCACCTTGCTATGTTGGAGTAGAGGATAGTCATTAGATTCTAATTTAGCTCTCCAACTAGCATCATGAAGTCCAATTATAATAGCTTAGTGAAGACAATGAATACCAATATGAAAACCATTCTTCACCCATATGAAATGAATACCACTTATCATCAAATACACTATCTTGTTGTGGTTGGCTTGCTTCATCTCTTTGATTTTTGCTTGCATGAGAGAATACCATATGAATATCATTTGAATTTTCATGAATCTCTCTACTTTGGGTGTTGCTTGCTTTTCTTGATCAACCCATTTGATATCTTCAACTAAGCATCTCCAATAACTCTAGATAACCACTTCTATGTTGCCCTTCCAATCACCTTGCTTGTCAATCCCACTCTTGGGCGGCTCGCCTCTCTCTAGAGAGAAGTGATCTCTCCAAGAACCAATCTTGACACTCACTAGAAATGAATTTAGTTGAATGATCAAACAATGGACTTGTAAGTCTGCTATAAGTCTTTTTCTTTCTCCTTGAGGTTGGTCTTGATTCTCAACTTGAGTTCCAAAAGTGTGCCAAAAATACTTCTCAATCAAATTGCCTTGTACCCAATACTCGTCATGCTTCTAGATCATTTCAAAACCAAACCTTGGTTCCTCAACCACTTGTAAAGATGATTTCAACTTGAGGACCTTTCAATTTAAGTGACTCAAGATCAATCTAATATTTGTCACTAGTCTGGCAGATTTTGTACCTCTCAAAGAATATATCATATCTCTTAGAGTACAAGTTGAATTGCCATAAAATTTTGTGGAGATGTGTGACACTAAGTCATATAGCAGCCATAAAAATTTGAGCTTCCAAACATTTCTAGATTGCTACTAAATTTTGACAGTGCTAAGATTGTTTCTGGGCAGATTCAACTTATCTCAGGCGGACCGTCCGCGGTATACTGGGCGGACCGTCCACGCTTGCATAGTGGACACATCATCGGTGTAATCGAAGATTACCGGTGCATCTGGCAGACCGTCCGCGGTCCATGGGCGGACTGTCCGCACTGCAATTTTTTGCTGATCAGAGCCTCTGCTAAAAAACATCATGAATGGCGGACTGTCCGCCTCTTACATGCGGACCGTCCGCGCTACCAAATTTCAGACAGTTCAGAATTTTACCAACTTTCATAATTTCAACTTTGAATTGGGATCATTGCTCAAATAAAATTCCAAAAAACTCAAAACTAGCATGAACACCATCCAAAGACTCATATGAGTGAGTAAGAACGAGAAATCAAAAATAAATCAAGTAAAATTAAGGAAACTCATAAATAGCCCATAAAAGCTTTGAAAAATCAAAAATTTGAAGCAAAGAGTGCACATAAGAACCAAATGTCATATGTACTAGTTTTCAAGCCACATTTGAGAAGTAAATGACATTTAGCTCATTTTTCAATTTGCAAAAAGATTTTTCATCCAAAAGCAAGATTTAACACAAATAAGTTTGCAAGCCACCAAATATTTCCAATGAATTTCTCAAAACTAGAATAAGATACTTGTATGTTGTAGCACTTGGACTTCATTGTTTTGACTTGGCATTGGGTGGTATATATGCAAAGAAAACTTCAATTCTTTGATTCAATCATAAGATCACAAATATGAATTTTATTTGAATCAAGCCTCCAATGCCTTTGGTACCTACACATATTCATCCACGTTTTGATGACACCCAAACTAGGTTGGGTCCTCTCAAGTTAGGAGCAACATACTTTGGCAATGCCTTAGTATGAATAGCGGGATGTTTTGCAATAATAACAAATGAGGTACCATTACCATCCTTTCTAAGCATAATATTTGCATCAATTGAAATAGGCTTAGAATTGTTACCTAAGGGACATGAATAAGCAATGTGTCCCCTTTCCCGGCATAAGTAGCATCTTCTCTTTTGTTGAGCCTTTTCTTCCTTACTCATTTGATGCTTCTCATTGCCTTGCTTCTCATAGTTTGCTTGAGCCTTCTTCTCAAGCTTGTTTGGGCAACCCGAAGCTAGGTGACCCAATATTGCACAACTATGGCACTTGATGTGAGCATGTGGATTCTTCTCTTGAATTTTGTTCTTGCTCAACATCTTGGCATCTTGAATGTGATTTGGATGCCTTGCTCTTGCCTTGCCACCCCTTCTTGTTCTCTTTTTCATCATCTTCAAGTCATCAACTTGATCATCATGGTTGATCTTGACTTGAGGTTGGGGTACCTTCTCTTGCTCAACTTGTGACTTTGGTTGAGGTTCTTGCTGCTTCACCAATTGCTTGGTTGGGCACATTGAGGTGAGGTGACCCCAAGTGCGGCACTTGAAGTATTTGACATGTTTAAGCTTCCCTTCTTCCTTCTTCAACTTGAACTTTTCTTTGTTGGGGCAACTATTTGCAAAGTGTCCCATCTCATGGCATTGAAAGCACATGAAATGAGATAGCTTTATTTCTTCTTGCTTCTTCATCTTCCTATTATATTTATTCTTGCCCCATTTCTTGCCTTTGACTTTGCTCTTGTTGGAACCAATGCCACTCATGTCACCGAAACTTCTTTGGTTTTTTATTATGCTTTCAAGTGTGACTTTTGATTTTGTCCATCTCTCTATCTTGTTGCTCAAATACTTCACTTGACTTTGGAGCTCTTTGTTTTCTTCTACAAGGTTAGTCTCATATTGCATAGTAGAAGAAGAACAAGCATCTATATTTGAAGTACATGGCATAGACAATAAATCATCACATGAGGTGGATACATGTTTCTTGCCTACATCACAAGGGTTAGAAATATTTTGCAATTGATCCTTTGATCCATGTGATGAGCTCTCAATAGTTTTAATTTCTTTACTAGAAAATTTATTAGTGAGTAAAGCATGGTCTAGTACCAAATTCTCATGAGCAACACTAAGCTCCTCATGAGTCAATTTTAGCTCCTCATGTGAACAACTCATGACATAAAGTAAATGCTTTTGTTGTTCACATGTGTCTTTGAGAAATAAATTTTCTTTTTCCAATTTGGTTGTTTTGACTAATACTTTCTCAAATAATTTGGTCATGCTAGCATGTCTACTCAAGAGCTCATCATATGAATTAAGATCAATCACATTGCAATTTGATACCTTTGTGTCACCTTGTGACATGAAGCAATGTGGCGATGGAGATGAGCTTGACGTAGCAATATCATCCGTGCATGAGCCAACTTGATCATCAAGTGTGCTTGGAGTAGAATCATAATTTGCAACACTTGAATCATCATCATCATCATCATCATCATCAATCATGTCAAGTGAACTTGTTGTAGATTGATTATCATCATCATTACTTGACCATGAGGTGGAGCAATCTTCCACAACCACCATGTCATGGATGTGCTCATCATCCTCATGCACTTCCTCCTTGGCCTTATAATCATCATGATCATCGGAGGCCGCCCCATATTTCTTATTTAGATAACTTGAAATCTCATGGGCAGTTTCCTTGTCCATGATCTCACCAAGAATGCAATTATGCAAAGATCTAAACAAGATGTTAGTAGCTTGGATGTCTAGATCTAGGCAATTCTCTTGTGTTGGAGTTAGATTTCATTCATCTAACACATGAGAAAAACCTACATCCACCATCCACCACATTTGAGGGCAAATAAATTTAAAATTACATGTCATCCAATTTCTCCACCGTGCAAAGTGTGTGCCATCAAAAATGTGTGGACACTCAACATCTAGTCTATAAGTCGTCATCCTCTCGGGTCGGTAAGGACCACAAATGAGAGACATCGGCTCTGATACCACTTGTAGGGTCGAGATGGCAGACTAGTGGGGGGTGAATAGTCTTTTCTAAAACTAATTGCGCCGGCTAACCGAAACTTATGCGGAATTGAAACTATTCGCTTAGCCAAGACTTCACCCCTCTAACTATGACTCTAAGGCACCTCCAAAAAGATCCTACACAAAGCAACTGGAGTGCCAAGTTAGCAAGAGCTCTCCTAACAATTCTAATGCCAAGTCACACAAGTCTAAGCACTAGTACTTCACAAATCGGGGGAGCTCCTACACAATTCTAATGAGCAAAAGCACAAAGCCAAACCTAAGCTCACTAGATGCTCAAGGACAAGGATATACAATCCAAATCCAAGAGCTCAACTTGCTTAGCTACACAATCTAAGCAAGAGCAACTAATTAAGCTACACAAGCTAACTAGTTACACTAGAGAGCAACTACACAAGCACAAGATATAGATGAATGTAAATACAAGGCTTGTGATATGGAGAATGCAAACCACCGAGAAGAGTAGACAAAATTGACACGGTGATTTTTATCCCGAGGTTCACTTGGTTGCCACCAAGCTAATCCCCGTTGAGACAAGCTCCAAGGTTGCCGCCGATCCTCTTGCTAGTGGTGACTTTCAAGTCACACTCTCCCACGTGAAGTGCTCACACCGAGCTCTAGCACATGATCCGGCCGAACCACTTGTTGCTCTTCAAGTCTCGCTCAACTAGAGTTGCTCTTCGCGGCTGCCGCGGGGTGAGCACAATACCCCTCACAATCTCTTCTCCGGAGCACCGCACAATCTTCTTGCGGGCTTCAACGGAGCCTCTTGCCACCAAGCCGTCTAGGAGGTGGAAACCTCCAAGAGTAACAAGCACACCGGCTTGCAACACGATCACCTAGTGCCACTCGATGCAATCTCTCAAAGCAATCGCACTAGAATCGCTCTCTCACTCGATCGGATGATTACTATCAAGTTAGAGTGAGTAGAGGGCTCTCAAGCACTCCCACACATAGACACAAAGTCCCCAAGGTGCTCAGCCCCTTCAAATGGCCGGCCACACCCTCTATTTATAGAGGGAGGCCCCAAACTAGCCGTTACACTCAAATCCCGTGAAAACAGAGTTTTCGCGGACTGTCTGCCTCACAAAAACCGGACTGTCCGCCATTCAAAACCAACAACTAGAACTGTAATGATTATGTGTCAGAGTCGACCGTTAGAGCCCCGGGCGGACTTTCCACACCCCTGGGGAGGACCGTCCGGGTTCAAAACTTCGAACCAACCGATTTGCAAACGTCTCTAACTAAATCTGGAAGACCGGCGGACTGTCCGCTCCCCAGGGGCGGACTGTCCGCCGTTCAAAATGTGAGCACACACAGAAACCGCAGTGTTTCTGTCCCAGAATTTTCAGTAGGAGGCGGACCGTCCGCCCCCAAGGACCGGACCGTCCGCAGTACATTTTGGACACCCAAGACAGAACTACCAAGTTTCTGCGCCCATTTCAGCTTTTAAAGGCGGACCGTCCGCCCCCATGGACCGGACGGTCCGCAGTTCATTTTAGACCACCAACAGAGCCAAAAACGGTTCTGTTCGAGCACATCCGAGATAACGGCGGACCGTCCGCCCCCTAGGAGCGGACCGTCCGCAGGTCTATTTCCAGCAGAAATATACCTTGGTAAAACGGCCATAACTCTTATCTCCAATGTCCAAATTTGGTGATCTTGGACTCTATGGAAAGCTTATTCAGAGGGCTACACAACCCAACTGAATATTTGATCCAAAACACAATGAATCAAAGCATTATTTCACTCCAAGAACCAGCCTAATCTCCGAAGAACACCGAAAATCCTTTCTTGCTTCTCCAAGTTGATAAACATCAACTCCAACTGTTTCTCCTTTGCAAATGTGCCAACACCACCACGTGAACCACCATGTGCATGTGTGTTAGCATTTCACAAATGTTTTCAAAAGATTTTCACTTGATCTCACCACGCCACTTGATCCTAGCAACATCGCAATGTTAGATCGCTCAAGTGGCACTAGATGACCGATATGCAAACAAGTTTGCCCCCTCTTGATAGTACGGCTATCTATCCTAAATCCGGTCATGCACTTCTCTACACAACCTTTGACCGGTGAAACGAAATACCCTACAAGTCATACCTTTGCCTTACGCATTCCATTTCATCTTCCCAAATATTGATGCCACACAAGCACCAAACTCTATCAAGCCTTTTGATCATCATCATGAGTCAACACTTGACTTGATCTTTCTTAAGTGATATGATCCACTCCATATCATCACACGATCTCTTTGGTCCATCGATCTTGACCTTGCTCGCTCTTCACCGTTGCCTCGGTCCATCGGCGCCAAGTCTTGCCCAAGATTCACCGCCTCGCGGTCCCTCGCTTCAAAGCCTTGACTTGCCCCTTCTCCATTGCAACCGGTTCATCAAGCAAAGCCTTGTCTTGATCTTCTCCACTTTGGTCACATAACTCCATGTCATGTCTCATATGCAATGAGCTCCTCGATCACACTATATGAGCATAGCATCAACCCTTAGCCATTTCTCCTCCATGGCACATGTTGCTCATACTAGTGTCTTTGTGTGGACTAATATCCTGTGTATCTCAACCTAAACACTTATTAGTCCACCTAAGTTGTCACTCAATTACTAAAACCAAATAAGGGCCTTTCACCTTCACAGCTAGGATCAGCACCACTTGGGTACTCCCAGCACCAGACAGCACAACCCTCTTTGCGTCCTGAGCGACATGTGAGGTCTCCGGATCGTCACACCTACTCTCAGGACCATGTCCATGCCCAGCAGAGGGTGAAGAGGGTCCGACAGCGTAGGGGTGGTTAGATGTATCCGATATTTCTATTTCTGATGTTTATTTGTACCGAGATTGCACCTATGTTGACTTCTTATTATTATCAATTACTTTTCATGCTTACGCATCTATTCTCTCTCGTATTTTCTACTACGTACGAATTACCGACATTGAATGCCCGAATTTACAGTTAGTTATACGAACAAATAGTATAACATTAACAATACTAAATGCAAATACATCTTAGATAATCTTTTATGGACAATATAGAGAATCTTCTAGCGACAATCTAGACAATATGCTATATATTATAGCATGAAATCATCTAGGTCGTCATCCCAGTCGACAGATGCTGGTGCAGCAGGTGGTGTAGTATGCCTTGAAGAACCTCGCGACTTTCCCTTCCTCTCTTTTTGGGTTCTAGGTTCATGTACAGAGGGAGGTACATCAAATGTTGGCGGCCATGATTTGGGGGGCATGAAATCATCTAGGTCGTCATCCCAGTTAACAAAAGTAGGTGCTGGAGGTGGTGCTGAATGACTCGACGAACCTTCGATTCTCTGTTCATGCGGACGCCAAGTACTATGACCCGAAGATCTTCTCGACCTCCTTCGTCTAGTTTGCGGCATAACTCCACCAAAGATACATACCAATTTACGGAAATTTGGTATTGATTTGTTAATCACTTCCGTATCGTCGGGGTAATCCTTGCATATAATTACACAATAATTTGAGAGTTTGCTATATATATTTTCCAAATAACTATAAAGATTAGACATGAATGAGAGTTACCTTGATGTGCATATCATACACCTCGGACTGCATCCATATCTTCGAATCACTTTGTATGAACCCAATAACATTAGGATGATTCGCAAGTTCACATACCCTCATGTATATCTTACAGCATTCTAGCAGGTGTCCCTTCACATCTTGCGTTGTTATACCTCGAAACAATGTCAAATCTTTAAAATCTAGTACTTTGGACACTACTAAATCTATCGTACCATCCGCTAACGGATCAAACTTCTTCTTCAGTACAAAATGTGTCATAATTTCAAGTATTATACTAGATTTTTCTTCGGTTCATAAAAATCCTCCAGAATTGGAGGCATCCATTAGCTTATGCTGCAATATCAATAAACGAGTGAAATTCAGAATTTACAATTCTATATTTAACTACTCAAAAAATTATACTTACCTGCAGGGCTTCGCCGCTTCACTTCTCCTCACTCCTCTCTTTTTTTTCTGGATTTTTAGTGAATTTTTTGGGCTCAAATGAGGGAAGAAGGGGGCTCACGGCTTATATAGAAAAGGGCGGGCGACCGGCCTCCCTGTCGCCCGGGGGGAGGACCGGTCCCCCCACAACACAACGCTTCTACATAGGGACCTATCTGTAAAAAAAATTTACAAATAGGTCTTGTCGCCTAATACACGTGCGACAGGCCCCCATTTTTGAAATTTTACAAAAACAACATATATTTTTGAATTTTGTTTTATTTTTAATATAGAAATGAAAAAGATCGACGACTAGTAGCCTAAAAAAACAAAAGGCTCAGAGACACACCTGGCACGGAGGTAGAGCCGAGCAAATCAGCAGCCGAACAGAATGAGTAGATATAAAAATGTCATTATCATAAATCATAAGAAAGGATAATAACAGACGCGTCAGACATAAGGCCATGCATATTTGTCCGTACGATTCCGCGTACATCATAGTCACTTGCCTATCAATCGGTTCAAGCTCTCGCAGCCTCGCTGTAGGTTAAGGGACCAAGAACAACAAATACAGTCACAATGTTGCCAGTCTTCCGCAAGCCACATTTGCTAGGGATCAGAAAAGCTAGCTCGTGAGGGAGAACCAAACGTAACAAAACCAGGCATCTATATGGAGAAACATTCACATGTCCTGCCATTCTGGATTAAGTCATTTAGACAAGAAAGAATCTACCAAGATGTACAAAGTCTTTAGCTCAGGCCAGTCAAAAAGTATTCGTCGCAAAATGTTGCACCATCAAAAGTTCAAAGTAAATGGCCCAAGGTGATGGCATCATATGTGCAGGTCAACATCATCTATATATGCTACAGCACCTTTGGGGTGTACACTCCGTATACAGATCATTCAGTACAAAAGCAAAGGCATTTTCAACCCTTGTTTATCTCTGGGAAGCTACCTCCGAGCCGACCAGGCAAACATGTCTCTATTCCTGAGCTTCTGAAAGTTGATGTATGATAGCCTGCAAGCAATGCATTGAAAGTTTGCTTCAGGAACTGGAGGCTACTGACAGCAATTGTGCCAAAGCTTAAAAGATTTATTTACCTCAAAAAGTTACATATCCTATTTTAAATGTATTTCATCCCAGCAATTCTTATCCGCCTTGATATCAGGTACTGGGCAAGAGAGTACATAGCTCCTAGCAATCCTAACACCCGAATAGTAAGTATGTCTGTCATTATAATCGAGGGCAAGTTGAGAGGTAGCGTCAACAATAGCTTTGCATCTGTCTGTCTGACATAATCCCACATGAAGCGGTTGAAGAGAATGTGATTGGGCAATGTCAGAACAAGAAGAGCAATATTCTTCACAGCGAATAGCCAGCCTGGGCCCCCAATATCAAGAGCCCATCCTCCATTGCCAGGCCAAGTCTCCTCCCATATCCTATACAATGCTGTCAATAGCAAATACCCGGAAATAGAAATTGTTACAGGGAAATAGCGCTGCCTGTCACCAAATCCTGCAAAGATATCTGAATCCTGGTTCAAAAGCAGAAGGATGGGTGCTAGGAAGAAGATGGCACGGTTCGAGCCACCAGTAAGTGTTATATTGAGAACAAGGCAGATGATGAAGCACAGCACAGTAGAAACGTTGCCAATCGCAGGCAACCAAGCTGCCTCAGCTGCCAATCTCTTGATGGTGAATGTTGGTGCAGCATGAGCTCTTCGTTGCTGGAGCAGCCTTGCTTTGGGTGGGAAGGCAGAGCTCCGACTAGATGGACCATGTGTTACGCCTCTGTCTGCAGCCTTGTCACGCAGTAGCAAAGCGAGTTCAAACTTAATCTCCAATGCAATAATCATGAAAATAGCAGCATAGAGACCCAAAAGTGACATTCTTGCCCCTTCTATAGCCAACATGTTGGTGAACTTCTCTGCTTCATCCTCATCTGCAAAAGTTTTGGCTCTTAATTGTCCTTCAAGCAGATAGGTGACTGGGAACAAAGCTACCAAGAAAGAGAACACCCATGGCAACACCCTTGTGCTGGATTCAGAAGGGAGATGGGTGAATACAACGAAGACTGCCGCAGAGACAATTGTTGCAACAAGAAGAGGATACAGAACAATTGCCTGGAAGAAGTACTGAACAGATATGTAGATGCCTAGTGTGACCCCAACCGCCACTCCATACAAAGCCCTCAACTCAACAACATACTTCACTGGGATGATGGATGTAACTGCTGCTAGCGTAAGTACCACAGTTGCGATGAGCAACCATGATGGCCACGTGGGCTTTGATGCTACAAACCCATATATTGAAGTGTCATCATCAGTTAAATGTGCTGCAGTGATTAATTCTGACCGGTATACCCATGATAGCTTAATAGGAGGCTGCATAATAACAAAGAGAAGGCCTGTAGCCACAACAAGGACCAGGAATCTCTTTGCTGACTGCAAGGAAATAATGAAATATGATCAATCGGTGCAGCACAAAAAGAATTTTTAAGGTGAAGACTGGTATAGAGCAAACAGTAACATAAGAGCGGGAAAGCACAATGTATTAACGAGATGTATGGTCAATCATTAACTTGAAGATGCTTTGTATAAAGGGGAATTACATTCAGTTACAAAAAAACAAAAGGGTAAAATATTGCTTTTCACAGACTGGTCATAAAAATACGTGGGAAATAACTTGATAACACCACCTCGTAAAATCAGAAATTATGAGGACCATTTCTAATGTTTGGTTATGGAAGCAAAACCAACAGGTGAGAATTACATAATTAAAATTCCAGAGATAAACCTAGAGTTCAAATTTTAAATTATGGTGCCAAATCCATAGTTATTTGTTGTGCAAGCATTTACAGCCGTTTCAGGTAACTGATATCTTTTAGCATCATGAAAGTCACATGCTTATCATTTGAATTGAACTGTTCAGTAAAAGATAGCCTAACCTAGAATACATTGCATGAAAGGATTTGGATGTTCATTCTCTTTTAAGGAAACAAAATAATGTCAGCTATTAAGATTATACATACCTAATCTTTAAAACCATTAAGTGTTTCAGTTCAAAGTTCAGAATGCGCATCCCATAAATGAACTAAATTTTTTCTATAACTTTGCTAAGTTCATAAAATTGCTGGGAAAGCAAGATAAATTTGAACTTGCAGATTGCAAGTGAGATTTTGATACATTTTTGTCCGACCTTGCATCTATGAATTTAGCCATGTGGGCCTAAACAGGTCCACATTCTGACACTAAATATGGCCACAAGTACGATATGATGTCTTTAAACACATTTATAACTTCTTTTTGCGAGGGATAACTTCTATTTCTAGCATTAAGAATGAGTGAATTATCCATAGCGAGAACTCCTAACATCATGCTATAGCTCTGAAAATGAACAGACCTTCACGAGATATTCGTTAAGAATACAAACAATAAGCAGAGCACATAAATATCACAAGGTGCTCTAAGAAGATGGTTGGTCTTTTTAAACCAGAAAAAAGAGGTATCAATCAACTACCTGAACATGAGGGAAGTGGAGAATGACTATCGGGATGCAAGCGACTCCTGTCAACAGAATATATGAACCCAGTAACAGACCATCCGGAGGAGGTCTTCCATTCCACCACTGTAAAGCTTCAAAAATTGTTTCCCGACAGAGCCAGGCAGAAAATGCTATGACAGATGCATGGAAATAAGCTTGCCAGGCCTTCATCCTAGCAGCTCCTTTGGAGTTGTCTCTGAAAGAGACGAGCAAGAAGATTTTATAAACTTATAAAACTGGCAGCAGTTTAATCGATACAGCATATGGATGATCCAATAACAACGCTAGAGTTGCAGTGAATACCTGTAAAGAAGTAAAGGGGGGGTAACAGCAAGTAGCAAAACAGCTGAAACCCATATAACAGATCTTGATGTCATAAACAACATTGATAGTTTTGATGAATATAGACAAGTCAAGATCCAAGTTGCTTTGGGCCCAATCCTCTGATCAGCATATAATCTCCTCACAAGAGCCAAGCCCAAAAAGGTTGTAATCAAAACCATATAACTAGGATAGAGGATATCCTCTTCAAATCCAAAGTAATACATGGAGGCATAGTTGAACAATCGGTTCTCGATGTAGCATAGTAACAATGTATGACCAATAAGACCAAGTTCCAGAAGAAAGCGAAGTTTTGTTGGGAGAAGTGCCAAACCAGGAACAGCCATTGCCATGATAACAGCTGCAACAACATACTTAGTGAAGGACTTCAATGGCATGCCGGCAAGCCAAATATTCAGATCCCAATAATTGTGCACCACGAACCAAAGGACCATCAGGCTTGCAATTGCCACAAAGGTGAAGTATGATGACAAGCTTTTCTTAGTAAAGAACCTTGCAACATAATAGCCAGAAATCATCGGCAGTGGAAGGACCTGCAAAAGAATTAACCAAAAAATTAAAACCTAGCATGGTCAAAAAATCAAAAACATCAAGGATTTGTTTTAAGTCTATACTAGAGAACTCATTTAGGCACTTGCTAATGTTGGAAAAAAATTCACAATTGCAGATACCAGTTGCTATAGAGGAGGAGGCTGCAACATACCATCACAGGGAATCCAATGACTACAGCTCCTGCTCCACTGACTAGCACTGCCAACACTGTAAAAGCCGCTGAGCTAGCCGCATCCCCAACCTTGCCCGCAGCATGTGCTGCAAGGCCCAAAGCCCCACCAAGCATTGTGACCGTGACAAGCAGGTAATTCAGTGGTGGCGGAGCATGAATGTACCTTCCAAACGAGTAGAACACAACTCGCACCTCAAGGCACAGCACCACCACGACCAGTGCAACCAACCCATTCACGATCCTTATCTGATCCATTGTGCGGGCATCCCTTGTGATCCACCACAGTGCACCCCGAGTGGACGCATAGAGCTGGAACAAGAACGGTATGAAGAACAGCAGCAGCAGTTCACACACACTGCCCCACGACGTGAAGAGCGTGGCATGATGGGATGCAGCGTGGAACAACACTGGCACGAACAGCAGATACAGCGAATGCACACAGCTTTCCAAGGGGCCCAGAATGCCATCACAGTCCTGCACCGAGGCGTCCAGCTTTCGGTTATTGAAGCTGGACGGCCGAGGTATGGAGAAGAGCCAGTAGAACAGCATGCAGAAGGCGGCGAAGTAGTAGGACGCGCTGGCCATCCCGACCGCGGACACGAGAGCCCAGGTGAAGAGGGCAGGCGCGGCAATGGGCACGCACGCGAAGAGCAGGCGCTCGAGCGCGGCCACGATGGTGGGGTTCTCGAGCTGGATCCATCGGAACTGCAGCGACGCCCAGATCCCGATGAGGAAGGAGGTCTCGGCGCAGAGGAGCAGCGCGAGGATGGTCAGAGGCAGCGAGACGGCGGCCGCGGAGGAGAGGGAGGCGGAGAAGAAGAAGGCGACGTCGGCCGCGAGCAGCGCCGCCCAGACGGTGAAGAAGGCGCCCTGCCGCAGCTGGAGCGCGTCGAGGAGGTAGGCCGCCGCGAGGCCGACGGCGAGGACGGCGAAGACCGGGAGCCCGCCGAGGTCGAGGAGGAAGGCCGCGGCGGGCACCAGCGCCGCCGCGAGGCGCGCGTTGTGGGCGAACGCGGCGGACGGGGCCGGCGCCGCGGCGCCGCCGGTGGAGGAACGGGGCCTGTAGGCGGCGGAGGCGGAGGAGGAGGACGGGAACGGGACGAGGGGCTTCGGGGAGGAAGTGGAGTTGCGGCGCTCGTGGTGGTGGTGGTGGTGTTGCAGCGCCGGGGACGGCGACGGAGAGCGGGTGGAGAAGGTCGGGGTGGAGAGCGACGGCGAGATGAGGAGGCGCCCGTGGCGGGACGCGGATCCGGAGGACATGCCGGCCGGCGGCGGCGAGATCTAGGTTTTGCGGCGGGACTTGACCTGGTGGTGATCAGGCAGTCAGCGACGGCGAGGGCTGCAGGGGAGGGAGACAGAGGCCCTGTTTGGATGAAGTTAGCACAAGTAGCACAAAAATTTTGACCAATAATTAGGGGTATTAAATAAAGGTAATTTACAAAACTAACTCCACAGCGCTGTACTACTTCGCGAGACGAACCTAATGAGGCCTTTGACCGCACGATTCGAGGATGGTTACTGTATCATCACTGTAGCCAATCATCGATTAATTACTATCATTAGATTCGTCGTGAAAAGTTACACCCATCCGTGAAAAGGTTTTGCAAATAAACTTCGTTTAGTACTCCATGCATTGAAGATTCTTTTTTCGGGAATTGTGTGCTAGTAGTACTAGAGCTAAACCAAACAGGGCCAGAGACACGGAGAGTGTCTGACCGGTGGCCCCGGATCGGGCTGCATTTTAATGGGCCGGGCTGGGTTTGGACGTGGTGCACGAGGCTTGGCAGCCCACTTGCTTTGGTGCGCCAGGATTTGGGGTAAGGGTCAGTTGGATCCATGCCACTCCAATTTCTTGAAATTGGATCTCATGTTGAAATCCATGCCATTGAGTGGTATGATTTTCAACATGACACCCAATTTCACGGAGTTGTGGTGGCATGAATCGAATTTTCCCTTGGGGTAAATAGATCTACGTAACCCTTTTTTTAAAAAAAATTTTATTTAACACCGTTAAGGGCATCACTGCATCAGTAATGTTAAATCAGGTAGTAGTCTTTATACATGGGACCCGCATGAGACAGTTACTCATGCATGTGTATGTGCAAACCAGGCTGGTGAGGAGAGAGGGGAGAGAAAAAAATAATATTTTAGGCCTGTGGGTGAGTAATAGCGTTGTGGATTGCTTTATGTTCGTTCGCTTCATGTACAGGCGGTACTGTGATTGTGCGAGATGTTGAAAAATTTTGACTCTCCAAGATTCTTGGAATGACTTATAATTTGAAACGGAGGAAGTACTTCCTGCGCAGGAGGCAAAGGCGGCGATTCGCTCGCTGCAGACGAACAAAGTTTGTTGATGTCTTCTTCTGCGGTTCTGCCACAATCTATAATTACAACTCCGATAAGAAGTCTCATACCCCAACGGCGGTGCCGATCTTTTTACTCGACTCAACTATTGACAGCCGAGATGAGACTGAAAAATATGGGGAAAAAAGTTACATGAGATCTGTGTGTCAAAAAAGAGGAGAGTTGTGTTGTGGGGATATTTGAATCCGTATGAAATTCATGTATCGGTGAACTGGCTTGTATTTGGACCAAATGGGCATTAAAGACGTAAAAATAGAGGTAGGGAGGATAGCCTGACTGACTTAGATGTCAATCAAGGAAGGCCGGAGTTTGAATCCCAGGCGGGAGGCGGCGCATCTCGCTGGGAGTGAGGGCGTCACTAGCCAGACATATCGTAGAGAGAACCTAGTTTCTCATTTAAGATTTCAAAGAGCATGGGGGCTAAGCGAGCCTCTATCCTTCGAAAGATGTGGAAAATAGAGTGATTTATTAAGTGCCACTAAAAATGCAATACCGATCTTAATAGTTCGTTTTACCAAATATTTTAAAAAGATTGCGGTTCTTTACCATCGAAGCTATACAATTTATCTATTTTAGAAGGAGATATAGTCATACCAAATAAATATTGATTGGTGACAAAATCGTCTTAGACTGACTATACATATGAGCATAACTTGATGGCTATCACGTTTTTATACTTTCCAATTTAACACCTGCCAAATCATTTCTTTATAAATGCATCGGATCTTTTTGGTTCGAGAAAAATAAATAATTTATTTTGTGCTATATATAATCAGCCTCCAGCCAGGTTTTTCCGAGACAACAAAAACGAGGGAGAAATAAAAACCCAGCGCCAGCGGTTTTCCCTTGTTCCTCTCTTCCTCGTCTCCTCTGCCCGCGGCGGCCTCGCTATCCAATCCATTCCTGCCGCTTCGAATTGTACCAGAAATCCCCAAATATAAATCCCATCCCTTTCCGATTCCTCCTTCCATATGACTAAATCCCAGATTCAGTTTGGCATGCTCCTCCAGCGATTTCCTACCGCTATCACCGCGCCTCATGGGGTCTGAAAAAACCCCCGTCGTCCTCCAAGATCCTAGCGGATCGCGTCCGGCGCCGTGAAATCCCTTCAAGTCTCTGTAGGTTCGTGCCAAAGATTCGATTTTGTTCGGGCCCTTTTGATCCTACACAGATCCGTACGGTGCTCCGGCTGATTCCGCCGTTCCCGGGGGTCGAAGACCCGTTCTTGCTGTTCTTGGATTGGTGTCTCGTTCCATGGGGAATTCTGCAGGCGTAAGAGTGTTTATTTTGTTTGATTAATCGGCGGAAGCAATCGGCTTCTGTGTTTGCGCAGGCATGGCGGGCGAGGAGGCTGCGGAGGGCAGCCGGAGCAGGAGGCGCATGGATCTAAACCTGTACCTCGGCCTCCCTCCATTGCCGCGGCCTCCGGGCCGGCTCGACGCCGCGCTCGATTGCCCGTTGTTGATGCCCAACTCCACCGGTCCTGCGCCGGATGCCCCAAGAACGGGCGAGCCTGAAGAATCGCTCGCCCCAGCGGCGGCCTACTCCCCGTCAAATGCGCTCTCTACCCCGGAGGAGCAGCCGATGCTTGATCCCATAGTTTATGCCTGGCTCGACGGCCATAGCACCGATGGTGAAGAGGACGCTGATGCTCCTGAGCTGGCACCCGTGGAAGGTGCCAATGTCGCGCGGCCACTGGTGGCTGCCTCTGGGTTGGAAGGGGATGATCTTACACCATGGGTGGAAAGGTTTGTGCACCCTGGTCGTGTGGCTGCTGCTGGTGCTGGTGCTGGTGGTGGAATGGAGATGGTTAGCACAAGCATACTGCGTCGGTCCGCTCGAGGGGCTGCTGCAATTGATGCAGGGACTCCTGAGCTCCACTTTCAGAGGGTGATCCAGATTAGCCAGCAGCATAGCATTGTGAGGCCAGGATCAGCTAACCGAAGCCAACGGGCAGCTAGTCCGGAAGCGGATAGGCTGGTCTGGGCAATCCAACGCACCCATAACTCTTTAGAAGCAGCAAGGCGGCAAAAGCTGGATGGCGACAATAAGGTGGGTGGAAATGGTGCTGCTAAGAGGGATGGATGCTGCCAATGCAGCTCCAGCTTTGAGTGCAATATCTGTCTTGACCCGGCTAAAGAGCCCGTGGTTACACCTTGCGGTCATCTCTTCTGCTGGCCATGCTTGTACCAGTGGCTTCATTCTCATTCAGCACACTCTGAGTGCCCTGTCTGCAAGGGCGAGGTGCTTGAAGTGAATGTCACTCCGATTTATGGAAGAGGCGGTGAAGAAGGCGATTCTGCTAACCTTGACATGCCACCCAGGCCGCGAGCAAACAGAAGGGAGAGCCTGAGACAGCAGCTGCAAATGACAGCAGACACAAGAGGAATTGCAACAGTAGTGAGGCAGTTGATAGAAAACCAGGGCATAGTGAGAGGCCTCCCGAGCCCAGCAGCGATTGAGATGACCGTGGTTCCTGGAGGCCGGCAAAGGGCTAGGGCTCGGAGACAGCAAAGGCAAGATAACAATGCGTCGTCTATCATACCTGCAACTGCAATAATGCTGAATACGGGCAATGCTGCCTCTGAGAGCAGCAATCAAATACCATTGCCACCTTCTAATTCTGACAATATTGCACCAGCGGCTCCTGCAGCTCCTCAGCAGTCATCATCTGTGGAGCAAATGTCGAATTCTAGCACCAGAGCTGTTATCATGGGAGGGCCTGGGTCAAGTAGGCGGTCAAGACCTTCGGAGTCCACAATCACAAGAAGAACAAGGAGGCGGCAGCAGTAGGTACGAGAGTGCTGTCACTCTCTTCAATAAAACCTACAGACCATGCCCCATTGGTGGTTAATACCATGATTTGCATCAATAACATCTCAAGGTTAATAACATTAGGAATGTATAGCCATCGCTTGTTCCCACCTTTCTTTTACATACCATGTATGTTGCTTCATCATGGAAAAGGAGTCGAAATTTCAGTTCCAACATCGCTGATGAATATTGTTCTTTTGTATGATTGGAATATAAATTCTGATTTCGGCTCTGTTTTTGGTATATCATTATAACTTCCCTGACACATCTGTAGCCTTGTGGGCATTCCTGATTTGAACCACAGTTTTTGTTTATTACAAGCATGCCAAATTAAGAAGTTATTCTAGCATAAGAAACATTATTGAGTCTGCTTGGGTCTCTCTGTTTTCTGTTCCAAATTGCCAGCGTCGCTGTGACCAGGGCAGCATTGTGACCCAAATCAGAGTGCAGCACAAAAAGATTTGTTGAGATTATTGTTCAAGTTTACAATCTCTTCTATAGCAAGCCATATTGAGAGTTATGATATCTCTTATGCCACTGGGAACTTAAATTTATACATATATGATGTGCAAAATGAGTGCTCCTTTCTATAAGATATTTCTGTGTTGACATCTTAACTGCATAGAACACGGCTAGGTTGTCACATAGAATAAAGAGAACTGGTAACATCCTCAAACAGAGATAGGATTTTCTTACTTCTAGCATAATCTTTTATATGACATTGACCTATAATCAGCAGCTGCACATCACAAAACAGCTCTATATATTGAAAATGGAGACGATAAAATCAGTGCACATTTTATGTGTCGGCCATTTACATATCAGCATTGTCATTTGACTACCTGAACATTTGTAAAGGTTAGAACACCCATTCTATTATTAAAATTGATGACATTTTCCAAGACCTCCAAATCGTCCACCTTTGACCTTCGTTGATGGAGAGGCAGCTCATTTCTGGAGATCAAGAAAGCCCAATGTAGAATTGTCAGGCTCCTTTTCTTTTCCCTTTTCTGGAGGCAGCAGTAGGGGACTTCCCTAAACATATTTACAAAATAATCAAATGTACGAAATCCACAAGACCCAGAACTCAAGTTTTAAACAACAACAACATAGCCTTTTTTCCCAAGCAAGTTGGGGTAGGCTAGAGATGAAACCCGAAATAAGTTCAAGGTTCAGGCACATTGATAGCTAGTCTCCAAGCGCTCCTATCCAAAGCTATCTCTTTAGAGATATTCCAATCCTTAAGGTCTCTCTTAACCGACTCATCCCACGTCAGTTTAGGTCTACCTCTACCCCTCTTTACATTATCTACCCGCTCAAGAACCCCATTACGCACCGGCGCCTCAGGAGGCCTTCGTTGGACATGTCCAAACCATCTCAGCCGATGCTGGGTAACTTTCTCCTCAATTGGTGCCACTCCGACCCTATTCCGAATAACTTCGTTCCGGACTCTATCCCTCCTTGTGTGCCCGCAAAACCACCGCAACATCCGCATCTCTGCTACACTCAGTTGCTGGACATGTCGCCTTTTTGTAGGCCAACATTCAGCACCGTATAGCATCGCCGGACGAATTGCTGTCCTATAGAATTTGCCCTTTAGTTTTTGTGGCACCCTCTTGTCACAAAGGATGCCAGAAGCTTGTCGCCATTTCAACCAGCAAGCTGAAATTCTATGCCTAACATCTTCATCAATGTCGCCATCCTTTTGTAGCACCGATCCTAAATACCGAAAAGTATCCTTCTGGACCACCACTTGTCCATCTAGACTAACGTCTCCCCCCTCATGCCTAATCGCGCTGAAATCGCACATCATGTACTCGGTCTTGGTCCTACTAAGTCTGAACCCTTTCGACTCTAATGTGCGTCTCCACAGCTCTAACTTCCTATTAACCCCTGCCCTACTCTCGTCAACTAGCACCACATCATCAGCAAAGAGCATACACCAAGAGATCTCACCTTGTATATCCCTTGTGACCTCATCCATCACTAAAGCATATAAATAAGAACTCAAGTTTTAAAAGAGTTGCAAAAACCACAGAGTTCCTCAGGCCTACAGGACCACTTGACCAATATGTAGACTTCTAACCTGAAACCTATATAATTAATTTAGAATCCATATTAACAGATTATATGGATTCCACTTTCCATAACAATCATTGATTCTTCTTGTAGTCATCTCCAAGGACATTGTCAGGCTCCTTAACATCAGAAGTGGACTGTATCTGAACCGACGAGATCATGAGCAAACCATTCGGAAATGGGTGCTAAGTTCACATACTTGGTGACACTGCTTTTTGTGCATCCATCAATACCCTGTCATATGGAGTGCATGACTGCAGGAGCATGGTTGTCTTGTATATTGGGTGTGGGGGGGGGGGGGGGGGGGGGAATGCTAGACTTGAGTTGGATGTGCTCAGGTTTGTGGGACAGAATAGCACTTGTTTCTTCAGCTTGGGAAGAGCTTCTACTGTTTTCTCATCTGTGCAGATATAACCCCTATACAGCAGAATGTGGGGGTCTGCAAAGACTGTTACAAGTAGTACAATAAATCAACGATGCCCATAGTATGTGTAACATGCCGTGCGTCATGATAAGGACATAATCCATCCTTTCTTGCTGGAGAGTATGTGTTCCATCTAATGCAATTTTGCCCTTCTCTTCTTTTCTACTTGAAATGAAATGCAGCTCTCCTATAATGTTCGCCAGGGGGAAAACATTGGATCACAATTACGATTCCAACATTCAATTGAACCAGTTGATCATTTTGTATAGTTTGTTCATGGAGGGGAAAGGAAATTTCCAGAGCTTGGAACACACAGGTTTATGGCAAAACTGTTTAGGATGCAAAAGACAGCTGTTGGGATCAAAGTGCAATAAATCAACCACCAAAAAGGCAATTTGGTCATCATGTTCTCCAAATAATTTATACGAGTTCATTACAGATTGTTGCATGGCTATATTGACCACCTGTTTTCCTTCTAATCCTTGATCTCCTTGAAAGCAACAGCAAACAGATGCCTTCATATCTTGAACTGTTCGATCAGTCTGAGAAGGCTATATGTCTCAGCATCAGGCATTGCCCCTCTCAGAATCATTGTCCTCAACAAATCTGGCTCATAAACTTTTGCCTTCACATAAGCTTTAAGAAGGGTGTTGTACACAAAGGAATTCCTGCAATATTTGGATTCACTCAGTTCTCCATACACTCTCTTTGCATTTTCCAAGCCACCGATTTCTGCAAAGTTCTCAAGCAACATATGGGTAGTCTCCAACCACGGTGTTGAACTTCTCACCTTCTTAGTGACAACTTCTTTCTTCCCCATATCCATTGTGTTTAAAGCTTCTTTAACAAGACCCGATTTCAAGCAACCTAAAGCTAAGTGGCGATAAGTAATAGCATTTGGCTGGCATCCGCTTGCTCTCATTTCTTTGAACACAGCTGATGCTTTATCCACAATACCATGCCTGCAGTAAACTGATAAAATGGAATTGAATTGTTCTGTAAGGCTTAACTTCTTTGTTGAATTTATATTGACCCATATCTTTTCTGCCTGTTCAATGGACCCAACCTTTCCAAATGCTTCAATTGCTAGTATGAAGCTTTTTGATCGAATATGAGGGAGACCTTGCGTGATCTCCCATGTTCTCTTTAGCTCCTTTTCCTTCCCAAGGTATCCATATAAGATTAAAAGAATTTCCAGTGTAGACCAATTAGTACCTGTCATGGAATTCTCAATGGCTTCTACATATGTCTGGCAAACAGTATACAGTCTTGCTACAGCATGTGCAATAGCTAGAATGCCATAAGTGATCTCACTGGGCTCTATCTTTGCTCTCTTCATATCATTGAACACCCTCGCTACTCCATCAATGTTGTGCTCATTGGCCTGTATCTTCAACAAGATGTTGTAGGTTGATGTGTGAGGGGTTACCCGATCAGCTTTCATCTGAGAAAGGATCTTGGATATAGTTTTCCTGCGCCCAGGTGAAGAATGGAGGATGATCAAGCGGTTGTAAACATATGGCGAAATTGGCAGGGACAATTCCCTCATTTTCCTCATGTACGCGTAGGAATGCTTGATCAGACCCAGATCCAAAGCAGCGATGACAAGGTTGTTGTAGAGCAGCTCTTTCTGGTATTCCTGAGGTACGCGGAGGAAAAGGCTCTCAGCTTCAGAAATGCCATGGACTTTAGCCGTGAACTCTAGGAGATATGAGTAATCAAGCTCACTCAGCTTGTAGGGCCTCTCTCTCATGATCCATTCCATGACCTGCAGCAAGAAAATAATTGCACAAAATGAAGTGTCAGTTCTTTGAATAAATAAAAGGTAAGGAAAATCTTGCCAAGAGCGACCACTATCCGTACGGTGTTAAGCAAACAGAAGCTGATAACACGGTAATTGGCCGAGTGGTTATATCAGAAGTGATTTTTGGTATAACTGAATCATTAAATGAGCATTTTTTTTTTCTCACAGCAGCTAAACTGCAGGGATCACAAGGAAGATCTTATTGAAGGCGATGGGATCCCAGCCAGGAAGACCGGGAATGCGAGAAAGGGAAAGAAGAAATTGGGGGCAGGACAGAGTACCTGGAGGGCGGTGCGGTGTCGGCGGTGGCGTCGGAGGCGGTTGACGGCGTGGAAGACGTGTCCGCGGTGCACGGCGCGGCCGTCGGCCATCCACCCCCGCATGGCCGCGCACACCGACGCCGCCCGCTCCACCCGCCGCGCCAGCGAGCCCTCCTGCCCCGGCTCATCGCGGGGCCCCTCCGCCGCAGGAGGAGGCTGCGGCGGCGGAGGAGGAGAAGGGGCGAGGGCGTCGCACCCGGAGCTGGTGAAGAATCCTGCGGCGGGGACGGGGGCGGGCAGCGGCGGCCGCCGGCGCCGGAGCAGCGTCCGTAGCAGCAGCATCGCGGCGGAGCTGAGCCGGTGTGCACAGGAGCTCTGGACACTTCCCGCGTCCGCAGCCGTCGGATCGGAGATCAACGCTCCAGAAGGCACCCAAGAAGTTTTATCATGGGGAGATGGCCGTCGCTACCCCTGCGAATGCATATGAATCAGGGCCAAACCTGACGAATCGATCCTCTCAATCTCAAAAGATGAAAGACTGACAAATCGATGGAAACATTTGAATTCACATCGCTTTTAAGGTGTCGAATCTTGAATGAACATGACAAAAGAAATACCATATCAGATCAGAAACATTCAAAGCCCTTAGCAACACATTACACATTCAAATGTCCCCGGTCCACCATATTCAGGTGAAGCATTCAGTCACCATATCATTCAACATGAAAAATGTCACCGTAACAAAAAAACAGAACGTCCGGTTATGCAGAATGGTTTGCCGAGTGCTTGAATTGATTCTGTCGTCATTCATAGGTTACAGAGAAAGTGTCACTGCATCGTCTGCTACAAACAGCTGCCCCAAAGGACAAAATGAGATACATCTAGCATGTTAAAAGGTTTTGCAGAACCGATCCAACAGCTTCACCGTGGAGTCCAGCATAAATCAAGAGGCGAATGAGGAGCTAGAGGCGTCTTTTGAGGGTACAGCAACATCAAGGATCAAACGCAGAAAAAAAAGTAAAATAGGCTGATCGCAACAGCCAGCACCACAACACAAAGGAGAATCATAAGTAATAATTGCAGGTTAGAAGGGAAAGCGAATAGGGCACAGCGCAAATATGGTAAATAAAACACCTGATGATATAGCAGATTCATTACTCCCTCCATTCCAAAATGTAGGTCGTTTTAGCCTTTTTAGATTTATAATATTTGCTAGAATGTACCTAGATATAATATGTCTAGGTGCATAGCAAAATCAATGAACTTTTAGAAAAGTCAAAATGAACTACATTTTGGAAATGGAGGGAGCAGTTGAGAAAATGTCAACCTGATGCAATTTGATGAAAATACATAAACATTGTCCCTCAGAAGAAAGCAAAAAAAATATGGCCAGAAGAAAGAGCAATAATTTACCAGCCAAGTATTGTTGCTGATTGTGGTATGTACACCACTCTGTCCAGCAGAATGGAGATATCATGGTTAAAAGCTTTGCAGCAAATACCTTCTTCAACTATGATTCCTGAAAATTTAACAAGATATAAGTAAACCTATAAAGGATTTTATATTATAAGCAAATCTCTAAGGGACTTCATATTTCCTCACTTCACAAGCGAACCTCTAATAGAGAACAAACAGTTCACTGCCACAGTTATGCAATAGTATGGAGTACTGTTTGTTTCATGACATTAAAACTCTTCCAGAAAGAAGAAAAGTCACTAGAAAGCCATATCCAGAATGAATTTAAAATGAAAGGGTAACCTCATGCTGTTTACACAGTGGCAACACTAATTATGAATTTGGAAAATACTTTTGTTATTTCACTATTTGGAAAATATCCCCCTTTCTGTATGTCAACAAGCAACTAGCCCTGTGGACAGCAATTAAGATCAAATATGCAAGGCATAAGGCATCACTTCGGTAATGCGCAGCTGCAAAGTAAATTGTGTTGATACAGATGTGGAGCAATGAACATCAATTACAGAACGAAACATTACATAACTAATGCACAACTGCAAAGACAATTGTGATAAATACAGGTACAATCAATGCACACACCAGTTAGCATGAATTATGAGGTGTAAGGCAATGAGTAACTAATGTACAGTTGCAAAGTGTATATATACTAAAATAAACATATACTTGAGTAAAAGTTTATGGCAACGGACCCATTATGAATTTCCTGAGGAGTGCTTGAATGTTTCAAGGTGGCCAGGTGACATAAGGGCATCTCCAATGGCGCATCCACATCGCCTAGGAGACAACATAAGAGGTAGTCATAGTTTCTCAGCCCCTTCATCACTCTCATCAAAACATGTGCTTGACAATCTTGCACTCTTTTCCTATTGAGTCCAAACCTTCATTCTCTTCTTCTCTTCTCCACATAATGAAATCCAGGGGTGGCAACAATTAAAGATAACTGGCGCATGCCATTACACATGCTCCAAAGCTCCAGCACAATAGCAAAAGGAACAACTGGTCCCATGTAGAGAAGTCACGAAGCATGAAGAATGGATCTTCTGTGAAGATAAGCAACTAAATAACCGGTGTTATTGGCTCCCCCATCTTCTCACTGGTGCCCAAAAACCTGAGTTGTATGTTAATTTGTCAACTAAGTAACTACCCCAATTGATCCGAATGAAATATGTGAGACCCACAGAATGGATTTACGCAACATGTACCCAGCTACTCCCAGGCATCTTACTCAAACCTCTTTCCACCATTAGCTTCCTTAACCTCTTAACCTTTTCCCACTTTTTTGCTTGTGCATAAATGTTACCCAAGAGAATGTAATATCCAGTCTCTTCAGGCTCCAGTTCAAAGCACTTTGAAGCAACAACCTCCCCAAGCTCAACATTATTGTGCAACCTGCAAGCAAGAAGCAAGGCACCCCAAACACTAGCATGTGGCCGCATTGGCATCTGCATGATCAGCTGGAATGCTTCGTCCAACTTTCCGCTACGCCCAAGAAGATCTACCATAATAGTGTAGTGCTCCACTGTGGGATTAATCCTATACTTGCTTGACATGGAAGTGAAGCAAACACGGGCTTCTTCAATCAGTCCTGCATGATTGTATGCAGACAACAACCCCACAAAAGTCACCGCATTAGGATCAATCTTAGCATCAGACATTTCCTTGAACAACCCAACAGCTTCACTTAACTTTCCATGCATCCCACAGCCCACTATCATTGCGCTGTAAGACACCAGGTCTCTCGTTTGCAAGCATCTGAACAAGTTGAAAGCTCTATCCATCCGCCCGCTCTTTGTGTACAAATCAACCAGAGCGGTGCGCAGGTGATCATCCAGCTCAACCCCCACTGACCCCATGAAACTCTCGACCCAAAGGCCGAACCTCAAGTCCCCCAGCTGCGAGCAAGCAGAGATGACAGATGAGAAAGTCTTCTCATTGGGCAGCACCCAAACATGCGGCTTCAGCATCCGGTTAAAAATACCAAGCGCCTCCCGGGCGCAGCCATTCTGCGCATAGCATGCAATCATCGCGTTCCATGCGTAAAGGTCCTTACTTTCCATCCTCTCGAACAGGTCAGCAGCAGCTTGGACGTCCCCAACCTTGGCGTACCCTGAGATCATCGTGATCCAGGAGACATTGTTCCTGACGGGCATTCGCTCAAACAGCTCCCTCGCTCGAGCAAGCTGGCCCTGTGCGATGAACCCGCACACCAGGGCGTTCCAGGACGCGGCGTTTCTCTCGGGCATTTGGTCGAACAGCTGGATGGCCTCGTCGAGGTGGCCGGCCTTGGCGAGGCCGGCGACCATGGAGTTCCACGACACGACGTCCCGCGCGGGCATCGCATCGAACAGAGCGCGGGCGGCGGGGACGTCCCCCGCGCGGAGGCGGGAAGCGAGGAGCGAGTTGGACGCGACGAGGAGGGAGTGGCGGCGGCGCAGCGCGGGCGCGCCATCGAGCAGGCCCGGTGCGTGCGCGGGAAGGAGGCGGGAGTAGAGGTGGGCGAGCGCGGCGTGCGGGTACGGGTGGGAGAGGAGGCCGAGGCGGAGGAGGTGCGCGTGGAAGGAGGCCGCCGCGGGGAGCGCGGCGTGGGCCGGGAGGCGGGGCACGGACTTGAGGACGGCGGCGAGGGCGAAGGGGCAGGGGCGGTGCGACGCGCGGAGCGACGAGAGGTAGAGCGCGACGGCGCGGCGGGGCCGGCCCTGGTCCGCCGCGGCGCGGATGGCGAGCGTCCACGGCGAGTTGAAGCCGCCTGCGGCGGCGGCGGCGGCGGCGGCGGCGGGAGGGGCGCGCATGGCCAGCGAGACAGGTGTCAACTGGCAACGAGTCCATTTCCAGAAGCAGACGGCTTCGTATTCACTTGTTTCAACTGCAACGAACTTACAAATTATCTATAGGGACCATGTCAGGTGCACGAGAGGTTAGTTTGCAGCTTATATGTTCTCTTATTTATATCATACAAGAAAGTGAAAAGTAGCACAAAATAATATGAAAAGCATGATCATCTCATCACAGACGGACAGACAGACCACGCAAATATCAGCATCCATCATGCAACATTGCAACTACAGTTTTACCGTGCAAATTCCTGCCCCCCAAACAGGACAGAAATAAGGGAGGAAAAGAATCCAAGGTATCACAATCTCAAGAGCACGAATGGATTTACAGAAATGAAGAACAACCTAAGCTACTTTCTCAACTTTTGAATGTTCTTTCTTCCTGCTCCTAAGCGCTACTACCGTTCTATGGGCTAACAAATCTCAGAGCTACCGCCGGGCACTGGTGATGTTGCTGGGTCTGCTGCAGTCTGCTCCATTGTCATGAGTAGATGTTCCCCACCTTGGGTCCTAGTCCAATGGCTCCAACACATGAACTGCGCCGTTGCTCATGCCGAGTGCTATCTGGTTACTTGGTTAGGCTTCGAGGGATGCGCAGCAACGACCATGGGGTAAATGTGTCCAGCACTGTTGAGTAAGACACGGCAGGAGTGGGACCATTGGTCACTTAAAATAAGGTAGCCTGATACTTGAAATGCAAAAAAAAGGAGAGAGTAGCAGACTAAACATACCGAGATATTAGGTGGGATGTAAGCAGAAGGCGCTATTCTGCAACGTAAACTGAGAGACTTTGATTCGAGATTCCGGTAAAGCCGTCACAAAATCCAGCGTAAACCAAGAGACCATCACATGAGGATACTGCTCTTGAAATTGGAGCTGGGAGTGTATCTCTTGGGGACCACTGGATATAATCAAATATCAAGAGAAAATCAATGGGATGTTCAGACCACCCAGTGTTCCAATTTAACTAAGAACCTCATGTCCAAGTATTTATTACATCCTTTTGTTTTTGTGAAGTGAAAACAAGAATGGCATAATGTAATATGTCCTTTCAGAAACAAGTGAAGCTGATTATTAAGTAATACTACAGGTACTGAGTATATGAATTGTAATAAAGCTCAGTTCTCATATCATTCTAAGTTGTCCATTGTAATATATATTGTTTATAGCGCATCAATCATGATAAATATATGTGCATCATCAATGATAAACAGCTCTGAGATACGAATTTATTATTTTTCATGTGCAGTGCATCCTGACGTGCCACCCCTCTCTCTTCGAGATTCCATCCCTCTCTTCCCACCACGTGTCACGAATCCATTATTCCAAAACTGCATATTTGACGGTCATCGAGATGGGAGCTGGGAACCGAGTTCCGCGTTGCTCCTTCCCCTTGCTAAAGGCTGGGGGCTCTCTCCACCCCTTTAATGTTATAAATAGTTTCTCGAACAATAGTGGAAAACAAAGTTATTTGTGAATATGACGGTTGTATGCGTGTTGCCAATCCTCATGCAGCATACCAGTATATATATAGAGATAAGTATAAGAGTTTCTCAAATAATAAAATAGTTTTCCAACAATTTCATATTTTTTCCAACAATTTTTTTAATAGTTAGCCTCTACATAAGTTGAAATACTTTCTTCATTCCAAATTGTAGGTCGTTTTGGCAAATCTAGATACATGGATTTTGCTACGCATCTAAATAAATCTATATGCATAGCAAAAATTATACGTCTATATTTGCTAAAACAACCTACAATTTGGAACGGATGGAGTACTACTGTGCATGCCCAAAAAATGTAGACGATTTAGCCTCATTTTATTTGAAACAGTCCTTTACATACAGTGAAACAGTTAGCCTCGAGATCAATGTCTAACCACTGGAGAAGGCTTGGTAAGAATTGGCTGACGATCATATATGGCGTCAAATTTCAATATGCCATTCCATAATCTGGTTCTCCCTCCTTCCACTTAGCGTGGTCTTCAAAACTACATTTTGATTCTTTAACCCCCCATATAGCATACCATAATATCAATCTTCTTGTAAAATAAAATTTGCATTAAAGAAGTCTAATTGTCGGCAAAATATCGTAAGGTCCGGATCTTAAAATACATGCACCCTATATTTTGAAATGGAGAGAGTATCATGTAGACAATTTCACAATCACAAGAAACACTACTGTACATGCCCAAAAATCTAGGCAAACACAATTTATAATTTGCTAGTGAACTGGCAGTATCTGTGATGTCGTCCAGTAATTGAAGGAAGCATATTTTCAAGCTACTCGTTGCAAAGTCCAGCATAGGGCATACAGAGCAGTGCGCATGATTTGGGATCTCAGGTGAAGATGAGACAAGTCACAAGTGTGCAGCGTGCCCTCATGGCAAGAAGAGATTGTGGCCGTAGAATTTACCCATTTGCGTCGCATCATGTACAATAACGCACCGGACGCCAATCGTTTCTCAAACATAGCACATCTAGAAACTGGTATGTAGGTCGACGAGACACCAGCAAAGCTCAAGATGATTGTGTCATAGACACAAGATAAATCAAACAATCCAGAGCCATGATCAGCAAACACCCACCAAATTGACCCTCAACTTGCTGGAATCCATCATCACCAGGACACGCAAAATATCACCATCCAACAGACCACCATATTTGTACACTACAAATAGCTGCCGCAACAACAGGGCAGAAAATCAACAATCTAAGGTACCACTAAGCTCAGAGCAGGAAAAGCTTTACAAAAGAGGGAGATGATGCCAGCAGACAATCTCCACGGATGTGCGGCGGCGCCAGGTGCGGTCAGGAATTTCAGGGGCGGAAAAGAACCAAAAAGACCTAACTTAGCAATGTCACCATCAATCAACTACCTGCGCTGCCGCCACGAGCAAGGAGATGCTGTGGACTTGATGAATATGACCTCCTCTCATAATCTAACTGTTTGTCTTTTCTCCCTATCTCCTACAGGTCCTACCATTTTTTGCGCTAATGAATCTCAGTGCTGAGACCGAGTCACCTTGTCGGCTGATCAGATGCCTGGTTGCTAGCAGCTGACGGTGCGGCTGATATCGCTGGGTGTGCTCCGTTGTCCTGAGGCGGTGCTGTCCCCCACTTTGGGTCCGCGTCCAATGGCTCGACCACATGGACTTTACCATCGCTCATACCAAGTGCAATCTGGTTAGGCTCCACAGGATGAGCAGCAACCACCAAGGGGTAAACGCGTCCAGGACTGTTGGATAAGATAGAACATGTGAGAAGCAGCAAGCAGAACATTGGTCACTTGCAAAACTCTGGTAGTTATTCGTACCCAGGTAGTATTGAAGGTGGAATGTATGCAGAAGGTGCAATTCTGCAACGCAATCGAAGAGATTCTGCTTCAAAGACTCCAATAGCACCATCGCAGAATGCAGCGTAGACTAAGAGACCATCACAAGAGTATATTGCACTCGAGATTGGAGCTGGGAGTGCATCTCTCGGGGACCACTGCATATATTCAAATATCAATAGAAATTTGAAGGCAGTATGACAAGACCCAATGTTCCAATTCATGGAACACTAAAAATAATTAACCATCTTTTTAAAAAATATAGAGTTAAGATGAGTAGTAGCATAGCATTACTAAGGCACAAACAGTGCAGCCTACAATGCATTACTTTGATGTATGATTATGGAATGGATGCAAATGGATCATGCGTTAGGTGACAAAGCTCAGTTTCGAAATCATTTTAAGTAGTTAATGTCAGTAAACATTAGTGAAAAATGTGATATCCACAGTACAAAAAAAAATAAATGTCGATGGAAATGATAATAAATGAACCATGTCCCCTAGGAAAAACGGAAAAGTCAGAACACTACTGGATTTACAGAAGTTGAAAGGAACTAACCGAGCGCAAACATTCAAGATTTCCATCATAGATCGCCAATTGACTCTCATGAACTACCAAAAGATGTGTCTGGTCATTGTGGAACTGCACCCTTGTATCGCCAACCAAAGTGCCAGACCGGTTCGCTGGGGGTTGGATATATCTTGATTTCTTTTTCTCCCAACCATCAATGCTCCATACACATAACTGCAACATTTTAAATCAACAGATAAGTGATCCGTTAGAAATTGCAAAGTATAGAGAAGAGGAACAAATAAGCAGGCAGATTTCTAGCATTTAATATATACTCTTAGAAATTGATAGAGCAAAATCCATATTATCATACCTGAGCATCAGCGCCTGACGATACTAGCACATTCATAGATTGAGAAAAGGCCAATCCAGTAATCTTTTTCTGATGACCCTTGAGCTTACTTTTGACCTGATGTGATTCGATAAAGGAACATTAATACTAAGACTAACAATAAACATGCACTAAAGGATAACAAATACATTACAAAGTGTAAGATTCAATGTAACAGGAATCAACAGTTAATGAGAACAAATTCCCAAACCTATAATCAACAGTTAATGAGAATAAATTCCCAAACCTAAACTCTTAAGGTTAGCTAGATGATATTTGATTGAAATATAAGTATGAGAAATATCATTTACAAGGTCTACCAAGCTCCATTACAGAACACCAGAAATACTTATTACTCCTTTTTAGTTGACTCGCTAAACAGTCTCCAATAAATAGGTTTGACTAGAAATCTCCACGGTAATATACTAATATGTTGGTAACAAAATGTAAATGCACATAATTCATAGCAAATTTTATAGTGTCATTTTCACAAATCAAATTACGTATGAAGCAAGCTTTCCAAGTATTAGCAGTCAAATATGTCCTGTCGCTGAACTAAAATCTTATAAATTTTCAAATGGAGTAACAATGAGCAAAAGGAGAAAATAGCATACATCATCAATGCGGACATTGTAGATTTGAATGGTAGAGTCCTCCATTCCAATAGCGATGATATTATTGTCTTGTGGGTGGAATGCAAGGAAAGTTGCAGCAGGTGGAGGCGCCATGAAAGTAGTCATGACCTGTGAGAGATCCCGGATTCAAGCCGAAGAGTCAGAAATCAGTAATGGTGCGATCAAGGAATTACACTTTTCACCTTAAGTTATCAGCAAAAATATGATGTGTTATAGTAATTCATACTCATGGACATCTACGGAACTAACAAAATTGGTAATGGACAATCAAGGAAGAACCTTTTTCTTTGAAGTTATCAGCACAAAATGACACATAACCCATGGACATCTATTTATGGAGCTAACAAAGTTGTTGTGATAGACACTGAAAGGGCATCTACCTTGAACGTCATCATATTGAACAAAGACACTTTGCCACCAGACGCAGACATAACGTAGGAGTCATTTTTGGACAATGCAATGCAAGCAGTTGCTTCTTCCGGGTTGCCATCATTAGTGTCGTTTGTCATCAGAATCCCATTTGCTGGTTGCCACAATTGAGGTGCAACAGATGCAGTAGACTAAAAGGACATAAAACAACAAACTCAGAAAACAAGCAAACAAGATTGCAGTTAAATTGAAGCGAAGTTCTCCAATCAAACCTTGCCATTAGGATTTCTGTCACTCCTTTGCCATTTCCACAACTTATGAACAGCATTGGAGCCAAGAGCCAACAGTGCAATCCCATTGTTTGTATATAACAAACGGACAACCTGAAATAAGCACATCCATTATCAGAAATTTCCATAACTCAGAACATCAACATACTTGATTACACTATCTATCATAACACATAACATCAAATCACACTAAAGGCAACTTTATGCAACAGTACTTATTCCTATTTTTAAAATAAATGTTGGAAATAATCTTGTCATAAGAAATGTGTAGATGCATCTACATGCATCTATGGGCATAAGTTGTCGAAGTCAAAAGGAAATTGACTTGTTCCTTAGCTAATGCTTAGCTAGCATTAGGTAGTAAAGTTGGATTTGATTACTTGAAGTTTTTAGGTTGTACTTTGGTTATCTTTGGGTGGGTTAGCCTTCAAGAGATCAAAGTCAAATTGGATAGGTTGTGTAGTAGTCCATGAGTTGCAAAGTGAGTATGCTAGCTAGTGATTAGCTAGAGATGAGCTGTGCTCTTGTTTGTATGACGGTTTGTAAGTCCTATAAAAGGACATGTACCCCTCATGTGTTGAGTATGAGATATAGACAAGTTGAAGCTATGTGAGCCAGATAGAAAATGTAGTGCTTGGTCAAGTTAGTTAGTAGAGCTTGGTTGTGAAGATCAAGCTATTGTGAAGCTTAGATGTGTAGCTTATTAAGTTAGTAAGTTCTTCACTGTGAAGATCAAGTGAGTGTTTGGTTGTGAAGACCAAATTGAGTTGTAAGCTTGTAGTGTGAAACTACTTGTGTTACTGAAAGAGAGAATTTCCAACAATAAAGAACACCAGATGTGTCAGATTAATTATGTCTGATCAAACTATATAAACCAATCACAATACTGTGATACAAGAAGACAGATTAACATACCTTGCTTGGGTTCGTGTCCGTGTCTGATAAATGCAGGGCTCGAAGATGTCCATTATCCACAATGTCAGCCAACTTCCAGGTTTTGACCTTTTCAGATTCATCTGTTATTCTCGGTTTAACATCTGGAGTTCTGCTTGCGTCCATAGGTGCCTGTGGTTTCTTTAACTTTAGCAAACCTACATAATGAACAGCAAGAGAGACCAGCAGCAGAAAGAACTTACCAAGCCACTCGTTGACACTGCAGGCAATATCCGATCAGGCCGCTCGGCATTCACTGCTATAGGACAAGAGACATTTGAAACAGGACCGAGGGCAACAATTGGAGGCTGCATTAAAACCAAACAAGAGTAAGATAATAACATACCTTGTCAATATTCACTAAAATCCCAGCAAAAGTTAAAAGAAAAGAAGGCAGCTAAGTGGTGAAGCTTCAAGGCAAACGAATCAGCTGACTACTTAACTCGAAACCCTTTCTAGTTTATCTTCTCAATGAACCAGAAGCAAGAAAGAAACAGTTAGCTTTTGCCTGCCACAAATGTGGCAACAATTTCTAAGTTATTATGCCCAACGGGTAGCTCATCACAACTCTAGAAGCAGAAAGCAAGATACTAGCATCCGATAAGCATGTGTTTGCCTGAGTTCTGGCAAATGCAGCACTGAACCAAGTAGGTCTCATAGGGTCTAACAAAATATTTTCAGCATGACACAGAAGAACAGAAGTAAATAGAGCCAAATTATGTAATATTCGATGAGAGGTTAAAGTATCACTATCACTACCTTGGAATTTATTTGTTGAGGAGGTCCTCTAGATCCCTCAAATGCTCTACTCTCGAGCATCCTAAGCAACCGCTGCCCATCAGTGTTGGCAAGTATTTTTATTCCATTATCACTAGTCGTAACAGCGAGTAATGAGCCTTCTCTATTGAATCTCAAACGAGGGCTTGCCTGCAAATTATCAGTAAAAGAATGTTAAGCAGATCCTCAGCACGGGCAAGTCAGATATTTTTTTTGTGTGTGCGTTGTGGGGTGGGGGGGGGGGTAACTAACAGGAAGTCCGCCATCACAATCTGCTGTTGTTAGTATGTTGGTGCTATCCATGTCCCAGAATTTAACAAGAAATTCATCTCCAGCCGCCAAGAAGCGGTTTCTGGTTGTGTCGAACTGTACAACACCAAGCGAACGTTTTCTGAAGCCATTGTATGTCCTCTTAATAGCCCCTTCAGTTTCATTCCACTCAACCAAGTGAGAATCACCTTCTTTACTAGTACCACAAGAGAACAGCCTGCAAGAAAAATTCATAAGTGAACAGCTGAAATGTGTGAAAACTGAAGATAAATCATGATGCTCTTGTTACTCTTCAGCAGCTTTTAAACTCTATATAGCAAGTGCTACGTCTCACCTTGTCCCATCAGCACTGTAAGCCATAGTAGTACACCAATGTCCAGGAGCATCATAGTCAACTCTTGAGCCCAAGCAATCATATAACCATGCCTTGATTTTTCCATCAATGGCAGTAGAGAAGATAAACTACAGAACAATCCAGAAAGCAAAAAAAGAAATCCATTCAACAGATTGCAACTGGTAATGATAATGTATAGCAGAACCTTTGCACATCAAACATATAGCTAATGGAGATGAAGTAGTTGGTGCTAAAAACGAATGCAAATGTCTATTATAAAAAAAATGGAAGAGTTAGCACAATGGCCAGAATATTAATAAATATGATCTGCAATGGCAGTGCAAAATAAATATTAGAATTCAAGAATATCAGCATTGAAGTCGTTCCATACCTGAATGGACTCCTTGTAGTGCGGGCAAACAGAATAAACTGGAGCTTCATGACCTTCAAATGTGTATTGCTTTTGTCCTGTTTGAGCATCCCACACCTGCCAAATCCAATGTGCAAATATACTTAAGACCTAGTTCGTTCTGAGAAAAAGAACAGATCATACAATATGCTCACCTTAATAAGTTTGTCATCCCCACACGTAATGATAGATAGAGTCTTGTTGGGGTGAGAGAAGGCTATGTCATTAACCCCACCAATGTGTGCGTCAATCTGTTACATTTGGAAAAGAGTTAAGAGACCTTAAATGCGGTCATTATTTATTCCCTAATCAGTATCAGAATATGCACGCACCTCTGCTTGCTGCCGTAAATCTCCATTAGGTACGAATGTGTATGTCTGAACAATATGCTTCGAGAAAGCAACTCCTGGAAATCAAATCACAAGTATGCCATTAGTAAGATCCAAGTGAAAATAGAACGCCCCTAAGTATGCCATAATGACCGGTGTCATATTGAAACAATTGCATGCTCAAATGTGTATAGTAGCACTGAAATGAACTGCTTGGTACCTAGAATATTTCCATCAGGGCTCCACAGACATCTATTGACAGATATTGCAGCATCTTTCATCAGTGCAGCCTGCACATAGAACACAAATTGTGCATGAGAACCACCACTTGAAGACACTAAGCTGCTACTTCAAGCAGCATAAAACATGGTAATAACAGTAACTTAAGTAGTCACCTGCAAAGGCAATGTGCAGGAACCAATATCCCAAACTTTGAAAGTCTTGTGAGCTATCCTTTCGCGTGAACCAACTTCCCATACCGCAATGTCGCCCACATTTGTTCCAACTGCGTAGATCAGGAAGCTAAATATAACGGACAGTTGCAAAAGTAACAATTCAATGGTCAAGTGGCGTGTTTCCAGCAAGTACCTAAAAGGATGGTTTGTTGAACAGGATGGAAATCCAGGCTCATAACATTAGAACCCTGATTAAGGGTACGAACCACTTGTTTGGGAAGGTCTTCTTGTGTGTACATATTGGCAGGATGGCTTGCACCAGAGAACGATACCTGCCGTAGTTTTCATGAATCATAACTTATCTGGTTATGGAAAATACAGAAAAACAAGTGAGGCTAAACGCAAATATGTCTTTGAGTTCATCCATTACCTCATCTGGCTGCCCTACACGCATCCTTTTCATGAGATGTTCTGAATCTGCAGACTGGTAATCAATGCCAGGTGCACTTGTAGGGGTTCTTGGATGCTTTAGAAATGCCGCTGCAAACAGATAGAAAGTTCAGAAAGGGTCAAACACTGCCACTGATGACAACCTATCATTTAGTTCAATCACTTTCAACTTACCTGTGTTTGGAGCCTGAACAAGGCCAGGCGGTCCTTGTGCAACAGCAGCATGAGGCAAAGAGGGATTGGCATTTGTCATCCAACCTGCAATTGCGTTCGGAGATGGCGACACCAGAGGTTGAAATGGCTGCAAGATTGAAGCATGAAAAGCATCATAAGTAAATGATGGTTAGGGTAAATAAAATGGCCTACTTGTGACAATACTTACAGCATGAGCACCCATTGGTGGAAATCCAGCTGACTTAGGGATGGATCCAACGAGGGGCCCATTGGCAGGCGGAGGAGCTCTTGCTCCATTGGTAGGAGCAGCACACGAGTGATCAGTGAAGAGTGTCTTAATGTCTGGGTTTGGCCTGGGGTTCTTGCAGAGCTGATGTTGCCAGTTCAGACTGGAAAAAGAAAAAAACAAACCACGGTTAGCATCACCTTTTAGGAGCATGAAATGTGTTTATGGAAGCATTTTTAGACTTGAACTGCATAACAGACAGATATATCCCAATTATGGCATGTATGGATAAGACCTTTGGATAAGCAAAGGATGTTGTCTGCTACATGCACCTAAAGCTAGAACCCCTATAAAAAGACAAAAAAAATTGTTTGTACATTGGCGTATTTGATAAAAGATATTAGGATAAAGATATTAGGAATGCTTATTTATTATGGAGCCTGTGATACGACCAAACTCTTTATTCCCAGGTGTTGACCGGGGCATGCGCAATGAAAATCAACCAGTCTGCTCCGTCAAAAATCCTTTAATGGTTCAGTGCTAAGACTTAACATTCTGATCCCTAATACCCTACTCAGCCATCATAACTAAGGGAAGCCACATAAACATATTATTTAGCATCGGAATAACCAGAAAGAAGATGAAGAACAAAAGTCGTAAACTCTCACGTGTAGCAGTAACGTGAGAGAGCTCTTTCGATTTACCTTTTTGCGCCCGTGAAAATTAAATGCTACCATACAATCTAAATAAATTGATACCAAAGAATACAATATCACTTTTATTCACCAATTTCATCCCTGGTATATTAAAGAAGTGCAATATGTGTGACAGTGTGACTAAGTATATCAAAATTAAATCAACCAAGCACGGAAGCACCTTTGATTTATCAATGTGCGAAGTCTCGAAGCTTTGAATGGTGGGAAATTCAGCTTATCCCGGAACAATGGGTTCGCCTCAATGAGCTTCTTGAGCTCCAAGAGCATGATATTCCGAGCAGACTTTGTGTCCCCATACTTAGATAGCTGCTCATTTTGCCTGTTTTCATCATCCATAATCACAACCGCATCGACCAAATGCATTAGACATTTTGCTTCCAAAAGGAACATTGCCATACCTAAAATTCTCCAAGGTCAGCAGCTGTGTTATCTCCTTGAACAGCTCCTCATTGAAGGAGGCGAACACCTTGAGATCCTTCACGAGAATCTCCACAGCCTTGGTCCTATCATGCCTGTGAAACCGACAGCAAATTCAGCTCAGCACAGATAAACCTTGACAATGACCAAGTACCCAGAGTAGCTTAAAGATGAGCCAGTCACCTATCAAGGGCCTCGAGGTACTTCTGCTTGCGGATCTCAAAGAAGATCTTCATGGAGTAGCGGTTGTCCTCCACCTTGGTGAAGCCGCTGAGGTATTTCTCCACCTCGTCCCACTCGCCGCCCTGCACAAGGTCCTCGAAGTGCTTCATGTTGAAGTAGAAGCCAGACTCCTGCTCCAACCTGCACGAGGAACCGAAAAGGCGTCAGGAATCTCAAGCCCGCACAACACGCCAAGGCTCCAAAAGCCCCATTCGCTGTCATGGCGGATACTCACTTGTGCACCGTCTCCTTGAACTTCTCCTCATCGAGGAACTGCAGGATGAGGAACACCAGCTCCCTGCTCAGAGACGACATGGCTCCCCCGATCCCACCCGGAGCCTCCAGCTCTCAAAAACCCGCCTAAACCTCCGGCCTTCCCGGCAGATCCCCCCAAATCCCCCCACAAAACCCGCTCCAAACCGCGGCCAAAAGACCACAGCAAACACACACCAGCGAGCTCAGAACCTAGCCCGCGAGCCCAGAGGCAGAACCCACGGGCCAAGCAAGCTCACAACCAAAGCACGGGCCTCGCCGCGCCCATGCCGCCGGGATCCCCGGCCGATTCCGTCGGCGTGACCGCCGATCTGCAGCTGCCGACGCCGGCGGCTCGAATCCGGCCGCCAGGCGGCGCCTCCAGCAGCTCCCTGCTCAACAGCACAGCCACCGCCTAGGGTTGGGCCGCGCCGCCTCCGTCTCCACCCCTCAGCTCCAGCCGCCGCGTTACCCTTTCTTATCTCTCTCTTGCTTTCTCTCTCCGAAAACTTCTCTCACTCTATTTTTTCCCCTCTCTCTCTCTCCTTTGAGTTTTTTTGGACCGCGTTTTATAACCACTTCGGCCAGTCTCCCCATTTATAGCAACCCAGACAACCCTAGAAATGACGGTAACACCCAACGAAAGCCACTGTATTCACGCAACTGCCACTGCAGAGGCGGGGGTACCAGGGGTAGTCTCGTAAATTTCTTGGTGAGGGCAGAAGCGGAAGTGGGGCGGTCGCGCGGTCGCTTGCAGGCCAGGGAGGGGCGTTTAGGTCATTCGGCGCGGGGGGTTACGGGAGCATCTGGGGGTGGTGCGGGGCCCACAAGGATCGTGGGGTCGAGGAGGGCTGGGATGGTCATTTGGGCCCGTTTAGTTCCCAAAATTTTTCGTACAGTACCCGTCACATCAAATTTTTCGACACATGCATGAAGTATTAAATTTAGTTGAAAAAAATAACTAATTACATAGTCTAACTGATTAGCACGAGATGAATCTTTTAAGCCTAATTAGTTCGTGATTGGACATTATTTGTCAAGTAACAACGAAACATGCTACAGTAACTTTTCACCCTACTTTTTGCAAACTAAACGCGGCCTTGGGAGCCCGTTTTCCCTGCTGCCACGTCATCCTTCCTCGTACCCATTAACTCCTTTTTCTTGCCAGTTTTTTTCCCTATCTCTCTATTTGGCTGTGTTCACTTCCCCAAACTCTTCCAAACTTTCCAAATTTTCCATCACATCGAAATTTTAAATATAAAAAATGACACATGCATGGAGTACTAAATGTAGGTAAATAAAAAAACTAATTACATAGTTTTGATGTACGTTGCGAGACGAATCTTTTGAGCCTAGTTAGGTCATGGTAGGACAATATTTACCACAAACAAACAAAAAATATTACATTGTGCTACAGTATCCGCTGTGTCTTTTTCTACCAGCTTTTCGCGGATCTAAACACACCCTCTATTCCTTTCTGGCGCATCGCCGGTTTCGAATTTTGAACGGTACACGCTCGTGGTAGGCGCACCCAGTACACCAACCCAACTTTTCAGGTGTGTACTCAGTTTGATAATGACAGGAGATAGATTAGAACTAGAGGGGAGTGTGCTTTTGTGGATAAATGTAGTTTGTTGGTATTATGAATTTTATTAATGATATGAATTAAATATCTGTATCAACCCACTATATGTAATTTTGCGTTGAGGTTCTCTTTTTTCACTCAAAGTCCTCCTTTCCCATGGAAAATATCCTTCTTTACTGAACAAAAGTTCTCTATTTTTGTATAGTGTGCAGAACACAAACACCGTTTTGTAAAATATGACATAACCTATGTGTGTTCTCTTAGCAACAAAAGATATTTTCAATAAGAACACAATGATGTTTCTTAAAGCAACATTTTTCAACCTCTATTGATTTCCCACGATAACATGGCAAAAAGACAAGAAAGACAATTTGTGACATTGCCACAAATACCTGCATGCATATCTGGGATGAGCTAACATGGCTATGATATTTATGATATTTCTTGTGTTAGTATGGTGCATTGACAAAAATATATTTGCGTCATCTGGAACAACAACCCTTGCAAAATACCGACTGCTAACCATGCATGGGGAATAATGTGTTTCAATGCAATCCTACTATTGGCTTTCTTGCACACCTACACCTCTCACCTAGTTGATTCATGTGCCACCCTATGTGCAAAAAACCACACCACGTGCGAAAAATCCCATGACAACCAGCTAGCATGCACTGACGAGTAGACAAAGCTGCAGCAACCAGCCACCTAGTCTGCACCGACATGCGAACAAATAAAATTGTGGCAGCCAACCAACTAGTCTACACTGACGTGCAAACAAACCTGCCATGACAAGCCGATCTACATTGATGTGCGGACAAAACCACGGCCGACAACCAACTTGCTTTTGTACTAATGTGCAAACAAAACCATGTAGCAGAAAACTAGCTAGCCTGCACAAGGTGTCAACAAAACTGCGGCGCTAAATGGTTTGCTCCAAATGTAGATAAAACAGTTGCAACCGGTTTATCTGCCCTAACGAGTGACAAGACCGTGGGTGGTAGCTTGCCTGCGCCGATGTAGGGACAAAACTATGATGACTAGCATGCCAGGGCTAACATGGTGTTGAGATCGCGACGGCTAGCTTGTCTATACCGACGTAGGAATGAAATCGTGATAGTTGGTGTGCCTGCGCAAATCCTAGGGATGAGATTGCAGCATCCAGCTGGTCTGTGTTGACTTACGAAATATGTGGCCGCGAGGCTGGTAAAGATGACCAGCAGGTGGATAACAACGTGGTAGACAGCTTTGTCGTACATACCAACATGTGAATAAAACGACCACGGCAGCCAGCTGATTAGTGCCTACATGCATACATAGCATTTCAGTGCAGGTCGAATGTTGGAATTGCCCACATGCTTTTAACCCTCACAATAATACGTGCAGAACTGCCATAATTGGCCCGTCAAATTTCTATGAAGCTAATAGTTTGGTGGGCTACTTCTAGGAGCATCCAACCGTACTCTTCGATTTTGGTTCTACCACCTTGACATGATTTAACATACAAACTTTTATTTGCACGTAACCATAATTATTCAAAACGGGGTATAAAAGTGTATAAATTATAATTGTGCCTTTTTAGGTTGTGCAATAATGTTCAAGCTTCATCACAATCTTGTCACATCTTGAAACAAAAATGTTTCATTTTAAAAGTGTCCTTCACACTTCAAAATTAAGTAGCACAATACACACATTCTACACATGTAAGAGCAACTCCATCAATGCCCCCTAAATCAAATCCTCTAAATGCTAAATGGGGGCTGCCTCTATTTAGGGGTTTCCAAATTTATTTTAGCTTCATCAATAGCCCTCAATTCTAAGTTATAATAGAGAGCTCCCTAAAACCCTCTAGGAATAATAGAGGGAAGAGGAGGAGATTTGGAAGTCTCCCCAAGATAGAGGCCCTAGTAGAGGGCCCGCTGGAGTGCATTTTTTGTTTAACCTTCTAAACTTGAGATACGAACTCTTTAAAGGGTGTGTTAGAGTTGCTGTCACTACACGCATATACTACTATTCCATCCATAATTGTTAGGAAAAAAATAAAAAATGGATAGTCGCCTAAGCCTGCGGAGGCCTGTTTTACCTCGAGTTGGATGAGGTGTTGGATGAGGTGGCTTCTTCGTTTTTGTTTGTGGAACAACTGATTGACACGAGTTTGCATGCAGAGTAATTGTTTTGACAGGAGGTTGATGGAATAAAAATTCAGATTCGCTCCACCAAATGATTTGCATGCTAAATCGGTTTGCATGATAACGCAGGGAACAATTGAACTGTGGATGATGGGAGTTAAGCCCTCCATGGTCCGTGGGGTTAAAATGGAATAACATGGATCAAAATTGAACCGGTACAGTACTAGATAATGGAATCTCAAGTTGGCAGGGATCCTCATCACAAGCGATCCAAAGGTGACGGCAAAAAAAAAAGCAAGGATATGTGTGGTTCTCAGAAAGCTGATCGGGGGCAAGAAAAAGGCACGCGGATGTCCCGGGTACGCATAGCGCTGTGAGATTCGGTCCCAATAATTCTCGATTTCCAGAGCTGTCGCTTTCCCTCTGCGCTAGTGCGCGAGTAGCTGTCGAACCACTAACAAGATAAGCGAACGTGCTTATAACAGCAACTTATATAATCGCATTGACATATCGGCCAACTGGCAACGCACCGGATTTGAGTATTTCACGCCCTTTTAGGGCGGCAGAAAAAAAAGAAGGAAAACGCCCAGATCCTCCATCCACGTCGTGCGTGCCACTCGCTACCCGACAGGTGGCTTGTTTGCTGACCGGCCCTGGTCAGGTGCCGCCCCTGCCTTTGACGCGGATGGGGATGGAGATGGGGGCAGGCCGCACCTTCCAGACGCGACGCGAGGTTGGCGGGTAATTACGGCGCCTGCCACCGGCGCCCGCGTGTGCGGGGCCGAGACGGGGGAGGGGCAGCGTCGGGAGCCGCGAGACCCACGTCCGGCCTGTCTTGGGTTCCGCGCGATCGCGGTCGTCCGTATCGCGGCGGCAGTGGCGATCACATGCGGCGGGGCCGCTGGATCTTCTGCGGGCGCACCGCGGGAACGGGCTGGACTGGACGCGTGAGGGACTCGCCTCTTGGGTCTGTGTCGCTCCGTACAGCAGCGTGGGATGGGTAAAGGCGGCCACTTCAACTTTGAAACATTGACTGTGTTTAGATCCGCGAGAAGCTGGTAAAAAAAGGTCACATCAGATATTATAGTATACTGTAGCATTTTCGTTTGTTTTTGGTAAATATTGTCTTATTATAAGCTAACTAGGCTGAAAAGATTCGTCTCGCTCTGCCCTAAAAAGAATGCAATCCTGACTTCCTTTGCTAAGAAGTTAAATAATTTTAAATTGATCAAACTTATAAAAAATAACTAACATTTATGTTATAAAATGAGAATTACTACATTATTCGTGTAACACATTTTTGTATTAAATCCATTCAAAAACATAAATATTAGTATTTTTATATAAATTTAACTCCGTGAGTTGCATTATTTTTGGTATTGGGAAAGTACAGGATAATTGGTGGTACCTCTAGATAGGCACAGCTGGTGGGGGCACCGTCATCATGTGCGTGCTAGTACGTACTCGTTTGTGTGCGCAGCGGAGGGGGCAACGGAGGATGGGAACTGCTACGCCCACACAAAAAAAAAATTGGATACATTTCTTATGCGAGACTAATCCACTCCAAAACAATATTTCCCGATCCATCAACAACAAAATCATCTTGGATGGTTGTGGTGAGTTTAGGGTTTGGGCTAATTAAGACATATTTTGTTGGATCTATGCTTAGGACAAGGTTGAGTTGAGACACATGTTCACGCGGCTATGGATCCAATTCTTTGTTGTTGGCTCAAAGTAGGCAGCAGATGTTGACAAGAAAAAGGAGAGCCTAGACCACGGTCGAGTCACTTAGCTTTTGTAGTGACTAGAAATGAAGGGGACAAAAAAAAATGTGATTTAGATCATCATTTCAAACTAGGCGACGCCAATAACTCCAATCACGCTGGTGGACAGAACGAACACCAAATTTGTCGTGGTGCTGCAAACCATAGCCGGGTGGCGGAAGGCACCCGCCCTACCCCAGAGGGTGTATACTCAGGGGGTAGCTAGTCTTAGATCGGTCTCACTCAAGAACACGAGGAACACAGCAGGATTTAGAGTGGTTCGGGCCACCGGAGCGTAATACCCTACGTCCACTGTGTGTTGTATTGCCTTCCCACGAGAGTGAGAAGGTTGCGAGAGCTTGAGTCAGTCTGGATTGTCCTGTGCATAGCGAGCGCCTCCCCTTTATATCTCAAGGGGGCGCGTACACAGCCGTTGGATCCCCGACAGGTGGGTCCGACGATGCAGTATAAAATAACGCACTGTTCATACATTATGGCGTCGCATGCAAAGGAGATCTCTCTCTTGGATTCTCTTGCCTGCTCCCGGAGCTCTTCGTCCATCATGTCCTGGCGTTGTCTTGTCAGGTCGGGCCTGTCGTAGCTAGTGGCATCGCCCGCCACGTTGCTTAACCGGGCGGTGTAGCTTGCGGCGTAGGCGGCATGATGGAAAAGCGTCGTGCTGTCGTATCCATTTAATGCTGCAAGCGGGCTCTGCGCGGTTGCGGCACATGCGGCTCCACTGTGCTCCTTGGTAATACGCGGTGCTCAGCGATGCCTGACAAGGCTGTCTTGCGTACCGCGGCGGCAGAGCACGCCTTGTCCACCACATTAAATGCGGCAGGTGGGCGAGTCTTCCTGCGGAAGACTCGCGCACGATCCCGCGTCTCCGGGACACGTGGCGGCTCCGGACCCCTACACGGTGAGGGGAGTCCGGACGGGCGCAGGAGGTCCCGGACCCCTCTGGGGGTCCGAGGCCTCGGCGGTCAGCTCGGAGCTTCCCTTCCTTAGAGACACGTGGCGACAGCTCGGAGCCTCGGTGGTTATCCTTGGATGTAGTCAAGGATAACTACAAAGGCCCTTGCCTAGACACAGCAAGAGGGGGTACCCCAGTCCTGGGGTACCGACAGTGGCCCCCGGGCCCACCTCGGGAGAGGTACGAACCCGCGGGTGGGCCACTATCGTGATGTGTTTCTACGCAAGCTCGGTTGCATTGGTGTGCTCATGCAGAGAGCGGGTGCCCCGGACCCCTGAGGCCGGTACACCTGTTGGCAGGCTCAGGTACTAGAGCGCTCTCCTCAGGGCGACGAGGGTGTAGGCTTAGGGTATGGAACCAAACTAAGCGGCTACACAGACCTCGGGTCGCTCAGGGAGCAAGCACCACTTCCCGGACCCGGCACTTGGAGCGACCGTGGCGAGCGGTCTCCGCCGGAGCGGGCCACCGGAGTGGACTTGGAGCGACCGTGGCGAGCGGTCTCCGCCGGAGCGGGCCACCGGAGTGGACTTGGAGCGACCGTGGCGAGCGGTCTCCGCCGGAGCGGGCCACCGGAGTGGACTTGGAGCGACCGTGGCGAGCGGTCTCCGCTGGAGCGGGCCACCGGAGTGGACTTGGAGCGACCGTGGCGAGCGGTCTCCGCCGGAGCGGGCCACCCGAGTGGACTTGGAGCGACCGTGGCGAGCGGTCTCCGCCGGAGCGGGCCACCCGAGTGGACTTGGAGCGACCGTGGCGAGCGGTCTCCGCCGGAGCGGGCCACCGGAGTGGACTTGGAGCGACCGTTGCTGACAATCCGATGAAGTATGTTACCGGACCTCTGAGTAAGGTGCAAAGAAACCAATCCTTATACTAGAAGAAACCCCGGGACCTCTAAAGACAGCAGTCCTGGATACTAGAGTACTTGTAACAGGGTAGTGAAGTACGTAAACTTAGGGTACATTACTAGGCTAAGCTACGCGGATCTTCTCTGCCCCAGGATACAAATACCACTTCTCCAGAGCAGGTCCTTAGGGGTCCGGACTACCTTCCAGCTAGAAGGGGTGTCTTCACCTGACCACAAGCCAGCAACTTAACTTGGATTGTTAGCAAGAGGGGTAACTCCGTTCAAGAGGAAAGAATAGTTAAACCAAGGCGAATAAATGTAATGAGGATGGAGCCTAGGTAAAACTGAGGAAGAAAATCTCCTTTATTATTGTGGTTGTCACGGTATACATCAGAGGTCGGGATTACGAGGTCGGACCTCCACCGCTCCGGACCGCTTTTTGCCTGTTTGTGTGATAGGGCCAGAGGTCGGGTTTACAAGGTCGGACCTTGACCGCTCTGGACACACACATAGGCGCCACGTTTTTACAAAGGAGGAACTCTCTCTTAGTCTTTTCTTAGGAGTAACCTACGGCTGCATGCTATACAGCGTGTCCTTCTCCGGTCGGAAGTGGTGCGACCACTCCCGAATTCTTCATAGTCGTTGGAGGCGAAGGCGCCCTGGATGTGCCTGAACCGCATCATCCAGCATCACCTCGGGAGCTCGGGGGATCCCTTCTTGCCTAAGAGCTGTCACATGCTTACATGGCATGAGACAAATTCTTTGGCTTTGAATGGAAGAGATCCCCAGCCGTCGTCGTCTGCCGATGGAAACCAGACGCCCTTGCGCAGCAGATGGACCGGACGTGGAGCGCGGAGAGGTGCGGTCGTTCGCCGGCTTGTCCTTGGTGCTAGCGCCAGGGGTCCCCGCGCCTGGCGACGGGGCCTTGTCTGCAGCAGCACCGAGCTACGCTGAGGCGGATCTCCGGTGCTGGCGACGGCCGGACGACACGGCCAACTTCCTCCGGGATAGCCGTCGGCTCCGGGCTCCATGTTGAGAGGAAGCCTTGAGCCGACGTCATGCCACCGGAGGGGAAGGATGGCCGTTACTTGAGAGAAAACCTTGAGCCGACACCGGGATGGCGCGGGGCGGCATGCGACAGGCGTCGCCCCCGCGCACCACCGTGCCGGCTCTGAGGCGTCGCAGTGGCGACGCACAGCAGGCACAGCTGCCGTGCACTGCCGCACCGAGGGCGCTGGCGCCTTAGAGCCACAGCATGCGGCGTGGGTGACGCCCTGCCTTCCTTCATCTTCTTGTTCGTCGTTGCAGAGGATGAACACGACCCCGGAAGCCTGAAGATCCAGCCAACGCTTGTCGTCCCCACGGACGGCGCCAAAATGTCGTGGGGTTTCTAGGACATGCCTTGTTGAGGCTGGTGTAGTCGATGCACATCCGAAGCTTCCCGTTGGCCTTTGGGACGACGACCGGATTGGCCAACCACTCGGGGTGGTGGACCTCCTCGACGAAGCCGGTGTGTAGGAGCTTACGGACTTCTTCGCGGATGAAGTTCTGCCGCTCCACGGACTGCTTCCGAGGCTTCTGGCGCACCGGCGTGGCGTCGGGGTAGATCCTCAAATTGTGCTCGATCACTTCCCTGGGGATCCCGGGCATCTGTGACGGTTCCCAGGCGAACACGTCGACATTTGCCCGGAGGAAAGCGATGAGCGCGTCTTCCTATTTCTCCTCCAGGTTCCCCGCGATGCGGGTGGTCCTGGTGGAGTCTGCTCCAATCTGTACCGTCTTCACGGGAACTTGGTCCGGATCAGATGGTTGGACCTTGGGAGCCTTTGCATGCGCCCTGGGTTGCGAGGTGGACGGATCCTCCTCGGAGCGTGCAGCCTCTGCCGCCAGAGTATGCAGTCTCTCAACTGCAGCGACGGCAGCGGTACGGTCGCCCTGCACGGTGAGGACTCCGGCAGGGGAAGGCATCTTCAAGACCAAATACCCATAGTGGGCAATGGCCATGAAGCGGTAGAGTGCCGGTCGGCCAATGATGGCGTTGAACGGGAGGTTCACCTCCGCAACATCGAACATGACGCTCTCTGTGCGGAAGTTCTCCTCGGTCCCGAACGTGACCAGCAATGTGATGCTCCCCAGAGGGAACACCGGGTGTGGGCCCACTCCGGAGAATGGGCGAGAGGGAGTCAGCTTGGACTCTGGGATCTGCAGCTGCTTAAACGCTGCATAACTGATGACGTTGAGGCCAGCCCCACCGTCAATCAGCACGTGGTAGAGCCTCACGTTGGATATGACAGGAGCGGTGACTAAAGGTAGCACACCAGCTACGGCCATATTCTCCGGGCAGTCGGATGGCCCAAAAGAGATGGTGGTGTTCATCCACCTCTGGTGCCGCGCCGCCCTCGGGACCCCCGGCTTCACCGAAAGGACCTCCCGGCGAAGGGTCTTCACGTCCCGCCGGGAGACGAGCTCCCAGCTCCCGCCATACATTACGCACAGCTTCTTGCGGCGGTCGCCGTTGTCGGAACCGGAGTCGTCGTCGTGATAGACGCCCTTCAGCTCTCGAGCGGGGGATTGGTACCCCAGCTCCTTCTCCCCGGCCGCGGCCCTGCTGTCAGAGGCCTTCTCCTTGCCGGCCCGCTGGCGAGGAGGGGATGAGCCATCCTTAGAGGACTGCTCACGCCGCCCACTGACCCGCTTCGCGAGCTTTTGGATCTCGCGGCAGTCAGCGGCGCTGTGGCGAGCGGTGGGATGCACTGGGCATGAACCTCCGCTTCCACCTTGCGGGCGAGGGCGTTTGCCGTGTGCATTCTGGCCTCCAGCCGCTGCCGCCGCTGCTGGCGCCGCTGCTGGCGCCGCTGCTGGCGCTACTGCTGCAACGACTGGTCCGCCAGAATGCGGCTCCCCGCGACCCCGGTTCTTCTTCTTACCACCGCCCGGTGCGGTAGCACTGGAGCCACCATTCTTGGTGTCTCCGTCTTGGGGGGCTGAGTGCCATGCACGGCCCTCAGCGGCCCTGGCACACTTGTCTGCCAGGGAGAAAAGCGTAGTGACGCTTTCCACCTCGTGCGTCGCCAGCTTCTCTAGCATCTTCTCATCACGTACCCCCTGGCGGAAAGCAGTAATAATAGATGCATCTGAGATACGAGGAATGATCCCCCGTACCTTGGTGAAGCGCGAGATGAAGGCCCGAAGCGTTTCCCCGGGTTTTTGCCTCACGGCGTGAAGGTGTGCCTCCACACCATGCTGCTGGTAGGCGCTGGCGAAGTTCGCTGTGAACCTCGCACAGAGCTCTTCCCAGGACTGGATTGTCCCAGGTGTGAGATTCATGAGCCAAGTCCGGGCTGGCCCAGACAAGGCTACATGAAAGTAGCTTGCCATTACGGCGCCGTTACCACCAGCCGCTGTGATGGCGGTAACATACACCTGCAGGAATTCTGACGGGTTAGTAGTACCGTCGTACTTTTCCGGCAGGTGGGGGCGTAACTTGGGTGGCCACGCCACGGCGCGGAGGTGCTCCGCAAGTGCAGCACAGCCCACCCCGGCCACCGGTGCGCCTGACTGAATCCGGGCGTTCACCGGAGGCCTGGGTGCCGCCACGTCCAGATCAACATTGAGGTTGCGTCCCTCAATGTTGAGACGGCGCTCTCGCGCCCTCTCGACAGCGATGCGGGCATCCTCCCCCGCGCGCCGGCGGTTGAGCTCCGCCCGCAAGTCTTCTGTTCGTGCACCCCTCACGGTAGGGGAGCGCACAGATGCCGACGCACCGCCCTGACGCTGGTGGTAAGGTACCACCGCGTTGCCAGGCGGAGGTCGTTGCCCAGTCTTTGCAGAACTGGGGGAGGCCTGAGCCAGGTGGAGGAGACGGTCGACGTCGTCCCGCCACTGCTTCAGGGCGTCTGGCGAGGCTGCCTCAGCCGGGGGGTTGCGAAGCAACTCCCTAGCCGCTGCCAGCGCTCCGCCGCTCGCAGCCTGTGAGGGGGCCCTTGATGGGCGCCCTGACTCTTGCCGGCGAGCGGCGCGCGCCGCCGCCAGTGGTGGCTGCTCCACAGGCACAGTTGCCCCTGGAGCAGGAACGCGAGAGGCATGTGGCGTGGAGGATGCCACACCCTCTGTCATCTCCACGTCGTCCACGCGAACCATGGGGACGATGAAAAGATGAACTGCGACCAGCTGTTCCCCTACCTGGCGCGCCAAATGTCGTGGTGCTACAAACCACAGCCGGGTGGCGGAAGGCACCCGCCCTAGCCCAGAGGGTGTATACTCAGGGGGTAGCTAGTCTTAGATCGGTCTCACTCAAGAACACGAGGAACACAGCAGGATTTAGAGTGGTTCGGGCCGCCGGAGCGTAATACCCTACGTCCACTGTGTGTTGTATTGCCTTCCCACGAGAGTGAGAAGGTTGCGAGAGCTTGAGTCAGTCTGGATTGTCCTGTGCATAGCGAGCGCCTCCCCTTTATATCTCAAGGGGGCGCGTACACAGCCGTTGGATCCCCGACAGGTGGGTCCGACGATGCAGTATAAAATAACGCACTGTTCATACATTATGGCGTCGCAGGCAAAGGAGATCTCTCTCTTGGATTCTCTTGCCTGCTCCCGGAGCCCTTCGTCCATCATGTCCTGGCGGGTCGGGCCTGTCGTAGCTAGTGGCATCGCCCGCCACGTTGCTTAACTGGGCGGTGTAGCTTGCGGCGTAGGCGGCATGATGGAAAAGCGTCGTGCTGTCGTATCCATTTAATGCTGCAAGCGGGCTCTGCGCGGTTGCGGCACAGGCGGCTCCACTGTGCTCCTTGGTAATACGCGGTGCTCAGCGAGGCCTGACAAGGCTGTCTTGCGTACCGCGGCGGCAGAGCACGCCTTGTCCACCACATTAAATGCGGCAGGTGGGCGAGTCTTCCTGCGGAAGACTCGCGCACGATCCCGCGTCTCCGGGACACGTGGCGGCTACGGACCCCTACACGGTGAGGGGAGTCCGGACGGGCGCAGGAGGTCCCGGACCCCTCTGGGGGTCCGAGGCCTCGGCGGTCAGCTCGGAGCTTCCCTTCCTTAGAGACACGTGGCGACAGCTCGGAGCCTCGGTGGTTATCCTTGGATGTAGTCAAGGATAACTACAAAGGCCCTTGCCTAAACACAGCAAGAGGGGGTACCCCAGTCCTGGGGTACCGACAAAATTTTTGGCGAGAAATACAACTGTGAAGCAGAATAGAGATGTCTAAGCGCTTGTGCCACGTCAAAAGTTTGTCCACAGAGCAAAGTGAGTGTGGCGCGCCCAACTTATGGCATGGTGATCTTTGGACGCCATCCAAGCACGCTCTTTGGTTTGGTGGTACTGGAAGGATTCTAATTCCCCATTTATTAGTGATTAGCTAGTTTTCAAGAGAGGAAAAGGGTAAGGTAACCCGTTGGATAAGCTATACCTATATTTTAGGAGATCTGTTACAATGATTGTAAAGTACTGTAGGGTAATATAGGTACTTTTATCTTGAATTTTTCCTGATAGTTGATCTATGAAAAATAAATTAAATTAGTATTCAGTCTTTTTTTAGTATTTGGTCCCACATTTTTGTACCACCAGGTACTTTAGTCTAATTACTTCCTATCTTGATCACCATACGATTCTATCAGATGGACAACTCTCATCTTATTCAATCATTATAAAAGTTCTGATATTTTAAATTAAAATTTTAGCTTAACTCCACATCGACAACTCTACACAACAGCAATACAACAACGAAATGCATACAGAACCATACGATGGCACGAAACCATGTAATTATAGCCATATGCTCCTACAGTCGTACTGTACATAGGGTGAAGCCGCAGAGAAGGCCCCAGCTTCCCATAATGCACGCCGTACACGAGCTAGTGGAGTACTACTACCAGTGCCTAAAAATAGCCAAGGCCCTAAAGACCTTTCTCTCCCCGTCCCGGCGTCTCCATCTCTTTATTTCTCCGCTTCAGAGTTCTACTAGCATGCATATCAAAATAGCTGAGGCGTTACCCCTTCACAGGGAAAAAAACATAGGAACAAGGAACCATAAAGAATGGTCGAGCTCGAAGCAATTTCTCACCTGTTTCAAAGGGCCCGCAGCATCCACGTGTACCCACCAGTCCGCCACCACACTTGGTTGCTCCCGGGAGCTAGGGATGGGCACGGTCAGGGTTGGAGGCTTGGAGCAGATAGGGACACCCCAGCAAATTACTAGCCTCCATGGAATTGGAAAGGGGGATAGCTCATGTTAAGTACTCCTGCAAATATTAGTGGCGCATGTTAGCTAATTTTTTTTATAATAAATGTATTCTCATTGCTTTCAACAATGGCGACACCATTAGATATCTTCTGCCGTCATAACATGTGAAAAATATTGAATTCTTGGCGTGTTATTGCGAGGCGAAAAGTTAATTTTATTTTCTGTGCAAATGAACTACGCTATTCTCCAAATTGTGAGATGCGTGTGTGTGTGTTTTTTTTACGAGCAGACATGCCTATTTGCATTGTTTAGTACTATCTGTCTGGAGGTGTATCTTGCTTGGGATGAGCAAGGAGCCAATTAGTGAAGCTTTTTTGAGAAAAAAATATTACTAAACAAAGAGCTAATCACCTGCTTAACAAAAGGGTACCTAGGGAGCTAGTAATCCACCACCAATCATTTAATAGCTGAATAAGCTCATCAATTGCTCACCAATTATTGGAAGTGATAGAGTGGCGAAATGGATGCCCGTCTATTATTGACAAGACAGAGCCCACCATGCCATGCGCAAAACAAATCCCACGTTTTCTCCTACTAAAAAACAAAACAATCTCGCAATATCTAAAATATTTTTATTCTCATGCACAAAAAATTTAGAACGATGTAGGAGTACTCTCGAATTGCGTGGGTGCACATCTCGACTGGTTTAAATTCCTGGCGGTATTTGGTTTGCTCATTTGTGCCCTTGCCCACACAAAGCCCAAAGCACATCACATGGCCGTCAATTCCGTCGGTGTGACGCCTACCTGTCCTGGTCTGTGGTCTACGGAGGACGAGTACTACCGGGACGGTTCTCTCTCCTCCGTTACGCTGTTCCCAAGAAGAGCACCAAGCCGGACAGGACAGTGAGAGGATGGAGGTGACACGAGTGGCGTCGACGCATGTGGACGGCCCCTTGCTTCTTTTGTCTGGCTCCTGTTTTTTTATTTATTCCTTTTTACCGTGCCGTGGTGGTTGCTTCCATCCGGCTTTTTTTTTAAATTCTTTTTTTACTGCCATTGATCGAGAGAGGCCGAGAAAGCGACGTGGCTTCTTCTTAGAGGAACTCAGGTGCCTCATCTCACCTAACCGTATTTATATGCAAATGGGAAGCGCACACCGGACGTGCACCGCCAAAAACGTGATCTCCCTTCTATTTCAAGGTATTGTTGTCTTTTTTATAAGAGGAGTGGGGGGAGCTCGTTTTGCGCCTAGATAGTATGAGGCCACATATTGGAAAGAGTCTTGGACACATTGCAAACATGTCTTGGTCATTTAATTAATTTCTCTACCGGAATTAGAAGCTAAAGAGAGTGATATGCAGACATAATCTGGGCTATGCGATGTTTGTCCGAAATAGGATGCAACTGGGCGAGTAGAGTCGCTAGAATTCGCGGCGTTTGAATGCGCTAAAATAGTGGTCTAAACTTTAAACCTGGATGTGCTAACTAATGGGAGGCTAAACATAGGCCAGCGAGAGCTAATTAAGGACTAATGATCTCTAACAATCAATTAGTCGTGACCTGTGTAACTAGATCAGCAATGAGCCCTGTTTAGCCCTATTATTTGGTAGTATGTAAATAAGTAGACTATAATTTAGCATTTTGGATCCAAACACCCCTTAGTTGGACAATGTTACTTGCAAATCGTACAAGCCAAGTTAGGTCGAGCCACCAGCTAGGTATCATCTACTAATAAATGTATAGTGCCATATTTGAGAGTGATGTGTGTGCATGATATCAAGGGATCGGATAAATAAACATCTCTATAACGAGGTGGTCAACCTTTTCGCCGACCACTTTGTGCACATTATTATTACTACTACTACTACTCAAATAACACTTCTATCTTGTACAGTACTTTAGAAAAACAAGGAATGCATTTTCTCACAGTATTATTTTTTGAATGGAGGGTTGGAAGTATCTAGCCTGGCTACTCCCAGCTGGGTGAAAGAAATCGGTACTCCCAGCGGCGAGCACATCCCCCTCTATCTCTCCTTCTTTCCCTTTCTCTCTCCACCGGTCGCTTTCGCCTCTCTCTCTCCTCGCGCGGCGGCAGGGTACTGCGGGGGGCCCGGACAGGCCGGGCGGTGCGCGGAATGACGGTTCTGCCCCCGGGGGCGATTCAGTAGTCCCCGCGCGGGGGCAGAATCGTCCGTCACGTGGGCCGACGTCCTTGGCGTGCCGGGACCAGCGGTTCTCCCTCTCTCTCTTTCCTCCCGCCGCAGGTATCTCGCGAGATACCCAGCCGCTGCCGCGACTCGCGCGGTTTCTCGCGGTGCGAGACGGGACGAGAGGGGAGGAGGAAGAGGGCAGCGCGCGCGTACGTGGGGCGTGGTGAAAGGGGGAGTCTTTTTAAAGGCTGGGGTTGTACGTACGCATCTTTCGTGTCTGCGGAGAAAGAGGCAAGAGAGAGAAACCAACCAGCCGGGGGAGAGGCTAGAGAGAGAGAGTGCCAGCTAACGGGTCAAAAGTTTGTGGCTCCGCGTTAGCATCATCTGGACGCTTCCTTTCTGTAGCCGTTGCGGGTGCCTCGCTTGGCCGCGGCCGGAGCCAGATCGTGGTCACTGCGACCTGGACAGGCTTCTTCCTTTGGTATACCAGGAAATGTTTTTTTTGGAAAGACGTATACCAGGGAAATGTCACCTCAAGTTTTAGATACCGGTTTTGTCGTACGTTTTTTTCAAGGCAAGTCGTAGCTTGCAAATCTGGTCATCAACATTATTACGTCCATTGGAGTTTCTTATGGACAAAAGGCCTTACAATTTATTATAGAAGTTAGTAAATACTAGCAAAATATAAGCACCACAAACACGCATTAGGTCTGGAGGGGCAGATCCAACTGTGGGTCTGGAGGGACTGTAGCCGGGGCTGTAGCCCCCTCCTACCACCGCCAGATTCATGGAGCCCTCCCTAAGTCTCCCCTATAATTTTTTTTTGCTTAGGATGCAATGCGAGAAGATTTTGAAATTTTCTAGAAGTGGAGGAAAGTTTCCCTATAAATTATCATGCATCCGCCACTAGGAGCCTGTTCGGTTGCTCGTAATTGGCTGGACTGATCCAATGGCTGGAGCTGATCCGGAAGCCCAGCCGAACGGCTGGAAGCTGTGGTGTCCGCGATTGGCTCCCCCCTTGCTCATTCGCGTCGCGCATTCTCAGCTAGGGTACCAACCATCTCAGTGGATAAGCCAGCCATTTTTTCCAGCCGGAACAGTGGTTACCAGCTGCAAATGTACGCCCAGCCACCAGCTCAGCCAATTACAAGCAACCGAACGGGCGCGCGTCTTCAGCACCCATAACCGAGGAGGGGTCCTTCCACGCGTCATGTATTGAGAGCTAATGCACCAAATTTCTTTCTAGTTCAGTCCACCATCTTTGAGTTCTAACTCAGACCGGGTCAAATATACACCTGCATGGCTTCCGCGCTTGATAGCAACCCAAACCTAACCCAAGATCGCTTAGCGGTCGCCCACCCTAGATCCTAGTAATAATGCCGGTCAAGCGACGCCGGCCACAGGGCGTGCACACTGGCCGCTGGACGCATAGAATTCTCGCAAGAGGACAATCCCGTCCGTACTCCGCCCCCCAGGCCACACAGATGACAGATCGAGAGGGAGAGAGAGACTGTGACGGGAGCTTAAGAAAAATAAAAATTAAAATAATAGGGACCGGTCCTGACAACGGCTCTCATTTTTCTTTTCTTTACCCGGAGCTCTCGCTCTCTACCCGACGACACGAGCGGAGAGATATCGCGCGCGCAGGGGAAACCGCGAGATCTCGGGAGCCGCGGCTTGGCCGATCGCGTGCTGCAGCTTGCCTCTCGGAAGCCGACGCCGATGCCAGGTCACCACTCTGCCAGGAGGTGTCAGGGCTAACGTGAGCTCCAGGACTCCCATCCCACTTCCCACCCTCCCACACACATCTTTCCTTTCCCATTTTTTTCTTTTTTTATACTATATTATTATTTCGCCCTTTTCTTTTTCTTGATCGCATGATTCAGGGGAGATTTGGGTGGACCATATTCATGGTACGCATGTGAAATCGGGTTGGCATAAGTAGTAGGCTCCTTGCGATTGCAAGGGAGACACAAAGCTCCTGTTCAGTTCCCACCCCATAAATCCGTAAACACAAAAAAATCATCACATCAAATGTTTCGACACATGCATGAAGTACTAAATGAAGTCTATTTACAAAACTTTTTACATAGATGGGCTGTAAATCGCGAGACGAACTAATGAGACTACTTAATCAATGATTTGCAACAATGATACTACAGTAATCATCTGCTAATTATTGATTAATTATGGATTAATTAGCATCATTAGATTCGTCTCGCGATTTACAACCCATCTGTGCAAAAAGTTTTATAAATAGACTTTATTTAGTACTTCAAATTAGTAAGATTCCAACGCAAAAAAATTTTTGCGCTGGAACTAAACAAGGCCAAAATTGCTCAAGATAAATGTAGGAAGTTTTATGTTCGTTCTAATGAGCTGAAGATTTTTTAACTGTGACCATAACGTGCTAAAAAAGTTGAAAAGTTTTGTATCGGAATTTTAATGTTGGTATAACCATCGTGAATATCTTTTTCTAATTTAAATAATATATTTCTATAAAAAGATAGTCAAAGTAGCGTCTTGTAAAGACTACGTCAATGTTCTGGACTGCTTATGCAGGGAGTATGATAATGCAGACTATACTTTATTATGAACTGCACGATTTATCCATCGAGTAAGTTCGATAGCTAATATATGACTCCTTGGTGTTTTATGGTGGGATCTAGATGTTCCACAAGTCGGGTGCGTCAATTTAAAAATGGCATAAAATTATATGGCGCCAAAAGCGAGGTGTGAACAACATCAAGAGAATCTCTAATGCTTTGCCTTTCCTTCAAAAGATGGGCAAAAAAACACGGTAGCATTATTGCTCTTTCGATTAGATGTGTGTTGGGACCCAACATTTCGCTTACCATCATGATCAGGCGATTAGATAGCGCATTAGTGCTCTGATTGGAGAGGTGTCGCCGTCGTCGGGGAACGGAGCTGGCCAACACACATGGCGCTTTCATCAGGACCATCAAAAAAAACAATCAAGGTGGATGCACTTATCGATCTGAGATGGACAATTGAAGTGGACGTGTGTCCTTGCTCTTGTCATGAATCCCATCAGAACGAGATGTATGAGAAAGGAAAAAGTCTACATCACCCCCTCACCTATGGGGTGGACTACATAACACCTCCAAACTATGAAACGTTCTATATCACCCCCTGAACTTTCTAAAACCGGTCAAATTATCTCCTAAAGCAGTTTTAAAAAATCATAGTAAATCACAAAAAAATCATAAAATAGAAAATTCAATTGTGTTAGACTCCAAATGAGTAGATCTACACAGTGAGTATATAATATGATATGCTTTAGTATATTTTTTGGCTGTAGCTTTAGATCTATGTTTTTCTTCATAGCTGTAAAAAAGGTACTAAATCATACCATATTATATGTTCACAGTGTAGATCTACTCATTTGGAGTCTAATACAATTGAATTTTTTATTTTATGATTTTTTTGTGATTTACTATGATTTTTTCAAAACTGCTTTAGGGGGTAATTTGGTCGGTTTTGAAAAGTTCAGAGGGGTGATATAGACGTTTTATAGGTTGGGGGTTATGTATTCCACCCTCATAGGTTAGGGGTGATATAGACTTTTTCCTATGAGAAATCCCATGTGTCGCTCGCTTCTCCTCCACTTCATTTTCGTACAAATTTCAATGATTTTGCTTTAAGCAAAAAATTCTCCATGCAAATGCGTTTATCGATCTACTATTTTGCACACGTTCTTTCACAGGAATTGAGTTTGAACCTTAAACTCTAAAAATTCTTTTGGTAGATATATGAAACAAACTAATCGAGCACGAGATTTGAGTATTTGGTTGTCACAATGCAAGTGGCACACCTCAAGAATCGTCAATATATATAGTGGGCCAATAAATGAAACAATTAAGATAATAAGATGAATGGTGGCTAGCTAGGAGAATTTGGAGAGAAGCTGCTAGCTGTTGGATTTTCCCCTTGCCTCTTATTCTTTATGTCCTTATCATTATATCTCTGAATAATTTTCCAATAAAGTGAAAGAGACGACCTTCATCAAGTGTGTGTGTGTGTGCGTGTATATATATATAGCTTGTTTTGGCTAGACAATGCATGGCTCCATTGAAAGCTTGCTATTAGTTGTCAGAAGGACAGATCTGTAAATCTGTCTCACGGTTACGTTTAGCATGCAAGACCCTGTCCCCAATAATTTGAGGATGAGAACAAATTAAAGCAAACTGTCATGGTACAATCACATATACATAGTGTGTTGCTTCCACGGCAGTGCAACCTCCTGAACTATCTTAGCTTCTTTGAAATTTCTTAGCCGGAGTGATGTTGTTCCTTTAAGGTGCTATCCGTATTAACTTGTGGAGAGACTTTCCAGTCGAGAGGAAAGATAATTCTGAATTAATTAATATTGACACAAGAAATAATTAGCATCATTGTCAGAGACTCAGGCTCTCAGAGTAGCATCCTCCACTTGTATGAACGGTTCATGCACCGTACCAGACGTCCTTTTCCAGATAGTCTGCTGAAAATATAGCTGAAACCTGAAAGGTACGTCTTTTACTTTTTTTAAAAAAAATTCATTTTGAGAATCCAACTCAAATTCAAGAACGGGTAGTGCAAGTTTCTCTCTCTGGTACGTCATCCTGATGTTGCAGCTTTATTTTGCAAATAACCTGCCTGACTATTAGGTTTGTTTTGGCTGATACCGGCACGGTCCAATCCATAATTTGTCTCTTATGAGCTTATCATTACTGGTCTAATATGCAGGCTTCAGTTTTCAAGCCCTACATAGCGTACATACGTAAGCAGGAAGAGGACTACTACGGATTGTGCATGATCTCTTTGATTCTTTACCAGTCTGTTGCTTGTGGTATCTCATTATATTTATGATGACGTGGTCAGTTCTTACTATCTCGGGTATATGAAAGTGCTAAGCTCTGTTACAATGATTGCAAAATACCAGTGGATACTTTCATATACTTTTGCCTTGAATTTTTTTTCTAGCCGTTGATCTCTAGAAGGTTACAAAAATTAAATTAAATCAGTATTCGGTCCCACTTTTTGGTACTTGTTGGTCTCACATTTTTGAACCACCATATACTTTAGTCTAGGTACTTCCAGCTACTTCCTCCCTTAACCACCGTACGATTCCATCAGATTCCATCAGATGGATGGCTCTTATTTTTTTCAATTATTGTAAAAGTTCTCATTAAATATATGTTGATGAGTGGTTATCTTTATGTATTATAGTTTTGTGTAATTCTTACTCCTCTCACATTATATCAGCCTAGTTATATATCTTATCGAGTCAATCGTTCTTAACTTTTGCTAGCACTACCTATAAAATTATTATCTTAAATGAAAATTCATGAAAAAAGTCGCTTTCATATAAATGAATTTAGATAAAAAAATTATATAGTGATAGTTTGATTAAGTGGACTTAGGGTCCGTTTGGGAGGATTTACCGGCTTTGACTTTTCACTTTTAACATAACCCAATGCACGCACTGTAGTGTGAATATATTTTGCAAATCAAGGTAAAAAAATGAAGTAGAAGCTGTATGAAACTAGCTTTTTGGTTCACTTGTTTTGACTTCTCCCATGAAGCAGTTTAGGGATAAACCTTTCCAAATGGCATCTTATATTTGTGGCTAGGGGAGTAAATATATATTGCTGTTTTTTGAGGAGACCGAGTCAAACATCCATTTTAAATTAACCCTTGTTCTTAGTTAATCAATCTTGCTTAGGCTTTGCATCAACACTCGTCACATATTCCATATATAAACGAGCGCTCTTCCTACCGAGTTGAAGATTCAAATCTAGGTGGACATATTCGATCTTGGAAGCCTTATCCAACTAAGCTACAATCGGTGTGCAATATGATCAATTCTTATCTGAGATAAGAGCAACTCCAACAGGGTCTCTATTTGAATCTCTACTTTTAAAGTAGGAAGTGAAGGTAAATTTTTTTTGACTCCAGCAGAGCCCCAACTCAAGTTCCTAAAGTAGAGAGGGCTGTAAATTCACCCCTCCAACCCCTTCTCCCTCGTCTAGCATGTGCTCGCGAAGCTGCAGCACCCCCGCCGTCAAGTTTGAGCACCCGCCGCACCCCGAGCTACAGCACTCGCGCCGCCCCTGCCCCCAACCTCGAGCACGCATCCCCCCTAAAGTGTAGTTCCTCCTCCGCCGCCGTCCCCAAGCTCCAACACCCCACCCCTAGTCCATGGACCAGTGCCACCGGACCAGCGCCTCCAAGCCAAGTCTGCCGACCGTCGCGGAGGGGGTGGGGGGGGGAGCTCGAGTACCGCCATCTGGATCCGCACCGGGCTCGATCACCACACCCCAAAGCTCGATTCGCCACAACGCCCCCTCCTCCAACGGGCATGAGAGAAGAGAGGAAGCGGACAGGAGAAACAAACAGGAAGAAAATAAAAGGAGAAAAAGGATATAGCCTATGACAAGTGGGTTCTATTATTATCATGAAAGTAGGGGCCACAATGTATGGGCTGGGCTATATATTATTGGAGTTGAGAGCAAAATTCAAAGCTCCAGAAAGTTGGGCAGCCCCTACTAAAAATAATAAGGATATTGAGTAAGGACTATTGCTAGAGATGCTTAAAAAAAGTATCAGCATGTAGTTACCTTTATTTCCTTTCGATTGAGTTAGAATAGTTACCGTATATATAAGCTGCACATATATACACATACTTTGCATCATCACTTTTTTTTTGAAGACGCTTCATCGTCGCTTTTGAGTGAGTCAAACATTTTAAACCTTACCTAGTGATGTAAGAAAAATTCTAAGCATGTCACTTACCTACCGTTGTAAGAATAATTCTAAGCATGTGCCACTCTCTCAACAAACATACATACAAATATGTGTTGACGCAGCAATGCAGGATAGTACTATGTACCAATACGTTCATCAAGCTGCTAGCTATGTCACTAAAAGTTACATCTCGCAGACCATGCCGATGCCGACACCAAGAAAGTAGTAGCTAGGGTTGGAATTCATGGTTGCCGGCGGATGGCTACCTTGACGTGGACCGGATGTGTGTTGTGTTCGGAGCACAAGGCGCCCCTTTTGGCATCACATGCGAGCCGCTGGTCGCTGTCAGGAAAGGACGGCGGCGATTGGGGGGATGGAGGAGTCCGTGACAGGTCCCGATCGAGACCCAGGGCCATTACGGGGACAACCAAATCTCGCGTTAATAATCCTCCGGTGTGCAGTGTGTGACGGCAAACCACACGTCGCTTCGTGAAAAGCAGCCGGCGAAAGGGAAAGCCAGCGGCTCCGGCTTGACGTGCAATTAATTAACATTGAACTAATCATTTATTATTCCGGCAGTTTGTTTGTTTGCTTCCCCTCTTATAAGCATGTCAACGTCAGCCAATGTCTTTAAGGAAATCATCAGTACGCATATTTGTCATTCAGGTAATTGCATAACAGCTTAAACTTCTTTGCACAGATAGAATAGTTCCCGTATACACACGGTATTTATCATCTTTTGTTATTTTAAACTTAACATCAAACATGTTGCTATGTTTTTTTCTCAATATATAACACCTCTATCTATCTGTAAACGTCCAAGAGGTAGGTCCTCAGCTAAAATCTGTTTATTTTTCTCCGCCTACAAATTTGCTGATGTGACAACTCAAGAGATGTTGGTAACTTGGTATCACTATACGTGGTCATAGAACCACGCCCACAAAAATTAACTATCCACCTTGAATCGGGTGGTTGAGCTCTACCGTGTCGTTGGTTGGTCGCAGGATTGCCGCAACCTTTGTATCGAGATTCTTCGCAAAACTCACCTATCGACACCACTCTTTTTTTTTTTGAAAAGATCTATCGACACCACTTTTGCAATTACAAACATACCCTTTACCTAGCCACCTAGTAGCTATCCGGATCACATAGTGCTTATCTGCCCGCGAAATAATTGAGGGAAAAATTCTGAACGACACTGTTCAACGCTGCCCTGCTTTAGGCAAGGGTCGCTATCCGGACATGAAAGAAGGAGGGGGTGGGCAACATCCCACCGTCCGTCTGTATCGCTGTCGCAAATGAGACCGGACTAAAGCTCGGACAAGGACCTGGCCGTGCACCCCATATAAATGTCAAACAGGGCAAAAGATTACTGCACGTATGCCCCTATTGGTAGACCTCACCTACACACACTTTTGGGGAGCTAGCCACACTACACGCACCTGCTGGGAAAGCACTGATCGATGAATGGTGGTGGTTGTTGGCAAGTATGTGACGCTTTGGGCAGTGCTGTTTCTTTGTTTGCATGGATGACAATGTGCATTCTTTTTTTTTTCAGGGATCATTTATCCATTTTGCACCTATCTGTTTTCGGAACCGATTACCAATTTCGATTTTTGTTGTACTAGTTTGGTTAGTACAACAATGTGTGTTGCACAACATGTTCTCGATATGGATGATTTCTTCTTCTTCTTCCTTCCACAACAAGTTGCATGAGAACACGCCAAAAAATATTCATTATTATCTATTTATCCGCGCATTAACCATGATTTTTTTCAAAGTAAAATATATTATCCTAATTGATTAAAACTTAATCTCGGTAGAAAGAATTGATTAAAATCTTACCATCCACTTGTCGCATTTCATTGAGGACAAATGTGAGAGTAGGGCCCTGTTTATTTCCCACCCCATAAACGCAAACAAACTGTCACATTAAATATTTCGATACATACATGGAGTACTAAATGAAGTTTATTTACAAATTTTTTTGCATAAATGGACTGTAAATCGCGAGACGAATCTAATGAGCTTACTTAATCAATGATTTGCAACAGTGATGCTACAGTACCATCAGCTAATTATTAATTAATTATGGATTAATTAGCATCATTAAATTCATTTTGCGATTTACAACTCATCTGTGCAAAAAGTTTTGTAAATAGACTTAATTTAGTACTTTAAATTAGTAAGATTCCAACACAAAAAATTTTGCGCTCGAACTAAACGGGGCCTAGGATTGACTAGTCCTGTGCCAGTGACTCCACGTTCTGGAGATCAAAGAGACAGCACAAGCTATTCACGGCGGAACCCTATCTCCACGGTAACAGTTACCGGGTAGCAGTGGGGAGTGCGACACCTCCTTTACTTTTTACTTTGCCGGTACGGCAGCTTTCCCCTTTCCTCCCTCTGCACTCTGCAGGTTTGGCTGAGAGGCTACAGTGGATTGCAGCAGGTTTGGCTGGTACGCACCGTGCACATGCGCCTGCCTGGCCCTGCACTGCATCATGCATGAACTGAAACTACCTTGGCGAGATGTGCTTGCGTGTTTCTTTATTGCTTTTAGGAGATGTTCTCCGGGCCTTTTCTGCAATAGATACGTTTGTTTCCTGCTTTTGTTTGCCGGCATGGCTACCTAGTATTTTTTTTCCTTCCCATTTCCAAGTTTAGCTGTTGTGCTACTGATCGCTAGCTACTAGTTGCAGGGGCAGTATGGGAACGGAAGTATCTGATACTCTCTTCACTTTAAAGTAGAAGAGGAGTATGTTTTTGCCTTGCTCTAAAATGTACAAATAATGGGAAACCTATTGTACCATGCAACAAGGCATATTTTCTTGCGCTTTAAAGGGGTGTTAGTGCATGGAGGCCGTCTTGCCCTCATCACCATTCATTAGTTGGTATAGATGGTCACAAACACCCAAGTATCCAACTATTTTAGAAAACCAATCAAACCAATGTGAGCTACCAAAATCCAAAATTGGGCTCAAGATAGCCTTCTCGTACCTTTTTCAGGTACGATCGATATCCTACAAATATTCAATACTTCTCTTAAAAACTGAACAATAGATTTTGGTACTTGCTCTAAAATAAACAGATCTATTTACTTATTTGCTTGTATGATATTTTGTTTTACCCTTTAAAAGGATGTTAGTGTGTGGATACCACATTCGGTCACAAGCCGATGTATTATTACTCATGAAAGTTTCTACTTTCTGGTATCGCTATATATGCATTCTTGGTGTTTGCATCATGTTGTATGGGGCACAACCATTTTAGACAAACCAATCCAACCATGCTTGCTAGCTACAAAAAAACAAGAACAAATTCCACGTACATTTCCTTCTCATTCTCCTTTCCTCTGGGACAGCAGGCTAGTGACCTTATCTTTTCCTTCCACACTGGCCTCTGCCAGACGATCGAGTGGGTCCTGAAACAGTAGTTGCATTGTTCTTGCATGTTATTTTCCTCTCCTTTTTGTTTGATTAGACTAGACCCGTCTGGTACACCGTACACTGCCTGCCTTTGCCCACCTTTGTCCTGTACATCTGTTGTCCATCTGCCATTGGACCAAATTATACTGCTGGTCTCTGCTTCATATTGTGGCCAGCCTCACAGGCACCATGCATGGTCCTGCAAGAACTGTAAACTGGCACGTTCATGTTAATTCGCTCCATCGATTATTTGTCACGATTATGACCCCGTCAAAAAAAAAAATTCTTAGGTGGGTATAGTGTTCTCTCAAAAGTTAAAACTTGTGATCAAGGTCCAAAAGTCTCGACGTGATTCAAAATCACAAAAAAAATGTACTACTAGAAAACTGCATAGAAATAACCACCAAACCTATACAATGGCTAAGAGTCAAAGCATTGAGCTAGTCTTGAGAGAATTTTTTTTTTGACAATAACATGGTTCATGCATGTTTCTTCAAGTTGCAAGTAGCTCACACGTAGTTTAAAGGTCCATAAATTAACGATCTAGCATTGGATAAAAAAACCAATGGTATACAAGTCTGCAAAGTTCATTGACCACAGGCTACTTCGCTACTCCCTCTGTAATGTACTTAGAGAAATTTTACAACGATTGAAAAATAGAAGCTGTTCATCTGATAAAATTCTACGGTGGTGAAGATAGAAAATACCTAGAAGTACTTAGGATAAAATACTTTATACTTTCAAAATTAGTACCTGATACTAATTTAATTTAAATTTTATAAATACTTTCCTTAGATCAACGGATCGAGCTAAAAGTACCTAAAAGTACCCTTTTGGTACTTTACAATAAGAGAAATTTTATAATGATTGAAAAAAATAGGAGCCGTCCATCTGATAAAATCATACGGTGATGAAGGCAGGAAGTACCGAGAAGTACATAGGGTAAAGTACCTGATACTTCCAAAATGTGGGACCAAGTACCAAAAATAGTGGGATCAAGTACTAATTTAATTTAATTTCCATAGATCAATGGAGAAAAAATTCAAGAGAATAAGTACCTGAAAGTACCCTTTGGTACTTTACAATAATTGTAAAATAGCTCATGTACTTGCAGCACCCTTAATTAAATGATTTGAAGGAAAAGAAGTTGTTGTATCATATTATTTAATAGAGGTATGGATATTCAGAGCCCGTTTGGTAAAGCTTCTTCGGCAGCTTCACGTGAAGCTGTGCCAAACGGTTATTTTTGGACCTAGCTTCACGCATGAAGCCGTCCATGAAGCTCCTCCGCGCTTCCACTAGCGGGACGAAGCCGCAAATCGTGGCTTCGGACGGTTTCACCTCCACCTCGCATCGGGACACGCACGCTGCCCCTCCTCCAGCTCGCGACAGCACTCGGCGAGCTCCGCCAGCGCCTGCCCCTCCACCACCGCCATGGCGGGCGCGCCGCCGGCGCTGGGGGGCGGCGCGTGCTGCTGCGGGCTCGCGACGCACTCCGGCATCCATGGGGCCGGGCCGGGCAATGGCGGCGGCGCCACCGCGGCCCCTGGGCGTGACACAGCGCCCTTGGCCGTGCGGCGGCCGAGGCAGGGCCGGTCGGAGCGGGGCGGGCCGGAGGGGTTCGGCCTGAGCAGGGCGGTCCGGAGGGGGGTGGGGCTCCGTCGCAGTGGAGCGGGGGTGAGGTGGTGCCGACGACGCCACGACGGAGTGGGAGGTGGGGGAGGAGGGGCGCCGCTGCTGCCGCCGCTCACCCGCCGGGCCCCTGCGCGGCCCGCGGTGGAGACAGTGAGGTGGGGGATTGGCCGGCGGGGAGATAAGGATAGGGAGGAGAGAAAAATAGAGAAAAGAAAGGGAGAAAAACATAGAGAAGAAAAAGGGAAAAAGAATGGGAAAAAATAAAACAAGGAAAAAAATCACATTACAGGCTAGAGAAAATTTCAATCAAGTCAAATTTACCAAACAGGAAGAAGCTATTTTGCCAAATGTTTTCTAAAACAGTTTCAGCTTCTCCAGAGAAGCTATTTTGCTAAATATTTTTTAAAACAACTTCAGTTTCACCAGAGAAACTGCTTCACCAGGCGTTTCAGGATCAGCTGAAGCTATGCCAAACGGGCCCTCATTATATTCCACATGGACTAGCAGCCAAAGTGGTGCTTATTTCCTCGGTTAGTGCGCGTGGTCTCCTGTGGACAGAGTGATAGCTAATTAAATACCTAGCTACTCTGTTTTTTCGAAATCGAGGCTCGTGTGTCCTCGATCAAACATGCAGTAGGACCGTACGAATGACAGAAGAGTTCATGTGCACATGATGCCAACTAGGGCCGGAAAAATAGCTCGAGGCTCGCGAGCTGGCTCGAGCTCGCTTCGGCTTGACTCGGCTCGGAGCGGCTCGCGAGCCTCCAACGAGCCGAGCCGAGTCGAGCCTACTTCTCAGGCTCGCGAAAATGACGAGCCGAGCCGGCTCGCTGTGGCTCGCGAGCCGGCTCGCGAGCTCAGTCCACTGAGGCTCATAATGGTGCATAGGCTATTATAAAACACTCTAATCCTAATATGTGGTGTGACAATATCAATATTAATCTATATCTATGTTTAATATGATTATTGTTTATTGATTACTTTCATTTCAACACATGTATGCGTTTTATATATTTATATGCACTAGTCAATGTCTTATAATGTGTATACTAAATGCATAGTATATATTAGTATATATTTTGTGCCAGGCTCGCGAGCCGGCTTCGAGCCGAGCCGAGTCTCCTAAGCGAGCTCGCCAAACTACCGAGCCGAGCCAAGCTCATGGACCGAGCCTCGCCGAGCCGAGCCTGGCTCGGCTCGGCTCGTTTGCAGCCCTAATGCCAACCTTTCATCTTGCAAGGCCATTCCTGCGGGTACCCATAGCATAACAGAGCATGATGGTCCCCAATCCTACTACACACACGCACCACTCTCACAATAGCATAGCAAGCTCATAGCAGGGTCCCTTTCACTGTGATTCTCCCTCTAGAGAGAGAGGGGACGTCAACATCGGAGAACGCCCTCCTCACTTGCCTAGACTAGACTATAGAATCACTCTGTCCAAATGACACCATCTCTGAAAGAACAACGCCATGGATTAGTGGAGTAATCACGTCGCAACCAATCCATAAAGAAACGAGGCGAAGGATGATCCCTCTCGTCCCGTCCCGTCCCATCTCATGCCCCCGTGACGCTCTCTTCCTTGACTGTGTGTTTAGTTACAAAATTTCTCTCTCCAAACTTCACTATTTACCTATCACATCAAATCTTTTGTCTCATCCATGGAGCATTAGATGTAGGTAAATAAAAAAACCAATTGCATAGTTTTGATATACACGACGAGACGAATCTTTTGAGCCAAGTTAGGTCATGGTAGGACAACAATTACCACAAACAAATGAAAAATACTACAGTGTCCGATGTGACCTTTTTTACCATCATTTTACGAATCTAAACACAGCCCTTGCCTCTCGCGTGAGATCTCGCCGGTGTTTGCTGGAGATCTCGTGGTAAAACCCCGGGATCCCGCGATTGGTCGCCGAGATCACGGGAGCGGCGAGCGAGACCACACGAGACGAGATGAGATGGAGACGGCGCCTTAGCTTGCCCTCGCATCAACTCCATGTCTCCATCGCTGTCTTGAATTTTTTCCTTCTCCTCCTCCGGCTCTTGCACGGACAAGGGGCGAGTAACTCTTACTGCTGGGAATTTGTTGTTTGGTGACAAGGACGGGTTGGGGTTGGGGTTGGGGTTGGGTTGGGTGGACCGCATCTCCTCTTGCTCTTGGGACCTCTTCTCCATCACTCTTCCTGCCTCCCCACCATAACGTGGGCTTTGTTTAGTATTTATTTTTCTTTCCATTGGAATATTTAACATTGACGGTTGAAAGGTTGCGGAATTGACTTTCGGGGACCAAAGGTAACAACCCACTACCATTGATTTATGTTTCGTAAATTCTTTATACGATGCGGTTCTAAGAGCCTGCTTGGTTCAGTACTAAAATGTTCGCATGCCAAAACGTGGACATGACAAGATGTGAGTTTTTCTACCAAAATATTGGCAAGTTTTAGAATAGCACTTAGTTAGGTAGGCTGTTTTTTTAAGCTTCCAACCAAACAAGTGCCAAAACTTACGAGCTTGCCTATATTTTGGAAGCAAACCAATCAGACCCTGAGATTTTGATGTTGACTTGTTACGATAGAGTTATTAGACCGGAGTGTTCGAGTAATCATTGGTTTTCTTCCGTTCTGAGAATTAGGTGGCTTGAGTGTTCTGTTCACTTTGTTGTGTCACTGTTTTGATGGGAAAAGAAGCAAAAAGATCAAGGCATGCATATCTATCTGTCCATGCATCTATAATGGAGGAAGAGGAGAAAGGGAACAAGCAAACTAGAACCAGATAGCATGGATCGAGTACAATGTTACATCATGCCTTGGAACTTGCGGACAGGAGAGTGCATGACGCAATGCATCGTGTTGAGGCTTGGAGCCAGGGGGGATCCATAGTCGATGGCGACGACCCCTCCTTCTTCCTTGTCTAAAAATCAAGAAGAGGTCCCCATACTGCTTGAGCTGGCGAGCTCTGCTCTCATGTGCGAAAATGGCATGCGAAAAACGATTAAAACGAAGTGTAACCTGAATTAAAAGGCCGAGGCATTTCCTTCACCTTTTTGAGAAGGTTTTGGTGTCATCTACGTTCGTCCTTCCCCTGCTCGTTTTCGCATTTTTTTTGGGCCCCCGGAAGTCCCCTTTCCTCACTTCCCTTTAAACTCAAGAATCTCCCAGTGCAAGTGTCAAAAAAAAAGAATCTCCCAGTGCAGGCCTTTTTCTGGCTATATATTCAGATTGAGACAAAGGTACTCGCCATCCCATCACACTGCAGAGAGAACAGAAAAGGTTTGTTCGGCCTTGTTGCTAGGAGGCCATTTTAATTTTAGGCCCATTTCACTTCCTCGGGCCCATGTAATGTGAGGCACTGAGGCCACCAAAGCGATCAAAATTGTGCACACACTTGCAGCTAGGGGGGATTTCTAGTTAGCGAGCGCGCGCTTCCCAGCAATCGATCTGGGACAGCACCGAACTTTCCTTTTTTGAAAAGTTTCGTTTTCCGTAATTTTCCATTTTTAGAAAGTTATAAAGTTGTACATATAACTTTTGTGTATAATTTTCATATCAATTTTTTAAAAAATATCTTTACAATCAAATTTACGTTAGAGAAGTTTGAATAAATTTTTAGGTATAACTTATCCTTATAATTTTGCAGAATAACTTTACAGGTTCACATGACAATAACGCCAACGAAGTTTACCAATGAAATTATAATGAAAATTTGTCAGCATAATTTTTCTAATAGAACTTTTATAAATAATTTGTACAAGCAACATCATCGTAAAATTATACACACAACTTATTCTGCACAACTTTGTGCATATAACTCTTTGTAGACAAACTTTTCAAAAACATATGAATTTGATTAGCCATATAGCTAATGATTGTAAGTACGCACATGTTAAATAAGAAACGAAAGAATGAAAGGGAAAGAAAAAAGAAATGGAAGAAAATATTTTTCATATACTAATGATCTGTCAACAGTAACGATTGTGGGTACCGTGAGGGAGGGTCCTAAAGTAGGGGAGCGTCCTAAGGTGGGCCCCGTGGTGCGGAGCGCGTCAGGCGCATGCGGGCCCAACCGCCAGCAGCGACTCCAGGGAGCGATCGCTGATTTGGATTCGCGGCAGCTAGGGAACAGAGTGTTGTGAATGAACTTTGCAATGTAATGAACACAATGAACACAGTGTAAAAGAGTGGAATTGGCAGCCTTCTTTATTGATCATTGGGGTATTTATGGAGTACAAGCAAAGTTTAAACTCCTCCATGTTGCAGGATCAGGAGATCGTGGCTGGTTGCCCACGTTCATGTGATGAACGTGGTGTATGGCCATGGGAAAAGGGGCGGGAACAGTTTTCCTGTCGTGTTATTGGAACATCTGATGAGATCATCTATATTCAAACTTAACACTCCCCCTTGATCGAATCCGAGTCTTGAGATCAATTAAAATGATTAATTCCTCCAAAAACCCTATGGGAAAAATTTGAGGAAATATATATGTGTATATGCCATTAAAACTCCTTTAAAACCCAGTGGAAAAAATTAAGGAGAAAATGATATGACATATATGGCCATTGCTCGATCACAAACCCATAAGATTTTAGAGAGCAAATATGTGTATCTTCCTTAAAAACCCCTATGGGGAAAAAATAAGAGATACGACATATATATATTCTTGTATTGATATTGTCTCATTAAAAACTTTATATGAGAAACCCTGAGGGAAAAAAACTCATAAAAGAAAAGAGTGCAATATGATACTTCGTTATAATTATGAGGAGGCTCCCCCTGAATCTTGCAAATTAGAAAGTCATCAAATACCAATTCGATGAACAAAATGTGGTAGAGACTTTGTGAAGTAATCACATATTTAGTTTGCAAGAGGTTTGTTCCTCAAATGTATCACAATACATGAGGGTAAACCATTTTGTGAGTAATAGTGTGATATTACTTTCACATAACCTGTTTGCATCCAAGCAATACAAGTGATCTTATCTTGATAGATAAGGTTAGTGATATGATGAAATCATAATTAACCACTTGACGAAATCTTACATGCACATGTTCGATTTCGGAATGGTACATGGGAATATTCATTAGAGTCTATGACAACTCCTATGAGAATTTTACCACAAAAATATCAGTCTATGATATGCATTAATGGGGATTAGTTGAGCAGTATCTTCATATCCCTCTATAATCATGTTTAACTCATCCAATGACAAGTTAAAAGTCTTTAGTACCATATAGATATCCATTGATATCCCTGACTCCAGTCGATAAGACGTTACTGGAGTAGTGCTGTTTGGGCTTGCAAGTATCTGCAAATGCAATATCAGGCCTGTTGCAACTTGCATAATACATGATCTCTTTATCGGTACTAGGGTTTAATCCCAGGGTAAAAAATACATATTTTGGGAATAAACAATCATAAGAGTTGATGGATACGATTATCCAATATCATTTGATATTGGTAGACTATTGCGAATGCTTAAGTTGTAGACTTAAGCGTGACTTAGTTGTACCAAATCTTCATCTCATAATCTGTCATGAAATGATTGCATGATTAACAGTGTGATCGGAGATGATACGAAATCAATTTAGGATTTTCGATACAAACACACCTGTGCAACCATCGTTGTTGGAAGTAAACTTTCTGAGGAAAGAACTCAACCAATCAGTGCACCACAAACACTGACTATATCAAGTCATACATTGACTTGTTGGCTTGTACACGATGTATGTTGCGATTTTGATTCCTTAACACAAAACTGATTGAATTGTGTATCTGAATCCATCAAATTTTCAATATCTGCCAGTGATTGGTTGTAGGAACATAATTTTCACACATACTGAGAGTATGTTAGCTAGGCTTCTATGTGAAACCATATGCTACAAACTCTTGCTATTTCACCACCATGCTTCTATAAGGAAAGCATTATGAGAGTAAAATATTACTCAATCATTGTTTTAGAAAGAGCGATTCTTCTTAATTGCCACCTTTAATTTGACCCAAAGTGAGTGTTGAAACGCTCTTGCCTAGGACTTTTGGTCTGGATCCAGTAGGTGTAATGCAATTTAAGATGGAGAAATGTCGACATTGTAGACTTTATATGATTGGTTCGATATGACCAATATTGCTTGTGAAAATATTAACCCTTGAACTCCATGTCACTTCCCATGATGATAGAGTTAGGGCGTTCCAATGACTCAGCGCCTGAAATATGTGTACACAGTGCTGATCTTTTGGATGGTAAACATCCATAGGCTTTGGATAGTGAATATCCATAAGGTGTCGATTCTCTATCCTTCTTGTGACCATACTTCTCCCCCTGTTATTTGGGAGTTGAAAGCATTTAGGCCCCTAATTCGAGTTTTGGTAATTAATGACAACGGTCTGTGGATTAACGATTTCATTTGAGATAATGAGTATAGGTTGATCCACGGATGAAAGAGATTTGGTTGTGAACATATGGAGTTTTGGAGATGATAAGCAAAGCTCGGGCTCAAGGCAAAGGTATAAAATAGGGCTTTTGCGTTTTACCGGTCACAAGGCGTTTAGTGGATGAAAAGTGACCGGATTTGTTGGATAGATAGCCGTACTATCAAGAGGGGTTGTATACTCATGCTTGACGGGTCTCTAGTGTCATTTTGCTCAAAATGTCTAGTTGCATGCATGAGGGCTAACAACGTTTTGAAAAGATTTGAAAAAGACTAAGTTTGAGTGCTGACTGAGTAACGGCGGACAGTCCGCACCCGAGGGGCGGACAGTTCGATCCCGTTCCAGAGAGCTTGCAGAGGCTCTGGTGGGCTGGCGGACTGTCCGGCCCAGGTGGGCGGACGGTCCGCCACTTTTACTCAGAATTTGTACCAGGGATGGTGTCTCTCTGGTGGGCTTCAAAGTTAAATGGGACAGTCCGCTGGCTAATCCCAGATTTGTACCAGAGAGGTTGTTTCTCTGGTTTGGGCTGAAAAGTGAACTGCGGACGGTCCGCTCCAGAGGCGCGGACAGTCCGTAGGCTAACTTCAAAGTTGTTCCAGAGACGTTGTTGGTCTCTGGTGGTGTGGAACACATAACTGCGGACGGTCCGTCCATGCGGCGCGGACGGTCCGCCAGGGCTTAACAGCTAGTTCTGACACGCATTAAATGCACTCTGACTCACTGGTTTATAACGGCGGACAGTCCGGTTTTTGAAATGCGGACGGTCCGCGATTTCGCAGAAAAGAGTGTAACGGCTAGTTTTTGGAGGGATGTCTATATATACCAATTGCCCGGCCTTTGGGAGGCTCTCTTGGCCATTTGGACTGCATTCTTGACATCTTAGAGCTAAGGCATCCCTCTCACACACACACTTGCTTAGAGATTGCATTCTTGAGAGTGTGAGAGCTTCCTAGTGCATTGCATCAAGAGTTTGAGCTTTGTGGCATTAGGGAAACTTCAAGCAAGCGTCATCAACTTGTTACTCTTGGGAGTTGCCGCTCCCTAGACGGCTTGGAGAAGAGGATTTCTTGGAGCTCCTCCAAGGAGATTGTTGAGGAGCCCCGATTTCGGTTGTGAGAGGTCTTGTGCTCACCTCACCGGAGTAGTGAAGAGCAACTCTAGTGGAATCGAGGTGTGGAGCGGTTCCTTGATTTAAGCCGGCTCAAGATCAAGAGGTTCTTGATAGAGGAGCGGTTGATTCTTGGAATCCACCTCAACGTGGATTAGGGGTGACCGGCAAGTCATCGACACCACGGGATAAACTCTTGTGTAAAGCTTGGTTACTTCTCTTGCTCTCGTTAATTCTTGTTTTACTTTGAGCAATTTACTTTACTAGAGCTTGTTTTGCATCTTGTCACCCTAGGTTGCAAACCCATCTAGAGATAGTAATAGCTTGACATAGGACTTTCCTTTGGTACTAATTAAATTTCTCTAGTGTTGTTGACTTTAGATTTTAAACCGCCTATTCACCCCCCCTCTAGTCGGTGTTCTTGATCCTACAGGAGTTGAGTGGTTTTGAAAAATGGTACCTCTACTCTTTCTGGCACAATAAGACTGAGAAATAGATAAACTATTTGTAAATATATTTGGCAGATTATTTGCAAAAGATTGCAAATATGCTTCTGAACTAGTAGTCCAGATTTTTTCTTGTACATGGAAATAATTGAGGGAGAATATCAAGTTGTGACATTCACTCCTGATTCCTGTCATTCTTTGTGTGGTATGAATCTCCCCCTAATGCCTGGAATACTCCTCAATAGAATCAGCATACGGGCTATAAAATCCCCTTTGGTTAATCTGAGGTATATAATGGATGACGGATCCTTATACCTTCAAGATTTCCATGCCCATAAGTGTATGCTGAGGTGGTGATATCAATATGTTCAAGACATAACTGACATGTTGATGGGGAATATTTGATTATCAAATATCCATGTACTCACTGCAAACGGAGGGAGCCGTATGACTGCAATTTAATAAATTTGAATGTATGTGGTGTGTACATCCACATCCACCAACAGATGTTGGCAATTTTCAATTCTTCTTTGATCACATAAAATAGTTGCATTCTCTTGATTGGAGATTCAACTAAATCATCATGGATGTAAGGTACTTAATATTATTCCCAAAGACCAAATAATTCCATGTATATGGATGTGATCCCGCGTCCAGGATCACGTGCTCAAAATGAATGATTTGAGCAATGAGTTGGCTCAAATTGTATCACCCTAAGGGACACAAATGGGATGAATTAACATGCTTTTTAAGGTACCTAGTTGATCCACATGATGATTAAATAGAGCAACACGAATATTCTTGAATGTGATCAAGAAATTACGATGCTCATATTTGAAATTTAAGGTAAGAGGTCCTTAAATTAATTCCCTTATCATGCGCTTGATGCACATCAAATCTGATGATTTGAGGGATTGATGCTGTGACCAACAAAAATTGATGATAATTCTCATCATCCTAGATAGGATGACCAGGCAGTCATGCCAAATCTTGTTGTAATCAAGAGAGAATTATTTTATACGCAACAAGTATTACGGGTTAAATTTTTGTGTAGTACAATCTAGATGGGAGCGAGGACACATTTTCAAGTGTCTCTTTGCCTTGTCCAATATCCTTTGTAAAAGAAGAAATTCTTCTTTATTTTCTTCATATGTTTCCATATGAATTCCATTTTCCCGGATATCGCTATAACTTAGTAGGGTACGAGTTGAATCGGGATACAAATGATGCCTCCACGATATTTATTTGTGTATCCATTGGAAGTGTGATAGTGGCCTTTTCAGGACCTACTAACATCGCATCGCGTAGACACGATGGTCAGAACTATTCCTTCTCTCTTTGTAAGGGTTTGGAAATATCTCACTTCCCTAAGTATAGTGTTAGTGGTACAGCTGTCCACTAGGCATATCTCTTCCTCCAATCAGATTGACTCCCGTAAAAGTCTATATAATTCAGAATTTAAATAGCAACTCATGAAAAATATAGAACATATCAATGATATTAATTAAATGAGTACTTAAGTACAATCCAGCAAAGCAAATAGCAACATCATGTTCCAATTACAATATATACTGCATGCAAATTAAGTGAGAAATGACTAAGTTGTGATGGAGTCTAAATGAGATCTCCAAACACATCCGTGGAGTAATCCACGATCATGTCATCGATGTTCAAAGGTTCATCCTCAACAGTTGGTGAAGTGGTGGCGTTGCTTGGTCCAGTTCCATGTGGAACTTGATCCGAAGTGCCCGTCTCCATCTCGAGGAAGGTGAAGTGTGCTTCAAACTTCTGATCATCTTGTGGACGATCCGCGGACTTCATGTAGAGATCCACCAGATGTTTCGGGGTCCGACACTTCTTAGCCACATGATTGTAACAACCACACTTGTAGCAAGCGGTTTTGTTGTTTTTATCATATTTTGGCTTAGAGACACCTTTCCCTTTCTAGAATTTGCCACGTGGCTTGCGGGTTCTCTTGCGCTTGCCTTTGCCAGATGAACCTCCAGGCTGGGTTTTCCCATTCTGGGTAGATTGCTTAATGTTCGCATGTACCTCAGGCAAAGGTGCATTTCCCATAGGGCGCTGCTGAGAGTTCCAGATGGTTATCTCATGATTCTTCTCTGCCTGACGCAATGTCTGAATCAATAAGGCATAATCTGTAAAGTTCTTCTCATGGTATGATAGTGTAAGGATTCTTTCAGACGGAAGCATTGTTGACAATGTCTTCTCAATCTTTTCCAACTCAGTTGGCTCCTTCCCACAAAACCGGAGTTTCTGGCTTACCCTATGAACAGCATGATTGTATTCATCCACAGTCTTAAAGTCCTGTAGGTGCAGATAGTTCCACTCATGAGATGCCTCAGGTAGAACTACTGCCTTTTGCTGTTCATAGCGCTGCTTGAGATTGTTCCACAATGCACGTGGATTTTCCTCCATCCTGTACTCAGACTTTAAGTCTTGGTGGATATGATTCCTTATGATGTATAAGGCCTCATATTTATTTTTCTCTGTCATGGATTTCGTACTCATTTCCGAGTCCGATAAGCATGCATATAGTCCGCATCGTGACAGACTCACTTTGATGTCTGTCGCCCATGTAGGGAAATTGTGTCCATCAAGAGCGAGAATCTCAAACTCTTTGTTGGCCATCTCACCTACATTCCAATTTGCCGATATTTTTGAGAAATTTGGCAAACTTGATGCAATATTGTGAATTCAATCAAATTGAACTCCAACATTTAAATAATCTCAATATTTTGGTGTGAAACCGAGGCTTATTTTGTATTTGATTAAGCTCAATATTTATCCTTTTATTCCAAAATGTGAAAATCATAAGTTGGGATAGTCACTAATTATAGTGTAGATCCCTTAGGATTTTGGAATATCACTTTGCATATGACCAATTTCGAAAAATTTAGATAGAACAGAGCTATTTCAAATTAAATGTGAGCCATCAAGTTTATTCCGAGTTTAAGGAGATAGTCACAATACTGTTGTATGTGTAGATCTCATGTTTTCTCAAACTTCAAGGAAAATTGATTTTGAGTTGAGGAGATAGTCACTATGTATGTGTAGATCTCATGTTATCTCAACATCGAGTTGAGGAGATAGTCACTATACATTTGTATGTGTAGATCTCATGTGTCTCAACTTCAAAAAATTTATCCCAAAATAGAGATTGAATTTTGTATGTAAATGGCATAAAGTAATGGTAACAATAGTCATTTGCAAGGGTAAATGTAAATAAATAACATGGAAATGCTTAAAAAGTGCTGAACAAACACATTTTTACATTAACTGGGAATGTAAAGGGTCTGAATGCAAGATTACAGACTCACATGCTTGCTGGAATGTAAATGATAGAAAGCATGAGGGCTTATATGCAAATTGCTGAATTAAAATGCATAATTTAAAAGGAAAATAGTAATTGGGCACCACCACTTTCAGCCCAAGAGCCGGGGGCGGTGGGCGCGGGCGGGTGGGCGAGCTGCCGGCCCGAGCTGGGCTGTCGCTCAGCCCACCGCGGCCCAAGGCGTGGAGGGGAGAGGGGAGGGGCATCACGCGGGCCAAGGCGAGCCAGGCCGGAGCCCAGCTCGGCCCGATCCGCTAGAACCGGTTGGGTCCAGTCCGGCCCGAGCCGATTTCCCAGCATAAAGGCCGGCAGGTGGGGAGCAACCCTAACCACCTCCTCTCCCAGCTCTTCAGCCACCGCCGCCGCTCCCAGTCCGCCCCCGCCACCGCTTTTCCTGGTCTGCCATCGCCGCCGCTTGTTCAGCCGCCCTGTCGCCCAGATCTGGCCATGGAGTGGCCGGATCTCCCCCGTCCGCCCCCTCTCCTTCCATTCTCGGCCACACCTAGGCCTCCCCCTCGCCGGAGCGGGAGGAGCGAGGCTCGTGGGCGCGCAGAGTCGTCCTAGTCAGGACGTGCCAGGTCGAGATGAGGAGGTGGAGGCGGTGCGGTTAGGTCGGGGTAGGCGAAGTGGACCACGACGCCGGAGGACGTCCTCCTGCCGGAGTTGGCGAGTGCGGTGGTGCCGCAAGATGCTGGCAAGCGCGTGCATGCGTCCGGTGGCACTGGTGGTCCACGGCGTGATGCAACTGCAAGGTCGTCGACGGCGGCGTCCTCATCGCAGCATCCTCCGAGCCGTCCTCCATGGCGCATGGCCAGGGGAGGAGGGCGAGGACGGCGGCCAGCAGGAGTTGTGGTCCTGTACCAGCGAGGACAGTTGTGCCGGAGCCCAGCGAGCTTTTTGGTGGCGGAGGATTGCACGAAGACTGCGCGAGTCCGCTGTAGGCGTGGAAGATGCGGGATGGATCCGACGATCTCGAGGAACGACGGTGAGGTCGTCATCTTACCGAGCTCGTCGGCGTTCTTCCCGTCTACTTCTTCTTCTTCTTAGTAGCCTTTTTCTCGGTAGGCTAGAGCTGCTGATAACGTGTTGTGAATGAACTTTGCAATGTAACGAACACAATGAACACAGTGTAAAAGAGTGGAATTGGCAGCCTTCTTTATTGATCATTGGGGTATTTATAGAGTACAAGCAAAGTTTAAACTCCTGTTTCCCGCTCAACTCCTCCATGTTGCACGATCAGGAGATCGTGGCTGGTTGCCCACGTTCATGTGATGAACGTGGTGTATGGCCATGGGAAAAGGGGCGGGAACAGTTTTTCTGTTGTGTTATTTGAACATCTGATGAGATCATCTATATTCAAACTTAACACAGAGGATTCAGCGAGTGAGACGCGCGCAAAATCTGGAGATAAATCCTGGGAAACGGTTCAATGAGATCGGGGTTGCTCTTGTTTGAACTTTTTTCATTTTTATATTTTTTAAAAATTAAAATTTCAAAAATATATGTCCGTTTTCAAATATTTCAAAAATATACCCCGGTCGCCCTCCCATAGGGCGACAGGCCCAAAGTGTAATTTTTTTTCTTCCAATTTGCAACGAAGTCCCTGGAGAAAAAAAGGGGGGACCTGTCGCCCCCCCAACGGGCGACAGGGGCCTGTCGCCCACCCCTCGGGCGACAGGGGCCTGTCGCCCGTTGGGGGGGGGGGGCGACAGGTCCCCCCCTTTTTTTCCGACAGAGCCCTTCCAGGGACTTTTATTTTTCCAGTGACCTATTTTGAGCTATTCGAGCGTGTATTCGTCATCATCGTCGGCAAGATCTCGGCCGCTAACTCCTACCGCACGTAACTTGTCCTTCATTAAATCACGGGAAAAAATCGCAAGAACTTCCCTTATTTCACGAGCATTATGGAACCCACAAACATAATAAGTTCACATCAATAATATCTATAGAAACAAATGAGAAGTAACCTACCACAATCATAAACATCGGATACAAATAAGCGGTCCACAGCTATCTCATTACAAATAAACATCATATACATCTAACCACCCCTAGGGCGTCGGACCCTCTTAGCCCTCTGCTGGGCACGGACATGTCCCTTGGAGTAGGTGAGAACATCCGGAGACCTCACCTGTCGCTCAGGACGCGCAAGGGGCTGCGGTGTCTGCTGCTGAGAGATCCCAAGTGGTGCTCCTCCTAGCTGTGAATACCCCAAGACATCGGGGTCACCTTGCGCGGCAGGCTCTTCTGGACTCAAGCTATCGAAGTCGTCTAAGGTGAATGTCTCGTTATCTGGTCGAAAGGAGGAAGAAGAAGGTCCGGCGCCCGCATCGGGGTAGAATCCTACGCAAAAAATGTGGATGTTAGCGTACGCTCGTATATTTCGTAATGACATGTAGAAACCGAAATACGAAACATAAATTAACCTGTGTAGGCCGGTATCTGTGGCCCCGGTACCATCCCTGGATACGGTCCGCCAACTGGTGCTGTCCCTCTAAACGTTCCAGTATGGCCGAACGCAGTAGCTGGATCGTATCCTGTATGTGATATTAGTAAATATGTAGGAACACTTGATGTAATTTTAAAGAGATATGTACGTTACCTGTACTTGGGAAGAACTGCGACGTCGGCCCGTGCATGGTCGACGGACACGGGAACGACGACGAGGCCTGAGACGACCCGTGGCTGTCTTCGTACTGCACACGGCTTCCGAAGTTGTGCGCTACCTGACGCAACTGATCACGCTGCCTCGACCATGCCTCTGTCTGCTCAAACTGGGTCATTGGGGATCCGGCACGTACCCTCGTCAGGTAAGTCGAGCAGTCCGTCTCCATCATGTTGCAAAGGCGAAGCTACATCAATTCAGTAAAGTTACAAACACATGAATTATCTTATGAATATGATTATATATATATATGCAAATATGATCAAGAGACTCACCGCGCCAGCTAGTGCCTCCACGTGGTGCCGGGCATAGCCATCCTGAGGCCTCGCCTGGTGTGGCTGCGGGTGAGTGTCAACAAAAACCAGACGAGCCCGAGTCCGGGGTAAGTACCAGGTGAGATAAGTCCTAAAGGAGCTATCTGTGTGTGGTCCTGTTGGATGGACCAAGTGCTCGTCTGCCTGTTCCCATTGGTCCACCCACGGCTGGATCTTGGTGAGCCAATCATCAGAGCACGGCAAGCCACTCCTTGACAACCTACAAAGTGGACCACGAAGAATCGTTAGATTCGACACGAATATATGAGCCAAGTTCATTCATAATTACCTGTGGTCTTGGCGACTGACACGCTCCAACGCGGTGGGCACCGGAAACTCCTGGCGCTGCCCAAACTGTCTCCTGACTCTCCAGGGGCAATATGCCTCAACCGCGATGTCATAAACCAGGACGGCGGAAGTAAGCCACAGGCTCGCATTCGCGGAGCAGTGCGAAGACAGGCCTGCTGGTGCACGGGTAGCCACAGCCTTTGGGCTGTAAAGCTCCCAGACAACGTCCTCGGGCGTCAGCATGTCGAGCTCCGAAACAAACTCAGGATATGCGCGTTTAACCCGCGCATATGCCCAGGACCTCTGCATTCCGAATAAGTAAAATTAAAAGTGCGCTAATACATCATGTAACAATGAATAACAAAATTAGGTTTGTTGCGAACATACCTGACGCCAGATCCAGATAGTTCCCATAGTGGGCCTCTCGTCCTCCTCGTCGCCGTACATGCCCCTGTGGTAAGGCTCGTGGCTGACCAAGGGGCGACCAACGGCTAGCCTCTCGTACGACCAAAGCTGTAGCAGTAGTGGGCACCCTGACAGGATAGCGTTCCCATGTGTCTTCATGCACCCATCGCAGAGTCCACGGTAAGTGGCCACAAGTACCGCCTCACCCCAGCTGTAGGGCGGTACGTCCTCGTCCCCATCCGCAATCTCCCGTGCATACGGAAGGAGAATCCTATCGACCGAGTTGCCATGAGGGTTGTTGAACAGGATGTAACCAAACAACCAAAGTAGGTACGCCTCCAGCGGTCTGGTCACACTGTACTCGTCGGCATCCGCAGCCAACAAGGCAGGCTGCATAAACAATTAAGATTAATGGTTTCAACTGGCAATGGAACATGTGAATTGTAATAATTAAATTTATATATGCAATGAATACGTACTGTAAACTGTAGGAACCAGGTCTTCGAAGGACCTGCTGCTCGCGGGTGCGGGTTGATCGGACCTGCTTCGTCCACGCGGTCAACCAGGGCAAAACGGGCCTCCAGCTCATCCTTCCACGAGGCCGCCACCACACGCGGACCTACAGCCTCCCCGACGATAGGGAGGCCGAGAAGGTGAAGCGTCCCCTCATAAGAGAAGACTTAAATGTGATACAAAACATCAGTCCCAGGAGGCTGATGCCACATTTATTACATCAGATGGTTCAAAACCTTACAAACCTTGGCGGACACTCGATACAGATAATAATAATAACTAGCCAAGCTACGACATAACACCAGACCGCAAACCACATAGGGTCTACCACGGGCTCAGAGTACTGCGATAGCGGAGGCATCTCGACAGGGCCGGTTCTACAGGCAAGGTTGGGTGTAGAACGCTAACCCTACTCTGCGTCGTCTGGCACGAAGTCCGGGTCTTCTTCTGTAAAAAGTAAGAGTGGGGTGAGTACAAACGTACTCAGCAAGTCCAACCACACCCACGGAGGGGGTTATAACAGAATAATATGCAGAGGTAAATCAAGGATAAGGTTATGGTTTAATTTGCAGAAAAACAATATTTTATGCAGGGGTTTATTTAACAGAACACCTTTTAGAAAAGCCGTTTTTGTAGTAACACGGAGTTCAAGTTTTAGAACTGCTACCGGACTCCCCGTCCGTCGTAGCACACGGCACAACTGCCGGGCACGTTTCCAAAACAACTCACGCTAACCCATCCCAAAGTAAACACTAGTGGTGAGACCACACCGTAACTCGCCCAGTACCGTGGGCACGGACTATTCAAATAGTTTTCAACTTTGCAGAGGTGTGCAACTTTACCCACAAGTTGGATACCACAACTCGAACACCGTCGTGTCGGTGTAGATCCCAACATAGCCATTACCCACCTTAGCTAAACCTGACTAGCCATCACGGGATGCACCAAGGGGTCATCGACCGTTCACTTAGGTATAACCGGGCATAAGTCACTCTGGGCTTATCCCTTATCCTTAGTCACCCGTTGCTCTCAGCTCTCCTGATGGCTATCAGACTAACTAGTGGGATTTATGCTAAGCCGTTGCCCATACAACGGTCGAGTGGTTTGCACGAAAGTGGAGTTAGGTGAGATGTAACACCAACTCGGTCCTTAGGGGTGACAAGATGGATATCTCCCTTCCTTGCCCTGCCACACCGGCACGAGCACACCAATCGGCAAATCACACTGAAATGCCATCCATCCCGTCTAGATTCACTTTTCAAAAACACCACATTTATCCCTTCCCAATACGCACACATTTTCTTTATAAAACAAACAGTATTTATGAATAAAGTCCTAAGCGTTCTAATATTGATTAACGTCCAAGCAAAATCAGACATTAATCTAGGTAGTCAAGGAATGGTCATCACAAATCAAGGGGTGGCTATCCAACCGTGTTTTCATGCAAGCAAAAACGTATGCAGTTTTATAAAGCAGGCCATTGGGTTGTATTTGTAAAAACTAGGACAGAAACATGCATCAAAGGATGGGATTGAACTTGCCGTCTTCGCAGCCTTCGGGGAAGTCCTGTCCTTCGGGCTCGGGGTCGCGGAATGGGTCCTCGTTCACGGACTCACAATACTGCTTGTTAGCGGGCTCTCCTTCGTTCACACCGTGGTCTACGACGCAAACAAACAAGCACACAATCAATACACAGAAAAAAAAACAGGCCTCATCGCTGAGCTCGAATCGGAAATAATTAAGATATGGAGATAGGAGTAATATTGTTGGACGGTTTTCGAATGGCATGGCCGAAATAATATTGGGAATGGTGTGATCGAGTTTCGAAATAATTGCATGAGATGATAGGTTAAAGGGGTATTTAGGGAGTAAACAAGGATCTCGGGACCTTGTAAATATTTTTGAGAGTGATAGGGCTTTGATTAGAATTTCTGGAAGTGTCAAGGCTGCCCTAGAAAATAGGTACAATGGATAGTATATGAGTTTTTAGGAACTTAGGAAAAGAATAGATAGAATCGGAGTTGGTATGGATTAGATATTGTGGTTATAAATTGTAGTGCTTAATTAATTTCGAAAATAGAAAAGAGTATTGCTTATGTGCGTGATGTCCTCCTAATTAATAGGTGCTGCGCGGCTGCTAGTCATTGGTGGGCTGGCCTGGTTCTCTAAAAGAAATAAGGGGGGGGGGGTTTCTGGAAAAGTACCTAGAGAGTGGGGGAGGGCTCTTAATAGAAAAGGAAGAAAGGAAGGGGGCTCAGCACAAAAGTGCCTTCTTCTTCCTCCTCACGAACGCAAACAGAGCAGGGGAGGGGCTCACGGTGGAGGCCTTGGCGCCGGCTCTTCAGGGCACGGCGGCGGCCGGGGCTTGGGGCAAAACGGAGAGGAGGTCGTGGGGGTCCGATTCCCATACTCACCTCGGCCGGAGGTGGAGCGAGGTGGCCTGGCCACGGCAGCGGCCCGAGCTCGGCGACGGCTCTGGTGGCTGCGGTACTGCAGAGCTTGGGAAGGGGAGGTGGCAGCCGGAATGGCTTGGTGGTGGTGGAGAGCAGCTTGGGGCACCTTTTATAGGCAAGGAGAGGCGGTGGAGGGGAGGACGCGGTGGCCGGCCGGTGCTCTGCGCACGGGCAGTAATGGCGTGGGGCGGCAAGGCTTGCGCAGGTGATGCGACGGCACGGGCGCTGCGCTGTGCGGCGTCAACGGCGACAGTGGGCGGGGCGAGCGCTGGTGACGCGATGCCTCGGCGCAGGCGGCGCTATGCGTGCGTCAACGGCGAGCAGTGGGTGGCGTGCGCGTGCTCGCGTGGGCGGCTCGGCACGGCTGGTGTCGCGGCGTGCGCGCGAGCGTGGCGAGGAGCAGGGCCGGCGCTGGCAGGCGGCCGCGGCGTGGCGCGGTCGGCTCGGTGCGCCGGGGCTCGGTGCGCGCGGGCAAGCCCGGCAGCTCGCGCAGCGGGGCAGGTGAACTGGGCCGAGGCGCGTGCGGTGGCGAGCTGAGCAGCGAGCGGCGCGGGCGGTGCACGTGGGCACGTGCGCGGGCGGGGCCGGGGTCAGAGCAGAGCGGCGCGCGAGAGAGAGTGAGGCCCGAGCCGGGGCGTTGCACGGCTCGGCTCGGCTCGGCGCGGCGCGGTGCACGACCAGGGGCGTGCAAGGGTGAGCGGGAGGTGGTGCAGCGCGCGCGCGTGCGGGAGCGGGGTGTGCGCCCGCGAGCAGAGCGGCGCGGCTGAGCGGCGTCGCGATGCGGCGTGCTGAGCGCTGTGCGCGCGTGTGCGCGTGGCGGCGTAGCGTGGTGCGGTGCCGCGGCTCGGGGCACTGGACGCGGCGAGAGGCAGCAGGCAAGCGCGTGGGGTCGGCCGGCGCTTGGAGGAGGGAGGCAGCCCGTGGCGGGGTGCGGGTCAGGGGGCGAGCGGGCGGTGCGCCGAGCGGGGCGGCGCGTGCGAAGCGAGGGAGGGGCCGGCCTGGGCGTGCGCGGGCGCGTGCGGCCAAGGAGCAGAGAAAGAAGAAAGGAGAAGGGAGAAGGGAGAAGAGAAAATGGAGAAAGAAAAGAAAGGAAAGAGGAAAAGGGGAAAAAAGAAAGAAAATAGAAAATGGAAAAAGGAAAGTAAAATGGGAAAAAGAAAAATGGACGAGGGAGAGGGGGAGTGAGTGCGCTCCGGCGGCGTCCGCGGCCGTGGTCGGCCACGCGCGGTGTCGGTCACGCGCGCGCGGGCCAGGGAGCGAGCGCGGCTGGGTGCGCGGGCCAGGGGGCAAAGGCACGTGCGGCCGGCGCTAAATGCGGTCGGCGGTCGCGCGTGGGCGATAGGCGGCCGTGTGATGCGGGATGGGACGGCGGTGAGGAAAAAGAGAAAAGGGTTCGATCGGCGGGAAAAAAAAATGGAACGACGATTGGAACCGGACGGCGGAAAAAAAATCTAGGAGGGAAAATAGGGTTTAGGGTTAATCGAGCTCAACGATGAAAACGAGTTTTGCACAAAATTTTAGCGTGTGATTTATTTGGTGAATTTTTGGGATGTTACAGAAGGTAGGCCACGTCCTGCAGCGTAGGAGTCATCTCCCCACACGGGAGGTGGAACGTGTGTGTCTCCGGCCTCCATCTGTCAACGAGCGCCGTCGGGAGGGATCGGTCGAGCTGAATAGGCCCAACCTCGACAAGACGGCTCAGAGTCAGTAGGCCGGCCTCACGTAACCTGCAAAAAAACAAAAAATGTCGAAACAAAGGAATACCAGCGAATACAAAAGTGATAAACAATAATATTTCATTACATACCGGTCACACCAATCGTGGTGTATAGAGATCGCCTCGCCGGGTGGACGAGGACGTAGCACCTCTAGGGCTCGGTGCTCAACAGCTGCAAAGTAAGACCTGTGGCTCGAGTCGATCACTGGGTCTAGCAAGGAGTCCATCTCCATACCTGCATTCAAAAATATATGAGAACACATAGGTAAATATATATTTCATACAAACTGGACACATAAATACAATAATACTTCATTACATACCTGTCATATTTCATTACTACATATTACAAATAATGAAATACAATTGTGGATCATGACACCGAATGCCTTCCACGAGCAATTCTCGCCGATGCTCGTCTGAACGTAGGAGGTGCTCCATCTCTGGGATTTCCGGAAGGACCGACGTCAGCAGCATCGTGAAGTGCATTCCGAGGACACTTCTTGTAGTTGTGACTCAATGATCCACATTGGCTGCAACGCTTTTGTGCCTTGCTTGCTTCCGACTCGTCCATACCATTCCGAATACGACGTGTCTGACGGCGGCCTTTGCCTTTCTTAGTGGCTGGATCAGGAATAAACATCTTATTCTCATTATCCTGAGTGAAAGGCCCCACAATTCCAATCCCGTATACCTCATGTCCCCATGTGGATACAGCTCCTTCCTTGCTGAAGTACGGTGAAACAAATAGTCCTGGCTGTAACGCAGACTCTGCACATGCCGCAATGAGATGAGAGCATGGCATATGCAATAACTTAGGCTTCATGCAGGAGCAGAATGCTTTGCCATCAACTGTAATCAAACTCTCCTGTACCACTCTATCTCTACGGATACCACGACCACTTCTATCCTTACATAGAACCTCAAATCTATGCTCCATTGTACCTGTGGATATGACGCGGTGCAGTTTGGCCTTTTCAATCTTCTCTTGCATATATTGTGTCACTCTTTTGCAAAACTGAATTTGGGGGTTGCTGATGTTTATGCTTGCAGCCGTGTAACGCTCTCTGACATACTTCATGCACCCATACATGATGAACTCAACAATTCCCACAAGTGGAAAGGCACGACAAGAACGCATAACCATATTGAAACACTCTGCATGGTTCGTTGTCTGAATACCATACCGTATTCCGTTGGTATCATAAAGGAATGACCATTTCTCCTTAGGTGCACCTCGAATCCAGTGTGAAAATGGCTTCTCAATTGAATCCCTAGCCTCTGCAGCCTGACTCGTGCCTGCTCCTGATGCCCTTACCTTCACTAGCTCTGCAGTCAACTGATCAAGCATCTGCCATAATGCATTGAATTTTCTCTGTTGATTTTGGGTGCACAATCTCTTAAACAGGTTCTTAAGATCCTTGTTCTTGAAGTGTTCATAGAAATTTGCACCCATATGCCTAATGCACCACCTGTTTTGGACATCAGGCCATAATGGAGGCGTTGTCGCAGTTCCACGTTGCAATTTCAGTATTGATTGCAGGATACCTGCATGCCTATCACTAATAAGGCACACATCTGGACGTGCAGCAACAACATGATTCTTCACTCGTTCAAGGAACCAATACCAACTGTCTATGTTCTCATTCTCAACAAATGCAAATGCGAGCGGAACAATTTGGTTGTTGCAATCTACACCGATTGCGGTGAGTATCTGACCTTTATACCTTCCAGTCAAAAATGTGCCATCAATGCAGATCACCGGAAGACAAAACTGAAATGCTCTAACAGAAGCACCTATGCAAAAGAAGGCTCGTTGCATAATTCTTTGTCCCCTAGTCACGGCTGGTAAAAGGTATGTGTCATAAAAGCTTCCAGGATTTCTAGCAGCAACCTGGGATAACATACGAGGTAGGTTATCATATGATGCCTCGTATGTGCCGAACCGCATCTCGAACACCCTTTGTTTAGCCCGCCATGCCTTCAAATAACTGATGGTGTACTGGTAAGTCTGCTCAATGTGTTGAACAATCATTTTTGGCTCATAATTTAGGTTGTCCATAATAAACCCATACATTTGCTTTGCAACAAAGTCGCATGATATATTGCGATGCGAGGGAAGAACTTCTGACAGCAAACAAGTGTGCTCTGTGACAATGGAACATTTCCAGTTTGACTTCCATTTTCCCTTGAATGCATGGACTCACCATGGACATCCAGTATTCACACACTTCACCTCATATTCTTTACTGCCAGACTTTACGACTCTGAATTCTCGTTTCAATGAGATTGTCCATAGTCTCACAGCATCTTTTACGGCTTCAATGTTTGGATATGTTGCACCTTGCACTACCTCATTCCCTCTGTACAAGAATGGCCAGAGGCCACCCACGCTCTAGAGCTGCTTGCATGTACTTCTGCCAGTCATCAGTGCTGTGTATCATCATTAATTCCCATAATTCACTTTCTACCTCCCAATTAACAAGAGACTGGACAGTGATCACATGTGTCAACGGATCAACATGGAACCCACGCTGCAGCCACTTACATATGGAACCAAAACTCCTTTCCAGAGGTTTATCTATGCCGCTAGATGTGCGCTTAAAGGCAGAAAGATCTACTCCATTTGGCCCATACATAACATTGTATTCACCATAAAATACTTGAAACTGCATCTTGCTCGACATATCTGTATATCACATAATACTTATCGAGTTATACTCTTTACTTCACTACCTTATTCAATAATCCGTAAAAACTAAGTATGAAATTCAATTACAACGTATAAGTATTCATAACTACGTGATGACACTCAAATTCTATACTGCATAAATGGTTCTACTAATTTTCTAAACTAATTTACTACTACGTAACTACAAACTAAAGTATCATTAAACTCCTACTTAAATGGTTCTACTATAGCACTAATTAAATCAAATTACTCATATTAAAATACGTAGTACTTAAATATAACAATATTTAAACTAAATGTACTAACCTGCAGATCACAAGTGCTGAATCTGGTAGGGCTTCGCCGCTTTCCTTCTCCTCACTCCTCTCTTTTTTTCTGGATTTTTGGTGGAATTTTCGGGCTCAAATGAGGAGGGAAGGGGAGGACTTGAGCTTATATAGGGGGTACCCCCGGTCGCCCCGGGGGGGGGGGGCTACAGGCCCCCCTGTCGCCCGCGGGGGGGCGACAGGCCCCCTGCCGCGCCCGTGGGCTGGGCCCAGCGGCGGTCGCCGTGGGGGGGCGACATGTTTTTTTTTTATTTTCAGGGACCTTATTGCGAATTTGAAAAAAAAATTTACTTAAGGCCTGTCGCCCTATGAGGGGGCGACCGGGGTATATTTTTGAAATATTTCAAAATGGACATATATTTTTGAAATTTTAATTTTTAAAAAATATAAAAATGAAAAAAGTTCCTCTTGTTTGGTTCCCTGCCACATGTGGCCTTGCTATCAGGGCCTTTTTAGGCCCATTTCGTTTTTCCCATTGCCACCACTACCAGCCCCTGTAATGTGAACCCATTAGTTCAAATCTTGAGTCCTAAAAAAAAATGAGACTCCCACTCAAAAAAAAAAGAGAGAGAGACTCTGCAGCACGAAGAAGCATGAGGAAGAAGCCGAAATTCTCAACAACAAAAAAAACAGAGTGGGGAAGAAGCCGTAGCAGACGCAGGTCATGTAGCCAAAGAAGAACGATGTCTGCATGAAGCCTTACCTGTCGGACCGGGCATGGTAGTAGTAGATGCAGTAGAAAAAGATAAATATGCCGTTGGAGCCTCCGCAGACAGAGCTTTTGTTACACAGGAGCGAATCCTCGGAAAGATACAATAAATTAAGATTAAAGTAAATTGCACTTCATTCCTTTAAATTTAATCCATAGTTTTACTTAGATCTCTAAACTCTCAAATCATCTATTTGGAATGTGGGTTTTCCATTTTGTGTAAATTAAAAATATTCAAATTTAAACTAAAAAATTCATAAGTAATTCATTTTAAGTCAAAAAATACGAAATAGGTATCAACAATTTTCTAAAAATGTAATCTAGTGGTAATGAAATGGGTATCAACAATTTTCTAAAAAATGTAATCTAGTGGTAACGATCCGTGATCATCTGATTATATGAGATCCTTGGTAAACATGGTAGAATTATGAATTCGTGCTGGTTTAGCGTTCCCGTTTCCTTAATAACAGTGTTGATGTATGGAGCCTATTTTAGCATATGATACCAACTAAACTAAACTCTACCGGGCCGGGCATGAAATTATTTATTCTCCGTAATAGTATCCACGCGCTGAACTTAAATCTCACTACTCACAGCATCCAAAATGAATGGTCAACTCACGCTATGTAAATTGGCCGTATAATTAGGGGTCATGCATCCTCCACACGCAAGCCAATCCAAAATAAACCTAGAGCCAGCTAAAATCTTGCCTCTAGATTTGTGCCTAAAAAATGTGTTCCATTGTGGCAAACCACTATATAAACACTAGTAGCGTGCTGTGAGCCTGTGACCCCTTCACAACAAGCAGGCAAGAAACAAATGGCTACTCGGGAGAGCCAGCAGTGCCTTGCTCTTCCTCACGGCCCTTTCCTCCACGGCAACTCTACCAACCCCTGCCAATGCAAGGTATTTCCCTCAAAACAATGGCAGCATTACTGCCAGCAGCGCCATCTATCCCAGCAAGAAGTTCTCCTTGCCGCCGCTGCCCTGGAAGTCTGGCAGCAGCCATGGCTCCGGAAGCGGCCATGGATTCGGCTGGACCATCTCACACAACGGGTCGGACACGAACATTGGCTTTGGCGGGGGTGCTGGCGGTGGCGTTGGTACCACCCGTGCCGGTGGCTCCAGCGCAGGCGGCGGAGTTGGCCTTGGCGTCGACATCGACATTGGCAAGGGTGGAGTAGTGGATGTGGGCGTCGGTGTTGGCGGGGGCGGCGCCATGAGCACCCACAACGGAAGCGCAAGCGTGCGTGCTGGTGTTGGAGAAGGCGTTGGAATCCACTTCGGCCCGGATGGTCTAAGTGTCACCCATGGAGGTGGTGCCAACGTAGGCGGCGGCGGAAGCGGTGTTGGACGTGCAGGCAATGCTGTGGGTAGTGGCCAGGGCTCTGGAGATGCAGGTGGCGGAACAGGCAGTGGCGGAGGGAGTGGGAGTGGCGCAGGGCAAGGAGGCTTTGGAGGAGGCGGTGGGGGTGGCACTGGAACTGGAAGTGGTCGCCATCCGTGAGGATCCATTGATTGTTCTGTGTGCGTAGAGGGAGGAAATAAGCTTGGTTTGTGATGATGTGTGTGTGAGCTTAGTTGTTGGGTTGTTGCCGTGTGAATCATTAATCATGATTCATGAATGGTATGTAGCTATGGGAATTTAGCTTGCGATATGCTATTAGCTTTCGGTGGATGAATCTTATTAATTTCTTCTGTGTGGATTCCACATAATACTGCTGGTTCATGAAAGTTAATTAAGCCACACATGCATGAACAAATGATCTTGAGGTCAAGTAGACACTGCTATTGCAGACCTGATCGAAACGATATGAAAACTGATCCCCAGGAGCTATGAGGCGTGCGTCTGAAGCGATACTCAACAGGCTTACACCAAATTTGTTCCCTTGGATCATGCGTTTCTGGGTAAACTAAGCAAGCAATGTTTTAACGGGAGTGTATGATGAAAGCATGCATGAATTCACGATCATGTATAGGCTGAGGGAGTTCCAAAAGACCAGAGAACTATGACTTGCTACAGAACAATTGCTGCATTCATCTCTTGTGCAGTAAACCTGTCAGCATTCATGCTATAGTGTGATGACACAACACAACGTACATGCGGATGGAGTCTGCCCTTGCATCTCATCAGAGAACCCAACAACTTTCCTCTTTGAACAAAGTATATATGTGTGCAAACACAATTTTTGTTCCATGATTAATTTTAGAAAACGTACAGTTGCAACTGCACAAGAGATGCACCTCATTGTCGGCACCCAACATTAGTAAACCAAGTTCACAGGAATGTGCTTACTTGCTTGCCACAGGTACAAGTGAGCAGCTAATCGTGTGGTTACCATGTTATTGGTGTTAAGCTGCTGTGAACACGCATATATAGGACATTGCTTGTTTGGTAAGCTTTGTTGATTGTGTATACAAATTAAAACTAATAATCCGGTGGTCAGCAGTTTTTTATTAGTTGCATCACGGGGATAAGCGAGTTCACTCTTCTTGGATCCAGTGTTATTCTATATGTTACTCTAACCGTTGATAACTACTATGTGTTGCTTAGGTCTTGTGTACCGATTAAGTTACTAGTTGGAGTACAGGCAACAGTTTGTTCATTGATAAATTGATATGATCAACTAGGATGATTTGCGTGCTACGCCGCACCTATATAGGTTGCGCATCCATGTATGTTTTGTTTGGCCTTGTTTGGTTGGTGCTAGATTTCTAGCGCTAGTGAATAGTAAAAATTTTGACCGCTAATTACGGTGTCAAACAAAGTCAGTTTACAAAACCAACTTCAGAACCCCTGCGCTAGTGACTATAAAGAATCTAACGAGGCATTTGACCGCGCGATTAGAGAATGGTTACTGTAGCATCACTGTAGCAAATCGTCGCTTAATTACCGTCATTAGATTCGTCGCGAAAAGTTACACACATCCCTAAAAAGGTTTTGCAAATAGACTTCATTGAGTGCTTCATGCATGCGAGATTTTTTTTTCGGGATGTGTGCGTGCTAGAATTCTAGCTCATCCAAACAAGGCCTTTGTAAATTACGGATTGCTGTTGTCCATATTTTCATTGCTTCTATATATCTTGGAGGACCCTTTCTATTGCTGATTACTTAACGCCAGAGACAGTGCAAGCATGTACAAAAGAACCAGACATATAGCCATCAATTTGATGCTACATTCACAAAAGAAAAATGTAAGAGCTGTACTAATAAGCCTTAATTTTTCAAGTTAGGATATTGGGCCCCAGAAAAGTTGTTTGCAATATAAGCCCAGATTATGTTTCGAAACCTTTATTTGAATTACGCCGCCTAATACGAACAATAATAAAGTAATATTTAAGATACATGTGCCAGTACATTGGAATATAACATGCTTAACTGAAAATCAGCATAGAGGAAGACAACATGAAGCAACCTTCTCTGCTAGACAACCTTTCAGCCAAATAAGTTATGTACAAATTAAGTTATCGTAGGAGTCATAGAACCATGGCACCATGTATTAATAGATTCAGGTACAGTCAGTGGCGGAGCTGGGATTTAAATTCAGGGGGGCTCATTTTCCTTTCTTCTTCCTCCCTCCTTCCTTTTTTTCTTCTTCCTCCTCCTTTCTTCTTCCTCTTCTTCACTCATGCTTGAAAAATGTTGGGGGGGCTTTGGGGGCTCCATGGGTTCCATGGGAGTAGGGGGGCTGGAGCACCCCCAGCACCCCCTGGCTCCGCCACTGGGTACAGTTAAAGCTGACGACATGAAGCAACTTATATATCATAGAAGAGTTGTAAGCAAATTTGAGGCAAATCTGAACAAACACAGCACATTAAACTTTAGTGAACAATGCCAAATTGATCTGCTCCTTGTTTCAAACTCCTCCCAGGCTCTCTCTTCCCTCACAGTAGACAAAACACAATGTGTAGCTCCATATATTAGCAATCAAGGACAAGTATTACTGTCTGATGAAAGTAAGAGTATTCAGCATATGAACCATTTAAAAAGAAAGCAGCAATGCACATGTATGTTGATATCAGTATGACAGGATGATGGCACACGATTCACAGTATAGTAAACCAGTTTGTTAATTAGTTTGTTGTAATTAAGCATGCAAAGCTAGTCAGATAAGGTAGCACAAGTCAAAAACCGTAACGGACTCCAAACACTATTGACTGAAAGGTTTTCTAGCAGAGAAGGTAGCAGCATTGAAAATATGGTAACAAAGGCAATCAACAATATATACTGAAAGAAGGAATTTGCGAACTTGAACTCGCATTTTGTCGAACACCTAAAGTGCAAGCACTAGGAGGACAGAACATCGGCACATTAAATCACCTTGCGTTGGGTGGGTGAGGATGGTCGGATTGATGGCACCTCGACGTGGCAAAGCGTGGCTGTGTTGACAGGCGGCAAGCAAAGAGCAGCAAATACGGGCGGTAGCAGCGTCCTGCTAGTACCGACGCCGCGGCGAGCTCGATAGCGGCGCAGCGAATGTCTTGAAGCAGTGAGGCGTGGCTGCATCGGTGCGGAGCAAGCGCCCGCAGCCGGCACCTGTGAGGACCTTCCGTCGCGCAGGAATAGGGCAGTTCACTGGCGGGGGTGCAGCCTGGTGGCGGCGCGAAGGAACTGGGCGACTCATCCCCTGATATGCAGCTTCCGAAACACCATGGTAGCAGGCAAGCAGCTCGGCGTGAAATGCATCTAACAGGTACTGGCAACCGCCGGCTCCTGCACGGGTAATCATCGCCTTCTCGTCGCGAATGACAAAGCCCCATCCGCCACTGCCAGTATTTATCTTTCTTTAGAGCTCCTTCTCCTGGGTTGGTCCACCTTTTCTTCGTCCTTTGTACTGCTGCATCTATGCCATTGCCCTCTTTCAGGAAACTCGGAGGCCTGCTTCTGGACCATGTATGCCAAATCCTCCGCAGCTCTCCTCCGATTGCCTTCCCTGAGACCCTGACTTTATTACGTCCCTGCTACCATTGCCACAAGAGGACAATCACCCTCATATGTTCTTCTGTCTTCTCTTTTGCAGACTGCTTGATTGCTAAGTCTGTTCTGCATTCATCCCGTTTCAGTAGCTTCCGGACCTTAACAGCATACTTGCATTTAAAGAACATGTGACCTCCATCTTCGTTCAGTCTATTACATACCACACACGTGGTGTCTAATTCCATTCCTCTTCTTTGTAGCTCCATCCGAAATGCAATACTATGTTGTCTCTTTTTCTTGGTTCGCCGTCGACACGGAATCACGCGCGGAGGCACCGACTGTTGGGAGGTGTTGCGAGAACAGATTGGCGCCGCTGCAAACCGTGTTTTGCAATGCGTTTCTGCTGCTGTTTAAGTGGAGTGGTGCAGCCGCATTGATGTCCCAATCTAACTGGTCGGTTTTGAGCTGAGCGCTTACCCGTGTTGATGTCTCGATCCAACCAGACGAGTCTTTTTTTTTCTTTTCTTTTCTTGATTATGGCCTTACAGGGTTATAGTCTTGTATTTTTTACTTACTATTTGACTATATTAATAGAAACTCGTATAGTTGTATTATCTTGCGCGGTTCGTTCAAAAGAAACAGGCCTCTACTGTATATGTGGCTGCAGAGGAATAGTGTTTCTTTCCAACAACTAGGCATCAAACCACCAGTTTTTTTTTTTGAGTCGGTGGGTCAGATCTCGGATAGGTGCTGGGACATGGAGATCGAGGGCCAGCATGGAGGGAGGCTGGAAGTCCGGTGCAAGCTGCTCCAGACTTGGAGAAGGATATGTCTCTAGTAGAGTCAATGAAAGGAGTTGTTTAATCCAATTTTATTTGATCGAGTGGAGGCTTTTTGTTTGGGAGGCTGATCGATCTGCCTAATGTTTTCATGGTCTGAATGGGCTACTATTCACTTCAATTAGTTCAACTCTTGACTTCTAGGTAAACGGTGACTTTTGTTGTGCTGCTATATTTTTGTGCCCCAATTGAAATAGGGTGATGATTGCAATCTCATCCCCCATACACACACACACACACACACACACACACACACACACACACACCTAGTAGATGCTAGTACGAATTATTCCAAATTTATTCAAGATGTTTGAAGTTTACAGTTCTTTTCAAAATCTATGAAATGCCAAAACCCCTCCCTCCCTCTCTCTCTCACACACACATGTGTGTGATGCTATATTTCGAAACAACATATATCTTCTGTAAATTTCTGCCATAGCATCTAAATAATGTTTTTCATAGTCACAACCATCTTATTGTTGACAACAGAGAAAGAGTTCCAACATAAAGAATTTCTTTGTAGCTTAATCTGAAATTTTTTATTAATCACAAAAACATCAACAATTTGTTCTACTAATCATGATATCATTGCATTTCTCTTACTCTTAGGTATTTCAACTCTTCAAGCTGATCGGTTGCACGATGATTGGCTGGGTTGCATCTACTGCTGCTGCAGGGCAGCCAGCCCATCAGCCTGCTGCTTTTTAACCGACCTGAATTGCGTACTTTTTCGCTACTAACCACACTTTTAAAAAGTAGACATATAAGGCCATTCTCAGTGGGAGTTTTATGGGCATTAAATAAGCTGTCATGTCAGTATTTTTGATGATGTGACAATGTATTAATGAAGAGAGAGGTGAAATGAGTTTCATGGTGATGAAACCCTGTGTACACGGTTACCTAGACAGGTTGTATCTTGCATGTAACCTAGGAAACAACAATAGGTGAAACTATGCATTGGCCCTGTTTGGATACTCTAACTAAGTTAGAGGTTAGAGTTAGTATCTAACTCATGAGTATTCATGAACTAACTCTAATCAAAGAGTTGTTTGGATAGAAGGGTTAGATTGACAATAAATGCACTTTTTCAATCATTTGGCCTCTTTCTAGCAAGAGAGAGATAGAGGAGAAAAGGTGGGCCCCATCTAATCTAATCCCAATAAGCACCTCTTGGAGGGGATAGTTTTTTTGGGTGGGTTAGATGCATCTAACCAACTCTAACTCTCATGTTTGGATATTTCAGGGTTAGATGAGCTCCAAAAAGCCAACTCTAACTCTAACCCTGGTATCCAAACAGGGCCATTGAGGGAGGGGTGTTTCATCCTAGTTTCAAACAGTTTTAGATGATGTGTCATTTTAGGTAATCGTGTCCATGAAACTTCCACTGAGAATGGTCTAAGAGAGTCATGGGAGGTTGAGTGTGTGTGTGTGTGTGTGTATTGCAATGCTATTCTACACCCTATGTGTAGAATATTATTCTACACTCACCTTCTATTACTAGCAAAAAAACCATCAAAATATTAAACTAAATTACCAAGTTACTCAATAATGTTCAGTAATAGTTCGCCAGTTACCGAACTACTGAAAATTTGTTCAATACTTCTGCTCGGTTTAGTTATTAGTAAAGAATAAATTGTTACACCTAAGATGTAGAATAACACGAGTATATATACAAACACTACCCCCCTAGTGTTCTATATATGAGGAAAAGAAAGAACTACCTAGCAAGAAAAAATATAGCTGAGATTACATGGAGAAATGATTCTCCAGAAGTATACGATGACAATAACTTTATGTAACGAAGATGAAGCATCAATCATCAGTACACAATAACGAGAAGAAGGGAACAGAGGATCGACCTCGTGATCCCAAATTCCCCAGCTTGTAAAAGAGACAAGCACCGATACGTCCAGCATGTTTGTTTTCTCATCCTCTTGTACGGGCGGCAACGTGCAGAGATCCTAATCGTGCCTGCCTCAACTAGGCTTTTTGTTGCTCCTCCTTGCTACCGCCACCCTCCGTGCCTACGCTACGCATCAACCGTCATGTGCAATGTCTACCGGTTTTTGTTTATCGCCAAAACATTTCACGTAACAAAATGCATGATAACAGTTTGAATTCTACTGTTCTTGACATGCAAGCAGTTCTAGATCTACAACCAGATGAGAAGAATGGGGACTCCATTTTATCTATATGTGACCATGTTGTATGATACTTTACTTTGACAAACTTAAGGGGAAAAAACTACATAATGTTCGCTTGGACAGTAATCAAAATTTTTCATAGAAACCTCACTAAAGATCTTTGTACTTATTGGTACATTAAGGAAACCTTTTATACTAATATAAATAAGAGCTTTAAATTAAGGAAAAAGTGTATTTTTCATTCTTGAAGTATTACAAAAGTGTGGCATTCATCCCTCATATTTCATTTGGTGCAAATCAACCCCTTAACTAACTAAACTGGTGCATTTATCATCCCCACCTTAGTTTAAGAATGGTTTAGTACAATCTAATGGTAGTTTATGCCACACTATCATTTGACTAATCTCCACTTAGCAATGTAATATGCTGAGTTAAAGATATAAGAGCAACTCCAAGAGACTCTTTATATTCATCCTAATCGCTAGAAAATAGAAATCTTGATGGAAAAATAGCCTCTAAAAGTCTCTCTAAGTGGTTATCCAAATATAACCATCATCTATTCAGGATTCCTTGCTAGCCAAAGATGTATAGAGAGCGATTTTTATGTACATGACTCTCCAAATGATAATTTAGATAGTAAAATTTAAAAAGACTCTTGGAGATGCTCTAAAGCCTAAAAATCAGTAAATTCTCTAAATTGGGTACTCCATAAAAATTTTATCCAAAAAATTAACTTAACCGATTCACATCAAATTATTATAGCGATTGACTTAACATTAGATGTTGCTAGGCCATGATTAGTGAGATAATTACATGACCTAAACCAATATTACATGACACTACACCATTGTTAAAATAAGCTAAGTGGGATGATAAATGCACCATTTTAGCTAGTTAAGGGATTGATTTGCACCAAATGAAACATGAGGGATGAATGTCACACTTTAGCAATACTTAAAGGATGAAAAATACACTTTTGCCTTAAATTAAAACCATAGAAGAAGTTCCTATCACATCAGGTGTCTATTCGTAGCGAGTCATTTCTCACCAAAATCATTCTAGAAGTAGGGTAGTAAAATAGCTTGGAACACGTTAACACGCTTGTCACACGCTAATAGCATTCTAAAACGAGGATGTCGTTGTCTGTGGAAAAACAAGAGCATCCAGAAGTTCAGAACCACACAAAACAAGCGTCGGGGCCAGGTGGATCTCGTGGGCCCCACATGTCGGCCCCATTTGGGACGCCCCGGGATACGTTACCCCGATGGCGCGTAGCTATTTCTGTAAGCGGAAGCTGGGATTTGGGCCAATAATAGCCGCGTCTCCTCTGTTCCTTCTCCCTGTCGTCGACGTCCCTTCCGCCCGCTCCCTCCGCCTCCCAAGATCTCCTCCCTCCCCCCCCCCCCCCCGGCCGTCTCCGGCACCGGATTTCGTCGTCGCCTTGCCTTGACCCCTTCCCGGAACATCCATTCCCCGCTTCTTTATGCCAAGTTGCTGCCTGAGGCTTCGAGGCGCGATCTGTTTCTTGGTTTGATTCTGATCCGCCCCCCCCCCCCCCCCCCCCCCCCCCCGTATTGGAGCCGGAGCGCGGCGAAAGGTGGCCGCGCTGAGTTGGTTGCCGCTGGCGGTGGTCGTGGTGCGGCTCGGAGTGGGAGCGAGGCGGCGAAGTCTCCCTCTGATCCTGCGTGGGGAGTGGTGGGAAAGCGGGGTCAAAGGAGGCAGCTTTGTTGTTCCCCTTGCGTGTCCCCAACTCGCATTTGGGCGCTTCGCTTGTGATCCCACGCGGCTCTCGGGGAATTTTGATTGGATTACTGGTGGGATCGGCGCGAAGGAGGAGGCGGCGGCGCTTGGCGAATCCAGGAAGAGGATTTGATTGCGTCGGGAGGAGGTGGCGGTGCTGTTGCGGTTCTTCTTCTTCTTCTTGCTGTTGCGCTTGGCATGAGCGTGGGAGATGGGGACAGATTACTACAATGTGCTCAAGGTGAACCGGAACGCGACGGAGGAGGACCTCAAGAAGTCGTACCGCCGGCTGGTCATGAAGTGGCACCCGGACAAGAACCCCGGCGACGCCAAGAAGGAGGCCGAGGCCAAATTCAAGAAGATCTCCGAGGCCTACGAGGTATGGAATTGCACAGCATCTTTTTTACTTTACTTTACATCTCGGTGAAATTGCAGCACCCACGTAGCTTTCGATGCTAGTATTTCTATGGAATTTTTAGTAGATGACCTTTTGTTTTGTTTATCCTTGACCTTGTACTTACTACAAAGAAAGTGCATTCCAATGGTAGATTGGGGGATCATGATTTTTTTGTGCTAGGGAATTGGAAATGCCGCCAGAAATTTGTGTCAGTTGTGTGCATTGTGCTCTTTCAGGTGTGACAAAAAAATAATGTGGCAAAAAGAGCTGACAGTTAAACCTGCGAGACGAAGCTCTCAGCTTAAGACAGGTTTTGATGTTCAAATGTTGACTGCTTTCAGGTTTTGAGTGATCCCCAGAAGAGAGCGATATATGACCAATATGGCGAGGAGGGTCTGAAGGCCTCTGCAGATGGTGGTGGTTCCTCATCCATGAATGGGTCTGCCAACCAACGTTTCAATCCTCGCAATGCTGAAGATGTCTTTGCTGAGTTCTTTGGCAGCAGCAAGCCTTTCGAGAATATGGGGCGAGCTAAGTCAATGAGGTTCCAGACAGAAGGCGCTGGCACTTTTGGTGGGTTTGGTGGGAATGAGAACAAGTTCAGATCATACAATGATTCAGCCGGCACGAGTTCAAATCAGGCTCGGAAGCCACCGCCTGTGGAAACCAAACTGCTATGCACACTTGAAGAGCTGTATGCAGGTTCAACGCGCAAGATGAAAATATCCAGGAATGTTGTGAAGCCGAACGGGTAAGCATATATCTAGGTGGATTCAGACTGTTTGCAAACCTATGAAAGATTGAAAGCATGCTACTATATCCTTTATTTTGGGCTACAATAAAATGGTGACGGTGATTTTCAGTTACCTCATCTCTATATGGATTCACAAGGAAATCATAAACAACTAAAAGATGGTGATTTTAAGAGAATGCAGTCTGCCTTCGTCTCTTAGCTTACTTTTTACTCTCACTGTCTGTTAAACAGGCAAATAGGGACCGAATCTGAAATTTTGACAATTGATATAAAGCCTGGTTGGAAGAAGGGAACCAAGATCACATTCCCAGACAAGGGAAATGAGAATCCAAACCAGCTCCCTGCCGATCTCGTCTTTGTTATCGATGAGAAGCCCCATGATCTGTACACAAGAGAAGGCAACGATCTTCTAGTCCACCGGAAGATCGCTTTGGTGGATGCATTGGCAGGAACCACAGTCAATCTGAAGACCCTCGACGGGCGTGACCTGGTGATTAAGCTCACAGATGTGGTGACACCAGGGTATGAGCTTGCGATTGCAAAGGAGGGGATGCCTATTGTCAAGGAGAACGGGAGAAGAGGCAACCTGCGGATCAAGTTCGATGTCGATTTCCCTAAGAGGTTATCGTCAGAGCAGCGGCACAACATTAGGAAGGTTCTTGGAGGTCAAGCTCAGCAGCAGTGAACACACGTCAAAACACAACCCATCACCTGTCCCATAGTCCCCGCCGAGTGCAGACTAATTCAGATGTTCTTTTTCTTCAGCTGGCCTGTATGTTTAGTTCATTTTCCTTTGGGGTTATTTTCTGATCTTCTCCTTTATTGGGAAAATAGGATACTGGAGACCACATGTGTAATATAAAAGTTAAGTCTTTGTGCCTTCATTTACTGATTTCAGTGCCACGCTTGTCCAATCTCCTTTTCATGTAAATTCTATTGATTGAAGATAACAACCTGATATCAGAATTGTGCAACGATGAAGGTTGTAATCAGGGTATGGAGTTAAAAGAACTTTCTGAATCTTATCACTTAATATGTATGCTTTAACTGCATTACATCTGAAAAGTATCAAATGATTTGCCTTCAGTGCATGATTCTTTTTTCAAATGTGAGAAGCTACAAGATTGTTGCATCCTCTGCTTCCTTTTGCGGGCAAACAATACATTCCAATGCAACAACACCAGTGGGAACCAAGTCAGCATGGCCAGACGCTTAGCACTCCTGACAGGAAGGAGAAAAGGTTATGTTTTTTGGGTGAAATATCCGACAAAAATAGCCTATCAAACTTTTTTGAAATGTAAAGGATTTGCAGTAAATTTTGTCCATTCACCTGTAATTTTTTGGAAATGTGAAGGATTTGCATTAAATGTTTTTGAAAGCCAAAGAAATTCACCAATTTTACTAATGAATGATGCCACCCAACATGCGCATTTGTCAGCAGCATAAAGGACATGCCCGTTCCGTAAATAGCAACGGCCTCGCTCGAATTGTGGGTCCCACAGTATTCCGCCATCTAAAAACCGTCACTTTTTTCCATTCCACTGTTCCAGTCTGCCGGTCGTTATTTTCCCGCGTCCACCGAAACCGCTGCTGGCCTTTTCGTCGCCTGGAAGTCTCGACACGGACCGAAGCCATTGGAGCAGGATCGGCCAGCGCCAATGAAGCCGGCGGAGGACGCGGCCGTCCCGGAGACGGCGACGGCGGCGCAGACGGAGTGGTACGACCCGATGTCGCCGCCGGCGCCCCAGCAGCAGCAGCCGGCAGCGGAGGCTGTGGCGGGGACCTCGCCGTCGGTGAGCTCTGACGCGCGGCCTCTCAGGGTGTACGCCGACGGCATCTACGATCTCTTCCACTTCGGCCATGCGCGTGCGCTTGAACAGGCCAAGAAATCGTGAGACCCTCCTCACTTTGCTCTTGTAAATTCTGTGCCAACCCGATTACCTGGAGATTGTGTTACTTTTTCGCTGATTGCATCTTTTTGAAGGCGACCAGATTCCAGGAAATGTTGCTTTGTGGCCTTTAGATTGGTCCTTTTTCTTAATATTATATTTAGCCACATTTTTCTTTTTTTCGAACAATACTCTTCAATCATTTTTTCTATTTTTCCCCGAATAATCTTTAGCCACTTTTTGCTGAAAGATGATATCTTAATTTTACTGATTTTAGTTGGACATGGAAATTTATGTGAATGTGATCGAATACGAAGCCGCAAACTGCCATTTTCCTGAAAAGAGACGACTTTGATAGATTGATGTTCTTCCTTTTATGATGATTACAATTCATCATAAAAACTGACATTTTCCTTTTATGAAAACGCATTGCTTCTGAAAAAGATGGTTACAATTCATAATTCTAGTGTTCATTTTGTCTTGCATAATTCTCTGAATTTCTTTCTGCAGATTTCCCAACACCTACTTGCTCGTCGGTTGCTGTAGCGACGAGATCACCCATCGGTACAAAGGAAAGACCGTCATGACCGAGGACGAGCGCTATGAGTCACTTCGGCACTGCAAGTACTCCTCCACCTCCCCATTTTTCAGACACTCAGTAGTGCCACCGGCACTCATGAAAATGCTCTCTGACTATTTTGTTTCCCGGGCTGAAACTGAAAGGTGGGTTGATGAGGTTATACCGGATGCACCATGGGTGATCAATCAGGAGTTTATTGACAAGCACAACATTGACTATGTTGCGCACGACGCACTTCCGTAAGTGTATGTTTCCTTTGTTTTCTTTCCTCGAATACGCATGGGGGCTGCGTATCATTGTATTAAGAAGAGAAGATGTTTCTGTAGTTTGGCCAATTCATTTAAGGAAAGTAACTAACACAATGTGTTTGCTTCAGGTATGCTGACACAAGTGGAGCTGCCAATGATGTCTACGAATTTGTTAGGACTTCTGCATCTCCCCACTGTTTCGATTGAGCATCTAGGGATTAAGGGGCATCCTTTTCTAAAAAATGTGAGGGACTGCCTGATTTCTGCGTTTGTGCAGGTGAAAGCAATCGGAAAGTTCAAGGAGACCAAGCGCACCGAGGGCATCTCGACATCGGACATCATCATGAGGATCTTAAAGGATTACAACCAGTACATCATGCGGAATCTGACCCGCGGATACAGCCGCAAAGACCTCGGCGTGAGCTATGTCAAGGTGATCTATTCCTCCATGAAAAGCTGCTTCAGAAGACAAGAGAAAGAATAAAAACACTCAATTGTGCCATTTTATTTTAATATCATCAGGAGAAGCAACTGAGAGTGAACATGGGGTTCAGCAAGCTAAGGGAGAAGGTGAAGGAGCATCAAGAGAAGGTGATTATGGTTTGCAATTCTTTTGAGACAGATCTTAACATGGTTTGCAAAACCCTGATACTAGATGTGTTACATACGCAGTTTCACAGTGCGGCGAAGATAGCTGGAAGCAACCCCGTGGAGTGGATGGAGAATGCTGACCGTTGGATTGTTGGGTTCCTCGAAAAGTTTGAGGAAGGTTGCCACATGATGGTAAGAAAGCCACAAGGAATATGCAAGTGATCTCTGCAATTTGTGATCATGAAATGTATGTTAATTGGACAGGAAACTGCGATCAAAGATCGAATTCAGGAGGGGCTGAAGAGGCAAAGTAGGTCGGAGTCCAACCTTTCTGGTGGCTCCGGGGAGGACTCGGACTCATAATGTCCTGTAACATCTGGATCAAACTAGACAAAAGGAGAACTGAAGATCATATCCCTAAAGTTTGTGTTATAGCATGAGATCGATTAGCATGTTATTGTAGGGCATCAGGAAGATTTAGTTGTACCAGGAGATTGTGTACTATTTAGAGCAAACATATTTCTGTATGTAATCAGTTGTTGTTCCTCAGTTGAGCATCTGCATCTGGCATCCTGCATTGTATTGTTGCCAATTTTATAGAATTAGAGATGTGGAGAATATAATCCTTTTGTTCTGAATATGTTTGGGCCTGGCTATGTGCTACGCGGCCAACTGAATATTGTTCGTGCATTTCTCCTCTATTTTCTTTTTTCTAATTTATCGTACATTGGGCCCTAAAAATATATTTATTGGTATTGCCATAACAATACATTTCTCCTCTCTGTGAAGGCTTGTTTGCACCGCATACTGAATCAATCACTGAAAATTTAAATCAAGAGGATTCAGAAGTATTAAGTGGAGCAACACATGCTACCTTGACCATGGCTAACATCTGATCATAACATTTCCTTTGTACAACTCTGCAACTGATACTTTTGAGAGAGAGAAACTATTACAAGACAAATATAATGAGGTAGCCGTAAACTATATCAGTGTTATCTAAAATAACCTTATATAGTAATAATAGACCTAGACACAGCAAGAACTAGGCAGCAGCAAATTCATTATTTCCAATCTTGAACTTTCTGTTTTACACCCTGATATCGGTATCAGAGAAACTGCTTCTGTGGACAATTCTATCATCTCTTTGCTGGTCTTCACCTGTGCCCTCTGAAGTACATGTATACTCGCTGCAGAAGAAAACGGAATGATGTCAAGAAACCAGAACCACAAGTTTTTTTTTTTTATTTGTGTAGTCCAATCGGTAATGACACAGGATCGATGGGGGGATTTATAGTTGAAAGAGTATCCAATAATAGAAATTTGTTTGGTCACTACTGGAAAAAGGAAACAACAGTTTATTTAAAGTTAAGGATGAAAATCATGCACATTTGTCAAATCAGGAGTTTATAAACGAGTTTTTTTAAAATGGTTTATAAACGAGTTGGTAATGAGCAGAGAACAAAACAAGAAAGAGTTTGAAAGGAATGGAGGAAGAAATAGGCAGTAACCTAACCTCCAGCACCCAGATGCTTATAAGAGATTCCAAGGCAAAGAATACAAAGCCGATAAAATAAAGTACCTGCAATACTCCAAAAAGAGCAGCTATATATTAGTTCTATTGGAAGGGTTTCACTAGCTCAAAGGATCATGAACAATTTTTAGGAGGTAAAAATTATTTCAAAGAGTGAAATTAATTGAAGACAACTTACCCCGACCAACATATCTCCAGCCAAAACCTCAATTGCAACAAGAATGCCCCTGATTTAGGTAAAGAAACTGGAATGAGAATTATTGCAGAAGCAAACTCAGGGCAGAAGAGAACTTTACTGATTACACTTACGTAAGAGTTTTCCCCCTAAATATTATTGGAGGAGCAATTGCAGCAATGACACAAAACCCAACATGAATCTGGCAGGTAAGCCATTGTGATGCTCAGTATTTAGAATTCTATTATACAGGATCAGAAGATGTGGACTGGAAAATTATAGAATACGGATAGAAATTTTGCTGTTCTACCGTTCGTCAAAGATTTTCAGATTGAGATGTCTAACACAGGAAACAGCATTACACAAGTAAAATTACCGAGTAGAAGACGAAAAACTGGCCAAAGGTTACCACGCTGTCAGTTCTGGACAACAAAAGGCAGAGAAACTATGTTCAAGAAATTGTCCATACATAGAGCCATGTTTTATAACTGCTGAAACTTGGAATTATAGTTTGAAGAGAAACCTCATTGCACGGTACAGAGGCCTGTACCAAAGTATGTATGAAAGTGGACACCCAGACATCGCATAGATTACAGCAAGGAGGAAACTTACAATATCTGCAAATCAGAAAATCCATAAAGAAAAAAATGTGCATATAGACTGAAGATGATTGAGTGGATGACAATTGAGACATTTAGCACCTTCGCTGCGAATTGACTCAACTAAGACAGCGAAAAAGTTCCAAATGAGACATGCAATCAGTCCTGAAATTTTGGTTATACATGATGAGCCTTATGAAAATTTTAGTTATTCAAGGTGAAAAAAATTATCAATTGTGATCTCAAGTAGTACCTAGCCAACTAGCAAATGCCGTGTATTGTAGCTTCTGTGCATGGATTGGTATCTCATTGGCTATATCATGATGTATGATGGGATAGAACTCCGGCCAATTTCTCACTTCCACGGCGACACCGGCTGCATAGACAAATCCATCTTCAGTACCCTGACAAAATAGATCATGGTGAAGCTTAAAGAAAATGGTCTAGCGGATCTACCTCTGTTCATTGCATCCTCCCTTCGTTTGATATCCTGCAGCGAATCTCACACTTTTGAGAACTTGGTCATTAAACTTAAACACTTAGGACTAAAAATTCCAGGTCACTATGGAAGGGATTTGGCAAGGACGATCAATAGCCATTCTGACCTGTTCCCGGCGCTTCAAATCCTGCTCCCATGACAACAGCTCTCTCTCCTTCTTCTTTGGATCCTACACGCAACGACATGCCATAAGTTAAGACCAAATCATCATGCTTACATGCTATTCTTGAAGTAACACCCGGATTATGGAGCAGCATTAACCGTCCGTGCAAGAACAGCGAACAATTCAGCAATCAATAATATACCTCGAGGGGAGTGTCGATCGTGGCACCGTGCTTGCCACTTCCTCCAAAGCCTGCCGGGAGCCATGATTTCCTGGACGGTACAGAAGCTATCGTTGTTGCCAATGCTACATTCTGAAAGGTATTGTAGATGATCAGGTTGGCAGTGCTATGATGCTGCATGAACACCCTGCCTAAACACACGATGAGTGTTGCATGCATGAGACAGAACCCAAAAGAAATACAAGATCTGGCATTAGAGGCTTCCAGCAAATATCAATGAATCTTGAAACCAGATCAAAATGCAAGGAATTTTTACTAGAAATCAACATTTCCATCCAGGACAGGAGAAGGGCAAATTAAAATGGGGAGGAATTAGAACAAACAAATCGAGCATGCAACTCAAGACAATGTTGGTACAAGACCATTAAACGCATGGCTTCTTGAACAAGACGTTAGGAAATGTCTCAACGGAAACAACAAGAATTGGACCCTAAAGAATATGAAGAACAAAAAAGTTGACTCGGGGAAATACCGCGGTAGGATTGATATTTTCATCATCGGATGGATTTGTGTTACGAGGCATGGAGAAGAGATCACTTTGGTCTAAATAAATCCTTGCCTCTTCTGGGACGACCCGAGGAATCTGAGTGGCAACTGGCAATTGATTTTTGTGTGGCCAGTGAAAGGAAGTTATTTTCAGTTAATGGATGTTTTTGCACTTTGGTCCTTGCCAGAGTCTAGTTGTTCCCAAATTTACCCCTCGACCGGCAGGCTTTGGCATTTCCTCTTTCCAGCGCTACTGCCTACTAGGCAAGGGCAGCAAGTGTAGCCAATAGTTCAGAAAGAAAAAAGGGTTTGCAATGGAATAGTTTTTTTTTGTAATCAACAATACCTACTTGGCTACATCACACTGCACTCCTCTTCTTCTGAATTTTGAAAGGCGTTGCAAATGGCCGGATATCAGAAAAACATGACCACCATGGAAGGAAGTAGAAGGCTGAAACATGACAACCCAGCAGACTGCGTTATAGACCCCACATGTATTTGCGGTCATTTGTCATGCAATTGTTTTTGAAGATCACAGAGAAAGTACATGACTGATGCACAGTGGATCATTGCGATCAGCTAAGCTGGCTCAGCGAGGAAACTGTTTGTGTTTGGATCTGGATCTCCAGAAAAAGGACAAACAAATCTTTGGGTCTAAACTGCTCTCTCAATCAATTGCATGCCTTCCTGGTCCAGAAATGAGATACAACTTTGCATGGATTCAAAAAATGGCAAAGAATTCAACAGTAGAAAACCATTCCACAGTTAACATTGGATTATTATAAGTCATCCGGGAAAAAGACGACCATCGAAGGTAATATTGACATCAAGCACAGTACAGAGTATACTAGCAGAACATTGCGAAACAAATGTGGATGCAATAACTCCAAACTTCCGCATTGTAAAAGGGAGTATCTTCTCTACTTAGTGATGGTGAACTTGAACGTAACGGAGACCGCAGTACTTGCACACATTAGGTGCCGCCAGATCAAGGCAGATATACTCAATTGGGTGGCCAAGGCCAACACCTTCAGCAGCTGAAACAACACAGCAAGTGTAGGGTATGTCAGTTTGCATAAAATGGATGATCATGTTAGTGAGAATATGTAGAGATGAGTAGAGTTTGCGTGGTTCAGCTTTGTTGCCTACCCCCTTCACAGACAGCAATGCGACCATCAACCTTGATTGGAGGTACTTCGTTGATCAGTTCCATTGGTGACTTCTTGCTCGTGTCCTACAACAAATAAAATGAATGATGGAAAATAATTAAGAAGAAAAGTAGAAAAATGATTTGTAGGCCGGGGGGGGGGGGGGGGGGGGGGGGGACAAAACAAAGTCTGCAACTACAGCAAATACCATATGAATCAATGAGCTACGCTATGTCATGATCTCACAATGGCAAACTGAACAAGGACTCAAGTATTCAGGTGGCAAGACTCTTCGCTTTACTTGCCATTACAAACAAAACAATGACTTACTGATGCTACCCGCCAGATAAAGATACAGATCCTGGGCGTAGCTCCAAATTTCAAGGACAACGGGAACTACAGAAGTAATAATTCATTTCTGATAGTCTTTTTTTCCTAATAACCAGGAACGATGGTCTTTTGTCACACCCTGAAATTTTTGAATTTCAGGATGTGATTAAAATTAAAAATAAAACAACAATTTTCTCACAATTTTAAAATTTTCTCAACATTTATTTTTCTTCACAGAGAATTTAGTATAAAAGAAAATAAATATTGGTTGTTTTTTTCAAATTAAATGATGTTGTTCTTCTAGTGATGCATTCATGTCACATGCATAGTGTTGTTGAGTGTGAAAACCTTTCAAAATGTGTTCTATCATCAAAAGTTCTTCCCGGGAATTTTCCGGATTTTTCCGGATTCTTTTCCCATTTTCCCTAGAGCAAACTCTAATTTTTAGAGGCTCTTCGAAATCTTCTCATGAGCTCCAAATATTTTATTTGAGTTCGTTAGGTCCCAATATATTTCTAGGATTTTTCCTAGAATTTTCGGGCCATTTGGAATATTTTTGGGACTTTAAATATGAATTCTAGATTTTTCTAGAATTATTTTAATTTCGAAAATAATTAATTCCGAATTTTAAATGGGCTAAGCCTATCAAAAGTACATAAATCTTTAATGGACCTCAAGGGCCTATTCGTGTGTTCCCTAATGGGCTAAAGACACGTAAAGCCCATTAGCATGGGAGGGAGGTTTAGTACCACATTGCTAGTTGATGTGGGATGGTGAGACTTTTCTCCCTATATATTAAACCAACCTCTCATGGCAACTCCACACAAAAATATAGACTACCCATAGGGAGGCTCCTTGTTTGGGAATCCCTAAAATAATCTTTTCCCCAGAATCCCACCATCCTCCGCATCCGTGCATCTCCGGTGAAATCCGACACCACCCTAGTGCTAAGCTCGTCGTCCTCTTCGTCGTGGTGTCTTCCTTCTCGCGAGTCGTCGCCATTTCGCTGTCGACCCCGTGCCTTCTCCTCGACAAGTTCACCACCCCAGAGTTTCGCAAGGTAGCAAGGAAGCTCTCCGACTTTTTTTTCCCCTTGCTTGTGGGCCCCCACCATGCCGACCAACTGTGCCTGCCTGCTCATGTTGGCAAAGTCCACCTCGGCCTCCTGCTCACGTTGCCTGCACCGTATGAAGCCCTAATCCCTAAGCCCCTGCGCCCCTGCTTTGTGCGCCTTGCGAAACCAGCCACCCCAGCGCCTTCTTCCTTGCCCTGCTGCGTCTGCACCCCCTACTCGCGAGGGGCACCAGCAGCGCCGCCGCACCCCACGACCTTCTCTGCTGCACATGGAAGCGACCAGCCCTGCGTGTTGCCGCCCCCGCAGCGCAGCCGTGTGCGCCTCCCTGCGTGTCGCCCTCCCGAGCGCCACCACAGGAGCCATCGTCGATCGCTGCCACGCCTCCTGGCACTGCGTGCCCTGGTGCCCGCGCAGCCTTGGTCTAGCGAGAAGGCCGGAGCAGACCCCCGCCGCAACCTTTCGGTCCCTAGTTGGATGGTCACGTTGCGTCTCAGCACAAGTATAGTACAAACCCCAAGCTCTCTTAGTTTTAACATTTTAACTCCGTTTTAGTTCGCTTTCGTTGCGTTAGCTTTATTTTAGCATGAGCTATAGCTTAGTAGTGCTGTTGCGTCGTAGTTCCTGTTTTTAAAATAGATTTAGAATCAATTTGATTAATATCTATTTCAACTAGTTTTTCAGATTAAAAGCTAATTAGAGTTGTACACCGATTTTCATAATTAATGTTAATTGGATTAATACAAATATAAATGTTTCTTTTAATGTAACTTGATTAGTTCAAATCACATATCTTAAAGTTTTACGCTAGATGCTCACAACACTCTTTTATTTGCTAGTTAAATAGTTAACCAGTTTAATTCATACTAAAAATTGATAAATAAAATGTGACTAAATTTACTCGCCTTTACAAATATAAATCAATATGATTTAGTTAATATGGATATTTCTTTCAGATATCATTTACATGTGTTTCCTAATTAAAATAAATCAAGCTTATAGTTTTCTGTTCGGTTATAATATAAATCTTCCGATAGCTGTTTCTTTTCAACCGTAGCTTCGTTTTCCGTGTTTCTTGCGTTTTCGTAACCGTAGCCGTGAGCCCTATCCTTTAGTACGTTCTTTTAAGCCTTTCTTTTGTTTTGGTGTACTGTTCTTAGTTGTACTTTGTTGTTTGCTTTGTATGTTGCCCAATGTTTGCTTCGAGTAGAAGGGTCGTTGTTTGAAGCTTGAAGAATCAAGAATTGCAAGTGAGCAAGAGCTGAAGAGCAGTAAGAGTAGCTTTTCGTTGGAGAAAGACAAGTGACCCTAACCATACTTCTATCTATACTTTATTTACAAGATGATATGATTTAATTGGAACATGGAGAACCACCCAAGAAAACAGTACAACCACAATACTATATGGTTCTGGTCTTGGCTGATTAATTAGAGACTCTAGCTTGTGACAATCTTACCGAAAGGGCAAGAGGGGATGCATCGACGGGGTATAGCTCGATCCTCTTGGGGCAATTGGTATTGTTTAATGGTCCTTTGGCAAGGTACCACCTTATTAGGACAGTGTTATGACCGCTTTGACTTGAAACCTTAACGGATTGTCATAGGTTAGGGAATCTTTGTAAACGCCTCGTAGCGTCCCTATGCAATCACACCTCGGAAGTGTGGTATTGTTTCTAGCTAGCACATTGCGTGGTTGGGTTCAAAATTCTTCGGAACTTTTACGCGAATTGTGGTGAAAGTGTACAACCTCTGCAGAGTTAAAACTAACCGGTTAGCCGTGCTCACGGTCAAGAGCGGCTTGGACCCTCACATGATTAATAAACTTAAAGATGGATATAAATCATTTTCTGATTATTTCTTGTGGCCTTGCTGAGTACCAACCATAAGTGTACTCACCCTTGCTTACTGCTGCTCAGAAGGAGAAAGTTGTGGTGAAGTCTTTTGGAGACGTTGCTGAGTTCTAGGCGTACGCAACCCCCAGTCGATTGCCTGTTAAGTTTGGAGCCTTCGTTTCCAGGATAAGCTGTAAACTCTGATAGTCTTTTATTTGTTTTAGTTCTCTTTTTCATGATACTGTACTGATTATTCACTTATGATGTCTCTATATATATGAAACTTGATCCTAGCATACATATAGTTATGCATTCGGTTTTGTCCTTAAAACCAGGTGTGACATCTTTACTCCACTCAACAGGTTGTCCTTTTCTCTTCGAGATTGTTGGTTCTAGCTAATGAAAAGACTTTCAGAGAAAGCACACGTCACAACTCCGCAGCATTTACAAAATCCAAATACATAGTGCATTAAGATGGTAGTTTCCTTAGGAGCCAAATAAGGAGAGCTGAACTCTAATCCAAGGATAACTGAAGTCCGCAGATCTATATGAAACAAACCTTTACTTCAGAAAACGATGATTGTACCCCAAAAAAAAAAATGGTGGAACCATGCATGATAAACACGATGTCATATGGAATTAATGGAAGCTCTGCGTGCCACATCTGCAAGCCAGTAACATAACCCTAGCACCCAACTCATGGGCATCAAAGTACACTTGAACATTTCACCACTGAGCAAGAACATGAGATAATTAGCATCTCAGAAGATATGCTAGCAACACGATGACGCCTAGTAAATCTATAACACAAGACCTGCAGATCTAGCACGGAACAGACAGAAACATCAACATGAAACATACATTGCACAGCCTGTAACAACAAACTCGATGGTCAGGGTCTCGCTCAAGCGCATCAAAATGTCTCTACAACGCCGAGGTCGACCTAAACTAAAAAAAATGACAGATAAACTAACCAGCGCCAGCAGCTACACACAGAGCCCAGCCGCATGCGGAACCTTCAAGGCGCTACCTTTCCCGCCGAATCGGGCAAGACCCGCGCGGAAATGATCTGGATTCGCGAGGCCAAGGCGGATCGGAATCTAGAGACTGGGTGGGGGGGGGGCGAGGAGGGGGGCGGATATATACCTGCATCCACTTGGCGGTGTGGCTGCCGACGACGGCGGCGGCGCCGACGGCCTTCTCGGTGGAGAGGCCCCGCGCGCCGGCGGGGGCTAGGGTCTTGAGGAGCACCGGGAGCAGCCTCCGCGTCGCGGTCGCCATGGCTGGACAAGGTTGCGAGACTGGGGAATTCGGGGAAGGAACGACGAGGAGGAAGGAAAGGGGAGGGGCCCTTTTTCTCCGGATTTGGGCTATCGGATTAAGCCCGGCCCATTTAGGCCCAAACTATAGGCCCTGTTGATGTGGGCTTCTCATGCTGGGCTGGTAATATGTCGGAGATGTGGTGGAATGTATAAAAGGGCCCAGTTGATATGTTTGATTTCTCACAATACAATGCAAGGTGCTTAACAACGAGTGCTTATGCGAAAGGGGTGTAGCCTAGCAGTTACCAGAACCTCGATAGCATCCGAGGTCTTGGGTTCGACTTTCTATGGGAGCGAATATTTTGGGATTTAGTGGCGTTATGCATTTAGTGGTAAGCGATATTCCCGTCGACAGCGAGACGCCATGAAATGCTAAGCACTGAAACAACGAATTCTCGAGTGCAGTGCATTTGCCTACATTTACAAGTGGTTGACAAAACAGGGTGCATATAAATTCTAGACCAAAATGTTATGACGCTCAGTCACCACTGTGCTCTATGCTCTAAATCATATTCAGATGCTGCAGCCGGCTGAGATCACATGCAAAAGGACGGACACTGTTTCCCGGAAGAAGTTCCTTCCATCCTTATTACTCCACTGCCGAGACAACTCTGCACTTGTTTGTAACCTCAATGCATCAGCTTGAAGCATTCAGTATTTGCCGTGCCCAAGAACTTCAGGTTACAGCACTCACAACTTGGGCTAGAATATTGTCTCTCTTTCTGAAACCCTCCTGGTGGCAATGAATCGGTTGCTGCGCTGGTCTCGGTCTCCTGCATGACTCATCTCCGTTCCTGTTGCTGCGACCACCAAGGCATCAAATTGAGGAGAGGATCACGGCAGCCTCCTGCAGCAACACCCAAACATTTCGATCTCTCGTGATCAGATCACGCCTCGCAGTTTTTTCAGGTCAATTTGGTCCTATTTGGACTTGTGCTTGTCCTCAAGTTAGCTCATCTCGTCGCGCACGCACATGCGGACAAGTCCGCGACAAGTGGACCGGATCTCGACCGGTTTCACATGTCAGTGACTCGTTATGCGCAAAAGGGTTTCCCCGACTACTGATTACCATACGTGTACTACTGCTCGAAGTTGCGAAGGTAATTGTAATCGTGTCGTTACAATATTAACCGCTCTTGGACTTCGATATCATCACCGGGTAATTAACCGTTGGAAGATCAGGGTCACTTTGCCCCAGAGGATCTGATGTAGAGTGGCTCAAGGGCGACGATGCAAGTGCCCAGTTGTTATCATGCATGCACCTAAGCACTTGTTTAAGTGGCCGGCCACATGCTTTGAGGTGCTGGGGAGGAGCTTGGAATAATCCCGTGTCATGGTTCAGAGTGGGGGGCTTTTCTCTATTCAAATCCTGCTGCCACTGGGTGGACGACTGCCTGCACATTGGTTGGAGAGTATGTTAATGGGGTTGGTTGAATCTATCCAGGCCTTGGGGTGCTGAACCTGAACTGCTCACTGAGGTGAGCTGAATAGGGATCTTTACACTGCCACCCGTTGAGCACACACTTGACTGCATTTGTGGATCTTTACACACTTGACTGCATGCGCCAAGGCAGTGCTAGTTTGATTCATGTACTGTTAATCAAAAAAAGTTTGGTTGTGATGAAGCCAAGTATTTAAGCTAGGCGCATAGTCTTTATCCAATTATCCTGATCCCAAAGTTGAGCATATATGTAGCCACATAGGGTAGGGACAAGGTGACAAACAAGTGAGGCTGTGTTTAGATGAGGGGAGAAGGGAGTGAAAAAGTCACATCAGTCACTGTAGCATACTGTAGCACTTTTCGTTTGTTTGTGGTAAATATTGTCCTACCATGACCTAACTAGACTCAAAAGATTCGTCTCGCAACGTACATCAAAACTATGCAATTAGTTTTTTTATTTAACTACATTTAGTACTCCATGCATGAGTTATTTGCTATATTTAATATTTCGATGTGATAGAAGATGTGATGGATGTGATGGAAAATTTGGAAATTTTGTGGGAACTAAACACACCCTGAGCAGCAGAGGGAACGAAAAGGGCGGGAAAGAAAGCCTTTGTTTTTGGCCTTTGGAGGCCGTAAAGAAATGATTCATGTGTAATACAGACAAGGCTAATCTCTGGTAGAATATTTGTCACCTTTCCCTGTGCAAGATTTGCAGTGATCCTCTCTCAACTGGAATTCAAGCTCCATCTCTTCCTCAAATAGAAAAAGGAGATGCAACACTTTTTTTTACCATCTGTGATAAAAAGAAATATTACAGCTAATTTATGCCATTTTCATTCACACAATCAAACGTATTTTGGGGTTGAGGGCTGTAAATTTGTTCTGTTAGAAGAGGTGTAATTTTGTCGGCAGTGTACAAGTAAAACCGTCACATGAGCTCGCTGTAAAAAAAAATGGAGCTAGAGTACAAAGTCAAACAGGCCAGGATCCATGACCTTGTTTGGTTTTGCAAGAATACTAGCGCGCACATTTCTCAAAAAAAGAATCTCGCATGCATGTTGTATTAAATGAAGTCAATTTGCAAAAAAATTTAGGAATGGGTGTAACTTTTCACGACGAATCTAATGACAGTAATTATTCGATAATTAGCTGTAGTGATGCTACAGTAACCATACTCAAATCAAGCAGTCAAAGGCCTCATTAGATTCTTCAGGGTCACTAGCGCGGGGGTTTGAAGTTGATTTTGTAAACTGACTTTGTTTAACACCATAATTAGTAGTCAAAATTATTTACTATTCACTAGCGCTATCTTTCCAACCCAACCAAACAAGGCCCATGTAGCCGATGCGAGCATGAGCACTGTACGCCGAACAAAAGCTGCCACGATTTTGTCAGTTAAAGCTTTTGGAATCACTACAACAGTGAAGAAGAAAAGCTAAGGTGTAGGATGCAGTGGAGGAAATTGTTCAGGGTACCAGCTGTCCAGCTCAACCACGTCATTCCTGTTTCCCAGCCTTTTTTACAACTGTAAAAGTGACGCCATCAGGTCGATTTATCCCCCACGTACATGAAGAAGATGCAATGAGAAACTCACATGAGCAATTTTGGTAAGATGAAATGGCGACAAAAGGTGATGTGCAAGTGTCTTGACTCTTGACTACGTATAGGATTCAAAGCTTCACATCAACGTCACGGGTACTCCTAACTTTGGTGCTCGTGAAAGCCATGGATAGTTGGACACAAGTTTAGGAGTGATCGGCAGTCGGCGCCAGAATTTTTTCGCATTTTGGTAAGATAGTTAAGACGTTGCTAAAGTCTGAACTCTAAACCAAATGACGGAAGGGCTAAAAAATATTTCTCTGTCTAGCTGAACTATAAACCAAGCACACCATTGTTGGCCACCTCTTCTTTTCAAAAAAATTATTGGCCACCTCTCTGCTGCTGCTACAGGTTTGCAGCTTCTTCATGGACCTCTCTCTCTCTCTCTGCATCCGGACACGAGGACATGGGCCCAATCCTTTATTTTGTTTTGGGGGAAGTACATAGCTTCCTTCCAAGTTGATGTGCCCGTGTGCGCTGTTTGGCACAGAATCCACGATTGATAGGGTCACCGCAAACAACTCTCCAGTTGAAATTAGAACAGAACAGATACCTCTTGTACTGCTTCACCCAATCTCATGCAGTGAGTACAACCTCCGCACAAAATCTGAGAAATTTTGTTGGATGATCAGTAAATGATGTTAACTAGTGTACGCATGTTTTTAGAACTAGGAAACACAAAACATGAACTTAAAACTAAAAGTGCTAAACCACCAAGCCATCAAGTGTTCAACAACAAGGACACAAGCATGCACCTAAAATCGTGGAGCAAAGCCAGGAATCCCTCTGCCAAACGTTGAAACAAGGAGATGAAAACCGGGTCGGAATCATGAAAGGAGAAAAGGTTCGGCAGGAAGGAGGGGGGAGAGAGACTTACTTGCCAGCTTGCTGGGAATGGGTTGGAGTGGACAGTCTAAACCCTACTGATGTACACTACCCTCTCAAATCCAGCCTACTGAAACTGATGTGACCTTAACCCCTAGTTACAGAGCTCGGCTGTGTTTAGATCCGTAAAATAGTGGTAAGAAGGGTCACATCGGACACTGTAGCACACTGTAGTACTTTTCGTTTGTTTATGGTAATTATTGTCCTACCATGACCTAACTAGGCTCAAAAGATTCGTCTCGTCGTGTACATCAAAACTATGCAATTAGTTTTTTTATTTACCTATATTTAATACTTCATGCATGAGGCAAAAAATTTTGATGTGATAGGTGAATAGTGAAGTTTGGATTGAGAAATTTTGGAACTAAACACAGCCCTCCTTGTCTTTTTGGCAAAAGCGTGTATACAGCCTATATATGCCAGCCTATTAATCCTTTTTTAGTGTAGATGCTATAGCAGCACATGCAATTTAGGTTATGTGCTGGTGATCTCTTGTGGATCAAAGCTGGAAGGAGGTGCCAAATTTTCCTCTTTCACTTTCTTTTTGTATGTTTCCCCTTGCTCTCCCCATGCATTGGTTTTACAAATGACACATAAATATATATGATATGATGCCCTGTAAGTCTATAAATATGTATAAAAAATGCACACCGAAATTCGGAATGAGAATTATCACGGTTCTTAAAACAAATCCCCACTCCACTCGAATAATATAACGATGGTAATAATTTGAAGAATAAAAAAATCAAAATGAGAAATTACCAAGAAATTTCAGAATTTTAGTCCCAATTCGTGAAACTTTTTAGAATCTGACACCATAAATTCTGAAAGGTTTATAAATTGAGATCCAAATTCTGATTTTTTTTTAAAATTACCAGCAAGTCCACGCTCACGGCCCCACAACAAACTACCACTGCCACTAAAGAAACCCGCAGGACACAAACTTAAAGATGACATAACAAAACTTTAACTTTGTGTCTACATGATTTTTTTAGAAAAAGAAACTTGTATAATAAATATGTTCAGATCAACTCCCTTCCTCAGAAATTGAACATCGTTTGGTTTTGTCAAGGTGAAACTTTTGTAATGGATTCAATTTATAGAAATGTTGATTTTTTATGAACCATAGCTGATTAGATAAGACAAGGCGTGCCAACACGACATGCTACGTAGGATAAAGAATTAAATTGAATATGATGGAGAAGTTTGAGGACTGAAATAATTATTTTGTTTGAGGATGAAATTGAGCTTCCGCTAAAAATTTAAAATTGAAATTAACTATTTCATATATTTGTCTGTAGCTCTCTTTAATTTTCTCAATAGTTCCGCCACACCTCCACCAGACACTCCATTCTCCGTCGGGCCGTCTGCCACGACGATCAGATGGTCCCGGGTTCCTCGGTCGGTGGAGCCACACGCGGCCGGCACTGTAGCGGCGGCTGAACACCGCCACGCCGCAGCGTGTCCGCTCCTCCGCCCGTGCGAGAAGGCGAGGAGAGAAATTGCTCGCCGGGAAGAGGAACACACATGCGAGCAACATCTTTTTGCAAAGGTGATGCCTGTTCCAGCATCCCCCTACACGCGCGCACCAACCCCTGCAGCACGCTGCATCTCTCTCCTCTCTACCTTTAGGGCCGTGTTTGGTTAATTTCGTATACGTTTTTCGAGAAAAAAATTTTATATGTATGGAGTACTAAATAAAATATATTTATAAAATTTTTAATTTTTCACAATAAATCTAATAACGGTAATAAATTTTTCACCCTACGACCTAACACGGCCAGCCCTGAGGGTGTGTGCCAGCGAGTAATAAATGGCAGTGACTAGCAGGCAGCGTGCGTGGAGGCTGCTGACCGAGCTCCAGCGCTGTGCAGCTGCTGGCAGCGGTTGCTCCTCCCTCCCCTCCCCTACCGCCGCGTCGCCTCGTTCTGCTCGTTTTCCACACTGGTAACTGCTGCGCTAAACCCTCCCAAACCCCCTCCCCTGTACGATTGGCTTGGCGCTATATCAATTCGTTCCTCCGGTGTTTCTCAATCGTTGTCTCCTTGTTGAAATTTCGAAGCTGTTGGTGATCAATCATTCACCCACTGGAGTGACCTCGTTTCTTTTCTTCCGTTTTTGATCAGGGCGGATTTCTTCGTCACGAGGACGAGGAGAGGAGGAGGGCGGAAAGGTGCTCCGTTTCTTGCTCTAGTCCGTTTCAGAGATCCAATCGATTCAAGAGAAACGGCATTTTTGTGCTTCCGTTGGGTTGCTCGCCGAGAGATTCCCCCCAAAGTTTGTTGCTTGGAGCCGATTTGGGCCAAGAAAGGGCCAAAAGGCGCGGCAAATCCGTTACCGTCCCGGAAAATCCCAAAACGCCTCGTCGTATTTGATCGTTGGCGACCTGGCTCGATCCATCTGAGTGGAGAGGAGAAGGGGAAGAGGAGGACAAGGGAGGAGAGGAGAGGGCGTCCTCCTCGGAGCAGCCGCATTGCCGCCTGTCGATGAATGAGCGCTGCCTCCGATGCTGTCGGGGTGCTCGGTGTCCAGTCTCGCGGCGCGGTTCGCCTTCTTCCCGCCGGAGCCGGCGACGTACGCCATCAGGAAGGACGAGGCCACCGGCTGCCTCGTCGCCTCCGGCGTGCCGCGGGACAACGCCCTCGACGTGCTGCTCGTCGACACCAGGAGGGGGAACAAGGTGGTGGCCTTCTACTTCCGGAACCCCTGCGCGCGCCTCACTCTGCTCTACTCGCACGGCAACGCCGCCGACCTCAGCCAGCTCTACGACCTCTTTGTGCAGCTCAAGGTCAATCTCAAGATCAATCTGATGGGGTTAGTGGTGCATTTTGCTGCTTCCCGGCCATATATATGTGTGTGATCTTGCATGTTTTTTTTTCTTATTTGGTTCTGTTGCCCTTATCCTGCTGTTTCTATAAAAAAAATGCTACTATGCTCCTTGGTCTGTTTAGGAAAGTGTGCTTTTAAAAGTCAATATGTTTCTTGTTAGGATGCTGTGCCAGACATGCCTTTCCTTTCTATTTTCTGAATTGTGGGGGGCTCCACTGGGCTATTAAAGAAGAATCTCTATCTTAAGTGAATATTTGTGCGAATTATTGATGCTGGCATGGTGCATTGCACAAATCGGTTTCATTTACCATTTCGAGCGGCGATGGAAGCGGGCAGTTACTGGAGCTGGGGGGTTTGGAATGTAGTTATACTAGTTTTTTTCCTTTGGGATTTTCGGTTACTGCATGATTTTTCAAAGCCTTGTGGTTGAATTATTTGTGTTCTTCTGTCCTCCTGCCATTTCTTGTTCCAAACGTGGATTGTGATATCAATAGAATATTCAGTTGATATTGCTGCCTATGTATATGCGGTACTGTTATCGAAAATTTGGCATATCAATATATCATTGACCCAAGTAAACTGCATCTTCATTCTTTGACTATAATTGCATCATTTTTTATTTCCAGAAGATGATCTGGTGTTTTCAGTTGCATCATTAGTGCTCTTAAGGTAGCTATATTGTTTGGTAGAACATGCTCATGTGATTTATTGTGTGCTTGTGTGATTGTAGATATGACTACTCTGGCTATGGCGCATCTACTGGCAAGGTAAGAACTTACTTATCAAGCGTGAACTGTGTTAGGTTGCACCATCGACATATTGCTGATGAGTTAAACGTGATGGTGAATGGCTGATTGGCTGTTTGAAACACTTGTCTTAAATCTCTCTGGACTTTACCAACTAACACAGATAGATAATTTATCTTTTCTGCCTAACTACAGAGTTTGCAGTTTTGCACTATTCAGTCTCAAGATTCTAACATGCCATGCTAGATATATCCTCGAGAAATGTCATTTGAGTTCCAAATTCCTAGGAGTTGATATATACCTACATGTGAAGAGGCTTTGGCCCATGCCTGACTGGTGCATTTCTGGCATAACATGGACACTGCATCTTCAAAGGCTTCTCAGAGATAGCAATGATCAGCATATATTTAGATTCGGACCCTTTTGCTTTCAGCCATGCATGCCATTTTGAAGTTTCAGACTACAGTTTTAAGAATCAGCTTTTGAGAAACTACATGTATGGGCAGTTTATTCTGTTCAGGTCCATGTGCAGACTTCCTGAACTCTAAACTATCCATCTCACTGATGTGGTGTCCATGGGGCGATGCGGACCCAACATTTCAATTCAATGCAAAAATCATTTAAAGCAAATTTCATACTGCAGTTTGTATATGCTTTATAATTGAGGTTTAAGTTCTGAACTAATGTTGCCAATTCAGAACTAGATAAGAAAATTGGAGCCATGTCCTTTTGATTTTTAGGTTTTATATTTTAACATGTGGCCAGTGCAGTGATAATTCCCGACTTATGAAACTTTATTCGTCTTGATTTTGAAATTGTGTTTTGAATACTAGATTGGCTGATATATTGCTATATGTGCATTTGGGCTAAGTCACTAAGTCAGATGCGATTTCAGTCTGTATTGCTGTCAGGTTCCCGGTATTTGTACTTGTACTTATCTTACACTTGCTGTCTTTCTAAAGGGATATATATATTATGGAAGACAGAGTCTTATGTTTGTTATTTTTAATGCAGCCGAGTGAAGAAAATACATATGCAGACATTGAAGCAGTTTACCAATGCTTAGAAACCGAGTATGGGATCAGCCAGGAAGATATTATCTTGTATGGACAATCTGTGGGCAGTGGACCAACATTACATTTAGCCTCCCATTTGCCTAGATTGCGCGGGGTGGTTCTCCACAGCGCTATACTTTCAGGCCTCCGTGTTGTTTGCCATGTGAACTTTACTCCCTGCTTTGACATTTACAAAGTAAATAACTCAGACTGATTCTCTTATCTCAGTCTACACCTTCTAGTCCTTTAGGGTTAGCTTTTACTAATGTTTAGTTAAACCTATTTCTGCAGAATGTCAAGAAAATAAAAAAGGTCAAATGCCCAGTGCTCGTTATTCATGTAAGTGATCTCTAATAGGATATCTAGCCTTATCTATTTACTTTATTACTCGCTGTCCGATTGGACAAGTAGTAGTGATCTTCAACAAACATGCACTCATTTCATACGTGCCATCTCTTGAAACATTTTATCACTTTCACATCTTTCCTCATGGCAGTGTGCTGTTTTTGTTCCTGCTACTATTAGCAGTGTCTGTTGGAATAATTCAGTTACTGGCAGTAGTATTAAATCCTGTTTTCATGCCATTACTCATTACACACAAGTTCATCACGGCATCCAAACACCATACATTAGTAGAAAAGCATTTTCCACATATAAATATTATATAGGTCTTTAGATTTAGGAATCAAAGATGATGAACAATTGAGATGTGTGTAGAAAAGAGTCCATTTATTACCTGGATTCTCTTTGATCTGATTATCTTCTTTAGTCTTGCTACTCCTAGCACAACAGTTCACCATCCCTGTTGCCAATTTTTAGCATATGAAAATGTTCTTCAAACTAAAGTTTAGATGTCGAAGTTTATGAAAATTTGGTTTTTGTTGCTGGAAGTAATTTCTGACCTCTGCACTAACCAGGGATGTATACAGCCATAGGCAAATACATAAAGTGAAAAGTACTATGAAGTACATAGGTAGAGGGGTTTCTGTCAGAACTATGAAGTCCAGAAACAAAGTCTTCATGGCCTCAGCTAGCCAGCGGTTATGTCCATCGAACTCGAGGCCTTTTATGGGCTGGAATGTCACTAGCAGTTTTGATTCCCTAGTGTGCAAGTTGTGCACATGTGGTATCCTTACTATATGCCTCCTGTGGTGGGACCTCATTGAGTACCTATACTAAAGTGCCAAGAATTGGCGCGCTCTCAGAGCCTTGCTACTGTTTTGCGGGCCCACGTGGGGCCGTGCACTGTTCACGTGGGTCCCACAACTATTCACGTGGGCCCCGTACTATTCAGGCGGGACCCACGTGGGACCCACGTACTATTCAAGTGGGACCCGCGTGGGACCCATGTACTATTCAGGCGGGGCCCACGTGGGGCCCGCGATTCTATTAAGTTAGTCTTTTTATTTTAAAAAATATTTTTCTTCCATTATTTGACAATACAAAATATATTTAACTACTTCCTACATACAAAAAATAATAACTAAACTTTGTATACTACATTTACACGTGTTAGTTGTACTATTTCTTGGGCTTCGATTTCCCTCCGTAAACCCACAAAATATAATTAAACTTTTCATTCATTTCTAATCTTACTTTTTTTCCTACTAAAGTAATTAAACTATACCTACTAACACAAAAAAAATTCCTAAGGAAAAATTACATGTACCTCTATACTACAATGCTTGAGATTTGCGCGCTCTCAGACACAAAATTACTATGCCGCTTTGCTGTAATTTTTATATCTAACTCAATACATCGATACGATGTTGCTTCGAACATAGTAACAGATAATATCTTTCTATTAATATTTTAGATCCACGTTTTTGGTACAGGCGCGCGTAGCGCGCCAACCTAACTAGTTGATTTGATTCAGCCTGGTAACCCAAAGAATAAGTGGGCACTGGCAGTCCTAGCCTGGTTGGTTGTTGGCTTTTCACTGTTCATCATGTCATACTGAACAGCTTATGCTGTTTTGGCTGAGCCCAACAAAATTTATAGCCATGTCGAGCCAGTAGGCCCAAAAGGTCAGGATTTTTCTGGCCCAAAATTTGCAAAGGCCTGAGTCTACAGCTCTAGCCTCTAGATGTTTTTGCTGCCCGGAAGTGCATACTCTTAGCCATGATCTTAAAACGTGGGAAGACAAAATCAGAGTATTTGAAAGCTACCACAGAGTCCAGTTTCCAGGCAAGACAATAAAACTGTCACACCTGGTCTGGCATAGTTCATCGGAAATAGTATTACTAATTTACAATGGATATCTGTTTTTAGAGTGATTTGTATAATTTAACTTTTCTAGACCCCATAAGAACTATCATGAGAAACTGAACGTGTTGCGCTGTTGCCTGCGTTAAGCTGTGATCGAATATACATCCCAAGTCATCCATGGAATGGTATACATTTTGTCATAGCTCATAGTGCTGCTTGCATTCCAAGTTCTAGAAGATATTTGTCTAAGTTGCACTGGCTGACATTTGCAGGGGACAGACGATGACGTTGTGAACTGGTCACATGGTAAGGAGCTGTGGAAACTGGCAAGGGAGCCTTATGATCCACTCTGGATCAAAGGCGGAGGTCACTGCAACCTGGAGCTGTACCCTGACTTCATCCGCCACCTCTCCCGTTTCATCCGTGAAATGGAGACTATCACAACAAAAATCCGGCTCAAGAAGATTAGGCAGTCCCTCCAGCCCAGAAAGAAGGCCCACCGCGTGAACACCGCCACAACAACCACCTTCAGCACTAACTGCTGCTGCCGCATTCGAGTTCGCAAACCGACCTGCCCCAGCTGCAACTTCAGCTGCGGCTGCTGCGGGTTGAGGAACTGCTTCGCATTCCGTTTCTTCAGGTGCTGCCCTACCTGTTTCTCCTGCGGCACCTGCTGCTCCTGCCGGAGCTGCTTCAAGTGCTGCTGTTGTGGAGACGAGCGTTAATGCCGCCGATCTTTGTGAGCGCGTGTATATTAAAGAGGGATGGTCCTGAGATATATCTACTAACCCTTTAGATGCCGTAGGACTAAAAAGTAGATTTGAGTTAACTGAACATTGTGCAACAGATAGAGACTCCCGTACTTGTGCATCGTATCTGGTTTCTACCTGTCCCATTTTAGTTACATGTCAGATTCATTATAATTATTATTTCCTCGTGATATCTTTTTTATTTGTCCTTGCTTGGCCATGGCCGTGCAAAGAATATGTTGGGGGGATACTGGATTAATTGTTGCTGATTTTTCTCGCATAAAGAAAACCAGAGATGGAAAGGAAATGGGTGGAATTATTAAGGAATGGCTTCTGCTGGGTGTGGCTCCACCAAGGTTTGGGGCTGTGGCGCCGATGTAGATTATACCCCTGTTGGTGCAGGTAATCGTGCGCCTAAGTTTTGGTGCGCGACTAAATTAGTAGCCGCATCAGTGTTATCTCAAGCGGCAGCGCTGGGGACGAACGCGATGAGCACCAACCAAATGATTCTGATTTGTGGGAGCTGCTTGCTTGGTAGATGAAGAAGAACTATAGGGTGGGCACTATCCCACTGGGCTTGTTCTTCGTTTCTTGTTTTTGAAGTATTCAGCCCCTAAACCCGATTGCTAATGCACTGGAAAATTGGAAATAGACTAGAAACACAGACTTTTGTGGTCCAAAATTCTGGCATTATAATGGCTTATAGGTAGGTTTTAGAGGACAAAGAAAGGGTGGCAAGCAGGTAAACAACTCTTGGATTAGTGCGCTACAAAATAAAATAACAAACACCACCCAGCTTGAGGAGTTTGTCTCGTTATGGATTCGAATTCAAGGAGTGTTCCTAAACTCAGAGATTGAGGACTCATCACTTGGAAATGGACACCAGATGGCACTTATTCTGCACGGTAAGCATATCGAGCTCAGTTCATCGGATCTTTTCGGAGCTTCAACACGGACATTATCTGGCGTGCGAGGGCTGAAAACAAGTGTTAAGTGTTTGCATGGATTCTCATCCAAGACAAAATCCTAACCGCTGACAATCTCGCACGTCAGGGATGGCCGAATCAAGCTTCATGTGCTCTCTGCAATGGACCTATGGAGACTAGCCAGCACCTCTGCCTACTTTGCCCTTTTGCCCAGGCAGTTTGGAACCAGATCCTGTCTTGGGAGAACTGGACTCTTCCCCAACAGACCCATCCGGCCAACTTCGACTGCATCAGTGATTGGTGGGAGGCAACGGCAAAAGACTGTGCACAAGACCAATGTCGCGATTTCAACGGTATGGTGATATACATAATGTGGAATTTGTGGAAGGAGCGGAACCGGCGCATTTTTTGAAAACAAACTCCAGTCGACGCAACAAGTGGCAGAAAGGGTAAAAGAGGATCTTGTGCAATACAACAGAGTGTTTAGTAACTCAGCCTTTTAGTTTCCTTTTTTTGGGGGGAAAGGACACAGGGCCTGTTTTCACGTGTTTTTTCAGGGTTGACCTCTCTTTTCTATTTCGCAGTTGGGTCATTGCGCGGTGTACCTTAAACTCTTTTCTTTCTCTCTTAATTGAAAGGCAGAGCTCCTACCATTACGTTAAAAAAAAGGAACATATGGAGATGGAACGGAAGGGAAAGCTGCATCTCAAGCTCAGTATCTTTTTTCCCGAACCCAAAATCCACATGCCTTGGCGCAGGCGCGCAGCTAATCTTCATGTAACAAATCTCACAGCTAAAGCCCAACCAAATGAAAAAGGTCAGATTTGATGTCTCCAGGATATATAATGTAATTTTCAGAACAAAGGCCATTTATGTATATCAGGGTAGCAGGATTACAATCTGAGTGTCTAAGCATGTAAAAGTTAATGGTGGAGCATCTATAAGACACTTATAACAACCAACAAACAAGGAGGGCATGTCCTGCATCAGTCAGGACTGTTGTTTACCTTGGTTTTGGGGCACCTGGCACCGGGATTTCAGCATCTCTTTTCGTTGCCCCTCCCTCGTCTAGTGCTCTTTCAACTTCAACATCTCATTTCAGCATTTTCTTTTGTTTTACCTATCCCCTTAAACCGCCTGCCACCTCAGTTTTTCACAGTTTACCTCGGTTCCCAATATGGACAGGGGGAGAGTTTGAACATAACCATGTGTCCATTGTATTTACAATCTTCTTTGATCATCTAAAGCAGTAGCTTTTAGACTGGACGAGGATCCCCAATAGGCAAAAGAAACAAAGCAAGCTGGCTACCTAACAGTGCACTGTTCTACTCCTGGGAAGAGGAAGGGAAACAAAGCAAGCAGGCTACCTAACAGTGCACTGTTCTACTCCTGGGAAGAGGAAGCGGTAGAGATGCTACCCAAGCACCCATGGTCATTAAGCAGACAAGGCGCGTCAGATTAAAGATCAACAGACAGGTCAGCCACGCGCGCGCGCTTCTCTTCAGCTGCTTTACAAAACCAAAGGTTCCTTGCATTATCGCTGATGAATCCTGTCGTTTTTCAAAGGTAGCCCGCTAGAGAAATCCACGGCACATTACCCTGTGATGGCAATTGGCAACTTGGGTCGCCACAGGTCGGCACCAGTTACTGTGCTGGTGCCAACTTCGGCAGAGCACTGATAATACAAGTCAACGGAGGTTCAGCACAAACGACAGAAAAGACTAGTGTGCCAAACGACCTTAACATTGACTGATAAAAATAAAACTCCACCGAATAGGAAACAAGGAAAGAAGCATAAATATCATTACTCGCAGTTTGCACATCCAAACAGCAATCTCAGGCAAACTCAAAGTTCCACTTCCATCCAATGCTCCACACAACCCGAGTGCATCATCACAAGCTAAATAGGATCTTACATGGTACAGGGTCCTCTCTTAAACACTCGCAGTTTCATAACACAGTCACGGAACAGCATGGAATGGAGCTCAGGACTGAATTGGTTTGATCTTGAAGTGGAGGTTGATGAGCGAAAACACAAAACACTTCAGATCCTGCAGCCAAAAACATTGGGAGGAAACAAATTAGGAATACATCTCATTTACAGAGCACAACAAAATAACAAGGCATTTATTTCTTCAAGAACTACCAAGTTTTCATATAAATTTAAACCAAACAGTCAGGAGTAGCTAACACATCCAGAACATTGCATGCTCTTGGACAACATTAAGACTACAAGCTGATGGTGATGATCCAGAACTTATAATGTAGTCAAACATGAAAATGATTCACTAAGCTAACCCAACAAAAGTTTAAGGATAATCATATCTACGCCATAGGAGAGTAATGAAATAAAAAATGCACACAACAGCATTGAAATGCAAATAATGCTTCAGCTATTATAAGTTGAAACAGGTCTGCAGTGTAAAAATAATAGCATCTGACTGAATTTCAACAAAACAGCATATAGATCAGCTCTACAATGATATGATCTGATGACTATGATCCAGAAATTATCATGCAGTCAACCATGAAATTGCTCACTAAAAAATCAAAAAAAAGTTTAAGGTTGCACTCACATAATCACAGTTGCAATAGAGGGGCATCAGGTCAATTCCTAAGGAGGCGTTAAATTCAAAAAAGAAAACACATGCGCATGACTGGTGAAGAACATAGCACAACCGTCAACAGAGACATAATTATTTAAAAAAAAATCAATACCTAACTCACAGGCAAAATTCAGATAAAGCAAACAAACCCAGTTGCTGAATACCCAACCAAAAACTATTTCCTGAAGATAGTACTGAAATGCACACAATGTTCGACTATAATAGCTCAACAAGCCTAGAGTATCAAAATCAGAGTATCTCGAGTAAACTTCAAAGAACGAGAAATCATGTATCTACTCTACAGACACACAATAATCCTGCTCAGACATCTAAGTGGATTGTTAGGCCAGGAATGGTGAAGCGGTTAAGTTTCTGAAGGGCAATAGGTACTAGAAAACGCATACAACCAGTGCCTGGCTTTTCCCCTGCATCAAACTTATACGATCCGACGTAGTGAAATTGGGGGGATATTATCCAGCTTATTTTTAATAAAGAGCAGATCGATAGCTTCTCAATAATGACAGTTGTCTCAATGGTACCAAAGAATCAAAAGTACCAATCATAGAGCATGGGCAAGACATGCCCCCCCCCCACCCCACCCCACCCTAGCTCAGAAAAAAATAAATGTTGACAAAACAACCAAAACAGTGACACTAGAGGTACAAAGCATTTGAAACATTGCAGGTCATCCAAACAACTCGCAGTTTCCTGAAACCAACATATTCTGAAAGATAATAAGGGCATATTTGCTCCTAAAACTCCAAAAAGAAACATGAGAGTAAAAAGGAAAACTAAGGCTCCTCGCATAGTAGATATATTTTCTCAGGCAGTGAGCACAGCTTGCTGAGCTGTATAGCCATGGAGTACTCTGTTCTTGATCAGCATTTAAATTCTACAGATTTCTTCCATTAGCACAAGACTCTATTATATCAGGACTTTAAGGTACAACATTTTCCTCCAAAGAAATAACAGTATTGGACTCATTGCTTATTTAAAATTATTAAAACTTGATTTAAGCACTCTTTTTGTGCTCACAAGTCACCAATTACTAAAACAAAATGTGAACTTACCCTGATACCAATAATACGCAATTAACATTAGCTGGTCAGAACTAATCAGTTCAATTAAGGAATACCACTATGCCAATGCCCATAACAAGGTTCCAAAGTCTGCACTGTACCAAAATATGAACAGTAATGCTGGCTAAGCTACAATGCCACAAAGGTCCTAATTCTGCAAGTTATCAATAGTTGAAGGTACACAAGAATTTATCTCAGAGCAAACAAATTTGCGTGAGTATTGCCAGTTAGTCATCAAGATTGCGGAGGGCCGCACCGAACAAACAATGTAGGCAGCTGTGGGAGAAATGTGGGGTGCTGAGAGCAAACCTGGACGAGGTAGTAGAAGATGCGGAGGCCCTCGGGGTCCTTGCTGGACTGGACATCGACGAGGGAGCCGATCTTGGAGGTGGTGAAGGAGATGTGCTCGTTGCCCATGACAATCTCGAGCTCCTGCCGGCCGATGCGGTCGGGCTCCGGCCAGTTGCTGTCGTCCTCCTTCATAATCTGCGGGAGCAGTCGAGTCAAATCCGCAAACCCTAGCTAGGTCTTCCTAAACAGATTCCGAACGGGACCGCGAATGAATCGGACCCAAGGACAGGACTAGGATAGCAAGAGGGGTGGGGCGTGGGGGGGGGGGGGGGGGCTCACGTCGGACTCCTGGATGATCCTCCTGGCCTCGCGGAGGACGGAGGGGGAGACGAAGACCTCCTTGCGGATCATGGTGTCGTTCTTGTAGTTGGAGTTGTTGGCGTAGCGGAGCTTGCTGTCGGGGCGGAACTCGAACTCGAGGAACTCGTGCCCGAACTTGCCCTTGTGCCCCACGTAGTACCGGAGGTAGAACTCGCCATCGCCCGCAGCGCCGCCGTTGTCGCCGCCGCCCGTCGCCATCGATTTCTTTTCTCTCTCTCTCTCTCTCTCTCTCTCTCTCTCTCTCTCTCTCTCCTTTTCCCTCTTCTGAGCCGGCGCTCGGCGGGACCTGGTGGTGGTGGGTGGGTTAGCATTAGGGTGTTATGGGCCAGATTGGGCCGTTTTGGGCTGGAATTGAGGTAGAAATTAGGCCATTGTGCTAAATTTAAAGCTATTAGATTCATATTTTAAATTCTTTCTTATGTCTTGTTAGAGCATTTTCAAAAGTTTGGCAAATGGAGTTGGCATCCTTGATTTTTGGCAAAAACGCTTAAAACACCCCTCCAACAGTTTGGCAAACGACTTGGCAAAATATGGCAACTTGGCAAAAATCCTCCCTCACAGCGCATATTTGGCAACTTGGCAAAGGTCTTGGCAAATCCTCTCCCTGCTTGCATGTTGCGTACTGACCACGAAAATAAAGTCTTCTCCCTACTTGCATGCTGCCTATTGCTTTTTTTTCATTTTTACAAGTCCGAAATAACAAACTATTGGAGAGAAACTGTTTTTTATTTGGCAAATAGTTTTTGAGAGTTGGCAAATCACAAGATTTGTCAAGTAGCATATGGCAAATTTTTGGAGATGCTCTTATACTTTTTGTACCGAATGAACGTAGGGGTTGTTTGGTTAGAGGGGCTAAACTTTATGTCATGTCACATCAAAGAGAATTTTAACATCTAATAATATTAAATGAAGTCTAATTACAAAACTAATTGCAGAACTCTGTGGCTAAACTACGAGACAAATCTAATGAGGTATATTAATGGATGGTTACTATAATATTACTGTAGTAAATTATAAATTAGTTAGGCTCATTAGATTCATCTCGCAAATTAACACTCATGTGTAAAAAAATTATAAACAAATTTTATTGATACTCTTAACAAATGGTAATATTTTTTTTAATGTGACAAGGGCTAAACTTTAGCCCCAAGAAACAAACACCACCGTAACATTCATGAACTAATTTTGGATCAAAGCCTTGTAGAAAATTGGGGGATCCTCTTTAAGTAGACCGGTAAAATACTACTACTACTCGGCTACTAAACGTGTGAGCCTTGTGATGTGTTTTGAAAAATGAGTAATACTCACTATGTTCCAAATTATAGGAAAGTTTTGATATTTCTGGATAGATAACTTAACTTTTAGTATGCACCTAAATATACATTGTATCTAGATACATAGTTAAAATGATGTATCTAGATTTGCTAAAACGACCTATAATTTGGATTGGAGTAAGTGCCGTAAATGAATATTAGTATGGAGAATCTGAATTTTAGTTTGAGAACTTGATGGAATTCTTGGGATTGCTCATGTTGGGACTTGGGAACTCTCGTAAGGTACATAATGGCACTTGCACCATTCCGAAGAGAGAGCCATGGCCGATTGCAAGCTCAGCAAGGAGACCAAATGACACCGTGTGAATTCGAAGGTAGGAAAGTCAACACGCAGCGCAGAGAGAGAGAGAGAGAGAGAGAGAGAGAGAATTGGGCCTTTGTACTGACCTGCTGGGTTTTTTTTTTTTGAGAGTTACTGGCCTGCTGTTGAGACTTTTTTTTTTTGCCACAGAACTTTTCATTAATCACTTATAGGAGTACAATCTTTTGCTGCATGTTCAAGCAGCCACTCTGGAACAGAATCAACCCAAAAGAAAGAGCGCTCAAGAGCCGACACCCTGGTGGCACACAGATGCGCCACTGAATTTGCCCCTCGACACACCCATTCTACTCTAAACTCCTCAAACTCCTTGCCAAGCTGTGTTATGTCGAAACAAAGGCTCCCTATAACTGATCTCCTACTGGAAGGGTCCCCAAGCAGCGTCTTCGCCCTGGCAGTCACACTCCAAAATGACGCGATTATAACCGAGCTCAGCAGCGAGCTCCAATCCTTCCTTTGCAGCCAAAGCCTCAGCTGTTAAAACATCCGGCACGTCCTCAAACCACCTTGCCGCCGCCGCCAGAACTGACCCCTCATGGTCGCGGATGACAATTCCGGCACTGCTATTGTGGTCCTCCGAGAAACCAGCATCCGTGTTCACCTTAACCCAGTCGAGAGCAGGACGTTGCCATTGCACCGATGTCCTCGCTCGGTCCGGCTGTGTCGGCATTTTTAGTGCAGCAAGTTCTTCGAGCAGCGAGGCAATGTACCTCGCTGAAGCTTCAGGCGCCCAAGCTTTCCTGCCATGTCGTCGGCCATTCCTTCCTGTCCATAACACCCACGCCCCACAAATGATCAAAGCGGCCAACGATGCCGAGCACACCTCAGGCTGGAGAATATCTGTAGCCCACGAGCATGGATGAACAGATGGGATCGATCACAACTCCTTGCAGATTCTTGACCTCACCCCAGAACTTTCGTGCCACCGTGCATGAGAAGATGATATGATATAAGGTCTCATCCGGATCACCACACACCTCACAGTGACTCTCCTCAGCATGCCTCCTCTTCAGCTCCGCCTTTGACGGCAGCGAGTTATGCAATATCCGCCACCAGAACACACGCACCTTTGGGGGCAACCGGATCTTCCAGACTGCTTGCCAAGCGCGCTCAGTGCCAGACGACATCGCTTCACTGCTATTAGCCATAGTCATTGCCGTCTGATCCTCCTTTAACATTCTATAAGCCGAGCGCACTGAATATGCACCATGTTTCTCAAACGCCCAAGCCAGCACATCCTCATCCGCCCTTTCACTCGGCTTGATTTTCAACACTTCCGCTTCATCCAGTGTCAGAAAAGAATTCCTTACTAGCTCAGTGTCCCAAGTACGCGTACCAGGGATAAAGAGGTCACGCACCTGTTCGACCCCAGGGCTTGGCCAAGGTACCGGCTTCAGCGAGCGCAAACCTGGGATCCAATTATCTTGCCATACTTTGATATTGCCCGGCCCAACTCTCTTGAGCAAACCTCTTTTTAGGACCTCCCTTCCATGAAGGATTGCCCTCCAAGTGGCTGATGATCGCTTCTTCCTGGTAGCTGAGAGGAAATCACATGTTGAGTAATACTTCCCTTTCAGCACCATAGCACATAGCGATTCTGGCCGCGTCAACAATCTCCATCCTTGTTTCCCAAGCATTGCTTGGTTAAACAACTGAAAATCCCTGAACCCCATGCCGCCTTGGCATTTAGGCCTTGTTAACTTCTCCCAGCTAACCCAATGGATCTTGTGATTGTCGAGGGAACTTCCCCACCAGTAATTGGAGACAGCTGATGTCAATTTCTTGCAAACCGTCGCGGGAAGCTTGAAACACGCCTTGGCATTTAGCCTGCTGTTGAGACTTGAGAAGCAGCAACACAACATCTGGGGATGGTGGACGATCTTGGGCCGTTGGGCTTTGAGTTTACGGCAAAGAAACATCTGTGTTGTGGTAGAAGAATTGGGCTTCCATTTCACATTACGACTGGGCTTCCGTTCATCAGTGAGTTGAGCCCAGTCAGAAAATAGTAGTAGAAGTAGTACTAAAACTGCCCCACGCACTGCCTCCAGGTCGACTGCACTGTTCTCTCCAGACAGGGGTGGCAAAGGGCCCAAGATTTTAAATTAGAAAATCTATTGACCGGGCTCTAATCTTATATAATTTTGAACTAAATAATTTAAAAGTTTTATTGGACTATGAAGAGACCACTAAGGCCATGGCTCATTACCACCCTCTAAGATGCATAGCACGCAGCCTGAGTAGAAAATTAAATATATATATATGATCACATAACAGTGGTTTTGTGTAGGTGATCAATCTTCACGGTCGATTAACTGTTGATGTTAGTTTGCATCAAAATTGTGTATAAGTAGGTCAAATTTGGCCTTAATTTGCAATCGCTGGTCAGAGTTCGAGTCGTGTCGTTATCAATTTATCATCCGTGGTTTTCTTGCAGTTTACAGTCCTTTGCTTTGTATGCTCATCTCCCATCGTGATCGAACACTTGAGCAAGTTTAATTTGACAAGCCCAGAAGTAGGGTTGAAAACGGATGGAAAAATCCCGTTTCCGTCCGTCCGTTTTTCTATATTTATCCTGTATTTTTGGCTTATACGGAAACGGGACGGGAAAGTTCGGAAAACGGGACGGGAAATGGGACAGGTGTATCCGGGAGCGGGACAGGAAATGGGAGAGGAGGTATCCGTCCGTATTTGCGGGATCCCGTTTTTAACCAGAATATCCTGTTTTTTTATCCCGTTTTTAACATATACGGAATAAGCTCAATTAATAAAGCTCGCAAGTTACAATTTCCACTTCTCCAGCCCAGCCCAACAACAAGACATATAAACTCCAATCCTAATTTCCCCAAATCCCAATCACTGGCAGCAGCCGCCGGCCTGCCCCTCGCCTGCGGCGACGACGCATCGTCGCCTCCTTGCTTGCGCCGCCCGGCCTGCCCTACCTGCGCTGCCGCCGGCTGCATGTGCTCGGCCACGGCTTGGCATTTACGGGCATCTGTGCAAGAGCCAAGGAGGCAAGGATGTCGCGCTCGCATGCTAGTCATGCAGATGGTGGAGGCCACTACAGATATAATTGCTCTTGACGAAGAGGAAGGGGAACCATCTTCTGGGACAGGGAAGAAGGAAGAGATTGACATCTATTATATTCCGGTCACTTGTGAAGTGCATAATCTTCCTTTGCACTTGTGTCGTTGTATATTCACGTGTATGTCCCGGTCGAAGTTCCGGTTCCCGTCCCATTTCCGCAGTATTCCCACCCATATTTGTCCGTTTTCGTGATCCCGTATATTTCGGTCCCGCTTCCGTTCCCGGCCATTCCGGTCCCGGTCCCGTTCCCGGTCAAAAAAATATGGCAACGGAAATGAGAGTGGGATTTTTCCGCCCGTTCCCGTCCGTTTTCAACCTTACCCAGAAGCTGCTGTTGCTTATTACTAGCTCGTCTCTAGCACTAGCTAGATCTAGTGCAAGTTATTCTCCAGTGTGATACCCTCTCTTTGCATCGAGCGCAGAAAAATGAACAAAAATAATAACAATCCCAAAGTCAACTCTGCATTCAGCATGGACAGTTCTACTTCTTCTAGTTATTATTCTTGGGGCATGTCATGTCTCCTTTCTGATCTTTTCCACCCAACAAAAAAAATGTACACACCGTCGTATGTGGTCTGTGCAGCTATGTTACTCGGATACCGGTACGGGTATCGGATACGATACGTATCAGATACACGGATACGCACTTCCTCAAAAAAACACCGTTACAGGGATACAACTAGAATAATTTAATATTAATAATTTTTATATAAAATATCACACTCTTGAGTGATGAGAGTAGTATTTACATCAAACTAGTAGTATTGTAGTGGCTAGAGTCCTACTCAACTGGAGAGAATCAACTGACCCTAAAAAAACCCCGAAGAGATCAAGTGCCTCTGGACCCCCGTGGCCCCCTCCCTCCCATTCTCTCTCTCTTTCTCTCTCCACGCCTCCTCTGCTCTCGATCTCTCTCCCTCTCCCTCCCTCCTCGCGGCCGGGGTGGCCGGCGCGCTGGCGGCAGGGGCGCCCATCCTCCGGCGCCTCGGGCCACCGCTGCGCCGAGCTGCTTGGGGCTCGACCCCCCTCCCTCCCTCTCCGGCGAGGGGAGCAGCGCGGCCAGGCTGGGCAGGCCCAGGTCCGGAGGGCGGCAGATGGCGGCTCCACCCGCAGGCGGCTCCATCCGCTAGCTAGTTCCCCTCCTCCCAACGGCACGGCGGCAGGCCTCCTGCCTCCCTTGCGGCGCGGCCTCCACCGCACCCAACTCCTCCGTCCGCATCCCGCCACACGGCCGCGCCGCCTCCTCTCCCTCTCTCGTCTCTCCCTCCCATGGTTTCCCTCTGACATAGGTGTTCCATACGTGTCGGATACGTGTATCCGAGCCAATACGTATCCATATTTTTGAGATACGGCTGAAAACGTATTCGAGGCATATCCAAGGCATATCCGTATCCGATACGTGTCAGATATATACGGATACGCCACTCCTCAGGTGTATCCACATATCATAGCTGTGCAATCCATGGACCACATCTCATGGAGTACGTGTATGTCCACTGAGATCTCTCTAAGTTCACTGAGCACTTAGGGCAGTCTCAGTAGAAGTGTCATCGACACCAGTCAATTACCAAGACAGTAAACTAGGTAATTGAGGGGTGCTGGTGATGACACTCCTCTCACATCTCATGACACTCTCCTTCCTCTCTCTTTATAATGAGACCGTCACGTCAGCAAAATTAATGTCCATGATACTTCTGTGACACTCTCACTGAGATTGACCTAGAGAGATCTAAACTGTTAAGCACATTTGGGCACGCTGTTAGGACGGTCAAGCAGGAGATTGAAGAACTCATTGTTAGCTAATTATTACTAGCTAGCTAGTAGTTGATGAGAGACAAAGATCCAGAGGGCCGGCCGTATTGAATACCGACATCACGTGAGCTCTGATCGATGATGCTCGCTCGTGTCATGGATCCATATATGTAACGCCCCGATATTTGCCGGGGTCACCAAGGCCAATTTGGCCACGGCACCGCCAAACGACGTGTGCGTTCCGCGTGTCCCGCGATGTGTCCCGCGTTCGATGCCGCCACGACGACGCCGTGCCGAGACCGACAACCGCGCCTCACCCTTGCTCGGCTCTCCTCCCTCCCATTTGCGTCGCAAGCACGCCTCCTACCTCCCCTGCCCTCTCCTCCCTGCTCTGAGCGCCCGGCCGAGCCCCCCATGGCGACCAGAGCTGCCGCTGCCGCCATTAGCACCGCCCCCTCCTAGGCCGCCGCGGAGACCCCTCCTCCACCCTCCCTCGCGCCCAAACGACCCCGTAGCTAGCTTCCTTGACCTCCACCGGTGCTCCCCGACCCTCTTGCCGTCGCTCCCGACCACCAGACCGCCGCCGCCGCCGCAAATCGCCGCCGCCGGCCGCTGCTCTTCGCGGAGCCGCCGCTCCGGCCATCCCTAGCCCCAACCGAGCCCATCACTGAGTTCCTCTCGACGCCGTGGAGCTTTTCCCCCATTTTTCCCACGCCTCCGGTGCGCCTCCACGCCGGATTCCGGCCATCCGCCCCTCCTCTGTTTCTCAACCCGGCCAGGGACCCACGGTGAGAAGAAATAGAAGTCCAGGGGTCTAGATGCAAGATTTCCTTTCCTTTTTCTTTTGTTTTCAAAAACAGCAAACTTGTAAATTCCATATAAAATCGTACAAAAATCATAAAAATGCAAATCCAAATGTTCTGGAATCCTTGCAATAAGATCTACAACTTTCATTACATACACATATTTATTTTCTGTCTGTATTTTAATCTAGGAAAAAGATTAGATTACATAGGTTATAATTATTCTAGGAGTTATACTCACTATCTATGGGTTATTTTTGGTGAGTAGCTACTTCATGCCTTGATTAGATTTGTGTAAAAATTTGAGCACCAGTTAATACTTTTAACTAGATGAAACCCTAGTCTTGGCTAGATCTAGTAGAATAAATATTCTTTTATTTCTGGATGTTCTGATTCAGATATATGTATGAAATTTTCTCTGTGTATTTTCAATACTAAATGAACACCACTGTACAAGTTTCATAAATTATAGATTTGTTTAGCTATTTCTTTTATTTAATCCTTGTTTAGTAGACTTTAATTATGAGAAATAATTTATGTTGTTTTTAAATCATGAAAATATTTATGAGTGTTATTTTTGAATAGATTAGCTTGTCCATGAAGTTTGAGCCTCAGTTCATGACAATAACAGGAGCTAAAAATGAATCTTGCTAATCTACTATCTGTTTTTTTTATTTTCTCAGAATTAATTCAGTGTAGATAAAATCATGAAAAATTCACAGTCACTGTTTCATTTATGTGTCAACCTCCTGTTAAATTTTGAGCTTCTGTTTTGCTCTAGTCTGACTTGTATAATTCAATCTTGTTCTAGTTGTCTGAATGAATGAATTGTTCGGATTAAATGGATGCATGAAATGACATGATTTTTACAGAGTAGATTGGTCTTTGTACCTTCTGTTTAGAATATTTTTTGCTGAAATTGTTGTTGTTTATGTACTGAGTTATTTAATTATTAGTAAGCCATGACCTGCGTGTTATAGGAATCAACTACTGCTTGTTTGTGCAGTTAGTGAATTTCTTTTGTGCCGTTGATCATGATGCCATGGATAGTTAGAAATGTAGTTAACTACTCTATAAACGATTGCCCATGTGATATGATTGTTTGTTACTTGTTAGAATACAACTTTATCGTAAAGGAAAAATAATAGCATCTATATTGTTGAGCAACTCAGAACTGTGCATTCATACATATGCATTGCTGCATTTCATTTAGGTACGATAGATGAACCTCGTGAGGGATGTGACATTGAAGCCGAGCCAGAAGACGGTGAATGGTGGACCCATCTAGAAGATGGATGGATGGATCCCGATGTGCATGACCGAAGGCAGGTGCTCGCCAAGCGAGTATCATCTAACTAACACTGACTCAGTGTTCATCCCAGGCAAGCCCCGGTGCACATCCGTTTATTTCAAACTATGACACCTATATTATGTTTCTATTACTTGTGCATTAGGTTCATGAATTATTTGAAACCCTAGTTGCATGATCCCTAGGTCTCCTCGAGTTATACTAGTATATAGAGGACGATAGAAATGCTATGCTTAATAGAACTCGGTAGAAGACGAGTGATTTCGGGTCACTCGCGAGATATAGGTTATCTCGTTATTTTGAGTATATGGAATATTGGAATAGGTTGGATAAGGAAAAGAAAATGGAGACCGGGCGGGGAAAGGTTAGCCCCGCCTGTGTCGGTTAAGGACCGTTCGTTGCCTGGCCCTGTGATCGAGTTTGAATTGTACTAACCGCATGCCGGGAGTAGGAGGTAGTCGAAACCGGTAAGCCGAGTACTGCCTTGTTTCGAAAGTACAGAACTTCATCACCACCCCTTAGGGCGAGTCGGGTAGTCGCGGAGAATTGGGATGCATATGTTTACTTTTGGTGGTCTCTCGTTGAGCCCGGCTGACTATATGTAGGTGGGGCGGTTCTGTAGTTCGAGGCGGGGAGGGGAATGGTTGGTTTGTATTGTCCGACGGGGCAAATACGTGCCGTGTTGGTTAGGTCCACCTTGCAAGGTTAAAACGGATCGATCCGCCGTACGTCGCATCTCGGATATGAGCACCTTGATCACAGCACCACATCGTAGTGATGCTATATGGATTTTAAGTGATGAGTAGTAAGGTCTACCAGGAATTATTACTCCATGTTGTTATGATTGCTTAGCAGGTGCAAATAATAGTTAATGATTTATGAATATAGAATTTGGAGCTAAAAGAGGGAAAATAAGGACTCGTTTCTAGAGCTTTTTATGCAAAAGTAACCAACAGCCAAAAGCCTTGCATGTCTAGTTAGGTGGGCTAAGTTATACCCACTGGTCGGGTAAGTCTTGCTGAGTATTAGTATACTCAGGGTTTATTGTTTACCCTATTTCAGGTATAGAAGCTAACCAGGATTCGCATCAGTGGGCTCGATGTGACGTCCTCACGTGTTCATAGTTATCGTTTCGTTTTATTGGTTCTCAATCAAATTTCTTCCTCTCAGGTCATATTCTCATCCGCTGCTGTCATTTATTTTATATAAATTCTAAATTTAAAGTTGTTTTGTAAATATTTATATTATTAACTATTTTTGTGAAATTATATTATGCTGGTACCGTCTGTGCTCGCCGTCGCGCGAGACTTCTGGTGTGTTTCGATCGGCCTGTGGGTTGGAAACAGGCTGTCAGGTTACACTTAATTAAGCTAATGCGCCTGATGCGTTCAAATGATGGTCATTACGCTTAATTAAGCCGTTTAACTTGGCGGTTCTGTCACAGCTGGTATCAGAGCTGAAATGCACCAGGGAGGGTACTAGCATGATTATTTTTAGTGTTTTTAAAATTTAAAAATGAGTTTTAGAAAGATACGCTTCTTTGCGCTTAAGGGATTAGGGAAGATTAGTGTGTAAGCCCTATATAGTGTAAGTTGTATCAGGTGGCACTATATAATATCAACTAACTTCCAGCACATTACATTTATGTCAAAACTTACTTTCTTGCTTAACCCTTATTTAATATTGTAACGACGCACCTACGCTAAGGTAAGCAAGGTGAGCATTCTTGGTAGTCCTTAGAATAGCACACGTGTTTCATACGTGCGCGGGTCTCGTATGATGAGCATACGAGGAGGTGATAAGGCTCCATTCAAATGAGCCTGTCGCTATCTGCCGCCTGATATGGAGTGCGGACTTCCCACCGTGTGATTGTGAGCACGGCCATTTCGTAAGGCAATGTTACGAGATGTAAATCTGTCATGCGATTGGGTATGACCGTGTACCTTGGGGCACGTTTACCCTTGGGTGTCCCGTAAGGCGATTTGTACGGGGAGTGAATACGTTGCCTCGGTAACGTATGCAGCGCTGTCCATGCAGCGTTAAACGCATGGGCGCCATCTCTATAGTGGATGGTGATGTATGTGTGAATATGTGGGCAACTGCATATGCGTTACCCATGTGGCGTAGGACACATGGGGGCCGTTCGTGTGTGCTGGCACGAAGGGTCCAGTCGTGGATATGTATATGTATATCATGTGATTTTCTGCAGGTACACTAACAAACGATTGCGTGAGTTAGAACGAGTACAAAACGACTAGATGTATAATAGGGAGAGTACGTATATATGCCACCGAGTATTCACGTATATTGCCGTATAATTATATTGGCAAATTTTGGAGAGGACGAAATTAGACGAGCATGCATCATCATATCATCATGTGTGGAGTTTTGGGTGGTTTTTCTGGTGCATTCAATACTTACTCGATCACTAAGAGCATATATCGTTGTTTTGAAATTTTGCGCTGCACTACTGTCGATCCAACTTCTAGCTATTCAGATAATTTTTCTTGAAAAATTTGATTATGAGAAAGATATGAGAAATTATAGATTTACATATTATAGAAATTTTAACGACCTTAGGGGAATGTTCATATGGATCTCTAGACTAAATTTGGCCCTTGATCCAGTGCCTTCTATGCTTATAGTTACGACTCAGTAGAAATGGTCATGTCTTTCTTAACATTCTCATTATCTTTGAAAGCCCAAATAAGGATATTATCCTAAGAAGAATCTCCTAGCCAATTTTTCTTAACATACCATCGCAGGAGCTAAAATTATCCTATCTGTGGTTTAATGACCATTCCCATTTTATTCAGCTATTGCTATTTTTCCACAATTGGTCAATATCAATTTGAGATCGTACATCCTCATTTCTGGGCCATTCATTCAAATGCTCAAAGATAATTCATCCTGGCTATTCTTGATGACTACACACATCCTGTTGTTCTTGTAGTGTTGATATTCGATTATATCGATCGCCTTGATTCCTATACCTAAAATGGATCCACTTACGTTCCTGCTCGAATAATAATATAAATAAATTAATGACTTGATTACAGATATTATAGTCATCCTGCAGGAATGAGGTCGCACGTTTGTGCATTACATCGTTTTGCATTGTTGGGTCGTGCTAGGTTATTGCATGATCATGGGAGACATTGGTGGTAGTTCGACTGACTATGTGTGTTCGTGCTTTTGAGTACGTTCTCTGGTTTCTTCCGACTTCTATAATCTCTTTCGATCCATTTATGTTTTTCGGGGTGCTATTATTGATTCTTAGGCGGTGGAGATTTGTCCCATGACCTTTAGTGCCGCGACGGAACCTAGGCCCTCGCGTGTGTGGCCACCATGCGATTGTGCTACTAGGTGCGCGCTGGTGCTTGAGTGCATGCGGATGAAACTACATCGTCAATTCTTTTTGTGAAATCTTTGGAATCATTTTTCTCTGGTTCGATCTTTTAAGGGGGTAGGCCCTAGACGAATAACAGTGCGGATGGGTTGTTTAGGTTTGAGTTTCTGGGTATTGTCCACTAACTGGCATGGCATCATGTGCATTACGCATCATGCAACTTCATTAATCAACAATATCGAGCGAGAATGCTCTTGAGAAAAATTTGTCTTGATACCCTTTCTTTCTAGTTTCCCTGAGTTCTTTGAAACTCACCTGGATGTCTTTTCTATCTAGGTTCACCACCAAATTGAGAATTTGATTCTTCTCAGAAATCTCCTTGATTCATATTCGTTGAGAAGCTTAGAACCTCTCTTCTTTAAAAATCCTACTTTCTGTTAGTACGAGAATAATCAACCGGACCTTTTCAGCCGACGTTGATGGTGTTTGTGTCCACATATATTATCCACAATCACTTGCTGCAAAAGCTGAAGCCCTGGAGCTTTTTAGTGATGAAAAATAATTGATTAGTTCACGTAGCGGCACGGTTAATCTCGAGTTAGGTAATGATAGTGTGATTGCTATGAAACTTACATTTTCTAGCACCATGTTGAGTAAGGAATTAGCAAATCAACTGGTAATGTTTATACGACTAAACCCAGCTACGTTGATTAATCTAGAGACTACCACCCACATCGGCCGATCCTTGTCTTTGGAGCGTAATGCCCTGAGTTTATCAGTTGTTCTCCTTTACTTCTTCTCCATTTAAATCTCGGGACGAGATTTCTTTAAGGGGGTAGGATTGTAACGCCCCGATATTTGCCGGGGTCACCAAGGCCAATTTGGCCACGGCACCGCCAAACGACGTGTGCGTTCCGCGTGTCCCGCGATGTGTCCCGCGTTCGATGCCACCACGACGACGCCGTGCCGAGACCGACAACCGCGCCTCACCCTTGCTCGGCTCTCCTCCCTCCCATTTGCGTCGCAAGCACGCCTCCTACCTCCCCTGCCCTCTCCTCCCTGCTCTGAGCGCCCGGCCGAGCCCCCCATGGCGACCAGAGCTGCCGCTGCCGCCATTAGCACCGCCCCCTCCTAGGCCGCCGCGGAGACCCCTCCTCCACCCTCCCTCGCGCCCAAACGACCCCGTAGCTAGCTTCCTTGACCTCCACCGGTGCTCCCCGACCCTCTTGCCGTCGCTCCCGACCACCAGACCGCCGCCGCCGCCGCAAATCGCCGCCGCCGGCCGCTGCTCTTCGCGGAGCCGCCGCTCCGGCCATCCCTAGCCCCAACCGAGCCCATCACTGAGTTCCTCTCGACGCCGTGGAGCTTTTCCCCCATTTTTCCCACGCCTCCGGTGCGCCTCCACGCCGGATTCCGGCCATCCGCCCCTCCTCTGTTTCTCAACCCGGCCAGGGACCCACGGTGAGAAGAAATAGAAGTCCAGGGGTCTAGATGCAAGATTTCCTTTCCTTTTTCTTTTGTTTTCAAAAACAGCAAACTTGTAAATTCCATATAAAATCGTACAAAAGTCATAAAAATGCAAATCCAAATGTTCTGGAATCCTTGCAACAAGATCTACAACTTTCATTACATACACATATTTATTTTCTGTCTGTATTTTAATCTAGGAAAAAGATTAGATTACATAGGTTATAATTATTCTAGGAGTTATACTCACTATCTATGGGTTATTTTTGGTGAGTAGCTACTTCATGCCTTGATTAGATTTGTGTAAAAATTTGAGCACCAGTTAATACTTTTAACTAGATGAAACCCTAGTCTTGGCTAGATCTAGTAGAATAAATATTCTTTTATTTCTGGATGTTCTGATTCAGATATATGTATGAAATTTTCTCTGTGTATTTTCAATACTAAATGAACACCACTGTACAAGTTTCATAAATTATAGATTTGTTTAGCTATTTCTTTTATTTAATCCTTGTTTAGTAGACTTTAATTATGAGAAATAATTTATGTTGTTTTTAAATCATGAAAATATTTATGAGTGTTATTTTTGAATAGATTAACTTGTCCATGAAGTTTGAGCCTCAGTTCATGACAATAACAGGAGCTAAAAATGAATCTTGCTAATCTACTATTTGTTTTTTTTATTTTCTCAGAATTAATTCAGTGTAGATAAAATCATGAAAAATTCACAGTCACTGTTTCATTTATGTGTCAACCTCCTGTTAAATTTTGAGCTTCTGTTTTGCTCTAGTCTGACTTGTATAATTCAATCTTGTTCTAGTTGTCTGAATGAATGAATTGTTCGGATTAAATGGATGCATGAAATGACATGATTTTTACAGAGTAGATTGGTCTTTGTACCTTCTGTTTAGAATATTTTTTGCTGAAATTGTTGTTGTTTATGTACTGAGTTATTTAATTATTAGTAAGCCATGACCTGCGTGTTATAGGAATCAACTACTGCTTGTTTGTGCAGTTAGTGAATTTCTTTTGTGCCGTTGATCATGATGCCATGGATAGTTAGAAATGTAGTTAACTACTCTATAAACGATTGCCCATGTGATATGATTGTTTGTTACTTGTTAGAATACAACTTTATCGTAAAGGAAAAATAATAGCATCTATATTGTTGAGCAACTCAGAACTGTGCATTCATACATATGCATTGCTGCATTTCATTTAGGTACGATAGATGAACCTCGTGAGGGATGTGACATTGAAGCCGAGCCAGAAGACGGTGAATGGTGGACCCATCTAGAAGATGGATGGATGGATCCCGATGTGCATGACCGAAGGCAGGTGCTCGCCAAGCGAGTATCATCTAACTAACACTGACTCAGTGTTCATCCCAGGCAAGCCCCGGTGCACATCCGTTTATTTCAAACTATGACACCTATATTATGTTTCTATTACTTGTGCATTAGGTTCATGAATTATTTGAAACCCTAGTTGCATGATCCCTAGGTCTCCTCGAGTTATACTAGTATATAGAGGACGATAGAAATGCTATGCTTAATAGAACTCGGTAGAAGACGAGTGATTTCGGGTCACTCGCGAGATATAGGTTATCTCGTTATTTTGAGTATATGGAATATTGGAATAGGTTGGATAAGGAAAAGAAAATGGAGACCGGGCGGGGAAAGGTTAGCCCCGCCTGTGTCGGTTAAGGACCGTTCGTTGCCTGGCCCTGTGATCGAGTTTGAATTGTACTAACCGCATGCCGGGAGTAGGAGGTAGTCGAAACCGGTAAGCCGAGTACTGCCTTGTTTCGAAAGTACAGAACTTCATCACCACCCCTTAGGGCGAGTCGGGTAGTCGCGGAGAATTGGGATGCATATGTTTACTTTTGGTGGTCTCTCGTTGAGCCCGGCTGACTATATGTAGGTGGGGCGGTTCTGTAGTTCGAGGCGGGGAGGGGAATGGTTGGTTTGTATTGTCCGACGGGGCAAATACGTGCCGTGTTGGTTAGGTCCACCTTGCAAGGTTAAAACGGATCGATCCGCCGTACGTCGCATCTCGGATATGAGCACCTTGATCACAGCACCACATCGTAGTGATGCTATATGGATTTTAAGTGATGAGTAGTAAGGTCTACCAGGAATTATTACTCCATGTTGTTATGATTGCTTAGCAGGTGCAAATAATAGTTAATGATTTATGAATATAGAATTTGGAGCTAAAAGAGGAAAAATAAGGACTCGTTTCTAGAGCTTTTTATGCAAAAGTAACCAACAGCCAAAAGCCTTGCATGTCTAGTTAGGTGGGCTAAGTTATACCCACTGGTCGGGTAAGTCTTGCTGAGTATTAGTATACTCAGGGTTTGTTGTTTACCCTATTTCAGGTATAGAAGCTAACCAGGATTCGCATCAGTGGGCTCGATGTGACGTCCTCACGTGTTCATAGTTATCGTTTCGTTTTATTGGTTCTCAATCAAATTTCTTCCTCTCAGGTCATATTCTCATCCGCTGCTGTCATTTATTTTATATAAATTCTAAATTTAAAGTTGTTTTGTAAATATTTATATTATTAACTATTTTTGTGAAATTATATTATGCTGGTACCGTCTGTGCTCGCCGTCGCGCGAGACTTCTGGTGTGTTTCGATCGGCCTGTGGGTTGGAAACAGGCTGTCAGGTTACACTTAATTAAGCTAATGCGCCTGATGCGTTCAAATGATGGTCATTACGCTTAATTAAGCCGTTTAACTTGGCGGTTCTGTCACAATATATATAGCGGTCAAAGTAAGACCTAAACCCAAGCCGATTCCTACGCACAAAAAGGCATCCTTCCTCTCTTCTTAATTCCTCTCCATCTTTTTTAAATCTTAATGAGTATCTTATCATATCTTGTACGCCTTAACCTAGATAGATTCCTCATCGAGGTTGCCAAAGCGAAGCTCATCACACTGTCACACACACACACATGCGCAAGGGCACTAGTGAATGAAGTGTCCATTCTCTGCTGGCTGCAGTGGTCAGCGTGCAAGCAGCCCTATACCCAAACCTTCCTTGCTTCTAGGCTGAAATGCATGTCTATGTGCCTTTGTTAACATCTGTGCATTATAGATATTCTAGGGCAGGGAAGAGGACAGAAAGGGTGCTAGTATTATTGCTAATCAACTTTGATTATCTTAATCAGTATGATACATATAGATGGTTTGGCAGCAAGTGTAGGCACACATGAAGAGAAGGGAAGGGAAGACGGAAGAGAAGATGGGACCTTTCTAGGAATTGGGGAGTTGACATTGGTCCATGCACCACGTAGGTACCACAGTGCGAACATTGGATGTGTCCGAGGTCGGGGCCTTGTTAGAGTTCTAGGATCAACACTGTGCACGGATCGAGCGGGATTTCTTTCTCTTTTCTATGATTCTGAGTATAAGAGATCCCAGATCTACGGAAACACATAGAGAGAAAGAGAGTAGAGAAACCTTCGGCGCCACCAGAGGAGCTTGGGCCGGCCATCCCTTGTTCGCCGATGGAGATCCGCTCAAAGGCGGCGACGAGTGACGCAGTGAGGTCGATGCAGGGGCGACGGTGTCGACGGAGTCAACTGCAGCGGCGGCGGAACTTCCCGCTGCTCCAGCGCCCCCTAGGAGATCGGCTTAGGGTTTCTATGTGTGAGGGTGTAGGCGGCGCGGCGAACCTTGTGCAACGTGCCCCGGCCCCTCACACCTTTTATTTTGGCGCTGTGCAGCGGGGGCCCACCAACCATTAAGGGTTGGGCGCCCCCGATCAGGGCGCGGATTAAGCCCCTAATAGACCGTTGGGTCTATTAGGAAGGAGATCAATCCAATATTCTCCCCCTTGATCTCACTTTGTACTTTAACTTTATACTTTAACATGAAACTTTTTCCTTTAATTGTTACATCACAGATTGATAAATAGAGCATGCTTTATCGTCACGGTCCAAGACCGATAGACTCAACAGCTACCATATACATCACTGTTTTGAAACAAATTCTTTATGTTTTGGGCCCTTTTGTTTTCCAGAAATCACAGGCTTTCCCTTAAACCCATGCCGGCTATGTGTTCCATGAACACATTGGGTGGTAAGCCTTTAGTTAGCGGATCCGCAAGCATTTTCTTTGTACTTATATGCTCGAGTGTAATAGAGTGATTCTGGATTTTCTCCTTCACAACATAAAACTTTATGTCAATGTGTTTGGCAGCACCACTTGACTTATTGTTGTGAGCATAAAACACTGCTGGTTCATTATCGCAGTACATTCTGAGTGGTCTTTGAATGCTGTCTACCACTCTTAAACCGGGTATAAATTTCTTTAACCATTCAACCTGCCCTGAGGCCTCATAACATGCTACAAATTCAGCGTACATCGTCGATGATGCAGTGACGCTTTGTTTGGAGCTTTTCCACGATATAGCTCCCCCTGCGAGTGTGAACACATAACCGGACGTGGACTTTCGGTCATCGATGTCCCCCGCAAAATCCGCATCTGAGTACCCTTCTATCTCTAGGGAGTCGGATTTTCTGTATGTTAGCATGAGGCCTTTTGTGCCTTGCACATAACGTAATGCTTTCTTTACCATAATCCAGTGTGTCTGTCCTGGATTACTCTGATATCTGCCAAGTATCCCGGTAACAAAAGCTAAGTCAGGGCGTGTACAAACTTGAGCATACTGTATGCTTCCTACAGCTGAAGCATATGGAACCGCTTTCATTTGATCGATCTCATACTGGTTCCTGGGACATTGAAATTTCCCAAATCTATCGCCCTTGACTATTGGAGCAGGTGAAGGCTTGCACATATGCATACTGTATTTCTTTAGAACTTTTTCTAAGTATGCCTTTTGTGATAGTCCTAATACCCCTTTTGTTCTATCTCGGTGAATTTCAATTCCCAAAACAAATGAAATTTCACCGAGATCTTTCATATCAAAATTTGAGGACAAGAATTTCTTAGTCTCCAGTAGCAGACCAACATCACTACTAGCAAGTAGAATGTCATCCACATATAGGATCAGGAAAATAAATTTTCCACTTCTGAACTTTGCATAAATGCAATTGTCCTCCTCATTTTCTTTAAAACCAAATTTTCTTATGGTTTCATCAAACTTTAAATACCACTGCCTAGAGGCTTGCTTTAATCCATAAATGGATTTCTTTAAGCGACACCCCATATGTTCTTTTCCTTTCACGACAAAACCTTTTGGTTGTGCCATGTAAACGTTTTCATACAAATCCCCGTTAAGGAATGCCGTCTTTACATCCATCTGATGTAACTCTAAGTCATAATGTGCCACCAATGCCATTATAATTCTGAAGGAATCTTTACACGAAACCGGAGAAAAAGTTTCGTTATAGTCTATCCCTTCTCTTTGCGTAAAGCCTTTTGCCACGAGTCGTGCTTTGAACCTTTCTACATTCCCTTTGGAGTCATGTTTTATCTTGTAAACCCATTTACAGCCTACTGTTTTGGCTCCTTTAGGAATTTCCTCTAAGTCCCAAACACCATTGGAACTCATTGATTTCATCTCATCTTTCATAGCTTCCAGCCATTTGGATGAGTGAATACTTCTCATGGCTTCTTCATATGAAGCGGGATCACCCTCCATATGAACCTCTTCTGTATTATAAACTTCATAGTCGCTAGAAATAGCCGACCTTCTTTCTCTTTGTGACCTTCTAAGGGCCATTGCTTGTGGCACATTTTGTGCCTCAACTTCTGGCACATTTTCCATAAGGGGCTGTAGCACCTCCTCCTCATGTCCAACCGCGGGTTCAGGCGGTTCCTGGATGACAGGTTCCAAACCTTCGCTCACTGTTGGTATGGGTGGAGTTGCGACAGGTGTTGACACCGTAATAACTGGAATAGTTGGCGCAGCAACAACCGAAGAAGGTACTGACGTCACTATTTCAGGAACTTTTGGTGCAGCATCAACAGGTAGTGAGAAAAATGGCTCTTGAATCATAGGAGTAGGCACATACACCCGCTTCTCCTCAAGGTCAATTTCTCTAGGTACCATGCTCCCCCTGATCATTTCACTTTCTAGAAAAACAGCATGTCTCGTTTCTACAAACTTTGTATGTCTGTTTGGGCAGTAGAAACGAAAACCTTTCGACTTTTCAGGATAGCCTATAAAATGGCAGCTTACAGTTTTGGAATCCAGTTTTCCAATATTTGGATTAAACACTTTAGCCTCAGCTGGGCTCCCCCAGACCCGTAGATGAGTCAGTGAGGGTTCTCTTCCTGTCCATAGCTCATACGGCGTTTTGGGCACCAATTTGCTTGGCACTCTGTTGAGAATATGGATGGCGGTTTTCAACGCCTCTATCCACAGACTCAATGGCAATGAGGAATAACTCATCATACTGCGCACCATATCCATTAGTGTACGGTTGCGCCTCTCAGCTACTCCATTTTGCTGAGGCTCCCCCGGTGTAGAGTATTGGGCAACTATACCATTTTCCTGTAAAAACCTCGCAAAAGGTCCAGGAACTTGTCCATAAGGGGTATGTCGACCGTAGTACTCCCCTCCACGGTCTGATCTTACTATTTTAATTCTTTTGTCAAGCTGATTTTCAACCTCAGCTTTGAATATTTTAAATTTATCCAATGCTTCAGATCTTTCTTTAATTGGATAAATGTAACCATAGCGAGAGTAATCGTCTGTGAATGTTATGAACGAATCATAGCCATCCACACTTTTCACAGGAAACGGTCCACATATATCAGTGTGAATTATTTCTAACGTTCCCGCACTTCGTTTGGCACCCTTTTTAATTTGCTTTACAAATTTTCCTTTAATGCATTCGACGCATTGTTCAAGATCAGAGAACTCTAACTGTGGAAGAATTTCACTCTTCACTAATCTTTCAATTCTCCCCCTCGAAATATGGCCTAAACGACAGTGCCATAATTTCGATGAAGTATCTTGAGTTCTCTTTCTTTTCTTTGTTTCTTTCTCTGACAAGGATTCATTCACATTCACATTACATACAGAATGCACTTTATCACGCATAGATAATAAATAAAGATCATTGTAAAGGACAGCATCACCAATACAATTATTATCAAACCATAGTTCACATTTGCCATTCGCAAAATGACAACCAAAACCATCTGTGTCTAAACGTGATACACTTATCAAGTTTCTTTGAAGCGAAGGAACAAATAAAACATCTTTTAATACAAGCATGAAACCATTAACTAGCTCGATGGAGACATCGCCAACAGCGTCAACATCTGCTTGTACTCCGTTCGCAACTTTAATGTGTCTTTCGCTTCTTTGCGTAGTCCTTGTCGAACGGAATCCCTGTAAAGAATTTGCAACATGCACAGTTGCACCAGAATCAATCCACCAAGTAGATTTAGAAAACTTTAAATACAGGGATTCATTAACAAATGAAATTACATTCTCACCATTCTTTGTCATTATCATCTTTAAATAAGCGGGACAATCTGCTTTACGATGCCCCTTGTCAAAGCAGTGAAAACACTCATCTTGTGCTGGAGTGCGCTGTTGCTGACGCTGTTGCTGATACTTCTGTGGCATAGGTGCTTTGTCTTTGGGCTTTGGGGAAGAAGCAGCATGGAAAGGCCTTTTCTTATTATTATGCACAAAATTGACAGACCCACCATTCTGTTTCTTGAGTCTATCTTCCTCTTGTGCACACATGGCAATTGCCTTTTCCATGTTCCACTTCTCTGGCTGTGAGTTATAGTTTACAACGAATGTTGCAAACTCTTTTGGCAGAGAAGCGAACACCAGGTGCACCATAAACTCTTCTTTGAGATCCAAGTCCATTGGTTTGAGCTTGGAGTTCAAAGCGCACATCCCCATGATATGATCTCTTATGGTACCGGCATTGCCATAGTACCTCTTTGTCACCAACTGCTCTATGATTTGTGTGGCATATGTCTTTGAAGAACCAGTAAACTGATTCTTTATCTTTGCAAGGTACTCAGTAGCTGAATCACACTCTCCAATTGAACCCAAAATATTAGGATCAATTGTGTTCTTTATAACTGCCACACATTTCTTATTGGCGTTATTCCACTTTGTCTTTTCGAGATCATAAGCCATCTTTAAGGGAGCATATTCCCTTTGCTTTTTCTGCCACTCAGCATCAGTGTCAGAATCTCCTCTCACTGGAGCCGGTGGCTCAGTGGGCTTTGGAGTGGTGATTATCCCATCCACTTCTCCACAGACGAAAGCAAGATCAACCTTCTTGATCCATTCGCCATAGTTGTCTCCTTTTAGAGTCGGGATGTGACTGATGAATCCCATCAAGTTCATCCCCGCTGAAAATTTCAAAAAATAGTGAGAACATAATAACAATAATTGCATGTAAAATTCCAATGTTGGTCAAAATAGAACATACAACTGTTTATGCAATTAAATCTATATCACCGTTGGGCAGAAATAGAAGTAAATGCACAAAAACTATGAAATTACAGTATTGTAATTAACAACGTTGGTCAGAAAATTAACAATACCATAATGCTCAAAAATAATCTTTTAACCATGCTCTTAAACTTTAATTGTCTCGTTGGTTCGAATTAAAGTAAAGAGCAACTGTAATGACTTTTGCAGCGGAAACAAGTAGAAAATTTCTATTTTCAGAAGCAATACTGTGAACTTTTAGCTCTAAATAATATACACGTTGGTGCAAAATTGAATAGAGATCAAAATATAAACAAATTCATGCAAAATACTATTGAAATTGCTTCTGGAAAATAGAAAAACGATAAAACAGTACACTTAACATTCGGCCCAGCGGCCCGCGGCCTGCTCGGCCGCCTCCTCGTGGGCCGGAGGCCCGACAGCCAACGGCCGGGCCGCCGAATTGGCCCGCCGCGGCATCCCTCTCGGGCCGCTTGTGGCCCATTCGTCGCTCGGCCGCCGCCGGCCGTCGGATCAAATCCGACGGTCGTCCGATCTTTTCGCCTGAACAAAACCGGCGACGCCGGCGTCGTCCCCTTCAAACCCTATTCTCATTCTTCCCTCTCCCTTCTCTCTCCACGCGGATCGGCGGCGTCTCTAGCCACGGTGACCGGACGGAGCGGGCGGGACGGCACCGCCGCAGCTTGCTCGCCGGTGTGCGCGCTCGCCAGAGGGTGAGCGCGCCACCGTCGAGCCGGCCAAGGACGGAGCCACGCTCTCGACCCCCGCGTGCTACCCCAGCGTCCCGGAGTGACGAGCGGCGGCCCTGTTCTTGACTGCACCTCCGCGAGCGGCGGCACAGAACCTCCCCGCGCGACGGTAGCCGGCGGTGGGAGGCGCGCCGAGACCCAGGTGAGTCCGGCCGCCTATCTTTACTCTAGGGTTAGGGTTTGGACCGTATCTGTTCGATTCGAAATCGATTCATTTTTCTTTGACTTTTGTTTCGATTCGCACTTGAATCTTTCTATCCCGACCTCGATCTACACGTGTGTAGGCGACTGATACCATTGTTAGAGTTCTAGGATCAACACTGTGCACGGATCGAGCGGGATTTCTTTCTCTTTTCTATGATTCTGAGTATAAGAGATCCCAGATCTACGGAAACACATAGAGAGAAAGAGAGTAGAGAAACCTTCGGCGCCACCAGAGGAGCTTGGGCCGGCCATCCCTTGTTCGCCGATGGAGATCCGCTCAAAGGCGGCGACGAGTGACGCAGTGAGGTCGATGCAGGGGCGACGGTGTCGACGGAGTCAACTGCAGCGGCGGCGGAACTTCCCGCTGCTCCAGCGCCCCCTAGGAGATCGGCTTAGGGTTTCTATGGGTGAGGGTGTAGGCGGCGCGGCGAACCTTGTGCAACGTGCCCCGGCCCCTCACCCCTTTTATTTTGGCGCTGTGCAGCGGGGGCCCACCAACCATTAAGGGTTGGGCGCCCCCGATCAGGGCGCGGATTAAGGCCCTAATAAACCGTTGGGTCTATTAGGAAGGAGATCAATCCAATAGGCCTCTGTCAGCTGGCTGCTGGCCCTCTCTAGTCTCTAGTCTCTACGCACACCACCACCACTACCACAACAAAACAAGAGTGTAAAAGTGTCACTCATGACCTCAAAAAAGGCTACAGTAGTATCAAACAAAGCAATTCCCCAAATCACTGAATCGAAAAGAAAAAAAATGAGTGATGCATTCTTCCATCCTAGAAATCAAAGGTATAATTTTACCAATGTAGAGTGCTTGATATTTATTTTTATCTAACTACTACACCAAACTGGAATTGCGCCAGAAATTTCTTTGGTGGCTAAAATATAACCGCCGAGGAAAATGTAGTTTTTTCTTTAAAAAAAGAGAGACACACACCCGTACAGTGAAGTGATAGTAAAAACTGAAAACGATCTCAGGCATAAATATCAAGCTGATGGAGTGCCCTTGCTCCAAAAATAATGTAAAGATGCAGCCTTGGTAAACGAGAAGTCAAAAGGTGACAACTGCCAGAATATGTCTTTGTTCTAGACCTGCCACCAAACCACACGGGAGCGGGCACTACTGCTGCTCAGTGGTACTTGTACGTTGGAGCCAGTTAAGCATCGACAAAACACATTTGCAGCAAGCCCTAAGTACAGTCGATCGATCGTCATCGGCCATCTAGTAACTAGTATTATTACTACTACTATAATCTAGTAAGCATTTCGAATCATCTTCTGAACCCTAAGCCCTCACGTGCTCTCTCTCTCATGCCCTAGCTATGGCCTGCGAGAAAATTCACTGCAAAGCCCTGGAACAAATCACGCTTCCTTCCATGGCCCTGAAGAGTTGAAACTTCCTTCTTTGACTCGGTTTTGATGTTGCATCCTTTGTATGGCCTCGCCGTGACCTCCGTGACTGCTCCGTTAGCGGCATGCCAACGCCGTCCTTCTGGCGCGGCCACAGGGCTCTCGGCGCCCAACTGCCAGGTGGGGCCCGCCCCTTCCCCAACCTCCCGCCAGGGGAGCCCCGGCCCCGTGCCGCACGCCGGCCCCGGCGTCGTCCAGGCGAGCTCGCTCCTGCTTGGCTCGCGCGCGTGCGCCAGAGGACGGGTCGCCGCCGCCGCCCCGGTCAGGAGCCAGCAGGGCGCGCCGGCGGGGGCGGACCAGAGGTGGAGAGCGGTGCAACGCAGCATCTAGGTGCGGCGGAGTTCAAGCGCTTCCTCCTCGAGCCCCGCAACCTCAAGTCACTCCAGGCGCTGCTGCTCTACCACGTCCTCCCCGCGCGCCTCCCCTCTGACTCCTGGCCCACTGCCTCCCACCTCACGCTCTCCGGCCAGGAGGTCGAGCTCGCAGCCGCGGCCGACGGCGCAGCCGGCATGCGCGTCGGCCACGCCGCCGTCACCCGCCCGAACACGGTGCTCCGCCCCGACGGGGTCATCCACGGAATCGAGCGCCTCCTCATGCCGTGCTCCGTGCAGGAGGACTTCAACCGCCGCCGCAGCCTCGCCGCGATCTCGGCCGTGCTGCCCACGGGCGCGCCCGAGGTCAACCCGAGGACACACCGCCTCAAGAAGCCCGCGCCGCAGGTGCCCCCCGGCGCGCCGCCCGTGCTCCCGATCTGGGACGCCATGGCGCCCGGCCCGTCCATCGTGGACGGCAAGGAGAGGGAGAGGGAGAAGAAGGAGAGGCCGGCGGCCGCCGGGGACGCCGAGGTCGGATCGATGGGGCCGCCGGGACGACGCCGGGGCCGCCGCGCGGCACGGGGCCGGGGCTCCCCTGGCGGGAGGTTGGGGAAGGGGCGGGCCCCACCTATCAGTTGGGCACCGAGAGCCCTGTGGCCGCGGTGGATGGACGGTGTTGGCCTGCTAGGTCACGGCGAGGCCATACAAAGGATGCAACATCAAAACCGGGTCAAAGAAGGAAGTTTCGAGGTTGGGGAAGGGGCGGGCCCCACCTATCAGTTGGGCACCGAGAGCCCTGTGGCCGCGGTGGATGGACGGTGTTGGCCTGCTAGGTCACGGCGAGGCCATACAAAGGATGCAACATCAAAACCGGGTCAAAGAAGGAAGTTTTAACTCTTCAGGGCCATAGAATGGAGCTTGATTTGTTGCCTTGCAGGGAATTTCCCCATGGCCTGCCGACGACCACTGTAATTTACTTGCCCAGGCGTGTACTGTCAGTGGATGGCTACAGCCTACAGCTAGGGTTTAATTTGGGGCCGGGCGTGCTTAGTTTACGAGGAGCACTGACAAATCGACCCTGAAGTTGCGGTGTCAGCGTCGGGTTCAAGGAGGAGGAGGAAGGTCAGCAGCTGCTGCTACTGCAGGCGCAGTAAGAAATTACCAGCAGGGCTGTGTTTAGTTCCAAAATTTTTCTCTCCAAACTTCACTACTCACCTATCACATTAAATTTTTTGTCTCCTGCATGAAGCATTAAATATAGATAAATAAAAAAAACTAATTGTATAGTTTTAATGTACACGACGAGACGAATCTTTTGAACCTAATTAGGTCATGGTAGGACAACAATTACCATAAACAAACGAAAAGTACTATAGTGTACTACAGTGTCCAATGTGATATTTTTACTACTGTTTTACGAATCTAAACACAAGCGCAGATCGCCGCCCAGGCCATGAGCTGACGAGCAGGGAGAGAGGGTGGTCATGCCCTGCTGCGTGGACGGACGCGCGCGCGGTTCCCGAGGCGGGCTGCCATTAACTCCATGGAAGACTTCTTTCTATCCAGGCTTGCATGGGAGATCGGAGGGACAAGAAGAGAGATGCCATGGCATGCCATTGCCGTGCGTTGTTCCAAGCATGCGATGCGATGGATGAGTTAAGCACACCGATCGATCGACCGGCCGGCTGCATCCTGTCGTATCCGGGCTGCTTGTTTGTGTTTCCAAGGATGGGATTGGTGATTAGGCGCCTCCTCGACCTCGATAGGTAGCTGCACCCGTGTGTCCTTTTACCGGCTTGCTGGGGGCCGTGTTTTCCAGGCCACACCGCCGTGACATGAATACACGATTGATGATTTTGTTTTCTTTTTTCACCACACTTGTCGATCGGTTTTCGACAGAGGCCACAATGTTGTTTCAGTATCCATCTGTCGGTGAAGAGTTGCACACGAGCTAGCAGTAGTGTAGTGTGCTCCTGTGAAGAAAACACTGACTGATCTATGGGCATGCGCATGGCCGCATGGCTATTGTTTTTCTGAAGACTGAAAGGCAGGCAGCGCCGTGCGTGTTGGAGCAGGATGCAGGAGAGAGAGGCCGCAGCCACACGGGGAAGAGAATGGGAGTACGTGCTTGTTTTCTTGTGTCATTGTAAACGGCGTAGGGTAGCGGAAAGTTCCATTGACCGTAGGGGTAGGGGTGGCATTTCAAGTCGTTCGAGCGCAAAATTTTTTGCATTGAAATCTTACTAATTTGAAGTATTAAATAAAGTCTATTTATAAAACTTTTTGCACAGATGAGTTGTCAATCGCAAGACGAATCTAATGATGCTAATTAATCCATGATTAATCAATAATCAGCGGATGGTTACTGTAGCATCACTGTTGTAAATTATGAATTAAACATACTCATTAGATTCGTCTCGTGATTTACCGTCTATCTATACAAAAAGTTTTATAAATAAATTTCATTTATGGATTTATGCGGTGGGAACGGCCTCAATTCCGCAGCGCCGAGGTGAGGTGACCTCGAGTGATCACACAGCGGCAGCAGCAGCTAGGTAGGGTCGTCAGTTCAGGGGGTCTCGGCTGGCTCTAGGCCTGTTTAGATCCCAATCCGTAAATTCCGTAAACAAAAAAGTCATATCAAATATTTGGACACATACATGAAGTATTAAATGAAGTTTATTTATAAAACTTTTTGTATGAATAGCCTGTAAATCGCAAGACGAATCTAATAATCCTACTTAATCCATGATTTGCAACAGTAATGCTACAGTAACTATCTGCTAATTATGCATTAATTATATATTAATTATCATCGTTAGATTTGTCTCGCAATTTACAACTCATTTGTACAAAAAGTTTAGTAAATAGATTTCATTTAGTATTCAAATTAGCAAGATTCTTTTACAAAAATTTTACATGTAAACAACTAAACACAGGCCTTAGCAGCTCGCCTCAACAACAGTGAAGCCGAAGCTCTCGTGTTGCTGTTGTAAAAAATCGCGGGCGGAGTGTAGTAGTTGAGGCCCTAAACAGTTCCCACCCTGTAAAATGTAAAAACGCAAAATTTTGCAAAGGAATTTTACTAATTTTAAGTACTAAATAAAGTCTATTTACAAAACTTTTTTGCATGGATGGGCTGTAAATCGCGAGACAAATCTAATGAGCCTACTCAATTCATGATTTGTAATAGTGATGCTACAGTAACTATCCTCTAATTATTAATTAATCATGGATTAATTAGGATCATTAGATTCGTCTCGCGATTTACAACTCATCTGTGTAAAAAATTTTGTAAATAAATTTTATTTAGTACTTCAAATTGTCAAGATTCCGTCGCAAATTTTTTTACGTTTACATGTAAAGGAAACTAAACAGGACCTGAGTGTTGCCAAGCGGCAATTCCAATGAACCCAACCAAAAAGTTTCCCATCGCATTCAAGGCTGTGGGTTTTCCTATCCACAGGCAACGCACCATGCATCCACCATCCATCCATCTCCTGCTCCCATAGATCCACACTACTACACTTATACACATACTGCCAGTACACGTACTGTTTCAGTGCCTCTCTCTCCGCCCTCTCCCAGAGATAGAGGGAGAGAGAATGCAGGAGGAAGAACCGGGTGGTGCCGGCCCCTGCTGCTTTGTCTGATGCCCGCCATGAATTTGGAGCAGCAGAGGCGAGTGGCGTAGGAGTATTCAAGTGTCGTAGTACATGTACAACATTCAATGTGCTGTAGGACTAGCTAGAGTACTGCTGACAGGCCGGCCGGCCGCCCGGGTGCGCTTCTGAATACCATGGCATTCTATAGTCCTGACCAGAAGCAAATACAGTAGTGACCGCCTTAAAATCTGCTACTACGACCACGAGCAGGGGCGGAGTCAGAATTTGATCATGGGGAAGCAGTGATTGGGGAGGCCAACGGTCTTGCCGTTGGGGTAAATTTCACTTTTGATAATGGTGCTATAATAGTGCTACGAGATCATTAGGGGGCCAGGCCCCTGCCCGCCCCCCTTGTCTCCGCCCTGACCACGACTGCTAACATATAGTACTATGATACTCCTATAGTATTAATCAACATGTTTCATAAATTTTTGGAGTCTTTGAATAGTGGGAATATAATTTCAGCATTTTTCATCCCATCTTATGCCTGGAGTTTATACGCTGCCACTCCAATTTGAGGTCAATGTTTGCCTTTCATACATTAGGGTTTTTGTTAGAGATTAATTAAGGTTCAAGATTGGGATCGCTTTAGTATGATGTAACTAATTTCTTTGTCTTTTGCATCAAACTTGGACTCCCGGGCTTCGAACTTGGCTGGTGGGCTTCGATTCAGCAGTCGACGGGTCCGATTATATTGAACTCGGATTCAATGGATGCGGCAGCCAACTAAAACAAATTGGAGCTCAATTTCCTTCGTGCAGGCAAAGAACAAGCGTCAAGGAAGAAGGAAGGGTGTTGATTGACTGACAAGCAAGCCCCACAAAACAGTGGCTACACAAGAATGGAGCCATTCTATCCCTCCAACCAAACATCAATATGGAGCCATTCCATTCCTAAAATTAGCATGGAGCCATCCTATTCTACCTCGCTCTCAAACCAAATGCACCTTGGAGTGGCGTGGAAAGGGTTGGGGCGGAGGCGAAGTTAGGTTGTAGTGGAAGGTGCTCCGGTAAGATACCTTCCCATGACAATCATAGTGAAGGTGATTTGCACATGGATCAAGAAGAGAAGATGTATCCGGTGGAGAAACATCAAAAACATACATCAGATTGCCAAATAATGTAATAGCCAAAAATTTGGACGGCGGACTCCAACAAAATTGCTGTGAGTGTCCTGCAAACAACACCCCATCAAAACCTCTAACGATTCAGGGATGCAAGAGGGGGTTCTCTTGCCATGGTGTGTGTACTCCAACTAGAGCCGATGTCACATGAGTGCACACTACTAAAAACGATTTGTAGGGGCATCCTGTTTTTTCTAAGGACGGTTCAAAAGATAACTCGCTTTAACAAATGAAGTGGAGTTACTGTTGTAATTCACCCATATCTGGAAGTGCATTTTCAGAGGCGGGTGTTGGCATCACACAAATGACCACCATTTTTAGGGGCGTGTGACGCCAAAAAAAATCCATTTATAGAAGTGGGTGATGACGTCACCCGCCCATAAAAATAATTTTCAGGGGTGGGATACACTAAAATATACTTGGCATATTTTTCTGTACTGCTCCTAAAAAACATTTTTGTAGTAGTGATTCCTCTGTCCCGTCAGGAATACTTCAATAAAAATCAGGTGGGTGGGGGGCGGGGGGAGCTCCCTCCCCTTCCATTTATATCTTAAAAAGAAAGAACAATTATCAAAAACAAAAAAAACATTCATCTTAGAGTGAAGTTTGAGGTACTGAAAGCAACAGAAGTGATTCTTACCTTTGCCAAAGGTTTGCTAACAAATGGCGCTCAACTTTGCCAAGGATTGGACACGATGCAAAAGAGGGAGAGAAAACATGTATGCAAAACCTGCATGCAGCTACCTAGCTGGAGTTCATCACACTGAAAAGCTGGACATTCTAGCTAGTGGCTGAAGCAAAGTCATGTTTTTGTTGTGCTCCACCCATATATGCATGGATACAAGGAGTTCAAAGGGAAAAGGTTTTCTTGTGACAGAAACCCCAACCAGCTCTATGCATGCTTTGATGAAGCACATACATACCACCTCCTGTGTACTGATCATATTAGCCCAAACCCAAAGAAGTCTGCATGATGAGTAGATAGATGAATGGGCCCTAGCAAGAAAAACATGTGCCAACAACCCAACAGACACACACAACATTTAGCTAGTACTAGCTCCATCAGCTCTCATGCAAAAGGCCTTTTGCTCCTGCAAGCTGCCATGCAATGTAAAAGTGGGGGATTGGAATATCTCTTTACCCCCTACCATTCAAACTGTCATCTCCTTCCATCTCTGTCCTAGAGAGAGAGAGAGAGGGAGTAATGGGTGTGTGAGAGTGTGTCACTGTGTCGCCATGCCCAACAGGGTGTTGCTGCTCAGGTCTACCCCTGCCTTGCATCATTAACTCATCATCCACCTCCCTTCTTTGCCCATCACATTCACATACATCTCTCTCTCTCTCTCTAGTCTCCATTCTGCTTTTACATTTTTACCCTTTGTCTTTCTCTCTCCCCCACTCACTAGAAAAGGGGAGTATCCCGGCCATCCCTCTAGCTCAAGCCTCCACAAGTTGCACAAACAAAGAAACGAGAGGGAAAGGAGAAAGAGAGCGCTCTTTATCACTCTGCAGCAACGAGTGACAGGCCGAGACGACCCCAAGCTCCACAGAGATCAGTGAGATCGATGGAGCTCTTCCCTTCCCAGCCGGATCTCTCCCTCCAGATCGGCCTCCCCACCAGCGCCACGCCCCACGACCACCACCACCACGCCGCCGCCCTCAGCGCCAGGTTCTTCGCCACGGCAGGCGGCAACGGGGTTGGCAACCCGGCGGCCATGGCGCCGTCGCTGCAGCTGGCCATGCCCGTGCCGCTGCCGCTGCCGGTGCAGCTGCCCATGCCCCCCAGTGCCGGCGCTGCCGGCGCGGCAGGCCTGTACTACCACACCGACGCCGCCGCCGCCGTGCTGCGGCCCATCCGCGGCGTGCCGCTGTACCAGCACCCGCACACGCACGCGGTGCCGCCGACGTTCCCGCCGCACGCGGCGGCGGGGCCGTGCTTCTGCGAGCCCTGCCACGTCGCCGCGGGCGCCTGGCGCCGCGCCGGGTGCGGCGCCGGTGCGCGCGTCGCCGGCTTCCCGCCGGCCAAGCGCGCCGCGAGGGCGCCGCGCATGCGCTGGACGTCCACGCTCCACGCGCGCTTCGTCCACGCCGTCGAGCTCCTCGGCGGCCACGAGAGTACGTTCTCCCTTTCTTCCCCTCCCCGTCCATGACTCCATGCCCCTCAAACCCTGTTCCTACCACCTCTCATCTTTGCCCTTATCTCTAGCTCTCTTGAGCTCCTCCATAGCTTCTCCTCTTTGCCAGTTTTTCCAATGGCGTCTCTTCTTGATCCTTTCCTTCTCCTTCCTCCATGACACCTTGCTTGTATGTTTGTGATGATGAACCACCAGGGGCAACGCCAAAGTCAGTTCTTGAGCTCATGGACGTGAAGGATCTCACCCTGGCTCATGTCAAGTCTCACTTGCAGGTAATATAAATCCTCCAGCTTGCAGTTTACTACTCATTTTTTGTTCGATCATGCCGTGCAATCTTGAACACGCTTGATAGGATTATTAACCGTGTGGGTGCGAAAGACTGGAAGGGGTAGAAACAAGTTATTACACAAACACATGCACATATGGGGATCTGTTCTCGCCTTCCTGGGTCTTGGAGTTTTGCTGCCACAGCAGCGCTAGACTGCCTGTTTCTCTGCTCTACCACTACTAGTCTACTGCACAGGGCACACTGCTCGATGCTCTAGTGTGTGTGCAATGCATGCAAGCAGGGGATGCATCAAAGGGGAAGAAAGACACACACACAGCAAAGGGAGAGGGGGCGAGAGGGATGGCCAGATGGGGCTAAAGTCTGAAACAGTTCACGATACAACTCCCTGTATGTAGTCTTTCTTCGTTCCCATGTGTACTGCTGCATCATGCTGGTATTACTTGTAAAACCACGGAAACCTGTGCTCATTAGCTAGGTCAAGTCTTTCAGCTCCCAAGCCTCCCATATATGTAAAAGAGAAGTGCTGGTTTCACATCTAGGCCACCAAGCTATGGCACTCTTCCATACCTAGCGTTATACCACTGGCAACCACAAACATGAATCACACATGTATGATAGTTACTTTAACATTGTCTCTCTGTCTGCCAATGTGAATGGGGTTTCATGCTGCTTTTTTCCTTGTTGCTGGTTTCTGCATCAACCTGTCAATTCAAATCATGCAGTCTGTTCCTGAAAACGCAAATCTTATGATCTGCCAAAGATTCCAGATTTGCAGCACAAGTTGCTTCATATATAGATGATAGCTAACTAGCTAGATGGTGTACATAGATGTGCTATATGCCTGCCTCTAAACTGATCTTTTGCCATGTTGCTCCCTTGCCGCTGCAGATGTACAGGACCGTCAAGAACACCGAAAGGCCGGCAGCTTCGTCAGGTGAATAGTACAAGATTTATGCTTTTATTTTGCTCGCGCGCTTTAGAATCGATGCTAACATGACATGAGTGATGAGCCTGATGCACGCCGCTCCAGCCTTCCGTTTTATTCCATCTTATTCTCAATTATCGACCGGCTACTGATCTTCACCGTCACTTGTGTTTCCATTCCGTATGGCATATCCCAAGTAGGAGTACCTTTGCTAATCTTATGCTTGTCGCCTACTAATTGTCTCCTTTATTTTGCTTGGGTCCTGCAGATCAAGCTGATGGGTTCGAGAACGGGTCGGCCGGCGAGATCTGCGACGACAACTCGCTCGACCTGCACGGCTACGGCGGCGACCGGTCGGAGTCGGCGGCCGCGGCTCGGCATGGAAGGTTAGCTGCCTGTAACGATCATGGGAGCAGCACCGGTGCTCATGGTGCCCTCTGGAATAGCTCCTCAAGGTGCATATACGGTCACTAGTGGCTATAGCTTGTGTATACCTTTTTTTGTGCTTAATCCTATGATAAGTAGTGGTGCTACCACCACTTGTGTGCATCAGAGGAGTAAAAAGAAGTAGGATTAAACATTGGATCAATAACTTTTGCCTGATGTCACCTTGTATACACTGTCAATCATCTCTTGAGCTTGGATTGGGTGCTTTAGTAGCTTTATTAGGTCATGAAAAGGGGGAGGTCTCTTTTACCCACATGCACACTACATCTCCCTTGCTGCTCTCTCCTAAGAATCAGTTCCCAATAAATATGATGAGCTCAGAAAAGTGCCCTACTTCATGGAGACCAGCAAGCCTTTTGACATGGATCTCCCTTGTAGGCATCTGTATGCTTGCCTGCCTCAATTATGGCCTCATTATGTATGCCTGTGGCCTTTTTGTCAGTATAGTGTAGTATGCATGCAGTTCATCATAAAGAATAGCTGCAGTACCAGCATTCTACTATATTTACTAGTATTTAGTGTATAGAATATTTCCTCCAATTGTTTTGGTTTGAAGGTACAAGCAGTATCGAAAATATACATTGCTAATTTTTATTTGGCCTCCTCATTCCTGTTACTGATACAATTAACACTGGTGCCCTAGATTTACAACTACTTCGTACGGTACGGTTACAGTTTTACAGTTATTAGTACAGTGTTACAGTTTGTATAGGCTCTTTTATACACTGTGTACTAGTTACAGTGTTAGAGTTACTTTGACGCATCGGTACTAACCGAGCTCTGTGTCTGTTGGTGACTTTGTACTGTCTACAGGGAGGACTGGACCGGCTTCCCGAGCGAGTCCAACACTGGGAGCATGCATTCTCTCAAGGTAGATGCACACACACACAAGAACACCTAAGATAGCAAATGGTATAAGAGCCTGGAGAATGAGGCCATCTAAACTCATCAACTTAATTTTATTCTGCATGCATTGCCGATCTTTACTGTACAGGAGCAGATGCAGTCCAAGAGCCTGGAGATCCTCTCGGACATGAACTCCTGCGTCTCGGAGACGACGTCCAGCACCAGCGAGCTCAACCTCGAGTTCACCCTGGGGCGGCCGCAGAACCGTCCAAACTGAGACCGGACCACGCCGCATCGATCAAGCTCTCTCTAACCGGAGGTCATCATCATCATCGTCGCCGCCGACAAGGATTAGCTAGCTAGGGGCACGCTTTGCTTGTTCATGGATCAAGTTAAGATGGGTGCATGGTCCCAAAGAGGGGGCATCATCTTTCACTGTTAAAAGGAGGCCATGGACAGGGAGCAGCAAAAAGAGGAGGGAATTAAAGGTAGCAGGGGAGCAGCAGCAGCAGCAGCAGCTAGGGTGGTAGAGATTGATCGCGATCCAAAGCTGCGAGCTCTCTGCGCAGTGTGTAATGGAGTTGTTGTTAGCGTTTAGGACGATCTAATCTGTTAAAGGGGTAGTAGCTTTTTTTGGAGCAGCAATTCGTGCATGAGCTCTCTCTCGCTAGGGGCCGGGAGCCCAAAGGAGAAAAGAAGGCGACCTGTGCTGTTGCTTTCTCCTGCATCAGTCACATGCCAATGTATGATCGAGCTCGATTTGCTCAATTTGTGACGTGCTTAGCTTTAGTTTTGATGAGATAAACTGATCACCTATAGTCTTTGCAATGTTTGCTTACTGCCCCTGAAATTGTCAGAAAAAGCAGCTTCATAGATTCGGTTAAGCTACGTGGTTTGACCAATTCAAACAAAGTTGAGAAGCAAACTTGCTATGATAGATGATTTTCAAACTTCTCCCTTTCAACAAACGTGTACTAGTACCTGTTACCACCAGAACCCATTTGAACTGCTGGTATGTTTGAGTTGCATTTCATTTCCTCTTGTCAGCAATATCATCAAGGAATCGGAGCAAAATGACTCGTCTCTTCAAGACGTCTATCCCATCGCGGCGGAACGTGCATGCTTGATTCAATTTCTCTCCCTCTTCCTTCAATTCTCGTCCCCGTAATCGAAGCGGCCGGCCGGTCTGGTTTCGGGAACCGTGAAGTCGTTGATCTAGCTATGCATGCATTAACACAGCATGATCCTGCTGCTCCGGCATGTGTCCCGTGGTTATCCAATCCAGTTGCGTGGAGTAGTTCGGGATCACTCCACAGCAAGGTTAGTATTAATATAGTCGACCGCTGACTCTAAGGATTCTTGCAGTCTATACACATGTAAGTTCACTTATCTCTCTCTCTCGTAAAGTTTTATACTTGCTCTTACTCCCTCTGCTATAAAATATGTTATTCTTAGCCTTGATCATTTACGGGTTAGGTTTGGATCGGATAAAAAAAACTGTACTTTCGTCGGCCCGAATCCAGCCCCCAGCCTAATCCAACTATGGGCATGAATACTTTGGCATGAGCCCGACCCAACACGGGCCGGGTCGAGGTGGGTTCGGGCCAAACCTAATTTTTTTGTGTACAAAATTCGGGTTGTACTGGTTAGGGTTTTGGGGGAAAAAATTCAGTCAGTACGACCCCAGTTTTGTGTCGGGTCGCGGGTTGAGCCCAACCCACATATTGATCAGGTCAGGTCGGGTCGGATTTTTTCTGAGCCGGTTAGGTTTACCTATTCGGGTGGCTCATGATCAAGCATAGTTATTTTTATCTTTTTTTTCAAGTAAATCCTTTTAAACTTTGACAATAGATGGCAAAAATTATAAAGATTGTCAATATAAAATATCTTGTTTAGATGCGTAAATTTTTAGGTGTAAAGTATTGTAACACTTTCGTTTGTATTTTGTAATTATTATCTCGTCACGGGTTAATTAGGCTAAAAAGAGTCGTCTCGCAAATTATAGATAAACTGTATAATTAGTTATTTTGTTTAGCTACATTTAATACTTCATTCATGCGTGAAATATTTGATGTGACGAAAATTTTTATAAAGTTTGGAAAATTTAAAGGCAAGGACCTGAAGAGGCTGCGGCATGCTACTACCTGCGCACTACAGGATACAGTTACGCTTGACAAGCGACAGCGAGGAAGACCGCGCCTCCGTTCCGTCGTCTTGCTCCGCTGACCGGACGAAACGCGACGCTGGGAGACTGCGGCTGGCTGACAGACACCGCCTCGATCTTCAGAGCTCGGACCAGCAACAGCTCGTGCCGTGCAGCCGTGGGTTTCCAGCCTCCAACGACGCCCGGGTGTGTGCAAATGGAGGTGAAGACGCAGACACGGCTGCGTGCTGGGAGGATCAGATTCAGATGGCTAATAACACTGTCGCTGAATGCCTCTGCAGAGCCCATGCCATGCAACGCAAGAGGTTTGTATTTTGATCTGATCAGGCCGGACATCCCTGTGGCTGTGGCATTAAGGGACTGACTGGTGTGTAGTAGTCTAGTACTATGGACAATTCATGCTCTCTTTTTTTTTTGCGAAGATGGCCAATTCATGCTGGGACTGCATCGAAAATAAAAAAATCATGCCGGGACGATTCTTCCCTCTGGCCTGCTGAACTGTGAATAGAGTAATTCAGGTTTTGTTTAGTTGTCTTTAAAATTTCAAAACTTTATTTAGATTTTCTGTCACATCGAATCTTTCTACATATACATGAAGTATTAAATAAAATTAAATAAAATAACTAATTACATAATTTAACTATAATTTGCAAGAGAAATTTTTTGAACCTAATTAACTCATGACGGGAAAATAATTATTAAATACAAACGAAAATACTACAGTGTTTTTCACCCAAAATTTTATCTGTTTAACAGGGCCTCGGTGCTCTTATTCGAGCCTCGGCAGCTCAACGAGCGAGACAACAATGCATGGGAGGCCAAACCGCATGCATTTTCAGATGACAAGTTGCTTGGGGGGCAGCAGCATCAGCGTTGTATACTCCCATGAGATTGAATGAGCTACGTACGTTACGTTACAGGGAGCGTTGAATCGGCCTTGACCCCAGCACGGTCCTCAATCTCCTTTTGGGTGCCGGCTTCCTGTTCACGTTAGTACTGTCCCTCATCTCAGCTCGCAGAGAGAGAGAGAGAGAGAAGAGAGAGCGCGCGCGCAGTGAAGTGGCGAGGCGAGCTAGGCCAGAGCCAGAGGCAGAGCAGGGGAGAGGAAGGTCTGAGCTGCATGGGGAAGGAGCAGAGACCGCTGCGGCCACGGCACTACAGCAAAAGACGACAGGCGCGGAGGAGAGGAGAGAGGAGAGAGGAGAGAGGAGCGACTAGCGAGACGGCCGGGCCGGAGCGGACGGCGATGAGAGAGAAACAAGGGAGGAAAGCGAGGATTGATGGGTCATCTCGGCGTAGGGCCTCCATGAACAGTGCTTCGTCTGACTCTGTCCGGACCCAGGGCCGTCGGCTGTCCTCCTCGCCTAGTCCGGGACCTGCCGTCCGCTCGCTGCGCCGGGCAGAGTCCCAACTGCCCCCTGCACGGCTACATGAATGAGGAGAGCGGCAGGGCTGGTAGCTAGCTTCACTGTAGGAGCAGGGCAGCCGAGCAGGACACGAAGGATGTAACTAGTGGCTAGCTTGGTACTGTAGGATGCCACCATATCATGAGGTAATCATTCTCAAATTATTGAGAGAATGGGGATGGACTGATCGAGTACACTGCGGGGTACTCCAGTTAAAAAGTTTTCTTTTTCCAAAAAACCGTAACTTCAACTATTAAAAAAAATTGTAACTTCTTCGCATCGTATTTAATAGGTCTCAGCATTACACTAATTGTTTATTTTAGACCAGTCTCAATGGAAATTTTATGGAGAATTTTATAACATTAAATATTAAGACCAGGCTAATGTAATTAGGCCCGCCGTACGGCTGCTCCTTTTAGAAAAAATCACTGATTACGGTTTTCTATTTTTGCAATCTTCCCACTTCGAAAAAATGTCGCAGTTTCAATACCGAGTGTCCAAATCAAAATCCGATTACACAGTTGCACTCGTTTCAACAAGAGCTTCGAAACAAGATCCCACACCACTATGTATCAAAAATATTTTTTTCGTTTAAGAAAATGCTTTTTGGTGTATTCTACTTTGCTTATGAATTTTGGAAAAGTTGCCCATCATTTTACAAAATATTGCTTGACTCGTCTCCGTCTAGTTAAGTGGATATTGATGTTGATGTTTAGAAGATAATTGGATGGTGTGATTAGAGGATGATGGCAAACAATTGTGTTGGGGTAGGTGGATGTGTTATTGCATGATCAGTGATAGGTAACTTTAGCAAGTCAATTGAGCAATTTTACTAATTTGTGTTGGCATTTTCCTAATCTATGTAAGCAATTTATGTGTATTTAAAAAATATTGTTAAAACATATGCAAGTAACGACTTGTTTTGAAGGTCTTTTCAAAAGAAATACAGCTGCATAATTAAAATTTTAATTTGACGGATATTTCAAAAACTACAACTATTTTAAGAGAGAGCAATAGAAACAAAAATACTTCTCCATGAACCGCTCCATATATATGCATGCGGCCATGTAATCAAGTTAAAATACTACCGGACAGTAAGAAGTCTTTACTTAAATATTATCAAATATGGCAAGAAGAGAGAAGAATGGAGTTTCATGAGGATCTGTGGAGAGTTTCATCGTCATAAAACTCATCTAACACAATTATATATTTCTCAGTCTAATGTCAACGTCGGCAAAGGGGGCTAATTAAAAATCCGTCCACATGGAGTCACTTGAATGGAATCCGAGGAACGGAGGAAGTGAAGCGGATGGCCCATTCGTTTGTTGTTGGTGGGGGATTTCTAGCCCATGGGCTGACGTTGACTGTTGGGAGCATAGCCCACACAACTAACTACAGGTTGATGAGGAGCTTTGTGTACGTACGGGCTTCGATTGAGTCAAGTCGACACGGTACCAGACTTGGCCCGTGGACTGGATGGATCCGAAACCCCCTCTCCACATGGGCCGTGGGCCTGATGATGAGTGATGACATTTACATGCGAGGACAGCAAGCCCACCAGTGCTCCCACCGAAGATGAGGAGGACTTTGGATTCGAGGTGGGCCATGTGGCGGTCCGGGCTAGTTTCCAAAGCTGCCGGGCCCGCTATCAGCCAACGGTCAGTTACCGAGTTTCGTCTCGTCGATCTTGTGATCTTGTCCAGTCCAGCAAGCGACAACACGCGGCGCTGTGCATCCTGGAATTTCCTGGGTGGCCGCCGCTCACGGGGAGCAGAGCGAGCTGATCGGCGAGGTCGCCGCCGGCAGCCACGAGGAACAGGTGAGCGCGAGCCAGATCTACGCACAGGCAGAGATAGAAGCATAGAGCCAGACGGCGTACGGCGGCGTCCGTCCGTTGTCGCTGGCTGGCTGGCCCACAACTCCAGAAGGACGTACGTACGAATCACGGCCCTGCCCGGTGCCGACGAGCAACGGACGGGGAATCCCGGCCCCCCAGGGATTTCCTTGTTTTTAATTCCGAGCTGAGTGAGAGTCAACAGAGAGGGGAGAGGCAATGCCGCCGCGGCTCGTTGCTTGGATCGTCAGGAACCCTACCAACCAAGCAGCAGGCAGCCTGCCGGGCCGGGAGTCCGGCCGGGACCGGCGACGATTGCGATCTTGAAACGGAGGCGGCGGCCAGGTAATACATGATGACTGTAAAAAGGGGGATCGATCGATCGATCCCCACGCGGCCGCAGCGGGACAACGACATGCGGTACGCGCCCCCGCGGCCGCTTTTATCGACGCCGCAGGGAAAGGCAGCATAGCAGGCATGTGGATCCGGTCGGCCTGGGGCCTGTCCTCCTCGATCTATATACTTTGGCCGTAACCTCGGCGGTAAGAACAAGCGAGCAGCGAGCCTCCTGACGATGGCGATCGCTCTCCGTTCGGACGTTCCTGTAGCTAGCACAGCACAGGCAGGCAATCATGGACCCTGTTAGCGACACTGGGCTCCCATCCCCTCTCCTCGTGGGCCCTGTTGGGGGACAACAGCCTGGCTCGATCTAGCCGGGGCCCAGCTATGCCGCTACAATTGGCCCAACAGACCCAGCGACCAACGTTCCCCTGCGCCGAGCTCGTCCGCCCGCCCTCCGTCTTCCACGCCGAGTCGCCATCTATCATCTTATTATTATTTGACCACAAAACAGAGCTCTCACATTCGCTCTCAAGGCATAGAAATTCTCATGTTAATTGAAGAAAAATAGAAAAATAAAAATTATCCACCACTACCATTACGATAAAAATTAGCCTAAAATACCCCTGTGCCTGATTAAAAATCACACACCAATCCCATTATTAAAAATTAAATATAAAATAAAAATTAGCCTAAATACCCTTGTGCCTAATTAAAAATCACCCACCAATGCCATTATGAAAAATTAAATATAAAATATCATTTAGCTATGTATCAGTTACAAATATATACTATTAATAAAAACTAAAGCTAACAACAATCAATCAAAATAAAAAGAAAATAAAAATAATTATCTGCATAATATTATTAAAGCTCAACAAGTCAAATTGTTATTATAGGTAGATCATAGTTGAATTGTTTTAATCAACAATAAGACATAATTTACGATAATGAACAGGATGATGTATATATGGTAAAAAAATAGTATAACCTATACAACGACATGTAAATTTTTTAATTTTCAATACTAGCCGCGCAAATGCGCAGGCTATACGCCTGGTCATGATGGAACGGGCCGCCGGGGGAACGCGTCGCCGTGCCGGCGCCCGCAGCACTGTGCGAGCACGGGTTGGGCAGAGAGATGGATCACCCAGTTCTTGCCGCTGATACGTACTGCCTACTGCGTGTGCGTGACTGCAGGGGCGGAGGACCTGTTATGGCGAGCTATGGCGCTCGCCATACCTTGTTTGGCGCGGACACCCCTGCAAATAGCTGGTCCCCGCTTCCAAGCTGGCGTCCGCCCGCCATGGATTGGCCGACGAGGTCCTGGAGATAGATTCAAGGCTGCAAAAAACGATTCGATGAAGAAGAGAGGCAGCAGGATAGTGGGCCGTGGGCTCAGTGATTGCTTGTCTTATTTCGGCTTCTATTCTTGCAGCCCATGTAAACTTGTGGGTCTGCTTGGCGGTTGGGGCCGCAAGCCGGCGTGTGAGTGTGCTGCTAGCCTTCAAGTTCGACATGAGAAAAGATGAGCAGCGCAGCCATCCTCTGTCCGCCGATGACGCAGCAGCACGCACATACGTGCCCCATACATTAGCACATTCACACCCCTAATCTCATGACTCTTTTAATCTTATTTAGTATTCCCTCCGGTCTTAAATATAAGTCGCGTTTGAATTTTTTCAAAACTTTGATCATTCGTCTTATTCAAAAAATGTATTCAAACACATAAAAAGTCATGCTCAAACTAACCTTAGTGATAAACCAATTCACAACAAAATAAATGATAACTTGTAAAAAATTTTAAATAAGACGAATGATTAGAGTTTTGAAAAAAAAGTCAACCACGACTTATATTTAAGACCGGAAGTAGTACTTTATTGCTTTAGTTATTAAATTGTTATTGATTGGCTGGTTAATTTAGCAAGCACGGCAATTTCACATTTATCGGATCACATCTTGCATTTACATGTGTATAGGTGTTTTTGTTTAAATCTTACTTTGTTGATTTAAGTTTTCAATTTCGCCATACCTCGATTTTCATCCGTCCTCCGCCACTGCGTGACTGTGTGCATGTACATGCTGCTGCATATGAGTAGTGCACGGGATCGATCTATCTTTGCTGCCAAGGCTTTCCCTCAATAATGCGCGTATGATGACGCCGATCGCCATGAGCGTCCTGTGCGTGCTTCCAATCTGCCATGGCGTCCCCAAATGCGTGCGCGGCGGCGGCGGCACGGGACGCCGGGACGGGCAGAAGTAGAGGCCAAGTTCGGCAACCCCCAGAACAAAAGCAGCGGCCGCGGGCTTTCCCAATCCCGACGGGATCGGAAAAGGGTGTGGTGGCTTCGGAGTTGGGTACGTGCCTACTGCCTTTGCCTATGATCAGTGCGTGCCTTGCCTTGTCGGTGCAGCAAGTCGCCATCATTGGCGGCACCATCCATCGTAACGGAATGGAATCCATGACGACTAAACGCCCCCCCCCCCCCCCCCCCCCCCCCCCGAGTCTATGCTGTCCTTGTTGAGACATTGATCCAACAAAAGCGACGCCCGTGGGCCGTGGCCGGGGGGTGGGCAGAGGACCCCCGTGGCTGGCACCCATCCACCCCCCGCTCTCCAGGCCAGGCAGCAGCAGCATGCCTCGCCTCGCCAGTCGTCTCGTGTCGGCAGGGATGCAAATGCTACTGCCGCAGGCAGGGGCCCTACCCACCAACCTCTCCAAGACCGGCGAGCAGAGGAGAACCAGCAGCAGCAAGGGCACCGGGGCACGTTCGCATGCACGCGGTGTACGGTGCTCTGCTCTCCTCGTCGCCGATCCACCGCCACCGCCACGTTCGGAAGCCTCTCGAGTCAAGCCCCTGCCCCTAGCACGAGGTAGATAGATTCCGCCACCTGCCCTCGCTCACAAGTCATCACAGACCCACCACACGCCGCTCATCTGCGGCAGTCACATGGCTTTCCTTTCCCCCGGGGTAGGCATCACCACCAGCTCGATCGATCTATCGCAAGGTCAAAACCCACACCCACGGGGTAGGAGCAGGAGCAAGGGCCAAGAGCTCTCAGCTCGAGAGATTCTCCAGCCAGCCGCTGAGACCGCTGGACATGACAAAGGACACCAACAACACTACACCCGGCTAGCCAGCAACCAGCTCATTCACCATTGACTACTACTACTTGACTAGTACTAATCACACTCGCAAGCCATCAGATTAAATCAGCAGGGTATCAATCAATTAATTAATCAATAAACAGTGTACAACAATACAACAGGTAGAGATGGCAGGTGTAACACGCAGAAAACTGCGGACGGTCCGCTAGGGATCGGCGGACGGTCCGCCAGAGTAACGCCTAGATATTTAGCTGGATGTGGGTCCGGTCGTCATCTCCTCCTTCCTCATTCCCACCTCGACCAGAGACGAGCGGAAAACGTCCGCTCGCGCCGCCGTCGCCTCCTTCCGTCGATCTCCCTCCTCCGGCCACCATACTTCGATTCCTTGCGCGAGCATCTTCCCCAGCACCTCCTCCACCTTCCCCAACCCCTAGCCCAGCTTCTCCCCGGCCGGAATCGCCACGCCACCGCCGGTCACCATTGGAGCCGCTTGAAGCTTTGCTCCACCGTCGATCCGCTTCTCCGGTCGTCCTTTGCCCGAACCGACCGCGGGAATGGATTCGTGGTGAGTTACTTGTGCTCCCCGGCCCTTTTTTCCCCTTCCATTGTGCTCCGCCGGCACCGGTGAACGGCCGCCGCCACCGCCGCCGCGCTTGCTGCCGCCTGTAGCGCGGTGTCAAAGATATGAACTGCGGACGGTCCGCCTAGGACGGCCGGACAGTCCGCAGGTCAAGTTAGAAGTTGTCCAGAGATGATGTTGTCTCTGATGTTTTCGTAGAATTGAGCTGCGGACGGTCCGCTATTGGAGAGCGGACAGTCCGCCGTAGAGATCAAAATTTGTCCAGAGACGATGTTGTCTCTGGTGGGGTTCGCAGGGTTGAACTGCGGACGGTCCGCCGTATAGATTGAAATTTGTCCAGAAAGGTAGTTGGTTCTTGTGGGTCGGTAGAGTTGTACTGCGGACGGCCCGCCACTTGGGCGCAGACAGTCCGCAGGGCATTCCAGTTGAAGTATAGTAGTTGCATTATTGAGCTGCACTCAATTATTTCATATGCATTCGTGTAGCATCCGCCGTTGAGGACGTCGTGTTCGAGGTGATTGCGGCACCGCAGGAGCAGAAGGAGCAAGCCCAGGAGGAGAGGCGTGAGAACCCGGCCCAAGGCCCGTCTAACTCTAGCTCTGAGCAGCAGCCCGAAGACAAGCCCCGGTGCACGTCCTATTAATTTAAATTATGACACCTATATATGTATTTATTACTTGTGCACTATGTTTATGAGTTATTTGAAACTCTAGTTGCATGAACCCTAGGTTTCCTTGAGTTATAATAGTATGTATAGGACGATAGAGATGCTATGCTAGATAGGGTTCGGTAGAAGTCGAGTAACTTTTGGTTACTCGCGAGATATATGATAGTTTTATGATTCCATATATGAGTTACTCATCTTGGGATGAAAGTCTTGGAATGAAAGAAAGAATAGAATTTGAGACCGGGCGGGAGAGGTGTAGTTCCGCCTGTGTCGGTTAAGGATCGTACCGTTGTCGGCCCTGCTGATCATGTTTGAAATGTACTAACCGCATGTCGGGAGTAGGAGATAGTCGAAACCGGTAAGCCGAGAACTGCCTCACCTCAAAAGTACAGGACTCCATCTCACCTCCTGGGGTAGTCGAGTAGTCGCGGAGAAATGGTTATGCATATGTTTACTTTTGGTGGTCTCACATTGAGCTCGGCTGACCATATGATGGTGGGGCGGTCCTGTAGTTCGAGGCGGGGAGGCGAAAGGTCGGTGCGTGGGGTCCGACGGGGCTTTTGCGTGCTCTATTGGTTAGGTCCACCTTGCAAGGTTAAATCGAATCGATTCGCCGTCGGTCGCTCTCGGACATGGGCACCTTGATCACCGAGTCGCAGCGTAGTAATATGAGATGGAACATGGATTATTTATATGTATGTTGTTTCTACTTTGATTTGTGCTTAATGTTCCACCATGTTTGATCTAGAGGGTTTAGGCAACTATTAGATCATGGTTAATCTATATAGAACCTGGAGCAAAAATCTTGAAAATAAGTATCCACTTTTAGATGTTTTTCTGCAAAATAAACCACCAGCCAAATGCTTTGCATGTCTAGATATGTGGGCTAAGTTATACCCACTGGTCGGGTAAGTCTTGCTGAGTATTAGTTGCTCAGGGTTTGTTGTTTACCCTATTTCAGGTTTAGGAGCTAACTAGGTTTCAGATCGGTGGGCTCGATGTGGCGTCTTGTCTTCACGTCTCGGTAGTCCTCGACTTATTTCGTTTGATTTATTATTCTCTAGTAAAAATGCTCTGTAAGTTAGTTTTTCTTCCACTGCTATCTTTCTTTTGTACTCCCTCCATTCAGTTTTGATAGATATATTTTCATATGACACAATGACCAAGGGCATCACAAGTGTGCTTATCAATCTAATAAATGTCACAGACTTTTTTGTTGGTCCTCCAATGTTTTAACTAGGAACTCCTTGTAACTAGTGCTATTTATTGCCAATACCCATGCTAATAGTAAATATAGCTATCATTTTTGAACATTTAAGTTTTTGAAATATAGCTATCAAAAGTGAATAGAGGGAGTATATTTTAAAATTTAAAGCTGTTTTGTAAAAGTCTTAATTTTATTTGTTATTTTTGTAAGATTGTATCATGCTGGTACTTTCTGCGCTCGTCTTCGTGCGAGACTTTTGGTCGGCATGTGGGTTAGAAACAGCCTGCCAAGTTACACTTAATTAAATTAATACATCAAATGATGGCGCATTAGCTTAATTAAGCATTTTAACTCGGCGGTTCTATCACAGCAGTTACAAGGTTTTGGTAGGGAGTCCGGCCGGGACACACAGCTAGCACACCACGGGCACACTTTAATCTGCAAGAATGGAATTAAATTTATTGTGTTCCATATACTAAAAGAATACCACCCCAACCAGAGCCGGGGGCCCTACACAACCCTCCTCCCCCCTCCCACTGTGTGTGACTCGGACTCCACTCACTCCAGTAGCATGTACAGTACAGACACCGGCACCCCGGCCCCACTCACCCTCAAGCTCGCTCATCTCATCTCATCTCACACCCCCTCCTCACTTACAGGTGACGATGATCCTCTTCCTCTTCCTCTTGGCGTAATGTATATATAGTAGTAGGTACATGATTAATTACCACGGGTACGGTAATTAATAATCGAAAAAAAAGAACTAAATCAAATCAACACCATCTTTCAATTTCTGGACAAAACTAGAAAGAAAAAAAAAGAAGAAATCAAATTGTGGTGGCGGGTACGTCGTCGGTCGCATGTTGTACGTAGCAGTCTAGCTTCACCAGCAGCAGCAGAAGCAGCAGCAGAACGGAACGGAATGGACTGGAACGGAACGGAACGTACTCTTCTCTTCACGGTGGTCGGTCTGGTCGATGAATCAATGTTGGGGGCCTGGTATGTATGTGCTCGACGCATCCCTCCTACGGCCAGACCGTGAAGTGCAGGCTGTTGCCGGCGTGGTGGTGGGAGGAGTGCCTGCCGCCGTGAGCGCCGTGCTTGCCGCCGGGCCCGTGGATGTGGGGGATGTTGATGTAGAGCACGGCGGTGATGACGAAGGTGAAGGCCCACCAGACGAGCACCACCACGGGGGTCTTGCCGTGCCTCCCCAGGAGGCCCTTGGCGAAGGGGTAGAGGTGGAAGAGCACCCAAAAGTTGAAGAAGACGCCGCCGGCCACCTTGAGCCAGTGCGTCCACTCGCCGTCGAGCACCTTGGCGAAGGCCACCGCGGAGCCGATGATGTTGACGAGGATGATGATGATGGGCGTGACCATCAGCCACGTCCACCGCACCACGTACAGGTCCGCGTAGGGGTCCTTCTTCTCGTCGCCCGCCGGCTGCTTGGACGTGAGCTTGAACGAGATGTCCCGCCGGAACACCACCTTCACCACCACCTGGCACACGGCGGCGAGGTACGCCGAGCAGCTGGCCGTCATCCAGAACTGCCCGTTCCGGAACCACTCGAACACGGTGACGCCCGCCCACTTGACCTCCAGCACGGCCAGGATCAGCAGCGTCCCCAGCACGATGGCCAGGTACACGTAGAACATGGTGGTGGGGCGCTGCACGATGAAGTGGCCCGTGACGAAGGACAGCGCCGGCACGGTGGTGTAGAAGATGAGGAAGATGGCCGTGAAGGGGTAGGTGGTGATGTTGATGTAGGCCACGCGCTGCAGCGGGTGCAGGAAGGTGCTCCCCAACAGCGGGTTGTTCCGGGAGAAGAAGATCTCGAGGGAGCCCGTGGACCAGCGGAGCACCTGGTAGAGGCGCTCCGTCAGGTTGATGGGGGCGGTGCCGATGAAGGCGTGCGGGTAGATGGAGCAGTAGCGGGAGCGCCACCCCTTGATGTGCATCCGGTACCCCGTCACCACGTCCTCCGTCACCGTGCCGTACACCCACCCGATGTTGCTGCCCCACCCGGTCTTCTTCTCGTACGCCGCGGTGGTCACCGCCACGGCCTCGGAGATGGTGGCCTCGTCGGCCACGACGGCGGCGGCGGCGGCGAACGGCGACGGGTGCGACGCGCGCGGGATGGAGTCGACGAACGCCTCCGACTTGCCGTACGCCTTCCGGGGCAGCGGGAGGAAGCCGTGCTTGCCCTTGGCGACGGCGGCCTTGGTGGTCATCTCGAGGCCGGGCTTCTCGTACCTGGCCTTGGCGAACATCCCGCCCAGCGACGGGAAGCAGGGCCCGCCGACGTTGATCCGCGGCGGGTCGAAGCCGTAGAGCGTGACGCGGCGGAAGAGGCAGCCGGTGCCGACGTAGATGGGGCCCTGCATGCCGTCGAGCGCGCGGAGCGTGCCGTCGAAGAAGATGCGGTTGTGGTTGGCGTACAGGTCGGTGGGGTCGACGCCCTCGAAGCGCTGCGGGAACTGGACGAAGGCCACGGTGTCGCTGTCGCGGCCGAGCATGAAGCAGATGCCGGCGCGCAGCGCCTGGGAGTTGTTGATGTAGTGGTCGCAGTCGAGGTTGAGGATGAAGGGCGAGTTGGTGAGCACGGCGGAGCAGCGGGTGAGGGCATTCATGGCGCCGGCCTTCTTCTCGTGGTTGAAGCCCGGGCGCTTCTCGCGGGACACGTACACCAGCATCGGCAGCCGCACGTCCACCATGCTGAAGTCCAGCGGGTTGTCCGCGCTCGCCGGCGGGCCGAACTGCCGGCTGTGGCTCGGGTGGTTCACCAGCACCTGCATGATCCATCCATGGAGAACACGTACGTTAGAAATCAGTGAGCTCAGAATTTACCACCACAAGTATTTACTACTACTGCTAGTTACTGCTTTAGTTATTACAGTGGGTAATTAGTTACAGAGGTTAATAATCATGCATGGTAAATCATTATGATGAGGGTAAATGGAGTAGCAGCAGTAACTTTGGCACGGTGGTAAATGTCAATGTTGAAGTGTCAAGTGGGGATTAAAGTTAAACTTAAGTTAATCAGTAGTAGAGGCCCTAGAGGGGAGGCGGGAAGCAATGATTGAGGGCGGCCGAGAAAAGGCTGGCTAATTGAATTGTGGATTTAAATGCGATGCTGTATGGATGTCGGGGAGGAGGCGAGGAAAGGCCCACCCCAACCACCCGCCTCACGATCGAATCAATGGGGCTTTAGCTGGATGGCCCTGTCCGGGTCCGGCCACTCAATAGCGGCGCCGGAATCAGTGCGCGAGCGGTGGTTGCGCCCTTGACCATCACTCACCCTTGTCCATTTCCACCATCCCGTCGGAAAATCACCCCCCATCTACTAACAGATGATCTCTGCCTCCTCCACGTTTTTTGCGATGCCATGCCATGCGATGCTTGAATAATGTCGACGAGTAGAGAGCTAGGAGCAACTTGAAAGAGAAATTAAAGCAGCAAACGAAGAAAAGAAGACCTGCACGATGCCGGCGTGGTCGCCCTTGCGGTGGTTCTCCGAGGGCTCGACCCAGGTGCCCTCCCACTGGGTGCCGTCGGCCATCCAGGTGGCGCGCGGCTCGCCGTCCTTGAGCCCCCTGGCGGCGTTGTGCGCGTCGGAGCGCTGCTTGATGTCGTGCTCGAGGCCGTTGATCCGGGCCTTGAACTCGTCGTACTCCTTGCGGACGCGGCGGCGGTCGTTGACGAAGTCCTCCTGGGAGCGCCCCATGTAGGGGTGGGACTTGAGCTCGAAGTAGCTCTCGGGCCCGCGGGGCTCGATCCCGTGCTTCCGGCAGAAGGGCACCCAGACGGTGGCGAACTTGGCGGCCTCCGCCATGGCCTCGTAGGTGAGCAGCATCCCCGAGTCGTCGGAGAGGTAGCAGGTGTTGCGCTCCACGGGGTAGTCGGCGGCCAGGATGGAGAGCACCGAGTTGGCCGTGCTCAGGATGGGCTCCTTGAAGGGGTCCGCCGTGGTGACGAAGATGTCCAGCCCCGGCAGCCGGGAGGTGCCGTCCGCGCGGTCGAACCGCTGCCGGAGCACCGCCAGGTCGGGCACCCGGTTGATGGGGTTCAGCTTGGGCAGCTGGTCCAGCAGCCACGAGAAGCCGAACCAGAACTCGCCGGCGATGGAGGTCACCCACAGCCACATCGCGTCCGGGTTCCGGTGCGAGATGCGCCAGATCACGAACAGCGTGAACGCGATCAGCCGCACGAAGATGAGCACCCTGCGCATTCCATCCATCCATCAGGAATTCATCAACAACATTTTTTTAAGAAAAAGTTACTAGTACTACTAGTAATTACTAAACTCAGAGCAGTTTGAGGTAAAGATTTTGTAAGAAATTTACTGCAATCATCATATCATCGACCTGCTTGCTGCTGCTAATCAAAATCATGGTGGGCAGCTAAACAAAGTTCTACTGCTACTGGGGATTCTGATTGGAGTGCTCGCACGCACGAACGACGCCGGGGCTAGCTGCGCAATAATTTGTGCCGCCCGGAACATGCGTCATGTTCTCATGTTGGGTCTATGGCTCGGCGAGCCTGCCCGTCCGTGGAACAAGCAGAGCACCGACACGCTGTGTGCGTGCGCGGCCGCCCACCACCCATGACCCACCCACACGCCGCGGCGCGGCACGCCACGGCGGGCGAGAGAGGCAGCCCCAGCCCAATCATGTGACAGCGAAGGTGGGGTGGCGGGGTGGCGCGGCGCGGGTGGCAGCCAGTCAATGCGCGTGAGCTGGCACGAGGGGCAGCAGCCACCGACATGCGGGACGGAGGCCGTCCCCACCGGGTGGAAGGTGGGGCCCGCCGCGGTGAAAGCGCCCGCAGCCAGGCAGGCAGGCAAAGGCAAAGCATCCACCTCGCGGAGGCCCCAGGAAGGGGGCAAAGGCGCATAGATTTGCCCTGCCCTGCCCCCAGGAATAACGGTTTTTTTTCTCCTTTTCTTTTCCATTTTTTTCCTTATGGAAAGAACAAGCTTCTTTTGTTCGCACTCGGGGGGGGGGGGGGGTCCTCCACCTACAAGGCTCCTACAGTAATGGCTTTCCCGCCATGGTCCACCTGGAATAATTCTTGGTGCTCCACGGCGGAGAAGAAGGCTTGCGAGTTACGCCCCGGCCGGGTAGGTATCCCAACACCATGTGAGGGTGTGTGCGCAAGGCCGCTGTTACAGGGTGGAGTGGTGGACTTGGGGAAAGACTGTCAACGCGCCACGACTGTCTGGGCGTGTGTGTGTGTGTGTGGAGCTAGCACCACTGCCTCTTTCTGCATCTTTTCTCCCTGCTTCTCCCCCCTAAAGCTTCCCCGTGCTTTTCCGAGACGTGGTGGTCCTTTTCCCTGGATGCCCAAAACTCGCCAAAGCTAGGCAGCGGCCGGCACTCGATTAGATTAGATTGGCCTCTAGAAGAATCCAATCCGGGCGTAGCCAAGGCTGCCTGCAACTGGAACGCCCCCAGCACCACCATCTCCCCCCCGCTTTCTGTTTTTCCACAAACATCCTCCACGAGACCACATATAGCTCGCCCTTTTCACCCCATCGCAAGTCACAACTCAAAAGGGGTAGAGAAACGGAAGGGGTTTAGCAGTGGAGGCACTTTGTAATTATTGCCCAAACTTTGCCACTAACTAATCAGTGCTAAGTGCTAACTGGTCTTTACCGGAATCCGGAGGCTTTTAATGATGCTTCCTTGGGCTCACATGCAAGCCGCATGCCCCTCTCTTCATCTCCCTCTCTCTCTGCTCAAGCCACAAGGTCATTGATTTCATCACCCACCTCGGATTCCCGCTGCGGGTAAGAACCCGGGCCAGTCAGACAGGCCCAACCCACACCATGGCGCCCGCCAATCGCTAGCTTCCCTCGCCCACCCCAAAGCGGGTAAAAATTTATGAGCCGCCAGGGCGCGGGCCCACCCGCCAGTCCCAAGGAAGGGCAGCCAACGGATTAAACTCCCGCCCCACCCCCTCGGCGCCCCCCGGCCCCACGCGGCAGCGGGCCACCCGCGCGGGTGCCGACAGCCAACGGGGGGACGCGGTTGCCCCGGTGGGCCCGGCGCCACCCAGATGAGCCGAGGCAGAGCCAACCGGGGGGGCGCCGTACCGCCACCCCCTGCCCAACTGTAACGTGCACCTGTCTCGTGGAGTGAGCGATGTGCCGTGTCGGGGGCATTATTGAAAGTTACTAACCGGGTGCTTAGCTTTAAATTACAGTGGCTAATTTACTGCAACCTAGGAGGAGGACTAGTTTAACGCCGGCCAGGTTGGGAGACCAGCTTGCTGTCTGGCTCCGGGAGGAGTTTTCTGACGGTGTGGTTAACAGATACTAGATTCTCTGCCGCCGGCCGGCGAAGCCAGACGGAGTCCGGCCGCCGGCGCTCAATGCAGCAGAGTGTCTGTGCCGGCGAGCAAGTGAGTGAGCTTGGGTGCCGGCGAGCAAGTGAGTGGCGGAGTGGGGAATGAAGAAGAGGAGGGCGACGGCGGAGGGGGGGTTTCCGTACCTGTAGGGGTGGAGGAGGACGCCCTTGATCTTCTCGGTGCGGAAGACGGCGCGGTCCTCGATGGCGACGCCGTCGTCGGCGTCGGCGGAGAGGTCGTCGCTGAGGTCGACGGCGACCCAGCTCTCGTCGTTGACGGCGCCGATCTGGCCGTCGGTGGCGGCCACCGCCGCGCGGTCCATGTCGGCGGAGGACGCCGCGGAGGCCACCGCCGCCGCGCCCGCGCACGCGCACACGGGGAACCCGCCGCACGCGCACCCGTGCTCGCCGTTCCGCCGGGCGTCTCCGCCGCCGCCGGGCGCCATAATGCCCGCCGCGCGCGCCCCGGTTCCCGCTGCCGCCTGCGTGCCGCGGCGGCTAGCTTCCTGTCTCTCTCGAGGACAGGCAAGAGAGAAGAGGCCGGCCGGCGGGGGAGGAAGTGGGAACCGACCGGGAATGGGGAGCGAGCAGGCGACCTGCTGCTGCGTGCTAGCTCTGTGCTCTGGGAAGGTGGTGGTGGTGGTAGCAGGAGGAGGGAGGGGAGAGAGGAGCTCTCCCGCCGCTTCTCTAGGGAGAGGAGAGGTGTTGTGGGAGAGGCCGAGTAAAGTACGTGGGGGATATATAGAAATTATGGGCCGAAGGGGGGGAGTGTCGGTCGGACCTGCGAGCCAAGCCTAGCTAGCTCACCCCGCTCTGTATTTTTGTACGCGTCTTTGCACGTCTCTCTCTCTCTTCACCTGTAGTGTGTGTGTACTCACTCAGCTCTGTCACTACGTGTGTGTGTGTGTGTGTGAGAGAGAGAGAGAGAGAGAGAGAGAGAGAGAGAGAGAGAGAGAGAGAGAGAGAGTTGGGGATGGACGGATGGAGTGCGTGGTGAACTATGGCAAGCAATGCAAGCTCCCCTTGATTTATAGTAATCAGGGACCCCGGCGGGGGGCAACTGTCTGTCTGTGTCTCTGCGAGCTGACGGTGTCTCGGACGGAAGGTGAGCTGGGTACATGCAGGTGGCAGGCAGGCATTTGCAAGCTATGCAGAGTGAGAGAGAAGAAGAAGGAAGAAGAGCTAGCTAGGCTAGGCGCCATGAGAGGCCCATATGGGGGGGCACCTACCATACTACACCAACCAGCCTGCTTCCGCTAATATTCCGTGTTAGCAGCTCACACCCCCCATGTGATCCCCCCCGCATAAACTACGTCGCGCAAAGTATTTCCCTCTTGGCGCGGCCTCCTTTCCATATGATCGATCGGCGCAAGATATGCTAGCGATTTTCCCTCCCCTCCTCGCCGGGCCGCATAATTAAGCTACTACTAATAATAATCGGGGCCGGACGGATGGGGGAATAGAATAAAGCGACGGTAATGATTAGTTTGTTTCCCATATATATATACTATATATAACAAATATATTAATTATATGTGCATATACAGTGAGATGAGATGAGATGTGCAGGTTCCCTCTCCTCTTTTTTTTTTGCGAGGGCGGTCGAGGAGGCCGCGTTCGCTCGCGCTGTCAGGGACGGAACCTCGTCGAGGTTATTAGCTAACGTCCTCGCGCCTCCTCATTGGAAGATTCCTTGCGTTCGCCTTTTCCTTCGCGCTCCGTCCCGGCGGGCTGGCCCGTGAAGAGCCTGTGCCCCGATGCCCTGCTCCCCTCTCTCCACTCCACCTTGAATGGAACCTGATGAGGGGAGCAGTGCGCGTACGCACCGCCATGGCTCCACCATCCTCACCATGAGCTGGGTACAAGCAAGCAAGAACCCCTTCCTGAGTTGAGTCCTGACCAACAACGGAACGCGGCGCGAATCGATCGGTCACGGCGCGTGGACAGCCTCTCGATTGATTGCCGCAGACGGACGGGCACGGACACGGCTCGCGCGCTTTATGAGCCGGCAGGCCGCTGCCGTGCACGCACGCCTCGCCCGGTTAATGCCAGGGAAAGTTCCTTCCTTCCTTGGCCTGCTGCTGCTGCTGCTGCTTGAGTATTCTTGGCTTGGGACAGGAGTAACTCCGGTCACAGATGCAGAAGCAGAGCAGCAGCAGCAGCAGCAGCAGCAGAGCAGGGGGTATTTCGATCGGGGTCGGGGGGCGTCGTCGCATTCACGCCCCCGGTAGGGTAAGCGTATACTGCCTGCTCGCTTCGCTTGCGACCAAATGGCTCACGGGGATACGCCACGCCCGCGGCATGGTCCCCTGGCGCGTCGGGGCGGGGGCGTCTCGGAGTTTCTGTTTCTCCCTGCTCCGCCGCCGGGCCGGGCGCTGATGCCCTGTTCTGACGTGCACGTCCACAAGCACCGGCCCGTACTCCCCCCGTATGCGTACGCGTATACAGGGTGTCATCGCGATATGATGGAGGGACGCAAGCGCGCGTAAGGGCGTACCGGGAGCCTAGGATTCCTCCCGCTCGTCGCGTTCGCGGCCACGGCCAGGTGAGAAACAAGAGTTTTTTTTTAAACGAAAGACAGGTGAGAAACAAGAGCGAACCGCACTGTCACCGTGCTACCGATATCGCGACGGACGAACGACACGGCGGCGACGCCGACCGATGAGCAAGCCACGGTGGTCTAGAGCTACGACGCCGACCGGCGGGGGCGGCGGCGACGACGCCGACGCCGAGTCGGGTGGCACGGTTCTGATGATAGCTGCCCGCGCGGCGGAGCAGGGCCGCGGCGCCGGTGCCGGTGCCGGGCCGGCCTCCGAGATGACAGGTGCAGGACGAGCCGCGTACGATACGGAGGCCGGGGGAGAGGAGATGCAGCATCGATGCCCCGTTTTTTGGGCCGATGCGGTGCGCGCCGTGACGAATCGAGCGGAGAGAGGGAGAGGCGTGGTGATGGCGCTCCCTGAACTAACGGGGGCGAAGTGAATCGTCGTGAGGCGTCGTCCTCCTGTCCGCGGCCGCGCCACACACACGACACACCCGACCGACCCCCTGTGCGTGCTCTCTCTCGTGCATGGCCGTCGCCCACTCGCCCAGCTGGTACGACGGCGACGCGCGCGCGCGTCGAGCTCGCCCGCTCCGTCTCCGGCCGGCCCGCCATGAGCCCCCGCATCAAACTGCCGCCGCAGTGCTGACGGGGAGGAGCCATGCATTAAAATCGCTCGCAACCTCGATCTCAGACACGCCTGGCTAATCACAGCGAGATCGATCGATCGGTCGCCGAGCACGTACAGCACGCCCTTGTAATTAATAAATTAATTAATTATAATTAGGCGTCTCCCCAACTGTTGCGTGTCCGTCCGTTCGCCCGCGACCCATCCGTCCAACTGCAAACGCCGGCACGTTAACCCCGCCATTAATACGACCCAAGGCCGCACCACCCCCCGTGTACGCGCGCGCGCGCAGTGCAGTGTGCTTAATTAGCGAAGCCGCCGCCTCCTCGAGGCCGGCCGGGACGGGCCGGAGGTGAGAGCGAGATAAGCGGCGGCTCGCCGTGCGGCGTCCGGCCGTGGCGGAGTTGCTGCCCAAGCAAACCGGCGGCGGCGGCGGCGGCGCCTTGCTCGGTCCCGTCCAGGTGTGCACTGCCGCAGGCGGATAGGCGGTCACTGATACGGCATCGCGTTGTGTACTTTTCGCGCTTTTCATGGGCAACTTATCCATACTTGTACTTAAAATGGAAAGTTACGTCAACTTGACGCGACGCGAAACCATGTGAAAAATGGTTACGTTAAGCTTTACCAGCACGTGGTAGCAAATGAGCCATCACTGTTTCTGCAACGGAAGTATCTCCTTCATCTCTGTCTTAACATTGAAAAAAACATGCTCCGGTGGTTTTTATTTGTCACGGTTTATTTGGTATTTCGACCGATCCATTTCAATAGATAACTAATTAATCCATTGTTTTTTCGAAGCAACAAGAGGGGATGCATCCCCTACTTGTTTTACAGGGTTGTCTCAAAGACACAAAAAAGGGTTACAAAAAGTTTTTGTTGCTTGAGTTCCACAGTATGCAAAAGCAGCGTGAGCTCTTGCTTGAAATAAAAAAGCTTTCCATCGAGACAAAGTGTTGACACCAGATTTTGGTAAATCTGATGTAATCTGAATGATGAAGCAATCGGCTGTTAGTGTGACAGAGTATCAACAGGGAAGCTGATATGCATTGGCAGTTGCTGACAAAGCTAGGAGTATGCAAGTATGTGGAATCGACATGTGAAGACAAGAGGAGAAAGCTAACAAGACTTGCATGCACATATCAGATTATATCACGTGAAGAGCTCTAGTTAATCAAGTGTGGTTAGCATCGTGGCCGGATATAAAAGATGTGGTGCCGATGAACCCGTGAATAATGAAAGATGCATGTGGAGGTAGTACATGCGTGGCAGGCTAATCAGAATGAATAAAGAGGCAAGATTAAAGGAAGGGCCACCACGCGTGAGCAAAAGGAGATTAAATAAAGAAGGGAAGCGTTTGGCATGTGCGCAGGATGATGATTGATTAAAATAAGAAAGCAAAGGTGCCGCACGGAAGGAGTCCAGGATGATTACGTATGATGATCAATCTCTACACGGACGGATCGGTGAGGCAAGTTAGTTTACCGTATAAATATGTACCCCTAGTTTCTGTAAAAGGTTTGTCATACGACCAATACAAAATAATTTACTTTCTCAAATACCTTTATCTTTCTGCCCTAGGAGTAGTAGTAATGTAGATTTCTGATGAGTTCTTCAGCAAGCTGGGCTGCATCGCTTCGATCTCCAGTTCGCCGCGGTCTTCGTCTACCAGGAGTTCTAGGCTTTAACCACCTGGCGCATCGCTGTGGTTTCGTCTAAATTCACCTACAAGTTGCCGGGTACCCCAGATCTCAACTTCCGGGCGCATCGCTGTTGTTGAATCTGGTTCTTATCCACAAGTACCTTGGATCTCCGGCCAACGGCACATTCGCTTCTGTCTGGATCTACGGTATTCACCAGTTATCGATTTTGCCCTATCTTGTGAGCGTTATCTCTTGCTAGATGTGGTAGAATCATAATTATTCTAGCCTTGAGTAAGATTGCATCGGCTGATTTATTGTTAATCTATCGTCTTGTTGTTCAGATTGATTTAATTAGCTTTATCTTGATAAAATAGATGATAGATTGTTCAATAGCCTGTTGCATCTTAATCTTGGCCGTTTCTCAAGTGTTGTCGGGAACGAGTTCTATTGTGGATAGATCTATTTGGCTTTTGAGATTAGATTAATCTTTTGCTAGTAGTATTTCTAAACTGCAACTTCCAGGCGCATCGCTGTCGTTTTATCTAGAAATAATGTTGGTAATGTTAGTCGAAGCATTATTGGCTTATGGTCCTTTTCATGGTGGATTAAAAGCCCAATGGCACTTTATTTTCTATCGGCTTCTTAGCCAATAGCTCCTGAGCTTTATTATCATTAATTGCATAAATGTATTTCGGAGAATCAATGAGTTGCTTATACTCATCGAGATGTTGGAAATCGGCCTCATGGCGAACTGTGCTGCTATTCATCTATCATGGCCGATTATTCATTTATCATGCTTTATTCCACTGTGCTATTATCGCTACTAGTGCCAGGATGAAATCGGCCTGATTGGCCGATCCCCTTTGACCTTAGAAGAATTATCTTCACCTTGTCAGTTGAATAGTCAAACTGACTGACACGCTTGGTTTACATTTTGAAACTTGACAAACAGTGCCTTCAGATTCCAGTGTGTTGAATTTTGCGTTAACACAAAGATGCACTCTGATTCTGAAATATAACATCATTCCTTGCACAGTCCAGCAGAGAAGGGTTAAAATGTTCATGAAGATGTGGGTGTGTGAAGTTGAGCTGCTAAACTGTCAATTACTTCCCGAATTGTTGCTTGCTGCGGGACTTAGATGTAACAGATTCCAACATGATAAATCAAACAAAGCAAGCTTGTATCAACTCATTGTGATGCGAAAAGCAGACAGCGCCAGCCCCTCTCAACGTCTTGTGATTCTTGTGATCAACTGCGTAATGTGTGCCTGCTCCGACTCGTGTTGGTAAGATCAGCTATTTCTTTCCATGGATGATTGATGTTCCCGCTTACTTTGAGGGTAAATTTGGTAGAGCTTCTAAAGCCGATTCTCTGCTGAATCCAACAGGAGCTTTGCTAAATAATTTTTAAGAGAAATGATTCTCCGCTGATTCTATGAAGCGACTTTGTGAGATGAGCTGTTAGGCGGCTGGAACGAATCTGAAAAGATAGCTTCTCCTAATTTTTGTGAAGTGGTTCTCCATCGTGATTGTAAGAGTTTATGCTGGAGAATCAAAGAGAATTACTTTTAGTCACAGCATCACTTCTCTTGAAGAATCAGCTCTATAAAAAAAACAGAATCAGATGGAGCTCTATCAAACAACAGGCTCTGATTCATGATGCTAGAATCTTTTTTTTTAAAAAAAAGTTGAACAGGTTGGGTGCGACGGCCCAAATCGTGAAAATAACTGGCTTCCTGGTTGAAAAAATCATCCGAACCCTAGCTGCCCTAGCGAGAGTGACTTTTTTTATCCACAGGTGAAAATTCGCCCCCCACGCAGGATTCGAACCCCAGATCTGTGGTGTGCCGCCGGAGTGTTTCGACCGGCTGCTAGCATCCTTTGACTTATGCCGGAAATTTCAAGTTGCTGATTTTGCAATGCGAATGTCGTTTTTTCCCCTTTGTCACATTGGAGGGGGGGGGTGCTTGGTTGCTCCCTACAACAATGCGGCGACTCATATTGTAGCAGTTTCGATTCATGGACATTCCAAACCGATTGGTCGATGTCAGAACGGCTAAACGTGAGATATATCTCGCATGTGATGGGACGGGGAGAACCCGCTCGGAGAATTCCTCTGATGCACCACCGGTGATTCGGTCCGTCGACAACTGTCGGTGGTGGCCAAGTAAGTCGATCGTTAGGGCAGTCATAATGCAGAGTCCACTCGTAGAGTTTTAATCCTCAATAACTCCATCACAAGAAACTATATTTCCCAATACAAAGTGTGTAATATTAGTTTCTATACATAAAGTTATTTATTGTTTTTTTTCCATCACAAGATCCATGGACTCCACGCCCTCTCCACAACGCGAGTCTCCCTGGCTTCTTGGGCATTGAAGGGCGTGTAGACATGAGGTCTTATCTAGAAACTAAGTCTTGTTTTTTTTCCTTCTCTCTTCAATAATTAGAGCGCCACATGAGCAAAAAAACTATAAATAGATGATTATAAATATACTTAGACTTTATGGTAGAACCTGAGTTGGGCTGCCCTTATCGAAACACATGTGTAGCCCGAAATGGGAATGTCCTAAGCACGCACGGTCCTGGGCGTACGTAGGTATAAATAAACGAGAGCGGGCCCGGACCGGCGGGGGTGGCGGTGGCACCGACCCGTCTCCCCCGTCGGTGGTGGAGCGTAGAGCTGGGTGAGCTGCCGGGAAGGCGCGAGCGGGTTCGGGACCGCCTTTTTGGGCGGAAATGATTGCGGGCGCGGGAAAAAGAAAACGGGAGGCAGGGGCGTTTTGCGGCGCTCGTCTGGCGACCTCCAGCTGGTGGCCGAGGGGGGCGGAGGGGGATCTCGGCTGGCTGGCACGTAGCGCGCGCGTCCCCCGACAGAAAGCGCCCGCCGCCGCGTCGTCCCGCTCGGCCGGCCAGCCAGCCTGCGCGCACATGCGCATGCCTCGGCCGTTCCGCGCGCGACGTCACGCCCGCATCCCCTCGTCGCCCGTCGTCCCACGCGGCTCCGGCCGCGCCCGCCGTCCGATGCATGCGACCCTGGCATTCCCAGCGCGCGGTCAATCGATCTGTCTGGACACACACTGCCAGGTCGGAACGGCTGGCTGGCGCGGTAGCCGCTAGCTGCACCCGCCGGATCCTAATTACTATCCTGCCGCACTGGACCCGTGAAATTAACTAGTACATCAGCCAAAGCATTACTATTCTGGAGATTAAATACTTTTGCTTATCATACTAGGCTTATACTATCGTGGCTGTGGCACGCAGGGCCAGCCGGCCGGCCGGGGCGCGTGGCCAGGCCGACAGGACCTAGCATACTATATCGCCGGCCGGCGGGCCGGGGCTGGGCGGGAGGAGCGCGCATGTGCGGGGGTTGCCGCTAGCCCCGTCCCCGATGCGGACGGGACACGGACAGCGCCGCCCGCTTCCGGCCGGCCCCGGCGACGCATTCCTGCATGACGCCAATCATCATCCCGTCAGCTTCCACCAAACGCCGGCGCGAATGATGCACGACGACGCACGCAGGGCTAGGTTTTGGTCCTTTCATGCAGGTATGGCGCCCGCCGCCGGTCGTCGCACGGCGCGCCGGCCCCCGAATGCAAGATTCCCATGCTGAATTAGAGACACGCACAAAAAAAAAAACGATGGCACATGGTGGTTTGATTGTGATGGGGCCCCGGGCCGGGCCTGGCCGGGCGGTCAACTCACCAACCGCTGCTCTGCTGCCCACGCTGACGGAGGAGGAGGAAGCTCTTTGCCGAGGAGCCGGTGATGCCGGTGATCGCAGGCGCTAGCTCCCATGTTCTCTGTCCAGTCACTCCCGCGCCCCCAAGATGGGCGCCCAAGATCTGCACTCTGCATGCATGCTCTGCTTGACCTGATTGTGATTGGAACGACGTCAAATTGTCAATGCCCATACGCGCGCATATGCTGCTGCTCTGGACTCTGGTGGAATAGAATGAATGTCTACACCGCCAACTTGCGCGTCCAGTCAACGTGCCCTGCGGTGGCCGGATCGCGCGTCCCGTCAACGGAAACGGCGGGAACTCACCTGCCGCGCGCACCGCTATGCCACCTCACTTCACGCAGTAACACGGGTGGAGAGATCGCAAGCGGGATAGGTTGGACCGTGCGCGTGGGAATGGGCACGTACGGTTGAGATTTTCCGGGGAACGAGAAACAGAGTGCGTTATGTTCAAAAAAAAAATGAAGAAGAAACAAAGTGCGAGGCATACTGAGGTTGGCGTGGAGATCCCCTTGTCTGCTACGACATGCAGATGATGGAAATAAATAAATTTTGCTTGAGCGACAGTAAGAATCTTTGAGCAAAAGCGAGGCATCGTCCTGACAGACAGGCCAGGGCACATTTCTTGACGCCCAATCCTTCTGCGGGCCTCAGGCTCTAACTGCTTACTGTAGCAGGCTGTAGCGGCACTGTAACGCAAAGCCGGTGGAGCCCTGACTGTAGCGTGGAGCCGGCGGGTTCAGCTCCGAGGCGGAGCCGTCCCTAACACGTGCTCGCCCACCGGAAATAAAACCTGCGACGGAGTACTACTAGTACTTTATTGTTTTTTTCCTTCTAAAACAAATGTAATTTTGTAAGACAAATAGGAGAGCTGACAGGTGGAAACTTTTTGTCCAGCTTGTCCTCCCGACAAACCTCCCAACACCGCGTTAAAGCAAAGCACGACCCCGGGCACGAATCTCCAGGCCCGACGAAAGCGAGGCCGATCCCAGGCCCCAGGCTCAGCCAACCCGAGCCCGGCAGCAGGAGAGATGGCGGGCGCCACCACGGTCCCCGGCCCCTCGCCGTTCTCGCGCCGTCGGCGTCTCGCCGCACAGCGCAGCTCCCCACCTACTGTTAGATATATAGACAATTTTCGGTATATTTTAATTCCAAATATTAATATCAATTTCATGATATAGATGAGTGATAATGTGTGTACAAGATATGTGCATGTGTTCATGTTATTCTCACTAATAAGCATGAACAAAGAATTAAACCAGAGTAGGTTTAGTAAGTACCCCAAGGCGGGACCAGTGCCGGAGGCACCGGTTGCGCCGTTACCAGCTGGAATAGACATGCTATTCGACTGGTCTTGCTCGAAGTAGCCGAACTATGTCGATGCAGGAAGATGTTCGCAGTGCAGTCCCACGAACGTTTACGCCGGGAAATAGACGAAGTAGTCGTTCGCACGAGCGGTTACGTCGGGAAGTAGACGAAGGAGTCGTTCAGGGAGCGAGCAGTCGCGTCAAGACGCTCCCCAAAAACCTAATTGCCCGCGTCCCGTGCAGGACTTTCAGCGAGCAGAGGTTCCGGAGGCCCTGCTCTCGCTAGACCTATGCGCGCAGTGCTAGCGGTGGGGAAGGCAGAAAGCAGCTGAGGGAGAAGGGAGAGGTCTCTTGAAGAGGAGTACCTGGATGAGTGCTTGAGATGAGTGAGGATGAGAGGAGAGGGTGCTGGTTTATATAGGCACGATATGCCCCAGGTTCAACGAATCTGGACATCATGAATGGCTTTGATGAGCGGCAGTTAATGTGCCTCAGGTTCAACGAACCTGGACGTCGTAAAGAGCCTTCAATGTCCGGTCATTAGTGACGACATTAACCCTCTGTTTTAATACTCTTTACTGCAAAACATCCTTCTCATCTCAGCACATCACGTCGCACCGCACCGCACCGCACCGGCACCTGCACGTCACGTCCGGCCGCGCACGCGCATGCGCACCGCACCGCCCGTCCGGCGCCGCGCCGCGGCCCGGCCCGGCCCGGCGAGGCGAGCGCGCGCGCGCGTGTGGTTCACCGTCCTCCTCTTACCGGCTTCACAAGTGGTGTACACGAAGTCCACCTTTTAAGTCGGTTGAGATCCTCCTCAATTTCCGGTACGGAATTAAGCATTGATTCCCTAGCATTAATAGTGGTCTTTAAATTCTTTTAATGCTTTAGAAGTAATGGGTCAAGCCCATTACTCCAACAATCCCCACCAAGAAATTCAAGCCACACTATAAATACCCTCATTCCCTCATTGATATACCAGTATTCGACAGAGACTGTTAAGTTGAACTTCCATCTAGGACAAAGGCTACACTTATTCACAACTGTGCAATGGACTATGCCTTGAATTGCCAGTTTTGTGCAAACAAGTTTGACCAGAGCCCTACACTGGTACTAGGCTGCAAAAGCATCCCCGCGGTTTGGAGCTTATAAGTCATACTCCAGGCCCTTCATGAGTTTCTAGAGGATACCCAATTCTCATAGACTATGACCAGTGGTCAAACTCATATAGGTGTGTTCCTTTCAGATGTTCTGTAGGACAACATCTTTGTTTCAAGAAAACAACTCATTTGTTTAAAAGAAACCACCTGGCACACATTAAGGTATAGACCAACCTGCCATACAGATTAGAAGAGAAATGCACCTTATACACGGAATGAACCCTTTTCACAAAGGTTCTCTTCTCACAGTCAGACTTTAGTTTGTTTCACCATCCTAATTCACGGGATCTCCGATCACATAGGACAGGTTTCCACTATAGAATGACTCACGTGGGTCTCAAGCCCAATTCCATAGATGCATTGTCTATCACATTTCGTGAAAGACCCTTTGTAAACTGATCTGCCAGATTTTTAGCCGTCTGAACATAGTCCAGGGCTATAACTCCGGAGTTTCTCAATTTTCTGACAGATTTCAACCACCTTTTCACATGTCTAGATGACTTCATGTTATCCTTTGAACTATTCACCTTGACAATTACCGTTTGATTGTCACAGTTCATTAGGATTGCCGGTAACGGTTTTTCAACTATCGGCAAGTCCATAAGGAGCTCACGAAGCCACTCAGCCTCAACAGTGGCGGTATCTAATGATGTGAGTTCTGCTTCCATAGTTGACCTCATTAAGATGGTCTGCTTGCAAGACTTCCAGGAAACAGCTCCACCACCAAGTGTAAACACATATCCACTTGTGGTCTTTATCTCATCAGTATCAGAAATCCAATTTGAATCACTATACCCTTCTAGTACCCTTGGGTACCCGGTGTAGTGAATTCCATAGTTCATTGTCCCCTTCAGATAGCGCATTACTCTTTCAAGAGCCTTCCAATGATCATCTCCCGGATTTGAAACAAACCGGCTCAGTTTGCTTACAGCAAACGAGATGTCAGATCTTGTAGCGCTCGCTAAATACATTAATGAACCAATGATCTGAGAATATCTCAGCTGATCTCGCATTATCTTTTTGTTCTTTCTAAGAATTAAACTGGCATCATATGGTGTTGAGACAGGTTTATAGTCGCTATAACCAAAACGACTTAACACCTTCTCCACATAGTGAGACTGTGTAAGAATCACCCCACCATTGATCTCTTTTACCAGTTTTATATTAAGGATAACATCAGCTTCTCCCAGATCCTTCATCTCAAAATTTTGAGATAAAAACTATTTGACTTCCTTAATCACATTAAGGCTAGTGCCAAAGATCAGTATGTCATCCACATACAAGCACAAAATCACTCCTTCAGCCCCACCATAGCGATAGTACACACATCTGTCAGCTTCGTTCACAACAAAACCGGCAGAGGTCAAAGTTCTATCAAACTTTTCATGCCACTGCTTAGGCGCTTGCTTGAGACCATATAAAATTTTTAACAATTTACAAACCATTCCTTCTTGACCCTTTGATACAAACCCATCCGGCTGATCCATATAGATCTCCTCTTCTAACTCTCCATTGAGGAAAGCCGTCTTAACGTCCATCTGATGAACGAGAAGACCATAAGAGGCTGCCAGGGAAAGTAACACTCGAATTGTGGTCAATCGGGCAACTGGTGAATAAGTGTCAAAGAAATTTTCTCCTTCTTTTTGGGTATAACCCTTGGCCACAAGCCTAGCCTTGTACTTTTCAATAGTACCATCTGGCCTAAGCTTTTTCTTGAATACCCACTTACATCCAACCGGTTTACATCCATAAGGACGTTCAACGACCTCCCAGGTTCCATTAGACATGATAGAATCCATCTCACTCCTTACTGCTTCCTTCCAATAGTCAGCATCAGGAGATGAATATGCCTCTTCAATGGTTCTGGGTGTATCATCTATGAGGTATACAATGAAATCATCACCAAAAGACTTTACAGTCTTTTGTCTCTTGCTCTTTCTCGGAGCATCATTGTTATCCTCCTCAGGATTTTCTACAAGTATATGTTCATTGTGTTCTATCGGCTCAGCAGAGCCATCATCCTCGATGAACTCTTGCCTAGATGAACTTGTTTCATCTCTCATGGGAAAAATGTTTTCAAAAAATGTAGCATCTCTGGACTCCATTATAGTACCAACATGCATGTCAGGTACTCCAGATTTCACTATTAAAAATCTATATCCAACGCTGTGAATAGCGTAACCTAGAAATATACAATCCACAGTTTTAGGTCCAAACTTACGTTTCTTGGTTATTGGCACACTCACTTTTGCCAAACAGCCCCATGTACGTAAGTATGACAGTGTTGGCCTTTTCTTCTCCCATTCCTCGAATGGAGTTATCTCTTTATTCTTTGTAGGAACACGGTTTAGGACATGACATGCAGTCAATATAGCCTCACCCCACCATTCCTTGGAAAGTCCCGCTGTATCTAACATGGCGTTAACCAAATCCGTTAGGGTGCGGTTCTTTCTTTCGGCAACCCATTTGACTGAGGTGAATAGGGAGGCGTCCTTTCATGAATAATAACATGTTCCTCGCAGAATAAATTTGAGAAATACTCGCCACCACGATTTGACCTAACTCTTTTGATCTTTCTCTCAAGTTGATTTTCTACTTCAGCTTTATAGATTTTAAAGTAGTGTAAAGCTTCATCTTTTAACTTCAACAAATAGATGTAACAAAATCTAGTACTATCATCAATCAAAGTCATGAAATATTTTTTACCACCTTTTGTCAACACTCCATTCATTTCGCACAAATCGGAATGAATTAATTCTAAGGGTGCCAAGCTCCTTGCCTCCGCGGTCTTATGAGGCTTACGAGTTTGTTTTGATTCAACACATACATGACACTTAGAATTTTTGACAAAAGTGAACTTTGGAATTAAGCTCGAATTAACTAAGCGCATCATACAACCAAAATTAACGTGACAAAGCCTCGAATGCCAAACATTTGTTTCATCAACGTTAATAACATTGTATGCAATTTTATTACAAACATCTGACAAAGAAAGACGGAACAAACCTCCGCTTTCATAACCTTTTCCAACAAAAGTACCAAAACTTAGGCAAGATACATTCATTGGACTCAAAGACTAATTTGAAACCATCTCTACACAGTAGAGAGCCGCTGACTAAATTCTTCTTGATGGTGGGGACATGCTGCACGTTCTTCAGCTGCACGGTCTTCCCCGAAGTAAACTTCAGATTTACCGTACCAACACCAAGAACACGCGCATGTGATCCGTTCCCCATCAGCAAGGAGGAAGTCCCGCCGGTCTGGTAAGAAGAGAACAAAGAAGCATCAGCACAAACATGAATATTAGCACCAGTGTCGACCCACCACTCGGGTGAACCAAAGACTGAAAGAACAGTAGGTAATAAATTACCGTACCCCGAAGTTCCTCCAGGCTCGCTAATAACCATGTTGGCGGAGTTGTTGCCTTTGCGGTTCGGACACTTTGCAGCAAAGTGATCCGTACTAGCGCACACATAGCAAGCTCCCGTCTTCTTCTTCTTCTTAAAAGTGGTTGTCTTCTTAGTCTTTGGTTGGTTCTGCGGTGGCTTTTTCTTGTTCTTGTGGGAGTTGTTCTTCTGAACAAGATTGGCACTTGAAGCACCAACAACTCCTTTCCCACGTATGTCCTTTGCTCTCGGCTTCTCCTCAACATCAAGAGTCACTATGAGTCCATCTATTGTGAACTCCTGTCTCTTGTGTTTTAGAGAAGTAGCAAAGTCCCTCCAAGAAGGTGGCAGCTTAGAGATTATACCTCCAGCCACAAACTTATTGGGTAACACACATGGGGACTCTTTGCTGCAATTTTTGAGATCTTTTGCCAGAGTATGTATTTCATGAGTCTGTTCCACTACAGAACGGTCTTCGACCATCCTGTACTCAAGGAACTGCTCCATGATATACAACTCACTCCCGGCGTCAGATACTCCATATTGAGCCTCAAGAGCATCCCACAATGCTTTGCCAGTTGGCAGCCGGATATAAGAATCCACCAGGTTATCACCGAGAACACTAATGATCAAGCCTCGAAAGAGGATATCAGCCTCATCGAACGCACTCCCTTCCTCTGGAGAGAATTGTTCAGGCTTACCCTCTTTCACATGGATCACTCTCGATAGTGTTAACCACAGTATAAGCCGTTCTTGCCAACGTTTGTAATTTGAACCATCAAAAGGTGGTGGTTTGATTGATGCAGCAAAGCTAGATACCGAAAGCCTATTAACACAATCAGGTTTTTGGATTGTTAGAAATTTAGGCAATTTCGGGCACAATTAGGTTTTTGGATTGTTAGACATCTAGGCAATTTTCGGTATATTTTAATTCCAAATATTAATATCAATTTCATGATATAGATGAGTGATAATGTGTGTACAAGATATGTGCATGTGTTCATGTTATTCTCACTAATAAGCATGAACAAAGAATTAAACCAGAGTAGGTTTAGTAAGTACCCCAAGGCGGGACCAGTGCCGGAGGCACCGGTTGCGCCGTTACCAGCTGGAATAGACATGCTATTCGACTGGTCTTGCTCGAAGTAGCCGAACTATGTCCATGCAGGAAGATGTTCGCAGTGCAGTCCCACGAACGGTTACGCCGGGAAGTAGACGAAGTAGTCGTTCGCAGGAGCGGTTACGTCGGAAAGTAGACGAAGGAGTCGTTCAGGGAGCGAGCAGTCGCGTCAAGACGCTCCCCAAAAACCTAATTGCCCGCGTCCCGTGCAGGACTTTCAGCGAGCAGAGGTTCCGGAGGCCCTGCTCTCGCTAGACCTGTGCGCGCAGTGCTAGCGGTGGGGAAGGCAGAAAGCAGCTGAGGGAGAAGGGAGAGGTCTCTTGAAGAGGAGTACCTGGATGAGTGCTTGAGATGAGTGAGGATGAGAGGAGAGGGTGCTGGTTTATATAGGCACGATATGCCCCAGGTTCAATGAACCTGGACATCATGAATGGCTTTGATGAGCGGCAGTTAATGTGCCTCAGGTTCAACGAACCTGGACGTCGTAAAGAGCCTTCAATGTCCGGTCATTAGTGACGACATTAACCCTCTGTTTTAATACTCTTTACTGCAAAACATCCTTTCTCATCTCAGCACATCACGTCGCACCGCACCGCACCGCACCGCACCGCACCGGCACCTGCACGTCACGTCCGGCCGCGCACGCGCATGCGCACCGCACCGCCCGTCCGGCGCCGCGCGCCGCGGCCCGGCCCGGCGAGGCGAGCGAGCGCGCGCGTGGTTCACCGTCCTCCTCTTACCGGCTTCACAAGTGGTGTACACGAAGTCCACCTTTTAAGTCGGTTGAGATCCTCCTCAATTTCCGGTACGGAATTAAGCATTGATTCCCTAGCATTAATAATGAGCTTTAAATTCTTTTAATGCTTTAGAAGTAATGGGCCAAGCCCATTACTCCAACACCTACTCCGACGTAACCTGGTAGCACCGACGGACGACGGCAATGCCTGCGTGGAGTGTCCGGACACGGTGGTCGCTATCCCCGACGCGTACGTCGTCCTCCGTCCGGCCACCGCGCCGGCCGGTCCCGCACGCGTCGACGCAGGGGAGAATCCCTACTATTCAATCGCCGGGTCGCGAAACGGCGATGAGCTCGAGATCGGTCGCGCATCTGATCGCCGCCGGGCGAGGAAGACACAATGGGGCGGCGTACGCACGGTAGGTGACTCATCAGCCATCAAGCAAGCTCGACAGCGATATGGCTCTGCATGCATGCACATCCCCACTTTTTTTTTCAAGAAATATTATCTCCAGTCTCCTCAGGATTCTCCCATGCACACCTTCTGCTAGCACTATGAAAAAAAAAAGTTTACAGCGAGCCATTAGCAGCTAGATCCTCTGACGTGTTCAAAGACCGAGCTTAGAGGTTACTGCAACTCGTCTGCATTCGTGCTTGGCTATCTCGATCCGGAAGGTAGTGTAACTGCCGACAGCAGAGGCGGAGGGGACGTACGGGAGGGTCAATGGACGGGCGACGGGTGGTGGACGCCGACGCCGACGGCGCGGCACACGTCTCCGGGCACCAGACGAGTCCGCCGCCGGTCCCGTTCTTTCACACCATTAAACTACCTAGCCATGTCATCGGCCACTTGGGCAAAATGCCAGTCGTATCGTCCCTGTAGAGTTTAGACGTTTCCAGTGAGCGTGATTAGGCCAGTAGTAGTGCGCGCGATCGATGCGTTCACCAGGACAGGAGCTGGGGGACCTTGCTCTGTCTGCACACCGTGCATTGTTGGTTGGGTGGCGCCGCGCAGAAGCAGAGCACTACTACGTACCACTGCCTGCGCGGCACGTAGCTAGTGACGGTGCGCTGCAGTAGTGGTTGCTGGTCGGTTGGTTGCTTGGGTTGGGTGGCGCCCCCAGACCTAGCCATGCATCATCCCGCGCGCGGCGTGGACGCAGGACGCCCCGCCGGATCCCACGGGCTGGCTCGCCGTGCCCGCCGGCGCCCTGCAGCAGGGTACGTGCCGTGCGTGGCGTCGCGCGTGCCGCCACACGCGGAACGGGACGCCTCGTCGTACGTGTCGTGCGCACGGCACGGCCGGGCGGACGCGATGTGCCCGAGCCCTACCCGGGCCGGTCGCCCAGACTGGCAGGGGGGCGCACCCGAGCGGCCGGAGGGCTTGATCGGAAGGTGACGTTTCCTTGCGTGCACGGCAGCCGGTGGGCCCCGGCCGGTTCCCCCCTGCCTCTCTGGGCCGCACGCGTCCACGGTACACTCTCACCTCACACACTTACCGGCCACGCGACCGCGGTGTCCTGTCCCCGGCCGCGCTCGTGCCGGGAACGCCGCCGCTGCCGGCCGGTCCCGCCCATCCGTTGCGCGTCGGCGGCGGCGGCCCCAACGGTTGCGGCGTTGCTGTTCCGTCCCCCGCGCCGCGTGCCAGCCCGCGACACGCCGCCACGCCCCGCGGGCGACGGGAGGATAGATGGCCGTGAAGGGGAGCGCGACGCCGACTTTTCGCCGCACCGGTCCGGGCGGCCGACGCGCCGGATGGGACGGCGCACCGCCGCCGCCGCGCCAGTCCGTGCACGCGCGCGCGTACGCCCCCGTGTCCGATTCCCTGGCCTGCAGCTTAGCTAGCTACCGACATGAGCAGTACCGGCAACCATCTCCTATAACATCCTGGACCAGAAGCTCCCACGCCGCCGTACATGTCTAGAACGGGCGGGCGGGTCGCTGGCGGGCAGCTTTAGCTGAACGGCCGGCGTTCGCCGGTCTGAAAGGCCGGTAACGAACTAACTGCCGATCGGGAGTGATGGGAGAGCAGAGCAGAGCAGAGCGGGCAGTCCAATCGATCGAGCTGCCTCGTCGGTGTCCACCCGGCCCTCGCCGCTGTTCAACAAGGGAAGCTCACCGGCCGGCCGGCGCGGATTGGACGAAGACGACGACCCGCCATCTCGACGGGATCAGTGACTCGAGACTCGGCGCAGGCTGTTGTATTCTCTATTATCGCAAGTGTACTGTGCACATCCTGCAATCCGTCTGTCCAATCACAGGCCAAGCTTCAATTCATCAGGGGAGAGCCAAGCTATAAGCTAAGCTAAGCTAACTACCATGTGCACGTCACCTCCATCATCCAATTCCGACATTGCCCGGCCGGCCGTTGGCGGGTACATGTTGCCCGCGAGCTGAGCTTACCGCCGCTGCGGCGTTGTTTCCATCTCTTGTTGGGTGGATCATAGCTAGATAGATTCGATATGACATGATGGTCACAAGTCACAACACGCCTGCTGCCACCATGCGTGTATACATGTGTGGACAAGCGTACGCATGCAGTAGACCGACGTGGGGGGCCTAGCTAGAGCCTATATACAGCTCTGCTTGCTTGGCCGCTCTCTGCACGTATGCCATGGTCCCTCAGCTGCCTCTCTACTCCTTGGATACTCTGGGAGTCTGCTGAGACCAAGATGGGCAATAGAATGGTGGCTCATCAGTAATCACGTAGTCGGGTACGTACTAGTGTAGTGTAGCCACACGGCAATGCCGTAGTAGTAGTAGCAGCAGCTTGGAGGAGGAAGATCACGGGCACGCGGTCAACCTCTCGGTCCCTGCTGCTGCCAAAAAAATAAAATAAAAAATAAAAAAAGCGGCTGGCTAACTAGTAGATACACAAATCGGAAAATCTGGCATCGTCTATCACTTGACAGCTGCACGCTGGCAACGTCGACTTGATGTGGAACCATCTGCGGTAACGGAAAACCGCACACACAAAAATAAGAAAGAACCGTTCGCGATGAAAAAATTAAAGGAAGGAAAAAAAAAACAAAAGGTCCTGGGGTGCTGTCATGCACGTTTCGCCCTCGAGGCAAAGCGCCGCGCGGTCTCTTTTGACGGACGTCGACGCGGTGGCCTCCGAACGATTTTGAAACGGCGGCGGCACACATGTGACATGTCATGTAGTATGTATGTATAGCGCCGCGCGTGTCACGTACACGCATCGGCCGTACGCTACTACAAATCCTGTGACTCCTTGTTGCTCCGTGATTCGTGCGGCGCGGGGACAGGCGCAAGGCATCTTGGGCAGATATACACACCGATCTCGAGTGCTATCCCGGCTGCACTTTGGCCGTGTTTGATTGTCCCCTAAAATTTTTTTCACAAAAGACGAATACATGTATGAAGTACTGAACAAAGTTTATTTGTAAAATCTTTTCACAGATAGGTGCAATTTTGCGAGCTGAATCTAATGAGATTAATTAATTCATAATTTGCAACTGTAATGCTACGGTAACCTTCCTCTAATCATCCTCTAAATGTGCGGTCAAATGCTTCATTAGCTATAGCAACTGCTACAGTACCATAGTTGTGTATGCGATTTTGTAATTAGACTTTATTTAATAACTCTAATTAGTAGTCAAAGGGGTGAAAAAAATTTCACGGCAACCAAACACGGCATTTAATCCAGCTGTAATGAGTGCACCTGAACAGGCTCAGTATTACACGCCGAGTTTTTTTTTCACCCTACTCAGTGCAGCTCGGCCCAATTCCAAGCACCCGGAAAGAAAATATAAAGTCGGACCGGAGATGGAACCGGTCAGATTGTACATGAACGTACGATCGGCGAGCCTAGCAAGCGGAGCATACACAGTACCAATGCAATGCAGCAACGTGTGCAGTGGAGGCATGAACCTGCGTCAGTGCAACCCCGGCATCCATTTTTAATTTGTGGCCCGGAAGCAAAACCCGGCGTCATCCATGGTGTCCGTGCCGCCACGCTTCATTCTGTAGTGCTTGCTACTAGTGGTACTGTACCTTGCAAATAATTGGGTGCCGGCGGCGGCAGACCCGCCGGGTTTGCGCGGAGACACGGCGGCGGTCAGCGGTCGGCTGGTTCTGGTTGGATTGCTGGTGCCAGGATGGAAATGGAACGGCGGGGAACCTTCCGATCCCAAGCTTGGCATCTCGTCCCGGCTGCCCGCCCGCCTGGCTGGCTGTGGCCTCCACCGCCGCAGCGCAGCGCAGCGCAGGCAAAATCACGCGCGCATGTGCGGAACATGGCAGGGAAGAAGCATCTCCGCTGATCCCCGCTGCCGGTGCTGCCGGGCCTCACTGCCCGCTTGGCATTCTCGCTAGCTCTGAACCATGCCACTGTAGCCCGGAACGCTGCTCCCCCCCCATCCATGATTCCGTTGCTGTCGCCCTCACTACGTATCCTCTCCCTCCCCTTTGTTTAACCATAGCCCACCCCACCCCAGAAAAAGAAAGGAGGAAAATCTCTTGTGCGGCTGGCTGCGCCTCCATGATTGGCCCACGGGCCCCGGCTTGATACTACGCGGCCAGGTGCTGTGCTGACCGCGGAAGCGAGCAGGCCACCGCCGCGGCGGAGAGCGAGGAATCGGATCGCGCGCAACAGCGACGCGCCAGCCAACCCCGGGCCGCACTCACCAACGCGGCACGATTTTTTTCCCCCTCTTCATCAATCAACGAATCAACAAATAAAAGAAAAACCAAATCAGTCGGGTGGTCTCGATCGAGCGAGGAGCACGTGTGGGCTTCTCCTCCCCCTCCGGCCCCTGTGTCGGCCGGCCCGGGCCGCGGACGGAGAGGGGACAAAAAAAAAAACGCGTAAAGCGAAATGTGATCTCCGTGACGGATCGTGTCGGTTCAGCTTTGCGCGGGGGTTCGTATGAGCAGAGTTACAACGTGCCCGAAATGGTGCTCTGCGCTCTCCACCACGCAGAGTTTCGCTGCCCAAGAAAGGAGCCCACGATGCGCTCATGTATGTATGCCCTTTGTCGAAAATACTCTATTCTGCTGGCACTTAGCAACAATATTTTTCTCTCGTACCAAATCAGCACCAGCAACCAGTCAATCTGCGGTATTTTTTTTCTCACAGCAAATCAGCACCAGTCACTAGCCACAGCCGGCAGAACAGAGTGCCAGATCACAGCATACTTATGCCGCTAGTATGTATTTTTTGCCAATTTATTTATATTCCTTTTTTAATCAGCGGGCAGTGTTGGTCTTTTTGACCCCTTTCCCGTCTTCGTTGGAAGTGTGGTCACTCGCTCGCTATTGCATTATCACCCACTTGCCACATCTTTCCTCGCTGCTATCTTCAGACTTCAGCTGACGGAAAAACCGGGCGCCACATGAAATTTGGTCATTGTAAATGACCATGCTACTTGCTCCAAAGGTTCCTGACCGGCCATTGTTGCGCTGATCCAACTAGCTCGTAGTAACCGAACCAAACACACATGAAAGCAACCCAAGGACCAGAACGCGAAACTCAGGCAGAGGTATCTGGCAACATTAAGTGATCTGCTCTCTCAATCAACAGCATCCTTCGGTGATCCGCTCTCACATTGACGTTGCAGGATACTACTACTACCTGGGAACGTCCAGCAGAGGTATCTTGGCTGGAGCAACAGCCGCTGCAAACAAAACGAACTAGCTACTCATCTTAGCTAGGCACAAGCAAGGCAGCGCCTGCTAGATAGCTAGACATTCCATCAGAAGATACTCTCCATCAGGGCTCGTCCAATCATGAGCCTAAAGTACTCTGCCAGAAGATACTTCGCTACCTCCCCATCATTAGCAGGAACACAAGCCGTGGATCGATGATTAAACAAGGCCAATAATACACGCACGCAGGCAAGCAAGCACCTCCCACAGAACGAATCATTTGGTTGGTGCTCGTGCTCGTTCCCAGCTCCGCCGCTGCCGCTTGAGGTATCACTAACACTGATGCTGCCGCTACATGACAGCCACTGCACATCGCTCCCTGATCAGACAGACAAACCCCGTGCCCGTGGGCCCTGCCTCGCAAGGGGGACTCCCCAGCTACCACAGCCTCGAGCTAGTCTTGCCAATGCCGATGCTAATGCTGAATGCTAATGCTAATGCAATGAACCGGACAGGTGGCGAAAAGATATCTGTCTCAATAATGCATGATTCAGTTGAGAAACACAATGCAAGCGTTAGCAGGATGAAATAAAAATCAAGCCACCAATTAGTGCGGCGTTGATAGATTACAGTGCCAAACAGCTATCGCTGCAAGCCAAACAAGGGAAAAGGTAAGGACAGGGCGTGGGTCTGGAACGGAGGAATTTCAAACCAGTTTCTTTGAAGAAGAAAAAAATGCCACCTCCTTGTGTAATTTCTACCATAGAATCTATTACCTGCGCCAACCGGAGGCGCAACGGAGCAAGATCTGCCAGTTCAAGAGATGCGGAGAAGGCATGTTAACATCAGCGCCACAGCCCCAACCCAAACACACCATGGCTGCTTGATGGAGCCACGCCCAACAGAAGCCATTAATAAATCCACCCATTTCCTTTTCCCTCCTCGGTTTTCTACTTTTCTTTATGCAAGAAAAAATCAGCACCATTTAATCCAATGTCCCCTCCCGTGATATTCTTTGCATGGCCGTGGCCTAGCAAGGAGGAATAAAAAAGATATCACGGGGAAATAATAAATATGACAAAAAAATCAGTCAGTTGGGTGGTTGTCTGATTGAGGGGGAGAAAACAAACCGGGGATGCCCATCACGCTTGTCATGGACCAGTGTACTGGGACACTTGAGCTACTTGCTGCTCGTCTGCTACTGCTCTTCTGTACCGCGACATTGCTTGGACGGTCACCGATGAGGGCGAGCCATGGCTTTCGTTCATGTCCTCCTATGCTAGGACGCACACATGCCCATCCGTCACAGCAGCAGCTGCAGTCGCCATGGCCGTGGCCCGGCCTCTGATGGTCTGCTGCTCACTCAGTGTTTCGCCACCAGAATGGCAGAATCTTCCTGTGTCATCTACTCTTCCACCAACACTTGCAGCTCCGGAGAGCTCGTACACTGAAGCTCGTGTGCTTGCGTGTGGCTCTCTGTGAGGAGAATCAAGTGTTTCATGTGCCTGCAATCATGCGCGCTAGGTCCAATTAGGCAGCCTCTAGATTCGCATAGTGAAAGGTACAGGGGCGAGGGAGGGAGCCTGGAACCTTGTGCCACTGCCCAGCTCACCATTGGCCGCATACACCATTGGCTGCATACAGGGACAGGCATGCACACCAGCACACACTACATTACATTGCAACACAACACACAAGACATTGCAACAAGACCATGCCACATTCACATACATACCACTGTCCTACTCGTACCAGCTAGGTACCATATATGGTGCGCCATCCATCCCTCCTCGCCTCCATTGTCGCCTCCGATGAAAAGTCCGGTGACCGGTCCCGAAACCGCACGAGCAAGAGCTACCGATCAACTACCCCGACCGGTTTTTCGGTTTGCCGATGAGTTCAGGGGAATTCAGGCACCCTGATCTTGAGATGCAGCTGAATGCCAGGTTTTATGAGCTCCAATAATCCATCCATCCACCGACGAGTCATGTGTTCTTTTAGTCGCGCATTTTCTAAAGGGAGATTTCAATTCAATGCCCCTCACATGGCCGGCCTTGTACAGAATGATTAGTAGCTGGCTTCGGTATGATGCTACGCAGCTGTATGAATGGGCGCCAGTTTCTGAATCTGCACGCATGAATGGGAGAGGCCCCATGGTTTGTTTCAGGTTGGTGCTGCAGGTGGTCCATCTGAACGCCGGTGTACACGGACTGGCAAGCTTTAATCTTCCATTGTCTTCAAACCGCTCGTCGCAGGCCGTATCGATCGGATGGTGCACATTGAATCTGATTGCCGGGCAGCAACAGTACGTTTTCGACAATAGGAACGGAAACAGTGGCACGAGAACCAACTTGAGTTGTTCTGAGTAGCTGCTGATAGTATATTAGTATCTCAAAACATTCGATTGGCTGTCACCTGCCAGTCTAACAAACAGGCCAGACCATGTCTCGAGCAATCAGCTCTGCACATGGCAGGAGTATCTTTCAGTTTCCAAAAAGATGCCAAGATCAGCATGGAGGCACCACATGATTGGAAACTTACCAGAACCACCTAAAGATAATAGAATTATAGATGGAAAGAAGATTCAGTTCAGGCATTAACATTGTTCTAAACTCAACAGCGAACGGGTTATGTCAATAATTAGATGAATCTGACATGCAACTACAATGGTGGACAGGTAGAATCGGATACGATGGACAAGTACGGGAGTCTATCTGTTGCACAATGTTCAGTTAACTCAAATCTAGCTTTTAGTCCTACGGCATTTAAAGGGTTAGTAGATATCTCGGGATCATTCCTCTTTACTATACACGCGCGCGCACAAAGATCGGAAGCATTAACGCTCGTCTCCACAACAGCAGCACTTGAAGCAGCTCCGGCAGGAGCAGCAGCTGCCGCAGGAGAAGCAGGAAGGGCAGCACCTCAAGAAACGGAATGTGAAGCAGTTCCTCAGCCCGCAGCAGCCGCAGCTGAAGTTGCAGCTGGGGCAGGTCGGTTTGCGAACTCGAATGCGGCAGCAGCAGTTAGTGGTGAAGGTTGTTGTTGTGGCCGTGCTCACGCGGTGGGCCTTCTTTCTGGGCTGGAGGGACTGTCTAATCTTCTTGAGTCGGATTTTTGTTGTGATGGTCTCCATTTCACGGATGAAACGGGAGAGGTGGCGGATGAAGTCAGGGTACAGCTCCAGGTTGCAGTGACCTCCCCCTTTGATCCAGAGTGGATCGTAAGGCTCCCTTGCCAGTTTCCACAGCTCCTTACCATGTGACCAGTTCACAACATCGTCATCTGTCCCCTGCAAATATCAGCCAGTGAAACTTAGACAAATATCTTCTAAAACTTGAAATGCAGGCAGCACTAGAAGCTATGACAAAATGTACATCATTCCATGAAATGTATAGATGATTCGCTTGTATATTCAGTCAAATCTTACACAGGCAACACCTTCAGTTTCTCATGATACTTCTTATGGGGTCTAGCAAAATTAAATTATACAAATCAATCAAGAACAAGATATCCATTGGTTGTACTAGTAATCTATGCAAAAATTGAAAATGCCTATGACCTGTATAGCTCATGATAAGACCAACCAATTACATTAAAACTGTAAATTAGTTTCCAATGAACTCTGTAGCTTTCAAATACTCTGATTTTGTCTTCCCGCGTTTTAAGATCATTGGCTAAAAGTATGTATTTCCAGCTAGCAACAGACAACTAGAGCTGCAAACTCAGTTAGGCCTATGCAAATTTGGGCCAGGAAAATCCTGACCTTTTGGGCCTACTGGCTTGACATGGCTATAAATTTAGTTGGGCTCAGCCAAGACAACATAAGCTGTTCAGTATGACATGATGAACAGTGAAAGGACAACAGCCAGCCAAGCCAGGACCGCCAATGCCCAATTATTCTTTGGGTTACTACATGGGGCATATAGTAAGGATACCACATGCGCATAATTTGCACACTAGGGAACCAAAACTGATAGTGACATCCCAGCCCATAAAGGCCTCAAGTTCAATGGACATAACGGCTAGCTAGTTGAGGCCATGAAGACTTTGTTTCTGGCCTTCATAGTTCTGTCATTTCCCTGGTTAGTATGCATCCCTGGTTAGTGTAGAGGCCACAAGTTACTTCCAGCATCTAAACCGATTTTTCATAAACTTCCACATCTAAACTTTGGTTTAAAGAATATTTTCATATGCTGAAAATTGGCAACAGGGATGGAGAACTGTTGTGCTAGGAGTAGAAAGCCTTCAAAGAAGATAATCAGATCAAAGAAAATCCAGGTAATTAATGGACTTTCTTCTCCGCACATTTTCAATTGTTCATCATCTTTGATTCCTAAATCTAAAGACCTACAAAAATTTATATATGGAAAATGCTTTTCTACTAATGTATGATGTTTGGATGACGTTGATGAACTTGTGTGTGATGAGTAATGACATGAAAACAGGATTTAATACTAGTACCAGTAATTAAACTACTGCAGCAACACATACACTTCCAATAGTAGCAGGAACAAAAACAGCACAATGCCATCTGGAAAGATGCGAAAGTGATAAAATGTTAAAATGAAATGAGTGCAAGTTAGTTCAAGATCCCTACTACTTGTCTAATCGGACAAGTAATGAAGTAAACAGACAAAGGTCAGATATCCTATTAGAGATCACTTACATGAGTAACGAGCACTGGGCATTTGACCTTTTTTATTTTCTTGACATTCTGCAGAAATAGGTTTGACTAGACATTAGTAAAAGCTAACCCTAAAGGAATAGGAAGTGCAGACAGAGATAAGAGAATCAGTCTGAGTTATTTACTTTGTAAATGTCAAAGCACAAATTAAAGTTCACATGGCAAACAACACGGAGGCCTGACAGTATAGCGCTGTGGAGAACCACCCCGCGCAATCTAGGCAGACGGGATGCTAAATGTAATGTTGGCCCACTGCCCACAGATTGTCCATACAAGATAATATCTTCCTGGCTGATCCCATACTCGGTTTCTAAGCATTGGTAAACTGCTTCAATGTCTGCATATGTATTTTCTTCACTTGGCTGCATTAAAAATAACAAACATAAGACTCAGTCCTCCACAATATATATCCCTTTAGAAAGACAGCAAGTGTAAGATAAGTACAAGTACAAATACCGGGAACCACATCTGACTTAGCTGAAATGCGCATATAGCAATATATCAGCCAATCTAGTATTCAAAACACAATTTCAAAATCAAGACGAATAAAGTTTCGTAAGTCAGGAATTGTCACTGCACTGGCCACATGGAGTTTTAAAATATAAAACATAAAAATCAAAAGGACAAGACTCCAATTTTCTTATCTAGTTCTGACTTGGCAATATTAGTTCAGAACTTAAATCTCAATTATACGGCATATACAAACTGCGGCACGAAATTTGATTTAAATGATTTTTTGCATTGAATTGAAATGTTGGGTCCGCATCCCCCCATGGGCACCACATCAGTGAGATGGATAGTTTAGAGTTCAGGAAGTCTGCACGGGGACCTGAACAGAATAAACTGCCCATACTTGTAGTTTCTCAAAAGTTGATTCTTAAAACTGTAGTCTGAAACTTCAAAATGGCATGCATGGCTGAAAGCAAAAGGGTCCGAATCTAAATATATGCTGATCATTGCTATCTCTGAGCAGCCTTTGAAGATGCAGTGGCCATGCTGTGCCAGAAATGCACCAGTCAGGCATGGGCCAAAGCCTCTTCACATGTAGGTATATCAACTCCTAGGAATTTGGAACTCAAATGACATTTCTCGAGGATATATTTAGCATGGCATGTTAGAATCTTGAGACTGAATAGTGCAAAACTGCAAACTCTGTAGTTAGGCAGAAAAGATAAATTATCTATCTGTGTTAGTTGGTAAAGTCCACTGAGATTTAAGACAAGTGTTTCAAACAGCCAATCAGCCATTCACCATCACTTTTAACTCATCAGCAATGTGTCGATGGTGCAACCTAACACAGTTCACACTTGATAAGTACTTACCTTGCCAGTAGATGCGCCATAGCCAGAGTAGTCATATCTGCAATCACATAAGCACACAATAAATCACATGAGCATGTTCCACCAGACATTATAGCTAGCTTAAGAGCACTATGATGCAACCGAAAACACCAGATCGTCTTCTGGAAATAAAAAATGATGCAATTATAGTTGAAGAAGGAAGATGCAGTTTACTAGGGTCAATGATATATTTTTGATATGCTATATTTTCGATAACAGTACCGCATATACATATGCAGCAATATCAACTGAATCTTCTATTGATATCACAATCCACAAGGCTTTGAAAAATCATGCAGTAACCGAAAATCCCAAGGAAAAAAAACTAGTATAACTACATTCCAAATACCCAGCTCCAGTAACTGCCCGCTTCCATCACCCTCGAAATGGTAAATGAAACCGATTTGTGCAATGCACCATGCCAGCATCAATAATTCGCACAAATATTCACTTAAGATAGAGATTCTTCTTTAATAGCCCTGTGGAGCCATCCAAAATTTAGAAAATAGAAAGGAAAGGCATGTCTGGCACAGAATCCTAACAAGAAACATATTAACTTTTAAAAGCACACTTTCCTAAACAGACCAAGGAGCATAGTAACATTTTTTTTATAGAAACAGCAAAATGCACCACTGACCCCATCAGATTGATCGAGATTGACCCCATCAGCAAGCACACTTTACTAAATTGATTGCAAGATGACATATATGGCCGGGAAGCAGCAAAATGCACCACTAACCCCATCAGATTGATCTTGAGATTGACCTTGAGCTGCACAAAGAGGTCGTAGAGCTGGCCGAGGTCGGCGGCGTTGCCGTGCGAGTAGAGCAGGGTGAGGCGCGCGCAGGGGTTGCGGAAGTAGAAGGCCACCACCTTGTTCCCCCTCCTGGTGTCGACGAGCAGCACGTCGAGGGCGTTGTCCCGCGGCACGCCGGAGGCGACAAGGCGGCCGGTGGCCTCGTCCTTCCGGACGGCGTACGTCGCCGGCTCCGGCGGGAAGAAGGCGAACCGCGCCGCGAGACTGGACACCGAACACCCCGACAGCATCGGAGGCAGCGCTCACTCATCGACAGGCGGCAATGCGGCTGCTCGGAGGAGGAGGCCCTCTCCTCTCCTCTCCTCCCTTCTCCTCCTCCTCCTCCTCCTCCTCCTCCTCCTCCTCCTCCTCCTCCTCTCCACTCAGATGGATCGAGCCAGGTCGCCAACGATCAAATACGACGACGAGGCGTTTTGGGATTTTCTGGGACGGTAACGGATTTGCGGCGCCTTTTGGCCCTTTCTTGGCCCAAATCGGCTCCAAGCAACAAACTTTGGAGGGGAATCTCTGGGCGAGCAGCACAAAAATGCCGTTTCTTGACGAGCAGCACAAAAGTCGATTGGATCTCTGCAACGGACTGGAGCGACAAACGGGGCACCTTTTCCCCCCTCCTCCTTGACGAAGAAATCCGCCCTGATGAAAAACGGAAGAAAAGAAACGAGGTCACTCCACTGGGTCAGGGGTGATTGATCACCAATAGCTCCGAAAGGGATTTCAACGAGGAGACAAGGATTGAGAAACGCCGGGGGAACGAATTGATTGATATAGCGCCGCCAATCATACGGGGGAGGAGGGGGTTTGGGAGGGTTTAGCGCAGCGGTTACCAAGCGAGCCAGACGCAGTCGGGGAAGGGAAGAGCAACCGCAGCGCAGCACACACAGTACACGGCCAGCTGCTGCACAGCGCTGGAGCTCGCTCAGCTGACTAGCAGCCACGCACTGCTGCTAGTCACTGCCATTTATTACTCGCTGGCGGGCACACACACCTCGGGCCTGAAAGGGAGAGAAGGGAGAGAGAGAGAGAGAGAGGAGAGAGATGCTGCCAGCGTGCGTGCAGCAGGGGTGCGCGCGTGTAGGTGAGGCTGGAACAGGAGGCATCAGAAAGCGCAGGGGATCCCCCACACCTTTGCAAAAGACGCTGCTCGCATGTGTCTTCCAAGCCGGCGAGCGAGTTCTCGCCTCGCCGGACGGAGGAGCGGACACGCTGCGGCGTGGCGGCGTTCAGCCGAGCCGCCGCTACAGTGCCGGCCGCGTGTGGCTCCACCGACCGAGGAACCCGGGATCGTCTGATCGTCGTGGCAGACGGCCCGGATGGAGAGTACCTGGTGGGGGTGTGCAGGCCTTGTCCTGTCCCCCGGGTTTATTCCGTGGACCTGCTGGTAATTTTGAAAAATATCAGAATTTGGATCTTAATTCGTAAACTTTTCAGAATTTGTGTTTTCGAAATCTGAAATTTGTGGTGTCAAATTCTAAAAGGTTCACGCTGAGATCCAAATTCTGAAATTTCTCGTTTTGAAATTTTTGATTCTTCAAATTATCAACATCATCAGAACCGTGATAATTCTCATGCCGAATTTTGGTGTGCATTTTTTATATGTATTTATAGACTTATAGGGCATCATATCATATATATTTATGTGTCATTTGTAAAACCAATGCATGGGGAGAGCAAGGGGAAACATACAAAAAGAAAGTGAAGAGGAAAATTTGGCACCTTCTCCCTGCTTGATCCACAAGAGATCACAAGCACATAATCCTAAATTGCATGTGCTGCTATAGCATCTACACTGGGACTTATTTAGTTCCCTTCAAAATTCCAAAACTTTATAAGATTTCCCGTTATATTAAATGTTTTAACACATGCATGAAGTATTAAATGTAGTTAAACAAAATAACTAATTACACAGTTTGTCTATAATTTGCGAGACGAATCTTTTAAGTCTAGTTAACCCATGGTGGGACAATAATTACCAAATACAAACGAAAGTGCTACAGTGCTTTACACCCAAAAGTTTATGCATCTAAACAGGGCCTAGTTCCCAAAAAAAATTCTACAGTATCTGTCGCATCAAATTTTTAGACTTATGCATGGAGCATTAAATGTAGTTAAAAAATAAATAATTATACAGTCTAACTGATTAGCACGAGATGAATATTTTAAGCCTAATTAGTTTATAATTAAATATTAATTATTAAATAACAACGAAAGTGCTACAGTGATAAAATCCAAAAAAATTCGCGAACTAAATATAGCCTAAAAAAAGGATTAATAGGCTGGCATATATATAGGCTGTATACATCCTTTTGGCAAAAAGACAAGGAGCTCTGTTTAAAGTAGGGGTCAAGGTCACATCAGTTTCAGTAGGCTGGATTTGATAGGGTAGTACATCAGTAGGATTTAGGCTGTCCACTCCAACCCATTTAAGTCTCTCTCTCCCCTCCTTCCTGCCGAACCTTTTCTCCTTTCATGATTCGGACCCGGTTTTCATCTCCTTGTTTCAACGTTTGGCAGAGGGATTCCTGGCTTTGCTCCACGATTCTAGGTGCATGCTTGTGTCCTTGTTGTTGAACACTTGATGGCTTGGTGGTTTAGCACTTCGTTTTAGTTTTAAGTTCATGTTTTGTGTTTCCTAGTTCTAGAAACATGCGGACACTACTTAACATCATTTACTAATCATCCAACAAAAAATCATCCCATCTAAGAATGATTTTGTTTCGGAGAAGTTTCAGAGTTCATAAAAGGCTAAGAAATGTTTTATGTTTCAGTTGGATGAAAAAGTCCAGCATGAGAAAAGAAAAATGCTAGTAGCACTAAAAACAAATAATTAAATGGTTTCTGTTAGTTTATTTTTATGTAGATGGATTTGTAGAGAAAAATACGGATGGTGGTACTACCTCCATGCCTGAGGAAATCAAGTGTACCAATTCGCTGAATATATGTCCTTTGAAATACAAAATTTCTCAGATTTTGTGCGGAGGTTGTACCCACTCCACGAGATAAGGTGAAGCGGTACAGGAGGTATCTGTTCTAATTTTTCAACGGGAGAGTTGTTTGCGGTGACCCTATCAATTGTGGATTCTGTGTCAAACAGCGCACACGGGCACATCAACTTGGAAGGAAGCTCTGTACTTCCTCCAAAACAAAAATAAAGGATTGGGCCCATGTCCTCGTGTCCGGATAGAGAGAGAGGGGTCCATGAAGAAGCTGCAAGCCTGCAGCAGCTAGGTGAAATAAGTGGCCTGGTTTAGATGTACTCTATAAAATTTTTGAAAGAGAATTTTTATATTATAAAACTAATTACAGAATTTGCCTTTAAACTACTAGATGAATTTAATGAGCCTAATTAATTTATTATTAACTTATATTTACTATAACTTTACTGTAAAAAATTTAGTGCCTAATCACGGCCTAATTAGATTCATTAGATTCGTCTAGCAATTTACAAGCAAATTGTGTAATTAGTTTTTTATTTCTTCTAGATTTAATTCTCCATAGAGGTGCCGTAACATTCTTTTAGAATTTCGAATTTGGATCTAAACAAGGCCCGGTGTTTGTTCAGCAAGCTAGACGGAGAAAATGGTGTGCTTGGTTTATAGTTCAGCTAGACCGAGAATTTGTTTTAGCCCTTCCGTGTTTGTTCAAAAAAAAAAGAAAATTTGGCCGTCATTTGGTTTTTTTTTGCGAAATGGGAGGTATATATATTAAATAAGAGCACAGTACATCCCACCTTTTACAAACAAGACCCCGGACAAAAGGAAAATTACAAAGAAGCCCATAAAGCTACTGTTCATCTTCCTCGACTTCTCCGGCGTCTCGTTCGCCATCGTCTCCACATGCAGCTTCCAAATCCGCCTCCCATGACGCCAAGGGACTCCAAATCTTGGTAAAGCGGCAAGAGCCGACGCCCGGTACTTCACCAAGCACATCGATTCCGCTGAACGCCTATCGGCCGTCACCTTGACATGATAGGAGAGGAACAAGATGTCCGTCATCGATGGCCGGACGATCGACGACCGGAAGAAGAGTCTGCCATCGCTGAATGACTCAGCGGCCCAGACAAACCGCGCACCCACAGGGATGTCCCAGGTTCCTACCCTTTTGCCGAGAAAAAAGGGAAAAGAACTCACTCCGACATCACCAGCTCGGTCGAAGAAGCTCCTGCTTCGTCCGCCGGCGGAGCACCTCGCCGCAACCGTTGAAGCCGAAGCCACCCGAGCCGTCGCCGGATCCGACACCAAGGAGACAAAAGGCCCCATCCGGCACCGACGCCCGAGAGGAGACAATTCCACCACTACCTAACCCTAACCTAGACCTAGGAAGTAGGAAACTGTACACCGGCCGTCGGATCCGCAGCTCTCCACCACCTCCAACGCCCGTAGGACAGCCGGACGCGGTGGAGAGCCGGCGGGATCGGCGCCGGAAAGCTCGTCGCCTCGGATTCGCCCTCTTACACTGTAGCAGGGGTGAGCCGAGAGACACTCGACTGCTAGTTCAAGCGTGGCCGTCATTTGGTTAAGAGTTCAGACTTTAGCAATGTCTTAACTATCTTACCAAAATACGAAAAAAATTCTGGTGCCGATTGCCGATCACTCCTAAACTTGTGTCCAACTATCCATGGCTTTCACGAGCACCAAAGTTAGGAGTACCCGTGACGTTGATGTGAAGCTTTGAATCCTATACGTAGTCAAGAGTCAAGACACTTGCACATCACCTTTTGTCGCCATTTCATCTTACCAAAATTGCTCATGTCACTAATTGAGTTAACTAGTTAACCGTTTCTCATTGCACCTTCTTCCTGTACGTGGGGGATATCGACCTCATGGCGTCACATTTACAGTTGTAAAAAAGGCTGGGAAACAGGAATGACGGGGTTGAGCTGGTACCCTGAACTATCTCCTCCACTGCATCTTACTAGCTTTTCTTCTTCACTGTTGGAGTGATTCCAAAAGCTTTAGCTGACAAAATCGTGGCAGCTTTTGTTCGGCGTACAGTGCTCATGCTCGCATCGGCTACATGGATCCTGGCCTGTTTGACTTTGTACTCTAGCTCCATTTTTTTTTACAGCGAGCTCATGTGACGGTTTTACCTGTACACTGCCGACAAAATTACAACTCTTCTGACACAACAAGGTCTTGTTTAGATGCATAAAGTTTTGGATGTAAAGTACTGTAATACTTTTGTTTGTATTTGATAATTATTATCCCGTCATGGGTTAACTGAGCTCAAAATATTCGTCTCGCAAATTATAGACAAATTATGTAATTAGTTATTTTATTTAGCTACATTTAATACTTCATACATACGTTAAAAGATTCGATGTGACGGCGAATCTTGTAAAATTTTGAAATTTTGAAGGCAACTATACAAGGCCCAAATGTACGGCCCTCGACCCCAAAATAAGTTTGATTATGTGAAGCATAAATTAGCTGTAATATTTCTTTTTATCACAGATGGTAAAAAAGTGTTGCATCTCCCTTTTCTATTCGAGGAAGAGATTGTGGAGCTTGAATTCCAGCTGAGAGAGGACCTCTGCAAATCTTGCAAAAGGAAAGGTGACAAATATTCTACCAGAGATTAGCCTTGTCTGTATTACACATGAATCATTTCTTTACGGCCTCCAAAGGCCAAAAACAAAGGCTTTCTTTGCCGCCTTTTCGTTCCCTCTGCTGCTCACCTCTTTGTCACCTTGTCCCTACCCTATGTGGCTACATATATGCTCAACTTTGGGATCAGGATAAAGACTACATGCGCCTAGCGTAAATCAAGAAAACTGGATATAGGTGCTACAAACACAGGATTGATTTGTCGATTTCTTAGACCCATCTGAGTTTGAATTATCAAATTACCAAGGGCATATAACATACTAGCCTAAGAACATCTGAAGGAAAAAAAAATCCAAGAATGGCAGATTGACAGCGCCTTCTATGCTTCTCTGATAAAAAAACTGCTTCAGAAATACTTGGCTTCATCACCATTTTATACATGAACCAAACTTTTTTTTGATAAACAGTACATGAATCAAACTAGCACTGCCTTGGCGCGTGCACAGTCCTGCCCAAAGAAGCACCCTCCTACAGTGTAAAGATCCACAAGTGCAGTCAAGTTTGTGTGCTCAACTGCTGGCTGGCTGCCAAACCATCCCTATCCCAATCCCCACCTCCCATATGCCATGAATTCAGCTCAGCTCACCTCACCTCACTGAGCAGTGAGCAGTTCAGGTTCAGCACCCCACCCATTAACATACTCCCCAATGTGCAGGCAGTCGTCCACCCAGTGGCAGCAGGATTTGAATAGAGAAAAGCCCTATCCTCCTGCTCTGAACCATGACACGGGATTATTCCAAGCTCCTCCCCAACATCTCAAAGCATGTGGCCGGCCACTTAAACAAGTGCTTAGGTGCACGAATGATAACAATTGGGCACTTGCATCGTCGCCCTTGAGCCACTCAACATCAGATCCTCTGGGGCAAAGTGACCCTGATCTTCCAACGGTTAATTAACCGGTGATGATATCGGAGTCCAAGAGCGGTTAATATTGTAACGACACGATTACAGTTACCTTCGCAACTTTCGAGCAGTAGTACACGTATGGTAATCAGTAGTCGGGGAAACTCTTTTGCGCATAATGAGTCACTGACATGTGGGGCCAGTCGAGATCCGGTCCACTTTGTCGCGGACTTGTCCGCACATGCGTGCACGTGCGCGACGAGATGAGCTAAAGCACAGGTCCAAATAGGACCAAATTGACTGGACAAAACTGCGAGGCGTGATCTGATCACGAGAGATTGAAATGTTTGGGTGTTGCTGCAGGAGGCTGTCGGGTCGGGTCGGGTCGGGTCTCCTCAAGTTGATGCCTTGGTGGTCACGGCAACAAGAATGGCGATGCAGTCGTGCAGGAGTCCGAGACCAGCGCAACAACCCATTCATTGCCATCAGGAGGGTTGCAGAAAGAGAGAGAATATTCTAGTTCAAGTTGTGAGTGATGTGGTCTGGAACTCTGAATTGCCATCAGCAACGAAGATGCTTAAAATACACCAGACGAGAAGTACGAGGTGTTTAGGCATACTTTGGCCTTAGTAACCATTCTAGAAGGTATCTTTTAGGCTCCGCAAGAAGTACTAAATGAAGTCTATTTGCAAAATCTCTTTAGAGATGAGTATAATTTTTCGCGACGAATCTAATGACAGTAATTAATCGATGATTGGTACAATGATGCTATAATAATCGTCCTCAAATCATACGGTCAAATGCCTCATTTGATTCGTCAGAGCTCCTAGCATAGGGGTTTTGGAGTTAGTTTTGTAAAATGACTTTATTTGACACTCCTAATGGGCGGTCAAAGTGTCTTCTAGTCTAAGGGCAAACCAAACAAGGCCTTTAGGTGTTTAAAGTGTGCTGACAAGATAGTTAAGTTCTTCAAAAGGTGCTTAATGATGTGATAACGCTCTTTCTTTTTAAGCATGGGAACTCGTTGTTAAGCACCTTGCATTGTCAATTCGTTGTTAAGGAGCCATAAAAAATTCGTTGTTAAGCATGGGAACTTGTTGTTTTAGTTCTAATTGTACTATTTTCTGATTGGGCTCAATTCAACGCACCGATTCTTGTACCACATCACAAACGTTGCCGTTTTTCTGCCATAAATTCAAAGCCTAACGGCCCAAGCTTGTCCACCAGGCCCAGACGTTGACTTGCTGGTTCACAGCAGCAGGGAAGCCCAAAAGCCCAACATGAGGTAATCCAAATTAAGTTGCTAAGTTTTGAAGCTAACACGCATGCTCTCCATGTTAATAGTCATTTACAAAGGGATTAATCAATTTTGAGAACTCGTAACAAGGTTTGCAAGTTTAGTAACGGGTCAAAGATAAAGCTGTAACTTTATACACGAAGAGTGGATATTTTTGCTACATATCTAAATGTATTTATATTCTGTTCTAACAGGCCTTTTTGTCATAGCTGCACCGTGTTCCAGCAAAATTTGTCAAGGATATGTCTGCAAAATTTGTGCACTTGAACTCTATCTTCTAAAAAAGGCTACGCATTTGAGCCAAAGCAAGACAATGCATTGTTCAGACCTCAATGATACGTTTGAACATTCAGTACCAGAGATTAGAAGACACCATGGCAATATGGCATAAACAACTTCCAGACGAAAGCCTTTTATCATCCATTGTTTAGCACCATTCAAAGATTCAGAATTCTTCATCTGCATAGGCCTGTTTAACTTTCTATTTGTGTACACCACTCGAATCCGACACACAAAGGTCATGTTTGGTTTAGTGTCATAGAGTTTCTAAAACGAGAAATTTTTCATGCATGAAACTCAGAATGAAGTCTATTTACAAAAAATTTTTAGAGATAGGTGTAATTTTTCGCGATGAATCTAATAACAGTAATTAATCGATGATTGGTTACAGTAATCATCCTTTATTCATACAATCAAAGATCTCATTATATTCGTCAGTGTTCCTAGCGCAGGAATTTTGGAGTTGACTGTCTTTTTTTATACTCTAAACACTTCTGGACGACCAAACGACAGGGAGAATTGAGAGGTTTCTTCTGACAGACTCCAGACCGAACTCGGCGGCCTTATTTGGTTAGGTAGTACAAGTAGTCCTAAAAAAAGAATTTATACATGGAGGTCTAAACGAAGTCTATTTGTAAATTTTTTTCATAAATAGGTGTAACTTTGCACGACGAATCTAATGACAGTAATTAATCCGTAATTGGCTACAGTAATGCTACAGTAACCATTCTTTAATCGTGCGGTCAAAGACCTCATTAGATTCGTCTCGCGAAGTAGTGCAGAATTGTGGAGCTAGTTTTGCAAACTGCCTTCATTTAATACCCGTAATTAATAGTCAAATTTTCGTAATACAGCCCGATGCCGGTTTCCGCGGCCGAATTACTAGTGCCAAAATAAATCGTTTTAAGCAAAATTCCAGATCTATCCTTGACAAGTGGGGAAAAAATCGCAGCACGAAACGAAGCTCGCCACCACCAAATCCGGGTCTAGGGTTTCCGCCTCCCGAACCTTCCGCTCGCCGCCGGCCGCCATGGGCTCCGGCGACGACGAGCGCTCCAGCTCCAAGCACCACCACCGCGACAAGGAAAAGGACCGCGACCGCGAGCGCTCCTCCTCCCGCCACCACCGTGACAAGGACCGGGACCGGGACCGCGAGCGCGAGCGCTCGTCCTCGCGGCACCACCGCGAGGATGGCGACCGGGACCGGGACCGCGACCGCCACCGGGAGAAGGACCGGGATCGCGAGGAGCGCAAGGAGCGGGAGCGGGAGGAGCGCAAGGCGCGGGAGCGGGAGAAGGAGCGGGCGCGGGAGGAGAAGGAGAAGGAGCGGGCGCGGCGGCGCGAGGAGAGGGACCGCGAGGATCGGGACCGGTCGTCCAGGCGGCGCGGGGACGCGGACGGCGAGGACGACGAGGACCGCGACCGCGACCGCAAGCGCCGCCGCCGGTCCTCGCATCACCACCACCACCGCGATGCGGAGCCGGAGGCGGCGTCGCCCCGGGAGGAGGAGGCGGTGGACGACGAGGAGGCGGAGCGGCGGCGGCAGCGGAAGAAGGAGGAGGACATGGAGGCCGAGCAGCAGCGGCTGGATGATGAGATGGAGCGCCGCCGCCGGCGCGTCAAGGAGTGGCAGGAGAAGCGCCGCGAGCAGCAGCAGCAGGAGCAGGACGGTGGTGGCGCTGGCGGCACTTCCGCCGCCGCGACGGCTGAGGCTGATGGCGCCAAGGAGGGTAAGAAGTGGACCTTGGATGGGGAGGAATCTGATGAGGAAGGGGATAATGAGGGTGGCAAGAAGGCAGAGGAGAACGGAGGATCTGGTGACATGGATGTGGATTTGCCGAATGGGGGCGGCGATGCCAATGGCGGTGCTGGTATGGAGGAGGATGAGATTGATCCGCTCGATGCCTTCATGAACTCCATGGTGCTGCCGGAGGTTAAGAAGCTGGAGAGTGCTGCTGCAGCAATGGATACTGCTCCTGCCGCAGGTGTGGATGATAAGAATGGTAAGAACACCAAGGATGCTGTTAGTAATGGGGATAAAAAGGGGCCAAGGAGAGCGATGGGGAGAATAATGCAAGGGGATGATTCAGAGTCGGATTATGATGATGCTGACGATGAGGGGGCCGGAGAGGATGATGAGGATGATGAGGAGTTCATAAAGCGTGTAAAGAAAACAAAGGCAGAGAAGCTGGCAATTGTTGACCATTCGAAGATTGACTACCAACCGTTCCGGAAGAATTTCTATATTGAGGTGAAGGACATTACCAGGATGACATCTGAGGAAGTGGTGGCCTATAGGAAGGAGTTGGAGCTCAACGTGCATGGAAAAGACGTGCCCAAGCCAATAAAGACATGGGTGCAGAGTGGGATGACAAGCAAGCTCCTTGACACCATCAAGAAGCTTGGTTTCGAGAAACCAATGCCTATCCAGGCACAAGCGCTGCCGATAATAATGAGTGGTCGTGATTGTATAGGAATTGCAAAGACTGGATCTGGCAAGACTATAGCGTTCGTTCTTCCAATGCTGAGGCATGTCAAGGACCAGCCGCCTGTTGTTCCTGGAGATGGCCCTATCGGGCTTATTATGGCTCCTACCAGAGAGCTTGTGGTGCAGATACATTCAGACATTAAGAAGTTCTCTAAGGTGCTTGGCATCAACTGTGTTGCAATCTATGGAGGTTCAGGGGTTGCACAGCAGATTAGCGAATTGAAGAGGGGTGCTGAAATTGTTGTTTGTACACCGGGAAGGATGATTGATATCCTTTGCACTAGCAGCGGAAAAATAACCAACCTTCGCCGAGTTACCTTCTTGGTGATGGATGAAGCTGATAGGATGTTCGATATGGGTTTTGAGCCTCAGATTACTCGGATTGTTCAGAACACTCGGCCAGATAGGCAGACAGTACTTTTCTCTGCCACATTTCCACGGCAGGTGGAGATATTGGCACGCAAGGTGCTAACTAAGCCTGTTGAAATTCAGGTGGGTGGGAGAAGTGTCGTGAACAAAGATATCACACAACTGGTTGAGGTGCGACCAGACAGTGACAGGTTCTTCAGGCTGTTGGAGTTGCTTGGTGAATGGTATGTTAAGGGAAAAATTCTTGTTTTTGTTCACTCACAAGATAAATGTGATTCCCTACTAAAAGACCTGTTCCAGCATGGGTATCCATGTCTGTCTCTTCATGGTGGTAAAGATCAAACTGACCGTGAATCAACTATGGCTGATTTCAAGAGCAATGTCTGCAGCTTACTGATTGCTACAAGTGTCGCTGCTAGGGGTTTAGATGTGAAAGAACTTGAGCTGGTTGTCAATTATGATGTCCCTAACCATTATGAGGACTATGTTCATCGTGTTGGGCGAACGGGGCGTGCTGGTAGAAAAGGTTTTGCTGTGACTTTTATTTCTGAGGAAGAGGAGCGGTATGCACCAGACCTTGTTAAGGCCTTGGAGCTCTCTCAACAAGCTGTTCCAGAAGATCTGAAAGCTCTAGCAGATCGGTTTATGGCGAAGGTGAAGCAGGGCACAGAGCAGGCCCATGGTACAGGTTATGGTGGTAGTGGTTTTAAGTTTAATGAGGAAGAGGATGAAGCCAGAAAGACGGCAAAGAAGGCTCAGGCAAGGGAATATGGATACGAAGAAGACAAGTCTGATTCAGATTCTGATGAGGAAGGCGGGGTGCGTAAGGCGGGAGGTGACCTGGCAGCACAAGCTATTGCCAATGCTCATGCAGCTGCTGCTTTGGTTGCAAACAAGGCTGCAAGCAATGCTAACCAGCAAGTATCAGGAACTGCGGCAGTGCCCTTGATTCCTTTACTTGCTGCAACTAACCAACAAAATGATGAAGCCACAGCTCGTGCACTTCAGGCTGCAATGAACTTACAACAAAATCTGGCGAGGATACAGGCTCATGCAGTTCCAGAACACTATGAGGCTGAACTTGAGATCAACGATTTCCCACAGAATGCTCGCTGGAAGATCACTCACAAAGAGACATTGGCTCCTATTCAGGACTGGACTGGTGCTGCTATCACTACAAGGGGAACATATATTCCTCAAGGAAAAATTGTTGGTGCAAATGAGCGCAAACTGTACCTGTTTATTGAGGGCCCGACAGAGTCATCTGTGAAGAAGGCAAAAGCAGAACTGAAACGTGTCCTTGAGGATTGTGCCAACCAAGCTCTGAATCTTCCTGGATCTGCTCAAACTGGAAAGTATTCTGTTATTTGAGTTGCTGAGCAGACAATGGAATGACTGTGTAGGGACTTTCTTTAGAAGGTATGCATGATATTGATACCATTTTCAATAGGCTGAGTATTTAGCTACTCTCATAGTACCCTCTTATCTTACCTAACTGATACATTTCTCATTTGTCTAATATTGACTCAGACATTATTCTGTTCAATGCTATTTTTGCCTCTGTAGTTATGTACTGATGGTTTTCTGGATTTTTTTTTCTTTGCAGCTTATAAATGGGCACACCACAAATGCATTGATGGACTGCTACTTCCAATGTTCGAGTTGTCTACAGCATATAATTTTCTTTGCTAATTTTTTTATATGGCAGCTAATGGTTACTTGCTATCACATGGTTATTATGTAATCGTTGGGGTGTTTCAGCAACTTCTACTGACAGGTTTTGGTTACCTTTGAACAGAAGGCTTAGAACACTGGCAGTGGCTGGCCTGCTAGTGCCGTAACGCCAAGGAAGGCACTCAGCTTTCTGGTGCGGTTTTGAAAGTGATGGTTGTGTTATGGATACTGTTATTATTTTTCCCCTTGAAAACTGATCTTATTGTTTGCTTGCTTATGGATGCTATCCCCATTTTATGAGAGATAATACAAAGGTTGTGTGACTATGGTCTAATTAATCCAGGTGTCCATATTGATTTGCGTGTTGGGAAGCTGGGAAGCTATAGTTTTCTCTGTTGGTTTGGCTCTGTGAACCCTTTATTACTTGTGTGCTCTGATTCAAGTGTTTTCGTTTTGTATTTAAAAAGGTGCCGTGATGTTCTTGTTTTGGTCTTCAGATGCTGTGTTGTTACCACTGCAAGCGGAGGATCAGCTTAGGTATGTTTGTGAGCTGCTGCAGGTCGTGGCGATGGTGGTGGCTGATGCTGCTGGACTTCTGGCTTATATGATTACACTGACGTAGCATTTTTCCTTTTGGATCGTATCTTATGAAAGTTATTAGATGAAGGGTAACATTTGGTTTGTTTTCTGGAGCTTGAGAAAATGTGGATAACTTGGGGCCAATCTTACCATTTTATCGTGCTATAATGTGCTCGTGTGCTTGTGTAGAATATGAAATGATATGCTATGCTTGATTCCAGATAAGTGATGGTACATTACTTTCATCCATGACCAGTGCATCCGGGGAGTACCATTTCAGCAGTTCCATCAGATGTTTGCGGAAGTGTGTTTGCTGTGTTGCTCGTTGTGCTTCAATCTGCTAATGGTGTGAGAACCGCACCATACCCAAACCAAATTGTTTCTTTTTCTACTCACCAATCAAATCTCACCTGACCAAACTACATATCTCAAAAACCAAATCAAACCGATGTAGCGGTCTTTTTGAACCAAAACCAAACTGAACCGTAAACATTAGCTGGTTTCTACCGGAGAAATGATCGTGGTGCTGGTTGCTGCTCCTCGGTTCTCTCATTCTATTTCCTGGTATAACATCACGTTCCTCAAGAACCTGCGGGACACTCCTCCGCGAGTGGACCAGGACCAGCCCAGCTACAACCCCATCGTCCCTCTCACCACCGACACGTCGAACTGCTTCCGGGACCACACCACCACGTGACTCGTCTGCGATGGCCTGTGGAGGTTCTTACAACAGAGCACCGCGTGAGTTCTGACCTTCAGCTCGCTAAAGCCCAGTAAAGCCCAGACCAAACCGATCTAAACCAAATTTTCTAGCAAACCAAACCCAACCGAACTATTTAAAAAATCTCCCCATTTCCCACCAAACTAATAGCATACCAAGTGAAGCACAAACCGTTGGAACTGGTTCCACCCCAGACCATTAGCAGGTTGAGTTGTGCTTGGGGGTGGTAAAGGCTCTTAAAATTTGATTAGATAATCTAAGGTCTAAGGCTCTAGTCTTATACTATTTTGAGCTAAAAAAATATAAGGTCTAAGTTGGATTGTGAAGATACCACTAAGAGCTATGGTCCGTATTGAATGGGAATGAGTTAGCTCGAGTAGATAAGTATGCACCCAATTTTGCTGTTTCTTTGTCGTGTCGTATAATGTGCTGGTCCGCAATAGTAAGGATGTGAAATGGTGTTACTGAATCCTGATGGTACGCTTCGGGTGATCCTGAAGCGGAGCCTGTGGAGTATTGTTTCATCTGTTGATATGATCTTGCCGAAGCTATGTATGTTTGCCGTGCCGCTGCTGCTCTTTAAGTCTGAACTGTGTACTGTTATGAGAACAGACAAACAGCCGTCAGAGGCTGACTGGCCAGGGCCGCCCTCGAGAACCCAACGATACGCCATAAGGGCACATGGTCTGCCCCTCATCCTTGGCCTCCCCGTCTCAGCTCCATCACCGTCGGGCATAAGTGTTCGGCAGGCTGGAGCTAGAGTGGTGTGAGAGAAAGTAGGCTGGAGTTGGAGTGGTATGAGAAAAACACTGTTACCTGGCTGGTGGCCGGAGGCTGGAGTGGTGTGAGAGGGAATTACTATAGGGCTGGAGCCCTACCCACAAGCGGAGGAAGGCAATTGCAGGTATACCTGGGCATTTCTCGGGTCGGGTCGGGTTCGGGTCGGGCCGAAAAAAACCCGGTAGAAAAACTCATGGCCCGAACCCGCCCGTGGCCCGGCGAAAACACTAAAATGTTGGCCCGAGCCCGCCCGCAGCTCGACCCGACGGCCCGCGGGCCGACCCGCTGACCCGACGGTCACCCTAAAATGAGGGTATTAATGACTTCCTGTTTTTCCTTTTCAAACATAGCCATGACATCCCTTTTTATAGTGTAACGACCAACATGCTTATACTGAGGACAAGCTAAGCTAAGCATATTTTTAAATCCATATTCTTCTACTACTGTGAAGGGATGTGCACCTCCAAGCAAAAACATGGTTACTCCTGTTCTAACAGCATCCAAATCAACCTTATAGTTTTTAAGTGCTATTGATCCATCATCATCCTTCTCAGTTTTCAAGAAATAGGCTGCAGGGTGTCTTTTTGACCGGGCCGTCGGGCCGGCCCGCGGGTTTAATTTTCAGCCCGCACCCGACCCGAATTTTTCACCGGGCTGAAATCATGGCCCGGACCCGCCCGCCGTGTTCCTCGGGCCGGGTCGGGTCGGGTTTTTTTCGGGCGGGTCGGTCCGGGTTCTTCGGGTCGGGCGGCCCATGCCCAGGTCTAATTGCAGGTTCCGTTCCGCCGATGTTGGGCCGCAAGCCCAACCGAAATACCTGAAGCAGACCCATGGGCCGAGACCAACACTAATCAATCAGCTGGAAAGTGGATGGGCTGTGGGACAAACAGATTCCGAGTAGGAGGTGGGACAAACAGATTCCGAGTGGAGGCGGGTTTTTTTATTTTTTATTTTCGTTTTTTACAAAAATATATTTTCGTGTTCGAAATTTACATGAATATACCCCGGCCGCCCCGTTGCCGGGCGACAGGGGCTTATCCGCAAAAAAAGTCGATAAAAAATTGCGCCGAGGTCTCTAGAGGACCGGCCGCCCGGCAGCGGGGCGGCCAGCCCTCCAGGCCGCCCGGCAGGGGGCAGCGGGCCCTGGCCGCCCGCCTGCAGGGCGACCGGTCCCCCAACCATATATAAGGTGTTGGCTGCCCCTCACTCCTTCATTTGGCTCACTAAAAATCCAGAAAAAAAAGAGAGGGACAGGAGGGGTGAGGGAGAGGCAAAGCGGCGAAGCTCTGCCGGATTTTCAAGCCAGCGACTGTAGGTAACTAAAATTTTCTACATTTTATAAATAGATTATGTTGTAATTATTTTTTTGAAACAGTAGATTAGCAATCAGTTTAATTATTGTTAGGAGTGATTAGTGGTACATTTAGGTGCAGTTACTTATAGTGATTAGCGTTGATATAGTACATTTAGTGTTAGATTTAGTATTAGAAAATACTAGAACATTGTTAGAGAAGTATTAGAAAATCAAAAAAATTGCAATATAATAATAGAAAATTGTAGAAAATTGTAGAGAATTATAGAAACTATTTTGTTGAAACAGTAGATTAGCAATCAGTTTAATTATTATTAGGACTGATTAGTGGTACATTTAGTTGTAGTTACTTGTAGTGATTAGCGTTGATATAGTACATTAGCAATCTAATTAATTAATGTTAGTAGTGATTATTGCCAGATAAAATATTAGAAAGTACTAGAAAATTGTTAGAGAATTATTAGAAAGTCTTAAAAATTGCAAGATAATATTAGAAAATTTATAAAATGTTAGAAAATATTAGAAATTATTATAAAATATTAGAAAATATTAGAAATTATTATAAATTGTTAGAAAATCTTAGAAATTATTTAGGAAATATAAGGAACTATTAAAAATATTTAGATGTGTGTGATTGTATTGTATTGTTTTGATCTTACGTGGTAGGTATGGCCGGGGTTACTCCTGCGTTGCTGGACCCAACAATAGACTCGGGTCACCGGTCATTCTTTGCGAAGGTTCAGCACCAAGAACTAAACGTGCTGCGTCCACGTCCACCTGTAGAGTTGGTTCCTGTAGACCCACGATGGGTGCCCAGGTGATATGTCGTCTATTTTCTGTTTTTATCCGTTATACATTTCGTTATATAATATATTAACATTTGTGCACTGTATGATGCAGGCTGAGCGAGGCAGGTCTTCTCACTGTGACTCGTCTTGCTGAGAGTGCTTTGGTGAAGCTAGACAGGTCTCTACTTTCGGCTCTCGTTGACAGATGGAGACCTGAGACACACACGTTCCACCTCCCTTGTGGGGAGATGGCACCGATCCTGCAGGACGTTGCGATGTTGCTTGGTCTTTCTATCACCAGAGACGCTGTCGGGCCCCGCGTGGTACCTTCTACGTGGCTGGAGGATCTTGAGGAACGTTTTGCAGGTGTTGCCACCACGATTGATCCTGAAGATTTCAATGAGCATCCACAGTCGAAAGGCCCTTCCAAGTCATGGCTCCTACAGTTTCAGGTACAATTTCGTACAAAACGATGTGTTGATGTATATTATGGCTTTGAAATACCTCATGTGTTTCTTATTCTCAATGTTCGTACTTCATTGCAACCGGATCTGTTGGCAGCCGATGCTGATGAGTACAGCGTGACTAGATCACTCGAGGCATAACTGCTGTGGTTGTTTGGGTACATCATGTTCAACAACTCACACGGCCACTGTGTGGATAAGGTGCTTCTGCCCTACGCACAGGAGATCGCCGATGCAGATGAGGATGCCATACCCTTATATAGTTGGGGTTCAGCGGTTCTTGCATGCACATATCGTGGACTCTGCAAGGCATCACGGCAGAATGATAGGAATGTTGTAGTAACGTGGTGCCCAATTCTGCTACAGCTTTGGTCTTACGAGAGGATTGTTATCGGGCGTCCCATGATTGACCAGTCACCGTACAAACCGGATATGTACGGTGACACGGAGGACGACAGACCCACCATGGGAACTCTCTGGTACTCTCGACAGGTATGGACCCAATAAAAATTTATATTCTATGCATACTATGGTCATACATTGTTCCCTCAATACCTTTCTTATGGACACATAATTTTTATTTTTGCAGAAAACATGGGCACATGTACAGACTCGGCGGTCTTATCCTGAGTTTGTTGCCGAATTTGATCGATTGACCCCAGAAGACATTGTGTGGGAGCCAAAATACAGAGAACCGTGGCCAAAATGCAGATATGATGAGGACTACTTAGTGCAGATGTGCACCGACGGGATGGATGACGGTCGGCGTTTCTTCAAATGCCCACATGCATGGGTAATACTTGGTTGTTTTATTTCTTTATCCTTATTGAGACACCTTACATGAAATTTATTTTGCAGTCTTCAGATGCTCCAGAAAACTGTGGTTTTACCAGGTGGGTCGATCCTGCACCAATTGATTCAGTTCAGGAGTTCATCGAGTACCTCCAGATAAAGATCTTTGATTTGGAATGCAAGATGAACCATTACGAGGAAGTGAGCGAGGGTAACAAAGACGACGAAGATGATGATACCAGCAATGCTGCCGCTTCACAGGATGAACCATGCACTATTCCTTACTGCAACTGCCCTTGTCACAAGAAGAAGGGCCCTGCCCCTCCGGCACCACCGCCTGCACCACCTGCAATGGGTGGATACTGCGGAGAAGGCTCAACGCAGTTTGCTACGTGGGGGTACGGCTACTAGGACTACCTAGTGCTAGTGACCTGCTGCATCGTTGTGTTTGTTGTATTTTTTAAAAATACCTAAGACATGTTAGCTTAGTTTAGAATCTGTTTACCGTAGTTGCAACGGGTTCTGCCATGCCACTGCATGTCTGATGTGTGTTTCATTAACGTTGTATTATAATGTAATTCCTATGGTTTACATTGTGTAATGCAGTTTTTAGTTTTTAATTCTTACCGTTATATTTGATGTGCGGTTCACAATATTCTAGTCTCCTGAAAAGGTCCGAAAATATTAAAGGCAAGTTCGAAGATTCACTAGATTGCTTGTGCGTGCATGGCACCTCGGCGCCGTGATCTGTGGCGCCAAAATGTGTTATCTCGGCGCCACATATTACGGCGCCGACCCCAGGGTCTATTTCTGCAAAAAGTTACAAAAAAAAACACATATGTGAAATTCTTTCGCGAAAAGGGCTAAATTGTAAAAATTACGGCCGGTCGCCCCGCAGCCGGGCGGCTAGAGCCGGCCGCCCCGCTGCCGGGCGACCGGCCCCCAGGGACCTGCGCGCAATTTTCTCCGCGAATTTTTTTTTTCAAAAATGCCCCTGCCGCCCCGCTGCCGGGCGGTCAGGTCCCGGCCGCCCGACAGCAAGGCGGCCGGGGTATATTCCTGTAAATTACAAATCGAAAATATATTTTTGTAAAAAACGAAAGTAAAAAATAAAAAAATAAAAAAACCGCCCGAGTGGAGCTCGGATAGTCTCAGAGGAATCCGAGGGTGGTCTCGTGCCGTTTGAAATCCGAGTCCGATCCCTTTGCCTCCCCGTCTTCATAAATCAGGGCAGGCAGCCGCAGGGCAGGGCGCGGACATGGAGTGTGGCTGACGAGCATTTTAAGAAGGCATGAGCCTTTCAATCTTTTCCGCTTGGGACCTCGTCCCATGGCGGAGGGGCTGGTCGTCAAGAACCATGGACTAGCCGCTTTGATCAAGCTTTGCCGCCGTAAGTGCACCCCGTGCTTCACTCTGTTCATCTGCATCCAGCCAACAGGATTTTTGTCTCACACCAAATATGCACCAGTCACCAGCACCAGCCAGCCAGCAGTATTTTTCTCTCACAATAAATTAGCACCAGCCACAGCCAGCCGAACACAGCCCTTGCCTTTCATCGCTCACTCCCATCCCATCTGAATTACTACCAGGTTCCAGTCTATGATGATCGTGGAATTGGGGGTGGTCTTTGGTTGTAATCGGAGATTTACAGCCGTGAAATGACTGACTGAAAACACAAAAAGAGCATTCCACGCACATCTTTTGTATACAAGGAACTCTACTCTGCAATCTTTAACAATTGGGGGGTGGTCTGCTAATCAATCTTGGGCAACTTATGCAGCATGTCACCTTCATCGCATATCTGCAAACCCAGACATAATCCATCCAAGAACTCGACCACTGCTAGAGATCAGTAGGTAATTCATTATTAAAACGATAAGCATCCTTTCTTGTCCACCAGATAGTCCATCAAAGAGCTGCTATCTGAACTAGACGCTTGTTTTTTTTTCCTTATAGCATTATCAGCTAACCCTTGTACAACATCTTGCATGAATGACAGTCTATTGAACTTCACCTCGGACAAACTTAGCTAGTAAAGGGCAAGAAAGAACAAATGATGGACAGTTTCATCACATGTTGCCACACAAACTGCATTTTCAATCACCTTTCTACCATATTCTAATCAAATTATCCCTAGTTAGGATACTGTTCTGATGCATAATTAAATAAATACATTTGTTTGGGAAGTTTTTGAGGGAAAGCTTAATCTTGGCAAATGGCAATGCTCTTCGAGGGCATGCATGCCTTGATACTGCATCGTCAATTCTTATCTTTGTCTCACATTGGGGGCAGTTCTACTTGCCCAATTTTTATTCTGCTGGACTGCTGGTGATACAATCATGTCTCTTTCCATTGTTCCAAACCCTCCACTCCATCCTGAAGCCATCACGACTAACTCTGTCTTCTGCTGTTCCTTTGCAGATCCTCATGCAGGGGTTCATGATTGCTCTGTATGTCATGTACGCACAGTCCCTTCTGGTTCTGGAGAGGAATGACTTACCAGCAGCACTGGGGATAATTGCTTTTATGACGGTTTACTTCGCGGTGATCTGGCGATTCATACCATATTACAAGGTCGTCTTTCTCAAGGAGTATGCAATGGGCCCCCCCTGATGTGGATACCGGCAGTGAAATCGCATCCGAAAAGATGTCAACCCTCGTGTAATTAGTGTCCATTTCAGAAAATTCTTGGGTATGGTGCTGCTGCTGCTCTGCAGGGAAAAAAAAAAGCCTCGAGGCCGGGTTTCTGCGCTACAAACTGTTAAATCTGTAGCTCAGCTGCAGCGGCGAAACTTTGGTTTAGTAGTAGTATAAAAGAGGGAACGCCGAGTTAGTAATGTAGGTGCCCTCGGTAGTACCATGGCAGAATTTATTGTAGTAGTGTTCTGCCTTGACAGCAATGTTCCGTATGGTCTTGGAAAAAAGAAGAAATAATGTTCATGTGTATGTGCTTTGTTTGCTGTTGATTTCGTATCTATCCATAATGCATCCATCCATTCATTGGATTCCTTGTTATTTGTCTATACTACTTTAGATTTTTTGTTTCTGCACTAGAGTAACTATGTTCATAAGGTTTGGTTACAACGTTCCTGCTGGGGTTACCAGCTTACTCAAGTCCGCGCATTACAAAGCTTGACACCAACACAGGACGAAACAAAAGAAAAACAGCTTAAATCTCAGCGTCTAACTCTCCACGGCTTGTTCCAACGCCATGGACTCGCACCCACTCCATCAAACTTGATCTTGTTGTCTCCAGGCCCGGTCTGTCCTTCTCAGGAAGTAGTCCCCTCCACTTCTGCGAAAAGAAATCAATTTTGTGTAGAACGTCAGTCAGAGAAGCCGGAAATTTGTGTTCAATGGCCATTTTGTTCCTGTTGGTCCAAAGAGCCCAGGCAACAATGGCAAATTGAAAGAGCTTGAGATGATAGTCTTGGCAACGCAGAGGAATCCAGGATGCAAGAAAATCTGTTATATTTCGAGGCATTCTATCCCACCCAAGAGCCTCTTTAAAGCACCCCCAAACAAATTTGGCCACCACGCAGCCGAAAAGAATGTGGTTAGCGTCTTCTTTAACCAAGCACACTATACATCGCTCGTCCCCCCTCCAATGCCTTTTCTTCAGCGTTGCCCCCGACTGTAGTCTGTCTTGGAATGCCAGCCAAAGAAATTTTTTTAGCTTAAGTGGCATCCTGCTTTTCCAGAGTTTCTTCACCCTCTTATTGTTGAGCCCACTAAAAGAGAGAAATCTATACATGGACTTAGTGGTGTAGGCCCCCGTTTTTTGTAACCTCCAGATCACTTGATCTATGTGATGTGAGAGCTGAACCTCATCTAGAGTGGACATCAAGCTCTCCCATTCTGAGAGTTCATCTTGTCCAAAGGAGCGTTTAAAACCGATGTCCCACTCACCATTTACCCAATAATCCCCCACCAGGGCTTAAATCCATCTAGAGTGCACTAGAGTAACTATTGTTAGGGCCACTCACATACTCGAGTTACAGCTGAACCTCGTCATGTGCCACCCATCCTGGTCTCCATCTGAATTTTATCCATCCCATTGTTACCAGTACCAGCCTAGCAACATGCATGCTTGTCATTATCTAAAAAAAACATGCATGCTTGTCTCACGGGTTTCTGAACCCTTCATCTGGCTCAGGATTTTCCATGGAGAGACAGCGATTCTCCCATTTAGAGTGCCAGTACCTGGTCACCAAGCCTTGCAGAGTCCTGTTGCTGGGAAGAGTTGTGCTTAGTGATGAATTTTGTGGTGTGACAAGGGCAGATCATGCTGTTCATGCTCTACTTGATTGTGTTTTGACAGGGGCAGAACGGTCACGTACTGCCAGCCCGCTGCTTACAATGGAACTTCGGTTCTAAACACTCTTGTCAGATCATACGCTGTTTTGTCGATGGAATATGGAAGGGAAGCAGCTGCCTTAGATCCCCAAATTTTTACGGTGCTACAGTAACTTTGAATGTTTGACTACAAATTAGGAGTACTAGTCTATCAACCCATACTTCCGCACGGGCTAGTTAGAGATATCTAATAATTATCTATCTCACACTCTCTTTAATCAATTAAATATTCTAATTCAGTACTCCAAAGATACATATTTATCATTATGTAATTGTAATAAATGTGATAGGTTTAGTTACTACTCCCTCCTTCCCCGTTTATAAGGCATACACGTATATCAAGATTCAAACCTTCTCATCTTTGACCAATAATTTGACTATTAAATTTTTATTTTTATAATGCAAATTTCATATGATTGGATTCATAATCAAACATAGTTTACAATGATTATAAGTTTATAATCAAAAGTGATATAATATATGATAAATAAATGGTCAAAGTGTTGTTTAGAAGACCGTGTCATGTTCCACCATGCCTTATAAACGGGGAAGGAGGGAGTAACAATTTTTTCTCACTTCACATCACACTTCCATATATGTTTGATATGTGTTTAATTGAATATTTTGTTTGAGCTATATGAACAACATGAAAATTAGTATTCTTATTTCTTTTCTTATACATGAATATATGATGACAAACACATTATGGTTAGTATATTTATATAAATATATTGATAATGATAAGAATAGTAATTTAGAATTTTATATTGATGCACTTTAAGATTTTATTATAATAACATAATTTTTTATCTAGATTTGGGGTTCATTCTAACTTTTTATTATGTTATCATTGGATAATATATATAAAAATTTAGGGGGTTATTTGATATTATTTTTTAATGGCATAAGTGGGTAATTTATATGAACGTTAGGGGGTTATTTTAGATTAGTTCTTTATAATGGCAGATGTGGGTAATTTAGATACATATTTAGGGGTTACTTTAGTCTATTTTTATAATGGCAAATGTGGGTAATTTATTAAAAAAGATAACAGATTCAATGGCTACTATGATTAGAGTTGCCGAATTGATGGCCGGATGTTTCTGATTTTTGTGAGAATTTGTAGGATTTCTCTGTTTGTTTAGACTGTCCACTTAAGATCCTAGGTGGCTTCACCTAAAGGCTTCAAAAGGAGCCTCCAATTAGTAATAGTAAGATTAAATGTGGATAACTGATAAAACCCATTCCACCCCGGGTGTAATTGCAAGACGAATCTTTTAAGTCATGTTTAGTTTCCAAAAATTCTTCTACAGTACCCATCACATCGAATCTTCGGACATATGCATAAAGCATTAAATGCAGTTGAAAAAATAACTCATTACACAGTTTAACTGTAAATGACGAGACAATTCTTTTAAGCTTAATTAGTTGACATGTAAATGATAAGACAAATCTTTTAAACTTAATTAGCCTATAATTAAATATTAATTATTAAATAACAACGAAAGGTGTTATAGTATCAAAATCCAAAAAATTTCACGCACAAAAGAAAGCTGGGGGGGTGGGCGGTTGTTCAAGAGGGGCGGCTGCCCCGGGCCCAGATTCCAAGGGCCCCACCCCATGTATTCATACAAGCCTTAGGAAGCCACGCAGTCACATATAAGTTATGCAAGTTAGCTGGCTAAGCAGTTCCAACTTCAAAGTATGGGTAGATGAAATGCCCTTTCCTGAACTCCAATCGTCCTTTCCTATTGCCCTGCTGGCCGTCGGAGAATCGAGATCGCAAAGCGCCGAGCATTCGAGCGCGGCAAGCCGCAAGCACCGCCGCCGCGATGACTATACTGCAAAAATAATTTTTAGGGATAGATAAAAACATATTTTTAGGAGCGGATGCGGTATCCGCTTCTAGTTCTCGCAGCTAAAAATGTCATTTTCAGAAACGAGTAATGCACCCGCCCCTAAACATGATCTTTAGGGGCGGATTATGGCATGACCCGTCCCTAAAAATCGATTTCTAGGGGCGGGTCATGCCGTGGCCCGCTCCTACAAATCCTTGTCTAGAAAATTAAAAAAAATCAAAAACAACAAAAAAAATTTATCCTAGCCAACTAGCCATCACTACTAGTACTGTAGTGTCAAGCTATGATTTTTATCACTTGGGATTCGAACCGCCAACCTCGTGCGTACGTTTCTTACCACTATACTACACAACTATTTGTGACTCTATGGGGTATACTATTTTTTTATATTAACTCGGGAATTGATTTGTAGGGGCAGGTGACGCCATCACCCATCCCTAAAAATATTTTCTATTTTATCTGAAAATTCATTTAATTATTTACATATAGCAAAATAAAATAAAAAATGTGAAACTTCTACACTATGCTTATTGTGAACTATAGAAGAAAAAAATATGTCCAGTATATTTTAGTGTATATAAATGTTAAAATTGTGGAAAATTAAGGTATGACTTGAGTTATATGAAATTTAGCTATTAGAGAACTTATAATTTTTTTTACCACTAGATGGCCTTAAATGAAAAGGTTATCGACTACAAAGTTTTAGATCTCGTCATTTTCTATAATTTTGATATAAAGTTTGACTTCATCCGAGATCATATAAAAAAATTATAAATTTTTTTGCGTGGAACCATTTGTAGGGACGGGCCATGCCATCACCCGTCCCTAAAAATTCATTTGTAGGACGGGTGAGGCCATGACCCTCCCCTACAAATGTCACTATTTTTAGGGGAGGTTCATGGCATCATCAACCCCTAGAAATGCACTTTTTAGAGTTGGGTGACGCCATGAGCCGCCGCTGAAAATAACATTCATTTTTAGGGGCGGGAGAGGGAGTGACCCACCCTAAAAATGCTTTTTTAGGGGCGGGTCGGATGATACAGTAACCTCGCTTCATTTGTAGCAACGGGTGCAATTTTGATCTGTTTCTGAAAAAAAATCGAGATGTTCCTACGAATCGTTTTTTGTAGTAGTGAGCTTCCACGATAGTCGCTACATGTCGGCACCACGCGCGATGGCTGGGCGGTCAGGAAGCTAGGACGCACTAGGAAGGTTGGCGTGCTAACGCCGTGCCTGTTGGGAAAGCGTGGATTGTCTGCGTAGTCGCAATGTATAATGCCTTCTGATTGTATTTGAGTGTATTCGTTTTAAAAACACGTCAATTCAAGCAAAAAGAAAAAGAAAGGGGAAAGCTATCACTCACATGAGCGATTTGAGCCATCTCCTCACTCGAATTTTTTTCTCTTCAAATCCTCCCTTCCTCCCTTTCTTCTCCAACTCCGGCGAGCAACTTTGGCGAGGTTAGGATTCGGGGTTGCTGGGGGGTGCCGCTGCCCACTGCTGTCGGTGTTCCGACCCGGGGGCCTGAATCCCAACTAGTAAATGCTGCGTGTTTCCTCGTCCCAGATGATGATGCAAGAGGCAACACAGTAACGCACGGTTTTATCCTGGTTCCGGCCGCGGGGCCGTACGTCCAGCAAAGGGGGTGTGCGAGGGCACTGTATTATCTTGCACCCGGAGTGCTTGTAGTAGGGGATACAAGCAAAGCGAGAGAGGGAGGGAAGCTCCCAAGTCTCTGCTAGGAGTGGAGTCGGTTGAGGTGAGTGCTCAGTAGTGCTGAGGCCTTTCTGAGGGAGAAAAACCGGAGAACCTGCTGCCCACCCCGCCTAAGGAAGCCCACCTCCTCCTTTTATAGTCACAAGGAAGAGCGGTGCACATGAGTGGGGATATGGAAGTCATCGTTTCCCCTTAAATCGCGGGGGTATTGTGGTCGAACACTATAGAAAGTGTACTGTGGGAAGGCGGCGCGCGTCGTTGTCGTCCTGGGTTCCGTCCTTGGTCCCGCGAAGATTGCGCCGGTCGTCCTGCAGTGTCCCGGCGGTAGTAATGGCGTGGGACGGTCCCGGACCCCCTGGTCGGAGTGTGAGCGTGCACACTAGAAGGTCCGGGAGCGCGTGGAAGTCCCGGACCCCACAAAGGGGAGGTCCGGGGTCCTGCCCGTGCGTGCAGAGTGCCCCTCTCGGAAGGACACGTGACATCGCCGGACCCCTTCCCCAGCAGGAGGTGAGTCCGGATGGTTGATGTCGGCAGAACAGCAACGGGGGCGGCGCCAGCTTGTCTTGTCCCGCATTGAATGCCCACATTGTTGCTACAGCGATCGGGGTGGCGGAGCGGTGACCGGGGTCAGTGGATGGGGCGCCGGTCACATCCACTGTGGGAGTGACAGTCTGACGCTGCCCGTCCTTTGAGTCGTGGCGGAGTGGCTGGCCTTTAATGCCTTCATACGGCGGTCGGTTGGGCGGTGGGGCCGTTTGTCCCTTGTGCCGAGAGACGGCCTCGTGCGAGGCAGAGATTGGTCACCCGCTCAAGGGTGGATTCGCTACCCTCGAGCGAGGCGGAGATTGGTCACCCGCTCGAGGGTGGATTCGCTACCCTCGAGCGAGGCGGAGATTGGTCACCCGCTCGAGGGTGGATTCGCTACCCTCGAGCGAGGCGGAGATTGGTCACCCGCTCGAAGGTAGATTCGCTACCCTCGAGCGAGGCGGAGATTGCCCTGCGGGCCCGAGAGGGACCTTCAAGCGAGGCGGAGGTCGTTCCACTGGCTCGAGGGGGACATGAATGGCCGCACGCTGGGCTTCTTTGAGTCCTTTCCTTTCTTCCGAATAGGAAGCAGGCCGTGGGCCTTCGTGGGCCCAGTTGTCTTAACAGGTATTCGTGTTTTAAAAGCGATCTTAGTACCACAATTAGGGTGTCCCTAATTGTGGCACCCGACAACTGCCGGCCTTAGAAGGAGGGTCGGCGGCGGCAGGCCGGCCTGGCGGTGGTGGTGGGCGCGGGGCGGTGAGGCTGGCGGCGGTGGCGCCACTGGCCCGGGCGGTAGAGGAAGGCGGTCGGGCCGGTGCCTGGGCGGGGGGGGGGGGGGGGGGGGGCGACGACAGCGGGAGGCGGCGGCGGGAGGCGGCAGTGGGAGGGGCTGGCGCGGCGGCCGGCGAGGGTGGGCTAGGGCGGCGCCAGAGCTCCGGCGCCGCCCTAGCCCGCCCACGCCGGAGGGGTGGCGGCGGGTCTAGGCGGCGGGTGGGCGGCCGACGCTAGAACGGCAGGAGCGCTGGGGAAGAAAGGATGTCAGGAGGTAGAAGATGAAGGATAGGTGTTGGATTTTGATCCAACGGTGAAAAAAATCGAGTCAGCAGTGCAAGCATTTCACTCGGGTGACGGATAGACACTCCCAGAAGAAAAGGCAAGGCCAGCCGGTATGAAACAGTCTTATAACGATGGCCTAATGGCCAGTTATTCAGATCGGCAAAGGCTAAAGAAAAATGTATCAATTGAGTAAATTGTAAAAAATTATGTGATTACAAAGCATAGACAAAATGTTATGTAGACCATGAATTAGTAGCATCTCGTGTTGGAAAGCAAGAGGTTTTAACATATTACAATCTTCTTTGTGATAATACAATTGAATGCTCACTTCAACAGCATAGTTTCTACATAATGCAAATGACATCTTTCACCTCTTTAAAATCTAATCATATATAAAAGGGTTTCAGTCCACCACAGCTGCGAAAACCAAACAACCAAGAACTAACAATAGATCGCATATATGGTGGAAGGTAGAGATGAATAAGTTTTACTGTAGGGCTTCTTCATACAATTCCTGTATACGGCTGCTCCATGCAATTTCTGTATGTGCCTTCATGTTCTTTTATCGACAGACCACAGCCTATAGAGTCAGCAGCTTGAGCAGGACCTTGAACACATCGTGCATATGTAGCTTCTTACCTCCTTGTAAAACAATGTCTTAAAATTCAGTTACCTAATCATCAGTTTTTTTTATGAGTAACCACATTATACTTCACATAGGTTCATACCTAAAACCCTGAAACTGAATACCTAGGAGGCAACGTATCTGGAGTATGGACTGTTGACTCCTATCTATGCTTTCGTCTCCCATCCCAGCAACAATGACCAAACAAAAACAAAGAAAATTAAATATGAAGCAATATAGGAATGCATTAACTGATAAAATAATTATAGTTAAATATGTTGATTAGGCTACCAAATTTGATTAGATAGTGGTGCCGTCAAACTTTTAGAAACACCAGAGACAACTTACCTCCTAACTTCCATTATATTTTCTGAACACTGCTTCCTGGAAAGTTCTCCAACAAAAACCTGAGAACAGATGCAAACTCTGAGTGCTTGGTGCTCATATAAATAGAGACATTACATTAAAATGGTAGATAACTATTCCCGTACATGTTTTGTTGTCGGTGTGTAGAAGAATAAACCATATTGAACTGGACATCTCTGCTTATCCCGGAAAGAATTTATAATTTTGTGTGAACCACAACGCTTGTGAGGTATACAGATACAGAATACAAAGTATTGCAGGGCATTGAACCGAAACCTCCTAAACAAATAATCGTAGGAGATTGAGCAAATAGTCCCCATTCTGATATTTTTCAAGGAAAAAAATACTATGTTTAGGCAATTAAATTAATGGTAGAAAAAGTTTCTCAATGGTAGAAAAGAAATGTTGGAAGAAATCATACGAATAATGGTGAACATATAACAATATAATAAGCTATATTGTAGGATGATAGAAATACTTCATATCTGACATATTTATATAGCCTGTTAACATGCATATGGGATTTGGCCTTTCATGTTTCATTTACTTGCTCCACCAACACCATCTCTGAATTGAGTCATTCATGCTGTTTGGATTTCAGTGCAACCTGACATACAAAATACTAAAAATCGAAGTTCAAAAAAACTCACTTTATCACCAGAGAAGGGAACGTGCTTAACAGCAATATAAAGTGTAGAAAATGCAGCATCAATATTAGGCAACCTGTTAGGCACTTGGCATGGAGCAAAACATAGCAGAACAAAAAAATTGCATTCTCGTGACTTGACATGGAGAGAGAGAGAGAGAGCTGAGTTTGGCTTCCCCACAGACACAGGCCAGCAGCGGTAGCCCCCCAACTCCGGCGAGGGCGGCCACGGCGGCCGGCTGCTGCAGTGCTTCCCTTTGTCAGCCATCGGCTCGGGGAGTACCAGCACAACCGCAGTAAGAGGCCATGGGTCCCAGCCGAGCCTCAAGACCCCGAAGCAGGGAGCTCCGCGGCGGCCCCTTCGGCCACGGCACGGCCACAGTGGCGCGCCGCGTTCCGGCCACTCCGGCCATGGAACGACTCCGAAAACTGCTTATACCTCTCCTATGCACCTCCTCACATCCTGTAGACCACACAACACTGATCCCCATAGCCACAATGGCCTTGCTCACCGGCGTGCTTGACGGCTCGGCTCGGTGGCGCCCGAGAAGGAAGAACACGGTGAGAAGGTGATTGTGGCGAAAGTTTAGCTCACAAGCGACTCAAATGGGTTGTTGAGCTGCTGTGCATGGCGTATGTGAAAGGAATTGAAGAAAGAGTGAATGACGGCGAGGAATTTTTGGCCGGAGAAGGAGCTCGGCAAAAGGTGAAACAATTGACGCAGAGGAGATAAATGATCAGGGAAGAGTTTTATGCTAATTTCTCACCAATCTTTCCACTACCAGGCCGTCAACCACGGGAGCGTGTGCCCGCACGTGCCCTGCGCCTATGGGGAGCTTGGTTGCACCTTTGCCGGCTGGCCGCCGGAGCTAGTCAAAACCTCGATGCCCCGCCGCACTCCTGGCCCGTGGGCAGTCCGGGTGGCTGACGCGTGTTGGCGTGTTCATCCTCGCCGTGGCCGACCGCGCCGCGTGCACTGTGCTGGTGCCGGTGTTGTGCGTACGAGCACCCGGCGCAGCCGCAACGGGGCAGGAGACGTCGTGCGATGGAGAAGCTGTGGAAGCGAGGCTAACCAGGCGGTGATGATTTGGTCCGCGGACAAGTAAGACGCGTCGGCCTCCCGCAGTCCTCGCGTGGGATTCTGTTCACAGCGTGTAAGATGGACGCGCCCCAAATTTAAGTCTCGCCTGGAGCCCCTGAAATCTCAGGACCGAGCCTGATTGGACCATGATTAGATAATGTCGTGCTACAGTAAACAATCTCTAATGATGGATTAATTAGACTTAATAGATTCGTCTCGTAATTTTTCGTCCATCCGTGTAATTAGTTTTATAATGAAATCATATTTAGTCCTTCTAATCTTCGATTGAAATTGTTACAATTTTGTTCAAATTTTTATAGGATCTAAGAGCAACTCCAGCCGAGCCCTTAAATGGGACTCTATCTCTTGTTTTAGTCTCCCAATAGAAAAAACATCTCCAACCGGGCCCCTATACGAGCCCCCATTTTGGGGAGGCCACTAAATTTTGGTCCAGAGTCCCTAGAACTGGAGACCCTCTAAATTTAGTCACCCTGCTGGAGTTTGAAGCCCCTAAATTTTTATAGGCTGGCTCCTAAAAGCAATATAGGGGCTCAAATTTAGTCTCTCCGTTGGAGTTGCTCTAAACGCACCAATCCTGAGGAAGCGACCGGACCCATCATACATAGCCCATGCTGCTGGCAGCGCAAATGGGCTGATTTCACGTGGAAGAGATCTCCACAGGAATTTGGGTAAAAAAATTCTAGTAGATAGAATTTGTAGCCCGAATCAAAGAAATGGCCCAACAAGCGAACCCTAAGCCCAGTTCCGGCTCCCAGGAGATCACCGCCTGCTCCCCAACCACTCCCCCGACCAACCCTGACGGCCGCGCCTGGCTCCTGCCCCGCCTCTCCCCGACGGCAGCGCGGCCCCGCCTCCGCCCGCCGCCCGCGCGCCGCCGCCGCCGCCCTGCGCGCCGCACCCTCCCGCCGGCCGCCGCCCTGCCGCCCCTTCGCGCAGCGCGTCTGCGCCTTGCGCGGCCGGCGGCTCCACCCGCCGCCCTGCGCGCCGCGCGGCTACGGCTTGCGGCCTGCGGGCGCGTCTGCTCGCTTGGTCCAGCCTGCGCCTTGCTGCGGCCGGCCCGTCGCCTCCCGCCGCCGTCGCCCACTGCAGCTCTCCGTCCGTCGCTACTGATTGGTACTGCTACTCTCTCTCTCTTTGCTCCAATTGCAATCAGCAGACTAGGGAATTAGTGATTATTTGGTGAGTTGTTGCGTGTTACGTGAAAATTTAGTTGTGAGCTTTTCTGGAATCATGAAGCCAAGACAAATAAGCCCTTTTTAATTATTTTATTGAATTGAACTCTGTTTTAGTCATGGTTAATACTTTTTAATTATTTTAATCATGAACTGAAACATTGCTCTGTTACCAAAATAATATGTTGAATTGAACTTGTTGTGAGACCTTTTCAGTTATCTTATTGCAAATTTGGTTATTATGTACTTGATTTTGCTTTGAATTTTTTTGGCTAGGCCTACCCTAGTTTCAATTCCTGGGTCCGCCATCCTACGTCGATCTGTGGTCCAACTAGGTTCTTCTTCTCCGCCCTCTCCGAGCGGGCGCGCTCACGTTGAAGGGTAGGGTTTGGGCCCCAACATTTGGAGGGAGGACAGTTGCTGGGATGGACTACACCAACGCCATCCACATCATCCCGGACGCTGCCGGCCCCGACGCCTGGGCAAATGCGGCGCCGTCAGCAGGTGGGGACTCCGCCATCTGGGCCACCGAGGACGACTACCGCCAGTGGAACAATGACCCCGGCTACGGTGACCGGAACCCCTCCTCGCGGGCGGGGAGCGAGCAGCCGCCGCCGGGCAAGAAGTCGCGCGGCGGGGCAGGGGGCAGTGGTGCAGGAGGCGGCGGTGACGGCGGGGGCAGCAACAGCACGAGCAAGTCCCGCGCCATCGGCAAGATGTTCTTCAAGACCAAGCTCTGCTGCAAGTTCCGGGCCGGGACCTGCCCCTACATCACCAACTGCAACTTCGCGCACGGCATGGAGGAGCTCCGCAAGCCGCCGCCCAACTGGCAGGAGATCGTGGCCGCGCACGAGGAGGCCACTGAGCAGCGGGAGGAGCACCAGATCCCCATCATGACCTCCGGCAGCGTCGTGGCTGGGGACGGTGGTGGAGGTGGCTCGCAGGGGGGCAGGGCGTACAAGGGCCGCCACTGCAAGAAGTTCTACACTGAGGAGGGCTGCCCCTACGGCGACGCTTGTACATTCCTGCATGATGAGCAGTCCAAGGCGCGGGAGAGCGTGGCCATCAGTCTCTCCCCCACGGTTGGCAGTGGGGGATACAATCCTTCCACTGTCACCGTGGGAATGGTGCAGAAGCCGTCCAACTGGAAGACGAGGATCTGTAACAAGTGGGAGATGACTGGGTACTGCCCGTTCGGGAGCAAGTGCCACTTTGCTCATGGAGCAGCTGGTGAGTCTCGGGTTTCATATGTGCCTTTAATCATTATAGTTTGTTATACTTCCTGCTTCATCCATATAGGGTCTAATGTATTCAGTTATGATTCAACCTGTGCCAAAACTGAATATGCCCACTCTTTGTATCTTTCAAGTAGGTAGTTTGTGAATGATACATCATTATATTATTTCTTCTAGTTGAAAGTTCAAACATTGGAGTCTATAATGTTAGCCGTCTCCATTTCATCCCTGACCCTGTTTAGGATCCTAGGTTTGGTAGGTTGCAACATTGATAGTGTTTTCATCGCTGACCCTGTTTAGGATCCTAGGTTTGGTAGGTTGCAATATTGATCTCTGTTTTCAAGGCGTCGCCTAGGCGACAAGGCGGTGGCGGCTCGCCTTGCTTAAGGTCTCGCCTTAGCCCGCCTTAGCGATAAGGCGGTGGTGGATCGCCTCGCCTCGCTTTACCGCTTTAAAAACATAGATATTGATAAGTCTTTCATGATTAGCAACAATATATAGTAGCACAATTTTGAAATATTGTTTTATCGGAATATTTTTCTGTCTTGTGTCATGGGAAGTAGATTTGGTTTCCAATACAATTGTAAATTACTAGAAATCTTTTGGTGTTGTAAGATGTTTATGTTTTATGATGTAAACGATGCTGGCACATGTGGTTTTTTCATGGATCATACTCTGATTTGAACTTTCGTTTCGTAAATTATTTTTCAGCCATTTATGATTGGAACTTGGAAATGTATGCTATGCTTTTCATGTGCTAGTGAATTTCTAGAGGAAATCTATTGTGCGTATGAGATGTTTAGGGTTTATTAGTAAACCTTGCTGGTAAGTGTAGACAGGTAGTGTCTTCTCCAGTTCCGATGAGGTTTGAGATGTTTTCAAGCTTTGTGATTCCTTATTGAGGCTGTATCATTGTTCAGAATATAGCTCTCTACTTTTGTCTCTTCAAATAATGAGTACATTATGTTGAGTTGGGTGCCAGCATGAAAAAAAATCCTTTCCAATGAAGCTTTTTATTACTGGAAATAGCGTGACTTGGTACTTCAAGTTGTACAATTTAACATGACCATTTCATATCTCGTGCCAAGTTTTCATCTTAGATTCAGTCAATGAGCTGTTGGGTGCTGTTCAGAGAATGTCACTTGCCCGCGTACCTCTGTTTTTTATGGTTTGTGTTTGTGCTGCCTGAGAATCAGCTACAGACATCTGAATTTCTGTTGCAGTCTTTATCTTGCACTACCTTAGGATCAGCTATGGATATTTGATATTTCTGTTGCAGTCTTTATCTTGCATAACATTTCCATTTCATGTATATGGCTGAGGTGACCATTTGTTAGTAAGAGACTAGTGTTCATTGCAATACTGAAATTACTGTCAGGTGCCTGACTGGTGTTTGGATCATGTGCTTATTCTCTTATTTGTAAACCCCAAATTCTTGATGTATTTTTGTCTTAACATGCTGCATCTATAATTGCAGAACTTCACAAGTATGGTGGGGGACTTGTCGACATAGTCAGCAGGGATGCCGCGTCCACTCCCGACTCGAAGCAAGCTGGTGCTTCTGCAAAAGCTCCTGCAGATTCTGCTGCTGCATCCACCGCGATGCCCCCTCACGCAGACGTGTACCATCTAGGCATCCAGTCGCAGCGTTCCACCATCGTCAGCCAGAGGTCGGGGCACGTGCAAAGACCCATTCAGAAGTGGAAGGGTCCTGACAAGATCAGCAGGATCTATGGTGATTGGATAGACGAGAATGAGTAGGAAGGCAAGCCCTCGCTTAGTACCTGGCTGCCTTCACCTCAGCTGGTGCAAGCCGCTTAGAAGCTGTAGATGGCACTGCAAACCCTAGTCCCAGAAGAATGTGCAGTGTTGGTATGAATATTATGTTGCTGCAGGTCATGTTGTCTCTGTTGTATGCATGCTTAAGAGAAGATCAACTCTAAGACCTATATTGGGAAGGAAAACTGCAAGAACATAGCATGGTGGTTGTTTAGTTGAACTCAAGTCTTCGTTGCTATGATTGTGCAACCTTTGTGCTGGTAGTCATGGACTCATGTTCTTGGGCTGTTGTCGGGCCAAATAGCCAAGCCTAACTCTTTGGGCTATTGGGCTGAGGCTTCAAGAAGATCCAGCAGCACATGTCCAGATTTTGCTGCAAGATGACTTGGATGCTGGCTGATGCTTCATGATAAACCGAAGATACTTTCCTAAAAAGATGTACCATAAACTAGAGATAATCTTTTGTACATGTGACGTCTTAGTTTTATTTTGCCCGTATCTACAAAAACATAATTGATGATCTGTTGGGTGGGTCGGAGGAATGTTGCAAACATTTTTCCTTTGCACATTGGAATCTTTGGCGTGCTTGGCACGAGCATATTGGAAACTTAACAACCTAGTTGGAACAGAGCAGCACATGTACCAATAGATAGACTGCTTCGAATCATCTTATCGGATAAACATAGGTGCACGCAATTTGTGACGTTGCACTAAAGAAATGGCGAAAAGAGCGCACTTGTCCCGGACACTCCATTGGAGAAAACAGAAAACAATTCAAAGTGCCGGATTGAAAGATTGTTAAGTACTACTAGTCTCTATGTGTACCCTGTGTTCCCAATGCGATAGAATATTACATGCAAATAAAGATTTAGTCAGGAATAAAAAAGCCATAAGCCAATCATATGATTTGCATTTTATTCGGTCATGTCGAGTAAACTACAAGACAAAATCTACTGAGAAGAGAAATAAAGTAACTGATTTTTCTCGAGGATAAAGAATGACTGGGGGAGACGAGAAAAAGCTGTCTAGCTAATGATGCATGCGTGGGAATTAACCAAACTAAACCAGGTCCTAGAATTTAACTAGTTACTGAGAGGAGAGAAAGTAACTGATTTTTTTTTTACGCGGGTAAAGAATGACCAGCAGGAGATCAGAGGTGAGGAAAGTACTCTGATGATGCATACGTGGAATTAACCAAACCAAACCAGGTCCTAAAAAGGGTAGTAAATTCGATGAACCGGTTCCTTTCCTTTTTTTTCATCATCTTTTGCTCGCAGAGAGCGACCCGTTTCGTAGGCGCCACGTAGGCGTCGATCGTGAAATGTGCAGAACAGTATTGTATGTGGGCCTCATTGAAAAAAAAAGTATTGTATGGTGGCCGATGGCGTCGTCCGAATTGACTAGCTAGGCAGGAATGCAGGAATGCAGCAAGGCAGGCAGCCATGGCCATGGATGGCGAGACCACCACAGCTGCTGCATCTCGGTCGTGCAATCCGACGTATAGGAGAGCTGCACGTCTTGTTTTTTTCTCAGAATACGTATAGGAGAGCTGCACGTCTTGTTCATATGAACAGGAAAAAAGTTGGCGTAGAAGAAGACGAGCGAGCCTCGTGCATAGCGTGAGCACGACGCGTAGAGGGGCTCGGTGGCCGGCGATGAGCATCTCATCACAGCTGCTACTGCTAGCACCGACGGCGGCGGCGAGAGCTTGCTGGGCGGAGGAGAGAGCGAGGTCCGGTCAACAGGGGGACGGAGATCCCACGTGGGCTCCGCGGCGACGTGGCACGCGATGGTTGGCCGCAGGGGCAGGACAGATCGGATCTTGTGAAGGACGACCGCGCGCTCTCCAACCAAGTTCCATTCCTTTTTCCTTTTTTTTTGTGCTCTTGGAGTTTCTCAACATTTCGACCTGTTCACATGTTTATAGTCATATATTTCAGATATTGAATAGGAGTATCTTTTTCATAAAAAATAGTGTAATAATGCTTATTTTTTCCAGACCACGTCTAATATTTTATTTATGTAACAAAATCCAATGATTATTATGTTTTTTTGTTGTATGTATAGTACTAGTTAGCTATAATATTTACAAGATGCATGCTACGCACTTGAAAAATAATTGTGCAGGAGACAATCGTAAGCATCAGGCGACACATATGCTCATCAGCCGGCGCATCAGGAAATGCGTGCAAATCCTTGCTAGCTAGCTAATAATTCATAGGGCCTCCTCCCAAATTGGCATTGTACATTAAACTACAAATTAGCCAACATTATATCAGTAATTAATACGTACGGTGAATTCAGTTGGCGGTTAATTCTCCATAAAAAAAAGGAAAGAGAAACTTGTCCATATATAGATAAGCTGGCGAGATAAAATATAAGATCGATAAACAAAAACCTCGATCCGGGAAAGCAATCTTGCTCGGAGAATATTTATAGATTCTTAAGCAAGCAATAATGCCTGTCCTGTTGTCATGTCCAGCAGTAGTGGCGCATATCTAGGTCATATTCCACACCGCCTTTCCCCGCAAAGTGCAAGCATGCAGAGTTCTTTCCAGGATTGCATGTTCAGTTTTTTACTCGCTCACACGCAAGCAACGAAGCAAGAGATCGATCGAGCTGTAGAAATTACATTCCAGGATCTCGCGTAGATCAGGCGTGTGTTATCACTGAACCCGATAGCACGTATGCACACCCGTTCCCTTCCAGAAAAAGAAAAAAGCATGGCTGCTCAGCTCGATTTGGTATGGAGGAGATTGACGGCGACTGCAAGATGAGCAAGCTGCTGCTACATACTGGAACAACAGTAGAAAGCATGACTTGCGGTCGGCCCATCAGGCGAGAGGCCGCCGGAGTGCGTGTACTACGTCGCAGACGGCGACGGCGCCCGGCGCGGGAGGAAGGGTTGAAGCGGACCGCACATGGCAAGCACGACGGCATGGCGGCCGTGGGTAGTGCCTGCGGCTAGCTAGCCTACCTGCCGCGCGCGCTTTGACCGCGCGCACCGGCGCCGCATGCACATGTCCGCACGGCATCGGCATGGGCGACGGCCCGGCCCCGCCGGGGGGATCGAGTGGCACGCACGCGCGCGCGGCCATGCCGTTGCCGGGCTTGACGCCGGCCATGGCCAGCCTGCTGCTGCTTGACCGGTGGCGATTGGACGGGTGGGCCTGGGTGGCGCCCGGGATCTGCGGGGGCTCTTCGCGAGATCATTGCAGGGTGCAGGCTGGCCTGGCCCTGCTGCGCTGCACAGCACAGGGAGCTGAGCTGAGAGAGGTAGGCGAGTCCCGAGGAGGGAGGGGATGGAGGAGAGTGATGGGCGCCCTCGTGGTCGACACCCGCTGCAGGCCTACGTGCCCCCGATCCCCCGCGCGCCCGCACGCACACCCACATGCGCCGGTGCCACACGTATGCCGGCCGGATCGCACAAGCGCCCACCCGCACGCCCCGGGACTGCCACTGCCTGTCATAATCATGCATGCATGCATCCATCCATCCATCCATCCATCCCAAAAGTTTACAGAAAATAATAATCCCTATACTAATTTGATCACGAGGAAACTACTAAATATTGCACTACTCACACTTGGCCTAAACAATGTAATCTTGCACCTCGAGATGCCTAACTAATTGGGTGAGGTAAGACACGGAGCCATCAACATACAAAGATGCAGGAACCGTTGACACACACAACAATCATGTACACACATAGTTTTGTTTATTTGTGCCCTAATTAATAAAGAACTTTGAGGACGCACCGTGCCAGGGAATTCAGAAACTTTAATTTTCTGTCACCTCCAAAACACGCCTGACCTGTTCGTTCCCATGATTTTGTTGATCGAACCACCACTGATGATGGTGACCCAACCATATGTATACAGCTTAATTTTGTTCTTTCAAGCTTATCTTAATTTTAAATTCGTCATCTACTTATTCAACTCAGGTGTCCGCACTAAGTGACAACCTGTATGTGTATGTGTTTCCCTCTTTTCTTCCGCTGATGTTTGCTCACCGAATTAAGTTACAACGAAATTGTACACGTCTCATATGACGACCCTCGAGCTGGCCTTTGGACATGTACAAAAAAAAAATTCTATATCCATCTTGTCACGGTCTACAACTTGGGCCTTGTTTAGATGCGAAAACTTTTGGATGTAAAGTACTATATCACGTTCATTTGTATTTGGTAATTATTATCCCGTCATGGGTTAATTAGACAAAAGATTCATCTCGCAAATTATAGACAAACTGTGTAATTAGTTATTTTGTTTAGTTACATTTAATACTTCATGCATGCGTTGAAACATTCGATGTGATGGAGAATCTTGTAAAGTTTTAAAATTTTGAAGGCAACTAAACAGGCCGTGTTTGGTTCGCCGTGTAAAATTTTTCGCGAAATCTTTTTGGCCCTTTGACCACTAATTTAGAGTATCAAATGAAGTCTATTTACAAAACCACCTCCACAACCCCTCGTGTAAATCGCGAGACGAATCTAATGAGGCATTTGACCGCGCGATTAGAGGATGGGTACTGTAGCATCAATGTAGCTAATCATCAATTAATTACCGTCATTAGATTCGTCTCGAAAAGTTACACTCATCTCTGAAAAGGTTTTGCAAATAGACTTCATTTAGTACTCCATGCGGGCATTCGTTTTTGTGTGTAAATTTGATGTGACGCTTAGCCAAACACGGCCCTTGATCAATAAGGTGAAAACGACACGTTGGGTGTGTATAAAAACTATGACCAACTACCATTTCCCTTTCTTTTTTTGTTGTTGTTGTGATTAGGTAGCTACTAGGGGCGGTTGGTCAACTTGGACAGCCAATTAATCAACCCACATGTTGCGTTGCACACAAACTTTATTCATCAATTCAATCAGCAAGTACATAATGCACGCATATACAAAAGCAGGTACGGTCTCTCTCACTCGGATGGCTTTAATTTGGTTTCCGTTAGTAATAGTAGACTTAAAGGTGATTGTAGGTTTTGATTTCATTGTGGGGGAGTAAATTAAAGATCTAGAGAATCTTAGTATGATCTAGGTCACTTTACCTTTTCTTTTCTTTTGCCACACAATCATTTCCGGTGTGTTTAGCTAGATTGGGTTAGTTGTATCAAGCAAAAAAAAGTATCTTTGTAATTATTATATATAATAAGTCAATTGTTAATAAAAAACCTAAATGGCATAAATAAGGTTGAGTTACTTTGTCACTGTCCATCGTATGCTTATATTTAGATTTTAATAATTCGGAATAAAATTGAAACTAGTAATTTCTAGTTGTATCCTTTGAGCATCTGCATGGAATTCAGTGACATATTTTTGGGAGATGATGTTCTAGAATTGTATTACCAAATTAAAGCTATATATAAGACACTAGCAGAAGGGAAAAAAGATGCTTGGTAGTAAAACCAGTTGATTGTATGTAGGGATCGGATCAGATCGGATCGGAGCTCACACCTAGCACTCCAATACCAATTTATTGGGAACATATTATGTTGACGTGTTGAATGTCATACTGATGATTTGTCTATAGATCAATTGAACATTTGAGTAATTCTAAATGACCGAGTTTTTATTTTATTTGTAGAATATCTGAAGAAACTTTGGAATTTGTGTGTACCACTGCTCATATATGAATTGCAACATGACCTCCATCCATCATACAGGAACTGATGAATCTCTATGGCAGAATTTAAATTTTCCCTATGAACCTGGATCATTAACAAAAATACAAATTTTTCAGTATAATTAATTAATAATACATATGAAAAAAAGTAAAATATCAGCATAGAAATCATGCTGCATAACAAGTACTCGAGCCAATCTGGAACTTTGCAGTTCCTGCCATAATTCGTTCAAAATTTATTTGCACAATTGAGATCATAATTCAATGTAATGGTCTATGGTCCATGAAACCGATATAAGCTAGCTTATTATGGTAGCACAATTTAGCAAGGTAGATTGAATATTGAGATTCTAACAATAACATAGGATTATAGCTGCAGGTAGCACGAGCTAGCACGATAAGCACCACCCTCTACCGTGGATTTGCTTTTATCAAAAGTAGCCTTCTTTGACAAAACAAAAAAACAAGGTAGTTCAGCAGTAGTAGTTCTCCATGGACACAGGTATAAATAAAATATTCTTGATGTTAACAAAGACCTGACTGAAAAAACTTAGTTTCCCTGTAGATGTCCTATCATTGATTTGAACGATAGGATACAAGTAACATGACTCAAGGATGCAGGGAAGATGTTGAATATTCATCACCCATCAAGTGCGGACAAAATCTTACATTGATATCAACAAAGTAGTGTAAGCATATATTTTCCTAGTAGAACTCCATTTTTAATGTATCTTTGGGTATTAATAAAGACTGCTTTAAGTTGTAAACAACTCCATCTATGCTGATATATATACATATTCCCTTTTCTAGATTAATTAGTTAGCAGGATCCATCTCTGCTTTTGTTTCTTTTTTTTTTGAAAGGCAACCATCTTTGCATTGAAACAAAAAAAAAACCTGATGATGATGCTTTCTCACGAATCAGCATGTCCTCATATATCTGTCACTCTAGTAACTACCCATACGTGCCCATCAACCGGTTGACCAAACTAAAATTAATTTTGAAGAATCAGAGATCATCATTGGACTAAATTACAGATTCGTGTGTTTTTCTTCTCATTCTGACATCTTGACTTCTTGTCGATCATGTTGAATGTCCATCATGTGTCAGTTAATAGTTCATTAGACCATTAGCTGTGCATACATTCAATTTTAATTATGGTGTGGATTTTTAAGAGGGTAGCAACGTGCTCCATTAATACGTTCTACGTGGCTGCCCGAGTTACTACTTGCTAGGATGGTCTCAAAAAAAAAAAGTTGCTTGCTAGGCGGCATTGTAAATACCACATTTGCAGATACGTACATTAACAGTTTTAGTAGCTTCATTTCATATTAGAATGGTCATGATAAACCATAACTTAGATCATTACATGTTATTTAGTAATTAGCAAACTAATAATGCTGTGCAGAAACCTCTGCTCAAGCCGGCAAACAGTAATTCAGAACCCAGGGAAAGACAATCATGCATATACTGAGGTACTGCATATAGAACAAATAAATGTGGTGATGGTCAAAATGCCTAGCTGCCCCCATCCTCCACTAATCAGCAAGAAAATAACAGTGTGTATGACCTAGCTAGCTATAAAACCCGGCCTAAACCTAACCTGACCTCTCCTAATTGGCAAGAAATCATGGAGGGTAGCCAAGACAACCATATTCCAAGCTGGACTAGCTAGACAGGAGTGGCACTTTGGAATCGTTCATTCAAGCCACCCATGCAGCTGTGCTCAAGGCATTGAGTGTAGTCCCACATGCCCCCCACTTAAACCAAAAATTGTCTCAATGCACACACCCAAATGCCTCAGCTCAGCACTTTGGTCTAGGGCTAGTATAATATGCTCAACTTGCACCATTAAACTAATCACCCCACTTGCGTGCATAAGCATCAACGTTAAGTTGTATCATCCTTCTCTCTCAAGAAAATTAAAGCTGAGCACGCTCCTATATATGCACGCCACTTCCACGCACGGCCCGTGAGTGGCAGACACGCGGGCCCCAGGACGCTCTAGACCCCACATGTCATTGCCTCTCGCTAGCCGGGGCACCTTGCATTGCATTGCCCATCACCCTTCTCTCTCTAGCCCCTGAATTATTATATTTCCTCCTCCCATCAACTCCAAAGACCAGCACTAACCTATCCCTTTCTCATCTTCCTTTGCCATCACTTCCTCTCTCTTGCCCCCATTGGGTTCCAGGCATCCATCTTCCCCTTGCCTCCTTCGTCCTGCACCTCCATTGCCCAATCTCTTTCTTGCCCGGCCCTTTTCTCCCCCGGCCGGCCTCCCCTAGCTTTCCCCTCCCAAAATGTATGCCCACAAATCCACATGAACAAGCACCATCAGCAAGCAAGATGAATTAACTAAGGGGAAATCAAAAGAAACACCAAGCAGCAGCTGCTGCACAGCTTCAGCTAGCTCCTTTTTCTTCTCTCTCCCACATCCCAAAAACCATTCTTTACTCTCCTCCAAGAAAACAAGCGCCACACAAACCCTAAAGAAACATAGTCGAGCAGCGTCGGCCTCTCATTAGATCCCCCTCGCCTTCTTCCCCGTCGTCTCTACTATTCTCATACATAATCATCATCACCAGCACCCACATCTTCTCCTGCGTCGCCAATTATTAATATTATCGGTACTGTTATGTAGCCATTATTTTTACTTGAGCTTATTTGCTACTACTATACTCCTTACTGACTTATAATTAGCTCTTCTCCTACCCTAGAAAGATGGCAGGCCTGGATTTGGGCACCAGCTCCTACCTGAACCACCACCACCAGCCCCTCCATCTCCACCACGATGACGGCGGCGTGGCGGGCTCCGACGACGGCCAGGACTCGCTATCGCCGGGATCGGGGGGTGGAGGCCCGCCGAGCACGGCCGGAGGCGCCGGCATCGGGGGCGGCGAGGTCGTCGCGCGCCGCCCGCGCGGCCGCCCGCCGGGGTCCAAGAACAAGCCCAAGCCGCCCGTGATCATCACCAGGGAGAGCGCCAACGCGCTCCGGGCGCACATCCTCGAGGTCGCCGCCGGCTGCGACGTCTTCGAGGCGCTCACCGCCTACGCGCGCCGCCGCCAGCGCGGGGTCTGCGTGCTCTCGGCGGCCGGCACCGTTGCCAACGTCACGCTGCGCCAACCGCAGTCGTCTCAGACCGGCCCGGCCTCGCCAGCGGTGGCCACGCTCCACGGCAGGTTCGATATACTCTCCCTCGCAGGCTCCTTCCTCCCGCCCCCGGCACCGCCGGGGGCCACCAGCCTCGCGGCGTTCCTGGCCGGCGGCCAGGGGCAGGTTGTCGGCGGCAGCGTGGCCGGCGCGCTCATCGCCGCCGGGCCGGTGGTCGTCGTGGCTGCGTCGTTCAGCAACGTCGCCTATGAGAGGCTGCCGCTCGAGGAAGGCGACGACGTGCCCCCTCCAGCACCGTCGGGGAGCGACCAGCCCGGCATGCCGTTCGGGGGTGACCCCGCAGAGGCGGCGGCGGCAGCCGGCGGGCTTCCCTTCTTCAACCTGCCGATGGGGATGCCGCCAATGCCGATGGATGGGAGCGGCGGCTGGCCTGGCACCCCCGGTGGCATTGTCGGGAGGCCGCCCTTCTCTTGACGACGGATCCAATAATCCGGCCGGTGAGGTGCGTCGGCAAACGTGAGGACTTCATGGATATGTGTACAACAACAACAACCAAGTAGCATCTCTTTGTCTCAGCCCTCTCCATCGTTCATTCCCTACTTCTTGTTCTTCTCTATCTGCTTGTGCCATTGTTGTGATCTCTGTCTGATGTTTTTGGTGTTAACCTGTATGGGACTTGTTGATTGTGTTAATTCTTGATCAGTCGAGTGTCTCTGCTGTTAATTGGAACCAAGTGTTGTGATCGAGGACATGCACTCATAAATTGATTAAAATTATTAGTGCTGGTGTTTATGTCCTGGAATCGATGTTCGAGGCTAATTAATTTTCGTAGAATAATGTTGCAGGGCACATGAATTCTTACTGTGTCGGGACATCAAAGCTTTGTTTTGTTGTCAGTCGATTACATCACCTCTTTATTTGCAAAAACTATGTGTTGTTGATTTGTTTGTTTTTCTTTTCTTATCAGTAGTTCAGTACCTTCTGTCTCATGTTTCTTAGTTGCTTACATCTTTATAATAATGTTTGAGATCAATAGGTTTGCTCTTTTTTTCCCCTTGCAATAGATCCAGAGATAATAATGCATATATAGTACTAGACAGCATTCAAATTTGTTTCTTTACTTTGCTTGATTATTGTGTGCACAATTTTACTGTTTCTTTCGCTACCAGCTTATACTACTGCTATGTTGCAAGTACAGTACTTTATCAACTTTCACATGCCAATTACATTAACCTGGATACATGCATGATTGGAGGAAAGGATATGTTAGTTAGAATTAGTTATTTGTGAAGTATGCAACAAGGAAAAGAAAGATGCCCCATTTATTTATTAATGGATTCAATCTTTAGCTTAGATTGGGTGTGACCATTGCTTCGTTTTCTTGGTCAAAAGAGAAAGGTAGGGTACACATCTGCTAGATTAACTAAAGAAGCAAAATGATTTCAGTTCATAACACTAATGTGTATATAGTAAAAAGAAGAAACAATTGTTGAAGAATATGTTGAAATACATCAACAAATTTGTAGCTCAAGGACAGAACATGATATGGTGGTACATATGTAAGAAATTAAGAACGAAGGCGCTACTCGGAATCGATATATCCCAGAGTTCTGCAGAATAATTGTTAGTAGTTTATTTCTCAGCCTTCATACGATTGATTTGAAGTTCCTGCATGCATTGCAAACAGATATTATCCAAAAGAGAAGCGAGAATGCAATTAGGAACTTATGCAAATGCAATATATCATGAGATACACATGTGGGAGTAGCTACAAGCGAGTGTAGAAAGGAATTTTTCTATATATATATCCTATTAAGTATAAAATCTCATCTATAGTAGATTTTATTTTATTTTAACTGGCCTATTCCCTGAAATTTACAGCCTAGCTAAGAAATGAGGGAAAAGACGTGCAAAAATAACAAAGATTATTAGAAAACACAGAAAAAATACATTGTAATGTAGGCTCCTTTCTTGAACCCAATTTCCACCAAATTCCTGGTTTTCCAAGTTGACCTTGCTAACTTCCATGCCTGCAAATCCATGAGACGGCATTATTCTGGCTCAGAAACTTGCATTGCTAGCGCATCCAGATTAAAGATTGTGAAGAGGTATTTAGACTTTTCTGGTCATCAGGTACGGTGCTGCTCTTTTCCTGTAATCGCAATAATTACCGTGTTCGGCGGCTAGCTTCCGGGCAGCAGCAGCAGCCAGCAGCAGCCTAAGCAGTAAGCCGAACGGCAGCAGCAGCCGCGAGCAGCCCGGAAGCTAGCCGCAACACGGTGAATATTTGCCATGAGCTAGGGCCCATGAAGGGAATTAAAATGTGTACAAAATGCACACTGCACGGTTGCTAGGATTATATCATATCACTTCATGCGAAGTACAAATACACATGATGATTGCTAGAGGCTTCGATAGAAGTCTTTATGACTGATTCTTTTGAAGCCATGAAATGGCCGTTTTGGAATCTTGCCCTATCCCAAAATGGGTTACATGACCAGTTGACCACTATGCACCTCTCTCTCTCTCTCTCTCTCTCTCTCTCTCTCTCTCTCTCTCTCTCTCTCTCTCTCTCTCTCTCTCTCTCTCTCTCTCTCTCTCTCTCCCCCCCCCCATCACTTCACTTCACTGGTATCAATTCATTCCTTCGCCGTTCTTTTTGTGCGTGTCTGATCATGCAAGTTTGTTACAGGAGCACAGGGCAGCTGGCCTTTTCTGCGCCCTTTGGGAACTGCATGCATGCTAGCTATTCTGCTATTCTGATGGGTGCATTTATGCTAGCTAGCATAAAAATCGCCTCAAATTCGATCGAATTATGTATGCTATTGTTTTCCATCCATCATATAAATCGACTCTCAACACCATGTTTGCAATGTGATTGCGACTGATATCTGTCCTATGGCTTGTCATTTCATGCACATTTACTTCGCCTTTATCTAGCTGCTAGTATCTGTTGCATAATAGCTAGATTAGTAGTCGTTAATTACACGCTATATTCATAGATTCTGTTGAACTCATCTGGTCAAAAAGATTATGCAAACAACTGTTATCTGATTCATTCTAGGTACAGTGTACCGAAAGGTAACAGTAAGATCGACATAAAAAAATTGACCAAAAATGTCACATCACCAGTTTCTCGCTTTGGGAACTAACCGAGATCAGCCCGTTGTTCCATGTATGTGCGCATGCAGCGGCCGATGCCCACGAATTAGTGGACAAGCAATGCTGTGCTTGATTAGTGAAAGTAAGTGCTTACAGTGCGCTACACATGTGCCTACAATTGGGTAGACAGCGACACGCGACACTTATTGGTAATTTAATCGCACGTCTCCTGTTAACGCTACTAAAAAAATAATTTGTAGAAACGCTTTGATTGTTTTGGGACAGGTCAAAATGTATCCCATTACTACAATAGAGTGGGATTACTGTAGCTTTTGACCCGCCCCTGCAAATGACCCATTAGTAGGGCCAGGTGATGGCCACCTGCCCCCTAAAAAGAGCATTTCTAGGGGCGGGTGATGTCAACACCCGCCCCTAAAAATGGTGTCATTTTTTGGTGTGGATGATGGCCTCGTCCGTCTCTAAAAATGTATTTTTAGAGACAAGTGATGGCAATGGTCCCATGCAAAAAAAATTCATAACTTTTTCATATTATCCCGAATGAAGTCAAATGTTATATCAAAGTTGTAAAGATTGACGAGATCTAAAACTTTGTATCTAAAAATTGTAATAGCTCGACACTATAAGGCTAGTGGTGGTGGCTAGTTGGCTGAAATATATATATTTTTTATTTTGCTATTTTTATTTTTTTAAATTTTTTTATTTTCTAGACATGTATTTGTAGGGGAAGATCATGCCCCTAAAGATCATTTTCTGGGCGCGTTACCCACCTTAGAAATAGTATTTTTAAGCTACGGGTACTAGGGCGGGTACCCCACCCGCCTGTAAAAATCTTTTATGTAGTAGTGTCATCCAGTAAGCATGCTTGCAAGGTCACTCGAGCTTTTTCAGTCCATTTGGTTTCATTCAAAAAAATGAACTCCAACTAAGTTTGGAGCATGCCTCAAATGTATATTTACACTTTTAATTTGTATATTACTAGTAAATATATATGTGTGTTGCTACGACTGAAAACTAATGTATCATATTGTAATGTTAAACATGATTCAGTAAGATCGCCGATTGCCTACACAACACCGCCAACTTTGTCTTCCACTCCGTATCGTGACCACAGAGGCGTTGATTATCCGAATTCCAATTGATGGATCAAAAAATCATTGTTTGTTTCAAAAATAAGTAGAGATATACTATGCCCCCCAAGCTCACAACTTATTCAGTTAGCTCCAAAGATTTGTGTAGTTTAATACACACATGCATGACTTTAAATAAAAAAATACAGATACTGTGAATTTCAGCATCAGCTAGCCTTAGACACACTCCCTCCGACCTCCATCCCAAAAAAGTCTTTCTAGAATTCAAAATTTATCCCAAAAATAAATCATCTTACCCTATTTAGAGAGTGTATGTGTATGCAATAATCAATTAGTGCCAATATGGATAATAAATAGAGACAAATATGGTCATTGTACCTTTTATCCAAGAATTCGTAGAATAACTTATTTTGGAACGGAGTGAGAATATATTAAGCAATGCAATTTGGGCATGATCTTATAGTTGACTTCATGTCCTCCATTGTTCTATCCCATCAATTTGATTGCAGAGTTATATTAGGCAACTTAAAATTTAATTCAATGGCATGCATATATATCCGCCAATTTATGGTTTTGTTGTAAACTTTTGTATTTAGAGCCTGTTGGATACATTATATTTTAGTCACCTGGCTAAAGTTTAGTCAGGTGACTTAACTTTAGTCACCCCTTTTGAATAGAGGGACTAAAAGAGAGGACCAAAGATGAGAGAGAGAACCAGGCATGTGGTCTAAGGAAGAGAGAGATCAGATCACTTTAGTCACTTTTAGCAAGCTCCCTATGACTAATGGACTAGAGAAGTTTTAGTCTCTTTTAGCCACCCGTGTTTGGGAAATAGGTGACTAAAAAAAGTTAAAAGGGAATGACTGATTTTAGTCACCCTCATGGAGATACGGGCACACATGCTTGCTTCATTTTGTTCCTCCTCTTTTTGTAACTCTTTGGCAAGCTTCCTCGGAAAATAATTAAAATATAATGGTAATTTAAAATCAAGCATAAGCATTGGATCTAGACAACAGAAAAAAAGTTGGTTCCAAAGTCCAAACACATCCTAACTATAATGTCGCCGGGCAATTCTATTCTCTTTCCATTTTGGGGTGGGGGGATTAACTCCAATTCTTCTCCTTTGTTCCCCCTTTTAAGAAGAAACTTGATTCTTCTTGACCTCTGCCGTTTTAGATTCTTTGGCTACTAGCTTTGTGCCCGTGCGTTGCTACGGAAAAATCACCAACAAGCGGCTTCGGGATGGAATCATCGGAGGCGTGGGAGTGGGAAGCAGCGCAGGCAGGAGAGGGCGGTCGAGATTGATCGGACATCGATCGAGTGGCTGAGAACCGAAGTTGGCAGACACATATAGACCAGGTCAAACTTCGCACCAAAAAGCTATCCTACTTCCTTTTTTATTGTGGTAGAGATTGTAGACCATAATTTATTCCATTCTTTCAAGATCATTGCATTTTACAGTTAAGGAACATTGGGTTCAACCAAACCAAGAAATGGTATGTGCGTGTATTTGAAAAACAGGAATGATTCCCACCCATATCAGTGAAATTCATAAGAATGAGAAAAAAAATTGATAGATATATGCCTACTGTGCCAACTAATGTTTTTTCTAAAGCTAAAGCAGGGAGCACTACTGATTCATTTAAGAAATCAAAGCAAAATTACATGGAGTCTATTACAAATAAGAGATAAATACTCACTTGTAATACTCATGGAAACTAAGAAAGCTAAGGCTTGCAATAGACCGCAACTCGCAGTAGCACTTCATCTTTCACTAAGGTAAACAGCTGCACAACCGGAAGTGATTTGTTTCAGTATAAAGCAAAATTGATGGTGTATTATAATCATCAAGCACAAAGCAAGATCTCCGTGGATAGACAAACTACCACTCCAAAAGGTGGCCTGCTAGCTTGCCGAAGTACTTAAGCACACCCTACAGCCTGCCCAGCAATATGAATGAAACAGCACGTATAGAAACACAAAATGCGAAGAATTAGATAACTGTGACTGTAGCTTTCAAGTTAGATATGAGCAAATAGGTTATTGTATCAGGAATAGTACAAGAACAGGAGGCTTCAGAACTTATCAATGCAAGAAAATGGTTGTTCATGATAGTTCCTAAAAGTTTTACACCCAAATAAATTGTTAGATGTAATCAAGAACCAACAATTCATATACTAAGCTATATTGTTAGGTGTTACAATTTATTAAGTGTATATTGTTACATCTAAAAGTTATCACAACAGTCACTAAAGTAGGACTACTGAAACATAAGATAGCAATGCAAATATATGAAGTTTTAGAGCCAAATAAAGCAATTCCAGGGGAAGAACTTCCTGTGATGGAACAAGTGCAGTGTAGACTAAGCCTGCCTCCATAAGTTCACCAAGCACAAGAATGCATCTTCCGCAATCTGAACCTTCCAGGCAATGAGAAAACACTTTCAGGGACATCCAAAAAATGTTTCATCAGTAGAGAAATGACAGTCAATTTGTCCTAACCCAAAAATTCCATCAACTGCCCTATCATCCTTCATCAGGTCTCCTAACTGTAAGCGCCTGTAGGTGCTTGCTTCTTCCTTTTTTATTCAGCCACCGTTTTCTATTGTGCTTGCTTCTTGGAAAATACATGCAGAAAAGTGCCACCTAGATTTCTTGTCATGGCCAAGATTGACATTATTCTCCGCTCAAATTTTCACTTGTCAAGGAGTAGTGGTCATGTTAGCCTTCCCGAAACAAGAGGTATAAATTACATGATAACAATGCTGGTGTTTAAAATATAGGATTTTCTTATACAGCTATATTCATGGACATGTCCTACACATTCCTGATCGGTATAATCCTTCATCATCCATCATTGGTTTAATGTGCTCTGACTTAATTTTGTCTGAACCAAGAACCATGTGCTTTCTGATTTCAAAAAATGAAGTGAAATGCAGTAAAAAAATTATGTGGTTGGTGGCAGAAAAGAACACACCTCCTCGCCTTCTGCTCCTCAAAATCCTTTGTTTTGTACACCACTTTTACCCCACTTGCAGCATCAGGAATATAAAGGCACTCAAATTAGCACTGGGACAAGAATGGAGAACAGAAACGCACTCAGAATAAAATGTCACCCACAGGAATGAACTCGAGGACTCCGACGACATTGGGTTCGGCCGCCCTCCGCTCAACGAAGAGCAGAAATTGCGCAACGCCAACGACCTTGTGATAGAAGAGTCAGCGCAGGATCTGCTCAAGCCCCGCGCAGGTGCTCGTCTGCACGCGCACCTTGGGCTGGAGGCTTAGGTCCGCGCCCGAGTCGGAGGGGAAGGACCAGCCGCAGGGATAGGAGGAGGGTCCGGAGGCACCAGCGAGGACGTCGCTGCAGTCGGACGATGGGAGGGAGGGACGGGTGGGCGGGCTCGGCCATGCTGGGGAAGGCGTGCGGGGGCCAACGCGCGGTCGGGTCGACGTTGCCACCGCGCCACTGTAGCACGAAGGTCAGCGCTTCCTCCAGCCGTCGGTGTTGGCCAGGTAGATGACCATCGCTCAGTAGCTGGAACGCACATGCATAAGCAAAGCGATGAGAAACTCAAATGACAACTCAGTTGCGCAAATTCACGAGAACAGATCAAAGTCGAACAACTGAAAAGAAACCACTTCAAGAACTCGAGCAGAGGGGTTAGTGCACAGTTAGAACAAAAGCTAGAACGGCAGGAAATAAATCTAACAAGCACGAATACAAAAGAAACTAATTTTTGTTTTGCTTTTCTGATTTTAGATAAAGCAGGAAAAACAAGTAAGCCTAACACTTGTAAATAAATCTAGTGAGAGGAAAGATAAACTACAGATGAATAACAACCCTAGAACAAGATGAACTACTCAACAAGGGCCTAAACCAAATCTAGCAAAATCATCAGACAAAGAAAAGTTGTGTGAAACATTTCACCAAACACCTTCCGGGCGAGATAATGCTGATGAAGAACAAGTTCGATTGGAGCTGGGATGTCCCGCACACACACACACACACACGCTCGGTGGAGACCTGCAAAACAAATCAAAAGCCAAGCATTCACGAGCCCAAAAATCCCAAGGTCAAGATGTTAATTTGTTAGTGCTTGCTGTCCTTCCCTTCGTGTGCCGTTCTTGACTCTGCTCTTGTTGCAGCTGCTGGTGGCCGGCCGTGTGAGCCTCCAGGCCGGTGGATCAGGTGCCGCTAGCACCTTGCCTGCCGCTGCAGGACTTGAGCTGGACCTGCAGCACGCACGTCCAGGCCTGGGCGCCAGGAGCCAAGGCGCCAAGCCATCCACCTGCTGGGGAAGGCGTGCGTCGGAGAGCGAATCGGGAACGGCCATTAGTTTGTACTCAAGGGAGCAAATTCATCACGAGCCAATTGGCGCCGATTGCGAGGCCAGAGGAGAGTCGACCCGGCTTGGCTGAGGACAGGAGGAAGGAGGATCAGGGAGAAGCGAGGCAGACTCACCAAAGAGAACGGGCGACGGACGAGCAGCCGCCGGGAGAAGTCCCGGTGCGGTGCGCCGGAGGGGAGGGAGGCGTGCTGCCCAGCAGCCGCCGGGAGAAGTCGAGGTGCGGTGCGCCGGAGGGGAGGGAGGCGTGCTGCCCTGGTCCGGCCGGCGGTCGGTGTCGCGCGCCGTGCGGATGGCGCAGCGGGCGGGGTCGAGCGGCGCCGCGTCCAGCGCCTCCGGCACGTCCGTCGAGAGGTCCCGGGACGGATCGGCGTTGCCGGGGTCGACGGCGCGGCGGCCGGGGCGCGGCGGGCGGGACGGAGCGGGGGTGCGCCCGGACCTCGGCGCCCGGGACGGAGGGGAGGGAGACGTGCGGCCGGATCTCTCGACGGCGGCGGAGGCGGCGGCGGGGACCTCCGTGCGCGCGGCAGGGACGGACGGGCGCGCTGCAGGGACGGTTTTCTTTCCTGGCACAGCGGCAGGGATGGGCGCGCGGAGGGGACGGTTTTCTTTCCTCGGAGGCGGAGAGGCGGACAGCAGGGGGCAGAAGACACATATGAGAGGCAGACACTGCCTGTTCGGCTGGTGCACCACCCTTCAGCCCTACGGTATTTTTCTCTTACATCTCCAGCACTAGCCTCTAGCCACCAGTCAAGTAACAGTATTTTTCTTTCACACCACTCCATCTCCAGCCCGCCGAACGTGAGGTGCACTTCGTGCTTTTTAGGTAGTAGAGATATGGTTTTGCTTGTTCCTGATTTGTGTAACAGAATCATTCAAATTAAATCGGTTTAAATGCGCTAACTATCATTTTAATGGTTAATCAAGTTAACACGCATTTAAAACGGTGTAATCCAGTTGTCTGTCGGGTTAAGCATAAAAAACACTGGAAATCTCGTACGAAGACGAGCACAGATGATTACAAGCAGATAAAAATTCTCAAATTTAATTTATAATATAGTGTTTTACAAATTGAGTTTAACATAAAATATTAGAGTTCAAAATACAGCGGGATTTAAATAGAAATTTAATTTAAAAATAACGATAATTATGAAGACGTGAGGACGTCACATCGAGCCCACTGATGTGAATCCTGATTAGTTCCAACCAGCAGTAAATACCTGAAAACAGGATAACAACAAACCCTGAGTATACTAATACTCAGCAAGGCTTACCCGACTATGAGTATATTTAGCCCACTATCTAGACATACAAAAATTTTTGGCTCTGGAGTTTATTTTGCTGAAAAGGCTATTAATAATGGATCCTTACTTTCAAATTTTAGTTTAGGTTTAGTTTAATAGATAACAACTAGATTTGCCTGAACACCTAAACACACATGGGTGATCAGATTAATTCTACAAAACCAACAGAAACAATATTCCATCTTCACCTTTCCATTCTTATTCCACTTCTTTACTTCGATGTGACGCAGTGACCAAGGTTCTCTTAACCGAGAGAGACGGCGAATCGATCCGATTTAACCTTACAAGGTGGACCTAACTCACACGACACATGCAAACCATGCCGGGCCACACGCATCAACTGTTTCCATCATCACCCCGACATCTGAATCGCGCCTGCCAAAACTCGGGTGAAGAGCCCCTCACGGTGAACTCCCAGAGAATCCGGAGGCGACATACACTCCAACACCCGCCATCATCCCACTTCCAGAGTAGCGGGTCACGATTCAAAGTATCGTTGTAATTTAGGTAATTAGCTTACCGGTATCGACTACTTTCTACTTCCGGCATGTGGTTAGTACTGTTCAAACTTGGTCAGTAGGGCCAACAACGGTACTGTCCTCAAACGACACAGGCAGAGCCTACTTTCCATCCATTCCATATCCAGAACCAAACTCATCTCCGCCCGGTCTCCATTTCTATTTCCTCATTGATTCATTCTCAAGCCACATTGTCATAAGTAACAAAAACCTATAGCCCGCGAGTGACAGGAATCACTCGACTTCTACCGAATTTTAGTTATTGATTCATTCTCAAGCCACGTTGCCATAAGTAATAAAAACATATAGCTCGCGAGTGACAGGAATCACTCGACTTCTACCGAATTCTAGTTAAACATGGCAATACTAACGACACCTGTATACTAATATAGACTCATAGGTACCTAGGAAGAAACATGCATATTAGGATTCTATACAATTCCTAAAAATGTAAAATGGTTGGTGCTACACCACAAGAGTTCATTCAATTTATTTTAGCCTGAAGTGTTTTCTACTAAAAAGTATTACTAGCTTGTTTAGAAAAGGCTAAGCAAAGACACAAAGCAAGAAAGAGCAATTATGACAATTTATTTAACCAACAAGTTACAAAAGCCTTTCTACTAGTCTAAGCAAAACTACACAACAAAGTGGTTAAACCACTCACTCGGAGCTCTATCATAGAGATAGTAAGCACAGCAAGCATGGTACACGAATTAATTTAAGTCTAACTATTGCAAGCAGTAGAACCGAGTTGTTTGAAAAATAAATCATATTTTGATCCTAATTCAGGAACATGAAAGGTAAATTGAACCAAGCGATACAAAGCAAACCACATATAATCTTAAATGAGTTAACATAATTTAAATATGATCAACAAAATTTTCTAAATTTAACACGAAACAAAGCATTTCCTAGTAACCGCATACAAGGAAAACTAACACTAGGAACCAAAAAAAATAAAAACTTAACTTGCAATCATAAAATGGTAACTAAATTTTACCAGCATGATAAGCTACTGAGAAGGAGTGTAAAAACAATTAACCAACATTTATTGATAACATAAAGTATTTATTTTATCCTCAACAAGACAAATAGAACCAAAAATAAATTTACAAACATGCACATAGCTTCTGGATCTAAAATTTTTACAGTGAACTAAACATGCAAAGAGTAAGCTACTGCATAAATTTCATAAATTTTAGAGGAACAGAACAACCGATATTAAATAAACAAGCTTAAGCACAAACCAAAATTTTAGCAGGGGCAAAACTGACATTTAACATGTATGAGAATTTTTTCTCTAAAGATCTTGATTTAAGCAAACTAACAAAATTTACTTTGCAATTTTAGCATTTTTCTGTGATTTATTATGTATTTTTAAAAATTTTAGTCAAATTAATGATTTTTGAAAAACCCTAAACCCTAAACAGTGGCTGACAGCTGGGCCCCATATGTCAGTGGGAGCCCAGCCCAGCCCCCTGCTCGTGCAGGCAGGCACGGTGGGGCGGCGTTCCCCGGCGGTGGCGGCCGGCCGGCGATGCATCGGGCCAGGGGGGCAAGGCGGCCCCGAGGCGCGCATCGGGGGCGCGCGGGGCGGCCCCGAGGCAGACGAGCGGCGGGGCAGAGCAGGCGCGGTGGCGCGGCTGTGCCCCGGCGGCGGCGGAATCGGAGGGGAAGGGGGTCGGGGAGGACGAGTAGGTCGCGGGGAAGCTCACTGTGGCCTTGATTTGGGTGGAGGGAGGCCGGAAGGTGGGGCTCGACGGGAGGGGCGGAGTTACAAAAGTTGTAGAGAATGAAAAGATCTACAAAATTGCTCTTGGGCAAAAGTTGATCTGAGCCATGATTTGAGAAATACAACAGGCCAAACCGAGGTCAAAGCTGAGTTGTAATTTAGTTCAAAAGGAATTCAAACCGAGGTTTGACTGGATTTTTATTGAAATTTAGAAAGTAACTCAATCTTCAAAAATTTTGGGTTAAACATACTTAGCAGAAATTGGCACAAACATAATTATCTTTGATCGCATGTAATGACATGAAATTCAATTATAATTATACATGCGCAATTAATGTTAATAACAACGCTTAAGCTACGATTAGCCACCAAAGCACGATATTAACACCTAGGGTGTTACAATTTGATCTTACGTTCGATGCTGGACAGTACAAGTGGTTGCCCCCCACTCTCTCTCTCTCCAGTTTTTTTTAGAACACCGGGTTTATATTCATAAATATTTTTTGGTGGTTACATCCAGATTCTTACAAAGACACCCTCGAAAGAAAATGAAGTTACAACCCAGTCCTTGTAAGTTCCTCCCGGTTCTCCTCGCTGCCGGCGATCGGAGCATATCGCTTGAAGCCGACCTCCTCCCAGACGAAGAAGCAAAGAGTTTTGATGCCGTCTTGAGTAGCAGATCGAGATCAACCTGCTTTGAACCCACTGAACGACCCGGCTGAAGAAAAAGATGACACAAGGCCATCATCTAGCCTGACTGAGGAATCTGACGCCGCATGAAATGCCATACACCCCAACACACCGGACGACGAATCACCCCGGAGGGTAGCAGAACCACCAAAAAAGGTGGGAAATAGAACCCAACCCGGCATCTCTATGAGTTGGTAGACAAACCTAGTGCCTTCGTCGCCAGCCGAGGCAGTGAATCTGCCAGGGATAATGAAGAGGCCCGATCTGGGTCCATCCTCTTCACATCGACGCCGCCGCCCGCTGGAACCGCTCCATGAACCGCCGTCGAAGAACACGCCGTCGGTGATGCCAACACAGACGTCAGCATTACCTTCGATGCAGACATCGACGCCATCACAGAGGAGCAAAAGAACCGGTGCGCGTCTCACCGCCGCCACCGGGAAGACCTAACCTCCTAATAAGCTAAACTATATAGAAGAGAACACAGATCCGCCGCCGATTCGCCCCAATCCTCCCTCCTCCGATGCCGCCGAGAGCGTCAGAGGTGAGGAATGGTCGAATCGGCGGAGGAGACGAGAAATCGCCTAGTCTCGCCGCTGGAAGCTGCAGGAAGGGGAAAGAAGACCCCTCTCGCGATGCTGAGTTTACGATCGACCGTAACTTCCGTCTCTAGCGGTCGATTTTTTCCTTACCCTTCCCCGCACATTTCTCCTTCCCCGTTCCCTCTTCCTTTCCCTCCCACTCTCTCTACAGATCGGGATCCCGACCGTGCCGCTGCCGGCGCGCCTCCCCGCCGATGCCGCCGCTCCCCTTCCTCCCCAGTGCCGCGCTCCCTTCCCTCCCCTGAGTCTGCTCCCCTTCCTCCCTAGAGCCGCCGCACCTCCCCCGCGGCCACCGCCGCCTCCATCGTTGGACCGCCTCCATGGGACGCCGCGCGCTCCCTCGCCGGCGCCGCCACCGCCGCCTCCATCGTTGGACCGCCTCCATGGGACGCCGCGCGCTCCCTCGCCGGCGGCGGCGCCGGATCCGCCTCCCTGGGCCGCCGCGCGCTTGCCCGCCGTCGCCGCCGCCGGATCCGGCTCCCTGCGCTGTGCGGCGGGGGATGGGCGGCGCGGTGCACCGCCGACGGGCCGGCAGCGTCGGCGGGGAGGTAGGTTTTTTATTTTTTTATTTTTTTGATTTAACAAATTTTTTTACCGACCAAAATTTTACCCAAACTTTTTTCTTTTTGATTTTGATGCAAATTTTTTTATTCTAAATATTTTTTTTGGATGCAAAATTTTTTCTATTCTAGATGCCAAATTTCTCTTTACAAAATTTCTCAATTTTTGTCTCTCAAATTTTTGTTTCTAACTTTTTCTCATAAAAAAATTTTCTCTCTCCAAATTTTCTCTTAGAAATTTTTTTCTAAAATCGGAAAACGACAAAAAAATTACTAAAAATAGAAAAAAATTGCTGTCGAAAAATCGACCGTATGGACTCCTTCCGTACGGTTAACTGTAAAATAGCCACACCCGACTCCTGTCTCTCTCTCTCCAGTTGGGGGCTACCGTAAAGCTACAGAAATGAGCCCCTAAATTGGGCTAAATACATATGGGTCGTAACATCCGTATTGTTTTCCCAGCAGAGCCTTTGTTGAACTTTGATAAGCCCAAAATTCGAGCCCGGCCCAAATTGAACTGAATTTAATTGAATTGTGTGTGTGAGAGAGAGAGAGTAGCTCACAGAAACAGAAGAGTCCGAGCAGAGAGAGAGTAGCTCACAGAAACAGAAGAGTCCGAGCATTTCAGTTTCAGTGGATGGTGGTCCATGGGCCACGGCCATGGCATCTCATAGATATGTGGGCATGTGGAGTGAGACAGACGTAGTAGGCGACGAAGGGCCTTTTTGTTTGGGCACGACCCCGCCTGGATTGGATATGGCACTGGCCATATCCTTCAATTTGCAAAGGAAAAATGGAATGGTCCCTCACGCCCTATTTTGGTGCCTAACCGGCTAACCGATTCATCCAGAGCCGTCACGTGTGCTTGCAAATGCCCTCTCCTCCTCACTCTGTCTTTTTTTTTTTCAGAAAACAAAATCATAACAATACAAGTAAGATCTACACTGCATGTTTAACTAGCATGCATAAGCAAGAAACAAGCATCAATCCAGTGATTTATATGAACGCTAGCTTGATCAGGGAATGCTGTCTCGATTGAGAGTCTAGGTGTAATTTAACTTTAACTTATTAGCTGTTTTTCTACAGCTTACCGCGATCGATCCTGAAGCATTTCTACCTAGCCTTCTCTGAACCATATGTTCAGATTACCCCGCAGAGGGAAGCAGGGCGCGGCAGAGTGTAGCTTTCAGGGGGTCAGCATCGTCCTTTCTCACTCAAGGATTTGGAGAGGAGCTCCCAAGTTGATAGAATTAAGCAGCTCTCATACTCAGCCCTTGGAAAAATCTGAAGTGAAGACGATTTGGGCCTAATTAAAGCCCGTCTTATGAGCATCCAGCTGGACAGATGCATACTAGAAACATTTTCCGAGCATAAACCATGTCTTATATCACGCCCCTTAACTGTAAAAAAAAGAAGTAGAAACCTACCTGTAGCAGTTTCAGACTTTCAGTTGCACATCTTGTGACTAACACTAGTGTACCGCATGTCTTCTGAACTTGCAATAACCGTCCCAATTCCAGGTGCTTCGATCTTCTTTGATCTGCTTGTAACAATTCAGCAGCGAAATCTGTGCTGCTCCTTTGATTTGCTTATAACAGTTCAGCACAAAATCTGAAGACGAACGCTGTCAAACTGGAGGCCAAGAAGATGAAAACCAAGCTGCTGGCACGGCAGGTCAGCAGCACCTAATTGGTGGCCTCTGTTTCATAGTGCTCCAAGCTGCCCCGGTCCCCTGGCTCAAAAATCTTGGACCCGTCTAGCACAGCCATTAACAGGGCAGAGTCACCAGCGGTCACTGGCTAGTCATGGAGTCACTCCACCTCGCCCCTGATGAGTCCCTGACAGGGACTCCGCCACTCCATCATCTTCCCTGCCAAACTGCCAGTGTAACAGCAGCACACGAACCTCTCGCCTCCACACGGCCCCGCCAATGGCGATGGATCGTGTGGCTGTCGATCGCCGGCGCCGGGCCGGGGACCGGAAGGCGACACGGCCGGGGATTCGGACGGAGCGGAGTGTGCCGGCCACAGCATGGTCCCCCCCCACCCCCTGCACTGCACGGCCATCTGAGCAAGAACAATGCTGCATGAAACGTAGTTTTGTTCTTGTGTGTTGTGCGCGCGCGTGCTCGTCACGTATATTTTTTCTTTCAATTGTGTTCATTCATCTCGAGCATCAAAGGACTGAACTGAAAGGGAATTAAGCCGAGACACAGCCAGATCCTGTGCTTTGCCATCCCTCCAATGGCAGCAGGTACAGTTGCGACTGTTCATTTCAGTACCAGCCTTCAGATGCTTCAAGAGTCAAGACGTAATGTTCAGAATTCAGAAGAGGTTGTCCTTAAAAAGAGACATTGAGAGGCTGTTGTTTTGACTAGTGGCCAGCTTAGCATGTCGATCATCGCTGTGTGTATACTGTATAGCGGTGACCGGTGAGCTGAATATAGTCGCGACATCACAACCCATCCAGGCACACTCATGGATGGGTGCCAATTTGCCACGACACGCTTGATCCATTTTTAATTTTACTACGTCTTTTCTAAGCATCATTTCAATCATGCAATGACTAAACAAAAATGGTTGAATTGAATTTTCCTGCACTGAGACCCTGAATGAATCTATCCTCTCTTTTTTTTTCTCATTCGTTCTTGCTTAGGTGTGACAACAGTCTGATGTAACCCGAGATTTAGCCGGACGCAATTCATGGCGAATGTTGACGCGCTGGCTCTCGTTCTCATCCCAATCTAAACAGGGGCCTTTCGCCGGCCGTTTTGACCACACAACGGAAGAGCCGCGCCTTGGCCGATATTTTCGCCGGCGTCCAGCAAATCTGGAATTAGTGGCCCAGATTACAGCGATTAACCCCTCGTTTATCGGCCTCTCCCTTCTGCATTTCATCACTTCTGAAAAAAGTGGAAAAGCTTCACATTCTGTGTGCGCCGCCCTCTGATTTGGGCGTGATTTGACATCACCCGCCCGAATCATCTCTTCATTTTGCTGAAACTGGGACCGTGGCCTCCACGTGTTTGGCTCATAGGTTCATCAATCATGAAGCACTCTAATCTACACCGAATCCTTCAGCAGTCAGTGTCAAACTTTTGAGAAAATTCATCTCCTTTGATTCGAAAGCTTATCTGACAAAACTATATCTGCCCATACGAACCAGTGGTTTAATGATACTATGTGTATCACTATCTGAAACCGTGTGAGGAGAAGAAAGTAATTATCCGGAAAGGTAAACGGATGAGCTCTGCATCTGCTGCTTTCAGTTTTCACTGTCAGGTCTCAGGGTGCTGACAGGGACCTGACCTGGAGGCTGTAGCACCCACGAGCCACAGCCAGCCTACCAAACGCGTCGCAACAGGTGTCTGCATCCGCCATTAACCAGCTCGTACAGCAAGCACCTATGGCTTGGTAGACGATGAGGATGACGAAGGCAATGACGATGATTATCACATGGTTAAGCACCCACAGACCCTTTCAAAGAAATGAGGAAATGGAAAAAATAATTTCATAAAAGGAAGAAGAAGAAAAGATCAATCAGTGGCAGGCACTCAGGCAGGCAGGCAATCTGATGTCCCTGTCTGCATCTCATCTCCAGCCTTTACACTGTTCCTGGTGTGTGGAGACAGACACAGTGGCCTGGCTGTGGAGAGTTTGACATTTGCCTGCAGAGTTTCAGGCACAAGAAAGTCTTGCTCATCAAAGGAGCTCGAGGGGAGGGGACTGTGCTGAGACAGCAATGGATTGGCTTCTATGGCCTGGGCCTTATCCCATTATCCACTCTGGGAGTGGGTGGTTAGCTGGGGCAGGCATGTCATTCTGTCCCTGAGCAAACAAACCAAGCCCTTCCACTGTGATGTGTGCTGCTTTCACATGACCCTGAAAAGAGGGCACCTTGAACAGTGACAGCAGTCAATAGCAGTCCCATGCTGATTATGCTATATCAAAAGAGAAAAAGGTGAATTTGTTAAAAAAGATGCAAATTAGGAGCGTACATTTGGAGAATAATTCACACAACTTTCGGTATTCATAGACCTAAAAGTATTATGGATATGTTCGGGTCTTGGTTACTTGGAATTAAAGGGGACATAAAAAATTGCTTTATATGGGGTTGGCGTTTTATGTTGGGCCATCTGGCCTTGCAGAAATGATATTGTTTTTCATAATGTTAAAAAGCAAACGGGTTTCAAATTATTTTTAGGGCCACACAATTGATAAGGACTTGAGCGATACTTCACAAGGAGGAAGATCGGGACACCATCTCAACAGTGTGTCGGGCCTTGGAATCAACCGCTATGGTGATTTTCGCGAGGCATGGGTGGCAGTTTAGAAATAACTTTTGCTTTTAAAACTGTTTTCTTATCTTTGTTTGGATGTGGTGTTGTTTACTTTGTAATATGGGCTGGATATAATTTGCAATATAGAGGTTGGGATATGACTATTCCATTATCTAAAAAACATTTGGAATGCAGAAATCTCACTTAAATTCAAACACGGTTGCCTTTTTAAACATTGAAAACATCATTTGAAACATCATTTCTTCCAAAAACATCAACACTCGCATTAGTCATGAAAATTCCTTTATTACAAATGAAGTCTTAATTTTTTTTGATTTCGTCTTCCTTTGACCGTAGACATTCACTTGTGAATGTTCAAAGCTGGGGTAATCCTTTCTCTGAAAAAAACATCTCTTGTTCCTGCTTCCCATTTTTCAGGATGGTGCGGACGGATATTCTTATGATTTCACGATGGCGAGATGCTGTGTAGATACAGAGGGTCTCCCAATAATTCAGATGTGGGGGCCCAAGAGATCATGGGGATCTACCAATGGAGACGTGCCCGTTGGCATCCACTCGCCCCTTCTTTGTCTCAGTTACCGCAGCATGAGCAAATGGACAAAAAGCAGTGAGGACTCACCCCGGCCTGCAACAGATTCAACTCCATTTCAACTCTATCCGGCTTAACTAGAATGTTCAACCAGCCTAGGGATCCACATGCTTTGCATGTATGGTATGCATAATTGTAGATCTTTTCTTATCATGCTTTAGAGTATGCCAAAGAACCAGACCTAACAAAGTATTTCAATTTCAAGAACACAAACTTTCCGTCACTAATTCCATAGCAATATTATATTATGTATGCGAAACCAAATTCAGAAAAGCACAGATGATTAGATATAGTTTATGGGAAATTTTACAATGCATGGGAGGTGTTGGTAGACGTTTTATGGGTCTATGATTTGTGAGCTCAATACGAGAGAAGGCGTTGAGAGGCGTCAACGAGGAGGCATCGGGAGACGTTAGTTTATAAGTAGCATTCGGTCGAAGTTGATACCGTGACACCATCACCATACGACCACTAACGGAAGCAGCTTGATCATGAACCTAAACCCCTAAAACCCTTACAGCTAGAGTCATTCTTCAACGTCGAAGAAGTAAAAGGCTGTCTGAAAACACAAATGCTGAACAAATCTGACAAACCAAAATTCTCGCGAGAAATATTGAAAGCATGATTTATTTTTCCTGCATGAATTGCATAAATTTTCCTAAAAAGCTGCACTGTGATCGTGGAGAAGTGGGTAGCCCATCATGCCAATGGACGGCGAGGACAGTTCGTGTGCCCTCCACACCACACCACTTTTACTGTGTGATAACGTGTGTGGCCCCAGAATTTTTTGGACGAGCCTCGTGACTTGTCTGGTGCGCACGTGGCATCTCCTCAGCCACTACATACACCCTCCAACGTGAAGTCCTAGCGTTGGCAGCTAATCTCATCTCACTGCAAGAGTGGGCCACACAATGCAAGGATTGGCAAATTCGAGTTTTTTTTTTGTGACCATCAACCTGAAATCTTCGATGCTTAGGAGGTTTATTTTTCCAAAAAGTGCTTTTTTTACAAAAGAATATCGTAAACACGCGGGTGTGCTAATCATTCAACAAAGAATTGATGTTAAACCTTTTTTTCCTTTTCTAATTGTATCTCATTTTTCTCTTTGCGGCTTTGCCTAGTCATCATTTTGAAACGGTGGGCTGGAACTTGGGACCGATTGATTTGATGTCGTTCTCAAGTTAGTTGAACTATGCTTTAGTGTTTCGCCATGTACCAATCTTGTGGAAACTGTGGCATCATTGGTGACTAGGATACTTGGAGAAGGCAAATTGATGACAAGTTTCACCCCTCATTTATTATGAAAATATAGATCTTCTTTTATGCCTTTTGATATAACAGTGGTCTTTACTACAATGAACCGTTGAGTCATATAGGTTACCAAAATTTAGTTTCAAAATTTTATACACTTTTGTCGAGGAAGCATTTGTTTCTTAAGAACTGCACACTACACAAATGGATTAACATTAAAAAAAATGGAAATAAATTCAGACGCTACATTTTATTTTGAGCACACAAAAAAAAAGTTCATGTAAGCCGAGAGAAGCTTTTAGATACCTTTTCGGCCACCCATGATATGCTCTGTCTTCTTTTCTTCTCCCCTATAAATTTGTCTCCCTCTCTAGAGAGAGAGAGAGAGAGAGAGAGCGAGGAAGGGAGGTATAGAGAGAGATGTGCTAACCCATGAACTGCTCTTATGCACGCGACAGCCATACGCATTGCTATTAGGTGCTGCTTCCCTTCCTGCTCTTCGTTTTCCTTCTTCCCTCCTTGCTCTTGTTCTTTAATGATTGGTTGGCAACTGCATCTTAGGATTTGTTTTTTTCTTCCTTTTTTTATTTGCCCTGTTCCGGTGTTGTTGGTGATTCTTTACCTGTTTTCTGTGTGGGATGGCAAGCTTTCCTTTGTTCTTTTGGGCCACTGGATTAGTTGTGACTTCTTTAACCCCTTGCCTTATCCTGAACTTGTTCTGCTCATTTTCTATCAGGCCAGCAATGGCAAACGGTTTTCATGAATGTTGTGGTTGCTCATGGACATCCAAAACAGGAGATTTAATCTCTTCAAACTAGCAAGATTTCCTCAAGTTTGGTTGCCTTCTCAAAATAGCCTTTGGCCGAGCTGGTGGATTGTGGAGCTGTTCTTTTTGCCTGCTATTTTGTTCATATAACTGAAGCAATTTCTGTTCTCCAAAGAAATCCTCTAGTTTCTTGTTGCTAGTAAAGCACTATTAGTGTATATTTTGTTTGCAACTTCTACTGATTTCAGAGTTCACCGCTGAAGACTTTCTTGCCCTCTCATCTGCGCTTCCTGCACTTTTCCCAGGGCTTCATGCAGGGCAAAGCAGCCGGTTTCCGACGCCTGATAGCCGCCGGAATCTGCGAGATCTCCACGAGCAGCGTCCTCGGATAAGGCAGCCGGCACGGCAATGCCGGTTCCCCTTGCCCCGTATCCAACTCCTCCGGTGCCATTCACACCCCCCAATGGTAAATTTTTTTTGCCCCCAATTACCACTGCAGATATACAGAAGATAATTTTCTCTTTGCATGTCAGAAATGTTGTTCGGTACCAAGGAAATGTTAGAAAAAAGGTATTTCTTTTACCAAGCCCTGTATGCCATACAGTTGATACGCTGCCTGATTTGGGCTAGAACTTGCAATTCCTGGTTCAGAACTTGCAGCAGTTCTTTCTGCCTTGTGAGTTTTTCTTATATTATTATGGAACCAAAAATAACTGCCGGAACCAACTGTAGATGTTCATCTGCTGACTAGGATGTTACAATGCATGAAAGGGGCCTTTTTTGAAACAGAGATTTTGATTATTAGGTAGCTGTAAATTCACATACTGAAGTGTCCTTTGTCCTGCAATTTTCAGGGGCCCAAAGCCAGCTTGTCTGCACCGGGTGCCGGAATCTTCTCATGTATCCAGCTGGTGCGACGTCTGTCTGCTGTGCAGTTTGCAGCACCGTCACCGCCGTGCCGGCTCCAGGTACGCGCTCGAACATTTTGGTTTGATGAATCTGCGAGTAACGCGGCATCTGAACATTGAGCTACATTTGTGCTGAATTATTGTCATACTGCCCATTCTTTCTGTTCTTTTTATCAGGATAAGAAGTGCCATTTGCTGTATCAATAAAATTTTGCAGCTTGCAAACTGTATAGGCATAGGGGATGAAAGTTTTATTCAGTACAGAGATCTAGTTGCAGGTTTCATGATAGTTTAGGGAGATCAAACGACAAACCTTTGCCCATTGAAGTTTTACAGTTTTCTGAAAATTTGGTGATGCAGTAATACTGTAATAGGATTTTGGCTGCTGGCCTCAAATACATCTTTTGTGGAGTAAATTTGCCACCTGAATTTTGTGCAGGAACTGAGATGGCACAGTTAGTTTGCGGAGGATGCCACACTCTCCTGATGTACATACGTGGGGCGACAAGTGTACAATGTTCTTGCTGCCACACTGTTAACCTTGCTATGGAAGGTAGTACACCAATGAAACTACTATATATTTCTTCTCTTAGTTGCAACAAGTATATTCCGTGGCTCTGGTACCTGTTTGCAAAATCCTTCTTCTCAAAAGAATATATTCTGTGGTCGAAAACTCTTGCAATCAGCCAATAACATTTTAACATCACAAATTTGGCCGATCTGGAAGTCCCATTCACTAAAATAGATTATTATGCAGAAATCTGAAAAGTTTGACAGGGATATCCTAGAATCACTGAAGTTGAATTGAATGAATATCTCATACATCTATTTTAGTCTGCCAAACCTTTTCTGAAAAATGCACAAAGATTTTAGTCCCATTCATCAAGTTGTGAACTCTCATAAGCAGAGAAATTATATCAGTTGTTTAGAGTTCAGAAAGATAAAGAATTCTTGACTAATTCTAAACGTTGCAAGTGATGAATGGTTCCCTTATTTTCTGTCTCAGCGAATCAAGTCGCGCATGTAAATTGCGGGAACTGCCGTATGCTGCTTATGTACCAGTATGGTGCTAGATCTGTGAAATGTGCAGTCTGCAATTTTGTGACATCAGTTGGGGTAAGTATTCATCAGAGTGCTCTTAACTGTACATATTGTATAACACTAACATCATTTCAGTTCTATTGCCACTGTAAAGCAACTTGTATTGCTCATATCATGATATTTAGTAATTAAACCCAGTTTTCGCTCCCCTCAGGCCTCACCTGGTGCAGAGCAGAAGCCCAGCAGCTGATGTTCCTGAAAATACTGAGATCACATATGAAGGCAGCTTCTGAAAAGGATGCTTTGAGTGCACATGTATAGAGTTCTTCCCTGAAGCAATTTTTCCCCCTCCTTTATCTCTCTTCTTCCCATCCATTCTGCGTTCCTTCGATGGACCTGGCGAGCCCGCGGAATAGAGTTTTGGGAAATAACTAGTGCTCAACTTCGTCGACTTGTCTGTAAAACTGAATGAGACATATACATAAACCTATGGTGTTTTCTGTGTTTCTGAATTTCTGAATGTTCCTTTTAACTGCATTTGATTCAAATCTAACTTTTTTCCTCCATTTTCTGAAGACCATTTTCGTACTATGGTTTATGGCTGTTGCCAATTCTTGAAGAACGGGTGCATGAACAAGCATTGACACTGCTGTCTCTATCTGAAACTTCTTTAGGCGACATGCAAACATGGCACCACAATCAGAGGAACACTGTTGCTTGCTGGGACACAGGACTAATCAGCTGCTGGGCACCGTCCCTCTAGTTATTATTACCCAACTACAACTGCAGTTGCAGGCTTGGTAGTTGGTACCAGCAACAGCAAGCAGTGATGCCATATGGCTCCATTCAGCTCTGCAGTTACGGCAGAGGTCGGTGAATCATTCAGCTCTATCAGTCTGTGTTCACTGATCCACTTATTGACACTAATGCCTTGTCACAGTACAGAGAAATTAATGCAAAAGTTCACAGGACAAGACACACTGATAAAAGCAGAATCATAGTCTCATAATAGATGGGGTTCAGTCGAGTCAGCAGTACAGTAGCAGCAGTTGACGAACAAACGGCACAAGGTCTATCATGAATACTAACCCCTAAACCTAAACCTTCTCTCGAGGAACAGACGGCACAAAGCCTCGATTTAAATCCTAATCTCTGCCGTCTATCAACACGAAATCAGACGCTCATAGTCAGATCTTGATCTGTAAGGCGACTAGGTTCTGTGGATCTTATTTCAATGATCTTTGACAGGGAACATCTCACTTTTTGGACCATATTAATAGAATATGCTCTGTCGCCACATCCAAGCTCAATTATTGCAAGAACAGAAGGCCCCGCATCTTCATTCGTATGTGCATAGAGATCTCTGGCAATGTGAAGTTTTGGCGTAACAAACATGTCTGGTTTATAAACATGGTGCATATAGTGAAAATCACTTCACAGACAGAAGTTTTATGCACATTGAAATATTTATTTTTTAAAAGATTACATTGAAACATTATCTGAAACACAAACTAGGTTCGGTACTTAACACAAAACCCTGACGGATTCAGTACCTATACCAGTAGAAGTATGGAGTTCTGACCCTGCAAACCAACGGACACAGGCAGGCAAAGGCAAAACTCTCGATATTCTACACAACATGGCAACCTTGAATAAACCAGGCACGCATTATCCAGGAGTCGATGTAATTGCCCAGTTGGATATAAACTTGGAATCACTAGTGCCTGATATCAACCAAGCCTCAGAGAATTGTACATCGGTTTCTTTGCTCTGCAGGAGATATCGTGGCTTGTTGAAACCTGTTTGGATCGAAGCTATCCGCCCCATACTGCCACAACAGAAGATACCGGTGTGAGCAACAAAACAAAGAGAACACACGAGTGCCATAAAAGCTATGCAGCTAGAAGAGAGGTTTGCACCTTTTCTCTCATCCTTTGGCTCCATGCATCGTTCCGGATTGGGCGGTAGTCGAGATTGGGCACCCTAGGATCAGCAGCAGCTTGCTGATGCTGATTTACCAGTGGCTGCCTTATTCCAGACCTCGGGCCGATGTACTCGTCATCACTGTCATAATCAGCTTGATTGCCTGACTGTACTATGATAGCCACAGTGAACAGCAATGCCTGCAAAAAGAACAAGAAACAGTTTGCTGCTTTTACTCCTGGCAATTGAAACATTGCATGCTGTGATACTATTACAGTTCTAAGAAACAAAATGGTGAGGTATAGCATGATAAGAATGCAAGAAATAATTTAACAGACACTAAATAGACATCCTTTAAGCAGAAATTTCAACTCTTTCCAAATACTATGTTCTAATCAGGTCCATTCAAGTCGTCTAACATAGTACTGTCAAATATATGTTTGATGCAGTTACCCATATAGGTCCATGTTCATATATACCAGACTTGAAACAATTTGATGTCAGTAACATGCTACCAAACATTAGAAAATATATGTTTAGGTTTTAGTGTGGTGACCATTGGTAAAACACACACCTATTTTTGCAACCTGAAAGAGACAATCCAAAAATTAGAAAGCATGGCATTTACTTTTATTTTCCCCTAAGACTAGAACCTATTAACCTATACCAATAAAAAAAACACCTGCAGAGAAGCAAACAGGAGTGAACTAAGAGAAGCAGCGTAAAGAGGATATTAAAATGTCAAGACTCAAGAGGGACCATCCTGTTTAAACTCTCTGAATAAGCATATCACTAGGATACACTTTTATAAGCTTCTTAAAACTGTCTTACCCGAAATAGCTCTAAAAGTAGATAGATAACACTGTTCTGAGCTGTAAAATCCCTACCACTTTTTCACAAAGGCAGGAGCTCTGCTTCATTTCATAATTCCCCTACTGCTAAAATTATTGTTGCCTATAATTGGATGATTGCCACGACATTGTGATACCAAATTTACAGCATGCACTCTATGTAGGTATGTAAAACAAACTTAATGCATGCGCAGAAGTGCTTTGACTCCTGAATGCTTTTATACAGAAATCCAACAATCCAAGGGATGGACAGCTATTTTACCTCAAATATAACAGCTCCAAGTGCAACCCATTTTGCAATTCTCCAATTCTCTTTTAGAAAGCTGTACATCATGTTAAAGTTACCAGTTTTGTCAACTGGGACCACCTGCAAAGTCCAAATGGGAAAGTAAGTTCAAGAAGAAAAATCACATGCAACAAAAGAGGGACTGATCGTAAAGTGTATACACCTCTTTCCAATTATGGTTGAAGAAAATGAAGCCTCCCGCAGCAAGCTCTACCAGTATGAACAAAATAATGAGGAATGAATACTGTTTGAAATGTCAAGGAAGCATGGTACGCCGTATGCAACCACAGAAAACAAGGTAGGATATGTTGGCATGTGGCTAATGGGCGAACTGCTATCAAAATCAGTAAATAGGGAACATCATAGCATCTGAAGCTACATATGAAACCTTTTGTGATTAATCAATCAGGCTTTTGAATGTCCAGTTGCATCTTGCGTAAAATGTCAGTCAAACAATATTCCTACACTTTGATGTGCCTTGAGGATTCATATCCATATTGATGATATATTATGGTTGATTTCTAAATGATCCGATCAATAGCATAAGATCTGCATTAGCAACAGGATGGGGAAAGTATACAGAAAAGGACAATTCTTTTCAATTTTGATTATCTATATATATTAGTTCATTGCTATTTACATATATTGGTATTAGTTAGTAGTACTATTCTTTCCATTTCTCCCCTGAGCATAATTACTTGATAGTTGACGAGACAGTAACAGCATTTGATTTGGATACAATGGACAAGCAGCATCCATTCCTAGCTCCGGCACAACCAAAGATCGATGTGATGAAGAGTACAACACCCACACCAATGAACGCAAAAATAAACCTGCAAAAGATTCAAAACAAAGTGTTAGAAAAGAGATGTGAAAGATGATACACAAAGCAGAACATCCTAATAATAGTGGAACTTCATACGTGACTATGGCATATACAATGTTTCGTAATCGTAATCCTACTTAAGTGATCCTATTACGATCAGAACATTATTATGAGGAGCAAAAATTAAAGCACACAAATTGGTAGCTCAACAACGGACTTGTTAACATTTCTTCTTTTGTCACAGTATATCAACTCCATAATGTTAAGACAACAGCACAGTATGTCAATTCCAGCAGAAAGTTAAAAGAACACTAATTGAAAAAAAAAATGATGGCGAATTCCCAATACAGTAAGGAAATAATATATTAGATCAAGGATAACCACTGAAAAAAATGCAGAAAAGGAAAGGAAGATCTGTACGTGGGGCTATAGTACTCCACCGCATACTGTACTATTATGTCAGATTATTGCCACGACTACGTGCAACTTTTTTTTTTTTTTGAGATCGACTACGTGCAACTTAGTGATTATCAAGCTGCAAGATTCCACATTTGTCTATACATAACATGCGGGAGTGTTAACTGTTAACTGCTAAGCATCTAAATACACACTAGCGGTAGTGTCCGCTGCGTTTCCTAAACAAATCACAGATGCGCCCTGAACACATGGAAGATCCTAGCTTTATACGTGGACAAGGAGAGCAGTGGAGATCGCTCGTCACGCACGCACCAGGCACTGGAGAGCTTCTTCGCGGTCCCGTCCGACAGGGCGGACGCATCGACCAGGAGCAGCAGCGGCCTCCCGAGCCGCACCAGCTCGCCGCTGGCAGCCACGGCCGCCGGCGCCGGCGCCGGCGCCGGCGGCACCACCTGCAGCCACATCACGAGCAGGTAGGCGCCGTAGCCCACCATGGCCAGCCCGACCGCCATGACGACGAGGTTGAGCAGCTTGAGGACGCACTCGAAGAAGCCCCGGCACGCCATGGCCGACGGGCAGCCGGAAGGCGGGCGCTCCTCTCCGCACGCACGGCAAGTCAGGAACCGCACCTCACGCCGGAATCTCGACGGCCCGGCCCCGGCGCATCAACGATGGCGGCAGCGGCGGGGGATTCGGCGGAAAGCAGGCGCCTTTGGGCGACCCCGGCTGCGGAACTCGGCGTTCTCGATCGATTCGGGGCAGCTGGCCTCGAGCAAGGGGAGGGGCGGATCGCGCCGAGAACAGGGGACTCCGTTGGGATGTTGGAAGTTTGGGGTGGATTCGGAGAAGAAGATGGAATTGCGTTGGGGGTGGGTGACCACGTGGCGCGCGTTTTTTATTTTCCTCGTAAGCCGCAAGGAAGAATTTATTAACCGTCCCATCAAAAAAGGAATTTATTAACCGGAAGTTACTGTAAATTACTCGAACTAGTACTCCCAGTCTCAAAATAATTGCACATATGTAATTTATCCGCTACTTTGACTTAATTATCATAAAAGACAAGAGATCCGAAATTTTCTAAAAAAAGAGATAAGACAATATCCGAATTCTTCTCACAAAAAATAAGACAGTATGTGGATTCTTATCATAAAAGACAAAAATTATTTTTGTAATTTCACACCATGTATTGGTTTGTGAGTTTGATCTTAAATGTGCAAATATTGTGGGATGGATGAAGTATTCTTTATATTTTTTGTGAAAAGGAGGACTTCTTTCCTTTGTTCCCCCCTTTGTTTCCAATTATTATACAACCCAAAATTCCAAAATGCTCGAGTTCAGGTCACGCAATCCGTCATCCCAAAATTCCAAATTTACAACATTCCGCAGATCGATTTAAACTACGGTTCTAAAGAAGACTAGAGACGTTTGACACGCTACCACTCCCGGTGACACGAACACGGCCATGGAATAGGATAGCTGTCCAGCACTGCAGTTGACGCGAGCTTTTTAGTTACCAAAAATTTTCACCCAAAAATTTTTGCCTCACCTTTAGACACATGTATGGAGCATTAAATATAGTTAAAAAATAAAACAAAGTGCACAGTTTAGATGTACACGACGAGACGAATCTTTTGAGCCTAATTAGTGCATGGTTAGCCATAAGTGCTACAGTAACCCACATGTGCTAATGATGCGGTCAAAGACCTCAAAAAATTCGTCTCGCGGTTTCCAAGCGAGTTCTGAAATTAGTTTTTTAATTAATGTCCGAAAATTTCTCCCGACATCTGATCAAACATTTGATGTGACCTTTGTACCAAAAATTTTCATCAACTAAACACCCGCACAGCGTCCAAACAGCGCGCAATTTCTCCCTACCCTCTTTTTTTTTTTGAGCGGTCTCCCTACCCTCTTTGGATGCACGCAGAGCAGTGCAGCTAAAAAAATAAGGAAATGAAATGTTCATGCCACGTCCCTGTCGCCACCACTGTTCTGTATTCTTCTGCTCGTCGTCAGTTTCGATTGCTGTTAGGGATTAGGGGTGAGATGGCGTGGGCGGCTCTAAAGAAAGCAAAAAAAAAAAAAGTTTGGCTGTTTAGTCAAGGCCTCCAGTTTCAGTACTGCAGACAATGCCATCTAATTAGGAGTAAACAAGTAGGCAAGTGACTGTGGAATCTGAAATACGGGAATGGACCGACATTACAATTTATACAACGAAGGATCTGTTTTGATCCACCAGCTAGTTTGTATATAGCTAATTTTTAGTTGGATGAATCTAAACGAAACTAGTTAATTCCTAGCTAAAACCCTACTGTAGATAGATGGGTGGATAGTAACTCAACCCGGCTAATTTTAGCTTGCCAGGTAATGAATTAGCGAGTGGATCCAAACATACGGTAAGTGACAACATACAGGTCTATAGCTAGATAATGAATCCCTACTACAACATACTGTCCTTAAACAAGAGATTGAGCTTAATGTCATTACATAATGGTTCAACACTAGCATAATCATCAAGTAGCAACATGTGGTTCCACTGATATATCAGTATTGCAGAGAAATGGCTGCAGAAACTACTACCCTCCTAAAATTCTCTGGCAAGGGAAGTATCCCACGATGCTGCCTCCTGTGACGCTTTGGTGCTCCAGAAGTCCCGCCAGAGCTCGGTGCTCCTCTTCGGCTGCAACTAATGTTTTTCTCTCACACCAAACCAGCACCAGCCATCATCATCAGTCAGACAGCAGTATTTTTTTTCATAACAAATCAGCATTAGCCACCGGCCACAGCCAGCCGAATAGAGTGAAGGGCAACAGCTCCAGTGTGTGCCAAAAATAAGTCGTGGGCAGCTTCAGTCGGACCACTCGTAAGTGCGAGAGATGAGTGAACTCCCGCAGGGCCACGCCCCCCTGCGGGCGACCCGCCGGCGGCCACCCACCGGCAACCCACCCCACCTGAGCGTCCCGTCGACGAGCCACCACGCACCCAGCCCGACCTCCACCTCAAGCCCTCCTCTCCGACGCCACCGCCGCTGCTTTGGCACGGGCCACCGCGCGCGCGGATTGCATCCGCCCTCGAGACGACGACCCGACCAGGTGCCGCTTTCCAAGATCTCCTTCTCCGTGACTTCTACTGCACTGCTGCTCCCTTCTCCTCCTCCCCCCTGCTCCTCTCTGGTTCACCCCCTGTCCATGCTCACCCTCCCTGTCCACCGCCCAAGTCACCAACATTCTGAACTTCAATCTCACCTCTCCTCCTGTCTTTCTCCATGCTGTGTCGCCTCAAGCTAGGGTGTTCCGCGTTCAGGTTGCGAGCTCCAACGTTGCGATTTGTCTCCCTCAAAGGCACTCTTAGCCTTGCCTCCTCCTCTGTCCGCATCCACTGCTCCACCATGGCGGCCTCCATGGCTGCGGACGCTCTCAGTCAGGTAGACAAAGCCTTTACTGCACGCCTGACGCCAGCACCAACCGAGCCACTTGCAGTTACTCCGCTGCCCCACAACAGCTCTACTTCCAACTCTCCTGTTCCCCCTTTCCCGGCTGCACCCTCTGACACGAACACCCAGAGAGATCCCAAAAGATATGTGTATCTCTTGGTGTTAAGTGGATCTGACCGCTCTGCTCCCCCCCTCTCCTTCCTCTTCCTTCTTCCCATACCAACTCCTGCACCACTATGTGCGACATGACCACCAGTAATGGCGACCTCGAGCCCAATCCCGCCCACACTCCTCCACCTCCATTAACGCCAACCACCAAGCCCAACCTGCTTGCGGCTTTATCTCCCCCGACACCCGCGAAGCCCGCTTCCTCTCACACAACCTTCAAACCTCCTCCCAACGCCTGCCTGCGCTGCCTCGCCTCCGACCACCGCATCAGCTCCTGTCGCGACCCTATTCGTTGCCGCCGCTGCGGCGCCTACGGCCACATGAAGAGCCGCTGCCGTGCCTCCCAATGGCCGCCTCGCCGCGCGACTCCGTGGCCCCGTCGCCCGATGGTCCTTGTCCCTGCTGGCCGCACCCCCGTCTCCGCCATCCCGTTCTAACCACAGGACAGCGATCGCCTCACCACCGCCCTTCCACCGAGCCCGCTCATCACCCCTCCGCCCTTCCCCTCTGCCTTTGACCCGCTACACCTCATCGCCTCCTCCAGCCGTTCACCAGCTGACTTCCAGCTTTCACCACCCCCCGCCCGCGTGTCCGCCACCCCACTGCCCACCCCTCTGCCGCCACCGCCCACCTCACGTCCCATCTCCCCCTCCCTGGAGATCCACACCACCTTCTCGTCCACACGCCCCCGCCCCCGCTCCGCTTCTGCTGCCGCTCAGGTGACTGGAAGCCGCTCGCCGCCCCCCTCCGCATCGCCGCCTCGCCTCCTCCAGCCAAACCCACCCAACCATCCCGCCGACGCACCTCTGAGCGATGCTTCCGACTACGGAGGTGACGAGTCTGTCAACTCCTTTGGCTCACTTGACCACCCACCCTCCCTCGCCGGCTCCGGCATTCTGGAAGATGACGTCCTCTGGATGCCGCCTGGCAACCTTGCCAGGATGCACTGCGCCGCCTACGTCTTCATCAACTCGGAGGCACCCACGGTCAACCCCGCCCCCTACATCCGCTCCGCCATCCTCACTGTCACCAACGCCGTGCACTTCCGCCTGTTCCCCTCCTCCCGCGGCTCTATGGGCATCCGCTTTCGCTCTCGGGCTGAACGTGACGCCATCGTCGACATGTCACCCATCATCCACGACGGCGGGCACATCTGGTTGGAGCGCTCAGAGGAAGGCGGGAACCGGTTCAACATCCACCCCCCGTGGCTTGCCGCGGTGGTGGCCACCGAGTTCCCAGACGAGCACTGGTCCCCGGGCGGGATCAGAGCTGCTTTCCACAAGCTTGGCAACGTTGTCGAAATCGACCCCGACTGCCTCCCCGACGACCCCAACGACCTGGAAGGCGAGCCTGCGGACTATTCCTCGGTCCGGGTTGTGCCGGAGCGCCACCACCCGGGGGACCTTCTGGACGACGTCTTCCTCGGCAACCCCGACCACCTGGGCACCTCCTTCCAGGTGCAAACCCTACGGTGTGGCTGCGCGTGGAGCAGCTCGACGACGTGGGCCGGCTGCGCCCTTTCTTCCGTCACCCCCCACCCCATGGTGGACCGGGCTTCTTCGGGCCCCCTGTTGCCTTCATCCCCGGGCCTCTCCTCGGCCCTCGGTTTGGTGGGCCTCCTGACGCCTTCCGTGGTTTCCACGTTGGGCCGGGCCGCCGAAACGGGATGGATGAAGTGGACTGCATCCTCCGCACAGCCTTCCGCCTGCTTGCTCTCTAGTCCACCCGCATGCCGCCGGTCATCCCTCTTCCAGCTCTGCTTGCTCGCATCGACGCCACCCACGCCCCTCCCCCCCCCCCTCGCTCCCCTTGCCCTTCCATGGCACCCCCAGGGAACACTCGTATGTCCGAGAGATGAGTGATCCGGCACCCCCACTGGTTGCCTGCGCCAAAGCGTTCCGGCAGGTAGCGAAGGTTTGAAAAAAAACAACAAAGAAACCCTCCTGCCATCTACCACAATTGCCGTTTTCTCATTTTGCTACTTGATCTACTGGAAGAAAACAGTTCTTTGTGTGCACGCGAGCGGCTGCTACGCTCCCACTGTCAAGACCGCCTCGCTTTGTTCGTCCAGCAGCGTGCTTCCTACTGGAAACAGCGGGGCAAGTACAAGGCCATCAAAGAAGGTGATGCCAACGCAAAATTCTTTCATGCCCGTGCTTCCCAGCGGATGCGCCGAAATAAAATCCAGATCATCGAAATGGATGGTGTGAAGCACGTCACTCATGCAGCAAAAGTTGCAGCCCTCTCTATGCATTTCACCAAGCTATTGGGTGAGACAGACAACACCTCATGGAGCTTCGACGTGTCACAGGTGTACGCCCATCGGCCGCTCGTCCATGGTCAGTCCCTTACTGCTCCTTTCACTGAGGAAGAAGCACAACTAGCAGTCTCCTCTATGAATGCGAACAGCGCACCTGGGCCGGATGGTTTGGGTCCGGGTTTTTACAGAGCTGCTTGGCACACTGTCAAGGGCGACGTGATGCGTTTCCTTGAAGCTTTCCACTCCGGCTCCACCCAGCTTGAAAGCATCAACAGAGCTCACATCGTCCTGCTGTCCAAGAAGACCGGCGCCACGGATCCCAGTGACTTCCGTCCGATATCCCTGCAGAACTGCCCTGTAAAGATTCTCACCAAAATTCTGACAAGCCGGCTTCAGCAATAGATTCAGTCACTTGTTGACACAGACCAAACCGGCTTCATCCGTGGACGATCCATCTCAGAAAACTTCGTCTATGCAACCGAGCTAGTCCAGTGCTGTCATCGTCGGAGGAAACCCACAATTGTGCTCAAACTGGATTTCGCCAAAGCATTCGACTCTGTCAATTGGAGCAGCCTGCTTCGAATCATGCAAGCGCGAGGATTCCCGCCTCTCTGGCAAAGTTGGATGCTTCAGATACGCCAAACCTCCCGCTCCGCCATCCTCGTCAATGGCTCCCCGGGTCCATGGATTACCTGCAAGCGCGGACTGAGGCAAGGAGATGCCCTGTCCCCCTACCTTTTCATTCTTGTTGCTGACCTGCTGCTATGCCTGCTCAAAGATCGCGGCACAGTCCGGCATCCCCTGATCGATGCTCCCTGCCCGGTCCTCCAATATGTCGATGACACTCTCATCCTGGTTCGTGCAACTACTGAAGATGTCATCAACCTACGGTCCGTTCTTGACTCCTTTTCTGAAGCAACCGGCCTCAAAATCAACTATCACAAAAGCACTGCAGTGCCCATGCATGTTCCAGAACCAAAGCTGCGTCGCCTGCTGAAGGTCCTACACTGCCAGCAAGCTACTTTCCCTCAAGTATACCTGGGCTTACCTCTTTCCAACGTAAAGCTCAACCTACACGCCTTTGCCCCTTTGATTGCTAAGGTTGACCGTCAGCTCTCGGGGTGGAAAGCTATCCTGCTCAGTCATGCTGGCCGCTTGGTTCTGCTCAACTCGGTACTTGACGGCATGCCGGCGCACCTCATGTCTGCCTTGATCCTTCCTGCTGGCATTGTTGAGGCGCTTGACAAACGGAGAAGAGCCTTCCTCTGGTCCGGGCAAGCCATGGTCAGTGGCGCACAATGCCTTGTGGCCTGGGACAAAGTTTGCTTCCCCAAAAATGACGGCGGACTCGGTTCGGTGTGAAGCAAATCTCTGTGCAAAATGCATGCCTGCTACTAAAGCTTCTCCATCGCCTCCCAGGTGAATCCTCATGGGTTGCCTGGGCTCGTCAAAATGTGGACCTTCACACCTTGGAAGGCGATGTCGAAGGCGCTCACTGGGACGGCCTCTGTGACAGTTCAAAACGGGGCAAACACCGCTTTCTGGGAAGATAGATGGCTCGGAGCTGAGCCTCTGTGCTCCACCTACCCCGCTCTCTACAGCCATGTCGCTCGACACGGTGCATCTGTCCGTGAGATCGTCAGCCAGGGGATACCTCACTTCCTTGTCCCACGACTCAGCTGCCAGGCACGCGCTGAGCTCGCTGCTGTGCAACTCTCCATGTCCGGCTGGGAGCTAATAGCAGGCGACGACAACTGCCGAAGCAACCTTCAGACATCAGAAGGCCGGCTGATGACTAGCAAAATATACAAACTCGCAACATCTTCAGAGAACGCCTGTGACCACTACATTTTCGTCTGGAAAAACTACGCCCTACCAAAGGTCAAATTCTTTGCCTGGCTCCTCCTTCAAAACCGCATTCAGTGCAGCTCAAACCTGAAGAAGAAGAATATCCTAGAGAGCGACTCCTGTGTACTCTGTTCTCATGCCGCAGAGACTGCTGACCACTTGATTTGGTTGTCAGAATAAAAATTGGTTTGTACAGCAAGCGAATTCGAGCCGGCTCTTACCCAACCACTCACTTCAAATAAAATAATATGACATAAGGTAGTTGGCCCTTGGCCGCGGCCAGCTTGCTTACCTCCATCCATATACATACATGAAGTTCATATATTCAAATATTCAAACTCACACATAGCTAAAATGGAGCACTCTTCCTCACCTAATTTCACAAATCTAGTAAAACCGTGTTTAGTTCTTTGCAGGTAAAAGTTTTGAAGCATTCGGACACATATTTAAAATATTAAACATAGACTAATAACAAAAAAATTACAGATTTCACCTATAAACTGCGAGACGAATCTATTAAGTTTAATTAATTTATCATTAGCAAATATTTACTGTAGCACTACACCGTCAAATCATGGCTCAATTAGGCTTAAAAGATTGCCTCCCGATTTACAAACAAACTGTGCAATTAATTTTTTTATTTTATCCACATTTAATACTCCATACATGTGTCCAATTATTTAATGTGATGTTTGGCCAAAATATCCTATATTTCGCGAGTGACAGTATATCCCTCGACTTCTACCGAAATATATTAAGCATAACCATGCTACCGACCTACACATACTAGTTTAAGACCCAGGGATCATGCAACTAAGATTTCAAACAATTCCTGAAGCGTAATGCACAAGTTATATATATATATATATATATATATATATATATATATATATATATATATAATGTTTCATAATTTAAAGTAGTAGGTCATGCACCGGGGGCTTGCCTGAGGGTAATACTAAGTTAGTGTTAAGGCCTTGGCCCTTCTGACCATTGGGCCGGGTCTTCATGGGTTCCTTCTCAATCCTCTGGGCTTCACGATCCATTCGTGTACGATGTTCTCACCACAGGTTCTATATGAATGCATACGGAATGACAATTAATGCACATGAAATACGTAATGCAAATATAATTTTACAATCACAAAATAACTATCGACTAAGTATAAATACTACGATTTACATACAACTACGCCTGTCAGCCCTAATACTACCGGTCAGATCGGTATACCAAACCGGTCAGACCGGTCTGGCTTGTGTGCGACTCGAGACCTAAAATCCGGAGTATCTGGACGTATTCTCGGAGTATCCGGACTCCCAAGTCCGGAGAATCCGTACCTAAACCCGGAACGTCTAGACCACCACAAACCCAGAGTATCCGAATAAATGGCCGGACTGTCCGGACCCCTACTGGTCAGACCGGTCCAAGCACCGGTCAGACCGGCTAGCCAAAAATAAACTCCAGCTAAGTTATAGATCATTGGTGCGGTGTCCTAATCTAATCTAACAAGATTATTCTTAATTATAAACTATTCCTTAATTTCTAAATATACTAACACGTGAAGAATCCACTAACACATCGAACTATGTTTTCTGGGCCATAAACTTTTATAGTGGGCTACCCATGCCTAAATTAAAATACTGCCCAAGTTTCATAATCTTTGGACTAATAGATTTGCCGAAACTAATTAAAAGAGTCTAAACACAACTTAAATTTTTAATAGTGACCAAAAGGATCATTTCACAACAAATAATATTTTTCCCCTAGAGATTTAGACCTAAACATTCAAAAAAACTGATCTTGTATTTTTAGGATTTTTTCTCAATTTGTTAGGCAACCTACAAGTTTTCGCTAAATGAATTAAAGGGCACCCCCACCGGTCAGACCGGTGATAACAACCGGTTAGACCGGTCCTAACTGGGACTATGGCCATGGCCGGCGGCACGGCGAACTGCTCTCGCCGGCGGCGAGGCCGGACCGCGGCAGTGTGAGGCGGTGCAGCAGCCAGCGGGTGGCACACAGGTAGCTCGTGACGAGCAGTACCATAACGGCAGCGGCAACGCCACAAACGAGCACGGAAACTCGCGGGACGTGTAAGAACGAGGAGAGCATGAGCATCAGCACCTCACCTAGGTTCGATTTGAGCTGCTGGACAAAAACAAACGGTGGCCGGAGCTAGGAGTTCGACGTCGAGGTGGAGCTCGATGGCCATGCATGGCCGGCGGCCGGGGAATCCTCCATTCCCGGCGAGGCAGTGGACGAAGCTCAGGTCTAAGGGGTTGGGAAGATAGCTAGGGAGGTGGAGCAGCTGTGGTTGGCGGCGATTTGAAAACGGTGGGGCGAAGGCTGGGGATTTGGCCGGCGGGAGCGAGCTACTCGAGCTCGGCTTGCCACTGGCACAAGGAAGAAGAAGGAAGTAGGGAGAGGAAAGAGAGGGTGCCGACTTGGAGAAGCTTTGGGAGAGGGCTAAGGACGCGGCTTTGGCGCCGAGGATGGCCGGCACGTGGCCACGGCGCGCTCGCCGTCGAGGATGCTCGACGCGTGCCACAACAGGCACAACCGGTCGGACCGGCCGGTCATACCGGTCGGACCGGTCGGAATCTGGGATGTTACAACGCTCTCAAAGTCTCGGGCGTGTAGAGGTCCACGAACACCAACCTGATCTTCCTATGGTACTCTAATTAATTTTTTGTTATATATATTATCGAATTAACTATTGATCAAAGCTCGCTTTAAAAGATTGAAAATATGTCCGATATTTTAGGAAAAAGTCTGAATTACACTCTCCAACTATCACATAAGTTCGATTTTCAACCTTCAACTATAAACCAGAGATAACATAGGTCATCCAGCTCTCAATACCTGACAGGAACAAGCTTGCGCTACTTGTACTAGCTAAAAACAACAGCAGAGACTGTTATATTATCCTAGGCGATTACTTGCAGAGGAGTCGACCTATAGATGCTCATTGCAAAGCAAACATTCTAGAACTACTACATACAACGGGGAATTAATCTACTGAGCACAGTAGGAGACGAAATCAAAGCAAGCAAAGAAAAAAGAGGGCCATCTCAAACGACAATGTGACGATGCCGTGGTATTGCTGAACGAGAGAATGTATGGTCAAGCACTGGATTGTAATGGCTTCCTCTTTATTTGTTTTTTAGATGAACCTCTTTATTTGTGTCCTTTCTAATTTTTTTATATCCTCTCAGGGAAGTGGAGAAGACCATTACTGGGTAGTGGAGGACGTACTCAGTAGCTTTGGCATTGAGTCCTTTGGTTTATTTGTTTTCCTAATGAACAAAGCTGCATGACGATCATACTCAAATGAAAAAAGAGGCACTGGCCGATTGGGACATCAACGCGCGTCTGACGGTACCGTTTGCCACTCAACGTGCTAAATGCTACCATGCCGGCCGGCCTCCACTGACACCTGCATGCTATTTTTCTCACCTCTCTCTGTGCGCTTTTCCTTTTTGCGGGAACGTAGACAAACCGGAACTGAACGGAGACTGACCGTATGAACCGTGGACTTTCCTATATATTAAGATCTGTTCACAGGCAGCTGGCTGGAGCTAGAGAAGCTGCAATACTACCATGCTGTTCTTGAAGGGATGAAAACCACCTGCACATACAACAAGCAGACACATAGGCCGGCTCACCCTCTGTAGGGCATCACCATGCACCCTTCAGCCGCCAAGCACTTGCTGCTCGTCCTGGCCGCCGCCGCCTGCAGCTTCCTCCCCGTGATCACCTATACGCATGCGCTCCTCGAGGAGGAGACTCAACCTGCAGCTCATCAAAATGTTAGCCGCCCAACCTGCATACCGCACGAGAGGGATGCCCTGCTGGCCTTCAAGCAAGGCATCACCAGAGACCCGGCAGGCCTCCTCGACTCCTGGCACCACCGAGATGGCCACGGCGAGCAGCAGGACTGTTGCCGATGGAGAGGCGTCCGGTGTAGCACCCGGACTGGCCACGTCAGTGAGCTTCGACTGCGTGGCAACTCAGATGAGTATTGTGATTCATCGGGTGGGAAAGCTTTGGTGGGTAAGATAAGCCCTTCGTTGCTCACTCTGGAATACCTGGAGCATTTGGATTTAAGCTTCAATAGTCTGCAGGGGTCAACTGGCCGTATTCCAGAGTTCTTGGGCTCTTTTAAGAACCTGAAGCATCTTGACCTTTCTTACATACCATTTCAAGGCATATTGCCTCCTCAGCTCGGCAACCTGTCAAAATTGCAGTATCTTGACCTTTCAGCTTGTGCCTTTGGATCTACAAACTCAGCGGACATTTCATGGCTGACACGCCTACCTTTGCTGCAGCATCTTGGCCTCAAATCTGTAGATCTTAGTGCAGTAGTTGCCTGGGTTCATGTGTTGAACATGATCCCTTCACTTAGGGTGATTGATCTTTCTTACTGCTCCCTTACCAGTGCAAACCAATCACTCCCACGTCTTAACCTTACAAATCAGCTGGAGGAGCTTGATCTTTTTGGCAATTACTTGGACCAACCAATTGCAACCTGTTGGTTCTGGAACATAACACACCTCAAGCATCTCGACCTTGGTTACACTTATTTGTACGGTCAGATCCCTAAGGCATTGGGTCGCATGACATCTTTGCGGTACCTATCATTATCATCTAGTACCAGTAATAACACCATTACCATGATGATGACATACTTGAAGAGCCTATGCAGCCTGAGGATCCTACACCTTGACAATTGTTTCGCACAGGGAACTGTAGCAGAGTTTATCGACAAGTTGCCAAAATGTTTGTCAAACGAGTTGCAGGAGCTTCATCTGCCCTCAAATCAATTGACAGGAGTCCTCCCAGCATCTATAGGGCATTTAACCTATTTGAGGACTCTTGACCTCTCTGGGAACTACTTGACTGGACATGTACCGTATGAGATTAGTCTGCTCACTAATTTGACCAAGCTTGACTTGAGCAACAATGACTTGGATGGTATGATGACAGGGGAGCACTTTGCTGGTACAAGGATCTTGCAATACCTATATCTATCTGGTAATGCCTTGAAGCTCGAGCTCGACTCAGACTGGCAACCTTCATTTAGATTGCGTGGCGCAGGCTTTGCAGGCTGCCAAATGGGTCCTCTGTTCCCTGCATGGTTGCAATGGCAAGTTAACATTTCTTTTCTTGACATCTCAAGCACAGGTATAATTGACACGTTTCCACACTGGTTCTCTAAGGCCTTTTCAAGTGCTGTTCATGTGGACATGTCCAACAATACACTCAACGGGGGTCTGCCAATGAATATGGAAACCATGTCACTGCAACTATTCAATCTTAGTTTCAACCAACTAACTGGTCCAATACCACCAACACTACCAATGTCACTAGAATACCTCTATCTCAGTTTCAACAAACTAACTGGTCCGATACCTCCACTGCCAATGTCACTAAAGAATGTCGATTTCAGTTCCAACCAGTTAACTGGTCCAGTACCACCACTGCCACCAAACCTATACTATTTGGACATCTCTATGAACTCCTTGGTGGGACCTCTGCCCTCTGATTATGGAGCTCCAATGCTAATGGGTTTGTTTTTATTCTCCAATCGCATCAGTGGCCATATTCCTAAATCTATCTGCAAATATGAGGGGTTGTCACACTTAAACTTAGCCAACAACTTTTTGGAGGGACAAATTCCCCCGTGCTTGACAAACATAATTTCTTTAGGGTTAAGTAACAATAGTTTATCAGGCGAGTTGCCATCTTCTCTGCAAAATTGCACGGAGATGATACATCTGGATTTAGCAATGAACAATTTCTCGGGGAGACTGCCATTATGGATTGGAAACTTACAGGCATTACAAGTTATACGGCTAAGTCACAACAGGTTCTCCGGGAGCATCCCAACAAGCATCACAAACCTTGGATGCCTTCTGTATTTGGATGTAGCACACAATGGTATGTCTGGTTCTTTACCAAGGAACATGTCAAATTTGACGGCAATGAGGCAGAAATTTTGGTCAGAAAGCCCTCCTTCACTGCCGTCGTTCTGTCAGTATTATGACGAATTCAGATACAATCAGAATATTGGTCTGTCTGCAGTTACAAAGGGGCTGGAGCTTGATTATGTCTCGGTTGATAATATCATAGATATGAAAATGATGAGCATTGACTTGTCCTCCAACAACTTCACCGGTGAAATCCCAAAAGACATAGCTACTCTTTATGCACTTGTGAGTTTGAATCTCTCACGAAACCGCTTCACCGGCGATATTCCAAACCTGATCGGAGCCATGCACTCCCTGGAATCACTTGATCTCTCAAGGAACAAACTTTTTGGAGACATACCAGCGAGCCTATCAAACTTGACATTTTTAAGTGACTTGGATGTGTCATACAACAATCTTACAGGAAGAATACCATCAGGATCGCAGCTTCAGACAATCTATGCAGCCCATCCATATATGTATGAGGGTAACGACGGTCTTTGCGGGCCTCCTCTTCAAAAAATTGTTCAAGCAACACTACTTCAGGGCATGATCACTTTAGTACAACTGAAGAAGATCATGTACGTGAATTCTTCTATCTTGGAGCGGGATGTGGCTTCATACTGGGTATCTGGGTGGTCTTTTGTGCCCTATTATTCAAGAAAGCATGGAGAATTGCATATTTCCGGCTTTTTGACAAACTGTACGACAAAGCTGTTGTTACTTGGGCAAGACTGACCACAAATTAATTTCGGAAAATTTCTACGGTCAACAGTCCTTGTCCCATGCGATGTCCGCTAAAACTGGTATAAACTATGTCACATCATGTGTTTTTTTTTTGCTGAAGCCAAATAATATGTCGCTTATGCGTTATACTACCTCTGGTTGACAGCATGGTTAGATATATAATTTTTTCTATGCATCTAGATATACACTATGTCCAGTATCTAGAAAAGTCAAAATGATCAGATTTGGAATGAAAGGAGCATGTATTTGTCCATGGGCCAGGGAAAGCATCAATAAATAGTTATTTCACACTGATTGTTCCTCGAAACAAATAATAATTACTTGGTCTATGCACATAATATGCTATGGACAAACATTGCAGAACAGCCAAAATTAAACACAATGGTGTCCTAGCCAAATCCACATTCTTTTGGCATCCTGCAAATAAATTTCCCAAAAATGAAATAGAATAAATCATGCAGTGGCCTGTTTGTTGCCTGTCCATCTGTTTGTTTCCATTGTCCAGTAGTAGGTCTCATCTATCTCAAAGGGCTTCCCTGATTCTCGTTACAATTGGAAAATTATATGGTATGTTCTAATATTATGCATTCTCAGTCATTCATCTGGCATCTCCATGATTCAGTGGAGCTAGCCATGTAACTTTTGTCCACACTAGCCAATGCATGCCATTCAGCCTGAGTGCCTGACACCTGAAATATATTTAGAAGGATTTCACAATAAGTTTCAACTTTCAACATATGGAACAAAAGTTACAAAGCATAGACCAGAACCACATGGTTTGTCATTTCCGATTCAGAATGTGTTTTTAAAGTATAGTGCAACCGTGCGACACTTCTGATTCGGGCACCAAATCATTACAGGAAGTTCAATGTACTGCTATATTTGCTTTATATATGTGCAAAATTTCATTTTTCAAGTTCCATCAAGGTTTAAGTATCAAAATGATGACATTTCAATAAGTGATAGCTCAAGAACATATTTTGAATCAGAAGTTCAAAATTGAAATTATAACAGATGCTACAACACTACATAGTCCAACATATATCCTTTATGAGCTAGACTGCAAGCCTGTTATTGCAGTTACATGTTTTCAGTGATACATAGTAATTTATCCTTTATGAGCTAGACTGCAAGCCTGTTATTGCTCTTTTTCTGGGAAAAGAACATTTTTTTTCGAGACAAGGCTTGAACCCATGTCCGTTAGTAGAACAGAAATACAGAAGCTTGTTGACGGGAAAAGAACACGTGGCTGCTTTAAATAGAAAGTGAGGAACCGGACTCCCATTTGCTTTCCAAATGCTTTCTTATCCATGTTCTGGACTATGACAAGCTCTGCCAGTCCTAGAAAGATATATTTGTCACCTGTGAGAATCCAAGGAGTTGTGGCCCTCGTGTAGTTATATTACACAATCCCACTTCTACTTATGATATGGATCAGAAATATGGCGGCAGATAGTATTAATTTCACCTAAACATAAGTTCTGCAACATATTCAGATTAACTGCCTTGTTAGTTTCAACAACTACCCAATATAACAGATAAGCTCTTTCTTCGTCAATGCAGGTGTTTTTCTTTGCGGGGGCGATATAGCAATAACTGATAGCGATTCAACTATTACTGCATAAAATTAGTTATCTATCTTGGTAAGGTTAATGACCACAATACTGTCAGATAATATAAATGCAAACCAAGGATCATTATGGCACACCAATCTACTTCCTCCATTTGTTTCTAGATATATGACTTTAGGACAAGGTAATTAGTTAAAAACTGAACCAATTAGATTGTATCCTAATATTAAAAAATGGAAGGAGTAAAATATCTTCAGTAGGGGGCAGTATACCTTAAATCTTTTTAAACGAAGACAACCACATCTCATCTCAATAATAAGTTGTTTATTTCTAGAAATAGGCCACCCAGCTAGTGGATTCACAGAACTTGCACAATGCCAACGGATCCCAAAATGAAAATGGAGCTTTGGAAGATAACATAGATTACAAAACCTGAGCTTTTCAGACTTTTAATAGCAGGACTAGGCAGCCACCTAGTCGTGAAATCTCAAAATTTACCTCAGAGCATCTCCAAGAGTCTTTCCAATTTTTTTTTCGAAGAACCTTCAAAAAGGGCAGGGAGCTCCTGCAGTTCACTTAAGAAGAATAGAATTGACCCGGTTTATAAGGAAAACTGGGCCCGAAAACCGTACAGCGCAAGTTAATTAAGGAAAACTGGCAGAAAACCCACACAGGGCCCCCGAAGGTTAACCCACCCACGCGACGCAGCAGAGCACACAACAACCCTAGGTCATCGTTGCCGAGCATGGTTGTAGCCAGCAGCTCCGACTCCCCAGGGCTGACCCCCGACGACTAGCGATGCCAAAACAAGAGGGTCCGAAGCAAGAGGCCACGACAAGTCATCGTTGCCAAGCTCAAAAGAAGAGCAGCTCTGACTTCCTGCCAAGGACCCATGCCCCGCCCCCGGTGAGTGCTGAACCTCCCAAACGAAAACCGAACACCGAAGAAGGAGGGGTTCGCTTTCCAAATTTCACTCTCTAAATTGTCATTTGAAGAGTCTTATGCATAAAAATCATTTTGTATATGCTTGCACTCTCCAACAGCTTTTCTATATCTTGTGTGCACTCTAGAAAGCTATTTCCATCATCTATCTTTGGCTAGCTAGAAACGTGGAATGGAGGATGACTACATTTGGATGGCCACTTAGAGAAGCTGTTGGAAGAGTATTTTTCTATCAAAATCTCTATTTCTAACAATGAGTTAACATATAGAGAGTCTCTTGGAGTTGCTCTTTAAACAAGAGGTTGATCTTAACGCCATTATATAAGTGTTCAACACTAGCATGATCATCAAGTAGCAGCCTTTGGTTCCACTGATATATCAGTATGCAGAGATAAAAATGTTGCAGAAATCTTACCCTCACAAAATTCTCAAGCAAGCGCATTGTCCTGCGATGCTGCCTTGGTGCTGCGGAAGTCTCGCTTGAGCTCAGTGATCCTCTTCATGCACGCGGCCTTCGTCTTCCCGGGCACAGCAGCCGCCACCTTCTCCCACCTCATCGCAGTGTCCTTGGGGAACTCCTTGAGCGCGTTCAGCAGGGCGCGGTCATCCCCGGCACTCCAAGCAGCATCCGCACTCTCTCCACCACCGGCATTGTCACTGGCGTCGGCAGCCTCGGCCCTCGGATCGAGCGGCTTCCGCTTGCGCAAGAACTGCTCGAACGAGCCCCCGCCCGCCGCGGCGGCGCCCGACTTTGCCGCGCGGATGACGCTCTCCGGCGTGCGGCGGCCGCCGAACACCGCCGCGATCTTCTCCCACCGCTGGGGCTCCCCCGCCGGGTGCTTCACCATCTGCCGCCGGAGGAGCTCCAGCTCTTGGTCGGTCCACTCGCCGGCGTCCTCCTTCCTCTCGCTGCCATCCACGCCGGCCCCACACGCAGCCGCCGCCTTCTGCAGCGGCTGCAGCGACGCAACCGGCTGGACGGGAGCCGCGATCGGATCTGAGGGCTTCGCGGGCGTCGGGGCCGGGTTCTGCCGACGAGCGCGGCGGGGAGCGGGTGCGGGGTCCGGGACCGGGTCCTCGGCCGGTTCCTGAGCGGGGAGGAGGCGGCCTCGGCCGACGGAGATGTCGCCGCCGGTGGCCGAGGAGGGCGCGAAGGGGGCGAGGAGGAGGGAGGACGCGGCCCACACGAGGAGGGAGGAGAGGATCTGGTAGGCCGGCGGGAAGTAGTAAGCGGCGGCGAGGAGCGCGACGGCCGCGGCGGCGCAAGATGCGGCGTGGGGGAGGGAGGGGGGCGCTCCGGCCGTGGTGGAGGAGGGTGAGGGGGTGGAGTGGGCGCCGGAATGGACGACGCGAGCGCGGGACTGGGTGTCCCAGGGGTCGACGAACTCCATGGTCGCCGGCGCGCGGGACCGGAGCTCGTCGGAGTCGGTGGTGGTCAGATCAGAGAGAGATGGTCTTTGGAAGAACACCGTGGACTGTTGGGAATTGGGATTTTATTTTCAGAGAAAAATAGGAAAACTCGAAAAGAATTCGTACTAATGCACCGAAGTTTGAATTAAATCGTCTAGAATTTGCAAAGAATGAGAAGTGAAACTACTTACAATGCAAGGCACGTCGATGGAATAGGTGGTTCGGGCGATTCCATTGGAAAATTGTGTGCTTCCTCCATTTTTAAATTTATAACTTTCATTTTACATAAGATATACATTATATCTTGATGCTATTTTATCTCTATATATATTATATCTTGATGTATAGTAAAAACTATAAATCTAGAATTCGAAAAATTTAAAACGATCTACATTTTAGAACGAACACCGCCAAACTCGAACATGTTCGATCAGTAAAATAACCACATTCTATTTTTAACTGGTGATCTGTCATTACATGTATCTTTCTTTGATCAAAGTTCTTTAGTCGATCGATTGACTAGTTTGTCCCAGCACCATTGACAGATCGCTACCTTGTATGTCCGGCTCTGGCCGATCTCCGGTGATGGAATTCCCCGATATGGAGGCAGCCCAACCGCGAGTCCGCGACGCCCGGCGGCGACGACCACTATTACGGCGAGCCCTCGCCATGGCCCCACCGCAGCGTCCCCCGTCGTGGACGACTAAAGTATTACTAACACAAATTACCATCCCACAAAATTTTTAACTAAAAAGGTGATTTTTTTTTCGAGGATAAAACATGTACAAAAATAACCCATTTTGAACGATGCAAGCAATAAACTGACGACAAAGTGTGCTCAGCCAGTATGAAATGAATTATTTTCCAACTAACAGGGTAACTTTTTTTGAGGAACACTAACAGGGTAACTAAATTACCGCAGCGAGACTAATAGGCCGTTTGGGCCTGATGGGCCTGGTATAGCAAATGGAAAGCCCATGTACCATGCAACACCAACTCCCTGGCTGGCTCCCACTCCACTCCACACCGCACCACACCAGCCGCCGCACCGCCGTCTGGCAAGCCCACCCCACCGCCGTCGTCCTCCTCCACCGCCTACTGCTCCTCCTTCCTCACCCCCTGCTCGCGCCGCGGCCGCCACCTCCGACTCCGGGATGGCGGTGAAGCCGACAGCGCCCGCGGCCCCGCATCCCGCCCTCGACGTGACCAGGAGCAGCGGCGTGGGGACGGAGTCGAAGAAGCCGGCGCCGGCGCGGGCGTGGACGTGGACCCGCATCGTCCGCTACTTCTCCCTCTACTACCTCGTCAACGTCATCGGCGTCGGGATCACCGTCGAGGGCTTCCGCCGCCTGGTCGCGGCGGGCGACGCCGACCTCTGGGCCCGCGCCCGCGCCACCGGGGTCGTGGCTGCGGGGAACCTCCTCCGGGGCGCCGCGGCGGCGGCGGCGAGGAGCCTCTTGGACACGCGGATGTGGGACCACATCGTCATGGTCGAGTTCTTGCTGGTGTCCATGGCCGTGGCCTTCTACGTCCACGTCACCATGGACGCGTTCGGTTGCTCCTGTCCCTGCCCGCATCATCAGTTTTGATCCGTGTATCGGTATATGTGCTGAAATCCTATATGGTATCGTAGTTCTGGTCTAAGGTTTGCTCTAGTGAGTACTGATCGTTCACGAATTGCAGCAACTAGTGGGGGGTTAAAATCTGTATGTATGCTCGTTAAAAACCTGTCCTTTCAGAGTCTTTGAGATCGATTAAGAAGAACTGGTTATCCAATTTTGGACAGATTTGTCGAATTCTACACCTATCTTTGTCATGCTCACTTAGGGTTCTGCTCTTAACTTGGAAAGAGTAACTGTATACTAGTTGTTCAGCAGCTAAGGTTTATAGTTTGTCGGTATCCATTGGTTAGATGACAGTGAATTGAAGTAGATGGTGAAACAGCAGGCATCGGGTTCAGGTAAACGGTTTGTGCAGGCAGGCAAGATTGACTGATGATGCTGACGTTTCTTTCTAAATTGATGCAGGCACTAAGCAATTCTATAAACAAATGGGCAAGCTCTTATCTAAAACCAAATTTATGCCATATTAAATGTGTTGAAATCCTAGCATCTTGGTTTCTTGTCTAAGGTTTTAGTGATCAGTACTGATTTTTAACGATTGAGTGACAGCAACTAGTGGGGAGTAAAATATGTATGTGTGCTAGGTAAAAAGCCGGCCGTCTTTTCTGATTATAAAAATGAATCAGACGTCTTGGGATTTGGGGGACTACTATCTTCTGCATACATTAAGGATGCTGCTACTGCTAACTTTAGGAAGGGTAACCACTAACCAGGTTGTGGGATGATACCTGGCTCCTTGATGCTTCTTGAGCATTTGAACTTTTATAGTTGGATGAATGGGTTCAACATCTAGAGTTTTCAGTTTTATGGCGGTCATGCGACTGAATGTCGAGAGCTTTTTTTTTTCACGACCATGCTTAAGCATGTTTTTCATTAATAAGAGGAGGATTTCTGGAGCTATTTCAACAGCAGACATAGGATTCAGCTGGTTCAGCTAAATGATTTGTGCAGGTGGGCAAGGTTGATTAATGATATATGATATACTGATGTTTTTTTTATGGATTCAATGCTGCTAGCAATTTATGCTGAGTTTTTGTATTGAAGGTTGCAGTATGTCCTTTGTTTACAGATGTGAAGAACATGCTTGCTTCTTTTTCATGTGTTGCTCTTGTGAAAAGCAACTTTGCAAATGGACATGCTTTGTCGCGTGGTATGAAGGGATATTTCCCATATTTCCAAGGGAACTGAACCACTTCTTATGGAATTACGACAATTTTTTGTTGTCCCCAATAGGTCGTAACAGGTTGACATGGAATTAATATGTTTCACTTTGTGTTGTAAGACTGAATCAAAAGATGAAGGTATCACATTTCTTCTCTTGTCTGGTGCAATAATTTACCAAGAGCAGGTGCCTTCTCACATTGCATTTTGCCATATTTGTCGGATGTTAAGCATAAATTCTCAATGTGCTATTGGTAACTTGCAGAAGGCAGCCAGATTAGGTTCTGGAGATTTACATTATTAACACTCAATACTCCCGAGTTGACAGCGGTTTTACTTGCGCAACGGCAAGATTGATTGAGTTGGTATGTTCAGTTGAATGATTTGTGCAGGCAGACAAAATTTTAGTCGTGAAGTAGGAGTAGATTGTTGTCATGGTATCTTACTACTGAGTACTGACGAACAATTCACTGCTACTTTATTGTACGAATGCTTGCAGTCTGAGTCTGTTCTTGTGTTTACAGAACTAGTGGGGATGTATGTGTCCAGACACGTGTTTGAAACTAATTATATATAATCTCTACATGAATCTAATGTACTCCATATTATGAAACTTAGCTAAAAAATATAGCTAAGTGAACAAATTAAGAGTACATATCATGTGTTAGTGAGCACCAAATGGATAGGTCAACAGTGATTCACGATTTTGGCCTACGGGTATGGAGCTGTGATTGCCCTCTCTGTGCGAGCCATCCATTGCTTGCTAGCATTTACTATCTGCTCTGTTTTGTTGTGTAACCATCAAGAATTAGAAGGATTGCAGGGAGCCGGTTTGAAATTTGAGTCTAATTTGGAAAGGTCCTAGCATTTAGTTCACCCTTTCTCATTTCAATGGAATTATCAACTTTGGTTTATAATAGTGCTAAGTGCTAACAGATAGTAACATAATAGAATGCAATTTTTTTTAGAGATAACATCACAGAATGCAGTTACATGTTCAGCTTCAGAAATATTTTCCAGAGTGTAACATCTAGATGTTCAGCTTCAGAAGGCACGTGTCATAGCCAGGGTGAATCGAGAAGAGGCTCATAGCCAGGGTGAATCGAGAAGAGGCTCACTGTGGGCGATGGATTTCACGGCGAGGATGTGCGTTGCAACAAGCGAAAAAAAATTCCTTATCACCCACGTAGGAGCCACCTCCTACCCTTCTATAAATTTAACTAACTTTTTATGCCATGTACCAAATACTTAACGTTGAAACAAAAACACTAACATCATAAATATAAATATCCCTTTCTATTTACCTATCTTACAACAAATAGTTGAGTGACCGTGCACAGCAAAAGTAAAAACTAATCCTTGCAGCATGTGCTCTCAATTTCGTTTGGAATGCACACAATAAGCACAAACGGAGCAAAAAGAAAAAGGTTGGATTTCTTGGAGATAGCCTAAAACCTAGCTGATTAGTGTACCTTGGTGTACTAAACCTGGGATGGCTGGTCATCCTTTCCTGGCTTAGGTCATGGTCACGCAAAGACTAACACATAGATGCCATTGTCAAGATCACTCCATTCTATACATGGACAACTATAGAAACTGTATCCCAAATTTGCAAGTTCAGAATATTTTATTGGTATAAAATGGATTGGGCTTTTATAGCAATTGTTGTCAGCTCCAGATCCAGCTACAACAATCTAAATGCTATCATCATCCTACCTGAAACCTGGGGATCATGTATACAATATGGTCGGGGTGCCCTCTGTGAGAGCCACCTTCCTTAAAATTTACAAATAATCAAATACCTCAATTTCGCTGGCCGTTTCAGAAGGTTCAGCCTTCCTCCTTACTCCTACCTCAACAAGAAGAGTATGCCAACGCCGCTAGCACATTTCCTTCCCATCATTGTCCCTGGATCACATGAAGTTGGAAGATGAATTGCTTGATGCACCATGTGTGAAGCTGATATGCCACAAATCTAGAGATTCCCAAATCAACGCCAGATCAAGAAGGCCCAAAGAAGATATGCCACAAATTTGCCGAAGGAACTAAATTAATATTGGTTTGTCCATCACTGCTTGTATAACCTACACCATATCATCCCTGCATTAACATTTTCTAAAAATGCTAGCTAAGCAGTTTGGTTGACCTGACTGACTGCAGTGATTTCCCCCTTCTTAATCTTAATTCTTGAGTTATCAGCCTTTCCCCCCTAAATATCTAAAATTCCTTTCCTAACTCATGAGTACTCACCCTTGGTTCTCTAAAAAACTCTAAGGTACACAAATAATTAAACTCAAGGTGAGAATCAGAAAAGATTAAAACAAAAACATTGTGATTGACAACATTGGCATGTTATAGTGAACATGAGATCAACATAAAGGCTAAAAAAAAACTCAGATCAGGTCAGCTACTTGGGGTCGTTTACAAGCATTGTGTACAAAAAAAAAGAAGAAGAATTCTACTTTTCCCTCCGACAACACAACATTCATGCATTGGAAATCAAAAGAATAATCATACATGAGCTATGCATCCACCATGTTGGGGACCAAGGCCTCACCTGGTTTGTCCATATAAATCACAAGTGCCAGGACAGATTTTGGCAGATATAAAAGGTAGTCATCAAAACATGCAATCCAAAAAACGATAAAGATTATAAGTGACCACCTTCAGAAATTTCAGATTACAAAGATAACAATTCGCGAACAACCATTTGTCCTACAAATTAAATATGGTTATCAAAACTAAATGTAAATAAAAAAACTCGGCCGGGTGGGGAAAAGACCGCCCCACCGGTATTAACTTAAGAAGAAGCCTCGGCTTCTCCAACTGAGAAAATTCCCGAACCCTGGCCCCGCCCTGACACTGGGAGACGTAACCCCTGGGAACTGTGCCTAGGCCATGTAAGGGCCGTCTCACAACCAGTGCTTTGGCACAAATTAAATATGGTTACCAAAACTGAATGTAAATAAGCAAGACTGCTATCACCACTACCCAGGTATGCAAGCTGCAGATTGTGTGATCTACTCTCATCAATACAGTTCAGTACAACCACGACAAGCATTGGAGATTGAAGGAGAACTGATGCGTTTAGAAGGAAAATTATGTGATCTACTCTCATCCAATTGTGTCACCCAAGCACTCTAAGATCTACTCATATCCAATTGTCAAGCACAAGCACAAAAACATGTAGCTTCGATTCAAGAAAGAAGGGGAAAATGGTCACCTTGGCCGATAGGAGAGAAGCTGTGCTCAAATACGAAGATGTGGCCATCAGTGTGCCGGTCCCGAGCTCTAGCGACGCATCAAATGGATAGATAGTTAACACCAAATGGATACAGCTAACACCAAATGGATACCAATTTTTACTCAGAGTTCAAGGATATAAATGTTAAGCTATCAAAATCTATCAAGAATGATAACTAACTCATTAAGATGAATTCATTTGTCACCAAGATCAAATGTCTACCAATCAGCGCCAAGTTTATCAGGAGACTTGCTAAATGACCCTCATGGTACATTCATCACAACGACCATAATTTTCTGCAACTCAGAGACTTCTCCAATATCACTGAGGAAACTCTACATTGGTTCTCCATATTTAACCACAATAAAAGTGTGGCATACTCTCTATGTATAGATATAGATTATTTTAGTACACCTAGCTTTTTTTAACTTGAATTGCATGCTACAGCAGTTGTGGTCTGTAACTGTCTAAAATTTTAGAAAGAAGATATGCCAATTCAATTCAAAAAGGCAATGAAGAATTCAGAAACAAACATATATTTAAAACGGCATTCCTTTGTAGCCTGTACAAAGTAATACACCAAATGTCCATGATGATGAATCAGGAAGATATTAATATCCCTTCTACTCACGAGAATTAAAAAGATCTACTGCCTATACGGACAGTCCACACCTCCCTGCGAAGATCTACTATCAAAAGAGTGGGAATCGGAGGGGATGAAGGGCAAACCTATGAAGAAATCCATCAGCTTCAAGTGACGGTGAGAAAGTTCAGTTGCCGCGTGTGGGCTTCACCTTTGCGTCCTCGCCCACGCTGCAAGAGGCTACCAATTGAAAGAAGGGGGCGCTCCATCCTGGCAACGAAATCGAAGGGACCGAGGGTCGTTTTGTGCCTGATTCCTGTTGCCTGAGATCGATCCACGCCACCGGAGGTCGATTCCCGTTGCCGAAGATCGATTCGCGTCACGGGAGCAAGCTGTCGGGATCCACTCGCGCCGGCGCGGTGCCTTTCTCTATCGCCCACGCCTTCTCCTTGAACTCCCCGCAGCCCACCCTCGGCAGCGGTGGCGGAGGATTGGCGCGGGAGGCTAGGGCGCCGGGGTGGAGGAGTCTCACTTGTAGGCGCTCACGTACACTTAGCAGGACGTCGTGGGCGCGACGTCAGGGGCGCAGCGTCGGCTGCGGCGGCGTGTCAGGGTGCGGGAGGGGGAGGGGGGGGGGGGCGGCGTCGGGGGAGTCGCGTCGGCGTCGACGTCGTGGGCGCGCGGCGGGGGCGTCGGCGTGGCAGGGTGTGAGGAACGAGAGGAAGAGAAAACAAACAGAGAAGGATCGAGTAGCAACTAAATCGAGTTCTTCAGGAAACGATAACTAGTAGCCAAATTCAGAGGTCTGATTACAGCATGAACGAAGCCGCCATGGCGACGGAGGTCTGATTACAGCATGAACGAAGCCGCCATGGCGACGGCGAGTTCTAAAGCTACCTTATCGCTATCTAGGGTTCAACAAAATTCATCTCCATAACTTATTATTGAGAGAAACCACGGCTTAAATAACAACAGCCGGGGGAGAGCGGTAAAAAGAAACTACTGTTATCCGCCTGGCAACGGCGTTACTGAAGACAACATCTGTTGTTGAACTCGATGATACTCTTCGTTAGCTGCCGGCTTCACTTAACTGAAAGAGAATGCTCTGTTTCCTGACAATGCCCCCCTTAAAGCATCCTTGTCCTCAAGGATGAAAGGTAGGAAAAACCTTGCGCATAAAATCTGCGTCTTCCCAAGTGGCTTTAGTTTCAGATAGATTTGACCACTGAATCTTCCACTGTACAACTGGTTCATTGTTGCGTGGGATCATGCGACGTTCCAGCAGAGCAATTGGGGTAACTTTAATATTACATTTGTCATCTATGAGAGGGAGCTCGAGAGATGGAACTACTGAGGGACCAATATGTTTCTTGAGCTGGCTGACATGGAACACAGGATGGAGCTGGCAGTGCTCTGGAAGAAGTTTATAAGCAGTTTGCCCACTTTCTCCAGTACACGAAAAGGTCCATAAAATTTAGAATGTAGCTTCAGAGAATTGTGTAAGTTTAGGGAGGAGTGCCGATAAGGTTGGATCTTCAGATAAACCATGTCACCAATCTCCAGAACACGTTCTGACCGATGCTTGTCAGCTTGTTGCTTGATTCTTGCTTGGGCTTTGAGCAAATTGTCTCGAATCAATTGAGTAGCCAGCTGTCTGTTCTGCAAAATTTCTCTTGCATTATCATTTGGACAGTCAGGAAGAATAACCTCAGCAACCATGGGTGGAGGAAACCCATACAAAGCTTGAAAGGGTGTCATATTCAGAGAAGAGTGATATGAAGTGTTATACCACCATTCAGCCAAAGAAAGCCAATAACTCCATCTTTTAGGAACTGTGAAACACATGCATCTGAGATAGTTCTCCAAGCACTGATGAACCCTTTCCGTTTGACCATCTGTTTGAGGATTATAAGCAGTACTTAAGTGAAGTTTAACTTCCAAAGCTTTGAACAGGGATTGCCACATGTGGCTAGTAAAAATTCTATCCCTGTCAGTGACCATAACCACTGAGATGCCATGAAGCTTGAAAACATTATCGGTGAGTAATGTAATGATGGAAGCAACAGTATATGGGTGACTCAAAGGGATGAAATGAGCATATTTGGTGAATCTGTCGACAACTACCAAAATCACATCTTTATCATTACTTTGGAAGGCCTTCTATGAAGTCCATGGAAATGTGGGTCCAGGCCATATTAGGAACAGGAAGAGGTTCTAATAATCCAAGATATGGTGTATGTTCAGATTTATTTTTCTGACAAATAGGACAGATCTTGATATATTTCTTGACCTCATGATGCATTTTAGGCCAATAGAAGACCAATTTCAACCTCTGATAAGTAGCTCTCTCTCCTGAATGCCCCCCAGAGCTGACTTGTGAAAAGTATCCAACAACAAAGGCCTCAGAGTTCCAGATGATCCTACCACCACTCTGCCCTCATATCTGAGGATGCCATTTTGAAGTGTATAATTGGGAACAGCATGAGCATCAATACTGAGTTTAGTGATAAGATCTAGACAAACTCTGTCTTCTTGATATGTAGCTGTGACCTGATCAATCCACACTGGAACTACCAGAGAAATAGCCTGAAGTGCTTGTGGATGTTGGACTCTTGAGAGAGCATCAGCAACTTTGTTTTCTTTGCCTTTCCTGTACTCTACTTTATAATTGTAGCCCAATAGTTTAACTAGCAACTTGTGCTGTATTCCTTCTACTAATCTTTGATCATGAATGTATCTCAAACTCTGCTGGTCTGTTTTGATGATTAAAGATGTACTGGCAAAATAATGCTTCCACTTCTTGAGAGCTTCTAGAATGGCCATTGCCTCTTTTTCATAAGTAGACAAAGCTGCAGCTCGAGGGCCTAGTGTTTTACTCATAAATGATATAGGTTTCCCTTGCTGCATCAAAACAGCCCCTATGCCATTACCACTAGCATCAGCTTCTAAGACAAAAGGTTGGGAGAAATCAGGTAGTGCCAGGACTGGTGGAGTAGACATGATCAGCTTAAGTTGAGTAAAAGCCAGATCCTGAGAAGGTGACCAGACAAATGAATTCTTCTTTAAGGCATCAAAGAGAGGTCTGCAAATTATCCCATAAGCCTGAATAAACCTCCTGTAATACCCAGTAAGGCCCAAAAATGATCTCAACTCAGTCACATTCTGTGGTGTTGGCCAATTCTGAATCACTGAAATTTTTGCTGGGTCTGTGGCTACTCCCTTTTGACTAATCACATGCCCCAAGTACTCAATTTCAGGTTGTGCAAAAGTGCACTTGGAAAGCTTAGCAAACAGCTTATTGTCTCGAAGCACCTCCAGCACTGATCTCAGGTGTGAAATATGGTCAGATAGAGATTTACTGTAAATTAGTATATCATCAAAGAATACCAGTGCAAACTTTCTCAAGAACTGAGCCAAGACATTGTTCATTAGTGTTTGAAAGGTTGCTGGGGCATTTGTTAGCCCAAAAGACATCACTAGATATTCAAAGTGGCCCATGTGAGTGGTAAAAGCAGTCTTATGAATATCTTGTTCAGACATTCTAATCTGATGATAGCCAGACCGCAAATCAATTTTGGAAAACACCTTGGCACCAAACAATTCATCCAAAAGATCTTCTATGATAGGAATGGGATACTTATTCTTAATTGTGTTGGAGTTTAATTGCCTGAAATCCACACATAGTCTCCATGAACCATCCTTTTTCTTTACTAGGATAACAGGAGAAGAGTAAGGGCTGACACTAGGTCTAATCATTTGTGTCTGCAAGAGGTGTTGAATTAGTTCCTCCATAGCATTTTTCTGGTGATGGGCTAATCTGTAGGGCCTTTGATGTATAGGTTTTGAATCATCCACCAGTGGAATAGAATGATCAACTGACCTCTGTGGAGGTAGTTCCTGAGGATCCTGGAAAACATCCCCAAATTCAGACAAAAGAAGACTATTTCAGGTGGTATAGACTGTGGTTGATGACATTCTTGACGGAGGCCATGATTTTGAAGAACCACTACAGCTCCTACAACCTTTTTCTTGAGTAGTTTACATAATTTCCTTGTGCCCAATAAGTGCCCAGCAGGGTGAGCCAATTGGTCAGAGAATGTGAGCAACTGTGTGCCTTCTTTTGTAATGGATAGTTCCCTCCTTTTTAAGTCCAAACCAATAGGACTATGTGTGTAAATCCAATCAGCTCCCAAGATAATGTCAAAGCCCTGAACACCCAACATTCTGAAATCAGATGTAAACTTGTGGCCTTGAATAGAATAGGAACAGGCTGTGCAAGCAGTAATACTAGTCATGGATTTGCCATTTGCTGCAGTGATTGTGATTTCTGGTGCTGAGGAGATCTGTAAGCCTGTCTTGATAGCAAATTTATCATTGATAAAAGAAACATCACTACCACTGTCAACAAGAGCTATAACCATTCTGTTGTCAATATTCAGCTTTAAAGTGAAGGCAGTTGTTTGAGGAGAAATACCAGTCAATGCATGCATTGAAATTTGGACTTGAGTTGTTGGTTCAGCATCATGAAATTCAGTATCTTCAGAAGTGGTGTCATCAGCAACCACTGCAACTTCTTCTTGCCCCTGGGCATTCTCAACTAATATGACAGAATAAGCTTGCTTCCCTTTACAGATTTTAGCATGACCAGGTACCCATGGCTCCCTACATTTAAAACATTTGCCAGCAGCTCTTAATTCAGTAATATTATTGGCTGGTTGGTCCTTTTCTTTGGCGTCTTTGACCCATTATTTTTGTGGTCTTTGGGCTGGCATCAGAAATGGTTGTTTCCTTGGAAAAGGAGTGGCCTGTTCGAGTCGTTTGGCATACCAAAAGGCCTGACTCAAAGTAGGTGGCTTGTAACATTGCAGATAATGCTGTATGTACTCCTTCAAGCCAGAAATAAAACTGCTTACAAAGTAAGCCTCTGACAAAGCAGGATTACTTCTCTTGACCAAGCTCATCAGCTCCTCAAATTTCTCCACATATTCAGTTACTGACAGGGTTTGTTTCAAGCTGTGAAACTGACCAACAGCATCACAAGAAGAGGTCTCATTGAATTTTCCCCCTAACATAGTACAAAATTGATGCCATGGTAATACTATAGCACTGCAACCAGTGCCCCTCCACCAAAACTCAGCTTTCCCTTTGATATAAAGTACAGCAATCTGAACTCTATCCTTATTTGGAACTCTCACCAACTCAAAATATTTTTCTGCTTTCTTAATCCACCCATCCACATCAGTGCCATCAAATTCTGGAAAAGACAGTTTGGGACCCTTTGCTACAGCTCTGTGTTGAAAATGCATTTGAGCTTGGAATGGATTTTCATGGTGAAAGAAAACTTGCTCGGCTATTTGTGGTTGGATTTGATGAAGATGCTGTTTGTGGGTATGGTGAGTGATAGGTGGTGGTGTAGGACCATGAGATGGGACAGTAGCATACTCATAGAATTTGTCTAATTCCTCAGGTGTCCAAGGATAGTCATCTAACTCATACTCAACAAAAGTAGTGTCATGATGCATCCCCTGAATGTCCTCTGTATAATGACCTTGAGCATGAACAGAAGAAGGAGCAGGGTAAAAGTGTTTTGTCACCTTTGGGTTTGTGCCCTTAAAACTGGAGCCTTTGTCTTCCACCGTAGAAGTGGTCAGCTTGGATAGAGAATTCAGCACATCATCTAAACTCTTCTTCATGGATTCGTTGCTAGCATCTTGTTTCTTCATGAAGATGTCCAAGGTACGCCGAATCCCATCAACTTCAATAGCTGTAGCATACTGCTCTTCTTCCTCCAAGCCTGCCATCTTCACCATCCGTGATTCTGCAGATACGGTTCAGGTTGCCCCTCCCCACAAGATCTGCAAACCTAGTCTATCGTCACCTGAAGCACGGCTTTGATCTTGGAATTTCACACATCAACTCGTCCTAAAACCCGAATCAAAGAGTGCTTCCCGCCGTCGCCACCGCAATTTGAGTCAGTATGGTTCTCGGAATTTTACGCAGAAACAATTGTTCTGCAACCCTCACCAGTGACCGAAACAATTGCAAGATGAAGGGGAAAAAGGGGTGTTTTCCTCGAATCGGGATGGGAGGGTGGGATTTTCCACGGGTAAGCCGCAACCATCGACGCACCACGCCGATCAGACACGAGACGAGGAACTGGCTCTGGAAGCGAGTAAATCCCGCCGAGGACGACCTGCTCTGATTACCAATTGTGAGGAACGAGAGGAAGAGAGAACGAACAGAGAAGGATCGAGTAGCAAATAAATCAAGTTCTTCAGGAAACAATAACTAGTAGCCAAATTCAGAGGTCTGATTACAGCATGAACGAAGCCGCCATGGCGACGGCGAGTTCTAAAGCTACCTTATCGCTACCTAGGGTTCAACAGAATTCATCTCCATGACTTATTACAGAGAGAAACCATGGCTTAAATAACAACAACCGGGTGAGAGCGGTAAAAAGAAACTACTGTTATCCGTCTGGCAACGGCGTTACTGAAGACAACGTCTGTTGTTGAACTCGACGACGCTCTCCGTTAGCTGCCGGTTTCACTTAATTGAAAGAGAATGCTCTATTTCCTGACATAGGGTGAGGGGGCGCGCGACGTTGGGGGTGGCGGTGTCGGCATCGTGGGCGCGACGTCGGGGGTGGCGGCGTGGCAGGGTGCGGGGGCGCGACGTCGGCGGCGGTGTCGGCGGCGGCGGCGTCGTCGGCGGCGGCGTCGTCGGGGACAGTGCCTCCCCTCTCAGGACTCGTCGCAGGAGGCGTCGTCGCGGCGTCAGGGGAGCGTGGCAGGGGAGGCGGTGCTACATGCGCGCGGGCGGCGAAAGCGGCGTGGGTAGCGCGGGGGAGCGGGCGGGTACAGCGGGCGTGTATGTGTCGCTTTGGTGAGAAAAAAACAGGGAATTTAGGCAGAAATAATTTCCTTGATGTTGTCTTTGCCTCCCATCAAATCCTGTCAAGCACCTAATCTTTTCATGTGGGCCTTCAAGAGGGGATTTGTGAGAGGGATGTCTAGGTTGATGTAGGTGAGAAAGCAACACAATTCTTTCATCCTTTATAGTATAGATGAACTTCGGAAAATGAAAATCCCAATGAAGAAAAGAACAGTTTTTCTTCACTCTTTTCCCCCCCTCATGGGTCGTTTCAGTAGAGACCGATTGGAACGAATGGCCATGAGACCAACTTCGGCATGGAGTTGATGCACGTCCTTTGTGTGTGTACTTTCCAAGACTGAAACCATGGATCACAGGATCAGTATTTTCTTGCCATGACGAGATCACCCAGCTGTGATCAAGAATAGCTTCTCAATGTTTATCTAAAAATGAAGTATAAACCGAAAAGGTCTAACAATGAGTGAATTAATGCCAAATACTGAATTGCAAATCGTGAAAAAGTTTCCTATACACGTACATCACCGTACAAATTTGTCCCTAAACCAAATGTCTCATGAATTTATTTTTTTATGTGAAGAAATCCCAGCCACGAATCTTGTTGGGCCAAACGACTCTTCATACGTGGGCCGCGTCCCGTGGCAACATGACTCCATCCGAGGAGCCAGCAATATCCATTGCAACTAGGGGTGGTAATGGGTCATGGCCCTAGTGGCTTCTTCACAGCTCAATAAAGCCCTTAAAATTTTTAGTTCAAAAATACATATGTTTAGAGCCCGGTCCTTTTAGGGCCCGATCCTTAGATTTTCTAGTTCAAAATGTTGGGCCCTTTACCACCCCTAATTGCAACACAGACTTCAGAGAAGTTCAGAGTTCAGAAGCGCTCTCGCAGTCTCGCTTTGCTGCCAGCAACGAGCGAGCAGCGATGCGAGCCGCAGCGGGATGCCGCGGGGTGCTCCACCTCCGGCCGCGCCCGCCATGGCGAGCCCCTCCTCCTCCTCGTCCTCCCGCCACCACCACCACCACCGCGCTCCTCTCCCACTCCGCGCCCGCGAGCCGCGCCCACCACCGTCGCCTCCCCAAAGGTTCGTCTTGCCCGACCCCGCCTCTCCTGCCGTCCACGCGCGCTGGGTGTTTCTTCCCACGTGCGTTTCTATTTGCGACGGCCCAGGTGGAGCTAGCTATGGACACGCACGCCACTGCCACTTTGTCTTCTCGCACGGGGCGCTGCCTAGCGCGAGTATGGCTGCCCTTGTGCTGTGGTTGGCGCGTGCCTCCTCGGCCCTAGGCAATGGTTGCCTGCAAGGTGTTCGATGGAACGTCCATTGGCAGCCAGGGTTGCCAGTCCGATTTTCATCGCAGAAAACCGAGCTCCGCTGCTCCTGCAAGGCGCGAGCAATTTCCTGGTGGTATATATTGTCATGTTGGTTGTCGGATATTGTATTGAACAATTTCCACTGTTGGTGCTTTTACTCAGGTTTTTTACCAACTCTGGAACCGGGGGTTTCAGCAGTCTACTTGTGTCGGCGAGCACGCTCCACAACATGTAGTGTTTTAATGGATGACAGATCACAGGGGGAGTTAGATGGTGCAAAGGTGAATTATTTTCTCGCATTTCATAGGCAAGGAAAAAATTTCATGTACAACATGGGAAAACAATGAAACCCATGAATATGATCCTATTAAATGAAACGAGAAACAGTCTAAAGCTGATGCCTGTTCTAAAAACTGAAGGTCCCTGCTCCTGGTGTATTTAGTTTTGAGCTCCTCTCAACTGCAACCATTTGTGTAAAACTCAGGGCCAGCGGTTAGAACCACTTGGATGGAGAACTCATAAACATACTGGACGGTTTAAAACTTTAAATGCATTTACACAAAGCGTTTCCCTTTAATTTTCCCTGTCTAATTCACTCATTTCTTATGCACTTGTAACCTGTTCAATTGAATCATTCCACAAAATAATAATTTCTTCTGTTAAGAAAAGTCTAGACTTATTACCATATTTGTTACATCTGCAACTGAAATGCATCGTGTAAGTTTATCATTGTGCTTACCTACCCGTTTCTAGGGAGAAGTGCGAAAACATGAGACAGTTGGTGCATTTCAAAAAATACCAATGGTGATGCCTGCAACTGATATACTTATGTCCGCACAAAGGAAATCAAGAAATGTGCCACCAACAAAGGGTATGATTCACCTTACCATTTGTCATCGCACTTTGCTCTGAAGAGTGAAGATCATTCTCTTTAACATTTGGTTTCAACGCCAGATGTTTGCTTTATGATCCGCTTGTAATGTAGGTATAGCAAATATTGCTAAGCGTGAAAGGAACAAAGGTGCGAAACAACTTGATGCCTTAATGAAAGTAAGTCTTTTTGTATTTTTGCTTTGTTGACCCAGTTCATTCATTTTGATTACTGAGAGACCCTATGTTTGTCAGGAACTTTCAGTACCACTGAGAACATACACAGAAAACTTCCCTAAGAGGAGAGATTTGCATCCTTATGAGAGGTCTCTCATTGAGTTGACTTTTGGGGAGGGTTATTATGAGCAGGTATAGTTCTTGCAGTACTTTGTCTTCTTGCCTTTTTGGTTTTGAGTAATAGTATGAGTTTGTCCATGATGGCACATAGTGTTGGTGTATATGTGAGCCCATGTATAGAGGCTCATGTATAGGATCTATAAATCTCACCCTTCTAGGGTTTGGAGGAATACACAGAGTCATTTCCTCTAGCATGGTATCTAGCCTTCTTCTTCCTCTCCCTTCCTCCCTCTAGCAGCCGCCGCCTCCGCCGCCGGCCCCATGGCCGGCAGCCGGCAGCCGGCCGCCGGCGCCGCCCCACCCCTCCTCCTTCCCTCCCCTTTCTTCCCTCCCCTCCTCTGCGCTGGATCTGGGCGCTGCCGGCGCCGCGCGCCGCCACCGCCGCGGCGGCGGCCGCGGGGGTCGCGGCCGCCCCTGCAGTGCCCGATGTCGCCGACGCGCCGGTCCTCCCTGCCGTAGCAGGCGTTGCTGCCGCTGCCGGGCGGGCCCCCCTGCAGCTGCGCGCCCTCCCTCCCTCCTCCACCGGATCGGGCGCGGAGACCCCTGGCGCGGCGGGCGCAGACCGCTGGGGCGCTGGTCCGAACGCCTCTGCCTGTCGCGCCCCGGCCGCGGGGGTCGCGGCCGCACCTGCTGCGAGCGGTGCCGCCGCCGCGCAGGTCCTCCGTGCCGCAGCAGGCGTGCAGCCGCACGCCCTCCCTCCCTCTCTCCCGCTGCAGCAGCTGCTCGGCCGCGCCCCAGGCACGCTGCAGCAGCCGCTCCAGCCGCCACCTGGGCCGCTGGCACACGCGGCTGGCGCGGCCGGCGAGGCCAGACCTGCTCCAGACGCTGCTGCCGGCGCTGCGCGCGACCCTGGCACGCCTTGGCCCGAGGCCGCCGCCGCCCAGGTCGCCGCTGCCCTGCACGCGGCCGCGGCGCCTGCGCCCGCAGCCGCGGCCCCCGGCGCATGCGCGTGGCCGCCCCACGCCGCCGCCGCCGCCCCTGATTATGGCCTGGCGCGGCCGTGGCCCCAGGCCGCCACCGCTGCCGCCCACGACGCCCAAGGCCGCGCCCTCGGCGCCTCTTCCCGCGCCCGCTCCGCGCACGCTGACGCGCAGGCCGTCGCGCCCGCCGCGCACGCCGCGCGGGCCGCCACCTCTCTCGCCGCCGCGCACGCCACGCAGGCCTTCGCGCCCGCCGCGCGCGCCGCGCAGGCCGCCGTCCTCGGCGCGTGGCTGCCCCAGGGCGCCGCCGCCGCCGTCCCCTTCATCGAGTACGGCGCTTTGTCCTCACCCGACCCCCTCCTTGGTGCTCCTCTCACCGGCCAGACCGGGGGTGGGGGAGGTCGAGGGCGTCGTCGCCGGAGGGGACGTGGTGGTGGTGCTCGGGGCACTCCGGGCCCTCGTCCTCAGCCCCAGCCGGCGGCCATGCTCGCCGTTGCTGCTCCCATGTTCGCGCCGTTTTGGACCCCACCCGCTCCACCCAGCCCGCAGCCGACCTGGCCTGGGGGGTGGGATCAGGCCGCACTGGCGCAGTCCTTCAGCGCCATGGGGCGGATGCCGCCGGTCAGCACCGAGTGGATCGCCGACTCGGGTGCCTCTTTCCACACCACCCTAGATGCCGGTATCCTCTCTTCTGTCCGACCCCCACACCCCTCTTGTCCTTCTTCCATCATGGTTGGTGATGAGTCTTGCCTTCCTGTCACTGCCGTGGGTTCTGCTCCTGGCTCTTTTCGTCTTCCCAATGTCCTTGTTGCTCCTCAGATGGTTCATAATCTTCTTTACATTCGTCAGTTTACATCTAACAATTCTTGTTCTATCGAGTTTGATTCTTCTGGCCTCACTGTAAAGGATTCGGCCTCCCGACGTCCGCTACTCCGGTGTGACAGCACGGGGCCCCTTTACACCCTTCGCCTTCCTTCTTCCGCTGCACCACTCTCGCCTTCTTCGTCCTGGCCGTCTTGGTCTGCCGCTTTTGCCGCGACGCCGTCTTCCAGCACCTGGCACCGCCGTCTTGGTCACCCTGGCCACGACGTTCTGGCTCAGCTCAGTCGTAGTACCGATGTTCCTGGTACTAGGGCTCTTGCTGAGCCCCTCTGCCATGCGTGCTAGCTCGGTCGTCATGTTCGGCTCCCTTTTTCTTCTTCTTCTTCGCATGCGACGCATGCGTTTGATCTTGTTCACTGTGACCTGTGGACCTCTCCTGTTCCTAGCCTTTCTGGCTATAAGTACTATCTGGTGGTGGTCGATGATTTCTCGCACTACTCTTGACGTTTTCTTTGCGCGCCAAATCTGAGACCTTCCCCACCCTTCTCCACTTCTTTGCCTGGGTGTCCACTCAGTTCGGCCTCACTATTAAGGCCGTCCAGTGTGACAACGGGCGGGAGTTCGACAACTCCACCTCCCGTTCTTTCTTCCTCTCTCGGGGTGTTCAGCTGCGTATGTCTTGTCCGTATACCTCTCCTCAGAACGGCAAGACTGAGCGGATGATTCGCACGACGAACGACATCGTGCGCACCCTTCTGATCCAGGCCTCTCTGCCCCCGCGCTTCTGGGCTGAGAGCCTTCACACCGCCACCTACTTGCTCAACCGTCTTCCGTCTACTGCTTCTCCTGCTCCTACTCCACACCACGCTCTTTTCGGTACCCCTCCTCGCTACGACCACCTTCGGATCTTCGGATGTGCGTGTTACCCTAACACCTCCGCCACTGCTCCTCACAAGCTGGCGCCCCGCTCGACTCGTTGTGTGTTCCTTGGTTACTCTCCTGACCAAAAGGGGTACCGATGCTTTGACCTCACCTCTCGCCGCATTCTGATCTCCCGACACGTCGTCTTTGACGAGTCGGATTTCCCCTACTCCACCTCCTCCACAGCTTCTCCTGACCCCGAGCTGGAGTCTCTGTTTCCGACTGACCCGGTGGTCCAGCCACCTTTTCCTGTCTGTCCTTTCCCTGCAGGTTTTCCCGGTACAACAGAACTGTTTCCGGTGATCCCTGCTGCGCCGAGCGCGGCCCCGGTGCTTGCAGTCGCGCCACGCGCGGCCCCCGGACCTCCGATCGTGCCGCGCGCGGACCAGGTGTCTCCTGCTGTGCCACGTGCGGACCCGGTGTCTCCTGCTGCGCCACACGCGGCCCCGGTGTCTCCTGCTGCGCCACGCGAAGCCCCGGTGCCTTCCCCTGCACCTGTGCGGTACGCTCAGCCGGTGCAGGTATACCAGCGTCGTTCGGCGCCGACACCGGCGCCGCCGCGGTACGCTGAGCCGGTGCAGGTGTACCGGCGTCGTTCGGCGCCGGCATCGGCACCGACTCTGGCTCCGGAGGCTCCTCCGACGTCTACACCGGAGTCGTCGCCACCGCCGCCGCCGCCGACTCGCTCTCCAGTCGAGCCGGAGGTGTACCACCCGCCAGTCATCCATCGGGATCCTCGGCATATCCATCTCATGGTGACTCGGCGGATGGCGTCTCAGGCAGCGACCCTCTCCGCCACCGAGAGCGAGCCGCGGGTCTCTCCGGTACCCTCCTCTGTCCGCGACGCCCTGGCGGATCCTCACTGGCGTCGTGTGATGGAAGAGGAATACGCGGCTCTCCTTGCCAACCAGACGTGGGACCTCGTACCGCGTCCGTCTGGTTGCAATGTGGTCACCGGCAAGTGGATCTGGACGCATAAGCGTCGGGCTGACGGCACACTGGAGCGCTACAAGGCTCGATGGGTTCTCCGGGGTTTCACACAGCGGCCTGGTGTGGACTATGATGAGACCTTCAGTCCAGTGGTGAAGCCCGCTACGGTGCGCACGGTCCTCTCGCTTGCGCTCTCTTGCTCCTGGCCTGTGCACCAGCTGGATGTGAAGAATGCCTTTCTTCACGGCACTCTGACAGAGACAGTGTACTGCTCTCAGCCAGCAGGCTTTGTGGACTCGAGTCGTCCGGATATGATCTGCCGGCTCAACAAGTCCCTCTATGGTCTGAAGCAGGCTCCTCGGGCTTGGTACTCTTGGTTCGCCACGTTTTTGCTAACTTTGGGATTCACCGAGGCCAAGGCTGACACTTCTCTATTCATCTACCGCCGTGGAGATGAGACTGCCTATCTGCTGCTCTATGTTGATGTATTATGCTCACAGCCTCCAGTCAGCAGTTGCTTGAGCGCGTCATCTCCTATCTGCAGCAGGAGTTTGCTATGAAGGATCTTGGTCAGCTCCACCACTTCTTGGGCGTTACTGTTGAGACTCGCCCGTCTGGCCTGTTCCTTCACCAGCGACAGTATGCACTCGACATTCTGGAGCGGGCTGGAATGACTAATTGCAAGCCATGCTCCACTCCTGTTGATACTCAGGCGAAGCTGTCTGCTGATCTGGGTGATCCCGTGGCTGATCCTACTGCCTATCGGAGCCTTGCCGGTGCCTTGCAGTACCTGACCTTCACCCGGCTGGATCTCACCTATGCCGTTCAGCAGGTCTGTCTTCACATGCATGATCCCCGGGAGTCTCACCTAGCTGCACCGAAGCGTCTCCTCCGCTACGTCCGTGGCACTGTTGGCTTCGGCTTGGTTATTCACCGCTCTCCCACCTCTGAGCTGGTGGTCTACACCGACGCTGACTGGGCTGGCTGTCCGGACACTCGCCGCTCCACTTCCGGCTACGCCGTCTTCCTGGGCGGCAATCTTGTCTCCTGGTCGTCCAAACGGCAGCCGGTTGTCTCCCGCTCCAGTGCTGAGGCGGAGTACCGGGCTGTCGCTAACGGCGTGGCGGAGGCGTCTTGGCTCCGACAGCTCTTGGCGGAGCTCCACAGCCCGCTCGCCAAGAGCACGCTCGTCTACTGCGACAACGTCAGCGCAGTGTACCTCTCCACCAACCCCGTCCAACATCAGCGGGCGAAGCATGTGGAGATCGACCTACACTTCATGCGCGACAGAGTCACCATCGGCGATGTTCGGGTACTCCATGTCCCGACTACCTCCCAGTTTGCTGACATCTTCACCAAGGGACTGCCCTCCTCGACCTTCTCGGAGTTTCGCTCCAGCCTCAACGTAGCCGGCGGCTAGTTGTGGCTGCGGGGGGGGGGGGGGGGGGGTATTTGCCCTTTGTACTCTCTTCTTGTCCAGTCTTGAACACCGCTGCGCCGGTAGTTCAGACTGCGGGGGGTGTTGGCTTTCTTGTTGTCCAGTCTTGAACACCGCTGCGCCGGTTGTTCAGACTGTGGGGGGTATTGGTGTATATGTGAGCCCATGTATAGAGGCCCATTTAGATGCCCATGTATGAGATCTATATATCCCACCCTTCTAGGGTTTGGAGGAATACACTGAGTCATTTCCTCTAGCACATAGACAAATTATCAACTTGACATGGATAATACTTTCTTGAAGCGTCTATGATAATTTTCTCTTCCACTCTTTGAGTTATTGTGATGTTGTTGGTAGTGCCCTGCCAGGTTTTAGGACGAATTGATACTCTCAGGAAGAGGATTACTTCTGTTGGAAAGCAACATGCTTCTGTGTGTGCTAAGGTTAGAATATATGCCAATTGATTAATATTTTAATTTACAATTCCGACTGGTGGGATTAGCACTGGCTTACTTGGAGATAGGGCACACAGAAAAATTTGACTCCCCAAATTCAAGAGTCATCCATGTCATCTTTTTTATGTGCATACATGTTCCGGAGTTATCTTAGTTATGAAACCATCTCACTGGGCACCATACATTCAGTCCAATGAATAATTAGGATTTCACTTTAGAAAGTTTCAAAAGCATCATTTGAATTTTCACAATGATAACAATTTGTTCTTACTTATGCCTAATGAAATCATAAGGTCTTGAAAATTACTCTCAATGTCACTGTTACATTCTAGTAAAACATTACAGGGAAAATATGGGATGCTGTTCTGTCTAAAATCTGATTTGTACATCTCTATGTTTTGACATTCTAGCCATAGCTCCCAGGGTTGGAATTTTGAGTACAAGTTGTTTCGTTTCTCATAAAATAGTATGGAATCTTATTCCTGATTTATATATTTGACTTTGACAGTCAACAACAAAACGTGAAGCAGAGGAGCGCCTCACTGAGGTTTGTTTTCAAGTCTTTACTTGTATAAATGGCTGCTGTTCTTGATCCTTTGTCAGCATCTTATGGATCATTAATAAAATTTTCTGGAAGTGAATCTCTGGTTGTATTGCTAATATACTTTTGTAGCTCTGTCTACTTTTGCAGGGCAGAAAGAGACTTGAAGAAGCTTTCCAACATGGAAAGCATGCCATTGATGATTTAGTAAACGTAGCAAAGGTATTAACTGCAACTGCAGCTGTCTTTCTTTTAAGTTGGAGAAGAATGATTTCGGTTTCTCATGGTTCATTTTTGCTGCCTTTTGATTTATGACTAGATTATGCACATCAGACTAATCTTTGAGTTACTGCAGGCTTTGCGTTCTATGCCTGTTGTTGATCTACATATACCGACACTATGTCTAGTTGGATCACCTAATGTGGGGAAGTCATCATTAGTTCGCATATTATCATCTGGAAAACCTGAGGTAATGCTCCGATCAGTTGTCTTTTATGTTGGTAGATGGTAGACACCGTTTCGCAAGCAATTGTCTATTGCTAATGTGTAATTAATCATAAATAATTGTGGTCCGCTTGTTCAACTTGTTTGCTGTAATCAAGTTACTACTTATATTGAACAGAAGTTTCCAATGTTCATGCTTTATCTATTAGGTTTGTGTACTAAAGAATCTCTTTCTGGAATTAATATCTTTGGGGGAGGCTTTGCTTCTCTCTATCATCAACCTAAGATACATTCTAGGAAATATGTGCGACTCTTGGTTCTGATTCTTGAGTTTGTTCTATGTTACCATTCAAGCATTGATATCATAGTAGTCTTCTCTGTACTGTACAGTTAGCTCATTACTGAATTCCCTTCCATTTCTCATTTTACTCACATTCTGCAGGTCTGCAGCTACCCATTCACGACAAGAGGGATTCTAATGGGCCACATTGTGTCCAATCATGAGCGTTTTCAGGTTCAAGCATTTGTCTTTCTGCCTACTCTACTCTGCACATTGAGCCATTAGATTTCACACCAATTTTGCTCCTTCTTCTTTTTGACACTTAACAAAGGCATCCTTTTGCAGGTTACAGACACTCCAGGACTACTTATGAGGCATGATGGTGAGTTAAGACTGGTTCTTAAATTAGTCACTTCAGAGGTTGTGTACCTTTCATGTGTAAATGTGTGGCACTCTTTTTGTGTCCAGAGGATTTCCCCCCCCCCCCTTGTACTTGGATAATAAACAAACAATACTGTAGCAGATATGGTTTCTAATGCAACTAATATTTGATTAGCATTTACTTAGAATATAGGCCATCTCTCTTTGAGGTTTAGTTTATTCATGATATAGGCACATACTTTTGCACACCAAAAGCTCTGATCCGTTATTGTTTTTGGGGTTGACAGATGACAGAAATAACATAGAGAGATTGACACTTGCTGTCCTTTCTTATCTACCGATTGCTGTCCTGTATGTTCACGATCTATCTGAAGACTGCGGAACCTCAGTTGCTGATCAGGTACATGTTTGCTTTTCTTTTTCAAAGCTTTTGGTGTCATCTGTCCCCATTTGATCAGATACAATCATGCAAGCTTGCCCAGATCAAACAGAAGAAAACCCTTGGCCTGACATGTGAAATCACAAGATTTGCTTTCCTGCTCTTCATAGGGGTTGTAATAAACGTAGTGTTCTTTTGCAGTACATCACATACAAGCATATAAAGGAAAGGTTTGGTGATCGCCTATGGATCGATGTTATCTCCAAATGTGATCTTTTGGGCAAGAAAGCGCCCATAAGCCTTGAGGACGCTGATGAAGAAGTGGCACAGTACAGAAGATTTGGTCCAGAAGGCGCCCTCCGAGTATCTGTGCAGAGTGAAATCGGCGTCAAAGAGGTTTGTTATTCTAGTGCCAGCCTCATACTGAGTCATCTATAAGTTCAATATACACCTGTCTGTCTATCCTATTAGCGTCAGATTAATTGCCAGGGTCTGTGTAGACTAACATGCTTTGCTATCTCTCCAGCTAAAAGAAAGAGTGCATCAGCTACTGACCTCCCAAATGGCTCGGATCAAAGCTGACAAGGCGGAGCATGAAACACAGGAAGCTGGCACTAGTGTTCCCTGAAGTTGGAGAATGGATACTTTCACATTCATGTTCGATGTTTATGTAAATTGTCCACTCATAACAGATTTCAACATGTTCTGCAATTTTGGGCTTTTTCGAAAGGGAGGTCATGCGTGTCAGTATGCATGTCTCTGTTTATCTGTCCATTATTTCATATTTTCACTTCTGCCAATCGTTGCCCGAAACCGCCTGCCAAGCGTTGAATCTAACGCAGCTCGCTACTGAAAATACGCAGGTACTGGTTTCTTAATTTATTTACCCGTGCATCCAGTATTATAAGAGCATGTGCTGAACTGTACTGTAAAATGCAGGTGCATAATTAGGCATGTGTTGTTAGAAGAGTGACAGTGTTGTCACGTCAATAAGCATATGTACAAAAGTCAATCTCAATGCAAATGGGTCCTTAAATAGGATTAACGGACTTGTTAGCATACTTCAATAACTTGGGCACCAAACCACAGATCAAGTGTGTTCCTAAAACGCATGCTTGTAATCTAATACTGTTCCGAAAGGCTCATCCGAGACGGCAATTGAGTGAACCAACCTGCAGGTGGTGATCTCGGTTAGTAATGCCACAGTGCAACATAGTATTGCACCAAAACAAACAAACAGAAAGAAGTGCTGTTTGAACAAGTTTACAGTAAGGCGTTGATTTTGTCTCTAGCTCTGAAGTACAAGCTTAAACATAAGTTGCAGGCAAATTTTTTTTTTGATAAAGGCATTAATTTACAAATGACATAACAGAGGTGATCCATTGATGAGATAGACTTGCAGATCAGTATTACACGCTCACTCGTATGTAGATGGGCTGCGAGCTGCGTACCTGCATAGGCAGATATTAAAGGATTGATGAACTGACTCTAGAGCACACGGCTAGCTTGCGTTCTCATTCAGCTCCAGTGCTACGTCGATTTTTGGACTGCAAATCGCTAGCGTGGCTAACGTTCGACGGCCGCAGTGTCATATTCGGTTTGGTGGGACCTACGCTCCAATAAAAAAAATAGAAACTGTTGGCTCCATCAGCTATTCCTTTGGACGCGGCACCCTCGGCATGTGCGCAAGCAAGTATGGGCGGAGGGCATGAATTCACTTTGACCTTTCCCTCGCGTCGAACCGTGTTCGGAGGTCGATTTCTACCTCCGACAACGAGCAGTCGACTCCCACGGCGTGTAATGTTCGGTTTTCATATGCTATTGTTCGATTCCAGACTACACTAGTGGTGGCCTAAGGTTTCTTGGCTTTCTTCTTCACACTCTTCCCCCTCTTCATAGTTGGATTCATACCGCTAATAAGGCAAAAAGAAAGAAAGAAAGAAAGGGAACAGGAATTAAGTAATGGGTTGGAATTAGAAGATTTAGGGGGTGTTTAGAAACAGGGACTTCAAAAAAGTCCCAGAGACTTTTTAGTATTTAGAAGTATTAAATAAATATTAATTATAAAACTAACTGCAGAACCTTGGGGCTAAACTGCGAGACGAATCTAATGAGGTATCTTAATCTATGATTAGCGAATGATTACTGTAGCATCACTGTAGCAAATTATGAATTAATTAGGCTCATTAGATTCGTCTCGCGAAAAAGCACTCAGCTGTCAAAAAACATTTATAAACATATTTTATTTAATAATATAAAATAGTAAGATTCATTTTGATGTGATAGGGACTTTTGAAAAAAAGTCCTGGAGCCAAACAGGCCCTTAAGGAATGTACACACTAGCCACTAGGTGAGCAGTCCGGAGTACTGGTGGTGTCAGAGTCAGCTTGCAACTCAGCGATGAGCTAGTTTCTGTACCTCTTGCGAATTGGAGTCGGAGTCAGAGTCAATACAAGCATCTTCCCAAGTCCCTATCTAATTAATAAGATGAAGAGTGCGACTGTTGGGTGGTTGTCTACCTCAGTGCTGCCTTTGCTTCCTCCAGTTGTGTGCTACAGTCTCCCCACCACTGCATTTTAACCGTGACTTATTCGAGGCAAGTGAGGTTTCTCAAGCTACCAAAGTCAAAGCTGTTGTCGGACTCGGACACCGTCACCACCAGCATAATAGATTGCAGGCTCGGCATAGCTCGGCATAGCATAACAGAGTTTTGTTGTCACTGCCAATTTCAGTGACCATAGATGATCTCAAGAACTCCTGGACTTGCTGGGTCGGTATGGATTACAACTCTGCCAAGCCCGATCTCTATCTTTCCTGATTATTAAGAGTCCGCCTTCGTATTTGGCTTCCAGGAATCCGTGATCACAAGATCCCGATTGGATTGGATCTGCAGCAAGCCCGAGTCCTCGTCCCAACGGGAATCGGAGTTGGTTGGAGGAATCATCAACATCAATAGAATGAGCTGAATTCTTGGAGAGCAAGCGGCCCAACGAGGCCACGCGGATCCGATCCGATCCAAGCAGCCTTCTCTGTTCCTCGCCAATTCAGCGTTCGTCGACCGCGCCGACCATGCCGCCGCCACGGAGAGGAGCGCGCCGTCGGACCGCCGCCGCCGCCGCCGCCGCCAAGTCCCCGCGCGCCAGCCGCCGGCTCTCCGTGCGGCGCGGCGAGCCGTTCAAGCGGGAGAGCCGAGGCGGCGGGGGCGCCGCCGCGGCGGGGGACGACGACGGGCTGCCGCTCGACGACGAGTCCCTCCTCCTCGTCTTCTCGGCGCTCGCGGCCACGGTCGCCGACCTCGTCCGCTGCGCGGCCACGTGCCGGCGCTGGCGCCGCCTCGTCTCCGCCGACGCCGCCTTCATCTGCCGCCGCGCGCCGCCGCGGCTCGCGGACCCCTTCGTCCGGAGCCTCGTGCTCGGCTTCCTCCACTGGCGCACCGACGCCGCCGCCGCCGCGCCGCCGCGGTTCGTGCCCCTGTCCCCCGCCGGCGCGCGCCTCCAGCCCTCGCTCTCCGCGCTCGCGGGCGGCGCCTCCCGCGTCGTGGCGTCCCGGAACGGCCGCCTCGTCCTCGACCTCCGCCGCCGCGCGAGCGCGAGGGCTACCCACGCCGTCAGGCTCGGCGTCTGCAACCCGGTGACCGCCGGCGGCCGCGGCGGCGTCGACGTGCTCCCGCCCCTGCGCGGCAGGGACGGCCCCACCGGGCCCTACGCGTGCACGGTGGTCACCGCGGCCGACGAGCACGGCGGCGGCGAGGACCGGCGCGCCTCGCACTCGCAGCACGATTCCTACCGCGTGCTCCTCCTCTACAACCGCCGCAGCTTCACGGCGCTCCGGTGCTACTCCTCCGACGCGGGCAGCTGGGGGCCGGAAGCCGCGGTGACCGGCGCCAGGATCGGCAGGAGCCAGCTCGCCGTCGGACCGCACGCCGCCGTCGTGCGCCACGGGGTCGTGTTCTGGCCTCGCCTCGCCATTGCTCTGCGGCTAGACTCTCTACAGCAGCAGCCGCCAGCGGTGCCCGCGGCGAGGAGCAAAGGCAAGACGCCGCCGCCACGGCACGCCGTGGCCGGCTTCTCCCCCGCTGCGCGGCACCGCCCCTCGAGCCAGGCGGCGGAGCGGTTGCTGGGAGTGACGCCGGACGGGCGGATGCTCCGGGTGGAAGCCGACACCGAGACGATCCGTGCCTACTGCGGCGGCGACGGCGACGGCGACGGAGGAGACATCCGCGGCGCCAGCGCCAGCTTGACGGGCGAAAAGCTGGAGTGGAAGTGGACGATGAAGCAGGCGCTGATGAAGGTGCACACGGTGAGGCTGCGGTGGCTCTGCGAGAAGAGCGGCCTCGTCGTCTTCACGGCCAGGAATGGCGGTGACCTGGACACGCACGTCTACACGGTGGACGTGGAGACGAAGCAGTTCAGGAGGGTGGCGACTTGCAGCGGCGAGCCGGCGTCGTTGGGGGAGATGTGCGGGTACGAGATGGACCGAGTCACGCTCCTGGCCTCGCTCGGCCGGTGAAGGAAGGCCTTCGACATTCCAAGCTCACAATGCGTGTTTCGAAAGTTGAAATTAAGTTTCTTGGCCAAACTTCTTTTGAACGTTGTTGGATAATGTAGATTCTTTTAAAAGGAAGAAAGATCTCCAAAGAAGGATTGCATTGGAGTAGGGATATCAGACCATCCAAGAGCTTCTTTCAAACAAGATCAAGTAAACCAGGCCATCACACAGCCAAAAAGAACATGATCCACATCTTCTCCCACACACACCACACAGATAACACCTATGATCTCCTTTCCATTTTTTCCTCTTCAAAGCCAAAACAGTCCGCAATTTCCCTTGCATGGCCAACCACATGAACTGGACAATGCAGATTTGCAAGAGCCAACCCGCATTACATGGAGTACTTCCATTTTAAATTCCGTAAAAAATAAAAATCATTTACATTTGATCCGTTTCTAAGCCGGCGCACACTTCCGACATGCCATTTTGATCCCTGCACTAGGGATTTTTTTTTATCCCTAGTGTTTTTTTAACAATGTCTAACCGGCATTCTTGATCCACTGCACTAGGGACAGACGATCGATCAAGAATCATATCACCCACACTTGCTTTTGAGCAGTAAAAAACATATTGCAGTTCCTTTCTTTATAGAGGTCATCATTCCTCTATCCTGATCCCTAAAGCATTTGGATAATAAGGAATGACCTTATTTGCAAGAGAAAAGTCTGGCCTACTGAAAGCGATCGGGTTCTCTGGCCTAAGAGGGGGAGATGGTGAATTAGGCACTCTAAAAATCTTAACATATGGCTCCAACTAGTTTGCACAAAACTTAAACTAGATCAAGCTATCTAGATGTGCAACTACTGTTCACCTTAGTGTGAAACTCTCATCCCAAAAGAGTTTTGCAACCTATGGTCAATCCTAGCAAGATACTACACTAAGAAAGTAAAGGCACACAAGTTGCAATATGAAATGCGGAAGCTTAAATAGAGGGATGAGAGGAAGCGAACTCTCCACACGAGGATTTATCTCGTGGTTCGGATTGCCACAAAGGCGCCCCTACGTCCACGTTGTTGAAGCACTCACGAAGAGGATCGCTTACCGGCAATCAAGTCTCTTCCGTGAACACAATCACGGTCACCTTGATCCCGATCTTCACTAAGGGAGATTGCCCACGAAGGAGGGGTCTCCGTCCCCCGCACAATGTCGTCGACGCCGCTCCACACCAAACAGGAGGGTCGTTGACTTGCCGGCGAGCCACCAAAGCTCCAAGGATGGCCGGCGCATCAAGATACAAGGATGGTTCACTCTAGAACCACAACACAATGATCTAAACCTTGCCTGATCACTCACTCAAGAGCTAACCTAGCACTAACACTCACAAAGCTTGTGCTAAGAACTAAAGATTTGATCTTTATGCTCTTGGATGGCTTGGAGGTGTTCTTGGGTATGTATGTGATGTCTTGGGGCTCCAGCAATCTTCAAATGGCCGGGGTGAGGCATATATATAGACCACCAAGTTTTGTAGCCGTTGCTCCAACGGTCAGCAGAAAACAGCATACCATCGGATGAAACCGATGCCTCTGCCTGGGGTGGCGTCGGTTCATCCGGTCACTCTCAGACCCGAAGTAGCCGTTGAGCTTCTGACGCACTGTCTGCGACACCACCGGTTTAACCGATGACTGTGCGTCGGTTAAACCGGTCACTCACAGTACTCAACTAGCCGTTAGCCTCTTTCTCTCCTGCTGACGTCATTACACCGGTGCTATGCTCCGATGCATCACCGGTTCAACCGGTGCTGAAGACTTGGCTCCTGCGCGCTTGACATCATCTCTGGAACATAGTGCATTGAATGCACCGATGCCTCTCATGACACTGTCGGTTCATCCGGTGCTTCACTTCTTTTTTCACTTGATCTCTAGAGGCGCACAGACTTGTGCCAATGCCAGGGCGTCGGATCTTCCGACAACCATCGGATGCACCGATGCTATGGGCATCGGTTCTTCCGGTGCTACTGATTTCAGTAGAACTCGTCCAATTCAGCGTTTCTTTGAGTTCTTTCTTCGTGTTTTGCTTCATATGGCCTTTTTACTTCATCCCTGGGATCTAGAAATGTTCACTTAACAAAACCATTAGTCCCATTGATTGTGTTGTCATACGATCACCAAAATCACTCGAAATGGTATAAATGGTGCCATGTTCGTTACACCTACCCCCATCAAACTATCACAAAAGTCTTGATTTTTAAAATTTAACTACCAAACTAGATAACAAGACTCCACCTGTTGAAACCAGACAAATTTGACCCTTATTTAGATGGTTTTGAAAGTGGTTTTTCATTTTGTGGGAGTTAAAAATATTTTAATTTAAACTAAAAATTCATATGTAATTTATTTTAATAAGAAAAATGAAATGAGTATCAAACGTTTTCTACAAATGTAACCAATCTATTGGCATAATACTTGCTAGTTATTGAGATCAAATTTTATTATGTTCATAATATTTGGTTGTTTGTAGTTACACTTATTATTTTCGAATAACTAATATTCAAATAGAGCAGTAAAAGATGGATTACATTTTTAGAAAATTTTGCTACTAGTTTCATATTTATGGATTTAAAATGAATTAGTTTTATTTTTTAGATTTGATTACAATTCTTCAAAAAAATTTGAAAAAAATACAAAATTACCTTCGAAATCACGTTTTTTTAAGCTCGACCAACGAGAAAAAAGTATATAAGGGCCAAATTTACCCAATTTTAATAGTTGGATGATCTCTGTTATCCGGTTTGTAGTTGAAGGTTAAAAATGTGTTAGCTTGAGGGTGTAAATCGGATTTTTCCTATTTTTCAATAGAATTTAACCATCCATCCAGAATATGGAAGCTTCTTTTATTCATGAGTTTGTTATGGTTATGCATAGGGCAAAGCAGAAGTACTTCCTAGGCATCAAAGTTTGGCCAGATAGTGTCTTAGTTTGTCTTCTTTTTGCTCTTTCTTGTAACTTAAACGCTTCAGTTTGCTTTTTTAAATATAACTAGTAGGGGAGCTCTCCCCTCCTGTTCCATAAAAAAATTATTTTAGAGGTAACAAGGACTACTAAAATGTGGATACATATTGGAAGATAAGAGAATTGTTAGTCTGATAAACTGAGTTCTAATTCCCTAAATGCATACTGGAAATTTATTGAGAATTGAAACAAATTTGTTCAGAGCAACCGTTTTATCTATTCGCTCTTACGATTTCCAGATATAGATAATTGGATGAATCAATATCTACGCATTTGGGTGCATTCAGTTCATGACCATTTCTTTCTCTATGCTTATTTTGTCAAAACTTAATAGTATTAACTATGTGTTTGCTAAAATTATGTTTGGCGTAAAATTTTGGTAAGAACCTTTACATTCTCCCTTTGTCAAAACCTGCCCAACTCATAGATATAAAATTGGCAATGCCAAAGTTTGACTAGGCAAAGTTAGTTGGTTTTGTAAGCAAAATTGAAAAAAAATTCCTATTTTCTTTCTAAATTTGTTTATTTTCCGTATAAATGGACTTATAATTTGCTAATTAATAGTAACAATTTTAACCATTAGATTTCAAATCTAACGGTCAAGATCGACTCCATCTCTGTTATAAACCCTACCCCGTCCACCACTCTCTCGCATTCGGTCTCTTTCCACTCCTACCCCCCTCCGCCGCCCCCGCCCCCGCACACTAGTTCACCTACTCCTGTGCAAGATGGATCTCGCGAGCTGTGACATCCCGAAAAATTTACCAAATAAATCGCACGCTAAAAATAATTTTCAAAATTCTTTTCGTCGTTGAGTTCGATCCTTCCTATCCAAGCCCCTAATTCCCCGGAACTCTTTCCTGACCCGACACCCGAATCCGACCGCTGTCCCGTCTTCCTTTTTCTCTTCGCCGCGTGCGTCGCGTGGCCGACCGGACCGCTGTAGCCGACCGCGAATCCCGCCGGCGTGCGCTCGCTCTCTCTCTCCTTTTCTTTTTCTTTTTCTTTTTCTTTTTTCCTTTTTCCATTTTCTTGTCCTCCTTCCCCTCTCTTTCTTCTCTCTCTCCTTTCTCCCCCGCATGCTGCAGAGCAGCTCGCCGCCGCATCGACCTTGCTCCTCGCCCGCTCCTGCGCGCGCGCACCGCTCCCGGCCTGCACACGCGCACGCGCACCCCCAGCACGCCGAGCCCCTCGCCGCCTCGACGCGTGGCCGCGCCGCCTGGCGCGCCGCCCGCCGCGCCGCCTGGCACGACGCCCGCCGCGCCGCTCGCAGCGCGCCGCTGGCCGCCCCGTACGCGCCCCGCCTAGCTGAGCCGCTGTCCTACTCGCCTGCCTCGGCGCCCGGGCTTCCGCGTCCGCCAGCGAGCCGAGCTGTGTGCGAGCCCCGCCTTCGCCGTCGGCCACCCCTGTGCACGCCCACGCGCATCACGCGCGGCACTGTTAGCCGCATCAAGCTGCACAGTGCCGCCTGCGCCGCTCGCCGCCTGCCCAAGACGTCCCGTCATCCTGTGCCCGCCTCGCCACCCGTGCGCCACTCCACGACGGCCGCAAGCGGCCGGAGCGCCATTAATGGCGCCACGCGATGCTCGACGGTCGCCACCACCGCCTCGCATACCCCTCCACCGCCTTACTTCGCTTTAAATAGACTTCCCGCACAGCTCACCTCCCCCACGACCTCCACCGCCGCTCCTAGCTCCCTCCCCAAGCTCCCAGCGCCGCCGCCGCACATAGCTCTGCCCGTCGCCGCCGGCCTCCGTGGACAGCCTCCCCCGCTCCACCCCAGCTCGAGCTAGGTAGGGGAATCGAACCCCCACCTCCTCCTCTCCCTTTTCCCCCTTCCCTTGGCCGCCGCCGAGCCCCCAGGGCCGCCAGCCCCGACTGCCGTACGCCACCTCTCTCCTTCCCCTGTTCTAGTCGCGGGGGAGAGGAAGAAGATAGGCCATTTTGGCCAAAACCCCCTCCCCTTCCCTCTATTCTTTAAAGAACCCTCCCACTCTTTAGCCTTTATTACAAAATAAACCCTCCCTTTTATTATATTTCAAAATAAACCCTTCCACCATATAAACTTAATTCTAAATAAACCCCCACACCTTTTAGTATGCCCCAAATATTTCTAGGAATTACAACTAAGTCCTTTTCTATTCCAGACAATTTACAAATGAGCCCCTGGATCCTTATTTAACCCTAAATCCCTCTCCAACCTATCATTTCTTGCGCCAAACGATCTCCGATCGACCCGAAACTTTACCACGCCATTCCTAACATAGTTTTGGCCATGCCATTAGGAAATCGTCCAAAAATATTACTTCTATATCCATATCTTAATTGTTTCCGATTCGAGCTCAATGATAAAGCTTTTATTTCTTTTTCTTGATTGTGTGTTTGTTTGTATGCGTTGTAGATCACGGTGTGAACGAGGGAGAGCCCGTTGATGAGCAGTACTACGAGCAAGCGAACAAGGACCAGTTCCGCGACCCCGAACCCGAAGGACAGTACCTCGATCAGAACTTCCCGGAAGGCTTTGAAGACGACAAGTTCAATCCCGCCCTTTGATGCATGTTTTGTCCTAGTTTTTATAAACACAACCTATTGGCCTGTTTTATAAGATTGCATATGTTTTGCCTGCTGAAAATATGGTTGGATAGCCACCCCTTGATTTGTTATAACCATTCCTTGACCACCTAGATTAATGTCTGAATGTGATTTGTTTGGACGTTAATCGCTGCTAGAACGCTTAGGATCTTAAACACAATACAACTTGTTTTATAAAAGAAAAATGTGTGAGTGTGTGGGAAGGAAAAAATGTGGAATTTTTGAAAGATAAGTCTAGACGGGATGGATGGCATTTCTGTGTGAATTGCCAAACGGTGTGCTCGTGCCTGTGTGGTAGAGCAAGAAAAGAAGATATCCATCTTGTCACCACTAAGGACCGAGTTGGTGTGTCATCTCACCTAACTCCACTATCGTGCAAACCACTCGACCGTTGTATGGGCAACGGCTTAGCATAAACCCCAATAGTTAGTCTGATAGCCATCAGGAGAGCTGAGAGCAACGGGTGATCAAGGAGAAGGGATTAGCTCTGTGTGACTTATGCCCTGGTTAAAACCTCTGTGATAGGTCAATGACCCCTTGGTGGATCCCGTGATGGCTAGTCAGGTCTAGCTAAGGTGGGTAATGGCTTTGTTGGGATCTGCACCGACACTACGGTGATCGAGCTGTGGTACCCCGCTTGTGGGTAAAGTTGCACACCTCTGCAGAGTTAAGAATCTATTCGAATAGCCGTACCCACGGTACTGGGCGAGTTATGGTGTGGTCACATAACTAGTGTTTCTTCTGGGATTGGATGGGTTGGCGTGAGTTGTTTTGGAAAAGTGTCCGGCAGTTGTGCCATGTGCTATGGCGGATGAGGAATCCGGTAGCAACTTAAAACTTGGATCCTGTGTTACTCGAAAAACTTGCTTTGAAAATCCTTTCTTTCAAATGAACCCTTGCATAAAAATCAGCTTTCCGTAAATTAAACCCTACCCTTATCCTTGATTTACCCTGTGCATTATATTTTGTTTATACCCCCTCCGTGGGTGTGGTTGGACTTGCTGAGTACGTTTGTACTCACCCCATTCTTAATTTTTACAGAGAAAGATCCAGACTTCGTTCCTGAAGACATTGAGTAGAGGTCCCATCCTGCACCCAACCTTGCCTGTGGATAGGGTCACCCGCAGGAAGTTCTGTATGGCGCAAGACTCTGATGATCCCCTCTTCGTAGTTAATATCGTTGTGTGGGTGTTAGTTGTTATCCTCGCGATAGTGGCACTCTACTGCCCACTTCCGCGTAGAGTTGTACGGTGATATACCATCTGATTTAATAAAAGTGTTATCAGCCTCCTGTGACTGATATTGTATCACTTTTAAGTCTTCTCTTATGAGGGGACGCTTCACGAGCCCCTCCCCGACTTGCTCCTCTCGTCCTCATCTCGTCTGAGGTCTCCTACCGGGCTTGCTGAAGTAGACTCCTACTCGTATTACCTTCTTCAACTCCGGTTAGCTCCCCCGCTCCACCCTGCTCCACCGTCTTTGGTAGCTACAAAAAATAGATCCACTACCGGTGGACACCGCCAGCTAACTAGCATCGTTTATAGTCCCGCCCCGATCCAGCCCACCAGATCGGAATAGGTATGTCTCTGCCTCATACCCGAAATCTTCAATTCCAAACTCTAGATCCCCTATCCCCTAATCCAAATTTCTTTTGGATCTTGTTGACTAATGTGCATTTTCAAGATGCAACCCATCTTACATAGAGTGATTACCTTTTTTATTGTGTAGCAAATAAAAATCGTCTACTTTTGAATGATTGATTCCTCTTTCTAATAAGCTTGTGCGCAGCTCCGACTTGCCATTTTGATAGTAACACAATATGACTGAAGCCTGAAGGAAGCAGCAACGCTCTCCCCTTGTTGTTTTCCAGGTTTGCCTCTTATATAAACAATTTTGTTCATGTATCTGTTTACATTCGAAGATCAAATATCGGGGTTTGAAGATCTATGTTTTGGGTACAGATTTCATCGATTGTTTGTGCAAATCCAATGCTCTGATACCAGGTTTAATTTTCTTTCACGTGATCAAGTTGAAACCTTGTGTTTGATTCTGTGTCTGTTTGTATCTAATGTAGGATATTGGACAAAGACAGATGACGCCCGCGATGCCGCAGCCCAAGCGAGCCCGCTGGGCACATCGGCCACGCTCCTCCATCACCGCGGCTGTGGATCACCAACCATTCCCCGGCGGCTTGTTGTCCGGCAGGCGAAACCCCTCCGTGCCACGCCGGGCTGAGGACGATGGCATGTTGCTTGCCGACGAGATCCTCCTTTTCATCTTCGCCACCTTCCTCGACATCGCCGACCTCATCCGCTGCGCCGCCACCTGCAGGCGCTGGCGCCACCTAGTGTCCGGCGAGGCCGCCTTCATCTGCCACGGCTTGCGTCTGCAACCCCATGACCGGTGCATCACACGTCCTGCCGCCCTTGACCGGCAAGGAAGGCGTCAGGCACTTCGCGTGCACGGTGGTCACAGCCGATGACTACCAGTACTGTCACAGCCCAAAGAAAAAAAAAGAAGAAAAAAAATTAGCTCACCCGGGCCCACCCGTCAGCCTCCTCTTCTCCTTGTCCCTGCTCTGCTCGGCGCGCCCACACGCGTCGCCACCGCCGCCAGCCATCCTCGTGTGCCATGCCGTCCCCTCACTCCTCTCCTCGCCCTTAAGGTCCGACCGGCCCCTTTCCCCTCAAACCCCAGCTTCATTTGCCCCAAATCTCCATTGCCGTCGTCACCCCCGTGCTCCGTCGCTGCCGCGGTTCGTCGCCCCCGGTGAGTCCCTCGCCGATTCCTCACGGGGGAAGCTTCCCCTCCCTCTGCTCCTTGGATTCCACCCCTAACCCGATCTCCTCCCTCACCGCACAGGGCCGCCGCCGCTTCCCTCCGCCCGCCGCCACCCAACGCCGCCGCGCCGCTCGTCCGTCGCCGATCCCCGTCTGCACCGTCGCTGGTGAGGCTCGCCGCCACCGCCTCTATCCCGTGCGCGCCTCCCCTGCCCCACTGTGCCCGGCTTGCCTTGACTTGGCCCGGGGGCGCCTGCCCAGTGGGGCCCGCCTGTCGGCGCCTGGGCCGACTCGGCTGGGTGCACCTAGCATTTTCAAGCATGTTTATTTTAGCAGTGAATTTACAAAATGCGCAGAAATTCGTGTATAGCTCCGAAAAATATGAAACTTATTTTGTTGGATTCGTATCGCTCATATCTAATTAGGAAAAATGTTATTTTGCATGTTACCTTGATGTAGATTTATCTATAGTTTTATCTTGCAAAAGTGAGTTTAATGCTTATATATTTGTATATTGCTCTAAAAATTCCAAACTAAATTTTGTTAGACTCCTTCTGAAATATAGTTTCCAATGGTGCAACTTTCTCATATGTTTCCTTGATGTTTGTTAAAGTTTTAGCATGTTTTCTTATGCTTTGTCTGAAAATGGTTTAATGTAGAACTTTTTGCTGGGAAGTGATAAAAGGGTGAATCCAGTTTTGTTACCTTTGTACTCTTGCCCAGTATCTATGATAATTTTCTTAGATTTGTTTAGTTATGTTTTCATACCTTTTCTAATTTATCTTGTTTCAAAAAATAAATATATGTATGATTAATTATAGGAAAATGATTTTGCTGCAAAACCAATTTTCATGAGTTCCTTGTGATGTCCTCTACATGCTCAATTTAATTGGTGATTTATGCTTGCAGTGTAAATTCATTTCTTAATTCTTGCATCGCATTCATGCATTATAGCGACCGAACCGTCGGAGGTCGAACTCGTGGAGCCCACCGAGTCCATCGAGCCTGAACCCGGAGTCCCGTTTGTGGTCGAGCTAGAAGTTAACCAAGGCAAGCAGCTAAGCATGATTCCTTGCACCTATCTAATTTGATTAGTTTAGACATCTCACTTGGGTACTATGGGTTACATATATATGTATAGTATGTATGTATGTATTGCATTTTAGTACTTACTCTCTTGCATTACCCTTCCTTGAATCGTTATTCATGTCCTTGTCACTTGTTAGTCAGTTAATTACTTAACCTGACTAGATGCTTAGCTCTGCTTAGAATACTTATATCGCTTGCTAGGTAAGAATGTCTTGGAGTATCACACTTACCGATAATCCTTGATTGCACTGGTTCGTTGGGGTAATGTTGGTTGTTAGTATCGAGATTCGAGCGAAATGGTAGGGCCTAGAGAATGTTGTCACATGGGCATAGTCCGCTTGGATCGTTTAAGGACCGCCCGTGGATGCCATCGACTTTGAGCACCCTTTCGTGCTACCACATATCCAAATAATGGTACGGATGAGCCAATTATCTTCTTTGACTTGATCATTGATGTGCAGTCCTAGATACATGGCCAAGGGCTTTGCAAGGAGGCTTAGGGGTGTCCCCGGTGGACCTTTGTGTAGGAAAGTTTAGAGGTGTCCCCGGCGGACCTTAGTTACTCCACGCGTAAGCTAGGTGTGAAGTTCAATGATCGAGCATCATTGGGAACGGTTGACGCGTGTATACCCTTATCCAACTCTGGCCGGTTGGGTGAGTCGCATGGTCCTCGCGTCGTGTGGGTAAAGTAGTACACCCTTGCAAGGTTTGAATCAATTCGAATTGCCGTGCTCTCGGATATGAGCAAGCTCTTGGTTCGTCGAATTGCTCGTAGAGAGTTTCAGATATGTTGGAGTGGTTCTTGCCACCTTTATGATCATATTCATATATTATGCTCTTATTCAATTAAAACCTTTGGGGTTTGGGCAAGAATAATTAATTCTGCTAGGGTTAGGGTAGAGAGCTTATGCCTATGCAATAATTACTTAACCCTAAAGTTTTCATTTGAGCATTTGCATAATCTTTGCTTATTTAATCGCGTTAGTCTTGCTTGTACCTTTTGTTCTCAGGTTGCTTTCTAAACCTAGTTGCAGGTGAGTTGGAAGTGGTGTACGGCCACTTCTACCCTGCTGATCCAAATGCGGAGGAGGAGTAGGTCGTTGTGGCTGTAATGATGTCCTTGAGCAAGGCATCGTTATCTTAGTATGTATTTATCATAGTCGAGCTCCGTGAGAGCATGTAAATTCAATAAACTTTAAGTTTCTATTTAATATGGCTTTCTTAAGCCCAATGCTTGTAATGGAATTAGTTTGAACCCTTCTATATCGAACCGGTATTGAACTCTGGTATTGTAAAACTGCTCTTTATGGTTCTGTGCATATGCTGGATCCTGGACATATGTTGGAGCACATACCGAGACTACTGGATTTGATGTTATTTTGGACGGATGACGTGTCGGTTATTCGTGTCTCTAGATGTGGGATAACACGTGGCACGCTCCCCGGCCAGCACGTGTTAACTTTCATCTGGGTGATAATGACCGGCGGTTCGTTTAAAATAGTATCAAATTGGGCGGTTCTCACAACGGGTATCAGAGCCGAGGTTCCATAAAGTGAACCTAAAATTTGCTTAGTGGGTTGAGAGTAAAATAAAAAATTATTACTTCCACTAAGAGTTATTTTTGTTAAAAAATTGAACTTAAGGTAAAATGCTATCTTTCTTCCTTCATCTTAGAGCTACTTCTTCCTTATTGCTTCACTTGTTTAATTAAGATATGCTTAACCCCTCTTGTCTTCATGAGTAGTGGGAGCGTAAGAAAACCCTTACCTGTTGGAAACCTTTTGAGCCTTTTACCGGGGTTGAGAATGTGGGAATCACCCATTGTCCTAAGTGCTAGTAGGAGGGTTGTAGCGCTGCTGGGCAATGCGGTTGTTTCGGGTCGTGAGTGAGTGCTAGAACGTTAAGGCGTGCTCACGATGTGAGCAGACGACATGTTGCATTCATACTTTGCATGCATGCATACTCTCTCTCTTCTGGTCTCCAATTCTGTGCTGAATCAATCGAGTGTGCTGTTGTTAAGATCTTGCCTAGTTGGTTCTTGTTAATCTTAGTGGACCAAATCTGTTTTTCCTCTTAGAATGGCTACTCCTGTGTTGATCGTGTGTTAGATTTTTTATCTACACATCATCTTTCCACCCTTCCTTCAAGTATCCTCTATCTTTCATTCCTGACCGCTAACCATTTTGTTTATTAACAGGATGGTGTTGCGTTCGGGAATTGAGAGGGATGGTGCTAATGGTTCGGGTGGCAATAACAATCGCAACAACGAGGTTCCCCTTCCTGACCCTCCCGTTCACCCAACCCTCGCCGATGTCTTGGCTCGACAAACTGAGCTCATGGCTCACCTAGTCAATCAGATGGGCAATGCCGGCAATCATGGTCCAAGAGTTGAGCCTCAAGTGAACAGGTTCGGGGAATTCTTCCGTACCAACCCTCCCATCTTTCGTGGCTCCAAAGATCCTCTTGATGCGGATCTCTGGCTCAATGTGATTGAAGAGAAGCTTAGTCTTATTGAGTGTGAGCCACATGAGAAGGTTCTTTTTGTTGCTCATCAACTTCATGACGCCCCTGGGGCTTGGTGGCGGAACTTCAAGGCATCTCACCGTGCTGACCACCGCTTCACATGGGAGGAATTCCGCACAGCTTTCCGCTCCTTCCATATTCCCAAAGGTATCATGGACATCAAGAAGAAAGAATTTCTGAATCTCACTCAAGGAAGTCGTGACGTAATGGCCTATGTCAATGCCTTCAACACTCTCTCCCAATATGCACCTGAAGAAGTGGCCATCGATGCCAAGAAGCAGGAACGCCTGTACGATGGGCTTTCTGAAGAATTGCAAGACAAGCTCTCCACCACCAAGTTTGAAGACTTCAATGACTTGGTGAATATCGCCATCAGAGCTAAGCATAAGATGAAGAATCTTGAGGCAAAGTACAAGTGTCCCGCTCCTACCTCGGCAGGCGGTAGCTCCTCACGTCCACGTCTAGGGCCTCCACCTCCTCTTCCACCACGGGCGTCGTGTGCTCAACCTCCACGTCCTATGTGGATTGTGCGCCACCCTCGACCTCCTGAAGGACAAGCACCTAGGCCGGCCAATGCCTATTGGAACAACCCAGGTATTGCCGCAAAGGGTCCGTGCTTCAATTGTGGTGGCATAGGCCACATCTCCAAGAATTGCCCATCTCTGAGGCGTGGCGGTGCCTTCAATGCACCTAATCTCAACAATCCACCTCAAGCACTGCGTCAGGATGTCAAGCCACAACAAGCTCCTAAGCATGGTCGTCTTAACTACACCACCGCTGAAGAAGTTCCGGAGGATGCCAAAGTACTCATGGGTACGCTCCTAATCAATTCTCACCCTGCAATTATTCTTTTCGATTCTGGAGCAACTCTTTCATTCATCAACAAGAAGTTTATGCTGCATAGTAAACTTGAGATGCAAAATCTACAAGTGCCATACCATATAGAATCACCACGTGGGGAAATTATTGCTAGACACTTTGTTAATGAGGTTCCAATTCTCATTGAGGGAGCCACTTTTCGTGCTAATCTTCTTATCCTAGACAAGATGGGGTTAGATGTGATTCTTGGGATGAATTGGTTGGGTAAGCATGATGGAGTTATCAAATGTGGGCCCCGCACCATCAATCTTTTGCACCCCTCTGGGACTAGAGTTCTCCTCTCTCTTTCCAAGATGGAATCTCATCTGTATGCTTTGACAAGTACCAAAGCCACTGCGTTGGAAGGTATTCCCATGGTGTGTGAGTATCCGGATTTCTTTCCAGAAGAATTACCAGGTATGCCTCCTGATCGTGAGGTTGAATTTGTCATAGAGCTCAAGCCCGGAACAGCTTCTATTTCTAAACGGCCTTATCGAATGCCTCCTAATGAACTGAGGGAGTTGAAGGAACAACTCAAGATCTTATTGGACAAAGGTTTCATTCGTCCGAGCTCCTCTCCCTGGGGATGCCCGGCTCTTTTTGTGAACAAGAAAGATGATAGTTTGCGGATGTGTGTTGATTACCGTCCGTTAAACGAAGTCACCATCAAGAACAAATATCCTCTTCCTCGGATTGATATCTTATTCGATCAACTCTCGGAAGCTCGTTGTTTCTCCAAGATTGATTTAAGGTTAGGATATCATCAAATCAAGATTCGGAAAGAAGATATTCCAAAAACGGCATTTTCTACTAGATATGGTCTTTATGAATTCACTGTCATGTCCTTCGGCCTCACCAATGCGCCGGCGTATTTTATGTATCTGATGAATAGCATCTTCATGGAGGAACTTGATGTCTTTGTGATCATCTTTATTAATGATATTCTCATTTATTCCAAGACCCAAGAAGATCATGCTCGTCACAATCATATTGTTCTACAAAAGCTTAGAGACCATCGTCTTTATGCTAAATTTAGCAAATGTGAGTTTTGGCTTGAAGAAGTATCTTTTCTTGGCCATATCCTCTCTAAGGATAGTATTGCTGTAGATCCTAGTAAGGTGCAAGATGTTCTTGATTGGAAGCAACCTCAGAATGTCCATGAGATCCGGAGTTTTCTTGGACTTGCGGGATATTACCGCCAGTTCATAGAGAACTTTTCTAAGATTGCGAAGTCTAAGACCGAGTTACTGAAGAATGTGGTCAAGTTTGAGTGGTCCTCGGCCTATGAAGAAGCCTTTCAAACCCTTAAGGATCGTCTCACTACCGCTCCAGTTCTTGCTCAGCCAAATATTTCCAAGAGCTTTGATGTTTATTGCGATACTTCTTGCATCGGTCTTGGCTATGTTCTTATGCAAGAAGGCCGAGTAGTGGCCTATGCTTCTCATAAACTCAAGCGACATGAAGACAATTATCCTACCCATGATTTAGAGCTTGCGGCTGTTATCCATGCTCTAAAGATATGGTGTCACTATCTACTTGGCAATCATTGCAATATCTATACTGATCACAAGAGCCTCAAGTATATTTTCACTCAATCTGATCTCAACATGAGGCAACGTCGATGGCTTGAGTTAATTAAGGATTATGACATTGAGGTGCACTATCATCCCGGTAAGGCAAATGTCGTCGCTGATGCACTAAGTCGGAAGGCTCAATGCAATTGCTTGACCATAGCTCCTCCTATGCATACTCTTTGTGATGATCTCCGAAAACTTGGAATTGCCATAGTCAAAGAAGGCTATCTTGCTACTCTCACGGTCAAATATGACATTTATGATCAAATTAAGGAAGCCCAAAAGAAAAATAAGGGTATGGCTCGAATTCAAGAATTAATGAAGGACAAAGCCTGATGTTTCTCTACTGATGATCAAGGAGTTCTATTCTTTGGGAAGAGTATTGTGGTGCCTAAAGATCATAACCTCGGGCGAATTATTCTTGATGAAGCCCATAGTTCTCAATTCTCTATCCATCCGGGCAGTACCAAAATGTACCAAGATCTTAAGCAAAGGTTTTGGTGGACTCGCATGAAGCGAGAAATCGCTCGATATGTCACCGAGTGCGATGTTTGCCAAAAGGTTAAAGCCGAGCATCTTTGAAGCGTCCCCTCATAAGAGAAGACTTAAATGTGATACAAAACATCAGTCACAGGAGGCTGATGCCACATTTATTACATCAGATGGTTCAAAACCTTACAAACCTTGGCGGACACTCGATACAGATGATAATAATAATTAACCAGGCTACGACATAACACCAGACCGCGAACCACATAGGGTCTACTACGGGCTCAGAGTACTGCGACAGCGGAGGCATCTCAACAGAGCCGGTTCCACAGGCAAGGTTGGGTGTAGAACGATGACCCTATTCGGCGTCGTCTGGAATGAAGTCCGGGTCTTCTTCTGTAAAAAGTGAGAATGAGGTGAGTACGAACGTACTCAGCAAGTCCAACCACACCCACGGAGGGGTTAAATCAGAATAATATGCATAGGTAAATCAAGGATAAGGTTACGGTTTAATTTGCAGAAAAACAGTACTTTAAGCAGGGGTTGATTTTAAAGAAAGTCCCTTTTAGAAATCAGTTTTTGTAGCAACACGGAGTTCACGTCTTAAAACTGCTACCGGACTCCCCGTCCGTCGTAGCCCACGGCACAACTGCCGGACACAAATCCAAAACAACTCACACCAGCCCATCCCATAGAAACACTAGTTATGTGACCACACCATAACTCGCCCAATACCGTGGGCACGGACTATTCGAATAGATTCTTAACTCTGCAGAGGTGTGCAACTTTACCCACAAGTAGGATACCACAACTCGAACACCGTCGTGTCGGTGTAGATCCCAACATAGCCATTACCCACCATAGCTAAGCCTGACTAGCCATCACGGGATGTACCAAGGGGTCATCGACCGTTCACTCAGGTATAACCGGGCATAAGTCGCTCAGGGCTTATCCCTTTTCCTTAGTCACCCGTTGCTCTCAGCTCTCCTGATGGCTACCACACCAACTAGTGGGATTTATGCTACGCCGTTGCCCATACAACGGTCGAGTGGTTTGCACGATAGTGGAGTTAGGTGAGATGACACACCAACTCGGTCCTTAGACGCGACAAGATGGATATCTCCCTTCTTTGCCCTGCCACACAGGCATAAGCACACCAATCGGCACATCGCACAGAAATGCCGTCCATCTCGCCCATACTCATCTTTCGAAAATCCACGTTTTATCCCTTCCCACACGCACACATTTTCTTTATAAATCAGATAGTATTATGAGTAAAGTCCTAAGCATTCTAATATCGATTAACGTCCAAACAAAATCAGACATTAATCTAGGTGGTCAAGGAATGGTCATCACAAATCAAGGGGTGGCTATCCAACCGTGTTTTCATGCAAGTAAGACATATGCAATTTATAAAACAGGCCATTGGGTTGTGTTCATAAAAACTAGGACAGAAACATGCATCAAAGGATGGGATTGAACTTGCCGTCTTCAAAGCCTTCGGGGAAGTCCTGTCCTTCGGGCTCGGGGTCACGGATTGGGTCCTCGTTCACCTGCTCACAGCTCTGCTCGTCAACGGGTTCTCCTTCGTTCACTCCGTGGTCTACAGCGCACACAAACAAACATTCAATCAAAACAAAGATTTGTCGTCGAGCTCGAAACGGGAACACATGAAATATAGAGCATAGATTGTTATTTTCGAATGGTTTCTGAATGGTATGGCCAAAACTGAGTTAGGAGAGACGGGGTAAAATTTTAGGTTAAACCGGGGTCGTTAGGCACATAAAATGATAGGTCAGGGGAGCGTTTAGGCCCTAAACAGGGGTCTAGGGACCTAGTTGTAATTAGGATTAAGTGGGCAGGGGCTTGGTTTATATTTTAGAAGTTTCTTGGGTTAATTAAAAGGGTCAGGGTTTTATTTGTAATTAGGTTTATAAGGTGGGGGTTTGTTTTGGAAATATAACAAAGGGTAAGGGTTTAATTGCAAAAGGGCTTAAAAGGGCAGGGTCTCTTTACTGATTAAAGGAAAGTTGAGGGGGTTATGGGCAAAAACGCCCTTTCTTCCTCCTCCCTCCACGCTGGAAAATAGGGGAGGGAGGCCGGTGCTCGACGGAGCTCGCGGGCCCGCGGCCTGGGGGCACGGCGGCAGCCCGGAGTAGGGGGAAAAGGGGGCGGGCGCCGTGGGAGGTCGATTCCTCCCGCTGATTCGGAAGATGGTGGCTCGCAGGAGGTGGTTCGACGGCGGCGGGCGGCGACCAACCCTGGCCGGTGTGGCGGTGGCGCCGCAAAGCGTGACGGCGGTTCGGACCCGGGGAAAAAGAAGATGGGGAGCTCGGGAATCCCAGTGCCTACCTTGGCCTGAGCTGCAGCGCTGCGGGAAGGGGGCTCCGCGGTGGCCTGCGCTAGGGGGCGGCGGCAATGGCGGGGGTGGTGCTAGGAGGTCAGAGAGGTGGCTGTGGAGCTCGGGGCTGGGGATGTGGGGCGGAGGAGCGGCGTCGGGGTCTTTTATAGGCGCGAGAGGCGGTGGGATTCGGCGGGACGCGGACAGAGGCCGGCGAGACTTGTGATGCGACTCCTCGGCGGCGTTAATGGCGTGGGGGGGGGCGGCTCAGAGCTGGGCGTCAACGGCGGCAGCGGCGAGGCGGCTACAGGTGACAAGATCATTCGGGCAGGCGCGCGTGGGCAAGGGCCGACCACTGTGTGAGCGTCAACGGCGACGGTGGCGTGCTTGCGCAGCGAATGGTGCGGCGTGCGCGGCGTGCGCGCGCGGGCGTGGCGAGGAGCCGGGCCTGGTAGGAGGGGCGTGCGGAGCTGGGCTGCGTGGGAAGGAGGACCGGCCGGGCCGGGTGTGCTGTGCGGCCGGAGCGGGGTCCAAGGTGGCGTGTCCCGGTGGAGGGCGCGGCCGGGTGGAGCAGGGGGCAGAAGGGGCCGGGCGGCGCTCGGGAGCAGAGAGGGAGGAGGGGGCCGAGCGCGCGGGGTAGGGAGGAAGGAGAGAGGAAGGGAGAGGGAAGGAGAGAGAAAAGAAAGGAAATGAGAAAGAAAATGGGAAAAAGAAAAGAAAAGAAAAAGGAGGGGAGAGAAAAGGGAAAAAGGAGAGAGGGAGAGATTTGCGGTGATCCCGCCGGTGGCGACAGCGACGCCGGTCGGGCACACGCGGCTGTCGCGGCCGCGGGCCGCTGCCAGGCGTGAAGCACGGTGGAGGGGAAAAACAGGGTTCTGGATACGGGTGTCGGGTCTTTGGGGAAATCGGAAGATCTGGCGGAACAGGGAAGTTCCCGAAAAGCTGGGGTTAGGGTTTTAAGGATGGATCGAGCTCAACGACGAGAAACAAATTTTAGCGCATGATTTATTTTGATCAATTTTTTTTGGGATGTTACAGACCTACCCCACTTAAAATGAATCTCGTCCTCGAGATTCGACTGGTTCCTAAACAGGTGGGGAAATTCCTTCTTCAGAGCATCTTCGCGCTCCCATGTAGCTTCTTTTACTCCGTGTCTGCTCCACTGAACTCTGCAAATTCGTACTTCGGAGTTTCTGGTTCTCCTGGTGATGGTGTCTAGAATCTTGACCGGTACTTCCTGATATCGCAGGTCTGGCTGTAGATCTATCATTTCTGCTGGCACATGCTCTGCCTCGGGTACTCTCAGACATCTTCTTAGCTGCGAGACGTGAAATACCGGATGTATATCTGACATTTCTTCTGGTAATTCCAATCGGTATGCTACTGCTCCAACTTTCTTCGAAACTCGGTATGGTCCAATGTACCTAGGGGCCAATTTTCCTTGTACCTGGAATCTCCGAGTTCCTCGAATGGGTGATACCTTGAGATACACGAAATCTCCTGGGTTGAAACTTATTTCCCGTCTTTTCTTGTCCGCATAGCTCTTTTGTCGGGACTGGGCTGCTTTTAGCTTTTCTCGAATCTCGGCGACTCTTTCTTCGGCTTCTTTTATGAGTGCGGGGCCTGACTAGGGCACGTTCTCCAACTTCTGACCACATCAGAGGGGTTCTGCATTTTCTTCCATAGAGAGCTTCAAACGGTGACATGCCCAAGCTTGCTTGGTACCCGTTGTTGTATGAGAACTCGGCGTAGGGTAGACTCTGCTCCCAATCCTTGCCATAAGTGAGGACACACGCTCTCAGCATATCTTCCATAATCTGATTCACCCTTTCCGTCTGACCATCCGTCTGCGGATGATAAGCGGAACTAAAGTCTAGCTTGGTGCCCATGGCTTTATGCAAACTCTTCCAAAATCTTGAGGTGAACTGGGTCCCTCTATCTGAAACGATTCGGCTGGGCACACCATGCAATTTCACTATGTTCTCTATGTAGAGCTTAGCTAGCTTCTCCCCGTCATAGTTGGTCCGTACGGGTATGAAGTGAGCTGATTTAGTAAGGCGATCCACTATTACCCATATGGAGTCATGTCCTTTCTGGGTTCTGGGCAAGCCCACCACAAAGTCCATTCCTACTTCATCCCATTTCCACACCGGGATGGGTAGGGGTTGCAGTAATCCTGCCGGCTTCTGGTGTTCAGCTTTGATTCTCTGGCAAGTATCACAACGGGCGACAAATCGTGCAATATCAGCCTTCATCCCATTCCACCAATACTTCTGTTTTATGTCCATGTACATTTTGGTGGATCCTGGGTGAATTGAGTAGGCCGAGTTATGGGCTTCATCCATGATCATCTGCCTGAAATCTCCTTTCAGGGGCACACAAATTCTGTCTTTATACCACAACATTCCCTTATTATCAACTCGAAAGTCTGGGGCCTTATTTTCTCCGGTTTGCCTCCGGATTTCCATCAGTCCCTTGTCCGATCTCTGGGCTTTCCTGATTCTTTCTTCTAGAGTGGATTGAACGTTCAGCACTTGGCTGGAGCCTCGAGGGACAATGTGCACATTCAATCGTGCCATTTCTTCTTGTAAATGGTCATTCTTGGGCCCGTAGGATTTCCGACTTAGGGCATCGGCTACTACATTGGCTTTACCTGGGTGATAATGAATTTCCAAATTATAATCTTTGACTAATTCCAGCCATCTTCTCTGCCTCAGGTTTAGGTCTGGTTGGGTGAAGATATACTTCAGACTTTTATGATCGGTAAAGATTTCGCACTTATTTCCAATCAAATAGTGCCTCCAGATCTTAAGTGCGTGCACTACGGCTGCAAGCTCCAAATCATGAGTCGGGTAATTTTGCTCATGAGTCCTGAGCTGACGGGAAGCATATGCAACGACTTTCCCATCTTGCATCAGCACACAACCCAATCCTTGCCGGGACGCATCACAATAGATGACAAAATCCCGATGAATATCCGGCAGGGTTAGCACTGGGGCTGTCGTCAATCTTCGCTTCAACTCCTGGAAACTTCTTTCACACGACTCCGTCCAGGTGAATTTCTTCTCTTTCTTGAGCAGCTCTGTCATGGGCCGGGCTATCTTAGAAAATCCCTCAATAAATCTCCGATAGTACCCAGCTAATCCGAGGAAACTCCTGATCTCACTCACATTGGTCGGCGGCTGCCAGTTGGATACTGCTTCGACCTTCTCGGGGTCTACTGCCACTCCTTCTGCGGTCAAAATATGACCAAGGAAGGCTACTTTCTCCAGCCAAAATTCACACTTGCTGAACTTGGCGTATAGCCTATGCACTCTCAGTTTTTCCAAAACTACCCTCAGGTGCTGCTCGTGCTCCTGAATGCTCTTCGAGTAAATAAGTATGTCGTCAATGAAGACTACGACAAACTTATCTAGCTCGTCCATAAAAACTTTATTCATGAGGTTCATGAAATAGGCCGGTGCATTTGTCAGTCCGAAAGACATCACTGTGAACTCAAACTGTCCGTATCGGGTGACAAAGGCTGTCTTCGGGATGTCGCTTTCCCTAATCTTGAGCTGAAAATATCCGGACCTTAGGTCAATCTTGGAAAAATACTTGGCTCCTTTTAACTGATCAAAGAGATCATCGATCCTGGGAAGGGGGTACTTATTTTTGATAGTGACTTCGTTTAATGCCCGGTAGTCTACACACAACCTCATACTTCCGTCCTTCTTCTTGACGAATAGAACCGGGGCTCCCCAAGGTGACGAACTTGGCCTGATGAAGCCAATTCGTTGTAGTTCCTCTAATTGTTTCTTTAATTCTGCCAACTCGGTGGCTGCCATCCTATAAGGTCTCTTGGCTATAGGGGCAGTCCCAGGGACAAGGTCAATGACAAATTCTATGTCCCTATCTGGTGGCATACCGGGAAGTTCTTCGGGAAAGACATCGGGGTACTCATTCACTACTGGGACTTCCTCCAAGGACTTGGCTTCCATGCTAAACACCATCGGGTTTGCTCCACTTTCCCGGGTGTGACAGGTCACTCGGACTCCCTCTGGGTTTGTTAGGTGGACTACCTTGTCCGTACAACCTATGAGGCCATTGTGTTTGCTCAGCCAATCCATTCCGAGGATCACATCTATCCCTTCTGACTTAAGTACTACTAGATCTGCTAGAAACTCTACCCCACTTAAATTAATCCTTACCCGTAGACAACCCAGTTGACACCTGATGTCTCCTCCGGGCGTCCGGGTTAATAGGGGTGTTTTTAGTAGTACTGTAGGTATTTTATGTTTCTCCACAAAACTCGAGGATATAAATGAGTGTGATGCTCCAGAATCGAACAGTACTGTTGCAAGAGTTGAGCTGACAAGGTACTCATCGAGTACAACGCCCTGAGCTCCTTGAGCTTCCTGCGCGTCGATATGGTTGACACGGGCTCGTCCAAAAGACTGCTGGGATTGCCTCTGCTGGTTGTTGTTGTTGTTGCTGTTGCCACGGAGGGGCACTCGGTTGGCACCGGTCAGAACTGGCTTGGGTCCGTTCACTGTGTTGGAGAAAGCCGAAGTAGCAGGCTTGTTCTTGGCATAGGGGCAGTCGGCGATGAAGTGACCTGTCTCACGGCAGTTGAAGCAGGCTCTCACGTTGCTGTTGTTGTTGGTGACCTGGCTCGCATTATTCTGTGAGGCCCTCATGGTGTTCTGGCTTCTGGGCTGTGTGTTAGGGGCCCGTGGTCCTGTCACTTGAGACTGAGTTTTGTACTGCATTGGGGCTTGGGACCTTGGTGCGTTGTAGCTGAGACTTCTGGTCTTCTGAAAACGATCCTGCTGGCGAGACTTACTCTCCAGAAACTTGCGTTTGTTCTCTTTCCTTTCATCAATCTTAGCCTTCTCGGTGAGGATTGCCTTGTTCATCAAGGTGTTGAAATCAGGATAGATCTGAGGGGTGAGCAGGGTCTTGAGTTCTGGGTTTAGTCCCTTCTTGAACATGTCCTGCTTCTTCTCGTCATCGTTCACTTCATCTGGCGCATATCGAGACAGCTCCATAAACTGGTGAGTATATTCTTCCACCGACATATTCCCCTGCTGAAGTGCGCGGAATTCATCCGCCTTGCGCTTCATGGTGGCCGAGGGGATGTGGTAACGGCGGAACTCCCTCACGAATTCATTCCAGGTGATGGTGGAGGCATCTCTGGCAGCAGCGCAGTAATTCTCCCACCAGGCCAAGGCAGTCCCGGTGAGTTGATGTGCAGCCAGAAGAACTTTATCTCGATCCTGGCACCCAAATGGCTCGAGCTTCCTCTGGATCACGCGGAGCCAGTCATCTGCATCCAAGGGGTTGCTGGATCCGGCAAAAGTGGGTGGCTTGGCCCTCAGAAAAGCTGTCAGCTTGTCATTAAAGGTCTGCTCTCGTGGCTGCCTGTTCACTAGAGCATTGGCCAGTGTCTCCAGTATGAGAGTCTGGTTATGGATTACTTGTGCCAGGTCCACGAAAGGTGGTGGTGGTGGTGGTGGCAGCTGTGCACCATGATTTTCTCCTCTGCCCTGACTCACTTCTTGTTCTTCCTGGGGATGGTTTTGCCCGTCAGGGTGTACTCCTGCATCAGCAGCTGCAGGGTCCCTGACGCGGGAGGCCCTTGTGAAGCTCCGGGAAACCATCTGCAGAACGAGCGGATTGGGACTAAGATTAGGTGATGTTTAAGTTGGTTAAGTCGTATTTTTGAAAAGGCAGTATCTATTTACTGCCGGCAAGCACACAATCAACAAGCAATCATCACAAACAACAAGCACAAGCGACTTTATTACAGCAAGGGTGATACAACAAGGGGCAAGGTCAAACGCGTACTACACGACCGGGTACACAACTACAAAACAAAAGGGGCACTGATCTTCTTCGGACCACACGGCTTCATCCCTTGACGGTCGCTAGCACTTTAGGCTGACTCATTGGCTTGAGTGGGTTCCTCCCTCGGAAAGGAACTCACGACCTCCGGGGAAATGAGTGGTCCCGGTTCGCCATCCTCTAGTCCTCCGTTTTCCCGGGGTTGCGTTGTGGCTTCTCTTGCGGCGGCGGCCGTAGACCTTCCAGGATTCTCGGGTGGGGCTAGTGGGTTTCCAACGAGTGGTCCCCATCCTAAGACGGGCGTTCCGAGCAGAACATGGTCTTCCCCTATTGCCGGGACTGGGGTTCCACTACTAGCCCATTCTTGCATACGCCGGTCTCGGGCTTGCCTGAGGCTCTCCTGAGCAACTGCTTCACTGCTGACCGCTGCTGCGGCTCTTGCCTCAGCTTGGACTGCTCGGATCTGTTGCAGTCTTAGTGCGAGCTCTGCTTGCTCGGCTCGATGGGTCTGTTCCCTCAGCAAGTTGGCTTGCTCGTCAAAGAGCTGATCCAAGGAGGCTAGGTAGGTAGCTACTTGGTACAGGAGGACTTCTTCATGGCGGCGTCGTTCCAGGCTCCTCATTCGAGCTTCCCAAACTGGAGTCCTGATGGCTGGTGGGAAGAACCTCATTGGTGTGGGGGTGAGGTGTCCTTCGAAAATCCGGCACAGATAACGAAGTGCTTTCCTGACGGCTAGGGGATAGGTGTCCTGGTGCCTAAACCCTGTAGCAGTCACTCGCCATGACAGGATGTCGGGGTAACGGTCGCTTCTGGCGACGACTAGGATCACCCTGCAGCGGAGAGTGCCATGATGCTCGTACTCTCTGCTGTAGTACCTTGGGCGTTCCGAGACGCCAAGGCTCTCCAGGGCGTTGATCAAGAGGCTGGGGAAGCCGGGTGCAGCTTGGCAGTCGCCCTGGGTCCATCCTTCCTCAGCCATCTGAAAACAAGGATATGGTGAAAAACTTGCACAAATATTTAAGGTACACAAAGGGTAGATGATTTTTATTTATGGCGTCATGGGGGGGTACAACTCCATGGGTACACGATTATTATTAGTGCAAAGGTTCTAGCTTGGAGACAACTCCTATCATGGAGACTCTTCCTCGATCCTAAGAGGGCGTTTCTTCAGTGGGAGATACTGATCTATCATGCCATCTTCGGTCTGAGTTCCTTTATCCCAGTGGGTCTCTTCAGGTTCTTCTTCTTCAGTTTGAGTTCCAACATCCCAATGGGTTTCCATGGGTTCTTCTTCTTCGTCCTCCTCTATCCATCCTCCTATTCCCCAGCGAGCCTCGTACCTCCACATACGAGCTTGGAGAGCGGCAAGCGAATCCTCGGCGCGTGTGGCTCTTGCCCGCTGTTCTTCCAGTTCTTCCTCTTTTTCATCCATTTGGACTTGGAGGGCGGCTAGGGAATACTCGGCATGGAAAGTCCTCGACCGTTGTTCCTCCATCTCCTGGGTTGCTTTTTCTGCTCTGTGGACCTGCTGTTTCAGTTGTGCTGCTTGCTCGCGATAGAGCTCATCCAGGCCGGTGAGATAGATGGATAGGTGAGAGACCGTATCTTCTAGGTCTTCTTCTCTTCCAAGTCCTCTCATCCTGGCAATCCATGTGCGTCCTCTTCCTTCAGTCGGCGGGAAAAATCCCATAGGAGTCCGCTGGAGGTGATGCCTGTAGATCACACGCAGACGTCGCAGGGCTTTGCGGGCGGCTTTCCGATAGGTATCCGGGAAACGGAATCCAGTGGTGGAGATGAACCAAGGGTCCACATCCGGGTAGCGGGTGCTCCTTGCTATGAAGATCATCAGGTCACACCGAAGAGTGCCCTTGGAGTCATACTCCCGGTAAAGAAACTCTGGCGGATCCACAACTCCAATGCGTTCCAGGCTGAGTATCAACAACTTAGGAAGGCCGGGCTCTGCGAAACAGATTCCGCCGATCCATCCATTGTCAGCCATCTGGAACAGGGCAAGAACCAAGGGTAAGTGTTTGTGTGAGGAAAGGATTAAGGATAGAAAAGTCCTAAGGTAAAGGGTCTAAAAACGGGTTTCGCTCCTAGGGTCACGTCCTACGGCCAACCTACGGCTCTGATACCACCTGAAGCGTCCCCTCATAAGAGAAGACTTAAATGTGATACAAAACATCAGTCACAGGAGGCTGATGCCACATTTATTACATCAGATGGTTCAAAACCTTACAAACCTTGGCGGACACTCGATACAGATGATAATAATAATTAACCAGGCTACGACATAACACCAGACCGCGAACCACATAGGGTCTACTACGGGCTCAGAGTACTGCGACAGCGGAGGCATCTCAACAGGGCCGGTTCCACAGGCAAGGTTGGGTGTAGAACGATGACCCTATTCGGCGTCGTCTGGAATGAAGTCCGGGTCTTCTTCTGTAAAAAGTGAGAATGGGGTGAGTACGAACGTACTCAGCAAGTCCAACCACACCCACGGAGGGGTTAAATCAGAATAATATGCATAGGTAAATCAAGGATAAGGTTACGGTTTAATTTGCAGAAAAACAGTACTTTAAGCAGGGGTTGATTTTAAAGAAAGTCCCTTTTAGAAATCAGTTTTTGTAGCAACACGGAGTTCACGTCTTAAAACTGCTACCGGACTCCCCGTCCGTCGTAGCCCACGGCACAACTGCCGGACACAAATCCAAAACAACTCACACCAGCCCATCCCATAGAAACACTAGTTATGTGACCACACCATAACTCGCCCAATACCGTGGGCACGGACTATTCGAATAGATTCTTAACTCTGCAGAGGTGTGCAACTTTACCCACAAGTAGGATACCACAACTCGAACACCGTCGTGTCGGTGTAGATCCCAACATAGCCATTACCCACCATAGCTAAGCCTGACTAGCCATCACGGGATGTACCAAGGGGTCATCGACCGTTCACTCAGGTATAACCGGGCATAAGTCGCTCAGGGCTTATCCCTTTTCCTTAGTCACCCGTTGCTCTCAGCTCTCCTGATGGCTACCACACCAACTAGTGGGATTTATGCTACGCCGTTGCCCATACAACGGTCGAGTGGTTTGCACGATAGTGGAGTTAGGTGAGATGACACACCAACTCGGTCCTTAGACGCGACAAGATGGATATCTCCCTTCTTTGCCCTGCCACACAGGCATAAGCACACCAATCGGCACATCGCACAGAAATGCCGTCCATCTCGCCCATACTCATCTTTCGAAAATCCACGTTTTATCCCTTCCCACACGCACACATTTTCTTTATAAATCAGATAGTATTATGAGTAAAGTCCTAAGCATTCTAATATCGATTAACGTCCAAACAAAATCAGACATTAATCTAGGTGGTCAAGGAATGGTCATCACAAATCAAGGGGTGGCTATCCAATCGTGTTTTCATGCAAGTAAGACATATGCAATTTATAAAACAGGCCATTGGGTTGTGTTCATAAAAACTAGGACAGAAACATGCATCAAAGGATGGGATTGAACTTGCCGTCTTCAAAGCCTTCGGGGAAGTCCTGTCCTTCGGGCTCGGGGTCGCGGATTGGGTCCTCGTTCACCTGCTCACAGCTCTGCTCGTCAACGGGTTCTCCTTCGTTCACTCCGTGGTCTACAGCGCACACAAACAAACATTCAATCAAAACAAAGATTTGTCGTCGAGCTCGAAACGGGAACACATGAAATATAGAGCATAGATTGTTATTTTCGAATGGTTTCTGAATGGTATGGCCAAAACTGAGTTAGGAGAGACGGGGTAAAATTTTAGGTTAAACTGGGGTCGTTAGGCACATAAAATGATAGGTCAGGGGAGCGTTTAGGCCCTAAACAGGGGTCTAGGGACCTAGTTGTAATTAGGATTAAGTGGGCAGGGGCTTGGTTTATATTTTAGAAGTTTCTTGGGTTAATTAAAAGGGTCAGGGTTTTATTTGTAATTAGGTTTATAAGGTGGGGGTTTGTTTTGGAAATATAACAAAGGGTAAGGGTTTAATTGCAAAAGGGCTTAAAAGGGCAGGGTCTCTTTACTGATTAAAGGAAAGTTGAGGGGGTTATGGGCAAAAACGCCCTTTCTTCCTCCTCCCTCCACGCTGGAAAACAGGGGAGGGAGGCCGGTGCTCGACGGAGCTCGCGGGCCCGCGGCCTGGGGGCACGGCGGCAGCCCGGAGTAGGGGGAAAAGGGGGCGGGCGCCGTGGGAGGTCGATTCCTCCCGCTGATTCGGAAGATGGTGGCTCGCAGGAGGTGGTTCGACGGCGGCGGGCGGCGACCAATCCTGGCCGGTGTGGCGGTGGCGCCGCAAAGCGTGACGGCGGTTCGAACCCGGGGAAAAAGAAGATGGGGAGCTCGGGAATCCCAGTGCCTACCTTGGCCCGAGCTGCAGCGCTGCGGGAAGGGGGCTCCGCGGTGGCCTGCGCTAGGGGGCGGCGGCAATGGCGGGGGTGGTGCTAGGAGGTCAGAGAGGTGGCTGTGGAGCTCGGGGCTGGGGATGTGGGGCGGAGGAGCGGCGTCGGGGTCTTTTATAGGCGCGAGAGGCGGTGGGATTCGGCGGGACGCGGACAGAGGCCGGCGAGACTTGTGATGCGACTCCTCGGCGGCGTTAATGGCGTGGGGGGGGGGCGGCTCAGAGCTGGGCGTCAACGGCGGCAGCGGCGAGGCGGCTACAGGTGACAAGATCATTCGGGCAGGCGCGCGTGGGCAAGGGCCGACCACTGTGTGAGCGTCAACGGCGACGGTGGCGTGCTTGCGCAGCGAATGGTGCGGCGTGCGCGGCGTGCGCGCGCGGGCATGGCGAGGAGCCGGGCCTGGTAGGAGGGGCGTGCGGAGCTGGGCTGCGCGGGGAGGAGGACCGGCCGGGCCGGGTGTGCTGTGCGGCCGGAGCGGGGTCCAAGGTGGCGTGTCCCGGTGGAGGGCGCGGCCGGGTGGAGCAGGGGGCAGAAGGGGCCGGGCGGCGCTCGGGAGCAGAGAGGGAGGAGGGGGCCGAGCGCGCGGGGTAGGGAGGAAGGAGAGAGGAAGGGAGAGGGAAGGAGAGAGAAAAGAAAGGAAAAGAGAAAGAAAATGGGAAAAAGAAAAGAAAAGAAAAAGGAGGGGAGAGAAAAGGGAAAAAGGAGAGAGGGAGAGATTTGCGGTGATCCCGCCGGTGGCGACAGCGACGCCGGTCGGGCACGCGCGGCTGTCGCGGCCGCGGGCCGCTGCCAGGCGTGAAGCACGGTGGAGGGGAAAAACAGGGTTCTGGATACGGGTGTCGGGTCTTTGGGGAAATCGGAAGATCTGGCGGAACAGGGAAGTTCCCGAAAAGCTGGGGTTAGGGTTTTAAGGATGGATCGAGCTCAACGACGAGAAACAAATTTTAGCGCATGATTTATTTTGATCAATTTTTTTTGGGATGTTACAATCTTAAACCAACTGGTACCCTTCAGCCCTTACCTATTTCATCATAGAAGTGGGAAGAAATTGGAATGGATTTTATCACTGGATTACCCAGGTCTTCTCAAGGGTATGATTCTATATGGGTAATCGTGGATCGTTTTGACAAAATCGGCTCATTTTCTTCCAGTCAAAACTACTTATCATGCCAAGCAATATGCGGAGTTGTACCTTACTCGCATTCTTTGTATGCATGGTGTCTCTAAGAAAATTGTCTCTGATCGTGGTCCTCAATTTGTTTCTCACTTTTGGAGAAGTCTTCATGAAGCAATGGGAACCGATCTCACTTATAGCAGCACTTATCATCCTCAAACCAACGGTCAAGCCGAGAGAGTCAACCAAATCCTAGAAGATATGCTAAGAGCTTGTGCTCTTATATATGAGAAGAAATGGGTTACTTGCTTGCCATTCCAAGAGTTTTCCTATAATAATAATTATCAAGCAAGTATCAAAATGTCTCCTTTTGAAGCTCTCTATGGAAGACGGTGTAGAACTCCGATCAATTGGCCCGAATCTGGAGAAATGCCTTTCTTTGGCCCTAATTTGGTGAAGGATGCCGAGGATCAAGTCAGAATTATTCGTGAGAACCTTCGCATTGCTCAATCTCGTCAAAAGATTTATGCTGATCGTCGTCGCCGAGGACTCCGCCTCAAAGTTGGCGATTATGTCTATCTCAAGGTTTCTCCATTTAAGGGCACTCACCGTTTCCAAGTAAGAGGAAAGTTAGCGCCACGTTATTTGGGACCTTTTCGGATCACCAAGAAAGTTGGAGCAGTGGCTTATCAATTGGAACTTCCTCAGTCACTCTCCGCCGTGCACAATGTTTTTCATATCTCTCAATTGAAGAAGTGTCTTCGTGTTCCAACCGACACCATTGATCTCGAGTCACTTGATCTTCAACCGGGCCTTACCTACGAAGAACACCCAATTAACATTCTTGATCGTGATGAAAGAAAAGTGAAGCGTAGCATGGTGAAGTTTGTAAAGGTTCAATGGAGTAATCACTCCGAAGATGAAGCCACTTGGGAGCGTGAAGATCGATTACGTCAAGAATACCCTGATTAAATATTCTTTCTAAATATTGGGTAAATTTTCTTTCTGCCACACCCTACTTCCTTAATGAAGTTCATCTTTCTAAATATTGTTATATGTGGACACAGTCACCATCAAGGAAACTCTAAGAATGTCTCATCACATCACATCATCCATGTCTTTGTGCATCATCTCTTAGATATTTATCTTGTCTAGGTGAATATGGCCTCAACCTAGTCTGAGTTTTATCCTTCCCCTCTTGTCTACCTAAATCTCGGGACAAGATTTTCTCGGGACGATATTTTCTTAAGGGGGGAGAGTTGTCACAGCCCAAAGAAAAAAGAAGAAGAAAAAAATTTAGCTCGCCCGGGCCCACCCGTCAGCCTCCTCTTCTCCTTCTCCCTGCTCTGCTCGGCGCGCCCACACGCGTCGCCACCGCCGCCGGCCATCCTCGCGCCATACGCCGGCAATCCTCGCATGCCGTGCCGCCCCCTCACTCCTCTCCTCGCCCTTAAGGCTCGACCGGCCCCTTTCCCCTCAAACCCTAGCTCCATTTGCCCCAAATCTCCATTGCCGTCGCCACCCCCGAGCTCCGTCGCCTTCACGGTTCGTCGCCACCGGTGAGTCCCTCGCCAATTCCTCGCGGGGGCAGCTTCCCCTCTGAAAGGATCGATGGACCAAGAGGGGGGGTGAATTGGGCCTTTTTCAAATTCTAAAACACAATAAAGCAACCTTAACCTATGCAAAGCTAGTAAGGCACTAATTCACCAACCGGACAACTAAGCTACCTACACAAGCTATGAGAGATAAAACAAGAAGTAAAGCCTAGCAAGTTAGAGCTAAGTTATGATCTCTAAGTCAAGCACATGAATAAATTGCATGAAAGAAAATGCTTGAACAAAGAGAGTAGACAAGAGACGACCGGATTTTTTTCCCGTGGTATCGATGTGTTAGCACACACCCCTAGTCCACGTTGTGACACTCACAAAGAGTCTTGTCACTTCCCAAGTCACCGAGACGAGGGCACTCACTAAGACTCTCCGTTCACCATCCCGGCGTGGTGGAGATCAAGCCACGTACAATCTTCTTCTCTGGGCTCCCACAATCCTTGGCAAGCTCCGCGAGAAACACCTCGATCACCAAGATCGCCTAGGTGATGCCAATCACCAAGAGTAACAAGCTAGGGCCTTCACTTGAGCAAGAACCGATCACCAAGAATGGATGCACACAAGCTTCTCTCTACTCAAGTCCTTAGCCTTGCTTCTTGAATGATTGAATGATCAATTTGATGGAAGATGAAGCTCAAGGTGGCTCTTGACTATTGTATAAGTGTATGGATGTTGCCTGGTGTCAAGAGTGGCAAAATGACCCATTGGAGGGGTATATATAGGCAGCTCACACGAATAGAGCCGTTGGAGAAAAGCTATCAGAAAACTGCTTAGCGCCGGTTAATCCGACGTACCTCCAATAGCCAGCGTCGGTTTAACCGATGAATGTAAACTGCCCCTTCTGAAAACTAGCCGTTACAACTTGGGCAGATTAACCGACGTATCATCGGTTTAACCGGTGAGTGTAGTTGTCCACTGATCAACTGAAAAATCAAGTCTCTGGACAACTGCACTGACGTTAACTCAAAACCATCGTCGGTTTAACCGGTGTATAGAACCTTGAAATACCCTGGAAAAACCAACTCTGGACTAATGCACCGACGTTCAATTCAAACACGTCGGTTTAACCGGTGTATTGACTTGTCCAGACTCTGCTGACTTTGTTTAACCGACGTATAGAAAAATGTAAGCATCGGTTAAACCGGTGTTAAAGACTTTTTCTGAATTTGCCTTTTCTGATTTGAGTCTTGAATGAAATCCAAATGTTCTTGAGATATGAGTTGAGAACCACTTATTTGAACTTCTAGGAACTTGAGTGACCATAGTGTGCATCCATTTTTGATTGACCATGTCCATGCTCAAGTTACTTGGCCTTAACCCCTCTTAATAGTGCGATCACTACAAAACTACAAAACCTATACTAACCTAAGTGTCCTTCTCAACCTTATGACACTTAGGACTAGAAAGATCCTTAGTCTTGACATACATATGAGTTGAAAACCGAGATCGCCTTTTTGAACAATGGAATTGAGGGGCCTCTTTTGACATATGACCAAATGAGCGATAATGATCTATTAAGCTGCACAAACTCATTAGTCACAATAATGGTTGTCATTAATCACCGAAACATACCTTGAGGGCCTAGATGCTTACAATCTTCCCCTTTTTGGTGATTGATGACAACACAAACATAAATAACGAGAGAGCGAGAAAGATAAAACAGGATAAACACAAGCAAACTCGAAAAAAAGGACCAAAGAGCTCAACGGCTCAAATGAAATCCATAGATATGTCTCAAACCACAGCAAACTCAAGCGTCAAATGTACATATCCATGAACTAACACCAAATGTGATACAAAACATCAAGGTCCTGATAACTACGAGCTCTCTCTGACTCTACCCTCCCCCTGACTCCAACTCCCCCTGACTCTCTCCCCCTTTGGCATCAAAGTACCAAAAAGGCGAGCTACTGATCCGGCTGTCGTGGCACGGCAAGGAAGCGGTCCGGGTCGTCATCGTCGTCATCGTCGTCAGACGGTGAACCCTCGGTGACAGACGGGAGCTGCTGGTCAGTACTGCCTGATGGATCTGAACTAACTGGGGGTGTAGCTGTCGTCGAGGCTCTCATGCTGACACTGCCTGGAAGAGGGTCCGTAGACATGGTAACCGGCTCAGCAGAAGATGTGTCAACATCTGAAGTAGTAAGTGCTGAAGCTGCCGGCTGTGTCGACTGCTGAAGCAAAGAACCCTCTCCTCCTCCCCCTGAAGGTAGTGTCTGTGGTACGACGGGGAGGGCGACTGACTGGACTGCTGAAGGAGACTCCTGGAAGAGTGAAGTCGCTGGTAGTGGTGAGAAGAGTGGACGACCGGCAGACCCAAGTAGTGCGGACATCGAGAACATGGTCTCCGGTGTCGTCGAGAAGGCTGGAGCTGCAGTAGTAGCTGGAGGAGGAGCTGGTGTGACTGCAAGCTGAGGTGCTGCAACACCCTGAAGTCCTGGCTGCTGCGGGGCAGTCCGGTGTGAGAGTAAAGCTGTGAGATCATCCCGAACATCGCCATCATGCCCTGCTGCATCTGCTGGAACTGAGCGTCTGTCCTCTGAGAGACTCTATCAATAAGCCCGACAAAATGCTCCTCGGTCGCAGCCCGCTCTCGGGCGGCCTCCCTCTTTATAGCAGCAAGCTGAGCCTCATGGGCTCTCCTGGCCTCCTCCTATGCAAGCCGGTCCTCTCTCTGCTGAGTCACGAGCTGCTGTAGAAGTGCGGTGAGCTCGGACGGCTGAGTCACCTAGGACTCAGAGACTGTAGCAGTTTCTGAAGTCGGAGGAGCTGGCTCTCTGGACCCCCTGCCTCATGGTCGTGACTAGCTGGGGCTGCTGCAGGGAAGTACTCGACGTCCTCGGAGGAGTCTGACTCAAGCTCAGACCAGTGTATCTCATCATCTCCTCCGGGAAGCTGGGCCTCGACAGCTAGTAGTGCCTCATCCTCCTGTGCCACTCGGGCCTGTGCCTCTGGGGACAACTGTGCCATGGCAGCTCTCTCGGCCTGTCTACCTCTCCTCCGGTCCTGGGGCGCTGTCGGACGGTAAACTAACCGGGGAGCCTCGTCGTGACGGTAGGGAGCGCTGATGGGTGACTCCGCTGGCACAATCATAGAACATATATAGCTGATCCAGTGTGCATATGGAAATTGTCGCACAACACCCACCCCGTCAGTGATCACATCCTCTATCTCAGCCAGAATAAAATCTACTATGTCAAACGGCTCGTGAGTGAGGATGTGTAGAAGCAGTAACTGCTTGCAGACCAGTAAACCCCTCTGGGTAGCCACTCCTCGGTAACAGAGTCCTCCGGAGTGCCATGTGTACGGCGTACGCCTCTGGGGTCAGCAAGCTCGGAACTCTGGCGTAAGAAGCTGGGAACGGCTGGCGGAAGCACTGAGAGATCGCCTCGTGAGAAGGTGCAATCCCGCCAATCATGGCTCTGCGCGGTGGATCTGCATCTCCGTAAACCATCTCGTGCAGGGAGACGTCAACCAAGTCAACTCCGAGAATTCCTGCTATAGTCGCCCTGGACAGACCAAAGACCTGGCCTCCAAACACGAAGTGTACTGCTCTGCGCTCGGGAGCGATCCAGGCTGTGGCGTAGAACACTCTAACCCAGTCCTCTATGTATCTGTTCTGCTCTATCTGGAGTAACCTGGGCAGGCCCCTGAAGTGAGCGAAGTGCTCTCTGACGTCTACTCCCCCTGCGGCTATCCTCAGTGACACCCAGTCAAGCACTCTGTGCGGGAAGATCCTGTGGCCCCGCCTCTGGTAGGTCTCGTAGAAACTGGCCTGAAGAAGCGTCCAGAACCTACGGTCGACCCTGCTGTCACGGGTCACGGGGAACCAGTCCTCCTCCTCAACACTCCACCTGAGCCTCTTGACCTTTTCCGCATTGGCCTTGGTCAAGTTCTGGAGCAGCACACCTGGCTCCAGACGCACAACAGTGTCCATACGGAACACTGCGCGCTCGGCCTCTAGGGCCTCGGCTCTATGAGCTGCTGCTGCTGCTGCTGCTGCAGACCTACGAGGCTCCTGTGGCTGGTGACCTCCTTGCGTCCTCGGTCTAGAGCGACGCTCGGTCGCTGGCGAAGTCTCTGCTGCTGGGGACGTCTGCCGAGTGCGGCCAGACCGTCGTAGAGTCGGAGACTCCTGTGTGCCCTGCCCCTGTGACTGCTCAGACTGCTCTGCCTCTGAATCTGCATCTGACTCTGCAGCTGAACCTGACTGATCTGACTCTGCTACTGCCTCTGTCGTGGCTCTGGTGGCCCTGGCACCTCTGACTCGGCCCATACCTCGGCCTCTGCCCCTGCCCCTGGCTGGCGGATCCCTGATCGCGAACGGGCGAGCACGGCCTGACGCCTGCTCCTCGGTGGCCTTGGCCGCCATCTCGGCCCTCTCGGCCTCTCTCTCAGCACGAGTCCGCTTGCAGACGGGCTTCTCCACAACTACCTCCTTCCCCTTCCTCTTTTCACGACCCATCTCGATCAGGCAAAAAGTCGAACACTTAGCGAGCGCTTGGCGAGATGGCGCTGCGGCTGCGGCATGGGGGTGCTGCTGCGTGGATGGCACGGAGCGCGTGGTAGTGATGCACGGGCGGCGCTTGGAGCACACGGTGGCGTTTGGCGGCGGAGGCATGCGGGCGGCACGGTTGTGCTCAGGCGGAGTGCAAACGATTGGTGGCGCAGGCTGCGCGCGGCGGCTGTGGGCGGACGCTGAGCGGCGGCACGGATGGCGCACGGCGGCGCGTGGGCTGTGGCGGAGCGGCGACGACGGTCTTGCAGGCGAGCGGCGGCGCGGGATCGAGTTAGGGCACGGCGGCGGTTCGAGATGGAGGGACGCGGGTGAAACAGAGGAAAAGTAAGGGCGGCGGTATGAGCAAGACACATATATGACAAGTGGGCCCGCATTTTTCCTTAACGCCGGTTAAACCGATGCCTAGGTTTAGAACGCCGGTCGATTGCATCGGTTTAGTTCACCCGAGATTCAGCAGAAAATCATCTGAACGCCGGTTGATCCGACGATATGCAAATTTAACTTGCCGGTTGAACGCTACTAACACCGGTTGATTGATAGGTCAGATCTGTGTTACGTTCACCGGTTGATCCGATGATCTGAAATTTGTATACGCCGGTTGAACGCCTGGTTTGACTGAGCTGAGGCTGAAACTTAGTGACGCCGGTTAAACCGATGGGTATAGATCCATTGAACGTCGGTTTAACCGGTGAACCCAAAAACCCTTCACTCAGCTCACTCTTCTATGCTAAGTCCAAAACTTATAAAATTCAACTAAACTCAAGTTAATGGACTTGCATAGGCGACTTTACCCCTCAAAATACTTAGGATAGCACACTAGCTTAAATAGTTTTCTTTTTGAATACAAGGAAAAGCCGCAAAGCGAGACAAAACGCCAAATAAAATGTATGAGCCATGTCAAAGGAATATTGAAGATAGAAAGCTTCAAACTCATCATGACATTGCTCACTAGGCAATAACGCACCTAACACTTTGCTCTTTTCACTTTTCATGAATTAAGATCTTGTATATGAAACAAGTCTTATTTTCATCAAGTGATCTCCTTTGTGACCCTTACGCATGCAATGATGGTGCAAGCTACAACCACATGCGAAAGAAAGAATAAACATGAAGTGCACATCTATATGACAAGGAATGCATAACAAAAATTTAAGATCTACTTGTAAAGTTTGAACCCACGGGAAGCTTCTTCATGATGAGCCTTTCTACAAGCCTAGAGGAAAACAAGTGGACCACCACCTCTAGCTAAACCCTTGCTCATCACTATCTTACCATGGTTAGACAAGTGTCCTATATGTATACATTTTTCTATATGACATAGCAACTTACATGACGTTTGCTGCATCTAAAACATTAAGCTCATTCCTTAGCCTTACAAAAGTACTCTCGTCTAATGGTTTTGTGAAAATATCCGCCAATTGCTCCTCGGATCTCACACCTTGAAGAGATATGTCTCCTTTGGCTTCGTGATCACGCAAGAAGTGATGGCGAATATCAATGTGCTTTGTGCGAGAGTGTTGAACCGGGTTTTTGGCAATTTTTACGGCACTTTCATTGTCACAAAGGAGTGGGATCATATCTAGTTTCACACCAAAGTCCAAGAGGGTTTGCTTCATATATAGGATTTGGGCACAACATGCACCGGCCGCTATATATTCCGCTTCCGCGGTGGACAAAGCCACGGAATTTTACTTCTTACTCGACCAAGAAACTAGAGAACGCCCAAGCAAGTGGCAACCCCCGGAGGCACTCTTGGGATCCACACGGCTTCCGGCAAAATCCGAATCCGAGTATCCCAAGAGATCTAAGCTAGCGCCTTTGGGGTACCACAAGCCTATGCTAGGGGTGTGCTTGAGATACCGAAGGATCCTATTCACAGCCGAGAGGTGTGACTCCTTTGGGTTAGCTTGAAAGCGGGCACACAAGCACACACTAAACATTATATCGGGCCTAGATGCGGTAAGGTAAAACAAAGACCCTATCATAGAACGATAGAGGGATTGATCAACCGGTTTACCGTCCACATCCAAGTCGAGATGCCCATTGGTAGCCATGGGTGTCTTGATTGGCTTGCACTCATCCATCTTGAACTTCTTCAAGATATCTTTAGTATACTTTTCTTGATGGATGAATGTCCATTCCTTCATTTGTTTGACTTGAAAACCAAGGAAGAATGTCAATTCGCCAATCATGGACATCTCGAATTCCCTAGACATCATGGTAGCAAACTCATGGCTTAGTGAATTGTTAGTTGAGCCAAAGATAATATCGTCAACATAAATTTGACAAATGAAAAGATCCCCGTTGACGTCTTTTGTGAACAAAGTGGTGTCCACCCTCCCGATCTTGAAGCCTTGCATGATTAGGAAGTCACGAAGCCTCTCATACCAAGCCCTTGGAGCTTGTTTGAGTTCATAGAGTGCCTTGTGCAACCTTTAAACATGATTAGGATTCCTCGGATCTTCAAACCCGGGAGGTTGCTCAACATAAACAAGTTCGTTAATTACGCCATTTAAGAATGCACTTTTCACATCCATTTGATATAATTTAATATTATGATGTGAAGAGTAAGCAAGAAGGATGCGGATAGCTTCAAGTCTTGCGACCGGAGCAAAAGTTTCACCAAAATCCAAACCTTCAACTTGAGAAAACCCTTTTGCCACAAGTCTTGCTTTGTTGCGTATCACGACCCCATGTTCATCTTGCTTGTTTCGAAAGACCCACTTGGTGCCGATGATGTTCTTATCTTTCGGAGGAGCTTCGAGGACCCAAACTTCATTGCGCGTGAAGTTGTTCAATTCTTCTTGCATGGCTATCACCCAATCCGAGTCCTCAAGTGCTTCCTCTATGCTAGTGGGTTCAAAACAAGAGACAAACGAGTAATATTCGCAAAATGAAGCATGCTTAGAGCGAGTTCTTACTCCCTTGGAAGGCCTACCAATGATTTGACCAATTGGATGATCCTTGGAGATGCGACCATGCTTCACTAGCGGTACTTGCGTGGATGCTTGTTGGGGTGGATCATGGGTGACTTGTGCTTGTGGTGGAACACTTTGCTCTTCTTGTTCTTGGACTTGGGGTATTGGCATTGGCACATTTTCTTGAGGTTGTGGATCATCTTTGTCTTGATCTTCATCCACTTGGGGTGCCGTAGAGATGCTTGGTGTAGATGAGGAAGGTCCTCCCCCTTGATCATTGCCTTCATGCACCTCTTTCGGCTTGATATCCCCAATGGACATATTCTTTAAAGCTTCTTCAATTTCCTCATCACCTACATTGTCATAGCCAACAACCTCCTCTTGGGAGCCATTAGATTCATCAAACTCCACATCACATGTTTCTTCAACTAACCCGGAGATTTGATTGAATACTCTATATGCTCTGGAGTTTGATGCATAACCAAGAAAGAAACCCTCATCACATCTACTTTCAAACTTACCGAGCCTTTTCTTCTTATAGATGAAGCATTTGCAACCAAAGACTCGAAAGTAGGATATATTTGGTTTCTTCCCGGTGATGAGCTCATATGGAGTTTTCTTGAGGAGTCGGTGAGGATATACTCGGTTGGATGCATGACACGCCGTGTTGATTGCTTCCGCCCAAAACTTTTCGGACGTGCCATAATCATCCAACATTGCTCTTGCTAGGGTGATGAGTGTCTTGTTCTTTCTTTCCACAACTCCATTTTGTTGAGGCATGTAGGTGGCGGAGAACTCATGCTTGATGCCCTCTTCATCACACCATTCTTCAATCTTCATATTCTTGAATTCGGTGCCGTTGTCACTCCGAATCTTCACTATTGGTGAGTTGTACTCCCTTTGAGCTCTTCTTGCAAATGTCTTGAAGATTTCCGGAGTTTCACCCTTATCGCCTAGAAACATGACCCAAGTGTAACGTGAAAAATCATCAACGATTACTAGGCAATAGAGGTTACCACCAATGCTCTTGTATGTAGTTGGACCAAAGAGATCCATGTGTAGTAGCTCGAGCAGCTTGGAGGTAGATAACATCGTCTTGATGGGATGATGTGATGCAACTTGCTTCCCGGCTTGGCATGCTTTGCATAACTTGTTCTTGTCAAAAGTGACATCCTTCAAGACGGTGATCATCCCTCTCTTGTGGGCTTTCTTGAGGTTGCTCATGCCGATATGAGCAATTCTTCTATGCCAAAGCCACCCAAGAGAAGACTTGGTGAAGAGGCATGTCATGGAGCTTGTTTGCTTTGAAGAGAAGTCCACCAAATAGATGTTGCCATGCCTAAACCCCGTGAATACCATTGACTTGTCTTCTTCAAGAGTTACTACAACACCATTCTTGTCAAAGGTACACGTTAGTCCAAGATCACACAATTGAGCAATAGAAATAAGATTAAAACTAAGAGATTCTACAAACAAGACATTTGAAATAGATAAATCTTTGGAGATTCCTATTCTACCCAAACCTAAAACTTTTCCCCTTGAGTTATCACCATAGGTGACATCTTCAAGAGAGGTGAACATGCTATCATTGCCGGTCATGTGTTGAGAGCAACCGCTATCAAGTACCCAATGTTTTCCACCGGCTTTGTAGTTCACCTACACACATGAGAATCATTGTTGAGTTTTTGGAACCCAAGCAAGTTTTGGGCCTTGCACATGTGTGACAAGACTTTTGGGAACCCAAAGTTACTTGGGGAGCTTCTTCTTTGACTCCTTAGTGAGTTTGCCAATGAATTTGGTCTTCACCTTGCCCTTCACTTTACTCAAGAGAAAATGGTTATTTTGAAACATTGATGAGTAATTCTTGGATAAATTAGGAAGAGGACGTGATGGTAAAGTGCACTCCCTAGTGTGGTGCCTGGTGACTTGGCAATGTTGGCAATATGAACCAACTTCCTTGATGAAGTTAGTCTTGATCTCCGGAGAAGGAGTAGTAGCTATGTTTGGCTCCGGAAATGAACCAAGACCTCTCTTGCCATAGTCACGGGCATTGTTGAAGAGAATCTCCTTGTGGATGTATTCTCCTCTTGAGAGCTTCTCCACACTACTCTTGAGGCTTGCAACTTGATCCACCAATTCCTTATCCCTAGAAGGTGCAAGCTCAGGCAAAGCATTAGTAGCATTTTCATTGATGAGTAGGTCATCACATGAAGTAGAAGCATTGACTTTTACCAAATTTTCATTGGTAGAGTTCTCAAGACTTGAGTCAATGACTTCATAGGCAAATTCCCTGACAGGCTTAAATGCACCAACCATCATCTTAATACTTAATCAAGTTACTGTGCACTTAAAACGGTGTAACCTGATAGGCTGTCGGGTAAAATCCCGATTAAACTACTGTACTCTAGGATCACAATTGCACTTAGACCCGTACGAAGACGAGCACAGGTGTTACCAGCATACAGAAAACTTCAAATTAATTTACAATACAGGTTTTACATAAAAGGTTTAAATACAAACAACAGAGTTCAAACGCACAGCGGAAGTTTAAAACTGAGTTCGAAATACAATACGATAACTACGACGACGATAAAAGGTGAGCTCCACATCCTGCCCACCGATGTGACGCCAACCTGCCCAACCTTCACGGGGAAGACGGGGCCCACTCGACGGTCCAACCCGGAGGAAGCGGCTGTCCAATCCAGGACGCACAGATCTCCTCGAAGTCCGCAGGGACACAACCTGCTCAGAAGGGTTACAACAACAACCCTGAGTATACTAATACTCAGCAAGGCTTACCCGACTCTGGGTATACTTAGCCCATTACCTAGACATGCAAGGCTTTTTGGTTCTGGAGATCTTTTGCTGAAAGGCTGCTAGAAGTGAATCCTTACTTTCAATATTTTAGCTCCATTTAGTATACCAAGTATTAACTAAATTCGCCTAATCATCTAGAGCACGCATGGTGGAACAGATTATCTTTCAGAACGCACAAACCAACCTTTTTCCATTCCGTTTTCAATTCACTTTCTTACTACGATGTGACGCAGTGACCAAGGTTCTCTTAACCGAGAGAGACGGCGAATCAATCCGATTTAACCTTGCAAGGTGGACCTAACTCACACGACACATGTAAGCCCCGCCGGGCCATGCGCGTCAACTGTTTCCATATTACCACGGCATCTGAACTACGCCTGCTAAAACCCAGGTGATGGGCCCCTCGCGGTGAACTCCCGGAGAACCCGGAGGCGGCATCCTATCCAACACCCGCCAACTCCCACGCCCAGCGTAGCATGACGGATTTCAAATCACCGCTGTAAAGTGGTACACAGCTCACCGGTTTCGACTACCTCCTACTTCCGGTATGTGGTTAGTACTATTCAAACTCGGTCATCAGGGCCAACAACGGTACGGTCCTCAATCGACACAGGCGGAAATTCATTTTCTCAACTATTCCAACTCATTCCCGCCCGGTCTCCAATTCTTTTTACTCATCAACGTATTTCCAAGCCAAAGCTAAGGGATCAAGATCCTAAACTCGCGAGTGACAGCAATCACTCGACTTCTACCGAAATCCTATTTAGCAAAGCATTTCTATCGACACCTGCTTACTAGTATAGGCCCACGGTACCTAGGGAAAACATGCATACTATGGTTCCATTCAACTCCTAGAACATAAATGCACAATACTTAATTAAACATTGAATAAATTAAATTAAGGTTATGCTCCGGGGCTTGCCTTGCAGGTCAGCGGGGTTAACAAAGTCTGCTGGAGCGTGCTCAATGGCGTCCTCCTGCTGCGCTCCTGCTCGTGGCTCCTGGACCGGCTCAGCGACTAGCTCGTGGACAGCGTCGTTCGTGGCGTCTACACGAATAAAAATATGCCATGCAACAATTAGAACACTGTGCAATGCATGAGTGCTGCTGAAGCGATTCCAAAAGTTAAAACATTTTAGCCTGAAGTGTTTCCTTCAAAACAACCACTACTAAAACGGCTTAGGGTAGCGTGGGTTGAACAGGAGTTTGCTTTGCATGCACGAAACAATTAACTATCAACATTAAATAAGGAAGAGCATGGCTAGGGGCAAACTATAAGTAAAACCCTAACCTGCACTCGGACCTAGCAACACAATTAACCAGATCAACGTGAAAGCAGTAAGCATGCCTCACAAAATTTTCCAACAAAAGCTACTGCTAACAAAGCAATTAACTAACCCTAGCAAGGAAAAAGAACATAAATAGATCTACCCAAAAGTGCACAGTAACAGGTTATGAAACTTTTACAGTGGACTACACATGAAATGAGTAAGCCACTGCAAATTTTCCACAATTTTTAGAGCCATGGAACTACCAACAATAATTAAACTAGGTTTAACGCAAACTGAATTTTCATCACAGAAAAAGTGACAAAATGCATGCTTAAGGATTTTTCCTCTGAAGATCATGATTTTATAAACCTAACAAAATTGGTTTGGCATTTTTCTCATTTTTCTGTGAATTTACATGGATTTTTAAAGTTTCAGCTAAAAAAATAAGAAATGGAAAACAATAAAAAGGGGGGCTGACAGCCGGGCCCCACAAGTCAGGGAGCCAGGCCCGCCCCCCTCCTCTGCTTCACGCCCGCACGCGCGGGGCGCGGCCGGGTAGCCTGCGGCGGCGCTCCCCGCCGGCGGGGCTGACCGGCGACGGCGCGGTGGGGCTGCAGGCGAGGCCCATTGCGGCCGGGGGGGTGCGGGGTGGCGGCGGCTCGCGGGGAGGTGCGGGGCCAAGGGCGGCGGCGGCTCGCGGCGGCACCAGGCCATGGCGGCGGCGGCGCGTGGTGTTCCGGCGGCTGCGAAGCTCGGCGGAGGCGGGAGCGGCCGGCGCGAGCACCAGGGAGTCCGGGTGGCCCTAGGGCGCGCGGAGGTGGCGCCCAGGGAGGAGCAGAGGGGGCTGGCGGCGTGCGCGGGCGGCGGCCGGCGTGTTCGCGGCGGCGCGGCGGCGCTTCGATGGCGGCGGCCGCGGATTAGGGTGGGGAGAGGGTCGGGGAGTGTGATAGGGTTGCGGCCGAGCTCACCGTGGATCGATTTTGCGCGGAGGAAGGCCGGAAGGGGGTCTTCGACGTGAGGGCGAAGCTCGGGGCGGAGCTTGACGGAGGTCGGCGATGGCGAGCGGCGGTCTGAGCTCGATTTCGGCCGGGGTAGGGCACGGTCGCGTTCGTGGAGGGATGGACGAGCTTCGGGGCGAGGTTGCGCAGCTCGGGGTGCGATGAATCGTGGCGGGGAGGCGAGCAGTGGCCGGTGCGACGAGCGACGGCGACTCTGCTCGACCTAGCTCCGCTCGAGCTCGAGGATGGGGATGGAAGGGAAGAACAGGACGAGGCAGGAAGGTTCGAGGGCGTCCGTGAGGTGAAGAGCGGCGCTCACACGCGATGGCCGACACGTGGAAGCTCGCCGCCGGCCACAGTCACCGCCTCACCGGTATGGCGTCGGGCGTCACAGTGACGAACACAGTGGAGACACTGTTTCTTCGTTTAAATGATTTTTGCCTGAGTTTGACCAGTTGAAACTCAAATTTTCATATGGGAACATGAAATTTGGCCAAAATAAAACTTGTAGAGAAAAAGAAGATCTACAGCTTTTGTTTTGGGCGAAAGTTGATTTGGAGCTCGGATCAAGGACAAAAACGAGATCGAACACAGCTAAGTAGATGTTTACTATGCGAACGCGATTAGCGTTAACGACGAATTTCAGTCCACGATTAGCGAGTTAACTCTTGATTAGCGAGACGATTAACACAGGGGTGTTACAATATCATTGCAATTTCCATGAGCTAGCATTTTAAAGGAATCATACTTAGCTCTAAACAAGTGATATTTTTGCTCACGAACTTTAGTGGAGCCTTCATGAATTTCAATGAGCTCCTTCCAAATATCACTTGCTAAGTCCATGCCATTAACTCTAGCAAAGACTTCCTCACTAATGGCTTCGAAAATTGCATTTCTAGCCTTGGCATTCCATTTTAATTGTTCCGAGGTGGGAGTTCCGGTGAACCCAGTCTTTGTTGCCAACCACACTTCGGGGGCAATCGCATCAAGGTATGCGGCCATGCGAACTTTCCAATAAGCAAAGTTCTTGCCCTCGAAGTGAGGAGGCGAACCACCCATCTTGGCCATAGCTCTAGGCGGTGAAGCCTAATGATCCAAATGAGCAATGAGGCTCTGATACTAATTGAAAGGATCGATGGACCAAGAGGGGGGGTGAATTGGGGCTTTTTCAAATTCTAAAACACAATAAAGCAACCTTAACCTATGCAAAGCTAGTAAGGCACCAATTCACCAACCGGATAACTAAGCTACCTGCACAAGCTATGAGAGATAAAACGAGAAGTAAAGCCTAGCAAGGTAGAGCTAAGTTATGATCTCTAAGTCAAGCACATGAATAAATTGCATGAAAGAAAATGATTGAATAAAGAGAGTAGACAAGAGACGACCGGATTTTTTCCCGTGGTATCGATGTGTTGGCACACACCCCTAGTCCACGTTGTGACACTCACAAAGAGTCTTGTCACTTCCCAAGTCACCGAGACGAGGGCGCTCACTAAGAGTCTCCGTTCACCATCCCGGCGTGGTGGAGATCAAGCCACGTACAATCTTCTTCTCCGGGCTCCCACAATCCTTGGCAAGCTCCGCGAGAAACACCTCGATCACCAAGATCGCCTAGGTGATGCCAATCACCAAGAGTAACAAGCTAGGGCCTTCACTTGAGCAAGAACTGATCACCAAGAACGGATGCACACAAGCTTCTCTCTACTCAAGTCCTTAGCCTTGCTTCTTGAATGATTGAATGATCAATTTGATGGAAGATGAAGCTCAAGGTGGCTCTTGACTATTGTATAAGTGTATGGATGTTGCCTGGTGTCAAGAGTGGCAAAATGACCCATTGGAGGGGTATATATAGGCAGCTCACACGAATAGAGCCGTTGGAGAAAAGCTGCCAGAAAACTGCTTAGCGCCGGTTAATCCGACGTACCTCCAATAGCCAGCGTCGGTTTAACCGATGAATGTAAATTGCCCCTTCTGAAAACTAGCCGTTACAACTTGGGCAGATTAACCAACGTATCATCGGTTTAACCGGTGAGTGTAGTTGTCCACTGATCAACTGAAAAATCAAGTCTCTGGACAACTGCACCGACGTTAACTCAAAACCATCGTCGGTTTAACCAGTGAGTACAACTTCAGAAATCCCTGGAAAAACCATCTCACTGGTCAATTGCACCGACGTCTCAATTCAAACATCGTCGGTTTAACCGGTGTATAGAACCTTGAAACACCCTGGAAAAACCAACTCTGGACTAATGCACCGACGTTCAATTCAAACACGTCGGTTTAACCGGTGTATTGACTTGTCCTGACTCTGCTGACTTTGTTTAACCGACGTATAGAAAAATGTAGGCGTCGGTTAAACCGGTGTTAAAGACTTTTTCTGAATTTGCCTTTTCTGATTTTAGTCTTGAACGAAATCCAAATGTTCTTGAGATATGAGTTGAGAACCACTTATTTGAGCTTCTAGGAACCTGAGTGACCATAGTGTGCATCCATTTTTGATTGACCATGTCCATGCTCAAGTTACTTGGCCTTAACCCCTCTTAATAGTGCGATCACTACAAAACTACAAAACCTATACTAACCTAAGTGTCCTTCTCAACCTTATGACACTTAGGACTAGAAAGATCCTTAGTCTTGACATACATATGAGTTGAAAATCCAGATCGCCTTTTTGAACAATGGAATTGAGGGGCCTCTTTTGACATATGACCAAATGAGCGATAATGATTTATTAAGCTGCACAAACTCATTAGTCACAATAATGGTTGTCATTAATCACCAAAACATACCTTGAGGGCTTAGATGCTTACACCCTCCCTCTGCTCCTTCGATTCCACCCCTAACCCGACCTCCTCCCTCACCGCATAGGTCCACCGCCGCTTCCCTCCGCCCGCCGCCGCCCAACGCCGCCACGCCGCTCGTCCGTCGCCGATCCCCGTCCGCGCCATTGCCGGTGAGGCTCGCCGCCATCACCTCTATCCCGTGCGCGCCTCCCCTGCCCCGCTCCGGCCGTGGGCGCGCGCACCACCGGGTCAAGGCCGCCCGGCCTGCCTTGACTTGGCCCGGGGGTGGGGGCCCGCCTGTCGACCCCTGGGCCGACTCGGCTGGGTGCACCTACCGTTTTCAAGCATGTTTATTTTAGCAGCGAATTTGCAAAATTCGTAAAAATTCGTGTATAGCTCCAAAAAATATGAAACTTATTTTGTTGGATTCGTATCGCTCAGATATACTTAAAAAATGTTATTTTGCATGTTACCTTGCTATAGATTTATCTATAGTTTTATCTTGCAAAAGTGATTTTAATGCTTATTTATTTTTATATTGCTCTAAAAATTCCAAACTAAATTTTGTTAGACTCCTTGTGAAATATAGTTTCCAAGGGTTTAACTTTTTCCTCTGTTTTATTGCTTTTTGTTAAAGTTTTAGTGTGTTTTCTTATGCTTTGTCTTTAAATGGTTTAATATAGAACTTTTTACTGGGAAGTGATAAAAGTGTGAAACCAGTATTGTTACCTTTGTACTCATGCTTAGTATCTATGATAATTTTCTTAGATTTGTTTAGTTATGTTTTCATACCTTTTTTGATTTACCTTGTTTCGAGTAGCTGAAAATGAATATATTTATGATTAATTGTAGAAAAATGCTTTTGCTGCAAAACCAAATTTCATAAGTTCCTTGTGATGTCCTCTACATGCTCAATTTAATTGGTGATTTATGCTTGTGGTGTAAGTTCATTTCTTAATTCTTGCATCGCATTTATGCATTATAGTGACCGAACCGTCGGAGGTCGAACCCGTGGAGCCCACCGAGTCCGTCAAGCCTGAACCTGGAGTCCCGTTCGTGGTCGAGCCGGAAGTTAACCAAGGCAAGCAGCTAAGCATAATTTCTTGCACCTATCTAATTTGATTAGTTTAGATATCTCACTTGGGTAATGTGGGTTACATATATATGTATAGTTTGTATGTATTGCATTTTAGTACCTACTCTCTTGCATTACCCTTCTTTGAATTGTTATTCATGTCCTTGTCACTTGTTAGTCAGTTAATTACTTAACCTGACTAGATGCTTAGCTCTGCTTAGAATACTTATATCGCTTGCTAGGAAAGAATGTCTTGGAGTATCACACTTACCGATAATCCTTGATTGCACTGGTTCCTTGGGGTAATGTTGGTTGTTAGTATCGAGATTCAAGCGGAATGGTAGGGCCTAGAGAATGTTGTCACATGGGCATAGTCCGCTTGGATCGTTTAAGAATCGTCCATGGATGCCATAGACTTTGAGCACCCTTTCGTGCTACCACATATCCAAATAATGGTACGGATGAGCCAATTATCTTCTTTGACTTGATCATTGATGTGCAGGCCTAGATACGTGGCCAAGGGCTATGTAGAGAGGCTTAGGGGTGTCCCCGGTGGACCTATGTGTAGGAAAGTTTAGAGGTGTCCCCGGCGGACCTAAGTTACTCCACGCGTAAGCTAGGTGTGAAGTTCAATGATCGAGCATCGTTGGGAACGGTTGACACGTGTATCCCCTTATCCAACTCTGGCCAGTTGGGTGAGTCGCATAGTCCTCGCATCGTGTGGGTAAAGTAGTACACCCTTATAAGGTTAATTAATTCTGCTAGGGTTAGGGTAGAGAGCTTATGCCTATGCAATAATTACTTAACCCTAAAGTTTTCATTTGAGCCTTTGCATAATTCTTGATTATTTAATCGCGTAAGTCTTGTGAGTACCTTTTGTACTCAGGTTGCTTTTTAAACCTAGTTGCAGGTGAGCCGGAAGTGGTGTACGGCCACTTCTACCCGCTGATCCAATTGCGGGGGAGGAGTAGGTCGTTGTGGCTGTAATGATGTCCTTGAGCAAGTCATCGTTATATTAGAATGTATTTATCGTAGTCGAGCTCCGTGAGAGCATGTAAATTCAATAAACTTTAAGTTTCTGTTTAATATGACTTTCATGAGCCCAAGACTTGTAATGGAAGTAGTTTGAACCCTCCTATATCGAACCTGTATTGAACTCTGGTATTGTAAAACTGCTCTTTATGGTTCTGTGACGACATATCTGATTGTAAACGGTATGTGCATATGTGGATCCTGGACATATATTGGAGCACATACCGGGACTACCGGATTTGATGTTATTTTGGACGGATGACATGTCGGTTATTCGTGTCTCTATATGTGGGATAACACGTGGCACGCTCTCCGGCCAGCACGTGTTAACTTTCATCTAGATGATAATGACCGACGATTCGTTTAAAATAATATCAAATTGTGCGGTCACAAGTTCCATGTCCAGAACAGCGGCGCCGCCGGCACGCAGCAGGGGCGGCTGTCCGCCCCCCACTACCGCCTGCTCTTGCTGTACAACCGGCGCAACTTCACCACGTTCCGGAGCTACTCGTCGAAGGACGGCAGCTGGAGCCCGGAGCGCAGGGTGACCGGCGCCCAGCTCGGCAAGCAGCAGATGCGCATGGCGCGCAGCGGCGTCGTTGCCGCCGCCGGCGGCGCGGCATACTGGCTCACGAGGCGCTCTGTGTTCGAGCTGCGCCTCGACACGCTGGAAGCGACGATGGCGATCCTGCCTGCGCGGGGAGGAACCCAACCCTTCACGGACCGGAACACCGCGCTGCGGCGCTGGGCACAACGCCGGAGGGGAGGCTCTGCGTCGTCCAGCTTGGCTCGCCGTTTCTCGTGTGGGAGGAGGGTGAGCAGAAAGATACTGTCGGGGTACATGTGTTCAGCTATGGCGACCATGACGGCGACAGCAGGACGCTGCTGAAGCTGAAGGACAAGTCCTTTTTGCTTAAGTACAGAGCCCGGGAGATGAACGTAATAATGCCATGGTGAAGATGCAGTGGGTTTGTGAGAAGAGCGGGGTCGTCTTCTTCACCGGCGGCGAGATCGATAACCCGAGAAGCGACCTGTATGCCGTGAGCCTAAAGACTCAGAAGGTTGAGAGGGTGGCGAGCAACGATGGGGACGGTAGCCTGTGGCTGTGGGGCAACCTTTATGGGTACGAGATGGATCAGGCGTCATACCTGGCGTCCCTTGCTGAGCCAAAAGAGGAGGATTAGTGTAATCGTTGTTCCTGGTAGTTTTAAATTTCCTTGCTAAAAAATTAAGCATACCTTGAACTGTTGCGCAGGGTATGCTGGTATCTTTGTTTTCCATATTTCATATTAAGACTAAATGTAGTTTGTTTTTCTTATTAAGACTGATCTAGTGTGATCAGATCAGCCCATGATAAAAAAATAGGTGAACTGAACTCCTTTATTGGTGTGATTTGAAACTGGCAGTCAGAGTTATGCGGTGTTTTCTGGTTTGAAATTTGACAGGATGTATCAGCTTGTCATTTTCTGTTAGTTCAAATCAGCCATGAGAGACCATCAGATCACATATGGTGTGAATGTTTCACTACATCTGAATATTTGAATACATCTAGTTCTGTTAATCTTTGAATCTGATTAACCACCTCCTATGAGTTTTGACTACATCTGAACTCTTTGGCTAATCCTCTTAACCTTCTGACTAGCTCACCACCTGATGGCTGTCATAAGAGGAGCATGCTGAAACTGACCTGGGTGGTTTAGGGTTTAGAGTTTAGGGTAAACCCCCCCTTGACATCTATTATAATGCGAATTTATTTCTTGTCTGTAAGCCATTCGGATGTATTTCTCCATTGCATTCCGACAAGGGTTTGCTGCTGCACATGTGGCAAAGCATTCCAAGTGTATGCATGCCTGCATGTTGGTATTCCAAGAAGTATCCAGCCAATTTGTGGCTAATAATTCAAATTTCAGTTCAGTGTACGCAATATACAGCTATTAAAATTATCAAAAGATTGCCTTTTTGTTTATATAGTGATCAACAGACTATACACAATATTTCTATCATTTGGATGTCCTACTATCAGTCTTTGCAAAAGTTTCTTTCATTATTGGAATTTACTGAAATTCAGATTTCTGTCAAGACATTCAGTATTCTGAACCTTGATGCCATTGTATTTGCCTCTAACCTGAGAAACTATACTTAGTACATGAATACTTCCTTTGTGCTGTAAGGATCACCGGGGTGTCCGACTCTAAAGGGGGAGGGGTGAATAGGGTCGCTAATCGCTTTCTATCCTAGGGCTCAATCTATTTGCATAAGATAAACCTAACACGTCCTACACATGCTAGTTATGACTAAGATTTATCTATGCTACTCTCTACTTACCCCTAAAAGACTTTGCAACCTATAGCCAATCCTAATCAAACTAACTAGGAAAGTAAAGGTACGCAAGATAAAGTAAATGCGGAAACGTAATATGGTAAGTAAAGAGGTAAGTGTAAGAGGGATGCAAACTCACGAGTAGACACGGTCATGTAATGTGGTTCGGCACAAACGCCTACGTCCACGGGACACTGAGGCTCTTCCGATCACCGTCTTGCACTACGCCACCAAGGCGATGCCGGCAAGCAAAGGCAAGTGCCCACAAGACACCAAGTCTCATGCACCGCCACCGTCTCTCTTGGTCACCCAGCCGAAATCCACTACAGAGCTTCTCCACCAAGGAGGGGGTCTCCTCTTCCCCCGCACAAAGTGTCGTTGCCACTCCACACCAAGTCGGAGGGTCACACGACGGATCACAAGGATTGCTTGCCGCAGCAAGACTTCTCTCAAGGGAGCTCTCGCAAGAACTAATCCCTATTACAAGCACTAAACACTCTCACAAGTGTGTTTAAGCCTATATGATGTATAATGAAGCTCTATGGTGGTTGGAGGTGTTCTTCAAGTGTAGTATGCTTCCTTAGTCTCCAGCACTCTCAAATGAGCCGTGGGGTGGCATATATATAGCCCAAACACCCCAAACTAGCCGTTGGAAAAAGGCTGACAAAAAGCGCTATCACTGGTTAAACCGATGCTCCCGTTTTTGTCATCACCGGTTTAACCGGTGAGTGCATTTTTCAACTAGCCGTTATACTTCAACGGCTACCTCAATCGACCGACGTAATCAACCGATGCAGTGTCGGTTTAACCGGTGAGTGTAGTTGCCGAAAAACTAACTCTCTGGACAACTGCACCGACGTTCACCAATATCTAGCGTCGGTTTAACCGGTTAGTGGATTTTGCCTCAGCTGCTGAGTTCATTGCACCGACGTATTCAACTTTCCTGGCGTCGGTTCAACCGGTGTTACCAAAACTCCGAAACGTGCTCCAAGTCAATGCACCGGCGTATGTAATTTTCTTAGCGTCGGTTCAACCGGTGATACTGAAATATCTCTGTCTTGATTGTTTTGACTTGGTTTATTCACGGTCTCTTCAATCTTTGAATCCTTTGGACCAAAGAGGCGGCCCTTCGGGCCTAGCTACGCCTATCTTCTCTTTGTCATCACTTGAACCTAGAAGCCTGAGAATGGTCATCTTAACAATTATTTTAGTCCAAGTGTTGTATTGTCTATATCAATCACCAAAATATTATATTGAAATATGGCATGAGAGGTCATTTTCGCTACAATATCCCCCTTTTTGGTGATTGATGACAACACAACCAAAGCAAGCAAGATGAATTGCAAGAATGTGAAATTGATATCAATTTGAAAAGTTAGAAACTACTTAGCTTGCTCGGATGATATTTCAATGCTCATTTTTAAAAGCCACCGGTATTTGAAATTGATACTAATTGTTGATACTAATTGTAGAACAATGGCTTGTGTGTGGTTTGAACCATATGAGCACTGAAAATTTTTTGTACCTTAGTCCATGGGATCATCAAATTGCACTTCTCCCCCACATTGACTAAGTACCTCCCCCTATCACCATGCATCCTTTTGCATTTCATTTTTCATTCCTCCCTTTGCTAATGGCATTATTTACTCCAAACTATTTGCTTGCTTTTAGGGTACATTCTATCCTTTTGTCATCAAACACCTAAAAGCTTCATAACCACTAGCAACAAGGAGCATTAGTAGCAAAAAGAAATTCACTAGTGATAGAGTGTTATACCAACTAAATTCGGCTTATCTCCCTTTATTTGAACAAGCTCCCCCTTTTTCAAAGCTTGTGGCACCTCATATCTTGACATCAACTGTGATGGCAATCGTGACCTGTAGGGGTAGTGTTCGAAAGAAATTGAACTCATGGCGATAGCTTTAGGTGACTAGCCATGCCTCCCTATATCATTTATCTCTTTAACCTTTGGGAGTTATGGCTTGGTCTTCTTCCCTTGTCCAATCTTTCTTGATCAATTGATACCAATTGTAAGATTAATTGCAATGTGCATCATCTTGATATCGAAGGATTGAGTGTATAACCATATGGACTAAGGGAGTGTGACTACAACAAATATCACTTTGAAAACATGTTAGTCACAAAAACACAAGCTATAGAGTTAGATCCCCTTAAATGTGTGCATTAGTGTTTGAATCACTTTGAACAAATGTATGCACTAGTATTTCACATAGTGGGGATGAAACTCTACAACTTGAAAAACATGGCACCAATTGAAACAACATACCTTTGTTGAATTTGAGATACCACTTGTAAGATTTTATTTGTGGAAGGTGGTACCATTTTGAAGTGCACGTGCCATGCAAGAGTGGTGCATTTTACACCAAGATTAAGCTCATGTAGAATGCTTCAAGAATAATTATTAGTACAAGCAAACTACCATATGAAATTTCTAGGAAAGCATATCAAATAAAAGATACCAATTGTAAAGATAAGATCATGCATTCCTAGAGAGGCATTGAGCTACAATGATGCATGAAGGATATCAAATGAATTGAGATCATCCTTTTACCTTGCTCATTACCTCATATGTAGGGGAGGGGAATTTGGGTCACTAATCTTTAATCTACGACTTGGCTTTAATCCATCTTTGCATGATGCATCCCTACTCATGCATCCCAAACCTTGCCAAGCCTCCAAATTCCCCGACGCACTTGTTTGGTGCCTAAGTCTTAGGGACCCAAACATTATAAGAGTCATCCATAGTATGAATAATATTCTTGGGCACCCAAATAGGCCGGTTCCATCCATATGTTCTCCACCCCATGACATGAGCCACCACCTTACCATTCTTCTTCTTTTCAAGTATGTAGTGGTTGCTCTTTTGCTTGTTCTTGTGGGTGGGCTTGGTGTATGTATGAAGCCTTCAAGTATGGAGATGTGTTTCAGTATCACCGGTTGAACCGACGTATTCAACTTTTCTGGTGTCGGTTCAACCGGTGTGACCAAAACTCTCAGACGAGCTCTAAGTCAATGCACCGACGTATGTAATTTTCTTAGCGTCGGTTCAACCGGTGATACTGAAATATCTCTGTCTTGATTGTTTTGACTTGGTTTCTTTACGGTCTCTTCAATCTTCGAATCCTTTGGACCGAAGAGGCGGCTCTTCGGGCCTAGCTACGCCTATCTTCTCTTTGTCATCACTTGAACCTAAAAGCCTGAGAATGGTCATCTTAACAATCATATTAGTCCAAGTGTTGTGTTGTCTATATCAATCACCAAAATATTATATTGAAATATGGCATGAGAGGCCATTTTCGCTACATGTGCTCTCACATCTATTTCGCTAACTAATGGATGCTGTTACGAACTTCTTACTGATTCTAGTGTGTTCAGATTTTTGTCAAGACATTCAGTATTCTGAACCTTGATGCCATTGTATTTGCCTCTAACCTGTGAAACTATACTTAGTACATGAATACTTCCTTTGTGCTCTCACGTCTATTTCACTAACTAATGGATGCTGTTACGAACTTCTTACTGATTCTAGTGTGTACAGCTATAGAATGGTTCAGAACAAATATGAGAGCAACTAGTGTTCATCTTACTTACTCCTGGTGAAGTCTTTGTTTGATTGGTGAATTGGGGGTGTAGTTTGGACATGGTACACAGAGTGTGCTGGAGTGGAGTGATATGGCAGGGGTCAAAGTGTAACGACCCGGCTCGGGAGAACGACTAAGATCTACTCTGCACGTTGAGTAGACCACACCTATTAATTAACTCTCTTGCGCTTTCGTCCTCGTTTCGCGCAAAAAGATCAATCTAAAATTAACTAACTCCCCCGGGCTGGTATTTAAGTTGGTCTGCACTCCTTCCATTCTGGACTAAACCTCCGACACTACAGTATTTTTCGCGATGCTACAGTAAGATGGGCTGTTACACAAGGATGGTGCACGACGTGTTCGGGCTGACCAGGGAGAAGTTGCCTTGCCTTCGATCGTCTTCAATGACGAGGTGGACACGGTCACACAAAAACTGCCGTCGCCGCGGCGTGGTTGAATGCCGGCATGGGCCTCGAGGTGCTGCGGGTCGAGTTTTCAGACCGGCACACGAGGCCGTCGCAATCGATGCGCTCCCCGCACCGTCTCCTCTTCGCATCGCGACACGTGCATTGTGCTCACCACGGACGACTACCACGGCGAGAACGTAACGGGCACCGATCCGCCGCGGTCACCTTCCTCCTACCGCCTGTGATTGGTGTACGGACAGCCGCGTGGCTTCACCGCGTTTCGGAGCTACTCGTCGAAGGACGGCAGCTGGAGCAAGGCCTACGGAAGCTGTTCCTTTGCAGTACTGCAGAGAGAGATTATTCTCCCTTACTGACTTAGAGCTTGGCTAGTAAGCTCGCCAGCAGCGGGTGGAGAGAAAAGCTATCGTGGCGAACAGGGTTAACCATTTCGTTTTCCGGTCAAATCCCGGTGTTTAGCGGAAACGGAATTCCGTTCCGAAATTTCGGTAAATTTCGGCGAATTTCGTTGAATTTCGGTCGAAATTTGTTGAATTTTGAATTTGAAAACAAAATATACCGAAAAATACCGAAATTTCGGATCCCGGTAACTAGCGGAAATGAAATTTTTTCTGAAATTTCGGCGAAATTTCGCCGAAATTGTTAACCCTGGTGGCGAGTATTAAATGCAGTAGTGCTCTGACAGGGCGCAGCGCAGCGAGCGGGGCCAATAAGCTATGAGCGCAGCGAGCGGGGCCAATGGCGTTGTAGCATGGTTTTAAATAGCCGGCTATAGCTTCCGCTATAGACCGCTATAGCTTCTAGAAAGGGCGGTCGCTATGGCATTTAGCCCGCTAAAGCCGGCTATAGTCCGCTAAATTCCGGATATAGCCCGCTAAACACCGTAACGTCAGCTCTACCGCTAAACATCTTAGCCGGCGATTTAAAACCTTGCGTTGTAGGCGCGCGCATCCGCCCGCTTTAGGCCGGCGACTCGCCGCTCGCCCGTTTCACTCTCTCTTGGTTTTTCACCACGTTGGATTTGGATGATGTGGCAGTTCATTTACTGTATTTTATTATACTTGCTCTTATAGTTACCACTGCATTTGGACTCACATGGCAACAGGTGAGTTCCCCAGCAGCACTGCAGAGGAGACTCATCCGAGGCGAAGGGTGACCGATGCCCAACATATTTTTTTCATAGCAAAACATTAACTATCGAATTAAGGCCCCATTTAGCAGCTAAATTGATTCTCATTTTATCCGGCATGTAAAATGTTGCCAGCAGGGTGGTTTTCGATTAATGCCCGCGAAATCAGACCAGCGGAACAAAGAGAATGAATTCACCATAAAAATCCACTAATATTTTATAGAACTTAAAACTAAGTGAAGAATCGAACAGAGATATATATGTTTTATAGAACTTAAAACTAAGTGAAGAATCAAATAGATATATATTATGAACTTTGTTTGAAGGTAGTTTAATTTGAAGCAACTTCTAATATTTGCAAGATGTTCTAAAATCCATCGGAACTTCTATTTGAAGCTGGCCCCACAGGCCAGCGTCTGCTGGCCGCCGATCGAGCGAGCAGTACGAGGAGTCGAAGCGGCGGCGGCTCCGATCCCCTTCCTCCACTTCTACAGTTCTTCGATCCATAAGCCATCTCGAGTTCTCCAGCGAGGAACTCAGATCTCGCCCTCCGTCTGAGTGGAGTGCCATAGCGCCCCGCCGCCGTCGGCCAGGTTTGCCTCTCATACGCGCCCCGAGCTCCAATGTTTAAAGTGGGTTTAGGGTTTATAGCTCCTGTTTTAAGTGCAAATGTCTCCGATTCGAGTCTAGATTTCTCCGGTTTGAGTCCACAGGTCTTCGATCTGAGTGCAAAGTTCTTCGATTCGAGTTCAAAGATGATAGTTTGATGTGAAGATTTAACTGCAGGGGACGGGAAACCCGGGGGCAGGACAATGGCGCCGGCGCGGCCCTCTTCGTCCGCCGCGGCGGCGGCGGCGGCGGCGGACCCGCGCGGGGGCAGAGGCTGGCTCTCCGCCCTCCGCCGCGACCCCTCCAAGCGGGCGCGCCGCGCCGACGACGACGGCACGCCGCTCACCGACGAACTCCTCCTCGTCATCTTCACCGGCGTCTCCGACCTCGCCGACCTCGTCCGGTGCGCCGCCACCTTCCAGCGCTGGCGCCGCCTGGTGTCCGCGGAAGCGGCGTTCCTCTGCCGCACACCTCGGCGGCGGCCCGGCAGGTTCATCGGCCCCCTAGCCCTCGGCTTCTTCAACCACCAGATGGACGCCCCGCGGTTCGTTCCCACAGCTGATGCGTCGCGCCGCTTCCCCGGACTCCTCCAGCAGCCGCCGCCGTCCCTGAGCACGCTAGTCGATGATGGCCTCTTCGACGGCTCTTCGCGCATAGTGGCCTCCAGGAACGGCCTTCTTATCGTCGACCTCCGGCGCAGTAAGCAAGACAGGGCACTCAAGCTCTGCGTCTGCAACCCCATGGCTGGCATAGTGCACGTCTTGCCGCGCCTCGGAGGAAAGGACGGCCTTGGGTCCTATGCTTGCACGGTGCTCACCGCAGACGACCGTGACGAGAAGACAATTGAGCCACCTCGGTCCTCCTCATACTTCCGCCTGGTAATGGTGTACACCCGACGTGGCTTCACCGCGTTCCGGAGCTACTCATCTGAAGAAGGCAGCTGGAGCGAAGAGGCAAAGGTGACCAACGCCAGACTAGGAAAGAAGCAGATGGGTTTGACTCATAACGGTGTTGTGGGCCGTGGTGGCAGGCTAGTGTATTGGCTATCCAAGAACGTGGTGTTCGTGCTGAGCCTTGAAACGCTGCAGTCAGCAGTGGTAAGCATGCCTCGGTCCGGCAATGGCCTGAAATTTGATATGGCAAACACCTTGCTGGGCTTGTCTCCAAACGGCATGCTCTGTGCTGTCCAGATCGGCCATGTGTCCCTTAAGCCAGCTAACCGGAGGGTCCCCATACGTGTAACCACCTGCACTGACCGTTGTTGGTGGGATACGGAGGAGTTGATTCAGATAGAACAATCCTTGCCTGCAGATGTGGGTAATATTAGGCTGCAGTGGTTCTGCGAGAGGAGTGGGGCCGTGTTCTTCTCAACCATCTCTGGGGACAGTGACCACCTGAGGAGTGAGATGTATGTTCTGAACCTCAAGACCCGGGTGGTTGATAAGCTGGTGAGCCATGACAGGAACAGCAATCCTTGGGAGTATGTTCATGGGTATGAAATGGATCAGACAGCATACCTGGCATCCCTTGCTGAGCCAGGGAGCATGGAGGATTTGTGATGATCGATTTTCTACCTAGTGTGCAAAGATGTTAGCGAGAGGTCGAGGGGTTGCTTACCAAAACTCCAGGAGGGACTGCAAATCTGTCAATACCCACCAAGTTTATGTGTAGTATTGCTTTGGTGTCTGGCTGTTCTCTACCTAGTGTCAACAATGTTGGTCAGTAAAAGTGGTGGCTGTCTCTTGTTGGATGTTTGGTGGAGCTAGTGTCAATTGTTGGCTTGTTGCCGATCTGTTAGTCGGAGTTAGTGGTAATGAGTCGTGTTTGTCGCATAATGCGACATTGTCGGTTGTCGGTCCCTTTTGATTATCTAAACAATGCGTGTAAGCTGGTAACCCAATGCTTATAACTGCTATCAATTATGTTGAATCTGTATCCCCTGGTGTTCATTGGAACATTTCATTCTTGCATTGGTGAATTATTCATCTGTTCTTCAGCAGAATGTTGTCTTAGTTGCTTGTACTCATGCTACACATGTAGCCAAAACAATTTATCAAATCCCAGCCAAGTGGAATGCCTATTTGATGAGGCTGGGCTCCACATCAAAACGAGGCAATTGGGATTTCATATTATGAAAAGCTACACGGAGAGGCCTTTTGCGACCATTTTTCATATTTACAGTATGGCCCATTTTTAACTAGCTGGACGCAATTGCGTACAGCTAGTTAAAATGGGCTATATTTTAAGTTTTGGAATACCATAAATGCTTTTTGTGAACTTTTTGTGAAGTATACTTTTAATTCCTTTTTCTTTAAAAAACTTTTTAAATCAAAATCCCTTTTACTTGCCAACTATCTACTTACTCAAGTCCATTTCTAAGGAGTATTTATAATTTCCTAAATGCTACAGAGAGAGCTCTTCGTTTAAGCATATCTCAAGAGCCCTTTTATTGCTTTCTTAAACGTATAACAGTGAAAGTAACAAATCAAAACTCCTCATCACGATCTTCTCCTCCTCATCCCTCCTCCTCTGTGATGAAGACCTCATCTACTCCGGCGAGGACACCAACTCTGGTGAGCTTCAATTCGGGTTAGGGCTTCAGGTTTCAGTGTTTGGGAGGCTGGGAAGGGGGATCTATGCTTGTGGGCTCTAGAAGAATGCCGGGGAGGCTACTAGGTCAGCGGTGATGGTGGGTTGTGGGTGGCGAGGCCAGCGGCAATGGCGCCGCTAGGCGAGTAGTAGGGGAGGCTGGTTTGGAGGTGCCGGCGGCGGGGTATCTGGTGGAGGCGAACAGGGTGGGAAAGGGGAAGGGGTGGAGGAGGAGAGGGCAGTCCTCGCTCGCCGGCGTCGGAGGCAACGGCGGGGGGGGGGGGGGGGGGGGTTGCCTGCAGAGCGGAGGCAAGTAGTTGAAGAGGGAGGCACAAGTGATCTACGGCGGGAGCAAAGGTAGTGCTGACAGAAGTCTAATAGATCGGAGGACAGGAGGAGGGGAAGGGGGAGGGAGTGGAATGGAAGGGTGGTACTCACGAAGATGACACCGGCGAAGCAGGCGCGCGGGATATATTTGGCGGAGCGGGGCGAACGGGCGGAGGCGGCCAGGCGGTGGATGTGGTTAGGATGGGCTGTGTGGTGCGGTGGGGTGGGGTGGGATGCAGGTAGTGTGATGCAAGTGGTGAGGTAGTCGCTAGCCGCGAGCGATCGAGAAGGTGGCGGCTGGAGGCGACCGGCGAATCGTGACGAGATTGGTGAGAAAAGAGACGTGAGGAGGAAGAGAGGCGCATGGAGAAAAAAAGATAGCATGTGGCCCACGTGAAAATATAGAGGAGATGGGTGTTCGGATACGATTAAGGTTGCTCTCCACATTAATGCTAAACGGATATGTCTCTTTGTATAGTTGCCTTCTTATAATTTTACCAAATAATTATGTGCACCGTCCAAAAATATCAATGGTGTTGGGCAAGAGGGGCAGAGGAAAAGCTTGAGTACATCGACGCGAATACAATCATTCCATCTTTACACTATAGCTCCACGCATAAATCCCCTTCCCTTAAACTCCATATCCAAATAAAAATGAAAATGTTTTTTTAAGAAGAATCAATGGATTCGTGACAAAACCCCTCCTAATGTTTTACAAAAATTTAAATTAATCAAAGAATCAAATAGAGATATACATTACGAACTTTGTTTGATTTTTGTTTATTTTCAAGCAACTTCTAACATTTGCAAGATGTTCTAAAATTCACTCGGAGAAAAAGCGGAACTTCTATTTGAGGCTGGCCCCACAGCCCAGTGTCTGCGGAGTCCGCCGCCGAGTAGGACAGTCGAATCGGCGCCGACCCCCTTCCTGGCTTCCTCCACTTCTCCCTCCTCTCAGTCCCCCGGTTTCTCACTTCTCGATCCAAAAATCATCAAAATCATAAGCCACCTTGAGTTCTACAGCGAGCGATGCAGAATTCAGATCTCGCCCTCTGAGTGGAGCGCCGTAGCACCACGCCGCCGTCGGCCAGGTTTGCCTCTCGTACGCGCCCCTAACCCAAATGTTTCAAAGGGATTTAGGGTTTATAGCTCCTGTTCTTGTACAGAGTTCACGGCTGTCTCCGATTCGAGTCTAGATTTCTCCGGTTTGAGTCCGTAGGTCTTCGATCTGAGTGCAAAGTTGGTCGATTTGAGTTCAAAGACGATAGCTTGATATGAAGATCTATCTGCAGGGGGGGCCGGCGCGGCGTCCCCGCGTCTCGTCACCGGCGTCGCCCTCTTCGTCCGCCGCGGCGATGGCGGACGCGCGCGAGTGCCGAGGTTGGCTCTCCGCCCTCCGCCGTGACCTCTCCAATCGGCGGCGCCGCGCCGACGACGACGGCACGCCGTTCACCGACGAGCTCCTCGTCGTCATCTTCGCCCGCGTCCCCGACCTCGCTGACCTCGTCCGCTGCGCCGCCACCTGCCGCCGCTGGCGCCGCCTGGTGTCCGGAGAAGCCGCGCTCATCTGCTGCACACCTCGGCGGCCGCCCGGCAGGTTCATCGGCCAACTAGCGCTCGGCTTCTTCCACCTCCAGTTGGAGGGGCTACTGTTCATGCCAACAGCTTTCGCGTCGCGCCGCTTCCCTGGACTCCTCCAGCAGCCGCCACCGTCCCTGAACAAGCTATTCGATGACGGGCTGTTCGATGGCTTCTCGCACATAGTGGCCTCTAGGAACGGCCTTCTTGTCATCAACCTCGAGAGCGGAAATCATGACAGGGCACTCAAGCTCTGCGTCTGCAACCCTATGGCAGGCGTAGTGCACGTCTTGCCGCACCTCGGAGGCATGGATGGCCTTGGGCACTACGTTTGCACGGTGCTCACCGCAGATGACCGTGACGATAAGATAATCAACCCGCCTCGGTCCACCTCGTACTTCCGCCTGGTAATGCTGTACACCCGATGTGGCTTCACCGCGTTCCGGAGCTACTCGTCCGAAGAAGGCAGCTGGAGCGAAGAGGCAAAGCTGACTAACCCCAGATTAGGAAGGAAGCAGATGGGTTTGACTAATGACGGTTTGACTCATAACGGTGTCGTGGGCTGTGGTGGCAGGCTAGTTTATTGGCTATCCAACAAAGTGGTGTTTGTGCTGTGCCTTGAAACGCTGCAGTTATCGGTGGTAAGCATGCCTCGGTCTGGAAACGGCCAGAGTTTTGATATGGGAAACACCTTGCTGGGCTTGTCGCCAAACAGCATGCTCTGTGCCATCCAGCTCGGCCGCATGTCCCTTAGGCCAGCTAATCGGAGGGTCCCCATACGCGTAATCACCTGCACTGACCGTAGTTGGTGGGATACGGAGGAGTTGATTCAGGTAGGACAATCCTTGCCTGAAGATGTTGGTCATGTTATGCTGCGGTGGTTCTGCGAGAAGAGCGGGGCCGTGTTCTTCTCAACCTTCTGTGGCAGTTACCCCCTGAGGAGTGAGATGTATGTTCTGAACCTCAAGACCCGAGTGGTTGATAAGCTGGCGAGTGAAGACAGGATAAGCAATCCTTGGGCGTGTGTTCACGGGTACGAAATGGATCAGACAGCATACCTGGCATCCCTTGCTGAGCCAGAGGGCGTGGAGGATATGTGATGGTCGCTTTTCTGCGGAGGGTGCAAAGAACTTCGCGAGTGGTTGAGTAATGGCTTACCAAAACTACAGGAGGGACTGCAAAGTCTATCAATACTCACCAAGTATATGTGTAGTATTGCTTTGGTGTCTGGTTGTTCTCTACCCTAGTGCCTGGCTGCCTGCAATGTTGGTCAGTAAAAATGGTGACTGTCTCTAGTTGGATGTTGGCTGAGCTAGTGTCAGCTGTTGTCTTTCTTTTAGTTGGACTGGAGAATAGGGTTGGAGTTGGTGGTAACAGGTCATGTTTGTCGTTTTTCGCATAATTTGAGATAATGTGAGATTGTCGGTCCCTTTTGATTATCTGTACTGTGCTTGTAAGCAGGTAACCTGATGCTTATAAGTGCTATTAATTATGTTGAATCTATATCCCCTGGTGCTTGTTGAAACATTTCATTTCCTGCATTGGTGGATTATGTATTTGTTCGCCAGAAGAATGTTGTCTTAGTTGCTTGTACTCAGGCTCAGGTTATGATGATCCACACATATTATTCAGTGAGGAGCTCTCAATCCTGACAGGACTTACAAGATGGAGGATTTGTAAGTCTGTACATAATATATTGGCATCGTGTTCCTGCTGCAGGTACCTTTAATGTTGCATGCTAGGCTATTGGATGTGTGATTTGCAGCACCTTTTATGTTGCATGCTAGGCTATTGGATGTGTGATTCATTTAGTCTCTGCACCAAAAACTGGTTATAATTTTATCAGTAGCAGCATCGGTTATTTGAGCCGAACTTGTCACAGGACCAGCCATGGTTTTCATTTGCCCTCTCGCATTTGCAGCCTGAAATGGGCAAGTTGTCTGAAGAAAAGGTGCATTTGGGATCTAAAAACTACGAAATATGTAAAGCCTATATAATGATTTCTATCTAAATGCGCATTCCCTGCTAGTGATTGCTATTAGAGCCTGTCTCAAAGAATCAAGCTTCTCGTCGTTTAATTCTGTGAATAATTGCCAAAAAGGGTGGTGTTGGGCGTTTCCATGGTTTTGTAGATTTATTTTTCACATGTAGAGATATATAGCAAGTTTTCTTTCCTTTATCTGGCTAAATTTATTTAACCAAAAAAGTTTCCATGTTGATATGGCTGTTTTCTTGAAATTCATGCTACACATGTAGGGAAAAAAAGTTCATCAAATCCCAGCCAAGTGGAATGCCTATTTGATGAGGGAACATATCTGGATCTTTGTGAAAATCCGTACATATCTGGATCTTTGTGAAAATCCGTACAAAATCACGTACACAATTTTGTAAAATATTTTGTCAAAACTCGACTTCGTTTGTGAGATACTCCCTCCGTATCATATTTAGAAGTCGTTCTGTGCATGTACGTGAGTTGAAGAAAAGATGTCGTTGTGCAGGGAGGCCAAAATAGACGGCATTGCCCCTGCACGCGCCGCACGGAGTAAATACGCCTCCTCGTTTTATGCCCCGCGCCGCGCCTGGTTAACTACTCCTTGGTTCCCTGCGCCTCTTGACTCCCTCAGGACTACTCCATCTCGCTCACGCACACGCCTACTACTTCGTTTTGTTGCTATAGAGACCGGCGGCTATGGGGGGCATTCGGTTAGCTCGAAAATTTCGGATCGGGTTTTTGAAATTTCGGGTTTTGATAATTATTACCCGAAATTTGCACCGAATAATAGAAACCTGACATTTCGGGTACCCGAAAATTCGGGTTCGGGTTCAGGTAATACCCGAACTGTCCGATTTCTTTAAACTGATTGCTAGCAAACTCAAAGCAACATGATTTCCAAAACAATGAGACATTAAAAACTTGAATCTCCAAGACTCCAAGTCGGTTGTCCTGAACAAGCTTAAACAACAAACGAAGCATGATTTCATCCATGAATCGAACAAGCCAACAAGGCATACAACATTCGAGAAGAGGAGCAGAGCATTGCATTAAAAAAAGGGATGCAGATCTAAAGAGAACTTGCTTCCTGGTTGTTGGTCTCGCCGATGTGTGTCAGACCTGCCTGCAGGCTGCTCCTGCGCTCACTCGTCGCCCTGTCTCTGCGCGCTTCTGGACCTCAGGCGAGCCCAGAGGCAGGAGCCGGCAGTCAGCACCATCTGAACAAGGCGAGGCGGGGGTGGTGGGCTCAGCAGGCGAGCGCAACAGGCAGCGCAGCCGCGCAGGTGCTTCCGCAGGGGAGCGCAGGCGCAGCGTCGCCGGCGCGAGGGAGATGCTGGTGAGGTGAGATGCGGAGAGGGCGAGAGGCTGAGCTGATGGAGCAGTTGCGGCTAGCGGCCTGACGCAGGCAGCGCCGCGGCGGAGGGGGAGGGGTCTGGGAGTTGCTAGGGTTACCGCCTTGGTGGGCTGGGGTGGTGCCGTGGTGGGCTGGGCTGCAAAGTGTGGACTGGTGGCCTGCAACATCAATGAACAAATATAGTTGGGCTGGGCTATTTTCGGGTATTTCGGGTACCGTGGCCCCATACCCGAACTACCCGTACTAATTTTGGGTACCGTGGGCTGGAACCCGGATTAGGGTTCGGGTTTTTCGGGCTCGGGTTTTTCGGGTTCGGACTCGGCTTTTTTCGGACTCGAGTTTCGGGTTTCGGGTTTTCTGCCCAACCATACCGGCGGCGCTCGGGTGCTGGTAGGTCGCCGCGGACGGCATCGGGACGGAGTCGGAGGCGCTCGCCGCAGAGGACATCGGGCCGGAGTCGGAAGAGGTCGCCGCGGAGGACGTCGTCGACCCGCTGTTGTCCGTGGATGACTCCGACCCGATGGTGCTCGCCGCAGACGGCATGGTGCCGGATTCGCAGGAGGTCATCGACCCGCTGCTGTCCACGGACGACTCCGACCCGATGGTGCTCGCCGCGGACGGCATGGTGTCGGATTCGCACGAGCCCACACAGCGCCATGCAAAAATTGTGGTGACAAAGAAAGAAAAAAGCAGCGGCTGCCAGGGGTTGAACCGTGGACCTCCAGCGGCCTCGGGCCGTGGAGCCTTGCCAACCGATCTACGATAGATTGCTGTATAGGCAGCACCCTCAGCCCTATTTAATAAGGGCAAGACAGGAAAACTAACCCCTAATTAATCACCCATTGGTAATCGTACTCATGTCCTAAACATCATCTAAATATGATACGGAGGGAGTATAAAAATAAAAATAATAATTATTTTTATATCTCACAAACGAAGTCGAGTTTAGACAAGATATTTTACAAAGTTGTGTATCATCATATCATCTATATGTGTGATTTTTTTATAAATTTAGATGACTTTTTTATTATGGTTTACACGAGTTTTTACGAAGATTGTGATTTCCACCGGATATGTTCCCATTTGATGAGTCTGGGCCCCACAGCAAATGAAGGATTTGAGATTTTTGCCGGTTGAAAGAGGAATGGGCTTTGACAATTTACCACTTGGACCCCACACGTCAGACAACCCTGCGGGACAGTGACATCCAGAATCTCTCGGTTCTCCCTCTCCCTAGATCTCTCGGTTCACTTCCCTCTACAGCGAGCGATTCAGAGCTAAGATCGCGCCCTCTGATTCCAACGCCATCGGCCAGGTTTGCCTCTCGTACGTACATACTCCCTCCGTCCCAGCAAAAAATGCAATCCAGAAGTTTAAAAATTTTCCCACAACAAATGCTAAAGTTAGCCTTACTCGTCAGTGCGTAGAAAGAAAAAAAATCCCAACATGCTTCCACTCTCCCCCACTCGTTTTGGCAAGGTGGCCACTAGCAGCCTCATGCCCTCCAGGTCTCCATGACCACACAAAAATTTTAAAAAAATGGCACCCTCATCCTCACACTGCGTCGCCCTCTCCTCAATCCTCATCCACTCCTTCCCTGTTTCCTCGGCGGCATCGCATCCTCTGCCCAAGCCTTCCGCACCCGTTCTACACTCAGTTCCATCCGGAGCTCCCAACACTACCCAGATCGTGTCCCCTCTCTTCAGATCCGGTTCCCTTGTTCTTCTTCCAGTCTTCCTCTTACAGCTCTCGTCCCCGTTCCAGCATGTCTGGTGGCGGCAGGTGCCCGAGGCGTCACCGGTGGAGCCGCCGCCGGCATGAGGGTGGCGTCAAGATATGCGATGCTGAGGATGGTGTGGAGTGTGTCGTGAAGCCGGGCGATGTTGGGATCCAAAGTGATGCCAAAGACTCTATTTGTGTGTGTGACCGGCATACTGTACGGAGTCGCCTGCGCATCAACGCCGAAGGCATCCCGTATGTGCTCGACTCTGAGGATTAAGACTCTGGAATGGAGGTCGACGCGGACGATGTAGCGGTGACCGCCGAAGGTGCCGCGACCGCGAATGGCGCGGATCAGTCCTTGGACAGACCTCCGATATGACTGGTACCGGGGCTGCCGGCGAGGATTTGCCCCTCGGCCCTACGGTGGTGTCCCCAGATGACGCTTCCAGAATAACGGAGGCCCCTAAAGTGGCCGCACATTTGAAGGAGGTGCTTGCTAACATGGATCCCATCTACCATGAGGTCTTCATCAGCATGTACAAGATTATGGTACCTATATTCTTCGGTCCCTAGTTTATATGGCTTTATGTGTGTGATGGAGTGCTTATGGTAAATTCTCTTGATGTACGAGTGCTTTTGTTCTGGGATTTAGGTTACATGTGAGATGTCTTGTTATTTAGGTGTGGGATATGCGGAACTGTTGTACACTTTACTACTTGTGATACTGTGAACTGTGGTTTAGGTGTCGAAATAGAAAATAGGCGCGGCTTTGCCGCGCTCCTATTAGTGACTAGGCCATTTAGATTTTACGCTTTGTAAATGGGCATGAAAATTAATAAGGAATTAATAATGTGCAGAACTTAGTAAAACAACATATATATGCGCATGAAAATTGCTTACTGATTGTATCCAATAGCTCAGATCAATAAATAAATGATATATTTATTTTACTGCATACTGAATATAGCTGAAAATGACATGGTATTATATTGTGGATATTTGTGCCAGAAGAGATTGAATGGCGAAGTCAAGCCAACTACACAACTACCTGGTCATAACATAGAACCCACATGTTCTGAGAGGTCCACAACACATTACTCCTGACTTTATATTATAGCAAACAACACATGACTTTGTGTTACATCAGCACCTACATACAAATAACTTATATTACATCACTACCAAAATGCTCATGATTCTATATTACATCAGCAACTATATATGGGTCGTCGTGTGCATGATTTTGTCCCAAGGATGCGATCACATCCTCATATAGTTGTCGGTCACAACTAAGTGTTTTAGGTAGCATGCCTAATGCCTCCAGCTTGTCTTTGTCCATGTGAGGAATTTTGTATCTGTTTCCTCCTCCATCTTTCATTATCTCAATCATACACCCTTGAAGTGTGAGGAACACTATTCAAAGTATCTGCATTATAGTTATCAAACTCTTTTTTGACATTCTGAATTAGGTCATCTAAGTTCCTATAGACCTTTTCATAGGCTTTGGATTGTAGAGAAGTAAAGAATCCCAAGTCGAGTACATTCAAATCTGGTGAATTTGCAGGTTGGTTGATGAGTCGTATGTCCAGACCTGTTTGTGCCACAGCCGTAGCAAATTCTTCATCATCTACTGGCACATGTGAAGGGGCATTGTCTTGCTGAATCCATATAGTTTGTCCTCTCAGTTCTTGTGGCCACCATTGAACAAAAGCTTTTAGAACTTTACCAATCAAGTATGACCTCATAGTTTTTCGATCTACATTAATAGGCTTAGTGACTTCGGTCCCTCTTCCCCTATTACGGCTTCTTCTCTTTGCTTGTTCCTGGAGTCAATGAAGACTTTTAAGGATCAAAAGTGTTATCACAAGTGATGTAACAAAGTGAAATAAGTTGGTGTCGTACCTTTCTAACAAATGCCCACACTCCTATCTTCCCATCAAAGATGCAATTACCTTCATCATCGTATATAGGTCTTCCTAGTGCCGTCAAGAACATAACTTTGCCAATACAATTCTTGTTTTGCACTGTCCTATGTGGGTCGTCCTCTCCTGGGAGCATATAATACTTCATGTACTTTGAAGTGTTGTTGTACCACTTCTCGTCCATGTGGATGATGCTTTCCATTGACCTGAACTTGGGTTCATGTGGTAGTGTCCGGGAATCTAACATGGAAAGACACCATTTGAGCCTGTCTCTTTTGTTTTCCTCCGTCAATAGAGGCTTCAGTGTGCTAGAATGAAGCCGTAGCAGCCCTTTCTTGAACCACCTATGCAGAGTGCTCCTTTTGGCACCAATGGCTTTTGCTAGAGATCGAATAGTGCTTCTGCTATGTAACGGAACACTAATAACCTCAGATAGGTCTATTTGCACCTTTTTGCAGCCACTTCTCTTAGGCTTCCTTGATCTAACATCAACTGGAATTCCTTGGGCACGACATTCTTTTGCTCGCTTCCAAATGCGTTGCACTTTATACCTGCTAACCTGGAACATTTGTGCTACTATAGTTGTAGTGTTCTTTTTTAGTCTTCCACCAGCACTTCTCTCAAGCAATGCTGCATAGATTTGCTGTCGTTGACTTTCTGTCAAAAAATTTTTGGACTGATGTCCATTGTTTTCATTTGCATGGTGGTCCTCTTCAACATCCGAGTCATACAACTCCTCTTCATCAAATATTATGTCGACAGTGTCAGCGTCAACAGCATAGTCATGCATGTCCTCCATCATGCCTGCTATGTACACAAGATTTAAATGGTGAGTTCGGGAGCAATTTGGTGCAGATTTGTAAGTGTTAATTTTGTTTTACAATTGTGGGTGAACATCAGTGCAAGGAATATACAAAATTTGTTGGTACAAATACATAATTATTGGTACAAGGTATAAATATTTCAAGTAAATAATTGTTGCAAAAAGGTGAACTGAAGCAGCAAAGATGGCAATTGTTTATTGTTTAGTTCAATTTTTGATTCACTTATGATTGTTCGTAGAAGTACATAATTAATGGTATAATGTATGAGTAGTTTTAGGAGCACGAGAGAATTATCTATTGTGGCTGTAAATGGAACACATATTGTATATTGTGGCTGTACATATCATGTTGATTTTCATTGAAGAACTACAACTGCAGGCCTATTCATCCGTTAAAAAGGAAAAGTGTAGCTGATTGTTAGTTTACCGTGCATCTGTTGCTGCAGATCATTAGATGGAAAGTTTAAATCAAATAGATGTGGGCCATCAAAGTAGAGACATGCAGCCTGTTGACGCTCCTCCTTTACTCCAATTGCTGCAATGAGGTGAGGCACAATATTGAGTTGAATTTTCATTGCAGTTGGAAAAAGGTAATTTGAAGTGTACATTTGTTATTGTTGTCCAGATGCAATCAAGAGAAAAAAATCACCTTTATGATGTTCTTGTTCTCCCTCAGAAGCAGCAACATTGAGATCAATGACATGCAAACCAAGTCGTTCATTGTGATGAAGATGAAGGGGCTGACTTTGGAGATGGGCTTCATCTTCATAAAGGTGATCTTCCTGGAGATGAGCGATTTCATCTTCGTGCTCGTACATTGGATTTTTATTGAGATCAGGTAAGAGGTGTCCATGTTGATCTTGGAGATGGGCTTTATCTTCATACACTTGATCTTGCTGGAGACTCATGATTTCATCTTCTTGCTCATTTTGAGACTGTTCATTGAGATCAGGTAGGAGCTTCCCATTAAGATCAGGAAGAGTGTTTAGATCTAAGGATATGGCTGACGATGGAAATGGCTTCTAGGTTGATGAGTGGATGCTCTCGTGTCATGCAGTTATATGAGGGAAGGAGGGGTGTGGCACAGGCGGGAAATGCCCAGGCGCGCTGGTTGAAATTTCGATTTTTGAGTGATTGATTATGAGCCACAAATGTAGTGACAGCTGTACCTCTAGACTGCTCTCCCGAAACTTGGCAACGTTTTCTGTAAGGATACCTGTACCTCTAGATTGTTCTTCCAGAACTTATCAACGTTACACGTGTATTACCTCATTGGTTACATTTGCTGCTGTTTGGATCAAGACAAACATATCAAATCACTTTATAGGGGTATTTTGGTAATTTCTCGGTGTGCATTGGTAGTTGTGCCCCGTCCTTGGATTGCATTTTTTGCTAGGACGGAGGGAGTATCCCGAAGTCCCGAACCCAAATGAACGATTAAAGGGGATTTAGGGTCTGTACTTTATAGCTCCAGTTCTTGTGCAGAGTGCAGCCACTGATCTGAGGTGCAAAAACACAGTTCTTGCGAAGTTCTTTGATGTGATTTGAGTCCAAAGTTCATGGTTTGATGTTGAGATTTCTCTGTAGGCAACGGGAAGCAGAGGCGGGAGAGGAGGATGCCTCCGGCGCGGCGGTCCCGCGACTCTCTCCGCGGCCGCCGCCCCGCTTCCTGGGCCGCGGCGGCGGACCCGAGCGGCAGCAGGGGCTGGCTTTCAACCCTCCTGGGTGCCCGCGCCAAGCGGCCGCGCCCGGCCGATGACGACGGCACGCCGCTCACCGACGAGCTTCTCCTCCTCGCCTTCGCCGGCGTCCCCAACCTCGCCGACCTCGTCCGCGTCGCCGCCACCTGCCGCCGCTGGCGCCGCCTGGTGTCCACCGAAGCCGCGTTCCTCCGCTACTCACCCCGGCGGCCGCCCGGCAGGTTCATCGCCCCCCTCGCCCTCGGCTTCTTGCACCGCCAGGACGACGCCGCGCCGCGCTTCGTCGCCATGGCTTCCGCGTCGCGCCGCTTCCGGCCTCCTCCGGCAGCCGCCGGGTTCACTGACACTGAGTACGCTCGTCGACGGCGCGCTGTTCGATGGCTGCTCGGAGATCGTTGCCTCCAGGAACGGCCTTCTCGTCGTCGACCTCCGGCGCGGGAAGCACGACAGGGCACTCAAGCTCTGCGTCTGCAACCCCTTGGCCGGTGAAGTGCACGTCCTGCCATCCCTCGGGGCCAAAGAAAGCCCCGGGCACTATGCATGCACGGTGCTCACCGCAGACGACAGCGACGAGAACCCACCGCGTTCCTCCTCTTACCTCCGCCTGGTCATGGTGTACGCCCGGCGTGGCCTCACCGCGTTCCGGAGCTACTCGTCGGAGGAAGGCAGCTGGAGCGAAGAGGCAAAGGTGAGCAGCGCCAGGCTCGGCCAGAAGCACATGGGCTTGACTCATGGTGGCATCGTGCACCATGGTGGCAGGCTGGTGTACTGGCTGGGGCTGGCCAAGAACACAGTGTTCGTGCTGTCCCTCGAGAAGCTGCAGTCGGTGGTGGTAAGCGTGCCCCGGTCCGGACAAGGCCAGAAATTCGACATGGAGAACACATTGTTGGGCTTGTCACCGGAGGGGAGGCTCTGTGCCGTCCAGTTCGGCCATCTGTTCCTTACAGCAGCCAATCGGAGGGTCTCCGTGCGCGTGACCACCCGAACTGACCATGGGTGGGATAAGGAGGATTTTTTTTTTGACACCTCTCATCTGGGTACAGCTGTAGTATCTGTTCATAGGGATAAGGAGGAATTGATTCAGATAGAACAATCCTTGCCTGCAGATGTGATCAGTGTCAGGCTGCGGTGGTTCGGCGAGAAGAGCGGGGTCGTGTTCTTCTCTGCCGTTGCTGGGGACAGCGACCACCGAAGGAGCGAGATGTATGCTCTGAGCCTCAGCACGCGTGTGGTCGGTGATCCGTGGGGGCACGTTCATGGGTACGAAATGGATCAGGCGGCATACCTAGCATCCCTTGCTGAGCGAGAGGGCATGGAGGATATGTGATGGTATCTGCCATGGGTATGAATCTCTTGCTTATCTGCAAAATCTGCCAATCCTCACCAGGTTTCTGTGTAATATTGATTTGGTGCCTGATTCTTCTCTACTTAGTGTTTAAGTTAGCGGTGAGGAGTCATGTTTCTTGCAGTGGCGAAATTGTTGGTCCTTTTGATTCTCTGAACTATGCTTGTAAGCTGGCCACCCTTTAAGGCTTATAAGAGCTATTATGACCCCTTTGGTGTTTGTTTGCTGAAATATTTCATTTCTTGCATTGGTTAATTACTGGTCTGGAGAATGATCTGTCTTAGTTGCTTGTACCCAGGCTCAGCTTTCGATAATTCTCACCATTCAGTGAGGAGCTCTTTATTCTGGCAGAGGTTGCACAGGTTTGACACTTATTCAACTGGGCGCCATATTCAAAGTTAGTAGTGGAAAGAGTTGAGTCAGAGTGATCAATTGGTTTTCGGAGAAACATTTTACCTTTGGGTTAGAAGAGGTGAATGAGAGCGGGAGGAACTCGTGCAAGCTCAGAGCTCACGGTGTTCATACGTTCGAGCCCTGCTTTTTCGCCGTCGTCAGTGTACTGAACTTCTTCAGATTGAACACCATCGTCAGACAGAGGAAAGCAGCAGTGGCAGATTCCTTTCTTTTACATGGTACTCCCTTCTATAATAAGGGTTGTTCATGACAATAGAATTTCAATCACAGGAAATTATTTCAAACACAAATCTAGCAGTACTGAACATTGGCTGCACCTGGCCGCGCTGGACTCAGATAATTGAGATGGAGGCGAGCCACGCCGAGGACGGTTGATCCGTGCAGAGTCCGCAGCAAGAGGTTACCTTTGGGTTGCCAGGTGCTAGACATTCAGCATATGTGAAGGACTCAGAAACAGTACTAGTCTGCAATAGCATACATCAAGATCACCGTCCAAGTCTGCAATAGCATACATCAAGATCACCGTCCATTATCTGCCCCTTTCCACGGCAGCTAAACAACACAAACCAGTAGCACAAGCCTCCACCATATGGAAATACTCAACAAATTCAGGTTTCTCAGCTAAACACCCAGCATCTATTCATCCACCCGAGCCACGTTCAGCAAGCAAGCTCCATGTTAGGTGAACTGGGTGAACTAAGAAAGGAGAACACAGCAAAAACAAGAGTAACAGAAGGCATCAACGAAAACATTGCCATCACGTGTACTTTGTTTCACCAACGATAGCCCAACCTCGCATTTTTACAAATTCCCATCAGATTAAGAACGAGCCAAAGTTTAACTTTCACCGGAATCAAAATCTTCCTCTCCCGTCACCAAACTTGCTTCCATTTATCTCCTAGAAACCAATTGCCTAGGCATCCTAACTTATGCGTTGCACAGTAAATTTCTCAGACTCAGAAAACTAGCGCTACTGGTGTTATCAGTGACACCCCCATGTTTGCAGAACAATAAGAGACAAAAAAAGGGGGGGGGGGGCTTCCTTCAGGCACTCGAGTGCAACTCAAATCTTGTTCTTGCGGCGTTGGAGCGAGAAGTTCGTCCCAGGATCTGCATCAGGGATGAGAGGTGGCATCTCGCTTGTTTCAGCAGGATCAGTCTCTTCTTCTGATTCCTCCAGCTCGTCTACCTGGGGGTTGTTAGCCTGGAGTTGCTGGAAGATCTTGATAGCCTGGGCCACGAAAGATGACGGATTGCCACCATCACTTGGAAGCAGAACAGTGGTGCCCTGGATTTAATAGCAAAACATCAGCATCTTGAATACACAAGGAGTGTAAAGCAGCCGTGAATGAAAGTGCTAAACAAGGGTACTTCATCATCTAACCTTTTTGGCCACTTGAGAGAAGGCTCTGACGTATTGCTCTGCAACTCTCAGGTTCGCAGCCTAACAGTGAGATACAAATTGTTAGCATTCAGATGAGCAAGGAACCATTTTGACTCATAACTTCACTACAATGGTAGGGAGGTAGGATATTAATCTAAGAAATCATGATACCTTAGTACTGCCTTTAGTTGTCATAGCCTCTGAAACCAATCTAATTCCACGAGCTGAAGCTTCTGATAAGGCAAGAACCGCTCCAGCCTCACCTAGTGTTCATTAACAAATATAAGTGAACTCTTCATGGCTGAGAAAATTAAAAGCAAAATAGTTGAGATGATGCATGCTGTCATGCTGGACTAATTTAAGGAAACGGAGAACATGATAAAATAAAATAAAAATGTCAACAGCATTATGTACTCCAACAACGTCATAACTTGCTCTTGCATACAGGTTACATCAAAAGAAAAGCATCTGGAATGAATTTGCAGGTTAAACTGTCACCAGATTATCCTTTTTCCAGAGGAAGAATTAGAACCACATATCGATCTTCAGATGAAAAAGGTTGCATAGTCAATACCTTCTGATTCAAGGATTTGGGCACGCTTTTTCCCTTCTGCTTCAAGAATTTGGGCACGCTTTTTCCTTTCTGCTTCAACTTGCATCTCCATAGCCACCTTAACACCATGTGGAGGAGATATGTCCCCTGCATCATCAATTTTAAAACATGAGAAGTAGAAAAATTGATGGCTCTCTCCATAATTCAAAGATGAAGAGGAAAAGGACATACTGATTTCATAACGGAGACACTTCAGGCCCCAATCTGTTGCTGCCTCATTGATAGCCCTCTGGCAGAAAAATTAGCAGAAAACAGTAAGCACATAAAAAGGCAGTTTCCATGTGTTTCAAATGATCTGTGTGCTTCATAGAGGTTCTCTAATAAATTGGCTTTCACTTTACTATCTAGAAAATCTATGCAACGCATATTTCCATTGGCCTGAGAGATTGGACTAAACAAACAAAATAGTGATTTCACAATATGTACACAAAGTCTTCAGTAGTATGGTAATGCAGAGTTCAGTATAGCCTATTGCTCGTTAAAGTATACCTCATATACATTTTCTCCAGCCAAATGCAATGGTATGATCATTAGAAAGTACAACAACTCGAGATTGCGAATAAGATGACATACCACAATGTTCTCATTTAGTGCATCTCTCTCCTCAAATGTTTTGTCCAATGTCATTTTCCCAAGCTCACTCCTCATCGTTGTTTGTGCGAGTTGTATGACTGCAAAAATTGGATTTTCTGCGCCATAGGAAGCAAGGTAGGGGTCAACGATCTGCAGAATTCAACAAAATAATGAATTAGTGTTCAGTTCTAGACTAAACAAGTTTCCCAATAATGACCGAGTATAATTGCAAGTTAGTGAATAAATAGTCTTGAAAGCAAAGAAAGAACTTGACACAGACAATGACATCACCTGGTCACAACTCTCAAGACATAGACAACCTAAATTACATTTTTCACAGCAGGTGCACCAAAATCTCATTAAGATATCAATAAAATTACAGCATGCTCAGTACCACAAAACTACAGAAGTTCTACTCCAGTGACTATTAACGCAGGTTTGAGCCCTGCCTCCTTCTTAAATCAAAGTATCAGGACTGTCTGCCCCTTCCCGTCTCTTTTTTTTTCACTCCAGCGACTATTGTAGTCAAGTTGCAGCACAATAGGTTGTAAACCTGATTATACTGAAAAACACCATCAACTACTGACTAAAAACCGAGTAACACCATCCAACAACTAAATACACCAAAAGTGAAGTTTAAAGGCTCTATTGCAACTTTTAATGACATCACCAGATACACTGACAAACAACATGTATTAGTCATCTCTTCTTCTTCATATGTTCATCAAGCATCTTCAACCCCTGTGAAAATGAAATGCTTTCTATCCTATCCAAAAACAGAACACATCTTGCATCCCATAAAGCTTATATCACAAGGGCATAACAGTCTATTGAGACTCATAATAACTTCTCATAGTACAACCTTCCCATGATACCCTCCACAACAGCCAAGCTAGAGGTAAAATCTACAATTTGGATCTTATGTTTGGATTGACCCCAAGAAAAAAGATCTGATTTCAATAGAATTCTAACTTAGAAGCTACCGAACCAAAATAGTAAATCGCAAAAAGGATGCACACATTTCATACAACTGCTTGCTGTGCAACTAAGAATTCTTGAAAGCAACTATCTTTCTCACTGGTATCTTGAAGCAATCAATTCAGCTTATACAAAAATTCTACAGCCTTACAAATCCTGACCTTTTAAACAACTTCCTTTTCATTATGCAAGGCCCTGCTCATGTACAATGTAGTCCCTAGGACTACGAGTACCAACCAAACGAGGTCTGTAACATCCAATTCAGTTCCCAAAGGTCTTCACCATACCGCACGGGAAGCACCAGCAACCAACAGCATCACCCAATCATGGTAACGAAACACGAGATTCGAGAAGGCGAGGTGGAGAGTTGGTCGCAAACCTTGATGTAGATCACGCCATCGATCTGTATGAGGACGTTGTCCTTGGTGATGGCGGACTGGTTGGGGATGGGGATGGCCTCCTCCTTGAGCGAGTGCACGTAGGCGATGCGGTCAACGGCAGGGATCAGCAGGTGAATCCCGGAGCCGAGGGTCCTGATGTACTTGCCGAATCTTTCCACCACGAACGCCTTCTTCTCTGGGACTATGGCCACGCCCCAGTTCACCGGCGTGCCCGGCGGATCGTACCTGAAAGCAACAGGCACGATGGGGCTCCAATATCGTCTTCTGGAAGGTTCCGAATAGAAGCGAGCACGAAAGGTGGGGTTCTACCTGGCGCTGTCGTCGCGGGGGTAGTAGCGGGAGAAGGCGCGGGACGAGGCGGGGGCGGAGCCGGCGGCGGCGAGGTGGCACGGGAGGAGGAGCTGGCGCACTGGGGTGGCGGATCGCCGGAGGAGGGTTGCCATCGGCGGCGGCGGCGGCGGCGGCGGTGGCTGCGGAGAGCCCCCTTTTTCTGTTACCGGATTTGAGGGAGGAAATGGGGAATGAGAAATAGGAGCTCTCAGCCCAGCAAGCTGTTTGGTTGCCACTTGCAATTGCAACGAGGCCTTTCTTCCCAAGAAAGAAAACGTCGGCTTTTATTGACCGTCAAAATGAACACCTCCGTAACATTCAAACGAAACTACAACAACATTCAAAATCACTATTTGTAACCTTACAAAAATATATATAGAAATAACTCTATCGTTCGGTCCTACGATAGACAATTCCGTAGTTGTATAAGACTACGTTTCATGCAACATTGAATGAGAATGATAGTGTGTGGAAATATATTTCTGTAACATGGACATCGACCTTTTGCGATATTTAAAAATTATAATTTTAAAATTTTAAAATTCAAAAAATAGTTTTTAGAAAATAATAAAATAAATAAAATTAGTCGATTAGATTAAAAGGTGCAACATGGAAAATGAATTATTGAAATACTTAGAATAAATTTATGCAATATTCTTAATAGTTGTTGCAGCATCACCTCACATTTCAAACATACTGAAAATAATCATTGCAATTATCAGATATTGATCCATCAAACAAATCTTAAAACAACTATTGTGACAACAATAACAATTGAAACTTTAACTATAACATTAACAATCAACATAAACTCATGCTACAACATGCTATCGCAACAAAAATTATGTATAGGAAGTTTACCATAACATCTCTCATGGAGATTGGAGTGTCTTTCCCACTACAACATCAGTTCATATTTATCATAATAAAATTATATTTATGCAGTATGAACGTGTTAGGCCAGGGCATTCTATTTTTTTCTAGACGTTGGACGTCCTAATCCTAGCATTGCCGTTATTAATTTCCACCAACCTAATTCTAGCATTAACGTTATTAATTTCCAACCCATGCATAGTCTAAGGTGTTTCAGAAATTTAAGTGTGGAAATGTGCTTGCTCGCTCGCCACCACTCGCCACGAATAGTGAAGATGTTTGGTTGGTGATGATGGACCAACCAAAAGCGGTCATAGTTAATTTTATCGTCATATTTGTGGTGTCCATTTTGGGCGTTGCATCTTCGACTGTTCTTTTGCTTGGCCGATCACACACCCGTCGTTTGGATTTAGATCTTTCTTTTTTATAAAATAATAATAATAATTGAGTTGTAGTTCTGGGCTCACTGGTGACCGGCGGCCGCGAAACCAAGGATTCCTGGTGCTCTGGTCGAGGGGGCTCGCGAAGGAGAGTTCGAGGAGGAGGCTAGGAAGGTAGACGAGCTTCGGGTGAAGTGGATTTGGGATTCATGGAGGGGAACTCGCGATTCGGGCCGGCGAGCGCGAGCTGCTCAAACACCGTCCATGACGAACTCAGGGAGGAGAAGGAGAGGAACGGAAGGGTGTAAACGGGAGTGAGGCAGGTGGCGAGCTCGAGAAGGCGTCGTGGACGACTTGGCGACGCTCGACGGCCGGGAAAACGGGATCGGCCTCCACGACGGCAAGCATAGCGGTGGGGGCTTCGGGAGAGCTCGGGGCGCCATTACTGCGAACGTGCAGCACAGGGAGAAACAGGGAGAAGAGAGGGAGAGAGAATGACACGTGGGGTCCACGTGTAAGGTTTGATTTTCATTTAATCCCTAATTTTTGGATTGTTACACAAACCAACCAGAGACCTTTTTTTCATTTCAGAAAAAAAAAAGAAAAGAAAAAGAGACATAAACCGATGATGGAAACCACTTGTGTTATGCAGTAATGCCTCCAGTTTGGTTAACGTCTCTACTCTCTAGCGAGATACATGCAAGAAGCTAAATAGTGCGAATCTTTCAATAAGTTACCTTGGCAGGTGCAAGACAGACACCGGATGTGAAGGGATCAGAAACAGTAACAGTACTAGTAGCTGCACTGGCCACTGCAACATAGTTCGAGATTACCTTCCATCATTTGCCCTTTCCCATGGTGAACTACAAAACCCTGGAGCACACAATCTAAACCTGAACCATATGGGAATGCTGATCAAACAAATTAAATCTGGTTTCTCAACTGAACCCGAATCATCTATTAATTCGTCCACCTGAGCTACGTTCAGCAAGCAAGCAACAGATAAGTGAACTGGGTAAGCTGAGAAAGTAGAACACTGCAAAACCAGCGTTGAACAAAAACATATTGCCATCACGTTAACCCCAACCTTTCATTTTTACAAACTACCATCAGATTAAGAACAAACCCGAAGTACCTCCTCAACTCAGAATCAAAATCTCTCCCTGCTCGCTAAACTCTCTGACTCAGAAACCAATGCACAATTCTCTGACTCATAAAACTAATGCTACTGGTGCTATCAGTGACACTCCCATGTTTGCAGAGCAATGGAGACAGCAAAAAAGGGGGACTTCCTTCAGGCACTCGAGCACAACTCAAGCCTTGTTCTTGCCGCTATGCAGAGAGCAGCTCTTCTCAGGATCTATATCCGGGATGAGTGGTGGCATCTCACTTGTCTCAGTCTCTCCTCCTGATTCCTCCAGCTCTTCTACCTGGGGGCTGTTGGCCTGGAGTCGCTGGTAGATCTTGAAAGCCGTGGCCACAAAAGATGAAGGGTTGCCACCGTCACCTGGAAGCAGAATAGTGTTGCCCTGTATTTGGTAGCAAAATGTCAACACCATGAAATTCGCACAAGAGGGGCGAAAGGCAGCAGTAGCAAGGTGCTTCATCATCTCACCTTTTTGGCCACTTGCGAGAAGGCTCTGACGTATTGCTCTGCCACTCTCAGGGTCGCAGCCTAACATTGAGATACAAATTGTTAGCATTCAAATAAGCAAGGAACCATTTTGATTCATATACACTGGTAGGCGCTTAGGGTAGTAATATAAGAAATCGTCATACCTCAGCACTGCCTTTAGTTGTCATAGCCTCTGAAACCAATCTAATTCCACGAGCTGAAGCTTCAGCTAAGGCAAGAACCGCTCCAGCCTCACCTGGTGTTCATTAACAAATAAGCAAATCTTCATGTCTCGGAAAATCAAAATATTTTAACCCCTTTCAGAAGAAAGAAAGGACAATGGTTTACAGAATTTTTTTTTTAAAAAAGGTAAAAGTGAGCAAAATGGCTGTGGGATGATGCTGGCTGAACTGATCTAAAGAAAAGGAGAACATGATAAACTTAAAGAATAATTTGTCTAACAGTATTATATTCTCTAACAAAGTCATAACTTGCTCATGCATACATTTTACGGCAAAAGAATTTGGAATCAACTTGCAGGTTAATCTAACAGAATATTTTATTAGGAGTTTATCCAGATTATCCTTTTTCCAGAGGAAGAATTAGAATTGTGCACCTTCTGACAGTCATATATATAAAGATGAAAAGGATTGTGCGCCTTCTGATTCAAGGATTTGGGCACGTTTTTTCCCTTCTGATTCAAGGATTTGGGCACGTTTCTTCCTTTCTGCTTCAACTTGCATCTCCATAGCCACCTTAACACCATTTGGAGGAGATATGTCCCCTGCATCATCAATTTCAAAACGTGAGTAGTAGAAAAATTGATGGCCCTCTCCATAATTCAAAGATGAAACGAAAAAGAAAGACATACTGATTTCATAACGGAGACACTTCAGGCCCCAATCTGTTGCTGCTTCATTAATGGCCCTCTAAAGAAAAAAAAAATAGAGAACAGTGAGCACATAAAAATGTAGGTTTCCATGTGTTTCATATGTTCTTCTCACATCATCCTTCCATGATCTACGGACCTCCTAACAGTTCTCTAATACAGTTTGAATATGAAGATATCCTATTGCTCGTTCGACTACATAACTCGTATGGAGCTTCACCATGCCAATTGCGATGATATGGTCGTATGGGAAGTAAACAAACAGCTTGAGATTAGAAATAAGATGGCATACCACAATGTTCTCGTTTAATGCATCTCTCTCCTCAAAGGTCTTGTCCAATGTCATTTTCCCTAGCTCACTCCTCATTGTTGTCTGTGCAAGTTGTATGACAGCAAAAATTGGATTCGCTGCACCATAGGAAGCAAGGTAGGGGTCAACTATCTGCAAAATTCAACAAAATCATGAATTAGTGTTCTATCTGCTTTCTAGAATAAACAAGTTTCTCAAATATGACTTGGTAACATTTACAAGTAAGTGCAGGTATATATAACAACTTCACCAACCACAGCATAGTATAACTTGATAGACCAAAATGATCAGGATATTGTGGCAAGAGGAAAAGAGGGTCAGCCACAGCCCAGAAAGAACTTAAGACAGACAGGAGATAACCTGGACAGTCTCAAAATATAGATAGCCAACCCAAAATTACATAGCATTCAGAAACCCCTGTAACAAATGAAAAGCTTTCTATCCTATCCAAAAACAGACCAAACCTTGCGTCCGACAAAGCTTACATCACAAGGGGACATTGTAGTGACTATTCAGACTAACAATAACTCGTCATAGTACATTTTTCCCTTGATACCTCCCACACCAGCCAAGCTAGAAGTAACATTTACAGTTTGAACTTAGGATTGGATTGACCCCAAGACAAAGATCTGATGATTTCAATAGAATTTAACTTAGACCCAACCTAATTTAAAAACTAAATCACAAATAAGATGCACACACTTCATACAACTGCTTGCATTATGCGCAACTAGTAAGGATTATTGAAAGAACCTTACCTTTCTCTTGCATTTGGAAGAATAAATTCCTTGCAAATTAAATCCTAAACCCTCACTAACTTTCATTTTATTGTGTAAGGACCCAGTTCACGTACCATCCATAAACGAACCGCAAGCCTCAAAACCATCCATAAGTCACTACCAGTACGAACCAAAATTCAAAGGCACTTAACGATGTCTTAACAAGCAAACCCCCCTTCACGCACCACAACAAACCTCCAACCATCCACATAAACACCCTAAACCCTTAATCCAAGCCTATAACAGCCAACCCAGTTCCCACAAACCCTCACCGTAATAACGCATCACATTCAAATCCAGTACGTACGGAAGCCCCAAATCACCCAATCATGCAGACTAGTAACGAACCACGAGGTCGCCCCGAATCACCCAATCATGCATACTAGCAGTAACGAACCACGAGGTCGTTCGATCGAGAAGGCAGGCCGGGTGCAGACGAGCCAGAGTTGGCGGCGGCGCGCGCGCGTATGTACCTTGACGTAGATGACGCCGTCGATCTGTATGAGGACGTTGTCCTTGGTGATGGCGGACTGGTTGGCGATGGGGATGGCCTCCTCCTTGAGCGAGTGCACGTAGGAGACGCGGTCGACCCCGGGGATGAGCAGGTGGATCCCGGCGCCGAGCGTCTTGATGTACTTGCCGAACCGCTCCACCACGAACGCCTTCTTCTCCGGGACGATGCTCACGCCCCACGGCCCCAGTTCATCGGCGTGGGCGGCGGGTCGTACCTGCAAACAATCGAGCGAGCGGGAGCCGCGACCGCGAGACGGCGCTCGTTAGCTCCCGCTCGGGCTCCTCGAAACCTCGGCGGATCGATTAGACAGGAAGAGAGGACTGGGGTGTCACATACCGAGCGTTGATGTCGTCGCGGGAGTAGTGGGAGAAGGAGCGGGACGACGCGGCGGGGGCGGCGGCGGCGAGGTGGCGCGAGGAGCGGGCGAGCTGGTGCGCGGGAGCGGCGGCGGAGAGGTGGCGCGAGGAGCGGGCGAGCTGGAGCGCGGGCGCGGCGGATCGGCGGAGGAGGGCCGCCATGTCGGCGGCGGCGGTGGCCGGTGGGAGGCGAGACGAGCACACGAGCTGGAGGAGAGGAATGGCGTGGGTGGGGGGATTCAAATGGAACGGGGGAGCATCTGGAGGGTAATAAAGGGCCGGAGGTTCCCGTTCCCATTACGGCAGCCGCGCCGATCAACTTGCTCTCCAAGACTCGGGTAGCTTTCCAAAAAAAAAAGTGTCGGGGACTCCTAAAGCGGCCGGCCCAGAAGCTGAAGCCCATGAGGATGAGGACACCTTCCTTCCCGAGCTCGGCCGGACCAAAGAGCCCGTAAACGCAGATGAAGCCGTTGGGCCCAGCAGCCAAGAACGGAAAACAGAAAAGAAATTATGAAAAGGAGGATTCAGGCCAAAATATTACGAGTCACGTGTATGATTAGTAGTCAAATCATCATATAAAATGAATTTTTTACATTTCTGAAATAATTGTTGCAACTTTAAAAAATTATTCCACGTACAAAAAAATATTCCACACAAAAAATCATCTAAATATGATCTTGTTTTGAAGATTTCGTCGCGAGGTACACAGTGGGGTAGTCGGATTTTGATTTGGATATACAGTTTTGGAAAATATTACGGCGTGACACCTTGACTGCTATTCACACGTGTTACGCATAACAGCCCCCTGATTCCGGCCAGTCATAGGGAATGTTTGCCAAAGCTTATTTTAGCTTGGGCTTTACTTTATTTCACGCAATCGAGATATTGCAATGTGAAGCTATTTTATGCTCACTCCATTCATAAAAGAACTAATTAAATTCTCACTTTTCAATAAGTCAAATAGCTCGAACTTTGGCTGAAATTATGTAAAAAAAGTAATAACATTCATGATATAAAATAAGTATCATTAGACTAGTTATAGAATATATTTTCACAATAAATTTATGCATGTGTTTGCTTAAGGATACTATAAATTCGATAAAACTTGAACTAGTTTAACTGGCACGAATCCCATGTAATTGCATTGTTTTGTGGACGAAGGAGGTAACCTCGTACAAAAATGAAGTTGAAGCTAGTTTTTTTCCCTTCGCAGTTAACTATGCCAAACGGCCCTTAAATCAATGTACGGCCTGCTCTAAGCAAGTAATCAATTAATTGAACCGCTCGTTACAAAAAAAAACCAAAAAAAACACAAGAGGAATGGGATGGTGAGCGGGAAGTGTTAGGCTTGTGGCCGGCCGCGGCCGGCTTAGACCGTCCACAGCGATAGGAGGAAATGGAGGAGTAAATCTACTGTTTGGCACTGTAGATGCACTGTTTGGCACTGTAGACAGAGAGGGCGTGGGAAACGAGGCAAGAGCAAATTTGCTCTTGCTCTTGCCATTGTGGACAGCCTTAGGGGAAAATGAAGGCGATCGACGGCTTGCGAAGAGTTATCCGACCGCCGGCCCAGCGCCGCCCTGGAAAGTGGAAACCAAGCGGAAACCCCCGCCGACACCCATCGTTTCGCCCCCATCTCTCTCGCTCGGTCCCACCTGCTGCGCCTACTGCTTCGTCGCATGCGCTGCTCTCTTGTTTCTGACGAACACCTAGCTAGGATTCAGCGATACGGTTCGAGATCCTAACTAGGCAGTAAGCAACACACTGATGCTCTCACACTGGTGCAGAACACAGTTTCAGCAAACGTGTTTAACTGTATCTCGACCGACGGTTAATAAGCCGGTGCCATCCAACATGACAACGGATATGATCACTGACACTGTCCAGCCAAGCCGCGTTGTCTTTTACGCTTGTCTTAGCTCGAGCGAAGATGGCCAGGTGTAGCAGCCGTGGAATGCGAGCACGCCCAAGCGTGCGCGTGGAATCCAACAACGCCGCCGTCGTCTTGCTCCGGCCGGCCGCGCCGATTATTAATCCCGACGAGCTACCGGAACACCACGGTTAACCACTTTGTTAATGCTCCTAATCAGCCGTCGCTCTCTCCGACCTCACCACCACCTCCTCGATGAAACCAACAACTCGATCGATCGCGCATGCCACCAAAAACCTCAGTGATCATTCGTGACGTGCATAAAACCCCACCCGCGCGCGGCTACCTCGATCGTCGCTACCTAGCTTCTTGCTTCCTCCCGTCACCATGGTCGCCGCCCTCGCCCTCTTCTCCCTCGTGCTCCGCCTGATGATCTTCGCCGTGCGGGCAGCAGGCGCCGCGCGAGACGACGACGGGGCGAGCTTCACGGCGTGCCAGGCGGCCGCCGGCGTACGGGACGTGACGACGCGCGGGTCCCCCGGGTACGGCGCCGCGCTGGGCGCCTCCATCCAGAACCTCCGCTTCGCGGGCGCCGGCGCGCCCAAGCCAGCCGCCGTCGTCGCCCCGGCGTCGCTCGAGGAGCTCCGCGCCGCAGTGCGGTGCGCGCGGGCGGCGGGGCTCGTGGTGCGCCTCCGCAGCGGGGGCCACAGCTACGAGGGCCTGTCCTACACCACGGAGGACCGGAGCGCGTTCGCCGTCGTCGACCTCGCCGCGCTCGACCGCGTCCGCGTCGACGCCGCCGCCTCCCACACGGCGTGGGTGGAGGCCGGCGCGACGCTCGGCCAGGGGTACCACGCCGTCGCCGCGGCGAGCCCGGCGCTCGCGTTCTCGGCGGGGTCGTGCCCGACGGTCGGCTCCGGGGGCCACATCGCCGGCGGCGGGTTCGGCCTGCTCTCCCGCAAGTACGGGCTCGCCGGCGACAACGTGGTCGACGCCGTGCTGGTCGACGCCGAGGGCCGCGTCCTGGACCGCGCCGCCATGGGCGAGGATGTGTTCTGGGCCATCCGCGGCGGCGGCGGCGGCGCCTGGGGCGCCGTCTACGCGTGGCGCGTCCAGCTCCGGCCTGTTCCCGCGCGCGTCACCGACTCACCGCGTTCGTCGTCAACCGCCCGGGCTCCGCCGCGTCGGTGGCTCGGCTCGTCTCCGCGTGGCAGCACGCCGCGCCGTGGCGGCCCGACGAGTTCTACGTCTCGGCGTTTGTCGGTGCCGGCTTGCCGGAGTCCAACCGGACCGGCACCATCTCCGTCACGTTCAAAGGGCTCTACCTCGGGCCCACTCACGAAGCCTTACAAATACGGACGGCAAGGTTCCCCGAGATCGGGCTATCGGATCTGAACCCGAGAGAGATGAGCTAGATCGAATCCGTGGTGTTCTTCTCGGGTCTGCCCGAAGGGAGCTCGGTCTCGGATCTCACCGACCGGGTGCTTCACAAGAAGAACTACTTCAAGGCCAAGTCAGACTACGTGCGCCGTCCGATGGCCTTGGATCAGCTGATCAGAGCCATCGATCGACCTCTTGTCCGAGCAGCCCAAGGCGTACGCCATCTTGGACCCGTATGGCGGGGCCATGGACCGGATCGGGTCCGGCGATCTACCATTCCCGCATCGCAAAGGTAACATCCATGGCATCCAGTACCTCATCGAATGGGCAGCTGATGAAGATGGCCACCGAGACGAGTACATGGATTGGCTGCGCCGGTTCTACGACTTCATGGGAGCGTATGTGGCCGAGAACCCGCGAACCGCGTACATAAACTACATGGACCTTGATCTTGGCACCAACAATTGGTCCGACAGCCGACTCAATAGCACCAACAAGATCCCCAACCCGCAAGTCGAAGCGGCGCGAGCATAGGGGGAGAGGTACTTCTTGGGCAACTACGACCAGCTCGTTCGCGCGAAGACGGTGATCGACCCCGACAACGTGTTCCGCAACGCGCAGAGTATCCCGCCGATAAGAGTCCCGAGCGTGACTAGGGAATTTTTTTTATTTTAATCATTTTTAATCTAATATTTTAATAATAGCCCGTCCAGATCTAATTTTCAAGAACTAGCCCTTTTGATCGCGTCAAGCCCCGTGGCGCGACTCCCCGTGGCGCGACTCCCCGTGGCGCGACTCCTTGAAGTGTCACGCCACATGGTTCGGCGCAACCGAGCTGCCACGCTGGCACGCGTGTGCCAGCGGGCCTGGCGCGACTGTGGCACGACTCAGCCTAATACAGGCCCACCCGGCCAGCCTCCTCTTCCTCCTCCTCCCATTCTTTTTTCCTCCACTCCCTACTCGACCTAACCTCCATGGTGCCGTTTCTCCCTCTCCCCCTCTAGATCCACTCCATCCTCCACCCGATTCGAAGGGGAAACAAAGGGAAACTGATCCTTGAAGGTAACTCCTCCATTCTAACCGATTGGTTTTCCTCCATTTCGTGGATTTTTAGGGTTTGAGTTGGTTAGGCTTTGAGATGGCGGGTCCGAATTGAGGCTGTGCGCGGGCCATTCTCTTGAGCGGATGTCGATTAAGGTCCCCATCTGTACGGTGCCGCCTCGCAATTGCTCTCCCGTTGCATTACCGTGGCATCGGTGGTGGCAGGGGCTGGGAACTGTGCGGTGGTACCTGACGTGGCTTCCGAGTCGGGTTTGGCTGGCCGCGGTGTCCTGATTCGCTGTTCCTGATGGATACATGGATGGATCATGCATATATACCTTGCTTGTGATGCCTTCTCTCTATTCCTGTCGATACCCGGCTGCTGCTGCTGCTGCAGAGGTGATCTCTTTCACCTGCTGTTGCCTCTGTGTGCTGTGCTGTGATCTGCTCTGCTCTGCCTTTGAATGTTGCTAGCCCCTCCGCTCCTCATCTCTCTCAGTTGAATTGAATCTGAAAGCTTGTGCCTCGATCTATTCTTGACGCAGGTGGTGGAGGTCTGTCGCATAGCCCTCCCGCGACGAACAGATCCTCGGAAAACACCAGCGGTGGACAGAGCAGGTCCAGGCCCCCAACGGCGTCAGGAAGCGGTGGAAGAGAGCGTCTTTTGTTGCACATGGATCTTGTTTATCTATCAAGCACTACTGTAATTTGAATTATTCTTGTAGTGGACTTGTAATGTATACTTTGTGGTCATGTATTGGTACTACTATTATTAAACGTGTAATGGACGACACTTTGTGCAATCGAGTATATTGTAATGTCCTATCAAACTGGTAATGTGATATCTATAATCTTGTGATTGGCAATCAAGTATCTTGTCTTGCAAGGAGTCGGGCCATTTCCCTTGGCGCCAAAGTATCTTGAGCCAAATCTGGTCGGCACCAATGCGAGGGAGTTGTGCCATTTCTCTTGGCGTGACTAATTGACACGTAACTACCCTAGTCCAGATCTGGTCGGTGCTATCGTGCGGCGTGACTCCTTAACGAGTCGCGCCGAGTGGCTTGGCGCGACTCTTTGAAGAGCCACACCATTTCCAGCGGCGCAGCTCAGTGAGGAGTCGCGCCAACCTTTGACCCCGACCAGATTTGGCCCAGACCAAATTTTTGCTATCTAGTCACGCCAAGATAAATGGCACGACTCCTGTTAACTAAAAAGAGTATGAAAATAAAGTATAAAATAACAACAACTTGGAAAGCAAATATAGTAAAGAAAGTGCTAAGCCAAGTTTAGCTTCTCATAAGGAAATCAAGGCCAAAACATCTATCATTTAAAAAAATTGCTCTCCACAATATTACAGACCTGAAATAACACCACACTAATAATCTTGAATAGATACATCCAGGCATACAACAAGTGAACATGGGCACTGAGTTACATAATCCTACAATTTAAATGTAGACAGAGTAAAACAATTAGCCATTTGTGGACAGGTCCTGATAATAACCTCCCATGCAGATGATGCATCATCAGTAGTGGCACAAAAGGAGCTAGATAGTTAGGATCTGCATCCTCTGAGCTTGATGTCTCCTCGGACTCCTCGCTAACGATGTCTTGAGGTATATTATATATCTACTATGGTACCTGAGTATGGCCACAATGAGGGCCATAAAAACATGCTAAATCCCATCTGGACGACTGAAATCATACCCTAAACATCTTTCCGTATCTTTTAATGCCAGTTATTCACTGAAGGTAAGTCACTAAATCCTCCTCATAGTAATAGAGCATTCTAGTACCAGATTCATTGCTATTGTTGTTGTTGTTGTTGTTTTATTTTGTTCAAAAAAAGAGAGTACAGTACCAGATTCACAGTTCCACCAAAAGAAAAAAAAGGCAGGTTCGCAGTTGTGTATTTGTATTCCAGATTAAAAGAAAGAAAACTAGATACATACATACAGTATATAGTAGCAGTAGCATGTCCTGACAAATTACACACCATCTACATAACATTACATACAGTGGTCTAGCTAGCTAGCTAGCTACAAGGGCATGAACTCATCGTCGATGACCTTGTAGTGAGCTACAAGGGCATGAACTCATCGTCGATGACCTTGTAGTGCTTCTTGGTGTCGTACTGCTGCACGATGAGCACGGAGGCGGTGGGCGAGAAGTCGGAGGACGCCATGATGTCGCCAACAGGGCCCTGCTCCAAGCACTCGGCCCACTCGTCCAGCCCCTCCGTCAGCACCAAGCTCCGATCGCGGCCGCGCCCCACCATGAAGAGCCGGTACTCCGACTGCAGGCCACGCAGCACCGCCACCAGCTCCGCGCTGTCCGCCACGTGCTTCTCCAGGTACCCCATGCCCCCGCCGCCGCCCGCCACGTGCTTCCGGTAGAACTCCGCGAAGAACTTGTCGTCCACCTGCATCTGCGCCTCCTCCTGCCCCAGCGCCGACGCCGCCGCACCGGCTCGCGGTCGTCCGCACTGCCGATGAACACCACCACCACTGCCTGCTCCTGCTTCCCGAGGTCCCGGTCCACGACCACGCCCACCGAGCACGGCGCCAGCTGGAGCACCTTCTAGTTCACCAGCCGGAAGCCGAAGTGGCCCGCGTCCATGCTCCCGTCCACCCGCTGCGCCTTGTGGAAGGGCAGCAGCACCAGCGCCGCCATGGCATCCTCGGCGCAGATGCAGATGTCGCTGTGCTTGTCCGAAAAAAAAACGACAGCGCCAGCAGCTGCCGCACCCTCACGCCCCCGGGCCCGCCGCACTCCGCCTGGTACGCGTCCAGCGCCTCGCCGATGAGCTTGCGCATCTCCGACACCTCCTCGTCCACCACTGTCACGCCATCGAAGCCCCTGCCCTTGACGATGGCCGCCGCTGTCTGGTCCGTCAGCTGCATCATGTTCACGGCGTAGGCGGCCAGCTCGTCGCCGCACCGCAGCACCTCCATCAGGGAGACCAGCGTCGACACGTCCTGCGGGCCGTGCAGCCCCTCTCACGAGGCGGAGCTCCCCCGATGGGTCGTGCTGCTGCAGCCCCATCAGCCGCCACTGCACGCTGCGGCGGGACCCGGCTGCGGCGGGACCCGGCAGCGGCGGGAGGCACAGGTGGCGGCTGCCGGCGGCGCCAAGGAGCCTAGCGAATGAGGGAAACATGGAGAATACGAGCGGGCTAGGGTTTCTTGTTGGGCCCATTTCAACTCGAACCCTACAAAAACCCTAACCAACTCAAACCCTAAAAATCCGCGAAATGGAGGAAAACCAATCGGTTAGAATGGAGGAGTTACCTTCAAGGATCAGTTTCCCTTTGTTTCCCCTTCGAATCGGGTGGAGGATAGAGTGGATCTAGAGGGGGAGAGGGAGGGGCGACGCCATAGAGGTCGGGTCGAGTGGGGAGTGGAGGAAAAAAAAATGGGAGGAGGAGGAAGAGGAGGCTGGCCGGGTGGGCCTGTATTAGGATGAGTCGCGCCACGGCGCATGGCGCGACTTAGTCGCGCCAAAGTATGTGGCGCGACTCAGCCTTGCCACGTCAGGCCCGCTGGCACATGCGCTGCCAGCGTGGCAGCTCGGTCGCGCCGAAGCATATGGCGGGACCCTTCAGAGAGTCGCGCCACGAGGCTTGGCGCGACCAAAAGGGCTAGTTCTTGAAAATTTAGATCTGGACGCGCTATTATTAAAATATTAGATTAAAAAGGATTAAAATAAAAAAAAATTCATAGGTTAGGGGTGCAGAAGCAGAGTTCTGCCTCTTGGTCTTGTGAATAGTTCATGCATCCATCAATGCATGGATTAGGTTACATCATCCCTAGACGATCGATGCGCGCTCATCATACTTTTACCTACCTTTTTGACAGTTGGTGTGTGAGTTGCAGTGCTTGATTTTTGTTGGCTTGAGGCTTGAACATAATATTTGCTGAACTTGTTCGTCGTTTCTTTTCAGTTCCCGTCTTAAACTAGGCTATGTTAATTTTAGGTGTTCTTAGTTGGGGGCTCAATTTTCGTTGAAATTGATTCTGCGTGTTTAGACTCTCCTAAGGATTTCAGTGAGATTGTCTTTGTGGTTTGCAGTCAATTCTCGCCTATAAATTTCGATGTTACAGCAGTGACATCAGGAAAAGGAAGTAGGGAGAGACAGTCGACGCATGCTATAAAGCTTCTGATCTTTTCTGAATGAAAACGTGCTTCGGAGTTAATTCTGGTCCGGAGTTAATTCTGGGTTAACTGCTGCATCGATTTATCATGGCAAAATTTGCACTGAATTTGTATCAACGTATGCTTTTTTTTTAAAGAAAAACGACATGCGTCAAGGTGAGCTGATCTGCAACGCATAATAACCAAGTAAATTAAACAATGTAGAGAGGGCCTCGTGATCACGTCGAACATACTCCTACTTGTTACCGAGTTAGCATCATGCTGCACCTCGCCCATCTGGTGATCCTGCTATTATATATGACCTGTTATCACTTGTTGAAAGTCTCTAAAACTACTTGGCCAGGTGTCACCATATGAATGGAAGGGGGTAGTATGGTAACTTTTCTCATGAACGCTACCTTTGGTAAAAGATAATCAATCTTGTTTATCTATGGGATCGAACTGGGAAGAGACAGAAACTATCAGTATATAGGATGAAATGCCCTTTCACGGTCATACTAGTAAGTATAGCAAGTGAAATCATGGAACCTGCCGTATTTCTGCTGAAAGAAAGTCATCACTGGTTGTTAAAAAGAAAAGAAAAGGTCACGATCTTATTCATAGAGTATTTTCGATTGTACGTAATTCTTAATCTTTACAGTATTTCTGGTGTTTTTTCATGAGAGGTTTATATGGGTTGCTTTCCCTGATCCGTGACAGGGCAAGTTGAAAGTTCACGGCCGCATTACGGCATAATGCCCGTGCATTATGAGTTTTGATCCTCCATGAAGAGAAGAAATGAAGGACGATAGCTGCTTTGAGCCATACTATGCCTTAACTTCCACGGCTCGCGGCTGTTTTCTTTTCTTTTTTTTCTTCAAAAAAGTGAAGAGAGATGAGCTAACCATCTCATTGCCGTACAGCACGCAGATGATGAACAAGAGCTGATACCATCTCACTCTGCTGTGTTTGATCTCCAGCAGATCTTCTCTATTTTGCCCGTATATGTACTCTATTCGATGATGTGTTTGTACTGAACAGATGAAATTGATTCAGAAAACAGATGCAAGTTTCCATGCCTGGGCTCTCAGTCTCTCACTCTCTCAGTCAGCTGCGTATCGGTCTCTGAATTCGAAGCTGATCGCGAGCCCTCCTTCAGGGACCTGTCAGAATTCATTCCGATCTTATCGCGAAGCAGTGGATTTTAACTCCGATGATGGTTCCGCCGGACCTACAACCGCACCTGCACGGCGCTAGCAAACGGCCAGAGACCTTTCCAAGCCAGGCAGGACCACACAGCGGAGAAGCAGCAGCTAGCGCCATCAGCTGCAATTAGTCCGAGCAGATCACTGACCATCATCCAGCCTCGCCGCCGAGAGCGAGTTCCTCCGGGTCGTCGTCGTCGTCCCGGCACATGTCATGACAGGGTTGCCCGAGAAATATCGCGCGAAAGAGCCGGCCGGGGGGGAATCGAGAGAAAGGGAGCCGGTCGCCGGAGCTTGGCGCGGACGGATTCACAGCGCGGTTCCCTTCCCTCCACGAGTTCTCGGAGCGGGGCGGCCGGCGCGCGTCGGGGTCACGCGCGCGCGCGCACCACCCCACCCCCTGGCCGCTTCGCTTGCAGGAGTTGGACGGGAATTGATGAGCGGAAAGGGATCGGCACGGCGCGCGTGGAGTGGAGTGGAACGACCAAAGCCCAAGCAAGAGGCGCGGGCGATCGGGCGGCCCGGGCCGTTGCTGTCGGCGTCGCGATCACGGGGCGGGGGCGCCGTAGCGCGCTCTCTAGTTCGGAGGCAAAAGCGAACCGCGATGAGAACTTGTTCCGGCTGGGTTAGGTACGGACGATACGTGGTTAGTGTGATGATTAGGAAATGTGATGACCGCAAGTCCGCAAACATTGGATCGGACCGAACCATCTGAATATCTGATGATCATGAGGCCAGTCATGGTGGTGACGTCGTCGATCGATTCGAGAGACGGCAAAGCGTAAAGTGAAGCAGCTTGATGGTATTCTTCTCGGTCTTCTGTCCTACTGTCTTACATGATGGTGCGATGCATCAACGAAGAAGGGCTCTAGAACTTTTGCGTGCTTTTCTATTGTGTTTTGTGCCGAGTCCTTTTATGAAACATTGTATTTTTTTTTGAAAGGAACAGCAAGAGTTTTGCCATAATTTTCATTAGACGAAAACAAGGAAAAGGTTACATTTTTTTTGTGTTCTGTTTTCGTTTGCTAATAAATACTCGGAAAGCTGCCTGCACGCAGTGACGCATTACGTTTCAAAGGCTCTCCTCAGGTCGCACATTAATGAAAGTACGTCTTCTTCTCTTTTTTTTTTTGAAAAAAGTCTAAATTACTCTACTAAACTATAGCCAAAGTTTTTACCACACTGCTTTGCACAGAGTAACTGCCAGCCATACTGAGCCATCTTCAACAAGTGTAATGCCAGCGTTTTCAATCTCTAACAACTCACTATTTAAAATCACTCGTTAAAAATCATTTTTTTCAAATTTTTGCAAAACTAGTCTCGAGCTCTCGAATCCGTTTCCATCTAAAATCCATCCCAAGCCTAATCCCCATTTGATTAATCCCTTCATGATCCGTCATCAGAATAATTAGCAATTTATCTCTCTCTTTCTTTTTCTCCATTTTCTTTTCCCTTTTTTCTTTTTTTTTCTTTTCCCTCCTCCTTCTCCTTCTTCCTGCTTCTCTCCTCTCCCGCACGCACGGCGCGCCGAGCGCGCCCAGCCCCGGCCACCGCCGCCCCCACTTGCGCAGCCGCCTCCTGCTCACCCCGTCCCCACCGCGCACTCGAGCCCTTACCCGCCTCGACGCTCACGCTCGGGCCACGCGCGGCGCCCCGCCATCGCCGCCGGTCGCTCCCTGCCCGTGCACGCGCGTGTGCGCGCCCCGGCTCCCGGCCGCCCCACGCGCTCCATGCGCACCACACGGCAGCGCCGCTCGCCGCGCCGCTCGCCGACCCGTCCCGTCACCTGGCCACCTCGCCGCGCCGCCCGCCGAGCCGCACTGCTCGTACAACGCCGCTGCCTCGCCGCTCGAGCCCGCTCGGCGACAAGCACAGCGCCCGGGGCCCCTCCACGTGCTCATCCCCCCTGCGCGCCCTGCTCAGCAGAGTCGTCGCGCCACCGCCGCGAATCGCGCATCGCGCCGCTCCGCGACGCCCCGAGCGCCATTAATGGCCGCGGGATGCCCGCCGGCCGGCCGCCACCGCGTCCCTCCCTCCACCGCCTTCCAGCGCCTATAAAGGGGCCCTCCGCGTCGCCTCCGAGCTCCGAAACCGGTCCACCACCTCCAGCTCTCCACCCCGGCCCTCTAGCGCCGCCGCCCAGAGTTCCTCCGCCCGCCACCGTCGGTCCTCGTGGCCCGGCCTTCTTGTTTCGCCTCCGCCCGAGGTGAGTAGGAGGATAGGATCCTCTCGCCCGGCGCCCCCTTTTCCCCCTAGCCCCGGCCGCCGCCAGGCCCTGCAGCGCCGCCGCCCGCCGCCATGGCTCCCCTCCCTGCGGGCCTCCTTACTTGAAATCGAGGGGGGGAATCGAACCCCCGCACCTCCCTACCCCTTTTCCCCCTCCTCCCAGCAGCCACCGTGGCCCAGGGCCGCCGGCCAGGCGCCGCCGGCGTCCGCCCCTCCCCTCCTCTGTTTCCCGTCACGGGAGGGAGGAAGAAGGAAGCACATTTGCCCAAAACCCCCTCTCCTTCCCTTTATTCTTTAAAGAACCCTTCCACTCTCTAGTCCTTTTCCAAAAGAAACCCTTCCTATTTTTTCTATTTGCAAATAAACACTCCACCATATAGGAATAATTCTAAATATGTCCTGCCCCTTTTCAGAATAACCCGTGTATTTCTAGAAATTACAACCAAGTCCTTTTCTATTCCAAAAGTATTTACGAATATGTCTCTGAATCCTTATTTAACCTCTGAACCCCTCTTTAACTCGTCATTTCATGCACCACAAATCCTCCGATCGACCTGGAACATTACCACGCCATTTCTAATATAATTTTGGCCCTGCCATTAGAAAACCGCCCAAAAATATTACACCTATCCCCATATCTTAATTGTTTCCGATTCGAGCTCAGCGATAAAATCTTTATTTCTTTTTCCTGATTGTGTGCTTGTTTTTGTGCGTCGTAGATCACGGTGTGAATGAGGGAGAACCCGTCAACGAGCAGTACAGCGAGCAAGTGAACGAGGACCAGTACCGCAACCCCGAACCCGAAGGACAGTACCTCGATCAGGACTTCCCGGAAGGCTTTGAGAACGGCAAGTTCAATCTCATCCTTTGATGCATATTTTGTCCCAGTTTTATAAACACAACCTATTGGCCTATTTTACAAAACAGCATATGTTTTACCTGCTGAAAACATGGTTGGATAACCACCCATTGATTTGTTACAACCATTCCTTGACCACCTAGATTAATGTCTGAATATGATTTGTTTGGACGTTAATCGCTGCTAGAACGCTTAGGACCTTAAACACGGTACAACTTGTTTCATAAAAAGAAAATGTGTGAGTGTGTGCGGAAAGGGAAAATATGAAATTTTCGAAAGATGAGTTTAGATGGGATGGATGACACTTCTGTGTGAATTGCCAAATGGTGTGCTCGTACCTGTGTGGATGAGCGAGGAAGGGAGATATCCATCTTGTCACAATTAAGGACCAAGTTGGTGTGTCATCTTGCTAAACTCCACTATCGTGCAAACCACTCGACCGTTGTATAGGCAACGGCTTAGCATAAACCCCACTAGTTAGTCTGATAGCCATCAGGAGAGCTGAGAGCAACGGGTGATCAAGGAGAAGGGATAAGCTCTGTGTGACTTATGCCCCGGTTAAACATCGGTGATAGGTCGACGACCCCTTGGTGGATCCCGTGGAGGCTAGTCAGGTCTAGCTAAGGTGGATAATGACTTTGTTGGGATCTGCACCGACACTAAGGTGATCGTGCTATGGTACCCCGCTTGTGGGTAAAGTTGCACACCTCTGTAGAGTTAAAATATATTCGAATAGCCGTGCCCACGGTACTGGGCGAGTTACAGTTTGGTCACACAACTAGTGTTTCTTCTGGGAATGGATGGGTTGGCGTGAGTTGTTTTGGAAAAGTGTCTGGCCGCTGTGCTGTGTGCTACGGCGGATGAGGAGTCCGGTAGCAAATTTAAAACTTGGGTCCTGTGTGGATCAACCCTACGTGTTACTCGGTGCGAGAAAGTTGCTTTGAAAATCCTTTTCATTCAAATGAACTCCTGCATAAAAATTAGCTTTCCGCAAATTAAACCCTAGCCTTATCCTTGATTACCCTGTGCATTATATTCTGTTTATACCCCCTCCGTGGGTGTGGTTGGACTTGCTGAGTACGTTTGTACTCACCTCTTTATTAATTTTTACAGAGGAAGATCCAGACTTCGTTCCCGAAGACGTTGAGTAGGGGTTCCGTCCTACACCCAACCTTGCCTGTGGATAGGGTCACCCGCAGGAGCTCCGCGTCCGGCCAAGGGGCCGCGCCAAGATCCGATCCGGCAAACGATTTTTCTCTCTGGGAGAGGTCACGAGGCCGAGCTGCGGCTGTTCGGGGGCTTCTCCGGCTGAAACCACCACCCCTTTCTACACTGAACTGTACTGCGTAGGCGTGTACCAGCAGCGAAATTTTTTTATTTTAATCCTTTTTAATCTAATATTTTAATAATAGCCCGTCCATATCTAAATTTTCAAGAACTAGCCCTTTTGGTCGCGCCAAGCCCCGTGGCGCGACTCCTTGAAGGATCACGCCACATGGTTCCTGACGTGGCAAGGCTGAGTCGCGCCACTTGCTTTGGCGCGACTGAGTCGCGCCATGCGCCGTGGCGCGACTCAGCCTAATACAGGCCCACCCGGCCAGCCTCCTCCCATTCTTTTTTCCTCCACTCCCCACTCGACCTGACCTCCATGGCGCCGTCTCTCCCTCTCGCCCTCTAGATCCACTCCATCCTCCACCCGATTCGAAGTGGACTTGTAATGTACACTTTATGGTCATGTATTGATACTACTATTATTAGACGTGTAATGGACGACACTTTGTGCAATCGAGTATATTGTAATGTCCTATCAAACTGGTAATGTGATATCTATAATCTTGTGATTGGCAATCAAGTATCTTGTCTTGCAAGGAGTCGGGCCATTTCCCTTGGCGCCAAAGTATCTTGAGCCAAATCTGATCGGCACCAATGCGAGGGAGTCGCGCCATTTCTCTTGGCGTGACTAATTGGCGCGTAACTACCCTAGTCCAGATCTGGTCGGTGCTATCGTGCGGCGTGACTCCTTTACGAGAGTCGCGCCGAGTGGCTTGGCGCGACTCTTTGAAGAGTCATGCCTTTCCAGTGGTGCAGCTCAGTGAGGAGTCGCGCCAACCTTTGACCCCGACCAGATTTGGCCCAGGCCAAATTTTTGCAAACTAGTCACGCCAAGATAAATGGCACGACTCCTGTTAACTAAAAAGAGTATGAAAATAAAGTATAAAGCAACAATAACTTGGAAAGCAAACATAGTAAAGGAAGTGCTAAGCCAAGTTTAGCTTCTCATAAGGAAATCAAGGCCAAAACATCTATCATTTCAAAAAATTGCTCTCCACAATATTACAGACCTGAAATAACACCACACTGATAATCTTGAATAGATATACCCAGGCATACAACAAGTGAACATGGGCACTGAGTTACATAATCCTACAATTTAAATGTAGACAGAGTAAAACAATTAGTCATTTGTGGACAGGTCTTGATAATAACCTCCCATGCAAAGGATGCATCATAAGTAGTGGCACAAAAGGAGCTAGATATTTAGGATCTGCATCCTCTGAGCTTGATGTCTCCTCGGACTCCTCGCTAACGATGTCTTGATGTATATTATATATCTACTATGATACCTGAGTATGGCCACAATGAGAGCCATAAAAACATGCTAAATCCCATCTGGACGACTGAAATCATACCCTAAACATTTTTCCTTATCTTTTAATGCTAGTTATTCACTGAAGGTAAGTCACTAAATTCTCCTCATAGTAATAGAGCATTCTAGTACCAGATTCATTGCTATTGTTGTTGTTGTTTTTTTATTTTGTACAAAAAAAAGAGAGTACAGTACCAGATTCACAGTTCCACCAAAAGAAAAAAAGGCAGGTTCGCAGTTGTGTATTTGTATTCCAGATTAAAAGAAAGAAAACTAGATACATAAAAACATACATACAGTATATAGTAGCAGTAGCATGTCCTGACAAATTACACACCATCTACATAACATTACATACAGTGGTCTAGCTAGCTAGCTAGCTAGCTAGCTACAAGGGAACGAACTCGTCGTCGATGACCTTGTAGTGCTTCTTGGAGTCGCACTGCTGCACGATGAGCACGGAGGCGGTGGGCGAGAAGTCGGAGGATGCCAGGATGTCGCCGACGAGGCCCAGCTCCAGGCACTCAGCCCACTCGTCCAGCCCCTCCGTCAGCACCGAGCTCCAATCACGGCCGCGCCCCACCATGAAGAGCCGGTACTCCGACTGCAGGCTGCGCAGCACCGCCACCAGCTCCGCGCTGTCCGCCACGTGCTTCTCCAGGTACCCCATGCCCCTGCCGCCGCCCGCCACGTGCTTCTGGTAGAACTCCGCGAAGAACTTGTCGTCCACCTGCATCTGCGCCTCCTCCTGCCCCAGCGCCGCCGCCGCCGCCGCCACGCCACCGCACCGGCTCGCGGTCGTCCGCACCGCCGATGAACACCACCACCACCGCCTGCTCCTGCTTCCCGAGGCCCCGGTCCACGACCTCGCCCACCGAGTATGGCGCCAGCTGGAGCACCTTCTGGTTCACCAGCCGGAAGCCGAAGTGGCCCGCGTCCATGCTCCCATCCACCCGCTGCGCCTTGTGGAAGGGCAGCAGCAGCAGCGCCGCCATGGCATCCTCGGCGTAGATGCAGATGTCGCTGTGCATGTCCGAAAAAAAATGACAGCGCCAGCAGCTGCCACACCCTCACGCCCCCGGGCCCGCCGCACTCCGCCTGGTACGCGTCCAGCGCCTCGCCGATGAGCTTGCGCATCTCCGACACCTCCTCGTCCACCACCGTCACGCCGTCGAAGCCCCTGCCCTTGACGATGGCCGCCGCCGTCTGGTCCATCAGCTGCATCATGTCCACGGCGTAGGCGGCCAGCTCGCCGCCGCACCGCAGCACCTCCATCAGGGAGATCAGTGTCGACACGTCCTGCGGGACGTGCAGCCCCACCACGAGGCGGAGCTCCCCCGACAGGTCGTGCTGCTGTAGCCCCATCAGCCGCCACTGCACGCTGCGGCGGGACCCACCAGCGACGGGAGGCGCAGGTGGCGGCTGCCGGCGGCGCCAAGGAGCCTAGCGAATGAGGGAAACAGGGAGAATACAACGTGGGCTAGGGTTTCTTGTTGGGCCCATTTCAACTCGAACCCTACAAAAACCCTAACCAACTCAAACCCTAAAAATCCGCGAAATAGAGGAAAACCAATCGGTTATAATGGACGAGTTACCTTCAAAGATTAGTTTCCCTTTGTTTCCCCTTCGAATCGGGTGGAGGATAGAGTGGATCTAGAGGGGGAGAGGGAGGGGCGACGCCATGGAGGTCGGGTCGAGTGGGGAGTGGAGGAAAAAAGAATGGGAAGAGGAGTGTGACACCCTAGGTGTCTGCACAGTAGTTGTGTATCTATTTTATGCATCATGTGCTTAATTTGCTTGAAAAAGGATCTTTTTGTAAATATAAAGGTTATATGTGTAATTATGATTTTATGCAAGGTCCTCTCTATAGTTTTATTTGAATAGGATGTGTGATTATAGCTTTTGTGGAGGGTGTATTTGCAAAATGTAGTGCAATCATTGCATGGCTGAAAATCTTTCATTTCAGCCTAAGTTTAAAGTGAATTTATCTTGAAAAAGACAAAAGTCCTTTGAATTCAAAATCCCTTCTATGTTTTCAAAATTAGCTATTTATCCTTTGATCAAATCAATTTTTGCACAACATCAAAGTTGTAGATCTTGAAAAGTTGAATAACTTTCATGTTGGGCACTTTTTCATTTGAGCCCTAGATTAAAAGTTATTGCTTGCTTACAGTCAGGTCTCTGGAATTTTCAGAAATTACAAACCAGCCCTTGTCTTCCACCTCATGCCTGCCTTCCTGCTTGCTCTGCCGCCGGCGCACTGCCGTGCCGCCCGCCGCTCTGGGCCGCCCCCGAGCCACCTCCTGCTTCACGCTGGCGCCCACGCGTCGCTCCCGACCTCCTCCACCGCTTCTTGCCCACGCGCTGGAGCTCTCCAACCCGTGCCACACAGCAGTAGCGCACCGCGCGGCCGACACCTCGCCGTCGCCGTGGCCCGGCCAAAACAGAGCCCACCGCTCTCTTCTCTCGCGCGCAGCAGCACTACAAATACCCCGGCGACCCGTTTCCCTCGCTCTTTCGCCTTTTACTCGCTTCCACGCTTCAGAACGCCGCCGCCGCTCCACCCCGAACGCCGGCGAGCTCAAGCCGCCGTCGACCCATTGCTATAGGAAACTACTCCCACTTGTTTAGGAAGTTAGTATAGCTTTCTTGTGCGGTTGATCATGATGCCTTGTGTAGTTAGATATGTTGAGTTACTACTCTATAAATGATTGCCCATGTGTGTATTAATTTTATTTGCTTAGCTTCACCACATCGTGAGCGTGTTTATAATTTCATCTCTTGCATCACATATAGATACGACTGCTTTGTCGGACGGGACGTACGAGCTGATCCCGGAGTCTGATGGAGGTGATTTCGAAGCTCAAGTGAACACTGCCATACTAACTGAAGCTCCGGACCAAAGTTCGGAAGAGCCCAGGGCTGAAATAGTTAGTGACTACCGAGAAGGCAAGCCCCGGACATAACCTATATTTCAAAGTATTACCATTTATTGTTATTACTTACTTGTGCATTTACAGTTCTTAGGATTTGAATTGAAACCCTAGATGGATGATCCTAGGAACCTATGTACTGAACACTAGACCTGAGTTCGAATAATTGCTAAGCTTATAGGACCAGTAAAAGTCGAGTGATTGCCTGTCACTCGCGAGCTCTATAGGAATTGCTTGTTTACTTTTTGTTATCAATATAAGGACGACGGACGGGGTTGTGCTCGATATCATGACCTTGTGTGAGACCCGTCTGTGTTGATGAACTTGCTAAGGTCGCGGTGTGTGGTAGTGCTGGTTAAGTTTTTGAACATACTAGCCACATGCCGTAAATATGGTACGCGGTAAGCCTAGTAGCCGATTGGGTCGGGGAGTGGATATACCTCTTACTCTCTCTTAGGGATATGTTTTATTTTTATGTTGCGCAACACTACGGCTAGGAGGGACAAGGTTGGACCTTGGAGCCCTGTAGTCGGGGAGAGTGACTCTATCCACAAGCCGGAAAGAAAGACAAACGGTTGTTTGGGAACGACCCGACGATGTTCCAAACGTGTGTGTTAGGTCTGTCTGGAAAGGTTAACAAATTTGATTCGAATCGTCTGCTTCCCACAGTTTGGGACTGCTTGATCTCTTTGCCACACAGAGTAATAAGAGCAACATTATTTATGATCAATCTTGATGTTTGCTTAAAGTTCTACCATGATTGAATAATAGTTGCTTACATAGAATGGTTAATCAACTAGAATCTTGGAAGCTAAAATTTGAAAGTAAGGACCTACTCTTTAGTGCTTTTCAGCAAAAGAAAAACCAGAGCCTCACAAAACCCTGCATAGTCTAGTTAGGTGGGCTACGTATACCCGTTGACGGTTCAGTCTTGCTGAGTATTAGAATACTCAGCCTTGCTGTTGAAACCTTTTCAGATATGAGTTTTGAGGAGCAGATCACTAGCTTGACCTATCCCTGCTCTTTGCCTCCTGGCTGGTCCGTAGAGTGGGATACGTCTTCGGCCGGCAATGATCCCGATGAGTGATACCATGCTTGGGCTAGCCTGGTATACTTTTGCGACGTGTTGTAGCCGTCGTGTGTTATCTTCCGCTGTTTAAACTCTGAAGCTTTACACTTTTTTACCTACCTTTTTGACAGTTGGTGTGTGAGTTGCAGTGCTTGATTTTTGTTGGCTTGAGGCTTGAACATAATATTTGCTGAACTTGTTCGTCGTTTCTTTTCAGTTCCCGTCTTAAACTAGGCTATGTTAATTTTAGGTGTTCTTAGTTGGGGGCTCAATTTTCGTTGAAATTGATTCTGCGTGTTTAGACTCTCCTAAGGATTTCAGTGAGATTGTCTTTGTGGTTTGCAGTCAATTCTCGCCTATAAATTTCGATGTTACAGCAGTGACATCAGGAAAAGGAAGTAGGGAGAGACAGTCGACGCATGCTATAAAGCTTCTGATCTTTTCTGAATGAAAACGTGCTTCGGAGTTAATTCTGGTCCGGAGTTAATTCTGGGTTAACTGCTGCATCGATTTATCATGGCAAAATTTGCACTGAATTTGTATCAACGTATGCTTTTTTTTTAAAGAAAAACGACATGCGTCAAGGTGAGCTGATCTGCAACGCATAATAACCAAGTAAATTAAACAATGTAGAGAGGGCCTCGTGATCACGTCGAACATACTCCTACTTGTTACCGAGTTAGCATCATGCTGCACCTCGCCCATCTGGTGATCCTGCTATTATATATGACCTGTTATCACTTGTTGAAAGTCTCTAAAACTACTTGGCCAGGTGTCACCATATGAATGGAAGGGGGTAGTATGGTAACTTTTCTCATGAACGCTACCTTTGGTAAAAGATAATCAATCTTGTTTATCTATGGGATCGAACTGGGAAGAGACAGAAACTATCAGTATATAGGATGAAATGCCCTTTCACGGTCATACTAGTAAGTATAGCAAGTGAAATCATGGAACCTGCCGTATTTCTGCTGAAAGAAAGTCATCACTGGTTGTTAAAAAGAAAAGAAAAGGTCACGATCTTATTCATAGAGTATTTTCGATTGTACGTAATTCTTAATCTTTACAGTATTTCTGGTGTTTTTTCATGAGAGGTTTATATGGGTTGCTTTCCCTGATCCGTGACAGGGCAAGTTGAAAGTTCACGGCCGCATTACGGCATAATGCCCGTGCATTATGAGTTTTGATCCTCCATGAAGAGAAGAAATGAAGGACGATAGCTGCTTTGAGCCATACTATGCCTTAACTTCCACGGCTCGCGGCTGTTTTCTTTTCTTTTTTTTCTTCAAAAAAGTGAAGAGAGATGAGCTAACCATCTCATTGCCGTACAGCACGCAGATGATGAACAAGAGCTGATACCATCTCACTCTGCTGTGTTTGATCTCCAGCAGATCTTCTCTATTTTGCCCGTATATGTACTCTATTCGATGATGTGTTTGTACTGAACAGATGAAATTGATTCAGAAAACAGATGCAAGTTTCCATGCCTGGGCTCTCAGTCTCTCACTCTCTCAGTCAGCTGCGTATCGGTCTCTGAATTCGAAGCTGATCGCGAGCCCTCCTTCAGGGACCTGTCAGAATTCATTCCGATCTTATCGCGAAGCAGTGGATTTTAACTCCGATGATGGTTCCGCCGGACCTACAACCGCACCTGCACGGCGCTAGCAAACGGCCAGAGACCTTTCCAAGCCAGGCAGGACCACACAGCGGAGAAGCAGCAGCTAGCGCCATCAGCTGCAATTAGTCCGAGCAGATCACTGACCATCATCCAGCCTCGCCGCCGAGAGCGAGTTCCTCCGGGTCGTCGTCGTCGTCCCGGCACATGTCATGACAGGGTTGCCCGAGAAATATCGCGCGAAAGAGCCGGCCGGGGGGGAATCGAGAGAAAGGGAGCCGGTCGCCGGAGCTTGGCGCGGACGGATTCACAGCGCGGTTCCCTTCCCTCCACGAGTTCTCGGAGCGGGGCGGCCGGCGCGCGTCGGGGTCACGCGCGCGCGCGCACCACCCCACCCCCTGGCCGCTTCGCTTGCAGGAGTTGGACGGGAATTGATGAGCGGAAAGGGATCGGCACGGCGCGCGTGGAGTGGAGTGGAACGACCAAAGCCCAAGCAAGAGGCGCGGGCGATCGGGCGGCCCGGGCCGTTGCTGTCGGCGTCGCGATCACGGGGCGGGGGCGCCGTAGCGCGCTCTCTAGTTCGGAGGCAAAAGCGAACCGCGATGAGAACTTGTTCCGGCTGGGTTAGGTACGGACGATACGTGGTTAGTGTGATGATTAGGAAATGTGATGACCGCAAGTCCGCAAACATTGGATCGGACCGAACCATCTGAATATCTGATGATCATGAGGCCAGTCATGGTGGTGACGTCGTCGATCGATTCGAGAGACGGCAAAGCGTAAAGTGAAGCAGCTTGATGGTATTCTTCTCGGTCTTCTGTCCTACTGTCTTACATGATGGTGCGATGCATCAACGAAGAAGGGCTCTAGAACTTTTGCGTGCTTTTCTATTGTGTTTTGTGCCGAGTCCTTTTATGAAACATTGTATTTTTTTTTGAAAGGAACAGCAAGAGTTTTGCCATAATTTTCATTAGACGAAAACAAGGAAAAGGTTACATTTTTTTTTGTGTTCTGTTTTCGTTTGCTAATAAATACTCGGAAAGCTGCCTGCACGCAGTGACGCATTACGTTTCAAAGGCTCTCCTCAGGTCGCACATTAATGAAAGTACGTCTTCTTCTCTTTTTTTTTGAAAAAAGTCTAAATTACTCTACTAAACTATAGCCAAAGTTTTTACCACAGAGTAACTGCCAGCCATACTGAGCCATCTTCAACAAGTGTAATGCCAGCGTTTTCAATCTCTAACAACTCACTATTTAAAATCACTCGTTAAAAATCATTTTTTTCAAATTTTTGCAAAACTAGTCTCGAGCTCGAATCCGTTTCCATCTAAAATCCATCCCAAGCCTAATCCCCATTTGATTAATCCCTTCATGATCCGTCATCAGAATAATTAGCAATTTATCTCTCTCTTTCTTTTTCTCCATTTTCTTTTCCCTTTTTTTTTCTTTTCCCTCCTCCTCCTTCTTCCTGCTTCTCTCCTCTCCCGCACGCACGGCGCGCCGAGCGCGCCCAGCCCCGGCCACCGCCGCCCCCACTTGCGCAGCCGCCTCCTGCTCACCCCGTCCCCACCGCGCACTCGAGCCCTTACCCGCCTCGACGCTCACGCTCGGGCCACGCGCGGCGCCCCGCCATCGCCGCCGGTCGCTCCCTGCCCGTGCACGCGCGTGTGCGCGCCCCGGCTCCCGGCCGCCCCACGCGCTCCATGCGCACCACACGGCAGCGCCGCTCGCCGCGCCGCTCGTACAGCGCCGCTGCCTCACCGCTCGAGTCCGCTCGTGCTCATCCCCCCCTGCGCACCCTGCTCAGCCGAGTCGTCGCGTCTCCGCCGCGAATCGTGCACCGCGCCGCTCCGCGATGCCCCGAGCGCCATTAATGGCCGCGGGATGCTTGCCGGCCGGCCGCCACCACGTCCCTTCCTTCCACCACCTTCTAGCGCCTATAAAGGGGCCCTCCGCGTCGCCTCCGAGCTCCGCAACCGGTCCACCACCTCCAGCTCTCCACCCCGGCCCTCTGGCACCGCCGCCCAGAGTTCCTCCGCCCGAGGTGAGTAGGAGGATAGGATCCTCTCGCCCGGCGCCCCCTTTTCCCCTAGCCCCGGCCGCCGCCAGGCCCTGCAGCGCCGCCGCCGCACCGGCCAAAGCCGCCCGCCGCCCGCCGCCATGGCTCCCCTCCCTGCGGGCCTCCTTCCTTGAAATCGAGGGGGGGAATCGAACCCCCGCACCTCCCTACCCTTTTTCACCCTCCTTCCAGCCACCACCGTGGCCCAGGGCCGACGGCCAGGCGTCGCCGGCGTCCGCCCCTCCCTTCCTCTGTTTCCCGTCAGCCGCCACTGCACGCTGCGGCGAGACCCGGCAGCGACGGGAGGCGCAGGTGGCGGCTGCCGGCGGCGCCAAGGAGCCTAGCGAATGAGGGAAACAGGGAGAATACGACGCGGGCTAGGGTTTCTTGTTGGGCCCATTTCAACTCGAACCCTACAAAAATCCTAACCAACTCAAACCCTAAAAATCCGTGAAATGGAGGAAAACCAATCGGTTAGAATGGAGGAGTTACCTTCAAGGATCAGTTTCCCTTTGTTTCCCCTTCGAATCGGGTGGAGGATAGAGTGGATCTAGAAAGGGAGTGGGAGGGGCGACGCCATGGAGGTCAGGTCGAGTGGGGAGTGGGGAGTGGAGGAAAAAAGAATGGGAGGAGGAGGAAGAGGAGGCTGGTCGGGTGTGCCTGTATTAGGCTGAGTCGGGCCACGGCGCATTCGCGCCAAAGCATGTGGCGCGACTCAGCCTTGCCACATCAGGCCCGCTGACACATGCGCTGCCAGCGTGGCAGCTCGGTCGCGCCGAAGCATTCGTCTCTGCTCTCTATTTGCTGACTCTAGGTGCATAGCGTAGCAGCATATGTATTTCATATTGACTATTTAGTTTATTGTTTAGGTAATTATGTATCCATTTTATCATTTTTGATCTGTATCATGTGAATCCATTTTGGTTATGCAAATGAATATATTATAGGTTATTATGGAGAGGTATTTTAGACGGAAAGCTAGCTGTTCGGCTGAAGATGAAATCAATTGGGATGACCCCGGTTTTAAGGAAAGAAATTGATTCTAATCATCCTAACCTTCGAGAAAAGGTGAGAAAAAAATATTTAGAGAATGGACTTTGTCAACCTCGCACAATAGATTTCCCTTTGCAAAAGATTGGAGACAAAGAGAAGCAAAGAAGATTTATTGGAGAATGGTTTGATGAGTTTGGCCCTTGGCTTGAATATAGTGAGAAAAAACATAAAGCATATTTGTTCGCTAAATAATTGACCTATTTGTTCTTTTTTTTTTCCTTTAGGTTGGATCATATATTTTGCTATATGGAAATTCTTTTGTTAATGTTTCGGGCTTTTGGCTAAAGCGATCAATGTCGTGTTTCTTTATTTATTTTGCCTACCTAATGGGGAAGTCGTTGGCGAAGTCACAAGGCCCTCCACTTTTCATTATAAAACTGATAAACCAGAAAAAGATGGCTATATATGGCGACTGTTGGTAAGTGTTGTTGCCCTATCCTCTAACTATTTGTGTATGTATAATATATTGACTAGTGACTAAAATGATATTGCCATTATTGAAGTTCAATTTTGATGTTAAAAATTACGGATTAGTTATACTATGAGAGTATGAGTCACTATATCTTGATGAAGTTGTGTGCACACGGCATCCCCCACCCATTAGCTCTAGCTTCGCCCCGTCTTACGTGATGACAATGCATAAATCGGAGTTTGAAACCAGAGGCTTTATTTTCTTTCTTGATCTTTACACAAGGTCGCCTAGCCATGATATGGCCTGATTTCGGCGTAAATAATAAAATAGCACCTTCACCTGTAATTTCTTCTTCTTTGGCCAACATTTATCTGCTGCCCTTCTTCCGTGGTTCTTGACAAGTCTCACATGATTCAGAAGCACACTCATGAATTCGATCATCTTGGAAGCTTCTGCTGACTTCCATCCGTTCCGGATATACACCTTAGATCTCAGATAAATCTGGTGAATCATCGGCGTAGAAATGTCAGCCAAAACTATTGAACTCAGATTGAAATTTTCATAATTTGCACGGAGATGTTAATTTGCACCTGATATGTTCCTCAACTATTGACATCGATGCATCATGGGCAACAAATTTCTTCACACACGATTATCAACAAATTTCTTCACACACGATTATTAGAGGTATTATATATGGGAACGTATCAGGTGCAAACCAAACTCTTCGTGCAAACTATAGAAACTTCAATCTAAGTCATTGGATCAACATCCAAGGGGCATGGGAGATTGGGTAATTTTATAATCTAGACCCGCCCTTAGATTGGGTAATCACACTTTTGCAAATCCCCCCTCCCACCTCTCTGGACCCCTCCCCTTAGATGTCGATCTAATGGTCCAGATTAAAATTTCCATATTTTGCACGGAGATGTTGGTTTGCACCAGATATTCCCATTATATATACAGCAGCCATGTATCCATCTCCGGTAGCATCCATCCGCCATGGCGATGCACACCATGGCAACAGCTGCTGCAGCTCTTGCTCTCTGTCTCTTTGCAGCCGCCGCCACATGCGCCGGTGCTCAGCCACCGCCGCCGCTACAAGCCTACGACGACATCTCCTCCTGCCTCCTCTCCAACGGCGTCAGCAACTTCTCCCTCCCGTCGTCCCCGAGCTACACGCCGCTCCTCGACTCCTCCATCAGGAACCTCCGCTTCGAGCTCCAGGGCGTCGGCAAGCCGGCCGCCGTCATCCTCCCGGGCTCCGAGCGCGACCTCCGGCGCGCCGTCCTGTGCGCGCGCCGCGCCGCGCTGGCGATCCGCGTGCGCAGCGGCGGCCACAGCTACGAGGGCCTCTCCTACACCTCGGAGAACCGCGTCCCCTTCGCCGTGATCGACCTCGCCAGCCTGAACAGCGTCCGCGTCGACCCGGGCTCCGCCACGGTCTGGGCCGAGGCCGGCGCGACGCTCGGCGAGCTCTACCACGCCGTGGGCCGGTCCAGCCGGACCCTCGCGCTCCCGGCCGGGTCGTGCGCGACGATGGGCGTGGGCGGGCACGTCGCCGGCGGCGGGTTCGGGCTGCTGTCGAGGAAGCACGGGCTCGCCGCCGACAACGTCCTGGACGCCGTCCTGATCGACCCGAGCGGCCGCACGCTGACCCGCGACACCATGGACGCCGACGTGTTCTGGGCCATCCGGGGCGGCGGCGGCGGGAGCTGGGGCGTGGTGTACGCGTGGAAGCTCCGGCTTGTCCCGGTGCCGGACACCATCACCGTGTTCACCGTCCGCCGGACCGGCCCGGCCGAGCTCATCGCCGGCCTGATGTACCGGTGGCAGTACGTCGCGCCCAGCCTTCCCGACGAGTTCTACCTCTCGACCTACATCCCGACAGGCTCATCACCGGATGGCAATCTCTCCATGTCGTTCACCGGCCAAGTTCTCGGACCGAAGCATCTCGCCATGTCAGTGCTGGACCAGACCTTCCCGGCGCTGGGCCTCGCCGAGGCGGGCTCTCCGAGGTGAGCTGGCTCGAGTCGGCGGCGAACTTCGCCGGCCTCCGCTCCGTCGCCGACCTCACAAACCGTCAGCCCGGCGCGGGGGAGTACGCCAAGAGCAAGTCCGACTACGTGCGGGCACCAATCTCGATGCAAGGCGCGACGAGGATCCTCCGGCACATGTCGACCGGGCCGCCGGGGTCGATCCAGCTGGACCCCTACGGCGGCGCCATGGCGCGGGTAGGGAGCGGCGCGACGCCGTTCCCTCACCGCGCCGGGCACCTGTACAGCATCCAGTACGCCGTCACCTGGAACGCGTCGGATCATCGTCTCGGCCGTGCGGAGGAGCGCATCGGATGGCTCCGGTCGTTCCACGAGTTCATGGCGCGCTACGTGTCGAGGAACCCGCGCCGCGCGTACGTCAACTACTTGGACCTCGACTTGGGGACCAATGGCTGGGCGAATGCGACGGGCGGAACGTCGGGCGAGTCCGTGGCGCGTGCGGCGTCGTGGGGCGAGCGTTACTTCTTCACGAACTTTGATCGGCTGGTTCGGGCCAAGACTAAGGTGGATCCTGAAAATGTGTTCAACAATGCGCAAAGCATTCCACCCTTACGGCATGATGATCGAGAGCACTAAATCTATAATGGCACGTAATTGCCACAATAAATAAATAGATAGTTTAATGTTTGGAGTAGCAATGTTTTCGTCTTCAATAAACACTGGTCGGCTGGCTGTGGCTGTGGCTGGTGCTGATTTGTTGTTGTGAGAGAAAAGCACTGTTGACTGATTGATAGCTGGTGGCTGGTGCTGATTTTGTGTGAAAGAAAAACACTATTGATCGATTGAAGCGAACAGAGAGTGTTTCACAAACTGGTGTAGTTCTTTGTGTTAAGGTGTTCTTGTTCCCCCGACCTTCGCTGATTGGATCTCTGATGAGTGACAACTATGGTGCCAAATCTCGGCATCTGCCAAGAAGATGAATGTGTGTTAGAACCGTAGCTTATGACGACTTTAATTAGAAACCTTTTATGCCTGGTCATTAGGTTGGTCACATACTCACATCCGTCGAGGATTTGAAAACTAGATCACAATCAACAATAGGTGGGTTAATAACAATGCAGGGAAACGACAAGAGCACACTCATTTATACATGTTCCTCCGTAGTCAGTAGTAATACTTCTCCGTCCTTTTCGCCAGAATCTTGTTGATCTGGATTGAAAAGAATCATCCTATTACAAAGAGCACAATCAACTCGACATGTTGATGAAAATAATTAAGAGTTCCTAACTAAGGCCACCTTCAAAGGCCGGCTAGTAGCCGGCTCATATAATTTTTTAGTCGATGAATAGTGCCAAAAATGAAAAGCTATCTCTTGTTTAAGAGATAGTCTTATACACGAACTTCGAGATTATAACAGGATGAAGTGTGGACTTATTCACGTTATGAGCTATGTGCTAAGAGCCAGATTATTGAAAGGGTTGTCTCTTAGAGTGCGTGGAGCTAGGTACTGGCTCATACCGTTGGAGAAGGCCTAAGACGGTGCGTCTATATGTCGCTTCGGGTGATAATTACGGGAACCATCGCTTGAAGGATATTAAATAGGCCGTTGTCAGCCCAATTACGAGACTGTTTCCGCGTTTAACATGGATGATTTCAGCTAAAGTGGAAAGATTGTATGCATACAAAAAAAGATAGCTATAATGACATCACCTATGTGCATGCAAATTACAAAATAAAAGAAGCTATAAATATTAAACTGAGCATCCAAATTAAATTTGGATTGCATCATTATCTTTTATAGGACAAGATTTTCAAAATAAGGCCACATTTGCCTATGTTTGCACGATATTTTTAGAAAAAATATTTTTAATACTAAATAATTAGTTTCAGCTACTGGAAACAAATATTTTAAGAGCATGAATAAATAATTATTCTTATGAACAAAAAAGCAAACATAAAAAACAATAATAATGTATAATGAATAAAATATTAAGCATCACGAAAATTCAAGTCAACATGAAGAACAATTTAATCTAAAACATGAATAAATAATTTGATATTTCGAACAAATTAGTTACACGTAAATAAATATTTTTACATGGAGTTAGATGAATTTTTTTTATAAGTATACATGCTTGTTCGAACTAATTATTTATCAATATTTTACACAAACTTGTTCTTTACTCCTCCCTGTATGAATTGCATAAGTATATGAAAATGAATTATTAAATAACTCTACACAACATGTCCACAACTTACATAAATTCAAAACTACGATTAACAAGTTTGTCAAACAAAATATAAAAGAATAAATAAAAATGAAGGAAAAAATTGAAAAGCAAAAAGTCTAGATTGCTCCCCTCAACTATAGCCAAAGTCTGAATAACCCCCTAAACTATCGTTTGATTCATTTTACCCCTCAAACTATGCCTTTTGGTTCAAATTACCCCCTAATAAAATTTGTCTTTTTCATTTCTCTATGCATAGGTGGAGTTTTAAATTGAATTTGTACAAGATAATAGTACACAACATAACACATTAAGAAAAAATATATCATAATTTTTATCATTATTTTGATAGGTTAGAATATTTAACAATAAATTAATCATTGGAGTTCAAAATTATATTAAAACTAATGGTAAAAAATTATAATTTTTTTTAAATATTCATTGTGATGTCCACTACTATCCTACAAAATTTGAAATTAAAATTCAACTTGTGTATGGAATAACAAAAAAAACAAATTGTATTATGGGGTAAAATGAACTAACTAACATAGTTTAGGGGGTTTTGGGCATCGCTCAAAGATAACACTGTGGAGGGCCTAAATCTGTAACACGGGCGATGCATAATCATACTGGCCTAGACCTTTGATTTTCAACTTATCTTCCAAAGCATCACTTCATCTATATCATAAATGCGAACTGATCATCATAGATCAGTTGGTTAGGTCTCTTGTGGTGGAACCTGTCTATCTGGATTCAAATTCTCGACTTGGCACGAGTGCTCGCACTTTTCTGAATTTATTCCAGAATTTTCCGGCGTTATGCTTTAAGTGGTAAGCGATGTTTCCGTCGACAACGAGGTGACAATGGTGACTTCGGAAATCTCCAGATCTGCCGGTCCAGTCCTTCGGAGGTGCTCATAGGGATAGGGTTTGTGTACGTGTGTTCATCGGGGTGAGTATGCGTGGGTGTTGTAAGCGTCTGCGTTGTACTGTGTACTTAAAAAAATCTATACCATAAATATATCTATACTATAAAAGTTGAAATAACTAAAACTCAAAAGTTCGACGAAAGGGGGTGTAGACCTACAAAATTGATAGAAGAAAAATGTTTCCATCAAAATCCTAATACTTTTTACATCGACGAGTTCCTATACCCACCTCTTATACTAGCGCATTATTTTTTTTGACACAAACTTTACTTTTTTTTGCACATGCATTCATCCATAATTCACGTCATTATTTATTTTGAAAGGATGATAATTGACATTATTGTTTCATGGGAAAAAACTTGAAGGAAAATAAATACTATCATTATTTGATGGAAGAAAAATTTACATCTCGTGCATATTATGTGGAGAAGCCATTTGCCAGGTTCGTTTGGAAATTCTTAACCCCACTGGGTTCCCGGTGTTTTCCCTGGGCCGGGAAGCCCACAGGCAATGCTCCCCCGTGTTTTCCCCAGCGTGACGTTTCGCGGCCCGCAATCTATCCTCCTCGCCGCCGCCGCCGCCGCCTCCTCCTCCAGTCCTCCTCGCTTGCGCCGCCGCTGCCTCCTCTGCCTCCTTGCTCGCACGCCCCCGCCGCCTCCTCCCCATGATCCGTCTCCTCACGCGGGAAGACACTGCCCTGGCCCCTCTCCTCTATTTCATCTCGCACGGTGAGGAGTTTGATAGCACTATAGCAGAGAGGAAGCTCAGGTAAGACACAAAATCTCTGGAGGCCATGTAGCTTCTTGAGGATGGCGATTCAAGGAACAGAAGATTTCTGGGGGTAAAGGGGAAGACTAGCATGCTTCTTTCTTCTCAATTTGACCAAAAGTATGGAGCCAAAATGCTCTCGTGTGCTAGAAATGTGTGGTGATGGAGGCATGTTGCTTGTTCTTGTTCGATTCATCAGTTACTTGTGTTTTTTTTTTCTCCAAAATTGGTAGGTCTGACTTAGTGCTAGTATATGCTTTTATATAAAGTGGTTTTCTCATTTTGAGTACTCAATTTTGGTTTATATATTCAATGCTGTTTTATGTAAGTTTTCCAGTTATCTCTTTATTTCTATTTTTCTTTTGAAAAATATATTGATTGTCGGTACCACTGGACTAGGGTATCCCCTCTTACAATATCAAGATTCGCGTAGTTATCCGTAACTACGCCATAAAGGGTGAGCAGCCGGACTCTCGCGGTCTGAAGTCCTTCTCACCCGGCCAGCGGCCCCGGACCCGTCCCTTGCTAGGGAAGGGTCCGGTGACGCCACGTGTCCCGGAGAAGGGAGCGATCAGCCAAAACGGCCGGGGACCCGGACCCCAACGGGGTCCCGGACCCCATATACTATTCGGATCCCTCAGCGGAAGGGAACAGACACCCCGCTTGGGGGGGGGGGTCCGGAGCCGCCACGTATCCGCAGGCGCAGGCACGTGCACGGCTGTGAGACTTCCTCGGGAAGACTCGCCCACCTACCGCATTCAATGCGGGAGGCGTTAAGTGCGCTCTGCCACAGCAGAGCCCGAGGTGACTTTTGCCAGGCTGTACTGTTGATCGCGCGTTACCAAGGCGCACAGTGCAGCCACTGGCGCCACCCACACCACGCGCGTCAGTCTGCAATGCCAGTTAGACACGACAGCTCGGCGACGGAGTATCATAACGCCTACACGGTAGACCCAACAGTCTACGCCGCAACCTACACCACCTCAACGGGCACCTTGCCGATGGGACAGGTGAAGACCCCTCTCGGTCAGAGAGTCTACAAGGCGATGAAGTGTATCCGGCAAGAGACTCACAAATCACTATTAATGTCTTTTTCGTGGTATACTATATATCCTCGTTGGGCCCACCTGTCGGGGTCCAACACCGGTGTACGCGCCTCCCTTGCGCTATAAAAGAGAGACACCCGTTAGAGAAGAACTCAAGTCCAAAAGAGGACTGTGAGGCAGAGGATAGACACATCCACATACACAAGAGCAATACAACTCTCAGTGGACGTAGGGTATTACGCTCCGGCGGCCCGAACCACTCTAAAATCCCCGAGTGTTCATGTGTTCTTGCTTCATGAGTAGATCTAACGAATTGTTTGCGTATCCCCGAGTAACCACCCTCTGGGATTTGGCGGGTGTATTACGCCACCCGGCTGTGGCCCTCCTCCTAGAGCCTCGACATCTGGCGCTGTCCGTGGGGACGCGCAAGCGTTGGCCAGATCTTCGCTCACCTCCTGGCTTCTGAGGTTGAGCTCATCCTCTGCAACGACGGTGAGAAGATGAAGAGTGGCACGGCGTCACCTACGCCGCATGTCCTAACACCGAAGCAGCAGTGTCCTCGGTGCGGTGGCGCACGGCAGCGGCGCCTGCTGTGCGTCGCCACTACGACACCTCAGAGCCGGCACGGTGGCGGCAGGGGCGACGCCTGCTGCGCGTCACCCTGCGACACCTTAGCGTCGGCTCAAGGTTTTCTCTCAAGCAACCACCAGGGATCCCCTGCGACGGCACGGCGTCGGCTCAAGGTTTCCTCTCAAAATGGGGCCTGGAGCCGACGGCTGTGGCTCGGGAAGGATGTCTGTCGCTTTCTCCCTCGCCCGGCTCAAGCCTCCCTTGGAGCTGCTGCAGACAGGCGTCGACCTCCACCGCAAAGTGCGGGGGCCCTGTGCCAGCACCAAGGTGGAGCCGGCGAATGACCGCCCTTCTCCACGCTCCGTGCTCGTCCAAACGAGCACCCGTCCTTCCGCTGCGCCAGGGTGACAAGCTGGCTTCCGACGGCAGCTGGCAACGGTAGGGCCACTCCCATTCAAAGCCAAAGAAGTTGTTCTCATGCTATCTGAGCATGAAACAGCTCTTGTGCTGAGGAGGGCCCTGCAAGCTCCCGAGGTGATGCTGGATGATGCTGTATAGGCCCGTCTAGGGCGCCTTCGTCCCCAACGACTGAGAGGAACCCCCAAGGTGGCAGTTCCACTCCTGCCAGGAACGTGCATGCCGTACGATGCGACGGCTGTAGGTTACCACTAGATAAGATTGAGTGTGTTTCTCCTTTGTGATGATGTGGTGCCTATGTGTGGTCCAGAGCGGTAAAGGTCCGCCCTTGTATACCTGACCTCTGGCTTCATCGCACAAACAGGCGACACCAGCAAGTGGTCCAGAGTGGTAGAGGTCCGCCCTCGTAATCCCGACATCTGATGTACACCACGAATCAAGTAATGAAGGAGATTTGCTTTCTCAGTCCTATCTTTACATTAACTTAATAGCACTTGTCCGTTCAGCTTGCATGTTTCCTCCTCCCGAACGGAGTTTCTTCTTTTGTTGCTAATGATCCAAATCGAGTTGCTGGCTTGTGGTCAGGTTGGGACACCCCTTCTAGCTGGAAGGCGGCCCGAACCCCCTAGGGACCTGCTCCGGAGAAGTGGTGCTTGTATCCTGGGGTGGAGGAGTTCTGCGTAGCCGCTTAGCCTGGTAATGTACCCTAAGCCTACGCACTTCACTTCCCTGTTACGAGTACCCTAGCATCCGAGGCAGCCGTGTCTAGAGGTCCGGACTCCTTTTTAGTATAAGGCGTGGTTTTCTATGCTCCACTACAAGGTCCGGTAACGTATCTCGGTGGATCGATGGCAACAGCTCAAAGTCCACTGCGGTGGCCTGCTCCAGCGGAGACTGCTCGCCACGGTTGCTCAAGTCCACTCCGGTGGCCCGCTTCGGCGGAGACCGCTCGCCACGGTCGCTCAAGTCCACTCCGGTGGCCCGCTCCGGCGGAGACCGCTCGCCACGGTAGCTCAAGTCCACTCCGGTGGCCCGCTCCGGCGGAGACCGCTCACCACGGTCGCCTGGAGCCGGGTCCGGGGAAGTGGTGCTTGCTCCCTGGGCAGGTTCGAGGTCCGTGCAGCCGCTTAGCTTGGTTCCGTATCCTAAGCCTGCACCTTCGCCGCCCTGCGGAGAGCGCTATAGTACCTGAACCTGGCAACAAGTGCTATGGCCTTTAGGGGGTCCGGAGCACCCGCTCGCGACATGAGCACGCCAACACAGCCAAGTTGCGCCAGAACACATCACAATAATGGCCCCACCTGCGGGTTCGTACCTCCCCCGAGGTGGGCCCGGGGGCCACTATCGGTACCTCTGGACTAGGGTACCCCCTCTTGCTGTGTCAAGACTCGCGTAGTTATCCGTAACTACGCCCTAAAGGGCTGAGCAGCCGGAGCCTCGCGGTCCGAAGCCCTTCTCACCCGGCCAGCGGCCCCGGACCAGTCCCTTGCTAGGGAAGGGTCCGGTGACGCCACGTGTCCTGGAGAAGGGAGTGTTCAGCCAAAACAGCCGGGGGCCCCGGATCCCCTACGGGGTCCCGGACCCCCATATACTATCCGGACTCCTCAGCGGACGGGAACAGACACCCCGCCTGGGGGGGGGGGGGGGTCCGGAGCCGCCACATATCCGCAGGCGCAGACATGCGCACGGCTGTGAGGCTTCCTCGGGAAGACTCGCCCACCTACCGCATTCAATGCGGGAGGTGTTAAGTGCGCTCTGCCACAGCAGAGCCCGAGGTGACTTTTACCAGGCTGTACTGTTGATCGCGCGTTACCAAGGTGCACAGTGCAGCCGCTGGCGCCACCCACGCCACGCGCGTCAGTCTGCAACGCCAGTTAGACACGACAGCTCGACGACGGAGTATCATAACGCCTACGCGGTAGACCCAACGGTCTACGCCGCAACCTACACCGTCTCAACGGGCACCTTGCCGATGGGACAGGTGAAGACCCCTCTCGGTCCGAGAGTCTAAGGGCGATGAAGCGTATCCGGCAAGAGACTCACAAAGCACTATTAATGTCTTTTTCGTGGTATACTATATATCCTCGTTGGGCCCACCTATCGGGGTTCAACACCGGTGTACGCGCCTCCCTTGCGCTATAAAAGGGAGACGCCCGTTAGAGAAGAACTCAAGTCCAAAAGAGGACTGGGAGGCAGAGAATAGACTCATCCACAGACACAAGAGCAATACAACTCTCAGTGGACGTAGGGTATTACGATCCGGCGGCCCGAACCACTCTAAAATCCCCGAGTGTTCATGTGTTCTTGCTTCATGAGTAGATCTGACGAATTGCTTGCGTATCCCCGAGTAACCACCCTCTGGTATTAGGCGGGTGCATTACGCCACCCGACTGTGGCTCTCCTCCTAGAGCCACGACATTGATTCTTAGGGATTAATTAATTTTGAAATGCATCATGCGTACCTGCCTCATAGAACAATGATTCAATGAACAAATCAATTTTTCCATGGGACCTTTTACGCATATGAATTCGTGAAAGCATGTCGGACTATTCGTATACCAGACTAGTGATCATTTCATTACTTGGAGATTCAACCCCATTGTATTTTTGCCCCTCTTGTTTCCAGATGGCAATACCGACATCGCAGTTCGCCCTGATGGAGGACCTCAAAGCCACAGAGATTTAGGTACTTATTTTTTTAACTTCCGTAGATATGCTGTTATATATGAACACCATCATGCTCTGAAAATACAAGTATAACTAATAATGATTGTTTCTAGTGGGGATAGTTTAAAGGATGGCACAATTTTCAGTTCGATTATGCCATATTACAGTTACAACTTATGTTTTATGTAGGAAGTTGAACATGGCAGATGGAGTATCTAAGGTGGAGAGCCGTTATCCTTGTAGGATATATTTTCAAACCTCCTTCAGTAGGAGTTACTCGTGCTTGCAAGTTCTGTAGAGTCCCCTTGGTGTAGGCTGAGATAAGTGATGGGATACTTGAGTGCTTACTGCTAAGTATTGGCAAAATTTTGTTATAGTTTCGAAAGTAACTCATGTCCTATTTTATTATATACCCAAATTGTTGGAGTATATTCCATCCAGAGGCCCATGTATAGGAACTATATATCCCAACCTTCTAGGTTTTGGAGGAATACAAGCCACTATTCTCTCCTATCCTCTCCTTTACATGGTATAATCAGCTAGCTTCTCCTTCCTCTAGCCGCCGCCGCCGCCCCATGGCTGGCTGGCCACCGGCGCCTCCTTCCCTTCCTCCCCTTGCTGCTGCTCCCTTTCCCGGCGCCGCCGCTGGCCCCATGGCCGGCTGGCCGACGGCCCTTCCCCTCTCCCCTTCCCTCCCTCTACCTGCTGCTTCCGCCATGGGAGCTGGTGCTGCGCGCGCAGGTGCCGCGGGCGCCTCCGCCGCAGGCACCGCGGCCCCCCTCGCGCCGCTGGCTGGCATGGCCGGCCGCCGGCCGCCGGCGCCGTCCCTCCTCCCCCCTTCCTCCTTCCCTCCCCTTCCCTCCCCTTCCTCTGCTGCCGCGCCGAGCTCTGTTGGCGCCGCCGCCTCCCCTGCATGGACCGCTGCGACTTCCTGGCTGCAGATCCAGCCCGCTGCCGTCCTGCAGCCCGCCGCCGCCGGCGCTGCAGCAGCTGGCGCGGGCGTGGGTGCCGGGAGCCGCGCCATCGCCCTCGTCGCCTCACAGCCGCTGCCGGATGGTGCGCCCCTGCCGGATCCGGCAGCTGCTGCTCCTGCCGCCGCCGTCGGGGGTGCCGGCGTGGGGGGTCTGCGGGCGCGGGGGGGAGCGCCGCCGCCCAGGCCCCTCTCCTGCAGCCGAGCGCCGCCGCGCAGGCACCTCCCCTCGGCGCGGAAGGGAGCGCCCCTCTCCTGCAGCCTAGCGCTGCCGCGCAGGAACCTCCCCTGCAGCAGGACACTGCCTCGCAGGCGCTGCAGCTGCAGCCTGGGACGCAGCGGCCCACGACCGAGGCTGCCACAGCTACGGCCGCCGCCCAGAGCACCCTTGCTGCTACCCAGCGTGCCGCCTCTCTGCCCTGGCACGTCTCTGGCGCTGCCGGGCTGATCTCTGGCGCTCCTCCAGCCGTCCTAGGCGGACCCACGGGGGCGTGGCGCGGCGCAGACCTAGCAACCCCTGCGGCTGCTGTGCTGCGAGCTGGGCCTGCCCCTGCCGCTGGATCCACGGCCCACGCCGCCGCCGCTGCCGCCTCCCTCGCCGCCGCGCATGCCGCGCGGGCCATCGCGCCCAACGCGCAGGCCGCCATCGCGCCCGCCGCGCAGGCTCAGGCCATCGCGCCCGCAGACCTGGCCGCCGCCGCCGCCTTTGTGGCCGCCGTCGCGCCCGCCGCGCACACCGCGCAGGCCGCGCGGGCCGCTGCCTCCCTCGCCGCTGCGCACGCCGCGCAGGTTGTCGCGCCGAGGGACTCTGCGCGGGCCATTGCCTCCCTTGCCGCCGCGTGGCCTGCGTTCGGGATGCCCCCCGCGGCCGCGCCGTTCGGCGGTGCTGCTACTGCCGGAGCTGCTCCCCTGTTCGCGCAGTCCTTAAGCGCCATGGGGCGGACGCCGCCGGTCAGCACCGAGTGGATCGCCGACTCGGGTGCCTCCTTCCACACCACCCCACATGCCGGTATTCTCTCTTCTGTCCGACCCCCACACCCCTCTTGTCCTTCTTCCATCATGGTTGGTGACGGATCTTGTCTTCCTGTCACCGCCGTGGGTTCTGCTCCTGGCTCTTTTCGTCTTCCCAATGTCCTTGTTGCTCCTCAGATGATTCATAACCTTCTTTCCATTCGTCAGTTTACAGCTAACAATTCTTGTTCCATCGAGTTTGATTCTTCTGGCCTCACTGTAAAGGATTCGGCCTCCCGGCGTCCACTACTCCGGTGTGACAGCACGGGGCCCCTTTACACCCTTCGCCTTCCTTCTTCCGCTGCACCACTCTCGTCTTCCTCTTCGCCCTGGCCGTCTTGGTCTGCCGCTTTTGCCGCGACCCCGTCTTCCACCACTTGGCACCGTCGTCTTGGTCACCCTGGCCGCGACGTTCTGGCTCAGCTCGGTCGTAGTACCGATGTTCCTGGTACTAGGGCTCCTGCTCAGCCCCTCTGCCATGCGTGCCAGCTCGGTCGTCATGTTCGACTTCCTTTTTCCTCTTCTTCTTCGCATGCGACGCATGCATTCGACCTTGTTCACTGTGACCTGTGGACCTCCCCTGTACTCAGCCTCTCTGGCTACAAGTACTATCTGGTGGTGGTCGACGACTTCTCGCACTACTCTTGGACGTTTCCTTTGCGTGCCAAGTCTGAGACCTTCCCCACCCTCCTCCACTTCTTTGCCTGGGTGTCCACTCAGTTCGGCCTCACCGTTAAGGCCGTGCAGTGCGACAACGGGAGGGAGTTCGATAACTCCACTTCCCGGTCTTTCTTCTTGTCTCGGGGTGTTCAGCTACATATGTCTTGTCTGTATACCTCTCCTCAGAACGGCAAAGCTGAGCGGATGATTCGCACGACGAACGACGTCGTGCGCACCCTTCTGATCCAGGCTTCTCTCCCCCCGCGCTTCCGGGCTGAGAGCCTCCACACCGCCACCTACCTGCTCAACCGCCTTCCGTCCACTGCTTCTCCTACTCCCACTCCACACCACGCTCTCTTCGGTACCCCTCCTCGCTACGACCACCTTCGGGTCTTCGGGTGTGCGTGTTACCCTAACACCTCCGCCACAGCTCCTCACAAGCTGGCGCCCCGCTCGACTCGTTGTGTGTTCCTCCGGTACTCCCCTGACCACAAGGGGTACCGATGCTTTGACCTCACCACTCGCCGCGTCCTGATCTCCCGACACGTCGTCTTCGACGAGTCGGATTTCCCCTACTCCAGCTCCTCTACACCTTCTCCTGACCCCGAGCTGGAGTCTCTGTTTCCGACTGACCCGGTGGTTCAGCCACCATTACCTGTCTGTCCTTTTCCTGCAGGTTTTCCCGGTGCGACGACACCGTTTCCGGTGATCCCTGCTGCGCCGAACGCGGCCCCGGTATCCGCAGTCGCCCCACGCGCGGTCCCCGGACCTCCGGTCGTGCCGCGCGCGGACCCGGTGTCACCCGCTGCGCCACGCGCGGCCCTGGTGCCTTCCCCTGCACCTGCGCGGTACGATCAGCCGGTATAGGTGTACCGGCGCCGCTCGGCGCCGACCCCGACACCGCAGCGGTACGCTGAGCCGGTGCAGGTGTACCGGCGTCGTTCGGCGTCGACACCGGCGCCGCCTCCTGCTCCGGAGGCTCCTGCGACGCCGACACCGGAGCCGTCGCCGCCACCGCCGCCGCCTCCTCTGGCTCCCTCTCGAGTCGAGTCGGAGGTGTACCACCCGCCGGTCATACATCGGGATCCTCGGCATATCCATCCCATGGTGACTCGGCGGATGGCGTCCCAGACCGCGACTCTCTCCGCCACCGAGGGAGAGCCGAGGGTCTCTCCGGTACCCTCCTCTGTCCGCGATGCCTTGGCAGATCCTCACTGGCGTCGCGCGATGGAAGAGGAGTACGCGGCTCTTCTTGCCAACCAGACGTGGGACCTCGTGCCGCGTCCGTCTGGTTGCAATGTGGTGACTGGCAAGTGGATCTGGACGCACAAGCGTCGGGCTGACGGCACACTGGAGCGCTACAAGGCTCGCTGGGTTCTCCGGGGGTTCACTCAGCGGCCTGGTGTGGACTATGATGAGACCTTCAGCCCGGTCGTGAAGCCCGCTATGGTGCGCACAGTCCTCTCGCTTGCGCTCTCGCGCGCTTGGCCTATGCACCAGCTGGACGTGAAGAATGCGTTTCTTCACGGCACCTTGTCAGAGACTGTCTACTGCTCTCAGCCAGCGGGATTTGTGGACTCGAGTCATCCGGATATGGTCTGCCGGCTCAACAAGTCTCTCTATGGTCTGAAGCATGCTCCTCGGGCTTGGTACTCTCGGTTCGCCACGTTCTTGCTGACACTGGGATTCACCGAGGCCAAGTCTGACACGTCTCTCTTCATCTACCGCCGTGGGGATGAGACTGCCTATCTACTGCTATATGTCGATGACATTGTGCTCACAGCTTCCAGTCAGCAGTTGCTTCAGAGTGTCATCTCCTCTCTGCAGCAGGAGTTCGCTATGAAGGATCTCGGTCAGCTCCACCACTTCTTGGGCGTCACTATTGAGCCTCGCCCGTCTGGTCTTCTACTTCACCAGCGGCAGTACGCCCTCGATATTCTGGAGCAGGCTGGGATGACTGATTGCAAGCCCTGCTCCACTCCAGTCGACACTCAGGCGAAGCTGTCTGCTGCTCTGGGTGATCCGGTGGCTGACCCTACTGCCTACCGGAATTTGGCCGGCGCTTTGCAGTACCTCACCTTCACCAGGCCGGACCTCACCTACACTGTTCAGCAGGTCTGTCTCCATATGCATGATCCCCGGGAGTCACACCTTGCTGCGCTGAAGCATCTCCTCCGGTACGTCCGTGGCACTGTGGACCTCGGCCTGGTACTTCACTGCTAGTCCTCTGCTGAGCTGGTGGTCTACACCGACGCTGACTGGGCTGGCTGCCCGGACACTCGTTGCTCCACCTCCGGCTACGCCGTCTTCCTGGGCGGCAACCTGGTCTCCTGGTCGTCCAAGCGGCAGCCGGTTGTCTCCCGCTCCAGTGCCGAGGCGGAGTACCGGGCTGTCGCCAACGGCGTGGCGGAGGCGTCCTGGCTACAACAGCTCTTGGCGGAGCTTCACAGCCCGCTTGCCAAGAGCACGCTCGTCTACTGCGACAACGTCAGCGCTGTGTACCTCTCCACCAACCCCGTCCAGCATCAGCGGACAAAGCACGTGGAGATCGACCTACACTTCGTGCGCGACAGGGTCGCCATCGGCGATGTTCGGGTACTCCATGTCCCGACTACCTCCCAGTTTGCTGACATCTTCACCAAGGGGTTGCCCTCGTCGACCTTCTCGGAGTTTCGATCCAGCCTCAACGTAGCCGGTGGCTAGTTGTGGCTGTGGGGGGGGGGGGTATTTGCCCTTTGTACTCTATTTGTACTCTCTTCTTGTCCAGTCTTGAACACCGTTGTGTCGGTAGTTCAGACTGCGGGGGGTGTTAGCTTTCTTGTTGTCCAGTCTTGAATACCACTGCGCCGGTAGTTCAAACTGCGGAGGGGTGTTGGAGTATATTGAGCCCATGTATAGAGGCCCATCCAGAGGCCCATGTATAGGAACTATATATCCCACCCTTCTAGGTTTTGGAGGAATACAAGCCACTATTCTCTCATATCCTCTCCTTTACACAAACCTCTGTTACGCGGATACTCCTAGAGGTGGCGTATTGGTATCCGATACGTATCGGATACGGATACGCCCCGGATACGCCTCGGATACATTTCTAGCCGTATCCTGAAAAAACGGATACGTATTTGCTTGGATACGCGTATCCGATACTTTTGGGCCAGATGAGATACAGCCCAAAGCAGTAATCAGCCCACCCAAATGCTGTTTTGGTAATAAGAGATGAATAGATGATACAAAATGATGAACTTGCTGCAATAGAACTAGATGAGCAGCAACTGAAGAACCCCTTGTGGAATCAGTTGTGCTTTTAGAGAAGGCTAGTTATAGAGGTAATGTTATATGGACATGCAAGTCTTGCACATCTGAGTATAGGAGAAGTTACTCAAGAGTAAAATCTCACTTGCTGAATATCTATGTGATATTTATATATAATTATTAATTATCCTAGCCGTATCCCCGTATCAGTGTTTTTTGGGAAAGTGCGTATCCGCGTATCCGATACGTATCGTATCCGATACGTATCGTATCCGATACCTGTACCAGTATCCGTGTAACATAGACCCAAACAATTTTTTTTTTCCTCCCCACAGATCTTAGTATTCGCTGCAAATCTATTACAGATATTCCTCCCAGTATGTGGCATGCATCACAATGAAGCTTCTATATGACTGTATAAACTCTTGTCTCAGCAAGGAAATTTCAATATGGCGTTGAAGCTGGCCAGGTACTGCATCATTTCATTTTCAAAGTCTCGGTTATCAGATTGTGCAATTCTACTAGTAAAAGAAGATCCAGGATATCATAGTCAGGATCTCATAAAGAAGCATTTCATTCAAGCATATTTCTGATTTTGTTTTCATTAAAGAGCTAAAACTAAGTGATTAAACCATGATGCAGTTTTACAATATCAGTTTGTGAATCCTTAAATGCAATACTACAATCTGAAACCCTACTAATTTTGTGAGACAATAGTTGGTTCATGTGTATTGTTGTGTAACCTTAAATTCACTCGTGAACCATCAAGTATAGAAGCATGGCATATATACATGTAACCGTATAAGAGTGTTTGTGATCCATCAGTTTGCTCCTCCAAACTATGGATAAGTTTGTGATTGATTTGCAGGGCTGAAAACTTTCCGATATGATGTTTGTGACTGTGTCTGTGCCATGCAAAATAAGAATTGACTGGGCCGACAGCATTGCTTGACATGGATTAATGTGACATGGATTGTGTGGGTTGTGCAGCAGTCAGATGTATATTGATTAATTCTTGGTTGAGCTGAGCATGTCACACTTTACCAACAGTACAATAGAACAAAGTTTTTTGTGTGCATAATTGTTGGCTCATTGGCGGGTTCTATCCTTGCAGTGCACAATTACAATTTCCTTGAACTAAATTGACAAATTTGTTAATCCCAGGCAGCATCTGGATCAGAGTGATGGTGGGCATCAGGTTCAAGGTCAAGCGAATTTGTCGTTACCCTGTAGCAGGGATACCCACTTCTACTGCACCAAGGCAGGACTCGCATAGTCATCCGCGACTAACGCCATAAGGGGCGGAGCTGCCGGGCCCCAAGGGTCAGGCTCCTACCTCACCAGGCCAACGGCCCCGGACCCGCTCCCAGCTCTGGGGTGGGTCCGGTGACGCCACGTGTCCCAGAGGAGGGGATGCTCCGAACCAACTACCGGGGGCTCGGACCCCCCATAGGGGTCCGGGACCTCCCCGCGAGCTGTTCGGACCTCCCATGCGCGTAGAGCTAACATACCACCAGGAGGGGTCCGGATGCTCCACGTGTCCCGCAGATACGGGCGCGGGCGCGGGTCTTCCACTGGAAGGCTCGCCCACCCACCGCATTCAATGAGGGTGGTTGAGGCGTGCTCTGTCACCGCGGCACGCGGGGCAGCCTTTGACAGGCCTCACTGTGGACCGCGTGTTACCGAGGTACACAGTTCAGCCGCCTGCGCCGCACCCATGCAGAGCCCGTCTGCTGCATTAATTAGATATGACGGCACGACACTTTTACCATCATGCCGCCTACGCCGCAAGCTACACGGCCCGTTCAGCTACGTGGCAGGCGACGCCGCTAGCTACACCTGGCGCCGTTTCGACAAGACAGTGCCTGGACATGCTGAACGGGGGATTCCAGGAGCAGGCAAGAAATCCAGGAGAGAGATACCCTTCGCCTGCAACGCCATAATGTATGAACAGTACATTATACTACACCGGTTGGGCCCACCTGCCGGGGACCCAACGGCCATGTACGCGTCTCCCTTGAGATATAAAAGGGAGGCGCTCGCTGTACACAACAGGCTCTCTCGGGCTCTCTCAGGCTCTCTCAGGCTCTCTCGGGCAATTTAGAGCACACTCAGACGCACGCTGGACTCAGCTCCAACTCTTCAGTCTTGAGCAATACAACACTGTTGTCGGTCAAAACCCACCGGCGAGCAGCGACAGGCAACACGAAGAGCCGGGAGGTTGCCGGGGCGCTGGCAGGCACTGCTCCCTCGTTGACGGCCCGCAATTCCAGCACACGCCACGGCTTGTGAAGACGCAGGGCGTGCCACCTGACCTATACCTGGTCAGGAAGGTGCGGACGTGATTGCAATGATTCGCCTGCATACACAAACACGTGGAAACATAAGTCCGAGCCGTGATCAGCTCCCCGGGACGACTCTTGCATCGGCTTTAAAGAGCCGATCGAGTCCCGGTGTCAGATGGGATCTGTTTGCATCCGGATATTGATGATTAAAGCGAATAACTATAAAGCTGCTTCAATTAAATCTAAAAAGATCTAATCCACGATGGTGAAGGCTTCACTACTAGATCGGAACATCCTACACGTGATTGGGCCTAATAAACGTAACAGACAACTAAACCATAACCAAAACAGAGGCCTAAGAACTAGCAAGAGCCGATTCCCGGATCAATTCCCTGTTAAGACTAAAGCAGAGCATCTAACACGCCACCGGATCATCCAACCCGTTTGCAAGGCCTAACCTAGCAGATATTACGCCAACTCTCAAGAATAAGAGCAAACCGTGACAGATCAAATCTACTAAACATAAAGGAAGCAGGGTGTTGCCTTTACGCAGCTAACTCTATGCAACAAGAGCTAATGTAAGATGATAACATAATCGCGTAAAGACAACATGATATTTGTAGACAATAAGCAACAAAGCACGACAGATCTACTAAAGGTCATGCTACGAACATCAGGATAACTAGTACTACTCGCCATCAAAAACGCTTTAGTACGAGTAATACCAAGGTAAAAGCAAGAACAACGCTGCCCTGATCGCGAGAAGCGATCAGGACAGCATGGCGCTTACTTGGATGAAACCCTAAGATTAGGGGTGGCGATGCGCCGAGATTGTTGATTGCGAGACGTGATGGTATCCTCTCCTTATGAATAACATAGGGTACATATTTATAGTCCGGAGACTTGGGAAACAATCTAAACTAATCTTGTCCCGATCAGACTCTATCTCTAATCTTAAACTAAATCTAAAAATACATGGCCCATGTAGCCCAAATGCTCACACAAGAGCCAATTTACAAGCCTTCTAATTCTCCTGCTTCAAGCCCATCTTGCTTTGGGCCCATAAATTAATCCTGTTAATTTATGACGATAACACATGCCCCCCTGGTTTTGGCAATGATAGTTCCAAAACCATTCCGTCGCTTCATCTTCCCGTTAATGCTCATTAAACATACTGCAACCACCAAGGAAGATGCAACGTCTCTGCAACTGGCTCCTCGTAGAACGTGAAACTGCCAATTCGTCTTCCATCTTTTCACTATTTAATTTCACCCCGAATCGGCTCTTCTTCACAGCGAACTCCTTCTACCAAAGCCAGTAGCGCAGAAAACCCCAATCCTTCACCAGCCATGGCCATCTCTTCTTCCTCTGGCTCCAACTCTTTTGGAGATTCCTCTTCTTCCTCTTCCTCATCTCCTTCTTCTTCCCTCTTCGCCTCCTCCATCGACTCTATCTCGGAGGGAGTCGACTCCTCCTCGGAAGAGGAGATCGACCCCTCCTCCGATGAAGACGAACCGATGGGCGGAAAGCCCTTACGGTTCCTCGGGTCCTCCGAGGAGGACATCGAGGAAGAGAACAGCGGCGGCGGCAACGGCTGGAGCGACTTCGGGTCCGAGGGCGGCAGCAGCGCCTTCGGCAGTGACGATGATGACGACGATGACAGCGGGGACGCGCCAGCTCGAAGCCCCAAACGCCGTAGGTACTAGGTACCTACGAGGAGTAGAAGTAGTACTGTAGCATCGTAGGGGTAGGATCACAAAGCCGAAGGATTAATTCCTTTGTAAAATGGCTTTCCTTATAATGAACTTTCCTTTAATGAAATCGAATTTCTTTCAATTTCGTGCATCTGTTTACTTTCCAAAAAGCCGATGGCAACGCATCAGGCTTCTATAAATTTGCAAGAGCCGACGAAATTCAAACTAGAAGCAACCCACACAAGAGTAGAGTATCACTTCCACCTTGAACTGAACTCGACAAACTCTCAAATTCGAGCGTAATTCGAAAACCAAGCTCTACAAATTCGAGCAAGAACTCTCCAAGCACCCGGAATTCGAATCAGAATCCACAGCAAACAAACCCTAAGTCAATGGATCTAGACCATGGCAGATTCTGCAGCTCAGACGACAAGCTCTGTAATCGATGATGCGGCAATCTGCAGCCTGAAGGTAATATTCGGCTTAATCCTTTAGTTTTCTTCAGCTTACTAAGCCTCTGAAACAATGAACTCTGAAATATGACACCATATGCATACTTCTGAATTTCTGAACTTCAGGTGTCAGACATTCTTCTGCTGCATCCTTCCAATCCAAAATCTTTCTGTCTTGGCCCACGAACCCAGGAAAACCCCATAGATTTGATCTCTTGTGAAGCAAATAGGATCCCTTTTGTGAGTCAAAACATCGATCTGAACCTCTGGGCCGGCTGCTTAAGAGCCTGGCCTAATCCCCCTGAGAGCTGGATTACATGGTACAGCAGAGTAGCAAAAACCTATATGCCCTTGTGGCAGGATTTAAACATAGCCGATGCACTTACCTTATCATTGTCTCCATTTGACAAAGATGAAAATCTTCTGAAAACCATCGGCTATTTTTGGTCTGATGCTCTGAACTGTTTTCTCTTTGGTCATGGACCCATGACTCCCACTCTGCTAGATGTCACCATGATCACTGGCCTAGATATTGGATCTCCTATTCAACTGCCCATAAAATGGTAGAAGTCCCCTTCAAACTTTCTTCCAAGGTTAACTGCACAAACTGGGGTACTTACATGAATCAGCACATGAAAACAAAAGGTCTAGTGACTGAGAAGGAACACACAGCCTTCTTAAATATTTGGCTAGAGCATTTCATCTTCTGTGGCCCTTCTTTAGCTCCAACTAAGAACTATCTTCCCTTGGCCTACCACCTGGCCCATGGCAATCACATCGGCCTAGGCAAACTTTTTCTTGGAGAAACCTACAGATATCTCCATTTGATGACATCTAACTATCTTAACCAGAAGAAGCTGAGAGCTAGAGGCCCTTGGTGGTTTATTCAGTTGTGGGCACAACTATACTTTCAGCATCATATCCCCAAATTCCAAGGCCTAACCAAGAACTCTTTTTCTGGTGAGAGTGGCAAAACAATTAGATGTACTAGCTATGGTCAAGCTTTATTTAGTCTTCCTGGCAGTAAACTGAATTCAGCAGATGCAGCAAACTGGTTCAGAATCTTCTATAAAGGCTTAGAGAATCCCCTTTACTTTCCATTTACTGAATCTGAATCTTTCGAGAACCCAACTGCCTTCAGACTAGATAATTTTGCCGATGACGACAGCACTCGGCATCTATATTCCCTGATGATTTGACCCGGCTTCCTTCCTGTTGGCATCAGCACCTCTAATAGAATCATCAAGCCAGGTTATGAATCTTATCAACTAGTCATAGCAGCTCGGTAATTTGGCCTAGGACAGGTCCCTCCCCACTTCCATATTCACCACTTGGTGGAGAGCAGAGCCGATCTGACTGATGGCCTCACCAGTTCAAGATGCTATAGCATGCTCAATGATCTCCACATTCCAATACCAGTCGATCTATCCTTTGATCCTTCATCGATCGATTTTAGCACATGGTGGGGAATGTGGAAAACCCATGTTTTCAGAAAAGCTCTAGGTCCTCGACTGCAGCAAATTGATCCTGAATATGTAATCCCCGAGGAAGAGGTATTGAATTCATGCATTTTGCTCTTTCTAGATCATCCATTCCTTTACCTGACTAATCCTTGCTTACCCTGTTGGCAGCAACAAGATGGTCCAGAACCTATGACCAGCAACGGGGAGCCATTCCACTTTCTTCCAACTGCTCCTGATGCACTTTTTTGCAAAGGATCACCATCAATGAAGAAAGTGATAATGACTATTCAGCCAGACTTACTTCAGCCGGCTTCCAAACGAAGATAAACTTCTGCAAGCGTTGCCCTCCGAGTCTTGACCAAGAAAAGGAAGATGATCACTAGACGAGTCATCAAGAAACCAGCACCAGCTTCCCCAAGTCCATCAGAGTCCAACACCAACCAGGTAACTCATCTTCTAAAACTTCTTCTTCATTGCACACACATGTACTCTGGTTGACTGTAATTCTATTTTCAGGACATGGCTGAAGACATCTCCAACGCAGAAAGCCCAGTACAACATGAGATGATTGCAAATCCCAACATACTGATAGAGGCAAACGAAGGGCAAGCTAACGCAGTCAATGTTCTTGATGACGACACAAACTCTATTAGGACGATTGCTCTTGAACCGCCCAACGCTTCTTCTTCAGAACAGGTATCATTACAAGAACCAATCCTGAACCAGCCGATAGCTTTATAAATGCATCTTGCTCTAACTCCAGATATATCCACAGGGCTTTGACATTTCAAGCTTGCTCTCCTTTGACCCGGTATCAATGGGTCTGACCGCCCCTGGAGCAAAAACACCATCTTTACAGCAATCGGCTAATTTGGCACATCAGCTTCATCTCATCAAGGATCTGCTATCTGCTCCACTCACTGCTCTAGTTGGCGATTCCAGTGAAATAAAGAACATCTTCGAGCAAATAGAATCCCAACTCTCGGAGCCACTGCAAATCAAGCTTTGGCCAGCTTGCAATCTTCCATTCTTCTGGGTAGAAGTGAACAAAGCACAACAAAGAATAGAAGCACGTCGCTCTCATGCTTCTCTGAAAGCTGACATTGCTCAAAAGTGCAAGGCCCTCAGCCAGAAGAAGGCAACTCTAGATACCAAGGCTGACGTGTCTGCCAACAAGAAACGACTCGACCTCCTGAAGAAAGAACTGACAGAACTCGAAGAAAAGGTCCGTACCACCAAGAAACTCATCCTAGGCCGAGGAAACTTCCATCGCAAACTCCGAACAAGAAACCCAGGAAATAGCCGAGCAGATACAAGCAGAGTTTGCAGAGATAAGCACCTTGAGTCGGTAGATAGTTACAGGCGATGACAAGGATGACGAAGCAATCATAGCAAGAGCAGACGCCGTCCGCACAGAAGCCATCCACGCCATAGAAGAATTCCTGAACCAGTAGATAGGCTCAAGAAACAATTATACTGCCTGTTAACCTGGAACTTGTAACTGTTTAAAACATCTTAAGTCGATGGTCGCACATCGGCTATCTTGCTCCTCACATGTATTTTTTTACTAGCCAACTCAACGTGTTGGCCTTCTCATTCATTTTTTTTACCGGCCAACTCAACGTGTTGGCCTATCTCAGTACAGCCGGATGGATCTCATCGGCTCTTGTCACTCACCTTCCCACATGCTCGGGAAATACTTCTTGAGGTGTTGACCATTGATAGCAACATGAAACTTGACACCATCCAGCTCCTCAAGCATGTATGCATTCCCAGGCAAGACTTGATCAATCTTGTATGGTCCGTGCCAAGTTGGAGACCACTTGCCATATTTTCTATCTTTAGTTCCCAATGGCAATACTGCCTCCCAAACCAAGTCTCCAACCTGAAAATTCTTTGGCTTGACCTTTGTGTTGTACGCACGAGCAACTTTAGCCTTATTCTCCTTGATCTTCTCCAGCGACCAAAGCCTTAGCTCTGTCAGATCCTCCACATTATCGTTCGTCAGGGCCGCATACTATTCAGCAGATAGATCATTCTGAAACTCGACACGCCTTGACCTGGCCGTGATTTCCCAAGGTAACACAGCATCTTGGCCGTAGACTAAATGGTACGGCGATGTCTTGGTGGACCCGTGACATGAAATACGATATGCCCACAAAGCTTCTGACAACACCTCATGCCAGTGCCTAGGATATTCATCGATCTTTCTCTTTATGAGCTTGATGAGGCTCTGGTTGGATGCTTCAGCTTGTCCATTGGCTTGGGCATAATACGGAGATGATCTGATCAGCTTAATCCCGATGTCATTGGCAAACTTCCTGAATTCCTCTGATATAAAGACCGATCCTCCATCGGTCGTAATGGTCTGAGGGATCCCAAATCTATGAATGATGTGTTCTTTGATAAAGCTGATCACATCTCTTGACGCTACTGATCTCATGGGCACTGCTTCTACCCACTTTGTGAAATAATCTATAGCAGCTAAGACCCATTGGTGACCCTTGCTAGACGATGGGTTGATCTGTCCAATCATGTCCATGGCCCAACCTCTGAATGGCCACAGCTTGATGATAGGATTCATTACTGATGCTGGCACTATCTGAATTTTGCCAAACCTCTGACATGCCTGACATCCTTTGTAATACTTGAAGCAATCTTCAAGCATAGTGGGCCAGTAATAACCCGATCGCCTAATCAGCCACTTCATCTTATGAGCCGATTGATGAGTACCGCAGGCTCCTTCATGAACCTCACGCAAGAGCCGATTTGACTCTGAAGGTCCCAGACATTTAAGCAGTAGTCCTTCCAAGGTCCTGTAGAACATATCATCCCCTATCAGAACATACTTCATGGCCTTGAGTCTTATCCTTCTGGGTGCCCCCCGAGCCGAATCCTTCAAATAATTGAAGATATCGGCTCTCCAGTCTCCAGGTTCAGAAACTGAACCTCTACATCAACCCCATCGGCTGTTTCTTTGTACCCTGAAGCCATCTGTGCTAAATCATTAGCTTCATTGTTTAGAGTTCTTCGTATCCAGTGGAAATTGATGTACCTGAATCATGTCATCAACACACGGCACTGCATCCATATCGGAAAAAGAGCCTCGCTCTCACATCTATATTCTTCCGTGAGCTGAGAAATCACCAGCTTGGAATCTCCGAATATTTCCACCGCTTCTGCACCAGCTTCGAGGAGTAGTTCCATCCCTTTGCGAACGGCTTCATATTCCACCAAATTATTGGTGCATGGGGCAGTCAACCTGATGGAAAAAGAGTAACTCACCCCTCTAGGCGACACCAAAAGAATTCCCACACCGCACCCATCATCACAAGCCGATCCGTCAAAAAACATAACCCAAGCACGAATAAATAATGCAGCAATATCAGTGCTGATCCTGTCTGCAACAAGATCCGCCAGTGCCTGTCCTTTGACTGCCTTCGCAGGCTGATATCGGATATCGAACTCTGACAATGCAAACATCCACTTTCCGAGCCGGCCTTTTAGGACAGGAGCTGACAGCATATGCTTTATGACATCCGATTTGCATATGACAATTGTTTCCGCCGAGAGCAAAATATGACGAAGCTTTGTACATGTAAAGAATAAGCAAAGGCAAAGCTTCTCGATTTCAGGGTACCTGGTCTCGGCGTCTAACATGCGCCTGCTGAGGTAGAAAACCACCCTCTCCTGGCCGTCGTGCTTCTGGATTAACACCGAAGCAATGGAAATGTCACCCACAGATAGGTACACATAGAACGGCCTATCTTGCTGAGGAGGAACCAACACTGGAGGCTTTGATAAATATTCTTTAATTTCATCGAAAGCTTGCTGCTGTTCTGCCCCCAGCGAAATTCATCATCGCATTTGATCTTCACTAAACCCATGAACGGTTCGATGCACCCAGACAGATTAGAAATAAATCGTCTGACAAAGTTAATTTTACCGATGAGCTTCTGTAACTCTTTGTTTGTAGTAGGTGGCTTCATCGTCTTCATAGCTTCTTGACTCTTCAGGCCGATCTCGATTCCCCGTTCATGCACCAGGAATCCCAAAAATTGACCGGCCGACACGCCAAAGGCGCACTTCTTTGGGTTCATTTTGAGCCCAAACCTTCGAGTCCGCTCCAAAACTTGACGTAGATCTTCTAGGTGCCCCCAGTTGATTTGGATTTGACCACGACAGCATCAATATAAATTTCTACTAGTTTGCCGATGAGATCATGAAAAATGTAATTCATGGCACGTTGGTACGTTGCACCGGCATTTTTCAGTCCAAAGGTCATAACCAAATATTCGAACAAGCCGACTGCGCCTGGTACTCTGAACGCGGTCTTGTTTACATCTTCTGGGGCCATGAAGATCTGGTTGTAGCCGGCATTACCATCCATAAAACTCATCATTTTGTGGCCGGCAGCTGCGTTGATCAATGTCTCTGCAACGGGTATTCGTCCTTCGGCGTTTCTCTGTTGAGATCTCTAAAATCGACGCAGACATGCCATCGGCCATCCTTCTTTTGTACCGGTACCACGCTAGAGACCCATTCTGCATACCGGCACGGCCTGATGAACCCAGCATCCAACATCTTCTCCACCTCTTTCTTGACTTCTTCTAAGACTTCGGCCTTCATCTGACGTGCTCGTTACTGAAACGGCCGAAACCCCTTCTTGAGCGGGAGCTGATGCTCAACGATGCTTCTGTCTAGACCGGGCATCTCGGTGTAGTCCCATGCAAAACAATCCTGGTACTCTTTCAGCAGTGCAATCATCTCCTCACGCAAGACCGGATCCAACTTCTTGCTGATAAATGTCGGCCGTGGCTTATCCCCAGGACCGATGTCAATCTCTTCCAAATCATCAGCTGACGTGAACCCGTATCCCAGCTTGCCGTCGTCTGAAAAACCAGCTGCGAACGCAGGCGGGTCCTCATTTTCCACAAGATCAGCGGCAAACACAGGGAGATGACAAGAAAAATTATTTGGCCAACCGCATGGGCTGGCCGTTTCTACTCTTCCATTATCATTCGAAACCAAACAATCAATGAGTGGCCAACTGCTGGAGCAGGCCATCGTATGTACATGATGTAACAATTCCGACCCTAAATAGGATTTTTCTATTTTTCGGGGCCGGTCGCTGGGACCGGCCTCTCTATCTCTATTACACCCCGTAGCATGCCAGGATGTACTTACTCTGTGAGGCCAGTGGATAAGACCAGCCTCAGTCCATTTTTTGTCGCTTCGATCCGATCACAATCTTCCAGGTCGATCCCTGAGATTGGATCTTGTCCTTCTGCATCCCAGGCATTCATATCTGCAAGCGAGACTTTGCTGGAATCGTCTGCAGGGACCACTTCCACTTCATCACCATACCATTGGACGAGATACTGATGCATTGTAGAAGGGATACAACAGTTGGCGTGAATCCAATCCCTCCCAAGCAGTACCGTGTATGTACTCTTGTTGTTGACGATGAAGAACGAAGTCGGGATCGTCTTGCGACCCACTGTCAGCTCCACATTAAGAACCCCCATTGCCACTGATGGTTGCCCGTTGAAGTCATTGAGCATCACATTGGTCTTAATTAGGTCGACAGAAGAATGTCCCAACCGGCGCAGCACTGAATATGGCATCAGGTTGACCGTAGCACCGGTGTCAACCAGCATCCTATTGACGTGTTTACCGTTGATGAAACCTTTGAGATACAGCCCCTTCAGATGTTTGTAGATTTTTTCCTTTGGCTTCTCAAAGATGATCGGCTGGGGGCCAAGATCCAACTGTGCAACAGGCAAGTCCTCCGGTTGGGGTGCCCGGAACTCTGACGGGAGCACGAACACCATGTTCACATCAGCCGATGGCTTCTCATCGGCTTTTGTCTGCTTGGGGCGCCACTCATTCCTTGAAGGGCGCCTTTCCACCCTTCGCGGATGCTTGACTTGTTCCGCGAGGTCCGGACGCGCCTTCCTCAGCACGTCAAGGTACTTTGCTTCTGCCTCTTCTAGATTACGCAAGGGCTGCACCCTGCGCTTCTGCGAGCGATTAAGCGTGTGGGCCACCATTCATCAGGCTCTGAGAGTGCCGATGAAGCGTGTGGGCCACCATGTAATTCATCTCCTGACGCAGAGCCCTGGTGCGCTCCTCTGATGGTACAGACAAATCTACGTTGTCGAGAGCGCCTTCAGGTGAGAACCCCTTCCACTTAATGCCGTGGTTGCGGGTCCTTTCAAAAGAGCCGATGAGATCGGCTTCCAACAGAGCTTTGATCTCATCATACTTCTTCTTGTGTTCAGGAGGGAGCTCTTCATATGTGATGAGCTTGGGAGCGGGTTCTTGATCTTGAGCTCCTGCCATCTCTGCGGTGGGCGTTGTTGTTGATGAAGGTCCCACCGGGTGTGCCAGAATGTGTTGTCGGTCGAAACCCACCGGCGAGCAGCGACAGGCAACACGAAGAGCCGGGAGGTTGCCGGGGCGCTGGCAGGCACTGCTCCCTCGTCGACGGCCCGCAATTCCAGCACACGCCGTGGCTTGTGAAGACGCAGGGCGTGCCACCTGACCTATACCTGATCAGGAAGGTGCGGACGTGCTTGCAATGATTCCCCTGCATACACAAACACGTGGAAACATAAGTCCGAGCCGTGATCGGCTCCCCGGGACGACTCTTGCATCGGCTTTAAAGAGCCGATCGAGTCCCGGTGTCAGATGGGATCTGTTTGCATCCGGATATTGATGATTAAAGCGAATAACTATAAAGCTGCTTCAATTAAATCTAAAAAGATCTAATCCACAACGGTGAAGGCTTCACTGCTAGATCGGAACATCCTACACGTGATTGGGCCTAATAAACGTAACAGATAACTAAACCATAACCAAAACATAGGCCTAAGAACTAGCAAGAGCCGATTCCCGGATCAATTCCCTGTTAAGACTAAAGCAGAGCATCTAACACACCACCGGATCATCCAACCCGTTTGCAAGGCCTAACCTAGCAGATATTACGCCAACTCTCAAGAATAAGAGCAAACCGTGACAGATCAAATCTACTAAACATAAAGGAAGCAGGGTGTTGCCTTTACGCAGCTAACTCTATGCAACAAGAGCTAATCTAAGATGATAACATAATCGCGTAAAGACAACATGGTATTCGTAGACAATAAGCAACAAAGCACGACAGATCTACTAAAGGTCATGCTACGAACATCAGGATAACTAGTACTACTCACCATCAAAAACGCTTCAGTACGAGTAATACCAAGGTAAAATCAAGAACAACGCTGCCCTGATCGCGAGAAGCGATCAGGGCAGCATGGCGCTTACTTGGATGAAACCCTAAGATTAGGGGTGGCAATGCGCCGAGATTGTTGATTGCGAGACGTGGTGATGTCCTCTCCTTATGAATAACATAGGGTACATATTTATAGTCCGGAGACTTGGGAAACAACCTAAACTAATCTTGTCCCGATCGGACTCTATCTCTAATCTTAAACTAAATCTAAAAATACATGGCCCATGTAGCCCAAATGCTCACGCAGGAGCCGATTTACAAGCCTTCTAATTCTCCTGCTTCAAGCCCATCTTGCTTTGGGCCCATAAATTAATCCTGTTAATTTATGGCGATAACAAGCACACAGTGGACGTAGGGTATTACGTTCCGGCGGCCCGAACCACTCTAAACCCGGTGTGTGTTCATCGTGTTCTTGGTGTCCTTGAGCGAGATCGAACTAGTCCTAGCTAACCCCCGAGTACTCACCCTCTGGGCTTAGGCGGGTGCATTCCGCCACCCGGCTGTGGTTTGCCACACCACGACATTTGGTGCGCCAGGTAGGGGCATTTAGCTGGTCGCAGTTCATCTCTTCCTCGTCTCCATGGTTCGTGTGGACGACGTGGAGATGACAGAGGGTGTGGCATTATCCGCGCTACACGCCTCTCGCCTTCCTGCTCCAGGGGCAACTGTGCCTGTGGAGCAACCACCATCGGCGGCGGCGCATGCTGCTCGCCAGCAAGAGTCAAGGCACCCATCTAGGGCCCCTTCACAAGCTGCGAGCGGCGGAGCGCTGGCGGCGGCTAGGGAGTTGCTTCGCAACCCCCCAGTTGCTGCAGCCTCGCCAGACGCCCTGAGGCAGTGGCGGGACGACGTCGACCGTCTCCTCCATCTGGCTCAGGCCTCCCCCAGTTCTGCAAGGACTGGGCAGCGACCTCCTCCTGGCAATGCGGTGGTACCCTACCACCGGCGCCAGGGTGGTGCGTCAGCATCCGTGCGCTCCCCCACAGTGAGGGGTGCACGAACAGAAGACCTGCGGGCGGAGCTCAACTGCAGGCGTGTGGGTGAGGATGCTCGCATCTCCGTGGACAGGGCGCAAGAGCGCCGTCTCAACATTGAGGGCCGCAACCTCAACGCCGACTTGGACGTGGCAGCACCCAAGCCTCCGGTGAACGCCCGGATACAGGCGAGCGCTCCGGTGGCTGGGGTGGGCTGCGCTGCGCTGGTGGAGCACCTCCGCGAGGTGGCATGGCTGTCCAAATTCCGCCCGCACCTGCCGGAGAAGTACGACGGTACCACTAACCCGTTGGAATTCCTGCAGGTGTATGTTACTGCCATCACAGCAGCTGGTGGTAACGACGCCGTCATGGCGAGCTACTTTCATGTAGGCTTGTCTGGGCCAGCCCGAACTTGGCTAATGAACCTCACTCCTGGGACGATTCGGTCCTGGGAAGAGCTCTGTGCGAGGTTCACAGCGAACTTCGCCAGTGCATACCAGCAGCATGGTGTGGAGGCTCACCTCCACGCCATGAGGCAGAAACCCGGGGAGACGCTCCGGGCATTCATCTCGTGCTTAACCAAGGTACGGGGTACCATTCCTCATATCTCTAACGCATCTATTATCACTGCTTTTCGTTAGGGGGTATGTGATGAAAAGATGCTCGAGAAGCTGGCGACGCACGAGGTAGAAAGAGTCACCACGCTTTTCTCCCTTGCAGACAAGTGTGCCAGAGCCGCTGAGGGCCGCGCATGGCACTCAGCCCCCCAAGACGGAGACGCCAAAGCTGGTGGCTCCGGTGCTGCCGCTCAGGGCAGTGGCAAGAAGAAGAAGAACAAGAACCGGAGTCGCGGGGAGCCGCAACCGGCGGTCCAGCCGTTGCAGCAGCAGCACCAGCTGCCATGGCAGCGGCTGGGGGCCAGAATGCTCATGGCAAATGCCCTCGCCCACAAGGTGGCAGCGGAGGATCATGCCTAGTGCATCCCACCGCTCGCCATAGCGCCGCTGACTACCGCGAGATCCAGAAGCTCGCGAAGCGGGTCAGTGGGCGGCGTGAGCAGTCCTCCAAGAACGGCTCACCCCCTTCTCGCCAGCGACCTGGCAAGGAGAAAGCCTCCGACAGCGGGGCCGCTGCTGGGGAGAAGGAGCTGGGGTACCAATCCCCCGCTCGGGAGCTGAAGGGCGTGTTCCACGACGACAACTCCGACTCCGACAATGACGACCGCCGCAAGAAGCTGTACGTAATGTACGGTGGAAGCTGGGAATTTGTCTCCCAGCGGGACGTGAAGACCCTTCCTCGAGAAGTCCTTTCGGTGAAGCCGGGGGTCTCGAAGGCGGCGCCGCACCAAAGGTGGATGAACACCACCATCTCATTCGGGCCATCCGACTTCACGGAGAACATGGCTGGGGCTGGTGTACTACCTCTAGTCACCGCCCCCGTCATATCCAACGTAAGGCTCTATCACGTGCTAATAGACGGTGGGACCGGCCTCAACGTCATCAGCTATGCAGCATTCAAGCAGCTACAGATCTCGGAGTCCAAGCTGACTCCCTCTCGCCCATTCTCCGGAGTGGGCCCACATTCGGTGTTACCTCCGGGGAGCATCACCCTGATGGTCACGTTCGGGACCGAGGAGAACTTCCGCACAGAGAGCATCCAGTTCGATGTTGCGGAAGTAAACTTCCCGTTCAATGCCATCATTGGCCGGCCGGCTCTTTACCGCTTCATGGCCATTGCCCATTACGGGTATTTGGTCCTGAAGATGCCTTCCCCTGTCGGTCTCCTCACCATGCGGGGTAACCGCACCACTGCCGTCGCTGCAGTTGAGAGACTGCATGCTCTGGCAGCAGAGGCTACACATACCGAGGAGGACCCATCCACCTCGCAACCCAGGGCGTCTGCAAAGGTACCCAGGGTTCAGCCATCTGATCCGGACGATGTTCCCGTGAAGATGGTGCAGATCGGGGCGGACTCCTCCAGGACCACCCGCATCGCGGGGAACCTAGAGGAGAAATAGGAAGACGCGCTCATCACTTTCCTCCGGGCAAATGTAGACGTGTTCGCCTGGGAACCGTCACAGATGCCCGGGATCCCCAGGGAAGTGATCGAGCACAATCTGAGGATCTACCCCGACGCCACGCTAGTGCGCCAGAAGCCTCGGAAGCAGTCCGTGGAGCGGCAGAACTTCATCCGTGAAGAAGTCCACAAGCTGCTACACGCTGGCTTCATCGAGGAGGTCCACCACCCCGAGTGGTTGGCCAATCCGGTCGTCGTCCCAAAGGCCAACGGGAAGCTTCAGATGTGCATCGATTACACCAGCCTCAACAAGGCATGTCCTAGAGATCCCTATCATCTTCCACGTATCGACCAGATCATGGACTCCACCTCCGGGTGTGACCTATTGTCTTTCCTAGATGCATACTCTGGTTTCCACCAGATTCAGATGTCTAGCGAGGATAGGAAGCATACTGCTTTTGTAACAGTAGATGGGCTTTATTGCTATATTGTCATGCCATATGGTCTAAGGAATGCCTTACCCACGTTTGTACGAGCTATGATCAAAACCTTGTGTAATCTAATTAGAGATATTATTGAGGTGTATGTCGATGACATTGTGGTCAAGACTAAGGTAGGGTCAACACTAGTGGAGGATCTGTCCCTCGTCTTCGACTGATTGCGCGCCACGCGCACGAAGCTGAATCCCGAGAAATGCATCTTCGGCGTCTCGGCAGGGAAGCTGTTGGGTTTCCTGGTCTCACATCGAGGCATCGAGGCAAACCCAGCCAAGATCAAGGCGATCGAAGCGATAAGGCCTCCTGGCCACATCAAGGACGTCCAGAAGCTTACTGGATCTCTCGCTGCTCTTAACCGCTTCATATCGAGGCTGGCTGAGAGGGCCCTCCCCTTCTTCAAACTGTTGAGGAGGTCCGGTCCATTCTCTTGGACCGAAGAGGCTGAACGAGCCTTCCAGGAACTGAAGCAGCACCTCACCTCACTGCCAGTATTGGTGGCTCCAGAGCCCGGTGAGGTGTTGTTTCTGTATCTTGCTGCATCTGCAGAGGCGGTCAGCATGGTGCTGGTCACCGAGAGGACGGAGCAAGCTCGCTAGGGGGACACCAGGGTCTCCCCGGCCAAGGATGGTGAGCCGGACCCCAGACGCGGGGGCCCGTTAGCCTCACCTCTGCCTGAAGGTCCGGACCCCGGACAACGAGGGTCCGGAGGAGCCTCGTCCCAGTGGGAACCCAGAATTGCTGGGGGCCCAAGGACCGGACGTGGTGGATAAGGGCGAGCCGGACCCGGTCACCAGGGTCCGGACTATCCAGAAGCCAGTCTACTACGTCAGCGAAGTCCTCCATGAGGCGAAGGCCATGTATCTTGAGACGCATAAGCTAATCTATGCCATACTTATTGCGTCCAGGAAACTGCGCCACTACTTTCAGGCACACCGAGTTGTCGTAGTGACCTCTTACCCGTTAAGAGCGATCCTACTGAACTCCAACGCCACGGGCAATATCGCCAAGTGGGCAGCAGAATTGGCTGAGTTCCAGCTGGACTTCCAGCCTTTCCATGCAATCAAGAGCCAGATCCTGGCTGATTTTATAGCGGAGTGGACTCCTTCCCCAAGCAATTCTGGGGGTCCGGGCTTCAACGCCGGACCCCCGGAGCCGGAAGTCAGGACACCAGTCTTCACCGAGCCCCACTGGACACTTTTCTTCGATGGGTCCGTACGCAAGAAGTGGGCTGGAGTTGGTGTGATCCTCATCGACCTAAACAGAGATCAGCTGAAGTACATGGTGCACCTTGAGTTCAAGGCCACCAACAACATGGCGGAGTACGAAGCCCTGATCTTTGGCCTGACACAAGCCCTGACTCTGGGGGTCCGGCAGCTTCTGGTGAAGGGGGACTCAGCTAATCATCAAGCAGGTCCGAGGGGATTGCAGCTGCAACAATCCCCAGCTTGCAGCATACCTCATCCATGTGAGGAAGCTCGAGAAGGACTTCGACGCCTTGGAACTGCAACATGTTCCCCGCGAACTCAACTCAGCAGCAGATGATCTCTCCGTGAGAGCTTCTACCTGGGCATCCGTGCCCGAGGGCGTCTTCGAAAGATGGCTGCTGAGACCTACCGCCCAGCCTGCCGAACTGGGTGAAGGGGATCAGGCTAGCACCTCGAAGCTAGCGGTCCCGGCGGCATTCCACCTGTGGTGCCCGACTTGGGTTGTGAGCTCTGTCGAGGATCCTGGAGACCTTGTGGAGTCACTCCCACCTTCTCAGGGAGCTCCTGATGCATGGATCTCCGAGATCCAGGAATACCTAAAGGACAATATCCTTCCTGAGGATGATGTGTCCGCTGAGCGCATAGTACGATTGGCTAAATGCTACGCGGTGGTAGAAGGGGATCTCTACCGCCGTGGCGCCAATGGTATCCTCATGCGGTGCATTTCCTAGGAAGAGGGCCGCGAGTTGCTCGCGGAGATCCATGGAGGCGAGTGTGGAAATCATTCCTCATCTCGCACGCTTGTTGGCAAGGCGTTTCGGCATGGCTTCTACTGGCCGACAGCACTCCAGGATGCGGCTGAGCTGGTGAAGTCCTGCAAAGCGTGCCAGTTCCATGCAAAACAAATACACACACCAGCTCAAGCTCTGCAAATGATTCCGCCCTCATGGCCATTTGCCGTGTGGGGTGTGGATATCCTGGGGCCATTCCCCCGGGCCGTCGGCGGGTACCGGTTCCTCTACGTCGCCATGGACAAGTTCACAAAGTGGCCGGAGGTTACCCCTGTGATGAACATCACCAAAAAGTCAGCAGTCGCATTCCTCAAGTCCATTGTGTGTAGATTCGGCGTCCCAAACCGCATCATCGCGGACAACGGGACCCAATTCAAAAGCAGACTCTTCCAAGAGTACTGCGAGGACATCAGCATCTAGCTATGCTTTGCGTCCGTGGCACATCCCCGCAGCAATGGACAGGTTGAGAGAGCGAATGCAGAGATCCTCAGGGGACTCAAGACCCGCACCTACAACTGCTTGAAGAAGCATGGTGCCAAATGGCTTGATGAGCTTCCGTGCGTCCTATGGGGCAACCGGACCACACCCAGCCGAGCCACCAGGGAGACTCCATTCTTCCTGGTCTACGGGACTGAAGCATGCCTTCCCCCAGAAATTCACCTGGGCTCACCACGGGTCCAGGCCTTTAATGAATCCATGCAGGAACAACTGCGGTGCGACGACCTGGACTTCATTGACGAACGAAGGTGGCGAGCTGCAATCCGAAATGCACGTTACAACCAGGCACTCAGGCGCTATCATCAACGGTTCCTGCACAGTAGGGAGCTCCGGGCTGGTGACCTCGTCCTGAGGCGGATCTTGAACCGAGCAGGGCTCCACAAACTCTCCCCCAGCTGGGAGGGGCCCTTCAAGGTCACAGAAGTATGCCAGCCCGGATGCGTTCGCCTTGCCACAGAGGATGGAGTGCCGCCGCCCAACCCATGGAACATAGAGCATCTGCGTAAGTTTTACACTTAGGCAGAGCGGGGAAATGAACTTTTCCTTTGTAATAAGATAGAATCAGCGTGCGGCCCAGAGAGGTTGGGGTCCACCCCCGTAAACCCGGCCTCTGGCATCCATCGCACATCCGGCTAGCATTAACGCGCGACCCAGAGCGGTAGAGGTCCGCCCTCGTAAACCCGGCCTCTGGCATCCATCGCGTGAGCCATGTATATCAAGATGCAAAGGAAACATTTGCCCTGTTCTGTCTTTGTGTCAAATTTTTATTTCGCATTTCGATTCTCAAAATTTTGCCTTTCTAACCCCCGTGCGGACTTCCACTCTTGTCGCTACAACTCAGATCTGTATTGAGTTGCTGGACTGCCGTACAGATCTGGACCCTCTTGCTGCTGGGAGAGAGGTCTGGACCCCTAGGGACCTGCTCTGGAGAGGGGGTGCTTATTTTCTGGGGTGGTCCAGAGTCTTGTGTAGCCGCTTAGCCGGTTCGGTACCCAAAGCCTACACACTCCACCACCCTGTAACGAGTGCTCTAGTACCCGGAGCCGGGTAATTAGGGGCCCGGACCTCGTTCTAGCTCAAGAGTTGGCTCCCTAAGTCCTACACGGCATGTCCAGCTCCATATCTCAAAGGATCGAGTACGACAAAATGACCTCACCCACTGCTAGGAAGGGTCTGGAGCATCGGAGCCAGGTCCGGAAAAGTCGTGTTGTTTCCTGGAGTGGTCCGGAGTCCTGTGTAGCACCTTAGCCTGGTTCCGCACCCTAAGCCTACACACTCCAACACTCTGTAACAAGCACTGAACTGCCTGGACCTGTGCATATGGAGCTCCGGACCTCGTACTAGCCTGGGGGCTGGTCCAAAATAGGTCCCGCGGGTCTGCTACTAAGCTGTAACTTTGAAGTGGTGCACAGGTTAAGCCTTGGCTGGTGGTACCTAGCCTCAAACCATTGAGCCTACCTACCAGGGGGTCCCGGCATCCGCTTTTAAGGTTTCATGCAGATCGAAGTCCAGTCTCGGTGGTAGACAGACTCAAAACAACTGAGTCTATCTCCCAGGGGGCCCGGAGCATCCGCTTTGAGCCAGACATCACAGATCGATTCTGCATGCGACAAACAGCTAAGTAGCAATATCATTACTACCATGCAAGCGAATTAATTCTCCTTTCTGTAGTTCTTTCTGCTACACAGGGAATAAGACGCTCGCTCGACTTGCGATCTATGCTACACCTATGCCCAAGGATGCTTGCTCAACCTCATACGGGGGTCCGGAGTGTCTCCTGCGGCTCGGATGGCAGATAGGTCATAACAACTGAACCTATCTGCCAGGGGGACAGGGCGCCGGGGTGCTGCATACCGCAAACCAGCAATTGACGAACAACTAAGTTGTAATTTTTCCTTCTATTTAAAATTTCAACTAGTACAATGTTTGTTGCATAACGCAAAAAAAAGGGGTACAATGTGCAGCTTAGGAGTCTGCAGGCTCCCGCTTGAAGTAGGCGGCTACGAAGTCCACGACCTCCCGCACGCCGTCCCGAGCGGTGGCCTCCGTCTCCGCCACAGGACCATCGACCACGAGAGCTAGCGAGATGGCCGGGTCGTGGCTCTGGAGGCAGGACAGGATGTGCTCCGCCACCATCCGGATCAGCTCGCGACCCTCGGCTTCAAGCTGGCCAGCAAGGACCGGCTCCAGACATCGGAGCCTATCCGAAGCGGAGTTTAGCACTGGGAGGGCGTCAGCAATCGATGCTGGCAGCTCCGCCACTTGGATTGGGCTCATTCCAAGTGGCGCCAGCGCTAAGCTCGCTTCGCTCGCCCAGTCGACGATTCACTGGGCCCCCACGCGCTGGTCCTCCTGCAACTTCCGGACCGCCTCCTGGACTGCCTCCTGCACCCAGGTGTCCAGAGCTGCCTTGGCTGTTTCCACCTCACGAGACCTCTCCTCGAGCTCAGCCTTCCTCTTCTCCGCTGACTCCTTCAGCTTCTTGAGGGAGTCGCGCTGTTTGTCAAGCTGCTTCTCCATGTTGGCAGCGTGGGATTCCCGCCTATCAAGGGACTTCCTATCCTCCTCCAGCTCCAACTCGGCAACAGCCAGCTTGCTGGCCCTCTCCTCCAGCTGCTTCCGCCATCCAGCCAGGGTCCCAGAGAGCTTGTCTAGCTCCAGCTTGCGGGTCTCGAGACCCTGGCTGCGGGTCTCAAGCTCGGACCACTGAGCCGCAAGGCGAATCTCCAGCTCGGACCGCTGAGCCGCGAAGCAGACCACCTCCTGGGCAAAAGTCTCCTCCCGCTGCGCCAGGGCTTTTTCCCGGCTCGATACTGCGAACTCCCGATCGAACACCTTCCAAAGGTTGGCTCGGTAGGCCTCTTGGTCGGCCTTGAGCTTGGACCGAGTTTCCGCAGCATGGGAGGCTTCGGCCTTCGTTTGCGCCTCCAGGCGGGTATGCCAGTCGAAGAGGCACTGGCGCTCGCTCTCCAAAGCAGCCCACTCCTGCCGGAAGGCCACCTCGGCGGAAGAGGTTGCCTCCTCTATCGACCGCCGGACCTGGATCAGCACCTGAGGGAGGGGAGGAGCCGCTTCCTCCTCCGAGAGACCCTGCAGAGGATGCCTGCCAGAGACCTCCTCCAACTCTTCCGCAGGTTGAGCACTGGGGGAGGGGACATCTGGTCCATGCGTCGGGTCCTCAGGAGCCGAGGAACTCACGGTTGCCACACCTGCTGCCGTTGTGCTTGTCGCTGCCGCTGCGCTCGCCAACGCCGAGTTCGCTGCCGGCGCGACGGTCGCCGTAGCCGAGGCCTCGGGGGTCACTACGTCCGGAGTGGCTGCACCTAGTACTGGCGCATCCACCGCCGCCGCGTCGGGTGCAGCTGCACCTGGCACCGGCGCATCCGCTGCCGTAACGTCGGGCGTAGCAGCGCCTGACGTCGGTGCACCCGCCGCCGCCGTGTCGGGCGCCACTGGGCCTGCGGAAGCCGCCGCACCTGCGCTCTCCGCACCCGCCGTAGCCCCCGCCGTCGTCGCCGAGGCCCCTGTCGCCTGGACTCCCGCTGACGGAATGGCGGCGGCGGAAGAACTGCTTGGGCGAGGAGCCGTGGCGAACAAAGAGAAGAAGCCTTCAGCAAAAAACGGAGCACCGAGAATATGGGGAGTGAACAGCATAACACTAACCCTGAAGCGCCGGGTCTCCAGCGTCCACGGAGGCTCCACGACTGCTTCTGTTGCTGCCACTGCTCCCGTGGCGGCGACGGAGGCGCAACCCGAGGCGCCTCGGACCAACCTGCGCCGGCCCGCATCTCCCGACGACGCGCCGAAGCTACTCCGCGCCTGGCTGGGACGGCTCGTGGCGGTTGTTGACACTTCTTAAAGCGCCAATTTACGTACCGCAAGCGCACGGATCGTGTAGCTTTTCCCTTAGAGTATTCCCCCAAGGTTTATCAATCCACGGAACAAGTGTATTACAATGCTTAACTAAGCACTAATGATGTTGGTAAAAGATCTATATTGAGTGTATGAGTGTAAAATAGATCTAATCTAACCAATCTAATCTAATCTAGACTAGTGAGCAATGATAGATGTGTGCACAAGATATGAAGAGCATTTGTCCATAGGGTCTAGAATCACTAGAGAGGTAATCACCAAGCAACGAAGAACTAGATCTAATCTACCAAAGGTGTGTTCCAAGATCAAAACCTTTCCCTCCCGCATACTGTCACTACACGAGGATAATCGGTAACGAATCAACAAGAACACGATAGTTGATGTAATCTAAGTAAACCATGCAAGAGCAAAGCAAACCCAAAGCCAAGTCGTGAACTATTAGGCATCAAAGCATCATCAACAAGAATCGTGATAGATCAATCTCATAAAGGATTCGGCAATTACAACTCAAGATCTCCTTACAACCCCATGAACAAATGAGGACTTTACCCCATGAAGCTAAGCGAAGCGTAGTCGATCATGGTGACGCAATCTCCGGCAAGGGATGGATCCCTTGCTGACCTCCAACTTGCAGCGGCACCGAGGGACGATGAGGCCTCCGGTGTCGCCTTTCTCTTGTGTCTAACTCGAATGTATCTCTGGATGCTCTTTCTCTGCGATCTCTGTGATCTTTCCGCGATGCCCCCTCTTTGACGGCGGCTTCGGGGTATTTATAGGAAGATATGGTCGATGGTTTTGATAAAACATAGATTAGGGTTGACGCATACTTCGTGCTGAAGAAAACCGAGACCAATTGATCTCCGAAAAGGGCTAGGCCGGCCGGCCCAAGGACTCCAGGCCGGCCGGCCTGGGCCTTTTCTGGCCCCTTTCGGTCCCATCTTTCGCGTGTTGAATATTCCTCTTATTCCTCATCTTAGCCCAGTTGTAACCATGCGTCAAAACATCTCCGAAAATGTCCAATTTCCTGTCAAAATGCAACATGCTCCAAAATCCAGGACAAAATCGAAAACGGTCAAGTTCGGGTGCCAAGTGGCGGGTTAGTACATGAATCATCCCGAAGAATTTACCAAAACAACTCCTAATCATATAGTAAAATGGGTACTTAAGGAGTGCCAACATTCCCCCCATGCTTAGCTTTTGCTCGTCCTCGAGCAAATCAAATCATCAAATCCTTCCATGGGTTGCTCAAGAGTTCTCGAACTGCAAAATTTACTTATGCAAATAAGTCTAACAATATTTCTTCAAACAAAGGTCAGAGGAGCAGCGAGGATAATCATATCATGGGCGTTTAAAAACTCATCCAATATTACTCCACAACTCTTACCTTTAGCCGGCAACTCGAATATCGACAACACTTGCTTTTCTTGCCATACTTGGAGGTTTTTCTCTCTTTGTTTATTTAAGAAACAAAATACCCTGTAACAAAGGTTAGACCAAAAATTCTTGCACAAGTCCTTTCATGTCTCTCAATATAAGTGGCTATCCTATTTTATTTGCAAACTCTCATCTCCCAAAAGTCTCTCAAGTATAAAGTGGGGCTATAGGTGAGGCTTAGCAAAGTATATACATATATTGTCAAATTAAGAAAACCTTATAATGATTGCTTACCTTCCGAGCCAATGATCATGAGAGTTTCTCCATAATGTAAAGGGTTCAAGGGTAAGAAGATTTAGAATGGTGGACATGTGCAAAGGTATACAAAAAGATTGACTTCAAGGCACAAGCATCGTCCTCGTTGTCAGATTGCACATGGTTGGAATTGAGGATATTGTTCTCAAACAACAAGGTGATATCTCTTTGCACTTCTCTAACCATAGAATCCCTTCATTCATTTTTTCTTCTCTTCTCATACATTTTTTTTCCTTTCTTTCTTTCTCCCGACTTTTCTTTCTCTTCTCCGAACCTTTTCATAGGACACTTTCTATAAAACATAGATAGGCAAAACTCCAAAGTGTCTCGCTAAATTTTTAGAGCCCGAACCGAGACCAGAGAGGCCTAGGCCGGCCTGCTCAAGAGGTGTAGGCCGGCCGGCCTGGGGCTTTCCCAGGTCGGATTCGGTCCATCTTTCGAATACTCCTTCCTTTCTTCATCCCAAAATTATGTTTTACACAAATCATGCGCAGAAACAGAACGTATCCTCACAATTGGGTTGTGGTCAAGGAAGACGATAATAAACAAGAAAATCTCGGGTTCGGGTTTTGGAATCCGGTAGATTTCATGAGTTGTTCCAATGAGGAATTCTCATTACCGAATATTGACGTGGCTAGCAATTCAAAGATGAAAAATATGGACATGATCATTGCTCGAAATTAAAACTCCCAAGAGAAAGAAATCCTAACTCAACTCAATGTACATCCAATACTTATTGTGGAACGAATAAAACTTTTGGATGATAGGATTTTTACTCTCAACTTGTCAAGAACTTGATCAACCTTATGCTTGTAGGGGTTTTATTATTTTTATGAAATTAAAGTCCTCCAAATCATGCCTTACTCGCAAGCGTAATCAAAACTAAGTGCTAGATCAAAGCTCAAGTGTGGGTATTGACATGGACGAATAATCTACTAAGCTCCACAAATACGAAATAAATTTCATGACAACGCTCGTGAACAATTGCTTTAAAGAAAATAAAGTAAAACTAAATGCATAAATAAAAATGCACGATCCAACAAAAAAAACAAAGACTCTTTTTATTTTGTTTTCATGACTCTACACTAATTTAAGACTCACTCTCACACATGTGAAAAATAAAGCACACAACGCTAGACTATGACTCTCACACATGCGGAATTAAAGACACGCACACGACGAACTTTCAAGTAAACAAAGACTAACAAAATTATTCTACGAGTTGTCACACCTCCCCCCCCCATGCTTAGATTATGTGGCGTCCTCGTCGCAATGATATAAAAGACGAGTGTGACGCTCGTCGGTGTTCTCAATGGCACCTCGGGCAATTGCATCTTGGACGCCCTCCTCCTTGCTTTTGTAGGTCTCCGACCATCCCGAATAACTTCCTTATGTTGTGGACAAGGAAGTTGTAGTCTCTCTCAACCAAGCTCTCGATGTCGTCCATCCTTCGATCCATTGCCATGATTCGATCGTGGCACCTGCCAATGGTGGTGCGGAGATCCGCGATTTCATTGCGGCACTTGAAACAGCACCCGAAGTGATGCCCGCCGTGGTTGGGGCTGTCATCTTCGGGCTCGCCGTCGTCCTTCTTCTTCTTGCCGCTATCACCTCCGGAGGGGTCGTCTTCTTCCCTTCTCTCCTCTTCGGACCACCCCGTCCAATCATCATCGTAGTCACGACCGGTGGCACCCCATGAACCAGGGCTCATGATGCTCTCCCAATCGCTGTCTCCAGCATAGTCCTTCGGCTCCGGGGTGTGCTCGATGTAGTTCTTTCTTTTGACTCCGAGGAGGCACAAGGAACGCCTAGGCGCGGGTGGCTTTTTGTCTTGTCGCCTCTCGCCTTCGTCTTCGTCGCTGCTGATGACGACAACCACCCTTTGGGCTTGAGCTAGCTTCTCGTTGCACCATTGAAGGCCCTTCCCTCCGACGCTCATCTGTGCTTGGGTATTGAATTTCTTTGGAGAGGCCTTCGCTTCACATCGCTTTGCTTCAACAAGGAGGGGTGTCGCACCGGTTGCCAAGATGGGGCTAGGTGTCTTTGGCGTGGGGGTGTCGGGCGTCAAGCCCCTCTCCTCGATCTCCATTGCTGCAATCATGGCTCTTGCGCTCGCTGGACCAGCCATTGTCGACGTCTCTCACGAGGTGGTGGTGTAGATTTGAAAAGTATGAGAGAATAGATCTACCCCGCGCCTCTATTTATATCCCGAAAAGACTTGGACGAGAAGTCCAAAATCTCTTCGGTTTTGGCATGCGAAATCTATAAGGCACAGGTTTGAAATTTCCTTATCTCGCACCTACCAAAAATCGAGACCGAAACACACACGAAGTGGCATAGGCCGGCCGGCCTAGGGGTGTTGGGCCGGCCGGCCCAGGGGGTTTTTCAGCCCCCTGGACTCCAACTTTTTCCGAGGTGCACACCAATAAATTAGAAGCCTATGTTTTACTCAAAGTTCATCCAGAATAGAAATAAAACTATAAAAATAAAATCTAAAAGAGAATATTTACAAACTTACCTTGCTTAACGTCGTTAGGCTTGACGTTTCGGTTCCTCATCCATGGTGTATATGTCAATGTAATGAAGGGGCACGACATCGGGCTCCAAGAATACCTTTAGTCGTTGTCCGTTCACCACATATTGGTCGCCTTTCGCATCCATGATTGTCACCGCTCCCATGGGTGAAACCGAGTGTGCGACGTATGGTCCATCCAATTTGCTTTGTAATTTTCCTTTGCCAAAGAGTATGAATCTTGAATTGTACAGTAGGACCTTGTCTCCTTCTTTGAATTCCTTGTTTTGTAATCGTTTGTCGTACCATCTCTTCATCCTTTCTTTGTAAATTGATGCACTATTGTACGCTTTCAATCTTAACTCCTCCAATTCGCTTATTTGGATTCTCCTTTTAATTCCAGCAGCTTCCGCATCAAAGTTCATTTCCTTCATTGCCCAATACGCCTTATGTTCTAGCTCAACCGGCAAGTGGCATGTTTTTCCATAAACAAATTGATAAGGAGTCATACCAATCGGGGTTTTGTGTGTCGTACGATATGCCCATAGTGCATCATCTAGTCTCTTCGACCAATCTTTTCCTCCTTTTACCACGGTCTTCTTTAAAATGTCCTTTAATTGCTTGTTCGAAGTTTCCGCTTGTCCGTTTGTTTGGGGGTGATAAGCCGTGGACACTCTATGTTCAATTCCCAATTTCTTCAAGCATTTACCAAAGTATTTGCCCGTGAAGTGTGTTCCTCCGTCGCTTATCAATATTCTCGGGACGCCATATCGAGGGAAGATTACCGATTTAATCATGTGTGTGGACTCCTCCGTTGATGCCTTCCGACACGGCATAGCTTCAACCCACTTAGAAACATAATCCACCATCACCAATATATGTTCGAACCCATGTGAGTTCACAAATGGTCCCATGAAATCGATTCCCCAGACATCAAATAGATCTATTTGCAAATTGTAGTTTAATGGCATGGCATTCCTTTGAGAGATATTCCCCGTACTTTGGCATTCCGGACAAGTCGAAACAAATCTTTTCGCATCTTCATGCATCTCGGGCCAATAGAATCCACTAGCCCATACCTTAGCTTGAGTTCTAAAGTGCCCATAATGTCCTCCATATCCCGATGAGTGACACTTTCTTAGAACTTCTTCACGTTCCTCTCTCGGTATGCATCTTCTTAGGACCCCATCTTCTCCATATCTATATAAATATGGTGGATCCCAATAGTATTTTCTTCTTTCTGCGATCACTCTTTTCTTTGCATTCTTCTCCAAGTGATCCAAGGGCATCCCTTTTATTGCCCTTATTATTTCATTCATCCAACTATCTTTGTCGAGAATTCTATATAGGTGATCATCTCTCATTTGATCCTCGATAGGTTCTTTTCCATTATCTCAGTGGTTCATCCTTGATAAGTGATCAGCCACAACATTTTCTGCCCCTTTCTTGTCCCTTATCTCCACATCGAATTCTTGTAGCAATAGGATCCATCGAATCAAGCGTGGCGTCTTTCTTGGACAAGAGATACTTGATTGCCGCATGGTCCGTATAAACTATCACCTTTGAATTTACTATGTATGATCTGAATTTTTCGAAGGCGAATACCACGGCAAGCAATTCTTTCTCCATTGTCGCATAATTAACTTGGGCTTCATTGAGAGTCTTGCTTGCGTAGTAGATAGCATTTACCTTCCCCTCTTTCCTTTGTCCAAGAACGGCTCATACGGCGTAGTCGCTTGCATCACACATGATTTCAAAAGGTAGATTCCAATCCAGAGGTTGCATGATAGGAGCACTTATGAGAGATTGCTTGAGTGTTCGAAATGCGTGAAGACAATCACAATCGAAAATGTACTCCACATCTTTTTGGAGAAGTTGTGTCAATGGCTTGGTGATTTTTGAAAAATCCTTTATAAACCTCCTATAGAATCCGGCATGACCGAGGAAACTCCTCAAAGATTTGATGTCCGTAGGTGATGGCAACTTCTTCACGGTTTCTATTTTTGCTCTGTCCACCTCTATCCCTCTCTCAGAGATAACATGACCGAGAACAATTCCTTCTTTCACCATGAAATGACACTTCTCCCAATTAAGCACAAGATCAACCTCTCCACATCTTTTAAGAACTTTCTCCAAATTTGCCAAGCAATTATCATAGCTAGTACCATGCACCGAGAAATCATCCATGAATACCTCCATAATCTCTTCTATGAAATCTGAAAATATAGCCATCATGCACCTTTGAAAAGAAGCGGGCGCATTGCACAATCCAAAAGGCATCCTCCGATATGCAAAAGTTCCATATGGGCAAGTAAACGTGGTCTTATGTTGATCATCCAGATGAATAGGTATTTGGAAGAATCCTGAGTATCCATCAAGGTAACAAAAGTGTGAATGCTTTGCCAACCTTTCTAGCATCTCGTCAATGAATGGTAGTGGAAAATGATCCTTCCTCGTTGCCTTATTCAATTTTCTATAATCGATGCACATCCTCCATCCCGTGATGGTTCTTTGCGGTATCAATTGCTCCTTCTCATTTTTCACAACCATGAGTCCTCCCTTCTTCGGAACGCAATGCACGGGGCTTACCCATTCACTATGTGGCACGGGGTATATTATTCCGGCATTCAACAATTTGATAACCTCCTTCTTCACCACATCGCGCATAGCATGGCTCAACCTTCTTTGATGCTCTACGACCGGCTTGTATTGCTCCTCGAGTTGTATACGATGTGTGCAAAAAGCGGGGCTAATACCTTTCAAGTCATTAATCGAGTAGCCAATCACCTTTTTGTGCTTCTTTAATAAATTCAGCAACTTCTCCGTCTCTTCCGGGCTCAATTCGTCGCTAACAATCACCGAAAAAGTCTTGCCATCTCCCAAAAATTCATATTTCAATCCCTTGGGGAGTGCCTTCATCTCAACATCGGGCGCACCACCCTCTTCTTGATCTAACTCTCCAATGTCTTCAAATTTTTCTTCCTCCGAATTCCCATGTTGTGGCTTCAACTCTTCCATTGTTTCCACTAGTTCTTCGTCTTGATCATCTTGAGCGTCTCCATTCTCCAAAGCGCGTTGGAGAGGATCCCTGAAAGAATCAATGGAACAAATGCTCTCTACCTCTTCGTTATCAAGAGGTAGAGGTGAAGCAAAAGACGGTTTTGAATGAAATTCAAATGAGCGCTTCTCTCCATCTAGATCAAAAGTGACAATCCCTTTTCCAACATCTAGAACAGCATTTACTAATTTGAGAAAGGGTTTTCCAAGGATTATGCCTTCATGCTCATCATCACTAGCGTTAATCACAAAAAAGTCGGTAGGAATTTTTTTACCCGCTATGGCAACATTTAGATTTCTAAGCACTCCTAGCGGTTTGATTAATCTACCATCTCCCATGATCAATTTAATGATTGTGGCATCTAGGTTTGATGTTTCGTTAAAAAGCTCAACATAAACCTTAGAACTCATCACACTAACATGGGCACCAACGTCACATAAAACATTGCAACATTCTATTCCTTCTATTATGCAATCAACACGAGGTGTGGGTGATAGGTTACCTTCGCCTTGATCGCTTCCAATCACATATAATTGGGCTATGTGCACGTAGGGTGACGATTCCGAGTTCACTCCTAGGGTCCTTTTGATTTCCAGCACTTCGTCTAAGTCAATCTCTTCCTCTTTTTCTTCAAAAAGTTTCCGAATAATATCACCGGCCGATTCCTTGCCAAATGTATATCCCGTGTGATTATCTAGCGGGAAGTCTTCCACTATCACCTTCGCCATTCCTCGCTGATTTGGATGCGGTCTTGCTTTGTCGAACAGTCTTCCAAAGTCAATTGGTATCCAATCCATTTGCTCGAATTCCCTTAGCGATTTGGCGGTGCCCATGGTTCTTCCTTTCTTTTCCGGGTCGTCTTTCATTGCACTCCGGATCGATGCTTCTTCATCGTGGTTTGTCTCTATGACTTTCCCATGCTTCGGTTGTTCTTCCTTCACTTCCGATGCCTCTTTTCTAAAAATTCCAGCAAGCACCCGCACTTGAGATTCTTCCTTGGAGCTTGTCGAACATCGTTTTTCCAATCTCTTCGCATGGCCGCACCCTTGCTGATTTTTTGTAGGAGTTGGGCGGCTTCCGTGAGTGTTTTCTCCATGAGATCTCCTCCTGCACACATTTGAACAAATTGCATGCACTCGGGGGTTAGGGAAAAGTAAAAGGTATGCAAGAGTACTTCACCGGAAAATCCGAGCTTCGGTCCTTGTTCAATCAATCCATTGAATCTATCCCATGCTTGATCTATCCCTTCTTCTTCTCCTTGCGCGAAGTTGATCACTTGCTTCCGAATATGTTGAACCTTGCTTAACGGAAAGAACCTCTCGCAAAATTTCTTCATCAAGTCATCCCAATTTCCTTTTGCCTCGAAGGATGAAAGTGCAAACCATCTTCTCGCTTCTTCCGCAAGTGAGTATGGGAAAAGATTCCATCTAAACCAAGCTAGCGGAACTCCGTCTTGTTGTACCATGTTGCATAGCATTGTGAACCACTTGATATGTCTATATGGGTTGTCCGTCTCATCTCCTCTAAAGGGGTTTGCCGCCGCCATCTTGATGATTTGAGGCTTGATCTCGTACTCGGTGGCTCGCAACACCGAATCTGATTTTTGCATGTCGAAGTCCTCCGATCGCGGGCTTGCATAATCCCTTAGTGATTTTTCTCCTTCCTCCACGTGTTGAATGAGATGGCCCATCTAGACAATCAAAACAAAAACAAAAACAAAAATTTTCTAGGGAAAAGGTTAGGTGTTAGCAACCAACAAAATTAATACAAAGTTAAACGTAGCAAAATCGCTTGTTCCCCGGCAACGGCACCAGAAAAGCTTGTTGACGCTTCTTAAAGCGCCAATTTACGTACCGCAAGCACACGAATCGTGTAGCTTTTCCCTTAGAGTATTTCCCCAAGGTTTATCAATCCACGGAACAAGTGTATTACTATGCTTAACTAAGCACTAATGATGTTGGTAAAAGATCTATATTGAGTGTATGAGTGTAAAATAGATCTAATCTAACCAATCTAATCTAATCTAGACTAGTGAGCAATGATAGATGTGTGCACAAGATATGAAGAGCATTTGTCCATAGGGTCTAGGATCACTAGAGAGGTAATCACCAAGCAACGAAGAACAGATCTAATCTACCAAAGGTGTGTTCCAAGATCAAAACCTTTCCCTCCCGCATACTGTCACTACACGAGGATAATCGGTAACGAATCAACAAGAACACGATAGTTGATGTAATCTAAGTAAATCATGCAAGAGCAAAGCAAACCCAAAGCCAAGTCGCGAACTATTAGGCATCAAAGCATCATCAACAAGAATCGTGATAGATCAATCTCATAAAGGATTCGGCAATTACAACTCAAGATCTCCTTACAACCCCATGAACAAACGAGGACTTTACCCCATGAAGCTAAGCGAAGCGTAGTCGATCATGGTGACGCAATCTCCGGCAAGGGATGGATCCCTTGCTGACCTCCAACTTGCAGCGGCGCCGAGGGACGATGAGGCTTCCGGTGTCGCCTTTCTCTTGTGTCTAACTCGAATGTATCTCTGGATGCTCTTTCTCTGCGATCTCTGTGATCTTTCCGCGATGCCCCCTCTTTGACGGCGGCTTCGGGGTATTTATAGGAAGATATGGTCGGTGGTTTTGGTAAAACATAGATCCGGATCCCACGGTCCGGGTCGCCTCCAGTCTGGCGCGCCGCCAGTCCGCCGTCGTCGAGGGTTGGAAGGGTGGCCAACACCGCGGTCCTCAGGCGCGGATCCTCGCAGAGGGGGACATCTCGCACAGGTGCACGAAGATGGCCGTCAAGAGGATGGAGTGCGGCGTGAGGTGTTGAAGCTGGAGGCCGAAATCTTCCAGCAGCAGCAGGAAGAATGTGGAGATCGGCAGCCCAAGGTCGGTGGAGATGTGCGAGATGAACAGCTGTTATCGCCATAAATTAACAGGATTAATTTATGGGTCGAAAGCAAGATGGGCTTGAAGCAGGAGAATTAGAAGGCTTGTAAATCGGCTCCTGCGTGAGCATTTTGGCCACATGGGCCATGTATTTTTAGATTTAGTTTAAGATTAGAGATAGAGGGGCAGCGTTGTTCTTGCTTTTACCTTGGTATTACTCGTACTGAAGCGTTTTTGATGGCGAGTAGTACTAGTTATCCTGATGTTCGTAGCATGACCTTTAGTAGATCTGTCGTGCTTTGTTGCTTATTGTCTACGAATATCATGTTGTCTTTACGCGATTATGTTATCATCTTACATTAGCTCTTGTTGCATAGAGTTAGCTGCGTAAAGGCAACACCCTGCTTCCTTTATGTTTAGTAGATCTGATCTGTCACGGTTTGCTCTTATTCTTGAGAGTTGGCGTAATATCTGCTAGGTTAGGCCTTGCAAACGGGTTGGATGATCCGGTGGCATGTTAGATGCTCTGCTTTAGTCTTAACAGGGAATTGATCCGGGAATCAGCTCTTGCTAGTTCTTAGGCCTCTGTTTTGGTTATGGTTTAGTTATCTGTTACGTTTATTAGGCCCAATCACGTGTAGGATGTTTCGATCTAGCAGTGAAGCCTTCACTGTCGTTGATTAGATCTTTTTAGATTTATTTGAAGCAGCTTTACAGTTATTCGCTTTAATCATCAATATCCGGATGCAAACAGATCCCATCTGACACCGGGACTCGATCGGCTCTTTAAAGCCGATGCAAGAGTCGTCCCGAGGAGCCGATCACGGCTCGGACTTATGTTTCCACGTGTTTGTGTATGCAGGCGAATCATTGCAAGCACGTCTGCATCTTCCAGATCAGGTATAGGTCAGGTGGCACGTCCTGCGTCTTCACAAGCTGCGGCGTGTGCTGGAATTGCGGGCCGTCGACGAGGGAGCAGTGTCTGCCAGCGCCCCGGCAACCTCCCAGCTCTTCGTGTTGCCTGTCGCTGCTCGCCGGTGGGTTTCGACCGACAACACATTCTGGCACACCCGGTGGGACATTCATCAACAACAACGCCCACCGCAGAGATGGCAGGAGCTCAAGATCAAGAACCCGCTCCCAAGCCCATCAGGTATGAAGAGCTCCCTCCTGAACACAAGAAGAAGTATGATGAGATCAAAGCTCTGTTGGAAGCCGATCTCATCGGCTCTTTTGAAAGGACCCGCAACCACGGCATTAATTGGAAGGGGTTCTCACCTGAAGGCGCTCTCGACAACATAGATTTGTCTGTACCATCAGAGGAGTGCACCAGGGCTCTGCGTCAGGAGATGAATTATATGGTGGCCCACACGCTTCATCGGCACTCTCAGAGCCTGATGAATGAGCTCGAACGCGTGGCACATCGCGTCATCCAGGAGATAATCAAGAACCAATACTCTCCATCGGGACCAACCCTGGGGAGTCACGCAGAGGAAGCTGCACTGCATTCTAGACCGCATTTGCCGTTCTCGTTTGCGGCTCCAAAATCACAGAGTGCGCCGATCTACGTCATCCACAAGATCGGCGGTGATCCTGGAGAAGGCCAGTTCCTGACCGAGCCACCCAAGGAGATCCCGCACGGCTACACGTGCGCCTACATCCCTGACAGCGTCAATCAACACGCTCGGTGCAGTTGGTAAACCCAGGAGCTTCTGGAGCTGACGCAGAGAAGCAAGCGTGGCTGGCAAAGTACGCTACTGGGCCGACTACTGAGCCATCGGCCCCAGGAGTTCTTAGTATGGAGCAGGTCGGTGCAATATTGAGAGACCAGTTCGGCATCCTGCCCAAAAGAAAAGCGGTCGGCTATTCTTAGCCGTATCCGAGTGACTATGACTTGATCCCATTGCCACCCAAGTATCGGCTCCCTGAGTTCACCAAGTTCAACGGGTCGGAAGGAGCCAGCTCCATCGAGCATGTGAGCCGATACTTAACGCAGCTTGGGATGATCTCAGTATCGGATCCACTGAGGGTCCGGTTCTTCGGCCAATCTCTTACAGGCCCAGCTTTTGGATGGTACGCATCATTGGCTCCAGATTTGATTCGAACTTGGAGGCAGCTGGAAGACCAGTTCCATACCCAGTATCACTCAGAGGCTGCTGAAGCTGGGATTGCCGACCTCGCCCAAGTCAGGCAGAAGCGAGGAGAGACCATGTCGGAATACATACAGCTCTTCAGAGAAGTCAAGAACCGATGCTACTCATCACGCATCACAGAGAAGGAGGCAGTCGATCTGGCTGTTCTGGGACTCGCTAAGCCGAACAAGGATCTGGCTTTTAAGTTAGAAATCACCTCTTTGGCACACATGGTGCAGAAGCTTACGGCATATGAGCTTTACCATCCTGAGCTGTACCAGGACAAGTTCAAGCACCATGTAAACATGGCCCAGGAGGATGAATCTGATGACTCTGGCGAGGAGCAAGAAGTGGCCGTGGCAGAGTGGACTCGGGGGGCAAACCCCGTCCCGTGCAAGTGGATCAAACAGCAAGGGCTTGTGAAGGGCTTCGACTTCGACGTGACCAAAGCAGAGCAGATATTTGATCTACTGCTTAAAGAAAAGCAGCTGAAGCTCCCAGAAAATCACAAGCTACCGACGGCACAAGAGCTGCAGGGAAGACTATACTGCAAATGGCACCATTCGTTCACTCATGCCACGGGTGAATGCAAGGAGCTCCGTCGTCAGATCCAATCGGCTATCGAGCAAGGCCGAATAATTCTGGCTCAACACACGATGAAGGTCGACACGAAGCCCTTCCCCACAAGCCAACTTGGTAGAGCTGTCAGATTTCACTCCTACGAGCCAGAATTTTTCATTCCAGATCAACATGGCGGGGACGCAGAAGGACAAGAGCCGATCTCAGGGATCGCCCTGGAAGATTGTGATCGGATCGAAGCGACAAAAAACGAACTGAGGCTGGTCTTATCCACTGGCCTCACAGAGTAAGTACATCCTGGCATGCTACGGGGTGTAATAGAGATAGAGAGGCCGGTCCCAGCGACCGGCCCCGAAAAATAGAAAAATCCTATTTAGGGTCGGAATTGTTACATCATGTACATACGATGGCTTGCTCCAGCAGTTGGCCACTCATTGATTGTTTGGTTTCAAATGATAATGGAAGAGTAGAAACGGCCAGCCCATGCGGTTGGCCAAATAATTTTTCTTATCATCTCCCTGTGTTTGCCGCTGATCTTGTGGATAATGAGGACCCGCCTGCGTTCGCAGCTGGTTTTTCAGACGATGGCAAGCTGGGATACGGGTTCACGTCAGCTGATGATTTGGAAGAGATTGACTTCGGTCCTGGGGATAAGCCACGGCCGACATTTATCAGCAAGAAGTTGGATCCGGTCTTGCGTGCGGAGATGATTGCACTGCTGAAAGAGTACCGGGATTGTTTTGCATGGGACTACACCGAGATGCCCGGTCTAGACAGAAGCATCGTTGAGCATCGGCTCCCGCTCAAGAAGGGGTTTCGGCCGTTTCAGCAACGAACACGTCAGATGAAGGCCGAAGTCTTAGAAGAAGTCAAGAAAGAGGTGGAGAAGATGTTGGATGCTGGGTTCATCAGGCCGTGCCGGTATGCAGAATGGATCTCTAGCGTGGTACCGGTACAAAAAAAGGATAGCCGATGGCGTGTCTACGTCGATTTTAGAGATCTCAATAGAGCAACGCCGAAGGACGAATACCCGATGCCTGTTGCAGAGACATTGATCAACGCAGCTGCCGGCCACAAAATGATGAGTTTTATGGATGGTAATGCCGGCTACAACCAGATCTTCATGGCCCCAAAAGACGTGAACAAGACCGCGTTCAGAGTACCAGGTGCAGTCGGCTTGTTCGAATATTTGGTTATGACCTTTGGACTGAAAAATGCCGGTGCAACGTACCAACGTGCCATGAATTACATTTTTCATGATCTCATCGGCAAACTGGTAGAAATTTATATTGATGATGTCGTGGTCAAATCCAAATCAACTGGGGGGCACCTAGAAGATCTACGTCAAGTTTTGGAGCGGAGTCGAAGGTTTGGGCTCAAAATGAACCCAAAGAGGTGCGCCTTTGGCGTGTCGGCCGGTCAATTTTTGGGATTCCTGCTGCATGAACGGGGAATCGAGATCGGGCTGAAGAGCCAAGAAGCTGTGAAGACGATGAAGCCACCTACTACAAAGAAAGAGTTACAGAAGCTCATCGGTAAAATTAACTTTGTCAGACGATTTATTTCTAATCTGTCTGGGCGCATCGAACCGTTCATGAGTTTAGTGAAGATCAAATCCGATGATGAATTTTGCTGGGGGGCAGAACAGCAGCAAGCTTTCGATGAAATTAAAGAATATTTATCAAAGCCTCCAGTGTTGGTTCCTCCTCAGCAAGATAGGCCGTTCTATGTGTACCTATCTGTGGGTGACACTTCCATTGCTTCGGTGTTAATCCAGAAGCACGATGGCCAGGAGAGGGTGGTTTTCTACCTCAGCAGGCGTATGTTAGATGCCGAGACTAGGTACCCTGAAATCGAGAAGCTTTGCCTTTGCTTATTCTTTACATGTACAAAGCTTCGTCATATTTTGCTCTCGGCGGAAACAATTGTCATATGCAAATCGGATGTCATAAAGCATATGCTGTCGGCTCCTGTCCTGAAAGGCCGGCTCGGAAAGTGGATGTTTGCATTGTCAGAGTTCGATATCCGATATCAGCCTGCGAAGGCAGTCAAAGGACAGGCACTGGCGGATCTTGTTGCGGACAAGATCAGCACTGATATTGCTGCATTATTTATTCGTGCTTGGGTTATGTTATTTTGACGGATCGGCTTGTGATGATGGGTGCGGTGTGGGAATTCTTTTGGTGTCGCCTAGAGGGGCGACTTACTCTTTTTCCATTAGGATGACTGCCCCATGCAACAATAATTTGGTGGAATATGAAGCCGTTCACAAAGGGATGGAACTGCTCCTCGAAGCTGGTGCAGAAGCGGTGGAAATATTCGGAGATTCCAAGCTGGTGATTTCTCAGCTCACGGAAGAATATAGATGTGAGAGCGAGGCTCTTTTTCCGATATGGATGCAGTGCCGTGAGTTGATGTCACGATTCAGGTACATCAATTTCCACTGGATACGAAGAACTCTGAACAATGAAGCTAATGATTTAGCACAGATGGCTTCAGGGTACAAAGAAGCAGCCGATGGGGTTAATGTAGAGGTTCAGTTTCTAGAACCTAGAGACTGGAGAGCCGATATCTTCAATTATTTGAAGGATTCGGCTCGGGGGGCACCCAGAAGGATAAGACTCAAGGCCATGAAGTATGTTCTAATAGGGGATGATATGTTCTACAGGACCTTGGAAGGACTACTGCTTAAATGTCTGGGACCTTCAGAGTCAAATCGGCTCTTGCGTGAGGTTCATGAAGGAGCCTGCGGTACTCATCAATCGGCTCATAAGATGAAGTGGCTGATTAGGCGATCGGGTTATTACTGGCCCACTATGCTTGAAGATTGCTTCAAGTATTACAAAGGATGTTAGGCATGTCAGAGGTTTGGCAAAATTCAGAAAGTGCCAGCATCAGTAATGAATCCTATCATCAAGCCGTGGCCATTCAGAGGTTGGGCCATGGACATGATTGGACAGATCAACCCATCGTCTAGCAAGGGTCACCAATGGGTCTTAGCTGCTACAGATTATTTCACAAAGTGGATAGAAGCAGTGCCCATGAGATCAGTAGCGTCAAGAGATGTGATCAGCTTTGTCAAAGAACACATCATTCACAGATTTGGGATCCCTCAGACCATTACGACCGATGGAGGATCGGTCTTTATATCAGAGGAATTCAGGAAGTTTGCCGATGACATAGGGATTAAGCTGATCAGATCATCTCCGTATTATGCCCAAGCCAATGGATAAGCTGAAGCATCCAACCAGAGCCTCATCAAGCTCATAAAGAGAAAGATCGATGAATATCCTAGGCGCTGGCATGAGGTGTTGTCAGAAGCTTTGTGGGCATATCGTATTTCATGTCACGGGTCCACTAAGACATCGCCGTACCATTTAGTCTACGGCCAAGACGCTGTGTTACCTTGGGAAATCACGGCCGGGTCAAGGCGTGTCGAGTTTCAGAATGATCTATCTGCTAAACAGTATGCGGTCCTGATGAACGATAATGTGGAGGATCTGACAGAGCTAAGGCTTTGGTCGCTGGAGAAGATCAAGAAGAATAAGGCTAAAGTTGCTCGTGCGTACAACAAGAAGGTCAAGCCAAAGAATTTTCAGGTTGGAGACTTGGTTTGGGAGGCAGTATTGCCATTGGGAACTAAAGATAGAAAATATGGCAAGTGGTCTCCAACTTGGCACGGACCGTACAAGATTGATCAAGTCTTGCCTGGGAATGCATACATGCTTGAGGAGCTGGATGGTGTCAAGTTTCCTGTTGCTGTCAATGGTCAACACCTCAAGAAGTATTTCCCGAGCATGTGGGAAGGCGAGCGACAAGAGCCGATGAGATCCATCCGGCTGTATTGAGATAGGCCAACACGTTGAGTTGGCCGGTAAAAAAAAGGGAGAAAAGGCCAACACGTTGAGTTGGCCGGTAAAAAAAATGAATGAGAAGGCCACCACGTTGAGTTGGCTAGTAAAAAAATACATATGAGGAGCAAGGTAGCCGATGTGCGACCATCGACTTAAGATGTTTTAAACAGTTACAAGTTCCAGGTTAACAGGCAGTAATAATTGTTTCTTGAGCCTATCTACTGGTTCAGGAATTCTTCTATGGCGTGGATGGCTTCTGTGCGGACGGCGTCTGCTCTTGCTATGATTGCTTCGTCATCCTTGTCATCGCCTGTAACTATCTGCCGACTCAAGGTGCTTATCTCTGTAAACTCTGCTTGTATCTGCTCGGCTATTTCCTGGGTTTCTTGTTCGGAGTTTGCGATGGAAGTTTCCTCGGCCTGGATGAGTTTCTTGGTGGTACGGACCTTTTCTTCGAGTTCTGCCAGTTTTTTTCTTCAGGAGGTCGAGTCGTTTCTTGTTGGCAGACACGTCAGCTTTGGTATCTAGAGTTGCCTTCTTCTGGTTGAGGGCCTTGCACTTTTGAGCAATGTCAGCTTTCAGAGAAGCTTGAGAGCGACGTGCTTCTATTCTTTGTTGTGCTTTGTTCACTTCTACCCGGAAGAATGGAAGATTGCTAGCTGGCCAAAGCTTGATTTGCAGTGGCTCCGAGAGTTGGGATTCTATTTGCTCGAAGATGTTCTTTATTTCTCTGGAATCGCCAACTAGAGCAGTGAGTGGAGTAGATAGCAGATCCTTGATGAGATGAAGCTGATGTGCCAAATTAGCCGATTGCTGTAAAGATGGTGTTTTTACTCCAGGGGCGGTCAGACCCATTGATACCGGGTCAAAGGAGAGCAAGCTTGAAATGTCAAAGCCCTGTGGATATATCTGGAGTTAGAGCAAGATGCATTTATAAAGCTATCGGCTGGTTCAGGATTGGTTCTTGTAATGATACCTGTTCTGAAGAAGTAGCGTTGGGCAGTTCAAGAGCAATAGTCCTAATAGAGTTTGTGTCATCATCAAGAACATTGACTGCGTCAGCTTGCCCTTCGTTTGCCTCTATCAGTATGTCGGGATTTGCAGTCATCTCATGTTGTACTGGGCTTTCTACGTTGGAGATGTCTTCAGCCATGTCCTGAAAATAGAATTATAGTCAACCAGAGTACATGTGTGTGCAATGAAGAAGAAGTTTTAGAAGATGAGTTACCTAGTTGGTGTTGGACTCTGATGGACTTGGGGAAGCTGGTGCTGGTTTCTTGATGACTCGTCTAGTGATCATCTTCCTTTTCTTGGTCAAGACTCGGGGGGCAACGCTTGCAGAAGTTTGTCTTCGTTTGGAAGCCGGCTGAAGTAAGTCTGGCTGAATAGTCATTATTACTTTCTTCATTGATGGTGATCCTTTGCAAAAAAGTACATCAGGAGCAGTTGGAAGAAAGTGGAATGGCTCCCCGTTACTGGTCATAGGTTCTGGACCATCTTGTTGCTGCCAACAGGGTAAGAAAGGATTAGTCAGGTAAAGGAATGGATGATCTAGAAAGAGCAAAATGCATGAATTCAGTACCTCTTCCTCGGGGATTACATATTGATGATCAATTTGCTGCAGTCGAGGACCTAGAGCTTTTCTGAAAACATGGGTTTTCCACATTCCCCACCATGTGCTAAAATCGATCGATGAAGGATCAAAGGATAGATCGGCTGGTATTGGAATGTGGAGATCATTGAGCATGTTGTAGCATCTTGAACTGGTGAGGCCATCAGGCAGATCGGCTCTGCTCTCCACCAAGTGGTGAATATGGAAGTGGGGAGGGACATGTCCTAGGCCAAATTGCCGAGCTGCTATGACTGGTTGATAAGATTCATAACCTGGCTTAATGATTCTATTAGAGGTGCTAATGCCAACAGGAAGGAAGCCGGGTCGAATCATCAGGGAATATAGATGCCGAGTGTTGTCGTCATCGGCAAAATTATCTAGTCTGTAGGCAGTTGGGTTCTCGAAAGATTCAGATTCAGTAAATGGAAAGTAAAGGGGATTCTCTAAGCCTTTATAGAAGATTCTGAACTAGTTTGCTGCATCCGCTGAATTCAGTTTACTGCCAGGAAGACTAAATAAAGCTTGACCATAGCTAGTACATCTAATTGGTTTGCCACTCTCATCAGGAAAAGAGTTCTTGGTTAGGCCTTGGAAGTTGGGGATATGATGCTGAAAGTATAGTTGTGCCCACAACTGAATAAACCACCAAGGGCCTCCAGCTCTCAGCTTCTTCTGGTTAAGCAAGTTAGATGTCATCAAATGGAGATATCTGTAGGTTTCTCCAAGAAAAAGTTTGCCTAGGCCGATGTGATTGCCATGGGCCAGGTGGTAGGCCAAGGGAAGATAGTTCTTAGTTGGAGCTAAAGAATGGCCACATAAGATGAAGTGCTCTAGCCAAAGATTTAAGAAGGCTGTGTGTTCCTTCTCAGTCACTGGACCTTTTGTTTTCATGTGCTGATTCATGTAAGTACCCCAGTTTGTGCAGTTAACCTTGGAAGAAAGTTTGAAGGGGACTTCTGCCATTTTATGGGCAGCTGGATTAGGAGATCCAATGTCTAGGCCAGTGATCATGGTGACATCTAGCAGAGTGGGAGTCATGGGTCCATGACCAAAAAGAAAACAGTTCAGAGCATCAGACCAAAAATAGCCGATGGTTTTCAGAAGATTTTCATCTTTGTCAAGTGGAGACAATGATAAGCTAAGTGCATCGGCTATGTTTAAATCCTGCCACAAGGGCATATAGGCTCTTAAGCAGTCGGCCCAGAGGTTCAGATCGATGTTTTGACTCACAAAAGGGATCCTATTTGCTTCACAAGAGATTAAATCTATGGGGTTTTCCTGGGTTCGTGGGCCAAGACAGAAAGATTTTGGATTGGAAGGATGCGGCAGAAGAATGTCTAACACCTGAAGTTCAGAAATTCAGAAGTATGCATATGGTGTCGTGTTTCAGAGTTCAGTGTTTCAGAGGCTTAGTAAGCTGAAGAAAACTAAAGGATTAGGCCGAATATTACCTTCAGACTGCAGATTGCCGCATCATAGATTGCAGAGCTTGTCGTCTGAGCTGCAGAATCTGCCATGGTCTAGATCCGTTGACTTAGGGTTTGTTTGCTGTGGGTTCTGATTCGAATTCCAAGTGCTTGGAGAGTTCTTGCTCGAATTTGTAGAGCTTGGTTTTCGAATTACGCTCGAATTTGAGAGTTTGTCGAGTTCGGTTCAAGGTGGAAGTGATACTCTACTCTTGTGCGGGTTGCTTCTAGTTTGAATTTCGTCGGCTCTTAGATATTTATAAAAGCCTGATGCGTTGCCATCGGCTTTTTGGAAAGTAAACAGATGCACGGAATTGAAGGAAATTCGATTTCATTAAAGGAAAGTTCATTATAAGGAAAGCCGATTGTTACAAAGGAATTAATCCTTCGGCTTTGTGATCCTACCCCTACGATGCTACAGTACTACTTCTACTCCTCGTAGGTACCTAGTACCTACGGCGTTTGGGGCTTCGGGCTGGCGCGTCCCCGCTGTCGTCGTCGTCATCATCATCGTCACTGCCGAAGGCGCTGCTGCCGCCCTTAGACCTGAAGTCGCTCCAGCCGTCGCCGCCGCCGCTGTTTTCTTCCTCGCTGTCCTCCTCGGAGGACCCGAGGAACCGGAAGGGCTTTCCGCCCATCGGCTCATTGTTATCGGAGGAGGAGTCGATCTCCCTCCGAGGAGTCTTCTTCGTCGCTCTCCAATTCCTCCTGGAACAGGAGTTGGAGGTCTTCTCCTTCGGTCTCAGGCTCGTCTTCCTCGGAGACGACCCCGAAATCGAACTCCTCTGCATCCCAATGCAGAGGAGCCAGCGCTTCGTGCGCTGCTATCGGGTCCCATTCGGGGGTCGGCTCTCGGCTCTCTGGGATAGAGTCGATGGAGGAGGCGGAGAGGGAAGAAGAAGAAGGAGATGAGGAAGAGGAAGAAGAGGAATCTCCAAAAGAGTTGGAGCCAGAGGAAGAAGAGATGGCCATGGCTGGTGAAGGATTGGGGTTTTCTGCGCTACTGGCTTTGGGAGGAAGAAGGAGTTCGCTGTGAAGAAGAGCCGATTCGGGGTGAGATTAAATAGTGAAAAGATGGAAGACGAATTGGCAGTTTCACATTCTACGAGGAGCCAGTTGCAGAGACGTTGCATCTTCCTTGGTGGTTGCAGTATGTTTAATGAGCATTAACGGGAAGATGAAGCGACGGAATGGTTTTGGAACTATCATTTCCAAAACCAGGGGGCATGTGTTATCGCCATAAATTAACAGGATTAATTTATGGGCCGAAAGCAAGATGGGCTTGAAGCAGGAGAATTAGAAGGCTTGTAAATCGGCTCCTGCGTGAGCATTTGGGCCACATGGGCCATGTATTTTTAGATTTAGTTTAAGATTAGAGATAGAGTCCGATCGGGACAAGATTAGTTTAGATTGTTTCCCAAGTCTCCGGACTATAAATATGTACCCTATGTTATTCATAAAGGGAGGACATCATCACGTCTCGCAATTAACAATCTCGGCGCATCGCCACCCCTAATCTTAGGGTTTCATCCAAGTAAGCGCCATGCTGCCCTGATCGCTTCTCGCGATCAGGGCAGCGTTGTTCTTGCTTTTACCTTGGTATTACTCGTACTGAAGCGTTTTTGATGGCGAGTAGTACTAGTTATCCTGATGTTCGTAGCATGACCTTTAGTAGATCTGTCGTGCTTTGTTGCTTATTGTCTACGAATATCATGTTGTCTTTACGCGATTATGTTATCATCTTACATTAGCTCTTGTTGCATAGAGTTAGCTGCGTAAAGGCAACACCCTGCTTCCTTTATGTTTAGTAGATCTGATCTGTCACGGTTTGCTCTTATTCTTGAGAGTTGGCGTAATATTTGCTAGGTTAGGCCTTGCAAACGGGTTAGATGATCCGGTGGCGTGTTAGATGCTCTGCTTTAGTCTTAACAGGGAATTGATCCGGGAATCGGCTCTTGCTAGTTCTTAGGCCTCTGTTTTGGTTATGGTTTAGTTATCTGTTACGTTTATTAGGCCCAATCACGTGTAGGATGTTCCGATCTAGCAGTGAAGCCTTCACCGTCGTGGATTAGATCTTTTTAGATTTAATTGAAGCAGCTTTACAGTTATTCGCTTTAATCATCAATATCCGGATGCAAACAGATCCCATCTGACACCGGGACTCGATCGGCTCTTTAAAGCCGATGCAAGAGTCGTCCCGGGGAGCCGATCATGGCTCGAACTTATGTTTCCACGTGTTTGTGTATGCAGGCGAATCATTGCAAGCACGTCCGCACCTTCCTGATCAGGTATAGGTCAGGTGGCACGCCCTGCGTCTTCACAAGCCGTGGCGTGTGCTGGAATTGCGGGCCGTCGACGAGGGAGCAGTGCCTGCCAGCGCCCCGGCAACCTCCCGGCTCTTCGTGTTGCCTGTCGCTGCTCGCAGGTGGGTTTCGACCGACAACAACAGCACAAACTCCCCGGTGCGCAGGTTGCCGAGGGGAGCCGAGCATGCTCGAATCCCCCAAACAGTCTCCTGTGCACTCAAGCCAAGCAGGCGGCGCACCGTGCTCAGCTCCTCCTCGGACTGGAAACGGTGGGGATGAGCAAGGGATGCCATCCCGCTATGGAGGTGAGAAGCAATCTACGCGGGGGAGTAAGGGGCAAGGGGTGAGAAGAAATAAGGCGAATGCAGGAAAGTGACCGCGGTAGGCGGTTCGCCCCTTTATCAAGCCTGACCCAACCGGCATGCCCCGGAACCGTCGCTGGAACCCAAGCGGCGCCCGCACCTGGTGTTAACCGCCCAGTCCATAACAAGGGGGCCCAGGCCCGCCTGTCAAGGAGAGCGGGTAACAAACAAAGGTGTGAAAAGGCGGGATCTGAACCGTCGCCCGTGCGCGAAGCGAGGCAGAAGCTGAGCTGACGTGCGCGTATTAAGCGCTGGCATGACCAAGCTTTTCGGGAACTGCGCCGGTAGTAAATATCTCGTTTACTCCGGCCGCAACGATGCCGAGCGTCGCGCGCGTGACTAGGTGAACCACTGTGCGTGGGGGCCACAAGTCAGTAAGCCGTTACGATGTGATGAGGCAACAAATAACTCGAAGGATGGTCAAGGCCGGACAAGACTCATGCAGTAAGAGGCTTCAAGTTATGCAAAGCCAAATTGCAGTAGTGGCCCCACATGCGGGTTCGTCACCTCTCCCGAGGTGGGCCCGGGGGCCACTGTCGGTACCCTGTAGCAGGGATACCCACTTCTACTGCACCAAGGCAGGACTCGCATAGTCATCCGCGACTAACGCCACAAGGGGCGGAGCTGCCGGGCCCCACGGGTCAGCCTCCTACCTCACCAGGCCAACGGCCCCGGACCCGCTCCCAGCTCTGGGGCGGGTCCGGTGACGCCACGTGTCCCAGAGGAGGGGATGCTACGAACCAACTACCGGGGGCTCGGACCCCCCATAGGGGTCCGGGTCCTCCCCGCGAGCTGTCCGGACCTCCCATGCGCGTAGAGCTAACATACCGCCAGGAGGGGTCCGGATGCTCCACTTGTTCTGTAGATACAGGCGCAGGCACGGGTCTTCCACTGGAAGGCTCGCCCACCCACCGCATTCAATAAGGGTGGTTGAGGCGTGCTTTGCCGCCACGGCACGCGGGGCAGCTTTTGTCAGGCCTCACTGTGGACCGCGTGTTACCGAGGTACACAGTGCAGCCGCCTACGCCGCACCCACGCAGAGCCCGTCTGCCGCATTAATTAGATACGACGGCATGGCACTTTTACCATCATGCTGCCTACGCCGCAAGCTACACGGCCCGTTCAGCTATTTGGCAGGCGACACCGCTAGCTACACCTGGCGCCGTTTCGACAAGACAGCGCCTGGACATGCTGAACGCGAGATTCCAGGAGCAGTCAAGAAATCCAGGAGAGAGATCCCCTTCGCCTGCAATGCCATAATGTATGAACAGTACATTATACTACACCGGTTGGGCCCACCTGTCGGGGACCCAACGGCCATGTACGCGCCTCCCTTGAGATATAAAAGGGAGGCGCTCGCTGTACACAATAGGCTCTCTCGGGCTCTCTCAGGCTCTCTCGGGCAAGTTAGAGCACACTCAGACGCACGCTGGACTCAGCTCCAACTCTTCAGTCTTGAGCAATACAGCACACAGTGGACGTAGGGTATTACGCTCCGGCGGCCCGAACCACTCTAAACCCGGTGTGTGTTCATCGTGTTCTTGGTGTCCTTGAGCGAGATCGAACTAGTCCTAACTAACCCCCGAGTACTCACCCTCTGGGCTTAGGCGGGTGTATTCCGCCACCCGGCTGTGGTTTGCCACACCACGATAGAATTGTACTTTGAACATCCGGAATGTAGTGACGGTACACAAATTAGAGATAGCAAGACATGCTAATTTTGAGTTATGTGGATGTAGGAGGCTTTTGGGCCGTACATGTATCTAGAGGAAGCTTTTTGCTTTAAATCTGTCATGAGTTTGTGATGTCAATATATCATACTGATCTGATAGCTACCAAAAGGAGCATTAGAATTCCCAGCTGTCAATTTACTAGAGCACAGCTAGAACTGTAAGTCTGTAACTCAGCCGGATTGCGGCACTGCTAACCGTGACAACAGTAACTCAGCAGACTACACAGACACAAGAGCACTCAGCACTAGGCCTGCTCAGCACATAGAGACACAACAGCCGAGGCACCAAACAGAAAGGGAAACCAACAAGCAAGTACTGCAGGGAACCATTTCTCTGCTGATAGGAAGAATTCGTCAAACTATAGGAAGAATTCGTACTACATACAGTTGATAGAAAGAATTCAATTCAGCAAATCTTTGAAACAAAAAACATGAATACCGAACGGAGTTGTTCACTATCAAAAATCGAACAGCCCCAAAGCTTAGCCGCATCAAATTCTACTACACCCGCTTACTGATACTGACTCAACTCATTCATCGGATAACTGTTCACCCGCTATACCTATCCCTCACATTCAATTCAACACTACCTACAATGATCAACAAATCCCAATGATCAACAAACCCCAATGATCAACAAATCCCATCACTAGTACTAAGGATGAACCAGAAAGACAACTCCTACCTTCACGGCTAGGATACTGGTCAGCAGGTCATGGAGCTTCGTGATAATCCAGATGTCAGACTTCTTCCTCGTGAGACCTGCAGAGACGATCTTGCGCCCAACCTGGCACAACTTCTTGACTGGTGAGAAGAGTGCAATACAAACTTGTAGAGTGTTCTTCACAATGCTAGAATGAGATATTTTCTATGGACACATCTAACATTAGTAATAAATAAATTTAGAATATATTAGAATGTTTTGGAATTTTCTAGAAGGGGACACTTGTCATAATATTATGTCTCCCCTTGGCCTATAAATAGAGACCCCCCTCTTGCCATGACATCCATCCATGAGCATGGTAGAAGAGAGGTGGTAGTGCTAGTGCTAGGAGGGAAAAAGTGAGTGCTAGGCTAGCCACTAAAAGAGGAGAGTATTGTTGTATACTATTGTCGTGGTGTGCAAACCGACAGTCGGGTGGCGTAGTGCATCCGCCTAAACCCAGAGGGTGAGTACTCGGGGGTTAGCTAGGATTAGTCCAATCTACATGCAAGAACACGATGAACACAGCGGGTTTAGAGTGGTTCGGGCCGCCGGAGCGTAATACCCTACATCCAATGTGTGTTGTTATTGCTTGTGCTCTCAAGAGGTTGAGAATGGGATTGTTCGGAGTGAATCCGAGCTTGTGTTGTGTCTGGCTTCACTTGGCCTTAGAGAGTGTAGAGAGAGTCTAGAGTGTGCAGCGAGCGCCTCCCTTTTATATCTCAAGGGAGGCGCGTACATGGCCGTTGAGTCCCCGACAGGTGGGCCCAACGATGTTGTATTTAATACGAATGGCCTAGCGCTATTATGGTGCTACGCCTGAGAAAGATCTTATTCCGGGATTTCCTTGCTTTGCCCGTGGGAATCTTCCGTCCAGCATAGCCATGCCCTGTCTTGTCGAAACGGCGCCAGGGCGTAGCTTGCGGCGTAGCTTGCCGTAGCCTTCCGCGTAGCTGAACGGGCCGTGTAGCTTGCGGCGTAGACGGTATGATGAAAGGGTGCCGTGCCGTCGTATCCATTTAATGCGGCAGACGGGCTCTGCTCGGATGCGGCGCATGCGGCTGCACCGTGTACCAGCGGAAGACTCGCGCCCGCGCCTGCTGCTGCAGGACACGTGGCGCCCCCGGACCCCGCCCCGGCGGTATATTGGTTCTACGCGCGTGGGAGGTCCGGACGGACGCGGGGAGGTCCCGGACCTATATGGGGGGTCCGAGCCCTCGGCTGTTGGCGCGGAGCTTCCCTTCCTTAGGGACACGTGGCGTCGCCGGACCCATTCCCAGAGCGGGGAACGGGTCCGGGGCCGTTGGCCTGGTGAGGTAAGAGCCGGACCCCTGGGGCCCGGCTGCTCCGCCCCTTAGGGCGTAGTTATGAATGACTACGCGAGTCCTGTCTTGCTGCTGTAGGAGTGGGGTATCCCTGCTACAGGGTACCGACAACTCTTGTGTAGTATTGTTGTGTTGCAATAAAGAGTTGTTCTTGTAAGTGTTGGTCTCTCACTTAACCAATATAGTTACTTATTGCATAAGTTGTGATCCATCGAAGGTTGGCTCTGTCACCCGAGATCACAAAGGGTCTAGGCTTTATCGTAGGTTGGCTCTGCCACCCGGAAGCCAGCTGCATCAGCTGCATCTGTTGGTAGGCTTTGCCGCCGCCGCCTACATGCGGCGTACCGACGTCCTGTGCCGCATTAAGGGTCCACGTCCACTGTCGGAAGGCGCCGAGATAGAGGGGGTGGTGCGGATGGTCGGCGATGATCCTGAGGTGGCCGTGGATGCCGACGAGGAGGAGGTGGTCCATGCGGGCGAGGCTGGACTGCTGGAGATGCGGAGCTGATCCGGGACGACCCTCCAGGTCGATGGCGCGGATGTGGACGCCGTCAGAGAGTGTCAGCGCGTACGCCTGAGACGCACGCAGAGACCAAATCTCCATCGCCACAGCCGCTGCGACGGCGACGGCCTCCTCCACGAGCGCCGCCATTGCCTCCTCTCCCCTCGGATGTATCCCTCCCCTCCAATGTTGGCTCCTATGTGTGGTGGCGATTGCTTCTGATGGCTCCTGAAAACGACAACACTAGAGGGGCACTACTTATAGGTGCCGGCGACGGCACCGGAGGAGAGGCAGAGGGGTGCGGCGGGGGAGCGGGGGGTTGGAGATTCCGTGCGATGCACGGAGACCCCGAGCCGAGGGGCAGCGGCGGGGGAGCGGGGGTCGGAGATTGCGTGCGCCGCACGGAAATCCAGAGCCGTGCGTGCCACGGAAGAGCTGGAGATGCCGCGGATCCAATCGTGCGCGCCACGGCGGAGAAGTGGGCCCGCAGCCATCGTCGAGGTGAGTTGGCCGGCACGGCGATCTGAGCCCAAAGGTGTGATGGGCCCACATTCCGTTCCGCCGAAGCTCGTTCGACGCCGCCTCTGCTATCGAAGAGGGAGGCCGGAATGGAGGCAACCTCCATCTCCATGGTCTTCGGGGACTGAGTGGCTAGCCGGCGGCCGGTGGGGCTCCCGAAGCTCCATGCGGCGACGGTGAGCTGATATGGTCGTCGGCGAACAGAGCTGAGCTGAGGAAAGTAAGCTTGAGTTTCTGGGACATGGTCGGCAGTGGCCGGAGCTGAGCTGAGCTGAGGATGAATGGAGGAAAGCAAGCTCAAGTTCTTGGGAGGAGCAGTGGCGGCGGTGGCAGGGGAGGAAACGATTCTTCTGGGTTGGCGTTGCTAGTGGAGTTGTAGAGTAGTTATAAGCTGTTAAGTTGGGCCTGTTTGTTGGGCTACAAGCCTAGAGAACGTATCTAGTGTGCTCAAGGATTATAGGCCCATTATGACCTGGCCATTCAAGTTTCGTGCCAAATCATAAATGCCAAATCATCAAAATTGATTATAAGCGTTACCACGGATATGTATTTCAATTGACCAACGATGGTACAAGCTTCTAATGTTGCAATCGCATCAACATAGGCACCGGATGATGCTCCTAGTCTCTACTGCAGCTTCAGTATCTTCTCGGTCAAAGTTCGCAATGTTAGAATGGGCACAGAAATTCCATCACACAGCAAGCTTGAACATCGCCAATTTGCAACAAGAATCCTTGGATGCTCCCGATCGCAAGAAGAATAAAGTACCAAGAGCTGTCAAAGAACAGCTCACCAATGGCCAAAATGTGTTATCAGCAGCATCTTCCCGAGTTAATTGGGCATGGGATGTTTCTTAACCTTGAACCAGTGGTAAAATCGACATACTTACATATATGTAACTAAAGGAAAAAGATCAAATATAAATCTGCAAACAAACGATGGTTACCTATTTCAATGATATTTTGCAACCTCACTGGAAATTCGCCAGGTTTTTTTTTTGAAAAGCTCTTGTGCAAAACACAACAGAGAGCTCTGAACTCTCCCAACCCAACTTAGCAGTAATCTCTCACTTCTCTGAGGATTCCATCCCTTTAGACCCTCCATCTCTGTATCCGTGATGACACACATGTCCACGGCAAGTAAATTGTACATATCTCATATCCGTAGGCACTTTCACAAACACATGGTCAAAAAGTTAGCTAGTTACAATATTGAACAAAAACTCAGACAATTAAGATCAGGTGTCACATTGTATTAGCGACTATTTTTCATACTTTAAGTTATGGGATATGAAAATTCATATCGGAACTGTTATCTACAATGCAAATATGAAATTTCTGAATGGCATAACTCAAAGTGGGTTTCTGAAAAAAAAAAGAGAAGTGGTGTGACGAATGTGGAACTCCTATAAAGCATGCTTACAGCCAAGAGAGTAGTTATTTTTTGTTCTCTATTTGACTCTCAATTTAACTCTCTAAACAAATTCCTCTCTATATTGAGAGGCTTACTCCAACAAATTCTTCATTTCCCACTCTACAAATCCCAACAGCTCCTTCAACTCTTTCCTCCACACACACTGACGCGTGGGTCCCACATGTCATCATTTTCCTTTCCCCTCTTCCTTATCCTTTCTGCTAGCCTGGCACACTCCTCTCTGCTCTCCTCCGCCTCGGCCGAGCGGCCCCTCATGCCGACCTTCTCCCCCTCCTCCGGCAACGGCAGCCGGCCACACCCTCCTCGGAATGCTTCCGCCTGGCTGAGGTGCCCCTCACGCCGGCCCTCTCCCTCTCCTCTCCGCCCCCTCCTTCAGCAACGACAGTCGGCCCCTCCCTCCCCTTCGCATTCCGGCGCGCTGGCTTGGAGGGCCGGCCGCGTGCTCTGCCGCCGCCGTGCGCTGGCTCAGAGGGCCGGTCGCGTGCGCTTCCGCCGCCGCGCGCTGGCTCAGACAGCCGGCCAGGCTCTACAGTGGGTCGACGGGGACGGGGGTGCTGCCCGGGCAGGGAGCGCGACCATGAGAGGATGGAGCAGAGGGGTGGTGAGGGCGCAGGGAGAGAAAGTGTTGCGGGAAAGAGGAGTGCATGAGGAAGGACAGAGATGGCGAGTCGGAAGCGCTAGCTAAAGATGGCTAGCGGAAGGAAGGGAATACCGAGTTGGATACAGTGGAGAGTCTGTTGGACACGTTTTAAGTGGTGTTTTTCTATTAGCCTAATACTTGCTTCAACACAGCAAACTATAATACGGTATTATTTAGTATAAATAACCCACCAGGTGGTTTTGGACGGTGGTTTTGCTGCAGTAGCACGGTTTTGCCTTTTTCTTTTTTTTATTTCTTTCTTCTTAATCTTTGAAAAATTATAGTAAATTGTAGAAAAATCATAAAATAGAAATCCAATTTTGTTAGACTCCGCATCAGTAGATCAGATCTACATAGTAAACTATAATATGGTATTATTTAGTATAAAGTTTTTACCATAGCTTTAAATCTATATTTTTTATAATTAATTGAAACAATTCATAGGTGTAGATTTTGTGGTCTAATTGTGGTGAAATTTTTATGTTTGGCAAATTATTTTATGCTGAACTATAGTAAAAATTTCATACTCATTGGATCACGTATAACTTAGTTATAGATAATGCATAGATTTAACAAGCATAAACCTAAATAAATCTATAATTAAGTTATAGGGGATCCAATGAGTATGAAATTTTTACTATAGTTCAAGCGTACAATAATATGCCAACCATAAAAATTTCACCGCAAATAGACCATTAAATCTGCACCTATGAATTGTTTCAATTAATTATAGAAAACATAGATTTAAATCTATGGCAAAAACTTTGTACTAAAAAGTACCATTATATGTTCATTGAGTAGATCTACTGATGTAGTCAAACAAAATTGAATTTTCCATTTTATGATTTTTCTGCAATTTACTATGATTTTTCAAAGATTCATGCGAAATTAATAAACAAGAAAAAGACAACGGTGCTATTGTAGCAAAATCACCATCCAAAATATGAGGAGTTATTTGATCGATTTTGAAAAGTTTAGTGGGTAGAATATCTAGTTTTGTAGTTTGGGGGTGAATTAGTCCACCTTTAATAGTTGGGGAAGGAGGGTGTTGGTGTTCATGTGACTTTTTCGGTTGGGTTTGGTTGGTGATGGTCCCCTCTGCTAGCTGGGAGCTCCCACGATCTCCTTCCCTGTTCGTGGCAGGTAGCCCGTAGCCCCACCCGGCGGCGGCGCCGGCCCCGACGCGATTTCTTTCGCACTTGTAGGATTCGAATAGAAGTTGAGTTCAAAACCAAATCAAGAGCAGATTTGTAGTGTAGGTAGACAAATAGAAGAGTCCGGCGCGATTTCTTTCACGCTTGTAGGATTCGAATAGAAGTTGAGTTCAAAACCAAATCTAAGAGCAGATTTGTAGTGTAGGTAGACATATAGAAGAGTCCCAGATCTGACAGAGGGCAGAGCGGAAACCGTGACATCTCGGCTAGATCCCTAGGCGAGGGAGATACCGTCATCTGCTTCAACCACAATGGGGCTTCTGGCTCTATAGCGGCTCATTGTCCCTGCAGCGTGACCGACAGCGACGACACCGACCCCTGAGTAAGGCCCTCTATTTGCACTCCCCGGAATCTCATGTCTAACTTGGCGCTGTTTCTTCAATTCGTGAAAAAAATCCACCTTTTTACCTATCGTATCTGTATCCGCAAAGTAGTTCATATTAGCCCTTGTTTAGTTGCAAAATTCAAAATTCCAAAACTATCACGTCAAATGAGAATCTTACATGCATGGAGAATTAAATCTAGACGAAAAAAAAACTAATTGTATAGTTTGCTTGTAAATTACGAGACGAATCTAATGAGCCTAATTAGACCATGATTAGACACTAAATTGCTATAGTAAACATGTGCTAATAATGGATTAATTAGTTTTAATAAATTCATCTCGTAGTTTACAGACTAGTTTTGTGATTAGTCTATATATAATACTTCAAATGTGAAAAGATTTTATTTCAAAAACTTTGCACGCGCAACTAAAGAAGGCCTTAAAACATGTGAGTCAGCTACCAAACATTTAGTGTACATGTTTGTTTCTTTAGAAAGAAAAAAAGGCGTGTGTCCACAGTTACCTAGTGGAGGTAATTTGGTAGTGCCTTGTCTCCTCAGGCCCCTGTCCTTGTGCTGAAATTTTTTTAAGCAATGAGAAATTTCTGTAGGCACCCCTACCTTTGGTTCATAAAAGTTCTAATTTCAAGAGATTGTTGTCTTTTCTGATTACATTCATTTTTTCTTAACCATATTCAATTCTGGGATAGGCTATCATAACCATCCTTGTTGATTTGCAGATGGATCGATTGCTTCAGTGGATAAAGGAAGGGGCTCACCCTGTCAACATGATGCTTGTGGCGATTCTCAAGCTGCTAAGAGAATGATGTGTTCAATCCCAACCCTTCCAGAGGTACTCTGACATAACATTTTGCTGATGGAACTATGGAAGGATTATATTGCAAGCATAATATCACCATGACAGCTCTAGCCAATCAAATTCTTTGTACTATGTTAGCTATATATATTATCGATAAACATAGAACAGAGTTCCTAGTGCTGCAATTGTTTCACAGGCCTGCGCTCCTAAATATGCTTGGTTTTATTTTGAGCTGTAGCCCTTTTAGTCTCACAAAAGAAGCGTTACAGCTTTCATCTAAAAAATGCTGCAGCTTTAACTCCAGCAGAGAATGGTCTATTGTAAGCCTTAGATCCCCTGTTATCTTGACAAGGAGTAGATTTCCTAGAATTAGCTTAATTTCTCTCGAATTTGTTGTGGCTTGTTCTTCGTTTTCTGTAACTAGCAAATATGCCCGTGCGTTGCTACGAGAAGCCATATAAATATATTGGTTAGCATATATATAGCACCCCGTCTATTTAGCACCCCGGGTGTTGAATATTATTCAACACTCCGGCGGAGCGCCGCCCCCACTCCGGCGAGAGGTATTTACGGTAGTAAAATCTGGCTGGCTAGGCATTTTAATGCAGACTTCATTATCGTGCGGGTAGTAAAAGCTAGTGTGTAAATGTTTGACACCATACCTTAATGCTCGTTTGACCAGACACCTACCAGTCTATCCTGATTTAACGCTTACTAGTAAAAGTTATCTCTATCTCTATGAATGTTTTGTCGTGCTTAAAGGGATTTGAGTTGACCGGTTGTAGCATGCGGTGGAGTGATCGCGGTAACTCTGACAAGTTAAATTTTACTACGTTAGTGTATGCGGGAGTAAAATGTGATATCATCATGTGTCCTGGAAGTAAAAGTCATCAAATTTCAGCGCGTGAGGTAGCACATTCACCGGACCTCCAACAGCGATCTAAAAATTAAACCGTTGAGGTAGCACATTCACCAGACCTCCAAAACAACGATCTAAAAATTACACCATTGAGGTAGCGCGGGAGTAATAATTGATTCTTCCCATATTCCATGTGTTTGACCTAGGTTAGTGCCTAGTTGACCATTGTATTGATCGGGGAGCGGTGAATTTTGTCAATCCCCATACATCAATTTCATAGAGATTTACCACTAGTTTTTTTAGTTGGATCCATGCCACTCCAATTTCTTGAAATTAGATCTCATGTTGAAAATCACGCCATTGAGTGGCATGATTTTCAACATGACACCCAATTTCACGGAGTTGTGGTGGCATGAATCGAATTTTCCCTTTTTTTTTGGCAAAATGTGGTGTCAAATTGTCTAGCGATGTTACTCCGATGGGTCTAAAAATAATCATGGCTCCTCCCAGCACGCGTGGCCCCCGCCCCCGGTTTACAACATCTGTAATATTCTTAACTTGTAGTAAATTTGTACTGCTATAGCAGGTTCTGCCATTAAAATGTTGACATGAGAGGACTCATATTACTCTTGTGAAAACACAGGTACGATTACACAAGTACTTTTAGGTACATTTACACAACAATACAAGCATAATTTTGCCGGTTGATGATGCAGCTCTAACACAAGTGAACGTGCAGAAATACATCTGCAAATGAAAAGAATATGCTATTCCACAAGCTCATTGTCCTAAATGTTCCGATGTAGCACTACTTTGAGGAGCGCCTCTATGTCAGCCCTATGCCTCTTCTAACTGCCTGCATTACCAATAAATATTTATTGCAGTGTCTAAAATATCGAATATGAAAATTGTAAAAGATACTACTCTATCTAACTCGTGAAGCACGTACTACTCTAAATTTTGATATTACTATATGAATACGAACAAAAATACTACTTTGAATTATGAAAAAGATACTACATAATTTTTTTTAAAACTAAGAGGATTAATATTCGAAGAAGTAATTACCAAAAATTTTAAAATTAGGAGGATCAATATTCAAAGAAGTAAGTGTGCATGCATCTGCCCCCCCCCCCCCTAATCCTTCTAGCTTGGGACTTATCTAACTTATCTAACAGAAGCACATACTACTCTCAATTTTAAATTACTACCCGAATATGAATAAAAATACTACTCCAAATATGAAAAATACTGCATAAAATTCTCTAAAATTAAGAGGAGTAATATTCAAAGAAGTAATTAATCATCCCATTCATGCAACTGCCTCTCAATCCTTATATCTTGTAGCTTATCTAACAAAAGCACATACTGGTCTAAATTGTGAAATTGTACTGCTTGGATATGAACAAAATACTACTCTAAATTAAAAAAACACTACATAATTTTTATAATTAAGAAGAGTATTATTCAAAGAATTATTTACCAAAAATGTTGAAGATTTCTAGGAGTAATTTTCCAAAATCAGAGAAGTAAAAAAATCATGATATTGGCCGTGTTGTTGACTATTGACTTGCAGAATTATTTTCACTATCTAAATTGGCCGTGCTGTTGTGTGGCAGCATAATGTAATGGTCACATGATTCACGAGTTATGAACTACTATAACACACAAAAGCTACCACTCAAAATTATCAAAGTGCTTCTTTAAATTGTGGAAAATACTACTTCAGTAAGAAAAAAAATATTACTCTAATTTGTACAACAATACTACTCAAAAAGTGTGAAAAATACTACTTCAATAAGAACCAAATACTACTCTGGCTTATAAAAAATACTACTCTAGCAAGCTTTGCAACATGGAAACACAATGATAATTTTTTATGCTGTGAAAAATACTACTACAGTATTGCTTGTGCTACTACTATTCTGGATATTGCACAAAGGGGTCAGCTTCTAGTTGTGAGGAATCAGATATGATGAATCGGAGAGTGCTTGCTCACTTGTGCTCTATGATTTTGATACGATGCGATACTCTATGATTTTGATACGATGCGATACTCTATGATTCGATATGAAGTTGAAGTAAAAATGATAACTAGATGCACATCAGTAAATGTAAAAGATGACGTAAAAAATTCTAATGGCAATGAACACAATTGTCTGTTCGAAAACATGGTAACACCCGAAATTCATGCACGTGGGCTGTGGCTTGCAGCTAGGCACTACCAATTGAACGCATTTTGGGAGCAAATAAACTAACCTGCTGCTGTCACTAATGGGGTTGTTGCTTCCTCTCTGTGCTGCAAAGTTCAAAGTTTCAGTGTAGCCGGTGGTTGTAGCGGAATGTTTGTTGCCTCTGCTTGTTCTTTGGCAGTCTGGCGTCAAGGGTGGTGATCTTGGATGCCTAGAACAGTCTGGCGTTAGTGGATTGGGAGCGAGTCGATGTTTGGGTGGGGGGAGGCCTCCTAGTTTCCTTGCGCTGGTTGCATAATCATCTATTCATCTCGCATAATCAGGGGCGCGATTCCCGATGGTTCCGAATAAGGCGTCCTTCCTTGTCCATAAAACACTGCCGGATGATGGTTTTTGAACAAAATTAATAATGGCTAATTAATGGCCACCAATTATAGAGCAAAATGACCATAATTGATACGGCAATAATGCATGTTTTATGTGCCACCAATAAATAGCAATCAATGGCCCGTAAAAAGGCTATCTTTTGGACCGTAAAATTGTGGTATGGGGTCATGGTGTTGCTTTTAATTGCGTTGAATGCGATGAGTGCTGGTGGAGTAGTAAATATTGGTTGCGTTTTTCCTCGCCGGAGTTGGGGCTGCGCCGCCGGTGCATTGAATAGTATTCAATACCCCGTGAGTTGAATAGACAATAGGTATATATATATACTATACACCATATGTATTTTATTGTAACATTGTATGTGCCGGTTGAGGAATTTAGTCTTTTTCTATTTTACTCACCAAGCGCTAATTCTAAATGGTTTCGGATCCTTAACATATAGTCAGCTGAATTCCGATTAGGACTCCTTTTGACGGACTAAGAAATCATCGCTTGCTCTAGCAATAATAGAGATAGATATAGAGATAGAGATTATTTTGCAGAAGATCTACCACTGTGTTGCTTGTCATTACCGGAACCCTTACTGTGCAACTTCTTAGTATCTTCCACAGCTATATATTACATGCCATCCTAGTCTAGGTCAACGCCATACACTATTTTACTATTACAAGGTTTACCTCTTCAAAAATACCTCAACCTCTCCAATCAACATGCATTCCATTCTTAATTATGTCACAACTCCCATTATCTAGAGTCTAAGTATGTTTATGAATTACATGAGGCATATGATTTTTGATGCTGTTTGACATGGTTTCCCCTAAATGTCTAATAGAGATGTAGAATGTCCAATTAAAGCAAAATATTAACATAGGGTCTCCACATTTAGCCAGTGAATTGTGAGCTCTTCTGATGAGGACATACCAATGGTTACTCAAGTTACACATAAGCAAGTGCAGGAAGGACCAATTACGCGTAGCCGAGCTAAGAAACTACAACAAGAGGTGAACACGCTGCTTTGCGAAATTTATTTTAGTATCAATGAGAATTATATACTGCCTAAGATGTGCACGTTGTTGGTACTCATGTTCACCAAGGAGGATGACAAGAATACAAAAGAAGACTACAAAGAAGGACCACCTTCGAGCCCGACTTGTTCTGCATAACAGTCTGAAAGAAGCAGTCATAACTTTTGATTCCCAATAGCTATAAAGGTCAATGAGGAAATTTTGGAAATATTATCAAGTCTACTTTCCAATGAAATTTAAGCCGAGTACTTTGGATTACCACTAATGAGATCCGAGTACTTTAGTAAAGACTGCTCAGAAGGTCAACAATCTACCGGACCATCAAGTTCTCATGCAAAACTGTACCAATCTACGATGTTTCGTGGTGCAAGCTATACATGGTTGGAAAGATAAATAAGTCTACTTTCCAACGCAATAAACCTCATGTCATTTGGATTTCCAAATAAAGAGTTATGATGGATTGAGTGAAGACTGCACAGAAGACCAACAGCCACGCGAGGCTCCTCGGGATTTCAGTTCGTGGTGACTTTTCATTTACCATAACTTCAGAAACTCTAAGGTCCATTCACACCCAGTAAGGAGGGTTGTTCCTTGTATAAATATCCTATGTATCTCAGAGATTAGAAGACTTTTGATCATTTTGATAAACTGAAATTGTTTTGCAGCCGAGCTGTTGAGTGCCTTGCACACCCTTGTTCTTCCTTGTTCTTATTGGACTTGTGAAGAGATCCCTCTGGGTTCCGCTACTTCGAGCTCTACGATTTCCAATACAGCTGTACCATTTTGTGTGGATTAGTCCCGATTTGTGGTTCTGCGATCGTTTGAAGATTGAGTCGAAGTCCTCAAGGTTTCGGTGCCTCTCTCCCCGTCGCATCTAATCTTGGCAGGTATAAAGCTATTTACCCGATGTTCGCAGCAAAGTTATCATTGTTCTTGAACCTACTGTCATGAAGATTGGGCCATCCTTGTGCTAGAATATATCGGCACCTATCATGTGGTAATCAGAGCTATCGTTGTCACGGTAGATTTTGTTATCACCCGTTTATCTATCTTTTGTTTACCATCTGTTACTGTTTTCATCCATCTCATATATTTGTTTTGCCATATCCTATAGTCCACTGAAAAGCCATACAAAAAATCCTATAGTCTTTTGTTGGTACTGTTTATCTTGTGATATTTACACTCATCTTGTTGCTTGCTAGTCACCATTGTTGTCTTCCGCCGTAATCTTGTTAAATTTTTTTCTCACCCACCCCCCTCGTATGCTATCTTGTGTCTACTGAAAAAAAGAAAGTGAAAAAAGGAGAGATCAGAAAGAAAGAGTTAAAAAAAGTAAAAAAAAAAAGAAGTTGAAAGGGCCTATATTGTGGATTGTGTACCTGCAAGTTCTAAATTTAGAATCTAAAAGTTTGTGGTGCTAATAGCAGCAACGTTTACCATCTTTGAGTGGCTTACACACTTGTTTTCAGTACCATAAGCCTCCCTTGAACAGCCACCTATAGCTCCACAAAAACCTGAAACCGGACCTCTCGTCTTGTATCCTTTCGATCGCTTAATCATAGCTGCGGTACTGCCACTTTAGCACACTCACAGTCCTTGAGAACGGCTAAGAACTTGGGTAAGCAAGTGGTGAGATTGTGTGATTCCACAAATTTTTCCCCCTCTATTCCACTTTTTTTGCTACCAATCTAACATGGCAGGATCTGATTCGAGTGTTCATGGTGGGAACCATGGAGATGAAGAACCTCCAGTTGCGCGGGCTGAGTTACACCAACTAGGAAACACTCTTGGAGGCAATGGAGAGGTTGTTCAATGAACGTCTTCCCGCAGCGGGTGGTCGAGGTCCACAAGAAGAAGAATTTGGTGATGAAAATTCTGGATTTGGTAATGGATTTCATGATCGTTTTGGCAATGGTCGTGGTGGACGGCGCGCTGACTTTTATAATCAGCATGGAGGAGGACGTAGACATGATCGTCATGTGCATTTTGATGATGAAGATGAAGCTCATGATGAATATGACGAAGGCTTTGATGATAATGAAAATTCTTTTGCACACCATGGGTGTTTTGGACAGCCATATGAACAGCATCGTGGTGCTGGTCATGATGGGGCAAATCATCATGGTCGTCGCAATAGAGGTGATCTAAACAGCAATGCTCGCATCAAGTTGAGTGTTCCAAAATTTTCAAGAAGAGAAGATGCTGATTCATATCTTGAGTGGAAGGAGCAATGTGATCATATTTTTAGAGTGCATAATCTCTCTGATCAAAGGCGTGTAAACCTTGCTTCTGTTGAATTTTCAAGTTATGCTCTCACATGGTGGAATCAAATACAAGAAAATCAGCTTGTGTTGGGACGTGATCATATCAACACATGGGATGAAATGAAAAAGGTAATGAGAAGACGATTTGTTCCATCAAGCTATCAGTGTGACCTTTGTAATAGGTTACAAACATTGAGACAAGGATCCAAATATGTTGATGATTATTTCAAGGAGATGGAGTTGCTTTTGGTGAGATATGGAATTAGAGAAGATGAGGAATTAAAAATGGCAAGATTTTTGAATGGTCTCAATGAAAAAATTTCAGGTTTTCTTGAGATGTTTCCATATGATAACTTGCAAGCTCTTGTGCAGCAAGCCATGCGCACTGAGAGAAAAATTCAGCAAGAGAGTCGAAGGAGGTCATATGGCAGTCAATCTATTTTAGCTCCATGGTGTCGGCAGCAAGCTGGGATCTCTGTTGTTCGAGCTCGATCTCAAGGTGCTGCAGCTAGGCATGCTCCATCTATTGGTGCAGCAAAGATGGTGGTTTCTACTGCTTCTTCACCTGCAATTCAGCAAGAAAAACTATGTCCTTCTACAAGTACAACAGCCCTCTCTGTTACATCAGCTGCTGCATCATCTTCACATAGTCGAAGCATCGTTTGTCACAAGTGTAAAGGTCGTGGGCATGTTGCTGCTCAGTGTCCTAGTCGAAGAACCATGATTATAAATGAGCAAGGTGAATGGAAATCTGAAAGTGAACCGGAGGAAGATGCTCCAAGATATGATGAAGAACTTAAGTATGATGAAGGTGGGGAAATTCAACCTGATGAAGGAGACAATAATTGTTTTATTTCTCGCCGAGTGCTTAGTGTTGCTGTTGTGAAAGAGGAGAATAATTAGCGGCACAATCTTTTTCACACCCGAGGCATAATCAAGGATAAGTTACGCAGCATCATTGTTGATAATGGCAGCTACAATAATATTGCAAGTCAAGAATTGGTTGAGAGAATGAGATTGAAACAGCGGCGTCATCCTTCTCCATATAAGATCCAATGGTTAAATGAGTGTGGTACACTGCGTGTGAGCAACATTGTGGCCGTTCCTTTCTCTATTGGAAGATACAATGATCATGTTGAGTATGACGTGGTGCCCATGCAAGCATGCCAATTGCTTTTGGGAAGACCTTGGTTATATGATCGTGATGTTCAGATTTGTGGTCGTGCCAACAAGGTTGTTTTCATGTACAAAGGAGATCGAATCACTTTGCTTCCTTTGTCCCCCGAGAAAATTTTGAAGGATGATATGAAAAAAAAAACAGCAAGAGAGAGAACCATTTGCGAGTGACCCACATAAATAGTGAGGGAGTGTTTCCAAAGCCAAATAAAACTCCACAGCTGCAAATAACCGAGCCAAAGGGAAAAGAGGGTTTAGTGATGATGGGAAAAGGGGATTTAAAAGAATTGAGTGAACCCAATGCCATATTCTATGTACTCCTGTACAAGGATATTTTTCTTGTCACTAATGATTTACCCTCTACCTTGCCTAGTGCTGTTTTTGATGTGTTACAGGAATATGAAGTGTTTCCCGAGGAAGCACCACCAGGGCTGCCACCAAAGAGAGGGATTGAACACCAAATCGACCTTGTTTCTGGTGCTCCACTTCCTAATTGTGCACCATACCGCACCAATCCGGAGGAAACAAAACAAATTCAGCGCCAAGTGCAAGATCTCATCAACAAAAGTTATGTGAAGGAAAGTCTCTCTCCTTGTGATGTTTCTGTTTTTTTAGTTCCAAAGAAAGATGGCTCATGGAGAATGTGTGTTGATTGCCGAGCTATAAATAACATCACAATAAGATATAGATACCCCATACCTAGGCTTAATGACATGCTTGATGAGCTTAGTGGTGCTATCATCTTTACAAAAATTGATTTAAGAAGTGGTTAACATCAAATCCGAATGAGAGAGGAAGATGAGTGAAAAATAGCTTTCAAAACAAAGTTTGGGCTGTATGAATGGTTGGTAATGCCTTTTGGATTAACCAATGCACCTAGCACATTCATGAGATTGATGAACCATGTGCTTAGACATTTCATTGGTAAGTTTGTTGTTGTTTACTTTGATGATATCTTAATTTACAGCAAGTCACTTGATGAACATGTTGAACATATATAATGTGTGCTTACTATTTTGCGGAAGGAATGCTTGTATGCTAACCTTGAAAAGTGCACCTTTTGCACCGACAATGTAGTTTTTCTTGGCTTTGTTGTTTCAGCTCATGGCGTGGAGGTGGATGAGGAAAAGATCAAGGCTGTTCGTGAATGGAAGCCTCCACAAAATGTGAGCCAAGTGTGAAGCTTCCTTGGACTTACCGGCTTCTACTGTCGGTTTGTGAAAGATTTCAGTTCCATTGCTGCCCCAATAAACCAATTGATAAATAAAGATATACCATTCCACTAGGGTGAAACACAAGAGCACACATTTGAAGAGTTGAAGAAAAGGTTGACATCAGCTCCACTCCTTGCACTTCCAGATTTCGGTAAGACCTTTGAAATTGAATGTGATGCAAGTGGTGTAGGGATAAGAGGTGTGCTCATGCAAGAAAGAAGACTTGTTGCATACTTTAGTGAAAAAGCTAAGTCGTCCAACTTTGAATTATTCAGTTTATAACAAAGAACTTTATGCTCTTGTGAGGAGTTTGGAAACTTGACAACACTACCTTTTACCTAAAAAAATTGTGATACATTCAGACCATGAATCTTTGAAACATTTAAAGGGTCAACTAAAACTGAACAAACGACATGCCAAATGGAGTGAATTCATTGAATATTTTCCTTATATTGTCAAGTACAAAAAAGGAAAAGAAAATATTATTGCAGATGCTTTATCTAGACGCTATGCTTTGTTGTCCCAACTTGATGCTAAAATTTTTGGTTTGGAGAACATCAAAAATTTGTATGCTACTAATTCATTCTTTGCTGAACCATTTGCTAAATGTTGTGATGGCAAGGGTTGGGAAAAGTTCCATTTGCATGATGGATTTTTGTTTAGAGCTAACAAACTCTGCATTCCAGATTGCTCTGTTCGCTTAATGCTTTTGTAGGATGCTCATGCCGGAGACCTTATGGGTCACTTTGGTGTCAAGAAAACAGAGCAAGTGCTAGCTGATCATTTCTTTTGGCCAAAGATGCGGCGAGATGTGGAGAGATATGTTCTTCGCTGTGTAACATGTCACAAAGCTAAGTCACGCTTGAACCCTCATGGTTTATACACCCCTTTACCCATTCCTAGTGTCTCTTGGGAAGACATTTCTATGGACTTTGTTCTTGGATTACCTCAAACCAAGAGGGGGAGGGATTCAATCTTTGTTGTGGTTGATCATTTTAGCAAAATGGCACACTTTATTTCTTGCCATAAGAGCGACGATGCTTCACACATTGCTGAATTAATTTTCAGGGAAATTGTGCGTCTACATGGAGTGCCACGTACCATTGTGTCGGATCGTGACACCAAGTTCTTGAGTTACTTTTGGAAGACTTTGTGGGGTAAACTTGAGACAAGGCTGCTGTTCTCCACAACATGTCATCCACAAACTGATGGGCAAACCGAAGTTGTCAACCGTACATTGTCAACAATGCTGCGAGTTGTTCTTAAGAAGAACTTGAAACTATGGGAAGAAAGCTTGCCACATGTGGAATTTGCATACAACAGGGCGGTACACTCGACCACTAAATTTTGTCCATTTGAGATTGTATATGGTTTCTGTTGGCGCCTACCAACGTCACCAGCGATGATGCCCGCAGACACCAATTTGGGGTGGCAGTATTTCATGAACCACGAATGAATCCGCAAGCGCATGAAATACCGATGTAGCATTTTACCCGGGAGTATACCGGGGTGTCATTTATATTTCCGCAGGGAAGGTGGTGAGTGAGAGAATATATAGATTAGTGGATGAACTCTATCTAGATTGGATATTCTAATGCATAAACAGGGGTAAGATAATAACATGGTAGGAGGTAGTGTGACACACACACAAACTACCCTCTTGGATAAATAAATAAAAGAAAGATAAAATATGCTTTAGGCCGAGAGCAAGGTAAAAGTCAGAGCTCGAGTCAGCTGTACTAGGCTAGCTATATCTATACTTTCTCATTGGTTAGCTCATCAGAGATTAAACTACACAACAAGAAGATCGCTATCAAAGCGACGGGAGGGGCCCGTACACCCCGGCGACTTTATGTACCTCCTACCCCCCATACCGAACGTGGAGGATTACTAAAAGGCTCGGACAGGGCTGTCACCACCTGCCGGCTACCTCTACAAACCGTGGGTATAGTTGACATCCAGCAACACTTAGCTAATCTAGACACCATGTCTAGACTAGTAAGGGATACTCTAGTGTCCCGCACGGAGCCCCCACCCTCCGAATGGATAGACATCACACTAGAGCAATCATACGAATACTAGAGCAGTTGATAGAGTTCTAAGAACAAAAGATTAACTGTCTAAACTCCACTAAGCCTAAAGACTATGCAAGAAGGAACTTGAGAGGTGAGTGAAGTGTGGTGTGTGTGTTCTCATTCTCTACCCCCTCCCTTGTATTTATAGGAGGGAGCCAGCGGCCGCAGCACCGCAAACCGACCTAAAGGAGCAACAGAGAGGCGCCACATGGCAAAGTTGAGGTGGTGGGGCCCATGGGCCTGGTCGGCCGACCTATAGGTCGGCCGTCCTGCCCTGGCCACCAACCGCCCCCAACTGCTGGGGGTTGGGCTTGTCCGGGCCTCCTTGTCTGATCCACGCTGGGTTGGCCTGTCTTGACTTGTTTTGTTTCGGTTCTTGTGCTACACTTGGTCCATTTGAGCCTGAATCGGTACGCTGATATTTTCTGTGATTTTCTGCTAGGCCAAAGTGTGCTTGCAACCTGCATATTAGCTCAAAAATACAACTTGCATATTCTAGAAGGTAAAGTGTTGTTTAGGGACTTTATTGAATATAAGTACGTGTAAGAAATGCAAACTCTCATGATTTTCTGATTAAGTTGACGCCTAGAAATGATAATTAGTGAGCGTCAACAGTTTCAAACCTACTGCTCCCATCGATCTTTTGCCTTTGCCTATGCAGGAACGTGTGAACTTTGATGCAAGCAAGCAAGCTGAATTTGTCAAGAACCTTCATGATCGAGCTCGAGTAAACATTGAGAAGATGATCAAGCTGTACGAGCAGCGTGCAAATAAAGGGCGCAAGAAGATGTTGTTTGAACCAGGAGACTTGGTTTAGGTGCACTTACGCAAGGATCGCTTTCCTGAACAACACAAGAGCAAGTTGCAGCCCTAGAGTCGATGGTCCCTTTCAAAGTACTTCGAAAGATCAATAACAATGCATATGAGATTGATCTTCCAAGTACATATGGTGTTAGTACGAGTTTCAATGTCTCCGATCTCTCTACATTCTTTGGATCAGAAGAGTCGAGGACGACTCCTTTTCAAGAGGGGGAGGATGATGAGGACATGCCAATGGTTACTCAAGTTACACATAAGTAAGTGCAGGAAGGACCAATTACGTGTATCCTATAATTATTTTTCTGAAATGGATGCTTCACCCATCCTATGATTATTTTTCTCTTGTTTCTTTTCTTGATGGCTCTCCTTCCTTAGAGACTTTGTTGTTGGATGTAAGGCATTGTTCATTCCGTTCTGCAAAGTATCTGGCCACTTTGTTGGAACCATTTTTAATTCTATTTTATGATGTCTTCTGCCCTCAGGTATGTCAGGAAAGTTTGGATCATCGTGTATCTATTTTTGGAGGCTCATCACAACTGAGGCAGATACCTGAACAGCACCATGACCACCTCAAGAGTGTGAAGATCACAGGTTTCAGCTCCGCTAAGGGCTTGGTTGAGCTAACATGTTATATTCTCAAGAACACGAAGTCACTAGATTGCCTTACACTGGACACCACTTATGGTGATCCCAAGTGTGATACTGAAATGTCTGGCGGCAGCTGCATACCCATGAGTAAGGGTTTTCTCATTGAATCCCGTAGAGGTGCTGCGGCTATTAGAACATACATCGAGGATAAAGTTCCGTCTACAGTTAAGCTGACTGTTGTGGAGCACTGCAGGCGGTGCCATGCTGATAAGTTATCCTAATAGTAGGTGGGATGTGAAATAGTTTCATCTTACCTTTAGATGAACTATGCTTGCAGGGCCTGTTCAATGTTTTATCACAGTAGGTACGGTGTAATGCAACATGTAATATATCTTTAGAGAAGAGGGTGACATGCACGCCCTGTGATGTGTCAGATTTCAGTAAACACTGGCATAAGGCTAGTGGGAAAAGGAGATGAACACGAACTGTGGCCTTGTTTAGTTCGCGAAAATGTTTAGATTTTGACCAATGTTTTCAAATCGTATTATCGAACCTAGTCGTAAGACCACTGATAAGATGATTAGTCGTGATTAGTCGTCGATTAGCTCGATTAGTCGGTCCTAGTCGTAGTCTAGTCGTCCTGTATATTCTAGGATCTTTACTATACATATTGTATCCATATTCCATATAGTATGTTATTTAAAGTATATATTAATATAATGTTGATGGTCAGATACTCAGATGGTCACTAACTTTGTAATTTATGAGTTTTAATTTGTGAATTAGATCAAAAGAGCACTAGACTAGAGCTAAAACAACAGCAAGATAGAGGAGATATACTGACCGTCAGAAAAAACATTGCTGCACAATCAAAACTCCGAAGTATCCAAACACAAAAAAAAATCAGCTTGGCAAGTTGTTGTTGCTGAAATAATAAATTACTAGCCCAAAAATTATCTAGGCAAAAAGTTGCTGCACACTATAAAACTAGTCGTCCACACGCTAATCGAACGACTAATCGTGGTTAGTCGATGATTAGTCGGACTACTAGAGTTGTAGTCAAGGTAATCGAGTCGGTGGCCCTTATTGGTAGCGGCTGACCAATAAGGGTGATTAGTCACAAAAATATTGATTTTGACACTATAGCACTTCCATTGTTATTTGACAATTAATGTCCAATTATTGATTAATTAGGCTTAAAAGATTCGTCTCATGCTAATCAGTTAGACTATGTACATGTGTTCAAAGATTCGATGCGACAGGTACTGTAGAAAATTTTTGAGGAACTAAACAGGGCCATTGATTATTTTACTCGATCTTAGCCTAAACATTAAATGGTGAACAGTTGGTCACATGACTCATCGTTTAGCAAAACATGGTATACTATAAACGGCCATTTAAATGAATTTTTAAACTGCCGAAACAATTTTGCATGGCTACCCAACAAGTAGCAGTATTTACACATAGTGTAAATGGTGTAAACGGCCGTGTACAGTGATTTTACTACTGTGCAAAAGATTACTACACATCTATTAGATCTTTACTTCTTTATACGCTGTCATTGCTCAATCCTACGACTACCAAACTCTCCAGGCTCTAGAGCAATTTTTCCATGTCTTATTGTACGACTCCTGTCGTGTGCACATTGTGTCGACCTCCATTTTGCTTTTGCTCCTCGCGATTTCATCTTAATTATATATTGAGATACACTGGCTGGCTTTTCTTCTCTTCCCTTTTGGATGGTGGTGCCTCGCCCTGTTCATGGTCTAGTTTTAACAGTTTCTAGTTTTGTTTCCAACCCAAGCCAAGGTAAGATAAATACGCTGGTCCGGTGCAGGCTAGATTTCAACGGGTTACTAACGGCTTAATTAATATGCTGGGTCGGTGACGGGACACGGGAGGGAAGTGATCAGGTGACGATCGAGGAGAAGGATGGTGAATGGTGAGGCCGATCAGGGAGAGCAACGGCTGATTAGGAGCATTATTAACAAAGTGATTAATACTATAACCGTGGTGTTCCGGCCGGCCGGTAGCTCGTCACGATTAATCTGTGCGGCCGGCCGGAGCAAGCTAGACGTAAGGGGTCGTAATGGGCCTGGCCCTATTGATCACTTTACAGCTCAATTTGGATCTTAAATTTTTTTATTTTAAAATTGTATAAGAATAGAGTCTGGCTGTTTTAGGACCCGATTCTTAGATTATTTAGATCAAATTTCACCTCTACGTACACGGTGTTATTGGATTCCGCACACTCGCATGAGCGAGCGTGGTCGCATGCATTCCGTGGCTGCTAGCTACACCTGCTGGTCATCTTCGCTCGAGCTAAGACAAGCGTAAAAGACAAGGTGCGGGGCTGGTCAGTGACCACTGACCACCATATATCCGTCCGTTGTCACGTTTGCTGAAACTGTGTTTTTTTCCGAACAAATTCGGGGGTATCCCCACCTACTATTTCATTGATCGAAAGAGCTCCGAGACGGAGCTGTTACAATGACGCTTACAAAGATTATCTCGGCAAACCGAGAGAGAACAACGTGAGGTCGGCTAGGCCGAAAAGAGAGAAAATACAGGAGAGGTTACATGGAAACATCACAATTCTAATACAGCTTAAGAGTACACCAAATGTATTCTACCAAACGTCCATGGAACCAGCGCCGAACAACTTGCTTGCCAGGTTCACCGCAACCAAAGTGCCACCACAAAACCCCTCGCAGCTATGCCGCTCTGTGGATACAATCCAACGATTTGGGAGGGTTTACCGACCGAATGGGGGCTAAGGGTAAGCGGGGCATCCTGACCAAAATGTCACCGGAAACGACGACCTCCCTTCAAGCTGACGGTACTACCAAATGAGGCACATCCAGACACCGCATACCGCCATCCAACGCCCTTCGAGGGGAGGAAGCCCCAAAGGAGGGAAGGCCGGCAGAGGTGACGACCGGCATTTGATTTTGATATCCCTTCAACAAGGAGAGCACCGACGAAGTAGAGGCGCCAGCATCTGGTACTTGTGGAGCAACAGCAGAATCCAAAAAGAACACCAACAGGCTTGTAAAATGGTTGCAGACACGAAGGGGGGAGTGGTGGTCTTCCGAGGAAGCCACTGCCGAGATACTTACTTGCCAGGTTCACCATAGCCAAAGTGCCACCACCACATCGGTCGCGGCTACGCCGTCCTGTGACCACCCTCCAACGAACTGGGAGGGCTTGACAACAGAATGGGGGCTAAGGGTGGGGAGGAGCAGCCTGACCAAGACGTCACAGGAAATGACGACCTCCCTTCGAGCTGATGGTAATACCAGTGGGGGCACATTTGAATGCCGCATACCGCCATCCAACGCCCTTCGGGGGGAGGAAGCCCCAAAGGAAGGAGGGCCGGTAATGGCGACGCCCGGCATTTGATATGGTATCTCCAACAACAAGGAGAGCGTCGACGAAGTAGAGGCACCAACAGTGGACACTTGTGGAAGACGGCAATGGAGCAACGATCGTCACCAGTGGCAATGGCGCAAGGAAGAGGAGGCCCTTTGATGACGCCTTCAAGAAGGAAGATGGCGTCCCGAGAACGTCATCGTCATCGGCCCGCACAGGCGGAAAAAGGCTTTCGCCTAGACCTCAATCCTCAATCCTCGGAGGATGCACGGTGTGCAGGGAGACGACCGGAGCGGAGGTGGCGTGGAGGATGTGCGGAGCCCCCGCGGTGGAGCCACCAGCTCGCCTCCGGCGGCGAGGGGAAGAGTGGAGGGCCTAGCCGCGCACAGGACCGACGGTTGCAGGCCCCTTCGAATTAGCGTGGCGGTGGCACCAGCCACCGCCGGGGGGCCGGAGCGCATCCAGCAGGACGTTCCAGGAGACCACCGTCCAGTCCGGCATTCCTTCGAACACCTTCCGCGCGTCACGCACGCGACCGAACCGCGCGTAGGCGCGGACCAGGGAGGTGCACGCGTGGACGTCGGAGGCGGCCCGCGGGACGCCATACTTGACGAGGAGTGCGTGGATCTGCTCGACCTCCGCCGCAGCGGCGTGCAGGCGCGCGCAGGCGCGCGCAGGCGCCGAGCGCTACCACCCGCGCGCGCACGGCGGCCGCCGGGGTAGGAGCCGGTGACGGGGAGGAGGCAGCAGCGCCGGGCTTAGGGATGGCGCGGGGTGGGTCCAGGCACCGGCGGCCGCTCGGGCGACGGCGAGGTGGGGGGCGGGCGCGCGGAGGGTGGTGGCGTGGTGGTGGGAGCGGCTCCACCCGAGTCGCCCCTGGGGAGCGAGGGGGGGGGTAATGCAGTGACCGAAACTGTGTTTTTTAGATCTCGAACGACCGTACGTATCATGCAAGATACAGCAGTACTGCTTCGTCGCATCTGTTGTCACGTTTGCTTTCAGCTTGGTAAAACCCCTATTAGTTGGACGTATCGCCCGATTAATTAGTCGTGACTAATCGTCCGATCAGAACTTTATCGGCGCCATGGCGACTGCTAGGTTTGATTAGACATTTAATAACATCGATGGTTTCCACATTCGAAATAAATCACTCGGTTGCAAGTGCAAGATCAAATGGCGGTCACCGTTAAAAAACAAGTAGCTTGTGCTATTCGTAATCTACTAATAACCTACAAAGTTACCTGAATGAAAAAAAAACAATGATGGGAAATCTATCCGTTTCGAGCGCACATTTTTATTTTTTCTTAATAATAAATAGATTGGTGTAGTTATCTATTTTTTTAATTTTAGTAACTGTCCAATGGAATGGAGCTTTACACTAAAAATAAAATTTAGCCTCCGCCAAGTAAACTCAAAAACTCAAACACGTCTCCACGAACAAATAAACAAAGCGCATTGGAGCCGAGGAAGCGAGCTATTTGTGTGGGGAAGCAGAGGGTGGCTGGGGAGGCAAAACATAAGGCCTTCTCCAGTGCCCACAGTATGCTATTAAATTCATGATAAAAAAAGAAAAGTTTGTCCACAGCACACCATCAAAATGCAGTTTTGTGCGGAACACACCATCAAAGCCGATTTTGTCTCCACCACATCACCAAAGTGCAACTTGGTCTACAACACACTGCATGGAATAAACTAATTATTTGCAGTGAGAGGTTGGGTAAAAGGACCATTTTGCCCTCATTTGACATCCTCTTCTTCACTTCTATTGCTGCCTTTTTCAAAAAAAACTTCTATCGCTGCTGCACCTCCACCCTCGTCGCCGCCGGTCCGAGCCGCCTCCGCCTAGGCCTTGCGCCCCCGCCTCCTCGCGTCCCGTCGTGGCCCTCGACGCAGTCCGCACCGCCACCGCCCGCTCCTCGCCATGGCCCCTCGCCGCCGGTCCGAGCCGCCTCCACCTAGGCCCTGCGCTGCCTCCTCCTCGTGTCCTGCCGCTGCCCTCGACGCCGTCCGCGCCGCCACCAACCCGCTCCTCGCCATGGCCCCTCACCGCCGGTTCGAGCCGCCTCCGCCCCACGCCGCCGCCGACCCGCTCCCCGCCGCGGCCCATCGCCGCCTCCACCAATGCCCCGCTCCGCGTCGCGCCCTCCAGGGAGTCCCTGGAGCGGCCCGAGTTGGAGGCCGCTGCGGCGGGGGCGCTGCGTGCGTGCCGCCCCAACGCCGCGCTCACCGTGCAGGAGGCGCACCGGCGAGCGCTCGCCCCCAGGAAGTCGTCGAGCTGGCACACCAGGCTGTCCATGCCGGTGCGGAGCATGTCCAGCTACGCCTTGAGCTCCTCCACTTTGTCCTTGACGATGCCGCCCTCGCTCTTGCGGCCCGCCGCGGCGGCGCGCTCCACCTCCTCCCGCGCGGCCTCCACGGCGGCGCGCGCGCACCAGAACTCGCACATCCTGATCCGTGGCGCGCCGGGGCCGTCGGACTCGGCCTCCTCCGCCATCCTCTGCTGCAGCATTGCGATGGACGCCGCGAAGCCACCGGCGGCGTCCGCGCCGGCCTCCATGGCGCACGGCCCCCCAGCCGCGGCGGCGCGGGAGACGGCGCCGCTGGCCAGGATGAGCAAGAGGAGCGAGCTCGCGTTGTGCAGCGCGCAGAGGAGCCCCCGGAAGCTGTTGAAGCCGGCGAGCATGGCGTCCGTGGCGCGCAGCAGTAGCCGCCCGTCCAGCTGCAGCGCGAGCGGCACCACCAGCGGCCCCAAGGCAGTGGCGACCAGGAACGCCGAGATCCAGCCAAAGGCGAGTCAGATTCGGCCGCGGGAGGGACGGATCCGGCGACCTACAGGCTGCAGCAACCAATTTTGGTGACGGGCGAGACGACCGGCGATCGTGGAGCCAAAGGAAGGAGGGAAGGGTCGAGGAGGAAGAGAATGAGAGAAAAGGGTAGACGGGAGGAGGGGAGAGGTAGAGGATGGCAGGTGGGCCCGGGGGCAAAATGGTCTATTTACATCTTCATTCAGCTGAAAATGATTATTATAATTGCTATGATGTGTTGCAGACAAAATCAAACATTCACGGTGTGTTTGAGACAATATTCAATTTTGTGATGTGTTGCACACAAAATCACACTTTCACAATGTCCTGCAGACAAATTTCCCTAAAAAAAAGCATCTTGGAAACGTTCTGGTGAAGTTTGACAAGACATAAATTTTACAACTTGAATATACATTCTGGCTAACAGATACAATGCAAATTGGATATTAGATATCTCCAGTGAATCTTTGGCATGGATACGCTAGCCACAATAATCTTATTAGCTATTTGCGTGGGGGAACGTCTTGCAACAACACCTAAAATTATAGACATTTCCAATGCCACCTAGACATGATAGTCACATGTAATTTCTTCTTTTCTTAGGCAAACAGTTATCAGCTTGCATAAATTAAATTCTGTGATCAAGGCATGCTGGAAACGTGTAGGTGAAATTTCACCCAAGGCATCAGTTCACCAACTTGAATGCATTTTGGTATTAAGACTAGTCTCAGTGGGAGTTTCATAGGCACAATTACCTAAACTGAAAACTAGATAACTGTGTTAGATGAGTTTCATGGTGATGAAACTCTCCTCACATTCTATGAAACTTCATCCTTGTCTCTACTTGTCATGTCAGCAAAATTGATAATATTCAATGTCATGAAACCTTCCATAAAACTCTATTGGTGAGACTGACCTAATATCTTTCCTGAGAATCTTTGGGCTGGGAAACATATAAGCCAAAATTAATTAGCATTAACGACCTGTAAATCCCAACGCAGATTTCTTCACGCTCCAAGGCATTACAAATACACAACCATGCATGTATCCACCATCTTCTGCACTGCTCCATCCTTTTCTGGAATCTGCAATGGCGATACACACCGTAGTAGCCGCCGCCGCTGCGGCCCTTGCGCTGAGCCTCGTCGCAACCGCAGCGGCGGCAGGCGCCGCCGGAGCTCACCCGCCGGCGCCGGGGCCGGCGCACGACATCGCGTCCTGCCTCGTCACCAGCGGCGTGAAGAACTTCTCCCTCCCGGCGTCCAAGAGCTTCAAGCCCATCCTCGACTCCTCCCTCCGGTACCTCCGCTTCGACGTCCCCAGCGTCGGCAAGCCGGCCGCCATCGTGCTCCCGGCGTCGCAGCGGGAGCTCCAGCGCGCCGTCCTCTGCGCGCGCAGCAGCTCGCTGGCGATCCGCGTCCGCAGCGGCGGCCACAGCTACGAGGGCCTCTCCTACACCTCCGAGAACTACGTCCCCTTCGTGGTCATCGACCTCGCCAACCTGAACCGCGTCCGCGTCGACGCGGCCTCCACCACGGTCTGGGCGGAGTCCGGCGCGACGCTCGGCGAGCTCTACCACGCGGTGTGGCAGTCGAACCGGACCCTCGCGTTCCCCGCCGGGACCTGCTCCACCATCGGCCTCGGCGGCTTCGTCTCCGGCGGCGGCTTCGGGCTGCTGGCCAGGAAGCACGGGCTCGCCGTCGACAACGTCCTGGACGCGACCCTGATCGACGCCAGCGGCCGCGCCCTCACCCGCGCCACCATGGACGCCGACGTGTTCTGGGCCATCCGCGGCGGCGGCGGCGGAAGCTGGGGCGTGGTGTCCTCGTGGAAGCTCCGGCTCGTCCCGGTCCCCGCCATCGTCACCGTGTTCGACATGGACCGGCGCGGCCCGGCCGGCCTCATCGCCGGGCTGATCCACAAGTGGCAGTTCGTCGGGCCCCACCTCCCCGACGAGTTCTACATCTCCACCAAGATATACTTCACGCCGGCGCCGGCGAGCGGCGGCAACCTCACCATGTCATTCACCGGCCAGGTCCTCGGCCCCAAGCGCCTCGCCTTCTCCGTGCTGACCAAGGCCTACCCGGAGCTCCGCCTCGCCGCGTCGGAGCTCTCGGAGGTGAGCTGGGTCGAGTCGGCGGCCAAGTTCGCCGGACTCTCCTCCGTCGCCGACCTCCCCGGCCGGCAGATCGGGGTGGGGGAGTACGCCAAGCGCAAGTCCGACTACGTGCAGGCGGCGCTCTCCGAGGAGGACATGGCCAGGGTCGCCCGGTACATGACGACGGCGCCGACGGAGGGGTCCATCCAGCTCAACCCCTACGGCGCCGCCATGGCGCGGATCGGGAGCAGCGAGACGCCATTCCCACACCGCGCCGGGTTCCTCTACAGCGTCCAGTACGCGATCGACTGGAAGGCGTCGGAGAATGATCGGTCGGGGGAGTACATGCGGTGGCTCCGGGAGTTCTACGAGTTCATGGCGCCCTTCGTGTCCAAGAACCCTAGAAGCGCGTATGTGAACTACGTGGACCTGGACCTGGGCACCAACAACTGGACGACGGCGACCGGCGGGCCATTGTCGGCGAGCTCGGTGAGCCACGCGGCGTCATGGGGGCGGCGCTACTTCCTCCACAACTTCGACCGGCTGGTTAGGGCCAAGTCCAAGATTGATCCCGGGAATGTGTTCAACAATGCGCAGAGCATTCCTCCTTCGCACTAGGGTCGGGACTCGGGAGCTAGAGAGCGTCAAATTTTCATGTAATTATTATTATTAGCAATAAAACAATGAATGGATCTTTTGTTTTTATTGTTATATGGTAAATGGTCTACAAGATTCAGAGAATTGTTGAACTTTGCGTGTCTGCTTTTCTGGGATCAAGTTCTACGATTTTCTGGCAGGAGGTCTCCTACACATGCACACTCCTGGAGTCCTGGTTCAAAACGGCCTGGTAGGGCACCTCCAGCGTATGGAAAAAACGAACCAAGAGTTGGTCGTCGAATCGAATCGTCAACATAGTGGCAACCGAATTTTTGGTCAGACTGAAAAACGATGCGTGCGGACGAGTCGGCTCATGAGCTGCTGTAGCTTGCGCGAGGGAGGCTTCCAAGTGATTGAGCAATTTTTTTCTCCATAGGTGGGCCCTATGAAAACAGTGTTGACATAGTCGTAGATCGTAGTGCTACCCTGGAAAAAGAAGGCCTGGCTCCCCGCGTGGCTCTCCTATCGACTTGGGGGGGGGGGGGCGATCCGCGCCGCCGCCCTCAGTCCCACACTGGCGGCGGCCCGCGGCTGAGCCAAAGTTGGCGCAGCTCGCCTTCCTCTCCCTCTCCTCCCCCCACTTCCTTCCCCACGACCTCCAAACCTCGATTTGCTCATCGACGCCTCTCCGCCGGCTGCCAGGGCCAGATCCGCCCCCCCCCCTCGGGCCGGATCTGGCCGTTTGCCATCTTGGTTCGGCGTGGCTCGCATGCATGGGGCTGCCTGCGGCGGTGGCACCGCGCGTGTGGGGGCAGGTGCTGGTGCGTGCAGCACGGCTGGGTTCGTCGCCCGCGGTTGCGTGGTAGCCCTCGGCGGCGGGTGTTCCCCACTACTACAGATCCGGCCATTTGTCCCGGTTCCAAAGGGCCATTTGTCCCGGTTTTGGAACCGGGATTCGGCTACCGGGACAAAAGCTCTGTCCCGGGTGGTAGAACCGGGACAAAATGTCCCTCACGCTAAAAATTTTTTGCGCCCTGCGGGATTCGAACCCAAGACCTATTGCCTGGCGCATGGCTTCCTTGTCAACTCACCTAAGTAGTACATGTTACTAGTAAAGAATAACTTCCTTTTGAACTATCACGTGAAGGGGCCTTTTGTCCGAGTTGGTGCCACCAACCGGGACAAAAGGGTCCTTTAGTCCGGGTTGGTGCCACCAACCGGGACAAAGGGTTAACCTTTAGTCCGGGTTGGTGTTACCAATCGAGACCAAAGGGTTGGGTCTTTTATCCTGGATGGAGCCACCAATCGGGACAAAAAGAGGGTCCTTTTGTCCTGGTTGGTGCCTCCAACAAGGACAAAAAACCTCTGTCCCCCTCCCCCCCCCCCCCCCCCCCCCCCGCTGGCCCGGCTAGCCGTTGGACACGAGACAAAAGCCACCTTTTGTCCCGGGCCCAAAGGCAGCCGGGACAAATGGCTTGGAACAAAGGCATGTTCTGTAGTAGTGCCCGCGCGTGGCCGGCCCTGGCCGCGCCTTGGTCGCCTGCCCCTGGGCCTCCTGCGCTCTCGTGCGCCGCCCTATCCTGGATCTGACCGCCGTGGGCCATCCTCGGCGGGCGCCGCGGTGGTGCTGCGCCGTGTTTGTCCGTGCGGGGGCTGGCTTGCGGTGCTCGGCTGCCACCGCCGCCATGGCCCTCGTGCCTCGGCCTTTCCCGGTGGGCGGAGATGCGTCGTCTCCTCTGGCCGGGGCGGCTGGCCATCTTCGCGGTCGTCCTCGGTGGGCACTTGCGGCCGTCCTTGGCGACCGCCAGTGGGGACATTGCTCTGTGTTGTTGGGCAGCCAAGGACTGCGGCCACCATCGTCTGGCCATGGGGACGTGTCCTTGCCGCTCTCAGTGGCCGTGTGGCCGTGGCCACCACCGCCGGCCCCTTGGTGTGGCGGCCGCGCCACTGCTTGCTCTTTCGACTGTCGGCTTTGGGTTGGAAAGGGGTGATGGCGAAAGCTTTGGATCCGCTTGCGGACCGATGACGACGACGCCCTCTGGCGCCGTTTACCTTCTTGAAGGCGTCATCCTTCCGGCCTTTTCCACCCGCTCCAGCTTGCCTTCTGCGTGAAAACCTAGACTATTTTGGTCAGACAACGACGGCGCCTGTGGCGTCGTTTCCTTCCTGAAGGCGTTGTCTTGAAAGCTTTGCTGGTGGCGGTCATCTGCTCTCCTCGGAGAGCTCCTGCTTCTGCGACTGCCTTCGCTTCATTTCATCTGCATCGTCCGGGTCGCGCTTGGTCATCGGATTCTCTTCGCTGGCGGATGCTTTGCCGCCGTCGTCACGTTGGTTGAAGTTTGCTTCAGGCTGATGCTTTGCCGCCATAGTTCGTTGATCGGGTGGATGCTTTGCCACCTTTGTTAGGTCGTGGACCTTTGCACCTTGGACGTTGTTTTTTCTGCTAGCAGATTCAGTTGTAGGGTTCTGTCTAGAGGTTTGGGTCGTGCCATTTGTCATCTCCGTGTTGCTTTGCTGTTGTTCGTGTTGTTGTTGTGTTTCCTAGTTTGTGTGTGTTTTTCAGTGTTTCTCTATTTTTAGTTCTTTGTGCTATTGTGTTGTTCAAGCTCTGCTTGGCTACGTCAAGATTGTGTCTGTAACTGCTTTCCTCTTAATGAAAAATGTGCTCAGACACGGTCGCGAAAAAAAAGGTTGACATAGTCAGAATCGAACAATAGTGTTATTTGACTTGCGCTGTCAGAACGAACCTAACCAGCACGAGAGCCGGCCGTAGGTAGATATGGACACCTTGGATAAACAAATCAGAACCGTTTTTTTTTTCTGAAGTCTTCCACTGAATACGCATACAGACATCTTCCACTGAATACGCATACAGACACTACTGGTTCAGAGAATTGCCACCACTCAAATGGAAGAGATGTGTTTCTTCGAAAAAAAAATGGAAGAGATGAACCCCAACTTTCATGAGAGCGACAGCGACCTCCTGGAGACCTGGATGTCACGAGTTCGAGGATTCCAACACTGAAGCCAAATCTTCGTTGACGACCATGTTCACACGTCTTCATTTTGCAATCCAATATCACTCTCGCTCAGTCACTCTCCTGCTCCCTCGTCACCTTCTCTTCCAGGATCTCCATTGCCGGCACTACCGCACTAGCTCTCCTTGTTTGCCTCTTCCTGCCATTCCATCAAACAGGCACTCACGAAACTGCCTCTACGTTTTCTGCAGAGCTTGTGATCTGCTTCTGCGTTTTCTGAACTTTTCTGAACCCCACCGAACACAAACTGACAAACACTTCCATGAGAAAAACTTGGTCGTCAGAAAACTGCCGTAGTTCAAATCCACTTCCATGAGATATATGAGAGCGACCTCCCCGGGCCTCACCATCGAGTTGGACACAGCACCAACTCACGTGCAGGGCCAAGTCGAAGATTGATCCCGGGAATGTGTTCAACAATGCGCAGAGCATTCCTCCTTCGCATTAGGGTCGGGAGCTAGAGAGCGTCAAATTTTCATGTAATTGTTATACTACTAGTAATAAAAGAATGAGTGGATCTTTTGCTTTTTTATTGTACTTGTAGTAACATGGTCTACAAGATTCAGAGACTTATTGAAGTTCTTGCGCGTCTGTTTTTCTGGCACTCGAAAGCTATACTTCTTCCTTCCACTTTTATAAGACATAGTCTAACATGATAAAGTATATGAGCTAAGTATATTTGATTACAAATCCAATTATACATTATAAAAATAAAAAAAACTAATAGTCAAATTATTAATTAATTAAAGATAGCAAAATTTGAATCTTTGATATGCGTGTGCGTCTTATAGAAGTGGAAGGAGGGAGTATGTGCTATACCAGGTTCCTGCCCTTTTCCCACATGAAAATCGTATAACTTGATGGACATGTTGGATACACAAATCAGAACTTGAACTCATGACATATACACTCATAGTTCAAAATGGCCTGGTATAGGTAGATTTTTTTTTTAGTATGCGGGAGAGTTGTGCATCTTTATATTAAAATAGAAATTATGAAGTACACATCACGTCAGACTCTGTTCTGCTGGCTACTTCTCCAGTCACCTAACAGTATTTTTCTCTCACACCAAACCAGCCACCAGCCAGCCAGCAGTAATTTTCTTTCACAACAAACCAGCACCAGCCACCAGCCGCAGCCAGCAGAACGGAGTGTATTATATGAAGTACACATCGCGTTTGACTTTGTGCGCTAGCCGCCTTGAGCTACATTACCTGTCATGGTTTGGGCCAAAGATTACATCAAACGCAACTACTCACAAACCAAACAACCGAGCTTGGCTGCTACCCGGAAGGTTAGATGGACACCTTGGGTAAAACAAATGAGAACTTTTTTTCGTTCTGAACTCCCACTAAATACGCAGACAGACACTACTGGTTCAGAGAACGAACTGCCACCACTCAAAAGTCAAATCGACGAGACAAACCTCAAGTTTCATCAGAGCGACAGCGACCTCCCTGGAGACCTGGACGTCACGAGCTGGAAGACTATTCCAACACTGAAGCCAAGCCAAGTCTTCGCTGACGACCATGTTCAGGCGTCTTCATTTCGCAAATCCAAAATATATTTGCTGCAGGCCTCCTCACCGTGTCGATCACTCTCGCCCAGTCGTCACTCTCCTGCCTGCTCCGTCATCACCTTCGACCTCTTCCAGGATCTCCATTGCCGCTGATAGATCTCCTTGCTCGCCTCTTCCTGCCACTCCGTCGTCAGAAACTTTTCTGAACTCGGCCGAACGCAAACTGACAAACACTTCCATGAGAAAACTTGGTCGTCAGAAAATTGACAGGCAGTCACGATCGAGCTGGACAGCTCCGATTCTGAATTCAAGTCTTGGCCCTAAACCACGAATCACACGCCCGCTCACATTTCGCAATCCAAAAAACTTGTTGCATGATGAGCTCCATTGCAGCTCTCCTTGTCCCTGTCCCGGTCTTCATTCCGCTCCACCAAACCACCTGCTCCGCCGGCGCAGCCTCTCTCCTCCTGCCTCGCCTCCCATGACGTCTCCGAGCTCCTCCATCCGCAACCTCCGCTTCGTCACGCTCCCGGGCCCGCCGTAAAGGGATTGGTGGGTGCAGTCTGGGCCGCGGGTTTTCAGTTGTGTGGATGGGCTTGGGCCGAATGCTGAGGCACGGAGTCGGCCCATGGGCTCTGGCGAAAGCCAAGCCACGAGAGTTGAGGGCCGTTGGCTGGCTGCGCGGCGGCATTGGCGTGTCACTGTCGTGCCCGTCGCGGCCGCGCCGCGCCGAGCCTCGAAAGCGGCGGCGCGCGTCGTCCAGAACCGGGCGATCGACGAGAGGGGGGCCGGAAAGCAAAAAAAGAAAAAAGAAAAAGAAAAGAAAGGTTTCGATGGAAAGCTTAGGAGGAGGTGGCTCAGGTGGGGTGGCAGTGGTGGCAACGGAAGAGGCTTGTGGAAGCAAGAGCAAGACGCCTGCCGATGCCATACGTGCTGACTGGTTGGTTCATACACAAGTCGATCTACAACCAAGAAGCCCCAGCGTACGTGCTGCTGCTGCTGCTGCTGCTTGTATTGGAGCCCTGCTCTGGTTGTCGCCACGCTGGACCTTGGACGACGTCCATTGACGCGGGCCATGCGGAGTTCGACGGGCGGTGCGCACACACCAGCCACGCACTGATGCACGTCCATCGATCAGGAGCCACACAACCAGCCGTTGAGTCGAGTCGAGGTAGAGCCGAGCCGCTGGAGCGCGCGCGCAGGACACGAATTCACCAAAAGCCACGGCCGAAAGCTAGCTTAATTCAGGATGGGAAAGAAATTAAAGGTACTCCAGACCAGATTAAAAAGTGGGCGGCGATGGGGATGGAGGAAGGAAAAGTCTTGTGGAAGACGCCTGCCTGCCTGCCTGTCCATGGCAACAGCCAACAGCGCCCATGCACGCCATTGTCTCGTCGTCTGGTTTTACCCGCGCGTCTCTTTCTCGCTTTGCATTGCGTCGCCATGGATGACGGCTTGTCGTGTCACTCGTCCCCCGGCCGTGGATCACGCATCCGGCGGCCGCTGACGCCCGGGCCGTCGGTCGCCTCGGCCCGAGGCCGGCTCGGAAGGGCCCCGCGGCGCACTTGCCCGCGCCCACCATCCACCGCCCACCTCGACCGCTTCGGCTTTGCTTTCCCGTCTGCTCCGCCGTGTCGTCGTACGATTCCTCCCGGCCTCGTCGCGCGCCTTTTTCGCTTCCATCTCGGGTGGTCTACCACTTGGAGGCGTAACGTCTGATTTGGCATGCATCAGCCGTCGTCTCGAACAGATGCTGAAGACGACCCCCCCGGCACTCGCAACAATGGAGGGTTACGTGCAAACCTATACCATCAGCAACAACCAGGTAAGCAATGGAGCGAGGAACACGAGCGAGAGTTTACCACGCACGTGTTTTCTTTCTTTTTTCCTTGTGCCTTTTGCTTCATGGTGCTAATAACAATAATCAAGTTGGGTTAAACCCTAATAAAGAAATGCCGCGCCGAAAAAGGGAGATTAAAGATGGGAAGCTAAAGCGGGTATCGAGCCCGCTGATGGCACGTCGACATCAATATGTAGCATCGATTAAGGAGGCCTGCTGTTTTAATTGATCCAAAATTTAGCCCTTCTATTTACATGTCAAATAGTAGGACCAAGAGCATTATTTTCGAGGGACACACTAAATTAGACTAGCCAAATTCTCATTTAACTAGTCATTCTGGACCACCGAAGGAGGAGGAGGCGGGGGGCTGTGGGAGGGCGCGGGATGCGCGGGAGGAGAGCAATAGCGAAGGCGACCACTGGGTAATTTTGCCTAGCGAGAGCACGAACCAGATAAAGAAGAGAGGTAGATAAAGAGTCTGCTGGTACCTCTTTTCACGAAGATGCTCTCACTGCTGTACGATGAGCAAACATTTCGATCTGATGCCAAGTGGTTCGGTGGAGCCATACAAGCTTATCTTTGCGGCCTTAATTATGTTATTATACTCCGATGCGATACATGTATGTGACGCAAAAGTTTTGACACCTTTGTGGTTCTCTCAGTGGGCACGAATTAACATGCTTTTCACAAGATGCGAAAACCATACCTCAAATTTCGCGTGTGATCAGTGGCGACGCTACGTTGTTATTGCCCGGTGCATGATGCACGTGCACCACACCGTGGTGAAAAAGAAAAATCCCTACTAGTTGCCTAAATTTTACCATCTCAATTATATTAGCTTCCTTCTATCAAATGAAGAGTGCACGGCTTTTCTGTTTTCTCGGTGCTATCGATTGGGGTTAAAAAGAACAAAACTAGAAACCGAAAAGAGAAAAAAAATAATAAAAAAAGGCAGAGGGCACTGGCAAAAAACATCAAGATCAAGCGTCCAGATGAAATGGTAGGCTACAGCTCCAGTTACTACTCTCTGCCCAAGGATGCTTACTACGAGTGGTCTGCACGCGATTTCTTCTCTTTTCCCCGCGACCGGCATGATTGGCGCCTCGCAAATCTGGGTTCTGGCTAGGCCACGTTTGTGTGCCAAACAATGCAAAAAGCAGAGGGAGGCCGCCTTTTCTTGCTCCGGTCGCAATCGCTTTAATTCTTCTTCCTTTTTTTCTGAATGGATGGATCATGAGAGGATGTTGGCAATATATCAGCAGCTAGCGTGCGTTCCACGTACTATTACCAAGAGAGGTCTGCAGCCTAGTGGATCGAACCACACAAATCTGTCTTTGCAACTCGAGGGGAACCATCATCCTATTCCTGCAGTTCAAACATACATGGCCCGTTTCTGGCAGAGTTTGGAATCCAAGATGTGTCTGCAGCAAAAGATCTGATCGGACATGAACTGAGCGTAACTTAGCTGGATAAGATTTCTTGCAGTAGAAATTGACCATCCGGATTCGAATATTCAACTTTTTTTTTGCGAAAATTCGAGTGTTCAACATCCCAACGCAGACAGGAGGCAACGCTCCTCAGCAGGCCCCCCCTGCTGTTACGTGTTGACGAGCGAGAGCGATGATGCTTCTGAATCCGGTCGCTTGCCCTTTCAGAGTTTCAGACAAGTGTGCATTTGTCCGTTCTTTGCAGTTAGCAGCAGCGGACGGACACAAGTGCCAGGCTCAGCACGGAGGAGTGAAGTAGTACGTAGTAGGTGGCACGACGCACGAGTATCCTTAACGCGGCTGCTCCGTGCATCAGCGCGTGCGTGTGTAGTTTTTCCAAACCTTCTAGTAGCAACCGTGTTCGTTTTCTTCTCGGCCATTTCAAACGGTCAGGAATTCTGGCATGTGCAGACAGCCACTTGAAGATTTCTGATCCGATGATCCACCCCGAGACAAGATTCGAGTCTCTTGTCTTAACCTTCGGGATTTTGACAGTGCCAAACTTGCTGAAATTTGGCCATGTTTCGCGTTACCAAAAGCTTTTCGCTAGCTCTAGACACCACACCACACTGGCACACCACACGAACAGTCAAACACACGTCGCAATCCTTCAACCAAAAGTGTCCTTCCTTGGCTGACCCGATGGTAACCCGAGGATCGTGCCTCCGGAATCACTCTTATTACCCGGTGTCACGACACGGCGTCCGTGCAATTCCAGAGCCATGGATGAACCTGCACTGGCCATGGAACTGGAATTGTTGGAAGCAGCAGCAGCAGGCAGCAGCAGGATCGGGATTGTAACACCCAAGTGTTAAACTTGGGTTTAACTAGCTAACTAGTGACCAAATTCTCTCGGTTAAAAGTCGAGTCACAAATCGACTCAAAACTCAATTTCAAATCCTGGAGCCAGCGGAACCCGGATACTCCGGGTATGAATCCACAAATTCCAGATTTACCCGGATACTCCGGATATTCTTACTGATACTCCGGACCTGGAACTGTATATCTCATGTTTTGGCCTTTTTCCTGTTCCCAAATATTATAAAACATTATTCACTCTCTCCCGTGCTCTCTCTCACTCTCTCCCGTGGTCCTTCCCTCTCTCTCGTGCTCTCTTTCCCCCAAACCCTAGAGACCCAAAACCCTCCCTCTACCCTTGATCCAAGGCCCACGGGAGCTTCACTTGGGTGGTGGATCATCTATCCCGCGTGCTCCATCCCTGGACGGCTTGGGTTCAAGCCCTTGGAGCAAGGAAGAGCTCACCCCAAGGTAAATAAGCTAGGGTTCGGCAAGTCTCGTGTTCTAGGGGGTTCGAATCGATTTCCTCCGGTTAGTCATCTTCTTATGAATCACTCTACTAGGGTCTAGGAGGGTTTCGATTTTTGTGGATTGGTTTTGCTAGAAATCACAATTTCAGTTTTTGGGGCGAAAAATGCTGTCGGGTCCAGAGACTCCAGGTATAAGCCCGGATACTCCGGGTTTTGGAAAACTCCGGGCGAAACTCCGGGTATAAGCCCGGATACTCCGGGTTTGGGACACTCCGGGGAAAACACCGGGTATAGGCCCGGAAACTCCGGACTTTAGGGCCCGGATACTCCGGGTATTCGTCCGGATACTCCGGATTTTTGGGGAATGTTCTGGGCCTGGGAGCGCAATTTTTGTGTAAATTACTAATAGTTACATCTAGTCATTGGCTATTTTAAGATTGCAACCCATGCATGCATTCTCATATCATTAGCATACGTGTAGACGCCGCTGCCGAGGGAGCCGTGTACGAGGTGATCGCCGAGCCACAGGAGCAGCAGGGGCAAGTTCAGCAGGAAGAGCGGCGTGAGCACCCAGCCCAAGGCCCAGCTGAGCCAAGTGTCGAGCAGCAGCCCGAAGGCAAACCCCGGTGCACATCCTACTATTTCAAATTATGACACTTATATGTGTCTTTAATAATTGTGCATTAGGTTTAGGAATTGTTTGAATCCTTAGTTGCATGATCCCTAGGTTTTCCTGGGCCTTATACTAGTATGAATAGGTCGTTAGCACTGCTATGCTTAATAGGGCTCGATAGAGTCGAGTGATAATTCTGTCACTCGCGAGATATTGGATGTCTTTATATTACAGTATATGAATTATTATATTCAAGATGAAAGGTATGGGATGGGAGACCGGATGGGGGAAGGTGTAGCCCCATCTGTGTCGATTAAAGACCGTTCCGTTGTCGGCTGTGCTGATCGGGAATTGAATTGTACTAGCCGCATGCCGGGAGTAGGAGGTAGTCGAAACCGGTAAGCCGAGTACTGCTTTGCTTCGAAAGTACAGGAACCCGCACCTAACTCCTGGGCTAGTCGAGTAGTCGCGGAGAATTGGGGATGCATATGTTTACTTTTGGTGGTCTCACATTGAGCTCGGCTGACCATATGTCGTTGGGCTGGTTCCTGTAGTTCGAGGCGGGGAGGGGAAATGTTGTTGCGTGGGGTCCGACGGGGCTTTTGCGTGCCGTGTTGGTTAGGTCCACCTTGCAAGGTTAAATCGGATCGATTCGCCGTGTCTCGCGGTCATGAGAGCCTTGATCTTTTGGTCACATCATAGAAAGGAAATTGAATATAATGAGATGAGGTGCAATGAGGGCCGCTGTTATTTAGTTAATGTATTGCTCACCTTGATTGTTGTAGAATTGCAAAATCCTAGATTATTAGTGGATTTATCGATATAAATGGGAGATAAAATTTGGAAAGAAGGACTCACTTCTAGTGCTTTTCTGTAAAACCAACTACTAGCCAGAAAACCTTGCATGTCTAGATATGTGGGCTAAGTTATACCCACTGGTCGGGTAAGTCTTGCCGAGTATTAGTTGCTCAGGGCTTTGTTGGAAAAATGATTTCAGGACCCGCACACGTAGACTTCTGTCTGTGTTGCGCCAAGTTTGTTCGACTGGACGCGGATGGATGGAACGTCGAGGACCCAGGCGCGTAGCTTTGGAGTGTATGGGATTGCACACTCGTGGGCTGAGTGTGTGATTTTCATTTCCGTTCTTATGTGTTGTAGTGGGCAGATTCTATGTTTATAAAACTTTGTATAAATGGCAGACACACTTGTGTATTATTATGTATTTCGAACTCGGTTTGTAAACTAAGTATTTCATAAGCGTTTGGTGTGTGTATTTTTAAGTACTGTGTGGTCAGCATCCCGTTTTCTTTTAGAGACGGGTTAAAATGTGAGACCATCTGCGCTCACCTTCGTGTGAGACCACCGGTGTTGTTTCGATCGGGCCGTGGGTTGAGAAAGGATCGCCAAATTAAGCCGTTAAGCTAATGGGCCCGATGTGTTCAAATAACGGTCATTACGCTTAATTAGAGTTTTAATTTGGCGGTTCTGTCACAGCTGGTATCAGAGCCGAAACGCACTGGGGGTGGTACGAGCATGACTAGTTTTGGGGTTTTTACGACTTAAAAATATAACTTCGACTTAAGGCAAAATGTTACTTAGTAGTGTGAGCGGGGGTTAATCGTAATTGCCCTATATAGCTAATGTTAGAGTTGTAGCTAGATTGTTGGGTTGGGGCTGAGAGGTTACCGTAGGACGATCATGCATTGTGCATCATGTCATTCATTGATTTAAAAGGATTCTTGCATTCAGTGGGTGGGAACAATGTAAATGTGACATGAATATCCGGATACTCCGGATATAGTTCCGGATATTCCGGGTGGGGGTACCCGGATATTCCGGGTGAAAATCTAGAAAGTCCGGATTTAGTTGCAAAAAGAGTTCCGGCTTTTTGATTTAAATTGCGCTTTCTGCCTTCTTCCATGGTTGATTGTTTTGGAATCAAAATTTTGGGACTAATTCAACCATGGTTGAATGCAGAATGGGAGAGCCACCGAACCCTCCTGAGTTGGCTCAGGCCATTGCGGCCATGCTCACTGGGCGCGATGAGCAGACGGCACTCCTTCGTGAGCTTGTGGCGCAGGGCAGAGCGCCACAGCCTGAGCATCACCACCAGCCACCTATTCCTGGATATGAGCAATTTCTGAGCACCCAACCGCCGTTATTTCACAAAGCAGATGAGCCGCTGGAAGCCGACAGCTGGCTCCGGACCATAGAGTCCAAATTCACCCTGCACCCGTACAATGATGGGGACAAGGCAGGATTTGCCGCTCAGCAGCTTAGGGGCCCTGCTCGCACATGGTGGGACAATCATGTGGCTATGTTTCCGACGGGCACTCGATTCAGTTGGGCGGAGTTCAAGAACGCCTTTAGAGCACATCACATCCCTGCAGGGGTCATTCGCAGGAAGCTCACAGAGTTCTTGGCCCTGAAACAGGGTAACAACAGTGTCCTACAGTACTCTCAGGCCTTCAACACTTTGTCACAATATGCCGGGTACCATGTAGACACTGATGAGAAGAAGCAGGCGTATTTCCGGCAGGGACTTAGCAGTAAGCTTCAGGATCGCCTGGCGATGGTCAAGTTTGACACTTTCAGTGAGCTAGTCAATGGGGCTATAATTCAGGAGGACGCCCACCTATCTCACAAGGCAGAGAAGAAAAAAAGGCGCCGGCAGCGGGATCTTCAAGCAGCACTCCCCAGAGATTTCGCTTGGTGCAGTCGGGCCCATAGAGAGCCCCTTTTCAGCACCAGCCACAGCAGCAGTGGGGATACAGGCCCCCTCAGAACACATCGTCACAGGGGACAGCCAGACCTCCTGTTCCTCAGCAGGGTGAGCAGAAAGTATGGGTGCAGCAGCCGGGGATGCGCCCCAATTTATTCCCGTGCTACAACTGTGGGCAGCTGGGACACTTTGCACGGAACTGCCCGATGCCACCAAAGCAGGGCTAGTAGTCCGGTTAGCTAAGCCAGAAGTAGAACGTGGCTCATTTCAAGCCGGGGCAAGTGCACTACACCACCCTCGAGGGCATTCCAGAGGGAGCTCCAGTGATGGCGGGTACGTTTTCCATAAACGATCAACCCGTTACGGTATTATTTGATTCTGGGGCATCTCACACGTTCATTAGCAAGGATTGTGCTACTAGACTTGGATTGGAAATAGGAAATATGTCGATTCCGTACAATATCCATTCGCCTGGAGGGCAATTAATAACCAATCAAACGGTTAAGCAAGTACCTTTGCAATTCCAAGGAAAAATCTTCGACACTCATCTGATTATGTTGCCAACTCAGAAAGTGGACATTATTCTTGGAATGAATTGGATGAAATTTCATGGGATTCTCCTAGATACGTCATCATATGTGGTGTACGTAAACTCTCCTCTTCATCGTTCCATGACACTATCTTTGATGAATCATAAGTCGATGACTCCTATTGTGCACCACACCGAGGGCAAGAGCCTAGCCGATATACCAGTGGTGTGTGAATACCCGGATGTTTTTCCGGATGATTTGCCTGGCATGCCACCAGATCGAAATGTGGAGTTTGCCATTGAGTTGCAACCGGGCACGGCACCCATCTCTAGAAGACCCTATCGGATGCCACCCAATGAACTGGCGGAATTAAAGAAGCAGTTGCAAGAGCTGCTCGATAAAGGCTATATCTGTCCTAGCACTTCGCCCTGGGGCCGTCCAGCACTCTTCGTTAAAAAGAAAGATCAAAGCCTCAGGTTGTGCGTGGACTATAGACTTCTAAATGCCGTCACAATTAAGAATAAATATCCACTTCCCCGAATTGACATCCTGTTTGATCAGTTGTTCGGGGCCAAGGTGTTTTCCAAGATTGATCTCCGCTCGGGTTACCATCAGATCAAAATTCGAGTAGAAGATATTACTAAGACGGCATTTTCTACCAGATACGGGCTGTATGAATATCTGGTTATATCTTTCGGGCTGACAAATGCCCCTGCTCATTTCATGTATCTCATGAACTCGGTGTTCATACCCGAGCTAGATAAGTTTGTTGTGGTTTTCATTGACGACATTCTTGTGTTTTCTAAGAATGAGGAGGAGCATGCAGAACATCTCCGCATTGTGTTTCAGCGCCTGCGGGAACACAAGTTGTACGCTAAATTCAGCAAATGTGATTTTTGGCTCAAAGAAGTCCAGTTCTTGGGCCACATCATCTCAGACAAAGGGATTTCTGTTGATCCTAGCAAGATTCAGGATGTCCTGAATTGGAAAGCTCCAACCTCCGTTCCAGAGATCCGGAGTTTTCTTGGGCTAGCAGGTTATTATCGCCGGTTTGTACCGGATTTCTCTAAAATTGCTAGGCCCATGACGGAATTGCTTAAGAAAGGGGTGAAGTTTGTTTGGGACGACAAATGTGAACAGGCTTTCCAGACTTTGAGAAAGATACTGACGTCGGCCCCTGTTTTGGCTCAGCCGGACGTTACTCGGCCTTTTGATGTGTATTGTGATGCATCAGGCACGGGGATCGGCTGTGTTCTCATGCAAGATCAGCGGGTGATTGCTTATGCCTCCAGAGCCCTTAGGCGACATGAAAGAGAATTATGCCACCCATGATTTGGAGCTAGCCGTAGTGGTTCACGCACTGAAGATCTGGCGTCACTATCTCTTGGGTAATCCAGTACATATCTACTCTGACCATAAGAGTCTCAAGTACATCTTTACCCAGATGGAGCTAAATTTGTGCCAGAGGTGGTGGTTAGAGCTGATTAAAGATTATGATCTAGAGATTCATTATCACCCGGGCAAAGCCAACGTTGTTGCAGACGCATTAAGTAGAAAAGTGAATTGCAACTGCACCTCAGCAATACCTGTGCATGCAACTCTATGCCAAGAAATGGAGAAGTTGAATCTAGTTATGATAGCTGAGGGTACACTTACCAACATTACCCTCACTCCAACCCTTCGGGATCAAATTATTGCTGCTCAGAGAAACGATGTGGGCATGGGTAAGATCAGACAGAGGCTTAGCGAAAATGATCCTCGGATTCAATGCTTCCATCAGGATAGTGAGGGAGTTCTCTGGTTTAAAAATCGATTGGTGGTACCTAAAGATTTAGAGCTTCGAAAGCAGATTCTTAATGAGGCTCACCTCTCTAGGTATTCTATCCACCCGGGCAGCAATAAAATGTACCAAGATTTGAAACAGAGGTTTTGGTGGACGAGGATGAAGCGAGAAATTGCTAAGTATGTATCGGAATGTGACATTTGCCGGAGGGTGAAAGCAAGCCATTTGAAACCTGCCGGAATGCTTCAACCTCTGAATATTCCTTCAGGAAAGTGGGAAGACATCAGTATGGATTTTATTGTCGGTCTACCCAACACCTCTAAAAGGTATGATTCCATTTGGGTAATAGTTGATCGACTCACAAAGGTAGCCCATTTTCTTCCGGTAAAGACTTCTTATACGGCGAGGCAATATGCTCAACTGTACCTGGACCGTATTGTGAGTCTCCATGGGATTTCTAAGACTATTATTTCAGATCGTGGGGCACAATTCATTGCACGGTTCTGGGAACAGTTCCATGCCGCTTTAGGTACACAACTGATCCGCAGTTCGGCTTATCATCCTCAGACCGATGGCCAAATCGAGAGGATTAATCAGATTTTGGAAGATATGCTGCGGGCATGTGTACTCTCTTATAGTAAGAAATGGGATGAGTGCCTGCCTCTCGCTGAATTCTCTTACAACAACAGCTATCAGGAAAGTATCAAAATGGCACCCTTTGAAGCCTTGTATGGACGGAGGTGTAGAACTCCATTGAACTGGTCGGAAGCCGGTGAACGGAACTTCTTTGGACCCGATATGGTTAGCGAAGCTGAGGACCAGGTTCGTCTTATACAGGCAAATTTGAAAGCCGCTCAATACCGCAAAAAGAGTTATGCAGATAAGAGACGTTGGCCTCTGATATTTGAAGTTGGTGATCGTATTTACCTCCGGGTCTCTCCAATGAAGGGTGTTCAACGATTCGGAGTACGGGGAAAGCTAGCACCCCGCTATGTTGGGCCGTTTCCTATCGTTGAGCGTTGTGGGCCGGTGGCATATCGAGTGGAGCTTCCACCATATTTATCGGCGGTCCACAATATCTTCCATGTATCACAGCTCAGGAAGTGCCTCCGAGTTCCAACTGAGGTTGTTGATACGGAAAATTTGCAGCTGGAGCCCGATCTTATTTATCCAGAGCATCCGGTAAGGATTGTTGATCACAAGACCCGAGTTACTCGGAATCAAACCAGCAATTTTTATAAGGTCCAGTGGAGTAATCACTCCGAGCGAGAGGCTACTTGGGAGCCGGAGGACTTCATTCGGTCTAAATACCCGGAATTGTTACAAATGTATCAAGATACTCACCAAGTTCCATTTTCCTCAATTTAGCACATCCATTACATCTCGGGTCGAGATTTCTTTTTGGGGGGAAGATTGTAACACCCAAGTGTTAAACTTGGGTTTAACTAGCTAACTAGTGACCAAATTCTCAAAGTTACAAGTCGAGTCACAAATCGACTCAAAACTCGATTTCAAATCCTGGAGCCAGCGGAACCCGGATACTCCGGGTATGAATCCGAAAATTCCGGATTTACCCGGATACTCCGGATATTCTTCCTGATACTCCGGACCTGGAACTGTATATCTCATGTTTTGGTCTTTTTGATGTTCCTAAATATTATAAAACATTATTCACTCTCTCCCGTGCTCTCTCTCACTCTCTCCCGTGTTCTCTCCCTCTCTCTCGTGCTCTCTTTCCCCCAAACCCTAGAGACCCAAAACCCTCCCTCTACCCTTGATCCAAGGCCCACGGGAGCTTCACTTGGGTGGTGGATCATCTATCCCGCGTGCTCCATCCCTGGATGGCTTGGGTTCAAGCCCTTGGAGCAAGGAAGAGCTCACCCCAAGGTAAATAAGCTAGGGTTCGGCAAGTCCCGTGTTCTAGGGGGTTCGAATCGATTTCCTCCGGTTAGTCATCTTCTTATGAATCACTCTACTAGGGTCTAGGAGGGTTTCGATTTTTGTGGATTGGTTTTGCTAGAAATCACAATTTCAGTTTTTGGGGCGAAAAATGCTGTCGGGTCCGGAGACTCCGGGTATAAGCCCGGATAATCCGGGTTTTGGAAAACTCCGGGCGAAACTCCTGGTATAAGCCCGGATACTCCGGGTTTGGGACACTGCGGGGAAAACACCGGGTATAGGCCCGGAAACTCCGGACTTTAGGGCCCGGATACTCCGGGTATTCATCCGGATACTCCGGATTTTTGGGGAATGTTCTGGGCCTGGGAGCGCAATTTTTGTGTAAATTACTAATAGTTACATCTAGTCATTGGCTATTTTAAGATTGCAACCCATGCATGCATTCTCATATCATTAGCATACGTGTAGACGCCGCCGCCGAGGGAGCCGTGTACGAGGTGATCGCCGAGCCACAGGAGCAGCAGGGGCAAGTTCAGCAGGAAGAGCGGCGTGAGCACCTAGCCCAAGGCCCAGCTGAGCCCAGTGTCGAGCAGCAGCCCGAAGGCAAGCCCCGGTGCACATCCTACTATTTCAAATTATGACACCTATATATGTCTTTAATAATTGTGCATTAGGTTTAGGAATTGTTTGAAACTTAAGTTGCATGATCCCTAGGTTTTCCTAGGCCTTATACTAGTATGAATGGGTCGTTAGCACTGCTATGCTTAATAGGGCTCGATAGAGTCGAGTGATAATTCTGTTACTCGCCAGATATATGATGTCTTTATATTACAGTATATGAATTATTATATTCAAGATGGAAGGTATGGGATGGGAGACCGGATGGGGGAAGGTGTAGCCCCATCTGTGTCGATTAAGGACCGTTCCGTTGTCGGCTGTGCTGATCGGGGATTGAATTGTACTAGCCGCATGCCGGGAGTAGGAGGTAGTCGAAACCGGTAAGCCGAGTACTGCTTTGCTTCGAAAGTACAGGAACCCGCACCCAACTCCTGGGCGAGTCGAGTAGTCGCGGAGAATTGGGGATGCATATGTTTACTTTTGGTGGTCTCACGTTGAGCTCGACTGACCATATGTCGTTGGGCTGGTTCCTGTAGTTCGAGGCGGGAGGGGAAATGTTAGTGCGTGGGGTCCGACGGGGCTTTGGCGTGCCGTGTTGGTTAGGTCCACCTTGCAAGGTTAAATCGGATCGATTCGCCGTGTCTCGCGGTCATGAGAGCCTTGATCTCTTGGTCACGTCGTAGAAAGGAAATGGAATATAATGAGATGAGATGCAATGAGGGCCGCTGTTATTTAGTTAATGTATTGCTCACCTTGATTGTTGTAGAATTGCAAAATGCTAGATTATTAGTGGATCTATCGATATAAATGGGAGATAAAATTTGGAAAGAATGACTCACTTCTAGTGCTTTTCTGCAAAACCAACTACTAGCCAGAAAATCTTGCATGTCTAGATATGTGGGCTAAGTTATACTCACTGGTCGGGTAAGTCTTGATGAGTATTAGTTGCTCAGGGCTTTGTTGGAAAAATAATTTCAGGACCCGCACACGTAGACTTCTGTCCGTGTTGCGCCAAGTTTGTTCGACTGGATGCGGATGGATGGAACGTCGAGGATCCAGGCATGTAGCTTTGGAGTGTATGGGATTGCACACTCGTGGGCTGAGTGTGTAATTTTCATTTCCGTTCTTATGTGTTGTAGTGGGCAGATTCCATGTTTATAAAACTTTGTATAAATGGCAGACACATTTGTGTATTATTATGTATTTCGAACTCGGTTTGTAAACTAAGTATTTCATAAGGGTTTGGTGTGTGTATTTTTAAGTAATGTGCGGTGCTCGTACCATCTGCGCTCACCTTCATGTGAGACCACCGGTGTTGTTTTGATCGAGCCGTGGGTTGATAAAGGATCGCCAAATTAAGCCGTTAAGCTAATGGGCCCGATACGTTCAAATGACGGCCATTACACTTAATTAATTAGAGTTTTAATTTGGCGGTTCCGTCACAGGGATCGAGCTACTGCCGTCAGGCGTCAGAATCTTGCACCTGATGGCCACCCAACTTTAGGCCCTGTTTAGATCTTTACATGTAAACGCAAAAAAGCCGTAAACGCATTAAAGTGAAACAGAATCTTGCTAATTTGAAGTACTAAATGAAGTCTATTTACAAAACTTTTTGCATGGATGGGTTGTAAATCGCGAGACGATTCTAATGAGTCTATTTAATCCATGATTTGCAACATTGATGCTACAGTAACCATCCGCTAATTATTGATTAAACATGGATTAATTAGCATCATTAGATTCGTCTCGCGATTTACAACCCATCTATGCAATAAGTTTTGCAAATAGACTTCATTTAGTACTTCAAATGCCATGTTTACATCTTTACACATTTTTGCAAAATGAACTAAACACACCCTTAGTACTACACGCTGACAGCAACTCGCTGCTGCTGCTGATCTTCTGAAACTGAAACAAGTAAAGGTTTAAACCCTTGCCACTACTGTCGTTCTCCAATGCTCCGATTGATCTCAATTTTTTTTAAAAACAAGTTTCTAATCAGCGGATTAGCAAAGACCGGCGACTGAAGTAGGTGAAAGTGTGGCAGTGTGCCGTTCTTCGCGCGGCTGCACAAGAACATTAGTAGACAGGCGCGCATGTATAAATTTCAATGTTTGTATTGGTACTCGCATCACTTCCATGACCCTGTCTTTGGTTCAGAAACAAAACCTGGAGGAAACTTTCGGGGAGAGAGAGAGAGACTGAAAAATTCTAATTTTCCAAAAGGAGATCCTGACAATTATAGTATTGCAGATTTGTGCAGAATGCGACTGATACTTGCTCTGTTCCCTCCAAAGGCCAAAGCAAAGCTAACTCAACTTGAAAACATCTTTCTTAATCCGTCGTTAGCGAAAGACCGTGTCAACAACGGCACTGAAGACTACTGAAGCAGGCAGTATAACCTTCTGAAACTTCTATTAACACTCGTATTATTGGCATGCCCGATGCATCGGCTTCGGAAAGAAAAAGCCTGAAAATTTGCAAACTTCGCAAGAAGAAAAGCCTGGCGTCGCTTGCTGCCGAATGGCGCAGGGTGTGGCTGAGAATGGCAAAGATAAAGCGGGACAAGCTGAACGCGCGGCGCAGGGAATTTCTGCGCAGTGGCAAGCATGGCGGGACGCACTGGGAAGGAAAGGCAACGAGACCGAGTTCCAAAGCCAAGCTCCTCACATGTCACATGTCCTCAAGCTCCGTTCTGATTCTGAACCCATGGTGTGTGTGTCCGAGACCCTCCGTCTACAGAGCAAGCTTAACACATACAGCTTTTAGTCTGCATCGAGCCGCTTCCTCCTCCTGCCATTGATGACCTGCGCTGCCTAGGAGGGGCGAGGACCTTGCTAGTGAGGGATCGGTCAGCTCGATGCAGACTGAAAGTTGTCAGTGTTAAGCCTGCTCTATAGATGGAGGGTAAAAAGGACATTTCATATCCCAAACTGATTGAGCGGTGACTGGAGTAGCCTTCATGGCGTGCCATGTCACATTCAAGAATGAAGTTGGACCAATTAGGATTGTTAGGGACTAAATTGGATGTTTTTATAGTTCAAGGACCAAATTGAGCTGAGCCCCATAATTCAAAGGATGAATTTGACTGTTTTGCCAAAAAAAGACAAGAAGAAACCCTCCCAGAACAAATCAAACCCATGCATGCTGTGTTGCGGGTTGCGGCTGAATTCCAACAAAACTTCTCGAGGGCTGTGACAAATTTCAAGAGAAGATAAAAGGAATTCTCGTCAAAATCAATCAAAAGAAGAAAAAGGAAAACAGATGACAAGGAAGGACCCTCTCGCCCGGAAGCCAAAAGGCAGAGAAGGGGGCGTGGCTGTGCGGGTGGCGTCAAAAAAAACAGGACGAGAAAGCACTGCCAGAACAAATCAAGTCCATTCATGCTGTGTGGCGACCAAATCCCAGCAAAACTTCTCGAGCGCTGAACAAAACATCGCCGAGCGGAGCACTTGGAATCCCTCCAAAACGGACAAATTTGAAGAGAAGATAAAGGAATTCTCGTCAAAATCAAATCAAAGGAAGAAAAAGGAAAACAGATGAGAAGGACCCTCTCCGCCGCCCGGAAGCCAAAAGGCAGAGAGAAGGGGGCGTGGCTGGGCCCACCTGCCAGCGCCAGTGGCAGAGTCGTAATACGGCGGCTGGGCGGGGGGCCCATCCGGCACGCGCCTACTCGTACGCGGCCGCGCGCTAGTATATGCAGAGGAATTCCGCGGCGCGGTAAAGCAGAGCGGCCAGCCACTCGCTTTCTTCGCAACCACGTCTCCTCCCTCCCCCGCCGCCCCTCCCCTCCTCCTCCCCTAAAATCCCCACGCCAAATCCACCCGGCCCAAACCCTAGCCCAACCCCGCTCCCCCTCCCTCCCTTCCCATCCTCCTCCTCCCCCCACGCTTCCTTCGCCGCTAAGCATATCCCTCCCCCCGCCTGGATCTCGACGAGGATGACGGTGATGGAGCTCAAGGCGCTGCCGCTGGGCTTCCGCTTCCACCCCACCGACGAGGAGCTCGTCCGCCACTACCTCAAGGGCAAGATCACCGGCCAGATCAATTCCGAGGTCGAGGTCATCCCCGAGATCGACGTCTGCAAGTGCGAGCCGTGGGACCTCCCAGGTACGGATGCTGCTTCCGCCGAGGCTCGTGCCTCCTCCCATCACCGCTCCGATCGCCCGCCCCCCTTGTTTCCGCTTTCGATTTTGTCTCGGTTGTTCGTCTTAGACGGTGAGAGCTATGCGCAGATTTTTGAAGACTTCTTCGGGTAGTCAGTATTTCGGAACTCCTCCTATTTTTGTGCAGTTTCTGATCAGGTTGTTTTCCAGTTGGTGCCCAATTTGGGGGGATTTTGTCAGATGTTGTCGGACTCCCCCATTTCCTGGATTTTTTCCTCGCCGGATTGGAATCGTGCCATTTCGGTCAAATCCGTTCCCCGTTCTCGCGATTCCCCCTTTCTTCTCCGGGTTTCCGTCGCGACCTACCCCGCGAACCTTCCTGCTGCAGGGTTCGGATGCTCATCTGCTGAAAAGCAGAGCAGATTGCCAGCTGCAGCTTACTCTGCCTGGTTTCGGGGTTGCCTCTGCTTGCGCTAGTAGTTTCCTGAGGCGCAATTCTCTGTCGGCGCTTTGCTTTGCTGGCCCGATGCGATTCCCTCGAACTCCGCTGAATCCTTTACTTTAATCCCCGCGCCTCCCCTTTTCCGAGATGCGATTTGATTTGGTGCGATGCCAGCTGAACAAAATCCTTGACGACGGCGATGATTCACTTTGTTTACCCGCGTGTAAAACAAACTCGCCCGCGAAAGATGATGATTCCCGTTGCGTGATCCGGAACACTGCTGACGTGATTGTGTATGTGCAGATAAATCGCTGATCCGGTCGGATGATCCCGAGTGGTTCTTCTTCGCGCCCAAGGACCGCAAGTACCCCAACGGGAGCAGGTCGAATAGGGCCACCGAAGCTGGATACTGGAAGGCCACAGGCAAGGACAGGATCATCAAGTCCAAGGGTGACAAGCGCAAGCAGCACATCATTGGCATGAAGAAGACCCTTGTGTTCCACCGCGGACGCGCACCCAAGGGTGAGCGGACAGGGTGGATCATGCATGAGTACCGCACCACCGAGCCGGGGTTCGAGTCTGGCGAGCAGGTAAATCTCTACCGTCTGGTTGCTTCTCTTCTCTGTTTTGCTAATGGTTGTTAAGCTCCGTGGTGGAAATCTTCATAGTTTATTTTGAGTATGAGAAATATAACTGAGAATTCTTAGAACACGTCCCTCAAAGATACTTTGATTTCAGCTGGTAAAGATAGCTCTAACATTTGTTGCAGTTACAGCTTGAGTTTGTAGGAAATTGGTGCTTTGTGTCTGATGTTCAATTGTTATTTCATTACCTGACAGTTATGTATCTACTGCTTTCAGGGTGGTTACGTTCTTTATCGCCTCTTCCGGAAGCAGGAGGAGAAACCTGAGCGCCCTAGCCCAGATGAAGTGGATAGGAGTGGCTACTCGCCTACTCCTTCTCGCTCGTCACCTGACAACATAGAGGTGAATGAGGAAGCAAACACACCATTAAACAGGGAATCTCCAGAGTCTGGTCTGCATGAAAGTCCGATCGAGCTGCCAAAATCTGTGGAAACCCATGCCATGCCGATGACGAGGTGGCTGGCGGACAGAAATGATAACTTGGTGGCTACTACAGCGGATGTTTCCCGTATGCCTATTATTGGACATGCTAATGTACCTGAGGTGAGCACAAAACAGTAAAAGCCTATTACTCTATTAGCATTCGGCATTTTGCTGCATAATATCCATCCTGTTACAATCCTAGGCACTGAATTTCTTCTAAGGACTTTTGTCATATTTATAATTGCGAGCAGGTTGATCCTTCTGCTGGTGCTTCAGCTCAGTTCGTTCATCCACAGAATGGGAATGGTGGTTTTAACAATTTTGTGCCTGATATTGCCCCCAATCTACCGCATGGAAATGCATTCTTCTCTGATTTCCAGCAAGGAGCTTTTGATTTTGATGGCAACATGAATCCTCCCGATGCCCTCGATGCTTTCTTGAACCAAGCACTTGTTGATCCTGATGAACATTCATCAACAACATCAAAAGTTCAGTATGACTCGGACATTCCTATGGAATTTGATAACCACGGGGTTGCACAGGTAATGGTTTTCTATTCTTACTGAGCTTGGCACCTGATGTTTAGGGCTTGGTAAATGCTGGCATCCTTATCTTTTGCTATCTTTGCAGGGTGAAGAATGCTGGTGGGCAAATCTAGATTTCGTGCTAGATGAGCCAAACCCTCTGAATTCTCAATATGAGAATACACCATTGCTTCATTATGACATAAATGACCAGGATGTACTTTCGGTGGACTCTGCTGCTGATTCCTTGCATGAACTGTTCAATAACATGGAGGATTCAAGTGCAAGGAGGGCTGGAACTGGGATTTCTCTTATGCCCCGGCAGTCACAGCCCTCTGTGCAGCCAAACTCCGTGTTCACTAACCAGGGCACTGCAACAAGAAGGCTCCGGCTACTGTTGCCTACTGATTTGGAGAGTGGCGAGAGCATAACTAGAGATGAGAGTGAAGATGAAGTATCGTGCATTGTAGATGAAGTATCGTGCATTGTGACTCCGAACTATGTGAATGAAGCTGCAGATAAGGATGTGGTTTCTGATGGAGATGAAGCTGAGTCAACAGGGATTGTTATTAGAAGCCGGCCTGCTCCAAGTTCAAGTTCAGAGAGTTCATTGACCCAACAAGGGACTGCAGTGCGAAGGCTGCGGCTGCAGTCACACCTCAAGACAGGACCATGTCCGAGTACTGATGATACTTCAAGTTGCATCATCAATGAAACAGAAAGTCACCACAAAGCAGAGAAATCTGAGGTGAGGGACCTTGTTACTCTGAAATAAGGGTCTGTTCGTAGGGGCTAAAGTTGAGTGCTAAACTTTAACACCTATTAGCACTCGTATATTTGCTGTAGTTTTTGTGTCTTGGTTAAACTTTAGCCCATCCTATTAGCACTCCTGTTTGGATACATTAGTGCTATAGTTTAGCACTTTCACCCATTAGCACTTGGATCCGAACGGGACCTAAAAGAACATTTGTTTTTTTCTGTCATTAATGAGCTAACCCCAGGATATTCAATAGATAATTTTACTGAATGTGTAATTTATTGAATGTGTAGCATCTGTTGTGCAGTGTTTTGTAATGAACTCTTTTGATCCCGGCTCACCTGTTTTAGCAAATGATATCGTCTAACTTCTCTTTCGATTTTTTGTCCAGATTGTAGAAGATGCAAGTACAAACTTTGCTGAAACTGTTGATGGTATATTGGACAATTGCGGTGATAGTGAACACAAGAACATGCCTGAAATTGGTAATAATACAGCTTTGGAACTTGTGTATGTTGTGTAGCTTTGTGATCACTAACTTCTGCTTTGTTAAGCTGATTCCATATGTTGCTGAACTGCAGTTGCTGAAACAGCTATTCCAGAAGCCAAATCAGTTCCAAGGCTGCGGAAAGCTTCTGAGAAGAGCGGGAAGGATGCTATCAAGCAGGAGGATGGTCTTGAGCCCCACGTGAGAGCACCAGCTCAGAAGGGGGGCTTCCAACCTTACATGGTCGGGCTGGTTCTTTCGGTGCCCCTGCTGTTGCTTCTCTGTGTCCGGGTGTATGGATGGATATGAAAGATAATCCCGGTGCAGTGTAGGGTAGTCATGTTCTGCGCACTCAGGTTCCCAGTATTGACCTGGTGGTGTGTTGTCATGTGTACATAACTTTGTCTTAACGGCATGGGTTTATAGGGCCGTAGTACATCCTGTGTCTGTTCTCTTGGCAAGCAGAGTAAGCTGAAAATCCAAAAAAAGAGGTAGCACGTTAGGAGGAAGAAAAAGAAAAAAAAAAGAACCATTATTAGAGGCATAGTACTATAGTAGTAGTACGTCCTTGTTTGTTTTTTTTTCCAGCTGTTGCCGCAGATTCTGGTGAATTTGTGGTAGCTGTTGTGTAGTTGCAAGCCATGCCCTCGGCTGCTGGCTTTATTTCCTGATGTAATGTAGCAAGACCCTGTTAGATAGGGCGCTGAATGTCTGATGAACCTTGGTAATGTCTTGTTAATGTAGATAGTCCGTGCAAAAGTTTCAGTTCCTGATGATGGTGTCTTGCTGGTCGTGGTTTCTGTGTTGCTATGTTGGTACCTGATGAGACGGGGTCAGATGAATTTGTATTCGTGGTGAAGAAATGCTATTATCTGTGTAGGTTTGTTATGAATTCTGCTGATGCTTTGCGCATAAGGTGGCAGCTGAAGTTCCATGCAAAATGTAATAGAGGTTTTGTGGATCGGGTTTGTTAATTGTTTCTGGTTCTGTGCTATAATAAATGAACAATAAGTAGAACGCAAAGTAAATCGATGGTCGAAAAGTTGGAATGACAAGTAAATAAAGATGTGTTGTGACGGATGGTAATCGGAAATCTTCACTCTAAATCCTAACCCAAAACAAAGCAGCCTTTTCATTTCTCCACCGAATCTATGGTTTCGATGTGACAGAGGATTTTGTGGTTGGCATTTTCTAAATCACAAAACTGCTACAAAGCTTAGTTTATTTGCTTCCCAATTTTTTTTTCTAAATCAAAACATCTAAAATGGAGGTCTTGCTTGAATTTTCATTGGACTGTACAAGAATTACGTTGCAAATTTCACAGGGACTGCGATATGTACGGGTGCGTTGCTGAGGTATACATTTTTAAAAACGAGAATAAAAACCAACAAAGCCCATGGAATTTTTCTTTAGAATCCCTAATCCTTTCCGACAATAGTCTCTCTTTGGGGACATCCTCTAATCCTTTTCTACAATTTGCAATTACAGGCTCACCATAGCTCGATGATATAATTTAAACTTGTTATTGATTTGATTATTCCCTGCGAATTTTATCCTTCCTTCTCGACGAAGCCTCCGCTCCGGAACGCGAAGAGGCGGAAAGTCCAACACCCACGCCCCTCCACTTCCCCGAAATTACCATCCCGCCCCTCGCTACTCTCCACCACCCCATCCCACCCTGCCTTGAGACCGACCGAACCCACCGGCCTAGCCGGCGATGCCCTCCTCCTCCTTCGCTGGCGCCGGCGCCGGCGGCGCCATTCCCAGCGGCGCGTCGTCCACGCTCTCCCCGAACGCCGCCCCCTACACCCTCCTCGCGCGCCAGGGCCGCGCCCCTCCTGGGCGCCTCCAGGACGGTAACTTTCTTTCCTCCTCTCCCGTCCCCAACCACTCGTCGCTGGCGCCCACGGAGCTATCTATGCCTCTTGGATGGCATTTTTTTTTCCTAGGCTACTTGCTCTTGCTCACGTCCTCTCGCGCTACCCGATTACTTTGTTGTTCTGACATGTCGATTTGGTGCGGTGGCGTAGCGAAAGATTTTGACCTTGTGGTTCTTGCGCTTTACTAAGGTTCGCAGTGGTTGGCCCAAGGTTGAAGCAGCACTATCTGGCACGTAGCACTCATTATCAGAGAAATTATATTCGTTGTTCTGTTCTTTAACTTCCCCCTTTCAATAGTTTATCCTTGCTTGGCTTGAACTGAGTCGGCATCAAAGTAATGTAGATGATGTAGTACTGCCTAGCTTAATACATGTGTTCCCATTTATTTTTCTTATGCATTGATGGTATTAATTGTGTCTTGTGGATTTGTAGGTGTTGCTTCGAGGTTGATTGATGATAACTTTGCATTGAATGGAGAGGTCAGCAATGCATACTCGGCGTCGTTGGCAACCCACTTTGGGACGAAGCCGAGCGACGCTGTTTATCCAAGCAATGCACATGGAATGCGCCAAAGTCAGCCAAGCTCCTCACGTGGAAGTCCTGCTGGTGTCTATCCATCTCCAAGTTCCTCAGATGCGGTAGTTTCAGAGTCATCGGTTACCATAGCTTCCAATTTCAATCAGCGCCGAATTCCCATGACCTCAGGGAGGGTAACGGTGACGATCAGAAGCCCTCTGAACAAAACTTCAGAAACTGACAACACCAGTTTTGGTTCTAGCGAATTGGCTATGAGGCAAAATGATGAATCTAATAAAGAGACTAGGAAAGTTGTCTCCTTCCGTGGAAACATAGAATTCAGTAACCCTACTATTGGAAATGGCACTTCACAAGGCACCATGATTTTCTCGAAAGAGCTAAATCCTGAATTCAGTGTGAAGCCTCAGGGACCATCTGCGTGTGCTAGCCCATGTGTTACAGCGGCTGATGACGTCAATCCTGATCCATCAGAGTGTTCTGTCGATTCACCATGCTGGCGAGGGACGGCTTCTCGTCCCTCTCCTTTTGACGTTGAGCAAACATTAGTTGCCCAATCTGTGAAACAAGAATCAGTGGCTTTTGATGCAGGCCAGGAACAAGGCTTTAGCACTGCTTGTGAGGCTCCAACTAAACTTTCGCATTTGGTCGCTAGCAAGAATAAGCAAAACCATTTACAATCGCATGCTGAATTGGATCTGTCCAGAAAACCTGGAGACATTGGTACAAACCTGACACAAGATTCCCATGGGAAGGAGCTCGAGTCTGTGAAACATGGTGCAGCAAAATGCAATGCAGAGAAACACTGTTTAGAAGTGATAGATGATGACATAAAACGATCTGGCCTAAACTCTGCTGCTCCTGACTTTATTCCCTTGTCAGTTAGGAAATCAAATACCAGCAATGGTCTGTCTAACAACTCAATCAAAATGTTCTATATGATTTCACCTGGTGCGCCGTATATCGCATTAATTCCTTCTTTGGCTTCTGCATGTATTTGACACTGTTACAGGTTCCTTTTCATCTGGAACGAACATATCAAGAATCCTGAGGGCGATCAAGAGTATGTCGGAGCTGTTATGTAATAATTATTCTGATGAAGTTGAGCTAGAGGAGCATGACTACAGCCTCCTCCAATCAGTAATTGAGAATCTTCAGAGTTGTCTTTTTAAAGCAAGAAAGGTGCACCCCTTTTTGCTATTTTTGTCAAAGTCTTGTCAGTTCAGGATTCTGTCAATTGGAAATACATTCTGTCGACCATGTGCACAATGTGCACCCTTCAGTTTTCCTGTCCTGTTTCTCCAGCTTGTTTATTTTGAAATGAGAGGGCAGGGTTAAGCTAAACTATTCTGGTTTATTCTTATTTTTTCTTTAATATGAACCATATTTGCCTTCTGGTGCTAAATGTTATTTACCAATGCCCTCTTATAAGGAATAACTGTGAATATTTCATTAACCCTATTTGTGTAATTCTGTGTATTATTTGTGAACTACTGATTTCTGGTTCTGTGAAATTTTGTTCCTCTTGAGCTGGATAAATCCTTAAATATTCTCGGTGCTGCCACTTGTCATAAGCATTTTGAAACTGGAAAGACCTGTACTCTAATTGCACGATTTGATTCAGTGATGCAATAAGCCCTTTTGTTTTGGATCTTCCTAGGTTCCTGTTAAGGGTGTTTCTGACAAGGCTGGAGGACTAAAGGCTTGCTACTCTCAGAATGCAGTTTCAAAATCTGTCACAGGAAACTACAATGGTAGTTGCACTGCTGATGATGGAAAAGGCATAATTATCTCTAATATTGCTGATTCTAGTCGGTTGCTTGGTGAGTTAAGGAAAAAGTGCGTGACTGGGTACCAGGTAACCTTTTCTACACATTGTAAGACAGCTTTCTTGTTTATGAACATGCAGAGTTTCTTGATATATTTTGTCTCTCAGTAAGTGGAAATTACAAGATATGTGGTGAAAGCTGTTTGGCAACTTTTAGAATGATCATGTAAAACAACTTGCTGTTAGCATTCTCTTTGAAAATATCTTATGATCTTTTTTCCTATTTCTTTTATAACATTACGATCAGACTTATCAGGATTTGACCCCTGAACTCACATGCAAATCCAGTAAAATTATTGCTTTACGCTTTCTAACAACCTATTTTATTGAACAGCCTTCACTCAACAATTTTCCAAAGGAGCTCTCATGCGAGGAGGATCACTCACAGGCTCTTATCTATAAAAAATTGTGGATCGACGCAGAACGTGCAAATTGTGCGTTGAAGTATCAATTGAAACAAACTCGTTTGGAAATTGACCTAGAATCTAGCAGGGCTCATACATGTGATGGTCCAAGAATCCCTCCTTCCCATCTAATTGATACGGGTAGAGATCCAAGTAGTTCCTATGGATCTGCCATAACTAGCCCACTGATGCTCGAGGATCACCCCTGGAGGAAGAGTCATAACCTTTATGCTGCCGACCGCATTCAGTCAGGACACAGCAGTGTTCTATCAAGGTCAAAAGGTCACATAACCGTGCCAAATAATATTGAGGATGAATATTTCCTGTCAGGCTTGGAAGAAACTGGCGTGCACCCCCATGCTCATTCTGGTCTACTAGTAGCACCAAGTAGGGCTCACAGAGGATTGGACGCAAGCACTTCAGATGGAATGCCATCACTCTCACATATCTCTGGAAGCGATGGCATTTTGTGTGAAAGTTGTGAGTTTGGATCTTCAGATTGGGAGCATGTGCTGAAGGAAGAAATCGGCTCAACCTGAAGGGATCTGCCAGCCAGATGCATATATAGCTACTGTACATATATGAGCAACCATGAATCCCTAGGCATTCAAGGCCTATTGGTGTATAACTAGGATGAATTGACACTGCTTTGCTAAACGGTGCTGCTTCAGTCTACGGAAAACTAGGGCGAACAGTGCTTATAATTCCTAACTTGGATCAGTATGCTAATGGTCTATGCTGCTAAGTGCAAATGATTATTGTCATTGAGAACATATGCAGTTTGTTGACTCTGGTGCTATACTAGGATTCATATACGCAGCAAGTTAGCTAGATTTAGCGATTTAGAAGTCGGTTCTAGGTACCTGCTCCTAAGCTAGCAACTAGTCTCTTTCTAAACAGAATACTCCCCCGACGTTCATATTTCAAAGTACAAGGCAAATTAGTATTATAAAAAAAACAAACTTCATAAATTCTGACCAACAGTTAGTCAATTTATATGCATGATTAGTATATGAAAGTTATATCGATAGATTCACATTTCGCATATATTTTAATTTGTATTTATGTTGTACAGTTGATAATTATTTTAATTGTATGAGTAATTGATGGTCGAAGTGTACTCCTAAAGGCTTTCCCAAAGAATCGAAAGGAGCAGAAGGTTTATAAATGCTATGATAATTGATAATTACATGAAAAAGTCAAACCTCACAAAGCAAAGTTTCAATCACTGCCCCCATTAGATAATTTGATTCAGTTTGACCTTACAGTTGATTTTTTAATGGAGTATTTAGTGTATGGATCTAGTAAGGCATTGTTAATAGGAGAAATCCTTTTTTATTGATAGACTGGAAACAAGCTGTTGATTAAGTTTAAGGTGTATCCAATTGAATGATTAATACAATAATAAATTCCTTGCTGAACTAATAAAAGGCGAACAGAACAATCAAAATGCCTCTTTGGGAACAGGATAAAAATTCCAGTATAAGATAGTAATTTTGATCACTCTAGTATTTTTTATCAAAAATAAAAGGAATGCCTTTAGATCATCACTTTAATTAATTTTGGCAATGATGGCAAACAAATATGGCTGAAATCTGTGGAATGGTTTTTACATGCGTGCTACATAAATGAAATATTAATTCATGTGGAATGCCCAGTAGTGAGGTTCTTTGGAGATGATCATGCACAACCAATTTAGGTTTATTTACAATGCACACTTCGTTCCTGTTATCTTGTCCTGAATCGATTATGATCATGCACAACAAATTTAGGTTTGCAATCCACAATGATTTTTTTTCTAGAAGCACATGGAGTATCCATATTGTTATATGCATGTACTTGAAATAAATGTGAGTGAAATGTATGAACGATCCAAAAATTGACAAGGTTATGCCACCACACGCGGAGATGAAGTGTACTGAAACAAGCACTTGTATGCATAAATGCATGCATGAAAACCTATTTCCAGAAGCAAGTTGAAAAGTACTATTCAAATTTATGTATGTTCTTTGAGAGCAACCATTATTAAGTACAAAAGGTTGATTGTTTAAGTTTTGGTTGGAAGGAGCATGTGATAGCATAAAGCAAGGATGATCCTATCCACTTGAACAGACTTACAGTTTTACTAATCTGCAACTTGTAGCCATGTGTTAGATTGTTTAATTCTCTTTCGGAAACAAGGATTAGTTTGTTTAATCGTGCCAGGTCGTGTTGTGTCCGGCCTAGTCCCTGAACAGTACTTCAAACGTGTTTTTTTTGACACGTACTGCAAACGTGTTGCCAAAGTACAAGCCAGCCAGAGTGATGCATCTGAATTGGTCATATGGGATGGTGTGCGTTCACATTACATCTTGGTAGTTTCAGAATTTCAGTTCTCCTGTCAAGATGGTTTCTTCGTGAATCAACTTTATTTTGTCATCCGTGATTAGAAAATCAATCCACATATAAAATAAAGTTGACGGGCCAAAATGCATACTTTGCCTAAAATAATCCCGCCTCGCTATCTATAACCCTTTTCCACTCAAATAATCATTATGGAGTCCAAAACCCTCCACAAATCCACAATAACATTCAGCATCATCTTTTCCCCAACTTATTGGATTCTCTAATGTGAGCAACTTAGATGAGGTCAAATCATAGCAAAATTAGGATATTACATGCCTTAAACAAATTTTAAAAGAGAGTTAACAGCATATACAAGCTCAAGTCCTATGCAATTTGTATATACACACATGCCGACTTGATGTGCACTTCGTGTTTGTATAGATAAATAAGATGCAATTGGTGACTAATAAACTAGAACAAAAAGATGAGAACATAGAACACACAGTACTCCAGATTAATACGTGTATAGTCACATTATTGCAGTCTCTAGAGCTACAAGGCCCTGTATGTGCACCATGTATATATACCTTGATGATTTCTAATTAACAAATGTATTCTGAGATATTTTAGAACATACATCTATAGGTCTACATGATGTCTTTTCATGAAGCGCATGACAATTTTTCTGGGGAGGAAATACAAAAGATTTGTGTACTACCTTATTTAATATATTAGATCAATGCAAGATATATGCATCAGTTCATGTATATGTCATCACATAATTCAGTGACCTACTAGTAGCAATGTTTTAAAAGCTGCTCGTATGCAGAAAAAAGAAACACCGAACTTCTCAGCGTATTTGTTTGGTCGACAAAGTTACAAAAATCATTAGTTGTTTCATTCAAGCTATAAGATATCATGGATGAAGACACATTACAACATCATTGAGATGTGATTTGTGGTTTATTTTCATCCATCCAATTCCATTTCTCAAAATATACTTCACTGTTCATAATAAGATGCATGGTGGCAAATTCAAGTTATATTTCCAGAGTAAACAAGGATAACCAAAGGCGATGGAATGATCGAGTTGGAAAGGTTTACTACTCGTACTTCTAATAATGCAACTTGCAGACTAACTTTATGCTATGTTTCACATGGAACACATATGCTATATATATGGCATTAAAAACCATGAAAAAAACATTTCATTCTTCTCAGTTCATCCAATCAATGTACACAGTTGCTTAATTGCCAGCTAAATGTGCATAAAATAAAGCAGAAATAATCAAGGCCTTGAATATCAGTGATTAGGATATACTCCAATAGTTCAATCGTAATTTGAGAACTTAAAATCATTTCTTCATAAATCTCAAAGCCCCAGCTAGCTAGATACTCAACTAGCAAACTATAGTCAATTACCCTCTTGGTCATAGTCAACTGCACCAGCAGGAACATAGTTGAAGAAACAAGAACAAGAACGAGGAACCAATGCATAGAACAAGATTGAGCAAGGATCTAATCTCCATTAACTCATGCAATTACCTAAAATAAATCATCATCCCAATTTGAACCAAATAAATACGACTAATCAAGATTCAAGGATTAACCACTGTGGATAGATAGGATTTGCTAGCTCTACCTATGGTGTAAGCTTTCCAAATCGCCATATCTCCCTCTCTACACCGTTGCTAGCTGTCACCGTCGACATACTCCACTTCGGCGGACGCCGATGCCGCATGTGTCGTCGTCGCCGCTGCACTCGACATTGAACCCGAAGAGCCTGAAGCTCCTCGCTCCTGCTGTGGGTCCCAGCCCATGTTTTCAAGTCGTCCGATTAATTGCGATTAATCGCCCAGGTCGGTTCTCCAAGTCCGACCAGCACCACCGACCCGACCAGAGCGACCAGAAACCTGGTCGTCCGATTAGTCGTCCACTAATCGCGATTAGTCGGTCGACCAGGGCATTTCTCGACCAGGGCAGGACTCGATTATTTGTGTGTTTTCAATTATTGTACTGAACTATTGAACTTTGTTTGGTTATGTATGCTGCATTGCTGCTCTAGCAGTAGTGCTCTGTTATGGTTTGCTAAATCTCTACTGCAGTACTCCTTGTTTAATATTTATCAAGGCAGCATGAAGGTTTCTCACTTTCTCCTAACAACTTCATTTTTTTGTTTCAGCAGCAAGGATTCAGCAAGAAGAATATGGAGTTTTGGACAAGAAGCTGGAGTTCTGCAGAGCAAATATCAAAAGTAAGTCATCAAAACCTACAGAATTGCTTGCTGTATACTATATTGTATATATATAATTATATATACACTATATAGTATATACTGAACATGTAGACATATGGACGATTAGGGAACGATCAGGCTCGACCAGGTCGACCCGGTCGTCGACTAATCGCGATTAATCGCCTGGTCGGTCCTAGGCGACCAGGACCGACCAGCCGATTTGAAAACATTGGTCCCACCTCGATGCCATGGCCGGCGGGGACGGGCGTCGTGTCCACGGCGACCATCGTTGCACCCCCTCCGACGACGGCCCCCTCCGACGGCCATGGGCCACGCCGGCACAGCGGCAGCATCGCCGAAGCTGATGTCGCGGCTGCGGCGCTGGCAGTGGCGGTAGTCGATGAAGTATCGGCCGCCGGCGGCGGCGGCGGCGCGGGAGAATGAGACGGTGTCCCCCGCGGCGAGCCGCGCGGCGCGGACGAAGCGGCTCCACCCCTTGGACCTTGGTCATGACATAGCTCTGGCTGCTCCCCCAGTAGGAGTACCGGAACCGCCACGGCACGCCGCCGCGGTCCTCGAAGCACAGCTGCGTCCCGGCGCCGGCCGCCGGGAAGAACCGCTCCGCGTGCTGCTTCGGCACCACCAGCCGGTTGAGCTTGCCGACGTCGCTCGGGGTCAGCACCTTGTCGAACATGTGCTCCCGCCGCTCCATCACGTGGCTTGGCTCGCCGCCGCCATGCTGGAGATCTTGGCCTAGAGCTTGCTGCTGGCACAAGTCGTCTTCTTGCTCTTCTTCTTGGTGTTCTTCTTCTTGAGTGTCTTCCACCGTTGTGCCCAAGCTCAGGTCCATGTACATGGAACAAGATCTGGGAAATGTTTTGGGGGAAGTTTTTTTGGATCTATCTGAGGGGGAATTTTATCTAGGGCAGATGATGAAGCATGGGTGCATGCAGCTGAAGACCTAACAGAGCTTGATGGTCTTGTCTAGCTCGCTATATGATCTGACCTCTTGACGAGTAAGAGAGTAGAGGGGAATATGGCTAGAGACAGGAATGAGCTTGATGAGAGAGATTCTTGAGAGAGGGAGACAAGAGGAGCTTCTTGCAAGGAGGGGGAAGAAAGGCCTGTATACTTGATACACTAATCAAATGTGTTGAGGGGGACAAGTGGGTTTGTCCTTTCTGCAATTGGCAGGGGCAGGCCAGGCAAGGTATGACTAATATTAGTAATCAATCAGCAACTAATAAACAATTCCTTCAACTGTTCAGCACCACTAAGTGCTGACTGAATATACATCAACATACATGTAAGCATGGTTTTATGGTTTGCAACTTGTTTCTGGGGCAGGTCATGTCAACTAAGGATTCCTCTTGGAAATTCAGCAGATGCAGTTTGCTGGCCCTGTGTCAACTTGTGGTTATATATTTTGTGGTGAGTTGTGTGGGATATGCTACCAGCAGTCTTAGAAAACTGCAACCAGGTTGGTTCAGCACTTCAGCCTGAAATCATAAACAGAAATGAATAGCAGCAGCACATAAGAGGACATAGGTAAAAAAAAGTACCTTGATTTGGGTAAAATGCTGATAATATTTTTTTCCTTTTTTGGGGTAAAATGCTGATTATTTGACAATCTATGGTCCCCCATTCATGTTTAATTAGGTATTTGATTGCTTTGGTTATAGTTAAGTGTACTGCCACAACAAGTTTCCCGAGGTCAACAACTGTGCATAAATAGACAGAAGTTGATAGTTATATTTGGTATAAAGTCGGCAAGTTGATCTGGTAGCGTCATCTGCCTAGTTTCTTGTGGCGTCAGCTCCCATGCGTTTTATTAACGTATGAATAACCCCATGGTTTTCATTTATTCCGTAGCTATCAGGGTGATTTTAACAGTAGAAATTAAGAATCCCCAGATGCCGCCGAATGGCATTTGCATCCTTAAAATGAACATCAAATTTATATTGTCAACTTTCTATTCTGATCGTGAACATTGTTTCAAAATTCTCACAAAGAACTGGTCCAAATCTACAGGTTTCTTGGTCCAATTCATATTCGACTATTCTATGAAGGAAAATTAGGAAGAGGGAGTTCCAAACAATTTTTATTCAAAAGAAATAATTAATGTCTTCAGGCCAGTTTATCCAATTTTTTGTACTATATAATTTTTGTTTGAAACAAGTCTAAATTACTCTCCTGAACTATAGTCAAAGTTTGGATAATCCCTTAAACTTTCAATTTACCCCTAAACTATGCAATTTAGTCCATTTTACCCCATACAATAATTTGTCTTTTTATTTCTCCATAAAGAAGTTGAAGTTTAATTTCAAATTTTGAAGCGTATTAGTGGACATCATAATGCATATTAAAAAATTGTTTTAGATTTTTTTCATCATTATTTTTTATATAATTTTGAACTCTAATTATTAATTTATTATTAAATATCCTAACCTGTCAAAATAATGATAAAAATTATGATGTATTTTTCTAAGAACATCTCCAATAGTTTTTAATATTTTTTCCCCAAAATTAGTTGTTTGACAACTCCCAAATAGGTATAGGGAGGCCAAAAAAAAGAGTCTATCTCTAATAGTTCCCCATTTTTACTTCAAAATTGAGAAGTTGTGGCCTCACAAGGATAATTCTGCAGAAAACGGTGCGGGGGAGGGGTGATCGGGAGGGGAGAAGCGGTGCGTATTTTTATGCACAAGGGAGATCAATTTGCCAATTGTTAGGAGACAGGAACTATTGGAGAGTGTTTTTTTCTTTTTTCCAAAAAAGCAAGGATGGAGAAGAGAGATTGGGAATTGTTGCAGATGCTCTAAGATGTGTTATGATGTGTACTATCATGTTGTAGAATTTCAGCCTAAGACTCCACCTATGCATGGAGAAATAAAAAAATAAATTGTATTAGGAGATAATTTGAACCAAATTAAGTGCATAGTTTGGGGGTAAAATGAACCAAATAATAATTTAGGGGATTGTCCAAACTTTGGCTATAGTTCAATAGAGTAATTTAGATTTTTTTACTTTTTATTTCTACCGAGAGTTAATATAACAGTAACACACTTGATAAAGTAGCTACGTGCTAACTGCTGTGCCCTCTTATGCACTGTAGGTGCTAGTTGGACAACAGCTAGACCAAACGCCAATAATCATCTCGATCAGAGTTAGACATGCGGATAAAATGGTTAGCTATGCCAAGTGGGATGTGTGGCTATAGCATTATAGGGCAATACTGCTCGAGAGACTAGGTCAACTGGATCTACTTAACAACACTTCTTTATGAGTACGTTGGCATAAGATCATCGATTCGACCAAAGATTTCCTTTTTTTTCTGGAAGGGAAAGAGAGATTTGGTCACTTAGAGGTAGTAGTTATACAATGTTCTTAATAGATGGGCCCTGAATCTCAGTTAAGCGTTGGTATCAGGCAGGTGTAAACTGTAAATTATATATGAAGGAAAGAGTATTAGCATTACCAGAGAGAATATGCAGGAGTTCCGCATACATTAGTAATTAGTTATTCAATTTTGATAAAAGACTAATGATAAAGCAGGTAAATTTGGCAGAAATAGTTCATATTCTGGTTTCTCTGATCTTTTTGTCAACTATTTATTGTTCCATTTCCTTTCACTTCCCAATTGAGCTAAACCATGGCTAGACTGCAGATGTCATGCCAAAAGCTATTTTTGTTCTTTTTTTCATATTTTCTTTTAGAAATCCCTTGATGCAACTGATACTTGATAGTAAACAGTATCCCTTGGTAACAGCCTAACAGGCAATTATATGCACGGCGTGATCTGTTACAGAAAATATATGTTGTTGCAACTGTAAGCAACATGCACAATTATATGAGTCATCTGAACTGCCTGTCAGAAAAATAGGAACCATTTGAACTGAAGCCCTGCCATGTTTGCAAGTGGACACCTTGGGCCCTTTTGATCAGGCAAGTGGATGACATCACATCTTCGATGATCTGTCTGAGCATCCTTTCAGCATCTCAAACATAAAAGCGAAATAAGCAAGTGCCAATTGAGAGTAAGTTCCATACATAGTAGGCTCACCAGTCAGACATAAAAATTCATGGAATGGTGTTGATGACCAAAATTGGCAGCAGTCTAGACCGACCGATCTGACCGGTCATCCCAGGCGGTCTGACCGGTCTGAGATGCTGTAGCTTCTCCGGCAGGGCCGACCGGTCTGACCGGTCTAAGTGAAATCCGAGTACAACTAGATATTTTAATAGATTTAGATCTTATAATAGGATTTTTTGCGGGGCAAGTCCACCCACCCTATAAATATAAAGGGCCACGGCCGATTGAGGGATCCAATCGCATCTATTAAACACATTTTATTTTTTATCTTTTCTTCCAACCCTATGTGTTGTTCGTCTCTCGTCTCCATGGCGTGAGGTGTGAGGGGGCGCCCTATCTGACCTGCCGAGCCTAGGGCAACCCAAGGTGCGCTTGCCCTGACGGGGTCCCTCCCGGGCGAGCGTTCGTTGGATCTTCGTCGGGCTCCCCGGCGAAACTAGTCTGACCGGCCACCAAACCGGTCTGACCGAATCTTGCGGAGGTGCTGCAAGGAGCCCTCTGCGAGGTGCACGTGACGTGCTCGTGTGACGGCGCGTTTTAGCATCAACATATTTTTTTGGCGACTCCGCTGGGGACGAGAATCTGGCCATTATGGTCGATCTATCAAACTACAGTGACATGATGGTGCTTGAAGGATTGCCTGAAGACCTACGTAAGGGCGTCAACATAAATATGCATACTCACTGTTATTGGGTAACAAAATAAGGTGTCATCATGATGAAGATATCTGTCATCAACGAGTATAGGATGTTCGATCTACCAAAACACTGTAAGTCCACGGTTAGCTTTATAACTAGTTTGCTTAGTTTTGTGGATGAGCTGATTAATAAAAAGAAGAGTGTAGATTCAATTTTCGTTATTCAAAAGTCGGCTGTTGAGAAGCCAACTAATAATCCTTGCAATGATTTGCCAACTTGTGATGTTGTTGGTCATGATACAATTCGGCCGTTCCAAGCCGAAATTGTCGAACCAAATTCCCCTAGCAAGAGCACAAAGAGTAAATCTAGTACTTCTACGCTCGGGAGGGGGGGCAACAGAACAAAGGCAAAGGCGTCGGTTGCACCGCAACTGGTCTGACCGGTTCTCCGACCGGTCTAACCGCCTCGTCTAGGGTTTTGCCAAATAATTCAAAACCTAAGATGTTTAAACCCAAAAAAACCCGAGATTGGTGTTTGGAAAACAGTTGAAGCCAAAGGCCGTAAAAAACATCAAAAGGAAAAGCCGAAGCCTATTCATAGAGAGCTTCCGGCTAAATTCAAAAGGCAAATTAATGTCAATGATGCTAGTCGGCCTAAAAATTTCAAAAACCAAAAATTGCTTCAAAACAAAAATTCCATAAACAAAATCGGCAATGGAATAATTTTCCCACATCAATGCCGTTTTCATCATATGGATCACCTATAAATATGCCATGGGGTGCTTATTTTAGTATGCCTTATTCTTGTGCACCATGGTTTCATAATTCATATATGCCGTCTCTTTCTACATATTTGTGCCCAAATTATATTACCTATAGGGAGCTGGCAATGAGTAAGCCATCACTTGCCAACAATGACCGTATTGATCATAAAAATCGGTCTGTGCATAAAAAGAAATGTAAGGTGATCAAATAGGTTTATCGTGTCAAAAGAGATGGTAGATTAAATAAAAATTCAGATTTGACACTAGATAGAGAAAAGCCGGTTGTTGAAAAGAAATTGGTTGGCTCAATTGATAAAATTATCCCCAATAATGATCGTGATTCAAAAGAAATAGTCGAACAATGTTTAAATTCGGCTGGGGGGCAAGAGCAGAAGAGAGACGCCAGGTCTGCTGAGACCGGTCTGACCGGTCTAGAAACCGGTCTGACCGGTTCATCTGGGAGTGTTGTTGAAAATCCCAATAACAAGAGCAAAGCAAGGCCGAGCTTCAAGGAGCTCTTGGCCAAATATGAGAAGGAAGGAGCTGCCCAAAAGCAAAGGAGACGGTCAAACAAAGTCAAAGATGTGAAGTCAACATCAACTTCTGGTGAGCAATCAAACCATCGTCCATGTCAAGGTAATTGTGCTGCTATGCAATATTCAGGACCTGTTGCTCCATGGTTTTGGCTGAATCCTTGTTCTTATACGCCTATGGATTATAGTGGGATACATATGCAATCTTATTTTATTCAATATCCTCCTATATATCTAAATTGTGATACATCAAATGTTGCTAGCAATAATCTGGTCAGAAATGATTTATATTGTAGTAAGGAGGGTGAGAAGAGCATGAAGCAAGATTCAAAATACTTACAGCCGAGGTGGTGTCCTTCAGGCTTATCTCACACTCAAAAAAGAAGGTTGCAACATTTACGCAAGCAAGAATCGATGGAACAACAAGTGGAGGCCAAGCCAACAAAGTCAGCAACCATAAAGGAAGTTTGGAGACCGAAGCAAATCATTTCGTCATCAGCTTGAAGAAGAAGCAAGATATGGCCGATAATATATTATCGCCCTTAGTACAAAAAATGGCCGATGTATTCTGTCGTGGCTCTAGGAAGAGGGCCACAACCGGGTGGCGTAGTGCACCCGCCTAATCCCAGAGGGTGGTTACTCGGGGAAGTGCAAGCGATTACTCAGATCTCCTCATGAAGCAAGAACACAAGAACACTCGAGGATTTAGGGTGGTTCGGGCCTCCGGAGCGTAATACCCTACGTCCACTGAGAGGTGTATTGCTCTTGTGTCTGTGGATGAGTCTATCCTCTGCCTCCAAGTCTTTTCTTAGGCCTGAGTTCTTCTCTAACGGGCGTCTTCCTTTTATAGCACAAGGAGGACGCGTACACAGGCGTTGGACCCCGACAGGTGGGTCCAACAAGGATGTATAGTCTACCACGAAAAAGATATTGATGGTGCTATAGTGATGGAGAATCTCTTGTCTGATACGTTTCATCGCCCTGTAAACTCTCTGACCAAGGGGGGTCTTCACCTGTCCCATCGGCGAGGCGCTCGTTGAGGCAGTGTAGGTTGCGGCGTAGACCGTTGGGTCTACCGCGCAGGCGTTATGATGGGCAAAGCCGAGCTGTCGTGTCTAACTGGCGTAGCAGACTGACGTGCGTGGCATGGTCGGCGCCAACGGCTGCACTGTGCGCCTTGGTAACTCGCGATCAACAGTACAGTCTGGCAAAATTCGCCTCGGGCTCTGCTGTGGCAGAGCGCACTTACGTCTCCCGCATTGAAAGCAATAGGTGGACGAGTCTTCCCGAGGAAGCTTCATGGCCCCGCGCGTGCCTGCGCCTGCGGACACGTGGCAGCTCCGGACCCCCCAGGCGGGGTGTCTGTTCCCTCCCCGCTGTGGGGTCCGGATAGTATATGGGGGTCCGGGACCTCGTGAGAGGTCCGGGGCCCCCAGCTGTTTTGGCTCAGCGCTCCCCTCTCCGGGACATGTGGCGTCACCGGACCCTTCCCTAGCAAGGAATGGGCCCAGGCTGCTGACCGGGTGAGAAGGGCTTCGGTCCGCAGGGGTCCGGCTGCTCAAGCCGTCAGCACGTAGTCACGGGTAACTATTAGGCTCTTGCCTAGACATAGCAACACCTCTGGGACACGTGGTGACACCAAACCCGTCCCTGAGCGGGAAGCGGGTCCGGGACCGTTGGTCCGGTGAGGTGGAGTCGGACCACAGGGGTCTGGCTGCTCAGCTCTTTAGGGCGTAGTTCCGGATAACTACGCGAGTCTTGACGCAGCAAGAGGGGGTACCCTAGTCCAGAGGTACCGACATATTCATCGCCTTTAGACAATTTTGGTTTAGAAGAGTGTTCTTTGGCACGCAAGTTTTGCCAAAGAACAGGGGGCATATATTGACGACCAAAATTGGAAGCAGTCTAGACCGACCGGTCTGACCAGTCATCCCAGGTGGTCTGACCGGTCTGAGATGCTGTGGCTGGTTCGGTAGGGCCGACCGGTCTGACCGGTGGGTCTGATTGGTCAAACCGATCCAAGTGGAATCCGAGTACAATTAGAGATTTTAATATATTTAGATCTTGTAATAGGATTTCTTGCGGGGCAAGTCCACCCACCCTATAAATATAAAGGGTCACGGCTGATTAAGGGATCCAATCGCATCTATCAAATACATTTTATCTTTTTACTTTTTCTTTCAACCCTATGTGTTGTTCGTCTCTCGTCTCCATGGCGTGAGGGAGCGCCCTAGCTGGCCTGCCGAGCCTAGGGCAATCCAAGGTGCGCTTGCCCTGACGGGGTCCCTCCCGGGCAAGTGTTCGTTGGATCTTCGTCGGGCTCCCGAAGAAACCGGTATGACCGGCCACCAAACCGGTCTGGCCGGATCTTTGCACGTCGCTCGTGTGACGACGCATTTTAGCGTCAACAAATGGAGGCCGAGCCCAGAATCTTCAGATCTCAGTGCCATATGGGTAATAATGCGCATTTAACTAGACAGAAAGTGAGATCCTGTCATGTTGGTTTTTAATCGTAACACAAATAATGTTAGCAGCTCAACAAATGTTAGGAAATCACGAATTTATTTAGTCAAATCGAAATAAAAAATATAGCATGTTGGAGATTAAATGAATGGAAGTCCATGAAAACATAAGTTGAAGTGAAACATTTCTTTAGTACTTTGTCTACATCACACCTATTAGAAACAGCAAACATGAGAATGTTCAAAATATTGTCTACTAGATTGGTCATAAGGTTCATCTGCTCAGCCAATTCCACAACTTGATGAAATAAACGTTGCATCAAGTGTGCTATGTAAATACATGACCGAGCAAAATGAATCAAATTTCAATTATTTTCCTTCCCCAAAATATAAAGCATAAGGAGGGGGGGGGGAGGGGGGGGGGCTTTTGACCAAGAAGTTCAAGAGTCGCTTAATGCTTAATTCAGAGTCTACGAGATAAGGTTTAAAAGCAGTCTGGACGAGCTGCTTGGCAAGCATTAAAATACAACACACAATAAATTGAGTTTAGTGAAGCATTGCATTGCAAGGTCTGAAGTCCTATAATAGCTTAGGTGTAAATATAACTTTTGACACAGTCCATGAAGAGGCTTGGCCGGCAGCCATGTAGGAAGCAAATCAGGTTGATGCTTCACTCTCAAGACGGATCCTCTTGGTACCAACCTCGTCGCTAGCTGGCGCCCTGTTCTCCTTCGCTTCGACAGAACATCTCTTGTATGGTTTGAAGCCTGTTTTGCGTGATTTAAGCTTCAGGTGTGACAATTCATTGGGGAAGGAAGTTCTTGGCTCATCCATCATGTCGAGCTCATGATCAATGCTTGTGACGTTCTTGTTGAGGTCAACCGTAACTGTGGTCACTTCATCTTCCTCCTCATTGGCAACCTCCTTTGATTCTTCTGCCTGTGGGGGAGAAAAGCTTTGTGGAAGCTTTTCTCTACTGAACAGTGCATCGAAAGCCAGACGACCCTATCAACAAAAATGTGAATTAGAAAGGCAGTGATGGATCTTCAAATACTTAGAAGTGAATTTGCATATTGTTGGTAGGCTACAACCTCTTCAGAAACTTCCTTCCACGAATCACTTGTGCTTCCACTGCTTCTAAACCTGCGGTGATTAGTGTCACCAGCTGAAGAGTTACTGCAGGAGGCTTGCTTTGCCTTGTCGTTAGCCTTGTCTTCCTTCTCAGGAACATTTTCTGCCTCTACATCACTACTTGAAGGCGTGTTGGAGCCGCATGAAGAGCGATCCTGCTTTTTCTTATTCCTCAATGCATCACTTGTGTCAGCTCCTGTGGTAGGTGTGGCCTCAGCATTCAGGACATGAGATATCTTTAATTCAGTATGGATAGACATGTCGCCTTTTCTACTCCCACCAGACTCCGAAGATGCAACAACTCTCAAAGCTTCAGACTGGCCTTGTTTCTGAGCTTCTTGGCATTCCTTTTGTGCATTTTCAACCAGGCAATCTCTGTCTTTCTCTGAAGGTCGTGGAAGATCTGCTGTGGGAAAGGCAGCACTAGGAGCTGGTACAAATGGAAAAGCCATGGGGGGAGCCAAAAAAGGGAGAAGACCTTGTGTTGCCCACCATGCAGATGCTGCAGCAACTGTAGCTGCTACAATAGAAGCCATGCTTGGAGGAGAGCCTAAGTTTCTTCCTTGAACACCCTCCGCAGGATTTTCTTGATTTGGATCAACATGAGTGTTACCTTCTGCTGCTGGCCAGTATGATGCTGCGAGCCTAGCAGCTGCATGGACGGCAGGGTTTGACAACAATGTGGAAACAAGCATGCTGGAGAAGGTGGATGACATGTTCACGAATGATCTGTAGGTATCTTGGTTGCAGTTGCACTGCATCACCGGAGCAAAGGCAGCATAATTATGAGGAAAAGACTGTGGTGTGGCACTGCTATCAAATTTCAGATCCATAGAAAGCATCGGATGGATGCATGGATTCATACTTCCATTGACTCCCACTTGATCGCTTGTTTGATCAGGATGAGTTCCTTCAGTTCCAGTGACAGGAATGCTAGTTGCGCCATTTCTCTCCGCCAGGGTGTGTGAAGTTCTTGCAGTTTGTTTGTCCACATATGTTGTCTCCAAAGACTTTGGATGTAGCTTCATTTGTTGCATTGAGAAGTCCAAATATTCTTCATTAGAATGGTCACATTTAGAACTGACGTGGATTCCATTAACCCTTCCCATTTCCTGATCATTTATCTCTTTGACATCCTCTTGCATGGTGGGATTAATTGAATTCTTTTCCATGGTAGTCATATCTCGGATTTCTTTTTTGGTTAGTTCGATCCCCCTGAGTACACCATTATTCGAAGAGCTTTTGTTAACTGAAGAAAATGATGCAGATGGGGCATCTCGGAAGAGATTAAGAACTTCCGAGCAGCTTCCTTTTTCAGACACCTCCTTCCTCTGAAATTTCTGGATGCAAGTAGGTTTACAATTAAAGAAAATGAAAGATATTAATGCAGAGGGTAAAATGAGGAAAATTCTGGAAAAGCAAAATACCATGGAGCATTTACCTGCAGAGATGCATCGCCTGCCATTTGTACATTGCCATTGCCCACTGTAATATTTGATTTTGTTGATTTATCATTTGGAACTTCCTTCGATGGTGTCTCAGAGCTCAGACCACTTTTTCGAGGATACGGACTGTTAGGCTTCCTTTTAGGCCGTGGTGGAGGTATGTCAATGTCATGAGCTTGCCCCGGAGAAGTACCATTGTTCATAGCTTCCTTTTCCAACTGCAAATTTCCTAATTTGTTAGGTGCAGGCATGAAAATAAACTAACAAACTTGACAAATAAAATTTTTGAAGTACTTGAAACTGTTGCCACTGATTGGGTTTTGTTAGCCTGTAAATTTCTAGAATCCTACACGGTAAGTGAGAATCATAGTAAGCTTATAGAGGCCACCAATATTGGGAACATGCATTTCCTAGCTGGCAGAGTTCAGGACCAATATATAAATTCAAGCCAATCAGAAACTAGTTGGAGAATATGTGGATCTCAGGGCAATGGCAATGACAAGTTTCTTTTCAGTTTGCATTAGTCTTTTTTAATATTATGAATAAACAACAAAAGCATGCAACATAAGAAGAATAGCCTTTTGATCCATGTAGCCAAGTCATAAGCTCAACCAAAATTATGAAAATTTACAAGTTTGACAATTATCCTGTCCCTGAAATGAGCATTTTATCTAGGTTATACCACATTTGCGAGTTATGCCTGATTGTTCAAATTGTGAAATTAGAGAATGCAGTATTATACTCCATTTTTAAATATTTGACATTTAAGACATGCTAATTAGTTTGAACTAATTAGCTTGTCCTTAACATCGCATATTTAAAAATGAAGGGAGTATAGTTCAATCATGAGGAATTCAACAGTAGGCTATTAAATAACTTCAAAAGGATCAAGTGGAGATAATGCACTATATATTTTGCTGATCTACATATTGCCAACTGGCAGAAGAATGGAAAGGGCGGCGAGCTTGTCCGAGGACAATGAGCAGAACTGACAGGTGGGTTAGCCATAAGCCCATAATGACAACGATGGGCAGCATTAGGTGGCACCTGGGTAATCCTGTCCTAAAATATGACTCTGAAACCATCTCATGGAATGCAGAGAGAAAAGATTAGAACTACAGCTTGGTACCCCAGGAACCCAAAGGGTGTTGCTTTTCCCAATTCTCTACAGATAGATGCAGGATTTTTGCAGCAAGGTTTTGCCTTTGCGAGTGGCTTGATAAAAAGCACAGAAGTAGGGCACAGAAATGTTTTAAGCCTTTGCCTCCTACACCTTCCAAATTGTTCCCACAGTGCACTTGCTGGATGAAACTGGATGCTGAGGAACATGTATGTCAATGGAATACTATACAAACACAGTTCTCTCTCTTTTTAACAACCTTCTAAGGAAATATAGAAACATTCTTTACTCAAAACCTCCAATCACATCAGAAAGAAATATATATTTTAGTGTTGCTGACAAGACTGACACTGCTGGTAAATTTGGACTAAATCAAGAGAGCCACTAGAGAACTGCTACTGGATCATCACTATAACCACATACAGACTGGCAATCTAGCCAGTCCCTCAATGACTGGGACAAAAGGGGCTCGCTAGTTATCATCGAACAAGGTTCTAAACTCGCACTTGGATGTTGCCTCTGGACCTCACCCTCCTACTGTTTCTTCTTCTTGTTGTAACTTCAGAGGTTGATCAGCCAATTATAATTGGATTAATGGAACTTTTATGAATAATATTAATTATTGATAATGAATTGGGCAGTGAGGCCTTGTCTAGTAGTATCTTGGGAAAACATACACATACTTACCACATCGAACTAGATCCAGCAATAAACCAGTATGTTAAACATTTTAACAACCCAGACAAAATGAGATATCATCGTTTCAGCTTGCCATATCAGTTTGTCATCCCATCCAATAAGATAGTGCAGTTTGAAAAGCATGAGAGGATGATGGAGAGAATTGATTCATTCTTTGCTACCCAAATCCATAGAAATACTCATCAATTCATACCTAAGGAGTCATCTTATCTTTAGAAACTTGCCTGAATAATTTAAAAACCAGGTAGCTAGTTCAACTTGGGTGGGAATCAATCTAAATTGACTGGCAGGACAGAGAACCTTCCAACCAAGACTAACCTGAGGGCTGAGGCACATTGAACTTGTGCATAACACTACCCATGCACATGATAGCAGAACATCTGGCTACTTCTATGAAAGGCAAGACACTCGAGATCCTTACTGATTAATATATCCAGTTACGAGACCTCTTCAAAAATTTCATCTTCCTGCCCAGGGGCTAATATATTAAATTGTCCTGATGGACCAAAAAAAACTTTTAATATTAAATTTAACTGAAAAGAGCATAGGAAATCCTGTAGTCCAGAAGATTTTTGGGCAGTTTTCCTTGGCCAGTAATTAAGTAAAAAATGTTACCTGCATAAAAAAGATGCCATTCCTACCGTGCAGGTTATATGAGAAAGCTTTGAAGTAATTTATGTGTCACAAATATTATCTCCTGGTCTCAGATTGCCATGGGCGAGGTTCAGTTACATCTTGGAACGTCAACCATGATGCCCATCATCATTGACCAAGCAGGAATGCAGCACAGTTGTATTTAAAGAGATTACAACAAGGTGCACCTTGTGACATTTGGGTAGATTGATATTACCAGAAATATAACTGAGGGATATCAAAAGCAGTAAAATATCAGGCGTGTGCGTGTTGCTACTTACAGGTTTGCGCAAATAAAACTGAATTTTTGGTTTAGGTTAGCAGGCTGACGCATGGGCCTTTGAAGGCAGCATGGCATGGTAGCATGCCCAAGTACTGTACCATTGTCGAGGTACTGTAGTGCCACCAACCACCGTCAGGTTAGTTAGTAGGGATGAGGTTAGGTTGTTAAGGTTAGGGCTAGCTCAACCTCTATAAAAGCTGGGGCATGGCATCCAGTTCAAAAAAGGAAGGGGCTTGGCATCCACTTGGAACCAAGCAAGAAGTAATGAAATTCCCTTTCTAATCTACAGTATACTCACCCTCCAAGCTGACAGCTACCTTCCCAGCATTGTTTACTCATTAATGAACCATAACACATTACAAGGTTGCCCATCACTAAATCAGATCCAAAAAGAAGCCCATTCACACTGGATTTGAGCCCACAAAAGTCAACCAGTAGCCACTGTTATATGTCGCGATTACTGCCTGAAGTATTGGTATAGATATACTGGTGCATCTGAAGTGAGATGATTTGAGGAAGGCCCGTGGCTATGGACTAGTAGTGCCATGAGCAGTAATGGACATTACAAATGTTCTTTTCACCTAATGCATAATGCCTACTAGAAAACGGACTGTTCATAACTAACTGCTTAGACTTGCCAGCTTGCCATAAGCCTGGACCTAGAAGCCTCACCACGATTTCTAAATTCCAACATTGTTTCAGCCGAGTGGAGGGTGGATTTTCCCCCACTCACCCATCTCTCCCTGCTCCACCTAAAGGTCAGTTTGTAAAAAAAGGTACAATTGTAAGCACCATATGTATTAGTTAGGCTAAAGTTTGTCACTTGTCACCCTAAATTTTAGGTAAAAGCATGTCAGATATTGGTGAGTACAATAGTGCGGCACTTTTCATCCCTTAATCACCAACTAACCAAAAACACCAAAAGCAAGATCAGAAGGCATGTTTGGTTGCCAGACTACATGAGATTTGAGGAGCCCAGAAAACCACCATATTTCTCAAAACACCAACCTTTCCATCCTTTCCCTTCCATAGATGTGGCAAGGATGCCATGGAGAAGGATGTCCTATGAATTTTCCAATCTTAAGATTGACTGGTTCAGGATTTGCCACTTCATCTCACTGACATGTGGGACTGTCTATGTCTATAGAAGTGAGCCTGGGTGGCAAATCATGAAGTGCCAATGATAGATCTGAGAACATTGATTTTTATCTTCGTCAAATCAAGCATTCAAGCAGTTTATTTGCAACTTAATATTTTTCATAAACAATGACAATCTCCATTTTACTCTACCAAGTCCCCCATCTCATTATTTTGTACTTCAGTGATTTTACACAATGTACATGATTAACTCAGTGACGTCTGTAAATAAATGAACCAGGTAAAGTACACTCTAGCATGTTTTCTCAATTTCTGTATGTGTTAATGTAATCTATTACACAATAAATAGAGCACTGAGGTCTTAAGATGACGTTTTCTTGAAGACATGATAATCAAAAGAAACAAATCACACACATGTACATAAAAAGAAACAAAGAGAAAGAAAACAAGAAAAACAATGCAGCGAAGTAAGGAACCAAAAAAATCAGGAAACAAACACAATAGCTGTTCATTTTATCAGCTAATCAAAAGACAATGCAACTACAAAGCTAGGGCAGCAGCCAACAGTGGTGAACCAAACAAGGGCACTAGCCAATCAGATAAAGAAAGAACCTTGGTGAAGAACTTTTGAGCGTGACTTCTAATCTGCACAGCCGTCTTTGTCCCAACATGCTCTATGGAATAATTCAGAAACCAAACAACAAAAAGAAAAAGTGCAAGATCCATATCAATAAGCAAACTGAATTCACATGAATAAACCAAGTGGAGATTGATGAAGTCAGGAAACAGTAGCATAAAACTACTTGAATACAGTATCTGAAGATTTTACCTTCTATGCGCTGCCATGCTCTGCCATAAAGTTTCAAGGCTTCAAGGAAGCGTTTGTGCTCTGCCTCAGTCCACCGCTCGCGCTGCTTTGTTATTGTGTACGGCTTTCTTACCTATATAGAACAGTGATAAAATCTTCCTTCTTTACCACAAAACAACAAGCACGTCACAGAATAACTCACCTTTACCACCATTTCCTCACCAGAGGAATTCACCTCCATCTCCAAATCCAGGAAAAAGAAACAGAAATAGAAGGGAATTGTTCAACAGCTGCTCGCTTGGTCACTTGGAGTTGAGGTCATCTATAAACAAGAGAGCTCCTCCTTCCATATCTCCAACCAAACACTGGACCTGACGCAAATAGTACCTCATATCTCCTCCTAGACCTCTATATCATTCCAGCACTCCCAATATTTCAAATTTGTGCACCGGCCCCAAAAGAGCAGCCAAATTAGTGTTCAATTTCCACGAGAAAACCTATCGTATTCACGAATATACTCGTGAATTGAACTTGGATCAGAATCTTCAGAAGGATCAATTCCACTCACCTACTTGAATTGATCCAATTGTCGTTACTCTGCAAAAGACACAATATAGAGCAACGTCATTTAAGTGTTTGTTTGTGGGCTCCCAACAGGCCAACACCCTATTTTTTAGACATTCAAATACACATCAGATTAGATCTAACTTTGTGCTAACAAAAACATTAAGCGTTATTGGGACTTCTAACACCCAATTTTTTATTGCACCATCATTCCTCGAACATTACACCAAAAAGCAAATGTAATTCTAATGTGAATTAAAGTAACTTAAACTCCAACAGAAACTGATTGTACCTGGGGCATAAAAAAAGAATCATGTTTTAGGAGTCCTTAAAAGCATGAATTTTTTGTACCTCTACCCACCATCCCTAGTGCACAAATCTGAGGCACCAAAATTAAAGTATTGAAGCCCTAAAACTCATGTGAGATCTAGAATTTCTTTTTATACATATATTTAGAGGTATTCACTAAGAAGAAGAAGAAACTATGTTGGACTTGAAAACAAGGTACAACTAATTAAGAAAACTAAATGGCTTCATAATCACACAAATTACTTCAAAACCAAAGAATCCCAGGATCGCGCACCATTCTGCTTACCTACTGAAAACTGAAGTTGATCTGTTGCACGCAAAAACCAAGTCAGCAGAGTTTAATCCTAGCCCCCGTCCTTATCTTCAACTCTAGAATCATATTAAAACTCGCAAGTTTTCAAATTATGCAACCATTCCAAGGAAAGAAATGGATTAGATTCATATAACCAATCAAAAGCATGGAAAAGAAGTAAAGCAGTAGCAGATGAAGAGATCAAGCTCACCTGCTAAGGCCAAACACTTACTGTAACCTACCAGCACAGTAGAAAAACATGGCATAATAAGTGCCTATTCCCAATCAAATTGCAGATTTTGATCACAATACACGATCTAAAGCACTAAATCTGGCTAGTTTTACAATATTGACACAATTGGATTCTTAAAAACAAAAGAAAAATACTACATTTACCTGGGTTTAAGTGAGCTTGAAGTTCCGATACTTTGCTTAGATGGACCCAGACCGAAGAGTGGACTGTTTAGTGCAGAACCTCACAGCTCCAAAATAATCAAATACCGCCCCCTAAGAAGTCCCTACATTTGGAGGTTATTGCAGTAAGAATAACCGCGGTAATTTTGTCAGACTCAAGAGACAGCATGTTGGAACAGCCAGGTGTATAGTGTGTGATGCAACAATAGAACTATCAAACAATTCGAATAGAAACTCTAGAGCACAAAACATAGCATACAGTAAATAACTGTCATTTTACTAAGGAAAAAAAATAAAGAGTATATCCTGGCTTTAGGAGCCCAAAGTCAAATCCTGCATCCAAGTATTTGACAGCAACACCCTCATGCTGAAACTAGGGAATATTAGTATGATGTCCCTGAGGACCTGCACACCATTTGTGTTGTGCATATAATTCCATTAGGGCATGGACATGAGCTTTTAACAGACTCTAACGCTAGAGAACATAAATAGGAGCCACCAGTTCACCTACAGTTTTATGCACAACCTCAACGAGCACCTCACAACCCTCTTGAAACTTTTAGGACCCTAGAATTCTTGCCTTACACAAGAAGCTAGTGCTCAAAAGGTTACCTACCCATTAATCCACATGGGCCCTCATAGTGGCTTCTACTTGGTTTGGATGAGATCACACATATTGATTTGAGATCCTAAGCCCTCGCTTTTGTGTTTATATAGTCCTCAGAGTCCTGCTAGTAGGACTATTGAGTTCTCTTTGTAGTAGTAACATAAATAATAAGCATACTGGTCACCCTTACAACACAAATATTGTGAGGCATCATAACTATGATCACACTATATTGGAACTCAAGGGTTTATACAAGTATACAACACAAGGGTGTCCAGCAGAGGCGGAGCACACCTATTGAGGATTATATTGAGGCAGGGTAGAGGGTTTACAATCTCCAGCCTATGTATAAAAAGATGATAGTGCATCTTACTGGGAGAGCAAAGTTAGGGTTAGAAGAATGATCTTAAAACACGCCTCGATAGGAAACCCCTTACCATGGAGGTGCATGTATGCCCCCCTCCCTCTCTCCCAAGGTCATCATCAATAGGGCCAATATATGATCCTACGGGCGCAATTACATCTGATGCCCACCCTTCGCTAGGTGAAGCATCTAGGCCCTAATTTCATGTTTTGGTACTAAAAAAATCTCATTTAGTCAAATAAATTTATTTGTTGTTCTTTTATGGAGATTAGTCCAGAAATCATAAATGTTCTAGAAAATGTGTGGGTGTTGGCAAGGCCGGCATGGTAATCAAGCACAAGGCATGACCGTTCATGTGAAGATTCGTCAAGCAGGCCAGCATTGACTTTCAACCAAGTTTTCTCACGGCCATGGCTCACATGGAATCAATTCGGCTACAGGAGGGCATCCTGTCCACCACATGGGCATCAAATTTGCCTTTGTAAACGGAGATGAGGGAGGTGTACAAGAAGCCAACGCTAGGGTTCATTATAAATTTCATTTGACATACATGTTATTTTTGCATATATTCAAGGTTTAAAAGTTTGGCTAGACTCATCCCAAAATGACACACTTCTTTAGAAACTAGAGGGGTATATACAAGAAACGGATTATCAGATCAAGTAGCTTTCTCCCTACATAGAAAAAGGTGGGGACCATAAATTACACTCTTCTTTTTCTTACCATTAAAATACCTTATTAAATCCATAGATCTGATGAAAGCACGCCCAAAAAACAAGAAGGCAGAAAAGGTTGCCTAAATTAACTAGTCGATCTGACAGTCTTCTAACTGCCAAGTGCAAACTAGAAAAGCAGGAAATCACTCTTCATTTTGTCCTTAATGATACTAAATATTAGCCATACATTTTTTGTACAACAATAAAAGGAAATTCAAGCTTAATAGAGAAAAACAAAAGCACATCCTGGACTGACAGGTGCCAGGAAAAAAATAATCCAGTTAAATTAAGTAACAAAGTAAACATGAATTGCACAAAGACATCTCAGCCCTGCTGTCTCGTATGCTAAGCTTGGATCATGCAAACGATTTATTTCTTCATCATTGACATCATCTGAGTTAGCTACGGTTAACCTCAACATGAGGGAATAATAAGGTACGAAATTTCTATCTAAACTCTACAAGCTGAGTTCATGGATCCTATTTCTGCCAATCAGAGTGAAGCAATTAGCCTCCTGGGACAAATAGTATCAGAGACTCTATCTGCAGGCAACAAAACCCACATGTTTAGAACCTAAAGCAACCCATCTCAGCAGCAGGAACAGTAACACAAGCACACTCTTGTGATGTCCTAAAGCACCACACCAAAACAATCTCTTGCTAGCCTCATCAACAACCAAAACAAAAAAAAAAAACTCACCCCCGTGAAGTTACCAAGCCCACACCGCCGACAAACACCTCCCAACCCCAATCCTCTGCAACAAAAACACAGGAGACAAGTGGCGCAATCATTAGCAAGTACCACGTTACAGTTCCCCAGGTTCTCAACGTGTGCATCCATGATCAATTCCGCAGCTAAAATATTAAGCACGGAAAAACACATAACCCAAGAAGAAAGGGAAAATAAAGCGCATCGCCATCTGATCCCGGGCACAAAGCTACACCACAAAGACATTTTGGCAAGCAGTTTTTGCTAGTAAAAAAAAGTAGCATTCCGGCGTATACCGCCGCGTCATGCTTTAAACAGAGCACCGCGAATTCCAGTTCCAGCTAGAGAAGCAGCCCGCCGTACCTCCTCAGCAGACGGCGCGCAACCTAATCCAATCCAATCCAACCCCACCGTCCTCGCCGCCTCGCTCCCCCGTCCACCCCGACAAACGGCGGTCTGCAACCAACCAACCAGCCAGCGCAGGCAGCCAAACCATTTCACCAGCAGCCCGTCACAGGAAGAAAAAAAACGAATAAGGAGCAAGCACGAACTCCGATCCCCGGCCCGCTCACCTCAGGCGACCGCCACGGCGGGCGTCACCGGCCCCGTCGGCGCCGGCGCAGCAGAGCCATCCGCGCCGCTCTCCAGGCCCCCGCCGCTTCCCTCTCCTCCGCCGCCACCACCACCGCCCGGAACCCCACCGATCGGCTGCCCACGGGGGATGTAGCTAGCTGGAGCGGACGGGCGGGAGCACGCGAGACCGAGAGAGAGAGAGAGAGAGAGCAACGCGAAGCGAGCGCGGAGGGGGGGAGACGAGCGGGGAGGAAGGCTCTCGGTGTTCGCTGTGGTGGCGCGGCCGCTGCTGTGCTGCTGCGTGGTGTATGCTCTTGCGCGGCCGCGCGGGGAGGGGGGCGGAGGGTGGGGCCCGCAGGGGGGTCGCGATCGTCGCGGGCGCCGCGAGAAATCTCAGCCACTATCTTTTCTTGTGGATATCTCGCGCTCCGGCCCCCGCAATCTTGCGCGCACGCCCTCCAGCATCCTCGGAATTGGAAACCGTCGCAGGAGTGCTCCTATTTGTTTGTTGGATTGGATTGTTTATTAAGCAGACCAGGTAGGCAAAGGTACAGCTGCTGCCTGAGCCTGACCGTTTTCAAACTGTCCGTGTCTCGCCCTCTCCATGGAGTGATTGCTGTGTTGGTCTGCTTTTGGAAAGTGCGTGTGGTGCTTAGAAGTATGGTTGCTTTGGTTGGATCCTATAGCTAATGATTATAGCAACTTGCCCTCTGTCAAACCTCCTATCTCTCATTTGAAGGGTGGAGTAAAAAAAAAATAACTTCAGCAGGCTTTCTACTTTCTACTTGAGTCTCAAAACCTCTCGTGTTACTACCTTACTGCCCTCCGCCTCGCTGTATCACGCCCCGAGCTCTAGTCGCCCTTCGTGCCACGCTGCGTGCCCTTCTCTCGCTGTGCCGCACCCTGAGCGGCCTCATGAACTGAGCTCCGACCGGCCTCTACTCGCCAGCACCGCGCAAGCCGAGTTCAGACCGCGCCGCTTCGTTCTTCCACTGGCCCCGTCAAGGCACGCCGCCACCGCTGTCTGCTTCGTTCTTTAATTATGAAGCCGGCCCCATCGAAGAGCACCGCTCCCACCGCCGCTGTGCGGTGGGATTATGGGGAAGTCGAGGTGCAAGTTGTGCCAGGAGGAAAATAAGAATTTTATTTTAAATTTGAATTTTGTTCATAAGAAAATTGAAAAAGAAAAATGCATGCATGGAAACTAAAATATGGAGACTCTTACTGTACTTGATACATTACTTGAAGGCTGTGAGATGGGAGCCAGTCCCCCAAAACCTATATGAAGACTGTGATTTAGTGACTATTACTGGAGATGCTCTTAGCTAGCTAAATCTAGCAATTGTGGATCCAGACAGGACCACTAATTGAGCAACTAAAGATCTCCCAACTAATTGAAATAGTGTAATCCCATTAGCTGGTTAAACCTAGATAATCCGACCTAAAAAGTCAAAAGACCTTTATTACCCCCCCCCCAACAGTCCTGGCACAAAAACACAGGGGAAGTGTGGTCTATTTATGTTAACAATTAGCAATTAGGCCAGTCTCAGTGAAGGTTTCATGGAGGGTTTCATGACATTAAATACCATCAATTTTGCTGACATGACAAGAAGAGAGAAGGATGGAGTTTCATAGGATGTGAGGAAAGTTTCATCACTATGAAATTCATCTGGCACAATTACCTAGTTCTCAGTCTATGTATCTGTATCCATAAAACTCCCACTGAAACTGGTGTGAGTTGTGCATCCAAACAGACCTCGCAAGTGACTAATCAGCGATACTCGCGTTTCCATTTACAGAACTCGAGAAGCATTTCCCTCTCAAACAGCAGACACAACAATTTACCAACTAGTCCCGAACCGTTCTCCGCAGCAATCCACAGCCAAGAAAAAAACGTCCACGGGGAGCCACCCGCAAAACCTGTCTTCCGCGGGGACCCGGCCGCGAGACCCAAAAGGTCGCGTCCAATAATGAAAATTTTGCGGTCGGCAGCGCCCCAAGCTTGGGGCCGCCCCTTCGCGGGACCCACCTGGCGGCCAACTGGCGGTGATCTAGTGGCTCGCCTTGCGCTTTTTCGATGGCACCCGCGGCCGCCGTACCTCCGCCCGCTCCTCCCCGCGGCGCGATCCCGGCCGTCGGTCCCCGTCCTCCCCTCCGTCCCGGCGCCGTCCGATCCCCCCGCGGGGAACTCGTGGCCAGCGTCGCGCCGGCGCGTGGACAGCCCGGATGCGCGTCCCCGACGCATCCAGCGGCCGCCGCGGGTCGAGGTGGGGCCCGGCGGAGGACTTGCGGCTGTGGTGGAAAAGCGCATCGTGGGGTGGGGCCCTGGCATCCCCGTGCGGTGCGGAGGAGAGGGGGGGTGAGCACGTGGCGCCAGGATGTGTGGGAGGCGGGTGGGCGCGGTGCGGAAACCCGTGGGGCCCACGGGCGTGGTGGTGGTGGTGGTGGTGTTTCGTTGGGAAGAAAAGTCTTTGCGGTGAGTTTTCATATTACACTCGTTCCTTCCACTATCGTGTGTTCATTTAGTTTTTATAACTTATTATGTAAAGATTATTTATTAGATTGTAATAAAATTTATCTAATTAAAATAATATCAAGTATCAAGAAAAACTATTATGTATACAGAATGATATAGTACATATTATTTCTTTGTTTTCCAATACATTTACATTTATGCGAAAGGACCTGTAGCCTAGTGGTTATAAGAGTTTCGGTAGCACCTGAGGTCCTGGGTTCGACTCCCCATGGGAGAGAATATTCTGGGATTTAACGGCATTGTGCATTCAGTGGTAGACGACGTTCCCGTCAACAGTGAGGCGCCTATGGTGACTTCGTCAATCTCGAGGATTTGCCAGCTCAGTCTTCGAAGATGCTCATAGGGGTAGGGTTTGTGTACGTGTGTTCATAGGAGTGTGAGTGTGCGTGCATTACGTGTGTCTTAGTTGTACTGTGTAATCTAAAAAAAATACATTTACATTTATTAAGAATCTTGGAATAAACAGCGTCGTTTTTAGTCACAACAGTTATAATTAATTAGGATTAATAAGGTCATTTCTTACTACTAATAACACCCATATGTTTTTATTTACATGTCATATTAGATTTGTCCTAAGTTAAATTTGATTAACATTTACCAAATTTATAAAAAAATATAGCAATAATTATACTATCAAACATATATACTATCTGCCATATGCATTATCTACATATATTTCATGGTTTCAATGAAACAAATTTGGTATTGTAAATATTATTATTTCTTTCTATAAGTTAGGTCAAAATTTGTCAAGTTTGACTTAGGACAAACCTAATAGTGAGAAATACATGACGTTGTTATAGAAAAAACAATCTTTATGGGACATGATATATTTACAAATAGAGGGAGTACGTGGTGATTTAACGTAGGCAGTACATTTAGAAATCATCAAATAGACGTGATACTCAATATATAGTTAATATTTTCTCTAATCGCATATGTAGTACTAAGGTCAGTTTGGAAGTCTAACAGCCTCACACTTCGACAATTAATATACGGAGAGTGTCATTCTTAAAAGAAGTGTGTTATATTCATTTAACAAGTATCTTTAAGGTAAATGAATAACAATGTTTTTATTGTGCAATAGTTGATTTTTGAAAAAAAATTACACCTTAAATAAAATTGAGCGAAATAACATATGGTTAAGGAGTTGGTCAATGCTGCTATGTAACGGTGCAGCGTAGGAAAGGGTTGCCGCTACAACATCTTAGTATCACGCGCACGAGGCTGAAAGAGATGTGAAGCTATGGCTGGCTAAAAGTTTTAGATTGCTGAATAGTTTATTAAGCCAGGGCTGTTATGAGCCTATACACGAGGCTCCGTTAATTGCTTTCTCCTAATGACCATTATATCTTTCAATTCCCTTATTCTTCTGCAGTACTTACCCATTGCTCTGTTGTATATGAGTTTGTACATTATTCATGAATATTTTTTAGAATATTGGGAGTTAAAGCCCGTCTTATGTATCAGTTATCAGGGCCGGACCTAGGATTTGAGGTATGGGTATTCAAAATTTTCAAATACTAATCTAACAGCCTAAAGCGAATTATGGCACATATTGAAGTAGTGACTACATAAAATTATTCATAACTTGAAATCATTCAACAAATTTACTAAATAACAAATATATCAAAATTATTCGTAACACGCCATCACTGTCAACTTTTTTACAAATTAAGTGACGACAACTTGCCATAACATATTTTCACAAACACATAAACAATTTCTCAATCCTCATCTCCTCTCTCTTATTTCCTACGCAATGCATCTCCTATACGTCCCACTCCATCTTTCAAGGTCATCTCCCTACTATATAGGTGAATATAAGGTACCCGTCGGATATGCTCGCATATTTTCCAATTAGTGGATAACAGCATTTTAAAATGCAACTCCCTAATATTTTAAAATATTACGTGGATAACAGCATGTAACATTTGTTTTCTATTTAAATAAATTATTTTAGAGATACTCATGGTTAAAGATAAAAATGGTTGACCATAACAAAACTAAATAGCTATACTCTAGTATGTCTAGAACAAATTTTGTTTGCGCTTGGTTATATTTTGGACCCAAGATGAGTGCACTATGGGAAAAATGATTGGTAATTGCCAAAAGGAACTCTAACTGTTTCTCTCTAAAAGTTCCTAAAAGTACGTACGATCTTGTGGTTAGTGTGCGTTCACGGCTTTCGCTAGATCTTGTGGTGTTGGGGTCCTCCAAGTGGAGGAAGACCGGTAGAGACAAGTGAGCTGAGCGCACGCAGCAGAAAGCCGAGGACGGACGCTTTGTGGTTGAAATCAGCTCTGCTCTGCCTTTCTCTTTCGCATTCCTCCCTCCGGCCTTGGTAGGCTGTACGCCCTTCAGAAACATCCTCGATCGACTACTACGTCTTAACTGAAGAAACATCTCTCCCCTTTGTCATCCCTTGTTTCCAGCCAATTATATAGTCAGTTTAAACCAGATTTAATAAGGGACACAATGCGACTTAATATAAGAGACATGATGCGCCTTCTGTTCTCATTTTATCCGTAACTATGGTAAAAGGTAGAATCTCTTAAATTCTAAGGTGGAGGATATGTTAAGATTTACAATACCAAATAAGAGCCGGTTTGGTAATGCTCTGGTGAAGAATTACAAGAGCGCTACCAAACAGCGACTTCAGTCTTCACCACATCTGATCCCCCCTCCCCCTGGCTCGATTCGTCCGATTCCACGTCGAGTGAGAGGGCCCACCGTCCGGTCGCCGAACTCTACTCTTCCAAACCTCCCATCGTCAGAGCTTGGCCGAAGGTCGGTTTTGTGGTAGCCGGATCTCAGCAACAAGTTACTTCATAGCCACAACTTGGGTGACACCCAGAGCTGGAGCCTCCGCGGAGTGCCACCTAAAGACTTTTTAGATAGCAGAGTAGCTGGGAGCGAGGAGTGGAGCGTTCGGGGTGTTACTAAACTGGCTCCAAATATAGTGTCATGTCGAAAGACAAATTTTTATGATGAAATTTAGTGAAACTAGTTTGATGTTGTACGTTTCGGATGCACTATCAAGATATGTTTCTAGAAATTTAATCAAAGTAAAAAAGAGTTCAAATTATGACAAAATAAAAATCTATTACATTTTGGAACAGGCAGCCACCGAGAAGGATAGAACGAATATATGCATATGTAAATAAAAGAAGGAAACCGGCTCACTTCCAGCTGCACCAAAAAAAAATGATTTTGCAAACATCCAACGATGTGAGATCATGCCGTACGATCAGGTTCTCGAGGACACACTCTGTCACCGCGAGTGTACGTGAAACACCAAAAGCGGTAAGGAGGATGATGCTTGATGCTTCGCCAATCCAGTTGGCAATCAATGCTTTCCTTTCGTTCAAAAAAAAAAAACCCCAACGCATTCCCACACGGCCCGACAAAAAGTGGGACGTGGGAACAAGGCCCAGCGCAGTGCGCACGGGCCGTCACGCGCGCCCGTGGAGGCCCAAACATGCGCGAGGAAGAGAGCGTGGGCTGTTGCGGCACCAAGTCCATGGGCCAACGTTGGCTCATTTAATTCGGTTTGGCGGCCGGGGTCTACTCCGCCGCTGGGCCGCTCGTCATGAGCAAAGGACTGCTGCGGCCTGAGGGAGGATGGTGGGCTCCTGCGGTCCACGCACCTTTTTCTTTCGATCATCACATTTTAAAAAATACAATAACTTTACTATGGAATACAATAACTTTGATATAGATTGAGGATTCACAGCTGTGCTATATATGCAATCTATATATTGGAGTAGGTAACCTGTCGAAAGGCAGGAATAATGGATCAGGCAACCAAACAAGTTGAATACCTTTTTGAACGAACTAACCATTTAAATAATGCATAATGTAAGGCCGTATGTAGTCATCAGCAAAAGAAGTCTGTATTTTCAACCTTATAGTACGGCAACAGAATATCGTTTAGTTATGCAATGGAGGTATTCAAGAAAAAAAGATTAATGCGAAAAAAGTACCATCATTGACTAAGTTGGCTAACTTATGACGTAAATAACTAAATATGCTATTAAGTTCCATGTAGTTTCTGTTCTAGACACTAAACTTATAGCACTTTGACTATATGGCACATAAGTATTTTTTTTGTGCATGCACAACGGGCAGTACCAGTTGGAAAACCGGTGCCTAAAGCTCTCTCCAACCGGTGTAGACGCCGATATGTTTTCTAGTAGTGTGATGATGATCAAAGTAAAAAAAAATGGACTAACTACAAACTTATAAGAACGATTGGCCGTCAAACCCAAATGTGGACCTGGCGCAGCAGCAATGGAGGAAATTTGCAATAAGAACAGTCAAAAGATCAGAATTGGACAGGCCGGGAAGAATCTGAAAATGGAAAACGTGCTAATCTCTGCATGCACAAAAAGCTAACCTCGCAGACCTGCAGTTACGTTATGTACTTTTGATCCAACAAAAGGTCCCTTTAGTTACCTTGGACACCCAGCAGAAGCAGAGAGAGGCCCTGCTGGATGTCCAAATGCTATCCTTCTCTGAATGGTGACTGCACATCAGCGGCCGGTGAAGAGTGAGGACACAGTCGCCGGCGACAGGCGACCTCCCTGCTGGCTGTTGCAGCAGGCAACGACGAACACCGAGATCGACGTCGCCGACGACGACGGCTGAACCGGAGCTCTCCGGCAACGCCATCTACGTCTTGGGTCGACGTGTCATCATCCAACTTATCACCAGGATGACGACTTGGGGTCGAAGCAAAACTAACGCTAAGGAAGAAGACACATGTGTCGTCGTTGATTGTAACCCCGGTACGTCCCCAGTGTTGGAAATATTTCAGTTAAGATATTGTGATCTTCACTATTAAGGAAGTGTTTAAACCATCTAAACGCGATTAAGGAAACTTAATGATAAAACCCTAATGGGCTGTGATCAGCAGGCCCATTAGGCCCGTTTCCAGAGGCTGGTCCCCAGCCCCACAGTGCCTATAAATATAAGGTCGTGGTTAGCACCTTAATAAACCCATTCATCTCAATCTAAAACCCTAGCCACCGCTAGTCTGATCGCTAAAGGCACTGGAGGGGTTTGGAAGGCCAAGCACTCCCGTTTGGCGCCGAAGGACGCCGATTCGTTGCTGCATCTCCTACACCGACAAGAACGCCTACTTCCTCTACGGATCAGGCGTAAATGGCTACTGCAACTGCTAACGCTGGTATAATGTTTACCAATTTATTCCGCATTAGATTGATTTGTCATGAACTAGGTTATGTTAAGATCTTGGGTTATTAGCCTCTAATGTTTAAGCCTGGCTAATTCTAACAATCGGTATCATGAGCCATCTTAACCTAGTCATGCACGGTCAATTTTGAGCCATGTTTATGCCTCTGTTTTTCGTCGGTTTAAGATGCAATTAGATCCTGCATAATGGCTTTTATGTGTTAATCATGCGTGATTAGATCTAAATCATGGTTAATTAAGTTTCTGATCACGAGATTAGATCTAATCTAATTCGGTTTAGGTCAAGTTTAAGATTAATCTTGATCTGTTAATGCTAAGTGTCTCGGATTAGATGCAATCATGCCTAACTAATGAATCAGTTTAAGTTAATGTCATGATTAAATCAAGTAATTAAGGTTAGGGTTTAAGTTTGCTGACTGTTTTTTCCCCAATTTATGCCTCTGTTAAGTTAACTTCCGCGAAATTAGATCCAAATCCATGAAATTGATGCATTAGTAAGCATTAAGAAGGAGGGGAAAACACAATTTTCAGATCGGATTATGAAATCCCCAAATCCCGTGATGAACCCTAACCCTAACCCTAACCCTAAGATCGAATCTTACCTTGACTGCGGCCATGAGTTGGTTTGCAAGCCACGAGCAAGCACCACTGCAGGACCCACCGACGGAGCCGCGCGCGATTCGGTCGCACGCGGCGCCGGCGGAAGGACCTGCAGAGGCGCATCAGCACGCCATCACCGGCGCGCGTCCTGCTAGGCTTGATGGCACCCACGCCGCGGCGGCAGGGGGCCCACGCACGAGGCGCGCGCTCGGCGCACGCGAACGCGGCCGGCGGCCGCGGGCCCACGAGGCGGCGGCCTGCGAGCCGCACTAGGCGGCGCCCGGCCCGCGCGCAGCGCACGCGGCAGCTGGCGGTGCCGACGCCCCGACCGCCCGCGCATGCTGCCGGGCCCGCACCAGTGCTGCAGCGTGCAGCACGCGGCTGCAAGCCGGTGGCGCCCAGCTCGCCCGCGCATGAGGCGCGCATCAGCGGCGGCCGGGCCTGACAGGCGCACGGCGCAGGCCGGGGCTCCCCAGCGGTGGCCGGCCCCGCCGGCCCCACCGCGTGGCGCGTTGGACGCGCGCCCGCGCGTGAGGAGCAGCGGCGACCACTGGGCATGAGCAGCGGCGGCCCAAGCGGTGGCGGGCTACGGCTGCTGCGCATGCAGGCCACGGCTCGCGCGGCGCGGGGTCTGGCGCGCCAGCGGCCGGACCCTGGGCGGCGGCGCTGGCCTCTGAGCGGATCTGGCCTCTGAGCGGCGGCGGCTGGGCATGAGCTGCCCGTGGAGAAAAGGAGTGAGGCTGCTGGATTAGGTTTTCAGACAGCAGCTCATCTATTTATATGGCACCAAATTAGTTCCTGGCCGCCGGATCTTGATGAACGGTCCAGATTTCTCCACATTAGGGTTTCGTGGGATGGGCCAAATGGGCCAAATGCGCAGATTGGGCCGCGCGCGCAGGGGAGAATTTTTGGGCCTTTTACGTGTTTTAGCCCAATTTAATGTTTAAAGCCTTTTCTATTACTGTTTCTTATGATTTAAGTTTAATTTTAATTGCTGTTATGTTTAAAGGCTTTAATTATTTCTGTTGCACTTATTATTACCAGCATTATGTTAATTAATTTCCATGAGTTATTTAAATGCTTTTAATCATGTTTTAATTGCATTTATTCACTGAAAATTATGTTCATCCACCTTAAGCAATTAAGATGCACTCTATTTAAATGGAACCATCGGGAAGTTTATTTAGAGCACTTGTAATTAATTCTGACCATCGTTGATTTAATTACGAGTTTTAATGATAAATTTCGTTTGTTTTCCCCATCGGTGATGCAAATTGAAATTTATGTATGATTTTAATCAGACCATCGTAGGGTTAATATCATACTTCTTATGCGCATCTTAATTGTGAGTTTAATTAAGTTATTATTCTCATGATTTTCAGGGAACACTGTGACGGGCTACCTGAAGTCCATTGAGCCCCTGAATGGCACCAACTATCCAAGCTGGTATAAAGATGTTCAGGTGGCCATGATGTTCAGGTGGCCATTGCTGTGTGTGAGTATGATCTCACCTTACGTCAAGACAAGCCAGCAGAGCCCGCTGATCCCAATGGTGATCGTACTGCCATTGAGAAGTGGGAGAGATCAGACAGGATGGCCAACATGATCATTAAGAACACGATCACACCGGCCATCTGTGGTGCTATTCCTGATAAGGACCAGGATGGTAATGAGCTGAGCGCCAAGGCATACCTTGCCAAGGTAGAGGAGAACTTTAAGAGTTCTTCCAAGACTTATGCTAGCACCCTGATCATGAAGATGCTGACTTCACAGTATGATGGGCAAAGTGGAATCAGGGAGCACATTATGAGCATGTGTGACATGGCAAATAAGCTGAAGACACTGGATATGGCTATCTCTGATGGTTTTCTGGTGCACTTCATCATGACTTCTCTGCCAGCACAGTACATTCCCTTCAAAATAAGCTACAACACTCAGAAGGCGACTTGGAGCATGGCTGAGCTCATTAGCTACTGTGTTGAGGAAGAAGAAAGGCAGAAAGCTGAGAGGATGAAGGATGCTGTCAACATGGTCAGCGAGCGCTTTGGGCGTGTTAGCATGAGCAACACTCCTAAGCATCAGGCTGAGTCTGGCAGTAGCAGGCAGCATAAGAGAAAGTTTAAGGGCCATAAGAGCAAGGCCGTGTCACATAAGAAGACCTCTAATGAGAGGCTGTGCAAGTTCTGCAAGTCACCTAAACATGAGCAAAAGGATTGCCATGGATTTAAGGAGTGGCTTAAGAACAAAGGTACAATTACTGATTATGTATCTTTTATTGATGAATCATTCTTAGTGAATTTTTTCTCCCAATACTTGGTGGATTGACTCAGGTGCCACTGTGCACATTTCCAATTCACTGCAGGTATTCAGTTCGATCCGAACTATAAGAGAGGGGGAGCGAAGTCTAAGAGTGGCTGATGGCAATGAAGTGAAGGTTGAAGGCATTGGGAGCTTCAATTTGGAGTTACCAGGCGGCTTCAACCTTAGTTTGCATGATGTTCTTTATGTTCCCAGTTTGAAGAGAAACCTTATTTCTGTTTCACGTTTAGTTAAGTCGGGACATATTTGTGAGTTTGGCAACTCAGTGTGCAACATTAAATTTCATAATTTAAGTGTGGGCCTTGGTCATTTGCAAGGCGATCTCTATTTGCTCTCTCTTGATAAAGTTTATTCTGCAATGAATGTGGATGATGTATCGCATAAGCGTAAGCGTACTGATGAGACTTCTTCGAAATTGTGGCATTGTCGTTTGGGCCACATTTCGAGGGGGAGAATTGAGCGTCTCATAAGAGAAGAGATACTCCATTCATTAGATCTCTCAGACTTCGATCAACAATGTGTTGATTGTATTAAGGGGAAATTCGCTAAGACAATTAAGAAAGGAGCTACTCGGAGTACGGGCCTATTAGAAATAATTCATACTGATATTTGTGGCCCGTTCCCAGTAAAGTCTGTTGATGGTTTTGACTCGTTCATTACTTTCACAGATGACTTCTCTCGTTATGGTTATATTTACCCCATTCGTGATCGATCCGAGTCATTAGATAAATTCAAAATATTCAAGGCTGAAGTGGAAAATCAGCATAATGTTACTATTAAATTAGTGAGATCGGATCGAGGTGGTGAATATTATGGGAGACATGCTCCATTCGGCCAAGTACCTGGACCATTCGCTAAGTATCTTGAAGAGAATGGTATAAAGGCCCAGTACAGTATGCCGGGCGAACCACAGCAAAACGGAGTTGCTGAGCGTCGTAACCGTACACTAATGGACATGGTACGTAGCATGCTTAGTTATTCTACCTTGTCTGTGGAGCTGTGGATGGAAGCATTAAAAACAGCTGCACACATACTTAATCGTGTTCCTTCCAAATCCGTGCCAAAAACACCTTATGAGTTGTGGTTTGGGAAGAAACCATCGCTTAATTATTTGCGTGTGTGGGGCTGTCCAGCCGAAGCTAAGTTATTTAATCCACAGCAAAAGAAATTAGATGATAAGACGGTGAGCTGCTATTTGATCGGATACCCTGATAAGTCTAAGGGATACCGATTCTACTGTCCTGATCGTTTCACTAAGTTCGTTGAGACCAGGCAGGCTGTATTCCTAGAGGATGCAGGAATCAGTGGGAGCTTTCCGAGGAGGGAAATTAATCTTGAAGAAATACGGGCTGAGCTTCCCATCCCGGTGATTCAAGAAACAGTAACACCTCAGTTAGTGCCGCTGTTCGTTCCTTCCGTTCAAAGTACACCATCTGTTCAGATTACGCCTCCTATTCAGAGTACTAGCGCTGCTCTGCCTGTTGAAGTAGCTCCTGAGCCTGCGAGCGAACAACAAGCTGAGCAAATGGCGCCTAATGCTGAAGTTGAGAACCCTGTCGAGGTGTCTCAGACTGCACCTCAACCAGCACCTCAGCCTGTTGAACCATTAAGAAGATCACAGCGGGCTAGGAAACAGACAGTTTTCCCTGATTGTGAGACATACTTAAGTGAAGACATGTATGATATTGGGAAAGCTGATGATCCTAACTCGTTTAGAGAGGCAGTATCATGTGAGAACTCTGCCAAATGGGTTGAGGCCATGGAAGAAGAGCTTAAGTCCATGAGTTCCAATGATGTTTGGGATCTGGTAGATATTCCTAATGGAGTCAAACCAGTAGGCTGTAAATGGGTCTACAAGACTAAACGTGATTCTAAAGAGAATGTCGAACGATTCAAAGTAAGGCTTGTAGCCAAAGGTTTTACACAAAAGGAAGGGGTTGATTATAATGAAACTTTCTCCCCTGTGTCTAAGAAAGATTCATTCAGAATCGTTATGGCGCTAGTGGCTCATTATGACTTAGAGCTACATCAGATGGATGTCAAAACTGCGTTCCTCAATGGTGACTTGGATGAGACCATCTTCATGGCACAACCGGAAGGTTTTGTTGTGAAGGGCAAGGAACATTTAGGATGCAGACTTAAGAAATCCATTTACGGGCTTAAGCAAGCGTCAAGACAGTGGAACCTTAAATTCGATCAAGTGATTAAGAAATTCGGATTTAAGGAGAATGATGTGGATAATTGTATCTACACTAAGATAAAGGGTGGTAAATTTATAATTCTAGTGCTTTATGTGGATGATATCCTATTGGCGAGCAGTGATAAGCGTATGCTGCATGAAACAAAGGGATTTCTTTCATCCAATTTTGATATGAAAGATCTTGGTGAAGCCTCTTATGTTCTGGGCATTGAAATACACCGAGATAGGACCAAAGGAGTACTAGGATTGTCTCAAAAGGCATATATTGAGAAAATGCTTAAGAGATTTAATATGGATAAGAGTAAGGCCACACCTGTTCCATTAGCGAAGGGCGATAAGTTTAGTGAAGCCCAATGTCCTAAGAACCAATTGGAATCAGATGAGATGAAGGACATACCTTATGCTTCAGCTGTCGGAAGCCTGATGTATGCACAAGTCTGTACGCGTCCTGACTTGGCATTTGCTACCGGAATGTTTGGAAGATATCAGAAAAATCCCGGAAAGGTCCACTGGGTTGGTGTCAAAAAGGCATTACGTTACTGCCAAAGCACTAAAGACTTCATACTCACATACAGAAGATCAGATAACCTTGAAGTTGTGGGTTATACTGATGCTGACTTTGCTGGATGTGTGGATAGTAGAAAATCTACATCAGGATATATCTACACGTTAGCTGGTGGAGCTATATCATGGAAAAGCTCTAAGCAAAGTTTAGTTGCAGCGTCGACGATGCAAGCTGAATTTGTGGCATGCTATGAAGCAATTGGACAGGCAGTTTGGCTTAAGAATTTTATTCCGGGCCTCAAGGTAATTGACAGCATTACGGAACCTATAACGTTATACTGCGATAATCAGTCTGCAGTATTTTTTTCGAGTAACAACAAGTCAAGTGGTGCTTCCAAACACATTGACCTTAAGTATCGTGTTGTGAAAGAAAGATGCCAGGATCGAACCATTAAGATTGAGCACATAAGAAATAATTCTATATTAGCGGATCCGCTCACTAAAGGCTTACCACCGAACGTGTTTAAGCAGCACGTTACTAATATGGGTTTGGTGGATAGTCTTTAGGTCCTGGTTTAGGGCCATTATGACTCCCAACTAACGAATAAGCGTTCTACCGAGGTGTTTCAGTGAGACTGTGGGTAATGGGGTCCCAGTAGTGCATCAAGCTACTGACGACGCATTGGTCCGGTACTTTCTGTTACTACTAAGGGTGAACATTAGTATGATACGAACATTAGCCTTAACCGTTCGATCAAGTGGGAGAATGTTGGAAATATTTCAGTTAAGATATTGTGATCTTCACTATTAAGGAAGTGTTTAAACCATCTAAACGCGATTAAGGAAACCTAATGATAAAACCCTAATGGGCTGTGATCAGCAGGCCCATTAGGCCCGTTTCCAGAGGCTGGCCCCCAGCCCCACAGTGCCTATAAATATAAGGTCGTGGTTAGCACCTTAATAAACCCATTCATCTCAATCTAAAACCCTAGCCACCGCTAGTCTGATCGCTAAAGTCACTGGAGGGGTTTGGAAGGCCAAGCACTCCCGTTTGGCGCCGAAGGACGCCGATTCGTTGCTGCATCTCCTACACCGACAAGAACGCCTACTTCCTCTACGGATCAGGCGTAAATGGCTGCTGCAACTGCTAACGCTGGTATAATGTTTACCAATTTATTCCGCATTAGATTGATTTGTCATGAACTAGGTTATGTTAAGATCTTGGGTTATTAGCCTCTAATGTTTAAGCCTGGCTAATTCTAACACCCAGGCCATCACTCATTAAGCTCTGCTAATTCAGTTAGCACGCCACCGCCGTACCCTCGCAAAGATTTGCAGGATGGATTCTGAACGAAGATGATGTGGTGGTGTACGTTCATCATCATTGTGTGTGTGTGTGTGTTTTTTTTTCTGTACGTATATTTTCATTTTTCTGGGTGGTGAGGCCTTTTTCAGGGTACCATACCAAACCCCATGTCTGCAACATGTCATGCTTGCGTCGCAGATCGATGGATGCATCCAAAAGCTTCCTGAAGTACGCTGCAGCTGCTTGCTTGCTTCTTCTAGAAGCGTGTGGTCCTGCATTGATAGGTTCTCGATCGTGTTCTCTGCTTCCAACAACTGCGACAAGGTAAAGTAGTGTAAACTAAGAGGGCTGTTATCCATGCATAAAAGCGACTGAAATCGGCCAAAATGTCTCATCATTTTTTTCAAAAAGTTTGTTAATTAACCGTTTTCACTTGTTCCTCGCCAAGAAATAAGAAGGTTACTCGTAGCTTGGACTATATATATGCCCACTAGACACTAGTCAGTGCTCCTCGTCAGTTTCTGATTCAACACTCCGATATGTGCGTATATATGCTATTCACTTCATCGCAGTGACTGCGTCAATACCAAGATATGCCGACTCAATCTCTCGGAAGTGCTCATGTACTTCGGACGAGTGTTCATACATGTATATACAACTGATACTGTTCCGTTAATGATGAAATAAAAATAACTGTATATGTGAGCGCAACACCAGCAACAGCTCATTAACCTAATTTCCGGCCAGTGTGATGTCTCAGCTTACCCTCTGTTTTATATCATGCGCGGTGAGCCGTTCACATCCCATGCAGGGAAGTGGACTGTCCTTATCATTTTTAGTTTTCGTGCCACAAGTTTGACTAGATTTATAGAAAATACGGGCAATATTTGTATCTTCAAATAAATTTATTAAAAAATTAGATTTAAAAATCTATCTAATGATATCAATATGTATCATAATTAAATATTAATATTATTTTATATAAAATCAATCAAAGTCATTATTTGAAAAAGTGAGAATGACAGATATTTAGAGGAGGAGACGCTGTCAGTTGCCGTTAGAAAAAAAACACCATTGACGATGAACCAACCTTTAGTACCAATGGCCTGAACAGTGAACAGTCTTGGATTTTTGCCGACTTTTTTCCCCAACGAATTAGACCGGAGGGGAGCAAAGATTTCGTTCCCGGGAGCACGGGCACGTCCACTTGGATGAGGTTTACCTACCTGCGGTGCGGTGAGAAGATTAGTTCCTGGCGTGCCGTGGTGGATGCCACCCCCAGCGGTAAATAGTCAGCACCAGCTATTTGAGCTCCGCACAGTATCGGCTGGGAGAGCGTGCCTGTGAGAGGAGGCGGCATCGGCAAGAGTGCGCGCTAGCGCGGAGAGAAGCGCTAGCGACCACTGTGCAGCACTTAAAAAAACCAAATCTCCGGCCAAATCGGCGACCGTTGCGGACGCCCTTAGGTGAAGAACCGACGGCGCGTGGCCTGCAGGTACACGCACATTGCAGCCGCGTGGCGTTAGGTGAAGAACTGGCAGAGCGTGGCCTACATAGTCATGACCCGGACACTCAGAGGTACGTACGCAATGAATATTTATGAATATCTTCGAAGATTAAAATGACAAGTCCTTAAGAATAATATAATGAAGTCACTATCACATACGTCTCGCTGTGGACGGAAATATCGTCTCCCACCAAAAGCATACTACTATTAAATTTTATATTCGATTCCACGAGAAGTCGAACTTAGGATTTAAGGTGCTACTAACCACTAGACTATAGACCCTTTAACCCACTTAGGGCCCATACTTCTAGTAAGGTAGCATCCTCTCATAAAATTAGAATAGTTTCATTTCCTGGAATCCTATATTCTTCAAGGATAAGGTAGTTGAACGAAATTAGAGGCTGTTTGGATGGATTAAACTAAATTTTAGCCATTATTAAAGTTTAGATTTCCAAATTTTAGTTGGCTGAAATAATTAGTCCTATATTATTTGGATACCTGGGCTAAACTTTAGCTGCTGTACCGCGAAAAGTCATTTAAAGCCCTGTACTAATTAAGCACGCGTGTTGCAAATGAATAGGATTTGACAAGGGTATTTTAGTATTTTGCTATCTGACGCCAGAAATTAGTCCCCTGTTAGCTGGATTTGGAGGACAATAGACTAAACTTTATTTAGGAACTTGGCTAATTTTTAGCTCATATTTAGCCCCTGTTTGAATCATCTAGAGCTATAATTTTTAGCCATCTAAAATTAGCCCCTGAATCTAAAACCATAGTCAACCTGAACTCGACGATGTCTCATCCCCTCGAACACTAAATTCTCCACTTCCTATTAAAGTTCGCTGCAGCAGCTTGCTTGCTTCTTCTAGAAGCGTGGTCCAGCATTGATAGGTTCTCGATCGTGTTCTCTGCTTCCAACAACTGCGACAAGGTAAAGTAGTGTAAACTAAAAGGGCTGTTATCCATGTATAAAAGCGACTGAAATCGGCCAAAATGTCTCATCATTTTTTTTTCCAAAAAGTTTGTTAATCAACCGTTTTCACCTGTTCCTCGCCAAGAAATAAGAATGTTACTCGTAGCTTGGACTATATATGCCCACTAGTCAGTGCTCCTCATCAGTTTCTGATTCTGATTCAACACTGATATGTGCGTGTATATACTATTCACTTCATCGCAGTGACTTCGTCAATATCAAGATATGCCGACTCAATCTCTCGGGAGTGCTCACGTACTTCGGATGAGTGTGCATACATGTATATACAACTGATACTGTTCTGTTGATGATGAAATAAAAATAACTGTGTATGTGAGCGCAACACCAGCAACAGCTCATCATTAACAAAGTTTTCCGGCCAGTGTGATGTCTCCTGCTTACCCTCTGTTTTATATCATGCGCGGTGAGCCGTTCACATCCCATGCAGGTGGAGTGGAGTATATATAACAGGTAGAAAAGACGCTGTCAGTTGCTGTTAGAAAAAAACACCATTATTCACGATGGGCCAACCTTTAGTACCAATAATGGCTTGAACAGTGAACAGTCTTGGATTTTTGCCGACTTTTTCCCCCAACGAACTAGACCGGAGGGGAGCAAGATTTCGTCCCCCACTACTACAAAATAGGCCTTTGTTCCAAGCCATTTGTCTCGGCTGCCTTTGGGCCCGGGACAAAATGTGGCTTTTGTCCCGGGTCCAACGGCTAGCCGGGCCAGCGGGGGGATATGGGCCTTTTGTCCCGGTTGGAGGCACCAACCGAGACAAAAATGGAGCCTTTTGTCCCGGTTGGTGCCTCCAACCGGAACAAAAGGCTGTGCGGACCTTTTGTCCCGGTTGGTGGCTCCAACCGGGACTAAAGGGTACATTTAATCCCGGTTGGAGTTTACAACCGGGACAAAAGGCCTTTCACGCGTTATTTATTTTCACCGCACCGCTTCTCTCTGTCAGCTCTATCTCTTTCTTCTCTCCCTTGACATCTCCTCCCAGTGAAGTTTTCTCCCCTCCCACCCTGAGCTCCCTTCGATCCGTCCCTCCCCGGCGCGGGCGGGAGCCGCTGCCGCCCAGACCGGCACGGGCAGGGACCAGACCGGCGTGGGCAGGGACTCGACCGGCACGGGCAGGGACCAGACCAACGTGCTGCCGCCGCAGCCAAGTGCAGGTGGGCGGGGACAAGCGCAAGGACGTGCTGCCGCCGCAGCCAAGTGCAGGTGGGCGGGGACAAGCGCAAGGACGGCGACGAACGCATGCTTTGTTGTTGATTTTGTTCGTTTAATTTGTGAATCTTTGTGATGTGAATCAATCAATTTTAGATCTTGTGTTTTCTTACTTGTGTGTTGTATGAAATAATGATGTATGATGTGTTATGAATTAGATCTTGATATTGAGATTGTGTTATGAATCAGATCTTGATTTTGATATTGCAGTTTTGGATAAATCTTTGGATTTGGAGAACCAGCTTGCAAATGCGAAAGCAGGAGCTGGGGATCCGATTTTTTTTTATTCGTGAAAAATGGCATTTGTCCCGGTTGAATAGCTGCCGGGACAAAAGAATATCTATATTTGTCCCGGATGGACAATCCTGGGTGGAAAACCGGGATAAAAGATATTTGGTAACCGGGATAAAATAGCGATTCTATAGTAGTGCCCGGAGCACGGGCACGTCACACTTGGATGAGGTTTACCTACCTGCGGTGCGGTGAGAAGATTAGTTGCTGGCGTGCCGTGGTGGATGGCGTTAGGTGAACAACTGACGGCGTGTGGCCTGCAGGTACACACACATTGCAGGCGCGTGGCGATAGGTGAAGAACTGACGGAGCGTCGAGAATGATGAATTTACCATATGTCTCGCTGCCGACGGAAATATACTGAAAAGCACACTACTATGTGGACGAAAATATCGTATACCACTAAAAACACACTACTATTAAATTGTAAGATATTCACTTCCACGAGGAGTCGAACCTACTAAGATCTGAGGTGCTACTATGGCTCTGGTGCACTAAACTATAGACCCTTTATCCCACTTAGGGCCCATACTTTTGATAGTAAGGTAGCATCCTCTCATAAAATTAGAATAGTTTCATTTCCTGGAATCCTATATGCTTCAAGGTTAAGGTAGTTGAACGAAATTAGAGCCTGTGTTGGATGGGTTAAAACTAAAGTTTAGCCATAATTAAAGTTGAGACGTCTAAGTCTTAGTTGGCTAAAATTAGTCCTATATTATTTGGATACCTGGGCTAAAATTTAGCTGTTGTACTGCGAAAAGTCATTTAAAGCCCTGTACTAATTAAGCACGCGTGTTGCAGAAGAATAGGATTTGACAAGGATATTTTAGTATTTTGCTATCTGCCGCCAGAAATTAGTCCCCCGTTAGAGCAACTCCAAAAGCTCCCTCATATTAACCCGCATACCTTGTTTGGGGAGAAAAACTAAAAAAACCAACCTCCAACAGCTTCCCTATCCGCTCCGAAAAAATACGTGAACGCGAATCCAACCTCCACCACCCCGCAGATTTGCGCGTGGTTGGCCTTCCCCCAATCGCTTGCTCGGCCATCTACCGCTCCGCAGATTACTCCTTCGGTTGCGCGCGCCGGCCACGAGGAAGGCCGACGACGACAGGCCACCACCAGCGTGACGCGCCCGTCCGAGCCGCCGCCGGACGACTCTTCGGCGGCACCAGCCTGTCGAACCAGCTCATGTCCGACAGCCCGAGCTCCAAGCGGCCGCTGGAGCTGCTAGGTGGGCACCCTACTCCGGTAAGTATTTTGGACAATCGAGCACAAAAATCGAGTTCTTCACTGGTTGTCGAAACATGCGGCCGCCGGGCGCCGGTGACTAGCAGCCCGTCGATGCTGGAAAAGGACCCACTCTGGCAGGCCGTGGAGGCTGGGCACGGCGCGTTGGCCGGCGTTGTAGAAGAAGGCAGGAAAACACTCCGGCGGGCTAGCGGAAGGGGATGGGGACGGGCTGACGGCCGAGGTCAGGGGGCCAGGCGTGCATTGTGCTGACGTGGTAAGTTTTAAAGTATTGGAAAATTTATTATTAGGGATCTGCTGTGAGATGATATGATTTTGGGGAAACAATTTTTTAGCAAAGCCCCCAATATGTAGTTTTGGGGAAGAATTTTTTAGAAAACTCTTGGAGTTGCTCTTAGCTGGATTTGGAGGACAATAGACTAAACTTTATTTAGGAAGTTGGCTAATTTTTAGCTCATATTCAGCCCCCTGTTTGAATCATCTAGAGCTAATTTTTAGCCAACTAAAAGTTATCCCCTGAATCTAAAACCATAGTCAACCTGAACTCGACGATGAGCCATCGATCGAGTTGTCACACTATCTCATCCCCTCGAACACTAAATTCTCCACTTCCTATTAACGCCTTCAGTCTTCATCTTACCATGGTAGGTGAGGGGATAAATCTAGCGGACAGGACTTTCTGTTTGGGTGATTACGACTTCTAACGAGTCGATAAGGGGTTGTTTGGTCCGATGGGACTAAGGTTAGATAAAATAAGTATGGCTGCTGTTTGGATTGCTGCCACAACTACTCAATGGCTAGATTTGTTCTAACGAGTAGTTGTGGCATATGTTTGGTTTGCAGCCACGAATGAGTGAAAGACACCTTAATATCATTACACAGGAACAATAATAATGGTAACCTGACACGTTAGAACAATACTATTACAAGCACCAAAGACAAGTTTCATAAATAAATAAATACATTCTAGGAGGTTTAGGCCAAGGAGTTTCAGATTAAAATACTCGTTACAAAATCAGCAGCCAGCTATGCACGGATCAGTACGACACAGCAATTAATCTTCTCCTCCACACATAATGGCAATGGTCCAAGTACCATTATTTCTACCACGGTGAAATCTGTGGCGGGGTGAATCATAGCGGTGCCTCACCGAAGTTGGATGCTGAACCAAACACCTACCAAAACTCCCGTGGCAAACTTAAGTTTAGGCGTGGCATAACTGTGATCACCAACCAAACAACCCCTAAATATGCCCACTAAAAGCAAGTGAGGAGTAACTTGCTACTAATTAATTGTAGTGAGAAAAATCCAGAAATGCAAAAGAATTTGTAGAAACCCACCACACCTGCCACCGCCATCCCAGACCAATCTACATGCTCCGTGCAGTCATGCGCGGCACTACGCATCGTCTGTCACTCCAGCCTACCGGCGGGCCCCAGCCACCACCCAAATGAAGCTCATTTCCCCACATCCACAGGTTTAAAATTCTGCATAAAATTCACCTAAATAAATCTGCTTCACAACCAAATTAAGGTTTGGAAAATCAGAACCAGCTAATATTTTTCCTTGCATTCCCCAGCCTTGAAGAAGTCAACCACACGTCCGTACTCAAGAACCAGAGACTTTGTAGCCGGGTGAGTTTTCTTTCTCACTGCTCGCAACGTCTCCGCCATGCACAGAGCACCAACCACTTCACCTGTGTGTTGGCCGACCAAGTCGATCTCGCCCAGAAATCTTCTACCCACTTGACGCATACGCAAACCTAAACCTACACAGATTATATTAAAAATCATCATTACCATTCACCAACACCAACAAATTGATGGACCCTACTTATCTTAACCACGATCCGTGCATCATTGCTCATTGCTAGTGAGCTACCTGCTTTTTTTCTCAGTGCCAGGCATCTTTCAATCTAGCTCAACTTTTCGTTCCCAAAAAAAAAATCAGTTGATGAAATGAGAGAGGAATTTTTTTTAAAAAAAAAGCAGTTGGTGAAGCCTCCGGCCCCATATAACCCCGTCTCATTCCCAGCACTGAGCACACACGCGGACACGCCACTAGCCTCCTCTCGGTTTGAGCAGCTCATCAACGCCGCCGGCAAGAAGTCCCCTCGAGCTCGCCCCCGGCAGCCAGCCAGCCCAGCCATCAGCCATGGGCTCGACCGCCGCCGACGTGGCCGCGGCCGCGGCCGCGGACGAGGAGGCGTGCATGTACGCGCTGCAGCTGGCGTCGTCGTCCATCCTGCCGATGACGCTCAAGAACGCCATCGAGCTGGGCCTGCTGGAGGTGCTCCAGAAGGACCCCGCGGCGGCGCTGGCGCCGGAGGAGGTGGTGGCGCGGCTGCCCGTGGCGCCGGCCAACCCGGACGCGGCGGCCATGGTCGACCGCATGCTGCGCCTGCTCGCCTCCTACGACGTCGTCAGGTGCCGGATGGAGGAGGGCAAGGACGGCCGGTACTCGCGCCGGTACGCCGCCGCGCCGGTGTGCAAGTGGCTCACCCCCAACGAGGACGGCGTCTCCATGGCCGCGCTCGCGCTCATGAACCAGGACAAGGTCCTCATGGAGAGCTGGTGAGTGTGAGTCCTCCATCGAAAATTATTCTTGCTGCATCAGCTTTGAGCTGATTAATTAGTTTTGTTTTTGTTTTGTTTTTTTTCTTCACTGAACTTAATACGGTGGAGTGGTTGTAGATTGCAAGTAGCAGTAGAAGCTTGCAGAGTAGTTAGGTTATCCATAATGTTTCTCTAAATATGAAACGCAAAAAAAAACTGAAAAAATGGAAAAGTAGTAAAAAATAGGAGAGAAAAGTAAGCAAGCACCAAAGTTGTCTCCATCCTCTTGCGAACCTTGGAGAAGGAACATAGACAGGCCACTTTCTAGATTCGAATCCGGAGCCGTCCGTGTTGGATCGGATGACGGCTCAGATTTCGCAAGAAATCCTCCTAATCCTACCACGAGGATTGGAAAATGGCCCGTGCTGCGCTGGACTGAGCCTCCGGGCCACCAACTGGAGGTGAATCTTCAGAGTTCAGACAGCCGAATTGTTTGGCGTGTGTGTGAACAGGCCAAAAGATGTGGAAAACAAGCACATGGACAACAGGCCACAGTCTACTAGTATTTGGCAATTGCCATGTTGGCTGATGCTGACAGATTCTTGCCCTGTTCCTTCTGGAACTCGGTCAGTAGCAGTACTCTCTGTTTGGCAAATTTTGACCAAAATTTTAAATGTTCAAATTCGTGATGCCAGGTACTACCTCAAGGACGCGGTGCTGGAGGGCGGCATCCCGTTCAACAAGGCGTACGGCATGACGGCGTTCGAGTACCACGGCACGGACCCGCGCTTCAACCGCGTGTTCAACGAGGGCATGAAGAACCACTCGGTGATCATCACCAAGAAGCTGCTCGAGTTCTACGCCGGCTTCGAGGGCGTCGGCACCCTGGTCGACGTCGGCGGCGGCGTCGGCGCCACCCTGCACGCCATCACCTCCCGCTACCCCGGCATCAGGGGGGTCAACTTCGACCTGCCCCACGTGATCTCCGAGGCGCCGCCGTTCCCCGGCGTGGAGCACGTCGGCGGGGACATGTTCAAGGCCGTGCCCGCCGGAGACGCCATCCTCATGAAGTGGATCCTCCACGACTGGAGCGACGCCCACTGCGCGGCGATCCTCAAGAACTGCTACGACGCGCTCCCCGCCGGCGGCAAGGTGATCGCCGTCGAGTGCATCCTGCCGGTGAACCCGGAGGCCACGCCCAAGGCGCAGGGCGTGTTCCACGTCGACATGATCATGCTCGCGCACAACCCCGGCGGCAAGGAGCGCTACGAGAGGGAGTTCGAGGAGCTCGCCAAGGGCGCCGGCTTCACCGGGTTCAAGGCCACCTACATCTACGCCAACGCATGGGCCATCGAGTTCACCAAGTAGATCTGTTGTTGCGCATGTGCTTGTGCTTAATTTGCTTTCTTCATCATCATCTTCATCCTGCTGCTGGCCTGCCTGCCGGCCTCCATGGCCGGACCACCGTCGATCCTTGTTCTGGATTCCAAATTCTAATGGTTGTATGTGTTGAGATGTCTCTACCATGTACCATTAATAACAGCCAAGGTACTCTTATATGTATGATGACATGCATGATGATTCCTCTACTCTGCTTTTTGGTGATTCGATCGACTCATGTTCTGTTCTGTCCCCAGGCGCCATCGATGGTCCTCTGAAGAAAGAAAAGGGGAACAAGACTCGTTTTCTTTTTGCTGCAGGCAGCGGATATATGGGCTGCAAAAACAGTTTGTCTTTCTGGGCCCATTGGGCTGTTGTGTGTCAGCGTCACGCCCTTCTCTGCAAGCTTTCAGGCCCAGTTTCATCGACAGACACGCTCGTCAGCAAAAGACAAGACTCCTTTTGTGAAGCTAGCTAACAAAAGAGTACACCTGCTACTAGGAAAATAGAATAGCACGCCATTTTTATTAAAAAAATCCAAAATTATCATGACATTCGAATGGAACAGTTGCAGCCAACGAAGGTCGGCGCCGCCGCCATTTTCCGGCAGCACTACTGCGCGTAGCAGCAGCACTACTGCCAGCAGCAGCAGCACCAGCAATTTAATTTGGGACAATATGAGTACCTTGTAAGAACAAGTATTATGGTAGGCTATAACCAGACTGAATGTTGAGATGGAGCAGAGAGAGGAAAAATGGGTTGCAAGCTTACAACCAACTTTGACATAGGTCCAGTTTAGTTCCCAAGAAATTTTCTACAATAACCGTCACATCGAATGTTCGGACACATGCATGAAGCATTAAATACAGTTGAAAAATAATTAATTATATAGTTTAACTAATTAGCATGAGATGAATCTTTTAAGCCTAATTAGTTTATGATTGGACATTATTTGTCAAGTAATAACGAAATGTGCTATACCAAAACCAATAACTTTTCACCAACTAAATAGGGCCATAAGAATCAAGAAATTTTTTTGAGATAGACAAAGTGGATCATATATTAATAGTGGAGAGCTAAACCACTATACGATTGGGCTGAGAGATGAACTGCAAAGATTCTTGTAGCCAGCAACGGGCTAAATCATTAGCCTTACTCTAACATGACTCCATGTGTTGATTGTTATTTACCTATACAGGATTGCTAAACAAAAGCAAGATAGTAATTGACTTCAAGGTTCCAGTCAAAGTCCCCCCATGTTAGGCCAATTTTAGTGGGAGTGTCATGAACATTAATTTTTCTAACATGGCAGCCTCATTATGAAAAGAGACGAGGGAAAGTGTCACGAGATGTGAGAGGAGTGTCATCACCATGACACTTTTCCGGCTCGATTACCAAGTTACTCTTTCGGTAATTGTACCGATGACACTCCCACTGAGACTGGCATCGTGTTGGTTAGGATCACTAAAAAAATCTGGTGATCCATGACGATTGAATTTCGTCACAGATCACTGAAAAACCGTCATAAAACAGTATCTATGATGATCTCAAATAACGTCATGTATTGAGCGTATCACATCTCGTGACGTTCCTTAAATTTTCGTCATAAATTGCTTGATCCATGACGTTTTAAAACTGTCATGGAATGTCTCCGGGCCTCCTGAAGCCCAACCCAAGCCCGTTTTCTATGACGAAAATTAACATCACGAACAGTATAATTTTCGTCACAGATTCTATTGCCATGTCACTGTAACATCCCGAAAATTCACTAATTTAAATCGTGCGCTAAAATTGTTTTGCTTAGTCGTTGAGCTCGACTCTCCCTTAAACCCTGAATCCTAGATTTTTCTCCTGATCGACTGACACCCGAAATCATTTCGCGTCCCATCTCTTCCCATCCAACGCGACGCGTCGCGACCGGCCGCCGCGAATCCCGCTCCCTCTTTTTCCTCCCTTTTTCCCCTGGCCGCGTGCCCTTTCCCCGTGGCCCGCACCCGCGTGGCGACGCCACGCGTGGCCGACCGCGGCCGCAGTCGCCCCTGGCGCGCACCGCCCCCTCCCTCTCCTTTTCCTTTTCCCTCTCTCCCATTTTTTTTCTTTTCTTTTCCTCTATTTCTTTTTCCCTTTTCCATTTCCTTTTCCCCTTTTTTTTCCCCTTTTCTTTTTCTCCCTCTCTCCTTCCTCCTCCCTCTCCCTCCTCTGCCTCGCTCCCGCACGCCCGAGCGCCGCCGTGCCCGGCCCTCTTCCCCGCGCACGCCCAGCTCGCTCGCCCCGCCCCTGTGCGCGCGCCTGCCCGGCTGCTACCGGTGCGCACGCCTCCCCTCCTCCCCGAGCCGAGCGGCCTGACCACCGCGCCGGCCTTGCACGCGCGCCACGCCGCCCCGCTCCGGACGCTCCTACCGGCCGCGTTCGCGCGCACCGCAGCGCCCTGCCCCGGCCGAACGTGCGCCCGCGCGCGCACGCTCGCGTCGCGCCGAGCTGCGACGCGCACGCGCACCGCGTGCCCGCACCGCGCGCCGGTCCACACCCGCGCCGCTCGCCGTGCCCGCGTATGTGCCTGGCCACGCCGCGCGCCACCCGTCGCTGCGCCGCCCCGCTCAACGCCGAGACGCCCGCCGCTAGCATCTTGCCCCGGTCCCGCTCGCCTGCGCCCACGTGCTCGCCCACGTCGCCCCGCCCCGAGCACGCGGCCACGCACAGCGCCCGCCCTCGCCGCTAGCGCCATCGCCCTGGGCCGCACAACATCACCCTGTGCTCGCCGCTGCCGCTCGCGTCCCGTCCACTGTGGCCGCCTCGCCGCCCGTGCCTCGCTCAGCGACGCCCGCAAGGGGCCAGAACGCCATTAATGGCCACCCGCGGACCTCGCTGTGCCGGCCACCCAACTCCACCGCTCCACCGACCTACTCGGTCTATAAAAGCCCCCCTAGCGCCGCTCCTCCACACCCAAGCCGCCACAGCCATCGCCGCCTCCTCCCCTCAGCGCCAGCGCCGCCGCCGCAGCCGTTTCCGCCCGCCGCCGCCCGTTCCCGTCGCCCCGCCTCTGTGCGCCACCCCCACCCGAGGTGAGGCAGGGGATCGACTCCCCACAGCTCCCTCTTCCTTTTCCCCCTACCCCGAGCCGCCACTGAGCCCCCACGCCGCCGAATCGCCGGCGCCAAGCGCCGCCCTCCCCATCCCCTGTTCTGGTCGCGTGGTAGAAGAAGGAGGGGCGTTTTGCCCAAAACCCCCTAGTCTTCCTTGTTTTCTCAAAAGAACCCCCACTCCTTATGGGCTTTTTTCCTAAAAGGGCCCTTCTGTTTTTTTTGCAAACAAATCCTCCACTATTTAAACTTAATAATAATTAAGCCCCTACACCTTCCTATTAAGCCCAGATACTCCTAGAAATCTTAGACAGGCCCCTGGTTCCTCCGAAATATTTACAATCAGGTCCCTAGACCCTTATTCGACCCCTAGACTTTTACACAAACTATTATTTTATGTACCAAACGAACTCTGATTAACCCAAAACTTTTACCACGCCACTCATAACCAAATCTTGGCCATGCCATTAGGAAGACACTCAAAAATGCCACTTCTATCTCCATATTTTATGTGATTCCGATTCGAGCTCAACGATAGATCTTGTTTTGATTGGATGCTTGTTGTGTGTGCTGTAGACCGCGGAGTGAACGAAGGAGAGCCCGTCAACGAGCAGTACTGTGAGCAGGAGAACGAGGACCAGTTCCGCGACCCCGAGCCCGAAGGACAGGACTTCCCCGAAGGCTACGAAGACGGCAAGTTCAATCCCATCCTTTGATGCATGTTTCTGTCCTAGTTTTTATAAACACAACCCGATGGCCTGTTTTAATAAATTGCATGTGTTTCGCTTGCATGAAAACACGGTTGGATAGCCACCCCTTGATTTGTGATGACCATTCCTTGACCACCTAGATTAATGTCTGATTTTGCTTGGACGTTAATCGATATTAGAACGCTTAGGACTTTACTCATAATACAGTTTATTTTTATAAAGAAAATATGTGCGTGTGGGATGGGATAAATGTGGTGTTTTTGTAAGGAAAGTGTAGACGGGATGGATGGCATTTCTACGGATTTGCCATTAGGTGTGCTCGTGCCAATGTGGCAGGGCAAAGAAGGGAGATATCCATCTTGTCGTGTCTAAGGACCGAGTTGGTGTGTCATCTCACCTAACTCCACTATCGTGCAAACCACTCGACCGTTGAATGGGCAACGGCGTAGCATAAATCCCACTAGTTGGTGTGATAGCCATCAGGAGAGCTAAGAGCAACGGGTGACTAAGGAAAAGGGATAAGCCCCGAGTGACTTATGCCCGGTTATACCTAAGTGAACGGTCGATGACCCCTTGGTGCATCCCGTGATGGCTAGTCAGGCTTAGCTATGGTGGGTAATGGCTATGTTGGGATCTACACCGACATGACGGTGTTCGAGTTGTGGTATCCTACTTGTGGGTAAAGTTGCACACCTCTGCAGAGTTAAGAATCTATTCGAATAGCCGTGCCCACGGTATTGGGCGAGTTACGGTGTGGTCACATAACTAGTGTTTCATTGGGATGGGCTGGTGTGTGTTGTTTTGGAATTGTGTCCGGCAGTTGTGCCGTGTGCTACGACGGACGGGGAGTCCAGTAGCAGTTTAAAACTTGAACTCCATATTACTACAAAACTGATTTTCTAAAAGGTTTTCTGTTAAATAAACCCCGCATCAAAATTTAGCTTTCTGCAAATTAAACCGTAACCTTATCCTTGATTTACCTATGCATATCATTCTGATATAACCCCCTCCGTGGGTGTGGTTGGACTTGCTGAGTACGTTTGTACTCACCTCACTCTTACTTTTTACAGAAGAAGACCCAGACTTCGTTCCAGACGACACTGAGTAGGGTTATCATTCTACACCCAACCTTGCCTATGGAACCGGCCCTGTTGGGATGCCGCCGCTGTCGCAATACTCTGAGCCCGTGATAGACCACATGTGGTTTGCGGTCTGGTGTTATGTCGTAGCTTGGTTAATTATTATTATTATCTGTATCGAGTGTCCTCCAAGGTTTGTACGGTTTTGAACCATCTGATGTAATAAATGTGGCATCAGCCTCCTGGGACTGGTGTTTTGTATCACATTTAAGTTCTCTCTTATGAGGGGACGCTTCAGTCACACATTGATGACATGGAGGATGGCGTGGCTGCTGATATGGTGATGACGTGGATGGCAATGATGACGTGTAAATTGACGTGGACAATGACATGGCGGATGGCATGGCAATGACATGGAAAGTGGCGTTGATATGGCAGGTGATGTGGCGATTGATGTGGCAAGCAATGTGGCAAGTGACGTGGCGAGCGACGTGGCAAGTGACATGGCAAGCGATGTGGCAGGTGACATCAGCAGCACAACCCATGAGTGGATGGGCCCAATTCTGAGTGGGGCACTAAGTTTGGTCTAATTTCAGCCCAAAATTAATTATTAGTTATTCAGATTTAGCTTTATACACAACCCATTCAGGCCGAAATTGACATGAATAATATTTCTATCACATACATTTCCATCTATGAAAAGTAGTAGTAACATTCCAAGACTACATAGTTGACCAGAAACAACAAAAGGTGGGTTTCATAAAGAATATGAACCAGCAGCAACAAAGTTTGATTTGAAGTTCTACCAAAAGCTAACAGAACACCATTGCACCTGCACAGTAAAACTCAAAAAGATTAGAGTCACGGTACAAAGATGAGTAGATCAAAAGTGAGCTAGTTGTCAGGCAACATGAAACAAGCATCATGGTAACATTTCAAATGCATGCCAGAGTACTAGCACAAGTGCAAAATAGAATTATTACCAGTATAGTTTTTCAATACTCGCCATAGAAAACAATTTCTAGTAATTTATTCTAAACATGTAAATAGAAAGCACCAGAATAGCTACAACTAGAGACCCAACAGTTGACACATGACCACCAGAATAGCCTGGAGAAGATAATCATTCAATTAAAAACAAGCAATTTAAAGTAGACTCAAATTTGAACAGGTTACAGTAATAACTTTACATGAATAAAGTTACTTTTACCAGATCATGTTACTTTGACAAATAAGTAAACAAGCATGATACATTGTATAAGATAACACAAACATGGTATATTGGAAAAGGCAATGCATCACTTACGGGATGTTGCAGCCCCAGGATGTAGGATTCGGTTCCACCAGCAACAGCACCTGCACACCAAAAGTAAAGAAAGATCAGAGTCAGAGATTAGTACATCAGCAATGAGTAGTCAAATGTGAATAACTTCCTCTTGCTAGAAACTAGAGAATATTGAGCCATATCAGTACCCGTTAGCTACAGAAATTATAGTGTTTCTAGCAGAGGAGACAAAAAAAATGAAAGATCGAGCATCAGTGTGTGAGCATTCTCACATCGAAGTGTTACTAATTACTATCTTCAGCTTGATGTTCATGAGCTTGCAGGGGATCTTCCATGGCAGGTTGTAGAGCAGCGTGCCCCGCATCACAAACTTTGGCTGGTAACATCAAACATGAAAAAGCCTTGGCAGGTATGTTTGTAGAGTAGATGACTAGGATGTTCAGAGTTAGAAAAAATTACCCCTAAACAACATGCAATTCTAAGTACAGTGTGCGAAATAAGGAACATATAGCTGCTGAATATCAATCCCTGCAAAATTCCTATCAAAACGTGATTATTTCTTTACTACAAAAAAAAGAACAAAGTGGACATGTCTCTAGCGAGATCAGCATTCCAAATGACTCGCCTCCACCTCCTACTCCTCTCCGCACAATAAAAAAAATATTATGGAACCGCTGCTCCTCTCCGCCTCATGCCCAAACGCACGCGCTGGGCGCACGGGCCACTGCCATCCCTTGCCGGCTTCAGCGCGCTCGGCTGGTAGCTCCGCCCCTCTCGCTTGCAAATCTGTGTCGAGTTTGGGCGCCCAAGCTGTGAAACAAAAGCAACAGAGATATTAAGTTAGGGATTGAATCGTGAAGAAGACGATGAGGATTGACAAGGGGACCGAGGTGGTGGGTGGATCTGTTGGCTGCCGAGGCCGGGGTGGATGACGGCGACGGATCTCGCCGATGGGGCCGGATGCATCGGGGGAGAGAGTCTACTCCGACGCCGTGTTCGGGAGCAGATCTGAAGGGAGGAGATCCGCCGCCATCGCAGACCAGCCCGTGAGGTGGGGCTTCGGGAGGCAGGCGAGCACAGGTCCGGCCAGCCACATGTCCAGCCAGCCACAGGTCCGGCCAGCTTGAGCAGCTGGCGCTCGCTGAGGCCTCGGCTCCAGCGGGAGGCGCGGGCGCGACGCCTTCGTAGGGCCTCCGCTGCTGTGCGCAGAGGCCAGCCTCTGCCGGGCTTGCGCCGCCGCTGTGCGTAGAGGCGGGGTAGGAAGGGGCGGCGATGTGGCCGGGCCGTGCGCCGCCGCCATGCGTAGAGGGCAGGAGGGAGGACGCTGCGAGAGAGGAGGCAGGAGGGGATGTGAGTGTGGAGTGTAACCTGTAGAACTAGGGTTTCTGCTTAATTTATACCATGGAGGAGCGATCCCAGCCGTTGGATCGGGAATGGACGGTCAAAATCAATTGGGCCACTTGGGCTGAACTGGGCCTGGTTTAATTAATATTTATCTTTTTTTTTTATCATTTTATTGCACCATTGTGAAGTAACAAGTAAGAATATTTATCTTGTATGTACCAATATATTTTTTATATATAATAGACTACATATAAGCTGTTTTGTAGAAGTTTCAAAAAATTTTGAGCTCCTTTACTATTTTTAATAATTGAAATGATTTTCTGCATGTTTATAGAAAATAATTACAATTTGAAATACTTCTATTTCAAATACTATTTAGAAAACTCCTAAAAATAAATTTTAAGTATGGTTGTTCAATTATAGCTCATATCATAAAAATAGATGAAATTTGAAATGTTTGTTAGGGATAGTTCAAATTTCTACTCAAAACCTTATTATAAAATAATGATAATAATATTTAAAACCTTTTTGAAAATTATATAAATTGGCATAGAATTAGTTTATGGGTTTATAAGCTTAACATTAAAATTTCAAAAGATTTCATGAAGATTGAAGTATATATTGTTCATAGAATGGATAGACTCCTCACATTGTTTCATACAACTCAACTCAAACTTTGAGATTTATACATCCTAAAGTATTTTCTTGCTCACATAAACATCAACTTTGGACACAATCTTACCTTCACTCTCCTATTAGCATTTGTCGATTTACATTAGCACTTGTTGTGCAAAAAAATTGTTTACTCTATTTTCTTTTTTGTGGAGAAAACAAGCCTTAGGAAAAAGATCCGATAGAATATAGTAAATAACTAAAAAAATGCCACTAAATGAAATATAATAATTTTAGAAAAAAACAGAAAAAATTCCTATCAAATTTGGAGTTATTATGAGGGAGAAAAACCATCTGTAACTTTGAAATCCAAATTAAAAAGAGAAAGATGAATTATTCATGTGTTCTTCATCTCAATCCCAGCAAGCATTAGAGAAAGTATAAAAAAGTACCATTTACTAGACAAAATTAACAGACGCATGGTGTAGTGGAAAGGCCCGAGCTTGGAGAACCCAGCCAGCCAGGTTCGAACCCCAACTGCACACCACACACCACACGTTTTTTTTCTTAGCAGATCTATTTTCTCAGTGATTAGATAAAATGGAATAATACCTCACTTAGTCACAAACAGAGGCGCAGCATACTGGTAACACTTCCGCGCCGTTATTTTGCCAAATTTATTCACTGACTGCGCCTTATGTATAACTAGGTGATTCCCCGCGCATTGCTGCGAGATTTGAGAGAATTTTTTAATAAATCTATGAGAGGATGTGCATTTTTATAGTTGCGGGAAGGGAGCAGAGAAGTCAGACGCTGAGTTGAAAAGCCATCAGTAGTGGTATTTGAGTTAGGATCATTGTGGGTGATGCTAGTGGAGGATTATGATCATTATGGTTAATGCTAGTGGATGATGAGGGGATGATACATGGACGGATGGATTTTAGAGGACACTTATAATCTGACGGTAATGAAAATAGAAGTGATGTGGCTTAACGTCGTTGCAGAGAAAGAGGAGTAAATGGTGCTTAGTGGGTTCCGTCTATATAGAATATATAGATTACAACACTACTCTATATCACAAATGTAGAAGTGGTGTAGTGCTATTTGCTCTCTTCTCCAAAGCCAGAGATGCAAGGTTCGATTCCCTGCTTCTATTTTTTTTTAACACGACAATTTTTTTCCCAATCACATATGCATACTGCGGGAGGATAGGTTTAACGCCAAATTCAAATTTTTCCAATCACTTTTTTTATTCAATCACATATGTATGCACCACGGGAGGATAGGGAGTAGAATAGGACTTAGTAGAATGTTGAAATTTGGTTTAAGGCTTTTAGTTTCCTTTTCATGTGCGCTGACTAGGCTGCCACATAAGCATCAAATAAGAGAAGCAAAAACTTGAATTGAAAATGAAACATGTCAAAACATATAGTTAAAATAGCTATGACGATTTTTAACGTCATGTTTTGTGGGCTCAGTTATGACAAATTCAATAAAATGTCATATTTTGTGAGCTCAATTATGACGAATTCAATAAAACATCATAAAGTTCTGGGCCTAGGGTCCATATCTTCAAATTCGTCATAGATTGTGTGCAATTGTGATGCTCCATTAAAATGTCATAAAATTTTCGTCATAGATCACCACATTTCTTGTAGTGGATGCGTGCTTATGCGGCAATTGGATGCTTGCTAACGTTGGTTTATTAGTTTGTCCTTTTGATTTGATTTTTGGACCCAGATTATACAGTGCCGGACATTCCCTCGTGCAATATACATGCTAGGCTATCCGCAGTGGGATCCTGAAAAAGGATCCTGGAGGAGCCATTTTCCGAAAAAATGCCTGCAGTGGCGTCCTGGGAAGCATCCGCTACTCAAGCAGATGATCCCGTTTTCGCCAGGAATAGTGGGCTTCCCGGGCGTCCGCCATCAGCCAACGTGGCATGGGGCCCGCGCGCCCGATCCGGCGGCCTTGCCTTCACGCCCAAAGAGGGAAGAGGGGAAGGAGCAGAGTACGAGCGGCGGGAGAGCACAGGTGGCCAACGGGGAGGCGAGCCGGTGACCGGAGCCGCGCGATGTGGCTGGCGGGGAGGCGTGGCTCCGGTCGCCGCCGCCGTGGCCCCGACCGAGCTACTGCCATGGCCGCCTAGATCTGGTCGCCGAACCGCGCTCCGCTTGGATCCGGTCGCCGCCTCGCCGCGTCGTGCCCGCCGCCGCTCCGGCGAGGAGGGAGGTGGAGGCCATGGACCCGCGCGGATCTAGGCCGGTGGAGCTCGAGGCCTCCACTGCCGAATCGAGAAGGGGAGGTGGTGGCGCGGCCCCGCGCCTCACAGGCAGAGGGAGCAGGTGGCCGCTGGCGAGGAGGTGGGCGGAGAAGGAAGGCTACGAGGAGGCGTGGCAAGGTGGCCCCGCGCCCTCTGCCCGGCCGCTCGCCATGCGCTCCCTGCCCAGCCACGCGCCGTGCGCTCTCTACCCAGCCACACGCCATCACGGCCTCCAGCCGCCGCGTGCCGCGCGCTCCGCGGCCAACCCCGGTCGCGAGCTGCTCCGGCCTGGCGAGACACGAAGCAAGGGGGCGCCGCCGAGGACCGCCGGGGACCAAGGGGATGGTGGCGGAGGGAGCAGGGAGTGGGTATTCGGACCTTGGCCACCACGCGGGCCTCTGCCTCCGCCGCCGTCGCGCGCCTGAGTTCGAGGAGGCGGAGGCCAGTGGAAGGGCGCGGGGAGGGGCGGCAAGGAAGCAGCAACGGGGAGAGAGAGGCCGGGAGGTTAAAAAAAAGATAAGAAATATCTGACGTGTGGGTTCCGCGGCTGGTAGTTGGTGTAGAATAGAGATATAGAGGATGGATGGGTGCGGGAGAAAGTGATATAGAGAAGAGAATCTCGATGACCAGGATAAGAATATTTTTTAGAGGGTGAATTTGGAGTACGATGAGTGTGGATAGCCTAACGGTGTTTTTTTAAAGCACCTAGGAGCACTCTAACGGTGTTTTTTTAAGCACCTAGGAGCACTGTGGAGTTATGTAAGATTTTTGGTCGCCCACGCTGACCGGACTTAACGCAGACGAGGCTGTCCGAGAAATACCGGAACACACCATACTGCAGCACTCACGCCACCACCACACACCCCACTCACGCACGCTACAGTACCCATGGGAACACTGTTCCCGGTGCGACACCCCGCGTCGCTCCCGATGGGAATCGAACACGGGCCGGCAAGCTCGCGCACCTGGCGAGTTGCCGACCGAGCTATGGCTCAGTGTTCACATGTGTTTCATACTGTATGCATCTGCATGTGGTGGATTAGGCAGGCCTGCTGCGGGAATCCAGCACAAGCTAAATTAGTTTTTTTTTACTAGAGGCTAAATCCCTTTAGTTGGAAAAATTGAATCTGTACCATTAAATGACCTCAAAGTTAAATATATACCCGTGATCCACATATATCATCGACTCATGTGATCCCCGTATGACAGTAAGATAACATTAACATGCCTAGGACTCGCAAATCCCTGATCTACATCCAGCTACTTGGGCGACAGATGTTCTGCTCTCTGACACCGGTTCGACTGAAGGGGCTGCTGTTTTCCTCTGTGGAGCGTGGGCTCTGGACCGGGCGTAATGCGCGTCGACATGGCAGGAAGATTTGGGAACCGGGTTCCATGGCATGGTACATTGCTAATTTATTGGAGGAGCTGGCGACGATGAAGATGCCAACACTGAAGCCGAAACCAGCAAGGAATGTGCGCTGGCAGAAACCTGAGGAAGGTTGGTTTAAAATCAACACCGATGCGGCCTTCGACCAGGGATCCTGCACTGGCCGTGCTCGTGTGGTCATTCGCGATCACCAGGGGCGGATCCAAGCGGTAGCGGCGCGATGGTTTGATGATGTCCCAGACCCTTTGACTGCAGAAGCTTTGGCGGCGAAGGAGGGGATAGAGTTGGCTCTGGAGATTGGCTGCGAACGTGTTGTGCTGGAGGTCGACAGCCAGGGGCGATGCCACGGCGAGATCGACCGTGGTGCACACCCTAAAGAACTGACAAACTTTCCTATGATAATATGGTGAAACAAAATTTAGTTAGTGGTAAAAAGAAGTTTACCCTGGTGCACGGGCACCAGGGAAATCCAACGTGGCTTCGCCCCTGTCGACAGCAAGATGTTGCATGATAGCCTTCAGAGTAGCAACAGTGAAAGAACCGCTATAGGCGGGCTGTGTTTCGATATCACAGAGTTAGTCAGGAGTATTAGTGATTTTAAAATTCATTGGGTTTGTAGGGAAGCCAACTCGGTAGCTGACCATTGTGCTCAATTGGTCTCGGCGTCCGAGCGTTGTTTCTTTTGGGTGGATGATGTCCCTGATTGGCTATTGGGGCTAGCCACCGCTGATTGTACTCTTGATCATGATTAATGAAAGCTCTGTGGTGCTAAAAAAAACATGGCTTTTTTTTTTGGCTTTGGTTTGGAATCGAATAGTAAATCCATCGGTAAGTAGAGGCCTTGGCCTCTTTTGCACATTTGAAAAGCCCACAGTGCGACCCTCTCGGCCCATTTTTGGGAGCCCAGCGAGAACGGCAGGCGGGCGAGCAACATATTACAGGCTTAATGGATTTTTTTTATTTTTATATTTTTTTTTCTGATTTGTCAAAAATATATGCCGATTTTTTTTTGCAAAAATGTCATCCTGCCCCAGTTCAACCGGCGGAATGAAGGTACCGCCGGATGAACCGGCGGCAGGCATACTGTAGCAATTCACTGTAGCACATTTTTAAAAAATTATAACAAATTCATATGGATTCGGATGGTGATAAAATTTATACGAAAATTATAGACCTCGACGAGATCTACCACTTTGTAATTCAAACTTTTTTCATTTGAAATCATTCTGGTGTTTAAATAATCGACACAACATTTAGATCGAAAAAATCAGATCTAAACAAGTCGTGCTGCTCATCGGGAGTGCACCGGGAATTTTTTATCTAAACAACGCTAGACTTGTTGTAATTATAAAGTTGTTTAGATCTGATTCCCGGTGCACCCCCGATGAGCAGCACAACTTGTTTAGATCTGATTTTTTAGATCTAAATGTTGTGTCGATTATTTAAACACCAGAATGATTCTAAATGAAAAAAAGTTTGAATTACAAAGCTGTAGATCTGGTCGAGGTCTATAAATTTTATCTCCATCCGAATCCATATGAATGTGGTATAATTTTTTGAAAATGTGCTACAATGAATTGCTACAGTACCGCCGGTTGATTTTGCGGTAAGTCGCCACAGTGCCAGTGAAAATGCTACAGTAACCTTTCGCCGGATGAACTGGCAGTATGTTTTTTACAGTGCACCTGCCGCCGGTTCATCCGGCGGTACCTACCTTCCGCCGGATGAACTGGCGGCAGGATGACATTTTTGTAAAAAAAATTCGGCATATTTTTTTGATAAATCGGAAAAAAATAATATAAAAATTAAAAAAATTCGGCTTAATGCAGGTTTCTCGGGCGCATGCAGCTATCCAAAAGCCTGATTCGTACATGCAGAGGTCCAACAAATAGCGCTTGCGTCTTCAAAACTAGATTGCAGTTCTTATAACGAGATTTTCAAAATTAAATTACACTTAACTATATTTAGATGAATTTTATTTCTGAAATATTTTTTTATTCCAGCTTCAAAAAATGTTCCAGCTTCTTAATAAAATTATTCCAGCTTCAGAAAAATATAACTGCTAAGAGTAAATATTATAGCAGGCTACAATGCTGCCTGCTGAAAGGCTGAAACGCGCCATCCAAGTCTGCCCATGGGCCCGAATAGAGGCAGCAGCCGGCACACAGCCTGCAGCAAGCGCAGAACAGAACGGGCGCGTGGCCACGCACTCAGCCGGCTGGGACGGCTGCGTTAGTAGCCATGTTCTTAGCGCCCGGCCGGCAGTTAGAGGACGTGCGCCACGGCAGCAGATAGGCACATGGACGTGGACGACGCCATCGGACGTGATGGATCGCTACCATGGCCACCTCGCTCGAGGACGTATTTGGCTGATCATATGTTGAGTTCTGTTTAGATGTTCGTTTACGGAGCATTTATTTCGGTCCCATATCTTCATTGTATATTTAGATGCCATATATATAATTGCTGCTTTAATAAATAAGAAAAAAAAACTAATTTTAAATATATAAGATATGATCACTTAATCAGTAGCAGAGAGAGAGAGAGACCAGCCTTCCTTTTCTGCATCCAAAAACCCAAACCCTTTTGGGAACCCAACGAGCACAACCGCATGACAATGATCGTGGTTGAGATGGGAAGCAAGAAGTGAACAACAGGCTCTAAGCTAAAGCAATGCAATCAAGAAGATATAATCGATAATAGAAAAGTTAAAAAAGATGATTTTTTCCTTCTTCAGATTATTATGATACACAACATTTGGATTCATCTACCATTCCACACCCAGCTAGAGCAAACATAAATAATGAAAATCAAGTCAATTTTCTTGTTTCATGCAGCAGCAGGTGTCCAGTGTCGTGCCCGGCGGCGTGTTCCCGCAGGTTACAACAGGGTTGCCAATATAATAGTAGTATTGACACATCTTTCGGCACAGGTCTGGAGTGCATCCCGGTAGATGGCCGCATGGTGCTACATCAATGTAAAATTGACAGGGGTGGTTATATAGTGATCGATCATGGAAACATCTAAATTGTCTGTTAAAAAAAGACGGTAGAATCGAGTGCGTATGTGTTCAGACAGTACGTACGTTGAGTATAATGTCGTCCATGCACAGGAGATGGTGACAAGACCGCCATGGTTGCGACCATGATGGCCGCCAAGAACAGGACCCTGCTGCGAGGCGCCATGTGATGGTGTTTCTAGCTGTTGCTCTCTCTTGCGTTTGGATGTTGGGTTGCCGAGCTGTTGCAATGCAACGCTTTGTGTCCATGTTTATATAGAGGCTGAGGCTCAAGCAAATTAAACTTGGCATGGAACTCTCACAATTTGGCCTTATCTTTCAGTCCCTACATCATATGCTTCATTAGTAGCAATCATTTATCAAAATTTATGATTTTTTTACCGTTAAGGTTCATATGCTTATCTTATCTTGTCACTGATCTTTAGCTGCCATTTACTTACTACTTACTATATGTTCCAAATTATAGATGTTTTACCATTTCTAGATGCATATCTTTTGCTATGTATATAGACATAGAGTATATTTCGTGCACAACACAGGCTATGTATACTAAAAAAACAAAACAACACCCTATAATTTAGTCCCATCACATCGGATGTTTGGATACCAATTAGGAGTATTAAATATATCCTAATTACAAAACCAATTGCATAAATGGAGGCTAATTTGCAGGACGAATCCATTAAGCCTAATTAGTCCATGATTTGCTCATGTTGCGCTATAGTAAATACTCCATCCGTCCTGTAATGTAAGGCATTCTGGAGTTTTTAAGACAGATTATGGTTGTGTACAAAAGACTCTCCTACCCCTAATTATTAAGCATTGAGAATGTGCTAATTAAACTAGCATGTCCTTTCCCATGCACCTCCCCTTCATGGTTGCATGCACATTTTTCTATTAGAAAAGACCCGCAAAAGGATGCACAATTAAGATATTTGGGTCCACTCTCAACTTAGAATGACTTATATTTGAGGACAAATTTTGAATCCCAAAATGACTTATATTGAGGACGGAGGGAGTATATGCTAATAATGATGGTTTAATTAGGCTTAACAGGTTCATTGACTTCAAGATAGGTACTAAAGTTTAATTTGGGACAATGAGAGTACCTTGTAACATTACTCCATGTATTGATTGTTATTTATCTAAAGATTGCTAATTTCTATAAAAAAAAACAAGCCAATTGACTTCAAGATTCTGGGCAAAGTTGCCCCGGCGTCAGATAGATTCACGTTGGATAGGCTGCGCGGGTGTGCTGCTGTGCGTTGTTTTGCTCACATTGCTTTATTACTTTGTCCTTTTGATTTGCTTTTTGAACCCAGATTACATGTCGTTGTTTTCTCCCTTTTTTTTCTTTACCAGCCATTTTCCCGTGCATGGCATTTTCACGTTGGTGGATTAGGCAGACCCGCTGCGAGAATCCAGCACAGGCTCAATTTGTTTGATTATTGATGAACTAACTTGCACAAGGCTCGTGTGGTTGGTTTGGTTTGGGAACGAAATCCATCCATAAAGTGGAGGCCGGCCTAGGCCTAGTCTCACTTTCACGCATTCGAAAAGCCATGAGTCTCTCGGCCGCATTACCGAGCCCGCACGCTGTGAATGCCACTGCGGCAGCGACCTGCTAGATCGAGGCCATATTTTGGGGCGACGTTGACCCAGCACACTTGTCACATTAGATTCTCCTACTCTAGATTTTATGTTTTGGGTCTAAATTGGCTCAACAAACCGGCCCACATGTGTAGTTTAGTTAAAATTGTTCTAAAACAATTTTCAGTTGTTCCAACAATAAATTTTTTTGCTCCAGAAAAAAATAGTTATTGAGTCTTGTGTAATGGTTTGACTGCTAGTCACACGTTTCGATGTTATTTTCCCGATCATATGTTGAGACCTTTTTAGATATTGTTTATTTAAAAAGCATTTACGTCGGTTTTATATCCTCAAATTGTGTATTTAGATGCCATATAATCGCTGCTTTTTAAATAAAATGCTATTTTTAATCAGTAGCCGTGACGCTAGATCCTCGCCGACCGGTGAACATATCCAGCGGATTTGCAAGTGTGAGAGAGGCCCAGCCCAATCTTGCTTTTTTGCATTCCCAAAGCCCAACCCTTTAGGAGCTCGGCGCGTGAGCACCACCGCGTGACAATGAGATGATGGTAATAATGAAAAAGTTTCTTTTTTAAAATAAATAGGAGTTTTTTTTTTGCGGGTAAAATAAATAGGAGGAGTTGCCCCCTACTGTGCAAATTAATTAAATAAAAGGAGTTTACAAGCCAACGAACAAAATGAAGAAAGTTTGAAAGATTCAAATTGTTGTGATACACAATTAATATTTCGATTAATCTAACATTATTCCCAACCCAGCTGCTAGCTAGAGCCGGCCTCGATATATAGTCGATACGGAAAGTCAAGCCAGTTTCCGAGCAGCGTTGTTCATGCAGCAGCAGGTGTCCAGTATCGTGCCCGGAGGCGTGTTCCCGCAGGTTACAACAGGGTTGGGGAAACCGTTCCTCTGGTACATGCTGCGGCAGTTTTCGATATTGCATTTATTTAGATGGTAGCATTTTGCTGCACAAATGTAGATTTATCAGTAATTGTCACTGATCGATGGGGTAAACATATGCATCTGAAATATCTGTTAAAAGAAAAATGGTAGGGTCGAGCGCGTATACGTATATATGTGAGCAAACACCACGTACAGTCATCACGACGTCCATGCGCAGGAGATGGTGACAAGACCGCCATGGCTACGACCACGATGGCCGCCAAGAACAGGACCCTGCTGAGAGGCGCCATGGGAGATGGTGTGTTTCTAGCTGCTGTTGCTGATCTCTCTTGCGTTTGGATGTGGGGTTAGTTGCCGGGGTGTTGCAATGCAATGGCACTGCTTGGTGTCCATGTTTATATAGAGGCTGCTAGAGGCTGGAGCCTGGAGCAAACTTGGCAAGAAATTAAACTCTCGCCATTTAATTCTCCAATTGCTGCTATCTTCTTTGTAGCAGTCATTTGTCAAAATTTATGATTTTTCTTACCATTTGGGTTCATATGCTTATCTTGTCACTGACCTTTAGCTGCCATTTATTTAGTACTTCGTATGTTCCAAATTATATTATTTTATCTTTTCTAGATGCATATCTTTTATGTGTATATAGACATAGTGTATATCTAAGTATATAGACCTAGAAAAAAAAACAAAATAACCTATAATTTAATTTGGGGGAGTGGGATTACCTTATGACATGACTCCATGTATTGGTTGTTATTTTAGCTACAGGATTGGTAATTGCTAAACAAAAGCAAGCCAAATTGCGAAAATATTAAGGGTCACACGTGTGACCGACAGTCAAATCATCATACACGGTGGAACATTTTTTTTTTATTTTGGAACAATTGTTTTCATTGTTGGAACAACTAAAAATTGTTCCGGAGGAAAAAAATTGTTTTGGAACAAATTTGACTGGATTATACATGTGAAACTGTTTGTTGGGCTGCTTTAGACCTAAAATATGAAATCTGGAGTGAGAAACCTTAGTGTGACAAGTCCGCTCGGAGTCACACATGCGAAAGTGCTTGGTATTTTTTTGAAACACATTAAGATTGGTGTTGGAACGACCATGTGTCCGTATATCACGCGCGCGACAAAACAGTCTGCCCATCACCGTAACAAGCAATTTGGCCCGTTTATCACTTTAGGCCCATACAAAGGAAGAGAGAAGCGCGCACGTTACATTGAAAATATCATGATTGTTTCAATCATGATACAGATGTTTAGTGTAAGGCCCGTTTGGATCCACTGGACATAAGTTTTAATCCCGCCATGATACAAGATACTAATTTGCAGTATTAAATACGGAACAGCTATATATCGCGCGCACGACATTGTCGCCTACGCGCAGGCTGTTGCTTTTTTTTTCCCTGAGAGGACGCGCGGGCTGTTGCTTGGCCCAAATAAACATGCTGCTATGGTCCAAACAAATAGATACAAATCGCTGGTCCAGTTACAGCCCAGCATATGTTTCTAATAACTGGTGCACTTGCTATGTTGGCCCACTACCTACATTGTTACATTACTTTTTTGTGTAATATTTCTATGTATGCTAATATTTTCTTTCTTTCTTTTGAGCATTTTTAACTTTTTTTTCTAATGAGGCCACAATGTTGATGCATTTATCTTCATAGAATTATTTATCTGTATGTAATTAATTTGTTCGCAACACCAAATTATTTGTTCTCTTTGTAGATTAAATTGTTCCGTGATGTTGACTGATTTGTTCGTGATATTCTTTTTTCATTATAATCAAATGTTCGCGATGTGTAATATTTTGTTCGTTGTATATTATTATTTATTCGTGTTGTTAAAGTATTTGTTTCCGGTAGCCGAAATTTATTAATAAGTATTAAAAAATGTTTTTTTTAAAATATTGTGCAAACATAGGCAAGTGTGGTCTTATTTTGAAGATCTTGTCATAAAAAAATAATGTTGCAATCGAAATTTAATTCGGATGTACGGTTTAAAATTTTCAAATTTTTTTAGCATGAACTTTTTTTGCATATGGGTGATGCCATCAATTTCTTCCCATACTATTTGTACCGTTTATTGGACTGACGCTTAAGGCCTATTTAATATGCACATATTGTTATTGTTCAGGTGATGGTTCACCGATCCATCGCCTCAAGCTACAGCTAGTTGCTCCCTATTAAATATAGACTATTTTTTTAAAATACAGACTAATTATAAAACTAATTGTATAAATAAAGGCTAATTTTAAAGACAAAATTTGTTAAGCCTTTAGGGCTTGTTTGGATGTGACCCTGGACTGGGCAGCGATCCTAACCCCAGGCAGACGAAATCGGCCGCCTGGCACAGGCAGGTTTCCAGTGCGTCATCCAAACATGCCTTAGTCTATGATTCGCTCATGTTGTGCTACAATAACTATATGCTAATGTTGATTTACTTAGACTTAATAAATTCATCTCACAAATTAGCCCGACTAATGGAATTAGTTTTATAATAGCTTATGTTTCAGAATGGGCCTGGTCTCGTTTCTGCGCATTTGGAACTCGAAAAGCCCAAACTGCGAGCCTCTCGAGTCTCGGCCCAGTTTTCGGCAGCCCAGCGAGCACGCCCGCACGACCGCTCGTTGTTCCGCGGCGGGCGGGCAGACGGCAGAGCCAGAGAGGAAGCGCGCCACGGCAGAGCGACCGGGACGCGCCCGCGCCCGCGCGCCGCGGCCCGTGGACGCCACCGGACGTGACGGGGATCGCTCGCTGGGTCGGCCGCGGCCACCTGCCACGTGTGGGGTCCCATCGTGTCGCGGGCCGATCCTTTCCGGACCGCGCGCGCCGTGTCGTCGGCGGCGGGTTGCCCGCACCTGTGGCCCCGACCCGATGGGTGGGGTGGCTAGCTCGGACAGACCTGGCGCGTGCGCCGTCGTGCCGGCCTGACACTGTTCACGTGCCGCGCCTGACGCGTCACCGCAAGTACCGCACCAGCAGTGAATCGCTGCTGCCACGGCCGTCGTTGACCTAGCGATTATTCCCGCCCGTCGTCCTCCATGGCCGCCCCGCCGCCTGCGTGTGGCGCAGGTTTGAACCGCCGGCCCCGGCAGCCGGCCAACAAGACGACGAGGCGGCGAGCGAGTTGGGGTCGGGGAGCCGCGTCGTCTCCGTCGTCGTGACGTGGTGCTGCTGCTGCCGCATGAGCAAGAGGAAGCAGCACGAATTAACTAGGAGAGAGAGAAAGAGCACAGGGTGCGTTTGGTCCTAGCCTGGCTCGCATCTAGCATCCAGGCTAGGTTGGGACATGCTCAAGTCATGCAACACCTCATTGTTTGGTAGCCAACACGATAGGATCGCTCGCTTGACCGCAGCCACCTGCTGGATCGAGGCCGTATTTTCATAATCATATGTTGAGACCTGTTTAGATGTTGTTTACTTACAAAGCACTTATGTTGGTTTTATGTCCTCAAATTGTGTTTGGCTGTAGTCATTCGCTTGTCAATGATCAAGGCCAGAATTTTTTTCATATTCTAAAAAAAATCCTCAAATTGTGTATTTAGATGCCATATAATGGCTGCCTTTTAAATAATAAAATACTATTTTTGAATGCACAAGATATGATGACTTAATCAATAGCTGTGAGGCCCGCCGGATCCTTGCCGACCGGGTAACATATCCAGTGGATCTGCAAGTGTGAGAGAGGCCCGGTCTGTTTCTTTTCTGCATTCCAAAAGCCCAACCCTTTGGGAGCCCAGCGAGCACCACCGCATGATAATGAGATGATGGTCGAGATGGAAAGCAAAGCAGTTACGGAGCTGAGTCAATGCCAGAGGATATAGTTGGTAATAATGAAAAAGTTTACAAGATCCAAATTGTTGTGATCCACAATTAACATTTCCATTGATCTATCATTATTTCACACCCAGCTAGCTAGCTAGAGCCGGCCGGCCTCGATACTGAAAGTCAAGCTAGTCTCCGAGCAGCATTCTGCATGCAGCAGCAGGTGTCCAGTGTCGTGCCGGGAGGCGTGATCCTGCATACAACAGTGTCGCCAAACCCGGAGGACTCGCAGCTTGCATTGTGCGGCACTTATCGATAGTGCAACGAGCTAGAGGGCCGCATTTCACTACACAAATGTAAATTTAACAGTAATTAATTAATTGTCAATGATCGATGGGGTAAACATGCATCAAAAATATCTGTTCAAAAATAAATGGTAGGGTTGAGCGCGTATATATGTGATCAAACACTACGTACAGTCATCATGATGTTGTCGTCCGTGCACAGAAGATGGTGATGATGATGGCCGCCCAGAACAGGACCCTGCTGAGAGGCGCCATGGGAGATGATGATGGTGTGTTTCTAGTTGTTGCTGATCTCTCTTGCGTTTATTTGGATGTGGGGGTTGGTTGCCGGGCTAGCTGTTGCAATGCGACGCTTGGGGCGTGTTTGATATCTGCACTCTGGCGAGCCTGGCCGGCGAGCCTGGCTATGGCCAGCCACGGCCTGGTTGCCGAGGGCAACGCTTGTTGTTTGATTGATATGTTCCTAGTGAGCCAGGTCTGGATGTGATTGTGTTTGATTTGTTGTAGAAATGCATAGGATGACCTTGCATCTGAAATGGGGTGAGGTTACCCTCATGTTTCTCTTTTTTTGGCATTCTATCAAACACCTGCTAGGCGTTGGCCATGGTGAGAACGCTGCCATCGGATCTTCATTGTGCCCTTCTTCTAAATTCAAAATATTGAAAACCAGTAATCTTTTGATGATGGTCCTTTAAGAAAAGATGGAGATCTCTCGTAGATTAACAACTTTCTTTAAGGCCGATCATCTTGTTATCTTGCAAAATCGGGAGATAAAGGGGGAGAGAGATGGCTGCCGCTCACCAGCTTTGCCGGCGATGGCAAGCAGTGGCACGCACCTGCTTTGCCGGCGATGGCCGCCGCTCACCAGCGCTGCGCTCGGCGTTTTGGCATGCAACTGCCTGCGTGGCTCGCCCAAGCTGCTGGCACGCCTCGACGCTCCGCCCGAGCCCCGACGCCGGTTGCTGCTGCGGCCGTCCACCATGGCCGTCGCCGCAAGGGTCGCGATGCGCTCGCCCTCTCCGAGCTCCTCCGCCCATGCGGGGACGAGGGCGCGCTGAGGACGCCCCGGTCGAGAAGTCCCCAGCGGCGCCGCTCACGCCGGAGCCGGCCGCCGCTGCGGCCGCGGATGAGGTAGAAGACGAGGAGCAGGTGAGCGACCTCGACGATGCGCCGCTTCCTGCGAAAGCCGCGCGGCAGCTCCCATGGAGGACGGCGGGGAGGGGGAAGAGGGCTTGCCGGAGGAGAGGTGAGCGGCTGGGATTGAAGGTGACAGGATGCAGCGACAGAGCACGGAGCGCGCCTGGCTCCAGAGAAACGAACCTGGAGAGCGTTTCGTGGGATGCAGGAGAGAGAGCCTATTTTGCATCATGGGAGACAGGCCAAGGAACAGTATAAATGAATCAAACATGGGTCGCTGCAGTTGGGGGGCTCGGGCCACCCAAAATGGCCCATATCAAACACGCCCTTGGTGTCCTGTCCATGTTTATATAGAGGCTGCTGGAGGCTGGAGCAAACTTGACAGGAAATTAAACCCTCACCATTATTTCACTAGGTATATTGGCGCGCTAACGCCGCGCCTGTAGGTGATGCGCGTATACGGTCGCATGGCCTGCAGGGGTTCGGTTTTTGCAGCAGAGAAGGAACCGGGCATGGCAAAGATGATGCTGATCGTGAGCAGTGGAGCATGGCAATGGGAAGATTTTGTACTGGTAACAACGACACATTGAAGCCTTGGTGTTATATGCTCATCATATCACGATTGTCCGTTATATGCTCTATCATATCACAACTGAAGAAATAATACTGAAGCAATTTAGCAAGCCAGGACTATAGGTAAGGTGAGGTTAAAAGTAGGAATAATTTAAAGGCAAAGTAGAATGAAAATAAAAAAAGGACACTGCTCAACAACAATACCTTGATTCGGGACTATGTACCTTCTACGCCACATCGGTCCTCTACAGTCCCAGCAGCTGCAACAAAAACGGGCTGAAATAATGAATAGGCACGGACGACCTAGCGAGCGGCCCACAAAAGAGAAGAGGACCAAAAGGGATAAAGAGAACCACAAAAATGTTGCGCTGGTCGGCAATGAGCATGATAGCAGGAGCAACGAAGCAATAGCGGGCTTTGCTTAAAAAAATGAAGAAACACCGGGTAGGCAGGAGACACAGGTCTATAGAAAAATACAACAACAACAACTATACTTCATGATAGATCCAATGAAACAAATTTGACATTAAAAATGTTATTTTTTCTCTCTAAGTTTGATCAAAGTTTGCCATGTTTGATTTAGGACAAACCTAATATGACATTTAAATAAAAACGGAGTGAATAGTCAGTTATTCATATTGTCAAAGGCTAATGTGTCCTAAGCCTGTAGAAGCATGTAGCTTAAGTACATATTATGCGTGCATATATAATTTTGAATATATATACAGTGGCTGAGGGCTTAGGAACAGCCATAATACGCAGGTACCAAATATCAGCATGGAAACGTCATGAGTGATTTGGTCTAAACAAATAAAATGTTTGCACCTTCTGAATCGTATGGATGGATTGTGCACCAAATATTTGTCCATTATCCAGCGCTGAACCTTATTAACATCCAGGCTCAAAAGTCAAAACACACTACTCCGCCTCTTCTTGGATACCCGAGGATAAAAGGAAAAAGTTCATGAGCCCACTATGCCACTAACCTCTCTACAACAAAATCTGGTGTAGGCCAAATGATAATTATAATCAGAAAGTACTTTATTTTTATAAGACAATGTATAACAGGACACTTGAGAAGACAATCTTTAAAAGTGAAACTATATTGTGAATGGCTTAATCATGTATCACATTATATTATATCATAATAAGATAAAGTAAAGGTAGTTGTTAAGGAGATGGTATGGGATGAGAAAAAAACTCAACATACGTGACAATTCTGGTGTGCAGCAATCTTTACCAATTTACTTTGGTAGCATTCCATGATGAGAAAATAAACATAAACAAAAGAAAGAAAGAAATGAATCAAGGGCAGTCCTTACCTCTCCTACCTTTGCTAGCAGAATGCAAAAGCCGTGGAGACCGAAAGCTGAGCAGATCTGCAAAAGGAGAAAGCGAGCTGACACCGTCTGTGATGATGATGGCAAATACAACCACGAGCAGGGCTCTCCATGGTTGACGCAGGCAGCCACCAGTCACGGAATAACCAAAGCAACAGAAATGATGGGGGCAGCCGGATTTGGAGCTGGTGCTTGTGGAACTGTAGGCGGAGCTCTCCGAGCCGAGAGACCAAGAAGGCAGTGAACGTCGGCCGGAACATAACGTGTGATAACCGGAGACGGCGGTGCTGCAGCGGAGCTCGCATCGTGAGGCCCCTTCCTGTCACGTCAGGTGCTGGAAGAAGATGAAGCGGGATGGCCAGATGGGCTTGAAGGACGCACCAGGAGCTCGGGCTGCTCGGCGTGGTCTCGTTCACTACATGGCGAAGGAGGACGGCCATGAGGCTTGGCGGCAGCGTCGGCTCGAGGACTCGCTGACGGTGACGCAGAAGGCGAGCGTGAGGGGCGACGACTGCGAGGGGAGGCAAACCAGGCGGGGCGGATGGATTCTTTAATTTCCGCAGTCAAGGACGACACGTAGATCTCCGCTCCGCACCGCGTAGAGCCGACGCATCCGACCGACTGCTGACGAGTGGTGATGGCCTCCTAATTTCTACTTCGGTGTGCAGGGCCTGCAACGGGGACGGAGCAAAACATGCTTCATTTGTAGCAGTCATTTATCAAATTTATCATTGTTTTCACCGTTCCGGTCCATATGCTTATCTTGTCACCTATCTTTAGCTGTCATTTATTCAGTACTTCATATGTTCCTAATTATAGACAAATTTACATTTTCTAGATGCATATCTTTTTACTATGTATGTAGACGTAGCGTATGTCTAAGTGCACGATAAAAAGTTATGTACCTAGAAAAAACAAAATGACCTACATAATTTAATTTGGGAGATTGGGATTACCTCGTGGCAGGACTCCATGTAATGATTTGGATCTGAATGTATTGATAAATCCATCCATATCAAGTGTAGGCCTGGGCCTGGTCTCGCTTCTGCGCACTTGGAAACTCGGAAAAGCCCAAGCGGCGAGCTCCTCGGAAGTTTTTTCATTTTTATATTTTTTAAAAATTAAAATTTCAAAAATATATGTCCGTTTTCAAATATTTCAAAAATATACCCCGGTCGCCCTCCCATAGGGCGACAGGCCCAAAGTGTAATTTTTTTTCTTCCAATTTGCAACGAAGTCCCTGGAGAAAAAAAAGGGGGGCCTGTCGCCCCCCCAACGGGCGACAGGGTCCTGTCGCCCACCCCTCGGGCGACAAGCCCCTGTCGCCCGTTGGGGGGGGGGCGACAGGCCCCCCCTTTTTTTCGACAGGCCCCCCTTTTTTTTCCGGGGACTTTTATTTTTCCAGGGACCTATTTTGAGCTATTCGAGCGTGTATTCGTCATCATCGTCGGCAAGATCTCGGCCGCTAACTCCTACCGCACGTAACTTGTCCTTCATTAAATCACGGGAAAAAATCGCAAGAACTTCCCTTATTTCACGAGCATTATGGAACCCACAAACATAATAAGTTCACATCAATAATATCTATAGAAACAAATGACAAGTAACCTACCACAATCATAAACATCGGATACAAATAAGCGGTCCACAGCTATCTCATTACAAATAAACATCATATACATCTAACCACCCCTAGGGCGTCGGACCCTCTTAGCCCTCTGCTGGGCACGGACATGTCCCTCGGAGTAGGTGAGAACATCCGGAGACCTCACCTGTCGCTCAGGACGCGCAAGGGGCTGCGGTGTCTGCTGCTGAGAGATCCCAAGTGGTGCTCCTCCTAGCTGTGAATACCCCAAGACATCGGGGTCACCTTGCGCGGCAGGCTCTTCTGGACTCAAGCTGTCGAAGTCATCTAAGGTGAATGTCTCGTTATCTGGTCGAAAGGAGGAAGAAGAAGGTCCGGCGCCCGCATCGGGGTAGAATCCTACGCAAAAAATGTGGATGTTAGCGTACGCTCGTATATTTCGTAATGACATGTATAAACCGAAATACGAAACATAAATTAACCTGTGTACGCCGGTATCTGTGGCCCCGGTACCATCCCTGGATACGGTCCGCCAACTGGTGCTGTCCCTCTAAACATTCCAGTATGGCCGAACGCAGTAGCTGGATCGTATCCTGTATGTGATATTAGTAAATATGTAGGAACACTTGATGTAATTTTAAAGAGATATGTACGTTACCTGCACTTGGGAAGAACTGCGACGTCGGCCCGTGCATGGTCGACGGACACGGGAACGACGACGAGGCCTGAGACGACCCGTGGCTGTCTTCGTACTGCACACAGCTTCCGAAGTTGTGCGCTACCTGACGCAACTGATCACGCTGCCTCGACCATGCCTCTGTCTTCTCAAACTGGGTCATTGGGGATCCGGCACGTACCCTCGTCAGGTAAGTCGAGCAGTCCGTCTCCATCATGTTGCAAAGGCGAAGCCGCATCAATTCAGTAAAGTTACAAACACATGAATTATCTTATGAATATGATTATATATATATGCAAATATGATCAAGAGACTCACCGCGCCAGCTAGTGCCTCCACGTGGTGCCGGCCATAGCCATCCTGAGGCCTCGCCTGGTGTGGCTGCGGGTGAGTGTCAACAAAAACCAGACGAGCCCGAGTCCGGGGTACCAGGTGAGGTAAGCCCTAAAGGAGCTGTCTGTGTGTGGTCCTGTTGGATGGACCAAGAGCTCGTCTGCCTGTTCCCATTGGTCCACCCACGGCTGGATCTTGGTGAGCCAATCATCAGAGCACGGCAAACCACTCCTTGACAACCTACAAAGTGGATTACGAAGAATCGTTAGATTCGACACGAATGTATGAGCCAAGTTCATTCATAATTACCTGTGGTCCTGGCGACTGATACGCTCCAAAGCGGTGGGCACCGGAAACTCCTGGCGCTGCCCAAACTGTCTCCTGACTCTCCAGGGGCAATATGCCTCAACCGCGATGTCATAAACCAGGACGGCGGAAGTAAGCCACAGGCTCGCATTCGCGGAGCAGTGCGAAGACAGGCCTGCTGGTGCACGTCTAGCCACAGCCTCTGGGCTGTAAGGCTCCCAGATAACGTCCTCGGGCGTCAGCATGTCGAGCTCTGAAACAAACTCAGGATATGCGCGTCTAACCTGCGCATGTGCCCAGGACCTCTGCATTCCGAATAAGTAAAATTAAAATTGCGCTAATACATCATGTAACAATGAATAACAAAATTAGATTTGATACGAACGTACCTGACGCCAGATCCAGATAGTTCCCATAGTGGGCCTCTCGTCCTCCTCCTCGTCGTACATGCCTCCGTGGTAAGGCTCGTGGCTGACAAAGGGCCGACCAACGGCTAGCCTCTCGTACGACCAAAGCTGTAGCAGTAGTGGGCACCCTGACAGGATAGCGTTCCCATGTGTCTTCATGCAGCCGTCACAGAGTCCACGGTAAGTGGCTGCAAGTACCGCCTCACCCCAGCTGTAGGGCGGTACGTCCTCATCCCCATCCGCAATCTCCCGTGCATACGGAAGGAGAATCCTATCGACCGAGTTGCCATGAGTGTTGTTGAACATGATGTAACCAAACAACCAAAGTAGGTACGCCTCCAGCGATCTGGTCACACTGTACTCGTCGGCATCCGCAGCCAAAAGGGCAGGCTGCATAAACAATTAAGATTAATGGTTTCAACTATCAATGGAACATGTGAATTGTAACAATTAAATTTATATATGCAATGAATACGTACTGTAAACTGTAGGAACCAGGTCTTCGAAGGACCTGATGCTCGCGGGTGCGGGTTGATCGGACCTGATTCGTCCACGCGGCCAACCAGGGCAAAACGGGCCTCCAGCTCATCCTTCCACGAGGCCGCCACCACACGCGGACCTACAGCCTCCCCGACGATAGGGAGGCCGAGGAGGTAGGCCACGTCCTGCAGCGTAGGAGTCATCTCCCCACACGGGAGGTGGAACGTGTGTGTCTCCGGCCTCCATCTGTCAACGAGCGCCGTCAGGAGGGATCGGTCGAGCTGAATAGGCCCAACCTCGACAAGACGGCTCAGAGTCAGTAGGCCGGCCTCACGTAACCTGCAAAAAAACAAAAAATGTCGAAACAAAAGAATACCGGCGAATACAAAAGTGATAAACAATAATATTTCATTACATACCGGTCACACCAATCGTGGTGTATAGAGATCGCCTCGCCGGGTGGACGAGGACGTAGCACCTCTAGGGCTCGGTGCTCAACAGCTGCAAAGTAAGACCTGTGGCTCGAGTCGATCACTGGGTCTAGCAAGGAGTCCATCTCCATACCTGCATTCAAAAATATATGAGAACACATAGGTAAATATATATTTCATACAAACTGGACACATAAATACAATAATACTTCATTACATACCTGCCATATTTCATTACTACATATTACAAATAATGAAATACAATTGTGGATCATGACACCGAATGCCTTCCACGAGCAATTCTCGCCGATGCTCGTCTGAACGTAGGAGGTGCTCCATCTCTGGGATTTCCGGAAGGACCGACGTCAGCAGCATCGTGAAGTGCATTCTGAGGACACTTCTTGTAGTTGTGACTCAATGATCCACATTGGCTGCAACGCTTTTGTGCCTTGCTTGCTTCCGACTCGTCCATACCATTCCGAATACGACGTGTCTGACGGCGGCCTTTGCCTTTCTTAGTGGCTGGATCAGGAATAAACATCTTATTCTCATTATCCTGAGTGAAAGGCCCCACAATTCCAATCCCGTATACCTCATGTCCCCATGTGGATACAGCTGCTTCCTTGCTGAAGTACGGTGAAACAAATAGTCCTGGCTGTAACGCAGACTCTGCACATGCCGCAATGAGATGGGAGCATGGCATATGCAATAACTTAGGCTTCATGCAGGAGCAGAATGCTTTGCCATCAACTGTAATCAAACTCTCCTGTACTACTCTATCTCTATGGATACCACGACCACTTCTATCCTTACATAGAACCTCAAATCTATGCTCCATAGTACCTGTGGATATGACGCGGTGCAGTTTGGCCTTTTCAATCTTCTCTTGTATATATTGTGTCACTCTTTTGCAAAACTGAATTTGGGGGTTGCTGATGTTTATGCTTGCAGCCGTGTAACGCTCTCTGAAATACTTCATGCACCCATACATGATGAACTCAACAATTCCCACAAGTGGAAAGGCACGACAAGAACGCATAACCATATTGAAACACTCTGCATGGTTCGTTGTCTGAATACCATACCCTATTCCGTTGGTATCATAAAGGAATGACCATTTCTCCTTAGGTGCACCTCGAATCCAGTGTGAAAATGGCTTCTCAATTGAATCCCTAGCCTCTGCAGCCTGACTCGTGCCTGCTCCTGATGCCCTTACCTTCACTAGCTCTGCAGTCAACTGATCAAACATCTGCCATAATGCATTGAATTTTCTCTGTTGATTTTGGGTGCACAATCTCTTAAACAGGTTCTTAAGATCCTTGTTCTTGAAGTGTTCATAGAAGTTTGCACCCATATGCCTAATGCACCACCTGTTTTGGACATCAGGCCATAATGGAGGCGTTGTCGCTATTCCACATTGCAATTTCAGTATTGATTGCAGGATTCCTGCATGCCTATCACTAATAAGGCACACATCTGGACGTGCAGCAACAACATGATTCTTCACTCGTTCAAGGAACCAATACCAACTGTCTATGTTCTCATTCTCAACAAATGCAAATGCGAGCGGAACAATTTGGTTGTTGCAATCTACACCGATTGCGGTGAGTATCTGACCTTTATACCTTCCAGTCAAAAATGTGCCATCAATGCAGATCACCGGAAGACAAAACTAAAATGCTCTAACAGAAGCACCTATGCAAAAGAAGGCTCGTTGCATAATTCTTTGCCCCCTAGTCACGGCTGGTAAAAGGTATGTGTCATAAAAGCTTCCAGGATTTCTAGCAGCAACCTAGGATAACATACGAGGTAGGTTATCATATGATGCCTCGTATGTGCCGAACCGCATCTCGAACACCCTTTGTTTAGCCCGCCATGCCTTCAAATAACTGATGGTGTACTGGTAAGTCTGCTCAATGTGTCGAACAATCATTTTTGGCTCATAATTTAGGTTGTCCATAATAAACCCATACATTTGCTTTGCAACAAAGTCGCATGATATATTGCGATGCGAGGGAAGAACTTCTGACAGCAAACAAGTGTGCTCTGTGACAATGGAACATTTCCAGTTTGACTTCCATTTTCCCTTGAATGCATGTACTCGCCATGGACATCCAGCATTCACACACTTCACCTCATATTCTTTACTGCCAGACTTTACGACTCTGAATTCTCGTTTCAATGAGATTGCCCATAGTCTCACAGCATCTTTTACGGCTTCAATGTTTGGATATGTTGCACCTTGCACTACCTCATTCCCTCTGTACTCCCACTCCTGATTTCGTACATCTTCTGCGACATGACTGCCAAAACCATGCTCTTTCCCCTCTTTTGGCAATGAGTACTGCTCGTCATCAGATGAGTCCTCATATTCTTCCATCTCTATTGCGGTTTGGTCTTCTGCCTCCATCTCGTCCAGAATGCTATGTATCCTCTCTCCCTCATCAGCAAGGCCCTGTAGTCCCATGTTTTGGTTCTCTGTCTCTTCTGACTCATCTTGCTCAACATAATTGGTCTCTCTTCGAATACTCGGAGTTCCTTGATCTGCACAATGTTGGATTTCATTTTGTGTCTTCTCCCGGATTTGAACAAGAATGGCCAGAGGCCACCCACGCTCTAGAGCTGCTTGCATGTACTTCTGTCAGTCATCAGTGCTGTGTATCATCATTAATTCCCATAATTCACTTTCTACCTCCCAATTAACAAGAGACTGGACAATGATCACATGTGTCAACGGATCAACATGGAACCCACGCTGCAGCCACTTACATATGGAACCAAAACTCCTTTCCAGAGGTTTATCTATGCCGCTAGATGTGCGCTTAAAGGCAGAAAGATCTACTCCATTTGGCTCATACATAACATTGTATTCACCATAAAATACTTGAAACTGCATCTTGCTCGACATATCTGTATATCACATAATACTTATCGAGTTATACTCTTTACTTCACTATCTTATTCAATAATCCGTAAAAACTAAGTATGAAATTCAATTACAACGTATAAGTATTCATAACTACGTGATGACACTCAAATTCTATACTGCATAAATGGTTCTACTAATTTTCTAAACTAATTTACTACTACGTAACTACAAACTAAAGTATCATTGAACTCCTACTTAAATGGTTCTACTATAGCACTAATTAAATCAAATTACTCATATTAAAATACGTAGTACTTAAATATAACAATATTTAAACTAAATGCTAACCTGCAGATCACAAGTGCTGAATCCGGCAGGGCTTCGCCGCTTTCCTTCTCCTCACTCCTCTCTTTTTTTCTGGATTTTTGGTGGAATTTTCGGGCTCAAATGAGGAGGGAATGGGAGGGCTTGAGCTTATATAGGGGGTACCCCCGGTCGCCCGCGGGGGGGGGGCGACAGCCCCCCTGCCGTGCCCGTGGGTTGGGCCCAGCGGCGGTCGCCCGTGGGCTGGGGGGCGACAGGTTTTTTTTTATTTCCAGAGACCTTATTGCGAATTTGAAAAAAAAATTCACTTAAGGCCTGTCGCCCTATGGGAGGGCGACCGGGGTATATTTTTGAAATATTTGAAAACGGACATATACATATATTTTTGAAATTTTAATTTTTAAAAAATATAAAAATGAAAAAATTTCAGCTCCTCGCGAGCCTAGGCTCAGTTTCGAGGAGCCAAGGGGCTAGAGTAGCCCATGCGTTAACTGACGCTAGGCATCGGGTACTCTATCCCTGCCCGGATCATCATCCGCGTCTGACCTCACCCCCGGTCTATTCCCATTTCCCACAACGGTGGATTTTGTACAAACACCAATAATACATCACTTATTCATGAACAGAGGGAGTAGCACCATAATCGATCCGTGGTCGTCCGTAATCTCACCACGCAACTTTTAGCCTAATCAATCCGAGCTCAATCAATCTACTCAAAAAAGAAAATTGGCCTTGATTAGCACCATATGGATTTATAGCAACAACCAACAACTAGTCGTATATAGGAACGAGGGGTTTGCTTGGCCCGGCGATGAATGTGCTGCTCTACCTAAATATTCCTTCCCCTTTTCTCCTGGGAGGGACCGTCTCTGCAACCGCTAGAGTGCTAGACGGAGACCCATCATCCATGCCAAAATATATAGAATGAAAAGAAAGAAAAGAAAACGAAAAGACCACTACACGTTTGCATTATCTTTTATATTCTTGGCGCATAATTCTGCCTTACTTTTAGGTACAGGGACTCCTCCATTCCGCCTCAACCAACGATACATGATTTTTGGCCAACTTTATTTTTCTTTTCTTCCGTTTGAGTTCATTTCTCCAAAACAAAAATACTCGTATAATACTCGTATAAAAGAATTCACCTGGGGAAAAATATATCAGGAAACTAAACATGGATGTTCGTCCTTGGTCTGAAAATGAGAAAATCCATGAAAGTGAGAGAACATGGCACCAAAAAAAGACACTTTGAAGCATGGGGACTAATAATTTAATTACAAGTTTACAACAGCAAAGAACGAGACGGGACAATGGATCATCAGCATCGTTATCATTCGCGTGTCTTTCGACCGGCCGGAGTGAACACGCATGCAATGTTTTTTTTTTGGAGGGGGGTGGGGGAGTCCCTACGAGAACGATGGTTGTAGACTCGTCAGCCTCTGCGTGGGCCTCGGCCATGACGGTTTGACGGTTTGCCGGGTGAGTCGTGGAGCTCACGCAGCATTGCCAGCCCCAGCACCAAGGGGAGCCCTTTCTCTTCCTCCCTCTTCTTCTTCCTCCTTTCCACTCTCTCCTCCTCCTTCTTCCCCTTTGCCTCGAATGGAGTTTAGAGTTCCTGGGCTAGGGGGCTTGTGCCCCCCCCCACCATGCTGGCTCCGCCCTTGAGCTCCATTAATGTTGTTATGCATGCCCCAAGCTTATTACCAAGCAGAGGCAGAGATTCCCCGTTGCAGATTCACATTGTTGAGGATCTAAGGCTGTAGTCGAGTGTTTTTTTTTACTATACTGTAGTTGGTTCTTGGTTATATTAAGTTGATACTGATACGTATATATAAGCGGGTACCTGCGTTCATCAAAGACTGAGTAGAAGATCACAATAAAATTAGAAAAAAAAATTGCACGGGATTACCTGAAATGGGCAGGCAGAATTTTGCCATAGCCAAATCCGAGCAAGCATATATCTTGAGTCTGTCAACCATGCACTCTGGACCTTTTGACTGTTTCTCTTGAGTCTGTCTACCATGCACCGCACTCTGGTGTTCTTGAGTCTGTCAGTCTCGACGACGACAACGGCTTCTCCAAGATGCTTCTCGGTGTACCGTGTACGTTGGCCCCGATCGGCCTTTGCCTCCAATGGAGTTCCTGGAGTAGGGGGGCTTGTGCCCCCCTCCCCCCGCCGCCACCATGCTGTCTCCGCCCCTTGGCTCCATCAAGATTGTGTGCATGCCCCAAGCTTATTACCAAGCAGAGGCAGAGATTCCCCGTTGCAGATTCACATTGTTGAGGATCTAAGGCTGTAGCCGAGTGTTTTTTTTACTATACTGTAGTTGGTTCTTGGTTATATTAATCTGATACTGATACGTATATATAAGCGGGTACCTGCGTTCATCAGAGACTGAGTAAAATATCACAATAAAATTAGAACAAAATTTCGCACGGGATTGCCTGAAATGGGCAGGCAGAATTTTGCCATAGCCAAATACGAGCAAGCATATATCTTGAGTCTATCAACCATGTACTCTGGAGCTTTTGACTGTTTCTCTTGAGTTTGTCTACCATGCACCGCACTATGGTGTTCTTGAGTCTGCCAGCCTCGGCGATGACAACAGCTTCTCTGGGGTGCTTCTCGGTGTACCGTGTACGTTGGCTCTGAGCGGGAGTGCGCCGAGTGCACCAACCACCCGTTGTTGCCAGGTCTAGTGGTCGCGACTGGATCAGAGGAGGTCTAAGAGCATCTTCGAGAGTTTATGTATTATGTTAGCTAAATTTGAAGATTATATCTCTTTGTAAAAATAGAAAATCATCTAATTCTATCATATAATCCAAGAGATTAAGTAAAATAGATGGCTATATTCAAAATCAGTTCCACGCCATCCTCTCCTATCCACTCGTCTCTTATCCTCCTATCCTCTCTCTCCTTCAGTCCTCCCATTCACGGCATGCAACGCCGGAGAGCCCGAGCTCCACGAGCTCATGGATGGCGTGCCCGAGGCCCTGGACTCCGGCTTGCGGCCGGCGCGCACAAGCTATATGCTGGCGACGAGCAAAGGAGCTCTCGCAGCTGGCGAAGCTCGCGGCCGGTGAGCAGGGAGGCGCAGTGACCGGCGAAGTTCGCGGCCAGCGAGCAAGGATACGCTTGCGGCCGGCAGAGCTTGTGGCCGGGAAAGCTCGCGGCCGGCGAGCAAGGAGGCGCAGCGACCGGCAAAGCTTGCGGCCAGTGAAGCTCGCAGCCGGCAGGCAGAGAGGCGCGGCGGCCGTGAAGCTTGTAACTGGCAGGCATGGAGGCACAGCGGCCACCGGAGTTCGCGGCCCGCGAGCAGGAGGAACGCAGCGGTCGGAGTGTGCGGTCTACAAGCAGGGGAACGCGACGGTCGGCGAGCCTGGGGAGCGCGGCGGCGGCGGCATGGTCACCTGCAGCAGGCGGGCGGCGAGGGAGAGAGAGAGGGCGGGAGCACATGGGAGGAGGGATGGCGAGTGGCGAGGCACCGGCAGGGCCGGCTCAGGCAACATGCGACGGAGGCGACCGCCGGGGGCCCAGCACGGAAAGGGGCCCAATGTCTGAGAATTCCCAGGTAGCCAAATGTGCTAATAGCTAATCAGCGGATAGCGATACGTCGCGCTGCTCCGAACCTCTAATTGGCGATTGAGCATACGAGCGATGAGGAGGAAGCTCTCGCCGTCGCCGACATGCCCTGGTCTCTACATGCCTGTCACTCCGGCTGCCGTAGGGCAGACACTGTCTGTCTCCATCACGACTTCACAAGCTAAGCAAACTCTGCAGTCTGCACCCTTGCAGGAATCAGGATTCAATGGGCTTGGCGAGCCTGTCCGCGTGCTAGTGCTGTACTGTTGCAGCTGCCTGCACTTTTTATTTTGTACTAGGCAATTATACCTGTGCGTTTCTACGGACAAAATTAGTATAAGTATCGGATACGTGTTGGTGCCCGTGTGTTAATTTGTAGGGATCTACGTGATCGAGTCGTGGATAGAGAGGGTTGGTTCGACTCATACGAAATGGACTAAGACCAACATACTAAACTAAAAATTTAGGTGAAAATCTTACTCGCTTTAGTAATAGATATAAAGTAGATTATATACATTATTTTTTAAGAATTATATATATGCCAATATTTAGCCTAAAGGCCCATAAAGTCTGTTTCGCTCGGGGGCACTCAAAATCATAGAGCCGGCGCTGGGCACCGGCAAAGATGCCTATCGGCTTTTCCGGGATGCAGAACGAGAAACGGAGTGCACTGTTGGAAACGAGTTTTAACATTCTTTGTTTTTTTTACTTATCCATGTTGATTTACATAACTTGTTGGAACGAGATGCTCTAAGCAATCGTTGTCTGCTGTGGTTGGTAGGGGATGGTGAGATCAAGCAGAAAGAAAAAAATTGATATTGAGCATCTACTACTGGATCGTATTTATCTATATTATAAAGATCGAAAATAATTGAAAATCTTTCTCACCAAAACTGGGCCCACCGTACCCCTCACGCCGGACCCGCATGTCAGGGCCGAGAGAGGTGGGAGAGGGTGGAGACCCATAGAAATCATATGTTGGAGAGCGTTTTTGTCAAAAACTAATTGTTTTTCTCACCTGCCGCGGTCCTACCCCTCCCAAACCTGACTGTTGCGGCATCCGAGCTCCGCACTCTGGCCCAGCCTCTCGGGATGGCGCTTGCTTCTGCGCTCGAGCACCACGTCGTCATCTTCGACGTCCGCATCCGCCACTCGGCCGGAGATGCCCCGACCCCATCTACATCCCTATCCCTACCGGCGGCGAGCGGCCGAGCGCTTTGCTCTCGCTGACGGCACCTTCGCTTGGCTTGACCCGCCGCCGCTTGGCACGCCGGCCGGCCTACGGCGAGGAGGCCAAGGAGTGGTCGTGGTGAGTGGCGGAGCTGGGATTCAAATTGAGAGGGAGTTCATTTTTTTTTTTCTTTCTCCCTCCTTTCTTTTTCTTTTTCTTCCTCCTTTCTTCTTTCTCTTCTTCACTCATGCTTGAAAAATATTGAGGGGCTTTGGAGGGGCTCCATGGATTCTATGAGAGTAGGGGGGCTAGAGCACCCCCGGCACCACCCGCTCCGCCACTGGTCGTGGTTTGAGATCCCCGAGACCTGACCCGCTGGTTCGAGCGCACGCACGACACTTCCTATGCAGTGCACGCGTCGACGGGCAGACCATGTTCGTTAGCATTAAGAAGGGCGGCGCCTCTGCCGCGACATTCTCGTTCGAGACGGAGGAGCATGGCGGCGTCTGGCGTCGCCACGGCAAGTAGGCGCTGCCGTTCACCGGCCGCGCTCAGTTTGATAGCGAGTTTGATGGTTGGGCTTCCCGGGGAGCTGGACAGCATCGGCCTTTTCTGCACCTGTGACGTGGTGCCCTCAAACCCTGATGCCGACGGCAAGGGGCAGTGCCCAGCCCGGAGACTAGAAGATGTTCAGCGATGTGATCCGACCGAGAGGCACGTTGGTGTCACCCTCGTGTACATGGGAGGCAGAAGCAAGTTGTGCTTCGTGCAGTGCATCTCGATCGTCGACGGATCATACTGATGACAAGAGGTGTGACTGCAACCAGGATGACGAAGACGACTCGGCCGATGAGAGGAATACTACTAATGTGATTAGCTTGTAGACCATATTTTTATACGGTTATTTATTATTAGAATCCTCAAAATTATCTTAAAACATGTAAGTAGTGTGATGATAAGATACATGTACTGTGAGTGCAATAATGAGTTTAGCTACACATTTATCCTCTGATTTAGAATCTAACAATGTTTTGGTTTCACAACATACCAGGTAGCATTGTTACAGTCTGAATTCGTCTTCTTTTTTTGTTTGAAACGTATATGAGCTCACATTGTGAACAAACTTATGCTGCTTGCTATATCGTCCTGGACGATTTTTGAGAAAGGATTTAGAGAAATGACAAAACATTTCTTCAGGAGAGAAGGATAGAGAACACGCCTAAGTTGAAGTCCCAGCGTCAACTCCACACTGTTCCTTTGGTTTGTGCTACCGCAACAATATGTTGTTTTTGCAAGACTTTCTTTTTTATGTGCCTTTTATTGATGTGCAGACTTTTTTGAATGAACTGGACAGGAGCTCTGCCTTTCAATTAAAAAGGAAAGAAAAAGTTAAAAGTACAAGAACAAAAGGAGAAAAGTGGCCAGACACCCCTGCCCTGCAGCCCACACAAGAGTCCTAGGCACAACACACAAGCACGGCCACAAAAAATGTAAGACAATGACAAATCGGATTTAAGGAATGTGCCCGTTCGAACTGTTCTAAGCACTCTTTAGTCCTTTCGGCTACACTACGGGAAGCAGTGAGTTTGCCGTGTGCCAGGAGCACAATGCAAAGCCCCAAATCCACACGACAAAGCTTTTGCCGTGTGTTGCACACGGCAAAGGGCACACGACGAATAGGCGTCGGCAAAGACGGCCTTTGCCGTGTGCCTTTTGTCGCGCGCACGGCAAAGGTTTTGCCGTGTGTACTTTTGGCACTCGGCAAAAGTTTTCTAAAAAATTAAAAAAAAATCTGTGTCTGCCACAGCTACCCCACCGGCGGCCGTCGTGCCCCCCACCTCAAGCCCGCCGCCCATGCTGCCGCTGCTGTCCTGCCAGCCGCCGGCACGCCACCACCAGCACCCCGCCGGGCCTCTGCTGCCTTCCCCACGCCGCCGCACCTCCAGCCGCCGCCACCACGTCGTCGCCCCACCTGTGGAAAAAAGAAGATGCCAGAGAGAGAGGGGGAGAGAGAACCTGGGCCGGAGTTGAGAGGGAAGGAGAGGCGGCGCACCGCCGGATCTGGATCTGGCGCCTCTGCCGCCGCCGCCGCTGCGGGAGCTCGGGCCTCTGCCGCCGCCGACAGGAAGACGAGGCCGCGCACGGCCCCCTCCCCTACTCCTCCCCCGAGCTCGAGGACGGCGAGATCCGGTGCGCCGGGAGGCCGGGAGACGTCCCGAGTGTCCGAGCCAGAGGAGGGAGGGGGCGCGGGCGGGGATCCGACGGAGGAGCCCTCGCCGCCGCCGAGGAAGACGAGGTTGCACGCGGATCCGGCAGAGGGAGGCCGGGAGTCGTCTCGCCGTGGAGTCAGTGGAAGGAGGGGGTGGCAACGGCTGCTATGGAGAGGGAGGGGGCGGCGCTGGGGTCGATTGAGAGAGAGAGGTCGGGGGAGAGGAAGGGATTGAGAGAGAGAGGCCGGGAGAGAGGGCAGGGTTGGGGATAATTAAAGATGGGTGGCCGCGGGTAGAGGTGGGCCCCGTTGGTGAATTTGCCGTGTGTCGCAGGACTACACACGACAAAGATTTGTTTGTCGTGTGTCTTGAGGACTACACACGGCAAATTATTTTTTTATAATTATATTTAATACATAAAAATTATTAAATTGATTCAAAAAATTATTAAAAATTAACAAGAAACAATATATATTATCTATTACCCATCGAAAAAGTTTTGAAGTCGAACTCCAATTCGAACGTCAGTTCCTGTCCAAACCTAACCACATATTTCTCAACTCTATAAAACTTCTTCGGAGATGTTTCCATTTATAAGCATTGTACGTGAAAATATTACAAAACCTACTCAGTTTTTTACCACTGCCTCCACATGTGATATAATGAGGTATCGACAAATCTCATAATTTTCAGACTTTATTTGTTTTTTTAGAATTTTAAAATCATTTGAACACACGTTCGTGGGCGTGTTTCTTGGACAAGATGTTGAAAATTTCTTTTCATTTCACATGTAAGGCCTCAAAACTGGGCTAAATAACACGAACATCATTTTTCACTCATTTTATTCTATTATTTGAATCATGTGCAGTTCAAATTTGACTTGATTCAAAAATGGCTTGAAATCTAATTAATTAGTTAAATATAGCAAAAAAAATTTAAAATGTACCAAATTTTAATATGGAGTACTACATGTTGTATGTGGAGGGTAAAAAAATTTTGAGGTGAGGAGAGAAAAAAATTATAACTTTGCTGTGTGCTCAAAATAACACACGGTAAACTATTGACTTTGCCGTGTGCAAAAAAAACACACGGCAAAGTCTTTGACGTGTGTCAACACACGGCAAAGCATGGATTTTGCTGTATCTTTTTTTGCCGTGCGTTTTCGCCGTGGCACACGGCAAAATAGTTTTTTGCCATGTGCTCGACAAAAAGCACACGGCAAAGACCTAGACACACGACATTCTAGCGATTTCCGGTAGTGCTACCTGCCGTGCCGTTGAGTGGATGTTGTCAAAGATACGGTGGTTTCGCTCGTTCCGTTGAAGTCTTAGCCTCCAATTGATCGGCACCCTCGAAGCTTAGAAAAGATTTTCTGTCAAGTGGTGCGATGAGCCACACATGTCCTTCGCTTCAAGAACGGAATTTATCTGAATAAGATCATCATAGCTATAGGCTATGGAAATGGTTTTTTTTATCCGCAAAAAAAAGAGGTTATCATGCAGATGAGATACGGTGTTGTGAACAAACATTTGGATATCCCTTTCACGGACGCTAACTGTACTTCATTCTTGTGTATTACAGCGCGAATTCACTTACGGTAGAGTTGATGAGAATCTTGCCTACAACATTAGTATAGAAATTTTGCTTGTCCATCAATATGAATTTTCTTTCTTTCATAACTCCAGCCATTGTTCTCTTTTCTCTGATTATTACGATGTGAGCACGTGGTAGAAAACCTTTTCAAATGTTTGGCAACTTGCGATGGAGAATGAGAAAGTTACTACATGATTCAATTATTCGATATCAGGAAAGATATTTTCTTTTTTCCCCCCTCTTCGAACGTGTATGAAAGTGAATGAGTGGTCCAATGATGATTAATGAATTTGATCAGTTGCGAAGCCAGCCCAGAAAATGACCTAGGGCGGACTTTTACGATAAAATTTTTGCACGACCAGAGCAAGATGCCGAGACTTGCTACCCGGCTGCAGGCGCCCGCGCCGGCGGCGCACGGGATCTGCTGTCGCCACCGACGGGCGCCGAGATGGGGCTGCTGAACGGACGGGCGTGGAGTGGCGTCGCCCAACGGCATCGACACGCCAGCGTGAGCGCCTGAGCGGGACTGTAGGGGGTAGATGGTGAACTGCCGAAATTGGCAGCGGCATCTGGTGGCAAGAAGATGCAGTGCTGGGCTGGGGCGCGAGGTTGAACCACTTAAGAGGCCGCAGCTCACTCGACCTCGCGTTCGGGGGGCGCCGCCGTACCGTCATGAGCCCCTGCCGGAGTTGAGAACGGGGATATTATCAGCACCCACGAACCAAAGAAAGCATCTCCTACTATGGGCCGCCGTACCAGGAAGCTTAGTGTCTATCTTGACGCGAATTGGTTCGCTAGATGTGCCTGCGCGCACGTATCAGGCCAAACTCATGTAAACGCAAGAGAGTCGCTAGTTAAATACTGAGTGCGTGCGAGGAGAAATAGTATCGAACAATTTGTTTGAACTCTTACTCCTTTCTCAAGTAACCTATTCCGCGGAAGTCAATTTCCTGTTCTCTTATGTTCTTCCTATGTTTTTCAGATCCATCCTTCTTCTCTTTTCCTGCTACCTCTACTGTTAACAAATATACTCTGGACTTCACTTAGAGGGACCTAGGGCGGCCGCCCTGGCTCGCCCTAGTGGTGGCTCCGCCACTGAATTTGATGATCAATGATTTTTATACGTACACTTTACTAGTCATCATTAACATAGGATAAGCGTGCTTGACGGGCGCAAGGAAGGAAAAAACAAAGACTAACGCAACGAAGGAAATTAAAGGAACGCGCAAGCAAGGAAACATGCAAGATAAAGAGGAAAGTGATGTGGGATGCTACCATATGCGTTCTTCATGGGCGTGAATTAATATCCTGGGTACAGGGGCGGGTAAACTTTTTGGCCGGTGAAAAAATAAGAGCCAAAACGGCAGAAGCATTTTGCAGCGTGTGGTTTTTTCTTCTCCTAGGAAACTTTCTACCACTTGGATACTGACAGGTGGGATTCATGTGAGAGGTAAAGGGATGTTTTTTTTAGGTGAAAAGTATTTCCAATTGTTTTGATTCTTTATAGTGTAGATATATAAATATTTGCATTCACGAAGATAGAACTTACAAAAGGCATATAATTTACTATTTATTTACTCTGTTTGTGTGCTTACTACAAATGACCGGATGATTCTTCTATATGTTGGCAAACACTATTTCACTGTTCCCCCATACATCTAGCTTTAATTCCACTAAAGGAATTTGTTACTGTTTGCGAAAACAAAACGAAGGGACGAGGAAAATAATAAAATTTGCGTACACAACGGAACACAGGCACACATTAACGAGAACACATATTTCATTAATTTTGACCATTTATGAAATTCATGAATACATGACTCGCGACAACTCGTCTTTTTCTGTCTGCGTCAATGCTTAAGGAGTTAGTCTAGATGGACAAGTGGTGGTCCAGAAGGATATTTTTCGGTATTTAGGATCGGTGCTACAAAAGGATGGCGACATTGATGAAGATGTTAGGCATATAATTTCAGCTGGCTGGTTGAAATGGCGGCAAGCTTCTAGCATCCTTTGTGACAAGAGGGTGCCACAAAAGCTAAAAGGCAAATTCTATAGGACAGCAATTCGTCTGGCGATGCTATACGGTGCTGAATGTTGGCCTACAAAAAGGCGACATGTCCCGCAACTGAGTGTAGCAGAGATGCGGATGTTGCGGTGGTTTTGCGGGCACACAAGGAGGGATAGAGTCCGGAACGAAGTTATTCGGGATAGGGTCGGAGTGGCACCAATTGAGGAGAAACTTACCCAACATCGGCTTAGATGGTTTGAACATGTCCAACGAAGGCCTCCTGAGGCACCGGTGCGTAATGGGGTTCTTGAGCGGGTCGACAATGTAAAGAGGGGTAGAGGTAGACCTAAACTGACGTGGGATGAGTCGGTTAAGAGAGACCTTAAGGATTGGAATATCTCTAAAGAGATAGCTTTGGATAGGAGCGCTTGGAGACTAGCTATCAATGTGCCTGAACCTTGAACTTATTTCTTTCGGATTTCATCTCTAGCCTACCCCAACTTGCTTGGGAAAAAAGACTATGTTGTTGTTGTCGTCGTCGATGCTTAAGGAGAGATCTAACTCGTAGAGATTGCGTAGTTCGCTGACTCCCGGGGCCATTAGGCACGTCCGGTTAATTACATATATAGAGCGAGTCTAAGAAAACCTCCGATTAAACTAGGGATGGCAACAGATCGGGTATAGTGCAGGTAAGACATTTACCCGCCCGACAGCATACCCGAACATGGCAGCTATACCCGTACCCGCGAAATGCTTGGAGCGAAAACTTTTACCCGTACCCGTACCCGCCGGGTACCGGGTACCCATCGAGCGATTGAAGAAACATGTCAGGCGGTGGCAGCGGCAGAACCGAGCGGGGCTCAGGGCGGCGGCGCGGCGAGCTGTTGGGGTCGCGGGCTCGCGCGTCAGTGACTTGCGTCGCAGGGGCAGGACGCAGGGCCAGAGCCGGCCGGCCTTGCTGTGGTCGCAGCTCGCAAGCTCTGGCGGCGGGAGGTGGGATTGGGGTCTGGGTTTGGGACTCTGGTGGCCTGGTGGGGAGGCGACGGGGGGAGCCAGGAGCAGGGGGTTGACCGTGTGAATAAGGGCATGCAGACAGGGTGGTGGATGATTTTACTGGGCTGGGCCGCATCAATGTAATTTGTTGGGCCTTCTATATATTTCAGGTATCCGATGGGTTACCCACGGGTAAGAATTTTTACCTGTACTCTACCTGCGGGTAAAATTCTATACCTGTACTCTACCTGCGGGTAAAATTCTATACCCGTACTCATACCCGCAGGTAAAATTTCATACCCATACTCTTACCCATCTGGTCGGGCACCTGCGGGTACCCGCACCCGCGGGTAAAATTGCCATCCCTAGATTAAGCTGCGCTTTTATATATGGTCGTCATCAACTCATCTGCTCGTCATCATCCATTTGCAATTGAAGCGTAGAAGTATGGGTGGCTTTGTTTCGCTGAAACCCAGTCACGACAGTACGTCGCCATGTCGGTGATAAATGCAAAACATTGATGAAGGGGTGACTTTCACCTCGTCGGTGCCCAGTCATATGGCCCAGCTTCATTCAACATGGATATATGTGTGTTGCCTTCGCCTTGTCGGTACCTGGCAAAATAGTATCCAAATCCCGTCATTTGGGACACGTCGATGGAATCGTGGCCTCGCCGAGCACACCTGTCAGCATCCCTCCTCTAGATTACAGATTTTGGGCCTAAATCAGCTTCGCTGTCTGTATCCTCGCTCATTCGAAGCAACACACCCATGAAACAATTCATGATCACGCACTCAATCACCATCCAGAAGGATGGCAGGCAACCGAGAGGAGAGGGCTGCCGGCACTCTTGCTCGGGGGTCGGAGGAAACCCTCGATGACGACGAAGACAGACGTAAAAAAAAAAAGCAATTCCAATACAGGGCCATCTCTTGGCCAAATATACACATGCAAGCACATGACTTGAATTGGACTTGACTAAACTATGATTAGCTCTGACTTAACCCACTAAACCAATTAGACTCCAGTCTAAGAGAAGGACTTGACCAGATATACAAGACCAAATACAACTCAAGTTTTAGAAAGTTTTCCTGTGCTCCATGCCTGAAACAAAGTCCTTGTACTTGTTTCTCTTTTTTAGACCAAAGACCATTCGCCCCGCTTACACTGAAAGCGTTTCATAAAGTTTTCTGCCGGGGATGCCGGCGTACAGTGCAAACAACTCAAAAGGAAGTTCAGTAAAAAAAAAAAGAACAACACGCCCCACCACGCGTCAAAAGAGCGCTAGTCCTACGGCGCAAAAGGAAGAGGACGCCTAAGAAGATTCAGGAATAGCTGCAGTTTAGCAGACTTCTTCGGACTTGTCCTGCGTCTAGCTTCATCAGGTCATCAAGTCTTCCTCTTGCCGCCTTGGTGGTCAATCCACGGCACCTAATGCCGTTTTAAACACTGCCAGTCTCTTTGCCACCCCTAGCACAATGTGCTCGACGAGTCCATACTCCATGGTCGTCGTGTACCTTTAATTGGCCTCCCCTTATATTAAAAAAAAAACAATTGGCGCCAGTGTGTGTGTGTGGGGGGGGGGGGGGGGGGGGCTCAAGCTCCCCTACCCCAGGAACTCCATTGGAGGCAAAGGGGAAGGAGGAGGAGGAGAGAGGGGAAGTAGGAAGAAGAAGAGGGAGGACGATCCTCGGTGAACGTGGTATATTTAGGAATTCTCGCTAGGGTAGCGCTCCCGTTTCCTTACAATACCTCCTCCAACAGGTCCAGTGCGACCTTCTATAGGTTGCTGTTGCTGGAGGTACGGTATTGGACCTGTCCAACAACCTGCTCACCGGGGAGCTGCCAGACTGCTGGTGGGAGTTGCAGGCCTTGCAGTTCATGGACCTGTCCAACAACTCTTTCTCAGGTGAGATCCCCGAAGCCCCACAGTCGCACAACTGTTCACTCGAATCACTCCATCTTGCGGGCAATGGCTTCACAGGGGTCTTTCCATCGGTCGTCAAGAGGTGTGGATCTCTGGCCACTCTAGATATTGGGAATAACCAGTTCTCTGGCAGAATTCCACCTTGGGTTGGAATTGATGTTCCAGCTCTGAAAATTCTTAGACTTGGGTTGAACCGCTTCACTAGTGAAATTCCTCTGGAGATATCGCAGCTTGCGGAGCTTCAGTTGCTAAACTTGGCCAACAACAACTTGACAGGACTGATCCCAAGGGAGTTTGGAAAATTTTCTGCCATGAAGAATCCCATAATTAGTTCTACAGGATCGCAAACTGATGAGTCCAATTATCGGGATAGAATTGACATAATCTCGAAGGGAGAAGAGATGGTACTCCAAAGAACTCTTCAGCTCATGACGGGCATTGATTTGTCAGGCAATTCACTGTCTCAATGCATTCCAGAAGAGTTAAGCAATCTCGAAGGCCTTCAGTTTCTAAATTTGTCAAGAAATTATCTTTTGTGCGGAATTCCTAAAAATATTGGTAGTTTGAATGTCCTTGAGTCCCTTGACCTCTCGTTAATGAACTGTCGGGAGCCATTCCTGTAGGCATGAGTAGTATGGTATCCCTCAATACGTTGAATCTCTCAAACAACCATTTTTCAGGCAAAATACCCACAGGGAGTCAACTTCAGACCCTCAATGACCCATCGATTTACAGCAACAATCCTGGGCTATGTGGTCTTCCTTTGGATATTCCTTGCGCAAATGCTTCACCTGCATTGAACAAGAAAAATGATGAAGATTCCGACCAATGATTGTATTACTGTGTGATTGCTGGGATTGTTTTTGGGTTTTGGCTATGGTGTGGGATGATCTTGTCCATTCCGAAGTTGAGGTATTCTGTTTTCAACTTTGTTGATTATTGCATATCAGTCCATGGTTATGCTAGACACTGGCAGAGCTGAGGGGGGCTGGCAGGGGCCATGTCCCCCCCCCCCCCCAACAAAATAATTTTTGTTAAGTACCCTTTAATCTTATTTTAATCCTAGTTAAGTTTTTAAGTATATATCTTTTAATCTTAGCTCAAGTTTCCATATACTCTTTAATCTTAGCTCAAGTTTTTAAGTATCTTTTAATCTTAATCTCTTTCAGCGCACAACAAAAGCCCACAATATTATTCGATTCCTCAGAAGTTCACACAATCCATCCTGATCTCTAGCCTCGAAAGTTCTCTCCGTTCTCCGCGTGTGGCTACTCGCTAATCACAGCTTATCAGTATCTCAGAGGAGGGTGCCAGCGGACTCACATCTCACGATTGGCATCGCGCGAATGCACGACAAGGCGCCGATGGCAAGTAGGCATGCAGCCACAACCGAGATGGACGGCAACAACAAACCCACCTGCCCTACTAATGCGATCGCATTAGCATCAAATCCGTGGCTTCTGTCTATACTTTTTCAATTTAAACCAATATAAATATATTATTGTTGATGTGGTATGCTCTGTAAGCATTATTGATTTCATATCGCATAATACAATATATTTTTTAAATTAAGCCTAATCTTTGTAGGAGACCTAAGATAAAACTAAATTGAACAAGATATATTGACTGCCGCTACTATTTTACTTTGTGAATTGTCATTGCATGATTAAATAATATACAGTGACTAACTAATGTATATCAGTGCGGTTAATAAAAATATAATGCAGGTTACTAAATTTTTGTACCTAGAAATATTATCGAAGTTTGTTCGGCCTCAGCCCCTCTTAAAATTTGTTTCGAGTTCCGCCACTGATGCATTATCTAACCAGGACTTGTCACAAAGGTGAAGGAGAGCTGGAGAGGTCCGGATCGGAAGTGATCGAGAGTTCAGATTTTATCTAACCATGTAATAAAAGCTTGTAGTAGGCTAGTAGCCCACTTTGTATCTAACTTTGAAGAACTGGCTCGAATCAGTGTGGCATCTGATGGATCGCTAATTTGCTACTACTGAACAAAAATGTTGGATTTCCAATGCTACTACAATTAGGACATACTAGACATGTGTATCTCATGATGAAAGCAATACCAGGATCTTTTTTAGAATAGTAGTGTCTTAGAGCATCTCCAAAAGAATAGCCATTTTTGGTTCTCTATTTGAGTCTCCATCCAACTCTCTAAACAGATTCCTCTCTATATTAAGAGGCCGAATCCAACAGACTATCTATTTCTCACTCCCCAAATGCGTGGGTCCCACACGTCATACTCTTTTTCCTCCTTCCTTATCTTCTCCACTAGCCACACGATCTTCTCTGCTCCCCTCTGCCACTGCCCTCCTTGACGCCAGCATCTGCGTACTGCACCCTTCGTTCTCCAGCACCCCCGAATCGACCTCGGGCGAGCAGAAGGACAACGCCCTCCTCCAGCACCCCCAAATCGACCTCCAGGTCGACAACGCTCATCAGGAAGCTGCAAATCAGCTGGCGACGTGAGCCCCAGCAAGAGACCGGGCGGGCCAGGGCGGCGCAGCCGCGCAGGGGGGCAGGCTCCCACGACCGCTGGCGCCCACGCGGAGCGACGCGGCTCCCAGCAGGAGGCCGGGCGGCACAGGGCCTGCGGCCACCAGCGCCCACGCGGAGCAACGAGTCTCCCGGGAGGAGGCCGGGCGGCGCAGGGCCCACAGCCACCGGTGGCCACACGGAGTGACGCGGCTCCCGTCCGGCCCCCACCTCCTCTTCCCCAGTGCCGGCCACCGTCCCCACCTCATCCTCCACCCCACCTCCTGGTCCCTCTTCTTTTCTTGCTGGCTTGGCCGGAGCAGGGCCCTATGGTGGCCGGTGATGGATGCAACCGTGCAGGGGCAGCGACCGTGGTGGGAGGGCGCGGGTGGGCGGAGGGTGCGCGGGAGGGGCTGGAGCGCGCGGGAGGGCTGGATGGCGAGTTAGACTCGCTCTAGAGATTCGCCGAGCGAACTAGCAGGGATGACGAACCGGATGCAGTAGCGAGCAGGCTGCAGAACCTGTTGGAAGCTGTTTTTTTACGGTGATTCATTTTTTTTGCGAGCCAACTCAGGTGTTAATCCACTAGTTAGTTAAATTAATCTCCGGTCATTAGTTTCAAACCACGCGACGAAGCACCAAACTTGTTTCTGTCAGCCCTGGGCCAGTTCAGCCCGGACCGGTCTGACCGGTATGGGCGACCGGTCTGACCGGTCTAGCCCGAGTTGGTCGGGTTGGGCCCCACAGCATTTAAATCTCTCTCACACACTCCCACACCAGAACCCATGTCCTCAGCGCCCAGCTCTCTCCCTCCCGAGCTCCCTCCTCCCCAAACCCTCCCTCCTAAATCCCTCACCCCAAATCCATTCCAAGGCTAGGGGAGCTTCAAATCAGAGTCAAGGATCATCTCCTCCACGTTCTCCATGGGGTGACGCGGGATTGCAAGTTCTTCGTAGGGAAGGAGCCATTCAAGGTAAATTAGAAGTTTGGATCGATCTCTTGTTCTAGAAGGTTTTAGGTGGTGTTCTCTGGTCAAAAGCGTCCCCATGAACCCTTGAACTAGGTCCTAGAAGGGTATTTGGAGTTGGTGGGTGACTTTCGCCGCGCCAAGGAATCCTAGGTTGTCACTGGGTAGGACCGGTCTGACCGGTCGGAGGGACCGGTCTGACCGGTGTCACGGTAGGTTCAGTAGGACCGGTCTGATGGACCGGTCTGACCGGTGGGGTGTTGGCTGAGAAGGTGAAAGTCGGGGTAGTTGGTACAATTGGTTAGAAATTATTTTTGGCTATTCGTTACTTATAATTTTTATAACTCATGCATGCATTCTCATGTCATATGCATATGCACACGTGTAGCAGCCGCAGCGGAGGAGGTCGTGTACGAGGTGGTTGCGGAGCCACAGGAGCCGCAGGGGCCAGCCCCGCAGGAGGAGGTTCGCGGGGTGTCGGCCCAAGGCCCAACTCACCCCAGTGTTTGAGCAGCAGACGCAAGGCAAGCCCCGGTGCAACTCATATTATTTCAAATTATAACACCTATATATGTCTCTACTACTTGTGCATTAGGTTTAGGAATTTCTTGGAACCCTAGCTGCATGATCCCTAGGTTTCCCCGAGTTTATACTAGTATGTATAGGACGATAGAAGTGCTATGCCGAATAGTTCCCGATAGAAGACGAGTGACCTATTACCACTCGCGAGATATAGGACGTTTAGAAGTCGAGTAATTTCCAGTTACTCGCGAGATACAGGGTATAGTCATATTCCAGTACATAAGTTGTGAAATTGATACACAATGAATGGAGAATTGAGACCAAACGGGGAATGATGATGTATAGGTATGGCAGCAGGACAGGGTTCCTGGGTGTCTTAGTCTCGTCTATGTCGGTTAAGGACCGCGCCGTTGTTGGCCCTGCTGATCATGTTTGAACTGTACTAACCGCATACCGGGAGTAGGAGGTAGTCGAAACCAGTAAGCCGAGTACAGCCTTGCTTCGAAAGTACAGGAACCCGCACCCAACTCCTGGGGCGAGTCGAGTAGTCGCAGAGAATTGGGATGTATATGTTTATTTTTGGTGGTCTCACGTTGAGCTCGGCTGACCATATGTCGTTGGGCTGGTTCCTGTAGTTCGAGGCGGGAAGGGGAATGGTTGGCATGTATAGTCCGACGGGGCAAATACGTGCCGTGTTGGTTAGGTCCACCTTGCAAGACTAAATCGGATCGATTCGCCGTCAGTCGCTCTCGGATATGAGCACCTTGATCACCGAGTCGTAGCGTAGTGTGAGTAGGGATGATAAGTGATTAATATAAGGTTTCTCTATATTGATTTTATACCTGTTGCTCCACCATGTTTGCTATAGTTAATTTATGCTAATGATAGATCATGGTTAGAATATATATACAATCTGGGCTAAAATCATGAAAGTAAGTACTTACTTTAGCCGCGGTTTCTGCAAAATAACCACCAGCCAAAAGCCTTGCATGTCTAGTTATGTGGGCTAAGTTATACCCACTGGTCGGGTAAGCCTTGCTGAGTATTAGAATACTCATGGTTTGTTGCCACATTTATTATTACAGGACACCCGGACGTCGACTTCTGCCCCTGTTGTGTCAAGTTCATCCGCCGGGATGCAGAGGGGTGGAAGGTCGAGGAGCGGGACCCTTAGGTTAGGGCGCTGTCGAGTTGTACACTTGTGGGCTGATTGTGCAGCCTTTCTGTTTTGCGTAGACCGGTCTGACCGGTCCGTGGGACCGGTCTGACCGGTGGAGTTGGCAACGGGGTGCCGACCGGTTCGACCGGTTGGGTGAACCGGTCCGACCGGTCGGGGCGGATCAGAACTGATGTAAGCTAGAGTAGTTGTAGGATCTTTGTGTTCGACCTCAGTCATGACTATGTAAGTGTTAATCTTGTAAATTATTTATGTATTTGAACTCGGTTTGTAAAACTAAATATTTCGTGTCGTGATCACTCTTGTATTTTTCAAGTAATGAGTCGTGCTTGTACCATCTGTGCCCACCTTCGCGTGGGACTACCGGTGTTGTTTCGATCGGGCCGTGGGTTGAGAAATGATCGCCAAATTAAGCCGTTAAGCTAATGCGCCCGATGTGTTCAAATGACGGTCATTACGCTTAATTAGAGATTTAATTTGGCGGTTCCGTCACAGCCGGGCGGCAAGTACCCGCCGCCCGGTGGCAGGGCGGTAGGCCTACCCGCCGCCCGGCAGGGGGGCGGCAGGCCCCTCCCGCAGGTTCACCCTTGACCGTCAGTGCGGCAGTGCGGCATTAGATGTGGTTTTAAATATTTTGGAAAGAAATAAAAACCGTTAGTAAAGTAGATGAATATGAAAAGTATAACCTAGCAATTCATACACATACGCAAAGGCTTCAAGCATGGAATGGGCTCTTTGTGAAACTCGGGTCCAAGCCGACTCTTGCTCATTCCTATCCATCATAGATCCCGCTCGAATCCTCATCAAATTCGCCCTGGCATCTACGTCCATCAACCTGCACATTTCAAACTGCATGCAAGAAAAAGAAGACATTAACACTCTAATCCAAAGTATTTGAAAAGCGATGATAACTTTGACTCACCGCCCCAGCTAATGCCTCATCCCTATGTCGTGCATAGCCATCATGTGGGGTCGCAACATGCGGCTCTGGATGCATGTCAGCATATATCAAGAGGCAACGAGTCTTAGGCTGGTACCAGCTTAGGTACGCCCTTTACGAAGCCTCCGTGTGTGCAGGGGTCGGAAGCGCCACGTTCTCCTCTGCCTGGTCCCAGCCATCGACCCAAGGCTGCACCCTTGTCACCCACATGTTCGAGAAGGGTTGACCAGCCCTCGACAAACTAAATATTGATTAGTTAAAGCAGCAATGCATTATCACTGAAATGACATATGAATCGTTACCTGTGGTCATGACGTTGGACCCGATCCAATGCTGACAGCACAAGATACAACTGCCTTTGACCGAACTACCTCCTGACTCTGTCCGGGCAATGGGCCTCAATGTAAACGTCGTACACCAGCGCTGTAGTTGTCATCCAAAGGCCCTGGTCCTGAGAGCAAACCGAAGATATCCCGAACGGTGCACGAGTGTTTATAGCCAACTGGGAGTAGGGCTCCCACACAACGTCTTCAGGTGTCCACCAATCAAACTCAGCTACAAACTCAGGATAGGACCGCCAAGACTGTACGTGGGCCCAATTCTTCTGCACGAAATTAATAATATATACCAATAAGAAATACAAAGAGGGTCAAACAAAGCAACAGAATTGCCAATAAAATAGTATGAGTAACAGTCATTTCCGTACCTGATGAGCGTACCAGAGAGTCCCCATGGTCGGCCTATCATCCTCGGTGTCACCGTACATATCCGGCACATACGTTGAGTGGTCGATAATCGGACAACCAATTGCTATCCTCTCGTACGACCAAAGCTGTAGCAGAATCGGACATCCTGTAAGAATTGCATTGTGCTTATTTTGCACCGATGCCTTGCAGAGGCCACGGTACGTGGCTGCAAGTACCGCTGAATCCCAACTGTATTGAGGCATTTCCTCCACAGCTACCTCTGCGATCTCCTGTGCGTAAGGCACAAGCACCCTATCCACATAGGCCCCGTGTGAGTTGTTGAACATTATGTATCTAAACAACCACAATAGGTATGCCTCAAGGGATTGAGTGACGCTATCCTCATCAGTGTCATGTGCCAAATTGTTGGACTGCATAGAAAAGATGAACATTTATGAGTACAAGATCAATTATAAAATAAAACTATAACTGCACTAGTCAAAAGCATAACTCTAACATTACTCATAACAAAACGAGGTATGTCCCTGGAACTGCAGAATCCATGACTTGGCAGGCCCTGTTGCTTTTGTGTGCTCCTATACATCAATCGCGATGTCAATATTTGCAAAACGCTCTTCTAGATCGTCCAACCATGTAGACGGGACAACACGAGGCCCTACGTCATCCCCACTGATAGGAAGACCCAGCAGCATCGCAACGTCCTGTAGGGTCGGTGACATCTCCCCACAAGGGAGGTGGAAGGTGTGTGTCTCAGACCTCCATCTATCAACCAAAGCCGTCAGTAGGGACCTGTCCAGCTTTGCCAAACCACTCTCAGCAAGACAGTCTATAGCAAGAAGACTAGCCTCACTCAACCTGAAAAGTAGAACGATCAAAGGTAAGTACATTATGTAGGAAACGTATACGAAACAAATGTATTCTCAGAAACATAATCCGACGACATATCACATGGGCACCCATCGTGGGTCAACAGGAATCAACTCCGCTGGTGGACGTGGACGCAGCACGTTAAGTTTCACACGCTGAACCACTGCAAGGAAGGACCGGTGCGACGAGTCTATGACTCGGTCAAGTAGAGCTGGCGTATCTTCGGCCATACCTAACACAAAAAATATAAGTTTTCTACATTTTCTACAATTTATTTGAAATTTTCATAAACTTTTCTAGCATTTTCTAGCATTTCCTACAATTTTTGTACAATAAATTTTTATAACATTTTCTATAATTTTTCTGCAATTTATTTGAATTTTTCATATACTTTTCTAGCATTTTCTACAATTTCTGAGCATTTTTTAAATTTTTTTCTCGCATTAAACAACTAATCAATACCAAAAAAAAGTTGGTAAACCTAAATGGTTTTTATAAAAACTAATCTTAATTCTACATAAATTATAATAAAAATAGTACCTAAATCGCTAAAATATCATTATTGTTGCATACACTAATTATAGAATTAAACATACAAAAAATTTAGAATAAGAAAGTTGAGAAATATTTATTACCTGCGGTTCGGATCCAAAATCCGACAGGGCTTCGCCGCTGCAACTCCCTCCCTCACCCCTCCTCTCTCCCTCCCCCTCTCTGGATGTCGTGGGAAGCAAATGAGGGGGGAGGGGGAGCTGGGCTGCCGCCCCCCTGCCGGGCGGCGGGTACTTGCCGCCCGGCCTCTGGGCGGCAGGCTCCCCAAAGGATCTAAATGCGAATAAAAATAAATTTTATTTACTTTTAGGTCCCTACCGCCCGGCAGCAAGGCGGCAGGGGGCCGCCCGCCCCACAGCCGGGCGGTAGGGGTACAAAACTGTAAATTATGAAATCGAAAATATATTTCTGTAATTTTTTTTTGAAAAATATAAAAATAAAAAAACGCAAGCCCAGGCTACAAGACTCTCGAGTCTGGGCCCAGTTTCGGACGGCCCGGGTGGGGGGGGGAGTGGACGGCGGGGTCCACCTGCCATGCCACGTGCGGTGGTGCACCGGCCGCGGGGTCGCGCCCTCCCACCCACGCCCCAGCCAGGGTTCAAAATTTCGGTGAAATTTCGGCGAAATTTCGGTATTTTTTTCGTTTTCGGTAGTTACCGGGAAGTGAAATTTCGGTAAATTTCGTTTCAAAATTCAAAAATTCAAAAAAATTTGTAAAAAAAATATGTAAAAAATATGATAAAAAACTAGGTGTTTTTCTAAGCAAATAGGACTAGAACACACTCAAATCTAAGATCATTTGCTAGGCTAAAATTAACATTTGAAACCGTAATTTGAATGACTCGTCATTTCATGTGCAAAAATTTGTTTTCCCCCCTCGACTTCAACTAGACTTTGGTTTATCATGATATTGGTGAGGTACCTATTCAATTTCATATGCATACCTACAACTAGGATGATGATCCATCGCCGGCCCGGGTGGACTATACTCTCATCAGTAGACTAGTAGATCTGGTTTCCTCGTGCTGTCCAATTAGGCTCGTCGTCAATCTTGCTTCGCTTTTGCCTTTTGCATCTGCTTTTATATTATCATCTAGCAGCTCTTTTCTTTTGTATGTAGCGGTGAGATCGAATGAGATGGCAGCTAAAGCCCTCTGTCTGCTGTAGTCTATTATTCTTAACCAGGCCCTCGATCTGGCTCTTCTTCTAGCTTTGTAGCCGGTAACTGTGGAGACTTGGGAGTTTTTTTTTTGAAATTGTGGCCATTGCTGATACGTGTTAAATTTCATTGGCAACTGCAGATTAAGTCAGTTGTGGCCTTTGATCTGCCCCCACTTCGTGGAAGAAAGCTTTGCATTGCAATAGTAGGTCGGTGACTGTAACCTTATTCCAGTGAATTTCCTCCGACGCCATTCCAGTCCCGAGGATAAGAAGAGAAGGTCAAATTCTTGCATCCACAGCATGCATGTGACCAAAATCTTAGGCCACAAGAGAATTGTCACCATCTATAGAGCAGGGAAAAACTTTCCGTTGGAAAACTGCCGGAAAACACACCTTTCAGAATGCTTTAACAATTCTCTATACAAATTGAATCAAACAAAAAATTCAAACACTGTCACATGAATTGATAACCAATTCAAATCATGTTTGTCCTGGATTTAAAACAACTTTCAATTGGATCAACTAATGTCCCTAAAAATTTATAGGAATATCCGCCATAATAAGAATAATAAAAGTCCAGTTGAGGCCTAAGAGAGAAAATGAAAGTTGTCACATGAAATGACAAGACTTTTAATTGGTAGTTTTTGAAATAATTAAATAACTTTCAAACCATTGCTCAAATGAAAAAGTTCCTGAAACAAAAGTTGTAGATCTCGAAAAACTGAATAAAGTTGGTATTCAAAAGTTTTTCATTTGATCTCGGGAACAGTACGAAAATCACAACGGACATCATTTTCCGGTCGAAATCACCGAAATTTCGGTCGAAATCACCGAAATTTCGGTCGGAATTCACCGAAATTTCGTTTTTTGAATTTGAATTCTCTTTCCGTTCGGAATTAGCGAAATTCGGCGAAATTTCGGCTGAAATTTCGTTTCCGGCAAATGGCGGGATTCGGAAAAAAACGAAAAGGTAAACCCTGGCCCCAGCCCAGCTGCTCCCGCCCGCCGCGCGCCGTGTCGGCGGCGGCGGCTGGCGCCTGTGGGCCCCGGTGGGTGGCGTGGCGTGGCTGGCTCGGACGGCCGGACCCGGCGCGGGCGCGCGCCGTGCGTCGCCGACCGGGTCGTCGGGCTCGTGCCGGCCTGACGCTGTTCACGTGCCGCCCGCGTACGCGCGCACCGCCAACCGCTGGGCATGCGAGCGACGGCACGGGCGCCCGCCCACGTGCTGCTCCGCTGGCCGCACGAGCTACCTAGCTAGCGGCAGCAGAGGCCTTGACCAGCAGGAGGAGACGAGAGCAGAGCAGGCCGCTTTGCCTGCGCCTGCCAATACCGCACCAGCAGTTAAGTGAGCCGCAGCTGGCTGGTACGGCACGTGATTAAAGTAATTAATTACTCCAACGGCCGTCATTAACCGAGCGATTACTCCCGCCCGTCGTCGACCCTGCGCGGCGCAGGTTTGAACGCGATCGAGCTGACTGTTTGACAGGTCTCCCAAGTGTTAGAAAACGTCGCGTCTAGAAGATCTTCCGACGCGTCAACGCCCATTGATCTCCCACCGACCGTTTTTTTTTCTTTTTTTCTGAAGTAGATGGTATACACAGTACACTCACGACGACGGTTAGTTGGCACTTGAAATACGTACTCGGCTGAACAGCTTGATTCCGCCACTAGCACAGATTTTACGAAAAACAAACTTGGCAGAGATACAAAGAGTATGCATATAGCCATATACTTTGGGAGGGCTCTTCGGTAGAGCTGGCTCCCAACTTTTTCGAAACCGATTCTATGAGATTGTACCAAAGGATTAAGGTCATGTTTAGACATTTACCCGTAAAAATATTAAAACAAAATCTTGTTATTTTGGAGTACTAAATAAAATATATTTGCAAAATGTTTTGCACGTTGTGAATCGCGAGATAAATCTAATGAGACTAATTAATCCATGATTAATCTATGATTAGGAGATGGTTACTGTAGCATCACTGTTACAAATTATAGATTAAATAAGCTCAGTAGATTCGTCTCGCGATTTACAACTCATCCGTTTAAAAAAATTTGTAAATAAATTTTATTTAATACTTCATGCATGAATTCAAACAAAGCCATTTTATGAATCTAAACAGGGCCTAAGATACAATTTAATTCTGGTGGGGAGCCATCAAGAATCATTTCTCCATTTGCCCTAGGAGTTCAAATCTAGAAAACCCGTTCCACCTACTCCCTATTTGTTTGAGGAAAAAGTCCATTTTTGGTAATCCAACTCTTGCCTCGGTTTAGTTTTGGCCATTGAACTCCAAAACCGGGTATCATTGACCATCGAACTTTCAAAACCGTTCACATTTGCCCATTTTGGTGGTTTTGGGTGTGATTTTGCTGACTTGGCTGACACATGTTGGTGGGACCCACCTATCATCTTTTTTTACCTCTCTCCTATTTCTCTCTTTCTACCCCTCTCTCTCCTATTTCTCTCTCCGTCGCACGCAGGGCAGGCCGACGCAACCGCCGCCGCATGGCCGCCGTCCCCTCCTTCCTTTCCGGCGCGTGCGGCCCCCTCCCTCCTCTCTGGCATGCGCGGGCGAGCGACCCCCTTCATCCTCCCTCCTCTACGGCACGCACTGGCGGCGATGCTCTCGGACGCCCGCGCAGGGCTGTAGCTGTGGGGGACGAGGCGCGGCGAGGCAAGCCGCGGGGCCACGCGTGCCCCCTCCCCCGCTCTCTCGACCGGTGGCCTGCGCGGTGCGGGCGCAGAGGCCGACGAGGGTGGGCGGCGCAGCCACAGCCAAGCGCGGCATTCCACGCCTCGCGAGGAGCGGTGGTGAAGCGTCCCCTCACAAGAGAAGACTTAAATGTGATACAATATCAGTCCCAGGAGGCTGATAACACATTTATTACATCAAATGGTACATCACCGTACAACTCTACGGGAAGTGGGCAGTGAAGCGCCACTATCGCGAGGATAACAACTAACACCAACACAACGATATTAACTACGAAGAGAGGGTCATCAGAGTCTTGTGCCATACGGAACTTCCTGCGGGCGACCCTATCCACAGGCAAGGTTGGGTGCAGGACGGAACTTCTACTCAACGTCTTCAGGAACGAAGTCCGGATCTTCCTCTGTAAAAATTTAGAATGGAGTGAGTACAAACGTACTCAGCAAGTCCAACCACACCCACGGAGGGGGTATAAACATAATATAATGCACAGGGTAAAGTAAGGATAAGGCTAGGATTTAATTTGCGGAAAGCTAATTATTATGCAGGGGTTTATTTGAAAGAAAGGGGTTTTCAAAAGCAATTATCTTGTACTGAGTAACACGTAGGGTTGATCCACACCGGATCCCAGTTTTAAGTTGCTACCGGACTCCTCATCCGCCGTAGCACACGGCACAGCTGTCGGACACTTTTCCAAAACAACTCACGCCAACCCATCCATTCCCAGAAGAAACACTAGTTGTGTGACCAAACCGTAACTCGCCCAGTATCGTGGGCACGACTATTCGAATAGATTTTAACTCTGCAGAGGTGTGCAACTTTACCCACAAGCGGGGTACCACAACTCGATCATCTTAGTGTCGGTGCAGATCCCAACAAAGTCATTACCCACCTTAGCTAGACCTGACCAGCCACCACGGGATCCACCAAGAGGCCATTGACTTATCTCCGAGGTTTTAACCGGGGCATAAGTCACACAGAGCTTATCCATTTTCCTTGATCACCCGTTGCTCTCAGCTCTCATGATGGCTATCAGACTAACTAGTGGGGTTTATGCTAAGCCGTTGCCCATATAGCAGTCGAGTGGTTTGCACGATAGTGGAGTTAGGCAAGATAACACACTAACTCGGCCCTTAATTGTGATAAGATGGATATCTCCCTTCCTTGTTTAACCACACAGGTACAAGCACACCAATCGGCAAATCACACAAAAATACCATCCATCCCGTCTAAACTCATCTTTCGAAAATTCCACATTTTCTCTTTCCACACACACACATTTTCTTTATAAAACAAGTTGTATCGTGTTTAGGGTCCTAAGCATCCTAGCAGCGATTAACGTCCAAACAAATCACATTCAGACATTAATCTAGGTGGTCATGAAATGGTTATAACAAATCAAGGGGTGGCTATCCAACCATGTTTTTAGCAGTCAAAACATATGCAATTTTGTAAAACAGGCCAATAGATGATTGTGTTTATAAAAACTGGGACAAAACATGCAACAAAGAGCGAGATTGAACTTGCCATTCTCAAAGCCTTCCGGGAAGTCCTGATCGAGGTACTGTCCTTCGGGTTCGGGGTCGCGGAACTGGTCCTCGTTCACTTGCTCGCAGTACTGCTCCTCGACGGGTTCTCCCTCATTTACACCGTGATCTACGACGCACACAAGCAAGCATACAGTCAAGAAAAAGAAATAAAAGTTTTATCGCTGAGCTCGAATCGCAAACAATTAATATATGGGGATAGGAGTAATATTTTTGGGAGGTTTCCTAATGGCATGGCCGAAACTATGTTAGGAATGACGTGGTAAAGTTTCAGGTCGATCGGAGATTGTTTGGCACATGAAATGATAGGTCAGAGGGGGGTTAGGGTTAAACTGGGGTTCAGGGCCCTCTTTGTAATTAGTTTTGGAAAGGGAAGGGCTTAATTGTAATTTCTAGAAATACATGGGTTACTCTAAAAAGGGGCAGGGGCATAATAAAAATTATGTTTATACAGTGGAGGGTTTATTTGTGAATATAATAAAGGGCAGGGATTCTTTTGCAAAAGGCAAAAGAGTGGAAGGGCTCTTTAATAAAAATGAGAGAGTGCAGGAGGGTATGGGCATATTTGCCCTCCTCTTCTTCCTTTCCCCGCTGAGAAACAGGGGAGAGAGGGCGGCTCGCCGCCGGCGGCCTGGGCCGGCGGCTCGGGGCGCAATGGCGGCCATGGAGTGGTAGGAAAGAAAGAGGGAGGCTCATGAGGGCGGGAGGCGGCGGCTGTGGTGGCGCCGTTGTGGGGCTCGACGGCGGCCAAGGAGAAGAGGGACAGTGAGAGGGAGCCACTAGGACCCTATTCCCTACCTTGGCTCGGGCTAGGACGTAGCGGGGTGGGCTGTCCACGGGGGCCGGCAGCGGCGAGCGGAGGAGCTCGTGGCGACGGCACTGCAGAGCTAGGGAGGAGGCGAGCGGCGGCTGAGGTGGCTGTGGTGGTTGTGGAACGCGGCGTGGAGGCCTATTTATAGGCGGGGTAGGGCGGTTGGGCGGTGGCCGCGGAGGTGTTCGGCTGGCGAGGGTTGCGGCCGGCTTTAATGGCAGTGGGGGCCGCTGCGGTGTCGTGGAGCGGTGGTGCGGGCGGCGAGGCGGCCACAGGATGATGGGACAGCTCGGGCAGGCACAAGCGGCGCGGCGAGCATCCGGGGCGCACAGGGACGCGCGTGAGCGGAAAGCAGAGCGTGCGCGGCGAGCTCTCCGGGCACGCGGAGCGCGTGGGGGCGGCCGGCGGCGAAGGCGGGGCACGCACGTGGCTCTGCTCGCTGGCGGACGTGGCAGCTCGTGCGTCGAGGCAGGCCAGCGGCACGGTGGCTCAGCGAGGCGGGGTGGCAGGGGGCGGCCGGCGTCGAGCTGCGAGCGGCGCGGCGGGCGGCGCGGCCGCGTGGTGCACGCGTGGGCAGGGGCGCGCGTGGGGTCGGCCGGGAGCAGGGGTGCGCGCACGCGTCGTGGAGGCAAGGGGCGTGGTGGTGGCGCAGGCAGGGGTGAGGGCGGTGGCCGGCCAGCGGAGCGCGGCGCGTCGCACGTGCAGGAGCGCGGCAGAGGAGAGGGAGGAAGGAGAGGGAGGGAGGGAAAAGAAAAGGAAAAAGGAAAAAGAAAAATGGAGAAAAAGAAAAGAAAGAGAGAGATGGCGGGAATCGCGGCGGCGACCGCGGCCGGACGCGCACGCGCGCCGGTCGGGCGTGACGCGCGGGACGAGGATGATGGGACAGCGATGGATTCGGATGTCGGGACCGGTTTTTCGGGGGATCGGGAGATCGGGCGGGAAATGTCTGAGCTCAACGATGAAAAAAATTCATTTAGCGCGTGATTTGATTTGGTAAATTTTTCGGGCTGTCACAGGTGGCGGCCCGCGTGGAGGCCAATTATGGTGGCGGCTCCATCCCCTGCCGGCTTCTCCCTCCCTTGTCGGCCTCCAGCATGGGAGGCACGGGGGAGGGCAGCAGCCGGCGTAGGGGAGGCATGGGGGAAGGCAGCGGCCGACGCAGGAGAGGCACGAGGGCGGCCGACATTGGGGAGGCTTGCGTGGTGGAAGCGCAGGGGTGTTCGGCGGCTACCGGCGGCGGAGAGAGGAGAGAAGAAAGAGGTACGAGAAAAGAAAGAGAAAGAGGAGGGAGAATGGCTGACAAGTGCGCCCCACTGCCACGTGACGTCCACGTTAGCGAAATCGGCCACCAAAATAGCTTAATGGTCAAAATTGAACGGTTTTCATAGTTAAGTGGTCAAAGATACCCACTTTAAAAGTTCAATGGCCAAAATCAAACTGAGAGACGGCAAAAATAGATTTTTTTTCCTTTATTTTACATCACAATCACCTCTCATCTGCTCTCTGCGTGTCGCGAAGCTACAGCTTGCCATCGGGGTCGTCAGCCGACCCCGACGAAATTCCGGCAGCTCTATATAAAATTACTGTTCATCCCAGTTACCCCGTTGCAAAAAGATGAAGACCCCGGTGACCATCATTGCTGGCTTCACCCCTTCCTGTCCCACCACCAGAATCGCTCTACCCGAGAATTCGAGAGCCAGAATAATCTCTACCCGAGAATTCGAGAGCCAGAATAATCGAAGAATCTCGTAGTGGACCTCCGCCAAACTAACCCATATATACATGCACACAATTTCAATCCCAACGACACTTGCTCTGCTTGCTTGTTGTGCATGCATTCGCTACATGTACACCCACTGCCGATGGTTCCCTGGCCGAGGCGTGAGAAAAGCGTCAATCATGTGTGTGCTCCTCGAATCAGTTTGGTTGCGGATCTCCTGATCAATCGCCTGGATTTGTTTCTTGATTAGCTTTGTTTAGGCCGCAGACTGGCCACTACTACTACTAGTGACGACTAGTGCAGAGAGAGAGAGAGAGCATAATCCCGGCCGTTTTGGCTCCATGTCCCGGCGCCCGGCAGCCGGACGGCACCATCATTGCCACGCCACCGATGGGCGGTCAGGGAGGTTGCTGCAAAAAGCGGCTGCCACAAGCAAACCAAAGGGTCCAAAGCAAGCCCGATTAAAGAAGAACGCAACGTGCCGATTAGTGCTCGCACTAGACCTAATCGATTCCTCCCCTTGATTGGTCGCAAATGGGTGACGCTTTGGACATCGGCATATACTATTTTAACTAGCATTTCCATTTCCTGCAAACGTAAAGAAAAATGTAGAAAACTACAGTTTTTGCTAGTAAAAAAAATACTCGCATCGTTTTCGAAGATACTCCCTCCGTTTCAAAATGTAAGTCGTTTTGTCTTTTTTAAATTCATAGTATTTGATATGCATCTAGATATAACATATATCTAAGTATATAACAAAATATATGAATTTAGAAAAATCAAAACGACCTATATTTTAGAACGGATGGAGTATCGAATTATCGAATTATTGTGATACTGTGGGATTCGAGGGACCAGAGGATACAGTAGCCCTCTGCGTCAACTGGACGCTAGGCATCAGGGTACTCTATCTCTATCTCCGCCCGGACTGTCCTCCACTCTAGCGAAATACAAACACCAAGATCTCCTTCTCTTTCCAACAACCATAAGGTGGACTTGATACAAGCACCGATAAATACATCACTTGTTCATGAACAGAGGGAGTAGCACCACAATAATCGATCCGTGGTCGTCCCTAATCTAACCACAGAACTTTTAGCCTAATCAATCGAAGCTCAATCAATCTACTCAATTGTCCTTGATCAGCAGCATAATGGATTGATAGAAACAACCTATTGCTTGCCCCCGCGACGAATGTGCTGGTCTACCTAAATATTCCTTCCCCTTTTCCCCCCCTGGAGGGACCATGCTTTCACGCTTTACGTCTCTGCAACGGCTAGAGTGCTAGATAGAGAGAGACCCATCATCCATGTCCCAAAAAAAAAAGAAAAGACCACTGCACGTTTGCATTATCTTTTTTTTTCTTGGCGCATAATTCTGCCCCGCTTTTGGGTACAGCGACTCCTCAGTTCCGCCTCAACCAACCATAGATGATTTTGGGCCAAGCAACTTTCATATTTTTTCCTGAAAGAAAAATCTTCATATAAAAGAATTCACCCAAAAAAACAATTTAATTACAACAACAGAGAAGGAGATGGGACAATTGATCATCATCGTCGTTATCATTCGCGAGTCTTTCGCATGCAATGGCTGTGAGAACGATGGTTGTAGACTCGGTGACCTCTGCGTGGGCCTCGGCCATGACGGTTTGCCGGGTGGGACGTGGGGCCCACGCAGCATTGGCATAATTTCAACCTCGTTGAAAAATGAAGCATCTATATTACTGCTGCCATCTCCTCCCATCTTTTCATTAAAAAAGACAAAAGAAAAAAAACAGTCTCCCTCTTGTCTCCATACCATACAATATTTTTTTTGCGTGTGTGCTAATGGATTGTGCTTGATTGATGAGTGCCTTAGGGCTACTAACTTGGCCATGAGCTGACGATGGTGATGGCTGGGTTGGGTCGGTTCGCTTTGTGCTCTGCTTTTGCAGGGCAAGAGGGTACGTGCAAAGGCTCGCTGAACAGGGAGCTCCACTCCCGCGCTCCCTTGCTAATTGCATTGCTATTGTTCGTGATAAAAGTAATCGGAGACTGTTTGCTTTTTTAATCACTGTGGGGTGAACGGACCTCATCGTTTTTCATTAAGAGGAAGCAATCCGACTTCTTCCGGCCGAGCCCCCTCCCCCTCCCCCCGAACCCTGGTCCATGCCCGAGAGGGTTCGAACAGGTGGAAATTCGCCCCAGCTAGGGTTTGAACTCAGACATGTGGGCACGCCGCCGGAGTGACTTCACCAGCCGCTCTAGTACCTTTTGCTTTGCTTTGTTTAATTACACATACAATTTAGATACTTACAACACACGCATATCCACTCATAACTCATAACGCACGCACACCTTATGAACGCACTAGTGCAAACACTACTCCTACAAGAATTTTCGAAAAGTGGGTCGAACAAATTCTCAATATTGACAAACACTATCCATGCATGTTTGCTTTTTTTTATATACTGTGCAGAGGGAAAACGAACGGCACGTACTAGCGCCAAGCAGACGAATCGAGGCGCCCGTTTCGTCGACAGGGAAGAAATCGGACACCGACCCGGTCGCCGTCGCTCGTCAAAGCCCAGAAACGGCACCGGCAGCTAGCCGGCCGGCCGGCGTCATCCCCTCGCTCCCCGTCCGGCCGGCGTGGCGGCCATCATCCACGAGCGCACCCACCCACCACCTGCCGCGGCGGGCGGCGGATCATTGGCAGAGAACAATCCGGCCGGCGGCGGCGGCGGCGGCGGAGGCCAACTGCTGGTCCAACGGCCCTCCGGCGCGCCCATGCGCGCGCACGCGTGCCCTGTCTGTCCGCCGCCGTCCAATCATTCCCTTCGCTCCGATCCAATCCGATCCGATCCTCCGATCGCTGATGCATGCCACGGCAGGTCCCGGTCCACCTTCGGTAGATCGATGAGCAGGGACTAGATAGTTTAAGCGCGCGGCAGAATTTTGAGGTCCTGGTGACGGGGGAATCAAATCGAGTACCGGCGATGCGGCACATTTTTTTTAAAAAAATAATCTTACAATATAGGACTAATGCACATTGCAAGTTTTTTTATGCCTGTGATCTGCAGCCGGTTGAGCAGCTGCAAGCATGCATGGTTGACCTTTCTTCCATTTCCCCCCCCTTAAAATCACATCTTCTTCAGTTCTCTACTGAGTTTGGTTAAGCCGTTAAGGTGCAATGAGTATTCGATCTCATGGGTAACTTGGTATCCTTTTTGAGAGACTCTGAAGAAATTATGTTAAAAAAAAGACTCTGAAGAAAACGAGTCCCTGCTGTCTGCTGATGGGATTGGTAAAGTGGAGCCACTGCTCTCCAACAGGCAGGCCCTGGGCCGCCGGCTAGCTGCTGAAGCTGAACTGATGGCCATGCAATTAAGCTGCTGCTGATCATGCAAACATAAAAACCTGTGCAACTCAAGCTGCTGCCGTCGTCCCACTGTACTACTGGGTATCATTAGCCATAAATACAGCTAACAACGACGTGATTCGCCAAGAAATTAAAACAACGATCAGGCCGGCAGGCCCTGCTTTGAATGAATTTGCAGTACTACCAGCTAGCAGCCAAAACAAAGCAGGTTTGTTCGCTGCATTATTGAGGAGAGGAGGAATGAGTGAGCGATCATCATCGCCGGGCGAACCATGGCACCTGGCGAGCCGTCCCGTACGTGTACGCGCGTGGGCATCCCATCTGCTTTTCCGATCCCCACCTGCGGCGAGCACGGGGGCGCGCGGCCCTACCGCACACATGGCTTGCCCTTGCCCGGCCGGCCGGCCGGCCGTCCAATCACCCAACCCATGAGGCAGGAGCAAGATTCTTCTTCCTCCTCACCGGCCGGCGGCGGCGACGGTGGCGGCGGCGGCGACCTGCCCCCCGTCCCGATCGATCGACGCCGGCAGGCAGAGCCAAACTGCCAACCAAGCCGGCGCTCACGCACAGCTAATTAAAGTGGGGCGCATGTGTAGTGCGAGGCAGCAGTCAAGGCAGGCCCCCACGACAACACATGTGTGCGTGTACGTGCAACCCATACAACAAACAGCACGCGGAATCGCTACGCGCACCAACAGTTCCTACCAAGGCGTAAAATATCTTTTTTTCGGGTAAAGGCGTAAAATATCCTAACATAAGTAAGGTCATGTTTAGTTCCAAAAAAATTTCTACAATATCTGTCACATCGAATCTTCGGATACATGTATGAGCATTAAATACAATTAAAAAAATAACTAATTACACAATATAACTGTTTTATACAAGACGAATTTTTTAAACTTAATTAGTCCATGTTTGAACATTAGTTGTCAAATAATAACGAAATGTGCTACAGTATCAAAACTCAAACTTTTTTGCAAACTAAACACACCCTAAACCGAGGAAATATCTAGTGCTGGGAAGCTCCAGCTAGTACAGCAAAACATCTTCTTCTACATGCTCTTCTTCCCCAATCTGGAGTGATATAACTAGCTAGGATTGCTCATGTACATGGGCACCGTCAATTATTTTGGTTTGTATCAACTAGCTCACCTCACATTTGTTGTTTGCTGGCTTAGAAGTCGATCTACCAAACCCGGCATATTTAAGAAAAGATGACATCCAAATGAGATGAGATGGTAGCCTCATCCTCAGTCTGTAATATCCATTATTAATTACTAGACACGTGCTATCTAGAACGTTCTTAATTGATCATTGAAATTTCTTGTAGCAAGGTGCAACACTTTCGTTGTCACGGAGAGAAAAGTCTTGGCTAGTTTTCCAACCGTGCACGCCGCCGGTCGGTTGTCGATGGATGATGGCTGGGCACCCATGTGGCGTGCTTGTTTGTACGCGGAGCGTTGCTCTTATTAGGTAGCCCCCCACTCCCAACATAGATGCCCCCAAAACAAACCCTTGTTCGGTCCATCTCTCTTATATATAGACCCCACACCTCCCCTCCTCCCTCCTCTTCCTCCTTCCACCACCATTCTCTCTTTCTACCATCTCTCTCTAGAAAAAAGGAGCGAGGCAAAAGCAAGGCCGGCCGGCCGGCCATGGGGTTCCCGTCGGTGTGCTACTGCGTGATCCTGCCGCAGCCGCTCATCCTGGTGCTGCAGCTGCTGGACCTGCTCCGGCACGCCGTGCTGCTCTGCCTCTCCTCGCTCGGGCTCGCGGCGCCGCCGGCCGCCGACGACCACCCGGCCTATGCGGCCGGCGGCCCGCCGCCGGACCTCTGGGCCCTGCCGCCGTCGTCGTCCCTGCTGCAGGCGGCGCCGCCCCCGCCCGCGCCGGCCGCCATCAAGGCCCGCCTCCCCGCCGTCCGCTACGCCGACCTCCTCCGCGCCCGCCGCGGCGCCGCCCCGGCCCCGGCGACGTGCGCCGTCTGCCTGGGCGCGCTCGAGGCGCGGCACCGCGTCCGGGAGCTCGGCAACTGCGCGCACGCTTTCCACAAGGCGTGCATCGACAAGTGGGTCGACAAGGGCCAGGCCACCTGCCCGCTCTGCCGCGCGCTCCTCCTCCCCGGCGCGCCCGACGACGGCGGCGCCGGCGAGCTCGCCGTCGCCGGCGCCTCCTCCTCGGCCTTCTCCTTCTGAGACCGACCTCGCGCGCACGCTCCAGCAGCTAGCCGAGAAGAACCGAAGCCCCCACCCAGCCCGATTGAGAGCCAGGTCAGTAACCAGCTCGGTGTCCATAGCTACCTCTACCTGATGCGCCCCCGTCGTACGTCCGGCCCGTCGTCCATCCATGGATCCAAGCTTTGCTAGCTAGCTTTCTTGGGAGAAATGAAACGGAGGAGGAGGAGAGAGAGACAGAGGAGAGAGAGAGGAGGTGTCAGTGAGCGTGAGGTGGTGGAGAATTATTGGTTGGTGAGGCACTAATTATGAGGAGGACAGGGATGGCTACCTGCATTGGATCTGGTGAATGCATAGATCCATCCATCCATCCCCTCCACCCTTCTCTTCTGCAACCCCAATCCACTCTCTCCTTTCTCTTTTTTTTGTTAATTAATTTCATTTTCCCTTTTTTTCTTTCTGAGGGCTCCCCTTGTTATTGTTAACTTAATTTCTCAGGGGAGCCAAGAGAGATGTACATTGTACATACTGTAGCTGCCTCCACTTGACAATATTGCAAGAAATAATTTGTCTCTCACATGATCACTTGCTTGTCCTGTCACCATGTGTACTCCTATGTGCTTGAGTAATTTCGCTACACACACACACAGGGGGGCAATCAGGATGGGCCTTTGCTTAACGCAACGTGCAAGCGCCTAGGTAGTCACCACACTAGCTCCCTGGATACGTAGGCGTGATGCTGCCATAGTACTTGTCATCAGCAGCGAGGCAGTCACTACTACAAAATAGGCCTTTGTTCCAGGTCATTTATCCCGGCTACCTTTGGGCCCGGGACAAAAGGTGGCTTTTGTCCCGGGTCCAAAGGTTAGCCGGGCCAGCGGGGGGACTTGGGCCTTTTGTCCCGGGTGGAGCCACCAACCCGGACAAAAGGCCCCCCTTTTGTCCCGGTTGGTGGCTCCACCCGGGACAAAAGGTCCAACCCCTTTTATCCCGGTTGGTAACACCAACCGGGACAAAAGGGTCACCCTTTTGTCCCGGTTGGTGGTACCAACCGGGATAAAAGGACCCTTTTGTCCCGGTTGGTGTTACCAACCCGGACAAAAGGCCCCTCCACGTGATAGTTTAAAAGGGAGTTATTTTTTACTGAGTCACATGTACTACTTAGTTGAGTTGGTAAGGAAGCCATGCGCTAGGCAATAGGTCTTGGGTTCCAATCCTGCAGAGCGCAAATATTTTTTAGCGCGAGGGACATTTTGTCCCGGTTCTACCACCCGGGACAAAAGCCTCCAGCGCTTTTGTCCCGGCGGCCTTGTCCCGGTTCCAAAACCGGGACAAATAGCCCTTTGGAACCGGGACAAATGGCCCGATCTGTAGTAGTGAGTTAAACAAATGGTGTCAAGTTCCTTGCAGTGCTAGGATTCTACCTACGTATACGTACCTTGTAAGTAATAAACAAGGAACTTAATTAGAAAAGGCTATGCATGTAAAATAGGCTAAGTGTTGAAAATCTAGAGAAGAAAAAAAGAAGTTTGGGTTGTCGTAATCGAAATGGCGAGTCGGTGGCGCAGATGGAGGTGTGGGCTGCATTTTGCTCACTTGAAACTCTTTCGGCAACTACAACACTTTTGTCTAGTTTTGAGATATTATTTGGATTTCTCGATGTTGCTCGCTTAGTGTGCAACGACGCGATGATGCTTCAAGTTGATAGTTAGAATAAATTATGTACTAGTCCTTTTCTCCCTAGTGCTGAATCGAAAAGAACTTTAAATAACCAAAAGGAAGTGATTCCGCTTAAATGGTACGATTTGAGTTGTAGCATAAGGCATCGTCCAATTTTTAACGTTTGGTCTTTTTCCAAAAAAAATAAACCTTTGGGAAGACAATCTTTCCAAAGCCAAAAAAAAAACTTTGATGCTGTGGTGATCTGTACCCGGCACGTATGATGTTGCACCGGGCGGCAATTTCTGAAAAAAAAAAATAGAATGGGCCAAAGTGTACCCCAAAGGTTGTACTCCTACACGCCATCAATTTCTTGGGCCGGCCACGGACGCGGGCAATTAACCAATCTGCACCACTCGGCAGTGAGTCTGGCAGCCGTGTGCCGGCCGCCGCTTTTTGTCTCGTCAGTTCAGTTTTTGGCCAAAATTTTTTTGACACATATATTAATATGAATAAAAAAATTAATTGCACAGTTTGCGTGTAAATTACAAAACGAATCTTTTGAGCTTAGTTACATCGTGATTTGACAATGTGATGCTACAGTAAATATTTGCTAACGATGAATTCATTAGATTTAATAAATTTGTCTCGCAATTTACAAACAAAATTTATAATTTATTTTGTTATTGATCTATGCTTAATACTTCAAATATGTGTCCATATATTTAAAATTTTTACGCCAAACGAACTGATCGGAGGCGCTCCCCTCCCGATCCACAGTGCCACGTAGTCGCGACACACGCACCCCACCCTACCCCACCCCTCGCGACCCGGACGAGCGAGCACGGCCGGCGTCGTCAGTCGTCACGCACTCACGCATCCCCCGGACGATCGAGACGGCGGCGATGAGCTGCCCGCGCCGCCGCCCTGTTCTTCTTGCGTCCTGTTGTCATGTGGCCAACTAGTGGAGGCGGAGTGCCGAGTGCCCGTGCCTTGCTCGCTAGCTTGTCCGTGCGGTTGCTGCCATGGCTGGCATCAAAGCCAGGGGAGATGAACACCGGGTCGAAAGCGATCGCCGGATCGCACGTCCAGCCGCACACGGCGGCGAATCGACAATGCCTTCTGATTGATTATTATGCCAAAGAACTGAATCTACCATGTCGAGCTCGTGCGTTTACTTTTTTTTTTCATGATGAGGGTCTTGATCTTAATTTGTTTACAAAAAGAATGGGTGGTTGCAGCCGAAGGGAGGGATCCTTGGCCTCGCGAAAGATGGGAGGAAGAGGGGGCGTCGAGGGTTCAGATTCAGATCTTCAGATGCAGTAAAGACCCGGCTGCGCAGAGCTTTGCTCGCTCCCTTTCAGCATGCGCGCGTCTTTCACGGTGTTGTTTTGGTTGGCCCGGCCTGTTGTGTAACTGTGTAGTGTAAGCGTAAGCTGGGAACGGAACAGATTGGCAGGCCCGTGTAGACTTTTGGCCCGCTCCTTTTCTGGCAGCGATTCAGTTCCAAAAAATTCATACGGTATCCGTCACATCAAATTTTTGAACACATACATAGAGTATTAAATACAGTTAAAAAATAACTAATTATACAGTCTAACTGATTAGCACGAGATGAATCTTTTAAGCTTAATTAGTCTATGATTGGACACTATTTATCAAGTAACAACGAAATGTGCTACGGTACCAAAATCCAAATATTTTCGCGAACTAAACACAACACAGCGTCAATACTTCATCAGCGCCATGCCAAGTTCAGTTCAGCACCGGATGAGCTGCAGCGAGCGTGAGCTGCTGTAAGCCAGCGAACACAGCTACAGGGTTTCGCCTTGTGCTTGGCTGCTGCCCCACCAGCTGCGGCGCGCAAGGACTCGGACGCTTCATAGCTTGCAAGATTTTGAAATTAAGTTGCGGAGGGAGGCATCAAAGTTTGGAACCCGCCGATTATCTGGTAGTGTTTTGGCCAATGGAATTTCACATGTCATCGCGGAACAATGCATATATGATATATATCTGAAAGGGATATATGAAACATCTTTTGTTCTTTCGTTGTCAATGGGTAATCGTTGTGTTCGTTTGGCAGGTTTTGAGGGCCGTCGTAGAGGCGGCAAAGGTTTCTTTCTTAACATACGTAGGCAATATTAATGTAGACAAGATTTCAACATTTTTTTAATATTTTGCGGCTTAAAGTTTGATTTAAGTGCACATTGTCACCCCTTTTGGCAAAATCATTGATGCCGTCATAGAATAGAGGTAGGCAAATTAAAAAAACCAGTTATGATATGGATTCTTTATTTATTTTCCTCCACCCCCACCTCCAAATCCTAGGACGAGAAAATGGCATGATGACACTAAGGAGAAAATGAAACACTTTATATTATGCTTTCTGTTGCTTGTATGTATTATTAGTCTTGGACCTCTTGGCAATAATAATGTAGTAACTTACTCCATGTATAACATTGCTGAAAAGATCACCCTCCATTTACTCTTCAAGATGAACAAAGGATACCGAATGAGTGATTGTGTATTAGCGCTTATCATAGTTTGTAGTCTATGCCATGTCACCAGGGCCGTACCGGCAAATTCGGGGGCCCTGTGCGAAACAATGGACTGGGGCCCTGGTGGTCTAGTGAAGGATCATGAATACCAAGCGATACCAGTTGGCAAGCGCGATATGCTGTGTGAAAGCACAAATGTTAGAAGTCACACGAGCGCAATGTGCTGTGTGAAAGCACAAATGTTAGAAGTCACACGTGTGACTGATAGTTAAATCATCACATAAGGCCCAATAACTATTTTTTGTTCCGGAATTTTTTTTTGTTGCTGGAACAATTGTTATTGTTTGGGCAACAAAAATTGTTTTTCCGAAAAAAAGTTTGTTCTAGCAACAAAGCATTGAGGGGTCTGGTTTATTAGGCCGATTTTATGCCCAAAACACGAAATCTTGAAGAGGTTGGGGTGCTGTGACAGGTACATTTGAGATCACACACGTGACCCCAAATAGCACCCATGTAAAAAAAAGTCGCAAGTGATACACCTACGACGATTTATTTTTTAGGAGCAATTTGGGCCATGTTTTGCCACAAATTGGGTCAAACAATCAACTAAATTAAAGTGTTTACATGACTATATCTAATATATACTTAATATTTTGGGGGCCCTTCGAATTCGGGGGCCCTGTGCGGTCGCACGGGCTGCACGTGCCCAGATACGGGCCTAAGGAGGTACACATGCATGATTAGGTGGTTGGACCACTACTTCAAAAAAAAAAATACAAAACAGTCCATTGCACAATTATACAAATAAAAGTGAGGTAAGACTTTCCCTAATTTGAGGTGTATTCTCCTGGTTGCTTAAAAATTTGACTTACAATAAGTACCAATTTTTAAATTACCTTGGACGGACACAACCACTGAAAAATAAGACCTATGTTTATGTTTTCCTCATAACAAGCAAAATAAAAGGATCTGCTTAAATGAAAAGTGTAAAAACATACACGCCAAAAAAAAAGGGAGAGAAGAGAGAGGCGTAAAGGACACAAGGAATAAAATGCTTCAAAGCAACCGTATTATGTCATTTTCTTTTTTTGAAAAGTTATTATGTCTTTTTTATTGTTAGAGCATCACCAACAAATTATTTATCCCTCTCCCCAATATTAAAAAGTTAATGTTTTGGTGATTGGATGGAGGTGCTTCAGTAGATTACCATCCAATCCCCAATACTTAAAAGTTTTTTTTATAATAAGCAAAACACGCATTCCTCTTACCTAAATGAAGGGGATTTTCCCTCTACCCTATTCTTGATTATTAGATTTTGATAGTTGCTGCAACAATCATTACCAAAAACAGGAAAGTAGTTATTGGTAACGAAGAAAAAATATGTTTTGCGTATGATTATAATTTATAAGTAATACTCTTTCCATTCTAAATTATAGGTTGTTTTGACTTTATTAGATTTATAGATGATGTTATATATTTAAATATATATTATTATGTCTAGATGCATAATAATATCTATAAATCTAGAAAATCCAAAACGATTTATAACTTGGAACGGAGAAAGTATATTGGGGATGCTGTTAGCCCTACAGTTGCAGTATGTCCAGCTCTGTTCCAGATGTGTCATGCCGTTTATAGCCACCAAGTACATAAATGCTAAATTTGAATTGATATCCAAATCCTGGTAAAATTCAGACAAAGCAATTCAAACTTGGGCAAAATTCGGGCAGAATCACGAGCGCTCGTGAAACAGAGCACACTGCAATCTCCCCGTCGCTTCCACCCTCTCATCTGCTCCTCGCCAAATCGCCGACCATCTCGCTCCCCCGCACGCCGCCGCCGCCGCCGCCGCAGATCTGGTCGAGTGGGTTCCGGGGGCCCGGGCGCGCGGTTCTAGAAGCTTCTGCGGTGGCGGCGCCGGACGAGGAGCCGGGGGAGCGAGAGGTGGCCGCGGGACCGAGGTCCGTAAGCTGGGGTTAGGGCTCGGGCAAACCCTAGCAGCCGCCGCCGCCGCAGGATGGCATCGTACAGGCCGTACCCGCCACCGCAGCAGCACCCGCCGCCCCCGCCACCGCAGGGCGGCTTCCCGCCGCAGATGAACCCGTACGCGCCGCCGCCGCAGCAGCAGGCGCCGTACGGCCGGATGCCGGCGCCGCCTTACCACGCGGGTGCCCCGCCGCCTCCACCACCCGGCCCGCCGCCGCCGCACCAGCCGCAGTTCAATTTCGGCCCCGGGCCCCCGCAGCAGCCCCCGCCCCCGCCGCAGATGTACTACCAGCCCCCGCCGCCGCCCTACGGCGGGACCAGCAACCCGCCACCGCCTCCCCCTTCGGCGCCACCCCCGCCTCCGTCCCCTCCCCCTGCGGCCCCGCCCCCGCCCCCTCCGCCTCCGGCCCAGCCGCCGCCTGCCCAGGCCCCGCCGGTCCCCAAGGAGCAGCAGCCTAAGGCCGCGCTGCCGAGGACCGAGACGGAGGAGGAGCGACGTGCGCGGAAGAAGCGTGAGTTCGAGAAGCAGCGGGTGGAGGACCGGAAGCAACAGCAGATGATGCGCCAGACGCAGGCCCACATTCTGCAGAAGACGCAGCAGGTGCGCACTTCACAGCAGCAGCCGTCGTCGCAGAGTCGCCACCACCATCCACCGGGTGGCTCTCGGGCAGCGGCAACTGGGTCTCGCCCAGCATCAGCGCCTAATGCTGAGAGGTTTGAGAACCGGCTCAAAAAGCCAACAACATTCCTGTGCAAGCACAAGTAAGTCGAGCCAAGTTTTGATCTTTGCTATTGCTAATTGGGGACAGTTTTGCTCCTTTAGGTTTTAAGTGTGTTTGCGCCAAAATTTCAATTCCCAGCATGTGGTTGGGTAACTTAGTGTGTGATTGGTCATGCATGCCTTAGGGGTCTAGAACTTGGCCACACTTGCAATCCTTAATTAGTGAGAGTGACACAGGCTGTGTACTAGAAGTTAGTGCATTAATGTTGAATTCTAGGGCTGTTGGAACTAAAGGAGCATTCTTTTCTGAATTTATTCGAATTGTTTCGTAGGTTCATTGGATTTTGTGCTTCTCTATGTGCTTGGAGAGAGAAGTACCTCTGCTTAGTTTTGGCGAACTATCGTGAGTATAGTGCTTTAAAGGTTCATGTGTTGGTCCACTGAGCAATTTTCTTTGTTATGAGTTGTAGCAGGGCAGGCACGTTAAGACTTAGGAATTGTATGAGAAGTGTTACTCTGAGAAAATAACTGTTTTTTCCATTACCTGGTATCTAAAATAAGTTTCTGGATATGTGCATGTTTTATGGAGCCTTAGACAGATCCTAATTTATATCAAATTTTAAATCTCAGTGATCAATGTCTATTAACTGTGCAATTGAATGACCCTTTTTTCTTTTTGGTTAACACAGGTTTAGGAATGAACTCCCAGATCCAAGTGCCCAGCTGAAATGGCTGCCCCTGAATAAGGATAAGGACCGGTATGCATCATTAATATACTCTCCTTTTTTTCAGTGCTGTTCTGTTCTGTTTCTACATTTACTAGTAATTGGCATATTTCGAGTGGTACAACCGTACAAGCCACATTTAAATTTTGCTGATCTACCTACGAGAAAAGTCAATTTTGTTTGTATAGATCATAAAGAAGATATAACCCTACGATTGTTTTTTGTTTTCTGCTGGCTGCGAAGTTATGCCTTACTTTTGCTGTTGTATATTCAATTGTTTTGGTCATTTCATGCACTATGGAATGGGTAAGGACACACATTCGTCCCTGTTGCACTGATGGCTAATCTGATTATTTGTGGAGGGTGATGGCTAGATTGATTTGTAGAATTGACTATAGGCAAGCGGGTTTTACTGTGCTAACATGGGTAAGCCATATGCCTGTTGGAGGTTTCTTCTGTACTACTGTTAGAAGTGTTCATTTCACCTTACCAAAAATCGAAGTTAGTAGTTTCAATATTTCTGCATTGAGCTTATTGCTTCAGAGGAGATGAATCACATTAGTAGATTGATATTTGGTATACTTATGTGAAGTCATAAATATGACATAATTGGTTGTCCTGTGCCACTGCCACCATGCTTTTGTGTTTTGTGCTACTCTGCTTTATTATTGTAGAGTATTTCCATGGCATTCTGCTTCCTTTTGTGGTACCTGCAGTTTGCTGAAAGCTTACTATGTCTTGACTCTTTATGTTGCTCTCAATGACCCCTTCACTCTGCCATTTTAAAAGCTTTTAAAATTATCCTACTATGCTTACTCTATTTTGCCGTGTACGGCCTTTCCAGATATACCAAATACAGGATAACTTCATTGGAGAAAAATTACATGCCTAAAATGATTGTCCCAGAGGATCTTGGGATACCTCTCGACCTACTTGACATGAGTGTATACAAGTAAGGATTAGACCGAAGTACTGGACCAGCTTTCATGAGTCTGATATCTGTGTCTCTGAGGATTTATTCTAGTATCCCTAACTCATACCAAACATGTCTCAGCCCCCCTGCTGTTCAGCCACCCATAGCTCCTGAAGACGAAGAGCTACTGAGAGATGATGAGGTCCTCACCCCTATTAAACAAGAAGGTATAAGGAAAAAGGAGAGGCCCACTGACAAAGGTGTTTCTTGGCTGGTCAAAACACAATATATATCTCCATTGAGTACTGATGCAGCCAAAACGGTAATGCACTAATGCATACTGAGTTTTATGTGTTCTTAGTTGCAGACTATATTACTTAACAATACATATTAAATATGTTGGTTGGCTATGCAGTCCCTTACTGAGAAGCAAGCGAAGGAAAGGCGGGAATCAAGGATGGGTCGTAATGCTTTCCTGGACAGTCTTAATGATAGGTTTGGTTCTCCTTTTATTCACACTCCTCTTTGGGTTGTCAAGGTTATCTTGTGCTGCAACATGCATGCCTGCTGCAGTCATTGACACTATATTCCTGTTAATGTGTACATCAGAGAGAAACAGATCAAAGCCATCGAAGAATCCTTCAGAGCAGCCAAATCACGGCCTGTTCACCAGACTAAACGTGGGATGCAAGCTGAGTGGGTTATGCCTTTGCTACCTGATTTTGATAGGTATTTACTTCTCAGATGTTGCTTTATATGTACATTATTCCTTTTTTATACCAGATGTGGTGCTGGTATTTTACTGAGTATGCCTTCTTACCCGTTTATTTCTATATCTATGAAAAGAAAAGGCCCTTGCTTTATGGTTCAAAATTTTATTTTCTTTAACAGTAATCCGTGATTCCCCCCCCCCCCCCCCTATTTCTTCATTACCTCTTTTGAGGTATAACTGCACCAAAGTTTACCTTAGGAAGCATATTGGAAGGCTAGATAATTTATTACTCTTATCTCGACCTTATCTTTTCACCTAAACAGGTACGATGATCCGTTTGTCATGGTGAATTTTGATGGAGACCCAACTGCTGATTCTGAGCAGTACAACAAGCTTGAAAGACCCATACGTGATGAATGTGAATCCCGGGTGAGTTCTGTTTCCTCAATTTTTCTCTGGCCTAGGATTTCTTATTTAATTGCAATGCCCTCCTTGATATGGGTATATCTAGAGTGTAGCGGAGATACCGTAGTGTAATTCAAATTTATTGGCATGTCCATATCAAGGGAATTCTAGACCAGTGTTACCGGGACTTGCTTGTCGCATTGACTCGTACTGCTGTATCATCTCGCAAATCGCAACAGATGTGGTTTGGCTCGTACTAGACACCTCACGGCCACATCAAAGGCAAAAGCTGAACGTTTGAAGATATAAGTTAGGCCCACATATGCGAGAGAAGAGCGGAAGATAGAGAAGGGAAGGCAAAGGCGGCCGGTGCAGGAGAGGAAGAGAGCTGCAGCAATGTACAGGGGCCAAATCCACTGAGTGGCCCTCTGGTAAAACTGTGAGCATTGGACAGACAAGGACATGACCTATCAGTTTTTATGTTGCTAATCCTCGTTGTGGGTGATGGCCAACAGCAAGGAATTCAGAGTGGTGGCTGCACCGTTGGCAAAGAAGAGAGAAGTATAGCTAGAGGGGAAGAAAGATGGCAGCTGTTGGCTGCACAAGGATTTAGGGCAAGTCGCGGTTAGAGGTGGGCTAGTGGGCCAGGAAACGACGGTCCTCATTTATTTTCTTTTATTTTTTCCTTTTAAAACCTGTGATGCATCATGCATGTTGGAATCGATCCATGGCATATTTATCAGTCAGGACTTAGTACTGTGACACTACAGAAAATGTTTTTCTGTTCAATTTTTTGAAAATAAAAATGAGATAAACCTCTGAATTGGTCCATGTTTTCAAATCGTCTAGTCGGACCTAGTCGCCATGGGACCGATCAGACGACTAGTCGCGATTAGTCGTTGACCAGGCCGATTAGTCGAGCCTAGTCGGTCCTAGTCGTCTGCCTAGTCGTCCTATGTGTCCCAGGACCGATATGATATATGTACTGCATATTACTTAATAAAAAGCAAGCATGAAGGCAACAATGATGGTCGATTTCTCACTTACTTGTGAGAGATGATTTGTGAACTGTCCAGAACTCTGTCTCAGCCTCTATATACCAAAAACCTAATGGGCCACCTTGCCAGCCGTCACCGGCCGAGGCCCACAACTCAAACAACCCACAAAACAATCTCAAGTCTGATCGTTTTCCAACCTGATCGGCGCGACTAATCGTGACTAGTCGGACGACTAGAAAACTAGTCGCCCAGACCTACTCGGTGTCCCTTATCGGGGTCACCGGACCGATAATCCCGACTAATCGGACGACTAGATAACATGAATACTCTTTTCTAGAGTTTGTGGAATTGGACATCCACACCTGATTTGAGCGTCAACACCCACACATATTTCTGGACATGCATCCCAAATGATACTACACCTAGGTGATGCCCTCCCTTATATTTGGAATGTTTTTATGTTTTCATGGCAGGCTGTGATGAAAAGTTTTAGTGTTAATGGTTCAGACCCTACAAAACAAGAGAAGTTTTTGGCATACATGGCCCCAGCACCCCATGAGGTATGACTTGGTTTCGGGTATATTTTATATTCAAAATGTTATGCACTACCTGATTCTGATGGTGACTATTGTGGTTTCATCAGCTTGCTAGAGACTTGGATGATGAAGATGATATCCAGTATTCTTGGCTAAGAGAGTATCACTGGGAAGTATGTGTTGTCTCCCTACTTATTCTTTGATTGTGTCTATTAGCTGGTGGCACAATACTCATCCATTCCACATATGTACATACATATTCTTGTTTTGATTCAGGTAAGAGGAGATGATAAAGATGATCCGACAACATACCTTGTCACATTTGATGAGGAGGAGGGTGCAAGATATTTGGTAACTTGTTAGGTTCATTCTGAATTAATTTTGATGTATGGGAATGATTGCACAGTAGTGTAAACTGATGCCATGTTTATGTCCTTTTTGCAGCCTCTTCCTACTAAACTAGTTTTGCAGAAGAAGAAAGCTAAGGAGGGGAGGTCGGGGGATGAAATTGAGCATTTTCCAGTGCCTTCCCGAATTACCGTGAGCAGAACAGCTCATGGCGGTACCATGGAGCGTGGAGAGTCTTCAGGCATGCATGTATGGGTTCAATCTTCCCTGTAGTTTGTCATCAATTCTCTCTTTTAGCTAAACCTTAAACGAAATTAGTTCTCTTTCTCTAAGTATTTATGTAAACATTTTTCTCACTGAACCTATTGTCTAACTGCTTGTTTTCTTACTGTTAATTAACATTATTACTGTTACAATGACTAAATGTCTGTGGTTGCTATGTCAGAACATTACTCACTTTCTGTTCTTTTTCTATGCCATGTTTTACACAAGAGCACAGTGCTAAGATAAACATGTGATGAGCACACACCCCTATTGAATACCATTCTCTTGCTGTCACATAAACTGTTCATTGTTAATCCTAGTGATAGATGAAACAAAAGTATAGAGTCTTAATGTAACATACATTGGATGAGATGGGCTACTTTATGGAAGTGTACATTTGCCTCATCAAAATCCTACAATGCTGAACAAAATAGAATGCATTGTCACTCTCAAAACATGAAATGAAAAAAGAATAAAAAACAGTTGTTTTATGCATTACATGTACCATTGTACCTTTTAACTCAAGGTTTTCTTCCTTATAGGAGAATTTAAAGCGCCAAAGATCTCCTGTTGATGATGATCTTGATGAGAACCAAAAGCATTCTCGGGGAGATGTTGATCAATATAGTGGAGAAGAATATTCTGAGTGATGATCTAATAAACCATAATTATCTTGCACCAACAAATTTGATCAGCAAATATGAAGCCCTATAGATCTCATGCATATACTGCGGGGCCTTCATATGTGGTTTTATGGTGCATGGGCATGCAATTTGACTGCCTGACAGCGTGAAGGCATTCGGGGTTGGACGGTTTTTGAAGGGCAGAGTATGTGAAGCAAAGCTGAGTGCAGCCGAACTTCGAGACTTCGATTCTGTAGTGATGGTAGAAAGCGAGGCATCATTGTAAAGAATTCGGGTCTTAAACTCTTGGAGTGATCCTCAACTCTTTGTTCTGATAATATGGACTTCCCATTTTGCACATTGTTTTTTGCTTTTTTTCCCCACAATTGATTGTGTAAGTACAACAATTTATTTACCTTAGGATTGGCACTTTGGCAGTTCATATTTTGCTAGCTGCCTATTTTCTGGCAGTCCTGATGATCTGCATATTGAAGTTCATATCTTTTCGCACTATGAACATTTAGTGAAAACTAGAGCAGCAAGGTGGAGAAGAATAAACAGCTGGTCCACATGTTTCAAGATTGTGAGATTATATACATGTGTCACCTGGTATAATCTGTGTAATTACATTCATTTTCAGTAAATCCTTGCCCAAAAAATAATTGTTTAGATGGAAGAGTAACTACCAAACAGATCTTTGTGGTCCTTGCGGTGCAATTTTATTCCAGAACATAATGGCAATGTTATGATGGCTATACCGGTGTGGTATTCACTGTTGATAATGTTTTAGTGGCTGTGGTAACAGCAAATCTTCAGGCTTTAGCTGATATGCAGGAAACAGCTGTTTATTTCCGTGGCTGTATTTGCCTTATCTTCAGCCCTTAAAATTGCAAAGATCAGTTCCTGTGGTGGCAGCCAGGTATCCTTTGTCCTTCATCTACTATCAATGTACTATTGAATGTATTTTTGTAGTTTTTACGATGACATTCAACATTGACATATTATTTTAACCTGCTGTTAGGTTTGGTGACTTTTTATGGATGCTAAGGTATTGGATTCCCCTCAAATGACAGCAATTGGTACGTACGACATCCTCGTCTCCAATACCATGGTTTCATTTACGGGCTTCAGATCTGCTTTGTGTGTAGGTACGAGACATGACTTCCATATGCTCTTTAAGACATTGTTACCAGTCATTAATAACTATGGGATTCTTGCAACCTCTATATTATGCATTCTTTTGAGATACATGTTGCATCGTTATTGCGCCCTGTGTACCTACTCAATTTCTTCTGGTCCTTGGAATTGTAGGTCCGTCAAATACTGCCCTCTTCATTCTGGACCCTAGAATTTTTGGAGCCATCAGATACTTTCGGAAAATGATCATGTTTATGTGTGCCTGATTGGAGTTTTTTTTTATTACCGCTTACCAGCTCCTTATGTAACTTATGCAGTTCTATTTGTGCTGATAGTTATGGCTGGTCATATTTTCGAATTTCAGTGTCGAATTGGACAAACTTCTATTTCATTTTGGATTTAGTATCTGAAATATTGGGTTGTTTAAATGCTATACTTTGTCTTGTCAGTGCTTATCGACCTTTTTGTTTGTTTGCTAGAATTTGTCACTTGTTTTTTTAGTTACATTACATGCTCTAGAAAAACAATCCAATTTTATCTGTGAAACAGGAGATGTGAGATTAGAACCCTGTGAAACGATGTGCCCAGAAGTTTTCATGATGGATGGGACTTCATTGAGTGCTGATCGGTTGATGTTTTATTTTTTCACTTGCAGGGTTCCTCAGGTATAGCGTGTACAAACAACGAGCCGGCAACTTGATTTTAAAGAAGACAGCATGTTGTTGCTGCACAAGAACTTTATTCAATTGAATTGTCTTTTATGTCAGCCGGCTGAGCCTTTTCATTTCTTGTTTCTTTTCCCTTTTCATTTTTTCCCCATTGCATCATCAAGCATGTGTAATTATTCGCATCCATCCTGCCAGGAAAAGAGTCCACATCATATGCGCAGCTTTGTTGGCCGCTTGCCTCTTTTCTTTTCTTCTGATGCTACGATCATCATCAGTTTAGCTTCATGTAATATGTCCATAGTTGAACAAATGTGTTGCTTCTTCTGTTGCCTTGTTGATGCACCTGGTTTGATGTACGGCGAATGTTCTCATCATGATGCCTAAAGAACGGTGTCAAACTACGCCATTTGCATGAACGATGAGAATGGTCAGTACACATTACATCATGCGAAGTTCATCAAGATTTTAGAACATAACACGAACTGCTGGAAGGTGACATGAGCTGCTGTTTGTAGAGTGTGTAGAGATCGTAGTACCATATAGTCCTGTCCATGGGCAGTGACAAGCCTCTAGATTTCTTAAAGCATACAAACCAGAGGAGATAGATACAACCTAACAAGATGCAGATAAGCTGCCAACTTTTGCCACTACAAATTATTGATCAAGCTTCTTGTTTCACAAATGTCCAATGTTTTCGATGTCAGGGTGTCGTAATCGACAAAGGACGAGATGAGATGATGAGGGGTGGTCACTTGAAGTTCTTGTTGTTGCCTCATGCCTTCCTCATGGAGTGGATAGATTTGCAATCCTTGTTTGCTCGAGTTTACATGGGAACTATTTTAGTGGATTGGATCAGGGTTGAACTTGAGAGACTCCCTCCATATGAGCTCCTTGATATATTCTTCGGTGAGCGATGGCTGCTCGAAGTCGAAGCTGAAAGGTGCTGGGCAAACGGGTTCGTCATTTATTTCATGGAGGGAAGCCAAGTACGGGTGGCATAGAGCCTCATCAACTGCAATAGCACAAAGAAAGGGAGCAATATTAGCACCTTTCAAGAGACTTATCTTTTTCATGATGCAATAACAATATCTACATGGGTGTGTTAGTTCTATCATAACTTTTAGGGCATTGATATTCATACTTTCCTGTCTGGATGACGGTGATTGAGACAGGATTTAGTTAAAATTTGAACTAAATCCTGGCAAAATCTTCCTCATCCAGATAGGCATCTCAGACATATTACAATGCAGCAAGTTCATGCAGGGCTGCAAGATTACCAGTAATCCTTTTGCTCGGATCAAACACAAGCATCCTCTCAAGCAAATCCATGGCACCACTAGACATAGTGGGGAACCGCGCACGGAAGTGTTGCTTGGGGTATTGAGGAAGGGACCTCACATATCTGCGGGCGTTATCGCTTCGGAGGAACCCAAGGCTTGTGTCATCAGGTGACCCTACCAGCTTTTGGATCAAGAATGAACAAGAGTTACAAAAACATTATCGAGAACAATTCTGAGACATTACCATTCAAGTGTTACAAGACCCATTTTCATCTGCATTATGCCACCTATACTACATTGAAACTGAAAAACTGTAATCTTAGACCCTTTAGCAAAATTGTACAGAAGATTGCACAAAAGGGGGAGAAAGAAAACAACTTCTGGTGAAATGAAAACCATACCTCGGTTATTAGCCTCAGCTGATGAACATAATCCTTTCCAGGAAACAGAGGCTCTCGTGTGACTATTTCACCGAGGATGCAGCCTACTGACCACATATCAATAGCCTGAGTATACTCTGAGCAGTTGAGCAGGAGTTCAGGCGCCCTGTACCACCGCGTAACGACATACTCCATCATGAAGTCAGTTTCAGTTGTGGTCCTTGCCAGGCCAAAATCCCCAATTTTCAGATCACATTTGGCATTCAGCAGCAGGTTGCTCGGCCTAAGGTCTCTGTGCAAGACATTTGCCGAGTGCACGTACTTCAACCCTCGAAGCAGCTGATACACGAAATACTGCAATAAGGGAAACTAAGAGAGTCACATTACCAGCTGCAGCCTGGGGTTTGCGAGATGCCGATGGGAAAAAGAAAAGGAAAACAAAATAGAAATATGAAACAAATGACACTTGAAATTTATGAGTGCCACGAGATGAACTGTACTGCGTCTCTGACAAAACATTGTACCTGACAATGATCATCAGTTAGTGGCTGGTTCGATCGTAGAAGGTGATGAAGATCAGTGTCCATCAACTCATAGACGATGTAGACATCGTTGAAGTTCTCCCTCCTGGGTGGGCGTATGATGTCCTTTACCGAAATAACCTGCAGAAAAAGAAAAGGGTAGATATGCATGCTGTCACAAGTCACCAGAAGTACGACTACTATACCGAGTCATTATATAACACCTCATAATGCATTGTATAACTATTTAAGACAAATATAGGTTCCATGCCATAGGTAGGATGGTTAAGATTGCTGAGACCGATTATGCGGTTGGCACAACACCGAGCGAGTGACATTTTGAAAAACAAGGAACAATACCAAATTAATGTCTTTAGAAAAAGAGGGGATATTTACTTTTACAGAGATACTATCATTATAGCAAACGTTTGCAGCGATTTAAAACAATCATTTGCAGTTCCTGCCTAGACAGAGGAAATGGATGGTTTCGCTTCGGAGGGAATCACCAGAAATTTTGGCAGATCTCCTCAGGACGGCTTACCTTTGCAATGATTTGCAATGAACTACAGATGGAGTTAACCATGGTTAATTAAATACAATGGCAAAAAGAATTCGTATGGGTCTTGATCTGGCAAGAGTACTGGAGCATCTCGACCACATAGATTGCCACAACTCATAAGCTAGAGCCACAGGAGAAGGGGTCACTCACGTTTTCATGATTCATGTGCCTCAGCAGCTTAATTTCTCGCAAAGTGCGTTTCGCATCGATCTGATTGTCGAACGCGTTGCCGATCTTCTTGATGGCAACCTCCTCGCGAGTCTGCGCATTGACAGCAGCACTGGACAAAAGGAATATACATGAGTAATCAACTAATAATCATTAACAGTAGCGTTTGTCATGGTGGCCACTGATGAATGGAAAACATAAACAAACATATTGATTTTCTCATGTAATTAGGATATTTTTTTAGTAGCGTTTTATTAATACGGGATACCTAATAAGCTTATGAGTTATGACTTATGACTCAAAAGTCAAAACCTAGATGGATCATGGACGTAAGGGTGTGATTGCTTGCATGTATGTATGTTTCGATTAGACCAAATCCTATAGAAATTAAACTTGATGCTCGATCAGTAAGTCTTACTAATTTTTTTCGCAACCGTGTGCCTACTGCCTAGGCACGTTTTTCATTAAGAGGAAGTAAGTCTTACTAATTTGATATCTGATATACTATATGCATGTTGCTAGGCCAAGCACCACGTAGTAGCTTAGATGCAAAAGTTATTCTTAGCTGCTGGGAAGGCCTTTGCGTCTTGCTGAGGCGACGCACCGCCTTGACCAAGAAGGCAAGAAGAAGCAGGTTCGTTCCATGCAAAGCTTTGGTACGAGAGTTAATTAGTTGAGCAAAAGCTAGCTTCCAAAAAGTAAAAAAAAAAAACGAGGGAGCTAGAGAGTACGTAGTTAGCTAGAGAGGAGCGGGGCGACAGATAGATGGGGGCATGAAGAAGAGCAAGCACGCACCAGATGATGCCGCAGGCGCCGCGGCCGACGGGGCGGATGGGCGGGACGTACTTGGCGGAGACCTCGAAGAGGTTGCCGTAGACGTTGTACTGCACGTAGCGGCCGCCGTGCGTGTGCGTGCCCTTGATCTGCGGCTCCCCGCCGTGACCCAGCCCCAGGCACCCCCCGACGCCGGCGCCGCCTCCGCCTCCTCCTCCCCCCTCCATGCGCATCGAACGATCGATCACCACCTCCGACGATAGATGATCTACCTAGACGCCGGCCGGCCGCGCAGCAGCGAATCCAGCGATCGAGCGAGCTCTTGGAGAGGAGAGGAGAGGAGAGGAGGGGAGAAGAGAAGCGGCGGCGAGGACACGGCAGCAGGGGATTGCGATTGCGAGCGGCGCGCGCGTGGTTGGCTGCGCGGAGGCGAGGGAGGGGAGGAGATAAGGGGGAGCGTTGGGGAAAGGGGAAAAGGCGGGAGCTTTTCGCCGAGCGGAAATCGAAGTCCCGTGACGCCCAAAGAGGAGGTTGGTTGCTGTTGCTGTTGCTGCTGCTGGCCTGCCTGGCTGTGGACAGCAGCATCAGATCGATATGCAGGGATCTCCTCTTCCAGGCAATTCCTTCCTCATCGATCTCCTGCAGCAGCAGCCCATCCCTTTCCTAATAATAACTCCTCCCCCTTTGCTAGATAGCGCTGCGTGCCTCGATCTTACAGCAGTTTACTTATGGTTTGCTGCTGCCTGAATCCTGATAGATGAGCTCTGCTGTGTGATTTGTGGCAGGAAATGCAGACTACTGTGCAAACCATATGCATGCATGCTGGATTTCTCTGAAAGTTTCAGGTCTTTACTCTCTATTTTCACCCGTTTCCCTTTTCGTAGAGTTATGTCACCTTGAGCGGGTAAGACGGTTGTATAATAGTTGAAGAATGTCACCATTGAACTAGTGATATCAAATAGTTCCATTATTTGTGCACGCATCTCATTGATAATTAGGGCCAATGGTGCAAGGATGGAAACGTCCTTTGAGCACTGACTTAACACCTAGGGAAAAGCAAATGTTCAGTTTGGAAAACTTTGGCAATCTCCATAGCTTCTTCTCTATTCTACGAAATGGGTACTCTTTTGTGCCGGTTGTCCAGCAAAGGAGTGCTCCTTTAAATTTGTCCAAAGTCCAACCATCTTAAGTTTGATAAAATATCTACAAAAATTTATCAACAATAATACTTATGGTACCAAATAAGTTTCATTAGATTCACCAGGATTTTTTTTTGTATCTATTTGGTGTCATAAGTGTTGACACTCTTCTTTATTGAACTTATTAAATTGAAAATAATCTAACTTAGTACAAAACTAAATAAAAATATAACCACAACTAAATAGGTAGAAATTATTCTTTTTTAAAAAGAAGATAATAAGAACTTTTTTTGGGAACAAGACAATAGGGAATTGGAGAGAGCACATCGGGCGCGCTATTGGGGGTAACCCGTGTGACCCCAGCAAACTTGTCACACTAAACCTCCCACACTCCAAATTTTATGTTTTGAGCCTAAATTGGCCTAACAAACTAGCCTACATGTGTAATCCAATCAAATTTGTTCCAGAATAATTTTTTAATTATTCCAGCAACACAAAAAAAATGTTAGAAAAAAATTATTCCTGAACAAAAGATAATTAAAAATTATTTCTTAATTTTTTTAATTTTGTGTGATGATTTGACTGCCAGCCACACGGATGACTCTTAATATTTGGGGGCACATCCTCATTTTCTGCGGGCCTTTTCGTTGTCCAGAGGCCTAAACTAGTTCCGACCCAGAAGCCCAACTCAGCCCAGCCCATTTGCCAGTGCCCGCGCCACGCGCGACGACGACGTGTCGGCTCGGCTCGCCTCCGCCGCGAACCGCAGCGCCGTCACCGATGGCGGCGCCGGAGGCGGACGTGGCGGCGGCGTCGCTCTTCGGCGCCGACCGCCGCCTCTGCTCCGCGGACATCCTCGCGCCGGCTGAGGTCGGCGCCTCTCTCTCCTCCTCGCCCGTTCCTTCGTCCGCCTTCGATCGAGTCGAAAATTTTGTGGGCGCTGACGGGGACTTTGTCCTGCTTGCTGTCGACAGGTCCGGGCGAGGATCGAGGTGGCGGTGCTCAACTTCCTCGCCGCGCTCGCCTCCCCCAGCTCGCCGGCCATCTCCGTCCTCCCACTGGTAGGCTAGTTGCCAAACCGAAACTCCCATTCCTTCCTTGCTGCAGTAATTGGTTTATTTGGCTCCGTCTGCGTATTTCATCCAGGGGGGGGGGGGGGGGGGGGGAGGCACCGACAGGATTTTGATTCCTAATCGATCGTCGCAATTCCTTATTAATATTGCGGTCTGTAGCATTCCATTTTCATAATTTCAAATGGCTATGGCAAATGCATTGTGAATAGTATGTTTACCACTGGTCGATTCAGTGTGCAACAGTGCAAGTGCAAACCATTCTGAAGGATTTTTTTTTTATTTGCATGGCAGATTAGCCGGACCTCTGCCAACTGCAGCCTGCGCAGCAGCTTGCTGAGCGACGTTTCGTCAGTTTATCTCTCGTACGCCTTCTGCAAGAGGTCTCTGATGAGAGAAAGCAGCGCAAAGGCGTTTGTAAGAGGTGATGGTCACGTCATCATGTATCCCTTCAGTATCTTGGGGACACATTTCTCTGCTTCGTCATGCCCATTTTTATTCGGCTGAAATGCTTGTGTGTTTTGGACAGTATGGAAGGTCATGGAGATGTGCTACAAGATCTTGGGGGAGGGGAAGCTGGTCCACCAACGGGAGTTGTTCTACAAGCTCCTCTCGGAGTCGCCCAAGTACTTCAGCTGTCAGCGCCACGTCAACCGAGCCATTCAAGGTCAACAAAATCCCCCACTCCATTTGATTCTTGCTTGAGCAACGTGTACCATGATCTTAATTAGATCTCGTATTCCTATGCAGATGTAGTTTCCTTGCTCCGGTGTACAAGACAGAGCCTAGGAATCATGGCATCAAGCAGAGGGGCACTGATTGGGCGCCTCGTGTTGCATGTGTGCCCTTGATTTATATAAATATGTCCTAATTATTGGAATTATCCACCGAGGAAATACATGATAAACTCTTGTTTATCTTTTCGCAACGCACCTAAACTGCATGTTTAAACTACCTTAGGAACCAGATGAAGAACAGATTGATTGTTCCATTCTTGGAGCTTCAGGGCATGCAATTACTGGAGACCTGAATGTATTGGGCAAATTAAATTTGTCTTCAGATGCTCGCTATATCATTGTAGTGGAGAAGGTACCAATTTTGCTTTTGCAATCTAGAAAGGATTCCTCTCTATTTACTACTGGCTGATATGTTACTTGTTTCTTGTTTAAAATAGGATGCCATATTCCAGAGGCTAGCTGAAGACCGCTTGTATAATCAGCTTCCTTGCATCCTGATCACTGCAAAAGGATATCCTGATATTGCCACAAGGTTCTTTTTTCTCCTTGAATATGTAGGAGAGTTATGTGTTATTATATTACATAAAGCATAAGAAATGCTAATCAGTTTACAGAACCCTTAGAGGCAAAGCAAACTGGAAGAACAACGGGAAAAAAGAAAACATCTTATGTGATAGAGAACATTTTCTTCTATATAATCTCCAATATTTTGTTGACAACATTTGGTTATCTGGTGTGCTTATCCCATTTATCTTTGTTGTTATGATACAGGTTTATCTTGCATCGATTGAGCCAGACTTTTCCAAATATGCCGATTTTCGCATTAGTGGACTGGTAAGCCCTTTCCTGTGCTGATCACTATATAGTAGAATTTTGATTCATATTCTTTAAACCATTTCAAATAATATTGGATTTCCCTATTTTCAGGAACCCAGCAGGGCTTGCTATACTGTGCACTTACAAATATGGAAGCATATCAATGGGTTTGGAGTCATACAGATATGGTATGGTACTCTCTTTGAGTTATCAGACCCTTATGATGCTCATACCGGCATACTGCTGAACAAAATGATCTTGTCTCCATGTTCAGCTTGCAATGTGAAATGGCTTGGGCTAAGAGGGGATGATCTGCAGCTTATCCCTGAGAGTGCATTCCAAGAGCTGAAACCACGTGATTCGCAGATTGCAAAAAGCTTGTTGTCATCAAAGTTCCTACAGGTGTGTATTTACAGCACTAATGCCAATTGCCAATGCCTGATGTTTGATCATTTGGCCTTGTGACTTGAGGCCATACACCTCTTCTTTTGAGGGGAAATGGTGTGTACTTATACTTCAAGGGTCTATGCGACATCTAATTTAAGCTGTTTTTTTGGCTGCAGGAGAGTCACAGAGCTGAGCTGACGCTGATGGTGGAGAGGGGCAAGCGTGCGGAGATCGAAGCCCTCTACTCCCACGGGTTCGATTTCTTGGGGAAGTACATCGCGAGAAAGATTGTACAGGGCGACTACATCTGACGGACGCTGCAGCGTGCCGTGTTGTTTGTTTCTCTGCTTGTTCTGAGCGTAGAAATGTTAGCATGGTTGCATGAGACAATTAGCTGCATGAACTACAGTTACATACAATGCTTGTAGAATGTAGATCGATACTGTGATGATGTCGGATTATACACAAATAGAAAAGACAAATAGAAAAGATTTGCTGTTAAGGAACTCGAGGCATGCTCGTCTTGTCAGCGTTTGAAGAGATTGTTGGGTATTTCAGCGTCACGAATAAATCCGCAAGCGCACGGATACCGTTGTAACTTTCACCTCAGAATATTTCAAGGGTTATCGAATCCACAGGGAATGTGTGTGCACTCTCTTCTATTCTAATAGGTCTAAGGACACACCAAGATAGGTAGAAGGGTAAAGAGGATTCCTATAGTGCTACTGTTGAGTTAAAGGTCGATCTCTCGGGCACAATACTCGCTTCGGCCACCGGCTTACAACTGGTCTGTCAGGCACAATACTCGCTTCGGCCACCGGCTTACAACTGGTCTGTCAGTCGACTCCGGCCAACAGCTCTACGCTATATCGGAACGTGGAGGATTACGAAAGATCAATAAGACTGTCACCACCTACGGCCTACCTCTAACAAACCGTGGGATATAAGGCAAACGAATGATAACCTCTAGCCTAGGCACCACGTCTACACTATAGATTACTACTGCAGTCTAACTACATTTGGTACCCTGTAGCAAACTACAACACCCTGTACGAATACAGAGCGACGAACCCGCGAGTAAGAGAACTCATCTCACTCAACTACAAGCACTACTAGCATCTACTATACTAAGTAAAATATTAGAGATAGGAATCATGAAAACTTACTAAATACCGAATAATGTACCAGCATCCGTAGAGGTAAGCTGGGAGCAGAATGCCGACACCCAGCACTTCTCCCGACTACTCCCTCACTCTCGTAGAGGTACAAAATGGAGAAGAGCGCCGAATGCCGGCGCCCCTCCTGAGTACCTCTACCCCTTCCCTAATCTAACACAACTCTAATGCAAGAGGAGGCTTGTGAGAGCACTTGATGGATGTGTTGAAATGGAGCCCCTCTCCTCATATATATATATAGGAGGGAGCCACGACCAGCAAGGTTGGTTTCAGCAGGTGATCCTCCCAGAACCGACTTCTAGGACCAATGGGGAGCTGCCACATCGAAGCCTGAGATCGGTTGGTGGTGTGGGCCGGCCGGCCGACCGGGGTGGTCGGCCAACCATCGGCCGGCCTCGAATCGGCCCAACTTTGGTTGGGTGACTACTAGGTGGGCCCTCATCACTAATCCACGGGTAATAATTTTTGTCTAAGTTGGTAATTTGCTCAAGTGGGTCCATGAATCCATGTGCCGCTGAATGGCGCATTCTGATTGGTCGACGTCTTTTGCCTTGGATTGAGGAGTGTGTTTCCTTGCTCTTGAAGTGTGTTTTCTGCCTCATTTCACCTTACAAATAATTATCAACTCTTGTGAAAATGGTCAGTAGTAAACTCCTACTACTATATTGATGTTTATATTTTATATATTTATACACAGTCTAAAATTTATACTTAGCAGCCGTCAATAGAGATCACCTTCAGGTATGGAGAATGGTGAAGCAGATGAAGCAATTCAGAATTTCAGATAGCCGGATCAGCAGCTTCCGTGATCCGTCCTCCTGAAGGCAGCCCCTGCCCTCGTGTCGCGTCCGCGAGGGCGTGGTCCGTGGGGGCCGCTCCCCACGCGCCACGTGGTGCCACGTCGGCTCCTCTCGCGTGCCCACGTGTCTCCGCCTCCAAGGCTTCGCCACCAATCGCGCTCACGCCCCGGCCGCATTTCCCCGGGCGGCGTGGAGGCCTCTGACATCCAAATCCAAGCTTCCATCCACAGCTTCTGACATTTCTTATCCTGCTGCTCGCTCCTTCGAGAAGCACAAGTTATTTTATCCAATCTCTGTATGGTCCTGCTTGAAATGATCCATCTTTCTTAGTCGGCAGAGTAGTAGTCTATTTATAAACTATTTATAGACATTATTAGTGTTAATAATGTTGCTTTCTCTTGCGAGGGGTCTGCAATGGTTAGCTATTTAACTGTTAGATCTGATGTGATAATGAAAAAATAAGAAAGAGTAGTCTATAGCGACGAGTAAATAATTGATCTATTTCACATAGCCCAAAAATATGTGCGAGAGGCGTGTGAGTCCAATAATATAAAATAAATTTTTCTTTTATCTCACACCTCCAGATCTTGCCCCTGTTCGGCTGGGTTAGAGCTGCTGGGCCCAGCCGCAGCCTCAGGATTTCCAGCGAGTCCAGCGCCAGCCCCAGCCGCGTCCTTTCCAGCGAACCGAACAGGGGAAAACTACTTAGTAGTTTCTATTATTATTACTGACGCCAATAGAACAAGCAAGTGATTTAAGTAAACAATCAAACACAAGCACTCATAGATCACTGTACAATATATTTATATAGACATGCTTGGGCCAGTGCAGGCACTGACCTCGTCTGAAAGAATTGGGTAGCAGATCATCTTTAGATTCACCCCTCTCCTCTATACTTTCGACCCAGTATGGTGGGTCCACTCTATACTTTGCGTTGTACTTGCGCCTCCATCAATCATTAATGAAAAGTAAGTGGGGACCTCCCCCCGCGAAGTTGCTCGGAAAAAAAAAGCGCAGGCACTGACACACTTGCTGAAGCTGAGAGTTTGCAGCAGCAGCAGCCCACAACCTTCATTTTGATCGGCCAATCAGGAGGAGGGAGGATGTTGTGCGGCGGCGTGTCGATGCCATGGTCCGACGTGCTCACCATCTGCGGGCTGTTCGCCGTGCAGTGCATCTACGGCCTCTACATGATGTTCCTCGACGGCCTGCTCGCCGCCGGCGTGCCCTCGCTCTTCGTCATCGTCGTCGCCTGCGCCGCCTCCTCCGTCGTCGTCCTCCCTTTCGCCTTCGCGCTCGAGAGGTGTGCGTGTGCGTTCAGTCCATGGCGCGTGATTTAGCTAGCTTTGGCAGCTAGAATTGTTTACAGTGAAATCCCATGTTTAGCTTTGGCTGATTAATTTGGTGCCTTCTTGCCTTTTGCCAATCGCGTTCAGGAAGAAGTGGCCCAAAGTGTGGAGCCCCATGCTGGTTCTGCAGCTCGTCGTCATTTCACTTGGAGGGTGAGGCATTTTTGCCCAGAGAATGAAAATGTTATACGAATGCTGATTTTATTTTCTATTAAAAAGTTCAGTTCCTGTTCAATGTTGTTGAGCTTGGTGAGCAAGCATCTTTGAATGTTGAATCCTTGAGGTACTAATTTTTATGAAATTTATCAACACGTAGCCCAATAGCCGGGTCAGTTCACCTAAATCAGTTGATTGTTCAGCTTGGTGCACGTAGGTTGACACTGTTGAAATTATCCCTATTTTCTATCATAAAACATAATGGTTCCTCAGTTCAGCATTACATGGCAAACAATTCTAGTGCGAGATGCTGCAAGCAATTCATATGCCAAATGCCATTCCATTGTTTAGGGTGTCCATATATCAAGTATTCATGATGCTCGGTGTCGAGCGGACCTCGCCGGCGATCGCCTCTGCCATGCCGAACCTTGGCCCTGGCTTCATCTTCGTCATTGCAGCCTGCCTGAGGTACCGAGTTACTGACTCAATTACTGAAACACAAGCATCAGAATCGGTTAAAAAATTAAATGCATGTATGCTGCTGCTGATTGTCAATTTCTACAGGTTTGAGAGGTTTAATTGGAAGTGCAAGTACACGAGAGCAAAAGATCTTGGGCACACTGGTGTGCCTCAGTGGGGCAATGTGCGTGAGCTTCCTGAAGAATTCCACTCCAAGTGTATCTCCGAAGTCCATTCCTGGGGACGAAGAACACTCCGATGGCAAAACCAGGAAAGAATGGATACTTGGGTGCTTCTATCTTCTGACCGGAGTCACAATCTTCGCCTGCAACACTGTCATGCAGGTACTAAAATTCCATACAGTACTGTTAACATTTGGTATCTCTGCAATTTAGCTGAATGCCTGAATCTGACGCTGGTGTAGGCTGCAGCGTTGAAGAGGTTCCCTGCGCCATTGTCGGTGTGCTCGATCACTGCCATGATGGGTGCGATCTTCAGCGCTATCATCCAGGTCTTGATGGAGGGGAAGCTCACTGCTGGCACCGCAGACAACATCCCCAGGATCATTGCTGAAATTGTGCTTTGTGGTATCTGCACATATCCACCAGATTCAGAATTTTCAGTGGGTGATGTTACCTTCTTGTGACCTGCATTGCTATGGTAAGAATGACACGGCCACTTTGGCAACTGCAGGGAGGCGTGGTGATCGGCCTGTGCACGACATTCCAGGTGTCGAGCTTCGGGCGCAAGGGGCCTGTCCTCGTGTCCATGTTCAGCCCGTTCCAGACTGTGTTCTCGGCGCTTATCTCTCTCAAAATCTTCTTCGGGCAATGGATCGGCCTAGGATGGTAATGCTGCTACTGCATCCTCTGAAACCCTGAGCTAAACAACTAGTTCTTTTTGTTTACACCTAGTAAACAGTAATGTTCAGATTATTTCTTTGCTGCAGCTTTCTAGGGATTGTGCTCATGTTTGTCGGACTCTACGTGGTGCTGTGGGCGAAGAACAGGGAGGACAAAATGTTCACCGAGCTGACTGCGCCACCTGAAAGTGAATGTGATTTAGAGAGGCCATTGCTGCAATGATGGTCAGGCAAAATCGTCTGATCGTGTTAACATGGGTGCAAGCTTTTAGTGTTGAATTGCATCCGGATTGTGCATCTGATTTTGTTTCTGCTTGCAATCTTGCTTTTGAATATCTTTGGCTGCTTCGCTGAACAAAGATCAAAGGAGATTTTGAGTTTGTTGACAGTTTTGTCGGAATTGCTATAAAGTCGCTCCTGGTGATCTCAGCTATCATACGATTCTCTTCTCCCCTTTTTCTCCAGCCCAATTGGAAGAATTATTTGTTGAATTTGGCCACGCAAGACATTAATGGTGGTTACTGGCATCGAGAGTTCCTCCAAACACTTCAGCTTACACGAGTGCATCACTCCTGTGTTACATGGCATCATAAATGAGTAAAGCATTGTGTGAACTGCTTGAAGAAACTCGTGGTTATATCAAACAGGTTAAATCATCATGTTTTCCTACTTGTCCATTGTGAATAGCAAATTCATTATGTTAAATATTGCCCACATTTATAGTGCACAATTGACAACGTTAAGCTTAAGTTAAACTTAAAATACTGACTGTAATGTTAAGGTTGATTAGACCGTGACCAAGGGCAAATGGAAAAATATCTGATATCAACATAGCCAAGCGAAAAACATTCCACCCAAGTTCCAAAACTTAAAGGATACGCAACAGCGCCGAAAATTCAATCACTCACATCGATCTAGCAAGATTCTCAGACCCACGAGAAAATTTCATACTGAAACAAATTCGAGAGAATTAAACATGGTGGCAAAATGCCTATTGCAATTATATCTAGCTCTTGGAGGCCTTGTCCTTGGTCTTTTGGATCTTCAACACCTTCTTTACGATCTTTTGCTCCTCGACCAAAAATGCCCGAATGATCCTGCAAGGTGGCATGGCTTATTTCACCATTAATCAAGGAAACTGATAACATACAAGATATGAAAGTCCTGCTTAGTTCACCTCTCCCTAACTGCGGTACCAGACAGAACACCACCATATGGACGGTTCACAGTCCTCCTGTTCCTTGACAACCTGGACCTCTTGTACTCAGCAGGTCTGAGGTGAGGAATCTGCAATCGAAGCAAGTGCAATATTTATGAGAATGTCCATACTGTAGCCATGATAATGCAAATGCAACACAAACTTGTGAGAAATTGATAAGTTAAAACTACCTATTTCCAGTAGTGAGAAGAGAATGTTGTAAAAGCTACCAATATATGCTTACATGGCAATACAGAATGCAGCATAAAGCTATTATGGCTGTGAAAAGGCAGAGAATGATTTTAAGCATAATTCCACAAATGAAGTGCAAAGGGCTTCGTCCAAGCTTTAGGTTACTTGTGTGCAAGACACTCATGTGCCCGGAAGTGTGTTATAAAACTCCCATCCCATCTTAAAAACAAAAAACAAAAAATAAGATAAACATAACCAAATAAATGTGTGTTCTCGAGACATTGTGGTAAATAGGAATTCTCCAAGATTACCAGACAAAAACAGTTGGTCAAAAGGTTGTCAGTTAGGAGCGAAAGACAAAAACAGTTGGTCAAAAGGTTGTCAGTTAGGAGCGAAAGACAATTCAGTGTAATCATAGTCCTTACAGATGTAATCATTTGAACTATGCAACTGCTCATCATCCAACCTCACCACCTGAAGAATGCACCGACAAAGAAAGCAAATAGAAGACAGTAACAAAGGAGCAAATAGTTTGACTGCTCAATTAGCCTTGCATGCCAAAATAAAAACTAAAATATAGGTGTAGGGGAGAATACACAAATACAAAGGGCCTCATAGAGAAGATTAGGCGTAATCCACATGAAAGTTTCAGATATATGCTTGTCATGTTTTGGAGTAATCATAGACCAAATACCACATCAGAAACAAAAAAGACAGCACATGGGCTGAAACTGGAACAGCAATTTGAGAACTTATAAACAAAACATATATGTATTGTACTAATGTAGGTGTATAGCGGCATAGATTAGAAATCAACATCAATAGAGAACATCTCAACAACCAGAAAAACCCATGGGATCCAGTAATTGAGTTCAACATAACACAATAACCAACAACGTGTGCTACAACACAAAACCACTTCCCTTCAGTTCATAAACGCTATTCCTGCCAGTTATTGAACTGGCAGTCACCAATCAGTTGAAACCAACCGGCATGGACACTCAGTAACAAGTTGGTGCCATGAACCCCCAGCAATAACCAGGCATCCCAGCCACTTCATAACATGAACTGGGGAAGCAATATGCACCTTAAAGGAATGAGAAGACGCTAAAATCTTCATTTGAAGATGAATGAGTGTTCTGGCAGTCAGTTAGAACAAGATGGACATCACATATCAAATATCAAAATTTGCCATTAATCTTCAGCAAACAAACATGGAAGTCATGGATCAATTCACCCTACTCCTAATCCTAATCCAACTCATCACAGGAATTTACAGTAAAGATGCAAAATTATCATCACAAGAATCTAGCATAACAAACAAGCATGCAAAATTAGAGGAAAATTGCCAGCTCTTTGGAGTAAAGAATTTCAAGATACCAGAACTAAAACAAAAAGGCCTCATATACAAAATGTATTAATCAACATGAAACTTCAGCCATATGCTTGTCATTTATCACTATAATCATCGGCCAGCAAAATATGTCAAAAACAAAAAAAGACATGTAAATCTTGAGCAAAGACCACAGGATCCAGTCAAGTTCAAGATTTCAAGTAAAACAAGCATAACACAAGATGTTGCAACAAGAACATGTGGTTACGCCATCTGAGTATGAATACTAAGGCACATAGCAGATACAAGTATTTAGATATGGCATGCAAATAAACATGACATGACAGCACACTTTGCTATAAGCTAAAAAAAATCAATGTAAAACCCGGATCAGAAAAATAAAACTCCCATGGCCCAAAATTACTAACGGGCCAACTAATTCTGACAAAATGAACATTTAAATGATGCAAACTCAAAAAATACTAGGTATTTCCTACAGTTTGCCAAGAGCCCTAAATAAAGATTATTCTACCCAGGAGGCCAAAGCATGATTCATCAACCAACTTCAGTCTCCCTATTGTAGTCACACTTAAAAAGAATATGAACCAGAATCTACCACAAACTATGCCACATTCAAAGGCATTTTTCCATCAGGAACTGCTAGGTTGAAAATTCAGTTGATCAGGTAGGATTCAAAATGAATAATCCATGCATATAACATGATGTAGCGACATAACTCAAGATCATCTGATCATGCAAATAAAACCGAAAGGTAGGCGGCACATACTCCTTGGATCTTCTTCCCGGTGACGGGGCACTTGGGCCCACTCGCGCGCTTCTTGGTGTACTGGTACACAAGCCTCCCACCTAATCAACATCAACGTGGTGTCAAGATCCGAGAAAAAAATAATGCACAAAATTAAACGGCAACAGCGCGACATCTGACGAATCACACGGCGCAACTAAAAAGATACTACTAAACTCCACGCGCCGATCCATCTACTTCCTAATCCGAACATGAGCAGCGCAGCAAAAATTCCTATCTCCGCAACCCGCAGGGACAGGAACACCGGGCGATCGACCGCGCGAGACGCCCAATCTTACCAGGGGTCTTGACGACGCGGGTCTGGTTGGACTTGGTGGCGTAGCTGTGCCGCTTCCGGTAGGTGAGCCGCTGCACCATCTTGCCGCCGGCCGCCGCCTTGTCCCGGGCTTCCGCTCTCCGCGCGCGCTCTTCCTCTCTCAAGCGTGGCGGCGGGGAAGGGAGTGAGGGGGAGACATGGAGGAGAGCTTTTATAGGATGGCCGGTGTGCTGGGTGACCTAAATCTGACGGTGGATATGTGATCTGCTCGGTGAGCGGACGGCTCGGATCTGACGGCGGATTAACAGGCTCGGGCGAGATGAACTGGCTGGGCTGGGCTGAATTCGGTTAAGGGCGATATATGGTTTGATGCTTAACTTAGGCAACTTTTAAATTTTAAATTCTTCCTGGATTTTGGTTTCGGGTTTGCTTGTATTTTCTTGACTTTTTGCATTTGACTATTCGGTTGATAATATTTTTGTTGTTCTATTAAGCTTTGATTGTTGTTGTTCTACTAAGTTTTAATTTAGGCTAGTGTGAAATTAAGACTTGTAACTTTGTGTGAGAGATAAAAGATCGATTTTCCCAACTTTATACTCCCTCTATTCACTTTTGATAGCTATATTTCAAAAACTTAAATGTTCAAAAATGATAGCTATATTTACTATTAGCATGGGTATTAGCAATAAATAGCACTAGTTACAAGGAGTTCCTAGTTAAAACATTGGAGGACCAACAAAAAAGTATGTGACATTTATTAGATTGATAAGCACACTTGTGGTGCCCTTGGTCATTGTGTCATATGGAAATATATCTATCAAAACTGAATGGAGGGAGTATGAAATTGTACAATACACCATAAAGTACATTAAATGCATATTTACATCGAACATACAAAACCTTTTTTCTTTTTCTTATTTCAAAACATAAACAATTATACACACGCACACTCATCTATTTGCATCTTCCCCTTTTTTTCCAAAACAAAACTTACACTCGCAAATACTCAACTCTATGGTATTGCTCTATTGTTGATTACCATTGTGATTCAGTAGAAATGCAACAGCGGTAACCAATCAAAATAAAAGGAAATAAACCTTTGAAATAGTGTGAATTTCCATTTTCTCATGAAAGTAAAAATGTATAGGCTAGTTGTTTCTTCAAGAAGAATTCTCATAATTTGAAAAATGCTATGCCAAGTGCTAAGCTATATTTCTTAGGTTCCCTTTAGAATGTACGAATAGAAAAATATGGCAATGTCCTTAAGCATGCGCATAGAAACGATCTCTCTAATATCAACAGATGCTTAAATAAACTCAACCATCTTGTTGGCACACTTTAACACACAAACCAAATTAATCATATTATCCTCCTACAAGAACATGTGCATATGATGTAACAAGGATAAGGGAACATATCGGGTGCAAACTAACATTTCCGTGCAAACTATGGAAACTTCAATCTGGGTCATCAGATCAATATCCAAGGAGAAGGGCGCAGAGAGGTGGGAGGGGGGATTTGCAAAAGTGTGATTACCAAATCCAAGGGCGGGTCCAGATTGTAAAATCACCCAATCCTCCATACCCCTTGGATGTTGATCCAATGCTTAGATTGAAGTTTCCATAGTTTGCACTGAAAGATTGGTTTGCACCTGATACGTTGCCCAAGGAGAAATCTTTATTTAGTTAAGTGACAAATTGTACATGCCCTACATGAAAAATGAGTAAAATACGCCATGACAAAAATAGAGGCCAAAAAGTAGGTGACTTTTTTCTATAAAAAAAGGCGAAACCAAACTGAAGTCAGTGAACACATACAAATAAAAAACTAAGAAATCATTTATGTTAAACCATCTCATCTCCAAGCCTCTGGCCAAAAAATAATCATGCAACCTCTTTTTAGTTTTATCGCGAGGCAAATTTTTCTACTTTTGACCTAATTTATGGAAGAATGCACCAATTTTCTGTAACATCTTCATTAGTATCTTAGTATCTATTATATACATCATAAAATATGTTTCATTAATGCATTTATTTGATATTGATGGTGTTAATTTATTTCTTTGTAAACTTGATCAACATAGAGAATTTGATGTAACATAAAACCAAAAAACTTTTACATTGAAAAAAAAACTAAGCTGCTACTATCTTTTCCTTCAGGTTTCGACACAAAATTCCCAACCAAATTTTAAATGCCTATGCATGTAACACATGCTACCAATGAAAAAACTAACGCATGCACCTAATGGAAAAGTCATGCATCTTTCTTACCTGCCTTGGTCGAAATAAGATAACACGATCTCTCCCACGCCAAAGCATCTGTGAGTCCGCGTCTATTTTAAACTTGGACAACTGTTTAGAAGTTTTGAGAAAGCTTGACCAAGTCAAAAGCCCCCAACCAAAAAAAAATACTAACCAACATTTTCTAAAATTCCCAACCAACTGCGATACCTTCCACAAATGTTGAGCAACTTAATCAACATTGAACATTGGTTAGGATTCATTATGATAATCTGTTTTGCTACAACCAGTCAACAGTGTTTCTCTCACACCGAACCAGCACATCACTAGCACCAGTTAGCCAACAATATTTTTCTCTCATAACAAATCAGAATTAACTACCAACCTCAGCCAGCCGAATAGAATGAATAAATAAATAAAATATAATAATGCTGCTTTTTTATCAAATATAATAATGCTGCTAGTACGGAGAGAACAGATACCTGCTAGTATTACGAAGACCAAAGCCGGAGAAAACAGAGCCAAATTAATACTTGTCTTTTTCTTCTTCTCTCTCCCCTCACCCACCCGCCCCGAGATCTCCCCCTCTCAGTCTTATCGCGCCGGTTCTCTCTCTACCTCTTTGATCCGGCAATGGCCGCCCCCGCTCCTGCCACCACCGGCGAGCTGCTACGCATCGACCCTCTCGAGCTCCGCTTCCCATGTACGTGCTCCTCCGGTGTCCCCCGGTCTTTTCATTTCTTTGTTCTTTGGGGGAAAATCCCTCTCTCTTTTTTCTTGTTTCCGCTGGCGTGGATCGATAGGCTCGTGACCTTCTTGATGTTTCCCCTGAGCAGTCGAGTTGAAGAAGCAGATCTCGTGCTCCATGCAGCTGTCGAATCTCAGCAACGACTACATCGCCTTCAAGGTCCGTTTATCCTTCGCAGATTTTCTTTTTCCCTTTTTCCTTTTAACTTGGACGCTCTTTCCCTTCCTATGTGAATCGTCTCATCTTAGAATCCTAGATACGGATTGATGTCATGTTGTTGGGGCCCTGTTGTGCTGCCTGATGGGTTTGTGGTCGACATTCCAAAAGTCTGTTTTACATGAATTGGAAACATCGAATTTGACCCCGTAGTAATTGGTTTGTGATAGCGTGCCTTCAATTTGGACAGTTACTGCATCAAAGGGCGATTTGCACAATTCAGAAAAACTTAAGACTGTTTGTTCTATTCATGTTTGCATTTCTGTTGCTTACACTTTGGAGGTTTTAGATAGCAAATGATACCATTATACTGAGGTTTGGTGCTTGGACGGATCATTGTTTTCCTGCGATACCTAACTGTTCATTTATGGTAATTGTGTTGCATTGTGATTAGTCTCTAGACGAGGTTGTTCTTGGTTGTCCTTGCAGTTCTAATGATGGTCATTGTTGCGCCTTCGTGTTGTTTAACTGCGTGTGGTTACTCGAACTGTTAATGCTAGTACTCCCTCCATCCCACGATACAAGGCGTGCACGTAATTAATCTTGTATAATAAAAACTTTATCCTATAACAATCATATCATTGTATTCATATTTAAAAGTAGTTTCATATAACTATAATTATGTTGCTACAAACATTATATTATAGGGGATATTAAGGGTCAAATATTATTATTGAAGACAATGCCAAGTTTGACCACGCCTTATATCCTGGGACGGAGGGAGTAGTGATGTAGAAGTGACTATAGCCTAATCTTGAAAAGATAGCATATTCAAGGAATTCTTACCACACTTTGTTTAACTGTTTTCTTTATTAATTCAGGTGAAAACTACAAGTCCAAAGAAGTATTCAGTGCGACCAAACACGGGGGTTGTCTTGCCACGGTCTACTTGCGATGTCGTTGGTCTGTGATGATTAGCATTTCCCAGCCTAATTTGGTATATGGGCGAACCATCATCTAACCTTGTGTTGTTTATCTGCACTGCTGCAGTGACAATGCAAGCACAACGGGAGACCCCTCCTGACATGCAGTGCAAAGATAAGTTCTTAGTCCAAAGCATCGTTGCACCTGCTGGTATTACTGTGAAGGATGTCACAGGGGAGATGGTAATATTTCTTTCTTAATCATTTTTACCACGGATCCGATGAAACATTACATATGGAAGGATAAAGGCATCAGCTCTGGAATTGTTTTTTCATGGAGATATAAACCTTCATGTCTTTTAGCATTTTATCTAATTGACTTTAGAGTGCAGCTATATTGAAATTTTGACATTGATTTTTGTGCTGCTGGCTTGACAGTTTACGAAGGAGTCAGAGAATAAGATGGAAGAGGTCAAATTGCGAGTGACCTATGTTGCTCCTCCACAGCCACCCTCTCCAGTTCCGGAGGAATCTGAAGAAGGTTCTCCATCTAGGGCTTCTGAATCAGAAAATGGTGATGGCCCTGCTGGAGGATTCACCAGAGTGAGTTACTGTGACTATTCAACTTTGGCCTACCTGTTTCCTATTTTTTTTCAGTGCGAGGATAATATATTTTGAAACCATTGCAGGCACTGAGAGAGCGCATTGATCCTCAAGAAAAATCTTTAGAGGTCAGTTTCTATTTTGATTAGTATAAGATTTCATAATAGAGCTGGCATCTTTTGTACTTTGTTTCCTTTAGTTTTGTATCCTTTTTAATATCCTCTCTTATACTCTGGGAGTGTCGGCATTTCAGGCTGGAGCTTTGATTTCCAAACTAACTGAAGAAAAGAACTCTGCGATTCAACAGAATCATAGACTTAGACAGGAACTTGTAAGTGAAGCATCACATTTTATCTTTCTATGCTATTGTATCGCAGATTTATATCACGAATGCTGTAATTTCAGAAAAAAAAAGACAGGGAACTTATGTCAAACGATCAACCTATTAATGCTTGGTCCCTTTTTCATTATCTTGTCTCAAAGGAAAAAATCACAAAACAGTTGTAGTGGCAATCCTTATATCATAGGATATTTTACTCCATGCTTAATATTACTAGAGCAGCAAGAGGTTTTCACTACGATAAATTCCTTTTTTTTCCTGTGGTGAACTGGTGATGATTTGAGTGGATTTGATTACCGTAATAGCAGATTATAATAATACCATATAAGCAAGGAGCCCCATATGCTGGTTTGCACTTGTCCTTTCACATAAATCTATAAGCACAACTGGCAACATGGTGCCATCATGAAAAATGAAAAGGCACATGATTGTTATGCCTTTTGATGCTAATAACCAACTGTAAACTTAAGCAACATACGTATGTACCTTCTTTTCCTTTTCCCCTGAATATAAGAGCTGCAAGCTGGACATGAAATGAAACAAAAATATCACAAGATTATAGAATCATATATTCCAATATGAGACTGGTGAAATTTGGCAAGGCTGGTATATTTGAACTGTCAGGTTAGGGTCTGTTCGTTTTAGCTTTTTCAGCTTCTGCTTTGCCTGCCTCTGGATCTGTCTCATACCAGGCTGACATGGCTGCAGGTTGGGTAGGGTGAATGATAAACCATGGATCTGTCTCCCAATCTCTTTGAACTAATGTGCTTGTTAAGATTAATAAGTATAAAAAGACCCCTATTGACTATGTTTCAGTGCTAAAATTTATTTCCATGTAGGGCCAATAGGATACGATAACATGTTTTGGCATGGTTACAATCCAAAATCCAAATGCTTCCTACTTTACCAGAATTTGTCCGTACTCTAATTTTGGCCATGCACAAATTTTGGCTCGGCACAGTAGTCACAAATGTAGGGTGGGCCTGGCACAATGGAAGCCGCTTGGGTCCTGTAGGTGTCCTGGATTCTAATTAGCCTCCTTGCAAAATAAGCATGGGTAAGGCTGCCTGGAAATCCCCTTTCCCCAGGCCCTACCAGTTGTGGGAACTCTTAGCACTGTTGTACCCCTTTACACTTGAGTCAAAACCAAAAAGGCTCTTGAAAAACAAAATCAGCTTCGTTTGTGAGATGAAATTTAACAGCAAAAATAATGCACCGTACACTTTATTCACTCTGTTAATTTAATCTTTCTTATGGTTGCATATGGCCTTGAAATTCTATATGTTTGCCTATCACTAGTTCTCTACATGTATGAGCTTTTTTCGGAAAAAGAAGTCTTCTAAAAACATGTTTAATGAAGGGTTTTGAAAATGCAGCTAATCTTTTTCACTAATTCATGAAGCAATATTTGACTATCAGAAGTTGCTGTGCTGCTTGCTGATGCTACCATATACTAGTTTAGTAGTTTGTCAGCTCAATACTAATCGGCCTCCACAAAGCTTCTTATCCTACTTGCTGTTGCTGCTGCTTACAGTATACATTTTTAAGATCTAGTTACTCATTAACTTTGGTATTTTGAAGCTTGAAGTTGTATCCAATTTCAACTGTTTGATCCAAGATGCATTGATTTTTTTCTAGTATTTTTTTTCCAATTCGCAGATTCTGCTCGAGTCTTATAACCTATCCTATATTTAAGCTTAATGTTTTGGCTGATGATCTACCTAGTAAATTGCACGAAGAACCACCTGAAGAACAACTATTATGTCCTAAAATGCAGTACTATTTAAGCATTTAGGCTTACACTGCATCTACTAGAATCTAGTCCTTTACTGACCTTCCTTTTCTATTGAGAAGCTGTGATTCAATGTTGTCATTTGTTTCTGTTCATGTGGCAGGATTTGGTTAGACGGGAGATCAGCAAGAGGCGAGGAGGAGGCTTCTCCTTTATCGTTGTCATAATTGTTGCTTTGATCGGCATATTCCTGGGCTATCTGATGAAGTCATAATTCTTTCAGCCATATCAAAGACATTCATGCAAGTAATGTTTGGGAACTCAAAAAGACCATTCAAGTCAGATGTCTTGAAGTTCTCCTTCCTGTTTTGTCGATATAGGAGTGCGTATGTGATGAATGCTGAGCCAGTTTAAGCTTTTCTTCTTTTGTTGTTATTTTCCGTTGGGTGAGTCGTGCGCATTGCTGACACTGTAACTTGGAAAAATGCATGGATTGCTTTTGTTAATCGTTTATCTTGTATTCTTGTCGATGCGGTAACTGCCCAACCTTGAATTGTTTGCATTACTTGTGCGCTGCAGCTGCTGCATAGATCTGTTGTTGCCACAAAGCAATCTACCGTTCTGTTACCTGCAAGAACAATGTGACTTCGCTTTGAAAAAACATGTTCATCATGTTTAAGTCTCGTGACACTTATCGCCTTCAGTGCAATTCATGTTGATAGTTGTCTCAATAATTAATAATTATGCTGCCATGAAAGCTGTTCAAAATGGTTGCAAGGATGTTTGGTTGTGCTGATGATGTGGCCATCGAGACTCTGACCATAGCCCAACGTGCAACAGTGTGATAAATACCATAGTAAAATGAGCGCTGAGAATTTTGCTAAATAATGTAACATAAGAAAAAACTGATAACCATTTTTTCGTGAATCAACACTTTCCCCTGAGCTTTCAATCAAAATTTTCCGAACCTCCCATCACACTGATTACACGTACAAAAGGAGGCCAACATTTCTAGTAAATGCAGAGTTGGCCATTCCCGTATCATCTTGTACAAAAGGGAGATTCATCCCTTTGATCTACCCTGATCTAAACAACAATCACAGACAATTATATATCTAGTAATGCAACCAGCACCAAGCCTGACCTTATTGCCCAATATATTTACAAGGCGCCTAAAATGTGCCTATATTTGGGCTCTAGATCTTTTGAGGTGTTTTCACCTCATCTTATAAACCTGAAAACTGATCTACGCACCCACACATCTATGTTCTGCTGCCTCTATACTTGAACACAAGAAAACTATCATCTGAAGCTTCGTTTGAGCAGGTCACTCAGCAACCACATCTCATCGCCTTTTTTCAGTCTCGAGATCCAAAGCGATCAAGATAGGCAGTAGGAACCGGCAACCTGCCAGCTTCAGAGCAGGCATTCACTGGAAGTTTGGAACAACTTCCTTAGGGAAACCAGATTGCACTTACACTTCGTTTGAGTAAGTACCTTGTGTGTCAGTGGCGTCCTTGCTAGCATTGGAAGGCACTTTTCCTTTCAGCTCAGCACATACAAGCTTTGTCAAGAGGAGCCCAGCAAGGAGAGCTGCTGCCATCAACATTGTGAACACAGCACTCCAACTCTCCGATGAGATGTATCCTGTCAGCAAAGGCCCGATGGCAGCACCGACAGATCCTGTCCCATCAATGATTGCTGTCACAGTGGCCAGTGCTCGGGAATTGCCATTCAAAGAACTGTGAGTGCCAAGGTCAGCTGACACAGCAGTTGTGATCAGGGCATAAGGCCCATTGACAAACATGCCAGTGATGAACATGAGGCAGATATTCCAAACTATCGACATGCTCCCATATGTGCGGTATAAGAATAGGGCAGGTATTGCACAATACATGAAGCTAGCAGCTGTGATTGCCCGCGCATTTAAGCGATCGGAGATGTGACCAGCAAGAACCCCTCCCAACACACCACCAACATCGAAGATTGTAGATAAGCTGCCGGCCGTAGCATCAGAGAGGTACTCACCACCAATACCTGAAATAAGAAGGCTTATTAGGAGGCGCACTTTTAAGGACAGTTCAGTTTTAAAAAGGATTTCAATATGTACTGAATCATCAAATGAGAATGATGCCACTAATATTTGAAGATTGAATAAGACTTACGTGTGTGGCTGATGTAGAATGGTAGCCAATACAGGAAGGTATATGCAACCAATTTGGAGAAAAAGAGGCAAAGAGCAAATGGCGCTACTCCAGGAATCCTCCATGCCTCTAAGAAACCTACTGCCTTATGTTTCACTTCTTGGCCCGGTTCCAAAAGGGGCTCCTTCACGGTGTCTTTCTCACAGTTAAATTCCCTGCTGTCAATGTCTATTTCCATTACCTCAGGATTAACCGGCAGGAAAATATACACTATCAACCCAACAAAAGCCATGATCAGGCTGGGGATGGCAAAAGACCAGCCCCAGCCAAACTTCAGCAGGAACGCAGCAAGTAACGAGCCCGCTATATTCCCAATAGAAGTGTGTGCATTCCATATGCCCATGATCAACCCCCTCTTGCTCTTCCCAAACCAGTTTCCAACAACAGCAACAACTGAAGGCCACCCGATTGATTGAAACAGACCAGAAATCATCTGTATAACCAAGAAATAGTAGAAGTTGTGGACATTCAGCCAATAACCAGCACCAAAGAGAGTTGTGAATATGGCAGTCCCAAGCATGCCGATTGTCAGAAAGATCCTTAAATCCATCCGGTCACCAATATGTCCAGCAAAGAACATCCCAACAGAATATACAGCAAGGAATGCAACATCAATCTCACCAAGCAATGCTGAGCCATCAACGGTGTTAAATGGCAACCAGCCCATGTTTAAGCTGTTGCTTGTGTGCAACCGTCCCCAGTGAGAAAAACCAACCTTTGTTTGGGGATCAAGTGCACTCTTGACAATGCTTGTGATCTTCCGAGTCATATGAAAGCATGTGTAAGCAAAGAATGTAAGAACCAGGACAAGGGTTTGGTATGTTCTTAGAGAACCGGCACTTCCAAATAACCGAAGACCGGGTGGTTTCCTGCTCATCATGTCGTGAGACTGAGCCATGAGAACACAAGGTTGCTTGCAGCGGTCACAGAGCGGTTACTGCCACAGCAGATACACTTCTATATAAGGAATGACAACCACCTGAAAGGATCAAAAGGTCACGAGCAGTTAGTGCCACGGCCATGAGGAACACAAGACTGCATGTTAGGAATTGAAATAGAAGAGCCCAGATTGTCAATCTCTAGTTAGTAAGGTAAATACGCAATCATGCAGTAGAATACCAAAACCACTCAACCGTTGATCCAATTGCAATTATGTACTATTTTCAGCGCAAATAGACAAAAATGGGGACAATTGAAGCATCCATTGATTCAAGCCATCTAAGAATATTCTGCAACACTAACTGATCCATTTGTTTACTACTAATCAGGTTCAGTGGTCAGATAGTAGTGCACTGAAAAAGTTCCCTACAATGAAGAAAGCCATGCCAAATTAACCTTGAATCAGGCACAAATTGGTCAAATTTTGTACCATCAAGATCTCGAGTAATTGTGCCCTCAAAAAAAAAAAGATCTCGAGTAATCGAAATTTCACCAAAGTAATTGGTCCTGAGAACCCATTAAATTAGTCCAGCATTCCGTAGCAACCAATCAACTTAGACCTGACTCCCAAGTAGCGCCAGCCACACCTTTTAAACCCTGCACATGAGAACTGAGCGGGGGCTCAGTTGGTCAGGTGAGCGGGGGCTCACGCTACCCGCCGCGGTTCGAGCGCCGGCTCGACGGGGCGCCTCATCTCCTTCTTAAACGATCTGCCAGTGCTCCTGGTTTACTTCAAAAAAAATAAAATAAACCCTGCACATGAAGGAAGTTTCCGTGTGGATGCAGGTAAAGAGGTGACTTTGACATCGCGTCTCCAATGTCCTTGCAAAGATTTCACAAGTCCAATCCCAGGAGCCACCCGTCCTATTTCGAGCTCAACACCTATGATGTCACACCTGACGTCTCCCAAATCAGGGGGAGAAAAACTGCACCTTCTCCCATCGATCCCCGCCCAAAATCCTCCCTCAATTTCCATCCAAAACCTCCCCCAAACCCATTACAGCAGCGCGCAATAACGCACCGCCGCACAAAGAACGACCCGATTTCCCGAGGCAAGGAAGAACCGACACAGAGATTAAAGAGCAGTTTAACTCGGCGCTCGGAGAAAAACACGGACCTTTCGCCAGAGCGCGAAGGGCGCTCGCGGGGCGGCGGGATCACGCAATGGGAAGGAGGAGGAACTGGAGGAGGAATCCGTGCGTTTCTTCGTGGTGGTGCTCTGGAGCTCGTTTTGGGTGGAGCGAGGACTCCGAGCGAGGGCGCATTTATTAGAAGCTACGTCGAGTTTTCCCTGGTATTTACGGGGCTGCCCTTGACGAAAATACCCTTTTGCTTTGGGGCCCCTTTGGAAGCAGACAAGCGGCGCCTGACGCGACGAAGAAAATGGAGAACGTTTTCAGCTGGCCTTCCACGACGGTGTAAGTGTATTAGGCCTGTTTCACGTCCCATAAACCCGTAAACGCAAAAAAAAAACATCACATCGAATATTTTGACACATGCATGGAGTACTAAATGAAGTTTATTTATAATTTTTTTTGCATAGATGGGTTGTAAATCGCGAGACGAATCTAATGAGCCTACTTAATCCATGATTTGCAACAGTGATGCTACAGTAACCATCCGCTAATTATTAATTAATTATAGATTAATTAGCATCATTAGATTCGTCTCGCGATTTACAACTCATCTGTGCAAAAAATTTTATAAATAGACTTCATTTAGTACTTCAAATTCGCAAGATTCCATCGCAAATTTTTTTTGCAAAACATCTAAACACAACCTTAGACTCTGAGACGGATCAGCCACCACTGGAGCACTATAGCTACAGTAATTCCTCTCACAAAGGAAACCAGCACCAGCGCCTGAGACTGGCTGGAGCTGGCTAGCCCAGCCAGCCGAACAGGGCGTTACAAACCGAGGCCAGGGCAGTTTAGTAGATGGATTCAAAGTCCCGATTAATACCTGACTTGTGCCTCGGTATCGCATCCACGGTCTTGTTTTTTCATGTGCTGCTTTGTCATGCCTTTTTCTTTTTTTTCTTAAGGCTTTGAAAAAAAATCTTGAAAGATGTCATATGATTATATATGATTTGTTTGGTGGCACATGCAGTGGCGGAGCCACAAGGGATGCCAGTTGGGTCACGGCGTACCTATGGTCCAACAAGTGCCCTTTGGAGTGGTGTCATTCTTTGTGAAACCGTGATGCTATTTAACATTTGACCTTCTCAGCCAGTATTTGTATAAAATATTAGAAATATATGGCATGCAGCATGCTTAATGTACTTTTAGTAACTATACTCTTAACTAAATAATTAAACAAACATTGATAGTCAAACAAAGCTGTCAATTATTCTCGAAAGGAGAGTGGTATTTTTAGTACTATTCTGTAAACACAGTCTTCTGCCTCTATCTGTTCAACACCATGCTAATTGCTCAATGGAGTTGGCATTCTCTTAAGACAAAACCAACTAGAGACAACTTATACCCTCTCTCTAAAAAAATTATTTAAATTTATACCAAGCCAAATTATTATGAGTTTGATCAGATTAAACGAGAAGAGTACAAGCAGTCGTGGAGCGAGTAGTGTTAAAATAAACAAAGAAATTTTAAAGAGCAGTTGTTCCAACAATACACTAGGGCCTTGTTTAGATGTATAAAGTTTTGAGTGTAAAGCACTGTAGCAATTTCATTTGTATTTGGTAATTATTGTCCCGCCATGAATTAACTAGGCTCAAAAGATTTATCTTGCAAATTATAGATAAATTGTGTAATTAATTATTTTATTTAGTTACATTTAATATTTCATGCATATGTTAAAAAAATCGATGTGATAGAAAAACTTGTAAAGTTTTGGAATTTTGAAGGGAGCTAAATAAGGCCTAGAATAACTTTGCAGCCCACGTGATTTGTAGTTAATGAATAAGTAAAACACTCTTGGACACTTGTCTAATCGCCCTCAACTTTCACACCTATATTATCCTATCTAATATAGTTGCAGGCCGGTCGAGTTAGTATAGTACGCAACACGGGAGAGAAGGGCAACACAGTAATAAACCACAAAACCTCAGGGGTAGCGTGGGAAGGCTAGAGAGGAGCACCGAATCCACGGCCAGCCCGCGCGGGGGGGATGCGAAGGGCTCCGAATATTCCATTCCCGCCACGGGAATTATCCCTCGCGTGCCGCGCGGGCCTTCCTCCCCGGCTCCCCCCACGCCCCACGCCGCCGCGTCACACGTGTCGGACCCCGCGCGGGCCGCCGCACGACGGCCACACGGGCCCCGGGCCGCAGCCACCGCATAGCCGCGTTCCGGTGGGGCCCTCGCGCAGGCAGTCAGCCGACTGGGCCTTGTTTTTGTTAGGGGTGAAAAAATTGAATTTTTTTACTTCTTTAATCACTAATTAGAGGTATTAAATAAAATCTAATTACAAAATAATTTCTATAATTATGGTACTGTAGCATGTGTTGTAACTAATAAGATTTTGACCGTATGATTAGGGGCAGTTTCTGTAGCATCGTTGTAACCAATTATGATGAAACTTGGCTCATTAGATTCGTCTCGAAAAATTACACATATCTATAAAAAAATTCACAAATAAATTTTGTTTAGTATGCATATATTTATTTTTTTGAAAAAAATTTGAAGTAGGAACCAAACATGGCCCTGGCTGGGCTCTGCCGCTGCTCGCGCGCGCTCAGGGAGCGGGGCCCACTTTATCCTCCCCCATCTCTCTCTCGACGGGGGCGCCTGTCAGTGGAGATGGGCCCGGACGAACGGCCTATGAGGAAGCGAGGCGAGGATCCTCTGCGCGGCGTATGGCGGCTGCGCGAGCGGCGCCGCTGGTTTCCGGGATCTGGTGCGCCGGCACGGGTATATTCTTGGAATAATTCGCGCGAGACGGGTTCAACCATGCGAATTCAATAATTGGCGCCACAGCCCCGAGCGTTCAAGTAACCGGATTTGTATTCTTTTTTTTAAAAAAAAAATGCAATTTGCATACTTCTCGGCTCAGGTCATCAGATGAGCAAGGAAGGAAGGATGTCCTGGACAGTAGCAGAGGGACCGCATTGGGAGATTCTTGATCTGTAGAATTGTACTAGCGCTCTTTTTTTTTTTTGCCCTTTTCCCGCGAAGGAAAGGAAGAGTTGTAAACCAACACTCAAAAAAGAAAAATTGGCAGAGCAGGTAGCAAAATTATATACAAAAAATGTTCTTCTGGTGTTCTTTCATAGTTTGCTAGCTTTGCCGTGATCTTCGTCTGTTTTGCAACTCTTATATCGGAGTAGAAAATATGTCCATGTGTTTCTACGGCATACGGGCAGAAACTAATGCACGTATTATTGCATCGTAATCGCATTGCAATGTTAAATATCATTCGGTAAGATTGCTGGCTGCCTGCATGGCACCACCAGCTTTGAACCCTTCCACTCTATGTATAGACCGTGCCATGATCACACAGGGCATTGATTGTTCGGCTCCGACTGGGATTACGAATGATGGATTAAAAAATCATTGCTTACTATACAAATTCTTTTATATATCGGATCTGTCGGGAACATCGTCAAAATAGTGCAAGTGCTTTGACGGTTGCTTGCGGATATCGTCAGAGCTTAACGTAATTCCTTTCTTTGGCTGGTAAAAAAGAGCTTTATTAGCTAGACATCACCTAGTAGACCATGGGTTACAATCGTTTTTTATTAGGACATCAACTAAACGCAATTTCGAGTCAATGACGTTCCTCTATTCCTTTCTTCATTTATTGGACTGAAGATCGCCCAACAAACTGTACATCGATCACCCCTAAAGTCAGCCTCATCCAGAACGAGCGAGCGACTGGAGCCCATAAACAGGTCCAAACCATCAAGGAGGAAGCAGCAAGCTACTTGCAAGCAGGGCTGGCTGTTTTCTTCCCACCCTGCTGACAAACAGACTGTGAACCTCAATAGTTTTTTTTTAAAAAAAAAGACTCTGAATCTCTATTTGGCGAGATTTTTAGGGGCAAGAGGAACAGGGGGTACAGTATAGTATTGACGTGTGCAGCTGACAAGGTGAAGGGACCCCAAAAAAATATATCAAAGATAGGTAGCGTGTGTATGCCGTGCTTCATCCGGCGGAGCTCGCCCACGAAGCGACGGGACGGACGTGTGTCCCCCGACGTGCGTACCGGATGTGGCGTGTGCGCAGGAGGCTGGTCGCTTCTCGTCGCGGCCTTCTTCTTGTTCTTTCACGGAAGAAAATTGTTGATGAAAGTTACACCCTCCATTCAAAAAAAAGTCATTATAAGAATTTTAAAATGAACTAAAAAAGATAAAATAACTATATTTATCATATTTCTTATCTATATTTGACAGTAATTAATTTTTGCACGTACATGCACTTTCTAAATAAAGTAAGATAATTTATTTTTGTGATTTTAGAGTGACTTGTTTTTTTAACCAAACAAGTATTACTGCAAAAGATTTACTTACTGATCTATATATACAACCGGATTGCCCGGCCGGTGCCGGGTAGACAGACAGAGACAGGGACGGATCACGGATACGCAGGCAGGCGTGCACTCCAAACAAAACCCAGCTTGCTCATCTGAACGAAGAACAAGCACGTCAAGACACCGGAAACACGTATGAGCCACGACTTTCCAAGTCCGGTTACGTGACACTGCACCGCCCAAAACACAAGACTACTACTGCGTACTAGCTACTTGAGGTCTCGATCCAAAGACTTGAAAAATTAAAGCCGCTCTCTATCTCGACTTCTCGAGTGTGATCACACTTCACTATACATTTTGCACAAAACAACAATGCATGTAGCGTACACAGGCGGAGTCAGGAATTTATTTTTTTTATTATTAGGGGGGCAACTATGTTAATTTATATAAAAGTTTAATCAAAATTCAACCCCCTCTACGCCCCTGGTAGCGTAGTGTAGATAGGACAGGAGGAAAATGCTGCCGGCGGTAGGTATTGTGTAGTGCATACGTGTGGCCGTTCCAGAAGCGGCTACGCAATCAGCGAGCTGCATGCTGATGACTAGACTATCGACCGACACAATACTACAGACAAGTCTGCACGTATACATGAGTAGCCTAGTAGGTAATGAACCATTGCGCGTATTATATAGTACTCCCTCCATTTCAAATTACAGGTCGTTTGACTTTTTGAATCCTAAATTTGATCACTTGTTTTATTCAAAAAAAATTATGCAAATATAGTAAAATTTAAGTTATTTTTGAAGAACTTGTATTGATAAAACAAGCCGTAACACCAGAATAGATATTTTATATAATTTTTTAAATAAGACGAGTGGTCAAATTTAGAATAAAAAAATCAAACGACCTACTCCCTCCGTTCCAAAATATTAGGCATTCTAGGATTCAAAATTTATCCAAAAAAACAAGTCATCCTACCCTATTTGGAAAGTGCATGTGCATGTAAGAATCAATTAGTGTCAAATATGGATAATAAATGAGGGCAAACATAATCATTTTACATTCTTGTTAATCTATCCTAAAATTCTTAGGATTACTTTTTTTAGGACGGAGGGAGTATAATTTAAAACAGAGGGAGTAATATAATGTTGATGCCGTCGATCGATTCTCTAATGTTCTACTAGCCGATAGATAATGGACTATTAACTGCACATAATTCTAATGTTCTAATGTTGCTGTCGGCGATGGTATTACGTCCTGTGTTCCTATACTATTGTGTATGATGTGATGGGTTTTTATTTTTTTTTATTGTTAATTCTTTGCGAAGAAAAAGATGTGATGGGTTGTGGATGTCGTGGTTCAGTTCAGCATGCATGCTCGATCGGGCTTTCTCGGGCTACCTGTCAACTACGCTGAGGTGGCCTCGACAGAGATTGTGGGATATGAGAGAGCAAGTACAACAGACACAGAGAGCGCCATCCATCGTTCTTAGCCGAACGATCCATCGTATCATACTACTGTCGTTAATTACTCCAGTATTATCCACTAAGCTCAAAAGGGGTGCTGAAATAATTTCACTTTGTTTAATCCAATCCTATCGATCTAACCTACTCAATCTTGCTCGGTCCCAAAATGTAATTTAATTTACTTGGTTTCTCAAAATTAAATATATAATTTTGTACTAAGTCCAAGTTACTTTGCTTGATTATCTTTGGTCTTCGATGATCAATGTTGTAGAAAAAAATATGTTAATACTGCTTATACAATACAAACTAAAATCTTTTCATAATTGCTTTGCTAAAATTAGTTGGCTAAACAAAAAAAAATCGGCGTGCGGGTGCAGATGGACGGACGCCCAGCCAAGTGCCCAAAGCGGTCTCGCGAGTGGCTGTAAGCGCAGGAGAGCTCCCTCCACTCCATGGAGGCCGTCACCTTCACCGCGCGACCTTATTCTCCAGTGTCCATGTCCTGTCGTCGTCCTCCTTGCCTTTGCATGCGTGTGGCTGTTAGCTAGCTTGCTACTGTACTAGCTAGCTTGCTCTTGGCTGGGGGTTGGAGCTAGCTTGCTTGCGGCCCGGCGAGTGCTGGATCGGACGAATAGCGCGTCACGTCAAGTGCTCTCAACTCTGAATAAGCCTCTGGAGCTCGCTCGCGCTGGCTCAAGGTTTGTTTGGGAGGGTCTCTAGCTTCTGATGGAGCTCTGCCAAATGCTCAGAATGTGGAGCGCCTCCGCGCCGGAAGTTGTTGTGAGAGCCGTAGAAACGGCTTTGCCTCCTCTGAAAAAAAAATCTTGCCTACGAGGAGGTGAAGCAGGCGGAGTCACAAAAATCAACTCCACCTGATCGAGCTCCGAGCTCCGGCTCCGTTTTTTTTGAAGGAGTCAGATCCCTCCCAAAGACCCAAACGCACCCAAACGCTCGCAGTATATATTATTATCGATGGAGCAGTATATTTTTATATAATTACTGACACCGCGGCTCCTGCAGCCTATTGTGTGATGATTGCATTGCGTGTGTCCTAGCTTGCAGTATGTATATTCTACTGTATGCTGCTAGGGCGTTCTTGGTGGCCATCATGGTAGATAATGACCGGCCGGAAACGGAGGACGCCGTGGCCACCGCCCACTGGCGGTAGAAAGTTTGGGGGAAAAAAGAGGAGATCGACGATGACTTTGCGAGGCAGGGTGGAGGTGTTACGGTCAAATTTGGCACCTGTCAAGACCGATCGGTTGACAACCGGTCTGGTCTGTACAGTCCGAGTAGAATTAGAATTTTTGTGAGGAGTCCTCATATAATCATACTCGTGAAGGGATATGTCTTTCCCGGCCTATAAATATAAAGGCTAAGATCGATTGAAGTTATTCCTGATCGAATCAATCAAAATATCGCATTACTTTTTGTCTCTCAAACCCTAGCCTTTTCCAACCCTAAATTGCTTTTTTCTTTCGTCTCGACGGCGTTTGAAGACGTTCTAAGTGGCCTGCCGACCTCAGAATAATCATACGTTCACGAGCTCCGACGGGGTCCCTCCCGAGCTCGTTATTCTAGGTTTCCGGCGACGGCCTGCCTGCACCGGTCAGACCAGTCGGCGGCACTGGTCAGACCGGCCTGCTCAGGGTTTTGCGGGTGTTGATCGTTTTGACGATCGTTCACGCATGCTAGTGTATTCGAGTGTGTTTGGCGCGATTCTGTGTCAACATACTTTTAGCTTAAAATTATGTTGACACAGACCGGCCTGCTCAGGGTTTTGCGGGTGTTGATCGTTTTGACATCGTTCACGCGTGCTAGCGTATTCGAGTGTGTTTGACGATCGTTCACGCGTGCTAGCGTATTCGAGTGTGTAAAAGTATGTTGACACAGAATCGCGCCAAACACACTCGAATACGCTAGCACGCGTGAACGATCGTCAAAACGATTAACACCCGCAAAATCCTGGGCAGGCCGGTTTGACCGGTGCAGGCAGGGCGTCTGTCTAGGGTTTTGCGGGTGTTGATCGTTTTGACGATCGTTCACGCGTGCTAGCGTATTCGAGTGTGTTTGGTGCGATTCTATGTCAACAGGAGCGAGTAATGGAGCGATCGTTTTTTGATCCGCCCGTCTAGCTCAGATCAGCCAGTTGAGACGCTTTTGATTCTTGGATCTCGACCCAACGGTTAAAGAAACGCATCCAGAGATAGAGCAGCAGCTGAGGGAAAGGGAAGGGTTTGGGAGGCCTTGGCTTGGCGCCGCTGCTAGTGGAGGTCACCTTCGCACAACTTTGGACAGATCAAGAACACTTCTTGGACACGAAGCATATGGATGCTGGACGCCCAGCCAGGAACAGACCAAAAGCTAGCTAGCTAGCGGTTTCAATCGCCGAGGCGAGGCGACTAGTGGCTGTGAACGCAGCCAGCTCGAGATCTATCGATCAGGTCCATATGGGGGGTCCCATTCACCGTCGAGCTTGCAACGCAACAGATTCTTGGGGTCCTCCCCTGTCGTTGTGTTCTTCTTGCAGCCAGGCTTTGCATGCTTGGCTGTTAGTTCTCGGTTGGATCGGTCCAAATTGAAACAAGACGAATAACTGGCCTGGTGCTCGTCAGTCGTCACAGTGCATCGCCTGGTGACATGGCATGGATCATGCTCGTACATGCATGATGTGGCCACGCTCCCGAAACAACACTTGCTAACAATCTTTTCTACTTGCACTCTCGCATTGATCCCTCCGTTCCAAAAAGAATGCAACTTTTGCTTCTCAAGCAGTTAAATAATTTTAAATTTAATCATTTTTTTGTAAAATAGTATTAATATTTATTTTTAAATTTAATCAATTTTATATAAAATATTATTAATATTTATATTATAAAAAATATCATTAGATTAATCATGTAATATATTTTCACGCTAAATCTATTTATAGATAGAAATGTTAGTGATTTTTTTGTGAATTTGATCAAACTTGCAACTGTTTGATTTCTCGAAAGCGAGAGTTGCATATTCTTTTTAGGATAGACGGAGTATATACTAATGCCAATATAATGGACCAGTTCAATAATTTGCTGTGAGTACAAACAATACAGTAACAGCACCGCTAGCTATTGTATGAAAGCGTTGCAGCATATTCTATCTAAGCTAGTGCGCGTTATCTGGTGGTGGCGATCGATCGTGGTCGATAATGACGACGTACGGGACAATGCAATGCAACTTTATTTAAATAAAAAAGAAGAAGTAGGCAGGTTGGAGTGACGACTGATAGAGCGCCCGTTTTTTTGATCCGCCCGTCGAGCTCAGATCGTCCAGCAGAGGCGCTTTTGATTCTTGGTGCATGGATCTCGGGCCGAATGGTTAAAGTAATGGATGGAGAGCGCGCGGGGTGATGACATAGATGCCGAGGAACGGAGTAGATTACTCATCTCTCGTACTCTATATATTTTTTCTCTCCATCGTTGATATATTTTTATATTTTTTGTAGCAAGTGTTTATCATATTCAAAAGATAGAGTAAGAGGAAGATGAGTTTTGGTAATCGCAAAAAATGTTTCGGACGATTCTGATCTTACCGGTACCGACAAAGCAAAGTATATGTAACCTAACTTGGCTAATTTTCAGTTACCATCACCACCTTCACGACAATGTACGTTCGATCGAGAACTGGGAGTCTGGGACCGAGGGCGGGATCGAAAATCATCATCGTATCGTGTACGGACGTGTGCCGCCTAAACTAACCAAGAATCCAAGATCGTGATCCTGACCACCACTGCACATACATACATAGGCCGTGCCGCCGTGTTTAGATTCCAAAATATTTTGACAAAAAATATCACATCACATGTTTGGACACATGCATGAAGTATTAAATAAAATCTATTTATAAAACTTTTTACACGAATGGGTTGTAAATCGCAAGATGAATCTAATGAGCCTACTTAATCCATAATTTGCAATAGTGATGCTACAGTAACAATCCGCTAATCATGGATTAATTATAGATAATTAGGCTCCTTAGATTCGTCTCGCGATTTACAAGCCATATATGCGAAAAGTTTTGTAAATAAACTTTATTTAGTACTCCAAAATAGTAAGATTCTCTTTAAAAAAAATTACACCAAAGACCTTATTTAGATGCATAAAGGTTTGGGTGTAAAGCACTGTAGCACTTTCATTTGCATTTGGTAATTATTGCCCCGCCTTGAATTAACTAAGCTCAAAAGATTCGTCTCGTAAATTATAGATAAATTGTGTAATTAGTTATTTTATTTAACTACATTTAATACTTTATGCATGTGTTGAAAGATTTGATGTGATGAGAAATTTTGTAAAATTTTATAATTTTGAAGGGAACTAAACAAGACCAAAACATCTAAACACGCCCATAGTATTAGTATGTGTCTGCCTCCAAAAGCGCAATGGTCATGTCAGATGGGGTCATGTCAGATGGATCATGGAGCACCACCAAAGGGTGGTCCCGTACGTGTGGTTGGGATCGATGATGCCCCCCCCCCCATTCTCACGGAACCAAGGGGTTCTCTTTTGGCCCATGGAGCTCTATGTGAGCTTACAATCTCTGCCCAAATTTTATTAATGTGCATGTCAAGCTTGAGTCTGGAGATTTTTGGTGGGTAACTTTTGTTTATTGAGAACCCAAAACAGAGCAGCGGTATATTTTTTGGGATCGTTTACGGTTTCTTAAGGCTCAATGGGACGGGCCCTGGCTGTGTATTGGAGACTTCAATGAAGTTTTAAGTAGTGATGAGCATATAGGGGCATCTGATAGAGGAGAGGCCCAGATGAGGCTATTTCGCGAGTGCTTGGAGGATTGTCAACTTGTTGATCTGGGTTTCTGTGGACCAAAATACACCTGGAATAATAGACAACAAGGAGAATGTAATATTCGGGTCCGACTGGACAGAGCTGTAGCTAATGGTCAATTCACACAGCTCTTTGAAGACATCCAAGTTGAAAATATTGTCACAACTTCATCTGACCACTATGCTGTGCTTTTATCTATCTCAAGGCATGATGTGAGAAAGTACAGGGGTATAAACCGCTATAATTTCAGATATGAAGCCGCATGGTGTAGAGCACAAGATTATGTGGAAAAGGTGGAAAAATGCTGGAAAGAAGGTTTACCTAGGCCAAGAAGTTTGCAAACCACCTGGGCCAAACTGAACAAGATGGCTAGACAACTAGCTAAATGGAATCGAGAATCTTTTGGATTTCCTCGTAAAGAGATAAATAAACTTGAAAAATAGTTGGCGAGGCTAAGAACTAATATCACCACAAGGATTTATTCTCAAGAGGAGAGAGATATTGAAAGAAGTCTCTGTGAGTTGTTTGAGAGAGAGGAAATTATGGCTCGGCAACGCTCTAGAGTTGACTGGTTAAAGGCGGGAGATCGAAATACTTCTTTTTTTCAGGCAAGAGCTACAGGTAGGAGGAGGACTAATAGGATAAAATATCTTCTAAGACAGGATGGGAGCAAATGTGAGGAGCAAGATGAGATAAGAGAGATGGCTCAGGATTTTTATACTGATTTATTTACATCAGAGCCACATACCCATGTGAATCAAATTTTGGAGGCTGTTCCTTCTCAAATTGATCAAGCCACAAATGAAGCATTGTGCATGCCTTATTCAAATGAAGAAACAGAAGAGGCACTCTTTCAGATGGGACCGACAAAAGCTCCAAGACCCGATGGTTTCCCAGCCTTGTTTTATCAAAAGCATTGGGCTATCTTACAGGATGATATATGCCAAGCTGTGAGAAATTTTCTAGATGGAGATGATATACCAGCAGGTTTTTGTGATACAACAATTGTTCTTATCCCAAAAGTGGCAAAACCAGAACTTCTAACAAACTTTCGACCTATTAGCCTATGTAATGTGCTGTACAAAATTGCATCCAAAGTCTTGGCCAATAGGCTAAAGAGGCTACTGCCAAAAATAATTACAGAAGAACAGAGTGCTTTTGTTCCAGGGAGGCTGATCACAGATAATGTGCTTATAGCCTATGAATGCATGCATTCCATTAGAAGACAATGTGCTAAAGTTCCCTTTTTTGCCCTCAAGATCGACATGATGAAAGTATATGACCGGGTTGAGTGGAACTATCTGCAAGGAGTTCTTCAAAAAATGGGCTTTGCACAGAGCTGGATTAATAGTGTTATGCGTTGTGTCTCTTCAGTCCGGTACTCAGTTAGAGTGAATGGAGAATTTTCTGAATCCTTTACCCCAACTAGAGGACTGAGGCAGGGGGATCCTATCAGCCCTTATTTATTTCTGTTATGTGCTGAAGGCCTCTCTTGCTTATTGAAGAAGGAGGAACATGCTGCTCGTCTAAAGGGGGTGAGAAATGGTCGCACTGGCCCAGCTATATCACACCTTTTATTTGCGGATGATAGCATTTTCTTTACACGTGCTGATGATACATGCGTTAATGCTTTAAAATCAGTTTTGCAGATTTATAGTCAGGGGTCGGGCCAAAAGATTAATCTACAGAAATCATCACTATACTTTGGCTCTCATTGTCCTACCGAGATCAAACAGAAGGTAATGGACTCCTTAAATGTGCACAATGAATCTATCTACTCCTCTTACCTTGGCATGCCAACATATGTGGGTCAATCAAAAATGAATGCTTTTAATTTTATTACAGAAAAGGTGTGGAAACGTGTCCAAGGTTGGAGTGATAGGCCTTTATCTAGATCTGGGAAGGAAGTTATGATCAAATCTGTAGCTCAAGCCATTCCCACTTATATTATGAGTTGCTTTCAGCTCCCTGATGGTATATGTGAAAAAATGAGAGCTACAGTGTCAACTTATTGGTGGGGTTTTGAGGGAGGAAAAAAGAAGATGCATTGGCGTTCCTGAGCCTGGATGTCAACTCCAAAAAATTTAGGAGGAATGGGTTTTAGAGATATGAAGATTTTTAATCAAGCAATGCTAGGGCGCCAATGTTGGCGATTAATAACAGAGCTTGATTCTTTGTGTGCAAAGGTGCTTAAAGGAAGGTACTATCCAAAAAGCTCATTTCTTGATTCTGGCCCTACAAAATCATGCTCTTTTACATGGCGAAGCTTGATGCACGGGAAAAGCCTGTTGGAACGTGGCATCCTTTGGTGAGTTGGCAACGGAGAAGATATTAGAATTACAAAAGATAAGTGGGTTCCTGATGCTCCCTGTCATCCTATCCAGCCTGTTGTCCAAATGCCTGATGATCTCAAGGTGTGCTCTCTAATTGATGAATCTTCAAGACAATGGAACGAGGAGCTAGTGCGCATATGTTTCAGGCCTGCTGATGCTGAAAGCATTCTAAATATCCCTCTCAGCCAAAACAGGGTCTGTGATCATGTTGCATGGCCATTTACAAAGATAGGTATTTACACGGTGAAATCAGCATATAATATGGCTAAATGTGAGGCCGTACATCTAAATGCTAGTGCCAAGGGAAAAGGGGAATCATCAAATCAAGTTTGCACAGCAAAAGAGTGGAAGAGTTTGTGGAATATCAATGCTCCTCCCAAGATGAAAATCGTGCTGTGGCGATTTGCACATGACTGCCTCCCAACTGGACAACAACTAAGAATTAGACAGATCCCGGCTTATGATCTTTGTTGTTATTGTGGCATAGATGAATCCACACAACATGCTTTTATCTTGTGTTAATATGTGGCTGAAATATGGAGAGAACTAAAGAGAAAAGACGGCTTCAAGTTAATGGTCAAAATGTTTGTTTCACCTAAGCAATGGATTTTTGAAATGTTGGCTGCTTGCACAGATAGGGAGGCTACTATCCTTGTCATAGCCTTTTGGCATATCTGGGAGGCTAGGAATGCTGTGCGAAATGGAGAAAATAAAATGCACCCCCACTGTATAGCTGAGAAGATTTTAGCATATGTTGACATGGTGCTTGTGCATTGGTGTACTCCAGCCCATCCTAGAAAGTCTGATGTCCTTAATCGGAAAAGATGGGAACCACCGCCCCAAGGGTGGATTATGGTCAATGTTGATTGAAGCGTCCCCTCATAAGAGAGAACTTAAATGTGATACAAAGCACCAGTCCCAGGAGGCTGATGCCACATTTATTACATCAGATGGTTCAAAACCGTACAAACCTTGGAGGACACTCGATACAGATGATAATAATAACTAACCAGGCTACGACATAACACCAGACCGCGAACCACATAGGGTCTACTACGGGCTCAGAGTACTGCGACAGCGGAGGCATCTCGACAGGGCCGGTTCCACAGGCAAGGTTGGGTGTAGAACGATAACCCTACTCGGCGTCGTCTGGAACGAAGTCCGGGTCTTCTTCTGTAAAAAGTGAGAATGGGGTGAGTACGAACGTACTCAGCAAGTCCAACCACACCCCCGGAGGGGTTAAATCAGAATAATATGCCTAGGTAAATCAAGGATAAGGTTATGGTTTAATTTGCAGAAAAACGATATTTTATGCAGGGGTTTGTTTTAAAGAAAACCTTTATGGAAATCAATTTCAGAAGTAACACGGAGTTTCCAATTTTTAAACTGCTACCGGACTCCCCGTCCGTCGTAGCACACGGCACATCTGCCGGACACAATTCCAAAGCAACTCACACCAGCCCATCCCATTGAAACACTAGTTATGTGACCACACCATAACTCGCCCAATACCGTGGGCACGGACTATTCGAATAGATTCTTAACTCTGCAGAGGTGTGCAACTTTACCCACAAGTAGGATACCACAACTCGAACACCGTCGTGTCGGTGTAGATCCCAACATAGCCATTACCCACCATAGCTAAGCCTGACTAGCCATCACGGGATGTACCAAGGGGTCATCGACCGTTCACTTAGGTATAACCGGGCATAAGTCACTCGGGGCTTATCCCTTTTTCTTAGTCACCCGTTGCTCTCAGCTCTCCTGATGGATACCACACCAACTAGTGGGATTTATGCTACGCCGTTGCCCATTCAACGGTCGAGTGGTTTGCACGAAAGTGGAGTTAGGTGAGATGACACACCAACTCGGTCCTTAGACGCGACAAGATGGATATCTCCCTTCTTTGCCTTGCCACACAGGCATAAGCACACCAATCGGCAAATCGCACAGAAATGCCGTCCATCTCGCCCATACTCATCTTTCGAAAATCCACATTTTTTTCCCTTCCCACACGCACACATTTTCTTTATAAATCAAATAGTATTATGAGTAAAGTCCTAAGCATTCTAATATCGATTAACGTCCAAACAAAATCAGACATTAATCTAGGTGGTCAAGGAATGGTCATTACAAATCAAGGGGGTGGCTATCCAACCGTGTTTTCATGCAAGTAAAACATATGCAGTTTATAAAACAGGCCATTGGGTTGTGTTTATAAAAACTAGGACAGAAACATGCATCAAAGGATGGGATTGAACTTGCCGTCTTCGAAGCCTTCGGGGAAGTCCTGTCCTTCGGGCTCGGGGTCGCGGAACTGATCCTCGTTCTCCTGCTCACAGTACTGCTCGTTGACGGGCTCTCCTTCGTTCACTCCGCGGTCTACAGCACACATAACAAGCATCCAATCAAAACAAGATCTAACGTTGAGCTCGAATCGGAATCACATAAAATATGGAGATAGAAGTGGCATTTTTGAGTGTCTCCCTAATGGCATGGCCAAGATTTGGCTATGAGTGGCGTGGTAAAAGTTTCGGGTTAATTAGAGCTCGTTTGGTACATAAAATGATAGGTTTTATAAAGGTTCGTGGGTTGGTTAAGGGGCCAGGGGCCTGGTTGCAAATAATCTTAAGTAGGCAGGGATCTGTTTGTAATTTTTTGAAAGCTTTTGGGTTATTCTGGAGAGGTCAGGGGTATATTTGAGGTTAAGTTATACTGGAAGAGGGTTTATTTGCAAATATACTAAAGGTGGGGGTGTTTCTGCAAAAAGGCAAAAGAGTGGAATGTTTCTTTAAGAAATAAAGGAAAAGGGGAGGGGTTTTTGGCATAATCGCCATCCCCTTCCTCCCTCCCACGCTGGGAAACAGGGGAGGCGCGTCGGCTCGCCGGCGGCGGCCTGATTCGGGCGCGCTGAACTTGGGCGGCGGCCGGGGGTGAGGGGAAAGGGGAGGGGTGACGCCCTGGAGGGGATCCCGGCCTCACCTCGGGCTAGGATGGCGCGCAGAGGCGGGGCGGCGTGGGTCGGCGGCGGCGGGCGGGAATGGCTGCGGCGGCGGCGCTGCAGGTTAGGAGAGGGGGCTAGGGCCGGCGGGTGGGGTTGTGGAGCTGGCCGGGGAGCTCGGGGCCCCTTTTATAGGAGAAAAGAGGCGGTGGGGGTAGGGTGAGCCGGTGGCGGCCGGTAGGTGCGTCCGGCGAGCGGGGCGGGGCGGAGTTATGGCGCTCTGGCCATTCTTGCGCGTCGCGGAGCAGCGGGTGCGTCGAGGGCGGGCCGATGCGACGGCTCGGCAGCGGCACAGGCGAGCACAGGGCGGCGCTGTGCGGGGCAGCGGCGGGCGGCGCGCGGCGCGGCCAGGCGTGCACGTGGGCTCGGCGGAGCTCACGTCGCTGCGGCCTGACGCGTTCGCCCACAACCCTGTGCTCCGTGCGCGCGTGCGCGCAAGCGGGGCGGGACGCAGCGGGGTGGCGCAGGCGGCGAGGCGGTGGTGCGCGGGAGCGGCAGGCTGGCAGCGGCGGGTGTCACGGCGGCGCTCCGGGCACGCGGTCCGCGTGCGCGGACTGGCTCGGCGGGGCGTGCGGCGTGTCGTGGCGCGGGCGGGTGGCGCGCGAGCGGGTGGCCGCGTCGTGGCGGCGTCGCGGGCCGGGGGTGGTGCGCGGGCTGGGAGCGCGCGCGGGCGAGCGGGCGGTGGCGTGGCGCGGCGCGTGCCACGGCTCGGGGCACTGGGCGCAGAGAGCGCGTACGCGCGCGGTCGGGCCGAGCGCCGTGCGTGCGCGCACGTGGGCGGGCCGAGCGGCGTGGACGCTGGGCAGGTCGGGGGCACGGGCGCACGGGCGGCTGCGGGGCGTGGCCGGCGCGTGCGGGAGGGAGGTGAGGCGTGCGCAGGGCAGGCGGGCCGGGCTGGGAGGAAGGGCGTGAGGGGTGGCGCGACGGGGAAGAAAGAGAGGAAGGAGGGAAGGGAGGGAAGAAAAGAAAGAAAAGGAAAAAGGGTGAAGGGAAAAAGGAAAAGAAAATAGAAAAAGAAAAAAAAATGGGAAAAAGGGGGAGAGAGAGAGAAAAAAGGAGGAGGGGGCGGTGCTCGCCAGCGGCGACCGCGGGCGTGGTCGGCCACGCATGGCGTGCGGCCGCGGGAGGTGGGGCACGCGGTCGGAGGGGAGAGAGGAAAAAGGAGGGGGGCGGGATTCGCGGCGTCCGGTCGCGGCGCATCGCGTCGGATAGAAAAAAAATGGATGGGACGCGAAATGAAGTCGGGTGTCGGGTTGTTCGGGGAGGTTCTGGGGATTAGGGTTCAGGGTTTAAGGGAAGTCGAGCTCAACGAAAAACTACTTAGCGCATGATTTGTTTAGTGAATTTTCAGGATGTCACAAACCTACCCCACTTAAAATGAATCTCGTCCTCGAGATTCGGCTGGTTCCTAAACAGGTGGGGAAACTCCTTCTTCAGAGCGTCTTCTCGTTCCCACGTCGCTTCTTCTACTCCGTGTCTGCTCCACTGGACTCTGCATATCCGTACTTCAGAGTTTCTGGTCCTTCTGGTGACCGTGTCGAGAATCTTGACCGGTACTTCTTGATATCGTAGGTCTGGCTGTAGATCTATCGTTTCTACTGGCACGTGTTCTGCCTCGGGTACTCTCAAACATCTTCTTAGCTGTGAGACATGGAACACTGGATGTATATCTGACATTTCTTCTGGCAGTTCCAAACAGTATGCTACTGCTCCAACTTTCTTCAGAACTCGGTACGGTCCAATGTACCGAGGGGCTAATTTTCCTTGTACCTGAAATCTTCGGGTTCCTCGAATGGGTGATACCTTGAGATACACAAAATCCCCTGGACTGAAACTTATTTCCCGCCTTTTCTTGTCAGCGTAACTCTTCTGTCGGGACTGGGCTGCTTTCAGCTTCTCTCTGATCTCGGCTACTCTTTCTTCTGCTTCCTTTATGAGGGCGGGCCCGACTAAAGCACGTTCTCCAACTTCTGACCACATCAGAGGGGTCCTGCATTTCCTTCCGTAGAGAGCCTCGAACGGTGACATGCCCAAGCTTGCTTGATACCCGTTGTTGTATGAGAACTCGGCATAGTGTAAACTCTGTTCCCAATCTTTGCCGTAGGTGAGAACACATGCTCTCAACATATCTTCCATAATCTGATTCACCCTTTCTGTCTGACCATCTGTCTGCGGGTGATAAGCGGAACTAAAGTCTAGCTTGGTGCCCATAGCTTTATGCAAGCTTTTCCAAAATCTAGAGGTGAACTGGGTCCCTCTATCTGAAACAATCCGACTGGGCACACCATGCAACTTCACTATATTTTCCACGTAAAGCTTGGCTAGCTTCCTTCCCCGTAGTTGGTACGTACGGGTATGAAGTGAGCCGCTTTAGTGAGTCGGTCCACTATTACCCATATGGAATCGTGTCCTTTCTGGGTTCTGGGCAGTCCTACCACAAAATCCATCCCTATTTCATCCCATTTCCAAACCGGAATGGGTAGGGGCTGCAACAATCCTGCCGGCTTCTGGTGTTCAGCTTTGATTCTCTGGCAAGTATCGCAATGGGCGACAAATCGTGCAATATCTGCCTTCATCCCATTCCACCAATATTTCTGTTTTAAGTCCATATACATCTTGGTGGATCCTGGGTGAATAGAGTAGGCTGAGTTGTGGGCTTCATCCATGATTATTTGCCTGAAATCTCCCTTCTGGGGCACACAAATTCTATCTTTGTACCACAATGTTCCCCTATTATCCACTCTAAAGTCTGGTGCCTTATTTTCTCCGGTTTGCTTCCGGATTTCCATCAGTCCCTTGTCCGCTCTCTGGGCTTTCCTGATTCGTTCTTCTAGAGTGGATTGAACGTTCAGCGCTTGGCTGGAACCTCGAGGGACAATGTGCACATTTAATCGTGCCATTTCCTCTCGTAAATGGTCATTCTTGGGCCCGTAAGATTTCCGACTTAGGGCATCGGCTACTACATTGGCTTTACCTGGGTGATAATGAATTTCCAAATTATAATCTTTGACTAATTCCAGCCATCTTCTCTGCCTCAGGTTTAGGTCTGGTTGGGTGAAGATATACTTCAGACTTTTATGATCGGTAAAGATTTCGCACTTATTTCCAATCAAATAGTGCCTCCAGATCTTGAGTGCATGCACTACGGCTGCAAGCTCCAAATCATGAGTCAGGTAATTTTGCTCATGGGTCCTGAGTTGACGGGAAGCATATGCAACGACTTTCCCATCTTGCATCAGTACACCACCCAATCCTTGTCGGGACGCATCACAATAGATGACAAAATCCCGATGAATATCCGGCAGGGTTAGCACTGGGGCTGTCGTCAATCTTCGCTTCAACTCTTGGAAGCTCCTTTCACACGACTCCGTCCAGGTGAACTTCGTTTCTTTCTTGAGCAGCTCTGTCATGGGCCGGGCTATCTTAGAAAATCCCTCAATGAATCTCCGATAATACCCAGCTAATCCGAGAAAACTTCTGATCTCACTGACATTAGTTGGTTGCTGCCAATTGGAGACTGCTTCAACCTTCTCGGGATCCACTGCTACTCCTTCCGCGGTCAAGATATGACCAAGGAAAGCTACTTTCTCCAGCCAGAACTCACACTTGCTGAATTTGGCGTATAGCCTGTGCATTCTTAACTTCTCCAGAACTACTCTCAGGTGTTGCTCGTGCTCCTGAATACTCTTTGAGTAAATAAGTATGTCGTCAATGAAGACTACGACAAACTTATCTAGCTCGTCCATAAACACTTTGTTCATGAGGTTCATGAAATAGGCAGGTGCATTTGTCAGTCCAAAAGACATCACCGTAAACTCAAACTGACCATACCGGGTGACAAATGCTGTCTTCGGGATATCACTCTTCCTGATCTTGAGCTGAAAGTAGCCGGACATCAGGTCAATCTTGGAGAAGTACCTGGCTCCTTTTAACTGGTCAAAAAGGTCATCGATTCTGGGTAGGGGATACTTGTTTTTGATAGTGACTTCGTTTAGTGCCCGGTAGTCTACACATAACCTCATACTTCCGTCCTTCTTTTTGACAAATAGAACCGGGGCTCCCCAAGGCGACGAACTTGGCCTGATGAAGCCAATCCGTTGCAACTCCTCTAGTTGTTTCTTTAACTCTGCCAACTCAGAGGCTGCCATCCTATAGGGTCTTTTGGCTATGGGGGCGGTTCCAGGAACAAGATCAATAACAAATTCTATGTCCCTATCTGGTGGCATACCGGGAAGTTCTTCGGGAAAGACATCGGGGTACTCATTCACTACTGGGACTTCTTCCAAGGACTTGGCTTCCATGCTGAATACCATCGGGTTTGCTCCACTTTCCCGGGTATGACAGGTCACTCGGACTCCCTCTGGGTTTGTTAGATGTACTACCTTGTCCGTACAACCTATGAGGCCATTATGTTTGCTCAGCCAATCCATTCCAAGGATCACATCTATCCCTTCTGACTTAAGTACTACTAGATCTGCTAAAAACTCTACCCCACTTAAATTGATCCTTACCCGTAGACAACCCAGCTGACACCTAATGTCTCCTCCGGGCGTCCGGGTTAATAGGGGTGTTTTTAGTAGTACTGTAGGTATTTTATGTTTCTCCACAAAACTCGAGGATATAAATGAGTGTGACGCTCCAGAATCAAACAGTACTGTTGCAAGAGTTGAGCTGACTAGGTACTCACCGAGTACTACACCCTGAGCTCCTTGAGCTTCCTGCGCGTCGATGTGGTTGACGCGAGCCCGTCCGAAAGACTGCTGGGATTGCCTTTGCTGATTGTTGTTGTTGTTGGTGTTGCCACGGAGGGGCACTCGGTTGGCACCGGTCAGCACTGGCTTGGGTCCGTTCACTGTGTTGGAGAAAGCTGAAGTGGCTAGCTTGTTCTTGGCATAAGGGCAATCGGCGATGAAATGCCCTGTCTCTCGGCAGTTGAAACAGGCCCTGACATTGCTGTTGTTGTTGGTGACTTGGCTCGCATTATTCTGTGAGGCCCTCACGGTGTTCTGGCTTCTAGGCTGCGTGTTAGGGGCCCGTGGTCCTGTCACTTGAGACTGAGTTTTGTACTGCATTGGGGCTTGGGACCTTGGTGCGTTGTAGCTGAGACTTCTGGTCTTCTGAAAACGATCCTGCTGGCGAGACTTACTCTCCAGAAACTTGCGCTTGTTCTCTTTCCTTTCATCAATCTTAGCCTTCTCGGTGAGGATTGCCTTGTTCATCAAGGTGTTGAAATCAGGATAGATCTGAGGAGTGAGCAGGGTCCTGAGTTCTGGGTTTAGTCCCTTCTTGAACATGTCCTGCTTCTTCTCGTCGTCGTTCACTTCATCTGGCGCGTATCGAGACAGCTCCATAAACTGGTGAGTATATTCTTCCACCGACATACTTCCCTGCTGAAGTGCGCGGAACTCATCTGCCTTGCGCTTCATGGTGGCCGAGGGGATGTGATAACGGCGGAACTCCCTCACGAATTCATTCCAGGTGATGGTGGAGGCATCTCTGGCAGCAGCGCAGTAATTCTCCCACCAGGCTAAGGCAGTCCCGGTGAGTTGATGTGCAGCCAGAAGAACTTTATCTCGATCCTGGCACCCAAATGGCTCGAGCTTCCTCTGGATCACGCGGAGCCAGTCATCTGCATCCAAGGGGTTGCTGGATCCGGCAAAAGTGGGTGGCTTGGCCCTCAGAAAAGCTGTCAGCTTGTCATTAAAGGTCTGCTCTCGTGGCTGCCTGTTCACTAGAGCATTGGCCAGTGTCTCCAGTATGAGAGTCTGGTTATGGATTACTTGTGCCAGGTCCACGAAAGGTGGTGGTGGTGGTGGCAGCTGTGCACCATGATTTTCTCCTCTGCCCTGACTCACTTCTTGTTCTTCCTGAGGATGGTTTTGCCCGTCAGGGTGTACTCCTGCATCAGCGGCTGCAGGGTCCCTGACTCGGGAGGCCCTTGTGATGCTCCGGGAAACCATCTGCAGAACGAGTGGATTGGGACTAAGATTAGGTGATGTTTAAGTTGGTTAAGTCGTATTTTTGAAAAGGCAGAATTAACCTTCTGCCGAGAGGCACACACACAACAAGCACACAACAAGGCAAACAAGCAACCTTCAATAAAGCGAGGCAGGGTACAACACGGAACAAGACTAGAACGCGTACTACACGTCCGGGTACAGGTTCAAACTAGGAATACAGCTTAAACTGGAAGGACTAGAAGGGTACAACAACAGGGTGGGGTTGGACACTCTACTCGCGGGACGAGTCTTCTTCTGGGGTGGTACGTGCTTCCGGGGAAACAAACGGCTCGTCGTCCTCCGGGTTCCCGTTCTCCTGGGGCTGAGCAGCAACTTCTCTTTCTCTGACAGCAGTAGACCCTTCGGGGTTCTCGGGTGGAGCTCGAGGGCTTCCAAAGAGCGTTCCCCATCCTATGACGGGTGTCCCAAGTAGAACATGGTCTTCTCCGATGGCCGGAACTGGGGTCCCACTCCTGGTCCATTCTTGCATGCGCCGGTCTCGGGCCTGTCTGAGGCTCTCCTGTGCCACTGCTTCACTGCTGATCGCGGCTGCGGCTCTTGCCTCGGCTTGGGCTGCTCGGACCTGTTGGAGCCTCACCGCGAGTTCAGCTTGCTCGGCACGATTGGTCTGCTCCCTCAGCAGGTGGGCCTGCTCATCGAAGAGTTGGTCCAAAGCGGCCAGATAGTTAGCCATTTGGTACAAAGGGTCTACTTCATGGCGGCGCCGTTCCAGGCTTCTCATGCGGGCTTCCCAAACAGGGGTCCTGATGGCCGGCGGAAAGAACCTCATTGGCGTGGGTGCTAGGTGTTCTTCGAAAATCCGGCATAGGTACCGAAGTGCCTTTCTGACAGCCAAGGGATAGGTGTCTTGGTGCCTGAATCCCGTAGCGGTCACTCGCCACGACTGGATGTTGGGGTGGCGTTCACTTCTGGCGATGACAAGGATCACCCTGCAGCGGAGAGTGCCATGATGCTCGTACTCTCTGCTGTAGTACCTTGGGCGTTCCGTAACGCCAAGGCTTTCCAGGGCGTTGATCAATAGGCTGGGGAAGCCAGGTGCAGCTTGGCAATCGCCCTGGGTCCATCCTTCCTCAGCCATCTGAAAACAAAGATAGAGTGAAGATCTTGCACGAATATTTGCGGTACACAAAGGGGTAGATGGTTTTTATTTATGGCATCATGGTGGGGTACAACTTCATGGGTACATGATTATTTGAGCAAGGGTTCTAGCTTAGAGACTACTCCTATCATGGGGATTCTTCCTCAATTCTAAAGGAGCGCTTCTTCAGTGGGAGGTGCTGATCCATCACATCATCCTCGGTCTGAGTTCCTTTATCCCAGTGGGTTTCTTCGGGTTCTTCTTCTTCAGTCTGAGTGCCAACGTCCCAATGGGTTTCCATGGGTTCTTCCTCTTCTTCGTCTTCCTCTATCCATCCACCTATTCCCCAGCGAGCCTCGTATCTCCGCAACTGAGCCTGGAGAGCGGCTAGCGAGTTCTCGGCGCGTGTGGCTCTTGCCCGCTGTTCTTCCAGTTCTTCCTCTTTTTCATCCATTTGGACCTGGAGGGCGGCTAGGGAATACTCGGCATGGAAAGTCCTCGCCCGTTGTTCCTCCATCTCCTGGGTTGCTTTTTCTGCTCTGTGGACCTGCTGCTTCAGTTGTGCTGCTTGCTCGCGATAGAGCTCATCCAGGCCGGTGAGATAGATGGATAAGTGAGAGACCGTGTCTTCTAGGTCTTCTTCTTCTCTTCCAAGTCCTCTCATCCTGGCAATCCATGTGCGTCCTCTTCCTTCAGTCGGCGGGAAAAATCCCATAGGAGTCCGCTGAAGGTGATGCTTGTAGATCACTCGGAGCCGTCGCAGGGCTTTACGGGCAGCTTTCCGATAGGTATCCGGGAAGCGGAAACCAGTGGTGGAGATGAACCAAGGGTCCACATCAGGGTAGCGGGTGCTTCTTGCTATGAAGATCATCAGGTCACACCGAAGAGTACCCTTGGAGTCGTACTCCCGATAGAGAAACTCTGGCGGATCCACAACTCCAATGCGTTCCAGGCTGAGTATCAACAGCTTAGGAAGGCCGGGCTCTGCGAAACAGATTCCGCCGATCCATCCATTGTCAGCCATCTGGAACAGGGCAAGAACCAAGGGTAAGTATTTGTGTGAGGAAAGGATTAAGGATCGAAAAGTCCTAAGGTGAAAGGTCCTGAAAATGGGTTTCGCTCCTAGGGTCACGTCCTACGGCCAACCTACGGCTCTGATACCACCTGAAGCGTCCCCTCATAAGAGAGAACTTAAATGTGATACAAAGCACCAGTCCCAGGAGGCTGATGCCACATTTATTACATCAGATGGTTCAAAACCGTACAAACCTTGGAGGACACTCGATACAGATGATAATAATAACTAACCAGGCTACGACATAACACCAGACCGCGAACCACATAGGGTCTACTACGGGCTCAGAGTACTGCGACAGCGGAGGCATCTCGACAGGGCCGGTTCCACAGGCAAGGTTGGGTGTAGAACGATAACCCTACTCGGCGTCGTCTGGAACGAAGTCCGGGTCTTCTTCTGTAAAAAGTGAGAATGGGGTGAGTACGAACGTACTCAGCAAGTCCAACCACACCCCCGGAGGGGTTAAATCAGAATAATATGCCTAGGTAAATCAAGGATAAGGTTATGGTTTAATTTGCAGAAAAACGATATTTTATGCAGGGGTTTGTTTTAAAGAAAACCTTTATGGAAATCAATTTCAGAAGTAACACGGAGTTTCCAATTTTTAAACTGCTACCGGACTCCCCGTCCGTCGTAGCACACGGCACATCTGCCGGACACAATTCCAAAGCAACTCACACCAGCCCATCCCATTGAAACACTAGTTATGTGACCACACCATAACTCGCCCAATACCGTGGGCACGGACTATTCGAATAGATTCTTAACTCTGCAGAGGTGTGCAACTTTACCCACAAGTAGGATACCACAACTCGAACACCGTCGTGTCGGTGTAGATCCCAACATAGCCATTACCCACCATAGCTAAGCCTGACTAGCCATCACGGGATGTACCAAGGGGTCATCGACCGTTCACTTAGGTATAACCGGGCATAAGTCACTCGGGGCTTATCCCTTTTTCTTAGTCACCCGTTGCTCTCAGCTCTCCTGATGGCTACCACACCAACTAGTGGGATTTATGCTACGCCGTTGCCCATTCAACGGTCGAGTGGTTTGCACGAAAGTGGAGTTAGGTGAGATGACACACCAACTCGGTCCTTAGACGCGACAAGATGGATATCTCCCTTCTTTGCCTTGCCACACAGGCATAAGCACACCAATCGGCAAATCGCACAGAAATGCCGTCCATCTCGCCCATACTCATCTTTCGAAAATCCACATTTTTTTTCCCTTCCCACACGCACACATTTTCTTTATAAATCAAATAGTATTATGAGTAAAGTCCTAAGCATTCTAATATCGATTAACGTCCAAACAAAATCAGACATTAATCTAGGTGGTCAAGGAATGGTCATTACAAATCAAGGGGGTGGCTATCCAACCGTGTTTTCATGCAAGTAAAACATATGCAGTTTATAAAACAGGCCATTGGGTTGTGTTTATAAAAACTAGGACAGAAACATGCATCAAAGGATGGGATTGAACTTGCCGTCTTCGAAGCCTTCGGGGAAGTCCTGTCCTTCGGGCTCGGGGTCGCGGAACTGATCCTCGTTCTCCTGCTCACAGTACTGCTCGTTGACGGGCTCTCCTTCGTTCACTCCGCGGTCTACAGCACACATAACAAGCATCCAATCAAAACAAGATCTAACATTGAGCTCGAATCGGAATCACATAAAATATGGAGATAGAAGTGGCATTTTTGAGTGTCTCCCTAATGGCATGGCCAAGATTTGGCTATGAGTGGCGTGGTAAAAGTTTCGGGTTAATTAGAGCTCGTTTGGTACATAAAATGATAGGTTTTATAAAGGTTCGTGGGTTGGTTAAGGGGCCAGGGGCCTGGTTGCAAATAATCTTAAGTAGGCAGGGATCTGTTTGTAATTTTTTGAAAGCTTTTGGGTTATTCTGGAGAGGTCAGGGGTATATTTGAGGTTAAGTTATACTGGAAGAGGGTTTATTTGCAAATATACTAAAGGTGGGGGTGTTTCTGCAAAAAGGCAAAAGAGTGGAATGTTTCTTTAAGAAATAAAGGAAAAGGGGAGGGGTTTTTGGCATAATCGCCATCCCCTTCCTCCCTCCCACGCTGGGAAACAGGGGAGGCGCGTCGGCTCGCCGGCGGCGGCCCGATTCGGGCGCGCTGAACTTGGGCGGCGGCCGGGGGTGAGGGGAAAGGTGAGGGGTGACGCCCTGGAGGGGATCCCGGCCTCACCTCGGGCTAGGATGGCGCGCAGAGGCGGGGCGGCGTGGGTCGGCGGCGGCGGGCGGGAATGGCTGCGGCGGCGGCGTTGCAGGTTAGGAGAGGGGGCTAGGGCCGGCGGGTGGGGTTGTGGAGCTGGCCGGGGAGCTCGGGGCCCCTTTTATAGGAGAAAAGAGGCGGTGGGGGTAGGGTGAGCCGGTGGCGGCCGGTAGGTGCGTCCGGCGAGCGGGGCGGGGCGGAGTTATGGCGCTCCGGCCATTCTTGCGCGTCGCGGAGCAGCGGGTGCGTCGAGGGCGGGCCGATGCGACGGCTCGGCAGCGGCACAGGCGAGCACAGGGCGGCGCTGTGCGGGGCAGCGGCGGGCGGCGCGCGGCGCGGCCAGGCGTGCACGTGGGCTCGGCGGAGCTCACGTCGCTGCGGCCTGACGCGTTCGCCCACAACCCTGTGCTCCGTGCGCGCGTGCGCGCAAGCGGGGCGGGACGCAGCGGGGTGGCGCAGGCGGCGAGGCGGTGGTGCGCGGGAGCGGCAGGCGGGCAGCGGCGGGTGTCACGGCGGCGCTCCGGGCACGCGGTCCGCGTGCGCGGACTGGCTCGGCGGGGCGCGCGGCGTGTCGTGGCGCGGGCGGGTGGCGCGCGAGCGGGCGGCCGCGTCGTGGCGGCGTCGCGGGCCGGGGGTGGTGCGCGGGCTGGGAGCGCGCGCGGGCGAGTGGGGCGGTGGCGTGGCGCGGCGCGTGCCACGGGCTCGGGGCACTGGGCGCAGAGAGCGCGTACGCGCGCGGTCGGGCCGAGCGCCGTGCGTGCGCGCACGTGGGCAGGCCGAGCGGCGTGGACGCTGGGCAGGTCGGGGGCACGGGCGCACGGGCGGCTGCGGGGCGTGGCCGGCGCGTGCGGGAGGGAGGTGAGGCGTGTGCAGGGCAGGCGGGCCGGGCTGGGAGGAAGGGCGTGAGGGGTGGCGCGACGGGGAAGAAAGAGAGGAAGGAGGGAAGGGAGGGAAGAAAGAAAGAAAAGGAAAAAGGGTGAAGGGAAAAAGGAAAAGAAAATAGAAAAAGAAAAAAAAAATGGGAAAAAGGGGGAGAGAGAGAGAGAAAAAAAGGAGGAGGGGGCGGTGCTCGCCAGCGGCGACCGCGGGCGTGGTCGGCCACGCGTGGCGTGCGGCCGCGGGAGGTGGGGCACGCGGTCGGAGGGGAGAGAGGAAAAAGGTGGGGGCGGGATTCGCGGCGTCCGGTCGCGGCGCATCGCGTCGGATAGAAAAAAAATGGATGGGACGCGAAATGAAGTCGGGTGTCGGGTTGTTCGGGGGAGGTTCTGGGGATTAGGGTTCAGGGTTTAAGGGAAGTCGAGCTCAACGAAAAACAACTTAGCGCATGATTTGTTTAGTGAATTTTCAGGATGTCACATTGATGCAGCAATTTTCCACAAAGATAATCACATGGGCTTGGGTATTGTCATTAGAGATGAGAGAGGTGTTTTTCTGGCTGCTTGCAAGCAGGGAATTGACAAATTTACAGACCCAGAATTGGCGGAGACCATTGCTTTTAGGAGAGCAGTTAACTTTGCTTCTCAGCTCCCTCATGACCATATTATAATTGCTTCTGACTGTGAGTCGTTGATTAAGAAGCTCCAGTCGAGAGTCACGGACCGCTCCAATATTGGAATTATCATCGAAGACATAAAAAAGGTGGTCTGTACTTCTACTGTGCCTTTTTCCTTTATTCATGTAAACAGATGTTGTAATAAGGCAGCACATGTTCTTGCTAGATCGGCAGATCGTCTTTCAGAATCTGTATGGCTTCATGTACCACCCAAGTTTCTCTGGTCTACTCTATGTAATGATATGACAGCTTAATGAAATGCTGCCTGTTTACTTTTCAAAAAAAAAAAGCTAGGAACCTACCTATGATTGCAGGCAGACTCCGACGAGCACCGACCGACCTACGGACAGGTGCAAGCAAGTTGCATTGCTCCCTAGAAAAGGAGGGAGAGGAAGGGTGGAAACGGATATTTATTCGATGTCAGATTTTTAGTCATTTTTCTTTGATTATGGACAAATAAGATATATAATTTACTATGTAAATTCATAGCTTTGTATTTAACATTGACCTTTTAAGATTCATAAAAACTAAACCTCACATTTATCATATATATTCTCAAATAATAGATATAAAAATTCGAATACGGATCGGATACGGATTCAGATGTTTTTTCACCTTTTTAATTGTAGGGAGCAAATAATGCATAAAAAAATCTATACAAATTTTTATTCTTATGTGTAATAATATGCTTGATAATATAAAAAAAGTTAGCATAAAATTTCAAGTATATCTATTTTAAAATATCAAATTTGTTCTGAGAATTCGGATGTCGAGTTCCACCCTGGGGATGATGGGTTGGAGACGGCCAGGACGCACGCAGACGGATGACGTAGGGTGGCCGGCGGGCTTAAACAAGTTAAGGCCATGTTTGGTTGAAACGATTTTTTTGAAAGAATTTTGCTAATTTGAAGTACTAAATGAAATTTATTTACAATTTTTTTTGCACAGATGGGTTGTAAATCGCGAGACGAATCTAATGATGCGAATTAATTGATGATTAATTTATAATTAGCGGATGGTTATTGTAGCATCAATGTTGCAAATCATAGATTAAGTAGGCTCATTAGATTCGTCTCGCGATTTACAACCCATTTATGCAAAAAGTTTTGTAAATAGACTTCATTTAGTACTCTATGCATGTGTCGAAATATTCGATGTGACGTTTTTTTTTGCATTTACGGGTTTTATGGGGCGAGAACTAAACAAGGCCTAAAGCTAGTGCCAGCCGCTGGTAAGGTAAGGTGACGCGTGACGCGACGGGCACCGGGCCTTTTCCCGCGGCGGGCGAGGTTTACCCCTAGATGTCCAGTCAACTGCTGCGCCTCAACGCATTTCGGGGAGAACCAGCTAGCTCTGGTTCGAGTGGCATTTCACCCCTAACCACAACTCATCCGCTGATTCTTCAACATCGGTCGGTTCGGACCTCTGCTTAGTTTCATCCAAGTTTCATCCCGGTCATGGATAGATCACCCAGGTTCGGGTCCATAAGCAGTGACAATCGCCCTATGAAGACTCGTTTTCGCTACGGCTCCGGTGGGTTCCATTCTCTTAACCAAGCCACTGTCTATGAGTCACCGGCTCATTCTTCAACAGGCACGCGGTCAGAGATCACTTTCCCCTCCCATTGCTTGGGAGCTCAGCACGGTTTCACGTTCTATTTCACTACCCAAAGGGGGTTCTTTTCACCTTTCCCTCACGGTACTACTCGCTATCGGTCACCCAATAGTATTTAGTCTTGCAAGATGGTCCCTTGCTGATTCACACGGGATTCCACGTGGCCCATGCTACTGGCGTCGGGTCGGAGCGGGTGGTTGGTGTCGCCGAGCTCCGACCCGCCGCTTTCGATCTGCCTAACTAGCTAGCTATCTACATGAGGCGGCGCGCGGCTACCGATGCCGGCTGGTGGTCCGCCGCCCGCCGGGATGGATTGGAGTTGGAGGCGGATAGGATTTCGATCCAGAATTTCAGACCCATACCGATCCTGCGCTTTTTAATTTGTTGGAACACAAACCCGCTGCTGCGGTTGCAGGCCGACCGCGGAACCAAACCGGCAGCGCGCACACAGCCGGCCGCCGCTTCTCTCTCTCTGCTCCTCGCCGTATGGTATTGTGCAGCGCACGTGCTTCCGGCTGCTTCTTTTTTTTTTTTTGAAGGAAAGTGCTTCCTGCTTCTTTCAATTCTACGATCGTGCTCGCATGAACATTTTTATCTGTTTTTTCCCGTCCTTTCAAAGGCAATAGAAAAAGGAAAAATTCTTTTCCCTCGGCCTAGGAGTACTTGTGGCCCAAGAGAGAGGGGTGTACGCGAATCCAATTAAGCCCAGTCCATTTTAGGCCCGGTATATCGCACCACGGCGGCCTTCTTCTTCCTGCCGCTGGCCGTGGACCCAGCAGCAACGACGCCAACAGCATCAAAGCCGCCGCTGCCGCCGTGGCTCTTGTTGCGGTAGGCCTCCTCGTAGCGCCGGGCGTCGTCGACGCCGCGCTCGGCGAGGCCCCGCAGGATGGGCACCCTGTAGTTCTGCGCCAGGTACGCGCCCACGCGGCAATATTAGGAGTTGCTCGGGTTACTGTCAAACCATCGCGCAAAGCTCAATAACTATATTTTTATTTTGGAATAATTTTTTTCTCGAACAAATTTTTTATATTGCTAGAATAAGTAAAAAATTGTTTCAGAATAAAATAAATTTATTCTAGAGCAAATTTGACTATATGCCAATTTATTAAACCAGTTTAGGTCCAACAATATAAAATTTGTAGTAGCTGACAAATCTCCTGGAGGTCACACGGGTGACCCCAACAGGAACGGCAAAACATGTCTTTCCCTGGCTTTCCCAGCTGACAATTACTAGCTACTTCGTTCTAACCTCTTCGATTACTTTCAACACACACAGATCCCAACCTAACCAAAAGCTAATTACTAGAACGACTAAACACCTGTTTGGTTCCATAGACTAAAGGGACTAAAAGACATTAAATGAGTTAAAAAAATTACCCAACTACCCCTACATACATTCATGCTGCCATGCACATGCGCGCGCCTGGGAGGGGGAGGGGGTCATGGGCGTGTGTGTGGGGGGTGGGACCCGCAGGGTAGGGAGAAATAAGCCAAAAAAACTCCTCTTGAGAGTTTTTTTAGACCGTAAGGTAGAGCTGGGACTTGGACCGTGCGATTTTTGAGCGGGCCGCGGCACGATTATTTGTCACGACGGAAAGCACGGCACAGAACGAAATATTTTGGGCCGTGCCGGCATGACACAAACACGAGGGCCGTGCCGTGCCTAGGATCTCAGCACACGGGCTGTATGGCACGACCCGCATTTTGGGTCGTGCTTGGGCCGGTACGGTACGAAAACAGACCATCAGCCAATACATAACCCCTTGTTCTATTATGACTGTTAATCTTCCATTCTAATTAATAACAATTATGAAAGAAAATATTATTCATTTTAAAAAATCAAATAATTTTCATACCATGGATAATTTATGTGCTTTCTAATTGTAATAGTAATATTTCTATATCGATGCATATAAATCCAATTGCAAGTATCCAGAGGGCCGTGTTTGGGCCGGCACGGCACAAAAGCATGCCGGCGTGCCATGAGCTGTGCTTGGGCTTGATAATAAAATTATCATGCCAGCATAGCACGTCACGATGTGCCGATCGTGCCTAAAAATCTAAACCCGACACGGCACGAGGCACGAGAGGGCCGGGCCATGCCGTGCCGGGCCGGGCCGGCACGGCCTAAGTCCCAGCTCTACTCTAAGGGACTTTTAGTGCAAAAAAATCCCACCTATTTGTTTCTTTAGACTCTCAGGACTTATGCAAAAGTCTCATGAAACAAAGGGCCTAAATTCTTGTGCTTTAGGGGACGTTCAGTTCCCAAAAAATTTCACCTCCTCTTTAAACACATGTATGAGGCACTAAATGTAATTAAATAACAAAATTAATTACATAGTTTGGATGTACATGACGAGACGAATCTTTTAAGCCTAATTAGTGCATAATTAGCCATAAGTGCTACAGTAACCCACATGTGCTAATGACGCGGTCAAAGGCCTCAAAAGATTCGTCTCGTGGTTTCCAAGTGAGTTCTGAAATTAGTTTTTTAATTAGTGTCCGAAAAACCCTCCCGACATCTGGTCAAACAATCGATGTGATCCCGAAAAACCCGGCCGGTTCCATTTCTTGGACTCGTACGCAATTCATTTCATTGGATGGTCAGAGGCCGCACGCGCTACCAGTTTGACGTACGACTTGTTTACATAGGAGTACACTGCACAGGATCAGATAGGCCAACTTCTGCTCCAAGGGTCAACGGTGCCACCTATCCATAATTCATCCACTAAGTTGTCCTTGTGCACTCATGGACAGCGGACACCGGGACACGAGGGCACATGTACATCGACCATCTTCTTCCTAGGTCGTGCGTGCGATACAAATTGACTAATTCTTTTATTATGGCGTTCAAATCAAAACAAACTAAATGATCTTTTTTTTTTTCTGAAAGAGAGGGTTGCTGCTATCACCCTGCTTTGCTGCCTAGGCATCTGGCAATTGGACCATGATCTTAGGCCTAGTTCAGTTCTTTACATGTAAAATTTTTGAAGCATACGGACACACATTTGAAGTATTAAACATAGATTAATAACAAAAATAAATTACAGATTCTGTCTGTAAACTGCAAGACAAATCTATTAAGCCTAATTAATTTATTATTAGCAAATATTTACTGTAGCATCATATTGTTAAATCATGGCGCAATTTAGGCTCAAAAGATTCGTCTCGCAATTTACACGCGAACTGTGCAATTGGTTTTTTTGTTTTGTCCACATTTAATACTACATGCATGTATCCAAATATTCAATGTGATATTTTTTAGCAAAAACTTTTTGGATCTAAACATGGTCTTAATCTGATCCCATACCTGCAGTGCCAAGGGGCCAAATTAAATAATAATGATCCGAATGGCTCAGTTACTAAATAGTAAATAGTACTAAAATTTTCAGCTACTTGCAAATAACTAGATATGGGGAACAACTCTTGTGTCGTGGTGTGCAAATCCACAGCCGGGTGGCGTAGTGCACCCGCCTAAACCCAGAGGGTGAGTACTCGGGGGTTAGTTAGGATTAGCCCAATCTCGGTGGAAGAACGCGATGAACACAGCAGGTTTAGAGTGGTTCGGGCCGCCGGAGCGTAATACTCTACGTCCACTGCATGTTGTATTGCTTGCGCTCTCAAGAGGTTGAGAGCAGGGTTGTTCGGAGTGAAACCGAGCTTGTGTTGTAAGAGTTTTGGCCTGTCTGAAGTGTGCAGCGAGCGCCTCCCTTTTATATCTCAAGGGAGGTGCGTACATGGCCGTTGAGTCCCCGACAGGTGGGCCCAACGAGGTAGTATAAAATGACATACTGTACAGACATTATGGCATTGCAGGCGATAGAGATCTCATTCCTGGATTTCCTTGCTCTGCCCGTGGGAATCTTCCGTCTGGCATAGCCATGCCCTGTCTTGTTGAAACGGCGCCAGGGCGTAGCTTGCGGCGTAGCTTGCCGTAGCCTGCCGCGTAGCTGAACACCCGTGTAGCTTGCGGTGTAGGCGGTATGATGAAAGGGTGTCGTGCCGTCGTATCCATTTAATGCGGCAAACGAGCTCTGCGCGGATGCGGCGCATGCGGCTGCACTGTGTACCTCGGTAATATGCGGTCTACAGTGAGGCCTGACAAAAGCTACCCCGCATGCCGCGGCGGCAGAGCAAGCCTCAACCACCCGCATTGAATGCGGTGGGTGGGCGAGTCTTCCAGCAGAAGACTCGCGCCCACGCCCGCGTCTGCGTGACACGTGGCGGCTCCGGACCCCTCCCGAGCAGCTAGCTGAGCCGGGAGCTCACGGGGGTCCGGATATGCACGTGGAGGTCCCGGACCCATCTGCGGGGGTCCGGATCCGCGACCACAGGTGCTGAGCATTTCCACCTCTGGGACACGTGGTGACACCGGACCCGTCCCCGAGAGGGAAGCAGGTCGGGACCGTTGGTCCGGTGAGATGGAGTCGGACCCCAGGGGTCCGGCTGCTCAGCTCCTTAGGGCGTAGTTACAGATAACTACGCGAGTCTTGGCACAGTAGGAGTGGGTACCCCAGTTGCAGGCACTACCGGAAAACCCACGTATGCCGAGTGCCAGGTTCTTTGCCGAGTGCAGAATCACGAGCACTCGACAAAGCTGCAAAGCTACTATTTGCCGAGTGCCACAAAACATGCACTCGGCGAACAATTGGCACTCGGCGGAATATCTCTTTGCCGAGTGCCGGCTAGTTTGCACTCGGCAAATACACACTTTGCCGAGTGCCGGCCAGTTGACAATCGGTAAATACCGTCACGTGCACCGCACCCACCCGCAGACGACCGTTACAGTGGGGACTGCTTTTGTTTGCCGAGTGCCTACAAGGGGACACTCGGCAAATAGATCTTTGCCGAGTGCCCCATAGTCGACACTCGGCAAACTCTGTCACGTGCCCCGCACACGCCGTTGCCACGAACATTCCCATTTTTCCACGGCCGTTACCGTTATTGTTTGCCGAGTGCCAGCTAGGTAACACTCGGCAAAAACATGCTTCGCCGAGTGTCAGCTTGGGGCACTCGGCAAATATATTGTAATGCCGAGTGCAATAGACCAGGCACTCGGCATTTACTAAACTTTGCCGAGTGTCTGATTTGGCACTCGGCAAACAAATACAAAAACTTTCTCCAACACTCTCCAAACTTTTTCCTACGTTCCCATACTATGTGAAAGATATCATATTTAAATTTGGCAAATTATCCTTTATGTTTACTATATTTAGATTATTTATTTCATTACAAGAATATTTTGTGGATAATTCAAATTTAAACTGCAAAATGTTGTCAAAGTGTGGATAATTAATGGAAAAATTATATTCATGTTATCGAGTCAAATTTGAGGGTTTGTACAAGAATTTAAAGAAAAAATCAAACATCTTATTTAGAAAACATAGCAACAAATTTGTGGCCGAATAGATTTTAAATTCTATAAAACACAAATGAAGTCAGAAAATTATGAAATTTGTAGTGAAATTATGATATCATAAGTCGAGGCTGTGGAAAAAGTTTTAGAAGATTTCAAAAAAGTTATCACATACGTTGGTTACAGGATGAGGAATCCCGAAGAAGTTCCAGAGACATTTGAATGAGTCAGTTAAGTTTTTGAGTCCAACGGACCATCAAATTGAGTTATGACTTCAAAACTTTTTGTGTAGGCAATGGTCATGATGGATAGGTTTATGGTGAATATTCATTATTTTTTAGGCCATTTGATAATATAAAAGTTTTTTTAGTACTATGTAAATTGAATTTGAACTTCTACTGCATGAAATAATGGAATTTTTTTGGCTAAAGTATGTTAAATTTTTTATATACGCAATAGACCTCATAAATTGGTTTATGTTAAATTTTGGTTATTTTTTGAATTGTTTTCATATTTTTTAATTTTTTTATCAAATGTAGAGAATTAGTTCATACAAATTGAAATATAGCTAAAAGTGATTAAAATATTATAATTTTTTCATTGAAGCATGATATATTTGTCTGAAATATAAGTTTAGTAATGAAATGTTGAATTATATTCAAACAAATATGTTTAAATAATTTTGAATTGAAGAATTTTGAAATGAAATCCTAGCTTTGCCGAGTGCTTCCAGGTTGGCACTCGGCAAAGCGGTCGCGTCTTTGCCGAGTGCCAGATCAGGGCACTCGACAAAGCGGTCGCGGCTTTGCCGAGTGCCTTGATCTGGCACTCGGCAAAGTCTCTGCCCCCCGGCCCCAGCACTTAGCCATGCCGGCCACACACACATCTCACTCACGCACAAACCCGCAGCCGCGCACGCACGTCCGCCGCCGCCTGCCGCCTCCACTCCGCCCTGCCCCCTGAGCGCCGCCCCGCCCCCGCAGCACCGCCGCCTCCACGCCGCCGCCAAGCCAGAGGAGGAGGACCTCGGCCCGGCCCCGACGCCCCGCCCGGCCCCTGCGCGCCGCGCCCCCGGAGCGCCGCCGCCGCCAAGCCGGAGGAGGAGGAGCTCGGCCCGGCCCCTGGTGCACGCCCCGGCGCGAGCCGCCCCCGAGCGCCCCGGTGGCCGTTCCCGGCGCGAACCGCCCCCGAGCGCCGCCGCCTCGTCGCCGCCGGAGGAGGAGGAGCTCGGCCCGGACCCCGCGCGCCCCTCCCCGGCCCCGAAGCACCGCGCCTCACCCCCGGCGCGCGACCCCCGCCCCCGGAGCGCCCCGTTGCCCATCCCCGACGCGCGTCCCCGCCCCCGAAGCTCCGCACCGCGCCCCCGACGCCTGACCCCGCCCCGGGAGCGCCCCAGTGCCCATCCCCGGCGCGCGTCCTCACGCCTGGAGCGACCGGCCCCCCCCCCCCCCGCCCCCGGTGCGCCGCGACCCCGCCCCGGTGCGACCGTTCCCGCCCCCGGTGCCGCCCGTGACGTGTTCGGCGAGAAGTCGGAACCGTGAGTCCACTCCACGCCGGCCACGACTATACCGCCGACCCTCGGTAAGCAATGCAACCGCCCCCGTTATTGATAATGTTCGTAGATTATGGAACCGCAACCTAGTTAGGCGTCTCTCATTCGGAAGAAATACAATTGAGATATGCGGATCTTTGCATATCTATAATTGTATCTATTTCGAATTGTCCACGTTATTTGGACAGCCCGAGGATGCGTAAATATGGTTAGTTTTCATGGTCCACTCCTATCCGAGATAGAGTCTCGGCATCACCTCCCCGTTGTTCTCCGGATACACAATCTCCCTTTCGGGACGTGTATCTGGAGAACAGCGGGGAGGTGCTGTCGAAATTTTGTCTCGGATGGTAGTGGACCATGAAAACTGACCGTATGTACGCATCCTCGGGTGGGATTAGGACCTACCTTCACCTATTAGAATGTAGGGACAACACGTAGTTTCATTTGACTTTTATTCTCACTCCGGTCTAGAGGATGGATGACCGTCATTGGATGTACACAGGCTGTCCAAGTCAGGCTACCATGACCGATGAATGGATTCAAAAGACCAATGATTTTTTGGAAGACGCGTGGAGTCAGGCTGAAGGATCGAGTTTCTTGTGGTGTCCGTGCAACAGATGTGGAAATAAGAAACGGAAAACGAAGAAGGTTATGGGCCAACATCTTTGCAAGTATGGATTTACGCCGGACTATACCCGGTGGATCTTTCATGGTGAAGGCCACCGTATGAGGGATGAGGTTGTGAGGCAATGCATCGATGATTGTGATGCTGATGGTGGGGTTGGAGACATGTTACATGACTATCATGAAGCCCATTTTGGTGAAGGACCGCAGGAGGAGGAGCCAGAGGCATCCACAAAGGCGTATTTCGAGATGTTGGAGGCTGCACAGAAACCACTTCACGGTCATACAAAGGTTTCTCAGCTGGACGGCATCGGACGGCTAATGGCCTTGAAGTCTCAGTTTAGCCTGAGCCGAGACGCCTTCGACAGTCTGTTGACCGTGTTTGGAAGCATGCTTCTAGAAAATCACATTCTGCCAAAGTCAATGTATCAGGCACAGAAAATTCTTGGTGTACTTAAGATGCCATATGAGTAGATACATTCTTGTCCAAATGGGTGTATCTTATTTAGGAAGGAGCATGAGAAAGATGCTTATTGTCCAAAATGTAAAGCCTCTAGGTTCCTCGAAGTGGACTCTGGTGATGGTCAGCCTAAGAAGCAGCTCACGATTCCTGTGAAAATCCTACGCTACCTTCCTTTCATTCCGAGGATCCAACTACTATTCATGACCGAGGAATCCGTGCAACAGATGACCTGGCACAAGAAAGGTGTTCGATACAACCCTGACAAGATGGTGCATCCATCCGATGGTGAGTCATGGAAGAATTTTGATAGGATTCATCGTGACAAGGCTAATGAAGCTCGTAATGTACGTATTGCGCTTGCAACAGATGGGTTCAATCCTTATGGGATGGTGGCCGCCTCGTACTCATGCTGGCCTGTGTTTGTTATCCATCTGAATCTCCCTCCAGGGGTCCTATTTCAACGACAGTCCATATTCGTGTCGTTGATTATTCTAGAGCACCCGGGGAATAAAATGAGTGTTTACATGGAGCCTCTGATTGATGATTTGGTCAAGGCATGGGACGAAGGGGTGTGGACCTATGACCGAGCAACAAAGACAAATTTTAGAATGTATGTTTGGTACTAATTCTCCCTGCATGACTCACTCGCGTATGGCATATTCTGCGGCTGGTGTACTCACGGGAAATTCCCATGTCCAACATGCAAGGCAGCTCTGCAGTTCATTTGGTTGAGGAAGGGTGGTAAGTATTCGTCGTTTGACAAACATCGACAATTCCTGCCCGCTGACCATCCTTTTAGACAAGACGTTAAGAGCTTCACGAAAGGTGTAAAAGTTACAGAAATTGCACCGCCGATCATGACGGGTGCTGCGATTCATGCTCAGATAGACGCTCTCCGAGTCAACGATGGTGGTGGTTTTGTTGGGTACGGTGAGGAACATGCTTGGACTCAGAAGTCTGGGCTGTGGAGGCTCCCTTATATTGATGATATTCTGCTTCCACACAACATTGATGTGACGCATACTGAAAAGAATTGGGGGAGGCACTTTTTGGAACAGTCATGGACATTTCTGATAAGATGAAGGACAACGTAAAGGCAAGAGTGGATCTGGCAATGTTGTACGATAGACCAAGATACGAAATGAGGACTCCTGGACCCGGGAGGAAATGGAAGAAGACACAGGCCGACTTCGTCCTCACGAGGGCCCAGAAGAAAGAAGCACTAGAGTGGATCCAAAAGTTACAATTTCCCGATGGATATGCAGTGAATCTTAGGAGGGATGTGAACTTGACTACTATGTGAATCAACGGGCTAAAGAGTCATGACTACCATATATGGATTGAGCGGCTTCTTCCGGTGATGGTTCAAGGCTACTTACCTGATAATGCTCGTGCTAGCAGAGTGGAGCAATTTTTTCCGTCAGCTTTGTGCTAAGGAGTTATCTCGGGCTATTATTGCGGACATGGAAAAAATGGCTCCCGTGTTGCTCTATAAGTTGGAGAAGATCTTTCCACCAGCCTTCTTCAATCCAATGCAGCATTTGCTTCTGCATCTGCCTTATGAGGCAAGAATGGGAGGGCCTGTGCAGTTCTGTTGGTGCTATCCAGTTGAAACATGCCAGAAGGTTCTTCGAACGAAATGTAAGAATAAATGCAAAATTGAGGCTTCGATTGCTGAGGCATATATTTTGGAGGAGGTGTCAAACTCCACGACTAAATACTATGGTGAGAAGCTTCCCAGCGAGCATAATCCACCTCCTCGTTACAATGCTGGCGATAATAAATCGAATCTCAGCATTTTCCGAGGGCAACTTGGAAGTGCAAGTGATGCGAGGTACAAGACCCTGAACCATGAAGAGTGGAGCCGTATCATGCTTTATTTGTTGACCAACCTTTCTGAGGTGGAGCCGTACATAGGGTAAGTTCTCATTTAACGTGTTCACGATGTTCCACGATTCAGCATCTCATTTAACATCTTCTTGTGTTTGCACTAAGCAGCATCCAACCCCTTGATCATATTTCACACAAGCAATTTCTTCGTCAATTCTGGCGTCGCTCAATTTCTCCGACCCAGAACGAATCGGAGTTTCTTCTTAAAAATGGCGCCGGAAATTCTCAGCCCGATTTCATTTATTATTGCAACAAAAGGTAAACTCCGATTCACATGATCTTTGCTGTAGCTATAGGTTCAAGTCATTTAACGTTTCGAACAATATGACGAACTTTGTCCCTTTCGCTTTCAGGGGCAAACCGATTCGTCCATGAGTGCCGAGTTGAGACAAGTGACTGATGGATTTAGCTATAGGGTTAAGTCATTTAATGTTTATGATGTGAATGGATATCGCTTTCACACAACAGGATACGAGCAAAGTCGGCCCAATCGAAAAACCATTAATACTGGAGTCTTTACGCCAGGCCAAGATGGGGTCGAGTATTATGGAAGACTTGAAGAAATATACGAACTCAAGTTTCCAGGTTCCGTACCACTGACTCCCGTTATTTTCAACTGCCATTGGTTTGATCCTACATTAACCAGGCGGACCCCAAATGTTGGCCTAGTCGAAATTCGTCAGGATTCAAAGTTACCAGGCGACGATGTCTACATTGTGGCTCAACATGCCACACAAGTTTATTATCTCTCATATCCGTGCCAAACCGACAAACATCTTTAGGGTTGGGATGTTGTGTATAGGGTATCGCCACACGGCAAACTTCCTGTCCCAAACAATGAAGACTACAACAATGGCAGAGAGTTCTTTCAAGAAGAAGGACTAGAAGGGAGTTTCGAGATAGACTTAACTGACGTGATGGGAATGGAAGTGGACAATGAAAGGATTGCTGACGAGGAAGCTAGAGACGAGGTTGAAAATGCTCATAACTTAGAATTACTCGAGCGGCTGCGTTTGGGCAGAGACAGTGAAGATGGCATTCCTCCTTCGAATAATGCTGATTACGTCGAGGAGCCTAATAGTGATGATGAGGATTATGATCTAGCTAATCCCGATCAAGATGACTATTTCTAGTACATGTATCAACTGAATTATTTAATTTTATGTATATATATTATTTTATTTTGCTTAATTTGCTATGAACCGAATTGTTTAATTCTATGAACTGGTTTTGCATATTTGTAGATATATTTATTATTTATTTTGCATAATTTGTTAAGTACATATTGTTCATTTTTGCTGATTCGTTTACAATTATTCATTGCAGGTTATTGATTCGAAATGCCAGGCGGGGGCAAGATTGGTTTCCTGAGCGCCTTGTACAGGAGTAGTGGTGGAGAGCAAGAGGCTCCTGAGGGGTCCAGTGCAGCATGGGGGTCCAATGCCTCAGAGGGGTCCAGGAGGCGTTGGGGGACGAGGGCCAGGGAGAACGAGAGGAGGTAAGACAGGTGGTGGAGGCCAGGGGAGGATGAGAAGGAGCAGGAGGGAGAGGACACCTCCAGATTTGACGACGACGGCGGCGGCGGCGGAGGAGGAGGAGCGGGAGCAGGAGCAGGAGGAGCAGGAGGAGCCGAGACAGGAGGAGGAGGACTAGGAGGAGGAGGAGGAGGAGGAGGAGGAGGAGGAGGCAAGAGATACGAGGGCGGTGTGGTTGCGAGGACCGTAGCAACTGCCGCAGCGGCCGATACCTCTTGCGAGACGCCCGATGATTCAACCGGTACCGGACATGTAATACTTTATGTTATGCACAATGGCATTTATTTTTCAATTCATATGTTCAAAATGACAAGACACTAATACTTTATGTTATACACTTTTACAGGTATTGGATGCGCGTGCAGGCGGGTGCCCACAAAAGGAAGCCCAACGGCATCCTGGGAACCCTATGCAGGGAGCTCTTCCGTGGGCTGGTGATGCATGCCGGGATCCTGGAGCCGGCATACACGTGGGACCACTACATCGCCATCCCAGATGCAGAAGATCGGGAAGTGAGGTCCTTCGGCAACAAGGCGAGACGGGTGGTGGGAGAATTCTGTGTAAGTCGTCGCACTATATTGGTGAATAGTAACCATATATTTGAAACTCTTTGAATATTGACTGCAATTATCGAGTCTATATGCAGGATTTCTACAGGTGCGAGCCGGGATATGAGGCCATAGCGGCTCAGGTGGCTGACACAGCATGTCGCAAACTAGTGAAGGACATGCACTACGAGGCGCGTGTTCAGGCCGTAATTACCTACTGCGCCGATGTGGAAAAAAGGAAGGTCGGCAAGGACGTAGCAAGAAATATGTTCCTCACGCGGGAACAATACTTGAGGGTAAATGACGAAATCACTACTCATTTCTTTGAATTTCATTTTCGGAAATGTCATCCACTTTGCTTCCATTACGTGTAGGTGCCTCCGAACTGGTGCGCCAGCAAGGGCGCATGCTGGGAAATGATGGTGGACATGTGGCTTAGCGAGGAGTGGATTCAGCAGCACAACTTATGCCGGGAGCGCCGCTTGTTGATGCAAGGTGCGCCACACCATCAAGGCAGCCGAGGCCTTCCCGAGTACAGGGATGTTTGGGTAAGTCATTACACTTTGTGATACTTTCAAACTCTAAATTCTGCATTCTCACTAATCATTGTATTCGTTCGCTTTGCTTGCAGTCGGAGTCACATGAAGACCAGGAATGCAACGACTTCCAGGCATACTGTATGGCGCACAAGGGCAGGGCGACGTCCGACGTCTCCTACAACCCGGCGGATCCACCTGAGGCGTACAGCAACCCGAGCGTCCACACGCGCATCACTGAGTACACAGAGATGGGAAAGGCGCTCCATGGGGACACATGGGATCCGGCCACCCAGCCCCTTTCTGGAGAAGCCATCATGAGGGCAGGAGGAGGGAAGAAGCACGGCCGTTACTGGATCGCCAACAGCCTTGTCGACACAGCCAGTACGCCAACTCTCTCCCAGCTTCAGGCAAGGACCACCGACTCGACCCCGCCAATACGCCCACGGCCTGAGACTTCAGTGGCCAGCGTGCGTGCAATCCAGATTATTTCTGCTCCATTTGTCGTTCATTGCTTTTAGTTATCTTTTGTTGGCATTGTAACATTTATGTGAAATCTTATAGGCCCGGATGGACGAAGAGACGAAGAGGCGGGAGGAGATCGAGGCGAGGCTGGAGGAGGAGCGGACGCTAAGGCAGGAGCAAGAGCACAGGTGGCAGGAAGAGCGGATGCAGGAGCGGCAGAGGATGGAGTAGGCGCTTCTTGCTGAGCGACAGGATGCGCAACAGCAGATGCAGACCATGTTCTCATACCTCCAAGGCCTTGGCACGACAATCAACTATCAACCGCCGCCAACGATGCCCTGGCCTCCACCACCGCTGCCACCGCTAGGCCTTCCTTCTATCTTTCCTCCATCTGGCGCTACAGGCACTCCTGTGAGTATGATATATAGATTTATTTTGCTTGCACATACATATTCAAATTTTGAGATACCTTATGTCAATATATCATGTGCTATATTTGAAAGAACATCTAGACTCACTTAGTCGTTGGTTGATTAATGACATACGCTTTAATAAGAATGATTAGAAGGTATCACAGCTAATATATACATGAGCTAAGTCAAGGATATGAAAGTTGAAAAGCGGCTATTCATTTAATATTTTATCTTTTCAAATTGAGTTTAGGAATGTCATACTATCAAGAGGGACATGAACTCTTACAATTTTCTCAAGATGTAATTCTATGTCAATTTTTTTTGCAGAATCAATCGATTGGGGGTTCAAATGAGCCTCCGGACGAGCATTCACCGGCACCGGCAGCGTCGCAGTGGCCACCTAGTTGATTTAGAGTTGTTTACGATATTTGTTCTACAGACTTGTTGTTGTTGGACTAGACTTGTTTAATTAGTTGGACTTGTGCTTGTTGAACGTTACACTTATGGCATCGATGTTGGACTTATGCTATTTGTGATATTCGTGCGACGTAGCGTGAGATATTTGTGTTATTATGTGATATTTGTGATGGATGTACCTTATATATACTATATTGCTTGTCTGGAATGTATACATGCTTTCTTTGTGATGATGAATGTGGTTATTACATAAAAAATAGAAAAAATACAAAAAAACAGCAAGCTTTGCCGAGTGTTTTTAGCCTGACACTCGGCAAAGCAACCATTTTTCTATTTATTGAAAAACAGATTTGCCGAGTGTAATTACCTAGCCACTCGGCGAAGTTTGAAACTTCGCTGAGTGCCAGACGTGTGGCACTCGGCAAAGATCCAAACTTCGCCAAGTGCCACGCGTCTGGCACTCGGCGAAGTTTCAAAGTTCGCCGAGTGCTGCAGATCTGGCACTCGGCGAACTTTGGATCTTTGCCGAGTGCCACGAGTCCGGCATTCGGCAAAGTTCGGCCGTTCGGTCCTGTTCGATTGCCGTCCCGTTCCGTCCCGTTTCATTCTTTTTTGCCGAGTGCGGCGTGGCACACGGCAAACGTTTGCCGAGTGCCCGAGAAAAGGCACTCGGCATAGCCGGCTTCGCCGGTAGAAGAAAGGCCGTGTGCGCTTCGCCGAGTGCTACACTCGGCGACTTCTTTGCCGAGTGTTTTCCTGTCTTTACCGAGTGTCTCTGGCACTCGGCAAAGCAGACGAGTCCGGTAGTGAGGGTACCGACATCTTGTAATAGCGAAACCTGCCATGTTTACATTTCTTGGATAAATCAAGAAAATTGATTAAATTCAGAGTCCACCTTATGTTCGCGCTATCGGAGATTGATGATGATGAGAGGCATGAAAAGTGCAGGTGGGCTAATTATCTTGATATCCCTTATACAACCTTGATCAGATTTTTGATTTACCATGCATTTATTCGTCAATAAGCAATGATATCTATCCATCGACCAGCCACATGTTATTTCTGGCAAGAATTTGTCTTATTCAAAAATTTGTACAAAATATCACTTTTTTTGTTATGGTTTGCTCTATTAATAAAAGTTCTTCAAAAATAATTTAAATTTAATAATATTTGCATAATTTTTTTAAATAAAGTGAGTGGTCAAACTTGAGGTTAAAAAGTTTTAGGAATTAAAATTGGGAACGGAGGGAGTATCAGTGATCACAAATCTATCAGCAAACCAACATGTGTACTGTAGATAGTCCCTCATTCATTTCACATCCAGTTCAACATTGTTTTTTTGCAAAACAAAAGTAACGGAATCTTCATTCACCCAATTATTCCCACACACTGCAGCATATAGGTACAACGTAACCGTACAACTTACAAGTACAACACTGGGTATCGTACACCGCATCCGTGGTGATGAGCTACAGCCACAGCTAAAGCTCTTCGTCGTCGATGTCCACCTGCACCACCCTCTTCTTCCTGCCGCTCGCGCTCCCACCGCCGGCGGCGGCAGCGTCAGCCGCCGAAGATGATGGCTTCTTGCGGTAGGCCTCCTCGTAGCGCCTGGCGGCGTAGACGCCGCGGTCGACGAGGCCGCGGACGTTGGGCACCTTGTAGTTCTGCGCCGCGTACACGCCGACGGCGGCGCCGGCCAGGAACGGGAACAGCCGCCGGAGCAAGCAACCCATGGCTTATTCCTTTCTTGCTTTTAGCTCACAACCGAAAATGACGCTGTGTGACTGCCGTGAGTGTTGGCTCCTGCTGCATGCGAGAGCGAGGCTTTAGGGAGTTGGATGCGTGGCAGCAGAGAGCCAGGGACATCGCGCTTATATACTTGCAACAGCTAGCCAGGCTGCTTGCTTTGCTTGAGCTGAATTAATTATTGAAGCATCTGCTTACTCGGTCTCGTTCCGTTTCTTGGACAAGGGTTCAAGAAAGAAGCAGGCAAGTAAGCATCGGATCAACTCGGCCAGGAAGATGGAATTTTCAACAGGTTCTATGCACGGTCTGATGTGATGTGTGTAGACGTGTAGTGGCCATGCTGTCGAGTGCTATATTCTATTTCATCTAAGTTCTAATATACAGATGAAAGTGTTAAACTTTATTAGCAGTGGTGTATCCAAAGAGTGCTAATATGATGGACTAAAATTTAGCTAAGACATAGAAACTGTAGCAAAAATATAAATACTAATAGGTGCTAAAGTTTAGCTCTCAACTTTAGTTTCTCCAATTAAAAAAAAACTTTAGCTCCTCCAAACAAACCTTTACTTTGCACGCAGTAAACTCAGGCGGTTTCCATTATCCAATGGGTCCCTTAAAAGAAAAGTTATACAATGACACGAGGAGATCGCGAGGAGCAACTTCCTCTCCCAGGGTCAACGCTCAACTCAACGGTGACTGCGATCCAGTGCACTGCACAAGGACCTGAATCTCTTTTTGTTCTTTTTTTTCTTTTTCATGCATTCTGCCTTTTCCTTTGAAGTGAATCAGAATCCAAGGACGGACCTGAATCTCGCTGTGGACTAACGAAGCTCCTCACCATGAAGTGATGAAACATCAAGCCTCATCAGTCCACGTCAGATGTATAGACCGCGCGCGAAATATATGCAAATATGTGAGCACCCATCATTATCACCCTTGGATGATGAGTGATTGACAACGTTATGTGAATTTGATGTATCACCTGGCTCGTGATATACAGGCATAGGATGTGACGTGGCGGTCGACGGCATGTGGTGAGGGTCAAGTGAAAGATTTATGCCGATGGATCAAGAGCGGTGAAAGGGTGAATGCGAATAGGCTTGAACTGAGGGACCCGAAGAATCCGGATGAAGTCATGGGTGGTCCATGTGATGCACAGAAGAGCAAGAGTACATAATGTGATGAAAACGGCATCGGCCAAGTCAGGGAGGAAGGCGATGGTAAGTTCGAGTAGGCTGCCCGTGCGGCGGGAACGTGAAAGATTTTGAAGGCGCCTTGGCATTTGGCGGGAGGTCGGATACGTGTCAACATCCGAGTTGACAGGTTTATCGGTTTGGGCCTCAAAACCAAGTGGAGGCAGGTTTGCTGTTTTCCTCAAAACCGTGTGGAGGCAAGTTTGCCATTTTGGGCCTCAAAACCGGGGGTGCGGCCGGGTGGCAGAGACGGAGGGCACGTGGCGTCATCCAAAACTTGCGTCGAGGCGAAACGAAGTCGTGAAGACGGCATGTCTGTCTGAGGTTCCGATAAAAACTGGACGGCTTTACTCCTAGAGGGTATTTGGGGTGTGTGTGCTTAATTTAAGAGTATTTTGGTCATTTGTCAAATGTCTATATGTACGTGGAGGGGTTATGTGGGCAATCCACGCCTAGCTCTTTTCTTCTCTCATTTTGGAGGTCTCTTTTTTGTTTTGAGAGCTAGAGTTTGAGAGAGAGTGAGTAGAACTTTGATTTGATCTTTTTAGCATCTTAGCTCTGTATGTCCTATAGATTGGCTTATAACCGGACCTCGTGAAGTAATCAAAAGATCAAATTCGTGCTCCCGAGAATTTCCCCCCTATTTTCGGAGCTATTTTGGAGTGATTTTTGATTCGCGAGTTTTACTCCATCTTTTCACGAAATTCTTCATGAATATGTTAGTTCTTGATGTCACGCATCCATAGCTTGAGTTTCGCTCGAATCCGCCAAGTTTTGGAGTAATTTTGGATTCAAGATTCGGATTTGGCTCTTGTTCTTCCTCTTTTTTCTCCTGTTCTTTGTTCGAGCGGGGGACGCGAAGGGAGGCAGACGCTCGGTGGCACGCGGCGCTCGCCAGCAGCGTGTGGCCAGCAGGGCGGGGGAGAGCGCGGCCGTGGCGCGGCTGCCAACGGCGACGACCTGCAGCACAAGTGGCGCGCGCCCAGCATGCGGCCCACGCAGGGGCACCAGTGGCCGGCCCATCTCCATCGCCAAGTCTGCAGCGGTTTTTTTATTTTTTATTTTTTGTTTTCATTTTTTACAAAAATATATTTTCGATTTGGAAATTTACAGGAATATACCCCGGCCGCCCCGCTGCTGGGTGGCCGGGACCTGGCCGCCCGGCAGCGGGGCGGCAGGGGCTTTTGTGAAAAAAAAAATTGCGGAGAAAATTACGCAGAGGTCCCTGGGAGCCGGTCGCCCAGCCCTGGCCGCCCGGCTACAGGGCGACCGGATCTCCCACCCTTATATAAGGGTTGGCTGGTCCCCCCACCCCTCATTTGTATCAATAAAATTCCAGAAACCAAGAAAAAAGAGGGAGGGAGGGACAGAGGCGAAACCCTGCCGGATTTTCGAGCCGGCGACTACATGTAACCAAAATTCTTCTACGCTTTACTAATAGATTATGTTGTAATTATTTTTGTTGAAACATTAGATTAGCAATCAATTTAATATCATGATTGTGTGTCCAGATATGTCGAGCAAGCTTTATTTTCAAGTTCATTATGGTGACGGATATATTTCTCATGATGCGTATGGAGTAGATCTATCAGCTTTTCAACGAAGAGAGTGCGGAATAGATAAACCCTTAGACAGGAGTTTTGGTTCCATACGCAAATGGCTTCACGAGATATTCAATGTGAATCCAAAGACTCATTTCCTAACCGTTCAAACTGTGACGAATTGGGGAACTGAAGGGGATTTCTGGGAGTTGATGCTTATAGCAAACACCGAAGAACGGCGGACTTACATGCAAGCAGCTCTTGACCGCGGGTGGCCTCTTGCAATGCTAATTCAGATTCACCAGAAGACAGCCCATTTCGGTGAAGGGTCAACAAGTACATCATCTCATATGAATCAAACAGTGGAACAAGAAAATGAAGATCAAAACATGCATGTCACAGAACCTGAGCCGCAAGGTATGGCTGATCAGGTAGGAGAAAAAGAAGATCAGAACGTGCATGTCATTCAACCTGAGCCGCAAGGTTTAGCTGATGAGGAGGAGCAGATACCTGGAATAGTGGAAGCTGTACAGAATGAAAACCAAGAGGCTCGAATGATGGAAGAACGTGGGGACTCATCAGATGATGAGGACTACCCGTTGCTAGGTGAATGGCGAGACAAGGGTTTTGGAAATCCAGTGATACAAGATATTAGGAGTAATGAGTACAAATACAGAGAGAATGAGGTTGTGCAGGGGGCAAAGTATCCTAGCATTGAAGCTGTGAAAGATGCTGTGAAGCTTTGGGCTATATCGTTGAGGAAGAAATTCAGAGTTGTGAAGTCTAGCAGCAAAGAATATGAGGTGAAGTGTGTCAATGGCGATTGTACATGGCTAGTACATACCTACAAGGGCAAGTACAAGACACACTGGGAGTGTTCAATTATTACACCACATACATGTAGATTAACTACAGTTGCGCAAACTCAGCGTAACATTACATCCACTTTCGTGGCCAAGAAGATGTATGGGGTGATTCTGGACAAAATTGATTATGAGCCAAAATTGATAATTAGGGACATCGACGACCGTTTTCAATACAAAATCAGCTATGCAAAGGCTTGGCGGGCAAAACAAAAGGTGTTTGAGATGAGATTCGGCACATATGAGGCATCATATGATAACCTGACTCACATGCTGTTAGCAATTGTGCAGAGAAATCCTGGAAGCGCGGCTGATACCTACATTGTACCGAGTTTAGATGGGGGGCCTGGGTTTCTGCTTCGTGCTTTCGTCTGCCTTGGTACATGTGTGAGGGCATTTATGTATTGTCTTCCTGTTCTATGTATTGACGGCACATTCTTGACAGGAAGATATAAGGGGACAATAATGACAGCGATTGGAGTTGATTGCAACAAGCAGGTGGTTCCCACCGCCTTTTCTTTTGTTGAGAATGAGAACACAGAGAATCGGTACTAGTTTCTTGAATGTGTGAAGATTCACATTGTTACTGGAAGGCCTGATGTTTGGCTTATCAGTGACAGACATGCTGGTCTTCTAGCAGCAATAAGGCAACTACATGAAGGAAGTCGAGGACAGCCTCCTCTATGGCCAGATGTTGTGAGTAGGTGGTGCAAACTTTTGTGAGCGCTTGAAGAATAAGGAACTTATGAATTTGTTCAAGAGATTGTGCACTCAGAATCAGCAGTGGAAGTTTGATGCATTGTGGCAGGTGCTAGATAACATGTGCGCCGAGCTGCTAAAGGAACAGGCCTCAACCTCCAGCCGGAGACGTTCCGGCGGTGGACCTTTCACACATTGTGGTACAAAGATAGAATTTGTGTGCCCCAGAAGGGAGATTTCAGGCAAATAATCATGGATGAAGCCCACAACTCAGCCTACTCTATTCACCCAGGATCCACCAAGATGTATATGGACTTAAAACAGAAATATTGGTGGAATGGGATGAAGGCAGACATTGCACGATTTGTCGCCCATTGCGATACTTGTCAGAGAATCAAAGCTGAACACCAGAAGCCGGCAGGATTGTTGCAGCCCCTACCCATTCCGGTTTGGAAATGGGATGAAATAGGGATGGATTTTGTGGTAGGACTGCCCAGAACCCAGAAAGGACACGATTCCATATGGGTAATAGTGGACCGACTCACTAAAGCGGCTCACTTCATACCCGTACGTACCAACTACGGCGGAGAGAAGCTAGCCAAGCTTTACGTGGAGAATATAGTGAAGCTGCATGGTGTGCCCAGCCGAATTGTTTCCGACAGAGGGACCCAGTTCACCTCTAGATTTTGGAAAAGTTTGCATAAAGCTATGGGCACCAAGCTAGACTTTAGCTCCGCTTATCACCCGCAGACAGATGGTCAGACAGAAAGGGTGAATCAGATTATGGAAGATATGCTGAGGGCGTGTGTCCTCACTTATGGCAAAGATTGGGAACAAAGCTTACCCTATGCCGAGTTCTCATACAACAACGGGTATCAAGCAAGTTTGGGCATGTCGCCGTTCGAAGCTCTCTACGGAAGAAAATGCAGGACCCCTCTGATGTGGTCAGAAGTGGGAGAACGTGCTCTAGTCGGACCCGCACTCATAAAGCAAGCAGAAGAAAGAGTTGCCGAGATTAGAGAAAAGCTGAAAGCAGCCCAGTCCCGACAGAAAAGCTACGCAGACAAGAAAAGACGGGAGATAAGTTTCAGTCCAGGGGATTTTGTGTATCTCAAGGTTTCACCCATTCGAGGAACCCGAAGATTTCAGGTACAAGGAAAATTGGCCCCTCGGTACATTGGACCATACCGAGTTCTGAAGAAAGTTGGAGCAGTAGCATACCGTTTGGAACTGCCAGAAGAAATGTCGGATATACATCCAGTGTTCCACGTCTCGCAGCTAAGAAGATGTTTGAGAGTACCCGAGGCAGAGCATGTGCCAGTAGAATCAATAGATCTACAGCCAGACCTACGTTATCAAGAAGTACCGGTCAAGATTCTCGACACTGTCACCAGAAGGACCAGAAACTCCGAAGTACGGATATGTAGAGTTCAGTGGAGCAGACACGGAGTGGAAGAAGCTACCTGGGAACGCGAAGACGCTCTAAAGAAGGAGTTTCCCCACCTGTTTAGGAACCAGCCGAATCTCGAGGACGAGATTCATTTTAAGTGGGGTAGGTTTGTAACATCCCGAAAACTCACCAAAAATAAATTATGCGCTAAAGTTGTTTTTGTCGTTGAGCTCGACTCAAACCCTGAACCCTAATCCCCAGAGCCTCTCCCGAACAACCCGACACCCGACTTCAATCCACGTCCCATCTCCTTCAATGCGACGCGTCGTGACCGGCCGCCGCGAATCCCGCCCCTTTTTCCCCTCTCTCCTTTTCCCTCTTCCCCTCCGACCGCGTACCCCACCTCCCGCGGCCGCACGCCACGCGTGGCCGACCGCGGCCGCGGTCGCCGCTGGCGCGCACCGCCCCTCCCCCTCCTTTTTCCTTTCTCTCCCTCCCTTTTTCCCATTTCCTTTCTCTTTAATTCTTTTTCCTATTTTTCTCATTTCTTTTCCCCTTTTCTCTTTTTCCTTTTTCTTTTCTCTCCCTTCCCTCTCTCCTCTCCTTCTTCCCCGTCGCGCCTGCCCCGCGCCACCCCCCTCACGCCCTTCCTCCCAGCTCCGGCCCGCCTGCCCGCGCGCGCGCCTCGCCTCTCTCCCGCACGCGCGCCCCGCTCCCGGCTGCGCACGCGCGAACGCGCCAAGCCGCCCTGAGCCGCGCCCTGTCCCAACCCCGCCTGCCGCGCACACCGGGCACCGCCGCTGCCCGCGCCGCGGCACTCGCGCACGACGCCAGGACGCGACGCGCGCACGCGTGTGCACGCACACGAGCCTGACGCGGCACGCCGCGCCGCACGCCGCTGGGCGCCCTGCCGAGCCACGTGCGCGTGCCCGTGCCGCTCGCCGCTGCCATACCCTGTGCCGCACTGCCCGCCGGCCTGCGCTAGCGCCACTCCCCTGAGCCGCTCGCTGCCTCGGCGCGCGCACACCCGCGTGGCCCAGGCGCTCGCTGGCCGCCCCGGCCCCGCTCGCCGCTGAGCCACGTGCTCGCCTGACCCTGGCGCGTCGCTCGCCGCTGCCTCGCTCCGAGCGGCACTGCTCGCCACCTCGCCGCTTGCGCCACGCCCTGTGCTCACCGCTGCCGCTCAAGTCCCGTCGCCCTACACCGCCACGCCGCCCTCGGCGCGGGAGCCGCCCCACAACGGCCGCTAGCGGCCGGGACGCCATTAATGGCCGCCCGCGGACCTCGCTGAGCCGGCCACCCACCTCCACCGCGCCACCGCCTTAGCGCCGCTATAAAAGAGACCCTGAGCCCCCGGCCATCCCCGCAACCACCTCCGCCGCCTCCAGCCGCTCCTCCCTAGCGCTAGCGCCGCCGTCACACACCACCAGAGCCGCCGCCGCCCGCTCCCGTCGCCCCGCTCCCTCGCCGCGCCCCGAGCCGAGGTGAGCTGGGGAATCGAACCCCACGCCCCCTAGCTCCTTTTCCCCCCACCCCCCGGCCGCCGCCGTGGCCCTGGACGGCCGGATTGGCCGCCGCCGGCGACCCCAGACACCTCCCCTGTTTCCCAGCGTGGGAGGGAGGAAGGGGATGGCAATTTTGCCAAAAACCCCTCCCCCTTTCTTTATTTCTTAAAGAAACCTTCCACCCTTTTGTCTTATTGCAGAAACACCCCCACCTTTAATATATTTGCGAATAAACCCTCCTCCAATATAAACTTAATCTCAAGTATACCCCTGACCTCTCCAGAATAACCCAAAAGCTTCCAAAAATTACAAGCAGACCCCTGCCTACCCAGGATTATTTACAACCAGGCCCCTGGCCCCTTAACTAACCCTCGAACCTTTACAAAACCTATTATTTCATGCGCCTAAACAACTCCGATTGACCCCAAACTCTACCATGTCACTTCTATTATAGTTTCGGGCCGCGCTATTAAGAAACCACTCAAAAATGCCACTTCTATCTCCATATTTTATGTGTTTCCGATTCGGGCTCAACGATAGAATCTTTGTATTGATTGGATGCCTGTTTGTGTGTGCTGTAGACCGCGGAGTGAATGAAGGAGAGCCCGTCAACGAGCAGTTCTGTGAGCAGGAGAACGAGGACCAGTTCCGCGACCCCGAGCCCGAAGGACAGGACTTCCCCGAAGGCTACGAAGACGGCAAGTTCAATCCCATCCTTTGATGCATGTTTCTGTCCTAGTTTATATAAACACAACCCAATGGCCTGTTTTATAAACTGCATATGTTTTACTTGCATGAAAACACGGTTGGATAGCCACCCCTTGATTTGTGGCGACCATCCCTTGACCACCTAGATTAATGTCTGATTTTGTTTGGACGTTAATCGATATTAGAATGCTTAGGACTTTACTCATAATACTATTTGATTTTATAAAGAAAATGTGTGCGTGTGGGAAGGGATAAAATGTGGATTTTCGAAAAGATGAGTATGGGCGAGATGGACGGCATTTCTGTGCGATTTGCCGATTGGTGTGCTTATGCCTGAGTGGCAGGGCAAAGAAGGGAGATATCCATCTTGTCGCGTCTAAGGACCGAGTTGGTGTGTCATCTCACCTAACTCCACTATCGTGCAAACCACTCGACCGTTGAATGGGCAACGGCGTAGCATAAATCCCACTAGTTGGTGTGGTAGCCATCAGGAGAGCTGAGAGCAACGGGTGACTAAGGAAAAGGGATAAGCCCCGAGTGACTTATGCCCGGTTATACCTAAGTGAACGGTCAATGACCCCTTGGTGCAGCCCGTGATGGCTAGTCAGGCTTAGCTATGGTGGGTAATGGCTATGATGGGATCTACACCGACACGACGGTGCACGAGTTGTGGTATCCTACTTGTGGGTAAAGTTGCACACCTCTGCAGAGTTAAGAATCTATTCGAATAGTCCGTGCCCACGGTATTGGGCGAGTTACGGTGTGGTCACATAACTAGTGTTTCTTTGGGATGGGCTGGTGTGAGTTGTTTTGGAATTGTGTCCGGCAGATGTGCCGTGTGCTACGACGGACGGGGAGTCCGGTAGCAGTTTAAAAATTGGAAACTCTGTGTTACTTCTGGAATTGATTTTCATAAAGGTCTTCTTTAAAACAAACCCTTGCATAAAATATAGTTTTTCTGCAAATTAAACCATAACCTTATCCTTGATTTACCAAGGCATGTTATTCTGATTTAACCCCTCCGTGGGTGTGGTTGGACTTGCTGAGTACGTTTGTACTCACCCCACTCTTACTTTTTACAGAAGAAGATCCAGACTTCGTGCCAGACGACGCCGAGTAGGGTTACCGTTCTACACCCAACCTTGCCTGTGGTACCGGCCCTGTCGAGATGCCTCCGCTGTCGCAGTACTCTGAGCCCGTAGTAGACCCTATGTGGTTTGCAGTCTGGTGTTATGTTGTAGCTTGGTTAATAATTATCATCATCTGTATCGAGTGTCCTCCAAGGTTTGTACGGTTTTGAACCATCTGATGTAATAAATGTGGCATCAGCCTCCTGGGACTGGTGCTTTGTATCACGTTTAAGTCTTCTCTTATGAGGGGACGCTTCAGGTGGTATCAGAGCCGTAGGTTGGCCGTAGGACGTGACCCTAGGAGCGAAACCCGTTTTTAGACCCTTTACCTTAGGACCTTTTCTATCCTTAATCCTTTCCTCACACAAACACTTACCTTTGGTTCTTGCCCTGTTCCAGATGGCTGACAATGGATGGATCGGCGGAATCTGTTTCGCAGAGCCCGGCCTTCCTAAGTTGTTGATACTCAGCCTGGAACGCATTGGAGTTGTGGATCCGCCAGAGTTTCTTTACCGGGAGTACGACTCCAAGGGCACTCTTCGGTGTGACCTAATGATCTTCATAGCAAGGAGCACCCGCTACCCTGATGTGGACCCTTGGTTCATCTCCACCACTGGATTCCGTTTCCCGGACACCTATCGGAAAGCCGCCCGTAAAGCCCTGCGACGGCTCCGAATGATCTACAAACATCACCTTCAGCGGACTCCTATGGGATTCTTCCCGCCAACTGAAGGAAAGAGGACGCACCTGGATCGCCCGAATGAGAGGACTCGGGAGGGAAGAAGAAGATCTGGAAGACACTGTATCCCACCTGTCCATCTACCTCACCGGCCTGGATGAGCTCTATCGCGAGCAAGCAGCACAACTGAAACAGCAGGTCCACAGAGCAGAAAAAGCAACCCAGGAGATGGAGGAACAACGGTCGAGGACTTTCCACGCCGAGTATACCCTGGCTGCTCTCCAAGTCCAAATGGATGAAAAAGAGGCAGAATTGGAGGAGCAGCGGACAAGGGCCGCACGTGCCGAGAACTCGCTGGCCGCTCTCCAAGCTCAGATGCGGAGGTACGAGGCTCGCTGGGGAATAGGTGGATGGATAGAGGAAGACGAAGAAGAGGAAGAACCCATGGAAACCCATTGGGACGTTGGCACTCAGACTGAAGAAGAAGAAGAACCCGAAGAAACCCACTGGGATAAAGGAACTCAGACCGAGGATGATGTGATGGATCAGCACCTTCCACTGAAGAAGCGCTCCTTTAGAATTGAGGAAGAATCCCCATGATAGGAGTAGTCTCTAAGCTAGAACCCTTGCTCTAATAATCATGTACCCATGAAGTTGTACCCCATCGTGATGCCATAAATAAAAACCATCTACCCCTTTGTGTACCGCAAATATTTGTGCAAGTTTTTCACTCTATCTTTATTTTCAGATGGCTGAGGAAGGATGGACCCAGGGCGACTGCCAAGCTGCACCTGGCTTTCCCAGCCTGTTGATCAACGCCCTGGAAAGCCTTGGCGTTACGGAACGCCCAAGGTACTACAGCAGAGAGTACGAGCATCATGGCACCCTCCGCTGCAGGGTGATCATTGTCATCGCCGGAAGTGAGCGCCACCCCAACATCCAGTCGTGGCGAGTGACCGCTACGGGATTCAGGCACCAAGACACCTATCCCTTGGCCGTCAGAAAGGCACTTCGGTACCTATGCCGGATTTTCGAAGAACACCTTGCACCCACGCCAATGAGGTTCTTTCCGCCGGCCATCAGGACCCCTGTTTGGGAAGCCCGCATGAGAAGCCTGGAACGGCGCCGCCATGAAGTAGACCCTTTGTACCAAGTGGCTAACTATCTGGCCGCTTTGGACCAACTCTTCGATGAGCAGGCCCACCTGCTGAGGGAGCAGACCAATCGTGCCGAGCAAGCTGAACTCGCGGTGAGGCTCCAACAGGTCCGAGCAGCCCAAGCCGAGGCAAGAGCCGCAGCCGCGATCAGCAGCGAAGCAGTGGCACAGGAGAGCCTCAGACAGGCCCGAGACCGGCGCATGCAAGAATGGACCAGGAGTGGGACCCCAGTTCCGGCCATCGGAGAAGATCATGTTCTACTTGGGACACCCGTCATAGGATGGGGAACGCTCTTTGGAAGCCCTCGAGCTCCACCCGAGAACCCCGAAGGGTCTACTGCTGTCAGAGAAAGAGAAGTTGCTGCTCAGCCCCAAGAGAACGGGAACCCGGAGGACGACGAGCCGTTTGTTTCCCCGGAAGCACGTACCACCCCAGAAGAAGACTCGCCACGCGAGTAGAACGTCCAACCCTACCCTGTAGTTGTACCCTTCTAGCCCTTTCGGTTTAAGTTGTACCCTTAGTTTGAACCTGTACCCGGACGTGTAGTACGCGTTCTAGTCGTGTCCCCGTGTTGTACCCTGCCTCGCTTTATTGAAGGTTGCTTGTTTGCCTTGTTGTGTGCTTGTTGTGTGTGTGCCTTTCGGCAGAAGGTCAATTCTGCCTTTTCAAAGCTAAGAATTAAATAACTTAAACATCACCTAATTCCAAGCTCACAAAAACCCTACCAAATCTGCAGATGGTTTCCCGAAGCGTCACGAGGGCCTCCCGTGTCAGGGACCCTGCAGCTGCTGACGCAGGAGTGCGCCTTAACGGGCAAAACCACCCTCAGGAAGAACAAGAAGTGAGTCAGGGCAGAGGAGAAAATCAGGATGCACAGCTACCACCACCACCACCCTTCGTGGACCTGGCACAAGTGATCCATAACCAGACTCTCATACTGGAGACACTGGCCAATGCTCTAATGAACAGGCAGCCACGAGAGCAGACCTTCAACGACAAGCTAACAGCTTTTCTGAGGGCCAAGCCACCCACTTTTGCCGGATCCAGCAACCCCTTGGACGCAGATGACTGGCTCCGCGTGATCCAGAGGAAGCTCGAGCCGTTTGGGTGCCAAGATCGGGATAAAGTCCTCCTGGCAGCACATCAACTCACCGGGACTGCCTTAGCCTGGTGGGAAAATTACTGCGCTGCTGCCAGAGATGCCTCCACCATCACCTGGAATGAATTCGTGAGAGAGTTCCGCCGCTATCACATCCCCTCAGCTACCATGAAGCGCAAGGCAGATGAATTCCGCGCACTTCAGCAGGGGAATATGACGGTAGAAGAGTATACACACCAGTTTATGGAATTGGCTCGCTGTGCACCAGAAGAAGTGAACGACGACGAGAAGAAGCAGGATATGTTCAAGAAAGGACTAAATCCAGAACTTAGGACCCTGCTCACCCCTCAAATCTATCCTGACTTCAACACCCTGATGAACAAGGCAATCCTCACTGAGAAGGCCAAGAGTGATGAAAGAAAGGATAACAAGCGCAAGTTCCTGGAGAGTAAGGCCCGCCAGCAGGATCGTTCCCAGAAGGCCAGAAGCTTCAGTTACAATGCACCAAGGTCCCAAGCCCCAATGCAGTACAGAACTCAGTCGCAAGCAACAGGACCACGTGCCCCTAACACACAGCCCAGAAGCCAGAACACCATGAGGGCCTCACAGAATAATGCGAGCCAGGTCACCAATAACAACAGCAATGTGAAGGCCTGTTTCAATTGCCGTGAGACAGGTCACTTCATCGCCGACTGTCCCTATGCCAAGAACAAGCCTGCTACTTCAGCTTTCTCCAATACAGTGAACGGACCTAAGCAAGTTCTGACCGGTGCCAACCGAGTGCCCCTCCGTGGCAACAGCAACAACAACAACAACCAGCAGAGGCAACCCCAGCAGTCTTTTGGACGAGCCCGCGTCAACCACATCGACGCACAGGAAGCTCAAGGAGCCCAGGGCGTTGTACTCGGTGAGTACCTAGTTAGCTCAACTCTTGCAACAGTACTGTTCGATTCTGGAGCATCACACTCATTCATATCCTCAAGTTTTGTGGAGAAACATAAAATACCTACAGTACTACTAAAAACACCCCTATTAACCCGGACGCCCGGAGGAGACATCAGGTGTCAACTGGGTTGTCTACGGGTAAGGATCAATTTAAGTGGGGTAGAGTTTTTAGCAGACCTAGTAGTACTTAAGTCAGAAGGGATAGATGTGATCCTCGGAATGGACTGGCTGAGCAAACACAATGGCCTCATAGGTTGTACGGACAAGGTAGTCCACCTAACAAACCCAGAGGGAGTCCGAGTGACCTGTCACACCCGGGAAAGTGGAGCAAACCCGATGGTGTTTAGCATGGAAGCCAAGTCCTTGGAAGAAGTCCCAGTAGTGAGTGAGTACCCCGATGTCTTTCCTGAAGAACTTCCCGGTATGCCACCAGATAGGGACATAGAATTTGTCATTGATCTTGTTCCTGGAACCGCCCCCATAGCCAAGAGACCTTATAGGATGGCAGCCTCTGAGTTGGCAGAGTTAAAGAAACAACTAGAGGAGTTACAACGGATTGGCTTCATCAGGCCAAGTTCGTCGCCTTGGGGAGCCCCGGTTCTGTTTGTCAAAAAGAAGGATGGAAGTATGAGGTTGTGCGTTGATTACCGGGCACTGAACGAAGTTACTATCAAGAACAAGTATCCTCTCCCCAGGATCGATGACCTTTTCGACCAGTTAAAAGGAGCCAAATACTTTTCCAAGATTGACCTGAGGTCCGGTTATTTTCAGCTCAAGATCAGGGAGAGCGACATCCCGAAAACAGCTTTTGTCACCCGGTATGGTCAGTTTGAGTTTACGGTGATGTCTTTTGGACTGACAAATGCACCTGCCTATTTCATGAACCTCATGAATAAAGTGTTTATGGACGAGTTAGATAAGTTTGTCGTAGTCTTCATTGACGACATACTTGTTTACTCGAAGAGTATTCAGGAGCACGAGCAACACCTGAGGGTAGTTCTGGAAAAATTGAGAGTGCATAGGCTATACGCCAAATTTAGCAAGTGTGAGTTCTGGCTGGAGAAAGTAGCTTTCCTTGGTCACATTCTGACCGCAGAAGGAGTAGCAGTGGATCCCGAGAAGGTCGAAGCAGTCTCCAACTGGCAGCAACCAACCAATGTCAGTGAGATCAGGAGTTTTCTCGGATTAGCTGGGTACTATCGGAGATTTATTGAGGGATTTTCTAAGATAGCCCGGCCCATGACAGAGCTGCTCAAGAAAGAGAAGAAGTTCACCTGGACGGAGTCGTGTGAAAGAAGTTTCCAGGAGTTGAAGCGAAGATTGACGACAGCCCCAGTGCTAACCCTGCCGGATATTCATCGGGATTTTGTCATCTATTGTGATGCGTCCCGACAAGGATTGGGTTGTGTGCTGATGCAAGATGGGAAAGTCGTTGCATATGCTTCCCGTCAGCTCAGGACTCATGAGCAAAATTACCCGACTCATGATTTGGAGCTTGCAGCCGTAGTGCACGCACTTAAGATCTGGAGGCACTATTTGATTGGAAATAAGTGCGAAATCTTTACCGATCATAAAAGTCTAAAGTATATCTTCACCCAACCAGACCTAAACCTGAGGCAGAGAAGATGGCTGGAATTAGTCAAAGATTATAATTTGGAAATTCATTATCACCCAGGTAAAGCCAATGTAGTAGCCGATGCCCTAAGTCGGAAATCCTACGGGCCCAAGAATGACCATTTACGAGAGGAAATGGCACGATTAAATGTGCACATTGTCCCTCGAGGTTCCAGCCAAGTGCTGAACGTTCAATCCACTCTAGAAGAACGAATCAGGAAAGCCCAGAGAGCGGACAAGGGACTGATGGAAATCCGGAAGCAAACCGGAGAAAATAAGGCACCAGACTTTAGAGTGGATAATAGGGGAACATTGTGGTACAAAGATAGAATTTGTGTGCCCCAGAAGGGAGATTTCAGGCAAATAATCATGGATGAAGCCCACAACTCAGCCTACTCTATTCACCCAGGATCCACCAAGATGTATATGGACTTAAAACAGAAATATTGGTGGAATGGGATGAAGGCAGACATTGCACGATTTGTCGCCCATTGCGATACTTGTCAGAGAATCAAAGCTGAACACCAGAAGCCGGCAGGATTATTGCAGCCCCTACCCATTCCGGTTTGGAAATGGGATGAAATAGGGATGGATTTTGTGGTAGGACTGCCCAGAACCCAGAAAGGACACGATTCCATATGGGTAATAGTGGACCGACTCACTAAAGCGGCTCACTTCATACCCGTACGTACCAACTACGGCGGAGAGAAGCTAGCCAAGCTTTACGTGGAGAATATAGTGAAGCTGCATGGTGTGCCCAGCCGAATTGTTTCCGACAGAGGGACCCAGTTCACCTCTAGATTTTGGAAAAGTTTGCATAAAGCTATGGGCACCAAGCTAGACTTTAGCTCCGCTTATCACCCGCAGACAGATGGTCAGACAGAAAGGGTGAATCAGATTATGGAAGATATGCTGAGGGCGTGTGTCCTCACTTATGGCAAAGATTGGGAACAAAGCTTACCCTATGCCGAGTTCTCATACAACAACGGGTATCAAGCAAGTTTGGGCATGTCGCCGTTCGAAGCTCTCTACGGAAGAAAATGCAGGACCCCTCTGATGTGGTCAGAAGTGGGAGAACGTGCTCTAGTCGGACCCGCACTCATAAAGCAAGCAGAAGAAAGAGTTGCCGAGATTAGAGAAAAGCTGAAAGCAGCCCAGTCCCGACAGAAAAGCTACGCAGACAAGAAAAGACGGGAGATAAGTTTCAGTCCAGGGGATTTTGTGTATCTCAAGGTTTCACCCATTCGAGGAACCCGAAGATTTCAGGTACAAGGAAAATTGGCCCCTCGGTACATTGGACCATACCGAGTTCTGAAGAAAGTTGGAGCAGTAGCATACCGTTTGGAACTGCCAGAAGAAATGTCGGATATACATCCAGTGTTCCACGTCTCGCAGCTAAGAAGATGTTTGAGAGTACCCGAGGCAGAGCATGTGCCAGTAGAATCAATAGATCTACAGCCAGACCTACGTTATCAAGAAGTACCGGTCAAGATTCTCGACACTGTCACCAGAAGGACCAGAAACTCCGAAGTACGGATATGTAGAGTTCAGTGGAGCAGACACGGAGTGGAAGAAGCTACCTGGGAACGCGAAGACGCTCTAAAGAAGGAGTTTCCCCACCTGTTTAGGAACCAGCCGAATCTCGAGGACGAGATTCATTTTAAGTGGGGTAGGTTTGTAACATCCCGAAAACTCACCAAAAATAAATTATGCGCTAAAGTTGTTTTTGTCGTTGAGCTCGACTCAAACCCTGAACCCTAATCCCCAGAGCCTCTCCCGAACAACCCGACACCCGACTTCAATCCACGTCCCATCTCCTTCAATGCGACGCGTCGTGACCGGCCGCCGCGAATCCCGCCCCTTTTTCCCCTCTCTCCTTTTCCCTCTTCCCCTCCGACCGCGTACCCCACCTCCCGCGGCCGCACGCCACGCGTGGCCGACCGCGGCCGCGGTCGCCGCTGGCGCGCACCGCCCCTCCCCCTCCTTTTTCCTTTCTCTCCCTCCCTTTTTCCCATTTCCTTTCTCTTTAATTCTTTTTCCTATTTTTCTCATTTCTTTTCCCCTTTTCTCTTTTTCCTTTTTCTTTTCTCTCCCTTCCCTCTCTCCTCTCCTTCTTCCCCGTCGCGCCTGCCCCGCGCCACCCCCCTCACGCCCTTCCTCCCAGCTCCGGCCCGCCTGCCCGCGCGCGCGCCTCGCCTCTCTCCCGCACGCGCGCCCCGCTCCCGGCTGCGCACGCGCGAACGCGCCAAGCCGCCCTGAGCCGCGCCCTGTCCCAACCCCGCCTGCCGCGCACACCGGGCACCGCCGCTGCCCGCGCCGCGGCACTCGCGCACGACGCCAGGACGCGACGCGCGCACGCGTGTGCACGCACACGAGCCTGACGCGGCACGCCGCGCCGCACGCCGCTGGGCGCCCTGCCGAGCCACGTGCGCGTGCCCGTGCCGCTCGCCGCTGCCATACCCTGTGCCGCACTGCCCGCCGGCCTGCGCTAGCGCCACTCCCCTGAGCCGCTCGCTGCCTCGGCGCGCGCACACCCGCGTGGCCCAGGCGCTCGCTGGCCGCCCCGGCCCCGCTCGCCGCTGAGCCACGTGCTCGCCTGACCCTGGCGCGTCGCTCGCCGCTGCCTCGCTCCGAGCGGCACTGCTCGCCACCTCGCCGCTTGCGCCACGCCCTGTGCTCACCGCTGCCGCTCAAGTCCCGTCGCCCTACACCGCCACGCCGCCCTCGGCGCGGGAGCCGCCCCACAACGGCCGCTAGCGGCCGGGACGCCATTAATGGCCGCCCGCGGACCTCGCTGAGCCGGCCACCCACCTCCACCGCGCCACCGCCTTAGCGCCGCTATAAAAGAGACCCTGAGCCCCCGGCCATCCCCGCAACCACCTCCGCCGCCTCCAGCCGCTCCTCCCTAGCGCTAGCGCCGCCGTCACACACCACCAGAGCCGCCGCCGCCCGCTCCCGTCGCCCCGCTCCCTCGCCGCGCCCCGAGCCGAGGTGAGCTGGGGAATCGAACCCCACGCCCCCTAGCTCCTTTTCCCCCCACCCCCCGGCCGCCGCCGTGGCCCTGGACGGCCGGATTGGCCGCCGCCGGCGACCCCAGACACCTCCCCTGTTTCCCAGCGTGGGAGGGAGGAAGGGGATGGCAATTTTGCCAAAAACCCCTCCCCCTTTCTTTATTTCTTAAAGAAACCTTCCACCCTTTTGTCTTATTGCAGAAACACCCCCACCTTTAATATATTTGCGAATAAACCCTCCTCCAATATAAACTTAATCTCAAGTATACCCCTGACCTCTCCAGAATAACCCAAAAGCTTCCAAAAATTACAAGCAGACCCCTGCCTACCCAGGATTATTTACAACCAGGCCCCTGGCCCCTTAACTAACCCTCGAACCTTTACAAAACCTATTATTTCATGCGCCTAAACAACTCCGATTGACCCCAAACTCTACCATGTCACTTCTATTATAGTTTCGGGCCGCGCTATTAAGAAACCACTCAAAAATGCCACTTCTATCTCCATATTTTATGTGTTTCCGATTCGGGCTCAACGATAGAATCTTTGTATTGATTGGATGCCTGTTTGTGTGTGCTGTAGACCGCGGAGTGAACGAAGGAGAGCCCGTCAACGAGCAGTTCTGTGAGCAGGAGAACGAGGACCAGTTCCGCGACCCCGAGCCCGAAGGACAGGACTTCCCCGAAGGCTACGAAGACGGCAAGTTCAATCCCATCCTTTGATGCATGTTTCTGTCCTAGTTTATATAAACACAACCCAATGGCCTGTTTTATAAACTGCATATGTTTTACTTGCATGAAAACACGGTTGAATAGCCACCCCTTGATTTGTGGCGACCATCCCTTGACCACCTAGATTAATGTCTGATTTTGTTTGGACGTTAATCGATATTAGAATGCTTAGGACTTTACTCATAATACTATTTGATTTTATAAAGAAAATGTGTGCGTGTGGGAAGGGATAAAATGTGGATTTTCGAAAAGATGAGTATGGGCGAGATGGACGGCATTTCTGTGCGATTTGCCGATTGGTGTGCTTATGCCTGAGTGGCAGGGCAAAGAAGGGAGATATCCATCTTGTCGCGTCTAAGGACCGAGTTGGTGTGTCATCTCACCTAACTCCACTATCGTGCAAACCACTCGACCGTTGAATGGGCAACGGCGTAGCATAAATCCCACTAGTTGGTGTGGTAGCCATCAGGAGAGCTGAGAGCAACGGGTGACTAAGGAAAAGGGATAAGCCCCGAGTGACTTATGCCCGGTTATACCTAAGTGAACGGTCAATGACCCCTTGGTGCAGCCCGTGATGGCTAGTCAGGCTTAGCTATGGTGGGTAATGGCTATGATGGGATCTACACCGACACGACGGTGCACGAGTTGTGGTATCCTACTTGTGGGTAAAGTTGCACACCTCTGCAGAGTTAAGAATCTATTCGAATAGTCCGTGCCCACGGTATTGGGCGAGTTACAGTGTGGTCACATAACTAGTGTTTCTTTGGGATGGGCTGGTGTGAGTTGTTTTGGAATTGTGTCCGGCAGATGTGCCGTGTGCTACGACGGACGGGGAGTCCGGTAGCAGTTTAAAAATTGGAAACTCCGTGTTACTTCTGGAATTGATTTTCATAAAGGTCTTCTTTAAAACAAACCCTTGCATAAAATATAGTTTTTCTGCAAATTAAACCATAACCTTATCCTTGATTTACCAAGGCATGTTATTCTGATTTAACCCCTCCGTGGGTGTGGTTGGACTTGCTGAGTACGTTTGTACTCACCCCACTCTTACTTTTTACAGAAGAAGATCCAGACTTCGTGCCAGACGACGCCGAGTAGGGTTACCGTTCTACACCCAACCTTGCCTGTGGTACCGGCCCTGTCGAGATGCCTCCGCTGTCGCAGTACTCTGAGCCCGTAGTAGACCCTATGTGGTTTGCAGTCTGGTGTTATGTTGTAGCTTGGTTAATAATTATCATCATCTGTATCGAGTGTCCTCCAAGGTTTGTACGGTTTTGAACCATCTGATGTAATAAATGTGGCATCAGCCTCCTGGGACTGGTGCTTTGTATCACGTTTAAGTCTTCTCTTATGAGGGGACGCTTCAGAATCTGGGTTGGATCCTGGGGTTTTTGTTTCACAATATTACAGAAAAGAAACCGCTGTGCACACTTGGGGCCATGAGATATATGGCATAGGCAGTCTGTGATTATTCACTACACCAAATATCTCTCCAATGTACATTCCCAATCCAGATGCTAGGAGAGGGGTAGGTCGACGGCAGACACTTCGTATCTGTAACAGAATGGATGAGTCTGGGGCAGGAAAGAAGAAAAAAAGATGCAACATGTGTGGAGCAGATGGTCACACTTACAAGAAGTGCCCTAAAATGCAAGAAGATAATGCTGTTGCTGAGGTTGGACCTTCTGGAAATCCCACCGATGGATTGCCTCCGGATTTTGGAGCCCGTCGCGTCTAGATTTCGTTATGTGTGTATATGTATTTGAACTAGATGTATATATATGTATTCCGACCTGTATGTGATAATTACATTTCGTTATGTATGGATATGTATTTGCACCAGATTGTAGCATATAATATTACTAAGGTATTTGTGTAGTAAGATTTCTTGGTTGTAGTTATAAATGTGTAGGTTGGTTCAATTAGATTGCTCACTGAATGTAGTGTACTGAAAATAGAAGGGTAGTTACGAATCATAAATTTTCGGTTTGCAATACAGTTTTGTAAACAATGCTACGATTACAAAGCAGAGGCCTAAGACGTTCGTACTACTTGGTACTTCAACAATGAAAAGTATGGCATGTGCAACACGATAACCTCGTGTTGTGAGTAAACCTAACATGCCTTAGGAAATGTAAAATACCGGGATTACATGGTGGTGCTTTACTGAGTGCACCGGGGATATTTTCCTTTCCTAATAGCTTCAGACCCTGCTTCCTTAGCACGGCGGGCCCTCTCTCGCTTCCTCTCCCTATCAGCTTCACGTTCCTCTGCCTTCTGACGTTCCACTTCTGCAATTCTCTTCTGAATCTCTTCCTTGTTTTTCTTGCGCTTCTCCTCCATCTGTTCTTCATGCAGCATTCGTTGTCACCTTTGTGCAGCCCACCTTGCTTGATGCTCCACGTGGTCCTTATCCTGCTGAGATTGCTCGGTGTCTAACCACTGCAAGAAATCACATAAAGGCGGTGGAGTGTTTCCCCAAATCATGTTAGAAGTCATTACTAGATCTGAAAGTGACAAACTCTGATAGTGTTTTGTAGTACCTTTGTTCGGTCCTTGCCGTAATGCTTGGGCGGGTCGTACTCGTAATTCTCGCACATGAAGAATCTCTTGCAAAAGTCGTCCCCCAAAACCCTTGATTTCATTAGTTTGCACAAGGATCCACAAAAACACATAGGCACCTAGACTCCTTAGGGGACTGTTTCCGTCACCTTACTCCATGAAATGTAGGTGGATCCTGAGGATGCCATGGTGTTGAGCCCTGGCAATCATAAGTGAGCAATCAGATTGCTAATATACTATATCAATGCTAATCATTATCAGTAACTACACCTAAATGTACCATTAATCACTCCTAATAATAATTAAACTGATTGCTAAACTACTGGTTCAACAAAATACTTTCTACAATTTTCTAACATTTTCTAAAAAAAATTTAATATTATCTTACAATTTTTAAGACTTTCTAATACTTCTCTAACAATTTTATAGTACTTTCTAATACTTAATCTAACACTAAATGTACTGTATCAACGCTAATCATTACAAGTATCTGTACCTAAATGTATCAGTAATCACTCCTAACAATAATTAAATTGATTGCTAATCTACTATTTCAAAAAAAAATTACAACATAATCTATTAGTAAAGCGTAGAAGAATTTTGGTTACCTGCAGTCGCCGTCTCGAAAATCCGGCAGGGCTTCGCCGTTCTCCCTCCCTCCCTCTTTTTTCTTGGTTTCTGAAATTTTAGTGATGCAAATGAGGGGTGGGGGGACCAGCCAACCCTTATATATGGGTGGGAGATCCGGTCGCCCTGCAGCCGGGCGGGCAGGGCCGGCCGCCCCGCTGCCGGGCGGCCGGCTCCCAGGGACCTCTGCGCAATTTTCTTTGCGCAATTTTTTTCACAAAAGCCCCTGCCGCCCCGCTGCCGGGCGGCCAGGTCCCGGCCGCCCGGCAGCGGGGCGGCCGGGGTATATTCCTGTAAATTTCCAAATCGAAAATATATTTTTGTAAACAAACGAAAATAAAAAATAAAAAAACCGCCAAGTCTGCAGGCCGAGCAGAGCTGCAAGCAGCCCAGGCGGTGTAGGCCACGGCAACAAGTCTGCACCAGCAGCTGGCCCGCAGCCCAAGAGCAGGCCGGCACAGTAGCCAGGCACTTTCAAGGCTCGGTTTGCACTCCTCTTTCATTTTTTTTTTGATAGCTCCTGCATTTATTTTGTCCACGCTCACTTGCTTAGACTAAATAATTATTACTTATTGCTTGCCAACTTGCTTATATGTATTGTTAAATCAATTGCTGTTAGTCTCTGGATGCTTGCTTATTGTCATTCATACTTCTTAGCTTTTGCATGCTTAATCAAGCAAGCTTTAGTTGGTCTTGCACTTGACTAGCTCTAGTATTTTTGATGAGTCTCTTGGTCGCTTCTGGACAAGCTTTGCATTAGTCTATTTTGAGCTTTGCTATTTTTTGTTAAATTCTTGTATGCTCATTGAAGAAATCTCTTTTGCAAGTCTATTTGAAAAAAAAGCTTTTTCGGTGTTTTGGTAAATCGTTGCTTCTGCTTTATGTTGCGCCTTGGTCAACTAGATTGTTTTTCACGTGCTTCCGCTTTGCGTTGAGATTTGCCTATCCGTTCCTAGCAGTGGCGGACCTGGGATTCAAATTGAGGGGGCTCATTTTCCTTTCTTCTTCCTCCCTCCTTCCTTTTTCTTCTTCCTCCTCCTTTCTTCTTCCTCTTCTTCACTCATGCTTGAAAAATGTGGGGGGGGGGGGGGGGGGGGCTCCATGTGTTCTATGGGAGTAGGGGGTTGGAGTCCGCCACTGGTTCCTAGAGTGAGTCCACCACAAGTTGGCTCGTGTCACTTTGGCGGTTAGAAAAGATAGACGTGTTAGTTGAATTGGAACATAGATCCTGTTTTCGTCGAGAAGAATTTTTTAAGGACTGCATTCACTCCTCCCATCTCTCATCGCCCGTCCCAGTCCTTCAATATGATAAACTTTAATTTCACCATGGATCTGGAAGTCATGGGCACCTGCGGCTGCGAGAGTCAAGCTTTTCTTTTGGCTGGCGTGCAGACGGCGCATCTGGACAGCTGATCGGCGCCATCGGCGAGGGCTGGAGGCACATGAAGCTTGTCTGCTTGTGATCAAGCCGAGGAAACAGTGGACCACCTTCTTGTGCACTGCACGTTGTCAAAGAAGGTGTGGTGGAGGACCACGTCCTGGGCGAACTGCACCTGCAGCTTCAGCGTGGATGAAGTTTCTATCCAAGAATGGTGGGAGGAACTGCAGCCGGCTACGAAGTGAAAGGTTTTCAATATACCCTGGCCGTGTTTGGTTTCTTCCTAGAAGATTCTAGAATGCACTTTGATCGCTAATTAAAATAATTAAATAAAGATAGTTTGTAAAATCAATTATAGAATATTTGTGTTAGGAACGCTGAAGAATCTAATGAGGTCTTTGACCGTGTGATTAGAGGATGGTCACTGTAGCATCATTGTAGTCAATCATCAATTAATTACCATCATTAATTTCATCGCGAAAAGTTATACTCATTCCTAAAAAATTTCACAAATAGACTTCATTTAGTACTCCATGCATACGAGATTTTCTTCTCGAAAAATATATTTAAAATTCCTAAAATGAACCAAACATAGCCAGTTGGCAATATTTGGAAGGAGCGCAACGCACGTCTGCATATTTGAAAAAAAATATAAGGACGCATCAAAGACGACGTCGACCTTTGGACGGCTGCTGGAGCGCGTAAACTCGATTGTCTCTGTTTGTGAGTAATCCATATAAGGAGCTGCACATAATGTGCTTGTTCAAACTATAACTCTTTTCCTCTTAATGCAAAGATGCGCAGTTCTCTTGCATATTTGAGAAAAATAATAACTTTAATTTGATATAGAATCGACAAGCTGCTACATACATAAATAGTGATGAAAATCGTGTGGATCTTGCAGCAGGTTGGTTCAAGCTCGCATACTGTGCTGGTCAGTACTGGTGCTGGTGGTAGACTCCGGAGCCATGTCCTTAAAGATTTTTTTTTCTCAAAAACTTCAGATCTCGATACGCACGAGAGGGACAAGGGGCGAAGACACACAGGAGGAAGGAGGGCGCTGATGAGTGAGGCCTGGTGCATATGTACCATGGTGAAAAATAAATTTCTTATAGTTGACGCAGTTTTCATCATATATAAATTATATAATTTTATTTTAGGGTAAAGTCTGTTTTGATCCTGAACTATCACGATAGTCCGATTTTGGCCCTTGAACTACAAAACCGGACATCCTACACCTCCAACTAACGAAACCGTTTGAAAAACAACCTTGGCTTAGCCAAAGGCGGTTTTGCTACAGTAAAATTTTCGAATTTCACACCTCTCTCAATTAAATAATAAAGAAAACATAGTTAATATTTTCTAAAAATCATGATATTGTTTTGGGAGGTAGATAAAAAGACAAGAAATTTATTTTGGCTAGATGTGATACATTAAACATAATGGAATTTGAATTATAAAATTTTAAAAATGGGTAGAATTCAAAATTTCTTCAATTTTTGGGTCAGCTAAACCTTTGCTAAAAATGAACTAAAAATATGATAATTCATAATTTTTTATTTAGTTTAATAAGGTATTTTTTATTGGCCCAAGTTTTTATGAAAGTTTTTGAATTCCTTCACAACGCTCAAATTTGAATCAAATTTGATTCCTCAAATTTTAATTTATGAATTTTCTATAGAACTTGGGCTAATAAAAAGTAGTTAACTAAACTAAATAAAAAATTATGAATTATCATATTTTTAATGCATTTTTATCATAAGTTTAGCTAACCTAAAAATTCAAGGAATTTTGAATTCTACCTATTTTTAAAATTTTATAATTCAAATTCCATTAAGTTTAGTGTATCACATCTAGCCAATATAAATTCCTTGTCTTTTGATCTAGCTCCCAAAAAATATCATGATTTTTAGACAATATTAACTATGCTTTCTTTATTATATAATTGAGAGAGGTGTGAAATTCTAGAAATTCGGAAATTTTACTGTAGCAAACCGCCTTTGGCTGAGCCAGGGTTGTTTTTCAAACGGTTTCGTTAGTTGGAGGTGTAGGATGTCCGGTTTCATAATTTAAAGGCCAAAATTGGACTATTGTGATAGTTCAGGGTTGAAAAACAGATTTTACCCTTTATTCTATGTAATAGAGAGTGAATCAGGTCATTTCAATCCTAGTTCTGCCCCTGGTCCTACAGGCTCCCATGTACGAATACGACGTTTGAGAAAGAAACGTACGTGCAGTTGCGGATCCAGGATCATTGTTAACGGAAAGGAGAGGGTTTTCTTCCATCTCTAGACAATTTCAACCTTTCCTTGCAATGCATTTGTGGTAAAAAAAAATGTAAGAAGAGCTTAGAAGGGGCTTCATGGGTCCGGTGAAGGGGTGAGTCAAATCCTAATACACTAGCTTACAGAATAATGGGTTTATTACGATATTGGTGCAAGATGGAGCCGCCCAAGGGCCAGGAGGGGAGGGAGCCGATGGTGGGGCGGCTGCAACCTCCGAGAAGGACTCCGGATGCTGTGATGATCTCTGCAACCTCCGAGAAGTAGTCGAGTGGCAGATGCTGGCGTCAAAGCTGCTGCGTCAGCTCTTCAGTGATGCGTGGAAGATGTTTTGCGACCAGTCTCTGTAAGCTGGCATCCACAGCAACTCTTTACCATCGCTTTCAAATTTCAATATTAATATAAGCAGCAGGACTATGATCTCGTCTTTGGTCTAACTAAAAAAAAAACGATGCAGCCCTCTATAAAAAAAAGTATCGTATGGGATCAAGCTAGGCACATATATAGCCAACACACTTGATCTTAATCTAGATTATTGAATTGCTTCGATGAATATGCACAGGTACATGTCGTTTTAGGGTACCTATATATATCAGTGAAGCTTTTCTCAACTCGACGAATAACCACAACCACTCCTTGATTTCTCACTCATGGCAGTATTGATTGTATACACTCTGTTCTGCTGGTTTGTCGGTCAACAAGCCAGTAGTGCTTTTTTTTTTCTCACACCGAATCGGCATTGGCTATCAGCAAGTCAGCAGTATTTTTCTCACACACCAAATCATCATCAACCACCAGCCAATCGGCAGTAATTTTCTCTCACAACAAATCAGCATCAGTCACAGCCAGCCGAACAGAGTGATATGGGATGATGTGAAGATTCCAGAGATGGGACGCGTGTACATATACATGGGGCACCCTATATATATACGCAAGCAATGTGGACACAGTTAGGGCAGTCCCAATGCAGACTCCACTCATAGAGTTTAAGCCTCAAAGACTCCATCACAAGAAACTATACTTCCCAATGCAAAGTGTGTTACTTTGGTTTATATGGCCCACTTATCTCTCTCATATTTATTCTTGATTTGCGTGAAGACTTGGAGTCTTGATTTTTCTCCCTCTCTCTTTCATAAATATACTGCCACATTAGCAAAACACAATAAATAGGAGACTTAGACTCCATGGTAGAGTCTGGATTGGGACTGCCCTTAGCACAACTACAAAAGATTTCTATATGGTCACACTTATTTTGTTTCCAAATACAACATTGGCACATACATCCATATACGGACACGTAACACGATGGCACCCATGTACGATATACCGAATACGTGTACATACTCTACACCACATTGTGACACGGTGGCAGGAGCCAGGCAGAGGGACAAAGCACCCGATCGAACTAGTAGAGGTGCTCCGGGAGCCTGGGCTCAGGGATGGCCTTGAGCTGGTCCATGCGCGACACGGAGATCCCGAACTTCTCCTCCATGCTCAGCTCCTCCGGCGGCACGCCGCCGGGGAGCCTCCACTTGAAGCCGTGCATCAGGTTCGCGAGCACCAGCTGCACCATCCTGAGCCCGAGCCCGTGGGCGGGGCACATCCGACGGCCGGCCCCGAACGGCAGCAGCCGCAGGTCCTGCCCCTTCACGTCCGCCGCCTCGCCGCCGGCGACGACGAACCGCTCCGGCCGGAACTCCTCCGCCGCGTCCCCCCACACCGCCGGGTCGCGGCCGATGGCCCAGACGTTGACGAGCACGCGCGTGCCCCGGGGGATGTCGTAGCCGCCCACCGCCGTGTCCTCGCGCGACACCCGCGGGATCAGGAGCGGCACCACCGGGTGCAGCCGCATCGTCTCCCTCACGACGGCGTCCAGGTAGGGGAGGCGGGGCATGTCCTCCTCGGCCACCAGCCGGCCGCGGCCGACCACGCGGTCCAGCTCCTCGGTGAGCTTGGCGAGGACCTCGGGCCTCCGCAGGAGCTCCGACATGGCCCACTCCACCGTCACCGACGACGTGTCCGTGCCGCCGGTGATGAGCTCCTGCACAAGACAGACTCATGAATTAATAAACATGCTCATTGATTTAGCTATTAATCGATGCATATATAATTCTCTACCAGAATGGATGCCTTGACGCCGTCGCGGTCGATGGGGACGTCGAGGCTGGGGTCGCCGGCGAGCTGCAGCAGCTGGTCGACCATGTCGGCGGGCACGAACGCCGGGCCCTCGCGGCGGCGGCGGTCCTCGTGCTCGCGCAGGACGTGCTCGACGAACCGGTCGAACATCTTGGCCAGCCGCTTCATCCGGGGGATGTACCCGTTGGGGTCGAACCAGCCGAGCCACGGGACCATGTCCCCGATGTGGAGCACGCCGTTGAGGAAGAAGATCTCCTCGATCATCCACCGGAACTCCTCCGGCGTCGCCGCCGCCGCGCCGGCGCCCTGCTGCTCGCCGACGTACTTCTTGCCCAGCACCATGCGCGACACGACGTTGAGCGTCACCATGAGCAGGTGCTCCTTGACCACCACCGGCGCCGCCGCCGCGCCGCCGCCGCCGGCCGCGCGGCGGATGTCGCTCAGCAGGGCGCGCACCTCCTCGGCGCGGACGTGCTCCGTCCGCCGGAGCTGCCGGGCGCTGAGGAGCTCCGTCAGCCACAGCTTGCGGAGCTGGCGCCAGTAGGCGCCGTAGTGGGACCAGAGCATGCCGGAGTAGTTGTAGACGGTGTGCTTGCCGCAGGCCATGCGGGGCCGGTCGAGGAACGCCAGGTCGTGGGTCCGGAGGAAGAACTCGGCGGCGGCGACGGACGAGCCGACGACGACGGGGAAGGAGCCGAACCGGAGCGACATGAGCGGGCCGTGCCGCGCCGAGAGCTCGCGGATGGACTGGTGCGGCAGCGGGCCGATCAGGTTCAGGTTCCCGATCACCGGCCGCGGCCGGGGGCCCGGCGGGAGGTTGTAGCGCCGCTTGTTGCGCGCTCCTCGCCGGCGGAGGACGGCCGCCGCGAGGAAGAGGGCGGTGACCAGCAGGACCGCGAGGGAGGACAGCCATGGCGGTGGCACCTCCATTATTGCTGCACACTGCAGAGACGAGGCCACGCAATGCTTGCTTGATCTACTAGCTGTGGCCAGTATTGATGCACGAAGGGTGTACTTACTTACTTATCGACCCATCGCGTGCGCCTACCCAAGGTCAGATCGATGCAGACATGCTTGAAATCATGCATCATGTTTGTCTTATATCGACCCATCAATCCATCATGCGTGCTTATCTGTCTCTTTCTCGCTGATTGTGTCTTATCGATCGACATGAATGCATCTTGTTTAAATCCGAATATATTGTGTTTTTGTGTTCCACAATTTTTTTTGTTTATTTGTATATCTAAGCATGTCCACTACCAGGCCCGTGCCCAGCGGGCGTCACAGGCCCCATTTTTTTTGGCCCCAGAATTTGTAGCAGCCCATTAACTCCCTGTATCTTTCCTACTTGGTCGGCCCTAATGCAAATGGTGAAACGAACATATGCCACGCCCCTGCCCTGCACAAAACAAAAAGGCCCGCAACACTGAGGAGTCCTGCCGCCCGCCGCCCGCTAGTTTAGTTGCCGTGCCGTCTTCCTCTAATCCTGTGCCGATTCATCTTCAGTTCTTGTTTTTCACGAGTCACGACACCAAGGGCTGAGCTGTCGAGGCAGATGCCAGACGGCAGGGCAGGCAACACCGTGTCACCGCCGATGCCATGATCGCGAGTTTGCGACGGCGACGCGGTGCAGCAGCCGGTCGGCGGCCCCAGGGCAGGCGGAGAATTCAGCAACGACAGGTCGGCAATTTCAACTCTTCACGCAATTGATTGGCTTAAGGAGAAGGTAAATAGTTATTTCTTTTAATTCCCCAACTGTATTGATATACATATATACTTGTATCCTTTGAGTCTTTAATGAATTAATTATAATTTTGTTCTTTCATCTTTTATGTTAGAAAACAATCGATTGAAGCCATATTTTTTGCAAATCGATCTAGAAAATACGATTCTGGCAGTAAAAAACATAAGGATGGTTAGTCTAGTAGGCATCACTTCAGAATTTCGCACAGGGCCCGATTTACGCCGGCACGGCCATGTCCACTACATGCTCCTGTATGATAGCATCACTGCAGTAGTATATATATACCAACACATGTCATCAAATTAATGTACAATTAAACAAAACGACCAAATAAGATCAACATGCTGTCACCATTTCAAGTGAAAAAAGGGGCAGCTTTGCACGATCGACACAAGTCGTCGTCAGGTCGGTGGAAAGAAGACAAATGGCGTGTGATGCTGGTGCCATCGCCACTGGCTAGTTTCTTTTACTAAGCGTGAAAGCAGCCCTTTGTTTGACATTTTTCATGCATATGCATGCCATCTGTACTGCAGCTGTCTGAATAATATTCATCTGCTTACAGGTCAGGGCTTGGATGATTTTTGAGGAAAAGTTGTCCATGCGGAAGAGGAGGGATGCTTTTAATTTAGGAGAAGTACATGCAATGTATGCCAGGGGTCGAAACTAGACAACACCTGGCATAATCTGGACGCGCGGATGTAGGCGGATGTTAGGGGTGGCCGTATGATGCATGAAGCTGACGGCCGGCGATGCGATGGCTTGGCCTGCACGAATCGTCCTCAACTCCTCATCTTGCATGCTTGAAGTCTCCGGTCTCCATATTTGCTTCTATTTATTATTCATATTTGACATTAATTGATTCTTACATGCATATCCAATTTCTAAATAGGGTAAGATGACTTATTGTTTGGACAAATTTTGAATCCTAGGGAGTGACTTATTTTTTACTAGAACGGAGGAAATATTAATTAGACTAATTAGATTCGCCTCGTAAATTAGATGTAAAAGGATATATAATTAGACTTTATTTAATATTTTTAAATAACAATATTATCTTTGATGTGACAGGGTTAAATTTTAATTAGCTCGGTGGAAACAAACACGCCATACATACCATACTATCCACTACCAGCCGATCGAGCGGTCCTAGGGGATGTTTGGTTTCCGGCCACATTTCGTCATGCCACACATGCGGCTGCCACACAGCCTCGACGTCACCGTCGGAAAGAGCTTTATTTTCCGCCGGAGCCGCGCAGAACGCTGCTCCCGGAACCCCAAGCTCCGCCGCCGTCACCGACGACGAGCACACAGTAGAGCTAGATACTAACCTACCTACTCTATACAGATCCGCGCGTCGAGTTCCCGGGACCCTTCCATCTCCGGAGCCAAAGAGGCCACCGGAGGCGGAAGGGCCCGGCGAACTCGCCGCCGGAAACGTGCGTCGCCTTCCTTTCGCCCTGGTGAACTGTAGACGTGAGAGGATAAGGCCGCAGCCTGCCAACGTGGAGTCCCAACTGACTGAGCTCCACTAATTTGACACAGGCGAATTGCAGCACGTGTTCCCTAGCTAGCTAGCTAATTGGCATTCGGCGATTCCGTGTCCTTTTGATATATAGATGAGTCACAACAACTGAAAAAACAATGGCTAATTTCCCAAAATGTTAATTTAATCATTCTCACACACGACAAATACGTAGTACAATAATACACATACATGCAGCTAGCGCCTCCATCCCTCGCACACAACAACATTAGAACGTTACAGGCTTCTCAAGCGCAACACTAATAATCAGAAGTGGCATCAGCACCACCAGCACCAGCAGCTGCTGCTGGCCTCTTGCTGTTCTTCTTCACGGCGCGGTGGTACTCGCCTTCCTCCGCGCCGACGACCATGTCCGCGTCGTCGCCGCCGCCAGGGCGAAAGTAGTAGCCGCCCCTCCTCCTCTCGCTCTCGTAGCTCGCCGCCGCCGCAGGGTCCACCTCGTGATCACGGCGTCGTCCTAGACCGTCGCCGCCGCCGCCGCCCCAGTGCCGGCGCCAGCAGGGGCCGTGGAGGCGGCGGCGGTGGTCGTTGCAGCAGCCGTGGCGCGCCATGGCGGCGCCGAGCCCCGCGCCGGCGAGGAAGATGAACCCGTACTTGAACAGCACCATGATCGATTCGATCACAAAACTTGTGCAAGTGTCCAAGGGAGACGTGTGCTTCAGACAACAGATGATCTGGTAGCTGCTGCTGCTGCTGCTGCTTACTACGTCTCTGGTTTGGTATATGGTATAGCTACGGACTTAGTATATATAGATAGATAGATAGATAGATAGATAGATAGATAGATAGATAGATAAAGTGAAGCGTATGATGAGTAATCTGCTGGTCTTAATTCTTGTGCCTAGCTAACTTGGTCCCTCGTGCAAGAAAGCTGCAACACCGCCGCCGTGAGCAACAAGTACCACCCCTCTTTGCCGATCGAGCTTCCTTGGCATTGCCAAACGTTGACCTTGTGTTTGGAGGAGAAGTCAAATTTGGCTGAGGGGGGTTTGGACTTTGACTTTAGGCCCAGGAGGAAGGGCTGATTGGGCTGGGCCACGCATTGTTACCTGGGACTTCCGAAATCCCCACGGCCAAAGCCCAAATCTCTAACGTGAGCCACCGGAAACTCACTGGCATTGAGAAGGCTCAGAGACCGTGTGGCCCAACAGCAGCAGCCCAAAGCTCCAAACCACCCTGAATGTTGGATTCGCATTCTCCTTTAATCCTCCGTTATCGATTACTCCTCCGTTATCCATTACTCCATGAGAAGGCATGATAATCTTCTTGATTTTGGTGCTAGTTTTGTAAAAAAAATTCAATTATGGTGGGCCGAACGAGTAAAAAAAGCATGCTAATCTCTTTGATTTTAGTACGATCAGCTAAAAATCGGGCACTGCTAATTAGCAAGCGCGCGCCAGGATCGTTGCTGGCGCGCGCCAGGATCGCTGCTGGCGAGCGATTTCGGACATAGATTACCTTTCCCTTTCTGTGCATTCCGCATTCTCTTTCCAGCATCTCACGTTCGCTTCGTTTTAATGCGAGGGCTTTCTAATTCATGAGCATGCACCACAGCACAAGAACAACGATTGATAAGACAAACCCCCATCAATCCATCATTACCACCGGCTCCCCCCGAAGCAGTCCGCACAGTCGCATCAGTGCAATCCGAGTGTCCGACTTCCGAAAGGCCAAAGGCACACTCTCCCACGTGCACACCGCTCCCCCATTCCCTTTTATCATTCTAAACAAAAAAAATTATATGGAAAAATATAAAACCAAAATATGTCAACATAAATTATATACAAAATATGTAAAGAAAAATCATTCAAAACAACTACAAAATAAAAAATTATATACATTATTTATTAAAAACTGTAGAAACATAAACTTATGTACAAACAATATATTTATAAGTTATGCATGAAAGCACAAAAGAATATTTGTATAAATTGTGTGTCCCGAAAATTATGTGCATAAATTGTATTACAAAAAATTGTACACATAGATTCCTATTCATAAGTTATGCAAAAAAGAATACATAAATTGTATGAAAATAAAAATTCTGTTCATAAGTTGTGCAAAATATTTATGAAAAGTTATGAAGTAAAAATATTAAGGCACAAAATTCTTATAGAAAAAAAAGAAAAGGCATGCCAGGACCTACACCCTGGTTGTCAAGGTCACCGTGGTAGTTTGCTGCTTCAGTGCTTTTGCACAGCAGCGCACTCACGTTGGCCGCTTCTGAACCGGGAGAGTGCCTTGGTTCACGCAAAGAAAGGAAAATGAAAAAATAAAGTAAGCATCCGGTGGGCCTGCACAAGTGCATGCGCGCCGGGGGGGGGGGGGGGGGGGGGGCGGTCCGAAATGGAGCGCCCGAACATCAGCCAACGCTTGCGCGTAGAACTGGTTTTCCGCTAAAAATCTAGCCTAAAATTAATCAACTGATTAACTAAACAATACACTAATGAGGAGTACATGTGTCTTTTCTCTACCTTTATAATATGTCTGCAAAAACTCAGGGCGCCCTATGTTCCAAGACGGAGGGAGTAGTTCACTTTAAATATATCTCACAAGTCAGTCTTCTCTTATTTTAATCAAGTTTACTTGAAAAAAAAACACGAACATTGACAACATCAAATTAGCTTGATTAAATCCATCAGAAAATAAAATATTTATTTGGTTTTATAGATGCTATTATATTTTTTATAAATTTCTCAAAGTTAGATAAATCTAATTTAACTTACAATACAACTAAAGTAAACTATAATTTAGAACGCTGCCGTAGCCTTTCTTTGGGAAAAAAAAAAGTCCAGTACAACGCTAGATCGATAACCGACATTGAAGACCAGCTGGGCCGCCGAGAATTAGTCCAGGAATCCGACTCATCCAAGAGTTCTCCTGCCGTGCGTGGCATGATGCAATGCAATGCAACCGACCTAATCTGATCCATATATACTCGACGTCTAGAGGTTCAACAATGCATCCACAAATCAAACCGCAAGCAGGCAGGATCGGATCGAAGAACAACCTAGATTTGATTCGATTTGATTTGATTCCGTCCCTGCCATGCCGTCGTCGGTGCCGCCGCCGCTGCTGACCGGCGCCGCCAAGCCGTCGCGCTCCGCGTCGAGCGTCGTCGCCAGGAAGGCACAGGGGTTCCAGGTGTTCCGCATCGACGGCTACTCGGTGACCACGGCGCTCCCCGGCGGCGAGCGCATCTCCTCGGAGCCGTTCTGCGTCGGCGGCCGGTGCTGGCGCGTCGACTACTACCCCAACGGCACCGACGCCTCCAAGGACGACTCGGACGACGTCGCCCTCTACCTCCGCCTCGAGGGCACCCCCACCGGGAGCGCGTGCGCGCGGCGTACAAGTTCAGCCTGCTCGACCTCGCCGGCACCCCGGCGTACGAGCTCCCCAAGGAGACGGCCATCTTCACCGACGCCGCCCACGTCTACGGCGCCGCCCGCGAGGAGGCCGCCGCCGGGCGCGGCTACGCCTGCTTCATCACCAAGGAGGAGCTGGCGAAGCGGCGCGAGAGCCTGCTCGGGAACGACTCGCTCGCCATCCGCTGCGACGTCGGCGTCGCGGAGGTGGAGGCCCTGGTCGTCGCGCCCCAGCTGATGCGCGGCGGCGCCGTGGGGAGGGGGATGAGGCGCGGCGGATACTACGGCTACGGCGGCCGCAGCGGCTACGAGTCGCCGGACGAAATGTACGGCGAGCACGACGGCAGCCGCAGCCAGCCGCCGCCGCCGGATGACAAGGAGTACATCCGCCGGTGCCTCACTGCCCAACGGCCAAGGCAGCACTAGCTAGCTAGTCGTACAAAATAAAGGAGTGGATTAGAGATGTAATCATCGAACTGGGTGTGTTAGCGCGTGTTTCGTATTAAGAGGATAAAATTTTCATAGTGTTTCTTCGAGTTTGGTCTCTTTAATTACTTTTGCTACTACTACTACTGTTTGTGACCTCTCTTCCAATCTTTTTACCTCCTGCATGCATGCATGCAGAGAGTCGCTGGTAAAAAAAAAAGCAGCAATTTATTTATTTGTAAAGATATATAAGGATTATACTGTATTTAACGAACCCTAGCTTGAACCGTAATTAACGCAAGTTAACATGCATGCTTATCGATCTCCATTGCATGATAATCTACATCTACATACCCCCCGGCCGCCGCGCCCGTCAAGGCGTCAACACAAGAGATAAACAAGACGACTCGTCTCTCTCGATCTCCTCTCCATGTCGGCGGCGCAGCCGCTGCTCTCCGCCGCCGTGCGGCAGCTGTCGCGCTCCGCGAGCGGCGTCGTCGTCAAGCCGGCGAGGGGGTTCCAGGTGTTCCGCGTCGACGGCTACTCGTGGACCAAGGCGCTCCCCGCCGGCGAGCGCATCAGCTCCGAGAACTTCACCGTCGGCGGCCGCGACTGGAAGATCGACTACTACCCCAACGGCTCCGGCTCGTGCTCCGGCCACATCTCCCTCCACCTCCGCCTCGACGAGTACGAGCGTCAGCGCGTGGGGGCGCAGTACAGGTTCAGCCTGCTGGGCCCCTCCGGCGCCGCCGCGTACGAGCTCCCCGCCGCCACGGGCGTCTTCACGTGCCCCGGCGCCGGCGGCGGCGAGTATTACACTACTGCAGATGACGAACCGGAGGAGGAGCTCGTCGTCGGGTGTGGCTACGCCGAGTTCATCGCCACGGACGAGCTGGAGGTGCGGCGCGAGACCCTGCTCAAGGACGACTGCCTCGCCATCCGGTGCGACGTCGCCGTCGTCGAGGTGGAGGCCCTGTCCCTCGGCAGGAAGTTCCGCCAAAGGGCCCCCAAGCTCAATCTCAACTACAGCGACGACGATGAGGATTCTGGCGACGACCAGGCGGCATCACGCCGGAGCAGGAGCCGCCGCCAGCCAGACGACAGGGAGTACATCCGCCAGTGCCTAGCCGAACAGCGGCACCGCGCGTGACGATCCAAGTAGCTAGCCGGCAACCGTAATCGAAATCCAGTTAAATCCATTGCTGGATGGGTTTCCTATTTCTGCTAAAATTTGTTTGGAATTTGTTCCGTTTAAAATCCCCTGCGTGCTGTGTCGATCTCTTGTGTAGCCTGAAAAAACACTTTGATCGTCTCTGAATCGATCCGCCTATCCATATTCCATAGTCCATTTCAGAGTCCGCTATATATCGTCTCGAAAAGACAGAAATCTAACTCGATCATCGTCCCAAAACTAGCTATACTTCGTTAATACTAGTTTTGTTAAATAAGTTTGAAAAGTTGCAGAAAAATTAAATGCTTTTGAATAAATTCATGGTGTTAAAAAAACCTTCGCGACAGACTGAAAGTTACTAAGAGAACTTGGAGAGTTAGTATACCAAAAGATACAAAGAAAAGTTTGTGTCGTTTGCTGAATGGATGGATTCATAACAAAAACCCATCATATGGCGATTGACAAAACACAAAGTTCTGCTTTTAATCCCCAACAAGTCAAAATCCCCCTCAATCCTCGTGGAGGGGATTAACCGAACAAGACCTGAACGAAATAATGAGGAGCATGCATGAAAGCTCTGCCTTTCAATTAAGAAGAAGGAAAAAAAAAGTAGCACCCAAGAGTCCAAGATCCAAAACAAAGGAACACAAATCATGGTTTGTTTCCAGAGCTAGCTCTCGCGTGTGTTACTCCAAACATTTTTTGGTTCTCACCGTAACCTGATGCGCCTTTCATTTTGAAAATTAAAGGTTTGTGTTGTTCCTGTGATGCTGCATGAAACTATATCACAATATAATCCTTTTATAAAGATCATGCTACATAACAATGCAATGTCTTCCATTATTACTCAGAAATAAAGTATTTTGTGCAGATTTTCAGGATATCAGCAACAATAATTGATTTGATTTGCTACTGTAAAAAAACAAGAATGATTTTTTCTGTTAAGATAGGGTTTACCAAACCTGCTAACCCTAACTTGAACCGTACTTAACGGAAGTTAACATGCATGCGTATCCATCCATCTCCTTTGCACCATATTGATATAATACCCCGCCGGCCGGCAAAACACAAGACTCGTCTCTCTCTCTCTAGATAGATCTCTCCCCATGTCGGCGGCCCAGCCTCTGCTTTCCGCCACCGTGCGCCAGCTGTCGCGCTCGGCGTACGGCGTGGTCGCCGCGCCGGCGAGGGGGTTCCAGGTGTTCCGCATCGACGGCTACTCGTGGACCAAGATGCTCCCCGCCGGCGAGGGCATCAGCTCGGGGCAGTTCCACGTAGGCGGCCGCGGCTGGCGTATCGTCTACTACCCCAACGGCAGGGACCCCGCCGCCGGGGACTCCGACTCCAACTCCATCTCCCTCTACCTCCGGCTCGCCGACGTCTTCCAGAAGCAGCGCGTGCGGGCGCAGTACAAGTTCAGCCTGCTCGACCCCTCAGGCAACGCCGCGTACGAGCTCCCCGCCGCGACGAGCGCCTTCGCCTCCGCCGGCCGCGGCCACCACGGTCATCCCAGCTTCGACAAGGCGGGGGACGCCGCCGCCGGCCTCCCCGACTTCGTCACCAAGGAGGAGCTGGAGAGGCGCCGCGAGACCCTGCTCAGGGACGACTGCCTCGCCATCCGCTGCGACGTCGGCGTCCTGACCGTCGCGCCCAAGGAGACCCACAACGCCATGCGGCAGGACGACGACGACTGGGAGGGCGGCGAGAGCAGCAGGCGTCGCCGGCAGCCGATGGACGACATGGAGTACATCCGCCGGAGCCTCGCCAAATACCGCCGCGCTTGATCTATATCCGGCCGAGTATCTCTCTAATATCTCTCGCCATGTCGTCGGCGCAGCCGCTGCTCTCCGCCGCCGTGCGCCAGCTGTCGCCCATGGCGTCCCGCGTCGTCGTCAAGGTCGAGCAGGTGAAGGGGTTCCAGGTGTTCCGCATCGACGGCTACTCGTGGACCAAGACGCTCGCCGCCGGCGAGCGCATCAGCTCGGGTCGCTTCGACATCGGCGGCCGCGGCTGGTGCATCGACTACTACCCCAACGGTGCGGGCCGCACTTCCGACTCCGACTCCGTCTCTCTCTACCTCAGGCGGCTCGCCGTCGCCGCCGGCTACAGGCAGCGCGTTCGGGCGCAGTACAAGTTCAGCCTGCTCGATTCTTCCGGCAACGCCGCGTACGAGCTCCCCGCCGAGACGGCCGTCTTCACGGCCTCCGCCGACGACCGGCCCCGCTGGCCCAGAATCCTAAACCTCCTCCGCCGCACCGGCGACAAGACGGAGGACAGGGACATCGGCGCCGGCCTCCCCGGCTTCGTCGCCCAGGAGGAGCTGGAGAGGCGCCGCGAGATCCTGCTCAGCGACGACTGCCTCGCCATCCGCTGCGACGTCGCCGTCACGGAGGTGATCGTCGCGCCCAAGGACGACGGCGAGTCGGCGACGACTCCTACAGTCCTACGCCCAAGGACTTCAGAAAAATAGTGCGTAAATTTTCCGGCCGCCGGCGCTAGTATATATCTATCTCTAGCAGCAGGAAATAAAATAAAGAAATGGATTGTTTCTTCTTCAACAATTGAATCCACCATCATAATCCAATTGGTTCTTAGATTAAATTTGACGGGCATATCCATTGCTGGCATCTTTAAGGCCGGTCTCCATAGGGATTTTATCAAGTTTCATATTGGGCGCGCGTGCGCTGCCACCAGGTAGCAGCGAACGGGAATGCCTCATCTAATAGATGAACGAAATCTTATATGCTTAAGTGGTGCTTTATCTCTATCCATATCTTACTTCGTTCTCCTTCCCCTCCTTATGAGATGCTCTGTTCCCTCCACAACTCCTTCGCATGCCACGACGCTCATGCTCCCCGCCATGACCATCGCCGTGAGCCGTGTGTATGGAATTTAAAACTCAAGGACAAAAATCATTTTAATCACATGGTTGGAATTTTTCAATCTATATATATAAAGTTTAATAGAAACGGTCTATAATTTTTTTTCAAAATACTATGAAGTTGAATATGTACATTTAAAGTTAGGGAGTATATAAAGTTTTGTATGTCACACTCAAAAGATTTTCATATCCTATTATAAAGTGTTGTGTAAATAATATAAAAATCAATTTTAATCATGCATTTTGAAAATTTTTGAACAGTGAACATAAACTTTTTGTACATATAGCTCATAAGTTATTGCGAATATGGAAATTCAAATCGGAAATTCTATAAAGTTTTGCCTGTACGAGGAAGAAATTTTCTATAAAGGAGTCAAAAGTTTTTGATATTGTATTATAAAGTTATTTATAATAAAATACAATGTTGATCTGATTTTTGCAGCGTCGCAAGGATAAATTTTCCATGAAGTTTAGAATATAGTAGTAAAAAGTTTCTTGTATTCTATTATAATGGGTTGTGTATAGAATTTGAAAGTGGAGTGTGTGTATATAGATTTTGAAACCCTGCAATTAAATTTTTTGTGAACTACAAATGATAAGCTTTTGCACATGTGTTTGCAAATTTGAATATGAAGTTTCTCCATATATTTAATGTTATGAATTCTAAAAAGCTTTTCATATATTAGTCAAAAGTTTTTCGCATTCTTATATAAAGAGACGTGTATAGAATTTAAAACTCAAGGACACAAATCATTTTAATCACGCGATTGGAATTTTTAAACTATATATATATATATAACTTTTAATAGAAACGGTCTATAATTTTTTTTTGAAAATACTATGAAGTTGAATATGTACATTTAAAGTTAGGGAGTCTATAAAGTTTTGTATGTCACACTTAAAAGTTTTTCATATCCTATTATAAAGTGTTATGTAATGAATATAAAAATAATTTTTTAATCACGCATTTTGAAATTTTTGAAGCATGAACGTAAACTTTTTGTCCATATAGCTCATAAGTTCTTGCGAATATGAAGATGAAGTTTTTGAATACGGATATTCAACTGGGGGATTCTAGAAAGTTTTGCCTGTATGAGGTAGAAGTTTTCTATAATAGAGTCAAAAGTTTTTGATATTGTATTATAAAGTTATTTATAATCAAATTCAAGGTTGCGTAAAGTGAAGTTTTGAGGTACAAATACAAAGTTTTGGGTTACATGAGTTCAAAGTTAGTAAAAATTCAAGCATAATATCTTCAATATATCTGTTTCAGCCATGCATGTGAGCTTTTATTGAATATATTTTTATTTCTTGGAATTATAAAGTTTTGGAGTTGATAGTATAGAGTTTATAATGTTATAGTTGAAAGTTCCTCAACTCAAGAGTGCAAAGTTTTTGAATTGTGAAGCCTTTTTTGTCTAGAAGTATACTTTTTTCAAACACACTAGTATGAAGTTAAGAATGAATGCTCAAAAGCATTTTCTGAAATAATAGTTGAGTAACACCTTTACTCTAATTATGTCTGGAAAAAAATATTTTGAAGCAGAGCTCTTGCTTTCATATGTATGTGGAAATCGTCCCCGCCTTGTTTTCTACCGACTCACCCGCAATTTCCGAATGTGAAGTTTTGCATGTATGAAATCGATGTTAGGTATATAAGAATAGTTTTGTGTACACGATTTGAAAGTTTTTAAATTTTGTGTATGGACCTTTGAATTGGTGAATTGAAATCTATGATGTATAGAAAGTTCTTATTAAGTATGAGAAAAGCTTGTACCATTCAATGTTGAAGTTTTGTATTTGTAGCTTGAAATTTGAAAATATAGAGAGATCTACCTGTATTTTTGAACTACAATAGAAAATTCTTTAGAGCATAATTTGAAAGTAGAGGATATATATAAAACTTTTTTTCATTCATCATTGTGTACGCGCATGGCTGATGATCTTTTCCAAAGTGTTTTTTGTATTGCAGATCATGATTTCTTATCCATTGGATTTTCATTCAATTATATGGATGAGCAGGATATTTTCTCTATGCTGCTTTTGCCTTCGTATAAATGTAGAAGCCAACTCCCCGCCCGTGTACTCTACCCTCCTCACCCGTTATCCCAAAACGAGAAAAATTTGCGCGCTAAATCACTTTTGTGCTAATGTCAAAGTACCGTCGCTAGCTACCTGATTCGTACGGATGCGCAAAAACAATTCAGAGAAACTTGACATGGGAACGCGGAAGCAAAAACGCTACTAGCTAATATGTATGCACATGCGTTGCTAACTATTTGCAACTTTCGTTCGCTACTAGCAAGTTGCGGCGAACACCCGCCCAATAGTGGCCCTCGGATTTTATGGAGAGTTTTATGACATTTAAATTCTATGTCACATCGTCAATTTTGCTGACATGACAAACAGGAAGTTTCATGGGATGACAGAGTTTCATCCTCATGAAACTTACTTGGCACAGTTACACTGTGCACTGAGACTGACCTTAGAGATCGAGAATAGTGGGACATTATCACGGGCCCATATGGCATCCAAAGTAGTATCCCTATCTCTCCCTGTCCTGGCCAGTGTAATATGGTACTCACAAGATTTGGGATCAGTAATTAGTTTCAAACAAAATCATCATGCTAGTATAATAGTTACTTTTGATTTGGATGTTGATACGGTCTCCATCAAACGTATGTACTCCTCCCGTTATAGGTCGTTTTGACAAATTTAGATACATAGATTTTACTATGCATCTAGATATATAATTTGGATCTAGATACATAGTAATATATATATATAGATTTGTCAAACGACCTATAATTTGGAACGGAGAGAGTGATACTTTTGAAATGTGTACAAATCCACCCTCTAAAATGTGGACTCGTTTTTAAAATCCCCACTTCAATCTTTTACTTGCCATATGGCCCTCTCTATGCTTATCTAAATTATCCCTAGTTCTTGTTTGAAAATATAGTAATCCCCACCAGGACACAGGTATAGGGAGAGATTAAGATGGAAATTAGGTCAGTTTCCACTTCGTTCCACATGGATCAGGAGGGAATAGGATTTGTTCAAACAAGACATAAGCGCCTAAGCGGGATCTCCGTATTGGTTTGCTAGCGTGGTTGGGGTAAAGATAGATGGTTTTGACCCGTTTAACCTGTCAAGTTGGATGCTTGCATTGATGCGGCTTCTCTCGATATGGCATCAGAAAAAAAAATCCGGGATGGGTCGTGTTCATTCCATCACTAACTACAATTAGTGACGTGTCGCAAATGACCCCTAACTTGTGACCGGTCTCCCCGGGTAGGGTAACAAGATCTGAAAACACATCTTGATGAATCAAGAGCAAACACATGCCAAGTTTAAAAAAAACAGAGAGAAGAAGCCAACACATGCCCCACCGGCAGGGGCGGATACAGGAGGGGGGCTAGGGGGGCTCAAGCCCCCCCTAAGCTCCCCTAATTACACGTAAAACATTGTAGCAAGACCTCTAAATCACCATTAAATCTTCACACAAATCAACATCTCTATTGTTTCAGCCCCCCTTGCCTCCAATCCTGCATCCGCCACTGCCCACCGGGCCAGGTCTATTCATTGTTTTTGTCGGAGAATCATTTTTCAAGCAAAAGTTAAGAATCACACATGCTATTGGCAATCAAATCATCACACAAGGTGGAACAACTTTTTATTGCGAAACATTTTTTTTTGCTGCTGGCAAAAATTGATTTGCAACAAAAAAATTATTTCAGCAACAAAACATGAGTGAGCCTATTTGTTGGCCAGTTTTAGGCCCAAAACATAGAATTCCTGAAGGGGGGTGGGCTGCTGTGATAGCTCCACTCAGAATCACACACGCGTGACCCGAGCAGCCCCCAATTTTCATGTGCGTCGTTGTTCGGTTCGGTTCCTTTCCAATCGAGGCTGACTCATTAAGCAGGACGGCCCCTTAAGCGTATTCCTCTTTCTTTTCTGTTGGGCCATTAAGCAAAACTTTTTTGAATAGTTTTCAAGCATTCTGAGATGCTTCAAATATTCTGAAATGGTATAGAACTTTTCCGAATATTTTGGAACGTATATAAATGTCTCTTTCTTTTCTGTTTGGAACTTTTCTTGATAAGCTTTGAAAATTTTTAGAATATTTGATAACCAGTTTGAATTCTTTGGAACATTCTAAATAGTTTCAAACAATTCCCAACGGCGCAGAACATTTTGGATTATTTTTGGAACTTTTACAATGTCTCAAACATTCTGAAATGGTAAAAAATTATTTCCATAAACAGAAACATTTATAAATGTTCCAGAGATTTGGTAATGGAGCCTGGAACAATATAAAATCGATAAGTTTCAGAACATTTAAAAATATTTTCACTATTAGTTTGGGTCTTTTCCAGAATATTCTAAATAGTTTCAAACAAGTTCGAATGGTGAACAACATTTATACCTGTTTAGAAATAATCGGAAAAAATGTTTCGGCCCACAAAGTATCAGGCATCCAATTTCGGGCCATAATAAGTTTCAACACGTGCCACATGCTAAAAAACCACTTCTACTGTAGCTCCAGTGATACTCACACGCACTAGGAATAGACGCCCCCTTGCCCCTACGTTGCGACTTTATTCATTATAATTAACTAGTGGAGATGCATATACCACACATGTGTTTGGAAAAAGATTATTTGAAAATAATTTGATTACATCAACAACCTCTAAAAAATAATTTTTTATATATTTTTTATTGAGTGGAAATTTGATTATAGAATATATATGTCTACAAAGGGATCCCCATGTATTTATTGACCTTCATATGGATAGTTTATAAGCCTACCAATATAATTTCTAATTGGATAGGACCAAGTTACTCCCCAAACATAGCCCATCTATACCTTTCCTAATTATGAAGATTTATTGGCCGGTCAATACGCGCCCCTAGAAAAGCGGGCTTTAGTACCGGTCGGGAACCCCCGATTTGTACCGGTTTTCTGACCGGTACCGCTGCTCCGGTACTAAGTGTGCGTGCACTTAGTACGGTCACTGCGCCCGGTACTAATCGGTTCTAGATGGAGTTGAAGCAATTAGGGTCATTGATTGGCTAATCAATACATAGGCAATTCCCTTTGCTTCTTTAAATTCTTTACATAGGCAATACATAGGTACCCGCTCCTCATCGCATCAATCACGCCTTCAGCCCCCCCCCCCCCCCCCCCCCCCCCTCCATTTCCTTATCTGCAGCGCCCCTCCCGATCCTCTCCCCGATTCCCCTTCCATCCGCCGCCGTGACGGTGTGCTCCTCGCCGCCGCTGCGCCCGACGAGGATGCCCCTGCGCCGTGTCGTGCGGGACCTCTACGTCATCACGGGGATATGGCGGACGATTTCCATCGGCTTTGAGGTCGTCGACCCCGCCGCGCCGTGCCCTCAGCCTTGTCGGGTTCCCGCCGCAGCGGGTACGGGAGGCCGCGCTACCGCAGCGGCCAGCGGACGCGGTAGGAGGAGGAAGACCGCCTGAACGGATGCGCAGGGGCATGCGGCTGGCTTCCCCAGTCCGGCCTTCCCGCCGGCTCCTCCCTCCACGGTAGCTTCCCCGGCTCGCGCCCTTTCCTCCCTGCCCTCCCGATCCCTCACGCACAGCCGCCGCCGTCGTCGCCATCTTCGTCACGTTCGACCTGCCCCCACCACGGATCCCCACATGCGGTGCGCGAGTACCTCCTGCGCACCCTCGCTGTTTCCTGCGTCGCGTCCTCCCCCGAGACAGGCGAGCAGATGGGATCGACGACGACCGGATGGTCGCAGTGCTGGCATTGGCGAGCAGGGCAAGCATGGCTCCACTGGTGATGGAAGGTAAGAAGAGATTCTTCTTCCCAAAATTTTTTTTTACAGACGATGCCTTTTGGTTATATCAGGATGATTTCGCATGCTGGCCTCCTTACTTTCATGCTTCAACCTTTTAAGGAATGGTGGTGTATCCTAAGCTATGGTTCCCTAGGCGGCATGCGCAACCACGTCAGAGCAATAGCCAGCACGCCGGCGCGGTGTTCACGACCAGCTGCTGCAACCCACCATGTCTGTGCAGGTAACCTGTTCGAGTAAGTGCCTGTGAAAGGCACAGTTGTGGAGTAGTTAGTTTTCTTGTGTGTCCTCCTGTTGATTCCCCTTCAGACACAATTAACTAGCTTCGATGCATGGCGAGGGCACCTTCTCATGGCCACAGACCTGGCCACGGTGAGTGGCGCCTTGACTGGGGATGCCACGGCGAGGGCGGCGGCGACCTAGCGTGCCGGACGTGCTGCGGGCATGCGAGTTCCTGCATGGCGACCTGTTGCATATATTAGTAAAATTATCGTAGTTTCCCTGCTGCTTGTGGTCCTATGTTTTTTCCATAGGATGTTAGTCGCTAACCAATATTCTTTTTGTTCTTTAGAGTGATTTTGACTTATCGAACCAATGTAGGTCGATTTGTTGATCAAATTTATTAAGATGCATCTGTGAATTTAATCTGAGTTGTAATCCTGTTGTTTTAATCTGAGTAGTCTCAAAGGTTTTTATTGAAATCCATCTATGATCTTGGAGATAAATAAAGATCATGAACATACATAAAAAAATCTAACGAAATGTACCTAATTGCATATTGGAGGTGGTACCTAATTGCTTAAGGCTAATATTGTTGGTTAGTGTATGGTTACAATGCAGTTAATTGGTTCCATATTTTCAAATGTAAGTCTTCTCTTTTACCTTTTCTTTTGCAATGCTGATTTGTGGTAAAGAGTACTGTTATACTAACCATCCTATGGTGTGTCTAGCTAGCTGCAGTTGGGGCCAATGATGATGTGCCTGCATTTCTCCAATCTAACACTTTATTGAACTAACTAGATGAATTCTTTTCATGGCTGTTTTCTGTGCTTCAAAATTTGGAATCAATAAGTCCAATGTAAGCTGTAAAGGTTTGCATATGAAAGTTGTTTTACTGTTGAAATACTTGTCACAGTAATACAGCATTGTACTGACACTATCTCATTCGGATATTGCAGTAATGAGGGTTACCAAACCTCTTTCATGTCAGGGACTTTTCTTGCTGAGAACAGCTCATATTACTTCAGCGTGCTTGAAATTCTTCTTGGGAAGTTATCAAAACACTTATTTGATCAGGTATCACATCCTTATTTAAATGTTTCTACACTTCCTTGTCCAGTAAATATGAATTTCCAATCATGCACACGTTTCCTTCATTTGCAATTGACAGTCCCTGAAGAGAATTGCCAATTTTGTTAACGCAAATATCCTCCCTGGTGCTACTTCCGAAGTTGGGCTTCTTTGTTGTGCCTGCGTTCATTCATATTTGGTTTCCTATTATCGAATTGATCAGTACAAGTATGTTTACGTCTTTGTTCACCTGATGGTTTCTTCGTCTGATCTATAAATCATTTAGCCAAGAACCTTATATTATCCTATTTTTTTATTTTTTGTAGGTCATTCATGTAAGAATATGGGGTAGTAAAAACAAAAATTTTCTACCGCATAAATCAGGATTACTGCAGTTATAGATCACGGGATTACCACTAAACGCGCAGATGCGGAACTTCTGAAGCGCGTCGGTGTCGTGCAGATGGAAGCCGGCAGTGCAGTTGCGAGAACCTCCTCACGTGCGGCTCGTCCTTGTGCAGCAGATGTGGAACCTCCAAGGTATCCACACGTACGGGAAGAAGCGTCGCGATCCGGACTACTAGGTCCGATAGGGCGACCCAGGGCTTGGCGCACAGGAGGGGCGGGGTGGTACTGTAGCAGCACTACTGTTCACGCGCGGGTACTGTTGCAGGATCCTGTTCACACCCGAGAAAAGGCTAGGGTTAGCCTTGGGTGCCCCATTTCCCCTTGCTTTTATAGCCCCTGTGCGCTCCCTTAGGTGGGCTCCTCTTGGGCCCCACCTTGGGCGCCCCCTTTGGGCCTGAGAGGCCCATTAGTGCACCTAAACCCAGTCTAATTTGAATCTCATCCTTATCAGGCTTCTTTCCGTTAAGTGTGTGACCCTATGGGCTCACATGCGAATAGACATGACCCGAGTACTCTTACTCGTCCCAATAGTAGACAACAGCCTCTAGCAAGACATGTCAACTCCTACACGCACGCAAAGATTATATCAGACGAGCCGTCACAATGTCATATACATGTTGTTCCTTTTGCCTCACGATATTTGGTCTAGCTCCAAGCCAACTGCTCTTTCTCGATCCTGTGATTCGGAATCCTTGGTTAACTCTTAACCCCAGCATGACCATGCATTTCCTGATCCGAATCACTCGAGGGCCCCAGAGATATCTCTCTTGCAGAGAGGGGCAAATCCCATCTTGACCGACCATGTCTCACAGCATGCTTCTTGACAGACTCGAAAGCCACATTTATAACTACCCAATTACGGTGTAGCGTTTGATGGCTCCTAAGTAAGTCGGTTCACATTTTAAGTACATACGACGATCTCAGGTCTTAGGACACAGCGTACATATTGTGTAATGAGAAGTCATCATCTCGTGTTGGGTCAGTTCAATCTCATGTCTCACATGAGCCCACATTATTAGTTTGACATCACTATGTCCATGACTTGTGAAACGTAGTCAATCAACTAATACATGTGCTAGTCTAATATTCATGTGTGTCCTCACATGAACTCCGACTAGGAACACTTTAGAATATTCATACAAGTAAAGAGTTTCACAAATACTTGACATAAGCATTAATCAATGCAAGTTGTCATCCATGAATATTCAAGAAACACTTTATTAATCATGAATACAAGGAAATATGATTGCCTCTAGGGCATATTTCCAACAATTCACTTGTCAGCCTGGTAATATTATTGAACCATGGGGCTGTTCAAAAGCTCATCAGGGTAGGGAGGTTGAAATGCTTAATTTCCGTCCAAAGTGGCATGATCCCAGTCAAGATGAACTTTCTTGTGCAAACGAATTACTTCAATTTCATTTCCAGTCAGCTTTAGATGATCTTTTGACTGTTCGTCAGACAAAACTTCATTCTAAGACAAGTATTTATGGTTTCTGGCCATTGGCATTCCGTTTTCTTGCTGTTTGATTACACTTTGGGAGAGAGAAAAAAATCAATATCTCATGTCAACCTTAAGCAGCGCAACCCCCCCCCCCCCCGCCAAAAAAAAGAAAAGAAAAAATAGAAGAAAAAACTATGCAGTCAATGCAGCTATGTTATCCTCTTTTTAGTATTTGGTTATTATTTTCTCAGGAGCCTACTTATAATTTTTTTCTTTTAGCAGGAGATGAGAAGGAGCACCTAAAAGTAACTAACGTTTTCTCTGCATTGCATGGTGTCATGTCTTGCTTGCCAGAAATGCGCCCATCATATAAAGATGAGAGGTCGAAGGAAGTGGAGCCCATATTCTTCATAGCAGGATCTGCTGGTAGCACTGTTGGCAGCTCAAAAATGCGTGAAAAGTCTGCCACCAGCCTGCACATAGGTTGCAAGTGAAGTGTTCTTAAATAATCAAGTATCATTTGATAATATTAAATGTTTAGTCTCACAATTGCATTTCTATCAACAGGCACTTACTAAAGGAAAGAACTGATGACACCCGCGTAATTGATGCTTTGGTAAACTATGGCATGCACTAGGCTAAAAGACTCAAGTTTGTGGATTCTGATTCTTCTATGTGGACTGTGATTGAAGTTCTAAATTTTGTCTCCATTAGACCTAGATGCTGAAATCTCTATTTTACAAAATATTTTAGATGCCAATATATTAATAGGGATAATTTAGTTATTCTTGTAGATCTCATTCCACATGAGCATCACAGGTTATGGCTAACAATATATAATGGCACATGGTCGCTGCGGAGAAGATCGGCGGGAAGGTACTCAAGGTCTGCGTCCGCAACCGGGACCTCTTCGCGCTTGACAACTCAGTCGTCGACATTGGCTACTGCATCAAATATATGAATATGCATGATGATGCTTACGGAGAGAATTCATTTCACCCGTATCAACGCACGGGTACAAGTTTGAGAAGCATTATATACTTGATATAGAGTGATTGCTATAGTATTGATAAATCAGGTTAATTTTTTTAGTAGTCGTTTCTTGTAATGAAATTATTTTATAAATACATTTTTCTATGACACGGGCAGTGTTCTAAAAAACATTTTTAAACGTCGTTTAATCTTGATTAAACGCTGAACGGTGGCCAAACGTTGCGTTTAATCACAGTGTCGTTTAATCGCAACACACGTTTAATCATGTTCAATCTACGTTTAATCACAAAAAACTCTAAATCATAGGCAAGCGTTCGCCTAGCGTCTAGCGTTTTTTAGAACCTTGGACACGGGCCACGCATCTCCACTATCTGTATAATTATCTATCTAATTATCGGCACATGCTTCTACACATACAATTTATCTGTTTTTATAATTATATATTTTTATATTTCATTGTCTATCTTTACCGCAATTGAGATTTTAATATTTGTTTTTACCATATATAGTTTTTAAAAAAGTTTGTTGCAACTAAAATTTAGTGTGATTATATTTTTCACAATATTATTCTTTAAACATGTGCGTGTCGCACATGCACCCTACTAGTTTGTGAAAAAACACTATGTAAGAAGAGGTCTACAGTGACGGGCGTCATCTCCCTAAGGTGATGGGCATTGCGCCCGTCACCTGTATATCGTCACTGATTAGAACAAAAAAGTGACGGGCAAAAGCTCGTCACCTATGTACGTAAAAGGTGACGGGCATCAGAATGAGCCGTCACCTATGGTATTCTTAGTCCGTCACCTATGTCAACACATAGGTGACATGCATCATTCTTTTGCGTACTAAAATAAAATATTTGCAGTATGATTTTTTGCGCGAATATGCGCGCGTGCGATTTTTTTCGGCGTTACCAGGATTCGAACCCACAACCTCAGCCTCACGCGTACCCTTCCCTACCACTGGGCTACACCATCACATATGACCAACAATGAGATATTTTCCTTTTATCATCACTTTCTAATGTCTTATATAACCTGTTTCACAGCTATAACGATCCCAAATGAAAAACTTTTCAACTACAAAGTTGTAGATCTGGTCGCGAGCTACAACTTTCGTATATACTTTTTTTCCATCTGAGGTCATTTGAAAATTTGAAATTTAAAACTTAAACCATATATTTGGGTGCCAAAACAACCTCAACTGAAAAAATTTTAAACTACAAAGTTGTAGATCTGGTTGATGTGTACAACTTTTGTATAGACCAATTTTTGATTTGGGACCATTTGGATTTTTCAAAAATTATATATTCAAATATTAATAAAAGTCACAAAGGTGATGTGCCTTGATATTGCACGTCACCTATGTCATCACAAAGGTGACGCGCATTGATGTTGCCCGTCACCTTCTACTTATCAATGTCCGTCACCTATACTAACGTTATAGGTGACGTGCTTTAATGTTGCCCGTCACCTATATCAAACTTATAGGTGACGGGCCATAAATGTGGCCCGTCACCTATAACAAAGGTGACGGGCAACATTTTTGAGAGGCCACCAAGAGGTAAAATGTGACATGCATCATCTTCGCGCGTCACCCAGATAACAAAGGTGACATACAACAACAACATATCACCTTTGTGCACGTCACTATAGATATTTTTACATAGTGAAAGTTTGAATTTTTTAGCTGATTCATTTTCTGAAGGGTGATTTTGAGGTTTTCTCCAAACTTTAGTACCCCTTAGCCCTGACAAGTGGATCCTCTATGAGAGATACGGTGAGCCTAATCTTAGTGAGAAATGATTTCAATTCTTTCATCTCCTTTATAGATAGATATAATTTGGCACGATCCAGCTCATCATCCATAATTTGGATGGACAACCAAACCATTACTACCGCGTTGACTTAGGTTACATTTTTAGTTTGTTGGTCAAAAGTGGAGTTAATACTTCTACTGTCTTCACAATCCCGAGGAGCCGTTTTAGCAAACGTTTTGAGAAATAGCTTTAGCTCAATCGAAAGAGCGCCGCTTCGATCACCATTGAAACCGAAGCCGAAGCCAATATTAGGAGGGGGTAGAGCCTACCATACCAAACAAGCTCTAACTCCCTTGTATTCAGTTGAACACATTTTGACAGCTAGCATTGATTGCATTGGTTAGACGACGAGCCCTGAGCAAGCACAAATACTAGTCCGAGCCCGCTAAATAAACCCCCCGTCACTCTTTCAAACTCGATCCGTCGATCGGAACAGACCGAGACAGGGACGACACGATCATCACCCGGATCGATCGAGGTCGAGCTCCCAAAAGGAGACAGGAAAATCCTCTTGCTGGGGAGCTAGCCCACGACAGATCGAGGCCGGGACGGGCCGGGGGCAGAGATCAGAGATCGAGCAGACCATGCTCGTGGCCTACCTCCTCCTCCTGCTGTCCGCCTCGACCAGCGCCGCCACCAGCCGAAACCACCGCCTCTTCCTCCCCGCCGCCGACGCCGCTGCCCCCTCGCCGCCGCCGCCAAACCATGCGGGTCACCGCCACGCCGCCAAGGTACATACAGATCGATCAAGCGCGTATATGTATATGTATCAGACCTGTCGAGTTCGTACGGCGAGTCTTATCGATCGAGCGTGCATGCAGGGTTTTTTGTCCTACGAACACGATGCGCATTATCATCCGGCGACGATGATGATGGCGCGGCGTGGAGGGCCGCCGCCGCCGCCACCGCCACCGCCACCGCCACCGCCTGGCGTGGGTGCGAGCGGCGTTGTGGAGGGCGCGCCCCCGCCCGGACTGCCTGGCGCGGAGGTGAGCGGCGTCGGAGGAGGCGCGCCGCCGCCACCCCCCGGGCAGGACGCCAGCGCCGCGATCGAACCGGAGCCGCCGTCGCCTTCGCCTCGGCAGGTCGGCGGCGGCGGCGGCGCCGAGGGAGGGTCGTCGTCGTCGTCGACGGACCAGGAGGAGAGCGCGACGGACGACGTCGGCGTCGACTACGAGGGGCCCAAGACGCACCCACCCTCGCACAACTAGCTACTACCAGTCGACCTGCCGGCCATGCATGGGCAGTATAGTAGATGATGATGGCGATCAATTTGCACAGATCGATCAGCAGATGCATGCGTGTGATCTGGCTAGCTAGTTATTTGGCGTCATTAGTTGTTAAGGTATAATCGACCTGGTTAGTACTAACTGCTCCCTTTGTTCCAAATTCACCGTCCTAGATTGTAGATCGTTTTGACAAATTTAGAACTATAGTTTTTGCCATGTATCTAACATACTAATGTTTACCAACAGATACATAGCAAAATCTATATATCTAACTAGATTCGTCAAAACGATCTGCAATTTGGAAGGGAGGAAGTAGGCAGCTAGCTATCTAGTACTACTAGCCGTGCATGCTTTGCATTTGTTTGGTCACCATAGGTGATGATGACCATTCTTGTCGTCCATGCATTGCATGCATACATGCCGCTGAGTTTGTTTATTCGTGGCTTGCTCTCTTTGCCTCAGCTCTTGTGCATCAACTAGCGACTGCATAATGTTGCTATATGCACAACCAAAATACTGCACTGGTAGTCAAGATGTGAAATGAAGCATAAAGTATTATTTTCGCTGGTCTTAAAAGACAGGATCAATTATTCAAGAGACCTGAGAAGAAGAGGCATGCTCCTACCAGTATATACAATACATTATCAATTGACAAAACGAACTCCTTAATGTTCAAAACCAGTGAACCTATGTAAACAGCTGTTCTGTTGGTTGTGGCTGATGGCTGGTGCTGATTTGCTGTGAGAGAAAAAATACTGCTGGCTAGCTGGTGGCTGGTGCTGGTTTGGTGTGAGAGAAAAACACTGCTGATGGCTGCCAGCTGAATAGAGTGAATATTGTACCCCATCCTGGATTCTTCAATTCAAAACATTCAGGAGTAATTTATGAAACGCTTTGTCTGATTAGGTTAGCTGAGCCCCCATCCAGCCATCCTAGAAGAAGGGCACTCCCACCAACCACTATAGTACTCCATGAACCACAAGCAATGCCTGCATGCAGGGAGCTAATTGAAGCGGAGTTAATGCTGTGCTAACAATAATATGTTCTGATGATTGGCCAGTCTTATTAGCAGTGGTCCCTGGGGTTTTGAAAACGAGCCATGCATCTTGGGAACGCTAGCTGGAACCAGTAGCCCCCCTTGACCCCCTCTTCGCGACATGTATGGCCATAGCAGGTCAGCAACACCGCAGGGTTAGTTGCAGGGCTGCTGCAGTGGAGGAAGCAGCTCAGCCAAGGTGTGGCAAGTTAAGGATGTGTGCTGACTTCCATGAGATGAAGGTTCACTTCCCCGAGTAGAGGGCCTAGCCAAACGCTTAGCTAAGCCTGCTGCCGATCTAGCCAGTCCAAGCCTGAGCTGAGCATGTTGACCCTGCACGAGTAAGTGTACAACCACCACTAGTACATACAGTATTTGTGCTGACACCTTATTTTTTGTGTGCTGGCGGTCATCATTGCCGACCGTCAGCACAAATGCCATGTATTTTGTGCTTGCGGTTGACATAAGCAGCCGTCAGCACAAATCATGTTTTTTTGGTGGCGACCGTTTATGTTGACTGCCGGCACAAATAATTTTTTCTTAAAAACTAAATAATTATTTCATATAAAGTCGGATGAAGATAAATTTTATACGAAAATTGTAGATCTCGATGAGATCTAAAACTTTATAGTCGACAATATTTTCATTCAAGACCGTTTACTAGGCTAAATAGTCATTAGTAGTTCTTAAATCAAAGTTTAAACCTTATATCCAAGTTATAGACAATCTAAGATGAAAATAAACTTTATAATATAACTTAGATGAGATCTAAAACTTTATAGTTGACAAAATTTTAGATCAAAATCATTTAGTAGGCCAAATATTCGTTACCATTTTGAAATCTAATTGTAAAAACAAAAATTTGAATTTTCAAAATTTTAAACAATCTCAGATGAAGATGAACTTTAATTATACTAAAGTTGTAGTGCCTGATGAAATCTAAACTTTTGAATTTAAGATCGTTTAGAGTGTCAAACATACCTTATAAGATTTGAGAAAGAGATATAAAAAATAGCATATCTTGGGAAGAAAGATGTAGTACGTATGTGAGATAGTAAGGAAGGAATGTACGAAGCGAGACGTCTTAGGTTCTAACCACGTACACCGCATGTGCTTGAAAAAAATGCAGTTCTTTTGTCAAATGATGTGCGGTTGGGTGTGTAGATGCCTACTAAAATATGAAAATAGTTTTTCATTTTAATTTTGTATTTTAAAATTTTAAAATGGTTGGAATTGATTTGTGATGGCGGGTGTTTAAGATGACTGCTAGCACAAATATACTTGTTCTGGCGGCCCAACTACATGCTGCCTTTTTTTTTTTGAGAAACCGGGTTTTCATTCATTCATAATATTTGGTGATTACAGCCCAAATTACAAAGACACCCTTAAATGAATTGGAGATTACATTCAAGTCCTTGTACATTCCCGGTCGTCCTCGCCGCTGCCGGCCGGAGCTTCCAGCTTGATGCCGACCTCCTACCTGGCGAAGAACATGATTTTTTGGCGCCGTCTTGAGTAGCACATCGGGATCGACATGCATTATAAACGCTGAACGAACCGGCTGAAGATGATGGTCAGAAACCATCGCATCGACAGGCAACGAGGGATCCGACACCTCAAGGGCCTCTAGGAACCCCGTATCGCCGGCCCAGGATGGCCCATAATCACAAATAGTAGTAATCTTCGATCTTTTTTTGTTCGACCCGCTCCTCCGGCGTTTGCTTCAACAGTTCAACAAGACTGCATCAAGACGATATCGGTCTTGTTTAGTTGGAGAAATTTTTTTAAGTTTTGAAACTGTAGTATTTTCGTTGTTATTTGACAATTAATATCCAATTATGAACTAATTAGGCTTAAAAAATTCATCTCGTCGTTTACAGTTAAACTGTGTAATTAGTTATTTTTTCCAACTGCATTTAATACTCCATGTATATGTCCGAAAATTCGATGTGATGGGTACTATAGAGAAAATTTTGGGAACTAAATAGGGCCGATACATCAGGGAGTGGAGGCGGGCCAGCAAGGCAGCAAAACATGAACTACCCTGAACAACGTGAATTGGCTGCCATGAGCTGTGGGCATGCTAGCATTTTTTTTCTTTGTTTTTTCATTGTACCGTTGTACTCAAAAGAGTGATTCTCAATTTTCCTTTTTGACCTATCGAAACTAGTATATATTAGTTCACCATTTTCAAATACTGAATTCAACATTTCTTCAAATCAAGTTCAGCATTTTTGTGTAGTAGTGTTAAAATGGAATATCTAAAATGTTGAGATAATACACCTAGAATGTTGGAACTTACAAACAAAACTAAAACAAGAATATAGTCATATGGGATCTTAATTTGATAGAAAAAATTTAAGAAAGAAGATGGTTCAAACAGAATTGAAAGTGAATGTGCTATTAGAGAGAAAAATTTAGTTCAAAATCTCGAAAACAATCTTGCATGAGCCACCTGTCCCAATCCCATCCCCTCGGGCTACATCTTAGGGGTGGTAAAAGGCCCAAAATTTTGAACTAGAAAATCTATAGGTCGAGCTCTAAAAAGTTGATCTCTAATCTTATACAATTTTGAGCTAAAAAATTTAAAGGTCTTGTTGGGCTGTGAAGAGGCCACTAGGGCTATGACCCATTACCACCCCTATGCACGCAAAGCATTTATTGTTGGTCCCGCACTAGTGCAGGGAGCGTCCGCGTGTCCTGGTCTGGCAGTATGCTTGCATTCTGCCTGTTCGCTTGAACATGTGCACGTATCTCAAAGTGGAAGAATCCACGTGAAGAACGTGGTCAAAAGGAGACACATATACTCACGATGCACGCGCACTTACACCTTTATGAACACATGTTCGCAAACCCTACCGCTATAAGTATTTTCAAAGACTGAGCCGATAATTCTTCGAGATTCGCCTTGCTGTTGACGGGAACATCGCCTACCACTGAATGCACAACGCCGTTAAATATCAGAATATTTGCTCATATAGAAAGTCGAATCCAGGACTTTAAGTGCTACCGAAGCTCTTATAACCGCAAGGCTACAGACTCTTTTGCACGCGCGGCTGATGAGTGGGTGGGCCTTTAGGCTTGGCTGCGCTTATTTAAAACGGGAAAAAGTCATTTTTGCCTCCCTGAACTTTGGACTGAGTCCGCTTTTTCTCCCTGAACTTTGAAACCGGCCGACCAGCCTCCTTGGACTCCCGAAACCGGTTACAGTACCTCTTTGAGCGGGTTTGAGGGCGGTTTTACTATTTTTCTTTTATGTTTATTTTAACTAAATCTTTGAAAAATCATAGTAAATCACAAAAAAAATCATAAAATAAAAAAAATCCAATTTTGTTGGACTCCACATGAGTAGATATACGCAGTGAACATATTATATGGTATATTTTAGTACAATTTTTTTGTTATATCTTTATATATATACTTTTTGTAATTAATTTATAGCTATAATTTTTGTCATCCAATTATTGTGAAATTTTTATGATGGGCTAATCATCATATGATTGAGCTGTAATAAAAATTTTATGATTATTAGATCATGTATGACTGAGTTATAGATTTATCTATAGATTCGCCTAGATGTTTCTATAGATTTATCTAGTTTATATAGATAAATCTATAGATCAGTAAAAAATTATTCAATAATTATAAAATTTTTACTATAGTTCCATCGTATAATTATTAGTTCGCCATAAAAATATCATCATAGTTGGACGATGAAAACTATAGCTATAAATTAATTACAGAAAAATATATATCTAAAGATATAGCAAAATGTTTATACTAAAGTATATTATATAATATATTCACTGCGTATATCTACTCATGTGGAGTCCAATAAAATTGAATTTTCTATTTTACGATTTTTTGTGATTTACTATGATTTTTTAAAGATTCAGTTAAAATAAACATAAAAGAAAAATAGTAAAACCACCTTCAAACCCGCTCAAAGAGGTCTTGTGACCAGTTTCGGGAGTCCGAAGAGGCTGGTCGTCCGGTTTTAAAGTTCATGGAGGAAAAACGAACTCGGCCCAAAGTTCAGGAGGCAAAAAGAATTTTTTCCTTTAAAATGAAGGCCCACACATTTTAGCCCAATCCACGAAAGTTTCGGGCCACAGCCCAATCACGAGCCACCCAGCAGGCCCATGAAAACCAACCCGACATCCCCCTCCTCCTCATCCACTTCACGACCAGTCACGAACTCGCCGTCCGCGTTGACCCAGCTCGGATCTTCCACCGTCCCTCCCCAATCCAACGTTCCAGCCCGCCCGCCCGCCCGCCCGCCCGCCCCATAGGCGGTAACCCGTTCACCCGCGCCACATCCCTGCACGCGGTCTACCTACACCAGGCCTTCCCCCCGCACCGCCTCCGCGTGCACCTCCACACACCGCGCCCACGCGCCCACGCGGTGGCCTGCCCGGCGCACCCCACGTCTATAAATACACCCCTACCCCTCCCCACCGTGGCCTTTTCCTCAAAGGAACCCTTCTCTCTCCCGGTCCCCTTTCCCCTACCTCGCGGCGGGGGCGAGCGAGAGATCTGCTCGGGGGGACCCACCGATCCGCTCGATTCCGTCGGACCCAGCGGCCCAGCCGCCAAAACACACGCTCCATTCCACGCGGCGCGCCCGGCTTGGTGCTGCGGCCTGCGGGTGAGGGCGGCGGGGCCGCCGCGATCTGAAACCCTAGGCGGCGGTGGTCGGCGGCCGCCGCGGCGCCGGGTGGGGCCGAGATGGACGCGAGGTTCCCGTACTCGCCGGCCGAGGTGGCCAAGGTCCAGCTCGTGCAGTTCGGCATCCTCAGCCCCGACGAGATCGTAATACCCCCCCCCCTCCCGCGCCGCCGCTGGCTCTCTTTACTTCTGTGGTTCGGGCGGGTCGAGTTGGATGGGGAGGGTGCACTGCTGATGGACTCGTGTGATGGGTGTTTGCTAGCTAGCTTGCTAAGTTGGCCATGAACTCGAGAATTCGATGCCGGGATTCCAACTGGGCACGCGTCTTGCTGTAATTGGCAGTGGGGCTGAGCGGGCTGAGCTTGAATATCAGCTCGTCAGAGTCTTTCTTGGTGAATTCAGACAATTAGAATGTCTACGGACATACAGGCTTTCATATTCCTAAAACTTGAGCGTCTTAGTGGAACTGTGACCATGGAGATGTGTGGTTATGCTTGCACGTAGCACTTTGCACTGCAGAACAGTGGAGATGTAATATCGAGTTTGAACTTCGCACTTGTGCTTTGTACTTTAATTTTGAAAAGTATGCCCAACTAAATTGCTGATGTGACTCATAAAGTGCACGGTAGAGCTTGAACTTCGTTGGTTGTGGCTGCGTTATCTACTGTTTGACGTATCTGTGATTGGTGGTTGCTAGCTTGCTTACTAATTAGAGTGGGCAAGCGTCTCAGTGAATTCAGGCAATTAGAATGCGTACAACGGCACATACTGTTTTTTCCTAAAATTTGAGCATCCCTAAGGGAAAAGAAAAGTGTACCGCTACTGTGACTCTTGGAGATACATGGTTATCTTTGCACAAACACTGCCTTGTCAAGGTTTATGATTAAATTTGAACTTTGTACTATGAAATGCATTGTTTTATTTTGAACTTAGCATGCTTACTTTAATTTTGAGAAATACAAGGAATTAAGGTGCTGTTGTGACTCGTAAAGTGCATGGTAGAGCTTAAACTTAGCAGGTTGTGGTTGCGTGACTTGCTGTTTGCCATATCTATATACGTATATAGAGATGAAATCTATGTTGTATGTCTGATTCTGTCAAGTTAACTGCAACTGAAATGGTTGTATGTCTGTAACTAAAGTGATATTAATGATGAGTTCGACATAAACGCTTATCATATGTGGTATGTTGGGAACTTATTTCTGGGAATAGAAAATGATGACTGTTTATTGCTTTCTGCCTTTGTAGAGACAAATGTCGGTGGTTCAAATAGAACATGCAGAGACAATGGAGAGGGGGAAGCCTAAGCCCGGTGGGCTCAGTGACCCTCGATTGGGGACCATTGACCGGAAAATCAAGTGTGAGACATGCATGGCAGGCATGGCGGAGTGTCCAGGCCACTTTGGACACCTTGAGCTTGCAAAGCCCATGTTCCACATCGGTTTCATTAAAACTGTGCTGTCTATTATGCGCTGCGTCTGCTTTAACTGCTCCAAGATCCTCGCGGATGAGGTACTGTTGGCTTTGGTTGTGTTGCAGTATGTGTTTATATCTTGCTATACTTGAAGGGGTTATGATTTTAATTTAAGTCATGGTAAACTGAAACTGTGAGAACCTTCATCGTCGTCACTTTTTTACTGTACTTGGCTCTGTTCATCATTAGCACTTTTCACTATGGATAGAGATGAACTTGTTGAGGTATCATTCTGGCATGTAAACTGCAATTATTTTTACTTGTCTTTTATTGCCCCACAACCTAATATATCTTTATTCTTTGTTCTATAATATGTTTGATGAAGCTTATTAGCTGATATGTGTAAGAGTTTGCATTTATCGTGTTAGCCCTTAGCGAAAGCAAATTTGTGATCAGGACAATGGAACCTGACCATGCACAAAGTTTTGAATCTTTCACCTGCTCTGATTAATGTGTTCTCACATATCTAACCATTAAGATGCTTATCATGTTACCATTTATGTTGGCAAACCTTTGTATTTTACATGTTATTTAGTTTTATCCATTTTTTGTCGTGCAGGATGATACCAAATTTAAGCAGGCTCTGAAAATCAGGAATCCAAAGAATAGATTGAAGAGAATATATGATGCTTGCAAGAGCAAAAAAGTCTGTGCTGGTGGCGATGACCTTGATGTTCAGGAGCAGCATGATACTGACGAGCCTGTTAAGAAAAGAGGTGGTTGTGGTGCTCAGCAGCCAAATATTACAGTTGATGGTATGAAGATGGTTGCAGAGTTCAAAGCTCCAAAGAAGAAAAGTGATGATCAGGATCAACTCCCTGAGCCAGTGGAACGAAAGCAAATCCTCTCCGCTGAGAGGGTATTACTATAATCTCTACTCAATTCAGCTACTCATTCTGTGAATGTTCTTGTAATCATATGGTTTCTAACATTGCTTCTTTAACCAGGTCTTTAACGTACTTAAGCGTATAAGTGACGAGGACTGCCTTCTGTTGGGTCTAAATCCCAAATTTGCCCGACCTGATTGGATGATACTTCAAGTTCTTCCAATTCCTCCTCCCCCTGTTAGACCATCTGTCATGATGGACACTTCTTCCAGAAGTGAGGTAAGCCTATACCACTATAGTTATTATGTGTCTAATGGTTGTTGCATGGATGAACAATGCACGCTTCACAGCTCATTACTATCCGTCTAATAAAGATATTTAAGGGCTACTGCTTCAACCCCTGCCTTGAAGAAAACATTTTATAAGCTCCTCACTGTTATTCTTCTTGGTCTTATACAGGATGATTTGACTCATCAATTAGCTATGATAATACGGCATAATGAGAATTTGAGAAGGCAAGAAAGAAATGGTGCTCCAGCTCACATTATAACGGAGTTTGCTCAGTTGTTGCAATTTCATATTGCAACGTACTTTGATAATGAGCTTCCTGGTCAACCCAGGGTGAGTAGGTTAAAATGCTATTTTGTGTGCTTAACTTCTGGATCTCAGGTATAGTTCACTGATCTTTATTTTTTGGTTGAATGCTCAGGCTACACAGCGTTCTGGAAGGCCTATCAAATCAATTTGCAGCAGGCTTAAAGCAAAAGAAGGCCGGATTAGAGGAAATTTGATGGGCAAGCGTGTTGATTTCTCGGCCCGTACTGTTATCACACCTGATCCAAATATAAACATTGATGAACTGGGAGTACCCTGGAGTATTGCTTTAAATCTGACATATCCTGAAACAGTTACTCCATATAACATTGAGAGGTGAACCAGTTTGCTATTATTGACAAATGTTATGTAACCACTGTGCTTTTTGCTGACCATTTAGCTAATTTCAATAATGTCAGGTTGAAGGAACTTGTGGAATATGGGCCTCACCCTCCCCCAGGGAAGACAGGTGCAAAGTACATCATTAGGGAAGATGGTCAGAGGCTTGATCTTCGGTATGTGAAGAAAAGCAGTGATCAGCATTTGGAGCTGGGTTACAAGGTGAGTATTATTTTCACTATAATTGTTGAAGACGCTGCCTTTCTAACAATCTCATTGTAAAATTGTTTTATATTTAACTCATCTTTTGCCTGATTTCCCCAGGTGGAGAGGCACCTCAATGATGGGGATTTTGTTCTTTTCAACCGGCAACCAAGTCTTCATAAAATGTCTATCATGGGGCATCGCATCAAAATTATGCCCTACTCAACTTTCCGGTTGAACTTGTCTGTCACTTCACCATATAATGCTGATTTTGATGGGGATGAAATGAATATGCATGTGCCTCAGTCATTTGAGACCAGGGCAGAAGTTCTAGAGTTAATGATGGTGCCAAAATGCATCGTGTCCCCACAATCAAATAGGCCTGTCATGGGTATTGTCCAGGACACACTGCTTGGGTGTCGAAAAATTACTAAAAGGGACACACTCATTGAAAAGGTAAATAAGAAAAGAATCCTAACTCATATTTTCCATTTGTACTCTGTTCAGTTTTGTGGCTCATTTAAAATTTTATATTTTTCTACCAGGATGTATTTATGAACATCTTGATGTGGTGGCAAGACTTTGACGGAAAGATTCCTGCACCTGCTATTTTGAAACCTAGGCCTATTTGGACTGGGAAACAAGTTTTTAACTTGATTATCCCCAAGCAAATAAATTTAATTCGGTTTTCAGCCTGGCATTTGGAAACAGAAACAGGATTTATTACTCCTGGTGATACGATGGTCAGGATAGAGAAGGGAGAGCTTCTATCTGGTACCCTTTGCAAAAAGAGTCTTGGAACAGGCTCTGGAAGTCTTATCCATGTCATTTGGTAAGTATGCTTCATCTAAATTCTATGACTTGAAAGTTGCATGGGAATAAGAAGTTGAGAACTTTTGCCATTTCCATTTTCTAAGAAATTCCATCTTAACTTGTCTTCTCAGGGAAGAGGTTGGTCCAGATGCTGCCCGCAAGTTCTTAGGTCATACACAGTGGCTTGTCAACTATTGGCTTCTTCAGAATGGTTTCAGTATTGGAATTGGGGATACTATTGCTGATGCAGCCACCATGGAAAGGATTAACGAGACAATTTCTAAAGCTAAAAATGATGTGAAGGAGCTTATTAAAAAAGCACAGGACAAGCAGTTGGAACCTGAGCCAGGACGCACCATGATGGAATCATTTGAAAACAAAGTGAACCAGGTACTGTGTTTCTGTTTGCTTCTGTTATTGTTAGCCTTTGTTTAGGTCTTTAACATAGGAGTGTTTAGGTTGAGTTAAACTAAAATCAATTACCTTTGTGTTCCAGGTTCTCAACAAGGCTCGCGATGATGCTGGAAGCAGCGCTCAGAAGAGCTTATCTGAAAGCAACAATTTGAAGGCTATGGTCACTGCCGGCTCAAAAGGCAGTTTCATTAACATTTCACAAATGACTGCATGTGTCGGACAGCAGAATGTTGAGGGCAAGCGGATCCCATTTGGTTTCATTGATAGGACTCTTCCACATTTTACAAAAGATGACTTTGGTCCTGAAAGCCGTGGATTTGTGGAGAATTCTTACCTTCGAGGCCTGACACCACAAGAATTTTTCTTTCATGCTATGGGTGGTAGAGAAGGTCTTATCGATACTGCTGTCAAAACTTCTGAGACAGGATATATCCAGAGGAGACTTGTGAAGGCTATGGAGGACATCATGGTGAAATATGATGGTACTGTAAGAAATTCTCTGGGGGACGTAATTCAGTTCTTGTATGGGGAAGATGGCATGGATGCAGTTTGGATTGAATCTCAAAAATTGGACTCATTGAAGATGAAGAAGGCTGAGTTTGATAATGTATTCCGTTATGAGCTGGATGATGAGAACTGGAGGCCCAACTACATGCTTCCTGAACATGTTGATGATTTGAAGACCATACGTGAATTCAGAAATGTGTTTGAGGCAGAGGTTCAAAAGCTAGAAGCTGATCGGTTCCAGCTCGGGACTGAGATTGCCACAACTGGTGACAATTCATGGCCTATGCCTGTGAACCTCAAGCGACTTATCTGGAATGCCCAGAAGACATTCAAGATTGATTTTAGAAGACCTTCTGATATGCACCCAATGGAAATTGTGGAAGCGATAGATAAACTTCAAGAAAGACTGAAGGTTGTACCTGGTGATGATGCTATGAGCATTGAGGCTCAGAAGAATGCAACCTTGTTCTTCAATATCCTGCTTCGTAGCACATTTGCTAGCAAGAGGGTCTTGAAGGAATACAGGCTTACAAAGGAAGCTTTCGAATGGGTTATTGGTGAGATTGAATCTAGGTTCCTTCAGTCTTTGGTGGCCCCTGGTGAAATGATTGGATGTGTGGCTGCACAGTCCATTGGAGAACCAGCAACTCAGATGACTCTGAATACCTTCCATTATGCTGGTGTCAGTGCCAAGAATGTCACTCTTGGGGTTCCCAGGTTGAGAGAGATTATTAATGTTGCCAAGAAAATAAAGACTCCATCTTTGTCTGTTTACCTGAAGCCTGAGGTGAACAAGATGAAAGAGTCGGCTAAGAATGTTCAATGTGCTCTAGAGTACACCACACTGCGCAGTGTAACCCATGCCACTGAGATATGGTATGACCCTGATCCTCTAGGAACCATCATTGAAGAGGATGTGGAGTTCGTCCGGTCATATTATGAAATGCCCGATGAAGATATTGACCCGGATAAGATTTCTCCTTGGCTGCTGCGTATTGAGCTTAACCGTGAGATGATGGTTGATAAGAAGTTGAGCATGGCTGATATTGCTGAGAAGATCAACCGTGAATTTGATGATGACCTGTCATGCATATTTAATGATGATAATGCTGATAAGCTCATCCTCCGTATCCGCATCACAAATGATGACGCTCCAAAGGGAGAAATACAAGATGAGTCTGCTGAGGATGATGTCTTCCTCAAGAAGATAGAGGGCAACATGTTGACAGAAATGGCTCTAAGAGGCATCCCAGACATCAACAAAGTGTTCATCAAACTTGGGAAGGTCAATAGATTTGAGCAAGACGATGGTTTCAAAGCAGATCAGGAGTGGATGCTTGATACAGAAGGCGTGAATCTCTTAGCTGTGATGTGTCATGAGGATGTCGATGCTACAAGAACAACAAGTAATCATTTGATTGAAGTAATTGAGGTTCTTGGAATTGAGGCTGTCCGTCGATCTCTCTTGGATGAGCTTCGGGTGGTTATATCTTTCGATGGATCCTATGTGAACTACAGGCATCTAGCCATTCTTTGTGATACGATGACATACAGAGGTCATCTAATGGCTATTACAAGGCACGGTATCAATCGTAATGACACTGGACCTCTTATGAGATGTTCCTTCGAAGAGACTGTCGACATCTTGCTAGATGCCGCTGTATATGCTGAATCTGACCACCTGAGAGGTGTCACGGAAAACATTATGCTTGGTCAGCTTGCGCCTATTGGTACTGGAGGCTGTTCATTATATCTGAATGACCAGATGTTGCAACAGGCAATAGAACTTCAACTACCAAGTTATGTCGAAGGTCTGGACTTTGGGATGACACCAGCACGTTCTCCCATATCCGGGACACCCTATCATGAAGGAATGATGTCGCCAAGTTATCTGCTGAGTCCCAACATCAGGGCTTCCCCCATTAATACAGATGCTTCATTCTCACCATATGTTGGGCACATGGCATTTTCACCATTTCCATCACCAGGTGGCTATTCTCCATCTTCAGGGGGATACAGTCCATCTTCTCCGGTTTTCACCCCAGAGAAAGGATATAGCCCTCTTTCTCCATCATACAGCCCTGCATCACCAAGTTATAGTCCCACCTCACCATCCTATACACCTGGCTCTCCCACCTATAGTCCTACAAGCCCAAATTACTCCCCAACAAGTCCAACATACTCACCCACCAGTCCATCATACTCGCCCACATCTCCAAGCTACAGCCCTACATCTCCAAGCTACAGTCCCACTTCACCAAGCTACAGCCCAACTTCACCAGTTTATAGTCCAACCTCACCAGCATACAGCCCCACATCTCCCGCATACAGCCCCACATCGCCATCCTATAGCCCAACCTCACCATCCTATAGCCCTACCTCACCATCCTATAGCCCTACCTCACCTTCGTACAGCCCTACATCACCTTCGTACAGCCCTACCTCCCCCTCCTACAGCCCAACGTCACCTGCATACAGCCCTACCTCGCCTGGCTACAGCCCAACATCACCAAGTTACAGCCCGACATCGCCAAGCTACAGTCCTACTTCGCCGAGCTACAATCCTTCATCAGCCAAGTACAGCCCGTCACATGCTTACTCTCCAAGCAGCCCAAGGATGACTCCATACAGTCAGACATCTCCAAGCTACAGGTGTGCACAATTCAACAAAGATCTGTATCTGTGTGTTTAGCTTTGGCAAACAATAACAAGCTTTCCTCGTTGTGGACTCTGTCCTTACATATCTATATTGAATGTTACTGCTTCTGTTTTTTCACAGTCCAACATCACCAACTTACTCTCCTACATCACCATCGTATTCACAACCAAGTCCCTCGTACAGCCCAACGAGGTGAGCGGGGCTGCATCTTCAGATTTATGTTTGAACAGTGCTCCATTTCAGTACTATTATTCTGCTGTCCCATCTTACACATTGCCTGACTTCTGCAGCCCGTTCAACACATCTGGAGGACCTAGTCCAGACTACAGCCCAACCTCTCCAAATTACAGGCAAGCCTTTGCAATACCAGTCATATCTAACATCATGAAAAGGCATTATTTGTGTTCTGACGAACCTAAATTTCCACTTTGCAGCCCAAGTGGAAGCTACTCCCCCACTGCACCCGGCTACTCCCCATCATCCACAGGGCAAGCGAACGACAAGGAAGATGAGAGCACTCGTTGAAGCTGCTGAGGAGAGGGTTCTGCTGATGGCTGCATAGGAAGAACGAACCTGCCACGCCTCGCTTCTCTTTTCTTTTCCCAAATTTTTATATGGTTGATGAACACTGAGAGGAACCTTGTTTCCTGGAGCTGCTAATAGCGGCGAGAGTTGTTTGTCTGTGATCCAATGTAAACGAGTCAAGACTGAACTTTGCCAGCTTCTGAGCTGCTCCATGCTAAGTGTTCCGTGGGGTGGCTGTTCAGAACATATTTAGTAGATAAGATCGTGGCGGGATTATGCTGTACCATTTCGTGTATGCCGTAAGAGCTGATTTTTCTCGTTGTAATGTAGCTGTTCCAGATGATCCACGCAGTACTTTTGGCATTTCAGCAGCTTGTATTGTGTTCCTCCTGGTAAAAGTTATATTTGTCTGGAATTTGCTCAGCTTCGGCTTTGAGGGTGTGTTAGATTAAATCTCAAATGTAGTGGGCTGCATTTACAAAGCCTAGATGGGGAAGTTGTACTTTGGTTGTTGCAACCGGTGTGGCTGATTCGCCAAAATTGGTGGATTATGGACTCTTCAGGCTTTGTTGATTTGCTGAATGCCACCATTTTAAGTACACCGATCAAGAACAAAAATACTGTCTCGCTCTTTTTTTTACAACTTTGACTTATTTTTAGGGAAAATTCGATTCATGCCACCACAACTCCGTGAAATTGGGTTTCACGTTGAAAATCATGCCACTCAATGGCATCGATTTCAACATGAAATCAAAAATTGTGAAATTGTAGTGGCATGGATCCAACTGACCCTATTTTTTATTGGAATCTAAATTTCTAATTATGTATGAGCAACATATGGGATTTTGAAGTCATATGGCTTTTTTTTTAAAATTGATTAAATTTAAAGACTAGTGATGGTTAAAAACCGCTATATAGTTTAGGCTGCTTGAACTTTCTCTCTGTTCATTAATTCATTGGCTATCAGAGATAAAAGGTATCCAGGACAGTCATCAATCACACAAGGGTTTGGAATGCCTGTGGAATTGCAGCTCAAGTGTACAGCCATATCTAACGCCTAACTGAGGCCTCAGTCCGTCAGTTTTGGGGAGTTGTTTGGAAGGCTAAATAAAATGAATTAAAATCAACTTATTTGATGTAAACAGAAACAAAATGACTTGCACGCTCTTATGTACATCTTGCTCCAACTCTGAATTCTTGAAGTTAGAACAACAGTAAACACACGATAGATATCACGTCTTTTTAAAGTAAAGTTACAACGCTCTGAAAGTGAGATACCACAGATTTTATGGCTAATAAGCTAATTTCCTTCCAGCGCGTTTCCTCTTTGGAATGCTCTCCCCCAAATCTACTAGGCCTGCAGTCGGGTTTACTGCATAAAAAAGAAGAAATACACTCGGGGTGTGTTTAGTTGGTGAAAAATTTTAGATTTTGGTATTGTAACACATTTTGTTGTTATTTGACAAATAATATCAAATGATGGACTAATTAGGCTTAAAAGATTCATCTCATGCTAATCAGTTAGGCTGTGTAATTAGATATTCTTTTCAATTGTATTTAATGCTCCATGCATATATTCGAAGATTCGATGTGGCGGATACGGTAGGAAATTTTTTAGAGCCAAAGCTATAACACTGCTGGCGTCAAATCGGCCACCTCATCCTCTTCCAAATGGGCTGACGTGTATGCGTTAGGAAAGAAAGGAAAAAGAAATGCCGCGATCAACATGCATGTTTATTATCAGCATCTCTACATGCAGGATTACGTGGACAAATTTCCAGGTGGCTGACGTGGATAGTTTTTTTTTTCCTAGATGGCTGACGTGGATTCTTGGTAGTGCAAAAGCAAACATGAAACACGCATGCGACGCTGCTGCGGCGAACAAGTGTGTGGCCGTAGATGAGAGTCACACTCGTGTTCAGAATTCAAATCAAAACAATTCAACACACGCATCATCAGTGGTGCTGATGCTTTCAGCCTCAAGCGTTGTTTAGCCGACTAGTACAATCTAGCTTAGTGACTTTCGTTGCATGTAGGCTAGCTGTAGGCCCTCTGTGCAGTGCAAGTGTTGTTGCTGTCGCCAACTGCCAACCCAAAGAGCCCCAGCCTCTTGTCCAGTACTCCAACTGTGTGGCATCGTCACCAACTGCCGGCCGGCGTTGTGCTCCTGGGAGAGCCTGCCACGTGTGCCGGGCCCACCTGCATTGTTCCGGCAATTAGTGCCACTAGGCCCGTTGACCTTTTCCCTGAAACCTCTGTTCACGAAGTCAAACACGCCACTATGGGACCCTGTTGTTTCCTTCAGTAGTAGTAGTAGTTCAAGGCACCTTCTTGTTTCCTTCAGATTTTTCTTTCCTTTTTCTTTTTGAAGGCAGTTGATGGTAAGATTGTCCATCAATCGGGGGAAACCGGCTACCGTATCTGCCCCTGATAAGCCTCTAGCAATCAAAGAGATTTGCTCATTTGCAGGGACAGCTTAACTGTACTTAGTGGAAGACACAAGTGCCACGTATGGGCATTGTTCTTAGTCATTTTACAATTCATTTACAAACTTATCTTAGATATGATTTATTTTTTTAAGTCACTTCGTCATCCACAATGTGGCACAGAGAAGGGTAGGTTCTATCTGGTCACAGATGATGCCTGTGGTTTTGCTTAACCACCAAACTTCCAGAAGCAATCACTAAAATGATCAAGATCATGATCAATTGTAATTTTGAAAAATTGGTGCTATTAGTTTTTATTCTAATCTTATATCATATAAATTAAATATTAATAAGCAACCATTGGTTTCAAACGAGGGAGTGCCATCTTTGTCTTAGGCCGAAACCAAGAGATCCGCGGTATGGCTTAACATGTATACTTAGCGGAAGACACAGGTCCACGCTTTGCTCTTCTTGGTCAACCTCCAATTCTTTCAAATACTTATCTTCAACACCGGTTTATTTGAGCATCAACGGCAATCCTCTCTCCATCAACAACTTGGCACAGTGGCAAGTTGTAACATACGAGGTAGGTTCTATCTGGTTCACATGTAATGCTTATGGTTGTGCCCAACAACTAGCTTATGATGACTTCCACAGGAAAGTGTAGAAATGAGGCCTGACCAAAAGAGAACTTTACCCAGGTGACCACGGAATGAACCAGATGAACCACACAAACAAAAAAGGTTGCTGTTCACACGTGAGAAAGGAGAAAAAAAAACTTTGTTCGTTCAGACAAGCAGACGTGCATATGCTTCTCACATGCTGCTGCTGATTCAGAGAGAAAAAAAAAAGCAAAAGGTGAAACGGCCAGCTTTCCCGCCACTAAGCAGACGACCTGAGCAGGGTTTTGCACGGCCAGGAGAGATCAGACCGTGCCCATTATTTCACCAGGTCATCATCAATCCCAAGTTGGCTACAACTCTCTCCAACCTCAGGTTTCCAACGGCTCAACCCCACCCCAACCAACCTGGGCGCCGCCGTGGCACGCCACGTCGGACGCGTGGCGGACACGGCACGCGCACGGGCCAGTCAGGCATAGACAAGTCAGCAGCGGGACCGACCGGTTTATGGGACCGGGGATAAGCATAATTATTTTTCTATCAGGAGCTGGACTGATCATGGTTATGATGTGGGGGGTTTAGTGGATGAGGCCTCATGCTGTCTGGGATCTTTGAATGTTTTTTTTTTTATTGAGAGGAGCCTTTGAATGTTGTGTGGCTGCAGAAGGGAATAATTGGCTGATGAGTGGTGTGTGTGTGTGTGAGATGCAGACCAAGTGAAGTTGATGTTGCCCTTGTTGTGATGTGTCGGCCTGAAATCGCCTTCCTTCCTGATTGGACCCCCTAGCTTTGAATTCATTTGGTCAAGAATTATGTTTCTTCTCGGTTCAGTCTCTCAGGCAATAAGCCATCTTTGGAAAAATGGCATCTTTTTCAGAGGAAAATGCTGCCCAGCAGTGTTTGACAAATGCCATGACCAGGGGATGTGTTTGGTGTTCAGTTGATTTGTACCTCAGATCATGTCATGCGTGCTAAAATGCTGATAGATGTCTAGCACTGCATAAAAGCATTTTAATTATTTTTTCCTAGAAAGTATTAAATCTTTTCTCTCGTTTTTCTTCTCTGTCTGTTGCAAAAATGCTGGCCATTCATCAGCACACTGCTTAGCAGGGAGCCCACATAATCTTTTAAGGACAATTGATTGCATGCCTCGAGTTGACCCATCCCTTTCATTATCCTGGCAACAAAAGGAAAAACATGTAACATGCATTTGCTAAACTCCACTAACCTCAAAAGTTTAAATCTGTGGCTTTGACTTATTCCCATCAATTAGTCACTCTATTATTGAGGCCTTGTCTTTGTGCATTTGCACTGATCGAACATCGCACTCACATGGATCCTCGTTTTTTTTAGAAGAGAGAGGAGAAGAGGGCAGGTGGGGGGTTTGAGGTATACAAAAATCAGATTAAGGGTGGTTTGCCAACTTTGTGGCAAATATAAATATAGATGTCCATGAACCAACTATGAGCATGACGTCTCAAGTTTATGGATAAATTTTGAGTTGGAAACATAAACAAAATTTGAGTTCAGGGTTTCTTTGCCATCTTTAATGATAATAAAAAATAGATATGCACTCAAACTAACTCTGAACATTAGAAACTCACAAGGATCCACATTCTTCAGGAGGGCTTTATGAAGTAAGAAGATATAGAAAGAAAATCAGTTCAGACTTAAGAGTTGTGTGCCGCCTTCTGATGTGATAAATAAGAATATAGACCCAAACCGGCCCTGCTATAAAGTATAAATACAAATATACATTGAGCCAACTTCGTGATAAATAAACAATTGATCTACACTCAATCATGATTAATCAAGTGTCACGGAGTACATCATCAGAATACAGCTGAAATCTGATTTAGGTGTAATCGCAGTTCGAACTTTGCATGCTTATCCCACAATACCTTTTACTTTCTAGAGGATTTTTCATCGATGCGCAGTCACAAAATAAAAATTAAATAAATACCTGATCCATCTAAATACAGGGTTCTAAGGAAATGTGAGCAGAAACTGCAATGTTAAACAAAATAATCATCTACAGATGCAAATAGAAAGATAGAAAATTTAATGAGTTAAATAGAATGAACCAGCCGCGAAGGGGGAGATGGTTACATGATAGAGTGATCTCAATGCAAAATGATAACATGACAGAATTGGCATCCTTGTGCAGATATGCTGTATATCACTAAAAGCCATCATGCTTTTGCATCATGCCTTTGTCTTTTAGTGCTTGTTCTGTGGTAATTACAAGATTGCAGTACAAACGTCCATCATCTTTGTCCAAGATGCGACAGCCTTGATGTGCTTTCAACGCATAAAAACATTGATATGATACGCTTTCAATTTATACGTCCAGTCCTCTAACACGTTGAAGTGGTTTGCTTTGTCATCTATTGTGCGATGCATGAGTATTCCACGGCTGTCTAATTGTTAAGACAAAAATTGTTTCCTTCAGATTTCATATATTTGTCAGATGTCCCGAGATCCAGCCAAAAGTTCCACGAATGATATGTCTGAATTGAGAGCTACAGTTTTCAGAAATTCTGCACATACTGTTTAAGCTTATAGGTTCCATGGGCCTAGTTCTTGAATATATGTTGTCCCAAATTTGAAAAGATGTAATTTGGCTGCAATACAGAACACATTGTAGTTCTGTACTTCTGTTACACACTTACATTATGATGGAAACTAGGTTGAGGCCCGAATAAAAACTACTGTTTCTTCTAAAATGATGGAAACTAGGCTTCGGCTCTGTACAAGGGAAAATACCATCCCCGTTTTTTCATTATCCATATAAATTACTAAAATCATATATTGTTGTTGCTCAGAGTAGCACATACTTATTATCCTAATCAACTGAAGGCTTTGGATCAAGATAGGTCTATCATAAATATGCCCTAGTTATGCTCAATAAGTCAATATCCTAACCCACATCCTCTAGATTCTAGAATAGACTGATCTGTGATGCATGATTTTGGAAAAGCTGGAGGATGAACAGCTAATTGAAAATAATAAAAAAAATGAAACAGTTAGAGGACAAATTCTTCCATTACCGAGGACAGTCCCAAATAGCAAAACCAGTTGGGTATCAGATAGAGCTATAAAAGGAAAGAGAAGATCTCAAAGGTAGTCATCGAATTTCTGAAGTTTCAGTGTTCACAAATAGTACATGCCACTCACAACATGTTCTACCACTACAGTTTTCACAGATTCATTGTATCTTTCATATCAGGTGCGTGTCATGAGGAGCAGTTCAATAATGCAGCATAGCAACTGACATTGCCTGGGATCTAGGCATCCTAACTTTTATCGTTGTACAGTTCTAGTTGTCTTGACCCTATCAAATGAAAATAACAACTTTGTACACATTGCTAGGTAGCAATGCAGCCAGCTTCTACCAATATCTTGTGGGTTGCAGGGTTTGAACATGATGTCAAGCCATTCAGATGACACTTGTGTGTGCTTATGCCTCTGGATCCTTATCCTGCAGGTCTGAATAGGTTATTAGCTCCCTGCTGCTGTGTTCTGTTTCACTGAAAAGGTTCCAAAAGTCACCAGTGCATGGGTTCAATAATGCTGACTGTGACTGCAATTACAATTGCCTTGCAGCCATGCCACTGAAATGGACATCAACTTATCTAAGCTTTGTGAACCTTATGCGCCCCATCCTATAAGGCCAACTGTTTTATTATCTACAGCTGCATCAGCAAGAACAGGTCATTTAAATGATTATTTCAGGTTTCAGGAGATAAGCATACGTATTAGTAAATAGATTATTGCAAAAGCATGATCTGTTTATAACTTCTAGAGATTAACTATAAGAATGATACCGCCATGCGTGGTTCAGGATTGTGATAGATGGTGGCCGTTTGGCCAGTACAGATCACTGTCAAGAGAGTCAAAGGATAGGCACAATAATGCAGCAGGAAACACTGCACAGCAAGTATCTGTCATTTAGACTGTGGTTCACAAATCAATTTTCGCGTCCCCAGGACACTGCAACGTACAAAAAGACACGTAGGTCGTTGATTAAAACGTTTTTGTTGCTGGGTGTTCCAGGAAATTGACAAGAGGAGGCGTGGCTTTCTTTGGTCTGGCAAAGAGAAAGCTAATGGGGTCAATGCTTGGTGGCTTGGTCCTTTGTTTGTCAGCCGACAGAGGTCGGAGGGTTGGGAGTGGTGGACCTTCGTTTAGCAGCATTTGCTTTGCGCCTAAGGTGGATGTGGCTTAGGCGCACGGATACTAACAGACCTTGGAAGAATTTGTACGTGGACTTTGGAAAGGATTTTGTGCTGCAGGCGATGTTCAACGCCTCCATTGTGATCGAGCTGGGGGATGGCAACTTGAGTTTATTTTGGTCGGATCACTGGCTCGGACACAACTCACCTTGCCTAATCGCACCGGAACTCTGCAAGCTGATCAAACCGAGGATGCGGAACACTAGAACGGTTGCCGCTGCACTGCTAGACAAGAGATGGATTCAGGACATCACAGGCACGTTGACTGTCCAAGCTCTCTATGAATACTTAATCCTCTGGGAAGCTGCTGAGGGCGTGCAGCTAAGGCAGGGCGTTGAGGATACTATCAAATGGAAATGGACCTCAGATGCCACCTATTCTGCACGGTCAGCTTACCAAGCTTTCTTCCTCGGATGCACTCAGTTTGAGGGAGCTAGGCCAATTTGGAAGGCTTGGGCGCCATTGAAAGTAATTTTTTTTACTTGGCTGGCAGTCAAAGGCCGCATCTGGACAGCAGACCGCAGGCGTCGCCGGGGGCTAACTACGGACACGACTTGCCGTCTATGCGATCAGGAAGATGAGACAGCCGACCATCTACTCTGCAATTGCAGCTTCACCAGGCAAGTTTGGTACGCCCTGCTGCTTGTGATCGACTACTAGAGCCCTCCGCCTTCTGCCGATCTAAGCCTCCTACAATGGTGGCTCCTGCTATGCCAAGACTTGTCACATGATCAAAAGAAGGGGCTAGACACAGCTGTAATGCTCGTCTCTTGGCTGGTGTGGAAGGAGCGGAACGCCAGGGTGTTCAACAATCTTGAGCGAACACCAGGCCAGCTGCTGGACGACATTCTCGCCGAGGGAGGTAGTTGGATTCGGGCTGGGGCGACTAAGCTCGCTGCTATCGGCTGGCCACATCGGTCGCTCACGGGTACAAATGTCAACGGTAGCTAGGTCTCTTAGCGCAGGGTGCTCTCTGGTTGTAATCTACGGCCGTATAGTCCTCTTCTAGTTTCGGTTGAGGTGTGCGTGCGCCCCTTTTTTGCCCGCGTTGTAAACTTTGAACAATCTTTTCTTCTTAGTGAAATGATACGCAGCCCTCCTGCGTATTCTCGAAAAAAAAAAGTTTTTGTTGCCTAGTTTACATATCTGATCTTGGGGAATTCTGAATGGAAATATACCTATCATCCATATATAATTGTTCCTCCCATGTCAGCAGCTCGAGGAGGCGGCACTTCGAGTCTTTGCGTCATTTGGATGGTTATCGTCGAGTCAATTAGGTTTCCATTAATCATGAGAGAAACTTGTTCAATTTATTTACCTCGCTTAGACTTGTTTGTGCGAGTGTTTGGAACCTTTTACTCGTTTTGTAATAAGTGGACTGATTCTACCCTGTGTAGATGAAGCCGGATAGTATCTATCCTTTATCTAAAAAATATATAAAGTTCCTGTGATCAAATAGCATGTAGATAAAAGATAGGTCTTCAAGTGGGCATTATCATTGCGCCTATGCCATGTAGGGTGCATGTACTACTGGTATTGTTAAATGTGGAATCCTGTCAATGTGTTTGTTCCTGCAGCATTATCCTCTGCTCTTTGCAGGAATATTAGATTGTGTGCGAAATTAAGCAACTGATTGTGGTCCTTCTAAGTCCTGCAATATTATTGTCCCATGGGTTTTGGTAAGATTTAAGGCTCACCATTTTTCTTGTGATCAGCTATCTAGGCCTATTAGATGGCATCTCCAGGTAAGTAAGCTCAATCATGAGGCTTGAGAATGCTTTGTTTTAGAGCTAATGGTAGAGCATCCAAGGTCAGGTTTTCTTTGAATATGTTACACCGATTACCGGCTATATGCAATTTCAATTTCTTTTTAACAAATGATCCAAGTCAGGAGTTAAGTTTTGATCTCAGTACGGCTTGACCCAAAATGATGAATGAAGTATGTCTTAACAATTCTAACAATTTATATAGGTGTTTGTCTCCTCCCTCCCACTGAAAGCATTTTATTGGCTGAAATGTCACATAAACAAACATAGAGGTAAAAACATACTTCATGAGATTATGGTACAGATATGAAGATGCCCTTGCAGGCTTGCAGGAATCACAGTCTACGGAAAACAGAACTCTAGAAGAAAATATTTATTTAGGCCCTGTTTAGTTCCTAAAAAATTTCCTACAGTACACATGAAATCTTTAGACACATACATGAAGTATTAAATGCAGTTGAAAAAATAACTAATTACACAGTCTAACTGTTTCATACGAGATGAATCTTTTAAGCCTAATTAGTCCAGAATTGAACATTAATTGTCAAATAACAACAAAATGTGCTATATTACCAAAATCCAAACTTTTTTGCGAACTAAACACAGCCTTAGTCCCTAAAAGCTTTCCTACTATCTGTATTTGGTATATTACCCCCTTTGAAACCATACACTATCTAGGTCCGTGTTCACTTATCACTAGCTATTAGAGTATGAGGTTGGTCTCCCGCACAATGTTGGTTAATCTTTCCTAAAAACTACGTGTCAACATTGTTCCAGTTTATTTACGGTACTGGTTCATGTGTATGTATAGCAGCACTTATACTGCCATGTAGCGTGCACAAGTAGTTTAATTAGCTAAAACCTAGTAGAGGCACTACGGGCTAGACACACAGGATTTGATTATATTCTCCATATTCCAAAAAGCAAGAGCTAAGAAAAATGTCTCGTATGTATCAATAATTTTTTAAAGACAAAATATCCACAATAATCAAAGGGGCAAATTCCCCCACAAAAAAAATAAAAGATGACATTATATATTTAGCAGAAAATATGTTAAAGATGGTTCTTGTCTAGCATGTTTTTATGTGATGCTAAGTTCATATTTTTTTTGAGAATAATGCTAAGTTCATATTGATAAGTTAATGGCCCATAGTCTAAAGCCAACAATTCCCTCCATTGAAAGCCATACATATAGAGAATTAGGCACACTGCTGCACATAGTACACCCAAATCAATAATAAATAAACTAGTACATCAGCACTTAGGGAGGCTCCAATTGCTCCTTGAAGCATTTAAGAGATTGTGCAGTTTAACAAAACCTGCAAAGAAACAGACAAGATAGAGATACCATCCAGTGAATTTTTGGCCTGACATATAAAAATGCCTGTTGCTTTATTTGCCTATCTTTTTCTCCCTGGAGGAATAAAGAGAAAAAAGGTGCATGTTTCAAAGCTGGGTTTTGGTGTTCCTTAAATATTTTAATCATGACAAGTGATCCAAAGGATAGCTGCATAAACAGAGCGAGAAGACCATAACTTTGTGATCAATGCGGAACAGGTCAATGATTATTGGATCTGAAACATTTGCCATTGTAGAAATATTGAACAGAATCTTTTCAAAAAAAGGGTGAAGCGATATTTGTTATATTCTTTTATTTGTGAGGATAAATGCTACATTTGGAGCAACATGGAGATGATAAAATGATTCCAATGCATTAACAAGGACGGTGGTGGTGATAGTGCGGGCTATGGACATGAGCACAAACAACGGACACCTTCAGCTGAATAAATAAATGCTCAATCCTTAGTGAATTCATCCTCTTTATTTGATACATTACTGGCAAGTCTTCTGTTCCATTTCGCTGCAATAATTTTCTGCCTGATCTAGTCCATTTTCAATATATAAATAAATTATGATCGAGCACTGAAAAATACCGAGATTTTCAAAATAAAGTGTTGAACCAAAATTGCCTTTAAAATTGTCAAAACATAACAAGCAACCTAGATTATTATGCCAGATTGTTTCTCATATAACCTTCTACCGACATCATTGGAAAAAAAAAGATAAAGGGAGCGAAAAAGAATCCTTCCATAAGAAAGCGTGGAAGCACGTGTTGAAAGCCACAAGTAAAAACTAACGAGCTAATTGGTTGGGTACCAAAATTTGCCAAGCCAAAATTTAGGCAAGCTATAATTTGGCACTCATTTGGTTGAAATTTAAAAGGTAGCCCACCTAACCAAGTGTTATTCTAAAATTACCATATTTTGGTAAGGAAGATTGGTATGCCCACGTTTTAGCATGTTCACATTTTGGCACGATAAATTTTGGTATCCAACCAAGCAGTCCCAAAAAGAGAAGGACAGAGGGGTCACACACCGAAATTCTTATAGGGCGCGCGTTCATAACTGGCCGCTAGCAACGAACGGACACGTATTCAAGGAATAGGCACCCATGTGCAGGCGGGAGCACGCAGACTCTTTGTGCACTCGTTCATTTCTCGTGACTCGTGAGGCCACCATCCACATCTTTCTCCTTCTATCAGATTTTCTCTCTCAGATTCATAGGTTCATGATTGATTCGTTGTATTGGGGTTGTAAATAAAATTAATTTGTTCTACGTGTTGGTATTTTGTTCAATTAATCCTGCTTTTAGATTTGGGTTTTCATGGTGTTTTAGCGCCCACATGACCCATATGGATACACTTAAGTCTGGCTAATGCTAACAAAAATACAAGTGAGAATGTGTACCATCTGCCACTAGGCATCAGTGTATTAGCGATGTATAATAAATATAAAATGTATTTGCCGCAAGCTAATCCGTATGGGCGTACATCGCTAGCAACCACCAACGAGCATTCGCCAGCAGCACACAGCAGTGAAGCGCGCGTCCATTATCAGCCCCATATTCAAATATCATAGTTTTATATTTTAAAGTTTTTGGAACTACAAAGTTTGTTAGTGTGCTAGTTCAAAGTTCGTAGTTTCGGATTTCAAAGTTTGGGGGAAACTATAAAAATTTTATTACGGTGCTAGTACTAAATTTATAGATTCAGGTTTCAAAGTTTTGAGACTACAAAGCTTATTAGCGTGATAGTTTTGGATTTCAAAGTTTTTGGAGTTGCAAAGTTTATTACTATGGTAGTATAAAGTTTATAGTTTCATATTGCAAAGTTTTTGGAGCTGCAAATTTTATTATTGTGCTAATACAAAGAATATGGTTTTAGATTTCAAAGTTTTGGAAGTACAAGATTATTTGTGTGAGCGTACAAAGTTCATGCTTTCATATTTTCAAAGTTTTGGAACTACAAATTTATTAGTACACAAGTACAAAGATCATAGCTTCATACTTCAAAGCTTTTTGGAGCTAAAGTTTAATAATGTGATAGTAAAAATTTAATAGCTTCTGGTTCAGAAGTTTTCGAACTAACACATTATTATTATAGTACAAAGTTTATAGTTTTAGATTTGAAAGTTTTTTAGAACTACAAAGTTATTAATGTGCTAGTACAAAGTTTCACAGTTTTTTAGATTTGAAAGTCTTTTAGAACTACAAAGTTATTAATCTGCTAGTGCAAAGTCATGTAGAAATATTCTCACCCTGAAAGTTTTGGATATGGAATATTTCATATACAATTTAAATTTTTCAATATAACAGTAGTAATAAGGTTTTGACCTACAACCCAAAGTTTTTTGTGTATATATTAGAAGTTTCCATATTCTTCATATTGCAAATTTTGGAATTACGTTATTTTCAAATTAAGAGTAAAATATTTAAAATCTGCATGTAGTAAGTTCCAAATTTGTAGTGCTAAGTTTCGGATCTAGGAGTACAATGTTTAAAATATGCTAGCAAAAAGTTTATGAATATGTGATCACAAAGTTTTTGAATTCTATCTACAAAGGTTTTAGATTTGTGGTTAAAAGTTTGAGAACAGTTAAAAGTGGGGATGTGCAAAGTTAATTATACTTTTCATTTTTTTTTATGCCTGATGGGAAGTTGCATGTGTAAAGTTCTATATATATTACTAGAAAAGTTTTTAACATAGTGGTATAAATTTTTAAAACATTCGGTTGAAAATACGATGCACAAAGTATTTAATATATGAATTTGATGTTTTCAAATTGTGGGGTATAAAGTTTTGACTATGTTATTTAAAGGTTAGTGACATAGAGGTATGGACTTACATGTGGATGCTTTTAATTTTTTGTATCTATTTGCAATTAGATTACAATGTTTTTATTTTCTGTGATTTTTTATATAAATTTTTTACTATATTATTTAAAGGCTAGTTGATCTATTTAGCTAGGTATGGATGGCAACAGGCACAGTTTACCTGCGTGCCCGCGGGTAAAAACCCGCTAGGGTGAGGATACGGGTTTCAATTTACACCCACGGGTACGGGTACGGGTTTCAATTTGTACCCGCGGGTACAAATATGGCAGGCACAGAAATGTTTTACCCGTGCCCGTGAACCCACGAACCCGCTTCAGGCCCCTGACATGTGGACCTCGTGTATTAAATATATAATGGGGAAGCATCAAGTTTTCTAGGGTTGCTTCCATTTCACTCCTCCCCCACGCTTCCAGCCACCTCCCAGGCCCTCCCCACCGCCGTCGCCCCTCTGATCTGCCCCCCGCCGCCGCCCCTCCAGTCCTTCCCACCGTCGCTGCCCCACCGCCGCCGCCCCTCCGGTCCTCCCAACTGCCGCCGCCCCTCTGGCCCTCCCCAGGTGGCCGCCGCCAGCTGCCCGACGACACGACCCCGATTCGACGATGCGACCCTGATTCGACCCCGTCCGCATCTCCCTCGTTCCCCGAGGCCCCGAGTCCCCGACCGCCCGACCACCGTCTCTAGCTCTCCAGCGGTCCGCGACTCCGCATCTCCAACCCCCGTCTCCGCCTCCGGTCGCTCGGTCCGCCCTCGTCTCGAGCTCCTCCAAGCCGCCGCCGCCGCCGGCCCGCTCTTCGGTGTCCGGTCACCCTCCATGCCGCCACCGCCGCCAGCCCGCCCTCCAAGCCTGCACCGCTCGCCCGCCCCCCAGGCCCCCTGGCTAGGCACGGTCGCGAGGAGGAAGCGAGCAGGGAGCGGTCACTGGCGCCTGAGCCCCGCCGTCCGCCGCCCCTATGGATCTCCAAGGTATTGCGGGTATGCGGGTACCCACGGGTATCCCGCGGGTGATGGGTACGCGCATAGCATTTCACCCGTCGCGGGTGCGGGTACGGGTTTGAGGGTAGCCTTGCGGGTGCGGATCTGTACGTTCCTTACCCGCGGGTAATGTGCCCGTTGCCATCCATATAGCTAGGCTCTTGGATATGCTCTCACATCTCCGGCTTCTCCTGCTTTTGTTGAATCTTTTTTCTTTTTTTTATATTATTGCGCCATTATATACCATTTTCTGGAGATTTTTTCACGTGATGCAGTAAAAGAATAACACACATTTTTTCAGCATGCTTGATGTTTTTATTCGTCGAAATCCTAAACTTCATACCATGCACGTCTTTTTTTTCTTGTATTTTTGCTTTATTTCGACATTTTATTCAACATATAAACTTTTGGTTGGATGAAACAATGTTCATCTTCTGCTTTCATATGTATGCGAAAGCAACAGCGCCGCCCGTATACTTCCCTCACACACCGCTGTCCCGAAAGAAAACATGAAAAATTTTAATGCTAGAGCTAGAGCAGGGTAGTACTAGCTGGTTTCATGTTCGCTAGAAACGCTCGCGCGCTGCTAGCATCAGTAGCGATTGCACGTCGTTTGCATGTAGCAGCGAACGCTCGTCCAATATGAGCCCCCGTCACACACATGTAATGTTTTGCTCCATTATTGATGGTAGCGTGTGTATGTTTCACTTTCACCATGTTGTGATAGAGCGCGGTGCAAGGCATAGATGAAACTCATTTCATCTCTCTCCTTATTAGCTCAGTGTTACATCTAAAATGGTGACATGACACCATATTTCATATGCATGAAACTCTCGTAAAACCTTCACTGCGAATATCCTAAGGCTGCGTGCACATTCTCGTACAGGTCAACGACACCATGTTTGACCTTCCAATGCAAATCTTACATTTGTTAAATTGACAGGTAAACTTTGGCGCATTGATGTCTACTTCTACCAGCTAGTGGCAATGACTTGTCTCTTTCCATATCCGGTAATAATTTTACCAGGTCAGCAGATATTCTTCTTCTGGTCACCAGCGCGCGTCAAGCCCCACACGCGCAACAAAACCCAACAATTACTAGTGCCACGTTGACTACTGCAATCTGAAGCATGTGTTGACCTAGCTATGAACTTGCCTGTGTTCTGGTTCGTTCAAAAAGAAACTAGAATTTGTCTGTGTACCTTGTGTTGATGTGAGTATGTGACGGCAAATTAAAAAGGATGTAGTTGCAGATAACAATGCACGTTAACATTGCGAAACTTGATCGTGGATTTTTACATGGAGAAACTTAAACAAAAGGATGTAGCTATCTAGTATTATTAGAATTAGTTCTTGTACAAATTGCCTCAATTGAGTCCGTACTACCTGATCTAGTAACTGCTATCAATCTCCTTTGGTTTAGCGTCCTAGCTACTCATATTTATTGTTACTCCATATCAGAGATTCAGAGCTACTTAATCAGTAAGGTTCCTTTTCCTTTTCTGCTTCGATAGAAAAATAAACATGAATTAGGGTAGCGATCGAGTTATGCAGAAAAAGATTTCCAATAATGGAAAACACTATGCACAAGCAATATTAGGAATAATTTTATCTGATCTTTTCTACAACTATGCATGTGTGGACCCTGCACGAGAAGAGAGAAGGAACGGTTGGCAGCTGTTCCTTGGAGAGAAGCAACACTTTGTGTGTCTGGATCAAGCTACTAGCAGAAAACCCTGTGATTGGGGTCCCACATGCAGTCTCATGATATCGATCGATCTCCATTGTGGACCCCCTAACCTAGCTAGGAATTTGAGCTCAAATGTACGATTCATTCCTAGAGACTAAGATTGCTACTGACCTGTCTCCCCTCGATCGGCACTTTAGGCGCACGCAGGAACTTTCAAATGCAGATGGGATTGGCTCGAATCTGAGTTCAACAGCTGCAGCAGAAAATGACGCTTGATCCCATTCATGCAAACACGCTACAAATACGCGCAAACAGAATACCAAATGAGGAATAATATGAGAAGCAAAAGGAAGAGAATGTGGACCTTTTTTTCAAAATAAGGATGCGTAGGTTTTTCAAAAAAAAATAAGGATGCGTACTGACGGATGTGTACATGCTCGATTATGGCTTTATTCAAAATTAAACCCTTTTTTTGACTTATTCAAAATTAAACTCAAACACCTAAATAGTTGTGGTTTGCATCTCGATGCATCCCCAACGGCGTAGATGTGTGACACGTTAGTTTTTTTAATTTCCAGGGGTTTGCTTTTCCTCAAGGAAAAATGCTTTCCCAAGTTGATGGAACTTGGCAACCTCTTGATGGCACCAAGGGAACAACCTTGCATGGCACATTTAGATGGCCATTTCGCCTTTTCTAAGAACAGTTTTTGTGGGAACATTTTGATGATCTCACTACTACAAAACAGGCCTTTGTTCCTGGCCATTTGTCCCGGCAGCCTTTGGGCCCGGGACAATAGGTGGCTTTTGTCCCGGGTCCAACGGCTAGCCGGGCCAGCGGGGGGGGACGGGGGCCTTTTGTCCCGGTTGGAGACACCAACCGGGACAAAATGGGAGCCTTTTGTCCCGGTTGGTGGTTCCAACCGGGACAAAAGGCCCGCGTAGCCTTTTGTCCCGGTTGGAACCACCAACCGGGACAAAAGTCCCCCCTTTTGTTCCGGTTCGTGCCTCCAACCGGGACAAAAGGCCTTGCGCCCCTTATCCCCTTCCCTCTCCCCCCGCCCGAGCCATTCAGCTCACTTGTTTTCTCTGTTCTTGGCTCGGGATAGAGGAGTTTTGCTCATTTCTTCACCACATTTGTGAAGATCTTTGATTCCCCGTCCATCCATCTGCTCTAAAGGTTTGGGGCTTGTTTTTCTCTTCTTCCTTGGCTTGTATAGCTCATTTCATACTTTAGAAATAGATAAAATGTGTAGCTAGCTCATTTCTTGGACATTATTTTGCTAGCTAGATTGCATATGTAGGCGTAATTTTCTTTTAGATTTAGATGAGTATATGGATAGTAGAAATTTTTAGAATGAGTGTAGATACTTCATGTGATGTACTTGTATATATGACCATATTGTGGATAGTTGATTTTTTTATTCGTGAATGAATTAATGAAATGAGTATATTATAGAATTTTTTGTATTATGAATGGATTATTTTGACACTCTAGTGATGTATTTAATCAGGCTCACATTGAAACCATCTAGAAGCTAAAAAAATCTTTATTTCGAAACAAGTATACGTCGTTAATCTCCATCCAACGGTGATGGCACTACCTTTCAGGGATACACGATGCGCTATAAGGACGTCGCAAATCGGTTGGTCGCATCACCAGCACTTCCGATTGATAAGAAGACAGCATTTGACGCAGTCAGCATGCCGTTGTTGTACTGAGAGCATATGAACGAGCATGCTGCCTGTGCCAAGTGCTGTGCCTATTAATCGTAAATGTTGGTGCTGCGACTAGCCGATTGGTGACATCCTTGTACCGCACCGTGTCCCCCCGAAAGGCAGTGTCATCACCGCAGGGTTGAGGTTACTGACATATACATTTTCAGAAATAAAGGTTTATTTTTCTTCTAGAGGGTTTCTGGATATTGAAAAGAGTGTACTCCTGGAACTGAAGGGTGTCAAAGTAATTAGAAGTTATAGAGATTTCTTTCAATTAATTAGAGATTTCTTGAGGATTAATGATACATTTCGTCTTTTTTTATATAATTTCATTGTTATTTGCAAGAGTTATTAATCTGATCATTGTAATTGTAATAGTAAATAATTTTTGCTTTGTAATGGTAAGAATTTATAATTTTGTGGAAAATAAAGGTATTTTTCAGTAAAATATGGCTTCAACAGCTGGAGGGAGTGGCGCCGGTGGGGGTGATCGTTGTCCTTCTGGAGAGAAGGGCACAACTCGAGTAGGTCGTCGGTCCAAAAAACCTAGTGCTTTTCATAGGGCAGCGCTCCGTTATTTGGAAAAAGAATATAGAGAATGCATGGCAAGGGGCGAGGAACCTCCGTTTGATCTTGAGGATTTATTGCGGCGTTACGGTTCGTCACCACCAAACTCGGAGGTTTCAGCTCCGCCATCTTATTCTGCGCCAGCAAGAAATCCGTTAGAACATTCTGCGTTCCAACGCAAGGACGGTTGAAAACCTATGTGTTGTTGACCGAATTTTTAAATTTCATGTATAGTACTCCTTTGTTAAGTTCTGTAATGGATTAAGTACCCCTTTTAATTAATCAAGATGTATGATAGATATTGCATATCTTTTAATTATTCATGTTATGTTACATTTAGTTTAATTTAGGTTTGATATATTTTATTTATTCGATACGTGTAAAGAATTCAAATCGATTTATTTAAAATGCAGATGGACCGGCAATGGATGTACTTGCAGAAGAAAGGGATACTCTCACCTCGGCTTCATCGACCCAATTACTTGTAATTGGAGGCTTCTACGCGACAATACCGATGAGATATTCCAAATGTTGTTCAAGTACATAAGCGTTTATCACAACAAGCAAATGATATTGTTTCCTTACAACTTTGCGTGAGTGATTCCTTCCGTCTAACTCTTTCTATTCTGTAATCGAATTGTTTAAACCTTAACTACCAAGAACTGCCTCCGTATAATCTTGCAGTGAACACTGGATCCTAATTGTCATAATTCCCGAGAAGAGCCTACTCGTGGTTATGGACTCATTGAGGAGACCTCCAGAACAATACGAAAATCTTCTTAACATGATGAAAAAGTAATTCTACCACTACTCCGTCCATGACCGATAATTTGAATCACTTTGTTACTTGACTATAATTGTTCTAATCATGCACAGGGTTTGGAAAGAATTCGCTAAAAATCATCCAGGCAAATTTGACAAGGAATTGAAGATCAAGACAGATTTTCCGGTACGCGCTTGGATGATTCGTTGCACGATTCATTAGTTTTATTATATATTCATGTAAATACCTGATAATTTCTTCTCTCTTAAAGTGTATGAGGCAGAAACCAGGCACTGTATTGTGCGCATACTATGTATGCGAGAACATCCATGGTCTGGTAGGTCCTCCAAAGGGCTGGACAGATTGGGAGGAGGAAGTAAGTAAAAAAACTTGTTAATATTTGAACTCGTATTTTAATTAGTCGAAATTAATTATCCCCTTTTTCCATAGGTCGGGGAGATGCGCGATAAACTCATACCGGAGGAAAAGGTTATGGCGATTCAAGAACAATTCTCCGGATTTATTGTTGAGCAAGTCCTCGATCCAAAAGGCGAATTCTACTATGATGGAATATCTAATATTGACAATCACAGTAAATATGACAATATACGCGTATATATGTAATTAAGAACGAATATAACTATGTAAATATATATGTGTGTCTATGTATTAAATTTCTATTTATGAGTATGTATGTATGTATTAAATTTCCAAAAGGCAAATTCTACTATGTAATTAAGAACGAATATACCTATGCAAATATGATGGAGTATGTATGTATTATATATATATAAGCACTCCAATAATATATATGTGTATATATATATATTTATATAATATTGGTCCTAGACATTTTCATATGTAAAGGAATTCACATGTATAGATATGTGTATACATATATATATAAGTGAATTAATTTATATATGAAAACTATCTTGGACAAATATTATATAAGTAACTATATATATATGTATATATTAGTGGAGATCATACACACTGAATTCCAATACATAAGTTTTATTGAAATGCAAAAGTATAATTGAAATAGAAAAAGAATTGAGAAAAGAAAAACATGAAAAAAAAAGAGACCTTTTGTCCCGGTTGGTAACACCAACCGGGACAAAAGGGTGCGCCAGCCACGTGGGCGCTGGCTGCACCTTTTGTCCCGGTTGGTGTTACCAACCGGGACAAAAGGTCCTCTTTTGTCCCGGTTGCCACAACCGGGACAAAAGGGCACCCCCTTTTGTCCCGGACAGGCGTTCCCGGTTGGGAAACCGGGACAACAGCGGTTTCCCAACCGGGACAAATCAACGTTTTTGTAGTAGTGTCTCAGAGCCATTATTAGTAATAACCTGCACGTATGTCCTAACAAGCATGGTCAAGCAGTCTTTACATGGATCAATCATTCTTTGTATGTATGGCCATAGTACGTTCAACTCTCACCTACCACGGGTTAGGTGAGTTAATCTTGCTCTTTTCCACTTTGATTCTCCAGGGTGAACTAGATCATGAATTTTAAGATGACTTCATTACCACTGTCGTGCCCCAGAAACCAACCCAACATGGACCTTGGAAAAACTTGACCACACGTGTGCTCCTCATCACATTTGCTCACATATGTATGACCTTGATTTTACTTAGACTACAATATTCCATCTGATTTCCAATAAGACATTTACATGCATTAGTCTCTAATATCTATAGTCAAATATATCATTTATTTCAAATAGTAGGAAGTATATATTTTGAAAATATTTCCATGACCAACATTGACCATATGCATGTGTGGTTAATCCACATACTTTTTTTATAAAAAAAACTTTTAGCTCTCAAATAACCAAAGTAGAAAAAAAAAGCATTTGACATACATGCAGACCCAAAAGCCATTCCCTATTCTAGCTTGTACAACATAAATAAAAAACGAAAGTTCACTTTTTTTTTACACCAAGAAAGTTCACTTTTGACACCAAGGTAAACAGATGGTAAAATGGTAAGAACAAACCTAGCAGGACGTGCCCTTTTACCAAAAGTCCAAAACTGGCATCCATCCATGGCCAGATTGCAGAGCGAGACGGGACGGAAAATTGACGGCGACGAGCTCCCTCCCTCGGCTTCGCCTCGGCATCGAATCCAGGCACATCTGGCCCGCCGGCGGGGGCCACCGGCCGGACAGCGCGGCGGCCGCGTGGCCGCCCGCCGCCCAATCCGCCATTGACAAGCCAGCACGGCGCCGTCCGACGTGCCCCGCCCCAAAGGCAGCGGCTCTCCGATGATCCGATCCCCCCGGCCATCACCACCAGATGCCGCCGGCCGCAAGAGAGATGCGGATCGATGCCGTCGTGGCCACACCAAACGCAACCGTGGTGGAGGGCGGCGCGCGTCGACGTCCGGCCCACCACCGGCGCGCGATGGATGGATGGCAAGATCTCCATTGCTTTCTCGCGGGGTCGGGCACCTGTGCTCTGCAATGCATCATCCTCGTGTTGACCCCTGGAATATTTTGATAGGCTGGAGGCCTTCCCAATATAGGAGCATCTGATTTGGGGAATTGTTTCTCCTCGGTTTTATTTGTGCTCCCATTATCTTTTTTTTTCCATTGTGCTTATGCGCATCTATGGACAAATCCTATTCTTTTATCTTTTTCCCCTTTTTGATAAAAATATATATATGCTGGATAGGAACTCTGCCATTGATTATTCATATGAGAAGAGAGAACATACCTTTTTCCAAGACAAAGCAAAGCTCTAGCAGAAACCAATTTTGTTTATAGGAATAAGTCGTTTAAAAAAACAGAAAGTGTCCTACATTATTTTTCGATAAGGTCTGCTTGTATTTTTCATCAGGCAATGTAAAACTATACTACACACTGTAACAAAACCTTTTTCATCAGGTCATCTTGGGCCACATAAGCAATGAAAAATCGGGTGGGGGATCCTCTCCCCTTCCGGTGACCCTTCAAAAAAAAATAAGGTCTGCTTGTCGATGGAGAAGTTAAATCCAATCCAAAGTACTCCCTCCGTTGCAAATTATAAGTCATTCCAAGAATTTTGGAAAGTCAAACCATCTCAAAGTTTGATCAAAATTATAGAGAGAAATATAAAGATTTATGATATCATATAGGTGCACTATGAAAATATAGCTAACAAAGAATCTAATGATACTTAATTGGTATTATAAATGTTATTATCTTGTCATATAAATTTGGTCAAACTTGAAAAACTTTCACTCTCCAAGATTCTTGGAATGACTTATAATTTGGAACGGATGGAGTATGTTTCTAGCTCAGATAGCAACTGCAAATAAGCAACAAATTAAACCACCATGAAAGGACTTCTACCTATCTTCTATCTTGGAATTTAGCATGACCATAACATCTGATTTTCCCCCCAACGTCATGGTTTTTTTCCTAAAGGCTCTTCTATCTTGGAATTTAGCATGACCATAACATCTGATTTTCCCCCAACTTCATGGTTTTTTCCTAAAGGCCGGCCGGCGTATCTGGTGATGGCTGATGAGGTAACCCAACCTTTGCAGCTAGTTGAAAGTAGCCATTGGACACTGACAGCTACTGGCTATTGCCGTAAGAAATTCCGAGCTATCATTCGGTCATATGTAATGTAACCTAGGGAACCCAAAATACAGAGTGTAAGGAAATACTCCATAATAACTTCGAATCACTTTATGCCAAATTATTTCAGTTTAAATTGCCAAAAATAATTATCTTTGCTTTTAGCTGGTGGCTGCTGAAAGCTACAATTGATTAGCACATTCATCACTGAAATTGTTTTAGACCCATCTACTTAAAAATTTGGTAATCGTAGCATACAAGCTATTAATATGATAACGTTTTTTTTTTGCTCGACTTTTGTTGGAATAGCACTTTCTTTATGACAAACAGTCTCAAAAAATGTCTATTCTTCAAGATCAAGAGAAAAAAAAGTTTGAAGTGATATATTCTTTTGTTCCCGGCCGCCCAGAGAATTTTAGGATAGAATCCTACAAAATGGAAGAACAATCTAGACAATGATTTTTACAGTTGTCTACATATACTCCCTAGATATTAGTATATGAATTGTCCTTAGAAAGATCAATTTACATTGGTAACTTGGTGATAAACAACCAATTACCAGCAAGTATGACGGGCTTCTCTTACCTTCTTTGCACCAAATTGTCGCCATCTTATTAGTGTGGGAGGTAGATTATCGATCGATAATCTACACTTATGTAAATGTCAATGTATCTTTTATTTTTTTCTTACAAGTTCCGGTCAGTGAGGCACATGTAGTGAGGCACATGCTCTATCTATCTACATGTGCTGATGTGCAGAAAGGTGAGCATGCATGCACCCGGCACACCAATGCTAAGTTTGTGCCTCAAAGCCGGGTGGAGAGGATCCACAGCCAGGATGGCACCTCATGTCAACGAACATCATGGATGCATAGGACTTCGCCTCGATAGAAGTCTTTTTCCTTGAAGGATGCCAGAGGAGGAGGATTATTGGTAGCTTTTTTTTGGGACCAATTGGTACACATTTTCTGGACCACGTACCGTCCATATCTAACATCGTACCAATAATTAACTTTCACTTTCTTTATCCCAAAATAAGGGCAATTTTAGCATTCAAATTTATCTCACAAAGAGTGCATTTTTAAGCTTCTAGATCAGCTGCTTTTCCGGTTCCATTGCATACATATTTATTTAGGATCTAAAGAACAAGACAAATATACCCACAAAAAAAACAATGAGTAATAAGGGCAACAATATCATTTCTTATCACTTATTTTGGGAGCGAGTGAGTAGCTCTTGAAGATGCATCGAACGAATTAAATAAAGTAAATATATATATAATGGAGACAAATTAATTAAAATACGAGTTAATAAATGGTATGAGCCGTGATATAGTACAAGAGTGAGTGATAAAAAGGAAGTGATGATACGCGTGAATCCTATTCACCTCTTTTCCAGAAAGGTGGATCCTGTTGTTCTGATTTCGAGGGAGCTAGCGAATGAAGGAATTTGTTGTCATGGCTTGATAATCACCCCGGTTGAAGAAATCGTTGCTATTCGGTCCTGTACATCTGACTGATGACAAATCCCATGCATGTGGTGCATCAGGATTAGATTGGGCTCTCTTTTTACATCAAAAAACCTTTACAGCTGTTCGTTCAAAAAAAACCCTTACAGCTCGTATATAAATAATACTTGTGAATATATTCTCTTTTCTTAAAAAAGGAGAAAAATAAATTTACATGAAAGCAGAATCCCACCGTGTAATAGGGGTTTCTAGGGAAGGAAATTACAATTACGATCGACTAATTACCGCGTGGTTAATCTGTCACTTTTGGACAACGTACGTGCTAGCTCCTGGCCCGCTGGCCGTGCATTTGTCCTAGTATTACGCAAGAGCGGCAGTAGGTGACGAAATCGCAACGATCGATCATTCATTCGATCCCCACCCCACGTAAGGTCACTAGCTACCCCCTTTCGCATCCTTCTCCATTCTCCCATGTACGTGTTCCGAGCATCATCGCACTTGATAGCGCCAATTGGTATCCAACGGCAGACACCTGTTCTTGTTGGCGCCAACTGGTATCAACTTGACTTACAATTCTTTTCTTTTTCTTTTGCGCAAACTTCACTTACAATTCGAACAGCAAACAAAACCTAGCTATAATCAGTAAAGCTACGCTCACCTCACTACTTGTTCCGATCTCAGCCCTAGATGATTAAAATCGAACGCTTGGGAGCGCTGCCTGACCCAGACTCCTGCTCGATATGGCACATAGTTACAGATATTTCTCAGAGCTATGTCGAGTTTCCACGTGCACCGCACTATATATTTAAATTACAACGTGGGCTTGGCAGTACAAAACAAGAATTGGACACTTTCGAGAATTTTTGGTTTACATGATAAACTTTCTCTTTCCTTTTGGAAAAAAAAAAAGAAACCACGAAAGGCAAAAGCGTCTGCCGTGGGGCGAGGTAGTTTCCAAACCTATCAACCGCCCGTTCGCCCGAGCAGTGCCCTTATCCTCTTCTCGTTTCTAGGAGCCTGCCCTTATCTCTGCACGGATAATAATTAATTAATTAGCAAATTAGCAAAGAGATTACATTAATCATGCCCTAATCGCCCCCGCCCCCGTGCTAATCGCCGCGTGTTATCCTCTAATCTCGCACACTAACACGTGGGCCCGCCCAGCCAGGCCGGGCCCACCCAACCGGATTCTCCCCAGAATGCCCTCCGGCGGAAACGGTTATATATACCGGCCAGCGCCCACACGCCACACCGCAGCGAAGAGCAGCTAGTCTCCGAGTCCATTACATCGCCGGCCTTCCCAAATCCGGCCACCACCTCGCCGACGACGAGGAGAGGAAGAAGAGGAAGAAGATGGTGGGACTCCTGCCCGAGACCAACGCCGCGGCGGAGGCCGACGTGCTCCTCGACGCCTGGGACTTCAAGGGCCGCCCGGCCCCGCGCGCCTCCACCGGCCGCTGGGGCGCCGCCGCCATGATCCTAGGTCCGCCGCCATTATTATTCTGTCTCCGCCCGCCGCCCGGACAGCCGGCCGCCATCTCGGTGTCCCCGACCCGAGATGGCGGCCGGCGGTCGGGGGGTTTTAATTTCCCCGCTCGGTTCCGCCGCCCGTACGTCGGCGTCAGCTCCGGCCGGCCGCCACGCTGGCACGCGGATCGATCCGGGGCTCAGATTGGCTGGTAAAGCTGACCCATGGCCGCCGGTGGTTGGTTGCAGTGGCGGAGCTGAACGAGCGGCTGACGACGCTGGGCATCGCGGTGAACCTGGTGACGTACCTGACGGCGACGATGCACCTGGGCAACGCCGAGTCGGCCAACGTCGTCACCAACTTCATGGGCACCTCCTTCATGCTCTGCCTGCTCGGCGGCTTCGTCGCCGACTCCTTCCTCGGCCGCTACCTCACCATCGCCATCTTCACCGCCGTCCAGGCCTCGGTCAGTCACCCTCCTCCTCCTCCTGCCATCGCCGTCTCGTCTCCCAAAAGCTCGGGATCCCTTTTCTTTTCTTTTCTTCTCTATACTGACTGCCATCCTCTTCAACTCCCCAATTTAATGCCGTCGACGTGCTCTGCTTTTTTGATGTCGGTTGGACAAAATATCTGGCCGGGTTTTCATCCTGTTGTTACGCACGCAGTAAAATCCAAAATAAAAAATTGGAGCTTTTCCATCGAGAAGAATTCCTGGGTTATTAATCAGAGGAGATTTAGTTCTGACAGTTGGTGATCATCAAGATTTGATTTGATTTCTGACGGTGGGGTTTGTGATTCGCGTGCAGGGGGTGACGATCCTGACGATCTCGACGGCGGCGCCGGGGCTGCGGCCAGCGGCGTGCGCGGGCGACGGCGCCGGCGGCGCGGCGTCGTGCGAGCGCGCGTCGGGCGCGCAGCTGGGCGTGCTCAACCTGGCGCTCTACCTGACGGCGCTGGGCACCGGCGGGCTCAAGTCGAGCGTCTCCGGCTTCGGCTCCGACCAGTTCGACGAGACGGACCGCGCCGAGAGGAACCAGATGATGCGCTTCTTCAACTGGTTCTTCTTCTTCATCTCGCTCGGCTCGCTGCTCGCCGTCACCGTGCTCGTCTACGTCCAGGACAACCTGGGCCGCCCCTGGGGCTACGGCGCCTGCGCCGCCGCCATCGCGGCGGGGCTCGTCGTCTTCCTCGCCGGCACGCGGCGGTACCGCTTCAAAAAGCTCGTGGGCAGCCCGCTCACGCAGATCGCCGCCGTCGTCGCCGCCGCCTGGCGCAAGCGCCGCCTCGCCCTGCCCGCCGACCCCGCCATGCTCTACGACATCGACGTCGGCAAGGTCGCCGCCGCCGAGGAGGGGTCCACCAAGAAGACCAAGCGCAAGGAGCGCCTCCCCCACACCGACCAGTTCCGGTAAGCTCATTGCTTGCTACTCACTTACCAAACATTCACTTTTGCCCATCATCACCATGCTTGCTTGCTTGCTTAATATGGCCATGCTTGATTAATACTAAATTCGTTAACCCTCCTGCAAATACTAATTTGTGGATTAGTAGTGAACCAGTCAAAGAGTCAAACTAGGATGGACTGAAGCTGAAGCCAGCCCATATTAATTGGGTTAGCCGCCTGACCATGGTTGTTGACCTCAGTTTTAACCAGGGTCAGAGAGAGGGACAGCTAGGCTAGACAAGAACAGAGAGTGAGAGAGTATAAAAGTTATTAGGGGCCAATCCAATGCAAGTAGCCAAGTAGATGCAAGGATGGATTGTGCAATGGAATGCACTGTTTGTCCCCTCCATCCAGTCCATCTCTCCCCCATCGTTTTCTCCCCCAACTTGCATACTCACGTGGTGTACCACGGATGAATTCATGGCGAATTCATAGTAGCTCGCTAGAGCTGGCACTTGTCCCCGCTCAAGTCCACACATCTTCTCTTTTGTGGTTTCCTCCGAGCATTAACAGCCGCGCTCGGCAAGCCAGCTAAAACCCTTGGACGATCAGTAATTGACAAAAACGACAGTCCTTTGCCCTCTGGAGGGTTCAACTGTCGCCGAGCATATACGCGTAGCACCTCGCTTAGTCTTTAACGTAGCTCTTGCAGACATCTTATGTTATGTTATGTTATGTCTCCCGTAATGTATGATATTTAGAGAAATAGGATAAGGCCATGGTGCGGCGACAAAATGGCGAGTTTGGCAGCACCCCAAACCAATAATTGTACTATTCTAATGTTTAGAGAGAGATGAGGGGTCACGTCTCTTGCCCTGTTCCCTGGTCATCATCCTCTGGTGTCCTCCTCTGCCCGGTACTCTGCACTGGAGTCTTCAAACTGCATCCAGCACTACCTGATAAACCCTGCACAAAGATACAGAGCAGCATATCCGCACAAAAGTACAGAGCAGCATTTATATATATAATAAATAAATACATGGGTATAGATACACACACACAATACCTGCTGAAATTCAGAGATGTAGAATATAGTAGTATAATAATATAGTAGTACAAAAATATAATATAGTAGTACAAAGAAATGGGAAGATGTGAAGAATCAGGGGGTGAGGTCGGCAGGCAAGGACAAAGGAGTTTGATCTCGCGTGTTGTCTAGCAGCAGCCTCGGTTTTTGGCCTTGTTGTGAGCATTTTGACTCTTGTGACAAAAGCTGTCCCTGGCCTACCTGCCACTTTCTGAAAATCTGAAGACTAGCTAGACTTGCTGCGCCACTGATCTCTCAGTTTTTGGAATTCACTTCTCCGAAAAGATGGCATTGAAAATGTGCTTGTAGAAAGTGTGCATTCTTGCAATTGAATATTAGCTAATAGTAGGGCTGGAACATCAGCCCCACAATGGGATGCAGACATGGGTCTAGCAGAATGGGATCTTGGAGTGGGGTGAGAATCTGCATCCAGGCCTTTCAGATTTGCAGGCGTCATGGAGAGTATGCATTATGATTGCTGCATTTCTCTAGAGAAGAAGCTTCACCCCTTTACTTCACCAGTCTGGTTTCCATAGCCCCGCTATGTTGTCTTTTCCGTAGAATAACGCGGTTTCTTGTTGGTGATTTGATCTTGACACGAGTATGGATTGACCAAGTTACAGCAAAAAGTAACCTAATCACCCTAGAAAATTCCAGTTCCATCGGCGTCATCTTTCTTTGTTTTTTCACCTGGAGATCAGGGTCTAGTTGAATGAACCATAAGGTCTGTCTGTCCACTGTCCTACATGCATAGCCTACTCAAAAGTCTTGAGGATTTTGTTGTAAAATCACATTAGAAAAATGAGATTTATCCAGGATGAGATACACAACATAAAGCTCTAGGCAAATTTACATTCAACAACTTCACAACAATGACCGCTGGCACCTACACGTGTACACAAAAACCATTTTCCTTCACATGAACTCCACAGTGGCCCACTGCTCCAGAAAGGTAATTTGAAGCCCAGAAGAAACCATACTCCCTCAATTATAAGATCATCACTGTTTCTGAGTACGACCGAGACGTGTGCACGCCGAAAGGCCTGTCAAAAGTCAGAGTAAAGTCCTGCATGATTGTTAGTCTCGGAGACGCATACATAAGATCTGCATGATTGGACTCTAGAAGAGAGATAAAAAAGGCACAAGGTAGGGGGCAGGAATCCTTGCTGAACATGCTTGTGATCTTGCACATCATCAGAGAAGCAGCCGGCCGGCAGCATGCTGTGTGTTGTGCGTGGGGAACCTTCCTGCTCTCGTCTCATAGCTTGTTCCTACCGATGATGAGCAGCCAGGATGGGGACGGACCGGCAAATCCCTATCTGACCGGAGCAACCTTTTGCATCTAGGTCACATGCTGCTGCCGTCTAGATCATCTTGTTGGCAGGCTCCCTTGGCGCCGGTAGCCGGTAGGAGAGCTGCATCTCTCTCTCTCTTTCTTTCTCCGTGGCCATGTCCTGTCCCTGCAGCTGGAAAAGCTGTGGAGATCACTGGAGGGATCATCTCATCTCTCATAGACCATACGCAAAGGCAGCAGAGATAAAGGAGCCTTGCAGGCATGTGACCTTGCCGTGTGGTCGCCATCCGTGGGCCGTGGCCTCTTCGTTCCCATGCCATTTGCCTCGTCGCCGGCGAGGGTGATGGCCGGGGGATCGATCTCGCCGGGATTAGTGGCCACTAATCCTGTCGTATTTTGCAGCCATCAAAATCCTCCTTTTTTACAGCCTTTCTTGTTGCTTTTGATGGAGGGGTTAGTGGTGTTTGGTACCTGAACACGTGATCGACCTCGCCGGGTTAGTCATGGCGGTCGGCATCGGCACGGGCATGGCCGCTGGGACATCAGAGATTTCTGAGGTGTTCGAGGCCATGTCCTCTTGGCGAACTCCCCGCCATGAGTTTGTTCATCTCTGTCAGTGCTTTTTGCACATGAGCATATGACAAGGGGAGGTAGTATTCCTTTTTCTGAACAATCACATGACAAGACCATCAGATTAATGCTAGACACGGGGATGTGGCCATTAATCTCTTTGGTTATCTTATCGACAAGGCATCGCTGAGCCTGACTGATGCAGTGATTGTTTAGTCTCGTCAGAGTTCAGAGGAGTGGTCGCTGATGATGCTAGCCGTTGTCCCAGCTCTATCTAGGGATGCTTGCTCCTGCAACCTGCATTCTCATTGCACTGCACGAACAGAACAGGTGTTCGTTTCTAGGCTCTGATTGGATCTCCAGCAGTTGAGCATGTGGGATTGGGGAAGAATATTGCCCCCCGACACGCTGAACTGCTTCTTTAATTTTTCGCGAACATGCTTGAGCACATATTTCATTAAGAGGAAAAACTGCTTCTTTAATCTCAGCGTGTTTCATGGCAATGACTCTGACAGCCTAATGTAGATAAACCTCTGAAGACTTATGAGGTGTCGATGATTCGATCACCAACCGATTATTGAGATGGTGATTGCATCTTTTTTTCCCTAACAAATGCAGATGCCCTGCTTAACACATCGTAGGCCGGCCAGCGGCTTAGCCGAATTGTTTAGGCGTTTGATGATTGGGTTCCGGTCTCTATCTCGTGCAGAATCTTGCGCCTGTGGCCACTGCTTTAGTTTGTGCACGGCCTCTTTGGTTCCTTATGAAAGTTGAAAACAACTTTGCATGCTCTCTGTTTCAGCTAAAGCGATCCACTGACAGCAACTTCAATACTTGAATAACTAGTTTCAGGAAACATTTGAAGGAATAACTTTAAGCAACTTATCCTATGACCGCTTTATGGGGTAAAAAATTGGTAACTTTTTTTTCGAAAGATAAAAAAATTGGTAACTTTGTTGTATTCGTTATCTGATGAGGAAAGCAAAAGAAAACTCTGAAGCCCTTTCTTCAGGCTAAAACTGGTGCTGGGGAAAAAAATGATAACTGTTATAGTATTTCTTACTCTGAATTTTTACCAAGAAAAGAATTACCTGAGATGTGCTACCGTAGATGGTAAACTGCATCCCATCCTCAGTGTTTGTTTTATCATGAGACTGGATGATTGTTCCTGCATGTACATGATTATGATTAGGATTGTTCCTGTTATATGATGATTATGATCATGTGCTGCTGCAGATTCCTCGACCACGCTGCGATCAACGAGGAGCCGGCGGCGGAGCCGAGCAAGTGGCGGCTGGCGACCCTGACGGACGTGGAGGAGGTGAAGACGTTGGTGCGGATGCTGCCCATCTGGGCGACCACCATCATGTTCTGGACGGTGTACGCGCAGATGACCACCTTCTCCGTGTCCCAGGCCACCACCATGGACCGCCGCATCGGCCCGTCCTTCCAGATCCCGGCGGGCTCCCTCACCGTCTTCTTCGTCGGCTCCATCCTGCTCACCGTCCCCGTCTACGACCGCGTCGTGGTGCCGGTGGCGCGCCGCCTCAGCGGCAACCCGCACGGGCTCACCCCGCTGCAGCGCATCGGCGTGGGCCTGGCGCTCTCCGTGGTCGCCATGGCCGGCGCCGCGCTCACCGAGATCCGGCGCCTCCGCGTGGCGCGCGACGCTGCCGTGCCCGCCGGCAGCGTGGTGCCCATGTCCGTGTTCTGGCTCATCCCGCAGTTCTTCCTGGTGGGCGCCGGCGAGGCCTTCACGTACATCGGGCAGCTCGACTTCTTCCTCCGCGAGTGCCCCAAGGGCATGAAGACCATGAGCACGGGGCTGTTCCTCAGCACGCTGTCGCTGGGCTTCTTCGTCAGCTCGGCGCTCGTCGCCGCCGTGCACCGGGTCACCGGCGACCGCCACCCCTGGATCGCCGACGACCTCAACAAGGGCAGGCTCGACAACTTCTACTGGCTCCTCGCCGTGATCTGCCTCGCCAACCTCTTCGTCTACCTCGTCGCCGCCAGGTGGTACAAGTACAAGGCCGGCCGCCCCGGCGCCGACGGCAGCGTCAACGGCGTCGAGATGGCCGACGAGCCCATGCTCCACTGAGACGTACGGGACGCCCCGGGACCCAGGCCATATCCGGCCGTCCGTCGGCCGCCGATCCAACGGCGCCGATTGCTCTGTTCCCCACATGTGTTGTGCGACGTGTCATCTTGGCATGTATACCCTGTGTGTATCTATCCAGTACAAGTGTACGCAGCGAGTGGTACGGTGCCTGCGTACGCGTGTAGTATAAATTAATAACTTGTTTCTTAGAGGGGGAGATTGTAAAACCGCAAGGTGGGGACTGGGTGTCAGTGACACGGTGTTGCTGCATTTTGTAATGGGTGAAGGAGTGGGGTGGTTTGATCTTGACATCTTGTGACGGTGGAAAGAAGGAAAAACCTCCACTGCATTGTTTAAATCATGCGAAAGAGGGTAAAAAAATCAAGGATGTGTGTTTTTTCGTTGATTGACCTACAATTTGAAAAAAAATTGAAATGTGATGACAAGTTTTCTTGTGCCTAATAACTTTCTAATGCCTAGTGTCTTACTATCTCCTAGAGTCAAACTATCTTGGCACAGCTCCATTTAAATTGGCGTGTGTGTAAACCAAAGTAAACTTTAGAGCCATTCAAATGGAGAGGACTTGGGCTATTGTGCTCTGCGGTCTAATTGGTTAGATACAAAGGCGATGTTTGGTTTTAGGGGCTAAACTTTAGACCATGTCACATCACAAAGAATCTTAGCATTTAGAAGTATTAAATGAAGTTTAATTGCAAAACTAGTTGCATAACCTTGTGGCTAAACTGCGAGACAAATCTAATGAGGTATACTAATTCATAATTAGAGAATGACTACTGTAGCAAATTATGGATTAAATAGGGTCATTAGATCCATCTCGTCAATTAGCACCTATCTGTCAAAAAAATTATAAATAAATTTTATTTTATACTTCTAAATAGTAAGATTCCTTTTGATGTGACAGGGACTAAAAATAAGTCCCTGAAAACAAATAGCACCAAAGTTATCCTAGCTAGAAAGAAGCTTAGCTTTTAGAGAGATTTAAGAGGTAAAGTTGCAAGGACCGGATGTTTGCCTATTTTATCATAATTTATCAAAAAAATATGTGCCTAACAATACCTAGAGACCTAAGGGCACATTTGGACTACAATATTGTGTTATAAATATTACGTGTCACGGTTTTTAAATTTTACAATGAAGAGTGGCCACCAAAATCATACAACATTTGGCAAAATAAATAAGGTTACGATAAGTAGACCCCACTTGAGAAAAATAGTTTTACTCTCTCCGTTCTAAATTATAATTTGTTTGACTTTTTTAATCTAAGTTTAATCACTCGTCTTATTCAAAAAAAATTGTGCAACATAATTAAATTCAAATCATTCTTGAAGAACTTTTTATTAATAAAGCAAGCCACAACAAAAAAAAAGTAATATGCACAAATTTTTGACTAAGACAAGTTGTCAAACTTAGATAAAAAAATTAAACAAAATATAATTTAGAACAGACGTTGCAACTAAACAAACACTTGCTGCTGCTGCTTGAAGCTTGATTGCCCAATTAAAATTGGTGTCGCGAATTACAACCACTAACCAAACAATCCACAAAATTTGGTATGCAAGGGTTCATCTTCGGAACGTCACGCTCACGCAGGCAGAAAAACTACGAAGGTTCACCAGCAGAGCAGGAGTCAAAACAACGTAGAAAAACACCAAAGTCCAAAACAGCAGATGAACTCAGGTTCACCCCTTCCTCCAAGTTTCGAAGAAACTGCACAAATTTCATATGAACTTCACATTAAATTTTGAGATGCCATCGCTTACCATATTCAGAACGCATCCTCACATGGTAACTTCGTGGATGCTCCTGCGCATCTCAGCGGGCGGTTGGTGATCCGACGGCCCTCGTCGCGTCTCCCCGCCAACCTGTCTGATCCGACGGCGCAGAACGGGGCGCCCCGCCAAACGGCGCGTCCCTAACGGGACCAACCGTATACATACACCGCATGGGGTTTCCGGCGACGCAGCAACGAAACACCGAAGCCTTCTGTTTTTTCCTACCACGTGCCGAGAGGATGGACACGGAGGCCGGCGGCGACCGGGCGGCGCAGGACAGCGTGCAGAGCGTCTCCGGCGTGACGGAGGCCGGCACCAGCGGCAATGCTGTGCCGGGGGATAAGCAGGCGCGGCGGCGCTGCGGCCTCGACGCCGGGCTGCTGACGGTGGTGGAGAAAGCGGCAGTGGACGACGGCGACGGCGTAGGCTGGGAGGTGGGAGAAGTGACTACGGCCACCGGCGATGAGGATGACGAAGCTGCGGCCTCCTCCCCGGTGCGGCGCACCGCGGCAAGGCTCGGGTGGCTGCTGCTAGGGTTCCTCGCCGGCGCGGCCGCGGCGGTGCTCGTCCTGATACGTCACGAGTCGCCGGTGACGTGCACGGTGGTTCCTACCTGAAGATATAGCGTACATACCTTCAGGTGTGCTAACTTGCTGATTGCATAGTAGTGGAGATTAAACAGAGGCATGTATCATGTTGTAATCACATTGGAAACTGTTTTACTCTAGATTGAATGCCCAATGACTTTACATGGTAGATGAGATGCATCGTCTTGTGATTTTTGGAGTGCTTGAATGAAACTAAATGATGCAAACATTTACCAAGTTGATCACATTCGGGCGTAGCATTGCCAATGGATAGGAAGCATCCCAGTAATTATGAGATCATCAGAAAGAATAAAGGTTATGGTAAAGGTGACAAAGTCGACGGCAGTTAGGCTTAAAACAAGTCTACGAAATCTAAAAAAAATCTCAGGGAGAAGAGTATGAACCACCATAATGTACACAAACCAAAGCTTCTAGGAGGGCTGTTGTTACACGTTAGAACAGGCGCTCCATTTAGGAGCAAAAACACAAGAGGCGGTATGCATACACATGCCGCATGTGGGTAATCCTCTCATGTGAGTATAGCTCTGCTGGAGACTCGATCCGACTATGTCCTCTTGAGGATGTAGCCAACGATGATGCCCAGAAGGCCAACGACGACCAAGAAGGTGATGGAGAAACGGCCGCCATTCTTGCTGCTCTCTTTCCGTAGAAGATCCTGATTCAGAGACAGAATTTTATGAGTATGAGGAAATAAAAAGATAATTAAGTTAGCACACAAAATATGATTAATTATACTTTATGTTTTTCATGCCAGGGAATTTCCTGTTATTAGTGTAGTATTTTTCCCAAATGTGATTCAAGCCATTCATTCAGTTAACAGTAGATGTGGTTGCATGAATGTTGGACCAGAGACAAAATCTATTCCCTCATAAAAGGGCCATCCAAATTTTTGCAGCCATTGCATGTTACTAAAGCACAGAATATTATTTGGCCAACCAGAATAAAACAAGGTTAAGCACAGACCACTATAACTCACTCTTCTTAGTATCACTTCTGACAAAATTATAAACCAGTCCCAGGAGTTCTAAGAGTGCAGACCTTAGTTTCTTGAATTTAAATTGAGTAATATCTAACAAGAGCATCAGTTCAGCTTGCATAAATAACTGATGGTGTTGTCAATGTTCAGTTTGTAGGAGCAAGAAAAATTTCACTTCAATAGTCTCTAATGTTTTTTTTCCCATATGACACTGATGATTAGAGAAGCCAGTGAAAATCATACAATGGTAGCTGCAATGAACAATGTCACCTCAAGTAATTTTTGTTATGTGAATGGAAACAAAATAATGACAAACTTTTCTAAAAAAAAGTCACAAACTGCAGTACTAATTTAGGACCAGACAATGCCTGGAGAACTTACCAGCTCTTGCCGCAACTTCTGGTTTTGCTGAATAGCAGACATTTTCTCCTCAGTTAACTTGGAGATCACAGAAGTTGCCTAGCAGTCACAAGCCAGTGTGAATTCATCGAAACACAGAACTTCACAAAGTATGTTACAACTTAGAAACAAACTAACAACCAAACTTCACCAGCCAGTGCTTTCTGCTGTCAGGATTCAACAGACCAGACATGAAGCAGCAGACTGCTGAGATCAAACAAACTACATCTTCCAACTTGTTACTACTCATAAGTGCTTGTCATTAGAGCAACAGACCAGACATGAAGCAGCAGACTGCTGAGATCAAACAAACTACATCTTCCAACTTGTTACTACTCATAAGTGCTTGTCATTAGAGCAACAGACCAGACATGAAGCAGCAGACTGCTGTCAGGATTCAACAGACCAGACATGAAGCATATCATGTCTTAGAGCAATGAGCATGCGAAGAGATGGTTCATGTGAATAAGAAATCAAGGCATCGAAAAGTACAGTTCACTGATAATGAGGCTTAATTATTTTTTTAAAATTGGACAGTAAATCAGGTACAAGAAAATCTCAGAAAACCGTAAATTCATTCTGGTCAGAAATATATGTGATATAAACTTAATCTAAGAAGTTTCCATGCCAATGTAACATTATTTAAGACCAAATAATATGTGCAGGTAGTGTTTATAGTCACAGAAACATCAGACCAAGCTCTAGTGCCTTTGGCTACCTAATGAAATAAAGAGGTTTATTATAGTGTCAGGGATATTGCTGCCCATCAGGCACAATTCATAATCATTTACAATTTGCAAGAGAATATATGCTTCCAAATTTCATAGGATCATCAACTAAATTCTGTGAATGACTTCATCTGCAATCTTTCTTACTAATTAAACCACGGATTGTATGTATTAACTGGTTAGTCAGGGCAAGACTAAGAAGGCTATCACATAACTCAAACATTGTTGATGTGCAATTAACCAGATGCTTTTGCAAGTTGCAAGCTTTTTAATTCAATAGCACTGATTGCCAAATAAGGAGGCAACCATAAAGGTCAGGAAAAAAGCTACCTCAGAGGACTTCTCCTTTGTTGTTTCAGCATATGATCTAGATACCTAAAATTTGCTAACTGATTAGAAATAGCAATTCACTAAATCATCAAATGAAAACCTGAGAAGGCTAACAACACATCTAGATGAAACAAAAAATTGCTACAGATCAGTGTCTTACAGATTGTGGCATCGCGGAATGATTGATCCCATTTTCTTGTGCAGACGAATGAGCAGAACTCCCTAGTTCAGAATCTTCAGGGATTGGACTGGGTGTAGTTGTTGGCACATAGACCACACGCAGCTTGAATTCATCAACAACTTTCCCTGGCTCCTTATTGAACTGTTGTCATGAAAGCACATGGACATATGACAAGACGAGCCAGAAATTGTATGCATGCGGCAAACTGGTGGAGATAAAACCAATCAAGAGTGTCAGAGTACTTACCATTGCTGCATTAATGTCTTGAGCTGTTGCACCATTCTCAGCTGCAACACTTTGAACTAGGAACTTGTCCTTGCACTGCATGTCTGGAGGTGACTCCTTCTGCGCTTGCATTGTCACTAACAAGTAACGACAAACAATAGGTTAGATACACATACAATTAGAAATTCGAGTTAAGGTAAGTGGATCTCCTAGCATCAAGCTATTGTTTCATAATGTTATCGACTGGGAGTTACCTGTAACATCACAAGTTGACCCAGGTAATACAACACCAATATTAGGGCGCACACAATACTGCTTTGGGTTGGTTGTTTTGACCTGCAAGTCATATATGAGATGTAAGTTTACATTCTTATAGGGCAATGTGAAATATTTCGGGCATGAACCAGTGACAATGTGACATTTGACAACAGATTACCTTGAACGCAACATAATGGTCAGTCTTATTGGTGAGTTGCATGGAGCATGAGCTCTGCTTCATTAATTCAACTGCATGAATAAAAAAATAGAAGTTAAGGCACGTCAAGAACCTAATACAATGACTGTGTAATTAGCAAAAAAAAATCAATATAAAGAACTAAGGCAAACAGACTCAAGAAACAAAACCACAGCTATTGCAATTGCTAAATTAACACATTGTTCTGCACTTCAAGCTCAAAAAGCAAGAGCACACACATCTTCATTACTGATGAACAACCACCAGATTGTCCAATCCATAGCGATGCATAAGCAGCCAAATTGCATTTCCCGCGACCACATGAAAACAAACAGAACACACCGACACAGTGATCCCAAGCTCCCCGGAGGCCAAGCAACTGCCAAGACGATGCCTCACCATACAAATGCACTTTGGAAGCAAGAATCAGGAAACGAACAAAATCTAACCCACTCAAAGCCCAGTATAGGAACAGATCGGTGCACTAATACCCTAACCGCATGAGGTGCCTACTACAAGGAGACACTCCTTCCTCTTCTTCGCAATTCTAAGCCCGAATGATTCTACTGCAGGCCACTTCGACGAATCAAGCCGGTCAGAATCAAAAGCCCATGCACGAGGCAGCATGGACCTCGTTTCCGTCCCCAGCATCCCAGCTTTGACCAAGATCCATAAGCAACAAACAGTCACAGCAACCGCCGGACATGACCCAAACGACTCGATCTAGAGGCGAGATCTGGGAGGACTTACAAGGGAATGCGAGCTCCGAGGGCTGGATCTCGAGGAAACTCCCGCTCCCGCCGCTCATGGCTGCTTTCTTGCTCGGTCCCTGATCCAAGGATCCCTCCTCCTCTCCCAGAAATAGGAACAGGCCAAGCAAATCAAGAGCTCGGCCACAAATCCCACCCTAAAAAAGGAGTCTTTTGCTTCTCGCGGAATCAAATGGGGGAAGCTAATAGCAAAGGCGGCCGCTGATCGATGGGAACGAGAAGCGGAAATGAAATCCCCAAAAAACGAGGAAAAGATGGAAATTTTCGGTCGCCCCGTCCTGAAACGCTGTAGTCCGGGGCATAAAAAGGTTGCAAGAGAAATGCGTTAGAAATGGGATCGTGCTCCTTGGATGAACTGGCGTGCAAATGACGGCTTTAACCTCGGTTGGTAGCGGCAGTTGGAGTGTAGTGAGTGGGGACAGGGGAGGGTATAGATGGAAATGCGGCTGAGCTGGGTGAATCCGTGAGTGACGTGGTGGTTTTATGGCGTGCGCACACGGAAGGCAATGATTTTTTATAAGAGAAAATTATTGGTGCTGACTGGTGCTGGTTTTGTGTGAGAGAGAAATACTGGTTGAATGCAGTGAAGATGGCCGCCAAATGTGCAGGTATAGATAGGAACAGGCATTTGCCTCACTGTACTGCCTTCAATTGCATACTCCTGCATCATCATTTCATTTTGCAGTCTGGTTTGAATCCAATTGCAAGTCACCTTATGCATGAATAGCTTTTTTTTTGCAAATTTTCTTCCTATCCTGAACTATTAAATCTCGGAAGGAAAAATAGATTTTGATCGGATCATAAAATTGTGGGAAAATATATTTCGATTGGATTATAAATTGCAGCTAGCATATTGTTGTATTATGCTTTTTTTTATTGTAACAACATAGAAACAAAAATTTACAACCTGTAAGCTAAAAAGATAAGTTCTAAGATTGAGCCATGAAAATAAACCGTTGTTCAATAATTCTAATAAAATTTATATGGACTTTTGGGACTAAAGCTTAGCTAAATCTCACTCTCTATAATTTTACTAGTATTTAGCTAGAATTTTTCTATATATATCTTTTCTTTCTCCACTAGTTAAATCTCATCTCTCTAGGGGTGGGCAAAATATAACCGAAACCGATTAACCGAACCGAACCGAATCGCTTTAACCGCAAAAGTCGGTTAATTCGGTTAACGGTTAATTTTGCGGTTAAAATTTTTGAGATATTCTTTAACCGCATATTATTTCGGTTTTGATGTGCCACTAACCGATTTAACCGAATTAACCGATTTAGCAAGTTGAGTGTAATATGTATTTATCTTATGTCTTAAATATATGTATAATCATGTGAGATATCAAGAATTCTTGGTTTTCATAATTAAGATATCTAAGTGAGGCTACATTAATTGTTTTTCTAGCTTTCTAAGCTTATTTTAGTGGCCAATAGCTTGTAGTTGATGTCATAATTTCATTCTAATTTGCTTGTTATTTATGTATTGTATACATTACGGTTAACCGCAAAACCGAACCGATTTAACCGCAACCGAATTTACGCGGTTAAAAGATTTCTAGCTACAATTTCGATTAAGAGTTTGTCATAACCGAAATATTTCAAAACCGAATTAACCGAACCGATTTAACCGCACTAATCGAATGCCCAGCCCTACATCTCTCCAACTCAAGGGCGAGTGGACCCCACAACATTATCTACTCCCCTTCTTCTTGTGCTCTCCATCCATGGCAGCAGCCAGCCGATCTCTTCTCAGTTCCTACCGCAAGCGGGCACGGTAACGCCGACCGCCACCAGATCTGGCCCAGCCGCCGTGGGTGCGAGCGAGCGCACGAGGCCCCCACCGTCGGTCGCTGCTCGCAGGCGGGCACGGACGGGTCATGCATGAGGAGGAGCTCCAGTAGATGGCGTGAGTTGAGGATGGGAGCGGAGTTGCCTTGTATTTTTAGGAGCCACCGCCCCGTGGGTACTGAGCAAGCTATAAAATCGCGGGCTAATACATTTAGCGAAAGCCCTTTCAAAAAGCTAAGAGAGCTATAGCGAAAGTTATAGCGGAGCTATCCATTTAGCGGTTTGCAAAAAAAATATGCATAATGTGGCCAATAACATCAGTAATGCAACCAATTTCAGCAAATTTTTCATAGCCATACGTCCATAATACATATAAAATTAGAAGCATCATTGGTCTAACATTCTAAAATAGACTCAACACGTCTCTTGACTGCCTAACTGTGCCCGTGATGCTTTGTCTATGGTCCACCCTAGTTATATTAATTCTTTATTTCTTTTGGCTACATCTTTAGCGGAAGTAGCGGACATTTATTATCACTAAATCCTATAAAAAAACCCCCTATAGCGGACATAGCGGACAAATATTGTATAGCGTAGCGGGAGATCTCTTAAAAAGCTAATAGCGGACAATAGCGAACTATTAGCGGGCTATTTTGTACCTTGGTACTGAGGGAGATGGCGAGGGACCCGATGCCAAGTCTGGTGGATGCCCTGATCTTTTCATTTTTTTTTAGCTATCTGATATGGGATACAGAGTCTCTTGGAGTTGCTCTAAAACTATATTGTTTGGGATGTGGTCACAATCTAGTCCACATGTTGCCAAGAGCAGTTGTCACATACATAAAATTCAATTTGAAGAAAATCATATAGCTAATATTCTTAGATGTGACATGATTTTTTTTGGAGCTTAACCACACTTGGTGCGCTAGTGAAGTTAGAAATTTGATTTTACGTGAGTTGGGTTTGTCGCTATGGACTGATTTAAGGCAGCCTCGATCAAATGCTGAAAAAAAATTGTGGAGTGTGAATTTGTTGAATAGTGGAGTATGGGCAAAATATTGTAGAATCTAGGGTCAAAAAACAATTCACCTTGAATTATAGAATCTAGAATCTATAATCCCTAGCTGAGACAAAATAGCCTGATCGACTCCAAGCATGGACTTTATAGACTAGCAAAAGACTAAGAGAACCTAAGTTTAATTATGACTAAAATATGCTAGAAAATCAAGGTCTATACCTCCATAATGAAATCCACTCTGTTCTGCTGGCAACCAGCAATAATGCTTTTATGTCACACTAAATCAGCACTAGCCACCAACCAGCAATACTTTTCTATCACAGCAAATCAGTACTTTCATCTACAAATGATCAGTAGGATCATCCTTCCCAATCTGATTAAGAGGTAAGAGCTCAGATCAAAGCCAGAGCAAACATGAGGATTGTTACTAGAAAGGCTGGCGCGTCGTTGGCGCGCCATGACCTATAAACCAGTTATTGTTACCAATACTAAAGATGTTTCTAAAAAGTTTTGGACTATGGGTTAATTACTAAAAAATTTAGGGTCTTTTTAGTAAGAATGCAGCGACCGCGGGTTTGTTTTTGCAAAGATGTGGGACTTTTCTGTAAAATTTTGAATTGTAGGTAGATTTTAAAAAAGTTTAGGGTCTTTTCCATAAAAAATTATGAACCGCGGGTTAATTTATGTAAATCTTAAGATCTTTTTGTAAAATCTACATACAATCCCATGGCTCAAATCTTAGTCGGGTCGATCAGACGCCTCATGTTTTTGGCCGGAGCCTGTTTTTTTTTAATATTGCCGGAGCCCGTTTAGTTACCAAAATTTTTTGTCTCCCCTTTATACACATGCACGAAGCATTAAATGTAGCTAAAAAATAAAACTAATTGCACAGTTTGGATGTACACGACCAGACGAATTTTTTGAGCCTTATTAGTGCATGATTATCCATAAATGCTACAACAACCCACATGTGCTAATGATGCGGTTAAAGACCTCAAAAGATTCGTCTCGCGGTTTCCAAACGAGTTCTGAAATTAGTTTTTTAATTAGTGCCCGAAAATCCCTCCTGACATCTAGTCAAACATTCGATGTGACTTTTGGGCCAAAAATTTTCACTAACTAAATGGGCTCGTCCCATGGGCCAGTGGTGAGTCACTCTTTTAGCCCATAAGGCTCACGTGGGCACCTAGACACCTCTGCCGCGCCGCGGCTACTATCATTTTTTTTGCTACATTTATTGTGGAAAAGGAAGGGGTAAAACTCTTTTTAATGAGAAAAATTAAAAGATTAATTTGGATATTATTATAAGCTCATAATTGTTTAATCGACCTTTAGATATTATTGTTAGAATGAAATCATTAATTATTGTAATTTAGAAACATAATTGAATAGTGCTCTTGAAATTATGGGTCCGTTATGTAGTGTAATCTTTGTTGTAGCAGAATGACTATATGAATATAGCGTTGCATAATAATTTTTTCAGTTTAGTTGTCTCGAAATGGCGCACCGTAAGACATTAGATATCGGGAATTTAATAATAATAGTTGGGGCAACTTTATTGCTTGAGGAGTCTAGCAATGTTAATTTGGAGAATGAATGTATTGGTTACATCAAATTACACGTTTGATATTCGCACTAAAAAAGTAAATTGACCATTGAAAAAAATTGAAACTAAAGCATTGCATCTGGTCTTCATAAATAACTAGGGGCTATATCGTAATAATGTAAAAATATCTGATCTCTATCTCTCGAATTCTAGCTGCTTTACCTATCTCTCTATCTCTCGAACTCTCTCTGCCTCTCAATCTCTATCGCTCTCTCCGTCTCTCTGCTGCTCCGCCCGGCACGGGAGCGGCCGGGGCCCGGGGCAGCGGTTGCGCGGGTGGGTGCGGGCGGTGCCGCGGTCAGGTCGGCGGTGGCGCGGGCGCGGCTGCTGGCGCCGTCGCGGCATGGAGCGCCACGGCCGGCGGCGGCGTGGGGCTTCGGCGCCGCGTGGGAGCGGGCGGCGCGGGCGCGCGCGGTGGCGCGGCACAGACGGCGACATGGGGGCTCGACGCCGCTCCGACCTCCTCATTGCTACCCGCGCTCGTCCTGACGGCGCGTAGTTCTGCACGACAACCCGACAGTCCATCCTCATCCTTCTGCTACTGCCACCTCTTTCTGCGTCACTTCGTCGGCGCAGGCGCGCGGTCGGGCCGTGCCGGAGCAGCAGCGAGTGGCCGCAGACGCCGTGGCTAGGGGCGGCCAGGCCGGAGCGGCTGAGGTGCCGCACGTGGCTAGCGCGGCCAGTCCAGCAGGCGGCCGGGCGGCGCAGCAGCCGGCTGCGACTGGCAGGACGGCGGTGCCCGCGGCCTTCTCGAGGTCCGCGGAGACGCGCGCGCGGGCTGGGCCCGGATCTGGCTGTCTCAACGTCGTCGGTAGGTGTGCGTCCGGCGTCGAGCAGGTGACCGGCTACGACTGCAAGGGGGGAGAAGAGAGGAGGGCGCCGCTCTCATGGCGGGGGTGAAGTGAGGCACAACCAGCCTGGCCACCGATGGCTCGTGCCGTGACAGACGCTGTCGCAGCGCAGGCATGGCGGGCCTGGAGGAGATCTGCGGTCCGCCGCTCCCGTCCCTCCTCCATCACCATCATAGCTACCCCTGTGACACCGGTTCTGCCCCTTTTCCTCTCCTCTCGAGGGCCATTGGCGGCTCACCGGCGGCGTGTTGCTCAGATCCGACCGACCGCGATGAGAGAGGCGGAGGAGGGCGACGACGAAGTGGGGGGCCCGGGTATGACGGAAGGCAGCAGAGAAGGCAAGGGGTGGTGGAGCAACCGTACGATGAAAATCGGACGGTCCTCATTTCCTGTAGACGTGGCGCAATGAGGGGTGGCCCCCCATTTAGGTCTTTAGAAGATATCGCTTTTCTCGGCTTAAATATATGGAGAAAGGCCCATTGTTTGATTAGTTTCAACTAAACAGACATGGGAAGGCCCACAAGAAAGACAAATGGGCCCAGTTGTGCAAGCCCATCTCGGCCCACCTGCAGTGCTATTAAATCGGGGAACCCCAACTCCATTCCCAAACCCCGCCGCCGCCGGAGAAGCACGAAGCCGCTAGGGTTTATCACCTCTGCCCATATCACAAAGCCTAGGGTTTCTCGGGCGCTGCTGCTTGCGCGAGAGAGCAGAGGGGGATCGAGGATGATTCGGCGGAACCAGAGGATGCGGCGGGAGTACCTGTACACCAAGAGCCTGGAGGGAGCCGAGCGGGCGCTGTTCGAGAAGAAGCGCCGCATCCGGCAGGCGCTCGAGGAGGGCAAGCCCATCCCCACCGAGCTCCGCAACGAGGAGCACGAGCTGCGGCGGCAGATCGACCTCGAGGACCAGGAGCGTCAGGGTGAGCTGTTTATCCCCCTACCTTCCACACCTTTTTCGATCGAGCGAGTGGAATGCAGTGTTCCTGCCCGTTTGTTTGCAGGGAGATTTGCAATCTTCCGTGTCTGGCTAGCTAACGATGTGTTCCTCCGTTGTGACTTTGTCATTCGGTGCCGCAGTTTCGAGGAGCTTCGTTGATAATGAGTACGCGACTAGCACGATTCGGGAGCCCAAGATACTCTTGACCACGTCTCGCGATCCCAGCGCCCCCCTGATTCAGTTTGTTAAGGTATTTTTTTTTTGTTTTGCTGCAAATAGAAACTCTCTGGGACTTCAGAAATGTGCATTGCATTCGATTAATCGACCTTCCTTGCTCTATTTGTAGGAGCTGAAGGTTGTCTTTCCCAACTCGCAAAGAATTAACCGTGGTGGTCAGGTATATTAGCGTGGCAGTAGTTAACTATTACCATCTGTTGTGCTTCTTTTGCAGTTTTGCTCATCCATGTAGCTCTCCTGCATTCTTTGCAAGAAAGAGGATAAACTCGTTCATGATGTTTAATAGTGGTTACAAGTGAACGGGCATGTTGCTATGTAAAACTCATTTGCTTAAATGTATAATGCTGTCTAATATCTGTGTCTTAGTTATTGTTCCTCACTTCTTATTGCTGTGCCTTTTTTTGGCAGGTGTTATCAGATATTGTTGAGTCTTGCCGGTCACATGATGTTACTGATCTTATTTTAGTCCACGAACATCGTGGCCAACCTGATGGTTTGGTCATCTCTCATCTACCGCAAGGTCCAACTGCATACTTTGGATTACTCAATGTGGTAAGTGTGCTTGTTATTGTTAGATATATATATATATATATATATATATATATATATATATATATATATATATATATATATATATATATGCTGAGGTGGAGCCTAGTGCAAGTGCACAAAATTAGTGACCACGCTTGGCCGTATCCTGAGGCTTTGTTGTTGTTTGCAGGTGACAAGGCATGACATCAAGGACAGGAAGGCAATGGGCAAAATGTCAGAAGCTTACCCCCATTTAGTACTTGACAACTTCTCAACCAAGGTAAATATTCATCGTTTTGTCTTAACAGTTAGTTATTTGGCCCTCATGTGCTATCTTTGTTACCACGGTGAGCAATTCACTATGTGTGCTTGAAAAGTTAAACTGGCATTTCAGAACAAGGCAAATGACTTAATAGCTAGGAATTTGGATGAAAATGCTTAAGTGGGGGGCTTCTGTTTTATCTTTTTCTTTCTTAGTGGCATGGAATACATGTCCATTAATGGGCATCCATGAAATTATACAGGAACTGGAGCTGCCATGATGATACTGATACTTTCCAATCTGAGTACTTTTTCAACTCTCTCTCTCTCTCTCTCTCTCTCTCTCTCTCTCTGGCTGGCTGGCTGGCTGTCTGTCTGTCTGCCTGTCTGTCTGTCTGTCTGCACACACACACACCATACTCTCAGTACTCAATTGTGCCAGCATTGATTGCTTTTCATTAAGCATACAGTGCTAGTATGAAGATGATGATAATCATTTGAACAGTAAGAAGCTGAGCTCCTCCAGTTCCACAATCTGCTGCTGCTATTTAGTTTTTTTTCCTTGGACATGTTTTGCTGCTGTTCCCAACTCCCATGCAAGTTTTCTGCTTTGTTTCATTGGGCTATGTTGCACATTGGTTAATTTAACAATAATGGTTCGAGTACAATGTATTTGCTGCTCAAGTCATGTTTAGTGCTGCAGTTTGTAGTTTCTGCACTACTTTTGGTGGCTGCAATGATGGACTTCTCGTTAACCTGAGACATACTATGAGGATAGCATCTATCCATTCAAAACATAACTGAGCAGCATTGATATTGTTCAAAGATACAGCACGGAGCACATTTTGTAACATTTTTCTCTTGCTATCTGCTTTGCATTCTTGCATGTGCATGCCTATTTTATGGTGTTGGAGGTTGCAATGATGTCTTTCTCGTTAACCTGAGACACGTTTATTCCATGAAAGACACTTAAATCCATTCATAACTCAAGACTGAGAACCTCCACCATCACTAGTTTTCTGTTTCCCTTTTGTTACTTTTTGATTTTTTTTGGTGTGTAATCTTCTGTTATTTTCTTTTCTAAATCAAACAGATTTGCATGTGAATCTCCACACAACTTTGAGGTTGCAATGATGTTTCCTTGCATGATATTCATTCTTGTTACAAATTTGGGGGTTGCAATGATGTCTTTCTCGTTAACCTGAGACATTTATCCCATGAAAGACTCTTAAATCCATTCATAACTTAAGGCTGAGAACCTCTACTTTCACATCATTGATATGTTTCCCTTTTCCCTTTTTTTTTCTGTTATGTGATGGGATTGTTTTCTCCTCCATTCTGTTTCTGTTTGTTAAATATTTGTTGCATGTAAATCCTACTATTTGTGCAGAAGTTGGTGGTTATGTCGTTAACCAGAGATGTACTTACTATTGTGAAGATAGTCTTAGTACATTTAAATCCAATAAATCCATTTGTTGCTTGATTTTGCTTGAAATGCTTAGTGAGACTTGATTTTACTCTATTTCTTCTAGGTAGTGTGTGCAGAAATTTCATATGTGGTTCATGTAAGCTCGAGTTATTCTGCATCCTGGTTGCAATGTCCTATTTTGGATTGTATTAACAGTGGCTTGTTTTTCTACACATAGATTAGCAATCTTTTGTTCATACAATCTATGTGTAGAAAAGTCTGGCACTGCTCATACAATCCAAATTAGCAATATCTGTACTAGTTTGGATTATATGAACAATGACTTGAAAACCTGCTTTTTTTTTGCAGATTGGTGAAAGGACTGCTACTATTCTGAAGCACCTCTTTCCTGTGCCAAAGCCAGATTCTAAGCGAATAATTACTTTTGCTAATAGGGACGACTACATTTCTTTCAGGTCCATATTTTACTATTTAGTCTTCCATGAATAGATGTAGGGCAATACTTTGCTGATGTGCTGTGCTTCATGAGAAGCTTTTATACAAAAAAAAAACTTTAAGATATCTTGCTATTTTTGTAACACAAGGCATCATGTCTACGAGAAACCAGGCGGCCCCAAGTCTATCGACCTGAAAGAGGTTGGCCCCCGATTTGAGATGCGGCTGTACAAGGTGATACACATCTCCATCAGCCGTTATCAACCATGTTTGAGGCTCTCACCGGCATAACAATTTTCGCTGATGCTAACATGTTCGTTGCTCTTGTCTGACAGCTCAAACTAGGAACTATGGAACAAAACGAAGCGCCATTTGAGTTTGAGCTGCGGCCCTACATCAGCACTGCCAAGAAACAAAGGACCCTAGGCGCATGAATTGAGTGAATGCAGTTTGTTTGATGATCCGCACTGCAGTACAGCGGTTTTTAGTTTGTTTTGGCCCTTCACCATTTACTGTAATAGTAGCATCAATGCACAGTGTAATGTGTCTTGTATTACTTATCCCAATTTCGGGTCCTGCCTCTTGTGTTCTCTACATTCTGGTCGTTCCTTTCTGAAGTAGACATGAACTCTTTTGTAAATTTTCGTATCATTCACTCGAATTTGTGATTGATTGTCCTACACAAATTGAAAGAGGATTGACTGTCATAGCCCAGTCTCAGATGTCCATTACCTCTCAAAATGTAGATCTGAATCCCCAAGCTTAGATTTTGGGTGCCCATGCGAATTTTTTTGTTTACAAGGCACAACATAACATCGAAAGCATCATGAGCTATCAACAAAGAACAACTCCAACCGAAAAGTCTGGTCACCGACCAGCTAGTTCAGCCCCTGCAGAGTAGCTTAACTATTCTGCCGGAGAGTTTGTTATTGGCCAGGTTCAGCGTGTGCAGCAGCGGCATGCCGTCGGCCAGATTGGCTGGTATCTCGCCTGAAAACTGGTTGTTCTCAGCACTGAAGTCCTCAAGTGAGACAGCTACCGTTGGAATTCTGCCAACAAACTGGTTATTCCCTATATCTAGTGTCCTAAGTCTATCGGGCATCATTGTTGGGAGACTTCCTCTGAGCCGGTTATTCTGTAGCCCCACCGCTTCTATAAGGCGCCCCGCGGTCCATAGAGCGTCTGGCACCTCGCCAGAAAGCCGGTTATTATCTAGGTATAGTGCTTTCAAACAGACACAGTTGGCGAGGCTTGCCGGGATCGAGCAACTGAAACGGTTGCTCGAGGCAATGAGGAAAGATAACTGACCTTTGGCGCACAGCCCCTCTGGGATCGCACCAGTGAGCTCATTGTTGATAACCCCAATAACCGTTAAGAACGATGAGTGCTTCCCGAGCCGGTAAGCCTGTTGTAGCTGAAATCTAATACCGTGAGGTTCTCTAAGCGCCCAAACACTCGTGGGATGACTCCAGTAAGATTGTTATCCGAGATGCCGATTACGGACAAATTCATCGCAGCAAATCCATCAACCATCAGATTTCAGGTGAGGTTGTTTTTGCCTGCAAACAAGACTTGCAAATTTCTGAGGCTCCAAACTTGCACAGGAATGTTTCCTGTCAACGAGTTTGAGCCGAGGACCAGTACCCCCAGCTTTGACATTCTAACCACGTAGCTTGGGAAGTCACCGACGAGGCTACAATTTTCAGCCCGGAGATCAACTAGGTTGGTCAGATTCTTGAACGACGCGCCAGAATCGAATGGGTTGTCCGACAACCGCAACTGCTTAAGGCTTTTCAGATCACCGAGCTCCACAGGGATAGTGCCCACAAAGCAGTTGATGTCGAGCCAGAGAGACTGAAGGTTTCGAAGTCTGGACAGGGATGCCGGTATGACGCCATTGAACCTGTTGTGACTGAGGCTCAGGTTTTCTCCAAGGCCACGCCCAATGCCATCAAGGAGCTCCCCTTCGATATAGTTATAGGACAGGTCGAGGTACCGGAGCGACCTGCAGCGGTAGAGCGCCGTCGGGAATGTGCCGGTGATGGTGTTGTTGGAGAGGTCGAGGCGTGCGAGACTGGAGAGGCCACCGATGGCGTCCGGGATGGGACCCGTGATGTTGGTGCTGGCGAGGTGGAGCCGCGTGACGCGCCCAGCCGAGTTGCAACCCACGTACGGCCAGCGGCGCCGCCGCTGGCCGAAGCAGCGACGGCGGCGCTCCATGCCGCGAGCACGGGCGGGTCGCCCCACGCGTGCTTGATCTTGAGGAGCAGCTCTGCCTCGCCCACCGCCTCGGACTGCGCTGCGGCCGCGTGGTGCGGGAGGCAGCCGGGCAGCGTAAGCAGGATGAGGATGATGTAAGCGCATGCACGGCACGGTCTTACCATGTCTCTTGGCGGCCGTGGTGGTCTTGGGAAACGATTGGGGAAGACTGATGTGAAGCAGTTTGTCGGTACGTAGATTTATTATTTGGCCACCAAATAGAGCCTCTATATTCACTCTCAAGGTCTAAAAATTCCCATGTTAATCGGAGAAAATAAGAGAAATTTAAATTGCCCATCACTGTCAATATAATAAAATTAGTCAAAAATACCCCTTATCGAGAAAATAAGAGAAATTTAAATTACCCACCACTGTCATTATAATAAAATTAGTCAAAAATACTCCTTATCTAGAAAATAAGAGAAATTTGAATTACCCACCACCTCTATTATAATAAAATTAGTAAAATTACCCCTTATCTTATTAGCCAGGCGTATGTACATAACGTGCGACACATGAATACGTTAATCACATATGTAAACAAAATCCATACGAGGAAAACATGTTGACATCATCATCACGTTTTCATAAATGAGATAGAATTACTTTTTAAAAAAAATCTAAACAGAACCCATTGGAGGAGAACATGTTGACTTCATAAAAGCAATATGTAGGACTCACTGCCGGAGTTCCACAACGTGACTCGCCTCAGCAATCTCTACGCCCCGCCGCCAGAGTTCCAGAACTTGCCTCTATGATCTCTACACCTTGCCGGAGATCTTCAAAGCATTGCACATCAGATTGATCGAAGCTCTCGGCCTCTCCATGCGCTGCGGCCCCGCAAAGGTACTCTCATGCTTGCATATTTGTCTATAGTTCATCATGAATATACGGGGATGAGTTAAGTAATAAAATTTATTAAAGCAAAGCATCTTTGTCGATGAAACTCTCATATTCAGTGAATGATCTGTGTTGTGGCATCGGCTAGAGTAGCTACAATTAATTAAAGGCAACAATAGAGGTAACACTACATATTTTTTTTATAACTTTATAATAGGCAGATTGATTAATGCTACATGTTTGTCCTTTAGTTGTTAGATCACTTGGTAAGCTATTATCACACTTCCATATAAATTTCTTTCATGAATAATATTTGCAAAAAGAATTGTTAAAATACCATGTCTTTTGATCTAATATGAATTTGCAGCTAATATGTATGGCTTCTTTTCAAGTAGTGTATCGACGATATGATATACAAAAAATTGAGTTATCTTACAACTAATAGAAAAACGTGGAGCATTAAAATAAGTTATCAGAGTTTGGGATTCAATCAACAATGCAACTGGTGAAGTTATAAGAATGAATATAATTTTAATGCACGAATACATAATTTTTTATCAAAATTTTTTGTTTGTATATATTATCCTGATTTTGCTTAATTATTGTATCGATACAATCTATGCTACTATATGGAAGGGTCTATTAAATACTTACAGGCTACAAATAAATGAGGATTCTATATATATTTTTAGTAACTTCAAAGTAGAAGGATTCGGTGCAGAGAGGCGGGGGAGATGGATCGAGACGGTGAAGATAAGGTTGAGTTTTTTTATTTTGCCCATTTTATTTTTAATATTTATATTTTAGTCCCTAGAATTTTTATTTCCTCACATTCTAATCTCTAGAATTTCCATTTCCTCACACTTTAGTCCCTAGACAGATAACAAAATAAATTTTAAATTGAAGATGGTAGTTGGAGGTAGATGAATAAAATATGTGGGAGTTGCTATAGATGATGGAATATAGAGTATGACGGGTGTAGAAGAAATTGGTATAAAGAAGAGAATCTCGATGACAAGAACATAATATTTTTTTAGAGGGATTTAGAGTATGACGAGTGTGGATAGCCTAAGATAATAGAAGACAAAGACAAATCGAACGGAAAATAGATAAGACTGATAAGATTATTAAGGTAATTTCTCTATTTCATGTGAACTGTCCACGCTATTTTATTGACATTTGAGAGTTTACACGTACCGTCAATAAACAACTTTATAAACTACTTTTATCTACAAAATGTCAAAATAAATTAAAATTTAAAAATTACACGTAAAAATATAGTTTGTACTCAAAGTTTAAAAAACACAAAGTTAAAATACAAATAAAAGATATAACCTTATATAATATCGAGCCGCGCAAATGCGCGGATAGCCCACCTAGTTAGAATAAAAGCCGAAGCCTGCAAACCCTAGAATCTGATGCAGCGACAAATGTCGCATCAGTGAAAGGTTATGGAAGAAGAAGAAAATAAGAAGGAAGAAGAAGAAAATGAGAGATACTTAAATCGGTGAGCATGAGAGGACAGAAAATTATATCCTTGGCTCCGGCGGCCGGCTAAACGAAGAAATCTGGTGCTGGAATCACCTGCAGGCCGTGATGATTATTCCAACGGTACGTCACCGGAGACTGAAGCATGGAGGGCTCCCGCGGCTTTGTTTGGATTCATTCCCTAGAATAACCACTATTAGAAAATACATGGAGGGCCAAATAAAATCTATCTGCAAAACTTCTTTAAGAATCGATGTAACTTTTCGCGACGAATATAGGGCTAAATAAAGTCTATCTGCAAAACTTCTTTAGAGATGGATGTAACTTTTCGCGACGAATCTAATGATGGTAATATCGATGATTGGCTACAGTGATGCTACAATATAACCATCCTCTAATCACGCGGTCAAAAATCTTATTAAATTTGTCATGATTTCTAGCGCAAGGGTTCTGGAGTTAGTTTTATAATTTATCTTTATTTTTGTTTGACATTTTTAATGGGCGGTCAAACCCTCTTCTAGAAATCTAGAAGACAAACCAAACAGGCATCGTTGTTTCTGAATGAAGTTATTTATTACATACAGGATGGACGCGGGCTAGCACTACTGCTGCTGCATGAAGGGGTGGTTTGGTTTCGGGGGCTAAACTTTAGTCCATATCACATCAAATAAAACATTAAAATTTAGAAGTATTAAATAAAGGTTAATTATAAAACCAACTGCAGAATCCTGGGGCTAAATTGCGAGACGAATCCAATAAGGTATATTAAATCATGATTAGCAGATGGTTATTGTAGCACCACTGTAGCAAATTATGAATTAATTAGGCTCATTAGATTCATCTCGCGAATTAGAACTCAGCTGTCAAAAAAATTTATAAACAAATTTTATTTGATACTCCAAAATAGCAAAATTCTTTTTGATGACAGAAATTTAAAAAAGTCCCTAAAAATAAACAGCACCGAAGATTTAGATACACTATTTGATAAAATGTTGTTTATTGCGCCCAAAAAACTGTTGTTTGTTGCAGATTGGCGATAGATGAATAATTCAAAGCGCATGCGCGGCACGGTGTTACCATGTCTCTTAGCAGCCGGGATGGTCTTGGGAAGCGATCGAGGCGGGCCTTCAGTTCGTATTTCAATCCGTGAGCATGAGGACAGAAAAATGTGTCAACTTTGGGCCTGTTTGGGACTGCAACTGCGTCGCTTTTCCACGGAAAAAGCAAATTAAACCTGCCAGCTTTGCGTTTGACGCGCGTTGGCTGCCCGCTCGCGACAGCAAATCGCGGGAGTTGAACTGGGCGGACCGTTACACTTATAAGCTTCGTGATTTTTTGGCACCCGGTCCCAAACAAACAGGGCCAAGACTTCATCGGCACCGTCTGAATAAGCAAGTGATCATTTTTGCACGGGTCACCGAAGACTTGGAGCCTCATACTCGGTCACCGGAGAGACTGATGTGAAGCAGTTTGTTGGTATCCTAGATTAGAATAAAGGCGTAAGCCTGCAAACTCTAGAACCTGATGCAGTGACAAAATCGTGCCAAATGTCGCATCGTGGAGCACCCAACAGATACGTCCAACTATTACGAGCCTAGCGAAATGGCAGTCGAGCAGTGGAAGATATTAGCAGTGAAGCATACGCACGTCAATCCTGGTCATCGTTAGTTTTGGGAGATTTGGAAGGTGTGAAAGGTTCTGAGTCTGAGCGAAAGATTTTTTTTTCAAAAGACCTGGACAGATTCCGGCATGTATTAATCAGGAGGAAGCAGTTTACATGATAAATCTACTTAGAAAGATTCTAAATAGGTGGAGCATGAGGCTCTCCGCACTCGTCGTTCTTTAAATTCACTATCTAAACAGAATATTCTGTCTTGTTCATCAAGATTCTTTGCTCTATACCTCGTCCTTCCGCACCCATCCACTCTCTATATCCCCTCTCTATATCAACCACCACGCCATGGAACCCACATTTCAATTTTTTCCACTCCCTCCCCATTTTTCTCTCTCCTCCCCATCTCTTCTCCCTGCCGGACTTCCGCCCCCTTCCCTCCCTCTCCGCCACCGCAACCGCCCCGCGCCCTCCTCCCTCGAGCTCCGGCGGCCGGATTCGGCGCCGGGGAGCTCTGCGTCGCCACAGCCCGCGGGCGGGGGAGCAGCACGCCGCCGCGCCTGGGCAGGCGAGCTCCGGCGGCCCTGCGGGAGGTGGCGGGGCGGCCTGCGCGGTGGTGCCTGGGGCGGGCCTGCGCGCGGCGGCTTCCTCCAGCTCTGCCCGCCCCCCATGGCAAGCCTCCTGCTCCGGCCCGCTGGCGAGCAGGGGCGGGTGCGCGCAGTGGCCGCAGCCCCCGGCTCCCTCCGCTCACGCCGGTCGCGGTGGCGTGGCGAGCAGGGGCGGGCTGTGGCGGGGTGGCCCCGCGCCGGGTGGCCTCACGGCGGGGCGGCCCCGCACCGGGTGGCCTGCGCACGGCGCGGCGGAACAGGGCGGCCGGCGCGCGGCGTGGCCCCGTCCCCGGCGGCGGCCTTGCGGAGGCGAGGCGCGGCAGGGCAGGCGGGCGGGCGGGACGGCGCCCCGAGCGGGCTCGGCACCTTGCCGCTGTGCCTCCTCTGCACCTCCGCTGCACAGGGGCGACGGCTGCGGCCGGGCGGAACAGGCGAGGCGCGGGGCTCGAGCTCCCCCTGCATCCCTCCACCCTCCGCTACGCCGAGCTGGCCCGCGCCTGCCTCGGCGGAGCTGCAGCTCGCGGCGGCCGTGGCGGAGCTCAAGCCTCCGCCGGCCGTGGGGCTCCAGCGCCGCCGCCCACGTGCGTCTCCGGCCGCGGGCTCGAGCTCGGACGTCCAGATCCGCGGGAGGCGCGGCACCTCGAGCTCCCCTTCCTCTCTGTCCATCCACGGCGGCGCACTGCGGAGCTAGCAGCTCCACGGCGGCAGTCTACGGAGGCCGGGCACAGCGGTGGGCGGCGGCGCCAGCAGCTCCACAGCGGTTCGATGACGCGCACCCGCACGGGCCCGACGCCGCGTCAGCCGATACTGCAGCTCCGCACCTGCGCTGGAAGTAGCGTGCGGAGGCCGACTCTGGAATTTACCGCGCGGGATACCGCACCCGCTGCGGGCTTTTTTTCTGTAAAACCGATCTGTAAGTCGTGTTGCGTTTCATTTAGCGCGCCCAGTGCGGGCAGCCTGAGAAAGCTCCCAACTGAAAAGGAAGCAAAAGAAATTATTCGCTACTTGGGTTCACAACTAAAGCAGCCAGATTTTGCACCCGCCTGAAACCAGCCTATCAACCATCTTCTCCGTGTTGTTTAAGACACGAGCATTCGGTTCCTTTTAGATGGACCAAGTCACCAAAATTGCAAGTGACCGCAAGCCTGCTGCCATAGTCGAGCTAGTTGTCGGCCAACCCATGGAACCAGTTCATTAGCGTGGCTGTTGTAGTCCAACTTGCCGGGTCCAAACCCTAAGAGCCGACCTAGGAATTGGCTGCCGTCCGGAGAAGAGATGTTGCGCAGTCTCCAAATTAGGGTAGCATAATGGACAGAAGTATGAGTTTTGCCATTCCCTCAAGAGAAGTCTGTCTGCTGTCCAAACCCGGTTATGAAGCAGCAACCATAGGGAAAACTTGCATCTTGATTACATGCCAAACCGTTTTGGGGTACAGAGAGGACATTACCCCGTTGAACTGCACTCGGCCACACATGTCGCCTTAGCCTTACCCATGCCCCCCCCACCCACCCAAGCCATGGAAGAAGAAGAAAATGAGAGGAGGTATAAAGAATAAGGGGACATAAGCATCTCCAACGGATTACCAAAATCCCATCGCCTAAAATCATTTGTAGGGTACTTCCCTATTATTGGTAATGCAATTTTTTTGTCATATCCTCCAACAGATTACCAAAACCTCTCACCCTATATTTCCTTCCATCTCTCTTCCTCTTATGAATATACACTCTCTTTTAGTTATACTTTCTTATCTCAATAGTTCAAACTTGTTTACTGGATCACATATAATTTGAAATTCAAATTTTGAATTCAAATCACATTGCCTTGCCAATCAGTGACAATGGAATTGAGCAAAAGAAGCTGAAATGGCGGACAAATATAATAGTAGCATCGATGCACAGGGTAATGTGATGTGTCGTGTATTAATTGTCGCAATTTTGGGTCCTGGCGGTTGTTCCAGTGAAGTGATGTTAGACTTCAGAGTTTTAGAGTCGAGGCTTGGGTCAGATGTATCTATACGCCCTGCGTCTTCTCTAAATTCTGGTCTTTCCTTTCTGAACTAGAGATGAACTCTTTTTGTAAATTTGTGATATATATCATTCACTGAATTCGTGATGAATTGATTGTCGAACACAAATTAAAAGAGAGGGTCGACTGTCATAGCCTAGTCTCATATGTCCATTAACTAAAAATGTAGGTCTAAATCCCTAAACTCGATTTGGGTACCCATGTGAATCTTTTTGTTTACGAGCCACAACTTGAAAGCATCACGAGCTATCAACAAAGAACATATCCCGCCTAATGTTTGGTCACCGGTCAGCTGGTTCAGTCCCCCTGCAGAGTAGCTTAACTGAACCTACCGCAGCGTTCATTATTGACCACGTTCAACTGGTGTGAGAGTTCGTGGAGAGCGTGGTGGGCGAGCTCCAGTCATGTTCTCCACGAAATCTCTCGAAAATGGCAACGATTGCTATACCCATTACGAATGTGAGTCTTCGACCGTTACTAATGTTCGTGTTTCACGTAGTGTATTTTCGTGGAGAGCATGACTAGATTGGTCAGATTGCCGCTTGAGGCTCGGGTGCACCAGGGAGAGGTATATATATGTAAAAAAGCCCGAGGTCCGACAACCCAACACGAGGCACGAATTTTTGGCCCGACCCAAGCACAGCACGGCCCGATGTTCATCGTGCTCGGGCCAGCCCGGCCCGGTACTTCATGCCGGGCATGGGCCGCAACCATGGCACGTCGAGAGGCACGGCCCGGCCCGGCCCGAATTTTAGAGTATAGCCCAAAATGGCCCGTTACATCTAGGGGTGGTAAAAAGTCCAAGATTTTGGCCTAGGAAATCTAAAGGCCGGATTCTAATCATATTCAATTTTGAGCTAAAAAATTGCAGGATCATAATGAGCTGTGAAGAGGTCACTAGGGCCATGGCCCATTACCACACCTAGTTACATTTACACACCACTTCGGCCCATACAAGAATAATCCCGGCCTGCTTCGCACCTTCTCTCCCCACGGTCACAAAAGATTCCAAACCTTATCTGCTGGTCCTGTACATCACACGCCCACGGCGGCCTCGGCCTCCCTCATCCCACCCAGGCCACGACAGCTTCCAGGAGATGGAGATGGCGCTCCGGCCACGACAGCGCACGAGCTGAGGCGGCGGGCAGGAGGCCGCGGCGGCCGCCGGTGGCGATCAGGAGGCCATGGGGGCGCGCGGTACGTGGCGGCGAGCAGGAGGCCGCGATGGCTCGAGAGGTCACGGCGGCGGGAGGGAGGCCGCGGCTGTCGGGCGTGTGAGGGCCGGGGCGGCCGGCGAGCGGCGCTGGCAGCGCGGCTGCCGGTGCGCGCGAGGGCTGCAGCCTGCAGCAGCGCTCTAGAGGTCGCGGCGGGCGGTGCGAGCAGATAGGGCAGCAGAGGGGTGCCGGCGAGCGGTGCGAGCAGATAGGGCAGCAGAGGGGTGCGGCGGCCTGCCTCGACCGCGGTGCACAGGCTTCGGCCGGCACGGGCACGGCAAAATCCCGTGCCGGACCGGGCCGGCACGGCCCGAAACAGGCTCGTGGGCTTGTACTTGGGTCGAGAACGTAGCACGCCGGGCGGCACGGCCCAGCCTGTTAGCCTATTCGTGCCGGGCTTAGCCCGATCTATTTGTGCCCGGGCCAGTTCGGGCTCGGGCCACCCGGCCCAAATGACCATCTATATGGAGAGGTAAGCGCATGCACGACGCGGGGAGAGGGGACGAGAGAAGGAAGACAACGGTATTTTGGTCTACAAATTTTAACAAAACACAATAAATGGGTAACTAGTGATATGTTTTGAAGAATTGTAAATTTGTGATGGCATAATTCGAAATAGATGGATTGTAATAATAGATCAATGAACTTGAAAATTTGTAAAGACGCAGATTCAATTAACCCTAACTTTTATCGGATAACTGATGCCATAGCAGTCGTGGGCTTCCAGCCATTGAGAATAAAGAGCGAGAAAAATGACAATGAAAAAATTGCTCACCTTACATATTTATGGGCCGCGGGCAAGCAAGATTCGGCCTGCATCTTCTCTTATGCAATAGCTCGCATCCTACTAGAGCGCGAGATAAATAGATTTGCCTAACCCTAAAACGTTGCTGCTGTGCCCTTTGGCTAACACAAGAAGAAACATACTTTAATAAATGAAATTATATTCAGTCTAAAAAATGGAATTATATTCAGAAAATATTCGTAAAATTAATTAGACCAAATAATTTTTTAAACATTATCCATAACAGAAATAATTTACATAAAATAGAAATATTCCAAGAACAAAATAAAATGTTTGAAAAAAATGGTTCCGGAACAATTGTTCAAGAACATATAGAAATGTTCTAGGAAATCAATTCACACATAGTTAAATTGCGATTAATTTTAACGATCAAATTTGATTAGCGTAATGATTTGCAAACTATGACTTTTCAATATAAGTTACGACAATATTTTAGGTCAAGCATTCTAGTGGTTACAATAGCCTCAGTACCACCTGAGATCCTGGGCTCGACTCTTCATGTGAGCGAATATTATGAGATTTAACGACGTTGTGCACTCAGTGGTAGGCGACGCTTCCGTCGACAGCGAGGCGCCTGTGGTGACTTAAAATGCTCATAGGAGTAGAGTTTACGTACATGTGCTCATAGGATATGAGTGTCTGTATTGTACCGTGTAATTTAAAAAAAAAGTGAGTTTTCACTGCGGCCCTGCACCAACAACGCCAAGAAGGAAAAGACTCTCTCCGTGTCTTTGGATGCGTCATGGAATGTTTCATTTCCTTTAAAACTAATCTTTCTTGGCTGTATGGTAATTACATTATAACCTTCAGCGAGGTTTATTGTATTTTTTAAATAAAGGAATATTGAAAAATATCCCAGCCTCTACATCAAAAAAAAATATCCGGCTCTTATTACAAACTTTGAGAGATAAACAGGAAACCAATTACAAGCCACAAAGACTATTGCTAAACTGCCACCCGTTCCGCGCAAAGATGTCCAGCACCGTCACTTACAAAGCGCGCAATGCATCTGCAATCAAGTCTCTGTCTTTCTTTTACAAAATCGCCCATGTTCTTTCTTTTACAAAATCGCCCATGTTCTGGTGAGATAGGTGGCCCCGAAAAATATCTCCAAAGCAGTTTGTTTTTAATTATTATGAAAAAGCTACATCATTTCTGGATAACCAGATTGACCAAAGAAGCGCACATAAGTCCTTGAAAATAATATTTTTCTTTTCTCACCTAAAACTCTGCGGTCAAGTTCCAAATAAATGCACAATATTATTAGGTTTTGTAAGATCGAAGGTGATAAAAATTATCCTCCAAAGTAATCTAGCCAAATGGCACTAGAAAAAAAGATGTGCAATTGTTTCGGCATTCGTGCAAAAATAATATTATTTGCTCCCCTTCTAATTACGCTTTGCTAAGTTATTTTTTGTCAGAATAAATCCACAGTAGAGTAGTCAAATAAATATTTTTACTTTCAATGAAAATTTCAGTTTCATACTGGCTTGTTTAAGTAATTATAGTTCGGACTTGGGATGAGATGCGCGAAACGTCTCCGGAAATCATAGTCGTTATTTATGGTTGGGCTTTAAATGGCCCACTATCTAAGCCACGCTCCGCACAAGCCCGCTAGAGGTATCTATGCCCTCCTTTGCATGGCCCACTATCTAAGCCCGCTTGGATGCAGTAGATTACTAGGATGGCATGCACGCCCGTTTATTGTCAGCGTGCCATTCGAGATTTTTTTATTTTTTTATTTTTTTCGTCGATTTATCAAAAATATATATGGGTATAATTTTTTTTCAAAAATGTCACCCTGCCGCCGGATCAATTGGCGGTAAGGAGCTACCGCCGTTTGATCCGGCGGTATCTCCCATGGGCCCGGTATCTTCTTACCGCCAATTGATCCGGCGGTAAGCACTACCGCCGCGCTGTAGCCCGGCTATAGCCGGCTGCTACAGCCGGCTGTAGCTGGCAGCGCCCTACCGCCGTTTGAAACGGCGGTAGGTGTCCCATATTTTTTTTTATTTTTAAATATTTGTATAATTATTTTAAAGACTATCTGAACTGTAATTATTATCTTTACATTTATATATTTTTTAGAAAATAATAGAGATAGCGGAGGTTAGGGAAATATTTTTTAAAAATTTATACAAATTAGATTTGACTCTAATAATCTGTGAAAATATATTTTCATGAGATATTCATGAGTTTCAATTACTATTTCGATGTCTTGTCATCTTGCATCAGATTCTTCTGCACCCCCACTATAATTAAAAATATGGGAGTACTTACCGCCGTTTCAAACGGCGATAGACATGCGTGAACCATGCCTATAGACCAAATAGCTCCATCTATAAATAAAATATCGCCCCATCTCATATGAAGTCAGTAGCCATCTCATACGGAGTCTTTAGCCATCCACGCACGGCCACCATATCTTCCTCTGGTTCTACCTACATTCCGTGGAACAAAATTAGAGAACCTGTGCCTGAAGGAGTGCAGGTTCCAATGTGCTTCTGCGGTTCGTTGTGCAAGCTGATGGAGTCCAAAGTTTTGGACGATGACTTCGGCAGGAGGTTCTTCATGTGTGAGAACTACGAGTTCGATCCGCCAAAGCGCTACGGCAAGGACAAAGCGAAGGTATCACCTCGCACTATCTAGTTTGCGCCTTCGGAGTTAAGTATGTTAATTCTAACTCGGCTTTGAAATAGAGTCCACCACCTCTTTGTGATTTCATACAGTGGCTGGACACGGAGCAATCGACCGAAGCTAAGGAACACGTTGAGCGCCAAGCAAGGTGGGCTGCGGAAAGGTGGCAGCGAATGCTGCAAGAGGAAAAAATGGAGGAGAAGCGCAAGAAAGATAAAGAAGAGATCGAAAAGAGGTTCGCAGAAGTTGAACGTCGGCAGGCGGAGGAGCGTGAAGCTGATAGGGAGAGGAAGCGAGAGAGGGCCCGCCGTGCGAAGGAGGCGGGACCCGAGGCTATTAGGAAGGGGAAGTATCCTCAGTGCACTCAGTAGATGACTATCATGTAATGTTCGAATTTCATATTCCCTAAGGCATGTTAGGTCTAGATGGAACACGACGTTACCGTGTTCCATGTACATGCCAGTGCAATTGTTATTGTAATTTCAATCTCAAATTAATCGGCATTGTGTAATTTGTACTAGCTGCAACTAAATTATTCAGAAGCATTGCCCTAAAAATAAACTTTTCAGACCGACGCGATAACAATTCCGTTGGCATATATCGGCCAGTACAGACAATAAAAACAATCACCGTTCAAACATTGAACACAAATTAAATAGTGGTCCACACAATTCAACGCACAGAACACATGACATGGCATGTCCGGACCTGTTGCAAACTACGGTAACGAGGTCCAATACTAAACCTAACATGCCTTAGGTAATTCGAACAAACGTTACATTATTTATTCAGACGTAGCAGTACAACATCAATCATTCACGGGCAGTACCCTTATCACGTCCCGCGATGTCTGGTTTTGCACGCTCGCCTTTGCGTAAATCTTCATTCACCTTCTTTAACCACTCCATATATCGCTGATCACGATGGGTGATCCACGTGTCAATCCACTCATGGAAATGACACCAATGAGTATGCGTGTCTTCACCAGCGTACTTTTGCAAACAAGAAACGATTCAAAATTAATAAAAATAATAAAAGCATATTTACAAATTAATCTATACCTGTGATGTTGCACCTCTTTTTTGGACTTCCTCGATATTCTTGCAACACCAATATCTCTGGCCAAAAGTCTCGTAATCACGAGATATGTTCGGAACACAACGCATTTGGCAATAGCAATCTGGTGGCTCTACACCTTTCGGCCATACCTTGCAATCTGTAATACATCTATTGGGATCGTTAGGAGAGGGTCCTAAATTAGCCTCCATTTCCCGACGGAAAGCTGCCCGGGAGAATGAGGAGCTCATAGCTGTTTGGTTGGGCTAATTAAAAAAAGTGGGAACTGAATTGCAAGTCTGTGCTCTCAGGAACCACAAGGTGCTCTTTTATAGACGCAGGGTTGCTTACATGTCCAAGCACTTTGAACACAGATATTATCTCTCACTGCTCCATAGTCGTCCACGGTTCTGCACTCGCACGCTCCACAGTGCGCACTCATTCCACTAAAAACAACAACAGGACCTCTCACTGCTCGTACCATCAGCACTCGCACGCTTTAAACACGGATTATTGCATCGACCTACTCATCGCATCGCCCACTTTAAACTCGTCGTACTGTCACTGCATCGACCTACTCGTGATTATTGCACTGCCCTGACACATTGGACTAGGTAGTCCTAATAGCCGTACCCCCACGTAGCAAACTGCGTTGAGCCTTCTCCGCAGTATCCACCCATTGCAGGTTGCGCAGGCGGTGGTGCCGGAGGGCCAGGGCCCTTGTTCTTGTGACAAGGGCAGTTGCAGTAAGGATTAGTGCATGGTTCATCTTGTGAAGCGGCAGCATTGCTGTTATCATCATCTTCGCCGTCTTTGTTACCCTCGCTTACTTCCTCGTAATGGTTCACCTTGCACTACAGATCAAATATCTTAATCTGGAGGTACTCGATGAACTTCTGAACAGAATCAATTGGTGCAGGATCGACCCACCTGGTAAACCCACAGTTTTCTGGAGCATCTGAAGACTGCAAAACAAATTTCATGTAAGATGTCTCAATGAATAAAGAAATAAAACAACCGAGCATTACCCATGCGTGAGGGCATTTGAAGAAACGCCGACCGCCATCCATCCCGTCGGTGCACATCTGCACTAAGCAGTCCTCACCATGTCTACATTTTGGCCACGTTTCTTTACGGTTATCGTATTGTCGAAGAGGAGTTTCATTGGTAAATTCACTCTTCTGTTGTGGCGGAAACTCAAACACTGGTTCTGGAAAGGAATCGGGTCCAAGAGGCCCCTTTCATATTATGGGGTCTCCCTTTCTTCCCCCTTTTCCTTTGCCAAAACCGTAGTAATTCTTCCCGCTAGACCCACATCCAGACATCGGGTATACAATGAGCTTTGGTGTTTGAGTGCTGCTGGGAGCTCACAACCTTGTGAGTATTTATAGGCGCAAAAAGGTCTGATACCCGGAGTGTGGAGTGTAAATGCACATGAAAAGCCTACTGTATTCGCACGCTCCACAGCGCTCACTCGTACCACTTTAAACACGGACACGACCTCTCGTTGCTCTTGATTTGTACCCTCGCACGCTCAACACCGCTCACTGCTCCCACTTTAAACAACGACACGACGTCTCACTGCTCATGACTTCAGCACTTTCACGTTCCACAGCGCTCACTCGTGATTATTGCACTGCCCCGACATTTCCAATCGCCCGAAACACTGCACGGCACCGGCCTAATAGTTATAATTTCACTCCACGGACATATACCATCGCCCGAATCATTGCACCGGCCTACTCATCATAATGGTACGCAATGGACACATCGAATCATAGTCTGCACATGCATACATAAGATAGTAAGTCGGAACAAATTAATTAACAAGCTACAACCTGTAAACTAGATGTGTCCGCGCTTGCCCCCTCTCCTCCTGCCACGTCGCTCTGTAGCCTGGCCCGCCCTAGTGTGGTGCTGTGAGTACGTCAGTGGCTCCGGCGGGATGGTCTGGCGAGTGGACCGACGACCCTGCTCAGGAACAGGCGTCTGTTCCACCTGACTGTAGTCCTGCATCGCGAGTGGGGCACCCCCCAGCTGTGAAGTGCCGACGACCTCCTGCGTCGGTGCAGAAGAGAAGAACGTGTTCACCCGCTCCATCTGCGAGAGGTCGTCTACCTCCTGAATCTCCTCATCGTCGTCTGTCCCTCCCACCTGCCGGTACTCTGATTCACAAACTTCAATCCATCAATATTCAATTAAAAATGCACTTGTTACCGCCTATTAACAACTGGTCTTAGACGTACCTAAATCGTGTATTGGACGACGAAGAGACGAAGATCCAGCGCCGTAGGGATCCATCGACGGAAACAGCGACGAGCCGGGCGCTACACGAATAAGAAGTACAAATTAATAAATAAATTTTTACATGATAAGGTATTGTAAGTGACACGAGGTTGGAGTACGATTTACCTGCCGAGTACAAATGTGCCGGTCGCGGCACGTACGTGGGCCGAACTGCAGAACCCGAAGGTGTCGTCATCGTTTCACGTGGCGGTGGCGGTGGCGGTGGACCTGACTGTGCCGCGGGTGCAGACCGTCGTGACGATGGACCGGTCCCAGGAACCGGCCCCGAACTGCGAGGTGGGAGGAAGGTGTCGTCGTCACGACAGGTCACGGCTCGTCGGAATCGCTTGCACATATCGACGATCTTCTGCAGTGTGCTCTGGTGCTGGGCGGGCGTCATGTCATGGTACTGGCCCATACTCGATGAAGCCTCGGACTCAATCGCTCGTATGACATCGTACTGTACCAAGAAAGTAGTAACATCATATGCAACTAGTTTTTTTACTGCAAATTCAATCAGAGAAACGTACCGCTATGGCGAAGTTCTGATCTCGAATTACGGGGTACGTCTCCGACACCCTTGCGGCCTCGATCGGAGCCTCTGGTGGAATGTGCACGACACGTGTGCGCGTCCTCGGCAGGTACCACCGTAGGTAGTCCGCGAACGCCTCGTCGCTGTGCGGCCGATCCTCGAAAACGACGTCGTCGAGGGCCGCGGCCCAAGAGTCGACGTAAGGACGGACCTTGTCGGCCCACCGCGAGCCTGGTGGCTGACCCTGCCATGTCCACCTATAATAGAAAGTTTGAGCGATTCAATGCTAAATGGTAGGTTAAAAAATGAATAATTATTAACAAAACTATTTATTCGGTACCTGTGGACATGGGCCTCCACTGAGTGCACAATCGGGACCGGGGTCCGCTGGTAGAGACCGAACTGCCTCATAACCCGGTCAACGTGGTACTCCTCGACGTGGATGTCGTAAAGGATCGGCTTCCTCGTCATCCAGTACTCGTGATCTCGCAAGCATAAGGACGAAAGACCGCTCGGTGCCCGGGCGTAAATGTCAGCTGTAGTGTACGGAGTTCACCTCACGTCCGTGTCCACAAGAGCATCAAACTGACCAACGAAGTCGAGGTACGACTTCCTCGTCTGCACGCCGACCCAAGAAGGCTGCACAATGAAAAAAAAGTTAACCAATAAATCGTACATTTGTGCAAGCATGTAACAATAAGTAAAACAAACGATGTTACGTACCCTCCCGAGGCACCACAATGAACTCATCGTAGGTCTGTCGACGTCGTCGTGGTCTGCGGACAGCTGGACGTACGGCTCGAAGTTCATCTCTGGCCTACCGACGGGAAAGCGCTCGTAAGACCAGAGCTGTAACAGTAGAGGACACCCAACAAAAATGGGCTCCTCTGCCGAGACCTTCGTCACGCCCGTGCAAAGACCCCTGTAACTCGCAGCCAAAACAGCAGAACCCCAGCTGAACTGTGGCATTTCGTGAAGTGGAGCGTCAGCTATCGACCTCGCCAAAGGAATGGGCTGTTTGGGGCACGAGTCACCCTGCGAGCTGCAGAACATGACCCAGCCGAACAGCCACAGTAAGTACGCCTCGAAGTGCCTGGCAACCGTAAAGTCGTCTGCGTCTGCCCTGTCCCTAGGTCGACGTGCAGGGTCGGCCATATCTCCCTCCACAAGTCGCGCAATCGGGAGAAGACCTGAAGCGCGTAACCTGCATCGCGACAATGAAAATCAAGTTAGAACAAATGGTTAAGGAAACAACTAAAATATGTGACAAATGTATTCCGTACCTAGGAACCCATCGACGGTGTATCGGCATCGTCGACATGGGCACACGAGCCCGAAACGTCCCTAAGCTGATGCCACGGACCGCAGACATGTACGACCGGTGGCGCTTGTCGACGAGAGCATCTAGCAACTCAGGGGTAGCTCCTTCCTCGTGCGCCATACCTGTATAATGAGATTTATTACAAATAATTTCAGAACATAAATAACAATATTAAGCATAATAACATTAACGTAAAAAAACACTAAATAAAATTTCAGAACATAAATTAAGTAATACAACAAATTTTTAATAAAATACTAAATAAAACATAACGTAATAAACTTATAAATGATGCACAACAAATTACATATTATATAACTTCAAATTCCAATTACAGCAATAAAGTTGAACATATATTTGGGGCACATATTACAACAAATATTCGTACGCCAAGACGAAATCAGTTTACGACATATTAGTTCTTAATATTACATAATTTAACATCGAACATGATTGAATAGCGAATGACACAAATGACAATCGTACTCGATCAAATAAGGCCATCGTTGTTAGGACGGCGGCCACGACGACCCGTTGCCTGCGGTGCCGGATTTGGAGCAGCTTCAGATGGGCCCGCTCCATCTGTGCGGCCACCATAACTCAATGCCGTACAATACTTGTACGTATGACCCGTCTCATGGCACTTCGAGCAGAGGCGGACATCTCGACCAGCCTCCGAGGCTCCGAGCGATCCATGTTATTTCTAATGCGTTTCTTCTTGCGTCGGCCCACCTCTTGAAATATTTCTGGATCTGGATCTGGAATGTAAGTTGCATTGTGTCCAGGATCAGTTATGAAGTCTCCAAGGATGCGAAACCCATATATCTCGTGCCTCCAAGTCATCCAAATAGTTTCCTTCATGAAGTAATTTGAGACATACATACGAGCCTGTAGTCCACCAGCTTCAAAACAGGCAGCAATGACATGTGTGCACGGCAGGTGCAGCAGCTTTGGCTTATGACATGAGCAAATACAAGCATCAGGACGGAGAACACACTCCTGCACATGCTTCTCACGCCGGCCCCCCATTCGGCCTTTGTCCCTACACATCACCTCGTACCGACGTTCCATAGAGCCAACTGGAGTCACCCGATGTAAACGGGCCTTTTTGAAAGCTTCCTCCATATGCTCCGTAACCTTGTATCCATAAACTTTGCGATTATCGAGCATATCTTTCTGTGCCACAGCGTAACGGTCCCTGAAGTACTCGCAAGTGCGATACAAGAAGAACTCCACGATCCCAACAAGTGGCAATGATCTTACACCACGAAGCACCCAATTGTATACCTCGGCTAGGTTCGTAGTCATTAAACCGTACCTAGCACCTCCTTCATCAAACAGTAAAGCCCATTTCTCTTTTGGTTCGTGCTCAATCCACTCAGAGAATGTCTTAATTGCCTTTCTCCTTTTGCGCCTGACATTCGGACCGTCCAAGCCCACATCTTCAAGCGAGACCTGGTCGTCGTCCTCTGTATTGACAGATCTCATCGCTAGCTCCGCCGTTTGCTTTTTTGTTAGCTCATCCAATTTTTTCCATAGGAAGTTGAATTTCCTTTCCTGATTCTGGCTGCATAACCGCTTGAATAGCTTCATAAGGATTTTGTTCTTGAACTGGGTATGAAAGTTTGCCCCCATATGCCTCATGCACCACCTACTCTTTAGGTCCGGCCAAAGTGCAGTCCTACTACGCTCAGTAGAACCATTCTGTATGTCATCAATTGCTTGTAATATACCCTTGTGCCGATCATGAATCAAACACATGTTCTCTACATCTTTAACAATCATCTGCTTCACCCTCTGCAAAAACCAATACCAAGTATCCCCTGATTCTTTCTCCACAAAGGCAATTGCCAAAGGCAACAATTGTCTGTTACCATCAGCTGCAACAGCTGTGAGGATTGTGCCTTTATACCTTCCTGTCAAAAATGTCCCATCTATACAAATGACTGGCCGGCAGTGCGGAAACGCCTCAATGCAAGCGCCCAAGGCCAAGAACGACCGTTGGAGTACCTGCTTTCCAGGCTTCTGGGCACATGGATACGTTTTCAAGTCGTAGTAGCTACCAGGATTTCTAAGACATATAGTGTGCAGCAATGTCGGTATATTGTGATACGAAGCTTCATACGTCCCCCACCTCATCTGCAGCGCTTTCTGTTTCGCTCTGTAAGCTTTGTTGTAGCTAATTTTATATTTAAACTCCTCCTCAACAGCACAAATGATTGACTTAGGTTCATAACTAGGATTGTCCACGATCAAAGGGTACATGTAGTTAGCTATGAAACCTGCACTGAGGTTGCGGTGCTGTGGTTCTAATTGCTCAAGCAGGCATGTGTGCTCCACAATTTTTTTAACCTCCCAGAAATCCTGCCACTTGCCCATAGAAGCATACACCCTGAAAGGACATTCGCTTCTCACACAACGCACGTCATATGTTCTCGGACTGCTCTTGAGAACTTTGAACTGTCTTTGCAAAGAGAGAGTCGACCAACGTTTTATAGCTTCCTTCATGTTGTCACTGTTACCATACATCGAACCGATGCATACCTCATTTTGCCTGTACTCCCAAGACAACGCTTCACCTTCATTTACACTTAATTTTGAAAATTCATAACCGGACCAATTGTGTGGGACATGATAATCTTTGTCGTCATCATCATCATCATCCGAGGAGTCATCATTCATTGCATTGTGCTGTTCTTCACTCTCCCTCTGAAACTCTTCAACTATCTCTGGAATGTTTTCCCCTTCATCAGCCTGACCAGTTGCTTGACGAGGTTCGTGTGCAGCATGTGTATCATCTTCTAAAATCTCAAGTTCACCATCTTCTTCATGAGATTCATGCATCGTCTCAGTTTCTTCGGAAACTATATCTCCCTGGCCTTCATGATCCCCGCCCGCTTGAGTTCTAAAACTAATCTTCTCGAATGCTTGAACAAACAACACAAGCGGTAAGCCTCGGCTACTACTTATATTGACATAGTTCCTCCAGTTTTGCGTCCCTTCAAGCGGCAATAGCTCCCAAAATACTGGTTCCCTTCGACTAACCACTGCCATGACTGAGATCTCATGTTCATCTCGACTAAGGCCGAAAGCTTTAAATACCCAATTGGATACTGAAATCCAAGTCCTCTCTCTAGCTCGGGGTATTTTTTTTTCTGATCGAGCTAAACTCTGACAAATCTACCCCTTCAGGACCATATCTAACTTCTCCAGACCCATAGAACACTTGAAAATACAAATCATCTGACATGCCTGTCAATATTTACGACAATAATTACTCATCCTTAGAATTTAATCAACGCTAACAAATAATTCTGCTATTCTTGCATATATCTTAATTATTTCTTTACAATTTTTAGTACTGACAACAATTTCTATTTTTCTGTAATATAATATTAATTAATATTATTTTTTATGCGACAAATATGTCTGTTTGAATTCATTAATATTTTCAATTCTATTCGTATGTAAACTAATATTTTTAATTACATGTTCTACGATTTTATATCGTAATAATTCCTACATATAAACTAATATTTCTACATATAAAAAATTAATTTCTACACATCAAACTATACTCAAATAATTACACGCTAAAAACTATATTCAAAAACACTAATATTACTAATTCTAATCTAAAAACTATTATTAATAAAATTAAAAATGTACCTGGAGCGGGCGGCGGCGTCGCGGGCGGAGCGCTGCGGGCGCCGGCGCGCGTGCGGGAGCCGCGCGGGGGGCGGGCGGGCGGCGGCGCGGCTGGAGCGGGCGGTGGCGTCGCGGGCGGAGCGCTGCGGCGGCGCGGGCGGGCGGCGTGGCGGGCGGAGCGGGCGGGCGGAGAGCGCGGGCGACGGCGTTGGGGGAGCGGGGCGCGCGTGGTATATGGGGGGGGACCTTACCGCCGGTTCAACCGGCGGTAGGTGCTTACCGCCGGATGATCCGGCGGTAGGTTCCACCTACCGCCGGTTGAACCGGCGGTAAGGCTCGGCCCACCACGGCCCAGCGCGGTTCCACCCTACTGCCGGTTCATCCGGCGGTAACAACCTTCCGCCGGATGAACCGGCGGCTGGGTGATATTTTTGAAAAAAAAACAAGACATATATTTTTGATAAATAAAAAAAAATAAAAATAAAAATAAAAAAAATTCGTGCCATTCGATTCTCTTTCACAATTCTCTCATTTTCTTTTGCAGATCCAACGGTGAGAAAGCGGGTCATGCACCGAGACAGCGGTGTCGAGCTTCATGCAAAAGGAGCTGCGTATGTCTATGATCCATTGTTCCAACATTTTTTCATCAAATTTTGTTTCACCATTTTTCTTTAAAAAGTCTTGGTGGATTTTTTTATTCCAACATTTTAATCCCGGATTTTTTATTTTCTATTTCGAACTTATGCTACAATTTCTTTTCATAATATTTGTTCATAAGTTATCTTCATATGATTTCTTTATATTTCCTTTTTTCCACAACTTATGCTCATGACTTTTGTTCTTGTATTATAAAATTTGTTCATATATATTTCTGTTCATAATTTATGCACATAATTTGTTCCTATATTGTTTCTGCTCATACTTTCATACTAATTGATTCAAACTTTTGTTCATAAATTTGGGATATAAATTGGTGTTGTCTAATTATGCGGGGACTAAATTGACGTGTATAACTTTTTTCTTATAAATTTTATGTTGCATTAAAGTTTGTGTTGTAAAATTTCAAAAAACAGGTTACCACGAAATGATTAAAGAGAATGAAATGGGTAAAGAAACTAAGTGATGATCCATGAATAAAAAAAGGAACGAATGGAAATAAAGTCTGCAGTAGCCTTCCGTGGTGAAAAAGACTTCACCGACAACATGTTCGGAATCGATTGCTGTCCACCGTCCTAGCACGCGCTCGCGAATTAGTAGACTCCCATGCAGGGGCGAATCCAACATGGAGGCACGGGGGTTCGAGCCCCCCTATTTTCATTTTCTAGATCCGCCCTACCCGCATGAGCGTGTCGGTAAGGAAGTTGAAGCTCTGCCATGCCATGCTCCCATCGCTGCCACTCATTATGAGGTTGCCGTTATCGACAAACCGCGCGGTACCGCTGTAGCCAGTCACATCCTTCAATTCGTTGGCGCCGCCGAAGACCAAATGGTGTCATTCTGGACATCGAGCACGATGAGGCAGCCGACAGACCTCAGTCGGAGAATGCACGGAGAGTTGAGGAGCACGCTTCGGCGATTGGCCACTCACAACAATCTTCGGCCCCGGTATGTTGTGGTACAAGTGTGCCACATGGTGAGGTACGTGCCGGAGCGGCCATCGGCACCATCACTTGGGTTGAAGAACCGAGCTCGAACACCCCACCCGCCGAGACTATTGTCTCCTTGCCACGATTTAGGTATCTTGATTGATGGCACCGTCGGATGCGGGGGGGGGGGGGGGGGGGGGGGGGGGGGGGGGGCATTGTCGTCACAATAACAATGAGGAGGAAGAGGGAGTGTGCAGTGGATATCATGATCGCTCTCTTGCGGGACTCGAGCTAGCAGTTAGGTGGAGAACATATTCAAACAGTGGAGGATCCAAGAGTTCTTGGATCTGCTCCTGGTTGTTTTTGGTAAATAGACAAGAATTGCAAATTTGTGAGGCTCCAAATTTTCATAGAAATGCTTCCTGTCAACGAGTTTAAAGAGAGCGCAATTCCTCAAACTCGGACATTCCAACCACATAGCTTGGGAAGTCACTAAACCCTAACAGTCCTTCAGATGCCGTATATTATCACAAACCCTAAACCCTAACTGTTCCGAAGCATAAGAAAAAAAACACTTTATGGATAATTTTTTTTCTTCTATTGTATAGATGTATGTTATTTGTATTATGTTTTTTTATGTGTTATTCTATCGTTGGACAAATATATAAGTTATATAAAAAACAATAGCTTTATCCTCAAACATACTACATCTTTCTTCTTTTTCTATACCACAACAAAAACCCTAGTCGTCCATGTCTTATGGACGACAAGCATTTTGGTTTCAACTAAACAAGAATGAGCTAGATCCTCAACTTTTGTGAAACAGTATAACATAATATAAATTATAGATGCCACAAGTTGCAATTCGTTTGAAAAAAAAACTTCTAGTAACGATTTTGATGAATTGTTACTGATTTCAATTTCTATATGTGAAAATGCACACATTGTCTTTTTAGTTAATATCTCATTGACAACGACCGTTCTTTCCTTCAGATGTAAATTCATCGACCGGCGTCAATGTAGTCGTGGCATGTATGCCATTTTGTTTTTTAGACCACCAGCATGTAGCCATGTACTGCCCCCTCCATTTCCTTTTATAGGCTGCGTGTGTTCATGAATTCGATTAGCCATTTTATTGCGCCATTGATTTGGGAGCTATTTTTTTAATTACACGGTACAATTCATACACTCACAAATTAATAGTTAAAATACTAACCATAAAAACTTCGTAAAATTAATATTTGAGAGCAATTGATCAGTGGCGGAACCAAAATTTTAATCTTGGGTAGTCCAAACAAGTACATGTGTTAATATTTCCTATATTTTACATAAAAGTTTGTTAAATTATTAATAAGTACTAAAGGAAATCACAAAATTTAGGGTAGTCCTAGGACTACCGTGCTACCCTGCTGGGTCCGCCACTGCAATTGATGATGTGTATTTTGAAACAACTTAATAGTTAAAGTACTCACAAAGACTTCCTGAAATCTTATAGTGTGTTATGTAATTAGAGGTGGAGGACCTGGTTCTCATCTCGCCGCCGGTGCTTGCGCTCGTGCAGGCTGCTGCGTCGGAATGAAACACATCAAACAAGCCCATGCAAGCATGAGAACAGAGAGGGAACCAAACCCTAGAAATGGATCATTTTATAGTGCTTATTTTATTTTGGGGTCTAGCGTGGCCGACTATTTATTTGTCATGGGACTGGAAAACTGCTGGATTATATTATACCTGTGGCCCAACTTTGCCCAGCCGCTCCGCTCGTCGGCCATTGGCACCAACCGGTAGGCCGCACCAGACCCCTCGTCTACTGCATGTGTTGTCTTCACCGGAAAACACAACTCGCTTTTTCTTTTTAATTATACAGTATAACTCAGATATTCACAAACGCAGCACAAATGGATGTCAGATCCTCACACTAAGGTCTACCGGGACCGTCCCTGCCGAATTGATTTTCCTACTGGCAGCCCAACTAAACATATTAGCCACAACAATTTTCTTATTGCAAATCCAAAATTTCCCTAGACTCAACTTTCTTCAATAATAATACCACAAACCTCCGAAATTGCTTGCTAAGCCACTACACGATTAAAAGCAAGTTTCAAGCAAAACAAACAGGAATAGTCCTCAAGGGTTTTCCACGAATAATTGGCTAGTGAGCCTGATGGTTGCCAAGCCTTGATCTAAGGCGAGACGCGAATTGAATCCATGCCAAAGATGATCATCGATCCATGATATTGCTTAGGTTAAAGAGATACTCAAGAAGGGAGCTAAGAGGAAAACCAAAGGAAATTCAGGAAGTTACGATATTGGGGGTCTACATTGTACTGTAGTGATTATTTCTGAGTCTATATGGTTTCAGATGAAAAATAAGTTGTACAATTTTCAATAAAAAATATGTAAATTATGTGGTGATAAATTCAACTTTTTGCTGTACACGGATTTACTTCGAAGGGTATTTACAGTTGAAATTCAATCTTTTTCCTAGATCTGATTTGCCGTTGCTGAAAATAATAGTGACGCAAGGAAACAAGATGCAATCAGTAAACAAAGAAACTAACACAGGAATGACAGTGAGTTCTGCCAGTGGCACAACCGTTAGGACGCAAGTAGCTTATTAAGAAGGCAAAGGGCAATTCATCACATAGGAAATAAAAGAAATTTATTTGCTAAAGTATGTCAGGTTCATGTAAGTTTACTGGCTCTTTTTCTCTACAGAAGGTTCTTTTCCCATCCTGGCTGCAATCGGCAAAAGCATTACACGGGCAGGCTGAATTTTGCCATAGCCGAGCAAGCAGATCTCTTCCATGATGAAATGAAGGCCGGGTAGCCTACTCAACAAGAACAACAACAGATCCATGTTTAACACAAGGAACCAAAGAATGGAGACCAATATTCTTATTTGCATGGGGACTATACTATACTAACAGACTGGCCATGCCTCCATCGTCATCCATATCTGCTGCCATTCAGTTCAGGATGGCAATGCCGCCTTCCCCAATATTCCTCGTGCAGTGCTCCCCTTTTCTTGTTTAACAAGAGGAGCTCCAGCGAAGATGGCGGTGCTCCGTCGTTTCTAAATGGCGTTGCCGGATGGGTGCTGGCTGCTTGATCCTTTGCTACTGCAAGAACAGGGTGCTCATGTCTCAGAAAACTCCCCGAATATGTCGAGGCACCCGTCCCAGCGTCCCTTCTCTCTTGTTTCCCAGTATCCGCCTTTGTAGCGGTACGTCCCATCGTCAGTGTCCTGCTCGAACCACCGGGGCTTCCAGCCATTGTCTTGAAGTTTCGTGGACTGTAACGAGACAGACTAAGATGAAACAGCATATAGGACAAGTGATTTATGCAATTTGACAGAGTTCTGTGGAATTTACTAAGCATGACCCTATTGTGCCAAATTTTACAAAGAGGAGACATGGACAATACCATTCTTTGACGCCGTTCCAACCTCAACTTCTCGGCGTTCGCCTTTTCATATTCTCCGTTCTCTAGGTGGCGCTGATCTGGTCTCAACCGTGAATCTGTAGGTGGAAGTTTTTCCTATATCCGGGGAATGGCCAAGCAATTAGGACAAAACTCTTGATTATGGTACACTTGCATGACAATCACATTTACACCCATACCTGCAGCCCTGGGGTTAACTCATTCAATGTGATAGCGAATGAAGACAGATTGTACCGCGTTGGATTAGGAGCAGGTTTGTTCTTTTCCCACAATAGCGAGGCACCTTTCAGTTGATCAGCACTTCTCACCTTGAAACTATCAGAATTACTATAATACATGCTTTCATCCCACTTCCCTATTAAAAATGAAGCTTTGTTCCCATCATTATCCTCTACAAAACCTTGTACCTGTGGATACAGTGCATGCAAAAGATAAATACAAATGCAGATATGAAGACATAAACATAATGCTAAAAGCACTTGTGAACCAAAAATTAAAACAATGAATAGCTGCTTATAATACCATTTGAACTAAGTTCGAACTCGGATGTCAGATGTTAAAGAGGAGGATATGTCTCCGTAACCTAACTACCTAAATACATATGGAAATTTGTAAATTGCTACTTCGGTATAATAACCAAACCCCAGAAAGTATATGATCAAAATAAGAGCAACCCACTTCCCCCAAATGTAATCAAAAGTCAAATGGATGCCAACTGTAACAACTCATATTGAGACCTCAGACCAGTAATTCGAATTCTTGCAATGAAACAGTGTTTTCTACAATGGCACTAGCGATTCTTTTCCACCATACTCCTAGTAAAAAACACAAGTGTGTCTTTCCCTCAGTTCATGTTATGGCTTGTGGAGATTGGCACGAGTAGCAGATTGATAATGCCCTAGCTCGCCCTCGCTTGAGGCTCTGAGCACAAGGATTAACTTTTCTGCATAACCTTTTGGAGCCGCAGCTCTTACAATATATATAGTCTCTAGAGTATCCAAGACTTCCTAAATTACAGCCAAATAAAAAGGAAACTAAATCAAAACTAACTATGCCGCAGCTGGAGAGACACCTTCCTTCTTCTTGCGCTGGTACTTCTTGCCAAAGAAGGTGTCCACAACACTTCCCCCCTCCTGACCGAAAAGCTCGTGCTCGAGCTTGAAAGAAGGATACTTCTCCTTGAACTCCAGCAAGGGCTCCCACGTTGCTTCTGCAGGGCTGCGTCCCTCCCACTGGACCAGCAAATCCCATGAATTGCGAGCTGGTTTGACTCGAATTACCTTGGCTGGGACTGGTAACACTCGACCATTAGCAATGGGAGGAAGAGTGGCGATTGAGGAAGGAGGATCACCATGGTACCTCTTCAAGAACACCACGTGGAAAACATCATGAATGCGCGCCTTAGGAGGAAGACGCAGTCGGTATGCCACAGAACCAATCCTCTCCAACACCTGAAATGGGCCGTAGAATCGTGGTTCCAGCTTTCCTTTAGAACCGTTCGTGATCCCTGCCGCGGAACGCTGATGTAGACGGAGCCATACCCAATCATCAACCTCAAAAATGACTTCTCGATGCGATTTGTCATGGGAAGACTTCATGTAATCCTGCGCCTGAAGGAGGCGCTCCTTGATCTCGGACAGGAAGACATCATGATGCTGAAGCTGCTTGTCCACCGCAAGCACACGGGCCAAGCCTGGCTGATACGATGCTAAGGCCGGAGGTGCACGTCCATACACAACTTGGAATGGCGTCGTGCGCAGCGCGGACTGGTAGGATGTGTTGAAGCAGAATTCCGCCCATGGTAGCCAACGAAGCCAGCTGCGCGGCCGGTCACCAGCGAGGCAGCGCAGATACCGAGCACCCGATTGGCCACCTCTGATTGGCCATCAGTTTGGGGTCTGAAAGCCGAACTCAGGCGGAGTTTGACACCGGCCAACTTGAAGAGCTCCGTCCAGAGGCCACTGGTGAACACAAGGTCTCTATCACTGACAATGGACGTCGGAAAACCATGGAGCTTGACGATGTTGTCGAAGAAAGCTTGAGCCACCGTGAGGGCAGTGTAGGGATGCCCAAGAGGGACAAAGTGAACCATCTTGGAGAAACGGTCGACGACTGTCAGCACCACTGATTTGCCTCCAACTTTGGGAAACCCTTCCACAAAATCCATGGCTATATCACTCCACACCATGGACGGAACGTCGAGTGGTTGCAGCAAGCCCCCGGGATGCAGGTGCTCGGTCTTATTGCGTTGACAGACCAAACACCCACGGATGAACTCACGGACGTGCTTGGAAGCCCGAGGGTTGTAGAACGATGAGCGCAGACGGACAAGGGACTTCTGGACGCCCTCGTGTCCAACGCCATGCGCGTGTTCCAGTAACTGTGGCCAGAACGTGGAGGAATCCGGAACAAAAATTTTTCCTTGATGAAGCACAAAATCGTCAACCACAGACCACTCCTTGCCTGCAGTACCGGCCATGATCTCTTGGCGTTTGGACACCACCTCCGGAAGGGAAAGAGACTCCTGCCTGAAGTCGTCGAACAGCTCAAACTCCGGCCTAGAAATTGCACAAGTCGACGTGCACGGCCCTTGCTCATCACGCCGTGACAGGGCGTCGGCCGCTGCATTCAATTTGCCCGGCTTGTACTCCACCTGAAAGCTATAGCCAAACAACTTGCTTACCCATGTGTGCTGCGGGATGGTGGCAAGCCGTTGGTCCAAGAGGTGCTTGAGACTGCAGTGGTCCGTCCGGACGATGAATTCCCGCGTCCAGAGGTATGGCCTCCAATGGCGAACGGCCTGCACGAGGCCGATGAGTTCACGCTCGTACGCAGCTAGCTTGGCGTGCTGAGGTGCGACCGAACGACTGAAGAAAGCGATCGGTCCGGTTCCCTGATGAAGCACCGCGCCAAAGCCCGTGCCGGAGGCGTCGCAGTCGACGATGAACGGCTCGTCGAAGTCCGGCAGCTGAAGAACCGGCGCCGTGGTGAGCGCATGTTTCAGCGCGTCGAAAGCCTCCGTCGCCGCCGTGGACCACAGGAACGCCTCCCGTTTCAGGAGGGCTGTGAGCGGCGCCGCGATGACGCCGTAGTTGTGGATGAAGCGACGATAGTATCCCGTGAGCCCGAGAAAGCCACATAGCGCCTTGACGGAGCGAGGGAGAGGCCACGCTTGAACTACACTGACCTTGTCAGTGTCCATCGCCACCACGCCGTCGGAGATGACATGACCCAAGTAGTGGATCCGCTGCTCCCCAAAAGAGCACTTGGAGCGCTTGAGGACGAGGCCATGCTCACGCAGAGCAAGGAAAACCGCACGGATGTGCTGCAAATGCTCCGACCATGTCCTGCTGAAGATGAGAATATCGTCAAAGAAAACAAGTACGCACCGCCGGAGGAATGGCTGCAGCACCGCGTTCATCAACGCTTGGAAGGTGGACGGCGCATTGGTGAGGCCGAACGGCATCACGAGGAACTCGAAGTGCCCGTGATGCGTCCGGAACGCCGTCTTGGCGATGTCGTCGGGGTGCATGCGGACCTGATGATACCCACTGCGCAGGTCCAACTTGGTGAAAAATACTGCACCCTTGAGCTCGTCAAGCAATTCTTCAACAATGGGAATGGGAAACTTGTCACGCACTGTCTTGCAGTTCAAAGCACGATAGTCCACACAGAACCGCCACGAGCCATCTCTTTTGCGCACCAGTAGCACCGGCGATGAGAAAGCCGATGTACTCTGACGGATGATGCCTTGCGCCAACATTGCTTGGCATTGAGCTTCAATTTCATCTTTGAGCAGCTGAGCGTAACGGTATGGACGCACGGCAATTGGCGGTGTCCCCGGAAGCAGGTGAATCTTGTGGTCGAACGTGCGCTGCGGCGGAAGTCCCTTGGGTTCAGCAAACAAATCCGCAAACTCGTCCAGGAGGGCAGTCAGAAAGTCGACCGTCGCAGTTGCTGTCACCCATGGGTTGATCTGGGTGCAGTTGCCGCTCCACTGGACACGGTGATCATGGCGCCAAAATAGCATGGTGAGATTGGTGAAATCCCAGAGAATAGGGCCAAGAGTGCGAAGCCAATCGCAGCCAAGGACGATCCCAAAGCCGCCCAGTGGAATAACATAGAGGTCGACTGTGAACTCCTCCTTGCCGATGACGAGGTGCACCGCCTTGCACAGTCCAGCCGAGGCCACGCGATCGCCATTAGCCACGCCCACGGAGAGACCGGGACGAGGAACTGGTCTTTGACCGAGGCGTTGCGCCAGAGCTTCGTCGATGAACGAGTGGGTGGAACCGGAGTCGACCAGGGCCGTGGCGGGCGTGTCGCAGACGCGAGCGGTCAGGTGCAATGTCGCGCTCGTCTGAATACCGGTGATGGCCGCCAATGAAATCTTCAAGTCCTCGTCTGACTCGCTGCCGTCCTGCGAGTCCTCGTCGGCAGACATCTCCAGGAGGTAGATGCCCTTGCCGGTACAGTGTTTGAGATGGTCACGGGAGAACTTCTCAGGGCAGTTGAAACAAAGGCCATCGAGACGGCGTTGAGCCATCTCTTCTGGGGACAGACGCTTGAATCGCCCGTCGGCAGGGACCGCCGGTTTGGACGGGGCGCCGGGCAGTGCTGATGTCGAGCCCGGCGTGTTAGTCGGCGGCGGCGTCCTGGAGGACGATGTCGAGGAACGCTGAGGAAGACGTGCCGGGAGGCGACCAGTAGCAGCGGGTGCCTCCGTGGACGCGGACTGTCGGCGTTCAAACGCGCGCGCCAAGGCCATGGCCTCCTCCAGTGTCGTTGGCTTCGCGAGCTCGACGTCCGTGCTCAATGGTTGTTGGAGCCCGGCCGAGAAAATCGCGATCTGTTGCGATTCGGTGATGCCTTCGCAACGCGCCAGCAGGACCAGGAACTTGTCTTGGTACTCGTCGACGGTCGTGGTGCGACGCAGATGCGTGAGTTCGCCCAGTGGATTGCTGCGGAGCGGAGGACCGAAGCGGCGATTGATGCCGTCGACGAACTGCGTCCACGTCGGGATGCCCTGGTTTTGCTCAAGGCGGTAGTACCATTGGCTCGCAGCGTCCTGGAGGTAGAACGCCGCAGTCGAGACCTTGAGATGGTCCAGCGTGCCGTAGGCGCGGAAGAATTGCTCCCCTTTGTGGAGCCATGTAATAGGGTCGTCGGAGCCGTTGAACTTGGGGAAGCGCAGCTTGTGGGTCGGCGCCAGCGAGGGTCCAGATGCCGAGGATGCGTCGGTGTCGAAGCGGCCTTGCCGATCCAAAACCTGAGTCTGGACGTTCTTGATGGACGTCGAGAGGAGACGGAGCTCCTAACGAAAGTCCGCCATGTCGGTGTCCAGCTTCCGGCCGTTGTCGCCGACGAGTTTGACGAGCTTGTCAACCACCTCGTCGAGGATCGCCTTGGTGATGGGGGTGTCGTTGTCGTCGTCTGCAGCCATGGCGGGGTTGCGATGAGGGTTAGCGGCGCGCAGGGGAAGGTGGGGTTGTGGTGGGCGGCGGAGTGCAGATCAGGCCAAGGAGGATCCCTAGTCTGATACCAGAGTTGTTATGGCTTGTGGAGATTGGCACGAGTAGCAGATTGATAATGCCCTAGCTCGCCCTCGCTTGAGGCTCTGAGCACAAGGATTAACTTTTCTGCATAACCTTTTGGAGCCGCAGCTCTTACAATATATATAGAGTCTCTAGAGTATCCAAGACTTCCTAAATTACAGACAAATAAAAAGGAAACTAAATCAAAACTAACTATGCCGCAGCTGGAGAGACACCTTCCTTCTTCTTGCGCTGGTACTTCTTGCCAAAGAAGGTGTCCACAACAGTTCATCTGACAGATGTGAACGTAATCATGCAAACTCTTTGTATTCAAATGCCAACAGTACAAAAGAAGGTAATGAGTGAACCACAGATTGGTCATAAGGCAATGTGCTGAAGAGGAAAACATGTGGGCTCAACATCCCAGTTAACAGCAGTAATATTTGAGTTAACACTTACTAGGCGAGGATTCCGGTCAAGAAGTGATGGCTCTTTGAACTTAAGTTTACATGAATACTGACGATTCCCTTTTATGTGCATGGTTCCATGGTGGCTGCAGTACAACTTCCCAAGGATGAGGTTATGAATAGTCGTTGTAACCTGAAAAGGCATTATTGTGTAAAAACATAATTTAGTTATGAGAAAACATAGAGTATCAATCAGAGATGAAGATTTCACCATCTCTAGTTGTGCTACACACCTTATTCCATTGGAAGATTTCACCATCGTCAAATTCCACAGTCAAAATGCCAACTGGCTCAACTTGAATTGACTGCCCCCAAAATTTGGATTTGAGATTGCTGTCGCCCCAGAATTTCCAACCCTTGCCTTCACAGTGGCAGGCAATCAGCATTGGATGATGACTAACCTATTGGTGGAAATGTTGAACAGCAACATGATGAAATTAAAAGCCTCCGATGCAAAGTAGCTGATCAGTACAAGGTAAAGAAAGGGGCGCAGCTTTATCAGAAATTACATGACATTGCATAGCTTTATCAAGTTTGCATTATATGAACATAAAGGAAAAAGGAAACTTTACTTTCTTTGTAAATCTATAGAGTTTCTCACTATTCCTTCCCCCAGGGACCCAAACACGATCTCTTGAATAAGAACAACAAAGAGTCCTCAACTAACCTTTTCTGCGAAAAAACGAACTCCTCTATCAGGGTAATCAGCTTCATAGGTCTCTCCTAACAATGGATTGAATGGTTTGCAAGGTCTTGCAACAGATGAAGCATAACCAGAGACTGCGAAAGCAGCCACTTTGAGAATTCTCATGAGACTGTTTCCCTAGATTTTATATATATAAGATAAAAAAGAGCAAAAATCCTTGTAAGATATAGTAACATGCACAATATTAGAAACATGCTATACATTGATACACAAAATTGCAGCATTTCTCAAACTCAAGTGATACTAATACATCATATCTGAACAAAACTAACATGTCAAACTATAATACTGTGATAACACCTATCACTTTTGTAAGATCAATAAACTTCCAAGCTTAGTAGTAGAGTATACTGCATCAACAAGTACCAGGCATCATAATTTTTATGGGTTCTGGCAGATATTATGCATCTAGTTTTAGCATGCCTCAATCACATTTGCAGATTGGGTGTGTTGATTCGAATAGTGATATGGTAAAGGGATTGATGCCACCATTTCATTGATCTCTGAACTCCCATCAAAAGCAAGCAGATGAATGTCCTAGACATGCAATATCAAAGACACGAAAGTGATCTTACCATTTTTCCATATTGATAGGCCTGATCCAAGAGGTATGAATATTCCAAATCTTCAAAGCACTTTTGAAGGGATGAGAGAGGTTCATTGAAGTAAACCGGAAGGCAAACTCGTGTCAAGTCCTTTCCAACACTATCTTTAATAATGGACCAGAGACTGATCCCTTTCTCCTTCTCTGTAGGCTCTGGTAGTCTAGTCCTTCGTCTGATTTGTGGTAACCTGTCACTAGAATCTTGTGTTTGGGTATCCACAACTTCCTGACCACTTAGCATGGTTGAAGACCTGTTGTTTGATTCTATGAAGTAGTCCACAGAATCAAAGAATGGAGTTTCTTCTTCACAGGTCAATTCACCTCCATCGTTCTTTTCAAACTCATCAGATTCTGTTGTGCTATATTCTGGGAAAGAACAACCATTGTACCATTAACAAAATGCTGGTTCTTAGGAAATAATGGTGCTCAGGCTACTTGAAACACAAACATGAAAAGATTGAAATACAGACACAAGAAACAGATAAGTAGATCATGCAACTACAGCAGGAAATAACCCAGTGTGTGTCAAAATCGTACCGCTGAAATTTCCATGCCGAGAACTAGAAAAGTCATTTCTTGTCAATTCCCCCTGTGTTATACTTTCATCTTTGCCTTCCTGCACAAATATGTGTGTAATACACTATGTAAAATTCCTGCAGGAAAAAGAGGAGAGTAACCATTCAAGGAGTAACCTTTGCAAATTTGTGTAACTATTTCAACACGAGATCTACTGATTAGCAAGAATTTAAGAACCCACAAGTTTACCAAGAACTATATTTCTTACTTTCAGCCATTGAGGTGGTTCCTGCTACTTGTCACTTTTGTGCAAAGTCTTGAACACATACAAAGAACGTATGCAGCTGCTCTTACCTCGAAATTGTGCCTGCAGGACCCAAACAAGCTTAAGTAATCCTCGTAACGCCGCTTGAGTTGCTTCCGGTAGCTTGAGAATTCAGAAAGTACAATCTGTTCACAGTCCTGAATAAGATTCTCGTTCAGACCCTCCTGATGCATTCGATCTCGAAGCCTTGTAGTTGAAATCGAAACATCGCACTGCACGAAAGTTACTCTTCCGCTGAGTGACCTGAGAGAGTACACACTCCTTGCCAAGATCAAGGCCTCAATCCAGACAACACGGTCATCTTTTGAATCTGTCTTCAAGTGAAGCGTCTTTGTGGGGGAAAATATGTAGAATCTCCTATCGTCAGACTTACTCTCCCGAAATGCTGACACCTAGAAACATAGTAACTCATCAGCTGCCCTATACTTTCCATGAAAATGTCTAGAACTTTAAATGTACCACACTATCCATCAGCCATATGAAAAGCATACACAGTCATATACACAGATTAACATCCAATATATTTGTACACAGCACCTGAAACTTCTATTAAGAAGTAAGACCCCCAAAAAAGGGAGGAAAAGATGAAAACGGATTTAAGAACCCAGTATGGTATTCCCCAAAAAATCCATCCAATGAGTACCCTTCTCCCTTCAATTTCAACCAAAGGGTCAGGGGAAAGGGCAACAAGAATGAAATCGAAAGTGGAGCCAATCTACAATCTACCTCAAGAAAACAACCTATGCAGTTGAAGATCCAAAGGCCGCACTCAATCTGACATAGACCACAGGCTCCACCCCCCCCCCCCCCCCCAAATTTTATTCCCTCTCCTAGGCTCCCTTGCTCTATGTGGCCACTTGGATCGACTGTACAGGCTTTAATTCTTGGGACCCATGGGTAAAGACCATGAAAAGACCCAGTGATAGTACTAACACTGGGAGTTCAACAGCTAGTAAAAGCATCGTGGAAAAGCAACCCCTGGAGCAGTACAAATCAATAATGCAAATTCCAAAAGTATCCTCAGAGCATATCCAACCCTCTAATCACATTAAATAATTCAAATTATCACATAGCATCCGTCATGTACTCATCCATATGGATGAATCCTATCATACCGCATGTTTTGGGTTTAAAAAAAGTGCACAGTAATAAGACTGCGACTAACTGATAAACTTGGTTGTCCTATCGATCTTGATCAATAGAATGGCAACAGAGCCCTCATCCTTTTCGGAAACGACAACAAGGCTTGAAATTTAGACAAAATTCTGCGAAACGGTCAGAGCTTTACGTGCAAAGATGTGCCTGACCACGTGACAGAGAAAGGTACGGCCCTTTTTGGAAATACTAGTATCAGGAGGGAGGGGGGGGGGGGGGGGATGGGAGGAGAGGCGCCATTTGTTCCCTATAGCTAAACTACTAGGTTCTGCTAAGTTTAGACAAGAACGGTCTTAAGACCACTAATCAGGTGGTTAATCAGTTGGTTAATTAATCATGCCTGTTAATGGTAGCACCATTGGAACGGATTAGAGGAAACGATGACCTAAGCAACAAAATGGACAGGATTGAATGATTTGTCACGGCAATGCACAGACAAGGAGAAGGATGGAATGAATGCGAGTATCCTGGCAAAAGGAAAATAGAAAAGAGAGGTCACGTCACTTCGATCCAGCAATGTGACGATGTCTCCCACCTACCATTCCATCGTCATGAGGCAGAACTCGACACGAGAATCTACCTTGCACCCCCCGCAAAAAGAACCCAGAAGCGATTAAAAAAGATTTATTTGGCTGCCACAATATTCAACACTTGATCCGGTGGGGTAATAATGCGTTCCAGCGAACAGCAGCGCTGGCTGGATTGGATTGTTAATGGAGGCAACGAAACGAATTCCCCACGAACACAGATTCAGAAATCACAGTACGAGAAGAAGAGGAAGAAAAAAAAACAGAAATTCAACGGGAGTGATCGCGGTGAAAGGTTAAAGTTAGACTTGAATTGCATCCACCGAACGAGCACTTGCAAATGTGGGGATAAAATTGTTGAGAAAAGAGAGGGCGAAATCGAGAGATCGGAATCTGCCCCACCGGATCACACGAACCGCACGAGAGGGGGCCGGCGAGGGCGAGCACGGACCTTGAGGCTTACGACGCCGGTGGGCTTCTCAGTGTGGCGCGCGCCGCCGACCCTGGAGCCGATCAGCCTGACCTCGCCGTCCTCCTCCGCGGCGCCGGCCCCCGCGCCGGCCCGAATCTTGGAGTAGGATAGGACGCCGTCGCGGAGCGAGAACCAGCGCTCCCGCCACCCGCGGCCGTAGTTGGTCCACTTGTGCAGCACCCCCTCCACCGCCACCGCCGCTCCCGAGGCCGCCGCGGCGGCGGCGGTGGGGTCCGGCGCCAGCGGCAGCGTCGGCGTGGCGTCCCCCGGCAGCGGCGGCGCGGCGGAGAGGCAGCACAGCGCGCTGTGGTGGTGGTGGTGGAGTCCGTACCCACGGCCGCTCCCGCCGCGGCCGCTCATGCTCTGCGTCATCCCGCTCCGACGAACGGCGGCGGCGGCTGCGACGGCGGCTGCGACGGCGAGGCGACGGCGAGCGGGGGAGGGAGGGGACGCGGGGAAGTGGGGGAGAGACGCGAGTTTCGCTCGCCGCGCCACGCTTTATTTTTAGCAGCGGTTGGCCGCTATTTATGTGTGGGGCCCACTTCCTCTCGGTGCTCTCCTCCCCTGGTTACAAACAAACCGGGCTTTATGCGAACTCATCATAGATCAGTTCATTAGGTCCGCTGTGGTGGAACTTATTCATCCGGGTTCAAGTTTTCGATTTAGCACGGGTGCTCGCACTTTTTTAAATTTATTCCAAGATTTTTCGGCGTTATGCGTTAAGTGGTAAGCGACGTTCCCGTCGACAATGAGGCACTAATGATGACTTCGGGAATCTCCAGATATGCCGGTCCAGTTCTTCGGATGTGCTCATAGAGGTAGGGTTTGCGTATATGTGTTCATAGGGTGAGTATGCGTGCGTGTTGTGAGCGTCTGCGTTGTACTGTACTAAAAACAAACCGGGCTTTATTTGAGGTCTTGGGGGGGGGGGTTCTGGTTCTTTGTTTTTGCCTGGCCTCTGTCTAGAAAACTACAACAACCACCACATTCGCTCTTTAATCCACTAACTAATCCGGTCTCTCCTGTGGCTGATAAAAGGATTAGTTTGTCATATCATCTTAATTTTCTTTACAACAAAAATTAGAAATTGTCTATACAACACCTTGGTATACTCACTAGATGATGCAAAGTAGGAACCTATGTTGTTGCACATGGTGGAATCCCTCTATAAAAAGGAATTTCTTTTTATTCAATGCAATACCCCATAGCTATTTACAAGTTTTGTGGCTGCGAACCGAGTTATTTCTAATATTATTGATGGGGTTTTTTGGAAAAAAAAAGAGTTTAAATGTCTATTGGAGGTTTAGTGTAGTTGCGTGTACGTATAAATTGCTTATTGCTGGCTTGTTTTTTTTTTATCTTGCATTGCTTTTGCTATCTGACGTGAATGGCTGGAACTTTAGGTGAACTTTCTGAAGATAGGTTCACATAGCATCACAAACTTCACAATTTCACACTAAAAGTGTGTTCCTTTATTAGCTAGTGACACCCAGGAGCTGTACCCGTTCTTAAAAAGCAGAAACTGATTTAAGCATGCCTGGCAGCGCTCCTGCCGTAATTTTCAAAAAAAAATTTAAGCATGGCCCTTTTATTTCCAGCGATGGGGACAAAAATGTTATATGTTCTAACTTGTATCTTAAGATATCTCTATGTATTATCTAGTGTTTGTAATTTAGTGCTCATACAAGATAGAGATAGGTGTTAAAAAACTATTTTGGACAATTTTGGATTTATCCTAACTTTATTTGTGGAAATATTGGTTCCTGAAGATCATGGTGCTATATATGGTTATCTGAACCTTTGGATACATTATTTTGCATATTTTTGGGTCATAATGGATTTTATTTTTCTTGGAAAAATTGTCTTGTATACTTATTTTTTTTCTTGTATCTGCATTTTGTAAACTTTATGTGGTGTATCTTCTTACAACTTACACTTTAGAAACAGGGTTCTTGGGGAATTACAAAAATAATGCAAAGAAGCAAAACACAAGAGGAGTAGAAATTATATGTAAAGACACGGAGCCCTGTTTACCAGATGTAGGAGCACATGATAATGTCATAGGGATCAGGAGTGGTTCACATGCTATGACTAGATTTAGTGGGCCTTAATGCATAGTTAAAGTGTACTGGCAGTGATTTTTTTTTAAAAGAGAGGGGTGTACTAGCTAGTAGACCGGTAGGTAGTAGGGAGTGGTGAGAGTAGCTTCCCACTTAACCCTCTGGTGGGATTGTTTTGTGATTGAAGGCAGTTGCTTCACTCCAGAAGTGTGCTACCTAGGACACCATTGAGTGGCTACTAGCTAAACCATGCAATATGAGCTCTAACAAAGTTGCAAGGGGATATATGGAAAATGGAGGGGAAAAATCTAAACTTGGAATTCGTCAGAGGATCGATAGTATTATAATCAGTAAAGTTAGGTACACCTTAGAAATATTATATGAAATTCAAGAAATTCTACTCAAGAAAACATCTGGCATCTCAAACAGGGTTGATGCTTCACAAATAGGGTTAACTATAGCTTAGTTTATTTTTATTGCATCCATACTAAAAATATATATCTAACTGTGTTTCCTTAGAAGCATAATATCAGCTTTTTGTAGGGCTTTAGTATAAAAATTATCATAAAACAAGGCAACAAACACCACTCAGTCTCTAATCAAAGTGTTTCCTTAGGTGTTGTCAGAAAATGAAGTCTTTGATAGTTTTGCTTAGAAGACATCTTTTCGCTTTTCTTTGGTCAAATCAAAATGTCAGGCCCACTAGCGGTGGCACGTGTGCGTGTCTGGTGTGGAATTTTTTTATATTTTAACCCTTTTAAAACTAATATTTTATAAATAACTCTTCTCAAACTAAAATTTCAATAAGTAGCCCTTTTGGTCACACCATGAAACTTGACGTGACTTGTAATTGAGTCGCGCCATTGCATGTGGCGTGACTCAACTGCCACGGTGGCGCGACCCGAGATCGATTTCCACGTGGTGCTGACGGGGCGAAATGAGCTGAGCTAGTCACGCCAAGTTGCATGGCGTGACCCAGCATTGAGTCACGCCGGAATACATGGCGTGACCCAAGGAGGCTAGCTTCTCACAGTGCGCAAAGATATAATCGTTTAGTCATATTTCATTATTAGTTTTAATTAGTAAATAGTCTCCTAAATTCTTGAAACTTGACAGGCACAATATATAAAGTGTCTGTGTTCCATTTTAACTATTTGCACTCCAATACATTATGTGGAAAATGAGAAATACAATTTCTAATTATCCTAAATTGTTAGACTTAGCATATGTGCAGAATTCACTTAACATAATTAGAAATTGGATTTTTTTATTTCCTACATAATATATTAGAGTGCAAATGCTTAAAGTGGAACACACATACTCTATATATTGTACCTATTAAGTTTCAAAAATTTAGAAGACTGTTTGCTAATTAAAACAAATGACAAAATTAACTAAATAGATTGTATTTTTGCGCACTTGCACAGTCTCCTTGGCCAGTCACGTCGGCATGCATGGCGCGACCTCCGAGTGCAAAAAATATAATCTGTTTAGCCATATTTCTTTATTTGTTTTAATTAGCAAACAATATCCTAAATTTTTAAAACTTAATAGGAATAATATATAAAGTGTTTGCGTTCCATTTTAACCATTAGCACTCTAATACATTATCACTATTAGAGAAAGAGCTATTCGTTAGTGTTACTACTGGCCGCAAATTGAGCCAGTACTAACGCGTGCAGTGTCTTGGGAACCATTTAGTACCGGCTGGTGGTTCCAACTAGTACTAAATGTTGGGGACACCACCTTTGGCCATTGACCGAAGGCCCGCGCGCTGAAGGAGCCATGCGGGGTCCACTATTCGAGCAATCAAGCGAAGCCTTGCGAAGAGTCGGAGAGGGAGCCTTGCGAAGACGCCAAGCGAAGCCATGCGGAGAGACGAAGCCCCTCGGGCGAAGACGCCTGGCGAAGAGACGAAGCCCCTTGGGCGAAGACACCCGGCAAAGCCAAGCGAAGAAACTAAAGAATTCAGCCGAAGACTCGAGAACTACAGCAGAAGGGGCGCCCCTCGAGGATAGCGAAGGCCGAGCTGACGTATGATGACGTACGAAGCCGGGCTCGGGGAACAGTAGAAGTCCAGCTGTAATCCACTACGTGATGTAAAAATACGGCCTTGTCCTTGAAATATTCCAAGAATATAGTTGTTAGGGGCATCACAGTGTAATTACGAGGATTGTTAGATGAACCGCCACCTATAAATACCCGATCCGCTGTACGTTGATGAGGGAGATTGAATAGAGAGAGAGAGAGAGAGAGAGAATTCTGCTCGATTCAGCGAAGCCTTTGCGTTTGGTCCAGAGTTGTTTGCTTCGCGCACTTCCTTACTGTGGTAGTGTTCGTCCGATCCGGAGGCACTCTCCACCAACACTAAATAGGCTACTCTGACAACGGCTAGATTCTTTTGAGGCCGTGCTGAGGATCGGATGTCTGAACCCTGGCCCGCTATACCTGGAGTATCCGGGTTTGCAACTGTCCAGTAGCAGCTTCTAAAACCAAGTGCCACATGCTGATGGCATGGATGATGCCGACAGTTGATGTTATTTTGAATGGGAGCACGAGCCAGAGTAGTAGACGAGATAGTAGACAACAACACATTGTTTCCTCATTTAATGATGGCCACATCACCTCATTTTGCTTACGTGGACTTATATAGACGTATGCTGTCTAACTATTGTACATGTCCTTAATTAGAGGTAACATGATCATTTTTCACTAGTAGTAAATTATATGAAATTTTCTAAACAAACAGTTTTTTCTGGAATGGATGGAGTATGTGTGATATGTGGCTAGTTATTTTTATATTAACAGGGGATATTCTCATCAACGTTATTATGGCAGGCAAAGACTCTGTTAATCTCATAATATGTCAGTCCAGTCGGTGGAGTTCTTGCATATGAGTACTCGCATCTAACGATGTCTCGAGGGAAAAAAATTTATATGACTGTTGTAATTGTATTGCTTACTAGTTAATTAAACTTCGGGTTCATCCGTTATTAGAATAATATAGGGTGTGTTTAGTTTCCGGGGTGTTAAGCATGCTGCCGTGACTGGCCAAGGAGGCTGCTTTTAAGTGCGCAAAAATACAATCCATTTAGTCATATTTTGTCATTTGTTTTAATTACCAAACAGTCTCCTAAATTCTTGAAACTTAACAGGTACAATATATAAAGTATTTGTATTCCATTTTAAGCATTTTCACTCCAATATATTATGTAGAAAATAAAAAATCCAAATTCTAGTTATGCTAAGTGTAATCCTGCACATATGCTAAGCCTAACCATTTAGCATAATTAGAAATTGGATTTCTCATTTCCCACATAATGTATTGGAGTGCAAATAGTTAAAATGGAACGCAGACACTTTATATATTGTGTATGTCAAGTTTCAAAATTTAGAAGACCATTTACAAATTAAAACAAATAACGAAATATGGCTAAACAGATTATATTTTTGCGCACTGCTAACAGCCTCTTTGGGTCACGCCATGCATTGGCGTGACTCAATGTTGGGTCGCGCCATGCAACTTGTCGTGACTAGCTCAGCTCATTTTGCTTCGTCAGCACCATGTGGAAATCAATCTCGGGTCGCGCTGTCGTGGCAGTTGAGTCACGCCACATGCAATGGCGCGACTCAGTTATAAGTCATGCCAAGTTTCGTGGTGTGACCAAAAGGGCTACTTCTTGGAATTTTAGTTTGAGAGAGATTATTTATAAAATATTAGTTTTAAAAGAGTTAAAATATAAAAAATATTCCTGGTGTGCCCCGCTTGACCTGCAAGGCAGCAAGACTCTTCTAGGGTAGCTTAGATGCCAGCAGCTACGTACCCGTGCTTAGGAAATTGCTCTCACTGACAGTATGGACCGATGATTGGATCCCAAGAGTCGGTGCCAGATTAAGCTGTTGATGACGAAGCAGGTAGTACTGTGCATGGGAAATGGCCGGGACACTTGGAATAGTTAAACAACACTTTTTTTAAAAAAAATATAATATTCCTTCCATAGCTATTTAGCTATTTTTAGGTTTGTTCTATGCCAAAATATCTCAAGTCTGACCAAGTTCATATATGAAAAATTCACGTAGACGGCATCAAATTAAATAATACAGAAAATATATTTCATGACTAATGTGATTAAACAAATTTAATGTCATAGGTCTTAGTCATATGATTGGTCAAATCTAAAATAGTTTGACTTGGGATAAATCTTAAACTAGCTATATTTTTGGAGCATATGTAATTTAGGAGTAGTAGTGATGTCTTATAGTTTACCTCATAAACTTTGCGTATCATCATAATATGACTCTAGACTTCAACTCTTGTTGTAACTCAAATCAAGGATCGGTGAAAAAAATGAGAATAAATGCATCCATTGATCCATAACTTGTTACCTTTGCTCAAAATGTCAAGGACTGGAGGCAGTATCTATTCGAGTCAATTGCACCTACCTGTAGAGCAAAAAAAAAAAAAAACGTCTCTAAAATAGGAGTGGTACTGTAATAATATTCCAAGTACTGTGGCGATTTGTTCATCACTTCCTGTTTGTTCAAGCTTATCAAGTACGATGCCCATCGTTTTGGAAGAGCTTAATTAGCTTGTGAATGTAGCCTGATCGGACCGCTGAAGATTCAGCCACCCAGAGCACACGAGATCCTACCGGGGCGATGTGCGGGCCCCACGCTTGACCTAGAAAACACGGTGTTGCCCTTGTGCACCGTGCACTCAACTTATTTCTTTATTACCACACACAAGGGCATCCCAGCACTTTTGTTGTGGGCAGTCTCCAAGGCATGCAAAGCAATAGAAGTACGGTTTAAAACAAGATTATAAATTTTCTTGGGCTATTATTGTTTAACAGCGGGCCTGTAAACGATTTTTTTTATTATGGATCATGAAGTCTTTCTACTCACTTTGTAAACATAGAAGTACCTTGTGGTAGTTTGGATGATTAAACATTTTAACCGTGCTACATTTTTAAACTATTCACCATTTGTGAATGGGTGGAATACAGTGGTTTAAATTACGAACTGATTAATGGTCTACAGGAGATTAGTTTTTGTCTTTACCTGCTACAATATGAGCGAGATAAGTTTATTCATATTTTATTTGGTCTTGGATCCAGTCACAGTTCACATATTGAATTGGCGGATGGACGGATGGTACGGGTAACCAACCATTGAATTGGAGAACACTTTGGCCTTGGCCCATGTGTCAAGAACATGGAATAATAAGTAGAGAGGTAAATGGAAACAGCGCGCGCACACACACTCGTGATATATTTCAATGGTCTACAATGCTGCTTTTGATGTTCATCGGATTAATGCCGTGTGCGAGCAGCTCGCACGATTCATTGTGAAGGAGATCTTGGATCCTAGAGGCGAGTTCTACCATGACGGACACATCAATAGAGTGTCATTTTCAAACTCTTGAGAGATTAGTAACTGCAGTATAAACATGACTTGTATATTTGTAAATATTTTTAAACATGATGTCGTGTTGTTTGTATATTTGTATATATATTGTAATTGCTAGCTAACTTAATTAAATGCTTGACTTTGACTTTTAGTTAATTTCGAATATTCTTTGAACTCTAACACGACCGATGGACGTATACGTATAGTACTGTATAGCTCGATCGGGTACGCATAGCAATTCTTAAAGAATAAACAAAATAAATTAGAAAAAAATTGGGATAAATGGTGAAAACTCTTTGGTACCGGTTGGAAAAACCAACCGGCTGCACGCTTGCGTCAGCGTGGCAGCCTCAAAGGCACCGGTTGGTTTTTCCAACCAGTATCTATAGTTGCCAAAGACACCGGCTGGATTACCCGATATTCTAGACCCGAGCCAATGGTCTCGGTTTGCGAGTACCGATTTTATGGGCTTCTTCAACCGGTGCTGAAGTCCCGTTTTCCAGTAGTGTCGAGAGTAAGTGCGTACGTTTTACAACAATCTAGCAAGTAAAGATTCACTGAGTGGCAAAAAATTCGCTATAATCCACTATCAGTGAGTCAAACGAAGTTCATGTTTTTCTCGAGAAAATTCACTTATGGACTTTAAGATCCACAGACTCTAATTTTGCGTAATTATAGACGAGGCTGATTGTCGAAGTTACTCGAGAAAAGCTCATGTGCCTGCCTGTAAATGAGAAATTCCAAATTCATTTTTTGGTTGCAAAACAGAAGTGAGAGGTCCACTAAAAAGAAAGAAAACAGAAGTGAGAGGGAGTGCAAGATGAGGGAGGGCCCCGCTGGGGAGACAATGCGTGGGTGGATGTGTCGAGGGCGTATCATGTCACCTTGGATCGACGCACCAGATGTTCCCTCCGCCCCCATCAGCTCGCAGCACCGCGGCGCTTCGAGCCGAGCGATAAAGCCCCGCCGTGGTACGGACGCCATCATCTTGTTTTATTTTAATTTTTTTCGTTGCCGATTTATTTCCTCCATGGAATCCTAAGATTTTTCATACTCCATGGATTTACTTGCTCGTATCTTTATCAAATCTTGCCTTGCACTGTAGACGAGGCTGCTTGCAAAGAAGATGTGATGATACCAACATGCTCATGTTTTTCTTCCAAGGTACTACTAGCATATCTCGAGGTGAAATCACAATTTTTCTCTCTTTTTTTGTGAATGATTGTAATGTACGGTTAGAGTATAGTAAGATGCTGCTGTTAGTTAATGGAGTAATTAATGCGGAAAAAAAAAGAGATGCAGGTAGAGTAATTTACAAGTACGATGAAAGAACACGATGAGACTGAGGAATGAGTCGAGAAAAGCATGCAAGGCGTGCTGGCGAGCTAGAGATTGCAATGTAATTCCTCTAAGAATTGAGAAGAAACGTGCTCCCATCTTACGAAATTCCTTCACCTACGTAAATATATTCCTCCTTTGGGGTCTCGACCATCCGAGCAATATCCATCCATTCAAATGGGATTGGAATCGAGAATCTTAACACAATCCAGATGATCCTGTTCTTCGGTAAAGCTTATTTCCCGGCCTCTCCACGCATCAAGCTAACAAAAAGTGAGGATTCTGCAAGAACAAACAAAAGCAAAAGGGTTAGTTGGATCCATGCCACTACAATTTCTTGAAGTTGGATTTCATGTTGAAATCCATGCCATTGAGTGGCATGATTTTCAACGTGAAACCCAAATTCACGGAGTTGTGGTGGCATGAATCGAATTTTCCCAAAGCAAAACTATATTGGCCCTCTTTGGTGGAGCTTCACCCACATACAGTAGAGGAGCCGAAATTTGTGGCTCCACTGTCTCCTTATGGTCTTGTGACGGGGAGGGAGAGAGGAGAGAGAAAACCAGCTTCAATGTATTACACTGATGAAGATGGTTTACATGCACTCTGTTTCGTACAGCTTCACCTGAAGCCACTAATGGAGCTGTTGTTGGGCTTCATATTCTTCCCCAACTTTTCCAATAAACCACAGAACGCGCCAAACAAGACCTTCAGTTTTGCATCTTTTCTTCTTCTCCTTTATTATAGATCCTCCAATCCTCGAATCGGAGGTCCGGAGCGTCAGCAACTGGCTGCGCATTCCAGTTGTTCAGCCTCTCACAGATGCACCCAGCACACGTTAAAGATGCAGGATTAGAGCAGGTATTACGAGGTGACATAGGCAAGCAAATAAAATCACCACATCATATTTGTGCTCTTAGCCTGCTGCAACAGCACGCACTCCAATAAATTTGGCGGGAGAATGAGAGAAGAAAGATGAATAGTATATTACTGGTGCAGTCCGCCTATACATACATGGGTTGGCTATTAGATTGAGGGCGCGTTTAGTTCCCAAATAAAAAAATTTTGATTGTCAAATCAACAGTTTGACAAGATGTCGGGAGGATTTTTCGGACACTAATTAAAAAACTAATTTCAGAACTCACCTAGACATCGCGAGACGAATCTTTTGAGGTCTTTGACCGCATCATTAGCACAAGTGAGTTATTGTAGCACTTATGACTAATCATATACTAATTAGACTCAAAAGATTCATCTCGCCGTGTACATTCAAACTGTGCAATTATTTTTGTTGTTTAACTACATTTAGTACTCCATACACGTGTACAAAGAGAAAGACACAAATTTCGAGGTGAAAATTTTTGGGAACTAAACGCGCCCTGACTTAATACATATAGCCTATAGCAATAACAGCCAGGTAAATTATTAGTCTTAATCTTGAAGCGCAAGATACCGATGCTAGTTCCTAGACTAGTACCAGTAGTTAACTATAGTTCGTACGATATCCTGCAGCACCTGCCGGAGCTTTCCACTAGTTTCCGCCGCAAGGCGCGGGCTCCGTCCTGCCGCCGGCCGTGGAATCCTCTCATCTCGGGGCTCGCCGGCGAGCTCGGCCTCTTTTAGCTCTTTGCATCCGTGCCATGATGGGTCGTAGCTTTGCCTAAGATACGTTGAAAAGGCCCCGGGATTTGTCAGGGTCTGAATTTCACGCACTGGGTCTCGCAGCAGCCAAAACGCCAAACAATGTCAGAGTATCCTGGCACCCAAGATTTGCAAGCTTAACCTGCTGAGATCCAGCATTTTCTTCAAGTGAAAGCTCCATTAGCAAGCACAAACCAACCAGTAAACCCACTCACCCTCGGTACGGTTCAACAACCGCCGGATCCGTTGGGATTTACCGTGGCTCCCACTTGGCCACTTCAACCAGTGGCGTCGCTTTAACTTGAGGTCAAGCTCACCCTAATCCCCTGGGCTAATCAATCAACCATCCAACAGCCACCGGTCACCCACCGACCGGGTCCAACAATCCTCTGCACGGCATGCCAATTGATAGCGCAGCGGGTCTCAAGAAAAACATGGCCACAGACAGGGCCGAAACATCACAGCTAATAAGTGGGGCTGACTCAGTCTAACAGCACTACTAATAGCAGCCCACAAGGAACATGCAGGTCACCCAACCTGGAATGTCTGCCACTGCAAAGTACCAGGGGAGCTGATGGATAACAGTTTGGCCAGTCAGCTGTCTCTGTCTAATAACACCAGGAGGATGGATACATGTTTCACAGATCAGATCAGGGTTCCTGTCGGGGAAGAAGGCGAGGGACCAGTTGAGGGGGGCGTGTCGATCAGCCTCCGCGCGCCTCCCTCCTGGTGGCATCGTGGAGGATGTCAATGTCCACCCCGTCCTGCGGGAGCAGCACGTACCGCACCACCGAGCCCCTGATGAAGCAGTTCCGCACAGATAGCTGCCAACATGAAAATGAACAGCTTTAACAGCATGATCAAAATCGATAATTTTCAGTTTTACTTGCTACTACTTGATTAGTCTCTCTATTTCTTTCTTATGGGAAAGAAGAGCATTAAATGATTCGAAGATATTGGTTGATCAATTACAAAGGTGTGCAAATGGGCAGATTCACCAAACAGACCCCGCCGAAATTAGACAATAGGTTGTATAATACTCACAGAACAAGTTATAGGATAGGAATATGTAAGCATTGCTTTTGCTTTGGAAATACTTCCAGCATATTCTACAGATGGAAGGCACATCTCAGCAATACTGTACACTACAAGTCTACAACAAAAGAATATAGTTCCCAATATACACCCACCTGCAGAGATTAGCACCCTACTTTCCTACAGAAGTGCCAACTGATAGATCCAACATAACAAACCCATGAGTAGCATGTCAAAAGGAAAAAAGCTAGCACATACAGTAGCTTGCACTCATATAACAACCCACATGAACATGGAACTCATATAACAATATGCATTTTATCAGTAGCTTGCACTGAAATTAACTGGCTGACAAGATTCAAAATGCGGGGCACGCATTTATAAAACCTGAACTATCATAATGTGAAAGCAAAACCACTGGATCTCTCATATTCATTTCACTAATAAACTACATGAAATGAACATTCTTATCATGACTTACATATATATGCATAAGATTTCATCACTAAGTTACTCAACACAATGTGTGTTTATACACAAGATAAGTCCAGTGAACATGAAAGTTAAATTTTCTTCCATATGCTGCATTTATAGCGCTATTATGAATGAATGCAACGTGGACACCATCCCTTACCCATGCACTAAGTTCCAACAGTAAAATTTCAAGGTCAGACTGCTACAGAGTCAAGACTTGTAACTACTAGTGCCAGGCTACCACAAGAATGCTGTACCAGTGCAAGTTGATTAGATCATCAGTTCATCACATGGGAGAAGGAAAAGCCAGGCGTGTCAATCTTTCTTCCTTTTTTTGAGATCTTAATATTACTTCTATTACCATGAAGAATAGAAAGGGTATCTTGTAGTGGTGACGTAGTCTATATAGCTTACAAGGGAATTAAAAGGTTTTAAAGTTTCACGCACAGACATAACAAAACTTGCAAGAACATGTTAGTTTGTTTGCAGGTTTATTGATTAAGGCTCATTGACCATTACATTCAGAGTCAAGTGGATAGCCTTAAGAGGATGAATTCAGTATTTTAGATAAGCAGAACTATACAAGCAACTGACACAGCTAGCATGACTGCACAACTTTCCATCTATCTATCTAAACATTGTCCAACAGAACTGAGTTCATCTTCGATAGGATTACAGGCATTGCGATTGTATCTATCATATTTATTCATATGCAACTTCTGGACCATAATTTAAGAACAGAACCTTCATATATAGACTAACAGAGTTTCTTAAATTTACAAAACAAAGTCCACCATAAAACAAGTTAGACATATGCTAGAGTAAATCCCTCAACATATGAGAATATGGAGGTCATGTACACAATGCAAAAGTTAATTATATATGAATGCTTCAGATAAATTCATGTTGCAGTTATGTATTTGTGGACACTGAACCCAAGCAGAGTTCTGAAGTCAATGAAGGCAAGTCTTCTACAAGTGAACAGCAATGTCATGCAATTAGACTTGCCACAAGAATGCTAGATTAGAAATATGAAGGTCTTATACACAATACAACAGAAATAGATATGAATTCTTCCATGGACAAATTTAGGGTGTTGTTCTGTACATCTGGACACTGCAAACCATCAAATTACCCAAGCACTAAGTTCTGAACAGTCAATCTTTAAGGTAAGTCTGCTAAAGTCAAGTGCACAACTATGAAAATAGTGTAAATCCCTTCTGCCCTTTATTTGTACAACATAGGAACCTTCCATCACACTACCCAAGATGTTGGATAAGTGTAAGAAACTGTGACTGCGATGCATGGTTTTTAAGTCGTCGCCTAGGCATCCAGGCGGAATCTCAATCCTGGTGTCGCGGTCTCCGTGCCCTCCATGTGTATGGCATCCAAAGTCGTTGGCTAGGCGTGATTGGCGTCGTTTTTCCTCCCAGCCGACGCCGCACGAGCCAAATCGATTCTGCGCATGGGGAGCAAAGAGCATGGCACAGAATTGTGCAGGCGGAAAAGAGGCACGATGCAGAATTGCGCGTGGGGGAGCTGAAAGAATCGCGCGGGAGGAACAACGGGAGCAGCGAATCGCGCTCCTACACCTCCCCAAGCGATCCCATCTGTGCCGCACGCAGATTCAGAGGGAGGGAAGGCGGATTCAGAGAGAGGGAAGGAGAAGAGGACGGCGGCACTTGGAATCCTCACCAGGGGCGCGGGGCCTCAGTCCAGCTGCGCCCGCACCTTGGTCCAGCGGCTCCCATCCCTCCTGCTGCAAGCAATCTAGTCCACCCACATCTACATCCAGGCGCTCGTCGGCTCGTGCACCTTCTGCTCCATCCTCCACTCCGCCTCCTCATCCTTCCGGTCTGCTTGCAGTGCACGCACCTCTTCCTCTCCCTTCCTCTGCTCTATTGCTTATGTTTGGTTATCTTGGACATGGATATACTCTGCTCTACTGTGCTTCCTGCAGTAGAAGGCAAACAGCATTGGTTGCTCTGCTCCACTGCACATATTATATAACAAGGTAGCTTTGTGTGAATGTGTGCCTGATGACTGATTCATGTGATTGCACCTTACTGAATTTTGCTTAGTTTTGCTACTTGCTACTATTGGCTTCACAATTGACAGCAACAAGGTATGTTTATACTGCTTCATCCTAGATTAGGATATGAGTATGGCGTCGCCTCGTCACACGCCTTACTCGCCTAGGCATCCGGAAGGGGATGGGTCGCCACGCCTCACCTTACCGCCTTAAAAACCATGCTGCTATGGCCTTCCCTGCAGTTCCCAATTCCCACTAAATCGATATTGGATGGCATAACCAAGGAAAGAGCAGCAATCAAGTAGAGTACAAACTCTACAACAACAACAACAACATAGCCTTTTTTCCCAAGCAAGTTGGGGTAGGCTAGAGATGAAACCCGAAAGATTTGAGGGGCTTATTAAGACTAAATCACTCAAAATTTGAGAATATGGACTTGTGAAGGTCTTCTACACAATGCAAAAGTCAATTTATACGAATCCCTCAATGGATAAATTTGTGGACACTGAGCACCGTCAAGTTACCCAAGCACTGAGTTCTGACAGTCAATATCAAGGTAAGTCACAAGAATGCTATACTAGAGATATGAAGGTCCTATACACAATACAAGTCAGTTGGATGTGAATTCTTAAGTCAAGTGCAAAACTATGCTATTTGTACAAGGTTGCCACAAAAATGCTAGATTACCAACACACCCCTTCAGGCCTAGATTTGCGCAACATAGGAACCTTCAACCACACTACCCAAGATGCTGGAAAAGTGGAAGTAACTGCTACTGCTACAACCTTTCCTCTACAGTTCCCAGTTCCCACTAAGTCGATATCAAGTAAGGATGGCCAAAAAAAAAAGTAAAAAACCAAAGAAAAGAGCAGCAATCAAGTTACCTACAAACTCAACTGATGAAACTAAGCTGAAGGGCATGAATTCTGTGGAGACATAGTTTCAACTAGACTCGGCAGCAGGCATATACCATGTGGGGATACTTGTCCTGGTCCACAACTCGAGTGTTCTCGAGCTTGATGTTGAGGTACTGGTCGACCGAGTGGAGTGTCCCGCGAATCGCCAGGTCGTTCTTAAGCTCCACCGTCACCTCCTTCCCCACGAGCTCCTTGAAGTAGGAGAAGAACAACTGCAAAAAGGAACATCGACGGGGGCACGTAAGAGACACCAGAAGCGGAGACGAACGATCTGTGCAGTGGAGGAATCCCGGAATCACCATGGCGGCGGCTTGACAACACTCGCTGCTGCCGGCTCAGCTGACACCTACAAAAATCGCAAGCAAGGCAACAAAGTCAGCACCCAATTTCGCAAGGGGGCAAGGCTGCTCCCCCTCCCCCTCCCCTCCAGGGGCGGACCCAGCATAGGACATGGGTGTACATACACATGCACACCAGATAATTTTTGCAAACGAGATCGAAGTTAGTAGGTAATATATATTGTGACTGGATTCAGATCCGAATACAGATAGTTTTGTTAGGGTTTGGGGGTTGCTCCGTCTCGCACAGCAGAAGGAAAGAGAAGGGGAGGGCATACCTGGAGGACGCTCGTCGCCGGCAAAGGGCTGGGCGAAGACGTGACAAATGGCGCCGCCGCTCGCCGAGTCGTCGCCGCCAGGGAAGGAAGAGCGGAGGGGAGTCCGAGAGAAGGGAAAGGTTTAAGAAACAGAGGGAGGAGATGAACCTGAGGCCCGAGCCCTGACTCCAGAGCGGGAGAGGGTTGGGCTCCTATACATCTTCCGGATGGTAGATAAGTCTTTAATCTTTAAAATTTATTTGGCTCAATTAATTGCTACAAACAAGTTTAACATTTCAACAGAATTACCTTAATATTTTTCATAAATATGTTCAACATTTAACTTCGAATTGTTGAAACTGTAGATACGGAATGTTGAAATTGGAGTCACACAATGTTGAAAATACTAAAATTGAAAGTTGAGCGGGCTCCTTTTCTCCGGCGACTTGCGCCTTCTTCTCCGTCTTCGCGATAGTTCAAGCAAAACAACGGCAGAAACATATAGAGGAAAACGAAAATCTGCTGGCTGGCACACGCCCTCAACCAATTGATCGCTACAGCGCTAATGGTAGTGCTGCAGCAGCCGCTCGGCCTCCCTTACGCTGCTCAGGTACGCGGCATGCGTCGTCAAGTAGTGCGTCCGGTGCGTCGCCTCGCCGGCGAACAGGACGCGCGGCGGCGGTGCCGCACGGCCGTCGGCGGCGGCTCCGCGGCGGAGCGAGCGCGGGGCGCGGGGCGCGGCAGCGCAACGCAAGGACATAGTGCGACATGCGGGGCACGCCGCGCGCGAGCGAACGGCGGAGGGGTGGGGGAGAGAGGTCAGGAGAGAGAGGAAGTTAGGGTTTGGGATAGATCTAAGGGCTATGGTTGTTTGTACGAATCTTAAATAGTGGAAGATGAGGAAGAAAATCTTCCGAAAGATATATAAGATCCACGGTTGTCAATGAGCCGAGCTCGAGCAAGCCTGCCACCTCAAGCTAGATTTCCAAATGGGCCAGACACGATGGACGGCCCGAGGCACGGCCCTAAAAAACACAGCCCTAACCCGGCCCCTAGGCATAGCTGATTGGGCCACAGGCTGGCCAAGCCCAATGGGTCGTTAGTGCTTGGACCGCCACCTCGGCCACAGTGTCGGCCCGAAGCACGGCATGATTTTGAGCCTGCCCGATGGCGGGTTGATAAAAAACCATCTAATACCACCATCTACTAGCCTATGGCCCATTAAAAGATAAATTCTAGTCTTATTCTCTCTCAATTCTCCTCGACTCCCTCTCTCTCCAGCCGCCCATTAACCCGCCCGCCCCCTTCTCCTCAGCTTACCCATGGCAGCGGCGCACGCCGCACCCCTCCCTAGACGCACGCGTTGAGGCGGAGCCGCGCCGGCCGCTGCTGCCCCCTTTCCTCCCTCTCGCGTGGCCGCCGCTGCGCTGCGCCGCCCCTCCCTTCCTCCTTCCTTTAGGCGGGTCCGCATGCCACGGCGACACAAGTGGTGATGCGAAGTCACGCCGACCACCGTCGTCGTCCCCCCTCCTACGCCGGTCGCCGCCCCTCCCTCCCTCCCTCCCTCCTTCAGGCGGAAGCGCATGGCCGTCTCCGCTGTGCCAGTTGCCTGTGCCGCCACCGCCCCCCAAGCCGGGCCGGGCAAGCACGATGGGCCGGTTGTGCCATCGGGCCGGGCCGGCACGAAAAAGAGGCCTTAGTGCCGGGCCTGGGCCGTCAATTAGACACGACACCCCACACGGCCCGACACAAAAAATTTATCAGGCCTAATAGTCCCGGACCGCGTCGGGCCGAGCCAAAATGGGCTAGTGTTGGGCTAGGGCTGGGCGGCCCATTTGGAAATTACTGGAGCATCCCGAGCCGAGCTCAAATGAGCCCAGATGTTCTTTTAATTTTTTTTCACGGCAGTAGCTCTTGTGATAGATGAGAAGACGCACACATAAAAGATAGACTTAATTTAGTAAATAAATAAATAGAAAGAAAAACGTATTTGGATATTTAAGGTGTGTTTGGCATGAGTCCAACTCCGAAAAATTTGTAAACAATCTAGCTCTAGAAATTTTTGGAGCTAGAGTTGTAAACAATCAAGGGTCTTTTGCTTAGTCTTATACTTTTTATTTATATTTAAAATAAAAAAAATATTAATCAATTTTAGAAATTTCAACTCCAGCATGGATCTCAGAGCTCGAGCCATGCTAAACAGACCTTAGTTTCATCATTTTGTGCCTATTTTAGCTAATGAAAGACTCTAGCCTATTATTTTAATTTTGGATGGTTGACAATTTAATAGAGGTAATAGGGTGCATGCACACATCATGCAAGCAGAAATACTCGAGCTTTATGCCTTTATCTGATCGCGATTGTTGGAGCTTGCGAGCTTCAAGTTAGATCCGAGCGCAGTTTGATTTCTAGTACAGGTTAGCTTGAATTGAAATTTTAGCAAGTTAAACTCGTAAATTGCACACACTATACAATAACTTGTACAGTTGTATCACTTTAGTCTAACAAGTTGCAAATTATGCAAATGATACATGAACTTGTTATTAGTGTGCGGGTACGATCACATATACGCTACTGAGAGTATTTTGTCGTGATGCCTTGTTACGTAACTGTGCTTAGATCATGAGTATTCATTTCGAGATAGAAGGCAAAAGTACAAATTGTCAAACACATATTTCAAGTCAATCAAGATGAAAAATATCAGCACGCTACATAATAAATTTAGTGACAGGTATTTGCATGCAGGGCATGATAAAAGTTGGAACGATATCTCTCTCCAACTTCCTCAAAAAACATTTTCTAAATGTAGTCATTGTTTCATATTGACTATGATGGAAATGTCACATCAGAGCATCCTAACTGAGGCCTTGTTTAGTCCGCGATTTTTTTTGGATTTTGACACTGAGCATTTTGTTGTTATTTGATAATTAATGTCTAATTATGAATTAATTAGACTTAAAAGATTCGTATCGTGCTAATCAATTAGACTGTGTTCTATGTATGTGCCTAAAAATTCGATGTGACGGGTACTATAGAAATTTTTTTGGAAACTAAATAGGGCCTGATCTCCCAGCTGTGAACCCAACTAGTTTATGGACTTATATACATGTGACCACTAATTTCAGAAATTTGGTGAAAATATTTTAATTATTGTGGATTGTAACATACTTTTGTGCACTCCTTCTAATTAATATTTGGGACCAAAGTTAAGGTTATGTAGCTAGTCACCATGGTAAAATACGCTTAGTATTGTATATGTGATCGTACCTGCACACATTTGACAAGTTTATGATACATTTGCATATTTTGCAACTTGTTGGACTAAAATGGTATAACCATACAAGTTCTTGTAAGGTAAGTGCAATTTAAGTTCGCGAGTCTCGAAATAAATTTAGCTTATTTCTAAATTTAAATGACATATCATAACCACATAAGTAAATAATATTTATGTGATGATGTCCAAAAAATTATAAAAAAATAATCATTTAGCTTGTGAAATAATTTATGTTCTAAACTAGTCATAATAAGTTTTATTTAGGATAATATTAAGTATACAAATATATACAGTTCTTAGGGCTTCGGAAAGAGAAGTTTTTTTTCCCAACTCGGCAAGGTTGTCCAATGTTCATTAGACTGCAAGCGGGGCCCACTTCTCAAGTTAACGAGGTTGGAGAGCATTTTAAGGTAGTTTAGAGAAAGTTTATTCTTTTCTTTAACATTGTTAGTTTAGGGGCCCATGAGACAAGGACACGGTCACATATACAAAAGCAACGCAGTCATCATCGAACGATGGATCCAACATCTTTAATCAAAATTTACACCTCAGCACTTCTTCAATTACCATCGAACGGTTCTCAGGTACACAGGGTTGAAAACGGACGGCTGTTCCGATCCGTTCCGTTTTTTATTTTTGTCCGTCCGTTTTCATATTTGTGGGATCCCGTTTCCGTATTTACGAAAGTAAAAATGAGATTTCTCTGTCCGTTTCCGAGAAATCCTGTTTTTACATGAAATTGACCCGTATTTATTTCGTTTTTCATTTCGTTTTTAATCTACATAAAATATGTCTAAAAATTAACATGTTCAAAAACATACCAATCACTAAGTATGCATGTTAACATGTTAACACATGGCATACTAGTGAATATTGGACTAATAACTTCATACGTGTATATTATTTTATGACTTTGTTAATGTATACTCGAGAATATTTGATCGCGTTATTCTTTCCGGCTCAACGTCCGTATTGGTCACGTAACCCAATCCCGTTCCGTATCCGTATTTTCCGACCCCGATCCCGTTTCCGCCAAAAAATATAAAAACGGAAGTAGAAATGAGATTTTTTCGTCCGTTTCTGTCCGTTTTCCGTTTTCATCGCTACAGGTACACCATAGACCATACATAGAGACACTTAATATCGTCCACGGTGAAACGATATCTCATGACCCAACACAAATCGAATCCCACAAGATCCACTACTCAATAAGTCATCTATATTTGAGATTAACTAGGTATAAATTGAATGTCCATCCGTTCTCAAACAAAGCTCAGATTCCTCAGCAAAATGCGTACAGAACTTAACGCAATGGAACGGTGGCAAGTACACCAAGAACCAACAAAATAGGAGCCTACAAAGAGAATGCCGGGTGCTTCCTTCGTTCCAGGAGCAGGGGGGCTTTGAAAAAACAAACACCAAGCTCTTTCCTAGCTGCAATTAGTGTCCGGGAGAAGGGCTGGAATCTGGATCAAACTGACTGACACAAGGCAACCAATAGTGCTCTACTAGAATCTGAATTCCGGATCGACATCCATTGCCCATCCGAATTTCGCAAGAAGCGTTTTGTTGAAAATCTGTCAGCAAAAACAGTATTCAGAACAGGTTTCAGTAGCTGTGTACAGTATATTATCAATAGGAAAATTAGAGAAGAAAATGTTATCCCAATACTGTACCTTCTCGATGGGGACTTCATGGCGTTTGCACCATGCCACAGTAATTCTAGGATCAAGGTAGTTGATCTTTGATGTTCCGAGTGCAACTGTCTTCAAATCCTCTTTTATCTTCTTATCCATCTCCATCTTCTCAATCTTGGTTTCAATAGCTGAAATCTTCTTTTCAATCCTGCAAGTGGATTTTGTGATATTGTCTACCTGTCTTCATTCATTAGACAAAACACAATAGGAAGTGTTTGAGGTCTTACTGTTCAGGGGGCGAGTTCTTCTTTGGCTTTCCATCTTTATCATTGCCCAGAGGCTTTCCTTTCTTTGCTTTGCCCAAGTCAACTTTTAACTCATCTCTCTGGGCCTGGAGAAGACAAAAAGTATGAAAAAGACTTCAAGAAAAGGCAGAAGCATGAGTTTATAACTTGCAGTAGAAAGCCAACCTTTAAATCATCAATCTTTTCATTAAGTCTGGTCATCTGGGATTCATGTGATTTTGACACACTACGTTGATGGTTACAGATTATGGCAACCTGAGTTTGAGAAATGGCAGTCCAGCGTCATGAAAAGTGATGATACAAGTACTTACTTTTTTTTTCTTAGTAATAGATCATACCTCTTTGTTTGCGCGCTGATATACAGCAATTTTTTCGAGAAGAGTTCCATCTTCTGTTTCCTTGTGCAACTGAAATGACAGCAAAAATACATATATGCTTAGTTCAGAACATAGCATGGTAGTCACATATCTAACAATTTTAACAGAATGCAAAAAATCAGATGACTGTTAAAAACTGAAGACATGACAATCTCTGTATAACACTGACCAAGTACTTGCAGATAACTTGAGATGCACGAAGTACTGCAATTACAAACAGTGATACTAGAGGAAAACTATACAAACGATGCCCATAAAGTGCCTTACACAAACAAAATCCAACATTTTCTTCATACTTCTCAAAGCACCTGTACAAGCCTTTAGTTTGGAATAATAGGAAACCTGGTAAAAGTTGTTTCAACTTACAATGTCATCCAATGTGATGGAAGCATTATATGTACGGAACACTTTTGCAGTAAGCCCAGGCATCAGGTCCTTCAGGTGTGCGTTTAGCCTAGTTGTATCAAGTTTGTCAAAGAGATCATATCCCGGTGGCTTTCCTACAAGACCAGAAGTATTAGGGCAGATATAGCGGAGAGTTAGAACAAATGAAAACGGAAGAGAGGAATAATAGCAAGATACCACGGCGGAAACCCTCAATCGCCTTGTACACAAGTTCTTCAACCTCTACGGTGTTAAAATATCTTATAGAATCTTTACCCAGAAAGTCAAACTGTAAAGTTAATGCAAAATCATATATTCAGACTGCATCAGAATTAAGAAGTCACATAATCATATTGAGTAAACATGCTGAATATTAAAGATCACTACCTGGATCTTATTTGGGGGCAAACAAGTAACATTATCAATTTTTAGCGTACAGCAACCAACAGTATCAGCTTCATCATCGTCCTGAAAAAATGATTGAAAATTACTAATAAGAACTCATGTTGACATACTTGATACTTCAATGTGTGAAAAGCCAAATAGTAATGCAACAAAATTATGGCAGAAAGATGTATGCTGAAGGAGAAGATGTACGCAACAAAACTCATGCCGGCATACTTCAATGAAGCTGAAGTAGTATTGAGCAAAACCATGTAAAATTGTGGTGGACAAAGCACCACAGCTAACCCTTCATAAAGCAGCCTTGATGCAATTTTTTATTTTTATAAAGTTTGTTGATGCAGATGAGATATTGCATAAAATCAAGCATAGCTACACACGCACTTCATGTATCAGAAACTAAATTACCGACAGGGACATCAGAAAATACATTATTACACTGTAGAATGAAAAGAGCATCACTCATGGCTGCTGAAAACAGGTTCCAGTAGGATAATACCTTTTCATTGCCTGCCCTAAGGGCTAGTTTATCAATAAGGTATGTTGCCACAGCAATTTGCCTCTTTGTCTCATCTTTGCTTCTGAAATCCTTCGTGTAGTTGTCTCGAATTTTTTGTATGTGATCCTGCCAATGACAGGTCCAAAAAAAAATTATATGTATGAGCAGATTCAAAACATACTAGGGAGTTGGGACTAAAAGGCTTTGTTGTTCTTGAATCTGTTACAGATTCAAAACATCCATACATACAAAACCAAACCTCCTCACCTTTAACTTTCTGGACTTCTCATATTTCTCTTTGTCACTTTGCCCCTTAAGTGAGCTACTTGCTGCCAGGAAAACATACTTGAAATCTTTTTGGCTAATTGGATCATTCCAAAAGGCCAACCATGTAACAGTATTGTCATGTCTGATTTCTTTCCATCTACAGAACACATAACCAATCAAAAACTGCTTGCATGCAAGCAAACTATTTGCAAACATAGTTTATACATATAAATGGCTAGGAAAAATGGTACCTTTCTCCAGGTATCGGACACTCAGGGACTGGAGCCTCTCTTCCGATATTTATTGTAATATCGCTTGGTTTAATGCGCCGCTTCAGTTTTCCCATCTGAAATAATGTAACGAAGAGCCTAAAAAAAAGGCACCCACATGAAACAGAAAATATGTGTATTTTCATGTTACTATATCTGCACCTTTGGGTGTTCTCCACGTCCCCTGAATAAGCCAGGTGGTTCTACTCTGAAATTGCCAACCTGATGCAAATAAACAGTTTAGCCAAGTAAAAATGTTGGCAAAATGCTATTGAAATAGTAGAGGAAGTAAGATAACGGGACAAGCCAAAGGATGCTAGCCCAGTTGGTTAGTCACTCCGGCGGCACCCCTCAGGTCCTGAGTTCGACTCCCTGTGGGAGCGATTTCAGGCTGAGGGTAAAAAAATCCCCTCGCTGGCCCCGTGTGCCAAAGCACTGGTTGTGAGATGACCCAGGTCGGCCTGAGGACCCTTACATGGCCCAGGCAGATAGTTCCCAGGGGTTACGTCTCCCAGTGTCAGGGCGGGGCCAGGGTTCGGGGATTTTCTCGGTCGGGGAAGCCGAGGCTTCTTCTTAAGCTAATACCGGTGGGGCGGTCTTTCCCCACCCGGCCGAGTTTTTTTAAGATAACGGGACAAATCAATAGTTAACTTTCACCATGGAAACTGATACATTAAGTATGCCATTCTTTAAATCTGGTGCAAGAATCTTAACATGGTCAACTACTCAACCAAACAAACCCTGACCAGTAAAACCAAGTATTGACTTAATCAAACTGTGTTAGTGTATAAAAAAGCTACCTTCTCTCTAACACCATCTACAACAGCCCACATGTACTCCTCCTCTTGCTTCAACTTGTCTTCCCGCAACGCTTTTTTCTCCTGTACATGATTTAATTACAATGAAGGGCATTCATAGGACATGGATTTGGAATTCATTTTGCTAAAAAGTAAGGAGTACAGCTTTACTACAACAAATTTCACAAGCAATTACCTCTGATGTCATCTGCTTCTTCTTCTCCTTCTCTCTGAGGTGCCATTCATATATCGGGGTGAAATCACAAAGCTCGAATTTCTTAATACTATGGTTTTTACCAAGGAGCTGTCTCCAATCAGTGAAAAAGTTATCAATGAATGTTGGCCTGGTCGCGTAGTCTGTGTCTCTCATCACAGCAAACATTGTTGCAACCTGTAACATAGAGACACAGAGGATCAAATGAGAGGATGTTTGATTTGGATTTCGGAGCTTTTTATGACTGTCTTGTTGCTACATATCAAAAGTTGGAAATAAAGCAAGAAAGGTCATTAATATATCACCTCCTCTTGTTCTGGTGTCAGATCAACAGGTTGCCCATTGTAAAGCATTTTGACACCATGAGGCTTGTACGGAGGAGGGAAAATAACACCATTGTGCTCCAAGGTAGTCCATTTCTGTCCACCACCAGATCCAGGAGGGACCTTCATAGTCTTTGAAAACTGGTTTTTCATTGTCTTCTTTGTCTTCACTTTCCCTTTCATTTTCTTGATGTTCTTCTTCATAGAAGCAGGACTCTTCTTGATGACATTCTTTGCTGATGTCTTGCCTTTCGAAGACTCACCCATCTTCAGCCTTTGCGCAAGAGGGGTGTTGTCATTGTCATCTGCCTTGATTTCTCTTTTAACACTTGCTGAAGCTGAAACATTTGAAGGTTTTGCCTTCTTGAGAGCTAAACTTGTTTGGTTACTGTTATCTAGAGGCCTTTTACCCAAATTCCGTGGGCCGTTTGTATCATTATTTAACCCCTTGCTGGAAGAAGCCGATTTTAGGTTTCCACTTCCAGAAACTTTTGTAAATCGGGCAGCCAATGGCTTCTCATCCTCAGAATCTTCAGAGACATTACCTCCACGTTTTGAAGCAGCATTAGTGGGCAGCCTGCTTGCCAATGGTTTGTCATCATCTGAATCTTCATCAGGCTGCTCGACTTTTGCGGCAGTTTTCTGCAAAACAGGCTTACTCGCGCTGTTGGAAGACATCTTGGATGAGTTAATCTTGAGACTCAACGGCTTGTCGTCATCTGAATCATCTGCTTTCTCATCAACTCTCTTTAACTTCTTCCCCTCAACTTTTCTCCTTAACCCAATTGGCACCTCATCATCTGAATCATCAGAGTTCTCTTCTTTCACAAGGGGTCTTTTCAGTTTGCCCTTGTCACTGCTGTTACTCCTTGAATTATTCTCTACCGAACTGTTTGGCTGGCAAGACCCGGAAGGCTGATGGTTAGGGCTGGACGACGGCGGCTTCAAATGCAGCAGCCTCGATGCACTGCCGCTCATCCCGTTCTTCTGCTGATTCGGAGCCACAGGCTTCGAGCTCCTGACAGGAATCCCAGTGCCTCCTGACGAACCCTCCTGCTTGGAGGGGGTGGGCCTGCTGGTCTTCACAGAGGCGCTCGTCCTCTTGAACGAAATCGGGCCGTCTTCGTCGTCATTCTCGAATAGAAGAGCTTTGTTAGGGTTGGCAACAGCCATCGCTCCCCCGCAGTGGCCTGCCACCACCGGATTACGAGGACCGAGTCAGCCACACCTGCAGAGGGGCAAACACAGTTCATCCATGTAAGCAACGCATCAGGGAGAAGAAGCCATTACACTGGTGCAACTAATAACTTGGATGAAACAGGTATGCTAACAGAAAATCAGAACGCCTGTTCGTCCAATCCTAGACCCGAAACCGCCCCAGAATTGAAATCAGTTTTGCATTATGCCCTGATGCGCCACAATCACCACAATCGCCTTACACACCCGCGCCCAATTTGGATTAGAAACCCAATTCGGATTAAGAAAACAGAGCCCCCTCCCCCGATTGACGCCGCACCAGGACGAGCCAGGTCGCACGAGATCAACACAACGCAACCAACGCCCTCCCCGCACCCATCCCCCACCAGATCGACGCGGAGCTCCGAGGAACCCGCCGCCCTCCTCGACCACAAGGACGGCGCGGCCCTCCCCCGATCCAGTGCACACCGCGCGACGGGGGAAGGTGCGAGGGGGAAACGGAGAAGTAGGGAGGAGGCGGGGACGGTCGAGGGACGCACCGCGCGCGGCGGCGGCGGCGCAGGGCGGGGCGGGGCAGGCGCGCGCCCCCACTCCGGCGTCGTACGGATCCCGTCGGCGAGGGGCCCCTCCCGAGCGAGGCGGCGGCGGCGTCGTCGTCTCGAGCTAGGGTTAGGGCGCGGCGCGGCGCGGGCGCTTGCTTATCTATCACCTCTCCTCCCGTCTCGCGCTGCGGTGCTCGGCTTGCCCGCCCGCGCCTCGCCTGTCCGCCTCGTGTTTTTTCCCCATACCCCCTCTTGCTTTCTCTCTCGACCGGGACTCCCCACGGCAGAGAGAGAGGGGGAGGAGTGACGGGCCCACCTGCAGCGACGCGGGCGAGGGGGGAGAGCGGAGGCGTGCTGGGCCCGCCGGCAGAGAGACGGGGAGGAGAGAGAGGATAACGCCGGTACAAGGTACGTGGGCCCCGCGTGCAGGGACACGCAGGGGTCGTGAGCGCGCGCTGCGTGCGTGGCTGGCTGGCGCGCGGCTCGCGAGCCGTTCGGTGCCCCGGAACGGAAGGCTCGTGGGGCCCACCGTGGGCGGGCTCGCATGTCAGTGGGCTGTGCGCGTGGCGGTTGCGAATCAGGATATGCGCCGGGGGGGGGGGGGGGGGGGGTGCGGTGCGGTTTTGCGGCGCGTGGAAAGCCTCCGGATGCGAGCATGGGGATTACGCTTCCCCGTCTCAGGAAAATACGTTTCCGGAATAGGAAAGCACGTGGAGATCAGGCGCGTCACGTCGTGCACGCTCTTCTATGAGTTTTTTTTTAGTACTCCTAGGTCTTCTATAAGTTGCTAGCGTGGCAGGTGGGTCGAATCCGTGACCACTTCATCGGATTTAGCCTTTTTTATAAGGCAGGGCTGGATCGTGCTTCAGCTTCCATTTATGGTTAGCCATATTTACTCGCATACATGTACAAAAACGCTTTCCAAATGCTCACATGTAATTTCATGTTTAATCTAAATGGATGGTGGCTTTTAGCCAGCATGTGCTCATAGCCTATTATAGTTATGAAAATTATATGTGGGAACTTAGATTGAAGGAAGCTTTTATTTATTTTGAGAAACGAGTTTGGCATATAATATAATCATGTTGTTCAAACTCTATTAAGGATTAGGGCGCTCTAGGGTGATGTTTGAAGAAGATCAGAAAAGATACTTAGCTTCACCGTCAATAAAAAATGAGAAAATTGCCTGCTCAAGTTATCCCTTTGGATCCTTTACTTTTGACTAACAAAAGCAAAAAAAAAAGTCAGTAAAGTAAACCGATGGAGAACAAACTAAAATGTAGCTAATATCTTCATATATAAACGCATAGGCTATAGGTTGGTTTCTAACTCACAAGTACTCTCTCTATCCCAAATTATTAGTTGTTTTGTTTTTTTATATCTGGGCGCATAACAAAATCTATATACCTACAAATTGTCAAACGACTAATAGTTTAGAATGGAGTGAATAACTAATATCTTCAATCCGTATGATTGGTTCCACACTAGTCTTTCTTTAGGATTTGTTCTTGTAAATTTTACAAATTGATTGCATCTATAGCAACTTTTTTTTAGTACTTCCTCCGGTTCAAATTATGAGTTATTTTAATTTCTTTAGATGCATAGCAACTAGATATTAATAATCTAGGATGGAAGGGAACATATACCTATAGTACTAGCTAGGAACGACACCCATAGTTCTTTCTAATTAAAATAGGCATAAGTACGTGCCGAAAGAAATTGATTACACCATGTTGCGAACAAGACAGCATCGACATGTGTACAGTCATTATCGCCCCAAAAATTACCATTTATCCCAAAGTGTAAGAGAGAAATAACTAACAAAGGACAGCCAATCCAAGAGCGAGTCGGATGGATTATCCAAGATGTGCTTCGGGCAGCATGCACACGTCACCCTCATCATCGCGCGCCCTCGGTGTTATCGAAACCTTGGCTCAGGGATCGACGAACCCCATGGAGTTCCACCAATAAAATAGGTTCAAATTACCGATATGCCCACGGTCTTCTCTGCTTTCACTCAAACTGGCGCTGCTTTCACTCTACGCAGTTGTCACAATGGGCAGAAGTGGACTGAAAAGCAGTTTGAATTTGCACAAGAAGGAGACAAACTAGAGCTAAAATTAAATAGTATAACGTGTTTGAGGTTCCGGTATAAGTAAATAAAAGAATAATGTGCTTCTTAGTATCATCTTTATATTTATATGCAGTAGGTGTCGTTTAATCGCTTCTCATCCCATTCTTAGAATTTAAGCCCGTAAATTTAAATTTCATTTCAGTGTAAGTTTTGGAATAGACATTTTGGATGAACAATACGCGTGCGGTTATCTTGCATATACAGTCTGCAACTGAACTACCCAAGTTTATAACATGTGGAAAATAATATTTTTTGGAAGGGAGAATTCCTTAAGCTCGCCGGAGGGCACACTGGACATTTCACTACCAATTAATTAATTAGGAGTAATCCTGCTGCCTCCCGATGCTATCACCGCCTACTCTCCTCTCTTGTTCAGTTGTTCCACTCCTACTCCCACAGTCCGCCGGCTCCGATCCCAACTCCACCCATGGCGCTCTCCATCTCCACGCCCACCTCCTCCTCCCTCCTTCCGGCCTCCCGTCAGGTACTTCCCCTTCTCTCCAACAAGCTCCCATTTGCTCGATTCGGCCCCTCGCCGCCGTCCATTTGGTCCACTCCCCCGTTTCACCCGTTCTTGGTCGCCGCTTCAGGTGGGCAGGTGGAGTCCATTGGCGCGGTCGGCTAAGCCTGTGCCTTTCAGCCTCTGGAGGTCGCCTCTGGCGGCGCGGTCCGCCGCCGGCAGCGCACCAGCTTCCCCCGTCGACGGTACTGCTCTTGGCCCCCCTCTTGTTCCGCGGCTTCTCGTGATGTGTACCCTGTCCCTTACTGGTTCTTGATTCGCGCTGTTTGGGCGCAGAGGTCGTCACTGAGCTCGACGCGGTGGCCGGCTTCAGCGAGATCGTGCCGGACACCGTCGTGTTCGATGATTTCGAGAGGTAACCGTTGCTTCTGCCATTTCTCGTCTGTCTTGTTGTCCCATTGGATTTGGGGGAGGGTTGACCGAGGCTGGCGCACTTGCAGGTTCGCACCCACAGCGGCCACGGTGAGCTCCTCGCTGCTGCTTGGGATCTCTGGGCTCCCGGATACCAAGTTCAAGGTGAGGAGCTGAGCTGTTGCGGTAGATAGAAATGTTCAGTTGTTCAGTTAGTCATTGCTGGCATGGTAACTGTTCTGGCTATTCGGTTGTTGCAGAGTGCGATAGATACTGCACTGGCAGATGGTGAGTGCAACGCGTTGGAGAAGCCCGAGGACAGGCTGTCCTGTTACCTCACCAAGGTTTGCATACCACATCTCGATTTCGTGATTACCCCTGCGATAGCTAGGCGACGTGGGGGTTTTGTTAACCTGAGGAGCTGAATTGAGAAGAAATGTGGCAGGCCCTGGCAAACGTTGGTGCTGAACTGGCTCAGCAAGTCCCTGGACGCGTTTCGACTGAAATAGATGCTCGGTTGGCTTATGACACCCAGGGCATTATCCAGAGGGTACGAGCTTCTATTTTTTCTATCCATATTGCTTGAATGAAATGTAGTGCATATCCACAGTTAATAATTATGTCGACCTTCTGCTAGCACTATAGTTTTTGTGGAAGATTGTGTACAACAACTTGTTAGATCTAAGTTACTAAGAAGTTACTTCTGGCAATGCATGTATATCACCTTTCTTGGCATCTAACCCAGTTAACAACCTGAAGCTTGACAGTCCAACGTACACAAACACAATAGTGATAACAAGACTATTTTTGTTCCAGTATATTCTTTTATGTTACCTATGTTAGTGTTTTATATGCAAATATTCACAATGATAGCTCATTACCATCGAGATAAAGACAAATACTTTTTTGTGGCATAACTTCCAAAGAGGGCCAAGTAGATGAAAGGTAGTGTGGAAGTGGGGATATATCAGCTGTATGATACTAGTATGAGCAAATGGGTTAGTATTACTAAGTTATTAAGATGTCTGTGAAACACCTCTTGTTTACGCCTTGATCAATAACTTTTCATAGAACAAGCATTTATCTGGCTTTGATGGGTTAAAGCTGGTGAGGAACGAAACAGCAACTAGTTGTTAGGTACAATGCAATATGGAGTCGTGACAGATTAATGGGACCATATTGGGAAAACCAATTCTTCTGATCTCTTGACTGACCTTTGAACACATACTAGAACCATGTCATCGATTGTCAGTTTCTCTGCATTCCTTTCATTGCTTCCATGCTCAGGTTGTCAACGCCTCTGTACTACTATAGTAGTAATCAATGTTACTGAGTTTTTCCCGAGTGCCACACATTTTATTCACATCCTTCATTATCGTACGAATTGACTTTAGTCATGATGTTACAATTTAACTGAAATGACCATTTATTGTTTGAAATAATTGTCCCTAAACCTCAGTACATGGATACGAGCATGTTAAGATTTTTGTTATTCAAGTAATTGCACTTAAAGATTGGTCTTATCCATGTCTGTGTTGCTGATACTTGTTACTAAGCAGGGCTACTGGATATCTTTTGAGAAAAAAAAAACATCTGTGCCTTCTCTTATTTTAGGGAAAAACATCCGTGCTTCTCAGTCACAGTTTCCTGAAAATTGGTATCTTTATAATTAGGTGCATGAACTGATAAATCTATACAACCAACATGATGTCTCAACTGATCGCCTGCTATTCAAAATTCCTGCTACATGGCAAGTAAGTATGCAATGCACTACTCTGTAAATTCTTCCTGATTGTACCTGCTGTCTCTATCAATATTTCATTTCCAATTTGTTTACCATTAGGGTATAGAGGCCTCAAGATTGCTTGAATCTGATGGAATTCAAACACATTTAACATTCGTGTACAGGTAACAGACAAAACATTTTATATCTATCATTTACTCCTGATTGTATTGCTTAATGATCATAGCAGGGGCTGTATGGCTGCTTTTCCCCCACCTCCCAACATTTCTATGTTGCAATATTTGTGTGCTTAGTGGTATCCCTTATTTTTAAGTGGAACAGGAAAGCAAGTACTGATAATTTGCTTATATTATCATATTATGCTTTTACTACATGGAGAGGTATTCTGCCGAGTCTGCCTGTTGGATAATAATTATTCATCAGGTTTATTAGTAAATCTGGAAGAACAAGTTTACTAGAGCACCTGCATTACAACTGGACTAGCTTAGCCTTGCAGTTACTTATTTACTTAAGATGAAAAATAATTAGGAGCTTATATACACTACTTTTTGTGGTTGACCATTGTTGCTCAGTTTCGCACAAGCAGCGGCCGCAGCACAAGCTGGTGCATCTGTTGTGCAGATATTTGTGGGGCGGTTGCGGGTAAATTTATCAAGCCATTTTTTACCATGTACTTATGCTAAAACATTAATATTTTGCTAACCGCAATCCACTCAGGATTGGGCAAGGAATCACTCTGGTGACCCAGAGATAGATGAAACTTTGCAGAAGGGAGAAGATGCTGGCCTTGCTTTGGTTAGCTTCAGTGCTTTTTTTTCTTTTAAGTTATTTCTGCATAATTATACCGATATATAAGCCAATGTCTGAAAACATTATCTGCAACTTTACTGACTAGGAAAGTCTCAGTACCTGTTATCTCTTAAACATTATCTGCAACATTACTGACTAGGAAAGTATCAGTACCTGTTAAATTCTCTTTTTAGTTTTTACAGTAGTTCTGCGTTTGCTGCCTCACTATAAGCTAAAAAACAAAGACATAAGATTTGAAATTCTTGTAATCAACTGTCAGCAGGTGATTTGAAGTTCTTGTAATCAACTGTCAGCAAGTAATTTTGAGTTATCTTTGAATTGATTTTAGCACTCGTCATTTTTTTTGAATCATTCAATCATTTGATTCTTAATATCAGCAGATAAAATGTGTTCCTTTGCCAGTTCCCTTACAGTAATGCTGTGTAAATGTCCCACTTAGCCCTCTAGCTGCCAGTTTGCTCTCTCCATTTTGTTCAAGGCTTACGTTTTCTGCTACTAAGCTAGAGTTTATAATTCCATATATTTGTCTGTCGTAATGCAGGCTAAGAAAGTATATGCCTATATTCACAGAAATGGGTATAAAACAAAGTTGATGGCTGCTGCCATACGGAACAAGCAGGATGTGTTCAGCCTTCTTGGGTAATTTCATATTTCTTTTTTTTGCTGGATACTCAATACGAATCACAAGTAAAGGACATCAACATGGGAACTAATGTTTCTTAAATGTAGGATTGATTACATCATTGCACCTCTGAAGATACTGCAGTCTCTGGAAGAATCTGTCACTGATCCTGATGTGAAGTACGGTTATGTCCCAAAGTTGACTCCTGCTATTGGGAAGACATATGAGTTCACTGAAGAGGAGGTTCGTGCACTTATGGATCTTGTTCAAAATTCACATATCTGGACCATTTAATGGCAAATAACTTAACGATGATCAGTAATCATGCACTGTTAAGAATAGGATTCCACCTTAAGAATAAACAAGAACACCCTTTAGCATTCCACCTTATTGTTCCCTGTAGTAGTCATTGTGAGCGACTGAGTGTGATGTTGTATTCAAATGGATATTATACTTCATTAGGTACGTGCATTTCCAGTAGACCTATATAGTGATATAAAAGGTAGCAGAGAGCTGGATGAAAGGATCCTTTTATATATAAACCAAATGTATCTTGGAGGTTGGGTTCTTTTCACACATCGCCGTCAATTAAAAAGAAAAGACTGATGAATATTATAGCAGGCATAACTATGATTCAACAAACAGTAGTCACTGATAAGTAAAGCAAAGAAATGGAAAAAATGAACTGATTGTCCTCTGTTTTTGATCTTGTATTTGTACGGTGATTGATTGTTCATATGTCTGGTAAATGATATATGCAGCTTTTGAAGTGGGACCAGTTGAGTCTTGCAGCTGCGATGGGGCCAGCCGCTGAAGAACTACTTGCTTCAGGATTGGAGGGATATGTGAACCAAGCAAGGCGTGTTGAGGAGCTCTTCGGGAAGATCTGGCCACCTCCAAATGTTTAAAGATGCCTTTCTGGGCCTCGGTTTTCAGTTCAAAAGAGCCAATAACAACAGGCAAGGGCCGTGCTATCCGGGCATTGGCCTTCCTGCTTCGAAGAACACTTCTCTTGCCTGTCACCGGTTCCCCAATGTGATTTACCAAGCAGTCTCAAAATGTTGTGTAAAAAACATATTTGCTTCTTTTGGATACGATACGATGCGAGTGTTGAATTAGTCTGCTTATGTGTATTGTGCGTTTTGTGATTCAGTTGATATGCTGGACTGATCAGAACTTGTCACTTGATATTCCCAGCAATGTCAGAATCCAATATCCCACATCACCTGAATATTCCTAGTTCCACTGCAAATGGACAACTGATTCAAGTGTATACTTTTCACTCAAATCCTCAAAGGCAACCTAGAGTTTCACACTGCACATAAACTTGTCAGATAAATTATATCAATCCTGTGTCAGCCAAGCAAATTCGAATCTGAGTTTTTTAGGGCACCAGTGCATGTTCATCAACGTTTCAAAATCATTTGCCATGGTGCCAGGTGTCGTCCTCTCGCCTAATCTAACCCGATTGATCTGCTATTAGGCGTTATTCGGCACACAATGCGTCACGCAGAGCGCATGTACTCACATGATGGGTATTTTTCCCTCGCGCGGTGATTATGTTTTTGTGTTAAGTGATTGTTAGGTGTATATGTGTAGGTTAGAACCAGGTGCAACCGACTCTGATCAAAGTCTGCAGGGCAAGGGGCAAGCCGGTGGTTCACGCTGATGCAGTGGGTGAATTTGTTAACGGATGAACCGGCCGGTAGCGGTAGGTGGAGAGAAGAAATTTGTCAAAAATTAACCTTTCAAGTTACCATATTTGTACCCAACTATCCTTGCCCGTCACCGCGTCACGTACGTTTCCTTAGCGAGTAGTATGAAAACTTTGAGCTTAGATACACGTACTCTCTCTCTCTCTCAACATTTTTTTTTTGAAATTAAACTCTCTGCAAACATCGTTCCTCCTCTTCAGAAAGAACAGCTAGTGAATATATTCTCCCTCTAATTCTTCTAACTATAAGTCGCATTAGCATTTGGTATATTTTGCAATTGTTACCCTAGCACTATATATATCTTTAGACCTTAGCAGTAAATAAAAGGCATATCTGAAACTTCCTTTTGCTCATACACTCGTGTTTGATTTTGTGATTCTCTGCACAACCAGTGCATTGCTTTTCTCTCTCCTCTGCTCTCCTTCCTCTCTTTTCCGCTTTTTATACCTCACCAAAACCCCACACCGCGAGCGAGGCCAAAACCCCCTGGCAAAGAAAGGCTCGCGGACGACGCAGGACGAGAGGGAGTTGGTAGAGCGCAGAGTGCACGCCGCAGAGCGCAGGAGAGACATCCATGGCGGCGGCGGCGGCGGCGATGGTGGCCGCCGTGTCGCTCGCGGCCGTCTTGGCGTCGGCCGCCGCGCAGGCCGAGGTGCGGTGGGAGGTGTCGTACCTCACGCTGGAGCCCCTCGGCGACGCGCAGAAGGCGCGTGCTTGTTGCCACCACCTCTCTGTTCTCCTTCTCCTGCTGTCTGAAAGTTTCGATTTCGACCGGGAAAAAAGCTCTTGATTTCTTTGGATATTTCCCGTGGTTTTCGCTCTCGTTTTTTTCACACCTTTTGGTACATGAAATCTTCCGAAAAAATGCCATCTTTTTTAGATATTTTGAGTCGTTGGTTCGTTCGATCGGCGTGCTCCTGTCTTAAAAGTTCCTCCTTTATTTCTCTTCTCCGAGCGAGCAATTTGCGTCGCACGATCTCGTCGTGGTCGCTTCGTCCTTGATTTCTTTGTCCCAAAGGATTCGTAAAGGCCGCGCTGCTCTGAAAATAAAATCTGCAGTCTACGTTGCAAGAGATATTTTATTGGTCGTGATATGTGTTCTTGAGTTCTTGCAATCTGAATTGAAGAAACTTTTCTCTCTCTCTCTCTCTCGATCTTTTATTCGGTTTTGGTGGTGCATGCCCGAAATATTTCTTGCCTAGAGGCTTGTGTAAAAATCATCTTTTGTGATCCATTTCCAAGATACAATCTTGTACCCTGTTTTCTCACATGTTTTTGCTACAAGACAAGAGAAAAATTTGTGCCGCGTGGGTTTGGAGGCTGTAGATGCAAAATTCTGAGAGCGCATATGAAAGATTCGGTTCATTTTTTTTCAGGTGATTGCGATTAACAACCAGTTCCCGGGCCCTCTCCTGAACGTGACGACGAACCAGAACGTGAGGGTGAACGTCCAAAACAACCTGGATGAGCCCCTCCTCATAACCTGGTACTTACCACTTCTGATGCCTCTCTAGTCACTTCATTTTCCTGCAGCAGATCTCAATTTCCATCTGTGACGAAATTCTCGGTGGATCTTGAGCTGGGCTTCCATTTCTGCGGTGCCTCTTGGCCTTCCTATCAGGGGGATATATTGCCATTTACAGGCCTTGGGCTTTTGAGACATTTATGGGCATAATTGATCGTGACATACAGACATATATGGATAGGCATATCATGTTCTTTCAGCAGATTTTCTCAGGAGCATGCATCTGTGCGTGATTCTCGGGCATCATAGCATTTACAACCTCATAATTTGTACTAAAATGTCACTGCTCTAAACAAGTAGCTAGTGACTGACAAAAATGTAACAATTTTTTTATGTTTACATATCTCTGTTCTTGAATCACAACTGTTCCAAATGAAATGCCAGAAGGTTCTACGAAACAACTTTTCAGATTTTAATCATTAACTTTAAACAAGATTGAAATGTTCGATACATTAGGGCTGCTTTTGCAAATTCTCTTTTATAACTGAACTAGCTAGCATCCGTGCTAATTTTCCTCTTTTGTGGCAACTGAACTGGTGTGCTCACTCCTGTCTTGGCAGGGACGGAATCCAGATGAGGATGAACTCGTGGCAGGATGGCGTCTCCGGAACCAACTGCCCGATCCCTCCTGGATGGAACTGGACCTACCAGTTCCAGCTCAAGGACCAGATCGGCAGTTTCTTCTACTTCCCGTCGCTCGGCCTCCAGCGAGCTGCCGGCGGGTACGGCCCCATCACCGTCAACAACCGTGCCACTGTGCCGGTCCCCTTTGGCCAGCCCGACGGCGACATCACCCTCTTCATTGGGGATTGGTACACCAAGAGCCACATTGTAAGGATTTTGTAACTGTGTCCATGCACTTTAGGTGTTGCAGTGTTTCTGAGGGAGCCAAGGGAAAGAATGAACTTTCTTGATCTTTGGCACAACAATTTCTTGATTATGATGGTGCATCATGAATTTACACAGAATATATGCTAGTTATTTCCCTGCAGGTGCATGATATTAGGGGAAATATTAGTGTTCATATGAGAATCAAATCTCTCTCTCTCTCTCTCTCTTTTCTTAGCACACAGTATTTTGCTGAAAATAGATTGTATAATTCTGTCCTTGCCTCCTTGGTACTTGATGGGGGATTGTTAGTCTTCATGTAATTTGAGAATTCTGTCCCATGTAGGAATTGAGGAACATGCTAGATGATGGCAGGGATCTAGGGGCACCAGATGCAATTCTGATCAATGGAAGGGCACCTTACAGATATGACACTACACTGGTTCCTGATGGCCTTCAGTATGAAATTGTTGGAGTTGAGCCAGGTTGATCACCTTTATTTTTTGCAGATTTGCAGCTCTATATGTGTAATGTTTGCAACATATGCATGATGAATGCTAGTTGTCATGTTTTATTTTAAGTGGTAGACTAGTAGTAGTTATATTTCAACTTGCAGTCAATTTGGGAGCTGCAAAAGATTTTAGATTTTATCAGTCCTTAATGCGAATTGGAAAACAAAGTAAATGGAAGTAGAAATCTCCATATTGTTCTCAGATGCATCTTAAATCGATCAGTATCTATCAGCATTACTGTTTATCATGAGTCTTCATGTCTGATGCTCTGAATATTTGTAACAGGGAAAACATATCGCTTCCGTGTCCACAATGTTGGCATCTCAACTAGCCTCAACTTCAGGATCCAGAATCACAACATGCTTCTGGTAGAGGCTGAAGGAACCTACACGAATCAGCAGAACTACACCAACCTCGACATCCATGTGGGACAGTCCTACTCTTTCTTGGTGACCATGGACCAGAATGCAAGCACTGACTACTACATTGTAGCGAGCCCAAGGTTCATAAGCAATCCTCAACGGAGTCAGGTCACTGGTGTAGCCATCCTGCAGTACTCAAACTCCAAAGGCAATGCTTCTGGGCCCCTCCCTGATGCTCCAAATGATTATTATGACAAGTACTACTCCATCAACCAGGCAAGGTCCATCAGGTCAGTGCAGGAACAGATTCTGTTCTTGAATTGGAAATCCTTGTTTTTTAAAACAAATGAGTTGAATTGATTCTGAGCTTAGCATATCTGATTATTGTTCTGCATTTGAAGGTTGTAACTTGTATCATTGCATTTGATATTCATATGTTCTCTATTAAGAGCCACTGGTATTGTTCTTTCAGAATGAACACGAGCGCTGGTGCTGCCCGTCCAAATCCGCAGGGATCATTCCATTATGGTTCGATCAACATCACTCAGACCTTTGTTCTCAAGAACGAGGCGCCCTTGCGCATCAATGGAAAGCGTCGAAGGACGATCAACAGGATCTCATACTCTCCTCCTGAGACACCACTGAGGCTTGCTGACCTCCACAACCTGACTGGAGTTTACACAACTGATTTCCCTGCAATGCCAAGCAATGTGCCAGCAAAGATAGCTTCATCTGCACTGAACGCATCCTACAAGGGCTTCCTCGAGATCGTCTTCCAGAACAATGACACTGACGTTCAGGCCTACCATCTGGATGGTTACTCATTCTTTGTTGTAGGGTATATTCTGAACCATCACAATCTTCAGGTTCATCCAGTGTCTCATATCAGCTTGAACATCTGAAAGAAATACCACCATGTTGTGAATTTCAGGATGGATTACGGCGAGTGGACACCAGACAGGAGGAATGAATACAACAGGTGGGACGCCATATCTCGCTGCACGACTCAGGTATACAACTTCTTGAAGATCAATTGGCTATGTGCGACCGCAGAGCCAGAGACCATTCTTTTTCTAAAAATAGTCTGATCATGTGCCAGTCCTGTACTTCACACAGCTGCACCCTTGGTCAGTCTGAACAACGAAAGTTCTGAACTTTGCAATGACAAACAGGTCTTCCCTGGAGGCTGGACTGCGGTCCTAGTCTCACTTGACAATGTTGGTATCTGGAATCTGCGTGCGGAGAAGCTGGATAACTGGTACAGAGGGCAGGAGGTCTATGTGAAGGTTCCTGATCCGCTGGGCTACAACATCACTGAAATGGTCACGCCAGATAATGTCCTGTACTGCGGTCTCCTGAAGGACAGGCAAAAGTACGTTTCAGCTGAATGTCTCTTCTCTGATGCATTGACACATTTTGCTGTTCTTGACTCACATCCTGCTCTGAAAAACCCTGCAGGCCACAGGTTCATGAGTCAAACAGCAAGTCATCGGCGCAAGCTGAAGCTGGATACAGCAGCAGGTTCCTTGCAACTGTGATGCTGGCTGTCGCAGCTGTGATCTTCAGCTGAATTTGTCAAAAAAAATTTTGTTAGATTTTGCGAGGCAGAAATAGAACATTTAATTTACAAGACGAGTTCAGCATAGGGAAATTTGTGGAGATAGGACCTGGTGGTGACTGGTGATTCACGAGTTGTTAGATGTTGTAGAACAAATCGAAAAGCTGTTTCTGACTAGGCGGAAATTTGATACTGAAAATGTGAATTCGACAATTTACCCAGTGTGTGTGTGTGTGATGATTTATTGTATTGCTGCTGCAGGTAGAACGAATGTTCAGGTCTAGAGGCTCACATGTGACAGAGTCAGCTCAGCTGCTGCTCTTCTTTCCAGCTTCCCGTTCTGAACTAGTCATGGTCCTGCAAAGGAGTGTCACGAGTGTCAGACAGCAATCGAACTTGGCTGGACGCCGCCGGCAGTGGTGGTTCCGTGCAGGTACTTGGAAGCGAGGAACGCCCGGCAGGAGCGCGTCGCCGCTCCGGCGAGCAGTGGGCGGCATCGAGACAGAGGTGCGTGATCTGTCAACCGAACACCGGTCGGACCTTGGCGCTCCGAAAGCCCTTTGCTCCGCGCAGCTCAGGGCTGCTGCGACACCTGAAGCCTGAAGGGGGGAGGAAGAGGCGCCCGGCGGGAGGCGGCGCCCCGGCGAGTCGCGGCGGAGGGCTGGACGCCTGGACCCGCCCCCCGGTGATCCGAACATTTCGGAAATGACCACTAGTAGTTTACATATAGACCCCTAATTTAGATCGTCCCATATTATTTACATAATTGTGTGTGAGTAGAGTTGACACAAAGATAGAACGTGAATACGTGAATTCAGTGTCCTTGAAATAGATTTAGCCTTCTGCGGACCACATGTTCATCAGAGGAGAAAAGAGTAAAACCACACTTGGGGCATTTGGAATAGCTCGTCTGGACAATTGGTGCCGGCCATTCCGTTGACACATAACAAATGTCACTTGCCTAAACATGTCATTCAAATGTCTCCTATCCATTCATGCAGTAATTCCTCCTAAGGAAACTTTTGGGATACTACTGGTAAAAATTCAGTGGATTAGTACGCTATTACATGTAAAAGTACATGCCATCTGCGTGCAAGTAACAGATATGCGATTCATTGGCTTGTCCTCCAGAAGGCAGGCACCATATCAAAACTGTGGTCCATCAACGAAATAGCATAGTAATACGTGCTTGAGTCTACAACCATCTTGGGAGACACTCGCCTCGGGTTAAGCTTCAGAGCTGCACCTTAAAGTCCATTCAGGAAAATAGCCATGCCAATGTTGCTGTTCTTCAGTGCACACAGACATCCATTGCATCGGCTGTTTCCTCCGTGATGGTAAGTAACTTTTGGTGGCAGGCCACAACCCACAAGATGCATTTGTGGATAAGATCAGTGCCAACTTGATATTTCTGAGCTTGACATTGGTCATTGGTAAGAAGTTTACAACATCAACATAATAAATTGTTGAGTCAAGTATCTACTAGCTTCCGGCAAATTGTCATCCCATCCCCAATAGGCACCTGCAGTTCTCGCAAAAATAAATTAAAAAATGTCATTATTAACAAATGCAGCTGGTATTGCAGTACTGCTAGGCAAGGAATTTCGAAGATTCTCTTAAAGTTTGCAAGTAATGAACACATCAGCAATGCACCAAATACCAAACATAATACAACTGGAGGGAGAAAGAGACCATGCTGATATCAACACGCATATCCTCCAGAACTTTCTTATTGAAGTTCCTTATACTGATTGTCTTTTGGTCATCAACCTAAAAAATGGTGGAAGTCAAGTGTTATAGGATGTCTAGTGTAACCATATAACATAACTAGTATGTAACATCTCAATGGCATTCTAACATACCAAAGGATCAGCAACCCGTCCATACCAAAGGACATTGTCCATTACAATTAAACCACCAACTCTTACCTACATCAGAACAAAATGAGAAGGTCAACACACAGAAAAACAAAATGGCTATTACTATTTTGTGATGAAATTATAAACTAAATATGTGGTAAGAAACTAATAAAAAATATAACTGCTTCTAACAAAATAAGCAATGATTAAAAAACGAGAAAAGAATATATGGGGGAACAAGTAGAGTGCAAAACCTAATGCCATTTACATAACCAAGGAGAGGAAACAAAATTTTAAATCTTACAAGTTTTAGTAGAAGCTCAAAATACTCCTCGTACATTCTCTTATCAGCATCAACAAATGCAAAATCATAACTAGAAAAGCATAAAAAAAGGAGACATTTGTTAGAAAGATCAGAGGTTAACATATATGGTGACAGATATAAGAAACCAAATTGATATACCTCGAAGCTTCACCACAATCAAGCAATGATCTTAGAGAATCCGCAGCCAAAGCATGTTTCACATCAATCTAAGGAATTTGAACACATTTATCAGCATAGAACATCTGAAATGCAAAAACAGTATTACAATTGTAGGGCAGCTCGAAATGCTTTTTTTTAAGATGCAGCTCGAAATGCTAAATATTCAGCTTAGTGCATAGAGATCAGTTACTAACAGGGAAATATTGGTTAATGTATGAAGGCTAGTTTTCTGATAAAGATATAATATGCAATATATCAAGAATTCTAATTTCATGAACTATATAGCATGCAATGTCCAAGAAATCTAAAGGAAACATCCAAATCTAACGATAAGAAGAATGAAACAGAAACCATACAAAAAAAACAATGAACTAAAAAGACGCTTTGCCTCCCTGCAAATACTTCTTTGTACATGCTCTGCACGGCAGTAAAAACCTTACTTCAAATTCGCACTAATAACAAGACTGTCACTTGTCAGACCAAAGCCCCAAAGTAAGCTCTAACTATTGAGCCATAAAAAGGAATGTTGAACCGGCTTAAAAATCTTGTACACTTATTATAGAAGTTCGGTCAAACAAGATGCCTGATAAATAGAGAAGTATATTAGTACCGATCTTCAAAAACAAGGGAGATGTTTAGAGTTGTACTAACTACCGTGGAATTAAGCTGATGAGCCATACGATGAAGCTATGAGAGAGGGTTATCGAGCACCGCCTAAGAAGAGTGACAAGTGTGACCCAAAATCAGTTTGGGTTCATGCCTGGTAGGTCGACAATGGAGGCGATTTTCTTAATACGACAATTGATGGAGAGTTATAGGGAGCAGAAGAAGGACTTGCACATGGTCTTTATTGACCTCGAGAAGGCGTATGGCAAAGTACCGAGAAATGTCATGTGGTGGGCCTTGGAGAAGCACAAAGTCCCAACTAAGTACATTACCCTCATCAAGGATATGTACAAGGATGCGATGACGTTTGTCCGGACATGTGATGGCGACACCACTGACTTTTCTATTAACATAGGCCTATATCAGGGGTCAGCATTGAGCCCTTATTTATTTGCTTTGGTGATGGATGAGGTCACAAGGGACATACAAGGTGATATCCCTTGGTGTATGCTCTTTGCTGATGATGTGGTGCTAGTTGACGAGAGTAGGGCAGGGGTTAATAGGAAGTTAGAGCTGTGGAGACGTACGTTAGAGTCGAAAGGGTTCAGGCTTAGTAGGACCAAGACTGAGTACATAATGTGCGATTTCAGCGCGACTATGCATGAGAGTGGAGATGTTAGTCTCGATGGGCAAGTGGTGCCCCAGAAGGATATTTCTCGGTATTTAGGATCGATGCTACAAAAGGATGGCGACATTGATGAAGATGTTAGGCATAGAATCTCAGCTGGCTAGTTGATATGACGTCAAGCTTCTGGCATCCTCTGTGACAAGAGGGTGCCACAAAAGCTAAAAGACAAATTCTATAGGACAGCGATTCGCCCGGCGATGTTATATGGTGCTGAATGTTGGCCCACAAAAAGGCGACATGTCCAGCAATTGAGTGTAGCAGACATGCAGATGTTGCGGTGGTTTTGCGGGCAAACAAGAAGGGATAGAGTCCGGAACGAAGTTATTCGGGAAAGGGTAGGGGTGGCACCAATTGAGGAGAAACTTACCCAACATCGGTTGAGATGGTTTGGACATATCCAATGGAGGCCTCCTGAGGCGCCGGGGCGTAGTGGGGTTCTAAAGCGTGTCGATAAGGTAAAGTGGGGTAGAGGTAGATCTAAACTGACTTGGGACGAGTCGGTTAAGAGAGACCTTAAGGATTGAAATATCTCTGAAGATGTAGCTTTAGATAGGAGTGCTTGGAGACTAGCTATCAGCGTGCCTGAACTGTGACCTTTGTGTCTTTTGGGTTTCATCTCAAGCCTACCCCAACTCGCTTGGGACAAAAGGCTATGTTGTTGTTGTTGTTGTTGTTGTTGTTGTTGTTGTTGTTGTTGTTGTTGTTGTTGTTGTTATAGAAGTTTGGAATGAAGGATCAATAAGAGAATCATAAGTAAGAAGGATCACCTTGTGTGCAACACCAGCACGCTGATAGTATTTCTTGGCAACTTCTAGACATCTTTTATCCCTTTCACAAGCAACCAAGTGACCAGATTCAGGAAGTGCTAGTGCTACAGCTAATGATGAATACCCCTATAGAGAAGATGAAAAGAACTGCTCAGATAAAGCTAAAATATTGAACAAATCTATGCACAGAAACTACTTTACACAAGGCCTACAATACATTTTCCATTGCAACACGTTGTGGTTAACACTATTGTTGCTTATAGAAGAAAGAACAAAAACATTACAGTACAACATTACAATTTATTTTTACTAGAAATACTTAGTCCACTATATGATATCACTTCGTAGGGGAACTGAATATAACCATAAACCAGTAGGACTGTTTCTTGCAAAGAGTTTATTTACCCACTTATATATGGCTTATTGTCAAAGGGTGTATAGATTCCATGTTTCCAATGGTAGGGAAACAAACTGACAACAAGATGGGAACCTTTTCATTTGCAAGTGTATGCATTTCCTCAACCTTTCTAAGTAGGACAACCTAGAAAGCTAACGATTAACTTATGTAGACCTTAAATCAATATAACAAGCTCTGGTTCCATGATAGAAAAAGAGAACTACTACTGCCTAGCATATACTGACTGGGAATGAAAAGTAGGTAAATTCAAATTGCAAAGTACTTGGTTCACATACAGTAAAGACACCGACTTCAATGCAGCGCTGTGCCCCTTGAATCTGAACCAGCATCGCTAATAGCTGAGCCTGCGCTGGAGAAACCTATGAAGTTGAAGAATTAGATTAGATACCCATTGGACACATTAGATTTTGTAACAAAGTATCTGAAGAAGCAACCATTGTATACCCAGAAAAATAATATGTAAACTGTGAATTTAACTTGATATGTTCCAAGCAAAGTAGTAGGTCCAGAATGGACTACAATATTATTCCAGAACATTATTCCAGAACAATTCAACATCAATCAAGCTCAGTAGTAGGTCCAGCCCCGCCAAAACAGGATCATCAGCATTGTGCCTAACATCTAAAATGAAGTACTTCCAAAAGAAACTGAATGCATACTGAGAAACAAAAGTATAACACAAGCATGCTCCCTGCATATGTAGAATGTAATGCGTATGTGCTGTGTACATTCAATCAAATTGCAGCCCATATCATGTCACCTTGGAAAAATGAAATGAGCATGGCGACCCACGTCGAAGAACAACAAAGGCAGTAGGAATTTGCAGCCCACACGGACCAAACATTTGCTGTTTCTAGTTGTTTTTTTTTTCGATTGAACCGAGTATAATATCATTGCAGCGCACTTCATCATCATCAATGCAACATTGCAACGCAACAGGAAGTCAGGAACTGCGTAGAACGACGATACAGATGAGGTATGCTATACTGTGCGACGCACCTGCATCTGGCTCCCCCTCATGGCGGCCGTCTCCTCGCGGAGCTCCCGGAGAACCTGAAACCATCAAGGACGGGGCAGTCAGAGCCCAGCGAAATTTCCCCGCACAAAATCGCACTGCTGCAAAATTTGGTCGAAACGAAAAGGAAACGAGAGGGTGGCGCACGGGGTGCTCGCGGACGTTGGCCAGGAGGTAGTCGTAGAGCGGCGGCGTCATCCCCAGCTGCTTCCGCCCGCGTCGCGCCTCCTCCACCGCCTCCGCCGCCGCCGCCGCGGCGGAGGAGTGGCGCGAGCCCATGAGGCGCACGAGGCATGCCAGCGCGCCGCGGCGACTTGACGGGGAGGAGAAGGCGACGGAGGCCCCGGGGAGTAGGGTCCGGGGTCGGGGGACGGCGAGCTCCCGTGCGGCGGCGGCCGCCGGCGGGGCGAGGAGAGGAGGTGCGGCGGCGAGGCGTGGCGACATGGCTGTGGTGGCCCACACGTCAGTGACCGCTCGTGCTGCCGTTTCCTTTTATTTATTTTTTTGAAAGAAACGTTAGGCCGTTTCGGGCTTCATTAAATCAGGTAACATTGACGAACTCCTGTTTGGTTCCTGGTTCCTATGAAAATGAGTTTCTTTTAAGATAGTTTCCGGTAACTTCTACTTCCTTTGTTTGGTACATACATCTCATTTCCAAAAATTCACAACACAATGTTTGTCACTTGTTTGTGAAAAGATAATCACTGTAAACAAACTAAAAACATTTCTGTTCAAATACCTTTTGAATTAGCACTCCCTCAAAGCCAAATTCTTAAATGAACAATCCAAGTGGATTCTTGCTCTCTGAGCATGAGAAGAAGGACGTAGTCAAACAAGTGCCACCCAATGTACAATTTTGGAAATACAACTTTAACTTTGGTTGGTATGAAATGTTTTGTTGCTATTTTATGACATGCCAAATTATTTATTTATTTTATGGAACATATAGACCTTCAGTTAAAATGTTTGTTGCTCTCAAAAGCATGGCAAATTGATTCTTATCAGGACAGAGCAAATGGCATAATAGAAAGTTCCTACTTCCTAATAATTTGGTCATAACAGTTTCCAGTGGTGAGCCTCTTGCGCCCTTTGATATATAAAGGTCTTATGACCTGAAATTTTATTTTACACAAGATAAAAACAAATCCTTTCTTCTATCGGGCGGGACAAACAAAATAGTCCTACATCACTCAAAGCACATTGACTCTAATAGCGATGAACCATAGCTGAATCTACCTAGTGCATGGTTTCGACAGAGCACACAATCCAACCACTGACTGTTTCTATCAAGCTACAGGAACCCCAATAAACCTTGAGGGGAATACTGCAAAGCAAAATCCACGCCAATAATGGTACAGAAAGGGAAGACAATCCACCCAATTTCTAGGTTGACAAAACAAATCTCTGCAGCAAGCCAAGTTGGAAGTGCTTGAGGAGAGAGGGACTCAATTCAAACGCTTACCGATCAGATACTTAAGCTTACCGATTACCATATTACTTTGCATGTGGTTAGTACGTTCAAACGCTTAACCACCACTACCACACACTGCAGTCTTAATATTTTTCACTAAACAGATGGGGCATCAACAAGTACCATAGCCCCGCCCATGGACCTTATGGTTGCAGCGTGTAGTAAACATTCAACTCGTATAAGGTCACGAGTGACAGGACATCACTCGACTTCTACCGAATCATTAGCATAGCTGTATAGCGACCTACATATACTAGTGTTCAAGCATAGGTACCTGAGATCATGCAACTAAGGTTTTAATCAACTCCTATAAACTTAAATGCACAAGTATATAGAACAATAAGTTTCATAAGGTTAAAATTAATAGGTTATGCTCCGGGTTTGCCTTTCTGGGCGTACCTAGCCTTGGGCTCTTCCGAACTTTGGTTCGGGTCTTGTGCAACTTTAGTTAGATTAACTTGAGCTTCACGCTGCTCACTCTTGGACTCTGGCACCAGCTCGTACGTACCGTTGGCGACAGGGGCGGGCCCAGGATTTGAAATTTGGGTATTCAACATTTTTAAAGGTCGAAAATTTTTTGACCACCGCTGTGCGCTGCGCAGTCTCCAGTGCCGCAGGCCGCTCGCGTCTCGACGCAAGCAGACATCACCCACCGCCGCTAGGGTTCACTGCCGCCGGCCCAAAGAGGAAAGGACGCGGCCACGGGGAGGGGGGAAGTGTAATATGGATGGATGGTGCTGGGGACCTAAGGTCTGTGCCGGTTGGGGTCATGACTGGGCTGTTGCAGGCGTACCTAGAGGAGGGGAATTGTGCTATTTGAGCACAAGAGGCAATATGAGATTGGGAAGCCTGTTTTGTGATGTTAGATCATCTCCAAGAGACACCCTTAAGCTATTCTAGTTACGAATTTAGAATTTTTAGTGAAAAACCTCACTCCAACAGTTCTCTAAAACCAATCCCTCAAGGTAGCAACATTCTAAATCATCTATATCCCTTTCCAGATCTAAGAACAAAAATCCATCCCGATTCCAAATACTTGCCATTTTAGAACCAGATCTTAGACCTTCATCCTTCAAGTTCATGAATCATGTTTCCTAATATGTCAATGTTCAAACAATATGATATCCAGTTTAAGAGAAATGTCGTGGGGACACGAGAATACAGAAAAAAGTAATATTTAGGATGACCCTTTACATCAGGATACAAAGAGTTAGAGACTAGGATTTAAGAATTCTTCAAAAGATATTTTTATTTTATATTTTTTAATACATACATATGTTATATACTATGTGTATAAATTTGTTTGCTGAAAATTTTGGGTATTCACTTGAATACCCATGAATACATGGGAGGCCCGCCCCTGGTTGGCGAGAGTAGTCGAATCTACATGAATACACATGCATGAGTTGTTGTGATTGTGACAAAACTTATATTAATTTACTATAGAGTTGTAACCCAACATAACCAAGTTAAGTTGAGAAGTAACTCATCTACAAAACAATGGGCAATCATTTATAGAATATTATTTAACATGATTTAGTTCATAAAGAAACTAGGGGTGATTTTCCACACTTTACTAATTCATTCATTGTCATATAACATGTACTAGTTAATCAATTATATAACAAAATAAGGTTGCTCAGCTCCTCTGGTCATGAAATTTTTACACAAGATGTAATACTTAATTAACGATGTAAAAATTTTAGTTAATTTAATGCAGCAGATTAATAATGAAAAATAAAATAAGCAGCTGCTGCTAGAAACAAAAGTAATTTGTACAAGTCAAAGTATACAAGTACTGGTACTGAAAATATAACTGAGTGTTTATGATACTATTATGAAGCTATTGTGAAATTTTCAGATTTAGAAGAGCAATATACCAGACATGAAAAATAGAGAAACATATAGCTGTATGGATCAAAACTAATTTCCACAGACCGTTACACTAAGTTCTAGAGGCACAAACTTTACCATAATTACCATGTGCGCAAATAGAAGCTCTAGTAAAAATTTGAGACTTTTCTATGCAGAGAAACTATTTTTCTTATTTAGTACACTTATTGCTACCATAAATCATTTGGACTTGTTGTACTTAACTAAAAATTTCCAATCTTTTTCTGCAGCATACATGCATCACAAAGCAACTTTAAAAGTTTTAGCTCATGAATCATAGCAGAACAACTTGAAGAAATAAAACTATTTAACCTAGGCATAAGTCAAGACCTGAATAAAATCTATATCTAGGAGTGTCAACTGGGCACCAAATTTTCACACAAGTCTACTCTCATAGTATTCAACATACTGACCAAAAATGGTGGACATGCCGTGGATACAATTTGAGATACAATAAAAGCTATCTTTTCTTTGTATTTTAAAAAAGAGCAAAAACTATTGAGCAAAAGAAAAAGTCAATGTAACGAAAGTGGTAGATCTATTCGCTAGGAACATAGAACAGTTGAGTTTGTATTTTTCCAAATTTTCTACAAATTTCTATTGATTTTACAAGTTCACTGCTTTTGGAAAACAAAAAGAAAAGAAAACGAGACTTTGCACAGAGGCCCCTGGGAAGATTTGGGGGCTTGCAATCCAGTCCCTGGCTGGACTTGGAGCAGGGGAGGCGGCAGGCGGCAGAAATCCGACGCCTGTGGTCGCCGGCGGCGAAGGCCCGGTGAGGGAGAAGATAGAGGAGATCGAGGGCTAACTCGGGGTGTCTTTGAATGAGCTTGGGGTAGTAGGAAAGGGGCGCTCTGGCGAGCAACGCCCCGGGCGGCGGCGGCGGCTCCTGTTCTGGCGGCTCTGGTGGCCGGGGCGGTCGGGTAAGAGGCCGGTGAGCTTCAATGGAGGGTGGGAAAGCTGTTTGTGGGGTCTATTTGGGCTGAGGGAGGGTGGAAGAGCAGGGCTCCACGGCGAGCTAGGTGGGGGCGGCGGTCATGGCGTGCGGCAGTGCTCGTTCTGGGCACTGGGTGAAGCCGATTGGGTTTGGGAGGGAAGGGGAGTGGAAAGGGGATGTGGAGGAGCTATTGCCAAGCAAATGAGGGAGGGGAGGAGTTCTGCAAGGGAGGGGCGCGGGGTGAGGACACCGGGCGGCCATGGTGGCCGGCATGGTCGCGCGCGGTGCGCCGGAGATGCGCGCGCATGGTGCCCACGCGGCGCTGGCGATGGGACGGGGCGAGAGCGGTCGGAGGCCGGTCGGGGAGGTTCCCTTGGCGCGGCTCGCCGGAGCAGGGATGCTCGGCCGCGTGGCAGCCGGGCTCTGCCCGTCGGCGTGAATAGAGAGAGAGGGTAGAGAGAGAAAAGTCAAACTATGTTTGACTGAAATTTTCTCCAATTTTTACAATGAAACTCGAAAAAGTTTGAATATGAAAGTTGTTCAAAATTCAAAATTCTACAACTTTTGTTTCAGAAAATTTTTAGTTTGAAGCTTCATTTGAAAGTTAGAATTTGAAACTCGTGTGTGTTTGAAAATGCCCTATACGCTTCGAAATTTAAATTTTTCTTTCATTTTTGTGTGGCAACTTGAAAAACTTGAAACATAAAAGGTGTTTGACACTTGAAAACCTACAACTGTGATTTTAGGCAAAAGTTCATTCGAGCAATATTTTAAAAGTTATTTCAACACCTGTTTACGAGCTTTTGAATTAAATCGTCATTTCGTGTGACTGCAATTAATTTGAAATCCAATTCTTCTCGCAAAATTTCCAACATCAGCTAGGATGCATTTTGATGCATTTTATTTGTCTTCTCATGGTGATATGAAAAGCATGCTTAGCAACATATAAAAAACGCATTTTACATGCACATACACACATATATGCAACTATTTTGATTATTCTTAGTTAATGATGCATGATGACAGATTTAATTCCTCTTGATTAGCATTTTAATTACCTGAGCTGTCACAGCAATGTAACAACCTGGCCTAGGAAAATGGCTAAAATCCACTCTACACGTTGAGTGGATCACACCTGCTAGTTAACTCTCTTGCGCTTTCGTCCTCGCTTCACGCAAAAGGTTGCAATCGGAGTTAACTAGACTCCAAGGACCACCTATTTAAGCTGGTCTAACTCACCTTGCCTAGGCAATATGGGACTATTCTCCCCTTGGCTGCTGCTAGTGCTGCACCAGCCACTAGCATGCTTGTTGGGCCTGGCCCAACAGCCACACACGGGCTGGGCTGTTACATCACATCAACGTGAACTTGGAAGAGCTTGAGGAGGATGCAGGCAATGAGGGGAAGACGGAGAGGAAGCTGTTACATCACATCTTCGTACGGTGTCACCGGCGCCTCGAGGTGGCCGATGAGTCTGCACGAGTTCCAGGTGAGCCCCCTCTTCCCGACGGAAGAGGGGCGCCGCAGCATCGACATGCAGACGCCACACTCTTCGGCTCCCCGAACCGCATCCGCCTCCGCTACCGGTGTGGAGCAGCCGCCGGAACACCGCCACTGCCAACGACGAACGCACGGTGGCGGCTCTGCCGGCGAGGCGCCATAGCATCTGCATCTTCTGAGAATCAGTTTGGGCTGTGTCAAACTCGGAGCAGCGGGACTGCTTATAGGCGTGGAATATTCTAGTGTAAGAGATAGTACATGAAATATACCTTATCTCTCTGTAACTACTCGAATAGAAGTAGAACCAATTGATGTACAAAGAAACTACTCGACCTTGTTGGAGTAGGATTCTGGTAGTACTTGGCTAGGACTCTCCATGTAACCCTGTTCCCCCGGATTATATAAGGGCGGGCAGGGACCCCTCCAAAGCAGACGATACACATCAAACAACACCTAAGGTAATACAAACCACACACTGGACGTAGAGTATTATGCTCCGGTGGCCTGAACCTATCTAGATCTTTGTGTTCCTTGCACCATCGCGTTCTGATCTCGGCGAGTCCCTGCCTACAATCAATCTGCTCGGGGTATACCTCGGAGAGCTTAGCGGTTAAACACCGATAGGTCTTGCTTTGGTTGTTGGGCTGTGCATGTTTGGCCTTGGCGCTAGGCTGGAATGGCAATAGCCCTAAAAATGGCAGTTTCGTTCCTGAGTTGCCGTCACAGGCACGTTTTATATTTAAAGATTCTTCTACATAAAAATTATTTTCTATATATTTTTAACTCTCTAACGTTTTTTCTATATGTTGTTATATTTTAGAAAGCTATTTTTGTTACCTATATTTCGCTAGTGAAAAATGAGAAATGGAGGATGACTATATTTGGATAAGCTGTTGGATAACTTTTTCATCAAAATCTTTATTCTTAACAATGAGAAAAATATAGACTCTCCTGGAGTTTCTATCAAAAAATCAAAATGTAAAGCATTAGAGCATGGCTAATAGTTTAGCCAGCTGTCAGCGGAATACAACATCCACGTCATATTAAACCTTTCAACACAGTCAAACCATACAATGGAGTTGGTGCGCAACAGCTAGGCGGCAGATAAGCCGCACGAGTCCAAGGTAATGAAAGGATCGACACTAGGCCTAGAGGGGGGGGGGGGTTTGAATAGGCCTGTTTAAAAAATTCTTGAAAAAACTTGGCAGGAAAACGTCAGGTCCGGATGATCCGGCCTTACGTCGGATCTTCCGGTCCTTCCCAGGCCTGGATGATCCTGCGTGGGGTCGGATGATCCGACAGCAAGAAAGAATCTTGTACGAGATTTAAAATCTACTTAGCTTTTGACGATTCCCTTTAAATACAAAGTTGACAAATGAAGTAAACAAGCCGGGGAACAAGTTTTACACAAGAGATATGCTACTAAAAAGTAGATCGGGTCAAAATGAGCTCAAGAACAATATGAAGAACAAAAGTAAATGGGACACAAGATTTATCCCGAAGTTCACTCCACGAAGGAGCTACGTCTCTGTTGAGGGGCTCACAAAGAGCAGGGTTGCCCTATAACCCTTTTTCCTCGCCCAATCAACCACATAGGAGATTGAATCACTTACTATTATTCTCACGAAGAGAAGGGGAAATACAACTTTCGGAGGCTCAACCACAAAGGAATGGGAGCTCACCAGCACCTCTAACTGTCTAGGAGCAAAGCTCCAAGAGTAACGAACGCGAATCGATGAATCAAAGGTTTCTTCAAGTGCTTCTTGAGATGAACAAGTGAAAGCTCGCGAAATGCTCACACACCAACTCCCAAATCTCACTTCCTCTCAATTCCTAGGTGAATCCTTGCAAGAATCAAGCTTTTGGATAGAGGAGAGTGGAGGAATGAATGCTTTTGGTGGTTGGTCAGGAGAGAAGAGAGAAGTAAATGAGGGGGGGGTGAGGGGGTATTTATAGCCCCACCCCTGTAGGTGACCATTATGTGTGTTTTATGTGAGTTCCGAATCATCCGGGGTATCCTCGGATCATCCGGATGGGTAACAAAATTGGCTAAAACACACTCGAAAACTCCCAGGTCCGGATCATCCGGCATAGGTCCGGATCATCCGGTTTCACTCAAAATTCATTTATTTTTTAGATACAAGAAATGTCCAGAAAGTTCCAGGTCCGGATCATCCGGGGTAGTGCCAGATCATCTGGACTTGGACAGTGAGGTTCGGGCTCTCAAAAATAGCAGGGACCGGATGATCCGGCCTAGGGCCGGATCATCCGGTCGAGTCCATAGAGAAACCGGCAGGAGGGCCGGATCATCCGACCCTGTGCAAAGTGGTTTTGTGCACAGTGATTTGTGAGTGTGAAACGTGTCTCTCAAGTGTATAAGTCATCTCAATAAAGCACTTTAATGACCTAGATCAATCAAACGCATCCGCCTTGATAGTACGGTAGTCCTATACTCAATTTCAAACCGAAAAATAAAATTAAATCTCCGATAGAATCCACCATACAATGAATTTGAATTGGGGGCCTTCCTTTCATCTTCTTCTTGATTATTTTTATTTATTCCCGCACACATCGTATTGAAAGCATCATATCCCAAATTGTGATTGTCAAGAATTACCAAAATCTATTTAGGGGACTAGATGCACTTTTAATCTCCCCCTTTTTGGTGATTGATGACAATACCAATTCGGGCTCATAAAGGGAGGAATAAAATGCGTGAATTGTAAATCAAGAGATAGGAGAGATCCCCCTAAATATGTGCATGAATATTTCAAAGTGACCTCAAATGCCAGTGCACATATTTAAGTGAACTCCCCCTAAAGCATTGCAAACATGTGCTTTAGTGTGAGAATATATCCGTGATGCATATGACAAGATCAACACACAAATAAAGTGAGAAATAACATTACATCATCCATGTATAAGCATCACACGATAAATAGATAACAAGTTCAGTCACACACTAGCAATTAAGTCTTATAAATTAAAATAGTTCACGTGGCACGCACCACACATAACACACCATTACATAGTTCCTTACATGTCCATACATAAATTGAAAGCGATAAAAGATAAAGATAGGTGGGGGGGGGGTCTCCAAGCACCAAATTTACTCCCCCTTTGGCATCAAGCACCAAAAAGGAAGCTACTCATCGTCCTCACCATCGCCATCACCATCGGACTCGGTCTCATCATTATCACCTCCCGCTTCTTCTTCTTCATCATCGCCACCGGGAATCTCTTGACCGCCATAGTCAAGCTCAATATCATCATCACCAAGAGGATTTTGTGGTGGCACAAAGTCATCCCATGGATTGTAGACTCTAGGAGGAGTAGGATAGTCCCAAGGCTCATGAACAGGGGAATGAGGAAGGTCAATTTTGGTCATAATTTTCTTTTGCCTCCTCTCCAACTTGAGGAGTTCCTCGTCCAAATGCCTCTTCTGCTCGCGCATCTCTTGTTCATTTTGGCGACACATGTTAAAGCAAGCAAATACTCCTTGAGCAATCATAGTCAACTTGCTTTTCTTTGCTTTGGAAGCCTTGCGACCCTGAGTAGTAGAACAACCCGCAGGAGGAGATGAGGGAGCATCCCTAGAAGATGAAGCACCAGGAGCACCGGGAGCAAAAGAAGATGGATAGACACCCGGAAAGTCTCCCAAAGGATCAATCCCAGTGCTGTGAGTCCCAATATGGAGTGCTTGCTCAATCTTGCCCTTGCTTGTACGATATGGAACATGAAGGGTACTATGCAAGATGTTGAGCTGTGTCACTGTCTTGATCATATGAAAGATGTAAGGAGCATAGTGACAAGCACTAGTAGAATCATATGAGCATTCAAGAATTTCATTTAAAATAAACTCCGTGACAGCAAACTTGAGCTTTCCAGGAGCCATCTGAGCCAGCAGGTTCTTTGCCCTATGGGAGATGTTGTTAGAATCACCCCCTCCAGGAGTGAGAGTGAACCGAAACAAAGTGTTGAACAGTCTATAATAAGGAGTGAGTCCCTTGTCCTGTCCATAGACTATATCCCCATAGGCTCTATCCTACATAAAGTGCGTCTTGGAGGGCTCAAGTTCATTACCTGCATGTAAGTCTACCTTGGAGTCATCTCGGTTCACAACATAGCTTCCACCAAAGAAGACAGAGTTTCCAGTATGCCCAAACAAGATGCTGAAGTCAGCCATATTGTAAGTGAACCTCTTTCCTCCAAGATGCCAATGAATAATTCTCCCATTTTCTTCAATAAAGAGTGTGGCATAGAATTGTGCCACCACCTCCTCATTCCAATTACATTGGAAACTCATGATGTCAACTAAATCCAACTCCTGACAACGAGCATACACTGCACCAGCCACATCTTTGATAGGAGCTACTAACCCTCTCAGATAATTCCATTCAATCCACTTCATTTCTGTGGTGACATGCTCCATGGTCATGATAACTGACTCATACCAGTCAGCCTGATGTGGAAACCAAAATCTAGCATCACCAAAGAAGCTGTGCTCTTCCTCCCAAGGATCCTCACTGTATCTTAGATTTTCAATGGAATTCCCACGCTTCTCGTAATTCACCATAGTGGGATCACGATGATCACGAGTGGGACGTCTGATAGAGGCCATAGAATCCACAAGATATGATAGATTGATATCTTCATCAGGCTCACTTATCGGACTCCTAGGAGGTGCTAAGGCTGAAGAGCTGGACTATGCACGGGATTTTCTTGGAGGGTTACCTCTGCCTTGCCCTGGAGGATTGCCTGCACCACGACCTCTCACATTTCTTTTACTCATGCCCTTCTTGGTGCTAGTGGGTCTGCCCAGAACTTCCCCTTCAGAGCCAGGTAAATAATCATCTGAATCAGGGTCGGTGGAGCGACCCTTCTTCTTTGAAACCTTTGTCTTCACCATCTGGACAAAAGAATATGGGAATATGATTTAGGATAAGACTAAGAAAGGATGTGAATTCATGAAAAAGTGGTGCATTCCCGTGCCCAGTCGGATCATCCGGCCCTGGAGGGGCCGAATAATCGGGCCTATATCCAGATCATCCGGGTCGGGTCGAGGAACACCCCAAAATCACAAATCCGAAGATTTTAGCCCACCAAATCTTATGAAACTTTACGCATGACCTATAGATAGGGAAAGAACATGATTCACCAGAGGAAATCGCCTAGAACTTCCTACATTGAGAGATCGGGGCAAGTAGATTTTGAATGAAAAACTTTGAGTTTTGAAACGAAGATTCGACCAACCAAAACTTGTGAAACTTTAGGCATGAGTTCTAGGGAGTACTAGGATGCTATCCCCTAAAGGAATCGAACTAGAACCTCCTACATTGATAGATCAGGCGATGAGAGTTTTGAATGAAATACCTTTGAGTTTTCCAGCGCGAATTAAGAAGTTCCGGGGAGGTCCGGGTCTTCCAATGCGTGGGGAATCAAAGGGGCAAGAGGGCTTGACAAATCCTTGGTTGAATCCGGAGATCGCCACGCGCGAGGTGAGGGGAGCAAGGGGCGGCGGCGGTGGAAGAAAGAAGAGAATGAGAGAGAGCTAGGTCAACCCGCGGTCAGCCCCTATATATACTTGAAGTCCTAGGGCCGAATGATCCGAGCAAGGGCCAGATCATTCGGACCTTACCAGAGCCGACCGGCCCAGGGTGGCTGGATGATCCGGGAACACCAGAAAGTTTTTGACAGATTTGCTTGAAGTGGTGAGATTTGATCCGAGGAGTAAGATAATAGAGTATGGACATATAAGACTCTTGACTCAAAAATGATCAGCCACAATCAACAATACATAACCATGATCATTTGAGCCAAGGAGTGATCCAAAGATCACAACATCAAATGTTCTGAAAAACTCACACAAATAAGATTTTTCCTAGTCTAGGCATCAATACAAAGTGCATGCAATAAATCAAGCCAAGTTACGAGAATCCAAAATATTTAGCTCACTCCTAAGAAAAAAAAACCTTTGCTCATCGAGAGGCTTTGTGAAGATACTGGCTTGTTGTTTATTGGTACTCACATGACTTAGAGCGATATCTCCTTTGGCTCTGTGGTCTCTTAGGAAGTGATGTCTTATGTCAATGTGCTTGGTTCTTGAGTGTTGGACATGGTTATTGGCTAGTTTAATGGCACTCTCATTATCACACAAGAGAGGGATCTTTTTGTACTCACAACCAAAGTCACTCAAGGTTTGCCTCATCCAAAGTAGTTGAGCACAACAAGCACCAGCTGCAACATACTCGGCCTCGGTGGTGGATAGCGCAATGAAATTTTATTTCTTAGAGCTCCAAGACACCAAGGACCGGCCAAGAAATTGACAAGTTTTCGTTGTACTCTTTCGATCTACCTTGCAACCGGCATAATCCGAATCGGAATAGCTAAGTAGATCAAAAGTGGAGCCCTTGGGATACCATAAGCCAAGGTTTGGAGTATGCACTAAATATCTTAAGATTCTTTTAACAGCTACCAAATGGCATTCCTTAGGATTAGTTTGAAATCTTACACACATGTACACACTAAGCATAATATCTGGCATAGATGCACAAAGATAAAGCAAAGATCCAATCATGGAGTGATATACCTTTTGATTCACGGATTTTCCATCTTCATTGAGATCAAGATGTCCTTTCATGGCCATAGGTGTCTTGATTGGTTTAGCATCGGTCATGTCAAACTTCTTGAGCATATCACTTGTATACTTGGGTTAACATATGAAAGTTCATTCCTTCAATTGCTTGATTTGAAAACCAAGGAATAACTTCAATTCCCCCATCATGGACATCTCAAATATCTTGGTCATGATCCTACTAAACTCTTCACAAAACTTTTCATTAGTAGAACCAAAGATAATGTCATCAACATAAATTTTGACAAATAAAGAGATCTTTTTCTACTTTTTAAGCAAAGAGAGTAGAATCGGCTTTGCCCATTACAAAGCCGTTCTTGAGAAGGAATTCCCTAAGGCATTCATACATGCTCTAGGAGCTTGCTTAAGCCCTTAGAGCGCCTTATGGAGCTTGTACGCGTAGTCGGGATGCTTGGGATCTTCAAAGCCCGGGGGTTGCTCAACATATACTAGCTCGGATAGAGGTCCACTCAAGAAAGCACTCTTGACATCCATTTGATATAGCTTGAAATCATAATGAGTGGCATATGCTAGCAATATCCTTATTGACTCAAGCCTAGCCACCGGAGCATATGTTTCTCTAAAATCCAAGCCTTCAATTTGAGTGTAACCTTGAGCAACCAATTTAGCCTTGTTTCTTGTAACAACTCCATATTCATCTTGCTTGTTCCGAAAAACCCACTTGGTTCCAATCACATTTTGCTTGGGTCTTGGCACTAATTCTCAAACTTCATTTCATGTGAAGTTGTTCAACTCTTCTTGCATTGCCATCACCCAATCCGGATCACCAAGTGCTTCATCTACCTTAAGAGGTTCCAAAGAGGAAACAAATGAGTAATGTCCACAAAAAGTTGCTAAATGAGAACGAGTAGTTACTCCTCTTCGAATACTCCCAAGGATATTGTCAACGGGATGATCCCATTGTATACTTTGATGAACTCTTGGATGAGACACTTGGTGTTGAGGTTGAATAGGTTCGCCATCATCATCATTTTGAACTTGAGGCACTTCTTCTTGAGTTTCTTCACCTTATGCTCCCCCTTGATCCATGCCATGATCATGATCGTCACCATGAGCATGACCTTGATCTTGAGGGACTTGAGAACTTGGTGGTTCAACTCTAGTGAATGATGATGGATCCTCATTTCTTGCTTCAACCGTAGCATGACTTCCTTCTTCTCTTGGCTTCACTTCACCTAAGCCCATTCTCATGATTGATATACTTGGAGGTTCTTCATCATCTACAAGGTTCATATCAACTTGCTGTACTTGAGAGCCATTGGATTCATGAAACTTCCCATCTACCGTGGTATCAACAACACCGGTGGTTTTGTTGAAAACACGATAGGCGTGCTCATTAGTACCATAATCAAGTAGAAAGCCTTCATCAACCTTTGGTACAAACTTTGAGCTTTTGGTTTATTTGTTAAGTATGTAACATTTGCAACTAAAAACTCTAAAGTAGTGCACCTTAGGCTTGTTACCAGTGATTATATCGTAGGGTGTCTTGCACAAATACTTGTGGATGTAGAGACAGTTGATGGTCTGACACGCCGTGTTGATTGCTTCGGCCCAAAAACTATCCGGAGTCTTGTACTCATCAAGCATGGTTCTTGCGGCTTCAATCAATGTCCTATTCTTCCTCTCCACTATACCATTTTGTTGAGGGGTATATAGAGCAAATAATTCATGCTTGATCCCTTCTTCATCAAGAAATTCCTCAACATTGGTGTTTCGAAATTCCGAGCCATTGTCACTTCTAATATTCTTGATCTTCAACTCAAATTCATTTTGAGATCTTCTAATGAATTTCTTGACAATTTCTTGAACTTCACTCTTGTCATGCAAAAAGAATACCCAAGTGAAACGAGAATAATCATCAACAATTACAAGACCATATTTGTTACCGCCAATGCTTATGTAGGTGATTGGTCCAAACAAATCCATGTGTAGAAGCTTCAATGGTCTTGATGAAGTCAAGATGTTCTTGGCGGGATGTGGAGCACCAACTTATTTCTCCGCTTGACATGCACTACACAACCTGTCTTTCTCAAAAACAACATTGGTTAGTCCTAGGATGTGCTCGTCCTTTTGAAGTTTGGCCAAGTTCCTCATGCCAACATGGGCTAGTCGGTTATGCCAAAGCCAACCCAAGTCGGATTTTGCCACTAAACAAGTCTTGGGCTCAATCTTCTCCTTAGAGAAATCAACAATATAGACTTTGCCCTTCAAAAGACCCGTAAAAGCAATAGAGGAATCCTCCCTTCTAGTAATGGTCACACCCTCATTAGTAAAGAGACATTTGTAGCACATCAAATAAAGTTGTGAGATGAACAACAAATTGTATCCTAATTTTTCAACCCAATAAACATCATTAAATGAATTATTGTGAGTGAGAACGATTTTACCCAAACCAATTACTTCTCCTTTGCTATTGTCTCCAAAGACAATAGTTTCTTTGGGTATGTCATCCATTTCCAATGAAGTGAACAAGTCCTTCTCCCCAGTCATATGATTTGAACATCCACTATCAATCAACCATGCACTTCCACCGGAGGAGTATGCCTACAAAACAAATTCAGGCTCAAGTTTTAGGTACCCAAATTTGTTTGGGTCCTTGCACTACAACGAATCACAGCAACCCCAATAGCCGAGCACTGTCGAAAAATATAGGGAAACTGTCGGGACTATTATTTCTTGACAGCTAGCTGTCGGAGATTACCTGTCACGGTTGCTCTGTCGGGAATAGAAATTAAACTCTAACAGCCTTGTCGGTGCTGAGTTTTTCCAACAGTGAGGACTGTCGGAGAAGCAGTTTGTCAGATTGACCAGGATGGGTGTCGGCAAAGACTGTTCCATGACTGCACTGTCGGATAAGAACATGGGGGGAGGTGTGCAGTCAAGGAAAACAAACCCGACAGGACAGTCACACGTGTTAACATCAACTACAACAGTACTGTCGATGGTATTATAAGTGAGAGGCCTGTTGCCTACTATTTTTTTTGTACGTGATAGCACTCTTGCATATTACTTTGGCTCTCGTAGAAAATTGCAGCTGGTGTAGTGTTGGAGGTTAGAATAAGCCATCTTGGGCACCCACACACTTCTCAACTTCCTAGTGTGAGCACCAATGTACTTGACAACCATCTTCCCATTTTGAATCACAATCGTGTAGTCAAAGGTGTAGTTGCGTGATATGGGAGATGTCACCTTCTTGTTGCTTGTGTTGACCTTTGTTGTAGCCTCAACTTTGTTCTTACCTTGGTCAACATTTACCTTTGAGCCATTGTGAGCCATGGTCATCAAATCTTCAAGATTGGCTCCTTTCTTCCAAAGTGGGATGGCTTGGCCATTCATAATCTTAGTACTATTTAACTTGTTTCCTCTTGTAAGGCCAAGTCCATCACCAATGGTTGGAAACCTTCTAGCTGTGTCATAAGCCGGGTGTGACTTAAAGTCACTCTTTGGCTTGAGGTTTCCCTTACCTACTAGCATGTTCAACTTGTGGATTTGATCATCCTTGCCCTTGATTGCTTCTTTTAGCTTTGAAAGGTTAGTAACACAAGCATTTATATCAAGATTATAACATTTTGTGCACCCCTTGCTAGTGGAGGCATTAAAGTTAAGATTAGCCTTGGAACTAGATTTGGTGCTCTCCCAAAGAGTGCTATAGCTTACTTCAAGATCTTTTTTTATATCTTCAAGGCGTGAATGCCTCTCTTGAAGTTCACTATGAACATTCTTTAGACTAGCTAGTGAGTCATTTGCTAAGGCATGATCCTTTGACATCCTCACATTTGAGTTATTGGCAAGAGACAAGTCCGTTGTCAACTTCTCAACCTTATCTTTTTCCTTAGCTAAAGATTCCTCTAGAAAAAGGTTTCTCTCCTTCTCAAGGATGAGTAAGTCTTCTTTCTCTCTAAGAATCTCTTTCTTTTTCTCTAATTTCTCCATAAGCTTTTTAATTTGTTTACAACCTTCCTTGCCAAACTTCTTTATCATGTTTTCTTTGTGTTGAGCCTCCTTTTTCTCTAAGTCATCTTCTACTTCACTAGATGTGGAGGTAGGAGAGGATGGAGGGTTTGAATAGTTTGATGCCTTATTCCCCTTAGCCATGTGGCACATGGGGTGATCATCTTCATCATCGGAGAGGTTGTTGAAGAGCCTTGGTGTTGATGAAGTAGTGAACAAGGCAAGTGATGTTGTGCCCTAATTGTCGGAGTTGTCACTTGACTTCCATCCTTCACCAACATGAGCCTTGCCATTCTTCATCTTGTACTCCTTGCTCTTCTCCTTGTACCTCTTCTTCTTGTCATAGCTCTTGTCCTTGCCCTTGTCCTTGTACTTCTTGTCTTCATCTTCATTGTTGTTGTTTTGAGGACAATCCGCTATGAAGTGATATTTTTCACCTCACTTGTAGCATCTTCTTTGTGAGGTTCCTTTCTTGATGTTTCTCTTCTTCATGAACCTCTTGAAATTCTTCACCATCAAGGCGAGTTCCTCATCGGTGTCTTCTCCATCACTTGATTCAACTTTCTTCTTTTCCTTTGTTTGCTTCTCATTTGTTTTCTACCGTCTTGCTTGGTTCGGCCTTGAGAGCAATAGTCTTGACTTCTTCTTTAGCAATTGACTTTGCAACATCTAAAGCATTCATCTCATGAAATTGCGATGTGTTCAACAAGTTGATTGGCTTCATCTTCTTATATGAATCTTTGCCTCTAATGATGGTTGCCAACATAGGATTCTTGGGTGCATAAGCTCTAAGCATCTTCTTTGTGACCTTGAAATCATCCCAATCCTTGCTATCAAGAGTCTTAATATCGGTGACAAGAAGGGTGAGCCTATCATGCATTTTTGAACGGTTTCATCCTTCTTCATGACAAATGCTTCCAACTCTCCTTGAAGAAAATCCATCTTTCCCTCCTTGACTTCATCATTTCCTTCATGTGACATCTTGAGGGTGTCCCAAATCTCCTTTGCACTAACAATTCCTCTAACTTTGTTTCTTATGTCAACTTTGTTTAATTCTGCTAGTGTGACACATCTTTCTCGTTCTTGTAATTTTTGCTGCTCACGAGTTGGCTAAACATGGCCGATCTCGGGACCCGGATCATCCGAATGTCTGGATGGATCCCCTCCCTGAATCTGTAAACGTTATTTTGGCTCGCGATCTGGCCGAGCTCGGGGTTCCTGAATAAAGCAGCAAGAATTACTACTAAAAAAACAATTCCTCTAACTGTGTTGTACTCCATTGTGCAAAGAGAGCTTCTAATGACTCTCACGGCTTGAGCATTGCGAAGCATATCATGTTCATGTTCCGGAGTAGCCACTTCATCTTCTCCAAGTTGAGGCACACCTACACACACAACCGTCCAAAGATGTGGGTTAAGTCCATATAAATGCACTTGCATATCTTCGCTCCAATGGGCTTAGTTGGTTCCATCAAATGGAGGAGGTTTTGTAACACCCCGCCCCCCACCACCGCACAGCCCAGCCCTTCCGAGGGGCGGGGCCGCTTACATATAGCACCTTACTTACGCTTTCGTCCTCGCTTCGTGTAAAAGAGTCAACCCGAAGGTGCTATGACTGGAGGACAAAGGCTTATAAGTTGGCTCCACCATTGCTCAACTAGTAAGATGGTAGTAAACATGTGCACGCAGCACTCATGGGCCACTACTGGGCCATCCAAATTGGGCCGGATGTCACACGCCCCCTCAAAGAACCCGACGTCCTCGTCGGTCCAACTCACCCACACAAGGCAAATGTTCAGGAACGTTCCCCCTTGGCGCACGCCCGCACGTCCAGTGCCGGCGCCATATGCCATGCCGTGTGTCCCTACCTGGGCACACACGCGTCATGCACCATATGCCCGCACACTGACCCGTACGCGCAACTGTGAGGGTCGGCTCTGATACCATTTGTAACACCCCGCCCCCCAACACCGCATAGCCCAGCCCTTCCGAGGGGTGGGCCCGCTTACACATAGAACCTTACTTACACTTTCGTCCTCGCTTTGCGTAAAAGGGTTAACCCAAAGGTGCTATGGCTGAAGAACAAAGGCTTATAAGTTGGCTCCACCATTGCTCAACTAGCAAGGTGGTACTAAATATGTGCACGCAGCACTCATGGGCCACTACTGGGCCATCCAAATTGGGCCGGATGTCATAGGTTTGCCCATTAGAATGGTAGAGAAAGAAATATTGGAAGAGTTAGAGGATTGTGAAGTCTCATATGCATGAGACACCGAGTTATATCCTTGTTGAATCCTCTTTTCTTTCTCCAATCTCATCTTCTCTTCGAAAAGCATTTGAGCCTTCTTCTCAAGTCTTTCGTTCATTTTCTTCTTTATCTTTTCTCTTCGCTTGACCATCCTCTCTTCTTCATCCATTTCACCTTCTACATCGCTCACTTCAAAGTCACTATCATTGACTTCGAAGGTAGAGGTGGTGCCACCAACACTTTCATCCTTACCACCAGCTATAGTGCTTTTCCCTTAGCGGTTAAGCCTTAATCAAGAGATTAGGCTCTGATACTAATTGAAAGGATCGACACTAGGCCTAGAGGGGGGGGGGGTGAATAGGCCTGTTTAAAAAATTCCTGAAAAAACTTGGCAGGAAAACGTCAGGTCCGGATGATCTGGCCTGATGTCGGATCTTCCGGTCCTTCCCAGGCCCGGATGATCCTGCGTAGGGTCGGATGATCCGACAGCAAGAAAGAATCTTGTACGAGATTTGAAATCTACTTAGCTTTTAACGATTCTCTTTGAATACAAAGTTGACAAATGAAGTAAACAAGTCTGGGAACAAGTTTTACACAAGAGATATGCTACTAAAAAGTAGATCGGGTAAAAACGAGCTCAAGAACAATATGAAGAACAAAAGTAAAGGAGACACAAGATTTATCCCGAAGTTCACTCCACGAAGGAGCTACGTCTCTGTTGAGGGGCTCACAAAGAGCAGGGTTGCCCTATAACCCTTTTTTCCTTGCCCAATCAACCACGTAGGAGGATTGAGTCACTTACTATTGTTCTCACGAAGATAAGGGGAAATACAAACTCCCGGAGGCTCAACCACAAAGGAATGGGAGCTCACCGGCACCTCTAACCATCTAGGAGCAAAGCTCCAAGAGTAACGAACGTGAATCGACAAATCAAATGTTTCTTCAAGTGCTTCTTGAGATGAACAAGTGAAATCTCGCGAAATGCTCACACACCAACTCCCAAATCTCACTTCCTCTCAATTCCTAGGTGAATCCTTGCAAGAATCAAGCTTTTGGATGGAGGAGAGTGGAGGAATGAATGCTTTTGGAGCAGGGTTGGTCGGGAGAGAAGAGAGAAGTAAATGAGTTGGTATTTATAGCCCTACCGCCGCAAGTGACCGTTATGTGTGTTTTATGTGAGTTCCGGATCATCCGGGGTATCCTCGGATCATCCGGATGGGTAACAGAATAGGCTAAAACACACTCGAAAACTCCCAGGTCTGGATTATCCGTTTTCACTCAAAATTCTTTTATATTTTAGATAGAAGAAATGTCCAGAAAGTTCCAGGTCATGATCATCCGGGGTAGGGCCGGATCATCCGGACTTGGACAGTGAGGTTCGGGCTCACAAAAACAGCAGGGGCCGGATCATCCGGCCGAGTCTAGAGAGAAACCGGCAGGAGGGCCGGATCATTCGGTTTCACTCAAAATTCTTTTATTTTTTAGATAGAAGAAATGTCCAGAAAGTTCCAGGCCCGGATCATTCGGGGTAGGGCCGGATTATCCGGACTTGGACAGTGAGGTTCGGGCTCACAAAAACAGCAGGGGCCAGATCATCCGGACGAGTCCAGAGAGAAACCGGCAGGAGGGCCGGATCATCCGACCCTGTGCAAAGAGGTTTTGTGCACAGTGATTTGTGAGTGTGAAACGTGTCTCTCAAGTGTATAAGTCATCTCAATAAAGCACTTTAATGACCTAGATCAATCAAACGCATCCCCTTTGATAGTATGGTGGTCCTATACTCAATTTCAAACCAAAAAATAAAATCTCCAATAGAATCCACCATACAATGAATTTGAATTGGGGGCCTTCCTTTCATCTTCTTCTTGATTATTTTCATTTATTCCTGCACACATCTTATTGAAAGCATCATATCCCAAATTGTGATTGTCAAGAATCACCAAAATCTATTTAGGGGCCTAGATGCACTTTCAGGTAATCCCCCTTCTCTGCATGACATCACCGACTTGAGACGCCGCAGCAGGGACATGCGGGAACGCCACCCTCTCTTCCTCCGTGGAGTGGTCAACGGCGATGACTCGGTGGCGGCTCCGCTGATGAAGCGCGAGGATGGAGTTCTGAAGAATCGTTGGGGCTGGGCCACAAGAAGCTTGGTCCTACAAATCGGTTTTTCTCTGTTTTCTTTCTGTGGATGCGCTCTGGTTAGCTGGGCCCAAAGGTTCCCTAAAAGAAAAGCTAGGCCCAATCCTGCCATCAACATATGTATTTTTTTAACTATTGTTCGTAGGGGGGGTGTGTGAGTGTATGTGCATTGTTAATATCTGAGTTATATTATGTAATTAAAAATATTATGATGTCCACGTTCATAGTAAGATTCTCATGAACTTAAATGATCTATAGACAAACTAATTCCTAAGACGAATGTCACGTTGATGATATTTTTTCCTTCTCCATACATTTTTCTACATTTTTTTTGTAACTTCAGTAAATACACTATAATTTTCTTGATCTTTTCTATAGACAAACTAATCCCTAGGATGAATGTCACGTTGATTTGTAGATATTTTTTTCTTCTCCATACATTTTCCTACGTTTTTTGGTAACTTCAGTAAATACACTATAATTTTCTTGATATTTTCTATTCTTCCTTAACCGCCAACATTTTGTAAACCTAGTGGTGGTAATAATGGAAAAAACTATTCGAGCACTAATAAAGATGGATTTTGAGTGGCGCAAAAGAAATTTATTTTATATTTTGCACTTTGTTGAGGGAAACTTTGGATTTGTTTGGCAAAGCTGATGTAGCAGCTCCCAGGACGATTTCAGCAAAGGTCTATCAAAATCACTCACAAAATTATTAAATTAAGTGATTCCCAAATGAAATATATTGTGAACAAGAAAAATGCATCCCATGATTCATTTTCTGCATAGAATCTGTTGGAGAAGCTTTGGTATAGTCGCATAGCTCTACTCCTATATTTACCCCGTGTTGCATTTGGTAAATCTTTGGACATAAAGTGCTTTTAGAGCAAGATTAGTAACCCGGCCGGCCGGCTGGCGGCATTCATGGGCTTTCGCTCGCTAGTGCGCGTGCTGCAGGCTGTGAGTGGGCGGCAAGGTGCATGCGGGGCCACTAGCAGAGGCGCATGCGCTCACGTGAGCCGGCGGCATGGGAAACACCCACTTTCTCCTCTCTCCTCTCTTCTCTCTCCTCCACGTAAGATTTAGCCAGCTTTTAACCTGCCATAATACTTGCTCTTAGACGTGTTATTGTAGGGAGTAACTTGACCTAATGGCTAGAGCTGGTGAGTAGAAATTGGTGATGTATCAGCATGTAGAACAAAAAGATAAGTTTATGTGGAATCTGAGTAAGGGGTCATTCTCAGATAGTTCACTTTACAAAGGTATGATGAAAAAAATGAATGTCCTGGACAATTGTACCTCTTGGAACTTAAAACTTGCTTTGGAAATTAAAATTTTCTTGTGGTATTTAAAAAGAGGGGTCATATTGACTTATTAGGACAATATGATCGAACGAAATTGGAAGGGATGCATCAAATGTTGCTTCTGCGGTTCAGAAGAGTCTATCCAGCACTTGTTTTTTGTGTGTCATGAGGCTACGCTTGTTTGGAACACTATCTCCATTTCTTTTGGCATTCATACTCCTTTGTAATATGCCTGAAATAGTGAAATGTTTTGTTCTTGGAGAAGAAATTTTCCCTGTAGACAAAGGAAAACTATTCTGACTGAAGTGACTACTCTTTGTTGGGCTGTATGGCTTAGTAGAAATGATGTCATCTTCAAAAATTCTACTCCTAACTCATCTTGAGGTCATTTTTAGGGGAACTTACTTATTGGACCAGGTGCTGGTCACTACTAGCTATCTAAAGAGGAAGAGAGGCTCATCTAATGAAGAGATGCAAAAGCCTAGGGGCGAAGCCAGCAGATGGAGTCGCCGGTGCTCCATTAGGAAGTGTCGTCAGCTCATATGATGAACAGGACGTAACAATGATTTGTCATTGATTTCTAAAAAAATCATCGTTGTTAGCTGATCACGACAAATAGGCCTGGCTCCGCCCCTGGTGAATGCAATGGAAATCTTCAATAATTTTGAGCCGAACTTAGTATGCAGGCTGTTTTTAGTCTTTGCTTTTGATCTAGCCGTTCCTTACTTTGCCCGGAACTGTAGCTGGTGAAAAAGTTTGGATTTTGGTACTGTAGTCCATTTCGTTGTTACTAGACAAATAATATTCAATTATAGACAAATTAGGCTTAAAAGATTCATCTCGTGCTAATCAGTTAGACTGTATAATTAGTTATTTTTTTTCAACTGCATTTAATACTATTGATGCAAAAATCAACACACTGGTATCCGATGGCAAGTGTTCGCCGAGTCACGGAAAGTCAACCAAGCGTGCCAGTCAATTTGACCAGAAATTGACAAAGGAGAAAACAAAGTCAAATTCGAGAGCGTATCGGCTGGGATTCCGAATATCTCTCAAGTAGGCGTATCGGCAAGCTTTGCCGATACTGAATGCGACAAAAAGATATTGAATGCAAGCGCGTAATAACGGGTGCGTCGGCAAAATCAGCCGATGCACTAGACGACAAAACCGGCTTTGAGTAGCCGATTGAGCGTGTACAGCAAAATCTAAGCTACGAATGTGTAACTCAGATGATGCACGCTAAAAACAGATCTAAATCGGCTCTTGAAATAACAAAAGTATTACTGTAAAACCTAAAGCCGATCTAATATGTTTTTAGGGATGATAATGGCCAAAAAGCGTAGGAAAACCTACAAATCTAGCCGATATCGGTAATTGGTGAATAAATCTAGACGAGACGACAGCGATGTGCCCGGAAGTCAAAGCCTAGATAAACTCGATAACTTTTGAATAGATTTGAACGAAGCCACAGCGATGCGCCCGGTAGCTAATGCTCAAATATACTCGGTAAAACAAAAACTCACTAGCAAATCAAGTCGCTCGAATGTGAGGCGTCCTTGATCAACTTGAAAGAACTCATCGAAAAAGAAAAGAAAAGGCGAAGTCGCCGAAAAAGTGCAAAGGAATTGTAAAGTTGTGTCGTATTGAATGTGTATCAAGTTTTTCCGGTCCCTTACAACTGATATATATAGTCTAGCGCTATCAAGTCCTAGCCGATTATGGCAAACATTACTTGACTCTAAAGAAAAGACTATCTAAAAGATAAACTACTTAAAATATTACAACCGAATCATCAAGATTCTCGTAGAGTCCGGATCCTCTCCTCCTCCCTTGACTTCATCGGCAACTCTCCATCGGCCGAGTACCAGAGTGGACAAATTAGCATCCTCGTAGAATATTCTCCCGACCCATCGGACGGACTCCCATCGGCCGAGTACCAGAGTGGACTAATCAACATCTTTGCAAAATATTCTCCTGGCCCATCGGACGGACTCCCATCGGCCGATTCCAACTCTGTGCATCTTTTGGTTTCTTTCAAATGGTCCACCTTCTCTTCACCAAACTCACCTTCCTTGACACGTGTCAAAAAACAGTGTCAACACATGCCCCCCAGTTTCGGAATAATTTGTTTTTTGTTCCGAAATTACTCCAATCAGCATTCAAAGCCTTTCCTTGTACCCTGTGCACACAATTTATTTCGTACAACTGGGTAAAACTCTTCTTTGCCCCTGTCTCTTTATCTCCCGTCCGTACAAACTCAATGCGTCGATTCACCTTCCATCTTTTCATCTACTCAGATTAATCCATAAATATTACCCTTCGGCCCCGTATCGGCAACAAGTCTCCATCAGCGAGCACCAAGCGCTCCGGCGAAGGTCCTTCCAATGCCCCTCCGGCGATCCGCCGTCACATGGGGTAAGCTTCTTTCCTTTACCTCTAGTCATCACATTCCGATTTGGTTCTAATCTTCAATTTTTTGCATAGTGACGCCCCCCTCTTCTTCGGATTCCTCCAACTCGGAGGGTCCCTTTCCTGGTGCCGACGAGGGCATGGTGGAGTACATCCGCCAACTCCTTCGAGAGAAGGATGAGGCTCGGGAGAACTACTCCCAGGAGACCATCAGGTCCCAATGCCTCGCCGCCGAACTGGAGGCGGCACAAGCCGACCGGGCCATTGTCAGGGCCCAACTTACCGCCGCCGACTCCAGGGTCGCTTGTAAGTTACTCCTCCTAAAGCATTGCTTCCCCTGCTTTGCCGATCTCTTTTCTGACCCTTCACTTCAGTTCTGGAGTCGCAGGTCTAGGCCCTCCATGCTGCAGCCGCCACTATGACCGGGTCGGTGAACGCTCGCGGCAATACCGTCGCCGCCCGCCTAGAGGACATCCCCAACCGCGCCCAGAAGGTTGCCGGCCATGGAGTCCGCCGCGGTGCTGCTGTAGTCCTCGCTACAGCTCAGCTCGAGTCCGGCCACGACTTCTTGCAAATTGAACCGGTCCACTTCCCGCTTGGCAGCGAAGACTGGTGGGCCTTCGAGGAGCTCGCCGACGACATGGAGATGGCAGCCACTGCCATCTCTGAAGATGTTAGTATAGAGGCAGTCATCGGCAATGTCTTTGCCGATGATTAGATTTCTAGGAGTAGCATCTTCCTAGAAACAACTTTTGCTGTATCGGCCCTTTTGTAAACATTATCATTAACGAAGTATTTCCCCTTTCTTATCAATTTCCATTGCAACTTCTCACTTGACAGCGCAAAAAACCAACCCTGACTTGAATCCGAATAGCTTGGATTGTGTAGATTTTTTGCACTAAGGGCGATACATATCGTATCGGCCATAACAGTTCAACCGATAACTCAATTAATCGGCTATGCATCCACCCAAACACTAGGGTAATATTTCTTCAAATATTTTCCATTAAGAGCTCTAGAGTATTCCTCCCCTTCGAGTGTTTCTAGAATGTATGCATTATCAGGAACACGCCTGCTTATTCTGAATGGCCCCTCCCATGTTGGCGACCATTTACCAAATTTTGAACTCTTTGTTCCTATCGGCAGAATCAGTTTCCAAACCAACTCTCCTTGCTCAATGGCTTTAGCTTTTACCTTCTTGTCATACCATCGGCTAACTCTAGCCTTGTTCGCTTCAACATTCACAAGAGCTCTCAGCCTATGGCCAGCCAAATCCTCTAATTCATCTGTCATCAGAGCAGAATATTCATCGGCCGTCAATTGATTCTGAAATGTGACACACTGTGAATCAAGTTTCAACTCCCATGGGAGAATAGCTTCATGTCCGTATACCAAATGATATGGAGATACCTTTGTAGCACCGTGATAAGCCATTCTGTATGCCCATAAAGCCTCATGAAGCACAGTATGCCACTTCCTAGGATATTCATCAACCTTTCTCTTGATCAATTTGATGACCCCTTTATTAGATGCTTCTGCCTGACCGTTAGCTTGGGCATAATATGGAGAAGAATTCAGCAATTTAATCCTCATTCCAGTAGCAAATTCCTCAAACTCATCTGACGTAAACATAGTACCCTGATCGGTCGTAATGGTCTATGGAATACCAAACCGATAGATAATATGTTCTTTGACGAATTCAATCATCTCTTTCGATGTAACATTTTTCAGAGGAATTGCTTCAACCCACTTGGTGAAATAATTAGTGGCCACCAGGATAAACTTATGATTTTTACTGGATGGAGGATATATCTGGCCGATCAAATCAATTCCCCATCCTCTAAATGGCCACGGCTTGATTATGGGATTCATGGCTGACGCAGCAACTCTTTGCACGCTCCCAAACTTTTGACGTTCTTGGCAACCCCTGTAATATGTGAAGCAATCTTCCAGCATTGTCGGCCAAAAATATCAGTTCCTCCTGATTACCCATTTCATCTTATAGGCCGATTGATGGGATGCACAAACACCTTCGTGAATTTCACCCATTAACACCTTTGCTTCTTCTTTATCAATGCATTTGAGTAAAACCCCATCAATCGTCCGATAATATAAATCTTCCTCTAATAATACATACTTGATTGCCTAGAATCTGATCTTTCTGTTCACTTTTTTGGATGAATCTTTCAGATAATCAATAATCTCTTTTCTCCAATCATCGACTATTAACTCCAAGGCCATTATTCCTTCCATCGGCCGATATCCTGAAGCATGCTGAACCAGCCGATTTGCATCACTATTATGAAATTTGGGAACATGCTCGATGGTTATGTCGGTGTTTACCGCCAAGCCTGCTCAGGGATACCTGTTGACACTCCTTAGAGCCCCAATTTACGTACCGCAAGCGCACGGATCGTGGTAGCCACAAAAGTTAGATTTTTTTTGAAAGAAAAACATAACATATGGTTTTAGGATTGCTCTATGAGTGGTTTTCCTAAGGGTTTTAGGATCTCAAAAGTGAGGCTAGTCAATGTTTTTTTTAAAAAGAGTTTTTTTTAAAATACAACATGCAATGCAATGCAAGGGTGAGACGAACAACATGGTATGCAATGCAACACGAGGTGGGTGAACAAAATGATATGACACGATGAGGTGGTCTAAAACAAAACAAAAAGTTAGCCTAAGTTAATTAGCCACAAGTTTAGAATCAAAGGGTGGTGCAATGCTTCATAAATCTCTCTAAAAAGACACAAAGAAAAGGACATAAAACACTAATAGGCACACAAAAAGGTCTACAAGTTTCCCAAGATCAAATAACAAAGTGCTCCCTCAATAACATTTAGAAAGAACAACATGAAGTTGTGGTTTTTGTTAGAGCAATGGTACAATGTTACTTGATATTCCGATTAAAGAGTGCAATGTAGACGGTCATATTAATATATATAAATAGATAAATAAAATGAATGGGTTGCCTCCCGCAAAGTGCTTCATTTAAAGTCATAGAGCTTGACTTTCTCACATACCTTCTCATTGATGTGAAGCCATGGTCCTTCGTGCGAGAATTCGAATTGTCCATGCAGCTTGTATTGATGACGCCTTTAGTAATCCATCGTGGTTCGCTCTTAACATCTTCATGCGTTGAATGTTGTCACTCGTGCCTTCCTTTGCCAACGTCCTTGGGGCCCTTATTTTGTCCTGAGCTTATGAATTCGATCATGTATGCTTGATGAAACCACAGCCCAAGCTCCTCTTCATTGTTGGCATCCTTATCTCTTTCACCTTGTTCTCGTCACGTTGCTCTTCGCCTCTCCTTCATGGATTTTCCCCTGCGTACAGAATAGAACATTTACCAAAATATAGCTCTATTGAAAATTTTATGAAATTACCTTTCCAACAAGTGGTCATTCATTTTAAACAGAGTCCAAACGAGAGAGTTATGACCGTTTTACTTTAGCGCTGCGTGCTGTCCAGAAAATTTCAGAGTGCACGACCTTCGATGTTTTGGCCATAACTTCTTGTGGGAAACTTCGATTGACTTCATTCTTGATTTGTTGGAACCGGAACTTCATGGGCCTTTTGAATATCCAAAAATATACTGCAATTTTCTTCTGAGGTCGAGCAGAATATTGATGATAACAATGACTTCTTATGAATCGATCCGAAGATGTCGATGATCTTGATCTTGTGGTCTTCGGAGCATCTTGCAAATCAGATATGTAATTATTGGAATAATTGTTGGAGACTCAAATGATGGATATGCAAGCATGATAACTTATATGCTGTTCTATATCTCCATGAATCTAGGAACTTTTGCTTGCATTGTATTATTTGGTCTACGTACCGGAACTGATAACATTCGAGGTTGTGCATCCACGGCTTCAAGGTCATCACCATTGATTCACCAGCGAGTAGCATGACTCCAATGGTCTGTCTCCATGGTTCTTGCTTTGCCTAAGGCGTCGGGATCGAAGGAGGCTCCCGTGCTTTGTGTCGATGATCAGAGTGGTCTCTTTCTTTGATTGTACTCGACTAGAAGCTTCTTGAGCATCCCATGGAGAAGATGGGTGGCATCATGGTTCCTCTAATCTTGTTGCCTCCAGTATTGGTCAACTTCAAATCATCAACTTTTGTGCACAAGGTCCTCCAAACATCTTGCGACATCGTCATCACTTTCTCCATTGTTTGTTGCTTCCTATTCTTCGTTGAATTCCTTGATCATCCTGCACAGAACATGTACCAAAATTCTACACCATGGAAAGCCTTATGAAATTACCTTTTCAACGAGTGGTCATTGATCCCAAACGGACTCCGGATGAAGAAGTTATGGTCGTTTTACTCCGGCACTACGCTCTGTCCCTAGACATTTCAGAACGCGCAGCGTTGAAAGATTTTACCATAACTCTTCACACTGATCTCCAAAATTCACGATTCTTGATGCGTTGGGAAGAAAGCTTGATGGAGATTTACAATATACAGTTTTATCTCATGGTACTTCTCTGATCATGGACAAAAATCTCATCACAACAGCGGTACTTTGGAGATGATGATGATCCGATCGCACGATTTTCTTTTTGGGCATGCTTCATCACCTATGGCTTGGACAAAGAAATCTCCAAGAGACATTAGCCAAAGTTGACATGGTGAGATACCTTTTTCATCTTGACTTGTTTTGAGTGTGGGCTCGATAGCGGATGCTAGGCCACTAACAAAAGATAGCACCTACCACTAAAGAGCGGGTCTTCACGTAGCCATCAACTTGCTTGAGTGAGATTGGACTTGTCAAAGTACAGACGTTGAGAACTTCTCAATCGCTTTGTGTCTAGGGTTTTACCTGCATTCATGGACACAAACAAGAAACATAGGATATATGCAATAATGAAATTAGGATTAGTCCAAAAAGATAGATAGATCTCCCTAGGGTTCGAGTTGCCGATCCCCGGCAACGGCGCCAGAAAAGCTTGTTGACACTCCTTAGAGCCCCAATTTACGTACCGCAAGCGCATGGATCGTGGTAGCTTTTCTCTTAGAGCACTCCCCCAAGGTTTATCAATCCGTGGATCGGAAGCGAACCGACTAGAGTTTACCATCTAATCTATCGAACCTATCCTAAACATGAAGCGAAGATTGCATATAAACTGAACACTTGATAGATATGAATGAAGCATAAGTGTTCATCACACCCACAACTGTTGATGAGATAACACAACCAAGGAGCTAGGTTCTATCGTCTCTAGGTACAGTTCTAGTCAAAAAGGTGATCAAAACATAGATTGCATCTCAACTAAAGGTACACAAAATCATCTCTCAGAAAGGCGGCTCGCAAGCGGCCTACTTTCCCAAGGTCACCGGTGCGAGGTGCGTGTCGACGCCTAAGGTTTCCCAAAGCTCTACCCCAAACGCCCACCAAGTGCTCTTACTCGAAGCTCCTCCTCTTGGTGGCTGCGCAACGACTCCCATGGTACTCGCCATCGATCCTATTCCACATCATGTCGTCGCTAGAATTTTTCCCTCCGCCATGCTATCACCACATCGGGGTAATCAACCAACTAGCTAAAACACGCTACCTCAATGTATCCGCAAGATATAGACTAATCACCACGAATAGATCTAATCTTACTATGAACATATGGATGCATCACATATGAGAAAGAAAGCATGCATTGAAGTAGAGCAAAGTCGAGACAACTAGAATAAAGAGTAGATTGATATCACCATCATGTATGTACAAACCCCGACGAATGTTGGGGATGACTCCTGAACTCCACCATAGCACAACCTCGCAGGGAGGCCATGGCGGCTAGGGGTGGCCTAAGCCATCTCCTAGGTACCTTCGAAGACTTGCGGCGGCCGTCGTCTCCCTCCGGCCTTGGCCCTAGGTTTTCGTCGAGTTCTGGGTGGATTGATTCCCCGAGTTGAATAAGGTGCGAGCTATTTATAAGCCGAGGAAGCCAACGGTAGAAGGGGAGGCCGAACCGCCTCGGAAACGGGCTAGGCCGGCCGGCCTCATGGGCCTAGGCTGGCCGGCCTACCCTCTTTCGGGACTGCCTCGGTCTCCTCTTTCGCGTGTAGACTCCTCGCATCTTCTAGAGTTTATGTCCTTCACGATTGCACCCCTTTGGATGTCGTTATCTTGGAGATATCTTCGAGGAAAGGATAGGATAGGGAATCATTCCTTAAATCTTCATTTGCTTTGCTTAATCCCAAAGTATCTTGATCTCATCTTCGTGGGCTTGGTCCTTTGGGCTCTCTTGGAGGATGGATGTGCATGAATGGGCTTCGAATCAACATGGGCTTTGGCCCTTCCTTTGGGCTTTGGCCTTCGTCTTTCTCTGTGTTAGCGCTCGATCACTGGCCTCGTCATTTCATGCTCCAAAATAGGCAAAAAACCTGCAAAAACGAAGTTCCTCCAAAATATATGTGCAAATGTGAAAATGACCAATAATTAGGCCGGGGTTAGGACGGTTAGTGATTTTGATATTAAATTCATGCCATTATCAAGGATAAACAAGGGATAAAATAGGTACTTAAGGAGCGCCAACAATACCCTTAGCAGTAGGGTTTGTAGGTAGGGATCGACGGCTCTGGAACTCGATGGTGCAAGGAACACGAAGATTTAGATAGGTTCGGGCCGCGAGTTGCGTAATACCCTACGTCATGTGTGGTGGTTTGTATTGCCTTAGGTGTAGATGATTGTTTTGAGGGGGTCCCTGCCTGCCCTTATATATCCGGGGGGACAGGATTACATGGAAAGTCCTAGCCGAGTACAGTTGGAGTCCTACTACAACACGATCGGGTAGTTTCCTTGTACTGCAGCTAGTTCTACGCCTATTCAGGTAGTTACAAAAAGAGGTAAGGTACATCCATGAGCTATCCCTTACTCTAGAATATTGTATGCCTATAAGCAGTCCCGCTGCCCCGGGTCTGACAAGCCCCCGAGCTCTTCATAGCCGAGTCCTGCAGGCATCGAGTACTTGGTTGGGCGTCTTCGAGTTCTTCGAGTAGTCAGAACATCCTTCTGTTTGCTTCTGACTCTTCCTTCAGATACGTCGAGTAGTCCTTCAAGTACTTCCATTTGCTTCGAGGCTGTGAGGTGCTCAAGCCCCGAAATCTTGATCATATATGGTGCGCGAAGTACTCGCGCTCCATATGGAGTAGCCCCCGAGTCTTAGGTTGAATCGTAGAATCAGGCTGAGGGTCACTTCAGTCTTTTTCCCCTTCTTTATGTTTCAAAAAAATTGAAAAATAAATCTCTGATACATATATTCCGCAGCCCCCGAGTCTTGAATTTAAATTCCTCCATTTAGATTTAAGAATCAATGTAAACTCGTGGCAAAAGCTGAAAATTTCCCCGAGAAGGAAAGAGTCCGTTAGCATCCCCAAATATTCACAAAATTGCCCCTGAAGACCGTATAAAGCCGGTTGAAAACTTCCAAGGGTTTTACTCCTTGAACTCCTAGCCGCCGTCAAACTCAGATTTCGCATTTGCCTCTTCTCAGTCAAAATCCAAAAGGCCCTCTCATAGCCCCCGAGCCAAAACTCGTGACTTTGAGATGGCTCCCAGGAAGAACAAATCCAAAGTTGAGGAGGAAACTGTCGCCAATATGTCCACAGGTTGGCGTAAAAGCAAGATATCTGAATCACAGGTCCGAGAGTTGGAGAATATGGGTCTCCTCCAAGAACAGGGCATAAGCCAATGGCGCGCTGGTGAAGGAGAAGATTACCCCATGGAAGGTACTCTTGAGACCATTATGTTTCGTGATTTTGTAGAACGTGGTCTCACTCTTCCCGTATCAGAATTTTTCTATAGACTTCTTCAGTTTTGGAGAGTTCAATTACACCATCTCACTCCCCAATCCATCTTGCATCTTTCAATTTTCACTCATTTCTGTGAGGCATTCCTTGGACTTCTCCCACATTTCCATCTTTTCCAACATTTCTTCTTCCTTGTTCCAATCCCTAATGCCGCCAATCCCGCCATCGTTGGGGGATGTGAATTGGTACTCTGCCCTGAGAACCGAGGCGAGTACTTGGCTTATGATCCGGCGGATCAAGGAGCTGAATGGAAGAAATTCTGGTTCCATGTTGGGAACTTTGAATCCCCACTTCCAGAAAGGACTGCTGGTGCCCCCCAAGTCCAGGAGAGCTAGTCGAGTAGAGGACCTGGTGGCAAGCAAGTTGAAGCCATTCTTCGTGCGATTGCCATTATTAAGAAAAAAGGAGTCACTGGAGATCATGTGGTCTTATCGTTTATCAGTCACCGAACGCAGCCTCTCCAGCTACGAAAGCATCCTGGCTTTAGATATGAAGGTACGCAGGATCCCACTAGGATGTCCTCAGAACCATTGGCTCAGTCTGAAGTGATAAAGAGATGCTGCAAAGTACTCGATAACTTCGACAAGTCTTTGACGCTTCCAACACTCTTCTCGGCACAAAATCCTCCCGAGAATGCCTGTGTACGTGCTTTGGATACCATGTCGAGTACTTGTAGTCAACCATTTTCAATCTTCTGTCTAAGTATTGGCTTCTTTCTGCAGAAGAATTATAAATCCTAGTATTGTATGCCTCCGACTTCTGCGAATGCTGATTCTGATGACAGCAAAAAACGGAAGGTGGCTCCCGGATCAAAGTTGCAGAGGAAAGTTCCTCGTCTCGATGCCGACCAGTAAGTATATAACCTTTTGTTGATTGTATCCCGTTTGCCTCAGCTTTCTTATTCAGAATCTTTGCTTGGCTAGTGTCCAACATCTTTCGGCGCATGAAAAAGATCAAGTCCAAGACTTCCGCAACTGGGTGTCGAGTGGTTCGGAAGAAGCTAGCCGATCAACCCCCGATTCTCCTGTAATCGGGTTGATCGAGAACCCGACTGCCAGTTGCCCGAGTATAGACACAGCTGAGAAACCAAGCGAGCCAAGCCCTGAAACATCTGATACTCATGCGGCTACTGAGGGAGCTTCCAAAGCTGGTGGATCTGGGAGTAGTGGAGCAGAAGGATCAAAAGGTCCTTCCGTTCGACTGGTACTATTCCAGTCTATGCCTCAGTCAGCCCAAGAAGAACTGGGAAAGGAACTGTTTGATGATCCGCTGTTGTCTCTAGACAACATGAAAAAACTTGCAGATTGTATGCAGTGGAGCTTTAAATTCACCAAGGTGAGTCTTCTGCCACTATTTGTCTTTGTCGAGTAGTTGTTGATATCTGACTAGATTCGCCTTGTATGTCTCAGGATGTAGCCAATCGATCTTTCTTAAAGTCTCATGCTCTGTATAAGACTGTGGACAATAGAAAGGTCTTGGAGGATCAGAGAGCCATGATTGCCAAATGTCTGGATGAGTCCCTGGCGGCTCGTAATAAGCTCTATGAAGCAAATCAACAGCATCGTCTGGAGATTTGTAATATGAAGCTCCAGATCAAGAATCTTGAAGAAGAAAAATCAAGGCTGCAGGAAAAAAATTCCAAGCTTCAACAACAAGTGCAGGATGCCCAAGCTTGTAAGTACTCGATCTTTTTTCCTTGATTTTGCTTGGTCAATAATAATTAATGAAAAACCTTTCCATCAGGTTCTCCAGAAGACCATACTCGATTGGTTGCAGCAGCTCAAGCTCTTGTGGATGTGGTCGATGAAGGAGGGTCGTCAAATAGCAAATCCTTGGTAGAGCACTTGGAAGAAGCGCCCCAGAAGTTTTTTGATGTCTTGACGGCTACTTCCAAGAATTATCTAACCCACATGTTAGGAGTTGTCAAGTCGTACTTGCCTCAGTTTAATCTGGCTCCGATAGCTAAAGGAATAGCTCACAATTGCTCTGATGGGAAATTCCAAGAGTATTGTAAGGAATCAGAAGTGATTGCGGAGGAAATTCTGAAGAACATGGCAGAGTAGACTGCTTGTAACAACTCTTATAATCTTCAGTGAGCTCTTGTCATTGTTCATAGCTTGTATCCTGTTGGTGTGTCTTCAGAAGCATAATCTGATACCGTAGGATAAGTATGAACTAGTCGACCAATCGAGTAGAATACCCGCATGAAGTAATCCTTAAAGTTAATCATTTAGGATGAGTTCCATTGGACTATCCAAATAGAAAAAACTTGTAAAAGATACACATAAACTACTCGATCAGGCGAGTAGTGTGTCCTTACCAAGGACTGGAGTAATCCGTAAGACAAAACTGTTAGGTACGAACCCCGTCGGGTTGCCCAAGACGTAAATGTCGTAGGGATATCCAAGGCTTACTCGAGCAAGGCAAGTAAGGTGTACTTTAATCAAGGACTAGAGTAATCCTTAAGGCAAAACTATTAGGTACGAACCCCGTCGAGTTGTCCAAGACATAAATGCTAGAACGATATCCAAAACTTACTCGAGCGAGGCGAGTAAGGTGTCTAACTTGTAGACTGGAGTAACTACTAAGATTGACCTGTTAGGGCGAACCCCGTTGGGTTGCCCAAGGTGGACAAAATGTAGTAGTATCCATAACGTACTCGAGCGAGCGAGTAGTTTTGCATTGACATCAATGTTGGAGTTCCTCATAGTTGACCTGTTAAGATGAACTCCATCGAGTTATCCAAGATGGACAACTAGTAAGGTATCCATTCACCTTCTCGAGCTAGGCGAGTAGGTTGTGCCCTTTAAGGGAAAGGATAAGGCTTGTGTAGTTGTTCTGAAGGAAAACTGTGTAAGCTTATCCTGAACTAGTGATGCTGTCAGATTGCCTTTAATGTAGTTGATATGCCAATAAGGATCTTCACTTTATTAAAGAAATCCACTAACACCACTAGTTGCTTGGATCAGGGATAAAATTTGTGCAAGTGCTCGATGTTCCAAGAATTCGGTACCTCATTGCCATCTGCATCAGTGATTCTATATGAACCCGGTCTTGTAACCTTAGTTACGATGAAGGGACCTTCCCATCTGGAATTTAACTTGTGCAATCCTGTCTCATCCTGAATCCGGCGAAGTACTAGATCTCCAATGTTGAAGGATCTTTGCTGGACATTGCGATCGTGATAGCGTCTGACTCTTTGAAGATATCTAGCCAATTGGGTTAAGGCATTGACTCTGGCCTCTTCGACTGAGTCTAACTCATGTTGTCGAGCTTCATCTGCTTCTCCTTCTTGATAGGCTTCTACTCTTAGAGATTTCCACATGATATCAGCGGGTAGTATAGCCTCTGACCCATAGGTAAGGAAGAAAGGAGATTGTCCAGTTGTTTTGCTAGGCTAGGTTCGCAGCCTCCAGACTACATGAGGTAGTTCTTGAATCCACTTGCCGCCTTTCTTGGTGTTGGCGTCGTAGAGTCTTTTCTTCAAGCCGTCGAGTACTAAGCCATTGATGCGCTCAACTTGACCGTTTGCCCGGGGGTGAGCCATGGAAGCATATTTGACCTCGATGCAGGAATTGTCACAGAAATCCCAAAAAAATTGTGACATGAAGTTAGAGCTAAGATCTGTAATAATGGTGTGAGGAAAACCAAACTGATGGATAATGTCGGAGATGAAGTCCACTGCTCTATCTGATGAGATCTTGACAATGGGCTTGTACTCGATCCACTTGGTGAACTTGTCGACTGCTACCAGCACATGATTGAATCCTCCTGGAGCAACGGTTAATGGTCCGATCATGTCCAAGCTCCAACAGGCGAACGAACATGATGGAGGGATTGTTATCAAATTGTGTGCTGGGACATGAGTCTTCTTGCCAAAGAATTGGCAACCAGGGCACTGTCGGACTAGGTCTTCTGCGTCCGAGACAACTGTTGGCCAGAAGAATCCTGACCTATACGCCTTGCCGACTAGTGTCCTTGATGCAGCATGATTGCCGCAAACTCCTTCGTGTATTTCTTGGAGGATGTCTTTGCCTTCTTCAAGGGTAACTGTAGCGAAAATGACCTCTCATGCCATATTTCAATATAATGTTTTGGTGATTGATATAGACAACACAACACTTGGACTAATATGATTGTTAAGATGACCATTCTCAGGCTTTTAGGTTCAAGTGATGACAAAGAGAAGATAGGCGTAGCTAGGCCCGAAGGACAAAGAATTGAAGAGACCGTGAAGAAATCAAGTCAAAACAAACAAGACAGAGACATTTTGCTATCACCGGTTAAACCGATGATGAGCAAATTGTACTCATCGGTGCAATGAACTCAGAAGCTGAGGCTAGGGTTTAGCATCGGTTGAACCGATGATACCTGAAGACAATACGTCAGTGCAACGGCAGCAGAAGACCAAGAAAAATGCATACATAGGTTGAACCGATGATACACCGGTCAATTGCGTCGGTGCAGTTGTCCAGAGACTCCATTTTTTGGGGGGTTTCTGAAATTGCACTCACCGGTTAAACCGACGTTGAATTCAAGAGCATCGGTGCAATTGATCAAGTAACCGTTGGAGCTATAACGGCTAGTAGCAGGGAAAGTACACTCACCGGTTGAACCGGTGTTGGCAAAACTGGAGCGTCGGTTTAACCGGCGTTAAGGAATTTTTTAGCCTTTCCCAACGGCTCTTTTGGGGTGTGTGGGCTATATATACCCCCCAAGGGCGGTTGCTGCATATGGTTGGACGCCAGAAAAGTTGAAGGAAGTGTTGCCCAAGCAAACTAACATCTCCAACCATCCTAGCAAAGCTTAGTGTCATATCTGGCTTGTGAGAAGCTTTGAGAGAGTGCTTTGTGCACTTGTATAGGGATTAGTTCTTGCGAGAGCTCCCTTGAGCAAAGTCTTGCTGCGGCATGCAACCGTGTACTCGTCGTGTGACCCTCCGACTTGGTGTGGAGCGGCAACGACACTTTGTGCGGGGAAGGAGACCCCTCTTGGTGAGAAGCCCCGATAGTGAAGACGGTGCCGTTGGTGACGTTTCGAGAGAGACAGTGGCGGTGGCCTTGTCTTGGTGACTTGGCGCCACTTAGCCTTTGCTTGCCGGAAGCCTTGGTGGCGAACGCAAGACGGTGATCAAGCGAAGAGACTCGGCATCACACTTGTTCTTGTTGGACAAGTGGCCGTGGACGTAGGGAGGGACTTGGTGTCCTAACCGAACCACGTTAAATCGTGTGTCTTGGTGTCTTCACGGGAGTTTGCATATTCTCTCCCTTACCTCTTTACTTACCATATTACGTTTCCACATTTACTCTATCTTGCGTGCCTTTACTTTCCTAGTTAGTTTGATTAGGTTTGGCTATAGGTTGCAAGTCTTTTAGGGGTAAGTAGAGAGTAGCATAGATAAACCTTAGTCATAACTAGCATGTGTAGGACGTGTTAGGTTTATCTTATGCAAATAGATTGAGCCCTTGTATAGGTTGTCATCGACGAGGACGAAACACTTGCTGCGCCTGGTGATGCGGGCAGCTTCAGCGCTTTTAGGATCAACATGTGGTGGAAGCTTGAATTCCTTGATGAAATCAATAAACTGAGTTCGCCAATCTTCATCAATCATCAGCACTTCTCTGACTATAGCCGGGGCCTTCGTGTCAGTGGCTTGTTGGCTTTGTTCCTTGACTGATGGGTGGTGGAGTTCATGGACAAAAACTCCTGGTGGAACAGCTGCTCGAGTGGACCCATGTTTGGAGAGGATATCAGCTCCCACGTTGTTGTTGCGATCGACGTGGTGGATTTCCAATCCTGAGAACTTGTTTTCTGCAACGTATGCGTCCATTGTATCCTTGTTGACGTCCCATTCTTTATTGACTTGTTGAACGACGAGTAGAGAATTGCCGTAGACGAGTAGTCGCTTGATGCCGAGAGATACTGCTAGTCGGAGGCCGTGTAGCAATGCCTCATATTCAGCTTCATTATTGGAGACCTTGAACAAGATTTGGAACACATACTTCAATTGTTCTCCCTTGGGGGAGATGAACAAAACTCCTGCGCCGCCTCCATCGATCTTAAGTGAGCCGTCGAAGTACATCACCCAATACTCTGGAATGTTCTGGGGTGGTGGAATTTGGTTTTCCCGCCATTCAGCCAAGAAGTCGACTAGTGCCTGTGACTTGATTGCTGTTCTTGGCTTGAAGTTGATTTCTAAAGCTCTCAGTTCAACTGCCCACTTTGAGATTCGTCCAGTGGCATCCTGATTGTGGAGTATATCCCCCAATGGGAAGTCAGTTATGACTGAGATCTTGTATTCGTCGAAGTAATGCCGGAGCTTCCTGGAGGTGATTAGAATTCCATACGGAAGTTTCTGAATTGATGGGTATCTAACCTTTGATTCAGAGAGTACTTCGCTGATGAAGTAGACTGGTCTCTGAACACCGTAAGCGTGGCCTTCATCCGAGCGTTCGACAACTATCGCCGTACTGACTACATGGGTAGTCGCGGCGATGTAGAGGAGTAATTCCTCACCGGGTAGTGGAGCTGTTAGAATCGGTGGTGACTGGAGATGTTGCTTGAGATTCTCGAGTGCTTCCGCAGCTTCTGTAGTCCACTCGAATTTGTCTTGTCACTTTAGGAGTTTGAAGAAGGGTAATCCCCGTTCGCCAAGCCTGGACAAGAATCGATTTAAGGCTGCCATGCAGCCTGTAAGCTTCTGGACTTCTTTGATAGTAGTTGGGGTGTCCATGGCCATGATGGCATTGATCTTCTCTGGATTAACCTCAATTCCTCGATTACTGACGATGAATCCAAGTAGTTTTCCAGAGGGTACACCAAAGACGCACTATGTTGGGTTGAGCTTCCAGCGGAATTTTCAGAGGCTGTTGAAGGTCTCTTCCAGGTCAGTAATGAATTGATCCTGGGTCTTCGTTTTGACAACGACGTCGTTGACATAGCCTTCAACATTGCGATGTAGCTAGTTGGAGAAGCACAGCTGTATCGCATGCTGGTAAGTAGCGCCGACGTCCTTCAACCCAAAGGACATGGTCTTGTATGCGTATGCCCCGTAAGGGGTGATGAAGACCGTCTTGATTTGGTCTTCCTCTTTTAGTGCGATCTGATGATACCCTGAGTAGCAGTCGAGGAAGGATAACAGGACACATCCTGTTGTCGAGTCGATTACTTGATCAATACGTGGTAGCCCGAAAGGATCCTTCGGGCAATGCTTGTTTAGATTAGTGTAGTCGACGCACATCCTTCACTCATTGTTCTTCTTCTTCTGGACGAGCACAGGGTTGGCCAACCAATCAGGGTGGTAGACTTCCTTGATGAACCCAGCTGCGAGTAGTTTTGCCAGCTCTTTCTTGATGGCTTCTCGCTTGTCCGGTGAAAACTGCCATAAGCATTGCTTTTTTGGTGTTGCTTTAGGGTCGACCTTCAAGGCATGCTCGATCAACTCCTTGGGCACCCCTGGCATATCCGCTGGTTTCCACGCGAATATGTCTCGGTTGGCCCTAAGGAAGTTGACGAGCTCGAGTTCCGATTTGTCACCCAGTCCTGCTCCGATGATGGCTGTTTTGGAGTCGTCTCCCTCTTGCAGCTAGATAGTCTTAGTGCCCACACCATTGGTTGGTTTAACCGATGATTGGTTTGGCTTCTTGGAAGGCATCGACTCCTTGAGTGAGAGTTCTTTAGCAGCGGCAAGTATTTCGCTGACAGAGCTGGGAACCCGGATAGTAGAAGCATGATCTATTGCTTCCTTGTCGCACTCGAAGGATTTGAGTAGGTCTCCCCGTAGTGAAAGGACTCCTGTGTTGCCTGGCATCTTGAGGAGCAGGTAGACATAGTGTGGCACAGCCATGAATTTGGCTAGTGCAGGTCTTCCCAAGATAGCATGATAAGAGGACTCGAAGTTGGCTACTTCGAATTTGATGTACTCTGTCCGGAAGTTCTGTTATGTACCAAATGTGACTGGGAGGGTAACCGAGCCAATTGGAGTAGAGGAATTTCCGGGGACGATGCCATAGAACGGAGCCTTGCTTGGAGTAAGCAGACTCATATAGTTTAGGCCCATCTTTACCAGTGTGCTTGCAAAGATTAGGTTGAGCCCACTTCCGCCGTCGATGAGTACTCGAGTAAGCTTGGAGCCCTGAACGACTTGATCAAGTACTAGCGGGAACTTTCCAGGTTCAGAGAAGCTGGTCCACTGATCCTCCCTGGAGAAGGTAATGGGGACCTCGCTATATTTGAGTGGCCTCTGAATTGCTGGTACGACTGAGAGGATTTCTCTGAGTAGGAGCTTCTGAGCTCGCTTGGAGAAGCTAGATTCTCCTCCGAATATGATGTTGACGATGTTTTGCTGCTATTGGAAACTGTCACGGTCTTTCTTGTCGTCTTCATCATCTTTGTCTTGTTCTTTCTTTGGAGTAGTTGCAGGTGCCGACTGGAAGGATTTGCACAGGATCGTGCACTCCCACATCGAGTGGTTGCTCTTGGGGTGGATTGTACATCTTTTGTTGTGAAGTATCTTGTCGAACTGGTCCTGCGGTTTGTCGCCCTTCTTACCACGTGGTGTGCGATCCATGGTGCCGACAGTGTCGTCAGGCTTACGCTTACACGTAGGATCTCGCTGGTTGCTGGGCCCTCTACGGTCATTGTGGTGCTTCCAGTTGTTGTCGTTGTTGCGGCGGGGAAAGTGACTGCATTCTTGCTCCTCTTCATCTGCCCAGCGCTGCATCATGTCACGTAGATCTACCACTATTATGGGCCGATTACGCCCAAAGTCGCGGTATAGTGATTGGACGGTGATGCCGCTCTGGAAGTAGTCGATGACGTCGTCGTCGGCGATGTTGGGGATGGTGGCTCTTGTGTCGAAGAAGCGCTTGACGTAGGATCTGATCGACTCGCCTTGTTCTTTCTTGCACATGGACAGGGCGTGTCGAGTAGCTACACGGTGTAGCGACCCTTGAAAGTTGTCGATGAAGGCCTTCTTGAGGTCATCCCACGAGTGAATGGACTCGCGCGCCAAGCTTTCGAGCCACGTGAGGGGTGCGGTCTCCAGAGCCATCGGGAAGTAGAGGACCTTGGTGTTGGTGTCTCCCCCTGCAACACTAACAGCAGTCGAATATAAACGTAACCATTAAGCAGGATCTTGCTTACCGTCGTACTTCTGGATGTTTGTCGGCTTGAAATCCTTTGGGTACTCGACGTTGTTGAAGACACTGCTGAGGGCGGGGAAACGATCGGAGTTGTCTGCAAGCTGTGCTCTGCGTCTTGCGTTGATGATGTCCTGTGCGTCCATAATGGAATCGGCTACCTCTTCCCTATTATTCCCATGGAATCGGCTACCTCTTCCCTATTATTCCCACGGTTGTTGTTGTTGTTGCGGTTTGGCTGAGGGCCAGGAGCTTGATTTGCTTGTTGTTGGCCACCTCTGGGGCAGTGACTACTCGCAGCTTCCTGATCCTCTAGGTTTCTTCGATTCTGCTGTTCTTGCTGCTGCTAACACTGGTGGCCTCCGGGGGTACGGCTTGCTTGCGGTATTGCTGTTGCGGTAGCCCTTGATCGCGTACCGTGAAGTGAGGACAGGGGGTTCTGTCTCTCGAGTTGTTCAACAATGTTTTTGGTAAGATTTATGACTCATTCCAACTCGGGATTCTGGGGCATTGTCATGAGTCGCAGGGTTGCTTCTGTCATTGCGGCGATTGGTGTTCTGAAGATGGGATCCGCAGCATTGTTGAATTCGTTGTTGAGGTTGCGTGGCAGGAGATGAGCACGTTCGGCCGCATGAGTCCTGCGTACTTCTTTGCATTGATTCCTTTCCCTGCGGGCTGTACGAGTGACTTCGTCTTCATCAGCTGGAGCGTCTTGGGTCAGGTTGTCTGCTGAGATCTGATCCAAAGCTTCATTTGGATCATGGTGGCTTGGAGCACCTCCGGGATTGATGATTACCAAAACCAAACGCTCATGAGAGAAGCTTTCCAGGTCTGATTCGTAATCAGCTAGGACAGTTCCACCGGAGCCAGTTTCCCTCTCGGTTTCGAGAGGAACGCCGTGTTGAAATGGGAGATCATCAATGCTGGTGACTTCTTGCAGGTTGTCAAGTAGCTCTGCGAGAGTATGATCTCGGCAAGATTTGAGTTGCACCTTAGCCAGCGCCTTGGTGATGAAATCTAGGCTGTCTTGAGGTGACTCGACTGGATCTGGATAGACGTCAAAAATGGGTGCCTCCCGGCTAGCGGTGGCTGATTGGTTTTCGACGTGAAGTAGGCAATCCAAGCTGTTTTCATAGGAGGATCTAATCATCTATTTGTAAACAGACGATGAATTGCACAAACCAAAGATGGGTTGCGCGATAAGAGTCCCAATCCGAGTGAGTTTCAGTTTGAGATCAATCTGAGTCCGAGTAGAACTCGAGTTGATTTCGAGTTTTGACTCGATCTCCTTGGCAAGGTCGGGAAGCAACATAATGCCACGATCATGAGATCTGGTGAGCTTGTAGGAGTCTTCCGACGTGGAGCTCTTCGGCGTGGGAGAGTTGGTTAAGTGGCTATCGAGGCCGCCTGAACCATCGGCGACGCAGACCCACGAGCCGAAGATGAAGGTGGCGCCTCTGGGAGGCGTCATGGTGCTGAAAGCGAAAGTGGCCATCGAACTCGCCGATGAACTCGCCGAGTCCCCTACCTGGCGCGCCAGCTGTCGGTGTTTACCACCAAGCCTGCTCAGGGATACCCTTAGGAGTAGGGTTTGTAGCTAGGGATCGACGGCTCTGGAACTCGATGGTGCAAGGAACACGAAGATTTAGACAGGTTTAGGCCGCGAGTTGCGTAATACCCTGCGTCCTATGTGGTGGTTTGTATTGCCTTAGGTGTAGATGATTGTTTTGAGGGGGTCCCTGCCCACCCTTATATATCCAGGGGGACAGGATTATATGGAAAGTCCTAGATGAGTATAGTTGGAGTTCTACTACAACACGATCGGGTAGTTTCCTTGTACTGCAGCTAGTTCTACGCCTATTCGGGTAGTTACAAAAAGAGGTAAGATACATCCATGAGTTATCCCTTACTCTAGAACATTGTATGCCTATAAGCAATCCCGCTGCCCCAGGTCTGACAGGTTACCTTTTTGAATTCTTTCAGCAATCAGAGATATTCTTCATGATATAATCGTAAAATATCATCTTTGCATTCATACTCCCCAACTAGCTGATTGATCACCAGCATAGAATCTCCAAAAATCTCAACAGCATCGGCTTTAATTTCTCGAAGTAATTGAATCCCTTTGAGAATAGCATGATACTCAGCTTGATTATTGGTTGCAGATGCTTCAATTAGAAATGAGAATTCAAAATTTGCCCCTGAGGGGAAATCAGCACCACACCAATTCCAGAACCATTCCCACATGAAGACCCATCAAACAATAAAGTCGAAGGAACAAGATCTACCATGCTTAGCTCTGGTCCACAATGTTGCACAACAAAATCGGCTACGGCTTGACCCCTAACTGCTTTAGCCGATTCATATCTCAAATCAAATTCCGACAATGCCAAAATCCACTTCTCTATTCTCCCTTTTAAAATCGGCAATGAGAGCATATATCTAATAACATCATCTTTGCTCACAACAACACATTCAGCCGATAATAAATAATGTCTAAGCTTGGTACAGGAGAAGTATAAGCAAAGACATAATCTCTCGACAGGAGAATACCTGGTTTCAGCATCCAGCATCCTTCTGCTCACAAAGTATATGGCTCTTTCTAATCCTTCAAATTCTTGAATAAGGGCCTATCCGATAGCACGCTCATCAGCCGATAAATACAATTTAAACGGCTTGTGCTTCTGGGGAGGAACCAACACTAGAGGATTTACCAAATAATGTTTGATCTCATCTAATGTTTTCTGTAGCTCCTCTCCCCACACAAATTTCTGATCGGACTTCAACTTCAGCAAAGAACTGAACGGCTGAATCTTCCCAGATAGATTGGATATAAATCTTCGGATAAAATTAATTTTGCCGATCAATGACTGAAGTTCAACTTTTTGTCGTAGGGGCTTCAACTTTATCAATGGCTGATATAGTCTTCTGACTAATTTCAATCCCTCGCTCATGCACCATAAAACCCAAGAATTAGCCAGCTGATACACCAAAAGCGCACTTGTTTGGATTCATCTTTAAACCATGCCTTCTGGTACACTCCAAAGCTCTACGTAGATCGACCAAATGTTCTTGGTGCCCCTTTGACTTCACAACCACGTCATCAATGTATATCTCCACAATTATGCCGATGAGTTCATGAAAGATATAATTCATGGCCCTCTGGTATGTAGCACCGGCATTTTTTTATCCGAATGTCATGACTACCCACTCGAATAATCCAAGATGACCTGGACACCTGAACGCAGTTTTGTGGATGTCCTCTTCCGCCATAAAGATTTGGTTGTACCCAGCATTACCATCCATAAAACTGATCACCTCATGCCCAGTAGCGGCATCTACCAACATATCGGCTATCGGCATAGGGTAACCATCCATCGGCGTAGCCTTGTTGAGATCCCTGAAATCAATACACACCCGTAACTTGCCATTTTTCTTGTAAATAGGAACCACATTAGAAATCCATTCGGCATAACGACACTGCCGAATAAAATTGGCTTCAATTAATTATGAGATCTCGGCCTTTATATCTGGCAAGATCTTAGGATTGCACCATCTTGCTCCTTGCTGATGTGGCCGATATCTCGGTTTTATAGGTAAGCGATGTTCCACAATAGATCTATCCAATCCAGACATCTCATAATATTCCCAAGCAAAACAATCTTTGTATCCTTTTAGTAAATCTTTGAGTTTTTGCTTGTATTCAGGATCCAAGTTGGCACTAATAAACGTCGGCCTCGGTCTATCACCATCTCCGATATCAATTTCTTCTAGTAAATCGGCCGACGTAAACCCATGCCCCAACTTCCCTTCTTCTACTAGGAATTCATCCATTAGAAACTTTCTAAAGAACCGACTGCTTGGATCGGTGTGGAATTGTTACTGGCCGATTCATCATCGGCCTTAGCCTCAACACGCCAAACTTGTGATTTGGCCCCTTTTTTGCGCAGTGTCTGTTCTTGTTCTTCCTCAATGATCTCCAGCTGACGTAGCCTCTGAACACGTCACTTCTGAGACCTGGTCAAACCCCCTGGGCACCATTGAGATTGATCTGTGTGATCAGCCTCACGCTATGGATCCCTTCGCATCGGTTGATCGTCTTGCACTCTGTCATCGGCCATATGTTCCAGCTGATCATGTGCCAGCACTCTTCTTCCAGCAGAATCACGTAGCATGGTCCTGTTGTTGGAAATATGCCCTAGAGGCAATCATATTTCCTTGTATTCATGGTTAATAAAGTGTACCTTGAATATTCATGGATGACAACTTGTATTGATTAATGCTTATGTGAAGTATTTGTGAAACTCTATACTTGTATGAATATTCTAAAATGTTCCTAGTCGGAGTTCATGTGAGGACACACATGAATATTAGACTAGCACATGTATTAGTTGATTGACTATGTTTCACAAGTCATGGACATGGGGATGTCAAACTAATAATGTGGGCTCATGTGAGACATGAGATTGAACTGACCCAACACAAGATGATGACTTCTCATTACACAATATGTACTCTGTGTCCTAAGACCTGAGATCGTCGTATGTACTCAAGATGTGAACCGACTTACTTAGGAGCCATCAAACGCTGCACCGTAACTGGGTAGTTATAAAGGTGGTTTTCGGGTCTGTCAAGAAGCATGCTGTGAGACATAGTCGGTCAAGATGGGATTTGCCCCTCTCTACAAGAGAGAGATATCTCTGGGCCCCTTGAGTGATTCGGATCAAGAAATGCATGGCCATGCTAGGGTTAAGAGTTAACCAAGGATTCTGAATCATAGGATCGAGAAAGAGTGGTCGGCTTCAAGCAAGACCAAATATCGTGAGGCAAAGGGAACAACATGTATATGATATTGTGGCGGCTCGTCTGATATGATCTTTGTGTGCGTATAGGAGTTGACATGTCTTGCTAGAGGCCACTGTCTACTATTGGGCCGAGTAAGAGTACTTGGGCCATGTCTATTCGCATGTGAGCCCATAGGGTCACACACTTAAGGGAAAGAAGCCTGATAAGGATGAGATCCGAATTAGACTGGGCTTAGGTGCACTAATGGGCCTTTTAGGCCCAAAAGGGGGCGCCCAAGGTGGGGCCAAGGCAGCCCACCTAAGGGGCAATATAAACAGAAGGGGGGCGCCTAAAAAACCGTAGCTACTGTTCTCATGCGTGAATATTACCTGCTACAGAAGCCGCCCCCTTTTCTGGCCGCCCCTCCTGTGCGCCAGGCCCTAGGTCGCCCTCGCGGACCTAGCTGTCCGGATTGCGGCGCTTTTTCCCGTACATGTGGACTTCATGGAGGTGCTGCGCTTGCTGCACAAGGACAAGCCATTCGTGAGGTGATTCACGCAACTGCACTGCTGGCTTCCATCTGTACTACACCGACGCGCTACAGAAGTTCCGCAACCGCGCGTCTAGTGGTAATCCCGTGATCTATAACTGCAGTAATCCTGGTTTATGCGGTAGAAAATTTTTCTTTTTGCTACCCCATATTCCTACAGCGGTATCAAGAGCCAATGCTGTCTCGTTATAGATTCGGATATGTGCATATGGAGATATGCGTAGTTTCAGATCGATCTATGACCTAGTTTCATAAACTAGCTGCGAAGGTTGTGCAACGACATACTCCTACCGGTCGGTTTTCCACCATCGGAGTTAAGTGATGCACATAAACCCGGTCGCTGCGGTTGGAGATCAATGTGATTGGTCGAATCGAAACTTAGGGCATAAGCCAGATGCATGAGATGCATAGGGCAGTAGATTGGATCTACTGTGAATTCCATTTTGTTGCAAAAGCGTGTTTTACTGTAAAACAGTCATAAATTTTGCATACGAACTCGGATTGAGACGAATTTTGTATCGATTTGTATCTACAGAAAAAGTTAGAATTGGTTCAGAACAGCGTTTCTGTTTTCGCGATATTTAGATTTGCAAAATTCGGCAAAGAAGATAGAATTTTCGGCGATTTAAGTTCGAACGTCGGAATCACATAACTCTGTTTTACAGGTTTTGTGGTCGGTATGGCCCCTATGTGTATGTGATTCATGTGTGTAACTATTTCATGACCTGCGTGTCATGATTATGACAATTCGGCCGGAGCCATATGAATTGTTGCATTTGATGTAATGGCCTGCGTGCCAATCTGTGATGATCCAAGTCGTGAATGTAATTTTATTTACTAGCTATTAGGTGTAATAGCAAGTTCTAGTTCTTGGAGTTTTCATCACATGAAGAATGGTGCACATGTACATGGAGATAGAGATCAACATGATGACCAAGTTCCATGAAGATGGAGATCTACATGGCGAACAAGTTCTATGGAGATGGAGATCACCATAAGAACAAGGGCCATACTGATTCACAATTATGTGCTTGCCGTTCTTGACGTTTTACTACTACGTGCGTCATAGTAGAAGTAGAACGATCCCTCACAAATTTTGAGCTACCATGCCCTACCAACTAAACCTTGCACTGTCGCATGTCTTGTACGATTGGTGGTGGGTCTATGAAATTAGGGCGCCACTGGTTTTCCTTGAATAGACAGGCTGTATCGGATACATGCACACATAAAGGGTTGGTGAGCTTGACAATGTCATCTTAACGGTTAAGGACCTTGGGGCATAAAGGTTGGGAGCGAGACATGGAGATGTCACCCAACAACAAGAGTCATATGAGATATGATTAGCAAGAGTTGCTTACCGATCTAACTCGTCTTCTAGCGGTGATGCAAAAGCTCACTAGTGAACGTGTTAGTTGTGGGTCTTGAATCACTAAGAATCAACAGAGGGATATTGATTTTAGTGGGAGTAAATTCTATTAAATTGTTTAATGTCATTTACCCCATCATGAATACTTTTGTCTTAGTATTTTGTATTATTATTTTGTTGTAGATCAATGGCCCAAAACCAACCTTTTGCTTTACGTTCTGTACTTGAGAGCAACAAATTGAATGAGACAAACTACGCGGATTGGATCCGCAACCTGAGAATTGTTCTCAGGGCAGCTAACAAGGAAGATGTTCTAGATAACCCATCACCAGTAGGGCCGCATGTAATCAAGATAGATGGTTACACACAGAGGTTGCAGAAGCTAGGCTTCCCACTTGGCTAAGAGTTGGCCACTGACTTCATTCTTGCCTCTTTGCTTCTGAGCTATGTAAATTTCGTCTCGAACTACCACATGCACGGGGCTGAGAAGGGCTTGAATGAGCTGTGCGGCATGCTCAAAATGGCAGAGAGTGACATCAAGAAAAGCGCAGGTGTCGGCTATGTGATGGCTATCCAGAATAAGCCTACTTTCAAGAAGAAAAGTTCTTCTTGGAAGAAGAAGAAGGGCAAGGCTAAGGTTGCGAACCCCAAGCCAAACCCTACACCCAAGGCTAAACCTGGACCAGCTGCAGACAAGGAGTGCTTTCATTGTCACCTTCCAGGACACTGGAAGAGGAACTGCAAGTTGTATCTAGCCTCGTTGAAGAATCGTTCTTCCACTTCAGGTACACTTGTTGTTCATATTACAGAAATATTTCTCGCTGACTCTTATGTTAATTCTTGGGTATTTGATACCAGATCAGTTGCTCACATATGCAGTTCGATGCAAGGACTAACAAAGAGTAGAAGCGTTGAAAGAGGAGAAGTTGACTTCTGCGTCGCCAATAATGCAAGAGTTGCTGCTATGGCCGTCGGGACGATGCAACTTCACCTACCATCAGGATTTGTCTTGAAGCTTAATAATTTTTATTTTGTTTCTAGTTTGAGTTGAAACATTGTGTCTCCTTCATGTTTGATGAAGGACGGTTATTCTTTTGCGAGTGAAAACAATGGTTGTGTGATCTCTAAGAATAATATGTTTGTGGCTTTGGTGTCCATTAAGAATGGGCTATTTATTTTAAATCTTGATGATTCTCCTATCTGTTATATAAGTGCTAAAAGGCCTCGGCTAATTGATTTGAATCCTACCTACATGTGGCATTGTCGTCTCGGTCATATAAGCGAGAAACGCATGAAGAAGCTCCATGAGGATGGACTTCTAAGTTCGTTTGATTTTGAATCATACGAGACATGCGAAGCTTGTTTGCTGGGCAAGATGACCAAGACACCGTTCACAGGTTTTCTAGAAAGAGCATCGGATTTGCTGGAACTCATACATACTGATGTGTGCGGACCAATGAGCTCGACTGCTAGAAGAGGATTCCAATACTTCATTACTTTTACTGATGACTTAAGTAGATATGGCTATGTCTACTTGATGAGGCATAAGTCTGAAACCTTTGAAAAGTTCAAGGAATTTCAGAATGAAGTTGAAAATTAGCGTGGCAAGAGGATTAAAGCCTTGCGATCTGATCGTGGGGGCGAATATCTAAGTCACGAATTTAGCGATCATTTGAAGAGTTGTGGAATTATTCCACAACTTACGCCGCCTAGAACACCTCAAAGGAATGGGGTTTCCGAGCGACGTAATCGAACTCTGTGGGACATGGTTCGATCAATGATGAGCCAATCGGAATTACCATTGTCATTTTGGGGTTACGCTCTAGAAACAGCAGCTTTCACATTGAACAGGATGCCGTCAAAATCCGTAGACAAGACACCATATGAAATATGGACTGGCAAGTCTCCTAGTTTGTCTTTTCTAAAAATTTGGGGTTGTGAAGCATTTGTCAAATGAGTCCAGTCTGACAAGCAAGCGCCCAAATCGGATAAGTGCATATTCGTGGGATACCCAATGGAGACCTTAGGGTATTACTTCTACAATCGATCCTAGGGCAAAGTGTTTGTCGCTCGGAATGGAGTTTTTCTAGAGAAAGAGTTTCTCAAAGGAGAGAAAAGTGGAAGAACGGTGCAACTCGAAGAAGTTCGAGATGAGCCAATAGGACAAGACTCTACAAGTGACGCTAATGTAACTGAACAAGCTGAGATTCCTATGGCAACAGAAGCACCTCCACAACCACGAAGGTCAGCAAGTCTCCGCGCAGCGCGGGAATTATTATTGTTGAACAATGATGAGCCTGCAACATATGCGGAGGCGATGGCAGACCCTGACTCTGAGAGATGGCAAGATGCCATGAAATCCGAAATAGAATCCATGAAGGAAAATCAAGTTTGGAACTTGATAGACCCGCCTGATGGTGTGAGAACCATATAGTGCAAATGGATCTATAAAAAGAAGAAAGATATGGATGGAAATGTTCACATCTATAAAGCTCGACTTGTCGCAAAAAGTTTTTGACAAGTTCAAGGAGTTGACTACGACGAGACTTTCTCGCCCATAGCGATGCTTAAATCTGTTCGAATTATTCTAGCTATTGCTGCATATTTCGATTATGAAATATGGCAGATGGATGTCAAAACAGCTTTCCTTAATGGAAATTTGACCGAGGATGTGTATATGATGCAGCCCAAGGGTTTTGTTGATCCGACCAATGCTGGAAAGATATGCAAGCTTCAAAAATCCATTTATGGATTAAAGCAAGCATCTCAGAGTTGGAATATTCATTTTGATGAAGTAGTCAAAGGGTTTGGCTTCATTAAAAACGAAGAAGAAGCTTGTGTTTACAAGAAGGAAAGTGGGAACTCTGTTGTATTTCTAATCCTGTATGTAGATGACATACTGCTGATTGGAAATAATATTCCTATGATTGAGTCCGTAAAGACTTCACTGAAAAATAATTTTTTTTTATGAAGGATTTAGGAGAAGCAGCATACATACTGGGCATCAAGATCTATAGAGATAGATCAAAGACACTTATAGGATTAAGCCAAGATACTTACATTGACAAAGTGTTGAAGCGGTTCAACATGGAAGAGGCAAAGAAAGGGTTCTTGCCTATGTCACATGGCATACATCTTAGCAAGACTCAGTGTCCTACGACGACTGATGAGCGAGAGCGCATGAGCAAAGTTCCATATGCCTCAGCAATTGGATCTATCATGTATGCAATGATAAGTACATGCCCAGATGCTTCTTATGCTCTAAATGTTACGAGCAGGTACCAGTCAGATCTAGGTGAGAGTCACTGTACAGCTGTGAAAAACATCCTCAAGTACTTGAGAAGAACTAAGGATGTGTTTCTAGTCTATGGAGGTGAGGAGGAGCTCATCGTAACTGGTTACACTGATGCTAGCTTCCAAACCGACAAAGATGATTCAAAGTCTCAGTCCGGTTTCGTGTTCAAAGTAAATGGTGGTGCGGTTAGCTGGAAGAGTTCCAAGCAAGAGACAGTGGCCGATTCTACAACAGAAGCCGAGTACATCGCAGCTTCGGAAGCTGTGAAGGAAGGTGTTTGGATAAGGAAGTTCCTTATTGAGCTTGGTGTGTTCCCTAATGCCTTTAGCCCGCTGGATCTCTACTATGACAACAGTGGAGCTATTGCGCAAGCCAAAGAGCCAAGGAATCACCAGAAGAGCAAACACGTTATGCGGCGATTTCATCTCATTCGAGAGTTCATCGATCGTGGTGAGATCAAGATATGCAAAATACACACGGACCTAAACATTTCAGATCCGTTGACAAAAACTCCTTCCACAACCCAAGCATGAAAGGCACACAAGAGCAACGAGTATTAGATACATTTTAGATTCACTCTAGCGCAAGTGAGAGACTGTTGGACATATGCCCTAGAGGCAATCATATTTCCTTGTATTCATGGTTGATAAAGTGTACCTTGAATATTCATGGATGACAACTTGTATTGATTAATGCTTATGTGAAGTATTTGTGAAACTCTATACTTGTATGAATATTCTAAAATGTTCCTAGTCGGAGTTCATGTGAGGATACACATGAATATTAGACTAGCACATGTATTAGTTGATTGACTACGTTTCACAAGTTGTCGGTGTCCCGACCCGGGGGCCCGGATCCCAACTAGTAAATGGTGTGTGTTTCCTCGTCCCAGATGATGATGCAAGAGGCAACACAGTAACGCATGGTTTATCCTGGTTTCGGCCGCGGGGCCGTACGTCCAGCAAAGGGGGTGTGCGAGGGCACTGTATTATCTTGCACCTGGAGTGCTTGTAGTAGGGGGTACAAGCAAGGCGAGAGAGGGAGAGAAGCTCCCAAGTCTCTGCTTAGAAGTGGAGCCGATTAAGATGAGTGCTCGGTAGTGCTGAGAGTTCTCTGAGAGGGAAGCCAGAGTCCAGAGTCCAGCGTCCAGCGTCCAGCCCGTCTAAAGGGAGCCTACCTCCTTCTTTTATAGTCACAAGGAGGGGCAGCGCACATGAGTGAGGGCATAGAAGTCGTCGTTTTCCCCCGAATCGCGGGGCACAGTGGTCGGATACTGTAGGAAGTACACTGTGGGAAGGCGGCGCACGTCGCAGTCATCCTGGATATCGTCCTTGGTCCTACGAAGATCGTGCCGGTCGTCTTGCCAGCTTCTGCAGGCGGCGTAGTCGTTGCTGGTGCATAGTCTTCCATATACGGCGCGGTGGCATTCGGTGGGCCCCGCGGATTAGGGTCCTGCATGCACCAGTGGTAGCGGTAGCGGCATGCGCGGTGCCCCCGGACCCCCTGGTTGGAGTGCGGGCATGCACACTAGGAGGTCCGGGGGACTCCGTACGTGCGTGCTGAGTGCCCCTCCCTGAAGGACACGTGATGTCGCCGGACCCCTTCCCCAGCGGGAGGCGAGTCCGGATGGTCGGTGTCAGCAGAACAGTAACGGGAGCAGTGCCGAGCTGTCTTGTCCCGCGTCGCATGTCCCACAGTGTTGCTACAGCAACCGGGATGGCGGAGCGGTGACCGGAGTCAGCGGATGGGACCCCGGTCACATCCACTGTGGGAATGGCGGCCCGATGCCGCCTGTCCTGGGTGCCGTGGCGGAGTGGCTGGCATTTAACGCCTTCGTACGGCGAGCGGTTGGGCGGCGGGGCCGTTTGTCCCTTGTGCCGAGAGACGGCCTCAAGCGAGGCGGAGATGAGTCACCCGCTCGAGGGTAGATCCGCTACCCTCGAGCGAGGCAGGGATGTGTCGCACGGTCGAGAGTCCCCGGGGGGAGCCCTCAAGCGAGGCGGAGTTCGTCCAGTGGGCCCTAGAGGGACCCTCGAGTGAGGCGGAGATCATTCCGCGGGTTCGAGGGGGATGCGAATGGGCCGCATGCTGGGCTTCTTTGAGTCCTTTCATTTCTTCTGGATGGGAAGCAGGCCGTGGGCCTTTATGAGCCCAGCTGCCTTAACAGGTGTTTGCATTTTAAAGCGATCTTAGTACCCCGATTAGGGTGCCCCTAATCGTGGTACCCGTCAGTAGCCCCCGAGGCTTTGGTCGAGTCGATGGATTCGGCCAAAGGGTGATTCGGCGATTTTCCCTTTGACGTGATCAGTCAATGCCGCGCACCCGCCAGACGCGCCTTTGCGCCAGCCCGGCGGATGTGACAACACGCCGGTCGGGGTAGTACGCCCGTGGGGGGAGTACTTCGAGGTGCGTGCCTCTTTTTTTGTTTGAAGGACAAGACGTGTCCGCGTGCTGAGGGGGGCCAGGGCGACGGTAGCGCCAGCTGCTTGGCAGCTGGTGCTCCTATCACGCTATCCCGCACGTAGGGCCTTGGCCCCGGCGTTCCTGGTAGCTTTGGGGCGCGCCGTTTGAGGGCAGTCGGCCAGAGACGATGCTGCACCGCTCAGCGTCCAGGGGCTCAGCTCTGCTTTATTTCATTCAGTCGTGTCTCGGCGCGGGGACTGAGGACACCCTTTGCTCGTGGAGCGCCTTGTCGTCACGGGCGATACAAGCCTCCGTTTTTTGACAAGTTTGATGCTTTATGCCCGGCGCAGCTATAAATAGGAGCCGTGGGGTTCCCTTTCTTCTCCAACCTCCCAGCTCTTTCTTCCAGCATCGCCTAAATCTTGTGATGTTTTCCTTGCCCTTTTGTGATCAGCCCCCGGATGGGGCGGCCTGGCTTTTTTAGGCTTTTGGCGCTAGAAGAATGCTTGCGAGCGGTAGGGGAAAACCGGAGTGGGCGTGCGCTCTATCCCTCAGGTTGAGTGGGATCAGCAGAAGAGCATTGGGCCCGTGGGGTCTTGCTCCTGCGATGTCCCCTTGCCTGAAGGGGGATGGAGACGCCTGACCATGGCGTTAGTGCCAGGTTGGGCGGATGTTCTTTGCATCGTCCCCCCAGGCGACGAGGTTGCTCTCGGGGAGACGGTGCGGAGGGCGCTGTCCGCCAGCTCGACCCCCCCCCCCCCCCGCGTGGTCTTTGGTGGAGGAGACGCTAGAAGAAGGCTTGCGAGGCAAGCACCCCGCTGGACCCGTGCGGTCTGAGGGCTGTTCCTCGCATCCCTAGTAGCCTGGCCATTGCGTCAGCCAGGGGCTCGGTGCCTTTCTTCGTCACTCGTTCCTCCCCAAGACAGGGAAAATTGCCACATAGGTGGCTATGTGTTTGTATCTTTTAACGGCTTCGCGCCGGTAACCCTTTGTAATCTTTATTTGTATTGAGCAATAAAGTCCCCTTTCTCCTCTACGGGGAGGATTACTGGCGGTATAGGGCCGTACAAAGAGTTACGACCCTCGAACATGTGTGGAGTCTCCTCCGCGGGGGCGTGTCAGCGCACCCGCGGGTGTAGCCCCCGAGGCCTTGGAGGAGCGTTTGTGCTCGTCCAAGGGCTATAAACGTTGTCCTACTAGCTAGCTTTACTGGGATGTCCGTCCAGCGTCTTTTTCAGCCGGCATCGGCACTTTTTTAGCCGGCCTCGGCACTCTCAGTGCTGGTACAGTGACCCGGCGTTCAGCTTAGCCGTTAGGGGAACGCACATCAATAGCGGAGGGTTTGTTTAGACACGTGGAGCTTCACGATTGAAGGTCGTTGATTTATTCGAGGGTGCGGTTTGAACCGTGGTGTGCGGGGAGCCCCCGAGCCCAGGCCCGTGCGAAGGCGTTTAGGGGAACCCTTGACATTGATTACGACCCTCATCGCCCTTCCGCAGGGAGGAAGGGTGAAGCGCACCATGCTACCCATGCCCGGGCCGCGAGCTATGGCTGCTTCATTGAGCTATTAGCGGGTTGTTCAAGCGGACGTCCGTGCCCCATTCGATGAGGGTCGGCTCGTGGTCCATAGACACGTCACATAAAGCGCTTGCGAAGGTTCGCTAGGCGGGGCTCGGACCCATTCGATAGGGTCCGAGGGCTCGATGCTCTCCCTCGATGGGATCCCCCTTCTAGGCACCCTCGGCTGGCCTTGAACACTGCGTAGGACGTCTCGAACTTCGCGTTCGAGGGTGGCTTGTACGGCCCGTCCATGCAGTCCCTGACTCTGGTGATCTGGGGCGCCTGTCGAACCCCCTGAAGGGCCAGGCTTCGACCCCCTGATCAGTAAGGCCTCGAAATGCGATTGCTTCGAGCGTAAGGGAACCCCCTGAAGGAATATTCTGTCTTGATTCGGAAACGACGCAGAGTCACGAGTCACGCGCGCGGGTCTTCCACTGGTGGTGGGCGACGTGGCCTGACTTGTGCGGTGCGACGCGCGTGCGCCTTTTCAGCCGACAGCCTCGGGTAGTTGAAGCGGTGTGGGCGGCGGCTGACGGATGGGATAGCGCAACAGTCGCGCCGCGCCCGCCAGTTACCGTGCCACATTTATTGCTGCGCACGCGCGTGGGAGACTCCGCGGTCGTGGGGCCCAGTCGTCAGCGAGAGTATAATCTACCACACTCAATGCGGTAGATTTGGGCCTTGGCTGCGGCTGTGCCCGTCGTGGTGAAATAAAATGAGGAGGAGTGGGTTGTTTGGGCTCACCTGGCCATTTGCCTTCATCCCTTTCCGCCTTGTCCGCCTCCCGTGCATCCTGAACCCGTAGCCAAGAGCGAAAAGGAGGAAGAAGGAGAAAGAGAGAGAGAGAGAGAGAGAGAGAGAACCTTAGCTATTTCAGAGCCTTCATTCCTGCATCCCCTCTCGACTCGCAGAGATGTCGGACATCCAGGAGCCTTTGCCGTGGGGGAAGTCCTCCGCCACTGTGGCGGTTCTGGCGTAGCTGGTCGCCGACCGGCTACTGCCGCGGAACCCCGACTCGGGGGCGCCGGCGTGGATTTCCACGCACCCGGACGAGACTGAGCCGAAGCCCCCGCAAGGCTACGTTGTAAGCTTCGTGCACCTCCACGAGCGAGGCTTCGGCATCCCCGTCGGCAGGTTCATTTGGGCCTTGTGCGAGTACTACGGAGCGGAGCTACACAACTTCAGCCCCAACGCCATCTCGCAGGCAGCGGTCTTCGTCGCCGTCTGCGAGGGGTACCTCGGGATAGAGGTGCACTGGGATATCTGGATCCACCTGTTCCGCGGCGAACTCTTCGTCGAGAGCGGGCGAGGCCAGCCGAGGCGGTTCGCGCGGGCCGGAGGCCTGACGTTCCACGTGCGCCACTCCCGGAGGAACCTCTACATCCACAGCAGGATGACGACCAACAACGTCGGGTGGAGCCGAGGGTGGTTCTACCTTCGGAACTACCGAGGCGCGCTCCCGGCGTTCACCAACCGGGTCCTCCGGGAGCGACCGGCGAAGTGGGATTTGGGGGTGTCGCCCCAAGCACAGCAGGACAAGCTTGAGGGCCTCACCGACGCGCTGGCGCATTTGGCGAAGAAGGGGTTGACGGCGGCGGCCGTCATCGCGAATTTCCACCGGCAGAGGGTGATCCCTCTCATGGAGAGGGCCCTGCCGATCTTCCAGCTCACTCCCGGGAGCCAGGTTGAAGGCTCGAGAACGTCAAGCAAGCTTCTCTCCCACACCACTGCCGCCCGAAGGGAGAAGTACGCGGTGGCGGATTTCCCCCAAAATCCCGAGGACCTCTGGAGGATCAAGATGCGCCCCGAGCTGGGGTACATTTCTCTGGTAAGTTTTGACTTCGAACTTGGCGTGCGTCGTGTAGCCCTCTTTTCTGATTCCATCTCGGGCATGCTTTGCAGGGGTTGAGGAGCGGTATCTCGAAGCCCCCGGTCCCGGAACAACGTCTAATCAATCGCCTTCACGCGGAGAAGATGAAAAGGCGGAAGGACGCGTCGGAGGCAAAGGTCGAGAGGAAGAGGAAAAGGAAGGCGAGGCACGACAAGGCGTGCAAACTCGCTCGCGCGGAGGGGAAGCCACAGCCCGCCACGCCCGAGTCCTCGGAGGAGGACGAAGAGGAGGCCTCGGATGCCGAGGATCATGCTCTGAGGGGCGACGGGGAAGGTGCGGGCACGAGCCCCCCACCGTTCTACCTGTGGGACGAGGACGAGGGGGAGCCGGCGGCGCCGGAAGATACAAGGGCCGTGGCCTCGGCGCACCCATCCCTCGAGGGGGCGGAGCGAGAGTCATCGCCTCCGGCAGGCGGTGAGGAGACGCCTGCGCCCCAGGTGCCGATCCGTGGCGACGAGGCTGCGGCGGGCGCGGAGTTGTTCGCGCTGCCGGCCTTGAGTCACCAGGCCGACACGAGGGGTGCACCCTCGGGGCAGTCTTCGAGGGGTGGCTCGGTGACTCGGGCTCAAAGAAGCACCACGAGGAAGCGGAGCATGAGCGCCCGATCTGGGTAAGTGAATTGGATTTCGTTTTCGTTGCGTGTTTGGTGGACTTTCTCGATCCCGTTGTCCTCAACTCGTGTCTCTTGATTTCCAGCCCCGGGGCCGTTCCCAAAGATGCGGTGCAGCTTGCCCCGGCCAAGGCTATCAAGACCGGGGCACGCAGCATGCCGCACACGGCGCCGCAGCCCCTGCCTACTTTGGATCTCGAGGCAGCAGCCGTGAGGCTACAGGAGGCCGTGGCTCGAGGCGCCCAGGCGGCGCAGCAAGCCCGGGCACAGGAGGAGGAGGGTGACGCCGGCCAGAGCGGTGCCGAAGCAGCTGCTCCGGCCGCCGATGCCGAGGAGACCGGCCAGGGCGGCGTGGACGGCGCCGCCCTGGCAGTTACTGGAGTTGAGGCCGGTCAGGGCAATGCGGCTAGCGCCGCCCGACCGCACATGGGAGGAGAGACCGGCGGGGGCGTGCAGGAGCGCCCTGCCGACCATGCTGAGGAGGTGACCCTCGTCTTCGAGCCCTCGAGGGCCGAGGGCGAGAGCGTCGCAGAGGACACGGCGCAAGTGGCACCAGGGGTGGAAGGAGCCCCCATCTCGGAGCCCACCGAGGCCCGGGACGAGGGTACCGTCGCGGTAGTGCCCGTGCCAACGGCGCAGGGAGGCGTGACGGCGATGGTGGAGCTGTCGGACAGCAGCGAAGAGTACGGGGACTCGATGGACATCGACCCCGCTGCTGCGGCAAGCGCCACCGCGCACATCGCTGAGTTCGCGTCGGCCAGCGCGGGCATGCTCGAGGCGGGGACGTCCAAGGGGGGCCCCCTCGGAATTCCTTCGCAAGGAGCAAGAGGAGGAGGAGGCCTGGAACAAGCAGATGGGTGTGGGTCGCGAGATCTTGCAAGCCCTTGACTGCGCCTTCCAGCTCCACCAGAATGCGGATTACCAGGTCAGCCAGGTAAATACTTCCCCCCCCCCCCCGAAAATTTCACAGATTCGGTTTTAGCTTTTACGCGTCTTCACCCACGTCCTCCCCTTTTGCAGCAGCTGTGGGAAATCTCGCGCGAAAAGAGCGTCGAGATGACCCGACTGTACTCCCAGGTGAGCCAGCTCGGGCAGCACAACGCCGACCTGGTACTCAAGAACAATGACGCAATACAAAAATGGCAGATCTGGGCGCGCGTCAGCGGGCGCTGGAAGAGGAATTGGCGCGGGTTGCCGATGAGCGGGACGCCCAGAAGGCGGTAGCTGATCAGAAGACCCGGGACGCCGATTCACAAGCTACCGAGCTGCAACGCCTTCGGACGGCGCTCGAGGAGAGAGCTCGCGAGGCTGAGGTGCAGAGCACTGAGCTGCAGCGTCTCAGCATAACGCTCGAGCAGCAGAAGGCCGAGCTCCTCCACAAAGAGGTGGCCGTGGTTGCGCTCACCGGGACCCTCCGGGAAAAGGGCGAGGCCCTCGAGGGGAAGGAGGTGGCCCTCCAGAACATGGGGGCCGCCCTTAGAGAAAAGGAAGCCTCCTTGTCCTCGCTCGAAGAGGCCGCCCGGACCCAGAGGGAGGAGGCGCAAAGGAACATCACAGGTGAGTACCTTAGAGATTTTCGTTGATTTGTTTCTTTTCGTAGCTGACGTTGATTTCCTTTGCTCAGAGCTGAGGCAGAAGGTGGCGGACGAGACCGCGGTGAAGGAAGCGGTCCATACCGCGCTCATAGCGGCACAGATGGAGTTTGCTGACCTGGAGCAGACCGCCGTGAGCGTGTGTCAAGAGCTCGAGGGGGAGGGTGCCGTCTCGGGCAGTTCGGTGATCAGCCGCCTGCGCGCGCTGAGTGGCCGGATTGCCGAACACGCCAAGAGCACCTTCCGTCTTGGTGTCCTGCGGGCTCTCGCCGTGGCCTCGATGCATTACCTCATGGATCTCCAGAGGGTGTCGTCGGGGTACGCCGTGGCCTCGAAGCCCATGTAAATAGATTAGTGTTTAAATCATAGTCGCGCTTTGTAATCGCATCCTATGAATATAAGAGATTTTATTTTGTAATTTGAATGTGTGGCCCGTCGAGGCCTTGTGCGTTCGAGCCTATGTTTCTTTACTTTATTTCCGTGTTCTTCGTATGCGACTTAGATAAATATCTGTGAGGAAGTTTGCGTTCATAAGCAACGTAGGCGTAGGGTGGTGAGGGGGGTGCCGTATCCCGGAGGCGTAGGCGGCCCCACGACTCGGCCGGCCCCGTACCGTGGCTGCTTACGCCTCGCGTCCGTTTTTTCCAAGGATACGAGAAGCTTAGGGTCGAGACGGAAATATTTCGAAAAACATTGGCAACTTTTTGGGGATGTTCAGGGGTTCCCCCCGTAGTAGCCCCCGAGGGAGGCTCGGCTTTGCCGAGGGTAAAGCCGAGCGTACCTCAGTGTTAGCGTGCATCCTAGCCTTCGAGGGCCCGGATGGTTCCCAAAAATAGACAAGTAAAGCGTACTTCTTTACTTTTTTGGAAAAATTAAACTGTGAGAACAAACGATGTACGAATAGCTTGAAACGCTAGGGATAGAAGCGACGTAGCTGTTGTATGTTCCAAGCGTTGGTGAGGACTTCACCATTTTCATTTGCCAGCTTGTACGTGCCAGGTTTGAGCACCTTGGCGATTATGTACGGTCCTTCCCATGGAGGTGAGAGCTTGTGGCGGCCCCTGCTGTCCTGTCGAAGCCTCAGCACCAAGTCCCCTTCGTTGAGGTCTCGGCGCCGGACCCTCTGCGCTTGATATCTTCCTAAGGACTGCTGGTAACGCGCAGAGTGGAGGAGCGCCACGTCTCGAGCCTCATCTACTTGGTCCAGCGAGTCCTCGCGAGCTCGCTGGTTTTGTTGCTCTTTGTATGCCTTGAGCCTTGGCGACCCGTACTCCAAGTCAGTGGGGAGGATGGCCTCGGCGCCATAGATGACGAAGAACGGGGAAAAGCCCGTGGCTCTGCTTGGGGTCATCCTCAGGCTCCAGATGACCGAGGGTAGCTCGGTGAGCCACCTCCGGCCAAATTTGTTCAACTTGTTGAAGATCCTTGGCTTCAGTCCTTGGAGGATCATGCCATTGGCACGCTCCACTTGCCCGTTCGTCTGTGGGTGTGCCACAGCCGACTAGTCCACACGTATGTGGAAGCTGTCGCAGGACGTCAAGAACTTCTTGCCTGTGAACTGGGTGCCATTGTCGGTGATGATCGAGTTTGGGACCCCGAACCTGAAGACGATGTCGGTGAAGAATTGGACTGCTTGCTCGGATTTAATCTTGCCGATGGGCCGAGCCTCGATCCACTTGGAGAATTTGTCGACCGCCACCAGCAAGTGGGTGTAGCCCCCGGGCGCCTTCTTCAGCGGACCGACAAGGTCTAGTCCCCACACGGCGAACGGCCACGTGATGGGGATGGTCTGCAGAGCATGGGCCGGGAGGTGTGTTTTTCGAGCATAGAACTGGCAGCCCTCGCAGGTCCGCACAACGTCGGTGGCATCGGCGACCGCGGAGGGCCAATAAAATCCTTGTCGGAACGCGTTACCCACGAGGGTGCGCGGCGCGGCGTGATGGCCGCAGACGCCGGCATGGATGTCGCGGATCAGCTCCTTGCCCTCGGGGATGGGGATGCATCATTGCAGGACACCCGAGGGACTGCGCTTGTGTAGCTCGATGTCGATTAGAGCGAAGGACTTGGCCCGCCTGGTGAGGTGCCGCGCCTGAGCACAGTTCGTGGGTAGGACCCCTCGAATCATCCAGTCAAGGTACTGGACGCGCCAGTCTCGCGAAGTGGGGGCCTCGTCAACTTCCATTGCCTCGACCTCGTCCGCGGAGGTGGTCCCGAAGTCAATGTCCATGGGCTTGACCTCGTCCGCCGGGGGTTCCTGTCGAAGGGCCCAGCGGACGAGGGGCCTGGCTCCGTCGGATCCTTGAACTCGATGGAGGGCTTGGTGATGTCGCGAGTGAAGACGTTCGGGGGGACAATGGTCCGCCCCGAAGTGATCTTGGCTAATTCATCGGCGTCCTCGTTGTACTTGCGCGGGACATGATTGAGCTCTAGGCCGTCGAACATGTCTTCGATGCGGCGCACTGCATTGCAGTACGCCTCCATCTTCGGGTCGTGGCAGCTAGACTCCTTCATGACTTGGTCGACGACAAGTTGAGAGTCGCCGCGCGCGTCGAGGCGTTTGATGCCAAGCTCGATGGCGATGCGGAGGCCACTGAGGAGGGCCTCGTACTCTGCCATGTTGTTAGAGGCGGGGAAATGCAAACGTATCACGTACCGCATGTGTTCCCCGAGGGGTGAGATGAAGAGTAGGCCGGCTCCAGTGCTGGTTTTCATCACCGATCCATCGAAGTACACTGTCCAGCATTCGCCCTGGATTTGCGGTGGAGGTAGCTAAGTGTCCGTCCACTCAGCCACGAAGTCGGCCAAAATTTGGGACTTGATCGCCTTGCGGGGGCGTAGGTGAGTGTTTCTCCCATCAGCTCCACAGACCATTTGGCAATTCTACCCTCGGCTTCCCGGTTGTGGGCTATCTCTCCCAAAGGGAAAGACGAGACCACGGTGACGGGATGGGCCTCGAAGTAGTGGCGCAGCTTGCACCGAGCCAAAACCACTGCGTAGAGCAGCTTTTGAATCTGCGAATATCGTGTCTTAGTTTCAGACAACACCTCGCTGATGTAGTACACCGGCCGTTGGATGGGCAGAGCGAAACCCTCCTCTTGTCTTTCGACCACGATCACCGCGCTGACCACTTGGGTCGTCGCAGCTACGTACAGATAGAGGGGCTCGCCGCCCGGAGGTGGTGTGAGAATGGGGGCACGAGTGAGCGATGCCTTCAGCCTTTCGAGGGCTTCTTGGGCTTCGGGGGTCCACGTGAAGTGCTCGGTTTTCCTCAAGAGTCGATACAGGGGTAAGCCTTTCTCGCCGAGATGCGAGATGAACCGGCTAAGGGACGCTAGGCATCCCATGACCCTCTGTACCCCCTTTAGGTCTCGGATCGGCCCCATCTGAGTGATGGCCGAGACTTTGTCGTGGTTGGGTTTGATGCCCCGTTGGGAGACAATGAAGCCCAAGAGCATGCCTCGAGGCACCCTGAACACGCACTTCTCGGGGTTAAGTTTTACCCTTTTGGCCCGCAGGCAATCGAGTGCGATCCTGAGATCGGCAACTAGGTCGTCCACCTTCCTGGATTTTACAACGATGTCGTCGACATATGCCTCTACGCTACGCCCGAGATGGTCTCCGAAAACGTGGAGCATACACTGCTTGTATGTGGCTCCGGCATTTCTGAGGCCAAAGGGCATCGTGACGTAGCAGTACATGCCGAAGGGTGTGATAAAAGAAGTCGCGAGCTGGTCGGACTCTTTCATCTTGATTTGGTGGTAACCAGAATAGGCATCAAGAAAGGATAGGAGTTCACATCCCGCAGTAGTATCTACAATCTGATCAATTCGTGGCAAGGGGAAGGGAACCTTCGGACATGTCTTATTTAAACTAGTGTAATCTACACACATCCTCCAGTTCCCACTTTTTTTCTTCACTAATACTGGATTAGCTAGCCACTCGGGATGGAATACCTCTTTGAAGAATCCGGCCGCCAGAAGTTTCTGCAACTCCTCGCCGATCGCCCAGCGCTTGAGCTCGTCGAAGCGTCGTAGGCGCTGCTTCACCGGCTTGGAGTTGGGTCGGACATCAAGGGAGTGCTCGGCGACCTCCCTCGGTATGCTAGGCATGTCCGAGGGGCTCCACGCAAAGGTGTCTGCGTTGGCGCAGAGGAAATCGACGAGCACCACTTCCTATTTGTCGTCGAGGGTGGCGCTGATCTGCAACGCCTTGTCATCGGAGTGGCTTGGATCGAGGGGCACCTTCTTGATACCCTCGGCGGGTTCGAAGCTACCGGCGTGTCGGTGCATGGAGTCCAAGGCCTCGCTTGCCATTTTGTCGAGGGTGGCTGCGAGGGCCTCGTTCTCCGCTTGAGCTTCCGCGTGCTCAACACACTCGACGTCGCACTCGTAGGCGTGCTCGAACGAAGTGCCGATGGTGATGATGCCCTTTGGACCCGGCATCTTGAGCTTGAGGTAGGTGTAGTTGGGGACGGCCATAAACTTGGCATAGCAAGGACGACCAAGGATGGCATGATAGGACCCTCGAAACCCCACCACCTCGAAAGTGAGTACCTCCTTGCGGAAGTTGGCTGCTGTGCCGAAGCACACAGGCAGGTCGATCTGGCCGAGGGGTTGGACTCGCTTCCCCGGCGCGACGCCGTGGAATGGCGACTTGCTGGGGTGAAGCTTGTCCAGTCCGATCCCCATGAGCTCCAAGGTGGGGGCGTACATGATGTTGAGGCTGCTGCCTCCGTCCAGAGCACCTTGGAGAAGCGGGTGTTGCCGATGATGGGGTCGACAACGAGCGGATACCGTCCCGGATGCGGGACGTAGTCGGGGTGGTCCTCGCGGCCGAAGGTGATGGTATCCTTCGACCAGTCGAGGTAGGATGGCGTGGCTTTGGTGACGGAAAAGACTTCGTGGCGCTCATGCTTGCGCTGCCGAGAAGTCATATTCGTCGTTGCTCCTCCAAAGATGAAGAAGGCGTTCTCCACCGTGGGGAACTCGTCATCTCCACCTTTGTCGCCAGCATCCTTCTTCTTGTCTTCGTCGTGATGCGCGATGCGGTTGTAGTATTTCTTGAGCATTTCGCACTGCTCGAGGGTATGATTGACCAGGCCCTTGTGGTAAGGGCACGGCTTCTTGAGCATGTCGTCGAATTGGCCACCGCCACCTCGAGGGGGGCCTCGAGGCCCTTTGCGGTCCGGGGCGGCAGCGAAGGCCTCCTCGGAGTCCTCTGCCTGCCCCGACCCGAGCTGGTTCGGTGGGACCGACTTCTTTCCCTTCCTCCCCCGCTTCAGTTTCTTGGCGGGGGCGTTGGTCTTGACGCTGCCGCCCTCCGCGGGCACCTCGTCCATGCGCTTGCTCGATTTGTCATCGAAGATGGCACCAACAGCCTCCTCGCCGGCGGCGTAGTTGGTGGCAGCGTCGAACAACTCATTGGTGCTGACGGGTCGGCTTCTCGCAAGCTCGTGCACCAGGTTCCTGCACGTTGTACCCTCGAGGAAAGCATTGATGACCTCGACGTGGGTGACGCTAGGGAGCTCGGTGCACTGCTTGGAGAAGCATCGCACGTAGTCGCGCAGGGACTCGTGGGGCTTCTGGCGACACCCTTTGAGATCCCAGGAATTCCCTGGGCGCACGTACGTGCCCTGGAAATTGCCAACGAAGATGTGGACTAAGTCGGCCCAGTTGTGGATCTGGTCCGCGGGCAGATGCTCGAGCCATGTTCGTGTGGCGTCAGCAAGATGAAGAGGAAGGTTGCGGATGATGACCGTGTCCTCCGTCGCGCCGCCTAGCAGGCACGCTAGGCGGTAGTCGTTGAGCCAGACTGCGGGATCGGTCTCGCCCGAGTACTTGATGAGGGTGTTGGGTTGTCGAAATCGCGGGGGAAAAGATGTTGTTCGAATCTCTCGATGAACACCCGGGTGCCCGGAGGCTCCGGGGACTCACTCCTGTCGTGCTCGGGGTCGAAGCATCCACCCCGTCGAGGGGTGTACCTCCTGCCGTCGATGACGTTGCGGGCGTCGCCGTCACCAGCGTACCCGCGAGTGTCACGGATTCGCTCCCTTACGGGAACTCTTCCGATGCGCTTGTGCACCGAGGGTGCCTTCGCGTCGGGCGCTACGGCTGCCTTGCCCCTCCCTGCTGGTGGTGTGTGCATAGAAACCTCGCGGTCCTGGGGTGCAGTCCCACCAGGCTGCTCCGGGGCCCTCGAACGTATACGAGATGCAGAACTCTCGGCGTGCTGCACGGCAGCTTGCTCGATGATCTCCTGTGCCTCGCGGCGCAGGTTGCGGCCCGAAGGCGTCGATGGCTCCGGCATAGCTTGAAGTAGATAGGCCGCAACGACGAGCTTTTCGCCGGCCGTTTGCAGTTCCGGAGATTTGTCGACATTGTCGTCGGCCAGGATGCGCTCCCGGGAAACACGTCCCGCCGCCTGGGCGTGTGCACCACGCGCGGTACACTGCTGCTCGAGTGCAGCGCGCAGCTCCTGGGTTTGTTGGCGCTGCTCGTCGAGCTTGGCTTGAAGCTCATTGAGCTGCGCCAGCTGAGCCTGTCGCGCCGCCGAGCTTGACGAGGAAGGGGCTGCAGGCGGGACCACCGGTTGCTTTGCCCGCGCGTCCGCCCCGCCGTCCTCGTCGTTGCTTGGGACGTTGTTGTTCTGCTCGTCCGCAAGGTCCGCCATGAAGCACTCCCGGGAAGGATCGAAATCCCCCTCGCTAGAGTCTTCAGAACAGGTGAGGCAGTAAGCCATCGCCAGCTGGAACGAGCGAAGAGCGTCGGGGTCGCGAACCCCGGAGTAGTCCTCGGCCTCCTCGGCCGTGAAGTTATTCATGAAGAAGTCGATGTCATCGGCGATCGAATTGGCCGTCTCGGGGTAGGATTTCGTCAGGAGGCGACGCGATGAGGCTCCAGACTGACAGGAGATGATGACCCGGCAGATCCTCATGCTCGATGAAGTTAGTGATGGTTGACGAGGTGTGGGCGGCAGCGTTGCGCATCCCGAAGGGGAAGGGCGACGCCAAGGTCGAGCCCCCCCTGGGTGGCACTGGTACCGCAGCAGGTGACGATGCCGGCGAAGATGACGCTGAAGCATGTAATGATGAGGCGGCGGCCTCGTCGGTCATGATGCCGAGTTGCGACATGCCAGCCTCGACCTACGCGGGGGAGCTGTGGCGTGCCGCACGGCGCCGCTCCGCGCGTGCTCGTCACGAACGCTGACCCGAGCGCCTGTTGCGCTGGGCTGGTGAAGTAGAGGTGGCGGGGTCGCGTCCCGGGGAGAGGAGCTGCATGAGGTAACCGTTGCCGATTGCTTTGAACTCGAGACTCCCGAACGAGATTACGCGTCCTGCTGGAAGCGGATCCGAAACACCCATGGGGTATCGGTTGGGTCCGCACGCCATCCCTGGAGATTAAATGGGAAAAAGAGAGAAAATGTCACGCAGCCACCCCTACTTGGCGCGCCAACTGTCGGTGTCCCGACCCGGGGGCCCGGATCCCAACTAGTAAATGCTGTGTGTTTCCACGTCCCAGATGATGATGCAAGAGGCAACACAGTAACGCACGGTTTATCCTGGTTCCGGCCGCGGGGCCGTACGTCCAGCAAAGGGGGTGTGCGAGGGCACTGTATTATCTTGCACCCGGAGTGCTTGTAGTAGGGGGTACAAGCAAGGCGAGAGAGGGAGAGAAGCTCCCAAGTCTCTGCTTAGAAGTGGAGCCGATTGAGATGAGTGCTCGGTAGTGCTGAGAGTTCTCTGAGAGGGAAGCCAGAGTCCAGAGTCCAGCGTCCCGCGTCCAGCGTCCAGCGTCCAGCCCGTCTAAAGGAAGCCTACCTCCTCCTTTTATAGTCACAAGGAGGGGCAGCGCACATGAGTGAGGGCATAGAAGTAGTCGTTTTCCCCCGAATCGCGGGGCACAGTGGTCGGATACTGTATGAAGTACACTGTGGGAAGGCGGCGTGCGTGGCAGTCATCCTGGATATCGTCCTTGGTCCTGCGAAGATCGTGTCGGTCGTCTTGCCAGCTTCTGCAGGCGGCGTAGTCGTTGCTGGTGCATGGTCTTCCATATACGGCGCGGTGCCATTCGGTGGGCCCCGCGGATTAGGGTCCTGCATGCACCAGTGGTAGCGGTAGCGGCACGCGCGGTGCCCCCGGACCCCCTAGTTGGAGTGCGGGCGTGCACACTAGGAGGTCCGGGGGACTCCGTACGTGCGCGCCGAGCGCCCATCCCTAAAGGACACGTGACGTCGCCGGACCCCTTCCCCAGCGGGAGGCGAGTCCGGATGGTCGGTGTCGGCAGAACAGTAACGGGAGCAGTGCCGAGGTGTCTTGTCCCGCGTCGCATGTCCCACAGTGTTGCTACAGCAACCAGGATGGCGGAGCGGTGACCGGAGTCAGCGGATGGGACCCCGGTCACATCCACTGTGGGAATGGCGGCCCGACGCCGCCTGTCCCAGGTGTCGTGGTGGAGTGGCTGGCATTTAACGCCTTTGTACGGCGAGCGGTTGGGCGGCGGGGCCGTTTGTCCCTTGTGCCGAGAGATGGCCTCGAGCGAGGCGGAGATGAGTCACCCGCTCGAGGGTAGATCCGCTACCCTCGAGCGAGGCGGGGATGTGTCGCGCGGTCGAGAGTCCCCGGGGGGAGCCCTCGAGCGAGGCGGAGTTCGTCCAGCGGGCCCTAGAGGGACCCTCGAGCGAGGCGAAGATCATTCCGCGGGTTCGAGGGGGATGCGAATAGGCCGCATGCTGGGCTTCTTTGAGTCCTTTCCTTTCTTCTGGATGGGAAGCAGGCCGTGGGCCTTTATGAGCCCAACTGCCTTAACAGGTGTTTGCGTTTTAAAGCGATCTTAGTACCCTGATTAGAGTGCCCCTAATCGTGGTACCCGACACAAGTCATGGACATGGGGATGTCAAACTAATAATGTGGGCTTATGTAAGACATGAGATTGAACTGACCCAACACGAGATGATGACTTCTCATTACACAATATGTACGCTGTGTCCTAAGACCTGAGATCGTCGTATGTACTCAATATGTGAACCGACTTACTTAGGAGCCATCAAACGCTGCACCGTAACTGGGTAGTTATAAAGGTGGTTTTCGGATCTGTCAAGAAGCATGTTGTGAGACATAGTCGGTCAAGATGGGATTTGCCCCTCTCTACAAGAGAGAGATATCTCTGGGCCCCTCGAGTGATTCAGATCAAGAAATGCATGGCCATGCTAGGGTTAAGAGTTAACCAAGGATTCTGAATCATAGGATCGAGAAAGAGTGGTCGGCTTCAAGCAAGACCAAATATCGTGAGGCAAAGGGAACAGCATGTATATGATATTGTGGCAGCTCGTCTGATATGATCTTTGTGTGCGTATAGGAGTTGACATGTCTTGCTAGAGGCCACTGTCTACTATTGGGCCGAGTATGAGTACTTGGGCCATGTCTATTCGCATGTGAGCCCATAGGGTCACACACTTAAGGGAAATAAGCCTGATAAGGATGAGATACGAATTAGACTGGGCTTAGGTGCACTAATGGGCCTTTTAGGCCCAAAAGGGGATGCCCAAGGTGGGGCCCAAGGCAGCCCACCTAAGGGGCTATATAAACAGAAGGGGGCACCTAAAAAACCCTAGCTACTGTTCACGCGCGTGAATAGTACATACTACAGTAGCTGCCCCCTTTTCTGGCCACCCCTCCTGTGTGCCAAGCCCTAGGTCGCCCTCGCGGACCTAGCAGTCCGGATTGCGGTGCTTTTTCCCGTATGTGTGGACTTCATGGAGGTGTTGCGCTTGCTGCACAAGAAAGAGCCGTTCGTGAGGTGATTCACGCAACTACACTGCCGGCTTCCATCTGCACTGCCGGCTTCCATCTGCACTACACCGATGCGCTACAGAAGTTCCGCAACCACGCATCTAGTGATAATCCCGTGATCAATAACTGCAGTAATCCTGGTTTATGCGGTAGAAAATTTTTCTTTTTGCTACCCCATATTCCTACACCTGCCCCCCAGTCGATCAAGCACTGATACCCCTTTTCCTAGACGATCATGCACAGGAGTGCGCTCACGTCGATAGGGTTCATGACGTGGTCCCTCATATGATTGGCTGCCTTGACCATTGCATTTGGGACAATCGTATGCCGATGGCAATGTCAACCCCTCTTCCCAGCAGTAGACGAAGAAAGGACACCTCCAATGATCTTGCTCGCGTCGTCCCTCTTCTTCTCTATGCTGCCACCTTTCATGATCACGCTGAAACTTGTTCAATAGCATTTGAGACGTTACACGTCTACGTGGTGCCGATGAACATCCAGCATCCTTCATCGGACCCTTTCCTTTGACCTCATCGGCCGCTATCGGCGCTTTAGGATCAACAGCCCCAGATCTCTTGGCCGATGATGATGTCAGAATCTTGGCTTGAGGAGAACCTTCATCTCTAGCCATATCAACCATGTTTGTGGCGAAAGGATGCCCGTCAATCTTCATCATCTTCTTGGGAGTTTCAAATTTCAACCTCCCTTGCTCGAAAGCCATCTGAATCTGCTGTCGGAAGACCTTGCACTCTGTATCATGCGATGTGGCGTTGTGCCACTTGCAGTACTTCATATTCTTGAGTTCGTCCTCCGATAGAATCTTGTGATATGGTTTCAACTTGATCAACCCTTCCGATAATAATAAGTCAAAGATCTTGTCGGCTTTGGTGATGTCAAACCCATATGACTCAGGCTCTTTCTTCCCAAACGGACACATCACCGGCTTCTTGCTGTTCTGTATCCACTCAGCCGATGCGACCGTTTCTTGCTCCTCTTCAGATTCATCATTAGCAGAATACTCCACATAGTTTATCTTTTTCTGAAACGGTTTCTTGGACTCGTAAGATCGAACCTCCCCTGTCATCCGACTCGCGATCTGGCTGATACTCTCAAACTCCTGCGATGCATATTTATCTTTAATATGTGGCAAGAGCACATTAAATGCTTCATCGGCCAACTGCTGATCGAACAGAACCAAACTGTAACATCGATTCTTGACATCTCTGAATCTTTGGATAAAAGCAGCAACCGATTCATCGTTTCTTTGTCTCAAGCCGGTCAAATCGATCAACTTTAACTCAGTAATCCCAGAGAAAAAGAACTGATGAAATTGTCTCTCTAGATCGGCCCAATATAATATGGAGTTTGCCGGCAAAGTGGTGAACCAAGCAAAGGCCGATCCAGATAAAGACAAGGAGAATAAACGGACTCTGAGTGCATCATGGTTGCCCACTTCTCCCAACTGTAGAAGGAACCTGTTAACATGTTCCATCGTAGAGACTTGTCCCTGCCCCAAGAACTTTGTGAAGTCAGGCATCTTATACTTGTGTGGGAGAGGAATCTAATTGTAAGCCGGAGGATAGGGAGTCTTGTACATAACAGACTGTTGCTTCGGCCTTAGCCAAACTGCTCTCTCATCACTTCAGCTGTCTTTGCGCTCCAATCAACTTGCGGTTCAACTATTGGCATCTACTGAGGAGAAGCCGTACTCGCTGCATTGGTCATCATCGCAATTTGTTGAGCTACGTGGTACATCGGCTGTTCAGCCGATTGCATCTGATGTGTCTGATGGGCTATCCGATTGGGTGTCTGCTGAGTCATCGTCGGCTGCAGAACTGATGGACTAACCGACTGCTGCCTAGTAGTATCCATGTATGGCACACTGACACACCATATCTGTCCAGTCTCTTGATTATGAAAGACCCAATTGACTCCCTTCTGATGAGGAGATTGCGACAGCAAAACTTCCGAAGGAGACTGGGGTTGGAGCAGGATAGCACGACACTACTGTGGGGTCATCGGTGGTGGCACCGATGCATTAGCTTGTGCCATTTGTTGTGGACTCCATACGCCTTGTGCATTCAGCTGTGCTGCCGATGTATCCTGCTGTGCACCCATCGGCTGAACGGCCGATGGATTAGGCTGAGAGGCTATCGGCTGAGAAGCCGATACATTAAACCGCATCTTGGGTGGCGTAGAAAAGAAGTCTGGATGAATGCCATACCCAGTAGTAGGATTCCATTCTTTAGGAAACACGGACGCAGATCCATCTTGCACAGTTTTAGCAATCGGCGGCGTGGTTGAGTAGATAGGATCTGCTGTAACCGCCGATGCTGCAGTAGTAATCTGAGGCGGTACCTGACTGTTGCTTGTTCTTGCCTGGCTATTTTGAGCCGACAGGGCTGCTGCCATAGACACTTCCAAGGGGACATACTGTATCTGATCTGGCTATATGTAGCAAGGACCCATGCATCCTGGAAACATGCCTTCAGCAAAAGTTTTAACCACCGCATTGTTCACTGTGTTGCCCATAACTGTTGTACTCTTGATAAAGGCTCGTGCCACAGCTTGGCCAACTGCGTCCATCATCTTGCTTTCACATTGAGCCTCTGTCAATGACTGGAAAGATGGAGATTAAATTTCTTGATCACCTCACCAGATCTGTTGATGTTGTACGACTTGAGGCATTCACGCTTGAATTTCTCCACTAGCTCTTCACATTCCTTCTTTTGTTCTTCTTTGAGCTTGTCTTCAGGAACAGGAATCTGGTTATCATCACTAACTGCAGATGTATCTGTGATGTCCACCATGTTGAAGCTTTCGTGTCCCACCGAGTGTGCCAAAAGATGTGTTGACGCAAAAATCAACACACTAGAATCCGAGGGCAAGTGTTCGCCGAGTCACGGAAAGTCAACCAAGCGTGTTAGTCAATTTGACCTGAAATTGACAAGGGAGAAAACAAAGTCAAATTTAAGAGCGTATCGGCTAGGATTCCGAATATCTCTCAAGTAGGCGTATCGGCAAGCTTTGCCGATACTGAACGCGACAAAAAGATATTGAATACAAGCGCGTAATAACGGGTGCGTCGGCAAAATGAGCCGATGCACTAGACGACAAAACCGGCTCTGAGTAGCCGATCGAGCGTGTACAGCAAAATCTAAGCTACAAATGTGTAACTCAGATGATGCATGCTAAAAACAGATCTAAATCAGCTCTTGAAATAACAAAAGTGTTATTGTAAAACCTAAAGCCGATCTAATATGTTTTTAGGGATGATAATGGCCAAAAAGCGTAGGAAAACCTACAAGTCTAGCCGATATTGGTAATTGGTGAATAAATCTAGACGAGACGACAACGATGCACCCGGAAGTCAAAGCCTAGATAAACTCGATAACTTTTGAATAGATTTGAACGAAGCCATAGCGATGCGCCTGGTAGCTAAAGCTCAAATATACTCGGTAAAACAAAAACTCACCAGCAAATCAAGTCGCTCGAATATGAGGCGTCCTTGATCAACTTGAAAGAACTCATCGAAAAAAAAGAAAAGGCGAAGTCGCCGAAAAAATGCAAAGGAATTATAAAGTTGTGTTGTATTGGATGTGCATCAAGTTTTTCTGATCCCTTACAACTGATATATATAGCCTAGCGCTATCAGGTCCTAGCCGATTACGGCAAACATTACTTGATTCTAAAGAAAAGACTATCTAAAATATAAACTACTTAAAATATTACAACCGAATCATCAAGATTCTTGTAGAGTCTGGATCCTCTCCTCCTCCCTTGACTTCTCAGCAACTCTCCATCGGCCGAGTACCAGAGTGGACAAATTAGCATCCTCGTACAATATTCTCCCGGCCCATCGGACGGACTCCCATCGGCTGAGTACCAAAGTGGACTAATCAGCATCTTCGCAGAATATTCTCCTGGCCCATCGGACGGACTCCCATCGGCCGATTCCAGCTCTGTGCATCTTTTGGTTTCTTTCGAATCGGCCACCTTCCCTTCATCAAAATCACCTTCCTTGACACGTGTCAAAAAATGGTGTTAACTTTCCGGTCCCTTACAACTGATATATATATAGCCTAGCGCTATCAGGTCCTAGCCGATTACGGTAAATATTACTTGACTCTAAAGAAAAGACTATCTAAAAGATAAACTACTTAAAATATTACAACCGAATCATCAAGATTCCCGTAGAGTCCGGATCCTCTCCTCCTCCCTTGACTTCATCGGCAACTCTCCATCGGCCGAGTACAAGAGCGGACTAATCAGCATCTTTGCAAAATATTCTCCTGGTCCATCGGACGGATTCCCATCGGCCGATTCCAACTCTGTGCATCTTTTGGTTTCTTTTGAATCGGCCACCTTCCCTTCACCGAAATCACCTTCCTCGACACATGTCAAAAAACGGTGTCAACAAATACTTCATGCATCTATCCAAAGATTCGATGTGACAGGTAGTAGGATAATTTTTGGGAACTAAGGCCTTGTTTAGTTCCCTTCAAAATTCCAAAACTTTACAAGATTCCCCATCATATCAAATCTTTCAATGCATGCATGAAGTATTAAATGTAGCTAAACAAAATAACTAATTACATAGTTTATCTATAATTTGCGAGATGAATCTTTTGAGACTAGTTAATCCATGGCGGAACAATAATTACCAAATACAAACGAAAGTGCTACAATGCTTTACACCCAAAACTTTATGCATTGTTGGTGGGAAGATTCCACCAAGCAGTAGAAATGGAGAGGACTCTAAAATGAGAGCAAGTGTCAAGAGCTCCACCAAAAGAGACCCACCCTTTGACCCCTTTGGTCAACTGTATATATAGGCGGGAGGAAGGTGACAATTTGCCCTTGACCCCTTGAAAAGTACATGCTTTACATTTGGGCCCTTGGGCCTTTACAATCAGCTTGTTTAGCTATATGGGCTAGTCCATTTCCCCAACAGTAGCCCCTCAGCTAATTTGCTTTAGTTAGTATGACAAAGCATAGTATCTGAATACATTTGAATTGGCCCAGATCTATCTCTAGATCGTCGTCGCCGAAGGTAGACGGCGAGCCACTCGAGCCGAACTCTGTCGACGAAGGTGAAGTTGTCGTCACCGAAGGTAGACGACGAGCCCCTCTATTCGAACTCTGTCGACGAGGGCGAAGGCGAAGTCGTCGTCGCCGAAGGTAGACGGCGAGCCCCTCGAGCCAAACTCTGTCGACAAGGGCGAAGGTGAAGTCGACATCGCCAAAGGTAGACAGCGAGCTCCTCGAGTCGAACTCTGTCGACGAGGGTGAAGCCAAAGTCGTCATTGCCGAAGCTAGACGACGAGCCCCTCGAGTCGAACTATGTCGACGAGGGTGAAGCCGAAGTCGAAGGTAGACGGCGAGCCCCTCGAGCCGAACTCTGTCGACGAGGGCGAAGGCGAAGTCATCATCGCCGAAGGTAGACGGCGAGCCTCTCGAGTCAAACTCTACCGACGAGGATGAAGCCGAAGTCGTCATCGCCGAAGGTAGACGGCGAGCCCCCTCAAGCCAAACTCTGTCGACGAGGGCGAAGGCGAAGTCGTCGTCGCCGAAGGTAGACGGCGAGCCCCTCGAGCCAAACTCTGTCGACGAGGACGAAGGTGAAGTCGACATCGCCGAAGGTAGATGGCGAGCCCCTCGAGTCGAACTCTGTCGATGAGGGCAAAGGTGAAGTCAGCATCACCGAAGGTAGATAGTGAGCCCCTCGAGCCGAACTCTGTCGATGAGGGCAAAGGTGAAGTCATCATTGCCGAAGGTAGACGACGAGCCCCTCGAGTCGAACTCTATCGACGAGGGTGAAGCTGAAGTCGTCGTCATCGAAGGTAGACGATGAGCCCCTCGAGCCGAACTCTGTCGACGAGGGCGAAGGCGAAGTCGTCGTCGCCGAAGGTAGATGGCGAGCCCTTTGAGTCGAACTCTTTCGACGAGGGCGAAACCGAAGTCGCGGTTGTCATTGAAGCCGAAATGATGAGCACTGGGCAAGACTTGTTCGCCAGGGGTGCTAGGCTCCTAGACCCACTATAGCCCCTCTTGTCCGGGGGTTCGTGGTGGAGGCAGCATAGAAGTGACGATGCCCATTTTGGACGAAGATGCTTAAGCCTTTCAATTTCACGCAATAGGGTTTCCCTGCCTTCAGTTTTGCATAGTGGATGACTTTAATGTACTGGAAGTGAAGCTAAGAGGAGCGAGACCCATTCAGGACGTGCAACTCGTGCTTACTTCTATCAAGCATCGTCACTTGTTACGCGCCGATGACTCCCCTCTTCGTTCGACGAAAAGGGATAGATGCTTCGGTGCATACATATTTTGACGACATATTTTTTCCCAAGGGTCTTGTTTATATTCCACAAGGAAACTATAAGAGGGTTCCGCCTCATTAATAACCGCTAATATGGGAACCAGAGATAAGATTTTCCCTCTTTGAGGCTATTTCACCTGCCAAAACATGTCATTTCGTTTCTCAGTTATTACAATGCCTTCGGCTTTAAAGCTCGGAGGGGTTCCGTAATTGCCTTTGGCTTTACGCGCGACAGGACTTTCTTTGCCTTCGGCATTTCGCACGACAGGACTTTCTTTGCCTTCGGCATTTCGCACGACAGAACTTTCTTTGCCTTCGGCATTTCACTGACAGGACTTTCCTTGCCTTCGGCATTTCGCCGACATGACTTTCTTTGCCTTCGATATTTCGCACGACAGGATTTTCTTTGCCTTCGGCATTTCGCACGACAGAACTTTCTTTGCCTTCGGCATTTCGCCGACAGGACTTTCTTTGCATTCGGCATTTCGCATGACAGGACTTTCTTTGCCTTTAGCTTTACACATAGAAGGACTTCTCTTCCTTCGGCTTTCCGCCGAAGTGCAACGCAATGCAAATTATGCAATATGAGATGAAATGAATGCGATGCTTTTGCAATGAGTAACGATCGAAGGGTTGGCCTATCAATCAAGGCCCAACCTTTCGGATGAATTTCACTTTGTCATCTGGTGGAAATCTCATAAGTTAAGTGCAATCAAGCAATACCGAAGCCCAAATAGAATTCTGTGAGACTCAGCATGGTCGTTGCCATATATAAATTAGTTCACTTTGGGGTGAAAACCGATAGCCTGTCGGAGAATCTTGCATCAACCTCGAATAACCGAAACGCCATATATAATTGTCTTCGGGGTGAAAATCAATAGCCCGGAGATGGTATCTTGCATACAACATAGATAGCCGAAGTCCCATATGGAATTTTATTTTCTCTTGGGTGAAAATAAATAACCCGAAGGTTGTATTCTTGGTGAAAAGCCTGCGAAAACGATGAGTACCATCCTTGCAGGTGGACAGTTAGCTTGAGCATATAATTAAATGAGACATTAGAAAGGGTAAATCATATGATATTAAACTTGCACTTCGGAAGGTAGAAAATTTATTTCTTGGAATCCAACCGAGATGATGCCGAAGGGTGAGAAGCTAATCTCGTGAAATCCAACCGAGGTAAACTCAAAAGCTATAATACCAGTCTTCGAAGGTATTTTTCCATCCTGCCAAAGGTGTTTTCTTAATTATCCATCGCAAAGGAGATTGCCGGTAGATTAATTAGTTAGGCTTAAAGTAAAATCCATCTACGTGGAGACAAAGCTGCTGACCGAAGTTACTTAATTCTGAGGGCGAAAAATATGGTCTAGTTAAGAACCGAAGACCAAAAATCAACTGACTGATAAAGGCCCAGCTGAAGTACAGTACTTACTGTAAAGTCGAGGAAACATGCAGCAAGAGCACGGCTTCGCTTCCTCTGAAGCTCAAGACCTGGGATCGAACCCCAACAGACAGCCCTAAACATTTTTGAGTTTGGAGTACCTGCTGTTCGCTGAGCTCGGATTGGCTGCTGGCGAACTTGGCGCCAAAGAAGGCCGCCTTCGCGTTGGCCGAAGGGGGCGCGCAGGCTGGTGGCGCCGCGTGAGCAGGCTGCAGCCTTAGCGTTGGACCTAAGAGGATCTGAGTGGCGTTATGTCTCTTCGACCAAAATCTGAGACCACTGGATGGGCCAGTATTTCTACACAATATGTTCCCATTCGAAAGGTTCATGGGGGTATTCAAGAAATGTGTTCGTAATCGAGCTCGTCCAGAAGGAAGCATCGCCAGTGCCTACGGAACTGAGGAGGTCATTGACTTTTGTGTTGACTTTATTGATGACCTTAAACCGATTGGAGTCCCTGAATCACGATATGAGGGGAGACTAACTGGAAAGGGTACATTAGAAAAGAAATTTTATGTCTGCACAGATGATTTCTCATTCAAGAAAGCGCATTATACGGTTCTTCAACAATCATCCTTGGTTGACCTATATATCGAGGAACACAAGAAAATTCTGCTCTTACGTCAATGACCTGGTTTTATGGTCACGGGGGAAGCTTGGACCCATTGACTGGTGACTGCATCTATGGGCCAAACATCCAGCGAGCAGCCCAGAGACTACAGGAGGCCATACAAGCAGTAGCCGAGGGAATATTCCAGCCGGATAGAGAGAGGGACGAGCTGACTTACGCCCTTGGGAATCCAGAGCATCCGGGTCGCACAAGAGGCAAAGGCGTGGTTCCGTGGAAGTATGGATTCAGGGATTACATTGAATTATATAGAAGCCAGCAAAGAAGAAAGAATGATGAGCGGGAGCACTTGCGAAGGCTAGAGGAGCGGCTCATGTCACACGATCAAAGACTGGAGGAAGAGGTTCAATGCCAAGTGGCCATAGCAATGAGCCAGCAACAGCAAGCGCAAACAGTGCCTCCAGAGCCTAATGTCGCAACCGATCATCTGTCTCAGCGGAAAAGCAGCTGCGCTTCCACAGACATCGCCGTCGCCGAGCCAACGGGGATCCAGGCCGCAGTTGAAGCGACGGCCCCGCAGCAATTTCCAATGGATGAGATCACCCAGCGGACACCTTGTGACCTGCAGACTGTCATTAAGAACTTAATGTTCACTATTGCATATGGTACCGCCATGCCAACCCAACCGGGCGACATGTACCACGGGCATCAAATTCTGCCTGGATACACAAGAGTTGACGTGGAGCAGGTGTTTCAGGGTTGGGAGACGCTCGAGCTTGATATTCGTGGAGGCGATGGGGAGAGGACACTAGCAGAAGCCATTCATGGCTACATCCTATGGCATAAGCGCTATATTGTCCTAAAGTCGGATGATCAAACACCAAGACCGGCATCTCAGCATGCCTCTCCAAGGCCGGCATCTCCGCAAAACTCCCCAAGAGCCGCACTGTCTCGGCAAGGTTCACCGGCACATTCTCCATCACCATCATCTCATGCGCCGATGAACACTCAAGCGTCACCGTCGCCTCCATGGTCACCCCCTCCGCCGCCGACAAAGAAGCAGAAACGGCCGCCGGCAAAGAAGGTAGCTGCACCGACTAAGAAGCCTCCAAAGAAGAAGGAAAAGGAGAAGAAAATCAAGGAGGCTCCTATTAAACCCTGGGACATGAGCCTTGAAGAATGCGATCGGATAACTCAAGAAAGAGTTAAAGAGCACTTCAAGCCGAAGCCGAAGCCGGAGCCCGAGAAAGTGATAAATCCGATAGATTTGAAATTTTTTAAGGGAATGTGCGAAGCAAATAAGAGAAAATTCATTCCGAGAGACCCCCCTTCAGACTACGAACGCACAATTATCAAAACTACTAAGAAAAAGAAGAGACAATCAAAGTCGTCGTCATCCGACGTTCCATAGCTCGGAGCCCAAAAGAAACAATCAATAGAGCCTCTCGTAGTGGGACAGACGACTCAAGAACAAGACTTTGTTACATTTTTGAAAGAATCAAACCTGACGGCGGCTCAGATTGCAGGGGGAGAAAATATTCCAAAGGCCGATGTGGTCGTCAAATGGACGTATGAGATCGGCAAAACTCTTGTACCCCCCGAAGTAGTGTCCGTGCTTCCAACGCAAATGTATAAGCTGCACCAGCACTACATGCATGCGATGGCTGATTGCATCTTCATGCAGGGCGCAAAGATTAAAGATGATGATTTCTTACGGGGGGAGGCCATTATATGGATAAATTGGGAAGAAATTTGCCAACTATTCCATCAGGAGGCCCTCGACATCTCTATGGTCGGCTTGTGGGTTCTGTAAGTATTTTACTCTCCTTACGTATTGTTTTGCATGATCTCAACATACTGATCTCTTGATTTATTAGGTATCATGTAGAATGGAGATACAAACTTGCAGGAGAAAGGGATACTCTCACCTCGGCTTCATCGACCCAATTACTTGTAATTGGAGGATTCTACGCGACAATGCCGATGAGCTATACCAAAACTTGTTCAAGTACATAAGCGTTCATCACAACAAGCAAATGATATTGTTTCCTTACAACTTTGCGTGAGTGATTCCTTCCGTCTAACTCTTTCTATTCTATAATCGAATTGTTTAAACCTTAACTACCAAGAACTGCCTCTGTATAATCTTACAGTGAACACTGGGTCCTAATTGTCATAATTCCCGAGAAGAGCCTACTCGTGGTTATGGACTCATTGAGGAGACCTCCAGAACAATACGAAAATCTTCTTAACATGATGAAAAAGTAATTCTACCACTACTTCATCGATGACCGATAATTTGAATCACTTTGTTACTTGACTATAATTGTTCTAATCATGCACAGGATTTGGAAAGAATTCGCTAAAAATCATCCTGGCAAATTTGACAAGGAATTGAAGATCAAGACAGATTTTGCGGTACGCACTTGGATGATTCATTGCACGATTCATTAGTTTTATTATATATTCATGTAAATACTTGATAATTTCTTCTCTCTTAAAGTGTATGAGGCAGAAACAAGGCACTGTATTATGCGCATACTATGTATACGAGAACATCCATGGTCTGGTAGGTCTTCTAAAGGGCTGGACAGATTGGGAGGAGGAAGTAAGTAAAAAACTTGTTAATATTTGAACTCGTATTTTAATTAGTCGAAATTAATTATCCCATTTTTCCATAGGTCGAGGAGATGCGCGATAAACTCATACCGGAGGAAAAGATTATGGCGATTCAAGAACAATTGTCCGGATTTATTGTTGAGCAACGATCCAAAAGACGAATTCTACTATGATGGACTATCTAATATTGACAATCGCAGCAAATATGATAATATACGCGTATATATGTAATTAAGAACGAATATACCTATGTAAATATATATGTGTGTATGTATTAAATTTCTATTTATGAGTATGTATGTATTATATATATAAGCACTCCAATAATATATATATATATATAAGTGAATTAATTTATATATGAAAACTATCTAGGACAAATATTATATAAGTAACTATATATATATATTAGTGGAGATCATACACACTGAATTCCAATACATAAATTTAATTGAAATGCAAAAGTATAATTGAAAAAGAAAAAAAATTGAGAAAAGGAAAACAGGAAAAAAAAAGACCTAACACCAACCGGGACAAAAGGATGCGCCAGCCACGTGGCGCTGGCAGTACTTTTTGTCCCGGTTGCCAGACTCGGGACAAAAGGACCGGCCTGACGTTCCTAGTTGGGAAACCGGGACAACAAAAGTTTCTCAACCAGAACAAATTAGCCTTTGTGTAGTAGTGAGGGTAGCACATACGCACCCTTGCCAGGGCCGCACAGGATGATGTTGCAGTCTGAACTGCTGGTCGTGACGGCGACGAGATCATCAGCTGGATTCGTCGACGAGCGCCTGAGCACCTTGCGGACCTCGAAGGTCTCGGCGACATGGCCGATGATGGCGGCACGGTGACGTTGGTGAAGGGGTTGTGCAGCAGGTAGGTGTGCCGGTGCTTGACGTCCAGCCTGGCGTCTACGACGAACGTCCCCGTCTCGTGGCAGTAGTTGTCCCAGGTGTGGGAGTGCGCCGGAACACGTCGTCGGTGCAATCGAGCGCGAGCCAGGCGTCGGTGGCGGCGAGGCAGGTGGCGTTGTCGGGGAGGCCGGGGATCTGGGGGAAGAAGGCGCCGTCGCGGCCGGTGGTTGGTGCAGGAGCCGTCCGGGAGCACGATCCATGGGGGCTGCTGGTGGCTCACGTAGCGGGGCGCGGCGGAGCGCCATGCGCGGCAGACGGCGCAGATGCGGGCGCGGTCGCCGGCGGATAACATGAAGCATAGCTGGCCCACACGGGCCCGGATGTCAGTGGCTGTGGCCCAGCATACCACGAAACTTAACTGGGCCTGCTCAACCGAGCAGGCTGAAAGTATCCAGGCCACTTGTTAACTTCATCCCCTCAAAATGGATATAAAATTATGCTATAAATGAATCCAACCCGTTTTCTAAAAAAAAAGAAAAAAACTTCATCCCTCAAAAAAAGAAACTTTTCACTTCTTTAGTGGCCAGGCCAGGGGAGGAGCTGATGAGGAAGAGCATTTTTTGTACTCTGGTTTCGTTCCCATGCTGTCATGCCCTACGTCATGTGTTCGTACACATACGAACCATCATGTATGTAAAAGCCAAACTCGTATAATTAATTAAAAAGTAAAATTTATGGACGGTCCAACTCTCTAAATACATGGTGGGTGGTTTTTAAAGAGAATTCAAAATTGAATAAAGTGGCACTAGCAACTTCCAGGCAACTCCTTTTTGTATACCGTGGTGAAGACCTAGGACGTATTTCAAAAGAGATCTTTAAAAAAACATATTTCAAAAGAAAGGAGGAAGAGAGAGAGTACAGCAGCCGGCGGCTGGGGACCAGGGGCGCACCCAGTAGGTGGGCCAGATATGCCTTGGCATACCTAAAATTGCAGCCCAACTAGAAAAAAAATCATCCCAGTCCAAGGCCCATAAGCAGACTTGGTCACGGAACACTGAACCAGCAGCTCGTGCCTCTCTCTCGCCATCTCGGACGGAGGCACGGAGCTGGCGGCGCTCGACCCGTCGACCACACGGAGCTGGCGGGGGCGGGATTGGACGCCACGCCGGTTCACCCCTGCGGCCCTGCGCCGGGCCCTGCGCCGCACTGTCGCAGCCGCCCCCTTCGCCAGCTCGCCCCTGCACCACCTCCACCGGCCGTCGGACGCCGCCGTCACCGGTTCGCCCCTGCGTCCCTGCGCCGCTTCCGCAGACCGCCAGACGCCGGTTTGCCGCTGCGGGATTGCTTCAATTTTTGGTATGAAATTTGTGAAATTGGAACCCTAATTGTAGCTCTACAGCTCATAGGATTTATGGATTCAAGAATCGATTGATTTTGATGCATGGATTCATGAGTCGATTGTTTTTTATGCACTTTCATACTTTGTTTGTACTTTGTAGATCTCATTTAAGTTCAAAATAAACTTTGTAGATCTCGTAGACCAGACAAGTAGCTTTTTTTTTCATGAGCATTAGAAATCGGAGACCAGTAGCTTTTTTTTCATTTGAACTAGTATGTTAGAAGTATTTGTATTATAATTTATGCAACTTTAGTATTTAACTGTTTAATTTAAGATCTGGAATGTAATTTATCTTCATGGTAACCAATTTTTTTGGTGAGGTTTAAATTTTATTACTGAATTATATATGGATTGTACCGAATTGCAAGTGAAATAAAATGTCATGGCATATCTTTTTTGAAATCCTAGGTTCGCCACTGCTGGGGACGGGTCTATATGGCGGCTGACGTGCGTCCTTTTTTGAATGAGAGAGTGTGTGAGAGATGAAATGTGATGCTTATGTTCCTAGCTATATAAATTAAACATGTGTGCTTACTATGAGTGCATTGAGAGGCATATTTTGAGATTAACAAATTAAACCACACAGAGGTTGAGTTTGTCGACTTGAAATATTATAATTAGCCGAAATATACAGGCGCGCATTATTCGTGCTAAGTTGAAAATTCAAATATGGGTGCACAAATTAAGCTGAACTTAACTATATATCTGTGTTACGATCAGTTCGCTTTTGTGTATAAGTTTTTTTTTTCTTTGCGGTATCGCTCCGGTTCACTGCTTAAGAATCTTCCATGGTTGCGTCGATCCGTTAATAATCTCTCCCCGTTCAGTCAATAATCAGTGTCATCAGAACAACCTGATAAAAATAATCCCCATGACAAATTAATATTCAGGCCACGAGTCAACTTACGGCCAGGTGAGGAGGAGAGAGAAGAAGAATACATATACATCTGTGTTCGCCCTCATGCGGTGATGCCGTCAGATCACTGATCACGTACGTTAAGACAAAACTGCAAAAAAATTTCTCTTAGTTATACTCTATCCGTTCTAAATTATAATTCGTTTGATTTTTTTACCTCAAGTTTGACTACTCGTCTTATTGAAAATTTGTGTAAAATATCACTTCTTTTGTTGTAGTTTGCATTGCTTTATTAATACAAGTTCTTCAAGATTGATTTACATTTGACTATATTTGTATAACTTTTTGAATAAGACTAGTGCATGGTCAAATTTGGGTCAAAAAGGTCAAACAAATTATAACTAGAAATGGAGGGATTATATATGAATATGGCCAGCACAGAAAGAAATTGTGTGATGTGCTTGAGAGCTGCTCAAACTTGTATCTTGGTGCATCAGCCTCTTTAGAGTCTTGGTAGCTCGACGGCACGTCTTCGACCCTCTGGCTTGTGGAGCGGCGCTGAAGATCTTTGTGCGGGGGGGACGTGGAGACCTCCATCCTTCATGGAGAAGCTCCTTAGTAGAAAGCGGGGCTAAGGTGATCGGGAACTTGGCGCAAGCCTTGGTGGCGTTGCCTTACTGGCGTGTCAAGGTGTCCTCGGAAGAGACTTAGTGGCCGAGAAGCGATACTCTTGATGGAGTGCTTCAACAACGTGGACTAGGGGTGACATTTGCCTACTGATATCACGGGATACATCCTTGTGTCAAGAGTTCGCTTCCTCTCACCCATTTTTAAGTTTCCGCATTTCATATTGCAACTTGTGTGTCTTTACTTTCTTAGAGTAGTATCTTGTTAGGATTGGCTATAAGTTGCATAACTCTTTTGGGATGAGGTTTTACACTAGAAGAACCGTAGTTGCACATCTAGATAGTATATTTTAGTTTAAGTTTTGTGCAAATTAGTTGGAGCCATATGCTAAGGTTTTAAGTTGCCTAATTTACTCTCCCTCTTAGGCTACGAGCACCCGATATTTTTCATATGCATTATTCACTGGGGCCATCTTTGCGGAAGCCTGTTCTATTTCTGCGGTGATAACTTCACCTTGGACAGAAGCACACTTGCACGAGGGTAATAATATTCTTCGTTGAGGCTTTGCAAAAGGGCTAGGTGTCTTAAAACGGCCATTGGGTGTGGTGAGAGGCACAGGAGGATATCATGTTACATGGGGCAGTTTAACTGTATGAACTACTGCATCGCTGAGAAATATTCCAAATTCACAATATCAAAGGCCATCAGTGCTATTAGCTTGGAGAAGCAATGGAGAAACTTATGGTATGTCCGGCACATTGGTGCTTCCGAGGAGGGCATTCTGTGGCCTGTTTTGAATTTAATTATAGGCAGATTATCCTATAGACGTACTGGACAGCAACATCTTGATATGGGTAAATTGAAGTATACACTGGGTCTACCCTTCGAGCATGCCCTTTACCGTTTGCATGTATACACAGACTTGCATATTAGCAGACACTTTGCCAGCAGCACTACTGTTGATCATTCTGCACCCATTGTAAGGTGACGCAAGAATGTGAAAACCTGTCAAACTACATCATGCAGTGGCAGAGCCAGCCCCAAACCTAGGGGGTTCGTTCCTCTTCCTCCCTCTTCTTATTCCCCCTTTCCCCTTTATTCTCCTCCTCCTTCCCCTTTGCCACCAATGGAGTTCTTGGGGTAGGAGGGGCTTGAGCCCCCCCCCCCCCCCTCCCCGCCCCCACGCTGACTCCGCCCCTGACTACATGATGTACCTCATGGTGGCGCATCCTTTCATGTTGCCAGTCAGCACAGCTGCAGAAGATCTTCAACTTGAACTTGCCAAATGATTTGAGGACAAGTACCGTAGGAAGGCGACCAAGTTACAAATTGTGAAGGATGTGCAAATGGAGTTCTATTAACGAGAGGGAGCCTGATTCCGGCTCCCCCTTTGAACCAGCATAAGGCGTGCCATGCCATTTGGAAGAATAACTTAAGGAGATCAAGGAGGTGTGGCTGAGGCTGGTCGTGTACGTGGCTGATAGGTGCCGTGGGGAGTTGCACAAGCAGCAGCTTGGTGACAGAGGCGAGCTGATCACTTTCATCTGGTTACTGATGGTGCATCATGGATTCATGGTCTTGGATTCATGGAAGTATGTGAAGACCTGTCAAACTACATCATGCAGTGGCGGAGTCAGCCCCAGAATCTAGGGGGCTCATTCCTCTTCCTTCTTCTTATTCTTCTTGCTCCTTTTTCCTCTCTTCTCCTTCTCCTTCCCCTTTGCCACCAATAGAGTTCCTGGGGTAGGGGGCTTGAGACCCCTGCCCCTGCCCCCACGCTGGCTCCGTCCCTGACTACATGATGTACCTCATGGTGGCACATCCTTTCATGTTGCCAGTCAACATGGCGGCAGAAGATCTTCAACTTGAACTTGCCAAATGGCTTGAGGACAAGTACCGTGGGGAGGCGACCAAGCTACAAATTGTGCAGGAGTATGCAAATGGAGTTCTATTCAACGAGAGGGAGCCTGATTCAGGCTCCCCCTTCGAACCAGCACAAGGCGAGCCGTGTCATTTGGAGGAATCACTTAAGGAGATCAAGGAGGTGTGGCTTAGGCTGCTCGTGTACGTGGCCGGTAGGTGCCGCGCGGAGCTACACAAGGGGCAGCACAGAAAGTTTGACTTTTTTACCTCAAGTTTGACTACTACTCGTCTTATTTAAAATTTATGCAAAATATCACTTCTTTTATTGTACCTTGCTTTATTAATACAAGTTCTTCAAGAGTGATTTACATTTGACTATATTTGTATAATTTTTTGAATAAGACTAGTGGTCAAATTTTGGTCAAAATTAAAACAAATTATAATTAGGAACGGGGGGATTATATATGAATATGACCAGCACAGAAAGAAATTTAGCGTCTCTTTCTGCATGGATCTTTTTTTTTTTGATGGGAAACTTTCATTTCAATTACTCAGAAGGTGCTGAATCATCAGCGATAATACACGTAATGAAGTCCGGGATGGGTGTCACAGCAACTCTATTACAAGAACGAGGGCGTTGCTGGACACGCCAAGAAATAAAATTCATCTGTAAGAGACTACGTAATTCCTCCACCAAGAGAGCCACGGGGCTGAGATGGAAATCTTGTGAGTAAACCGCCTGCACAACTTCAACCGCATCCGTCTCTACGATAATATGCCCAACGCCTTCATCTGCTGCAGCCTGTACACCATGGATGACGCCGATCAGCTCGCCGTGGAGAGCACTCATCAGATATTCCACTCGTCCACATCGTGCAGACACCACACATCACCATCGTCATCACGTACAATGCAGCCCCATCTGCCGTTACCCGTCGAGCCGTCATAAGCAGCAGCACAATAACCTTAACGCTGCCAGCGTCAGGTTTCTCCCATTTGCAGGTCGGTTGTCGTGCCGAGTGTGAATTCTGAACAGCCTTCTTCTTCCACTCCTCTTTCTGCATGGATCTTATATATGTTGTGTGCAGCAGTGACAGTTAGGGTATGTACTATTCTATGATGAAACAAGCACCGCACAGCTGTACAGGTATGTGTCTCCATCGGTAATGGGCAATGGCGATGGTTAATTTTTTGACCTAGGATCTGCAGGTCACGAACCAGATCGAGGTACGAGAGTCGTTGGATTTATTTTGGACGGACAGCATCCTCCATTGTCGGCTGTAAATGAGAAAAATCAATTAATTAAGATGCTGATGAAACCCTTCGAGCACCACGATGCATCAAGCAATGGTAATGGTAATAAGGTTCGATCATCTGGCCGAGTCATCAGCCGCTGATCGAGACACATTTCTGTCTCCGATGATTACGCATCCCGCGCCGCGCCGCGCCTCCACTGCCGCTGCCGCCCCCGCGGGGACAGAGTGGCGTGAGCACACGAGGCATGCCAGCGCGCCGCGGCGGCTTGACGAGGAGGAGAAGGCGGCGGCGGCCCCAGGGAGGGGTACGGGGTCGGGGGCCGGCGAGCCCCTGTCCCCATGCGGCGACCGTCGGCGGGGTGGGAGAGGAAGTGCGGCGGCGAGGCGGGGCGACATGGCTGGCGACCCACACGTCAGTGGTTGTGCGTGCTACCCTTTCCTTTTATTTACTTTTTTAAAAGAAAAGAGGAAACATTCGGCCGTTTTGGGCTTGTGGATAACGCGAAGCATAGCTGGCCCACAAGGGCCAGGATGTCAGCAACAGTGTGGCCCAGCACTGGCCCAGCATACCAAATACTATGAGCCTAGAATAGATCATACCACATGGCTTCCACACCGCAAATATTAGGTGTACGTGTGACTAACGGTTAAATCATCTCACAAAATTTAATAATTATATATTTTTTCGTAATAATTTTTTTACTGAAACAATTGTTATTGTTCGTGCAACAAATAAAAATTGTTTCGAAACAAAAAAATCAAAAATTAAATTACATATGTGACCCTATTTGTTGGGTCAGTTTAAGTCCAAAACACAGAATCGAGAGCGGAAAGCTAGGGCTTTTGCGATGAATCCAATCACTCTGCGCGCTTGTCCCGAGTAGGCCCCTTCCACACAAGTATGGTATGGACGTATGGTCGAATTTGCCCCCATTGCAAGTATTTATGGGCTCAAAGTTGAGATGACGACAGGTTAACTGGGCCAGATCAACCGAGCAGGCTGAATGTATCCAGGCCACTTGTTAACTTCACCCCCCTCAAAAAAAAAAACCTTGTCAACTTCATTACTGGCCACTGGCCAGGCCATGGGTAGGAGGAGCTGATGAGGAAGAGCATTTGTACTGTGGTTTCCATGCTGTCACGGCGTACGTCATGTGTTCGTACACGTACGTACCATGATTGTAAAAGTCAAACTCGTATAGTTAACTGAAGAGTAAAATATATGGACGGTCACGGTCCAACTCTCTAAATACATGGTGGTTTTTAAAGAGAGAATTCAAAATTCAATAAACAAAGTGGCACTGCAGTAACTTCTAGGCAACTCCTTTTTGTATACCGTGGTGAAGACCAGAGACATATTTCACAAGAAAGAAAAGAGAGAGAGAGAGTACGGCTGTACGTGCGTCCTTCTTGAACGAGAGTGGGTGGGTGTGATGAAATATGATGCTTATTATGTTCCTATAAATATAATTAAACGCGTGTGCTTACGGTTGATAAATTTGAATCAGCCTACGTTAAGACAAAATTGGGGGAAAAGGACTTTCTCTTAGTTATATATATATATGACCAGCTCAGAAAGAAATTCATGTGCAAACCAATCTTTTTTGCAAACCGTGCAAATTTCAATCTAGACCACCGGCCGGATCAACATCCAATCAACATCCAAGGAGCATAGGGATTAGATAATTTTACAATTAACCACCCGCCTCTAATCACATTTTTCCAAATCACTCTCCCACTCCCTCTGCGCAACCTCTTAGATAGATGTTGATCCGATGATCAGATTGAAGTTTGCACGATTTGCATGAAGAGGTTAGTTTGCGCATCTCTTTCTGCATGGATCTTATATATACTGTGTGCAGGAGTGACAATACTTAGGGGTATCTATGATGAAACAAGCACAGCACAGCCGTACATGTATGCGCATGTCTCCATCGGCAATGCCGATGGTTAAATTTTTTGACCTAGGATCTGCAAGTCTCACGAATCAGATCAACTTACGGGTGGTTTTGGAATTGTTTGGACGCGGCTGACTCATCACATCAGCCGCCGAGACACATTTCCCTCTCCGATTACGGTCACCAAAAGGTAGCTCGCCCTCATTGCTTGATCCCCAATAATATATATATATATATATATATATATATATATATATATATATATATATATATATATATATATATCACAAACACACTGAGATATACTCTGTGTCACTGAGTGCATTGGAGAGATATGCAGCCGGCATATTTTAAGATTAACGAATCACATGGATGTTGAGTTGTCAACGCAAAACTCAAATTTGGTTGAACAAAGCTGAATCTATCGATCTGAGGTCTGAGCTATATGGTCAACTCGCTTTTGTCTACAAGTTACTTGTACTTACGCTATTGCTCCAGTACACTGCTTAAGAATCTTCCACGGTTATTCCCTTCGTCAGATCATGCGTGTCAGTTAGGCACTGTTTGTTTTCGCTTAGCTTATTATCTAAGCGTGGCTATTTTTTTCGCTTCTCGCTTCTCGTAGTTCAAATCTCTGAAGCGCATTACCACATAAGCGAAAATAAGCAAAGCGTTTGATGGGATTATCGCTTATTTCCACCAATAAGCCGATTATAATCAAAAGTCTTAGGCCATGTTTGGTTCCAAATAAGTCACCGACTTATAAATTAAAAAGTGAAAAAAAGTGACTAACTTATAAGTCATTCCAATTTATAAGTTTTAAGCAGCTCCACCCCAACTTAAAATTTATAAGCAACCCTATTCTATGTGGGCCCTTACCTTTTTCTGCTTTGGGACGATGCCCAACCCTATCCGCGCAGCACCCGCGCCCCTCCCCTGCCTCCCTCCCGTTCTCGCCGCCGCCGCCGCCTGCTCCCTCGAGAGGCCCGATGAGGCACGGTGGAGGTGGGCGGGGGCAGAGCGCACGCGGCTGCGCGGCGTGGAGGCGAGCGGGTCGCGCGGCTTCGTCCACCTCCGCCGCGCCCACGGGCGCCTCCGCCCTTGCCTCCTCGCTGTCTCCGTCTCCTCCGCCCACGGCGCCGCTGGCACCTTCGCTCGCGGGCTGCTCAAGCTTGGCACCTCCTCCCGCCCCGAACTCGAGGTCGCCGCGCTGCCCGTGCCTCCGCCGCTCCTGCATTGCGCAGGCTCCTCTGCGTTCGCACACACGCACGCCGTTGCGCTGGGTAGCGAGGTGTTCCTCATCGGCCGTGGCGCCACGCTGCGGGTGGACGCGCTCACGGGCGCTGCGCGCGCGTGCGTGCCCACGCTGTTCCCGCGGAAGAAGTTCGCCGCCGCGGCCGTGGGCTGGCGGATCTACATCGCGAGCGGCTCGGTGCGCACCACGGCGGTCGAGGAGTACGACCCGGCCGCCGATACGTGGCGCGTCGTGGCGGAGGCGCCGTGGCGGAGGTACGGGTGCGCGGGGGCCGCCGCAGGCAGCGTGTTCTACGTCGCCGGCGGGTTGGCGGTGTCCGGTCACCCCGTCGGGGAGGGCGCCGCCCCACGCGCGCTCGAGGTACACGCGTGCGCCGGGTCGGTGGACGCGCTGCATGTGGCGTCGGGCGCGTGGGCGTGGTCGGCGCGGCAGCGGGCGGTGCCCGGCGGCGGGTGCGTTGTGGGCACGTGCGGCGCTGGGGACGGCCACCTCTACGTGGTGGCGGGCCGGCCGCGCGGCAGAGAAGGGCAAGCGGCCGCGCGGTGCGGAGGCGGGCAGGCTGTGCGGCAGAGCTGCGTAGGTGGGCGGTGGCGGAGCGGGCGGGGCAGACGCACGGGCGGTGCGCAGCAGGGCCATGGCCGAGGCGCCGTGCGGCGGCGCAATTTGGCCAGTAGTAGCGCAGCAGGAGGGAAGGGGAAGAAGAGGAAAAGAGTGGCTGACAAATAGGGCCCACGTAATGGAGGAGAGGTGGGTTTAATCAGCTTATAAGTCATCTAGACCCAAACATGCATGATTTATAAGTTACTGATTTTAAATCATCTGACTTATACAAACATGCATGATTTATAAATTACTGATTTTAAATCATCTGACTTATAAATATGTGATTTATTTAGAATCAAATAGATCCTTAATAATCTCTCCCCTGTTCAGTCAACCAGTCTCGTCAGAGCAACTAATAAAAAATGATCCCCATGACAAATTAATATTCAGGCCACGCGTCAACTCAATCACTTACGGCCGGAGGAGATCAGAGAAGAAAGCGCATCTGTGTTCGTCCTCATGCCTGCGGTGATGCCGTCACGTTACATGCGCACAAGCTAGCTAGCCAATCCATACACACATACACGTACACGTCACAATAGGACGAACCTTAAGTTATTAGGCTACATGGTGATATGAATCAGATTAGCTAGGTGATACTGATGGGCGGCTACACTCTCCCAGCTAAAGGTTGATCGGGTATCTTGCATCTCCATGAGATTATTTATCTCTCCCGTATTTTATATATTTTTTCTCTCTCCATTACCAACAATATTTTTTACTTTTTAATAACAGTGTTGTAACATATTAGTCAAAGAATAGCGTGGAAATAGTCAAAATAGAAACGGGCCGGGTCGACTCATCGGGTAGTTGACCCGACCCATAAAAACAAGGCTAATGGCCCACATGGGCCGGCCTCAAGTCTGATAAGAGTTCATAGAAGCTGGAGTCTACCGATCTAATGGGCCGGATGGGTCGACCCAAAACAACTCTATTATCCCACCTAATTCCTAGTTCTATTCTACCATCCCACCTGATCTCTATTTCTATCTAACGCATAGGAGAAAGACAAATATGAAGGCGAGCAAGCTAGCCGCAGCGGCGGCATCTCGGCGCGTCTCGCTGTCATTCGGCGGCCATGAATCTTCATGCCGCGCTCTATCTTTGTTATTCTCCCGTGGGTATCCTGTATGGTGATTGAACCAGAATCAGATCTTTGCATGCCCTACCTAGCTAACCCCAAGTGCAAAGGAGCAGCTGGCCACTGGGCAACTGCGGAGAACGTTTCTTCTTCTTCCTCCGGGACACACAGCTTGCTTGGCCATAGTAGGTATCAAGGTAGTTGGTATACTGATAAGTCTGCACCAGATCTAACATTCTGATGATCTAATCCCACTTCACCTTTGTTCGATCCTAGCTAGCTTGCTAGTGCACTAGTTCCAAAGAATTCACCTACTGGTTTTGTGCAGCTAATACTCAGCATCGCATGATTCGGTTCATGATATTATCGCGGCTTTGGAAATATTGTTGTTTGTAGAGTTTTCAGTTAGCACTAGATGATACTATATTAGTTTTCATAATTTTGCACTCTACCTTGCTTTTATTTACACTGATTGATTTGTTCTATGCACATATAACTCCATTTATACTATATATTATGTCTGAATGGGTCGACCCATTATACCTATTGGATCAACGAAGGTATATATAGATGATAGATTGGGTCGGCCCGTGGCCTCACAAATTGGCCCTGAGGCCATAGGGGCCAGGTTCAAAGCCAGGTCCGGGCCGGCCCATTCCCATCTTGAGGAAAGAGGAATAATCCCCTACATTTGTGCAAGAGGAAGATGTTTTTTTTTACTATCACCAAAAATATTTTGCTTTGGCCATGAAATTGGTAATCAAGTTTTGTATTTGGGAAAGGGTCGAGTAATCTGAATGTTCATCAGCTTCACCGTACCCATCTCCACTGTACATGTCGTTTCCTTCACATTTTCCCATCCCCACTGTGCTCAGGAAGTCAGGCAGGCGTATAAAGCTCGGTGCCTTGACTCTCTTGGAGTAGTAGTAGCTGAGTATACATCGAGATCATCTCAGTCACCGGCCCGGCCACGCTCGCCTACAGCTAGCACCGGCGGCTCCGGCTAGCCGGAGGTAGAGCTGGTGGTATCAGCAGTTCAGGCCGGCATGCAGAGGGGTTCGCCGCAGCTGGACTACGTGCTGGTGCCGCTGGGCCTGGCGCTGATGCTGGGGTACCACCTCTGGCTGCTCCTCCGCATCCGCCGCCGCCCGGAGACCACCGTCATCGGCATCAACGCCATCAACCGCCGCATCTGGGTGCGCCACATCATGGAGGAGCCCTCCGGGAAGCACGCCGTGCTGGCGGTGCAGACGATGCGCAACAGCATCATGGCCTCCACCGTGCTCGCCTCCGTCGCCATCACGCTCAGCTCCCTTGTCGCCGCGCTCATGGCCAGCGGCGCCGCCCGCGGCCTCTTCTCCGCCGGCTCCAGCGGCTCGAGCAGCAGCCTCGCCGTGGGCGCCGCCGCCGGCGAGGCCGCGCTGACCGCCAAGTTCTTCGCGGTGCTCGTCTGCTTCCTCGCCGCCTTCCTTCTCAACGTGCAGTCCATCCGGTACTACAGCCACACGGGGCTCCTCGTCAACGTGCCGCTCGCCGCGCACCGCCGCCCGGCGAGCGCCGTCGGGTACGTCACGGGGGCGCTCAACCGGGGCTTCTACTTCTGGTCCCTCGGCGTCCGCGCCTACTACTTCTCCTGCCCGATCTTCCTCTGGCTCTTCGGGCCCATCCCCATGTGCGCCGCCTGCGTCGCCATGGTCGCCTCGCTCTACTTCCTCGACGTCTACACGGACTGGGACAAGGACGACGGCGCCGGCGCCGGGGCCGGGGCCGGTGACGGACACGGTGGCGGGGAAAGGATGACGGGCGCCAGCGGCAGGCTGATGCCTGTAGAACTAGAAGGCGTGTGAAATTCATGCCAACGGAGTCCAACCGTGTCCTCTGCTTTCCATTCAGACGGCAAGATTTCTCTGCTTGTCGCTCAAGAGCAACAGAGGATGTGAATGCTGCCAAGAGAGGATGAACTTCTCAGGAAAAAAAATTAAAAAAATCAGGATTCAATGTTCGTTGAATCCAGATCGTACTGGACTGTAGCAAATAAATGTGATCTCCTTGGTGTTTGTACCTCAGACCTTATTGAGCTCTGTGCAAATAAATTGGATCAGGAGTAGAAGTCTCTGATTTCAGTGATGATGTAAAGTCAACTTCAGGTATCCTCCTTTCAAGAAAAACTTCAGTTGTCATGTGTGTACTTTGATCATATGTTTTTTTAATTACACAATATAACTAAGACACTCATAACGCACGCATACTCATACCCCTATGAATACACGTACGCAAACCTTACCCCTATGGGCATCTTCGAAGAAGAGCCGTCAAATCCTCGAGATTGACGAAGTCACCATAGGTGCCTCGCTGTCAACGGGAACGTCGCCTACCACTGAATGTACAACGCCATTAAATCTCAGAATATTCGCTCTCATGGGGAGTCGAACCAGAACCTCAGGTGCTACCGAGGTTTTTTAAGGGTTAATTGGATTTGTGCCATTACAATTTTCTAAATTTTGAGTTCTGCCATTACTATTCGTCTATTTGAAAACATGTCATTACAATTTTCAGTTCACCCGGTTCATGCCATTTTGTACGTTTTGGGCGACGTTGGGCCCCCTTGCAGACGGTAGTATATGTATGGCTGAACAGATAAGGCCCGCCATTTAACCCCGGCTGCTACTGCTTGACGGCGGCCTCGTCGACGCAGGCATCTCCTGGAGCTCCTTGGGCGCTTCCGGCGGCGGCGCATCGTCGGCCTACTCCGGCGGCTTGTCTCCCAGGTCGTCCTCCGGCAGCGGGGCTTCTGGGGCAGAGCAAGGAAAGCAGGGGATGGTGGAAGGGCGTCACCGGCCACCATGGCTTAGCATGAGACGGGGCAAGGGGTTGGAGGGAAAGGGAAGCGCGGCGAGCAGCACATGGATGGTGTGGTAGCACGCGGCCTTCTCGCCTCCTATGGACTGCGCATCCCCACGAGGGTCACCGCCACCATGCCTGATGCACACGAGCTTGCGGCCACCGCCGCGACCTCTGGGCTCGGCGTGTGCCTGCTCGCCGTCCTCTCTCGCTCCCGCGCGCAAGCCGCTGGCCAACGCCACCTCCACCGTCGTCCTCAAGGCGCCGTGGGCCCTCGCCGCCGCATCCTCCCCGGTCGCCGCCATCCTCGCCACATCCAAGTCCTGCAAGGCCGCCCACACCGCCGCACGCTTGCTAGCATGGAAGCATTCCAATTGAGATGCAAGGGAGGTCGATCCAGCAAGGGAACCTGTGATTCGACTGCCAAGGAGCTCGATTCGACCCACCATGGAGCAGATCGAAGAGCAGCCGCCGCTGCCTTTTCTCCTGCCAAAGAAGATGGAGGTTGAAGAAGATACGTGGGTCCCGCTAGTCAACTCCGACCCGTTCGTCTGCAGCCCCCGCAACCTCCTCGCCACGCCCACCGTGCCGTCACCCACCGCCGTCACCGAGTTCTTCGGGTCCAGCTCGCCGCCGCCGCCGTGTCCGTGCAAGAGGGATGCAGAGTGAATGGCTCGAACGAAGCAAGCCGATGAGTGCGACTTGAGCCAGGGGCAGATCGAGTCCTACACAGCTGAATACGTATACTACGATCTGCAAGTGGACCCAACGATGGAAGCATAGAAAATGGCATGAGTCGGGTAGAAAGAAAATTGTAATGGCATGTTTCGAAATAGACAAATAGTAATGGTAGAACTCAAAATTTGAAAAATTATAATGGCATAGATCCAATTAACCCTTTCTTTTAACCCATCGTACTCGTATGTTGTTGTACAGCAAAATGATTGCGTTTGGGCCGTGAGGCGGTAGATGGGCCGCGTCGAGCCCATCTGCTGAAAAAGTTCGAAGCCAATGAAACCAACCTACCAATCTAGAAATTGCAGTCTCATCTTACAATCACTTCTTTGTCCAATTAAAAAATTTTACAAGCCATAGTCAGTCGTCCGAAGAACAGGAACAAATGAGTGGAAACTTTTTCTTTTTCTTCAGTTCAAACTTGGACAGCCAAAAAAGAAACTGACTGAAAACTTAAACAAAACAATCGGTAGATAGTGATGAGAGCATATAGAGCGAGAAAAAACCCAGGACTTCATTACAGCTTCAGCGATAAACACTGAAAATAGAGCAAGCAAATGTGGTGCTGAGTTATACCCGGTTGCAGAGCTGAACCTTGCACTCATGGAAGCTGCTGGCCTCATATTCTTGGTTTATCGAAGCAGGACTATCGAGGTGGACTCGCATGTGAAGCCCCTATTCTATTCAGGCTATGAACTAGCAGCTGTGTATCAGATTCTATGATCAAGTGGCCAATCCCAAGTAGCAGCTCTGTATTACTGCAAGTTCAACTGCTGCTGCATCTGTCAGATGGTTCAGCATTGTTGCCTTTGAGCACAATACCTCGCAACATTTCCATTGCCATTTTACACATTTCCACAGTGCGTTGCTAATGTCAACTCTTTCTTTGCATCTTTCCAGTTCATGACCGACCACATCTCGCAGCAATTTCTTGAAGGCAACCCACAGAAGACAGCTCATCAAATATCTGTTCAATATCATCAGGTGACAACATATGGTGACACCAGTGTATGTCTGACACATCGCATATTGGGAGACAGGTCCATACTCTACCAGACTACCACAGCCATGTCACAGACAGAGTGATGGGAGCACCAGGCAAGGTTACAGTTACCCAAGACTCAAAAAGAGAATGACTACTCTAGGATATTCTCCAATATACTTTTTTCGACAAAAAAAAAGGAACGGTAAATATAGCTGAACACAGCTGCAGAATGATCATCTTCAGTAGAAGCAGCGTCTGGACTGGCCGGTGATGCTTGATAGCTAGCTCCAAAAAACCTGCTGATATACAGATTAAGTGATCAACCACTTATTACAACTTACAAGCACAAGAATGGGAACAATTTCGTGGAGTATTTACTGAATGCGACAAGAATAACAAACCTTAGTTTTTCCAGCGAGATGTATATCTATCTTCGACGCTTCTGTGCCTTCCATTGCTTCAGGACATGCTGTATTACTTCGGTTATGTCTGCCTTCCGGTTCTCTTTGTTGTTCCAGAGTTCAGATACCACATAGCTGCCGCTAGCGTTGTACTCATTGATCTCCAGCAATGCTGTAGTCACAGCCTTGTAGACGTCTTCACCGAGCTGCTCCTTCAAGCTCACCAGTTTCTCATCCTTGTCATTAATGACTTGCTGAAAAATAACACATCACGTTACTGTTGCCAATTTGCCATGCTGCCAGACGACGTTTTTTTGGAATGATTGATTAACTCAGTTAGACATGAGATGTAAACTATAATTAACCTACATGACTCAGATGACAACAATAGGAGGAAACATTGATCTTGCTATTGACATGAGATGTAAATGTGCATTTGTTCCATCGGGCATACCTCTGCCGTTGGGCCTGTGGTCACTATCTTGAAAGGATGCCAATTTGGGTCCTTCAGGTGCTCTTGCCACAACGAGCAAAGTTTAACTGCTTCCATTTCAGCATGGTCTCCATACCTTTGCTTGCAAGCTAGCAGAAAGGGCTTCTCATCCAGTTCACCCATCCTCTTGATTCTAATGTTGCTACGAGGACCTAGTAAGTCCGACAAACCCTACGAAATATTCATACAAGCTCTCTCAATCAGAGTCAAAGGACAGTGACACCAAATTTGAAGGAATCAGATGTAATTAACTGAACATATACTGGCATGACATTACCGCAATCAGCTCTTTCTTCGCATCTTGAATCTCATCATTAGTCATCCTTTCTTTAATAACAAGAGTTTGATTGAGATCTTCCAGGTCTTCCATCTCCTCGATTCTTTCATTCAGTTTTGCTGTCAGCTCCTCGGACCGTTTCTTCACATCAACACCCTCTCCCTCCATGTGTTTCACCACCTCCAGTTTGCCTTTAAGTTGTTCAATATCTAGCTCCAGCTTTTGCTTTTCATCCACCTGCCTTTCTAACTGCAGCATTTTGTTGAAAGCAGCCTCTTTCTCTTTCTGTTTAATTGTTTACAATCCAAATCAGATTTTGGTGCATGAGAACTAAAAGAAAAGTCAATATCAACAAGAAAAGGAATGGTGAACACACCTTGTGTTTCTCAAGGAGCTTTAGTGCACATTCATCAGCTTTTTGTTGCTCAATTCGAGCCATGTTGAGGGAACCATTTTCGTCAGCATTCTGCAGAGAAATAAGAACGAAAGACAAGTATCACTAATCATTTCATAACCGGCAAGACTGTGATTGCTATTCAGAAGCTTTCTGAAATGTGAAGACATATGGGGATGCATCCATACCTTTTTCCGCTCTTCCTCCAGTTTTCTTCTTTCCATGTCGGTTTGAGCAACTAATTCATTTAGTTGCCTGGATCTCCTTTGGATGTAACTCTCTTTCTGAACCAACTGTTTTCTCAGCTTATCAGTCTCTTGAAAAACTCTCTGTGTATGTTCTCGGGTGGCAGACTCCATATTACGCATCTCTGTGAAAAGGATAAATAAGTCATACAATGATACAATGAACACGATCTTTATGGAAAAATATAAATGAGCTCAACATTCGTACAGCTCTGGCAGGAGAACTTTTTAAAAGTTGAATTCAACAAGTGTACCTTCATTATAACGCATGTGCAGCAAGTCCGTTTCTTCCATGGCTCTTTGAAGGGCGAGATTCATTTGATTACATTTGCACTCTAGCTCCTGCAGATACTTGCTTTTAGCAGTAATCTGTTGTGCCAAATTAGCTATGAGATTGTCAGTTTTGCTGGACATCTCCTGTTCCAGATCAGAAACTGTTTTCAGATCACCATTTGCTGATAAGAACACACCAACTGGATCATCTGATTTGTAATCCTCCTCTTTCGCCAGCCATCCAAACACATACTTTCCATGCCGCTTTGTCTCCTTCCAGTCCATTTTACCCAAGCGTTGTGACGTGAAAAAGTTCTGGAATGCTAAGGCATTCTTGAGCCCAATCCAGTCCTTGGTGAAGAGGACAATCCCATAACCAGTATACCCATTTGAACCATATACAGCAGTATATCTCAAGGGTTTGAAATCAGCTAACTGCTTCAACAGTATGGCTCCACCCCCCTGTGTTTGTTCGACCGGAACATTTGTGAGGATACCCATCCACGGCCAAACAAACACTTCCTGATCTTTCACTGGCTTTGGAGGGTTACTCAGTGCAAGAGCCTGTCGTGGTGCCAATGTGGCTGCTGCATCAGCATGGTCCTCTTTGAGGAGTTTGGCCAGAGCCTGGTGATTTGCCTTAACCTTTGCAGCACGGTTGGATGCTCCCACCCCAACAGCATGCTGAAGCAGCTCATTGTAACGGTAGTCCTGCTTCTTCTTTCCTGGACAGAATGGACACCTGAACCTGTCACTGGCCAGCCTTGCCACAAGCTTGCCAGACTTCAGGTCCAAGTACGACTTCTCAGCATAGTCATCAATGTCTGTTTCACTTAGTTCTGATGACTCATCAGAGCTGCACTCCGTTGCATACCTAAGAGATACAGAAACATAGAGATCAGAACATCGCAGTGATCACTCAAGCAATGAGTGCTATCTCTTCATTCAATAGGACTGAAATATAAATCAAGGGGCACTAGCAGTGGTATGCATATGAAAATGTTCAGACACAACAAAACAACACATGGGACAACAATAGAAGAGGCACTACTGACACATTGTGCGGTAAAGAGTGAGAGCCCTTTCTCTGTTCTGTATACAATGTTCAAACACACCAATCGAAACATGAGCACGATTAGCTATGGGTGCAAGCATTAGCAGTGGTGCACGAATACAATGATCATACATCAGATGTAGTAATTAAGACATGCATAGCGGAATAGCAGTGAAAGATGTAGTAATTAATGATGTAAGCATTGTGCGCATACACCACGTTCCGACACAACAAAGGAACACTTAGATTACAGAACAGTGGTGGTTGTGTAGATGACAGAAAAGTTAGGATCGTGTGCATACACCATGTTCAGAAACATTAAAAGGAATACATAGATGATGGAACAGTGCAAGAAGCTTCTGGGTAGAACACGTAAAGTTTGCATTTGTATCACATGACACGCACACACAGCATGGGCTACAGGTTCTCTAATTTTGTAGTCTAGTTCACAGCACAAAAAAGCCTATGTTTACATGTAGCCTACGAAGCAGACAAGCAGTGGTGCACATATATAAGGATGAGAAACATCAAAGGAACATATAGACGGTAGAACAAGTGAACGACAGCACAATATGCAAAGATGGCAAGCGGCATTTCTGGGTAGAAATAGAACAAATAAAGTTGCACTTGTGCCAAATCACACATTCATCCAGCATGTTACTACAGATTCTCTTGCGTTTGCAGTAGGAAAGGCCTGTGTTTACGTTACAATAAAGCCTTGAAGAAACTGACTTATGTGATGTGCGTTCATCTTGTGAAGAAAAGGCATGCACAGTGACACTAAGACTGTAGGATAACCAAAAGAAAAATAGCCCAGGTCAAAAACGAAGTTCTAGTCTCATCCACAGACCGTAACGTAACGAGAGCACCAATAATTGCAAAGAAAAAAATTCTGGTTAAGTAAATCACGAACTACTCAGCCAAGAACCCCAAAAGGCACCTCTACTTATCAATCACAGACCGCGCCCAACACACAACTATGGTGTGTGTCGTGGGCTTTTTAGGGTATCCACAGCCGGGTGGCGGAATGCACCCGTCTAATCCCCGAGGGGGAGTACTCGGAAAAGCGCTAAGCGATTAGTCCGATCTAGCTTGGGGGCAAGAACCCAAGAACACTCGGGTTTAGAGTGGTTCGGGCCGCCGGAGCGTAATACCCTACATCCACTGTGTGATGTATTGCTCTTAGTATGAATGAGTCTATCCTCTGCCCTGCCGGGCTTGAGTCCTTCTCTAGCGGGCGTCTCCCTTTTATAGAGCAAGGAGGACGTGTACACAGGCGTTGGACCCCGACAGGTGGGCCCAACAATGATGTATATTATACTAGATAGATACTAATGGTGGTATAGTTATAGAGAATCTCTTGCCGGATACTCTTCATCGTCATGTAGACTCTCTGACCGAGGGGGGTCTGCTCCTGTCCCATCGGCGAGGCGCCCGTTGAGGTAGTGTAGCTTGCGACGTAGTCTGTCGAGGCTACCGTATAGGCGTCATAATGGGCAAAACCGAGCCGTCGTGTCCAACTGGCATTGTAGACTGACATACGCGGCGTGGGCGGCGCCAGCGACTGCACTGTGCGTCTTGGTAACACGCGACCAACGGAGGAACCGACACCCCGCCTCGGGCTCTGCTCCGCCTACCGTATTGAATGCGGTTGGTAGACGAGTCTTTCAGGGGAAGCCACGCGGTCCTGCGCGCGTGGCCGCACTCACAGACATGTGGCGGCTCCGGACCTGCCCCAGGCGGGGTGTCGGTTCCTCCCTGCTGAGGGGTCAGGATAGTATATGGGGTCCGGGACCCGGCGGGGGTCCGGAACTCCCTGGGAGGTCCGGAGCCCCCAGCTGTTTTGGCTGAGGGCTACCTCCTCCGGGATACGTGGCGTCACCGGACCCTCCCCAAACGGGGAGCGGGTCCGGGCCGTTTGCCGGGAGAGTAGGGCTCAGGACCACATGGGCCCGGCTGCTCAGCCGTCAGGGCGTAGTTAAAGATAACTACGAGACTCTTGCCTAGACACAGCAAGAGGGGGTACCCCAGTCCTGGGGTACCGACAGTGGCCCCCGGGCCCACCTCAGGAGAGGTACGAACCCGCGGGTGGGGCCACTATTGTGATGTGTTTCCACGTAACTTGGTTGTGTCGGTGTGCTCATGTCGAGAGCGGGTGCTCCGGACCACTTGGAGGCCGGAACACCTGTTGCCAGGTTCAGGTTCTAGAGCGCTTTCCTTAGGGCGGCGAAGGTGTAGGCTTGGGGTATGGAACCAAGCCAAGCGGCTACACGGACCTCGGACCGCTCAGGGGGCGAGAAATTTCCCCGGACCTGGCAGTGGCGACCGTGGCGGGCGGTCTCCGCCGGAGCGGGCCACCGGAGTGGACTTTTGAGCGACCGTGGCGGGCGGTCTCTGCCGGAGCGGGCCACCGGAGTGGACTTGAGTCGACCGTGGCGGCGGTCTCCGCCGGAGCGGGCCACCGGAGTGGACTTGAGTCGACCGTGGCGGGCGGTCTCCGCCGGAGCGGGCCACCGGAGTGGACTTGAGTCGACCGTGGCGGGCGGTCTCCGCCGGAGCGGGCCACCGGAGTGGACTTGAGTCGACCGTGGCGGGCGGTCTCCGCCGGAGCGGGCCACCAGAGTGGACTTGAGTCGACCGTGGCGAGCGGTCTCTGCCGGAGCGGGCCACCGGAGTGGTATTGAGTTGACCGTGGCGAGCGGTCTCCGCCAGAGCGGGCCACCGGAGTGGACTTGAGTCGTTGCTGACGATCCCATGAATTACGCCACCGTACCTTGCAGCAAGGTGTAGGAAACCAGGCCTTATACTAGAAAGGAGCCCGGGACCTCTAGGGACAGCAGTCTCGGATACTAGGGGACTCGTAACAGGGCAATGAAGTACGTAGGCTTAGGGTACATTACCAGGCTAAGTTACGCGGAGCTTCTCTACCCCAGGATACAGGCACCACTTCTCCTGAGCAGGTCCCTAAGGGTCCGACCTGCCTTCCAGCTAGAAGGGGTGTCCCCACCTGACCACAAGCCAGCAACTCAACTTGGATCGTTAGTAACTAAAGAAAGGACTCCGTTTGGGAGAAAAACACAGTTTAAACCAAAGCGGATAAGAGTAATCAAGGTAAAGTTCAGATAAGACTGAGAAAACAATTCTCTTTTACTGTGGTTATTGTGGTGTACATCAGAGGTCGGGATTACGAGGGCGGACCTCTACCCCTCTGGACCACTTGCTGGTGTCGCCTGTTTGTGCGATGAAGCCAGATGTCGGGTTTACAAGGGCGGACCTCTACTGCTCTGGACCACACAAAGGCACCACATTATTACAAAGGAGAAACTCTCTCTACCCTATCTAGGAGTAACCTACAGCTGCCATTCGTAAGGCATGCACTTCCCGGCCGAAGTGGAACAGCCACCTTGGGGTTCTTCATGATCGTCGGAGGCGAAGGCGTCATGGGTGTGCTTGTACAACATCATCCAGCATCACCTCAGGAGCTCGCAGGGCTCTTCCCAGCACAAGAATTGTCCCATGCTCAGATAGCATGAGGACAAATTCTTTGACTTTGAATGGGAGTGGCCCAGCCGTCTCCGTCTGTCGTCGGAAACCAGCCCGATGACCGCTCGTCATGAGCTGGGTGCTCGTTTGGATGAGCACGGAGCATGGAGAAGGGCGGTCATTCGCCGGCTCGACCTTGGTGGTGGCGTTGGGCCCCCGCGCCTGGTGACGGGGTCCTGTCTGCAGCAGCACCGAGAGAGACTCGGTCCTGGTGAGGGAGGAGACGACGGTCGACTTCCTCCGGGCCACAGCGGTCGGCTCCAGGCTTCATATTGAGAGAAAGCCTTGAGCCGACGCCATGCCGCCGCAGGGGAACCCTGGTGGTTGCTTGAGAGAAAACCTTGAGCCGACGCAGAGGTATTGTAGGGTGACGCACAACGTTTGTTTCCACTGCGCGCCGCCACGCCGGCTCTGAGGTGTCGCTGTGGCGATGCACAGCAGGCGACGCTGTCGTGCGCCGCCGCACCGAGGGCATCGTCATCTTGGTGTTGTGGCATGCGGCGTAGGTGCCGCCATGCCTCTCTTCACCTTCTCGTCGCCGTTGCAGAGGATGAGCTCAGCCTCAGAAGCTTGGAGATCTAGCCAACGCTTGCACCCTCCCCACGAACGGCGCCAAATGTCGTGGGCTTTTTAGGGTACCCACAGCCGGGGAGTACTCGGGAAAGCGCTAAGCGATTAGGCCGATCTAGCTTGGGGGCAAGAACCCAAGAACACTCGGGTTTAGAGTGGTTCGGGCCGCCGGAGCGTAATACCCTACATCCACTGTGTGATGTATTGCTCTTAGTATGAATGGGTCTATCCTCTGCCCTGCCGGGCTTGAGTCCTTCTCTAGCGGGCGTCTCCCTTTTATAGAGCAAGGAGGACGCGTACACAGGCGTTGGACCCCGACAGGTGGGCCCAACAATGATGTATATTATACTAGATAGATACTAATGGTGGTATAATTATAGAGAATCTCTTGCCGGATACTCTTCATCGTCTTGTAGACTCTCTGACCGAGGGGGGTCTGCTCCTGTCCCATCGGCGAGGCGCCCGTTGAGGTAGTGTAGCTTGCGGCATAGTCTGTCGAGGCTACCGTGTAGGCGTCATAATGGCGAAACCGAGCCGTCGTGTCCAACTGGCATTGTAGACTGACATACGCGGCGTAGGCGGGGCCAGCGACTGCACTGTGCGCCTTGGTAACACGCGACCAATGGAGAACCGACACCCCGCCTCGGGCTCTGCTCCGCCTACCGTATTGAATGCGGTTGGTAGACGAGTCTTCCAGGGGAGCCACGCGGTCCTGCGCGCGTGGCCGCACTCACTGACATGTGGCGGCTCCGGACCTGCCCCAGACGGGGTGTCGGTTCCTCCCTGCTGAGGGGTCCGGAAAGTATATGGGGTCCGGGACCCGGCGGGGGTCCGGAACTCCCTGGGAGGTCCGGGGCCCCAGCTGTTTTGGCTGAGGGCTACCTCCTCCGGGATACGTGGCGTCACCGGACCCTCCCCAAGCGGAGAGCGGATCCGGACCGTTTGCCGGGAGAGTAGGGCTCAGGACCACATGGGTCCGGCTGCTCGGCCGTTAGGACGTAGTTAAGGATAACTACGAGACTCCTGACTAGCCACAGCAAGAAGGGTACCCCAATCCGTACCGACAGTGTACCTGTCCCCTGACAACAACCAGCCATCTGACACAGGAGTCGGAGCGAGCTCGACGCGAAGCCGGCGCTGCCGACGCCGGCAGCGAGGTGAGGGCCCGGAAGAAAGCAAAGTAGAAACAAATGGCGGAATCGGAGGGGGACGGGGTGGGCTGGGCCGTGCAGAAATGGGCATGCCGGCTTCGTGCTGGGCTGGGAAATTGTCTCTGGCCTTTTCTTTTCCCCTCCAGATTCTCTCTCTGTTCGAGTATATAGTAGTACTAGGACTCACCCCTAAAAAAAAAAGTAGTACTAGTACTCCATCATGGTTGCAAGATCGTGTCAAGAACTGAGGATGCAATGCAAGAACACACCCAAGAAAATGATGCAAGAAAGTCCAGCAGAATCAGCACGGGTTGATGGAAACGATGCAAGAACACGCAACAGATATACTGCTGTGCAGAGAGAGAGAGAGGCGCTGCACGTACCCCATCTGGCGATTGTGGGCCATTGATGGGTCCGATCTGCGCGACGGAGCGGAGAGAGAAGAGGGTGCTGTCTCCCAGATGGACCGCGCCGGCGACGTGCAAGCAGAGCCTTCACCTGCGGATATAACAGAGTGGGAGAAGTAGTATAAATGAAGTAGCAATTAATCCCCCAAATCTGTTTGTGATGGTGTGCCAAGAGTTGAAATGGAAGTGATTAATATCAAATCATTGAAGCGGATGGACCATGTGAGTAGTAACACTAGGACGAAAAATAAAAGGAAAGTGCAGGTGTCACACACTTGTGTGATGAGATCAGAAACGAGACGAGATGCAATCAAAATTAAAAAAAAAAAGAAACGAGACGAGACGAGATGGATTTGAGCAGGAAACCTGCCAAGCAGAAAAGCAAGGGGAAATTTAAGGGTGCCGAAAAGAAAAGGAAACAAAAAAAGAAACACAGAGAGAGAGAGAGAGAGAGAGAGAGAGAGAGAGAGAGCAGAAATCCATGGTGTCAAAATCCCAAAGCAGCGCCGCAAGGCCATTCTTCACCTCATCATCGTGGACACACACCCCACTAGAGGAGCATGGTGGTGAGTTGTGGCCGATCTCCGAGTGCATCTGCCGCGCGTGAGCGGGCGGCGCACGGAGGGTGGTGGGTCGATGGCGCATGCGCCCGCCATGGCGCCGCGAGGACGCAGAAATCCCGCGAGAAACCAAAAAAAAAGAAAAGAAACAAAAGCAGCGGGCGAGGCCGATCGATGCAGGCATACGGGAGGGGAGAAACGAGCGGGTAGAGCGAATAGAAAGCAAACGGCGCGGCTTTGATGAGCGAGAAAAAAGAGAGAGAGGAGGGAAGAACGAAGCAGCGGTACTGCGCAGTAGTGCCGGTGGATCGCCGGGCAACCACTCACCGTTACGCGCTGCAGACGGGGACTCGAGCCCGTCCTCGCCGCCGCCGCCGCCGCTTGAGATGGATCGATCGAGGGAGAGAAAGAGTGCGTGTGGCGACGAGGAGGAAGAGGGTTTTCTCTGCCGTTGGCTGGCCCCTGCGTTTTTTGTTCCGCCGCGACGCGACGCTAGCTTTTGCTCTGCCCCGGCTGGGCTTTGGCCGTGTCTCACTGGCGAGGTGGGCCCGGGCGAGCGCGCCGCACCTGGGCGGCTGGTTGGCTGGCCAGGCCGCGTGGGCGTGGTCCCCGGGGAAGAAGAAGAGGTAGAGGAACAGGGATAGACAGGGGGTGGGTGGGCCCCAAGGGAGGGAGATGGTGTGCCCGTCTCCCTGCTGGCTGCTGCCACGGAACGGAACGGCAGGGGGAGGGTCGTTCCGCGCGCGGCAGAGGCAGCGAAAGGGCGCAAAGTAGGCGGCATTGCGGACTTGCACTCCCTGCGCGCGGCTGTGCAGTGGAAGGTGGCTGCCGCTAGCTGGCTGTTGCTTTTGATCGGCTCGGTGGTTGTGGCGCGGCTCAGGCAGGAGCTGGGCACGAGACGGGGCGGCGCTGCAACCGCGGACACCACGCCAGGCAGGCAGGCAGGCAGGCGGCAGAGTTCCCCGACGCGACGCGCGTCGACTACGAGGGCACACCACGGCCGAGGCCGAAGCCCAAAAGTGCTATTACGCGCCTCAACTACGAGGCACGCTCCGCTTAGTATCAAAGGTCTTGTGATAAGAATTGGACAAGCAGCGCCCATGGCCTAATGGATAAGGCGTCTGACTTCTAATCAGGCGATTGTGGGTTCGAGTCCCACTGGGCGTGCCAATCGTTTTTTTCTAATATCATTCTCACTGGTTTTTGCTTTGCCTACTTTTTCTCTACGGATGCATACTCCCTCCATCCCAAAATAATTACACATCTAGAGTTTAAAATTTGTTCTATAAAATATAACTATTTTGACTCCACTACCATAAAAGACAAGAGTATTCGGAGTCTTCTCACAAAAAAAAGACAAGACAATATCCACATGCTTCTCACAAGAGACAACATAGGCCCTGTTTAGTTCCCACCCCATGAACCCCGTAAACAAAAAAAAAACATCACATCGAATATTTCGACACATGCATGGAGTACTAAATGAAATCTATTTATAAAACTTTTTGCATAGATGGGCTGTAAATCGCGAGACGAATCTAATGAGACTACTTAATCCATGATTTGCAATAGTGATGCTACAGTAACCATCCGCTAATTATTAATTAATTATGGATTAATTATCATCATTAAATTCGTCTCGCGATTTACAACCCATCTGTGCAAAAAATTTTGTAAATAGAATTCATTTAGTACTTCAAATTAATAAGATTCCATCACAAATTTTTTTTACAAATTTGAAGAAAGATTGTGTACTAGACTTGGGATTTGAAAAAGAAGGAAAAGTGACACTGGCGTGTTGTTTGTTTCCAAGGCCATGTTTGCTTCACACCCTGAAAACTTTTTCAAAAAAAGACGAATACATGCATAAAGTATTAAACGAAATTTCTTTGCGAAACTTTTTCACAGATGAGTGTAACTTTTCGAGAAGAATCTACTAAGCCAAGTTCCACCATGATTGGATACAATGATGCTACAGTAACCGCTCCTAATTATCCTTCAATCATGCGGTCAAAAGCCTTATTAGCTATAGCACATACTACGGTATCATAATTTTAGAGGTTGTTTTATAATTAGACTTCATTTAATATCTCTAATTTAATATCTCTAATTAGTGATCAAAGAGGCAAAAAGTTTTTATGAAAACTTTTGCACCCCTAACCAAACAAGGCCCAACATCTATTTTCAGTCTCTATCAAGGAATCTTATACCAAATAAAATCTATTAATAATTTTTTTTAACAGATGAATGCTAATTCACGAGACAAATCTAATGAGTTTAATTAATCCACAATTTACTACAATATCATCCACTAATTACATATTAATATACCTCATTTGATTTGTCTCGCAATTTAACCCAGTATTCTGCAATTAATTTTATAATTAGACTTCATTTAAAACAACGGGAGGAATCAAAATGGCACTGCTTGGTTCTATCTCCAACAGCCAAGAACGCCATGTGCTTGTAGGCCCTCGCAAAAATTGGCAGCAGCAGCATCCGTTATAAGTGACTATTCACTCAGCTATAAACAACACATGAGCGATACATCAATGCTTGGGGATGCAAATTGTAGAGGCACCCGGCAGTTAAAAGAGAAAAGGAACAAAATCGCAGAAGCCCCCAGAATCGCAGGACTATAGACGGAAAGAAAAATGCTGCCTACAGCAGCTCTTCTTGTATACTAGGGCATGGCCGCCCTCTCGATTCATATGTTGGTCAGATCAGACCGGTCTCCCTAGGCTCAAAATCCGTTGGGTTTGTTCCCGGCCTTCGCCGATTTCTGCTGCTGCTCCAGATCATGGCTGAAGGCCGCGTCCAAGGCCTGCCAGAACACGTTGTCAGTTCGCTTAGCTGCCGTCTCAATGGGAGAACACTCCACTCGATGCTCCACCCTTGAAACCGAAAATCAAACAGTGCACTTTGGTAGATGGTAGCGAGGGGAATGTTTTGAGGACCTGAGTCATTGGTTTTACTAGCCGAGATATTTCATGCCTTACATCAGGCTGCGCAGATTCCTTTATAGCCTGCATGACATAATCGCACAAATGACTATTATTCTCAAGCAAACATTTCACCGAAACCCTTTCAATGACATGGTAGCAAGAATACATAGAGAAGGAGCTCAAAGGCAATTCGAATATAAACCCATTTTATATGACATGGTTTTACAGATTCAAGCTGGGAAGAGGGAGGGAGACAGAGTACAGACCTGCAACTTTTGATATATCTGTGTCATTGCGTCTTTAACTCTTTGAACCTTCAAAACAAGTATAACAACTAAGCAACTGGCATTACAAAGAAATGCATGTCCACAGTGAAGCTTTGCTTTGCCAGAAGAGAGTAGCAATATGGCACGCTCAAGCTTCTTTTCTGGATGTTTTAAGTGTTTAACAGAGTGTTACGTAGATATCAGTCTTACTGGCTAGTTAGCCTACCAAAAACTGGTAACTAAAGTAGGCACAAAACCTTAACAAACTTGGGAATTCCTAACTCACAGTAACCCTATGGATAATATGCTGTACGGCACAATTTTAAAAGTGCTATTTTTCAGTGATGGCACTCTTACCATGTCAATGCAGCATGCAAAATAAACTGAGCTGTTGAAGACATCTAACAGCAGAAACATAATGGATGTACAATTATAACACTTCCTATAAACCGGCGAATTCAAGATTTCTTGACATCCTTGGGAGATGAAAAATATACCACAAAATGATTATAGGCTAAGCAGTGGTACTAATTTCCACCGGAATTGCACTCGGTTTATGCTGGCAATGACGGGGGAGATATACCTTATTATAAAGGACTGCACTTGTTATAGGATATGATGACCAAAAATGGCGTAGCAATTCCTGGATAGCCGTCCAGTGCTGAGAAAAATAGATACAGAGATTCTATCAGCACAAGAGTATCCATACATACAAAATGAATCCAGTCGTGAATATACAGCATCTCACATCCATAAGCTCATCCTGCGTATGTTGAGGCACTCGACCAAGGAGACCCTCTTGAGGATTCTTGAGGTTGAGTCTCCTTGAACGTGAAATCCCTTCGTTCAATTCATTAAGAACCTAGGCCCATACCATTTAGGTAGTTAGGATTTCCTGCTCATGCAATTTAATAGCTTAAGAATAGAGAAGCCACGGTAGCAGTAACACAACGTCGTGCAAATCATGCATGTGTCGAATTCAACTTAAGTGTTTATAAGTTTCCAGCAGTTCTTAAAAATATGAAGAATGGATGATACATGTTAAGAAATGTGATAGCAATAATTTAACATGAACTGAATCACAAAACAACATAGTTCTTTTTTTTTCTCGTTAAAGAGACCATCAGTGGCAGATATATATATATATATATATATATATATATATATATATATATATATATATAAACTAATGGAGGTCTATAGAATGTTTGACAAATATTAAAGGGGAAAAAACTTGAGAGTCTATTAAGCTTGGATCGGCCCAGGTCCTAGCCAGCTCCTGGGTCCGCCCCTGGAGACCATATGAGCTTTATGTGATATATTTTGTGTTGGCAGAGCTCCAGGTCCAAGGTCCATGCAGGATTTAAGAGTTTGTAGGATAAAATAAAGTGATTACATCTGGCGCGCAAATCCAAAATGACCTCAATTTGCGAACAGCTCCAACTCCAAGAATTCTGAAGCTAAGGGTGACCAACTCAAAAAATTCTTGGAGCTGGAGCTCTGCAAAACAAACCCTTAGATGCTTCCTAATGGCTACAGTTAACTAATTCTGTTGATCGCACCAACAGTCCTTGTTACTACTGGCTTGTCTGTTCCCAGTTCACTAGTAGATTCGGAGTGAACCATATTTACATGTGCCACAAGTCCTGCGTGGTAGTGACCTCTGAAACTTATAACTCGTAGGAACTGATTAAAAGATTAAAGTTGCCTTGCAGTATTCAAAGTACCATTATCCAAACTATGTCTGCATTCCTGTTGATTCGGCCACTACCCCCCAACAATTTATTCTGCATCAGCTATTACTAAGAGTCCAATATGCGGAAAGTTTAAACTAAGATAAAGTAATAATAGAATCAAACTTTTCCGTAAAATCATTTACCTTAAGAGCCATATCTGACTGAATAACTGGATAGTTCAACTTATTAACTTTAATAGAAGATATTTGATCCGTTAAATAATGGAACGCTTCTTCAGTGCTCAAGCTGTAATTACGGGCTTTTCTTCCATCATTGCTGCCACCTAAAGATCTCAGAGCATTTGCTTGTTGGGAATCAAAATACTCCCTAGGATCCTAACAAGAAAGAAAAAACAATATATTATTTCCTTTTTTGGCTGGTACATCCACTATTAAGCCACGGGCATAAGCTTTACCTTTATACAAAGTGGTGCATATGGAAGGCTTCGTGGAGCTTGCAAATCCTCTATCTCCGTCATTCTGGCCACCTTCACCAGTCTCTCACGGCTAGAATCATCAACAGTAGAAGTGGAAGGTGGTTCTGTAGTTAACAATTCATCAGCACACAGGGTATTACATGTGAAAAAGGATTTGACCGAATTCCAATACAATGCTAACCCTTCTTGGACCTTGCAAGGGCTTCCGCTACACTCTTTGCATCAGTCAGCTCCACATCTAAAAGACAAATAAAACACAGTATGATCTATTAATGGAATGAAAGATAGAGTAAACAATTGACAGTAAGAAAATAAAGAAATAGAAATGCAACATAACATAGGAATCTGCTCTAATAAGAACAGGAAAGAATACAGTCATACATACTACAGAAAATTATGGAGCAATTACTACAAAAATACAGGCTAGCTAATTTGTATAATCATGAAAGAGTTACAGTCAGAATAAATTATTCAAATGGGTGGCAAACAAAATAATTGAAATCATTTTACTCAGTTCCAGAAGAATTATTGATGTGTCTGAGAATTCCTGAGAATCATACCAGGGCAGAGATGATTGTTTAGTCATAAAAGAAGAATTTGTGTCGTTGCTAAAGAGAGGTAATAGTTGATTAAGAAAAATTTGTCGGGGTCGGCTGACAATGATCTCAAAGTCAAAATTCTGATGTCTGCTAACATCATAAGTTTCATAGCATGTTTGAGCAATCAGTTAAGAAAACAAAAGAGACATAACACAACTTTTCGATTCAGTCTAGAACTACCTGAAGCTATCCCTTCAAGAACAACAGCGGCATGACGATTCAGGTCCTGAGACAGTGTCCTCTTTGCCAACTCACTGTCAGTGTCAAGTGTCTCTTTGCTACCATCACGGAGAATCCCATGATCCTGTGTGTCCAAACATATATGATTGAGCAGTAGTTTCAACATAGAATAAGCACTTCAGTACTTCACTGTACAATAGAAAGAGCAGGCAAATTTGCTCAATATGAGAAAGTTTAGAAACAACATTTATCTTATAGATATAAGAAAATAATAGCAGAAAGAAGCACACCGGAAGATGGATGTAATCATCTCCAGCATCCGCCTCCATGTCTAACGTTGGATCAACTTGTTTTATCTGCAACCAATAATTGAATCACTTCAAACGAAATGGCGCCAAAGCATGGCAACAAAATATGAAGTACAGCAGCAATAATTGCTAACACCACACCTTCAGCTTTGCCTCCTTGGCCAGTATATCATCATTCTTCAGGAAGACAGCTAATTCCTCATCTTCAGCAGCCTCAGCTGTTGCTGCCACAGTGTTTTTTGTCCTGAGCAGATATTCAGCTCTACAGTATTTTGTCCAAAATTCTTTATCTGTCAACTATCCTCAGAAAATATAATAAAATGAGAAGATGATGATAGAATACAGTAGAGTAGAGCGTAATGAAAAATCAGCATCCATTCATAGAGCAATAGGAAAATTTCATTCCTGAATCTGCTACAACGCATGCTAAGATATCGATAATATAAATAAGTCTTACCTTTTTGGGAACAAAATCTAAAAATGCTCGACGAACAGCAGGTTTTTCTGCAAAAATCTGTATTATAAAAGGATATAAAGGTGTTAGCAAGTTAGCAAGTTAGAAGAAGTGTATCTTTAAAACTTTTACATTAACAATTTATTCCAGAACCCAGTTATATAATCATGTAAATTCAGCACTTGCTTCATGGAATAATACATGCTTCAGGTATAGTGGAGAATTCTTGCGCAAATAGCGCCCAGTGCAGGCTGGCTTCAGAGATAGGAAGATGGATTTGCAATTTTGGACCAAGCCTAACCTGATTGGGTAGGGTGCAAGCATAATTTTCAGTGGTCCAGATCAACAACTACCTTTGATCAGTTCTAGTTGACATCAACCAATAGAAATTACAATTTCAAGTAAGAATAGCTTAGTGAGGGATCATGGCATCATGAATGAAAGCTACTCCTTCCCTTTTCTTTTATTTGACGTTGCTTATAGCTGAAATTTGAGCTAGCCATCATCATATAAAACAGAACAGAGGGAGCATTAAGGAGGCAGAGGACTTATGGAGTCTGCTACATATTCACACATATAGTGTAAACCGTTGAAAGCCTTTAATAACAACAAATGTTCAAAAATTCCATAATGCACATACATAAACATAGTTTTTACTTTACAGCATAGTATAGCAAGGTTGCAATTATAACAGTTGAGGAAATAGAAAATGATGCTACCGAACAGTATATACGTATTGGTTCATAATAAAAAGGCAACAGAGTAGAAAGGTATACCTGATGTATCATCTCAGTTGTGAGATTGAAAGTAACCTTGTTTGTCTGAAATGTGCAAGTATAAATAAAAAATTAGCTACCATCAGTCATCAGCAAATTCAGTGTCATAGAATCTACCATAACATAGTATACATCTATACGATATCCTGGTATAAAAATATGTTCTATGGGTATGTGACATACCCGACCATCAGCTGATGGCCTAACATCTGACATCGCAGTCTTGAAGCCTGGCCTTTGTTTAGATGCTTTATTTGCTTGATCATCTAGCAAATTCTGCAAAGATCATAACAAATTAATGGTTCAAGTGTACCATAAAAAATATTGAAGTAACAATATACAGGTTAAGTTAGTTAACCTTTCTTGTTGCCCAAAATTCAGATTCTTGCAGAATATTTCCAAGAACAAACTTCTTATGTAATTTCTGCAATTCACTGTAAACGGAAACAATACTCAACAGAACTGAGCAATACAAGAACATCTAGCCTGAGTTATATGAAACAGAACAAATAGAAGAAAAACTCTGTGCTCCATTTTAATCCTTAAAAGGTGTAACACACACGCTAATCATTTCCAATGTGCATCATGCTACCAGTATCAGATCTCTGATGTGACTGTTTGCAGTTTGCAGCAAAGTTCACAAAAACAAGCAACAGCTTCTAGTAAAAGGTGAAACGTTAATACTTTCTTTATCTACAAGACTACAAGAGCATAGGAAAAACCAAATCCATTGTTTTACAAAATGAAAACTTACTAAAGCTCACTAATCAGGCAAACATCTGAAAGAACGTAATATTAAGACTACAAAAGCATAGGAAAAACAAAATCCATTGTTTTACAAAAATGAAAAATACTAAAGCTCAGTAATCAAGCAAACATCTGAAAGAATGTAATATTGAACTATCATCACAACTTTGTTAGATAAGTCTCACAATGTGTGTCTATGTATCTATCTATATTACTATATAGGGCTAGGTATAGCCTCCCCAGGGTGATCTCGACCGTTGATGGGATCACACGGCGGTTTTATTGGCCTCCTGTGGCTACCTAGGAACAACCGGGGTTAAAGTGGTGACTTGGTTAAGTTGTTAAGTCTCCCGCCCCTATATATGTAAGACTGCCCTTTGGGCTTAATGGGTTGAGAGAAAAGAATTTCATTGTTGGGCCAACAAACTTCACATTTCTGTGACCAAAAGAAATAGTGTGGGTATATGATTATTACCTGTCTTCTCGCAACAGTTTCACCCGCCGTTCCACTTCAGCAGCACTGAGCTGTTCCAGACCAGCAGAAGCAACTGAGTTTTCAGGAGCAGCAGTTGGTCGAGGGGGCACTACCCCTTGATGTTTGCCTAAAACCTTAGCTGTGAGGAGAATGTATTAAGTTATTGCAGAGTCTTATTCGGCAATAGATGCATGAAACTAAATATGGTAACATTCATGTGAGTCAGTGCCATATCGAACTTTGCACAGCAAATAACCCTTAATCCAGATTCCAGAATTTTAGTATATTCCTTAAAACATAGTTCTGGTTATGTTGTTGATATCCATCTTATGTAGCATTAGCCAGTACTAGGTCTAGAAAGAATGAGGTAACTAGTTGATTTATTATAATTCAAGTAAATGGCATAGGAAATAAGTTTATCTGAGAAAACAACAAAGCATTTCATGTTACTTTCATTTCATGCCTGCATTAGATTTTTTCCAGAGAAAATATTAATATGCTGGAGGCATTCACAAACTACAAAATGAACATTACCTACAAAGTCTCGACATAGGTCACGGTTACCAACATTGTCAAACTCAAACATGTAACCTCCACCCTGAGAAAGAGACATACGCATCACATATTAACCTTGACCGCAACAAAAGAAAGCACAGAAAATGCTATAATTTGTGCATACCTTGTCAGAATCTTTTGAAAGATTCAATAATGCTGGTTTGTTACCATCTACTTTATTGAACTTGTGACCTGGAGCACAGAGGAAGATAAGCTGTAAAATTACCTTGACTCGCACCCGCAACATACATAAAACAAATCCAACTGTTTCAGCATGCATGAAACTCTATCACAGCTTAAATTGCTGTTCTGACTCAAGTAATCATGTATGTCAGGTTAGATCACTTAAAATGATCTTGCACTAGTCAGTAGATATGTTCTAGGTATGTGAAGATCAGTTCCACAGTTAATGAGGTATATTTAGCTAGCTTTTACACCAAATCACCAGCACAAGTGCATAACAACAAAACATCCATGAACGAAAGAAAGTGCACACCTTTAATGCTTCGGAAATCAACATTGAGCTTCATTGCCGAGCGTGGATCATTAGGAGTGAAAGTGAACTTATCGTCGTTCTGAAATTAAAAGGACACATAACTGATCACATTTGGACCCAACAAGGTGTTGCTGAGAAAGGAACCGGAACATACACAAACGCAAACGGTAATGATCAAAAAGCGAAACTAAAAAAAACGACCCATTGATACATGAACATGCGCCAACTTAACCAATGGTATAGCTCGAAGCACAAATTAGCTTGGTTCACCCTCCGCATCCGAACCTCTAGGATGCGGAGGGTAACCCACAAAGCTGCCCCCCGACTCGGTGGCTCGGCCTTCCCAGCGCTGATCAGCACAAACCCCGAGCGCACCTCCACCTCCGCCGATCCGATCCGCGGCAAGTCTCCACCGAGCCCTCGATTCAATTCGCCCCGCGCGCCCCAGAAGCCGACCAAAACCCCTCGCCCGCAACAGCGGCGCATCCCGACCCGGAGGCTGCTAGTACTACCCCCACGCGAGCCGCGCGCGCACGCCGGGAGGAGAGGGAAGGTAAGGATAGCGAGAGCCGCGCGGCGGGGAGGGAAGGGGAGAGAACGGGTCGAGGGGAGGGGAGGGTGGCGCGCACCATGCGGAGGACGCCCGGGGTTCCGGGGTCCTTGAGCGTTGTCTTGTACTTGGCGCCGATCGTCATCGACCCCATCGCCGCCGCCGCCGCCCGGTCTAGCTCGCCGGCGGCGGAGCAAAGCCGATGGTTCGGAGAAAAGGGGGCTTCGGCAACTACTAGCCTGCAGAAGCTGTAGAAAGCAGGCTAGTGTGATCATTTCGGCCCGATGGTCTGGGCCGTGGGCCCATACTCCAGAAAGACCCATTTAGCTGAGGAGGAGTGGGCCAGGCCGGCCCGTCTTCCAGCCCGTTCTCTCGCTCTGCATCGTCGTCGTCTTCCTCCGCTCCTCGTCGATCTCCATTCTCCGGAACGGGAAGAGCTGCGGCAGTGATCGATCGCAGAGGGAGAAGGGGATGAAGAAGGAGGAGCTGGACTACGTGCTGGTGCCGCTGGGGCTGGCGGTGATGGCGGGGTACCACGCGTGGCTGCTCCTCCGCATCCGCCGGCGGCCGGCGACCACCGTCATCGGCGTCAACGCCATCAACCGCCGCATATGGGTCCGTCACGTCATGGAGGTGGGGGGATCCATTTCTTCATCCCGTTCGTCATTGTTGAATCAAATGCTCATGCGTTTGCCTTGATCCCTTCCCGTTTCATTGTTTTGTTAATTAATTATTACCCGGACGAACAGAGAAAAAATGCGAACATGAATGCAACGCAACCCAGGAGCTGATGAATTGGAGCAGAGATCGTCAGGGTTTATCGGCTCTAAGAATAATTTGATTTGATTTTTTTTCTTTGCACGCACGCAGGAGCCGTCCGGGAAGCACGCGGTGCTGGCGGTGCAGACGATCCGCAACAACATCATGGCGTCGACGCTGCTCGCCTCGACGGCCATCACACTGAGCTCCCTGATCGCCGTCCTCATGTCCAGCGGCGGCGGCGGCGGCGAAGGCAGCAGCGCCGCCGCCGCCACCTCCACATCCACCAACAGCGGCGGCGGCCTCCTCCCCGGCGCGCCGCTGGTGGTGGGCGCGACGGGCGCGCCGGCGCTGTCGGCCAAGTTTTTCGCGATCCTGGTGTGCTTCCTGGTGGCGTTCCTCCTCAACGTGCAGTCGATCCGGTACTACAGCCACGCGAGCGTGCTCGTGAACGTGCCGCCCGGCGCGTGGCGGCGCTGCCGCGGGAGCGCCGCCGCCGTCGGGTACGCCACGGACGTGCTCAACCGCGGGAGCTACTTCTGGTCGCTGGGCGCGCGGGCCTTCTACTTCTCGTGCCCCGTCTTCCTCTGGCTCTTCGGGCCCATCCCCATGCTCGTGGCCTGCGTCGCCATGGTCTGCGCGCTCTACTTCCTCGACGTCTGCAAGGACTGGGAGGAGAAGGAGGAAGAGGAGGGAGGCGGCGGCGACGACGATGGCCAACGGTGTGCTAGTGACGAGAGGCCATCATCAATAGGGCAGCAAGGGAAGGATGCAGAGCAGCAGGTGTAGAGGTAGGACAAGAATCAAATTCTTTTTTTTAATGTCTTTCAACCAGCAAGCAATGCAAACAAATTTGTAAATATTCGAATGAAATTAAACCACGTGAAAATGAATGATTGTTTAGCTAGAGGCATAATCTCATACATTGATCAGACAGCCGACACAAAAAAAAAGTTCTCCTTGTTAGTGTATATGTAATCCCATGTATAGAGGCCCATCTAAAGGCCCATATATAGGATCTATATATCCCACCCTTCTAAAGTTTGGAGAAATTTAAGCCATTATTCTCTCCATCATGATATCATTAGCCTAGGGTTAGATTTCCTCTTCTCTCCTCCCTCCCCTCCCAGCCGCCGCCGCCGCCGGCAGCCATGGCCGGCCGCTGGCCACCAGCGCCACCCCCTCTCTCCTCCTTCCCTCCCCTCCCCTCCTCTGTCGCCGCCCCTGCGACGGGTTCCTCTGCAACCGTCGCCCCTGCACCGTGGTCTGCTTCCCGTCCCGTCGCGCAGGTAGCAGCGTCTGCATCCGCCGCCCCTGCGCTGTGGCCTCCTTCCCGTCTCGCCGCGTAGGTCAATGCGTCCTCTGCTGGCACCGCTGCGGCCTGCCGCGCCCCGGCTGCCGCGCTGGTCGCCATCGCGCCGGCGTCGGGGGCCACTGCAGGTGCTGCCGCCGCGGGGGCCGCCGCGGGCGCCCAGCTGCAGCTCGCCCTGGACGCCCCGCTTCTGCAGCCGCCCAAGCAGGGCCCGCCGCCGGTGCAGGGACCCTTACCGGCCACCGCCAGCACCGCCTTGCAGCAGGATCATGCTGCTGCCGCCGCCGCTGCTGGAGGGGATGCAGGGGCCGTGGGCGCAGGAGCCGATCCCGCCGCCCAGCAGGCCCTGCTGCAGGCCCCGGCGCCTGATCCCACCGCTGCGGCCTACCACGCCGCTGTCGCTGCGGGCAAGCAGCTCGCCGCCGACGCCGCGCCCGATCCCGCGTTGTCTGGCCTCGGGATGTCTCCCGCGGATGCGCCGCTCGCCGCCGCCGCCCTCCATGGGCAGCAGGCTGACACCGCTCTCGCCGCCAAGTCGGAAGCTTCGGCGGCCCAGGAGCGGGTCCGCGTGGCTGCCCTCGTTTGGGAGCACGAGCGCGCCACGGCCTACGCCCTCGCTCTCCGGGCCGCCGAGGCGGAGCACTTCCTTCGTGTCTCCTCCGACCAACTGCCCCTCGTCCTCGAGCACGGCGTCTCTTCCTCCCACCAGGCCCCGCCCGCTGGATCTGGACCCTGGCACGACCCGACCGACCCCATGGTCGCCCCACTCCACCTCCAGGCCACCGGCGTCCAGAACATCAGGGCCCTGATCACCGTCCTCCTCGATCCCACGTCCTCCTCCTACGAATGCTGGCGGGACCAGGTTCTGCTCGCCCTCCGCCGCTACGCCCTCGACGACCACATCCTTCTCGACACGCCGATCGAGGCGCGGGACGCGATGTGGCTGCTCCTCGATAGCGTCGCCATGTCCTGGATCTTCGGGACCATCTCTCTAGATCTTCAGGACCTCGTCAGGACCCACGGCGGCACCGCACGACAGGCCTAGGTGGCACTCGAGGAGATCACCAGGGGCCTTGCGCCCGGATCGTCCTCGCCCACCCCCACCGCGCTCGGTGCTGCCCCCACCGGGCAGACCAGAGGTGGGGGGGGGGGGCGGGGCCGTGGACGTTGTCGGCGGGGGGGGGGGGGGGGGAGGGGGGACGGGGTGGTGGTAGCATTGGTGGCCCTGCTTCTGGGGGTCCTGGTGGCGGTGGGGGCCGTCGGGGCACGCCGACTCCGGCTCCCACTCCTGCCCCTGCCCCTGCCCCTGGAGGTATGCCCTGGCCATCCTTCAGCAACCCATGGTCAGGGCGCATCTCAATGTGGCCGTTCCAGGGTCCGGGAGGGGGGCCTCATCCTCAGCTCCAGCCGACGGCCATGGTCACCGGTGCTGCTCCCCTCTTCGCGCCGTCCTGGACCCCGCCCGCTCAGCCCAGCCAGCAGCCGACCTGGCCTAGGGGGTGGGACCAGGCCGCTCTGGCACAGTCCTTCAGCACCATGGGACTGACGCCGCCGGTCAGCACTGAGTGGATCGCCGACTCGGGTGCCTCCTTCCACACCACCCCTGATGCTGGTATCCTTTCTTCTGTCCGACCCCCACATCCCTCTTGTCCATCTTTCATTATGGTTGGTGATGGGTCTTGCCTTTCTATCACCGCCGTGGGTTCTGCTCCTGGTTCTTTTCGCATTCCTAATATCCTTGTTGCTCCTCAGATGGTTCACAACATTCTTTTCATTCGCCAGTTTACTGCTGATAATTCTTATTTCATTGAATTTGACTCTTCTGGTCTTACTGTGAAGGATTCGGCTTCCCGGCGTCCGCTCCTCCGATGTGATAGCCCGGGGCACCTTTACACTCATCGGCTTCCTTCTTTCGCTGCTCCGCCTTCGACTTCTTCTCCGTCTGCTGCTTTTGTCGTGACGCCTTCTTCCACCACCTGGCACCACCGGCTTGGTCACCCCGGCCGCGATATTTTGGCTCAGCTCAGTCGTAGTACCGATGTTTCATGTACAAGGGCTCCTGCAGAGCACATATGTCATGCGTGCCAGTTAGGTCGTCATGTTAGACTTCCTTTTTCCTCTTCTTCTTCGCATACTGCGCATGCCTTTGATCTTCTTCACTGTGACCTGTGGACATCTCCTGTACTCAGCATGTCTGGCTATAAATACTATTTGGTTGTGGTTGATGATTTTTCTCATTACTCTTGGACTTTTCCTTTGCACGCCAAGTCTGAGACCTTCCCCACCCTCCTCCACTTCTTTGCCTGGGTGTCCACTCAGTTCGGCCTCACCATTAAGGCCGTCCAGTGTGACAACGGGCGTGAGTTCGAAAACTCCACCTCCCGTTCTTTCTTTCTCTTTCGGGATGTTCAGCTGCGTATATCTTGTCCGTATACCTCTCCTCAGAACGCCAAGGCTGAGCGGATGATTCGCATGACGAACGACATCGTGTGCACCCTTCTGATCCAGGACTCTCTGCCCCCGCGCTTCTGGAATGAGAGCCTCCACACCGCCACCTACTTGCTCAACCGTCTTCCGTCTACTGCTTCTCTTGCTCCCACTCCACACCACGCTCTTTTCGGTACCCCTCCTCGCTACGACCACCTTCGGGTCTTCAGGTGTGCGTGTTACCCTAAAACCTCCGCCATCGCTTCTCACAAGCTGGCGCCCCGCTCGACTCATTGTGTGTTCCTTGGTTACTCCCCTACATCACCTCCTCCACACCTTCTCCTGACCCCGAGTTGGATTCACTATTTTTGACTGACCCAGTGGTTCAGCCACCATTACCTGTCTGTCCTTTCCCTGCAGGTTTTTTCGGTACACCGGCACCGCTTCCGGTGATCCCTGCTGCGCCGAGCGCGGCCCCGGTCCCTGCGGCCGTGCCGCGTGTGGACCCAGTGTCTCCTGCTGCGCCACGCGCGACCCCGGTGCCTTCCCCTGCACCTGGGCGGTTCGCTCAGCCGGTGCAGGTCTACCGGCGTCGTTCGGCGCTGTAGCAGACCCGCCCAAATTAAACCGGCTTAAGTGCGCTAACCATCATCTTAATAATAATCAAGTTATAATAAATGGTGTAATCCGGCAGTCCGTCGGGTAATTCCCGATTAAACTAGTGTACTCCAGGATCATATTTGCACTAGAAGTCTCGCACGAAGACGAGCACAGATGATACAACCATGCAGAGATTTTCAAATTAATTTACAACACTAGCTTTACATAAGAGTTTTGAATACAAACTACAGAGTTCAAACACACAGCGGAAGTTTAAAACAGAGTTCAAAATACAATACGGTAACTATGAACGACAATACAAGGCGAGCTCCACATCCTGCCCACTGATGTGATGCCAACTTGCCCGAGCTTCACGAGAAAGACGGGACCCACTAGACAGTCCAACCCGGAGGAAGCGGTTGTCCAATCCAGGACGCACAGATCTCCTCGAAGTCAGCGGGAACACAACCTGCTCAGGAGGGTTACAACAACAACCCTGAGTATACTAATACTCAGCAAGGCTTACCCGACTATGGGTATACTTAGCCCAATATCTAGACATGCAAAATTTTTTGGCTCTAGAGTTGGTTTTGCTGAAAAGCCACTAGTAGCAAATCCTTACTTTCAATATTTTAGCTCAAGTTTAGTATTTGAGTACCAACTAGGTTCGCTATAGCATCTAGAGCACACATGGTAGATCAAATTATCTTTCCGTAATATACAAGCCAAATATTTCCATTCCATTCTCATTCCACTTCTTTACTACGATGTGACACAGTGACCAAGGCTCTCATATCCGCGAGTCACGGAGAATCGATCCGATTTAACCTTGCAAGGTGGACCTAACCAACACGACACATGTAAGCCCCGCCGGGCCACACACGTCAACTGTTCCCATCATCACCCCGACGTCTGAATCACGCCTGCCAAAACCCAAGTGAGGAGCCCCACACGGCGAACACCCAGTGGACCTGAGGGCGACTACAACACCCGCCATCATCCCACTCCTAGAGTAGCAAGTCGCGATTCAAAGTATCATTGCGAATCAAGTAATGAGCTTACCGGTTTCAACTACCTTCTACTCCCGTCATGTGGTTAGTACTGTTCAATCCTCGATCAACAATGCCAACAACGGTACGGTCCTCAAACGACACAGGCGGAGGCTACTCTCCATTCATTTCATATCTAGAACCAAATTCCTCTCCGCCCAGTTTTCATTTCTCTTTCCTCATTGATTCATTCTCAAATCACATTACCACAAGTAACAAGATATTAAATCTCGCGAGTGACAGGAATCACTCGACTTCTACCGAGATCCTACTTAGCAGAGCATTTCTATCGACACCAGCATACTAGTATAGACTCTCAGGTACCTAGGGACAATATGCATACTAGGGTACCATACAACTCTTAGAACGTAAATGCACAAATACTTAAATAAACATTAATATACTGAACTTATGGGTTATGCTCCGGGGCTTGCCTTGTAGGTCAGCGGGGTTAACGATCTCTTCTGGATCTGGCTCGACGGCGGCTTCGGCTTGTGGTTCCCCTGCTTGCGGCTTCTGGATCGGCTCAGCGACCAACTCGTAGACGGCTTCGCTCGTGGTGTCTACACGTACGAAAAAGATGTCATGCAATAATTAAAATGGTGCAAAGAACAATGCAAGGCACTCAGAAAGAAATACGGGAATTAAAAGAAAACACAACTTGGCAACGATTCAATAGAGATTTTATTTACTAGCAAGCAATAGAACCAAAACATTTCCAAGCGCACCCTATTCTGATCCTAAGCTCGAACAAACAGAAGTAACCAGGGTCCTAGTAATTGTTGCAAGGATACAATTATTGCAGAAACGAATTTATTTAGCAATGATAAAAGACAAATTGCAGCTAGGAGCTAAATACTTGCAAAAACTTAACTTGCAGTCATGACATAGCGACAAAATTTTTCCAGCATAAAAAATACATTGATATCACATGCAAGAAAAATTTTATTAACAATATTGTGAAAAGAAAACATTTATTTTGCCCCTAGCCACAATAAATCGAGCAATAAAAGATTTGCAACATACACAAAGCTTCTATGCATGGAAATTTTTCAGTGAACTACACATACAAAGAGTAATCTACAGAATAAATTTCAAAATTTTTAGACAAACTGAACAACCGATACAAAATAAACTAGCTTAAGCACAACCCAAAATTTTAGCAGGGGCAAAAGTGATATTTTACATGCATGACTATTTTTCCTCTGAAGATCTTGATTTAAGCAACCCAACAAAATTAAGTTTGCATTTTTCACATTTTTTTCATTTCTTCACAATTTTTCAAAGCTTTCAGCTGAAATAACTGATTTTGGAAAAAGAATAAAACCTAAACTTAAAAAGGGCTAACGGCTGGGCCCCACATGTCAGTGGGAGCCCAGCTGTGGCAGAACCGCCTAAATTATCCCGGCTCAAGTGCGCAGGCCATCACCATAAAGGCAACATCAGCTCAAACGCACTTCAAACGGAACAATTCTTGGTCTGTCGGGTAACGTCCCGATACAACCACCGGTTCTCGGATCGAACAAGCATACCCCGCACGAAGGCGAGTCTAGAGATATTACAACCACAATTTTACAACACAGGCATTGTAATGATTACAAACCAGTTCAAACCATTATTACAAAGCCAACTTAAGTAAAACAGTTATACAAGCCATAAGTGTAAAGCTTCAGGGTTTAAACAGCGGAAGATAAAACTCGACGGCTACAACACGTCGCAAAAAGGATACCAGGCTAGCCCAAGCATGGTATCACTCGTCATAGTCATTGCCGGTCGAAGACGTGTCCCACTCTACGGACCAGCCAGGAGACAACGAGCAAGGATAGGTCAAGCTAGCGATCTGATCCTCAAAACTCATACCTGAAAAAGGGTTTCAACAGCAAGGCTGAGTATTCTAATACTCAGCAAGACTTAACCGTCAACGGGTATAAGTAGCCCACCTTAACTAGACTATGCAAGGTTTTGTGAGGCTCTGATTTTTCTTTGCTGAAAAGCAATAAAGAGTAGACCCTTACTTTCAAGTTTTAGCTTTCAAGATTCTAGTTGATTAACCATTCTATGTAAGTAACTACTATCCAATCATGGTAGAACTCTAAGCAAACATCAAGATTGATCATAATATTGTTGTTCTTATTACTCTGTGTGGCAAAGAGATCAAGCAGTCTCATTTCATCGTGAAAGGCGGACGATTCTGAATCGAAATTCAACCTTGCAAGGAAAACCTAACACACACGTTTGGAACACCGTCGGGTCGTTTCCAAACAACTGTTTGCCTTTCTTTCCGGCTTGTGGATAGGAACACTCTCCCCGACTACAGGGCTCCAAGGCCGAACCTTGTCCCTTGAAGTCGTAGTGTTGCGCAACATAAAATAAAACCTATCCCTAAGAGAGAGTGTCAGGTATATCCACTCCCCGGTCCAATCGGTTACTAGGCTTACCGCGTACCATATTTACGGCATGTGGCTAGTACGTTCAAAAACTTAACCAGCACTACCACACACCGCGACCTTAGCAAGTTCATCAACACAGACGGGGTCTCACCAAAGATCATGATATCGAACACGACCCCGTCCGTCGTCCTTATATTGATAACAGAAAGTAAACAAGCAATTCCTATAGAGCTCGCGAGTCACAGGCAATCACTCGACTTTTACCGGTCCTATAAGCTTAGCAATTATTTGAACTCAGGACTAGTGTTCAGTACATAGGTTCCTAGGATCATGCATCTAGGGTTTCAATTCAAATCCTAAGAACTGTAAATGCATAAGCAATTAATAACAGTAAATGATAATAATTTGAAATATAGGTTATGTCCGGAGCTTGCCTTCTCGGTAGTTGCTAACTATTTCAGCTCTAGGCTCTTCCGAACTTTGGTCCGGGGCTTCAGTTAGTTCAGCAGTGTTTACTTGAGCTTTGAGATCACCTCCGTCAGACTCCGGGATCAGCTCGTACGTCCCGTCCGATAAGGCAGTCGTGTCTATATGTAATGCAAGAACAACATTATAAACATACATGGGCAATTGTTTATAGAGTAGTTAAATAACAAATTTAACTACACAAGGCATCATGATCAACAGCACAAGCAAGTTATACTAACTTCATAAAATGAGTGGTGGTTGATTCCAATAGCAATTAATTCCATGTTTGCAAATAAATAAATAACTCAAAGCACAAACAGTAATAAATTTAGCAAAAATTACCCTAAGCAGAACATGAACAGATTAAGCTACCCTTTAAAAATCATACCAAGACATGTAGCCCTTTAATCACAACAATTCATTCATTCAGATAATATCTAGAGCAAGATTGAATTACACAGACTAAAACATAGCAAAACAGAAGCTCAAAAATTAACAAAAGACCTACACAGGGATGATCTAGCTACTGTAAATTTTTCATGATTTTATCTACACAGGATTAATTCTGAGAAAAAAAACAAAACAGAAAGTAGATTAGCAAGATTCGTTTTTAGCTCCTGTTGTAGCCATGAACCGAGGCTCAAACTTCCTGGACAAGCTAATCTACTCAAAATGAACATGCAGAAATATTTTCATGATTTATTACGAACAGAAACTATTTACCACAAATAAAGTCTACTAAACAAGGATTAAATCAAATAAAAAGCTACACATGAGAACTGACAACTAAATTTTTATAGAAATACTAGTGTTATAATAAAAAACTACCATAAAAGTTTCACTTCAAGATAGGGCTTAAAACAGTAGATAAGAAAAAGATAAAATCAACCAATATTTATGCACTAGTAACACAAATCAAATCCTACAGCAAAAACTTTCAACTAAAGCCTAACATATTATGGTTCTACTGCATAGAGCTCTTCAATAGGATTCCAAAACATCCAGATTTTCTATTTTACGAAATTTCCACGAATTGATATTGAATTTCAAATATCACTGAAAAACATCACAAGGAAGTCCCTAGAGCACTATTTATATGTGTCTTGAGCTATTCAAATAACCCCCTGGGCTTTCTCGAATTCAAACCCGAGGGTCCTTGGCTGGGCCAGAGAGGGGAGGCGGAGTTTGACCGGCCATTTCCCGGCGAGGGGCTCACCGGCGGCGAGGTATGGGTTGGGGGAAATGGAGTAGAGGTCGATGCGGTTCTCTGGAGGCTCTTGGGGCGCGAAATGAGGGAGGGAGGAGGTCGGTCCACGGCGAGCGGCGGCTTGCGGGGCTCGGAGCACGGCGGCGGGGTAGCTCCGATGGGTTTTGGGCGACGAGAAGCGGCTGGGAAGCTGCGCTAGGACGAGGCGCGGCTAATGGTGGGGGCTATTGGGGTGGAGCGGGTCTATGGTGGCGGCTCTGCGGCGGGGTGAGCTCGCCGGCGTTCAAGCGGGGCGGCGGCGGCGTTCTGTGGCGTGGGAGCGAGCAGAGAGCAAAAGGGCGATAGGAATCGGTTTCTGGGGTATTTGTAGGGCTCGAGCGCTCGCTAGAAGAGGGCGGCAGCTTCTGCAGCGGGCGCTCCACCGCTACGGCGAGGTGGCGGCGGCGCGGACTCTTCTGGGCTCGGCGGCGCGCGTGGCACGGCCGGGGGGCTCCAGCGCGAGGCAACAGGCGGGGGAGGAGGAGCAGAGCGACGCGTGGGTGCCAGCGCGAAGCGAAGTAATGGCCGGGAAGGCTCTCCACGGCGCCGGCGGGCGGCGCTGTCGGTGGGCGGCGGCGAGACACAGAGCAGGGAGGTGGGGGAAGGGGATAAGGGTCATTTTGCAATTTCAGAAAATTCCAGGGACCACTCTGTAAACAAGCAATAACTTTTGAACTAAAGCTCAAATGGAAAAGTGTCCAACATGAAAGTTGTTCAACTTTTCAAGATCTACAACTTTGATGTTGTGCAAAAATTTATTTGACCAAAGATTCAAGAGCTAAATTTAAAAACATTGAAGGGATTTTGAATTCCAAGGAATTTTGTCTTTTTCAATGCAAAATCACTTTAAACTTACACTTAAAAGCAAATTTTGCTGCCATGCATTAAATGCACTGAATTTTGCAAAAACACCCTCCACCAAAGCTATAATTACACAACCTAATCAACATAACTACAGAAAGGACCTTGCTTAAAATTATAATTACACATATAACCTTTATATTTACAAAAAGATCCTTTTCAAGCAATTCAAACACATGATGCATATAAAATATACCCAATTACTGTGCAGACACCTTTTTAATTACTGTGCAGACACCAAGGGTGTTACACCAGCCCCCAGCCCTCCCCTGCTCTCAGCTCATGCGCGCGCGCGGCCAGCCATGGCTGGCGCGGTGGCGGGGCGGGCGAATGCGGCGGCGCGGCAGGGCCCGCGCGCAGAGCGGCCCATGGCGGCGCAGGGCAGGGGCGGCGGTGGCGCGCGGCGTTCTCGCCGGCACGGCGAAGGGCAGCGGGGAGGCTGGGCAGGCTCACGGCCAGGGCGGTCGGGCAACCCTGCGCAGGGCGGCCCCGCGGCGGCGTGGCGGCAGCGGCAGAGCCCCCACGGCGGCGCGTCGGTGGCCCGGCGGCGGTGGCGCCGGTTTTTAATGGGGAAAGGGACTGGGAGCATGAGAGCGGCATGGGAAAGCTCACCAAGGGCTCGGTTTGTGCGAAGGAGGGCCGGAGGGGGTTCGTCGACGGGAGGGCGGAGCTCGGCGGGCGGACGACGATGGTGGACGGCGGCGACGACCCGATTCCGGCCGGGGTACGGCCTAATCGAACTCGGGGAGAGGTGGGGGAGGTTCGGGGCGAAGCTAGGGAGGTCGGGACGCGAAGGATTCCAGCGGGACGGTGAAGAACGACCGTAGGGGCGTCGGCGACGACCTCTGCTCGCGTCGACTCGGTGTGCGCACGAGGAAGGAGAAAGGGGATGAGGACGAGAATCCTCCAGAGCACGCAAACAGATAAGGCACGAGTGTAGGACGAGGTTCGTCGGTGGTCGTGATGCGTGGAGGTCGCCGGCGCTGTGCCGGTCGCCGGTATGGGCGTCGGGGGGCGCACAGTAACGCACAGGGAGAAACAGTGATCGTTTTGACTAATTTTGGCCAGCGTTTGACCGTCCAAAACCCAAAATTTCATATAGCAACTTGAAATTTGGCCAAAATAAAAGTAGTAGAAGAAGAAAAGACCTACAACTTTGCTTTTGGGCGAAAGTTGATTTGAGGCTCGAATTAGGGAGAAAAACACGGTCGAACACGGCTAATTCGAAGTTTACTACGCGAACTCGATTAGTGCTAATGACGGTGATTAGCCATAATTAGTGATTAAGCATGATATTAGCATCATGATTAACACCGGGGTGTTACAGTCCTTCCCCCTTAAAAGAATCTCGTCCCGAGATTCACGCCCAGAAGAAAGCATAAGGTGAGAAGATTGAAAGTTGAAGTACCTGGATGAGCGTTTAAAAAGTCCGGATACTTGGATCTAAAAAATTCCTCCTTCTCCCCAGTAGCTTCGTCTTTGGAGTGATTACTCCATTGAACTTTGTAGAATCGGTTGGTTGTATGGCGAGTAACTCGATCCATGCGATCAATAATTTAGATAGGATGCTCAGAATAAGTGAGATCAGACTCTAATTGAATCGAGTCACTTTCAACAACTTAGTCAGAACTCTAAGACACTTCTTGAGTTACGATACATGAAAGATATTATGAATGGTAGAAAAATTTGCCGGAAGATCCAATCGATAAGCCACAGGACCGTATCTTTCCACAATTGGATATGTGCCAATGTAGCGGGGAGCTAACTTTCCTCTTACTCTGAATCTTTGCACACCTTTCCAAGGCGATACTCTTAGGTAGACACGGTCACCGACTTCAAAGACCAGCGGCCTACGCCTTCTATCAGTGTAGCTCTTCTGCCGAGACTGCGCGATCTTCAAGTTGTCTTGAATAAGAATGACTTATTCTTCGGCCTCTTGAACCATGTCGGGCCCAAAGATAGTTCTTTCTCCGGTTTCAGACCAATTCAAAGGCGTACGACATCAACGACCGTATAGTGCTTCAAATGGTGCCATTTTGATGCTTTCTTGATAGCTATTGTTATAAGAAAACTCAGCCAATGGTAAGCACTTATCCCATTTCTGTGGATAGGCTAAGACACAGGCGCGGAGCATATCCTCTAAAATTTGATTTATCCTCTCTGTTTGGCCATCGGTTTGAGGATGATATGCAGAGCTGCGAATAAGATGGGTTCCCAAGCTAGCATGCAATTGCTCCCAAAAACGAGCAACGAACTAGGTCCCTCGATCAGAGATGATAATTTTTGGCACACCATGTAAACAGAGTATGTGATCCATGTACAACTCAGCATATTTCTTTGCTGGATATAGAGTTTTGACTGGAAGGAAATGTGCTGACTTGGCCAGTCTATCCACCATGACCCAGATGGAGTTGTAACCCTTTTGAGTTCGAGGTAAGCCGACGATGAAATCCATGCTGATATCCTTCCATTTCCATTCAGGAATACTCAAAGGTTGAAGAGTTCCAGCTGGCCTGAGATGACTGGCTTTAACCCTTCGACAGATGTCACATTCGGACACATACTTAGCTATTTCTCTTTTCATCCGAGTCCACCAAAATCGTTGTTTCAGGTCTTGATACATTTTATTACTTCTAGGATGAATTGATAGTCGAGAAGTGTGGGCTTCATCAAGAATTTGCTTTCTAAGCTCAAATTCTTTAGGCACCACTAATCGGTTTTTGAACCATAACACATTCTCACTATCTTGGTGGAAACAACTTACTTTGGGATCTCCCTGTGATAGTCTTCTCTGAATTTCCTTCACCCCTTTATCTTTCTTTTGTGCCGCGATGACGAGATCACGAAGAGTAGGGGTGAGTTCTAGATGGGCCAATGTGCCATGTGGTACAATACTTAAGTTTAGCTTTTCCATTTCAAAGCAAAGAGACTCGCTTAATGGTATAGCTGAGATGCAATGGCAGTGAGCTTTGCGACTTAGCGCATCTGCAACCACATTTGCCTTGCCCTGATGATAATGCTCTTCGAGCTCATAATCTTTAATCAACTCAAGCCATCTCCTTTGACGCATGTTCAAATCAGCTTGAGTGAAAAGATATTTGAGGCTCTTGTGATCAGTACAAATGTTGCATAACGTACCCAGAAGATAGTGTCACCAGATCTTTAGAGCATGAACCACAGCAGCTAATTCAAGATCAAGGGTGGGGTAGTTTTCTTCATGCCTCTTGAGTGATCGAGAAGCAAAAGCAATCACTCGGTTCTCTTGCATCAGAACACAGCCAAGTCCTGTGCCTGAGGCATCACAGTAGACATCAAATGGTTTTGTAGTGTCAGGCTGGGCCAAGATTGGAGCCGAGGTGAGAAGTGTTTTCAATTTCTGAAAAGCTTCTTCACAGTGGTTACTCCAATAGAATTTGACACCCTTCTTAAGAATTTCAGTCATCGGTTTCGCAATTTTGGAGAATTTCGGAATGAACCGACGATAATAACTAGCTAAACCCAGGAAACTGCGAATTTCAGGAACTGAAGTTGGGGCTTCCCAATCGAGTACATCTTGTACTTTACTGGGATCAACAGAGATACCTTCAACAGATATGACATGACCAAGGAATGGGACTTCCTTCAGCCAGAAGTCACACTTGCTGAATTTGGCATAAAGATGGTGCTCTCTGAGACGTTAAAGAACTATGTGAAGATGATGAGCATGTTCTTCCTCATTCTTGGAGTAGATCAAGATATCATCAATGAATACCACGACAAACTTATCTAACTCCGGTATGAATAGTGAATTCATGAGGTACATGAAGTAAGCGGGAGTATTGGTTAATCCGAAGGACATCACCAAATACTTGTAAAGACCATAACGAGTTGAGAAAGCTGTTTTTGGTATATCTGCCGGTCTGATTTTGATCTGATGATAGCCAGATCGAAGATCTATCTTTGTGAATACTTTAGCTCCAGCTAGCTGGTCAAAAAGAAGATCAATACGAGGAAGGGGGTATTTGTTTTTGATGGTGACCGCATTCAGAGGCCGGTAATCCACACATAGCCTTAGCCCGTGATCTTTCTTCTTTACGAACAGAGCCGGGCAACCCCAAGGGGAGATGCTCGGTCGAATGAAACCTTTATCTTGCAACTCTTGCAACTGAACTTTTAATTCCGCTAACTCACTCAGAGTCATTCTATATGGCCTTCTAGATATGGGTGTTGTGTCAGGCTGTAACTCAATGACAAATTCAATATCCCGATCGGGAGGCATGCCTAGCAAGTCTTCCGAAAACACATTGGGGTATTCACAAACCACAGGAATTTCTTCTAAGGATTTTGCCTTGAGATGGAATACTGCTCTGGTTGGAATTTCATGCTGGGAGAGATGAACATCCATAGGACCATATGTGGGAGAGTTAAGTTGGATAACGCGGGAAGATGTATCGATAATGGCACAATGCTTTTTCATCCAATTCATTCCCAGTATGACATCTATCCCCTGACTTGGAAGGACAATGGGTGTGGTCTGAAAAATCTTCCCGCTCAAGTCAAGGGGCACACTGTAGCAGATCCGCCCAAATTAAACCGGCTTAAGTTGGCTAACTATAATTTTAATGAATAATCAAGTTACCACACACTTAAAACGGTGTAATCCGGCAGTCCGTCGGGTAAATCTCGATTAAACTACTGTACTCCAGGATCACAATTGCACTAGAAGTCTCGCACGAAGACGAGCACAGGTGATACAAACATATAGAGATCCTCAAATTAATTTACAACACAGGTTTTACATAAAAACTTTAAATACAAACTACAGAGTTCAAATACACACCGGAAGTTTAAAACAGCGTTCAAAATACACTACGTTAACCACGAACGACGATACCAGGTGAGCTCCACATCCTGCCCACCGATGTGATGCCAACCTGCCCGATCTTCACGGGGAAGATGGGGCCCACTCGACGGTCCAACCCAGAGGAAGCGGTTGTCCAATCCAGGACGCACAGACCTCCTCGAAGTCAGCGGGAACACAACCTGCTTAGGAGGGTTACAACAACAACCCTGAGTATACTAATACTCAGCAAGGCTTAACTGACTATGGGTATACTTAGCCAGTTACCTAGACATGCAAGCTTTTTGGCTCTGGAGGTTTATCTTGCCGAAAAGGGCTACTAATGTTGTGTTGTTACTTTCCCAATTTTAGCCCCACTTAGTTTATTAAGTAACAACTAGATTTGCCTAAACAGCTAAGCAAACATGGTTAATCATATTATCTTTTCAGAAAACCACCACCACAACTCATATGCTCATTTTCCATTCTCATATCAAATCTTTACTACGATGTGACAAAGTGACCAAAGTTCCCTTAACCGAGAGAGACGGCGAATCGATCCGATTTAACCTTGCAAGGTTGACCTAACACACACGACACGTGCAACCCCGTCGGGCCACACATGTCTATTGTTCCCATCATGACCCCGACGTCTGAATCACGCCTGCCAAAACCCGGGTGAGGAGCCCCACACAGCGAACACCCAGTGGACCCGAGGGCGACTACAACACCCGCCATAATCCCACTCCTAGAGTAGCAAGTCGCGATTCAAAGTATCATTGTGAATCAAGTATTGAGCTTACCGGTTTCGACTACCTCCTACTCCCGGCATGTGGTTAGTACTGTTCAAACTTGATCAACACTGCCAACAACGGTACGGTCCTCAATCGACACAGGCGGAGATTTCTTTTCATCCATTCCATATCCATAATCCAACTTGTTCCTGCCCGGTCTCAATCTCTCTTTTTCTCCTTGGTTCATTCTCAAGTAACTTTGCCATTAGAACAAGGACCTATAACACGCGAGTGACAGGAACCACTCGACTTCTACCGAGATCCTAGTTAGCAAAGCATTTCTAACGACACCTGTAATAGTATGTACTCACAGGTACCTAGGGAGAATATGCATACTAAGTTTTCATACAACTCCTAGAATGTAAATGCACAATTACTTAAATAAACATTGAATACTTAAATAAACAATTACTTGAATAAACATTAAATAAACATGCAGGAAATAATTAACTAACAACAAATATAAAAGAAAAGAGTAGCTAGGAGCCAAATTAGAAGCAAAAACCTAACTTGAATATATAACCTAGCAACAACAATTTACCAGCTTAACATGAAAGCGATAAAGCATGTCATATAATTTTTCCAACATTTATTGATGATAGAAAGCATTTATTTTAACCCTAGCAAGTTAAATTAAACACGATTAGATTTACACAAAAGTGCACAGCACCAGCACCTGAAATTTTTACAGTGGATTACACATACAAAGATTAGGCCACTGCATAAATTTAATGATTTTTAGACAAACAGAACAACTGATATTAAATTTGGTCAAAATAGAAGTTGTAGAGGAAAAAAAGATCTACAACTTTTATTTTGGGTGAGAGTTGATTCGAGACTTGGATCAATGAGAAAAATGAGATCGAAACGGCTAAGTGGATGTTTACTATACGAACTTGATTAGCGCTAACGACGAACTTAAGTCCATGATTAGCGGGTTAAGCACATGATTAGCATCGCGAGTAACACTAGGGGTGTTACAGCCTTCCCCCCTTAAAGGAATCTTGTCCCGAGATTCCCGCACGAGGTAACGTATAAGGCGAGAAGGTTGAAAGGTGAAGTACCTGGATGAGTGTTTAAAAAGTCCGGATACTTGGATCTCAAAAATTCCTCCTTCTCCCAAGTAGCTTCATCTTCGGAGTGATTACTCCATTGAACTTTGTAGAATCGGTTGGTTGTGCAGTGAGTAACTCGATCCTTGCGATCAATAATCTTGATAGGATGCTCAGGATAAGTGAGATCAGACTCTAATTGAATCGAGTCACTTTCAACAACTTCAGTTGGAACTCTAAGACACTTCTTGAGTTGTGATACATGGAAGATATTATGAATGGCCGAAAGATTTGCCGGAAGATCCAACCGATAAGCCACAGGACCGCATCTTTCCACAATTGGATATGGACCAATGTAGCGGGGAGCTAGCTTTCCTTTTATTTCAAACCTTTGCACGCCTTTCCAAGGTGATACTTTTAAATAGACATGGTCACCGACTTTAAAGGCGAGTGGACTACTCCTTTTATCAGCGTAACTCTTCTGCCGAGACTGCACGATCTTCAAGTTTGCTTGGATAAGACGGACTTGTTCTTCGGCTTCTTGAACCATGTCGGGTCCAAAGATAGTTCTTTCTCCCGCCTCAGACCAATTCAAAGGTGTACGGCATCGACGACCATATAATGCTTCAAATGGTGCCATTTTGATGGTTTCTTGATAACTATTGTTATAAGAGAATTCAGCTAACGGTAAACATTGATCCCATTTCTGTGGATAGGTTAAGACACAGGCACGGAGCATATCCTCCAAAATTTGATTTATCCTCTCAGTTTGGCCGTCTGTCTGAGGGTGATATGCAGAGCTGCGAATAAGATGAGTTCCCAATCAAGCATGTAATTGCTCGCAAAAACGAGCAATGAATTGAGTTCCACGATCAGAAATGATGGTCTTTGGCACACCATGCAAACAGAGTATGTGATTCATGTACAATTCCGCATACTGCTTGGTCAGGTATGTTGTCTTAACTGGGAGGAAATGTGCCGACTTGGTCAGTCTATCCACAACGACCCAAATGGAGTCGTATCCCTTTTGAGTTCGAGGTAATCCGACGATGAAATTCATGCTGATATCCTCAAATTTCCATTCAGGAATATTCAAGGGTTGAAGAGTTCCAGCTGGCCTGAGATGACTAGCCTTTACTCTCCGACAGATATCACATTCTGACACATATTTGGCTATTTCTCTTTTCATCCGAGTCCACCAAAATCGTTGTTTTAGGTCTTGGTACATCTTGTTGCTACCCGGATGGATTGATAGTCGTGAGGTATGGGCTTCATCAAGGATTTGTTTTCTGAGCTCAAAATCCTTAGGCACCACTAATCGGTTTTTGAACCATAACACATTCTCACTATCTTGGTGGAAACAATTAACTTTAGAATATCCTTCTGATATCCTTCTCTGAATTTTCTTCACCCCTTTATCTTTCTTTTGTGCCGCAATGACGAGATCACGAAGAGTAGGAGTGAGCTCTAGATGGGTCAATGTGCCATGTGGTACAATACTTAAGTTCAGCTTTTCCATTTCAAAGCAAAGAGACCCGCTTAATGGTATAGCTGAGAGGCAATGACAATGAACTTTGCGACTTAGCGCATCGGCAACCACATTTGCCTTGCCTGGATGATAATGCACTTCGAGCTCATAATCTTTAATCAACTCAAGCCATCTGCTTTGACGCATGTTCAAATCAGCTTGAGTGAAATGATATTTGAGACTTTTGTGGTCAGTATAGATGTTGCACAATGTACCCAGATGGTAGTGTCGCCAGATCTTCAGAGCATGAACCACAGCTACTAATTCAAGATCATGAGTGGGATAGTTCTCTTCATGACGCTTGAGTGGTCGAGAAGCATAAGCAATCACTCGGTTCTCTTGCATCAGAACACATCCAAGTCATGTGCCTGAAGCATCACAGTAGACATCAAATGGTTTTGTAGTGTCGGGTTGGGCCAAGATTGGAGCTGAAGTGAGAAGTGTTTTCAATTTCTAAAAGGCTTCCTCACATTGGATACTCCAATAGAATTTGACACCCTTCTTAAGAAGTTCAGTCATCGGTTTCGCAATTTTGGAGAATTCTAGGATGAACCGACGATAATACCCAGCTAAGCCCAAGAAGCTGCGGATTTCAGGAACTGAAGTTGGGGCCTCCCAATCGAGTACATCCTGCACTTTACTGGGATCCACAGAGATGCCCTCAGCGGATATGACATGACCGGGAATAGAACTTCCTTCAGCCAGAAGTCACACTTGCTGAATTTGGCATATAGCTGGTGCTCTCTAAGACGTTGAAGAACTATGTGAAGATGACGAGCATGTCATTCCTCATTTTTGGAGTAGATCAAGAAATCATCAATGAAGACCACGACGAACTTATCTAACTCCGGCATGAACACTGAATTCATAAGGTACATGAAGTAAGCTGGAGCATTGGTTAATCCGAAGGACATCACCAAATACTCGTAAAGACCATAACGAGTAGAGAAAGCTGTTTTTGGTATATCCGCCGGTCTGATTTTGATTTGATGATAACCAGATCGTAGATCTATTTTTGAGAATACCTTAGCTCTAGCTAGTTGATCAAAAAGAAGGTCGATTCGAGGAAGTGGGTATTTGTTTTTTATGGTAACTGCATTCAGGGGCCTGTAATCCACACATAGCCTCAGTCCATGATCTTTCTTCTTTACAAACAAAGCCAGGCAACCCTAAGGTGAGGTGCTCGGTCGAATGAAACCTTTATCTTGCAACTCTTGCAACTGGACTTTTAATTCAGCTAACTCACTTGGAGTCATTCTATATGGCCTTCGAGATATGGGTGTTGTGCCAGGCTGTAACTCTATAACAAATTCAATATCCCGATCGGGAGGCATGCCTGGCAAGTCCTCTGGAAACACATCGGGGTATTCACAAACCACAAGAATTTCTTCTAAGGGTTTTGCCTTGAGATGGAATACTGCTCCTATTGGAATCTCGCGCTGGCAAAGATGAATATCCATAGAACCATATGTGGGAGAGTTTAACTGAATGATACGAGAAGAGGTATTGATGATAGCACAATGCTCTTTCATCCAATTCATTCCAAGTATGACATCTATCCCCTGGCTTGGAAGGACAATAGGTGTAGTCTGAAAAATCATCCCGCTCAAGTCAAGGGGCACACCTCGAACTAATTGGCTGGTATTTAAGTGTGCGCCTGGTGCATGAATGATATAAGGTCTTATCATGTGGGTTACTTGCAAATTAAGCCGTGCTACACATGCTTGACTGATGAATGTATGAGATGCTCCAGAGTCAAATAACACAATAGTCGGGCGGTGGTGAATGGAAAATATACCCGCCATCACATGAGTACCCTCAGGAACATCCTCCAGAGTGGTGTAGTTCACACGTCCAGTCTTAACAGGTGCAACCTTCTTCTTCTGAGTCTGCTGGGTAGAACCTTGAGCCGGTGCGGGGGTCTTATAGTTACTCTGCTTAGGCGGCATATGGCAGTCATGTGCAAAGTGCCCATAGTTACCACAATTGTAACAGGGGTAGTTGTTAGGGCGTGTAGGTTGCTGCCCTTGTTGTTGTGTCAAAGGACATGGTGCCACTGTTGCTGTGGCGGCCTAGCGACCCAACGACCCTGCTGCGGAGGGCGGTTTGAAGCCTGCTAAGTCCCTGTCTGAACCAACTTGTACTTCTGAGGTGCATTGCTGGAGGATCCCACAGGTGCCTTCCTTTTCTTGTCAGCCTTGTGTGCTAGTGTGGCATCTTCCTGAGTGATGGTCTTATTGACTAGTTCAGTAAAGTTGTTACAAGTCACTAGAGCTAGTTTGTCCTGAAGCTTGGTGTTGAGCCCTCTCTTAAAGTAGTCCTGCCTCTTCTCATCAGTATCCACATGAAAGCCACCATATTGGGCTAACTGATTGAAGGTTTGAGCGTACTGGAGAGTGGTGTTGTTCCCTTGCTTCAGGGCTAGGAACTCTGCCATCTTCCTCCTCATCAAACTTGTAGGGATGTGGTGGGCTTTGAAAGTGTGGCAGAACCGCCTAAATTATCCCGGCTCAAGTGCGCAGGCCATCACCATAAAGGCAACATTAGCTTAAACGCACTTCAAATAGAACAATTTTTGGTCTGTCGGGTAACGTCCCGATACAACCACCGATTCTTGGATCGAACAAGCATACCCCGCACGAAGGCGAGTCCAGAGATATTACAACCACAATTTTACAACACAGGCATAGCAAAGATTACAAACTAGTTCAAATCATTATTTACAAAGCCAACTTAAGTAAAACAGTTATACAAGCCATAAATGTAAAGCTTCAGGGTTTAAACAGCGGAAGATAAAACACGACGGCTACAACACGTCGCAAAAAGGATACCAGGCTAGCCCAAGCATGGTATCACTCGTCATAGTCATTGCCGGTCGAAGACGTATCCCACTCTACGGACTAGCCAGGAGGCAACGAGCAAGGATAGGTCACGCTAGCGATCTGATCCTCAAAACTCATACCTGAAAAAGGGTTTCAACAGCAAGGCTGAGTATTCTAATACTCAGCAAGACTTAACCGTCAACGGGTATAAGCAGCCCACCTTAGCTAGACTATGCAAGGCTTTGTGAGGCTCTGGTTTTCTTTTGCTGAAAAGCAATAAAGAGTATGTCCTTACTTTCAAGTTTTAGCTTTCAAGGTTCTAGTTGATTAACTGTTCTATGTAAGCAACTACTATTCAATCATGGTAGAAAACTAAGCAAACATCAATATTGATTAAAGTATTGTTGCTCTTCTTACTCTGTGTGGCAAAGAGATCAAGCAGTCTCATTTCATCGTGAGAGGCGGACGATTCTGAATCGAAATTCAACCTTGCAAGGATAACCTAGCACACACGTCTGGAACACCGTCGGGTCATTCCCAAACAACCGTTGACCTTTCTTTCCGGCTTGTGGATAGGGTCACTCTCCCCGACTACAGGGCTCCAAGGCCGAACCTTGTCCCTTGAAGTCGTAGTGTTGCGCAACATAAAAATAAAACCTATCCCTACTGAGAGAGTGAAAGGTATATCCACTTCCCGGTCCAATCGGCTACTAGGCTTGCCGTGTACCATATTTACGGCATGTGACTAGTACTTTCAAAAACTTAACCAGCACTACCACACACCGCGACCTTAGCAAGTTCATCAACACAGACGGGGTCTCACATAAAGTCATGATATCGATCACAACCCTGTCCGTCGTCCTTATATTGATAACAGAAAGTAAACAGGCAATTCCTATAAAGCTCGCGGGTGACAGGCAATCACTCGACTTTTACCGGTCCTATAAACTTAGCAAGTAGTCGAACTCAAATCTAGTATTCAGTACATGGGTTCTTAGGATCATGCATCTAGGGTTTCAATTCAACTCCTAAGAACTGTAAATGCATAACCAAATAACAACCGTAAATGATAATAATTTGAAATATAGGTTATGTCCGGGGCTTGCCTTCTCGATAGTCGCTAACTATCTCAGCTCTAGACTCTTCCGAACTTTGGTTCGGGGCTTCAGTTAGTTCAGCGGCGTTCACCTGGACTTCTGGATCACCTCCGTCAGACTCCGGAATCAGCTCGTACGCCCCGTCCGATAAGTCAGTCGTGTCTACATGTAATGCAAGAACAGTATTATAAACACACATGGGCAATCGTTTATAGAGTAGTTAAATACCAAAATTAACTACACAAGGCATCATGATCAACAGCACAAGCAAGTTATACTAACTTCATAAAATGAGTGGTGGTTGATTTCCTATAGCAATTAAATCCATGTTTGCTAATAAATAAACAACTCAGAGCACAAACAATAATAAATTTAGAAAAAATTACCTTAAACAGAACATTAACATAGTAAGCTACCCTGTAAAATTCATGCCCAAACATGTAGCCAATTATTCACAACAAATCATTCATGCAGGCAACACCTAGTACAAGCTTGAATTATAAAGGTCAAACTAGAGCAAAAAAGAAGCTCAAAATTTAACCGGAGGTTGAAACAGAGATAAACTAGCTACTGTGAATTTTTCACGATTTTACCTACACAGAAATAATTATGAGAAAATAAAAAAAACAGACATCAGTTTAGAAGGAAACATTTTTAGCTCCTGTTACAGTCATGAACTGGTGTTAAAACTTCCTGGACAAGCTAAGATACTCAGAAAGAGCATGAAGAAATAAAATCATGATTTATTATGAACACAAACTATTTACCATAATTAAAGTCTGTTAAACAAGGATTAAATCAAATAAATAGCTACACAAGAGAACTAATCATGAAATTTTTACAGAAAAGCTAGTGTTACATAAGTAAACTACCATAAAAGTTTAACTGCAAGACATGGCTTTATGAAGTAGATACGAAAAAGATGAAAACAACTAATATTTAAGCACTAGTAACACAAATTAAATTCTACAGCAAAAACTTGCAACTAAAGCCTAACATATTATGGTTCTACTGCATAGAGATCTTCAAGAGGATTCCAAAACATCAAGATTTGCTATTTTACGAATTTTGTACGAATTGATATTGAATTTCAAAGATCACAGCAAACTATTACAAACAAGTCCCTGCGGGCACTATTCCTATGAGTCACTGTCTACGCAGATAACCCCCTGGGGTTTTTCAAATTCAAACACCGATGCCCTTGGCCGGGTCAGAGAGGGGAGGCGGCGGTTGACCGGCCGCTTCCCGGCGAGGGGGTCGCCGGCGGCGAGGGGAAACATGAGTGGGGGCTAAAGGAGTCCAAGGCGCACCTCTGGGTGCTTGGAATCGAGGCTAGGGTGGTCGGAGATGGAGTGTCGATGGCGAGCGGCGGCTTGCGGGCTCGGAGCACGGCGGCAGGGTGGCTCCGGTGAGGTTCGGGCGATGGGAAGCGGTCTGGGAGCTGCGCGAGGTCGAGGCGCGGCTAAAGGTGGGGGCTGTAGGGGTGGAGCGGGTCTGGGGTGGCGGCTCCGCGGCGGGGTGGAGCTCGCCGGGGTTCGGGGTGAGCGGCTGCGGCGTTCTGGGGCGTGGGGTTAGGGAACTGGCGAAAAGAAGAGAGGAATAGCGCGCGGGGCTTCTTGTAGTGCTCAGGCGCGCGAAAGATCGAGAGCTGGGCCTCTGGTTTGGGCTCTCCACGGCGGCGGCGAGGTGGCAGCGGCGCGGGCGCTTCTGAACTCGGCGGCGCGCGTGGCACGGGAGGGAGAGGGCCAGCGCGAAGCCAAGGAGCGGTGGAGGAGGCTCTGGGGCGACGCGTGGGCGCCAGCGCGACGGAAAAAGGCGGCCGGGAAGCCTCTCCACGACGCCGGCGTCGGTGCCGTCGGTGGGCGGCGGCGCGGAACAGAGCAGGGAGGTGGGAGAAGGAGATAAGGGTCGATTTGAAATTTCCAAAACTTCCAAGGACTAAACTGTAAACAAGCAATAACTTTTAAACTAAAACTCAAATGGAAAAGTGCCCAACATGAAAGTTGTTCAATTTTTCAAGAGCTACAACTTTGATGTTGTGCAAAAATTTATTTGACCAAAGGATAGAGAGATAAATTTGAAAACACAAGAGGGATTTTCAATTCTAGGAATTTTGTCTTTTTCAATGCAAATTCACTTCAAAATTAGACTTAAAAACAAAATTGGCTGCCATGCATTAAATGCACTGAAATTTTGCAAAAACACCCTCCATAAAAGCTATAATCAGAAATAACTAAAGAAAGGACCTTGCATAAAATCATAATTACACATATAGCCTTTTATAATTACAAAAAGATCCTTTTTAAGTAATTCAAGCACATGATGCATAGCAAAAATACACAATTACTGTGCAGACTCCTTTTTAATTACTGTGCAGACACCTATTTAATTACTGTGCAGACACCCGGGGTGTTACAGAAAGCTGCCACAAACTCATCCCAAGTGAGACGCGTATTGGCGGGAAGTAGAGCCTTGTGATTGACCCACCATATCTTTGCAAGTCCTCTCAGCTGTTGCGCTGCAAATGCAGTCTTGTTCATCTCGGTGCAATTGAGAATGCTGAACTTATCCTCAATGGTGCGAATCCAAGCGTCTACTTCAAGGGGATCATCTGCCTTGTGGAACAGAGGTGGATGGGTGGCCAGAAAACCGACATAGTCAGTTTCTGCTAGTGGTGGCGGAGCTTGTCCGCCTCTGCCGGCATTGACTTGCACCAGTTGCCTCATCAACTCAGTCTGCTCATTGCAATCGGCGATAAGAGCCGCAATAACCTAAGCCAAAGAGGGAGGTGGTTGGGGCAGTGCTTCGTGATTCTCATTGTCATGATTATCACCCATCTGCAAAATAACCATCCCACGTCAGTGAGAGCCCAGCTCCCAGCGCCCTCCCCTACTCCACGCCATGGCCGTGGCCATGGCCACGGGCGGCACTGCGGCGGCGGCGTTCCCCGCCGGCGGGGGCCGGCCGGCGGCGTTGCGGCGCGGGCCCACGGCCAGGATGGGCAGGCGGGCCTGGGGCGCGCGGCGGGGGCGTGAGGCCCCGCGCAGGGTGGCCTCGCGGTGGCACAGAGCGCCCTCGGCAGCGCGGTGGCGAACCAGTGGCGGCGGCGGCGGTTTTGAACGGGGAAAGGCTTGGTAGCATGAGTGGGTCGGAAGGAAGCTCACCGGGGGCTCGATTTGAACGGAGGGAGGCTGGAAGGTGGAGCTCGATGGGAGGGGGGCGGAGCTCGGGCGGCAACAATGGCGGCCGCGGCGGCGTAAGGCCGAATCGGCTGGGAAGAGGGTCTGTCGGGCTCGGGGAAGGGGCGGAGGAGACGCGGGGTGAGGTGGGGCGGCATGGGGCGCGGGGGAGCAAGGCACGGCGGCGATGGGTGGCCGAAATCGACCAGCGCGGCGAGCGGCGGGGCTAGGGCTACCCTGCTCCGCTTGGTTGCTCTGCGCTATTGCGAGGGAGATGAATGGAGAGGCGAAATCAAACTTGGCCCGAGCATCCGCAGTGCAAGGCTTAAGCGGCGGCAGGACTCGCCGGCGTAGCGACGCGTGGCGTCGCCGGCTCTGCACGCCGCCACTCAAGCAACCGGGGAGCTCAGGAACCAAATTCAAATGATTTTGACCCGATTTTTACCGTTCGAAACTCAAATTTTTATATAGGAACTTGAAATTTGGTCAAAATATAAGTTGTAGAGGAAGAAAAGATCTACAACTTTTGTTTTGGGTGAAAGTTGATTCGAGACTTGGATCAATGAGAAAAACGAGATCAAAACGGCTAAGTGGATGTTTACCATACGATCTTGATTAGCGCTAACGACGAACTTAAGTCCATGATTAGCGGGTTAAGCACATGATTAGCATCGCGAGTAACACTAGGGTGTTACACACACCTCGAACTAATTGGCTGGTGTTTAACTGTGCGCCTGGAGCATGAATGATACAAGGCCTTATCATGTGGGTTACTTGCAAGTTAAGCTGTGCTACACATGCTTGACTGATGATTGTATGAGATGCTCCAGAGTCAAATAACACAATAGCAGGGCGGTGGTGAATGGAAAACATACCCGCCGTCACTTGAGTACCCTCAGGAACGTCCTCCAGAGTGGTGTAGTTCACACGTCCAGTCTTAACAGGTGCAACCTTCTTCTTCTGAGTCTGCTGGATAGAACCTTGAACCGGTGCAGGGGTCTTGTATTTGCTCTGCTTAGGTGGCATACGGCAGTCACGTGCAAAGTGCCCATAGTTACCACAATTGTAACAGGGGTAGTTGCTGGGGCGTGTAACTTGCTGCCCTTGTTGTTGTGTCGAGGGACGTGGTGCCCATTGCTGCTGTGGCGGCCTAGCGACCCAATGACCCTGCTGCAGAGGACGGTTTGAAGCTTGCTGAGTCCCTGTCTGAACTAGCTTGGACCTCTTGGTGCATTGCTAGAGGATCCCACAGGTGCCTTCCTTTTCTTGTCTGTCTTGTGTGCTAGTGTGGCATCTTCCTGAGTGATGGCCTTATTGACTAGTTCAGTAAAGTTGTTACAAGTCACTAGAGCTAGTTTGTCCTGAAGCTTGGTGTTAAGTCCTCTCTTAAAGCAATCCTGCCTCTTCTCATCAGTATCCACATGAAAACCACCATATTGGTCTAACTGATTGAAAGTTTGTGCATATTGAAGGACCATGTTATTTCCTTGCTTCAGCGCCAGGAATTCTGCCATCTTTCTCCTCATCAAACTAGTAGGGATATGGTGGGCTTTGAAAGCTGCCACAAACTCATTCCAAGTGAGACGCGTATTGGCGGGAAGTAAAGCCTTGTGATTGACCCACCATATCTTTGCTAGGCCTCTCAGCTGTTGAGCTGCAAAGGCGGCTTTGTCCAATTCTGTGCAATTAAGAATGCTGAACTTGTCTTCAATAGTGCGAATCTAGGCATCTGCCTCAAGGGGATCATCTGCCTTGTGGAACAGAGGTGGTTGGGTGGCCAGAAAACTGACATAGTCAATTTCTGCTGGTGGTGGCAGAGCTTGTCGGCCTCTGCCGGCATTGGCTTGCACCAGTTGTCTCATCAACTCAGTCTGCTCATTGCGGTCGGCGATAAGAGCCGTAATAGCCTGAGCCAAAGAGGGAGGTGGTTGTGGCTGTGCTTCGTGATTCTTATTGTCATGGTTGGCAGCATGGTTATCACCCATCTGCAAAATAACCACCCCTTGGTTAGCCGACTAATTCATGCAAATAAAGAATGTGCATATATAATATGAACATACGGCATGAATCATTTCCCTCACGATATGGTTCACCAAGAGAAAAATAAAATGACTTGCTTCGGTTGAAACCGCATCTATGCAAATTTGATCAGCGGATGGGTAACCTGGCTAGCTACAACTTTGTAGTCTTAAGGTTGCACAGACTCCCCTCTGAGGTAGCTCTACAATAGGTGGTACTGAACATCTCTGAAATAGGATTTCAGATTCGCAGATATCCAATGCACAGCTCCTCACCAGAGTTCCAAAATTTTCAAGTACCAGCAGAATAAATTTTTGTACAACAACATAAATAAATTTTCAAAGAAATGCAACAGTAAACAAACAAGGCGATCAGACCAACTCAGATATGCCATGACACATGCATGTTCTATCGTTCCTCACCCAAACAAGTACCAAAATATGGTATACGAGGACGACCGGTGGCACAATTACATACTCTCCCTATATATAAACTAGTCATTCCTACGATCAAGGATCTCATAACGCGCTTAATGTGGTTAGTTTACCTGCAAAGAACATAGAGTATCTATAACCACTTCTGAACCCTTCGTGCCAGCACTCACGAATGGCCCCCATGTGTCCTACGCCACATGGGTAACGCATATGCAGTTTCCCACATATTCACACATACATTACCATCCACTATAGAGATTGCACCCAAATGTTCGACGCTGAATGGGCAGCGCTGCATACGTCATAACGACGTATTCACTTCCCGTACACTCGCCTTACGGGACATCCAAGGGTAGACGTGTCCTGAGAGTCACGGTCATTGCCAACCGCATGACAGGTTTACATCTCGTAACATTGACTTACGAGATGGCCGTGATTACAATCACACAGAAGGAAATCCGCGCTCCATATCAGGTGGCAGATAGCGACAGGCTCGTTTGAATTGAGCCTTATCACCTCCTCGTATGCTCATCATACGGGACCTGCGCACGTATGAAACATGTGGCTATTCTAAAGGACTACCAAGAATGCTTACCTTGCTTACCTTAGCGTAGGTGCGTCGTTACGGAATATAGATACCAGTTGTGCAAGAAGTAAGGTCTAACAAAAAGTAAATGCTGAAAGTGCTGGAATAAAATAGATACTTAGATGCCACCTAACTCATGTAACATAATTAGGGCATACGAACTATCTATCCTATTCCTTAGCGCATCTAGCGTCAACTTTTCGAAAAAACCCGAAATCTTTGCAAGATAAAAGTTATTTAACTTAATTAAGCACACCAGTAATCACCCCAGTGCAATTTAGAGCTCTGATACCAGCTATAATATACCCGCCCAAATTAAACCGGCTTAAGTGCGCTAACCATCATCTTAATAATAATCAAGTTACCACTCACTTAAAACGGTGTAATCTGGCAGTCCATCGGGTAATTCCCGATTAAACTACTGTACTCCAGGATCATATTTGCACTAGAAGTCTCGCACGAAGACGAGCACAGGTGATACAAGCATGCAGAGATTTTCAAATTAATTTACAACACTAGCTTTACATAAGAGTTTTGAATAAAAACTACAGAGTTCAAACACACAGCAAAAGTTTAAAACAGAGTTCAAAATACAATACGGTAACTATGAACGACGATACAAGGCGAGACCCACATTCTGCCCACCGATGTGATGCCAACCTGCCCGAGCTTCACGGGGAAGACGGGACCCACTCGACGGTCCAACCCGGAGGAAGCGGTTGTCCAATCCAGGACGCACAGACCTCCTTGAAGTCAGCGGGAACACAACCAGCTCAGGAGGGTTACAACAACAACCCTGAGTATACTAATACTCAGCAATGATTACCCGACTATGGGTATACTTAGCCCATTACCTAGACATGCAAGCTTTTTGGCTCTGGAGGTTTATCTTGCCGAAAAGGGCTACTAATGTTGTGTTCTTACTTTCCCAATTTTAGCCCCACTTAGTTTATGAAGTAACAACTAGATTTGCCTAAACAGCTAAGCAAACATGGTTAATCATATTATCTTTTCAGAAAACCACCACCACAACTCGTATGCTCATTTTCCATTCTCATCTCAAATCTTTACTACGATGTGACAAAGTGACCAAAGTTCTCTTAACCGAGAGAGACGGCGAATCAATCCGATTTAACCTTGCAAGGTGGACCTAACTCACACGACACGTGCAACCCTGTCGGGCCACACATGTCAATTGTTCCCATCATCACCCCGACGTCTGAATCACGCCTGCCAAAACCCGGGTGAGGAGCCCCACACGGCGAACACCCAGTGGACCCGAGGGCGACTACAACACCCGCCATCATCCCACTCCCAGAGTAGCAAGTCACGATTCAAAGTATCATTGTGAATCAAGTATTGAGCTTACCGGTTTCGACTACCTCCTACTCCCGGCATGTGGTTAGTACTGTTCAAACTTGATCAATACTGCCAACAACGGTACGGTCCTCAATCGACACAGGCGGAGATTTCTTTTCATCCATTCCATATCCATAATCCAACTTGTTCCCACCCGGTCTCCATTTTTCTTTTTCTCCTTGGTTCATTCTCAAGTAACTTTGCCATTAGAACAAGGACCTATAACACGCGAGTGACAGGAACCACTCGACTTCTACCGAGATCCTAGTTAGCAAAGCATTTCTAACGACACCTGTAATAGTATGTACTCACAGGTACCTAGGGAGAATATGCATACTAAGTTTTCATACAACCCTGAGTATACTAATACTCAACAAGGCTTACCCGACTATGGGTATACTTAGCCCAATATCTAGACATGCAAAGTTTTTTTTGCTCTGGAGTTGGTTTTGCGGAAAAGCAACTAGTAGTAAATCCTTACTTTCAATATTTTAGCTCAAGTTTAGTATTCGAGTACCAACTAGGTTCGCTATAGCATCTAGAGCACACATGGTAGATCAAATTATCTTTCTGTAACATACAAGCCAAACATTTCCATTCCCATTCCACTTCTTTACTACGATGTGACACAGTAACCAAGGCTCTCATATCCGCGAGTCACGGAGAATCGATCTGATTTAACCTTGCAAGGTGGACCTAACTAATACGACACATGTAAGCCCCGTCGGGCCACACACGTCAACTATTCCCATCATCACCCCGACATCTGAATCACACCTCCCAAAACCCGGGTGAGGAGCCCCAGACGGCGAACACCCAGTGGACCCGAGGGCGACTATAACACCCGCCATCATCCCACTCCCAGAGTAGCAAATCGCGATTCAAAGTATCGTTGCGAATCAAGTAATAAGCTTACCGGTTTTGACTACCTCTGTAACGACCCGGCCTGGGATAACAGCTAAGATCTACTCTACACATTGAGTAAATCACACCTGCTAAATAACTCTTTTGCGCTTTCGTCCTCGCTTCACGCAAAAAGATCGATCCAGAATTAACTAGCTTTCCAGGCCCAGCCTTTTAAGCTGGTCTGGCTCATCTACCGTTTCCAATATGGGACCAAGCTCACGACACTACAGTGTTTTTCGCGATGCTACAGTACTACAGTAACCCGCTCGAATCTCTTGGGCTCTAGGCCCATGGGCTTGGGATGTTACAACCTCCTACTCCCGGCATGTGGTTAGTACTGTTCAATCCTCGATCAACAATGCCAACAACGGTACGGTCCTCAAACGACACAGGCGGAGGCTACTCTCCATTCATTTCATATCCAGAACCAAATTCTTCTCCGCCCAGTCTTCATTTATCTTTCCTCATTGATTCATTCTCAAACCACATTGCCACAAGTAACAAGATCTTAAATCTCGCGTGTGACAGGAATCACTCGACTTCTACCGAGATCCTACTTAGCAGAGCATTTCTATCGATACCTGCATACTAGTATAGACTCTCAGGTACCTAGGGAGAATATGCATACTAGGGTACCATACAACTCCTAGAATGTAAATGCACAAATAATTAAATAAACATTAATATACTGAATTTGTGGGTTATGCTCCGGGGCTTGCCTTGCAGGTCAGCGGGGTTAACGATCTCTTCTAGATCTGGCTCGACGGCAGCTTCGGCTTGCGGTTCCCCTGCTTGCGGCTTCTGGATCGGCTCAGTGACCAACTCGTAGACGGCTTCGCTCGTGGTGTCTACACGTACAAAAAAGATGCCATGCAATAATTAAAATGGTGCAAAGAACAATGCAAGGCACTCAGAAAGAAATACAGGAATTAAAAGAAAACACAACTTGGCAACGATTCAATAGAGATTTTATTTACTAGCAAGCAATAGAACCAAAACATTTTCTACATTTCTTCACAGTTTTTCAAAGCTTTCAGCTGAAATAACTAATTTTGGAAAAAGAATAAAACCTAAACTTAAAAAGGGACGATGGCTGGGCCCCACATGTAAGTGGGAGCCGAGCCCCCAGCCCCCCTGCTCTCAACTCGAGCACGCGCGCACGGCTAGCCATAGCTGGCGCGGCGTCCTCGCCAGCCCGCGGCTCGCCGGCGGCGCTGCCTGGCCTGCCCGCGGCCAGGGTAGCCCGGCGGGGCCAGCGCACGCGGCGGCCCGGCAGGACCCACGCGCAGAGCGGCCCGTGGCGAAGCAAGGCAGGGACGGCGGCGGCTTTCTCGCCGGCGCGGCGAAGGGCGGCGGGGAGGCGGGGCAGGCTCACGGCCAGGGCGGTCGAGCAGCCCCGGGGCGTGCATCGTGGGCGCGCAGCCCCGCGCAGGGCGGCCCCGTGGCGGCGTGGCGGCAGTGGCAGAGCGCCCACGGTGGCGCGGCGGCGGCCCGGCGGCGGTGGCGCCGGTTTCGAACGGTGAAAGGGACTGGGAGCACGAGAGCAGCATGGGAAAGCTCACCAAGGGCTCGGTTTGTGCGAAGGAGGGTCGGAGGGGGTTCGTCGACGGGAGGGCGGAGCTCGGCAGGTGGACGACGATGGTGGACGGCGGCGGCGGCCCGATTCTTGCTGGGGAACGGCCTAATCGAACTCGGGGAGAGGTGGGGGAGGTTCGGGGCGAAGCTGGGAGGTCGGGATGCAAAGGATTCGAGCGGGACGGCGAAGAACGGCCAGAGGGGCATCGGCGACGAGCTCTGCTCACGTTGACTCGGCGTGCGCACGAGGAAGGAGAAAGGCGATGAGGACGAGAAGCCTCCAGAGCATGCGAACGGAAAAGGCACGAGCGAAGAACGAGGTTCGCCGGCGGTCGCGATGCGTGGAGGTCGCCGGCACTGTGCCGGTCGCCGGTATGGGCGTCGGGGCGCGCACAGTAACACACAGGGAGAAACAGTGATCGTTTTTACTGATTTTCACCAGTGTTTGACCATCCAAAACCCAAAATTTCATATAGCAACTTGAAATTTGGCCAAAATAAAAGTTGTAGAGGAAGAAAAGATCTACAACTTTGCTTTTGGGGGAAAGTTGATTTGAGGCTCGAATTAGGAAGAAAAACACGGTCGAACACGGCTAATTCGAAGTTTACTACGCGAACTCGATTAGCGCTAATGACGGTGATTAGCCTTAATTAGCGATTAAGCATGATATTAGCGTCATGATTAACATCGGGGTGTTACAGGCGCCGACACCGGCGCCGCCGCGGTATGCTCAGCCGGTACAGGTGTACCGGCGTCGTCCGGCGCCGACACCGGCACCGCCTCCGGCTCCGGAGGCTCCTGCGACACCTACACCGGAGCCGTCGCCACCGCCGCCTCCACCGGCTCCCTCTCGAGCCGCGCCGGCAGTGTACTATCTGCCAGTCATTCATCGGGATCCTCGGCATATCCATCACATGGTGACCCGGCGGATGGCGTCTCAGGCCGCGACTCTCTCTGCCACCGAGGGAGAGCCGCGGGTCTCTCCGGTACCCTCCTCTGTCCGCGACGCCTTGGCTGATCCTCACTGGCATCACACGATAGAAGAGGAGTACGCGGCTCTTCTCACCAACCAGACGTGGGACCTCGTGTCGCGTCCGTCTGGTTGCAATGTGGTGACTGGCAAGTGGATCTAGATGCATAAGCGTCGGGCTGACGGGACACTGGAGCACTACAAGGCTCGCTGGGTTCTCCGGGGGTTCACCCAGCGGCCTGATGTGGACTATGGTGAGACCTTCAGTCCAGTGGTGAAGCCGGCTACTGTGCACACGGTCCTCTCGCTTGCGCTCTCTCGCTCTTGGCCTGTGCACCAGCTGGATGTGAAGAATGTCTTTCTTCATGACACTCTGTCAGAGACAGTCTACTGCTCTCAGCCAGCGGGATTTGTGGACTCCAGTCGTCCGGATATGGTCTGCCGGCTCAACAATTCTCTCTATGGTCTGAAGCAGGCTCCTCAGGCTTGGTATTCTCGGTTCGCCATGTTCTTGCTGACATTGGGGTTCACCGAGGCCAAGTCTAACACGTCTATCTTCATCTACCGCCGTGGGGATGAGACTGCCTATCTACTGCTCTATGTCGATGACATTGTGCTCACAGCCTCCAGTCAGCAGTTGCTTCAGAGTGTCATCTCCTCTCTGCAGCAGGAGTTTGCTATGATGGATCTTGGTCTGCTCCACCACTTTTTGGGCGTCACTGTTGTGCCTCGCCCGTCTGGTCTTCTCCTTCACCAGCGGCAGTACGCACTTGATATTCTAGAGCGGGCTGGGATGACTGATTGTAAGCCCTGCTCCACTCCTGTCGACACTCAGGCGAAGCTGTCTGCTGATCTGGGTGATCCGGTGGCTGATCCTACTGCCTATCGGAGTCTGGTCGGCGCTTTGCAGTACCTCACCTTCACCAGGCCGGACCTCACCTACGCTGTTCAGCAGGTCTGTCTCCATATGCATGATCCCCGGGAGTCACACCTTGCTACGCTAAAGCGTCTCCTCCGCTATGTCGGTGGCACTGTGGACCTCGGCCTGGTTCTTCAGCACTCGTCCTCTGCTGAGCTGGTTATCTACACCGACGCTGACTGGGCTGGTTGTCCGGACACTCACTGCTCCACTTCCGGCTACGCCGTCTTCTTGGGCGGCAACCTGGTCTTCTGGTCATCCAAGAGGCAGCCGGTTGTCTCCCGCTCCAGTGCCGAGGCAGAGTACCGTGCTGTCGCTAACGGCGTGGCGGAGGCGTCCTGGCTATGACAACTCTTGGCGGAGCTCCACAGCCCGCTTGCCAAGAGCACGCTCGTCTACTGCGACAACATCAGTGCCGTGTATCTCTCCACCAACCCCGTCTAGCATCAGCGGACGAAGCATGTGGAGATCGACCCGCACTTCGTGGGCGACAGGGTCGCCATCGGCGATGTTCGGGTACTCCATGTCCCGACTACCTCCCAGTTTGCTGACATCTGCACCAAAGGACTATGCTCCTCGACCTTCTCGGAGTTTCGCTCTAACCTCAACATAGCAGGTGGCTAGTTGTGACTGGGGGGAGGGTATTTGCCCTTTGTATTCTCTTCTTGTCCAGTCTTGAACACTGGTATGACAGTAGTTCAGACTGCGGGGGGGTGTTGGCTTTCTTGTTGTCCAGTCTTGAACACCGCTGCGCCGGTAGTTCAGATTGCCGGGGGATGTTGGTGTATATGTAAACCCATGTATAGAGGTATTTGCCCTTTGTACTCTCTTTTTGTCCAGTCTTGAACACCGCTGCGACGGTAGTTCATACTGCGGGAGGGGGTGTTGGCTTTCTTGTTGTCCAGTCTTGAACACCGCTGCGCCGATAGTTCAGACTGTGGGGGAGTGCTGGTGTATATGTAAGCCCATGTATAGAGGCCCATCTAAAGGCCCATGTATAGGATCTATATATCCCACCCTTCTAGGGTTTGGAGGAATTTAAGCCATTATTCTCTCCATCACTCCTTGGCAATGGTCTAATGACGGTTTTCTAGGTTGACTTGTGGTTTGGATCGGACACTCTTACGGATATGTTCCCAGCTCTGTTTTCACATACTTTGTGCTCCAATGCCTCTGTTGCGCGGGTCTTTTCCACCGCCACACTACAGCTCTCCCTCCACCCGCGCCAAACTGCTACATCAACTCAAGAGTTGATGGAACTTTCGGCACTGATGACATCTGTGCAGCTCAATGAATCCGTCAACGACCAGCGTGTTCTGCGAAGCAACGGCAAGATCCCCACTTCAAGAGACCATTGGAATAGATGTCACATCGCTCCCTGTTTCTCTCGGAACGGATCAGCTTTGGACAGAAAGTCTCCTTTTAGAGAGTAATTCCCGGGTTTGCAGTATGGTCCTCATCTGTGTTCTTTGGAATATTTGGAAGTGTAGAAATGCAAAAAATTTCTGGCATGAGGATGAACCCAATCTGACGATCTCTAGGCGCTGCAGTGAAGATCTCTCACTATGGTCAAATAGATGCACATCCTCGGTGTACCGGTTAAAGCTGGAAACTTGGTGTAGTTTTTTCCCTGTTTAAATGTATTTTTGTCTTAGTTTTTAGGTAGATAGATAGGTCACCTTCTTCCCGTTATCCCCCTTCTGTAGGATCTTTTGTGCCCCCTGTAAATCACCTTATAAATTTGTCTTCTTAATGCAATAAAGTTCAGGCAACCTCAGGGTTGCCGTAGATTTCCTAAAAAAAAAGATTAGTTGGATCCATGCTACTCCAATTTCTTGAAATTGGATCTCATGTTGAAAATCATGCCATTGAGTGGCATGATTTTCAACATGACACCCAATTTCACGGAGTTGTGGTGGCATGAATCGAATTTTCCCAAAAAAAACTAAGGAGCCTAGCTAGCTTAGCAAATTGAACGCAGCTGGTGATGAATTTCTGCATCGAATTCTCTCATTCATCTCCTACATGGCATATTGGCATCCAATTAATCCATACTCCCAGCAACTTTCTGATGCCAAACGGTGGTTTAGTTTTGCAGCAAAAACTGACCAAAAAGAAAATAACGAGAAGTAAAAAGTGAAGATCTCCTGGTATATAGTTTCTTTATCTATCTACAAGAGAGATCAGAGTAATGTAAGAAAAACCAAATCCTAGTTCCACACCAGACCAAGCTAATCTTGCTTAATTAACGATCAGGGATCAACCAAGCACATCTGAATAGGAACTGAACATATCTGATCTCTGATGAACTCAAAAAAAAAAAAACTTAGCTGGGATACGCACCATGCGGAGGACACCCGGGGTGATGGGTTCCTTGAGCGCGGTCTTGTCCTTGTACCTGGCACGGATCTCCAACTCCAACGACCCTACCGGTAGGGTTTACAAAACCGACCGGTCCGATCAAATCGCCGACCTCCGGTAGCAGTTTACCGGACCGGTTTGATCGAAAACCAGTGGAAATCGGTTAAATTCAATTCCAAATTCAAAAGCACATGTGTAACCGGTTCCGATCGGTATACCGACCGGTTTGATCGGTTTACCGGTCCGGTCTAACCGGTTACCGGTGTTTTAACCAAAAAATCCGACGGTTTAAAAGTGGTTTTCCGGTTTGACCGGTTTACCGGTCGCCATATGCGGTGGGCCTTAATGGGCCGGCTCATTTTTTCCTTTTTTTATTTAACTTCATATGCCCGCAAACTATACTAAATGGACAAATTTTTGAGAAAATTTGACACCATTAAATTCGTCGCACCTTAAAATATTTTTAGAATTTTTTATTTTTTTAAATTCAAATTTGAATTTTGAATTTTAAATTTAGATCGATTTGATACCGGCCCAAATCGAAACCGAATCGGTTCCCACCGGTTTGGTTAACCCTGCCCCATCGCCGCCGCCACTCGCCGCTCGGCGGCTCGCCCGTCGCCGTCTTTCGGAGCGATAATGAAGCAGGAAGAAGCAGCAGCAGGCTTGCGCGATTCAGGCGCGATGGGCTGGGCCGTCGGCCCGTTTAACTTACAGAGGACTACGCTGTGGGCCTACGCATCGTGTCTGAAGAGATGAGATGAGATTCGTCGTTGCTAATAGGACAGACATGTGTAACTTGTTCTTCCTCTCTTCTTCACCGCATGCACTTTGACGAATTGGTACTCGTTTGATTTCTCCGAATTTCTTCCATTCAAAACATTTCTCCGAATTTCAGATACTCCCTAGGTAAGCATGGGTTTGTCTCCCTTTTCTTCCCGTTATAAAGGAAACTCGATACTCCCTCAGTTCCAAATTATAGGTCGTTTTGTCAAATTTAGATTTATAGATTTTGCTATGCATTTAGACATGGCGTACGCGTAGGTGTGTAGCAAAAATTGTGTATTTAAATTTGCCAAAACGATCTACATTTTTAGAACATAGCGAGTAGCTAACAAGCCACCCCGGACAATTTAACTAAACCATGATCGATGGCAAAGTACATGGCGCATTGTGTTTCTCCTTTGCTTACTAATTTCTTGAATAATATTTCCTCCATTCCAAATTATAAGTCATTCTAAAAATTTTGAAGAGTCAAACCATCTCAAAGTTTGATCAAAATTATATAGAAAAATATAAAGATTTATGACATCAAATATGTGCACTATGAAAATATAGCTAGTAAAGAATCTAATGATACTTAATGGTATCATAAATATTATTATATTGTTATATAAATTTGATCAAATTTAAAAAAATTTGACTCTCCAAAATTCTTGGAATCTCTATCTCTTCTCTGCTACTGAAAAAAAAAAAGCTAACGATGACGTTTTTTCGTCTACATCGGCGCCCCCTCTTTGGTTAAGCCTCCGAGGATCCAGATCGCCCGATCCTCTTCTCCTGCGATCTGAGCCCTCCAGACCCGCTTCTCACAGTCCCACCACGCAAAGCTTCTCACAGACCCTCCCTCTCCCTCTCCCTCTCCCTCTCCGGCTCTCCCTCTCCCTCGCTACAGCCCGCCGCCTTCCCCGTTCCCCCTCGGTCCGCCCCGACACCCACCCCTCTCCACGCGACCACGCCCCAGCCGCCGCTGCCGCAGCGCTCAACGCCTTGACCCCCCGCTCTCCGCCGTCGTTGGCCCTCTCTCCCCGGCCGTCGACCTGTGCCTGCCGTCGCCTGCATCGTGGCATGCGTCCCGCGCGCCTCTTCCTCCTTTTTTCCTTCCCTCTCCCCACACCGGAAGTCGAGCAGAGCCGCCGCCGTCGCCGCCCCCAGATCCGGCGCCTACCAGTCGTCTCCCTCCGATTGCCCACATCCACAGCTGTGCCGCCCTCTACTGCACATCAGCCTGTCGATCCCCGCCCGCCTCCTCCGAGCCGTCGGGGCCTCCGTCGTCGTCGCCCCCGCCTCCTCCGAACCTCCTAGATATATATGCAGCAACGCCGAGGCTGATGGTGGCGGCGAGGGCGATGCGAAGTAGGACAGGTCGCGCCGAGGAGGGCGCAAGGACGGTGGGCGTGGTTGTCGGCGAGGCGGCGGGAGAGGGTTCGGCTCCCGGCCGGTGTCTCCGGCGGCGACGTTGGCGAGTTCCTGCGGCACTTTGACACCATGGAGTCCCTCCTCAATACCGGCGCGCTTGAGTCGGGGGGGGGGGGGGGGGGGGCGAGCCCGGGATCTTCATGGCTGTGCTCCGCTGCATCGGGGTCCTGGGCTTCTAGGTCGTGCCGGTGCTCGAGCTCCGCGTCGCCCCGACGGCACCGTCGAGATGCTGTCGTGCAGGGTACGCGCGTGCTATCGTTGTTTGATCCATCGATTCGTCTTGCCATACGGAAACTTCTCTGAATCCAGCTCTTCCTTTCCTCCTGTGTTTTATTTGAAAGAACCTGCCTAGACGCTTCACCGAGTAGACAACATAACACATCTCAAATTTATGCCAACTTACTTCGATATGACACTTGCACTGAATTTTATTTCAGATTGATGCAAGGCCTACTGGACAAGCTTGTCCCTGTCCTGGGGGAGCAGTTGCTGACAGACTACCATTCCTGGGTTCAGCAGTAGCCTGAAGCTTCTTCATGAGGTAGAGGGAGCCCGGTGTACGGTCCCCTGATGCCTTGAGCATTTCATGCTTGGATGGTGCAGATTCAGAGCTCTGGGAATCCATGTGCAGATGGTTCATAGGGGTAACAAATCCATAAATTTTTGTTTATGTCAAATCAATGGTGTTTGTTTAAGATTGCTTGTCTCAGTAATGCGAGCCTTAGAGTATAACATTCTTATATTGTGAATTCTAGGAGTGCCGTGGAGGTTCTTGAAGCAAGGCTACAAGATTCTGATAAAGAATTAGCAATAGTAAGTTTTGCTTGTCACAGTTCATCAGGAATTGATAAGTCCTTTCTAGGTAGACATGTCATAAAATTAGATTGATAGTTCGTAACTATAACAATCTAATTTGAGGTGCCAGCTTTTGTCATAAAATTGTCATTGGCCATCTATGTGATCTATACGATTACATAAATCTGGTCTTGTACTTCGATTGAAAGTAATTTGAATTATGACCATCGTTAGGCTTGAATGCTGTCAATTGTTTCTTTATCTTCTACTAAATAAGCTGTATAAATTTACTTATACTGGTATAATAGTTTCCCACAGTGAACTTTACTTTCTCTTGGTCATGTCCAAATTGTTTGACACGATTTTATTTAGTGCCTAATCATCTTAGCATCGGAGGCCTAATATTTTTATTTACAGGTGTTATTCGACCATATGGATATAGTCTTGTCAAAGGTATTCAAGTTAGCAGTCAAAGGTATCCAAGTTAGCAGTAGTAGATAGCATACTGTGTCTTCCCCAACACCAACAGGTAAGGTCACAATTCTTTAGAAGCCTTCATAACTTCGTTACTCCTTTTGCTTCTTCCTGTTATGTTAATTGTAGTCTGCTGCATTGCTGCATCTCATTCTTATGTGTGAAATCGGACAGATGGTACTGTGCGCATTGGCAAATACTTTCCATCATTGTAAGAAAAAGTCTACTAGCCTAGGAGAGGTAACACTTACTCCATGCCTTAGTGAAATAATTCTACTCCATGCCGTAGTGAAATAATTCACTTATCACGTAACCTTGTATGATTCTAACCAACCTATACATACCTTTTTTCAGCTCAACAAACCGTACATTGGAATCTGTAGATCAAGCCAAGTCCCAGCAGTTGGAATGCTTTAATTCTCGAACATGTGCATGGTTCTGAGTGATCAGGTGTACAGATATGGTTAATCATTTACTCAATTAGAATGAAATGAAAAGGCAACCCAAATGTTTCTATTTTGATTCAAAGGCACGGCACCGAATTGGTTGTTCAGATTCTTAGAGCATTAAGATGTTTATAAGGCTCCAGTTATCCTCACAGTTAGCCTGTGACATTTGTATACTGTGATGATATACATTTTACTCGTATAAAAGGGGATAAATTTTGGGTCAATTTTGTTTACTGTAAAATAATTGATCCTAATCTTACACTTACTCCCCAAATTTGTTTTACTATTATTATTATTGAATTATTATGGACGCAAGGGAAGTACTTGTTCAAAATTCACCATCCTAGCTTCAAAACCGGACCAATTCACTCAATAATGGTGGAGTTTGATTGTAAAAAATACTATGAGAATTATAAAAGTGTGCATTTATATATCACTTAGATTGATTAAGAATTATAAAAGTGTGCTTTTATATGTTAGGCTCTTGCACAATATGATTTGTTGGGGTTGTTATTTATTTTGCCCGTTGCAACTCACAGGCACGGACCTAGTGACTTATAATTTGGAATAGAGGGAGTATAAAATAGTACGAACCATGTTGTTTTCCTTTGATAATTAAGGACTGATCACGCGTGTTATTGTGTTGTTTCGTGCTAGATATCACGCTCGATCCCATCAAGATGGTTGTTTGTTGCCGTTTACCAACCACGGCCATGCGACTCGACCGAGTACAGTAGCACATTACGTTGTTACTTGACAAATAATGTCCAATTATGTACTGATTAGGTTTAAAAGATTCATCTCGTGCTAATAAGTTAGACTATGTAATCAGTTATTTTTTTCAATTGAATTTAGTAAATCATGCATGTGTTCGAAGATTCGTTGTGACGGATACTCTAGGAATTTTTTTTTGAAGTAAACACCTGCGTTGCACATGCACCGATCCGCCCGGTCACACAATACGTGCGTGATTAATCGGCGCTGACCGCGACCGTGAAGAGGCGCCTATGAATGAAGAGATTAAGATGAAGACATTACGGATTACACGAGCTGTCAAAATTGATCAAATGTACCGTAAGAATGAGTGAGTTGCAGCAGTTTAGAAGCTTTTATGGAAACATGCTTTTATCTGGTGGAGACCACAACCTTCGTGAAAACTTGTGCAAACCATAGTAAAAATGTCATCTAAATTCATAAAAAAATTCACACATGTAGATGATATGATGATACATAATCTTGTAAAATATCATGTCCAAACTCGGCTTCTTTTGTGAGATATAAAAATAACAAATTTCAATGTATCATCATATCATCTACATGAGTAATTTTTTGGTGAATTTAGATGATTTTTTTGTCGTGGTTTAGTTTCCACCACATATGTTCCCTATATAAAAACCACCCTAACAAATACATCAAGGGGCTGACAATTTGTACAAGTAATTAAGTATAGTTTTTTACTTATTTTTTTACGTCTAGGAAGCATAGGAATAAAACCATTCCTGAAATCACAGGCAGGCGATGGATCGGAAAAAGGATGGCGCGAGTGGTCGAAGATTTTTCGTTTCCAAAAGTGACAAAAATCTTATCAATCCTGTATCTCGTCATCGGCTCTTCTCTTTTCTGGTTTTTTTCCTCCTAAAAAAAAGTGAAGAAACTCCCTGAGCTGGCCCTCGGTCTGTCCTCGCTATAAATAAACCCGCCTTCAGAGTTCAGAGAGCGTGAACCCGGCCTACCTCGCCTTTTCTTCTCCCGTCCACCCCGCGCCCGCGCTCTCCTAGGCGAAGGCGACGACGACTGGGCGACGCCCGCAGCCGCCGCTCTCCACCTGGTCTTCGCCGGCGACGAGCACCAACCCGCCAGGTGCGCCCACCACTTGTCTTCCCTTCCTGCTGTGCGAAACCGGAGCGCCCAATCCCTAACTTAAAATCTATTTGGATATTTGCACTTGTTTTTTCGAAAGATTATCTGGCTAGTTGTGTTCGGATCTGATATGATTACAAGTCTATGCATGTTTTTATTATGCCTACTAAATTCGATTTTTTTTTCAAAAATTATCGGGTGTGCATGCGCACTCCCGAGTCTTGTTCTGGGCGCGCCCCTGCTCTGCTGTAGGCAACAGCAGAGGCAAAAGGCTTAGAATTTCATCCTTTGTACGCGTCTGTGCATGTTCATAGCCTCCTGTGATATCTAGTTGTGTTAATGAGCTCTGTGCTCTGTCTTCTTGTTCTTTTTCGGTCATGAAATGGTTGGGATTGCTACTCTGCTACTGGCAGGGGTGAAACTAGAAAAGGCTTAGAATTTTACCCTCCAGATGTGTTCTGCACATTCTCAGAGCCTCATATGATGTATGGGTTTATTAATGAGCTTTGTGCTCTGTTTACTTGATCTTTCTCGTTCATCTGGCCATGCTTGCACCTTAAGTCAACCAGATCTGCAATGGTACTGAAGTTAGGCAAGTTAAGAATGAAGCCTAAGCGCTGGGCGCATTCAGATTCCATGATCCCATTATTGATAATATTTATTTGTCACTTGCATGCACGACTTCCTGCAAAGGTTCCCTCAACCCATGATTGGCTTACAATTTGGTGTTACCTTGTTTTTTTATGAAATACATGTGACACGTTGACGATACATTGATGATTGATGAGCTGAACCTTACCAATTGATGGGCACGATACAGTGGTTTGTAGCATATAGAGTACCATTTTTTCCCACCGACTATTCTATTCAATCATACTTCTTTTGGCCATTGGATCAATGCAAGTTTGTTGCGATCCTAATTATACGTTTCGATCCATCAATATTAATAGACAAATTGATTAATTCTTCAGTCAGCTATTCTATGTACTGATTGTTGCTTCAAATGCTGTTGAATGACAGATGGGGAGCAGCGAGAAGACCGTCAGCGCTTATGGTGAGTACACCTATGCTGAGCTGGAGAGGGAGCCCTACTGGCCAAGTGAGAAGCTGAGGATTTCGATTACTGGGGCTGGTGGTTTCATTGGATCCCACATTGCTCGCCGTCTCAAGAGTGAGGGCCATTACATCATCGCCTCTGACTGGAAGAAGAATGAGCACATGACAGAGGACATGTTCTGCCATGAGTTCCACCTTGTTGACCTCAGGGTCATGGACAACTGTCTCAAGGTTACCCAAGGCGTCGACCATGTATTCAATCTTGCTGCTGATATGGGTGGCATGGGGTTCATCCAGTCAAACCACTCTGTCATCATGTACAACAACACCATGATCAGTTTCAACATGCTTGAGGCTGCACGCATCAATGGTGTGAAGAGGTATGCCACTCCATTTTCTCTGGAGAATGCAGCGGCCTCCTCAAGGATGATTTCTTAACATGCATATATAATCTAGTTGACAGAATTCAATTCGAATTTGCCTGGCTACTACATATAAACAGCATTTCTTTACATTTTAGTCTTGGAAGCTCTGGGTACTGTTTCAGCCAGTGAATTTTCCATTAGTATCCAGTTCAGATCTGCATGTAGTCAAGTTGATACTGACATTGACCAAACTAAAAAGGAAATGAAACATGGCACTTTGGTGATATTAGAACTATTTCTGTTTTCTGTTTATAAAGCACCTGTCCTACTTTCAAGTACTATGTCTGAACTTTACATGATAATTTCTTCAACTCATTGACTAATATTTTGTATCTTTTGGGACTTGCAGGTTCTTCTATGCCTCGAGTGCATGCATTTACCCTGAATTCAAGCAGCTTGAAACAAATGTGAGCTTGAAGGAATCTGATGCCTGGCCTGCTGAGGTGTGTTCATCTGAAATAAGATGGCATTTTCTTTCCTGTTAATCGGATGAGACAATGGTTGAACAATGAAATTTTAATTTCCTTGGATCTCTTACCTTGCAGCCTCAAGATGCCTATGGCTTGGAGAAGCTTGCAACCGAGGAGCTCTGCAAGCACTACACAAAGGACTTTGGCATCGAGTGCCGCATTGGGCGTTTCCACAACATCTATGGCCCCTTTGGAACATGGAAAGGTAAATTCTATCATACTCTAGTGACTGAGCCATACATTAGCTGGATTAATACGGCGATATAACTCAGTTTGTTTGTAATATTACCCTTCCAACAGGTGGTCGTGAGAAGGCACCTGCTGCCTTCTGCAGAAAGGCTCAGACATCTACCGAGAGGTTTGAGATGTGGGGCGACGGACTCCAGACACGATCCTTCACTTTCATCGACGAGTGTGTCGAGGGTGTTCTGAGGTATGTTGCTTCTTCTCATACCATCCAAACACCGAACTCAGCGTAGCCTGTGAAGAAATGGGGAATAATCAACATGATTTCATACCGATTCTGTCCAGGTTGACCAAGTCTGACTTCTGCGAGCCGGTGAACATCGGGAGCGACGAGATGGTGAGCATGAACGAGATGGCCGAGATCGTCCTGAGCTTCGAGGATAGGAAGCTGCCCATCCACCACATCCCTGGCCCCGAGGGGGTCCGCGGGCGCAACTCCGACAACACCCTCATCAAGGAGAAGCTTGGCTGGGCCCCGACCATGAAGCTCAAGGCAAGTTGCTATCTTGCTAGATATTTTGTATATCTTTGCATAGATGATAAATCGCAGTAATTCTGAAGTAGACAGGAAGCCGTGCCCATATGCTAGTGTAGTGATGCTGACTTTGGAAGAAATGATTTTCTGATGGACCTGTAAGTTTGTGTGCAGGACGGGCTGAGGTTCACCTACTTCTGGATCAAGGAGCAGATCGAGAAGGAGAAGACGCAGGGGGTCGACGTCGCGGCGTACGGGTCCTCCAAGGTGGTGTCCACCCAGGCGCCCGTGCAGCTGGGCTCCCTCCGCGCCGCCGACGGCAAGGAGGGCCTCTGAGGAGGCATTGACTGAACCGATGGTTTGGTTCAGGACTGCATACGGATACTGTTGAAAAGTTGGACGGCAGTAGAGTTTTTGCAGCAACCATATATACCTTTTAGCCCCATCTGGGGTTAGAGACGATCGTGTTCTAGCAATTCAGCGCCCCCATTGATTTATTTTTGGTGCCATCTTGTTAATTGCATGTGTGTTTCTTTTTCACTGTTGTACTCCTTTGGTCATGATGAACAGTTAAAATCCCTGTGCTTTACTGTGAATGATACAATAAAAATATAGATCTTTCCCTGAAAATGTGACAAATCTCCTAAAAGGCTACAAGTCATACCCACAGAATTGCATTGCAGCCTCTGAGGCAGAAGCAGTCGCTTGACGGACGAAGCAGAACCGATACGATAGGCCGGGGGGGGGGGGGGGGGCGGAATTATTTGTAGGTTAGTAACGGCGGGACGGGACAGCAGAATAGGCGAATAGCAGATGAATGAAGATGTCATCCGAGCTGGTCGCACTGTACTGTGGTTGTAGAGTCGCTGTAACACTAGCTGGCTGGTTCAGCCATCGTCTTCTGTGATGATGACTGGCACTGGGACCACGTACTACGTTCTGGTCCAAGCGGAAGGGGTATACACGTAGTACACGTCCTCGCAGCAGCAGCCACTCTTCTCTGCTCCAGACTTGTCGCCTCGTGGGGTTAGTTCTTTGCCTCTGACGAACTTTGCTGCTGTTCCAAATCATGGTTGAAGGCAGCGTCCGTGGCCTGAAACAACCTCGAGGGGTCAGATTGCCGGCACTTCAATGGGAACACGTACACTTTGCAGAAATAATTAATAAGCATATTAAAAGGAGAGATTCATAGAAGGTGTCAGTGCTAGATGCTGCTGGTGCGTATTGGGCTTCAGTGAAGATGTCAAAGGGAGTAATTAAGGATTTGTTACAATATAATATACCCATCCCTAACACTTGTGGAAGATGCATGCAACTGTTTTCTGTGTCATATGGCAATGGAGCGAGCTGAAAGAAGGCTCTTATGTGTAGATGCTAATTGAAACAAGCAAGGAACAGTGAGGACCTGAGTCATGGGCTTTACTAGCCGGGACATGTCGTGCCTTATTCCAGGAGGTGCCGAATCCTTCGTATCCTGCACAACAGAAATTTCTCATGACGAGGGTATGAGCACGAGGAATAAAGGGAGGAGAGGAGACAAAACTGTATTGATAAAGATTTACCTGCAGCTTTTGATATATCTGTGTCATTGCACCCTTCAACCTTTCGATCTTCAAAACAAGTTAACAGGCAACTGATTAAGCAACTAGCATTACAAAGAAATGCATGCCACACAAATACTGGTCAAGCAATGTCTCGTTGTATGACAATATGATTAAAAAACCATAATAGGGCCCTTTGCAAGCTGAGTTTGTCAATGTTAGCCTTTGCATGGAAGTGTTTCAAAAATCGGTGGTGCCTAGATGCTAAGCTGTACGTGCACAGACTGATTAGGGCCTCAGCTGATGGCCACTGCGTGCCTGGTCTGCTGATTAAGCAGCTAGGAAGCCACCTTGGTAAGGGCATCTGCAATGGCTAGCTATTTAGCTAGTTAGATCTGATGTAGCAATGAAAAAGTAGAAGAGAGAGTAGTCACTAGCGACAAGCAAATAGCTAGTCTATTTCACGTAGCCCAAAAACATGTGAGAAGAATGTGTGGGTCCAACAGTTTAAAATAGTTTTTTCTTTTATCTCTCACCTCCACATCAGCAGACTACATAGCTAGTACTAGCTATTACCATTGCAGACGCCCTAAGGTCAGTTCGACCTCAGCTGCTGCCAGATGCCACCACCTGGCACCTGCTGCCAATTCTGTCTGACACCATGCCGCCCTTGGTGGCTCTTCCTCACTTCAGTAGTATCTCCTCCTACCCACTCTTAGAGCCCGTTTGGCAGGGCTCTTTCTGCGGCTCCGCCAATACCTCCACTAGGAGCCGTGCCAAACGGACGAATGGGCGGAGCGCTTCACGGTGATGAACTGTGAGAGGTGGAGCTGTTTTGCAAGGTGATTCGGCGGAGCCGGTGGAGCCACAAAACGTGGCTCCGCCAGCTCCAGCTCCAGCTCCGCCCTCTCTGGAAGCCCTCCCGAACGGGGCCTTATTTCGCCTCCTTCCCCACTTTCTACTCCAGCACCTCCTCCCACTGCATGCCAGGACACCTAGGCAGCACCCGAGCGAGCTGCGCGCTAGTAGACTACCTACCACCCAGTCTAGGCCTAGAAATTTTGAAACACTCTGGTCCTTTTTTATTCAATATAAAAGGATACTGCACATACATACTCCCTCCAGTCGGGAATAAATGCCGTTTCCGACAGCAGGTTTGTACTATAGGTGCAACTGTGCAAGTCTTTCTTTCTGTGCTGTTGGAACGACATATATTAACTTAAATACAGTGGGACTGAAACCTCCAAACCAACACATATTAACTTTCAGTTCTCTTGTGGATGATACTCTGAACAGAGAAATATTCTGAACTTTTCTTAAGCATGGTTTTCCTACCAAATCAATGTATGAAAAATGAGTTTGTTGAACAGAACATAGTATAACGGCTAAAGATAAATAACTTCGAGGATGTCCAATTAAAATACTGCATCTAGTCCTAAAAGTTAGCAATGGTACAAATCAGTAAACCATGCTAGATCCTCTAATTCACCAGTCAACAGATGAGACTGCTTATTATTAGAACTTATAATGGCAATAGCGAGTTTTAGATACGGTAATAACATTCGCAATATGATTCCAGGAAGCAAAAGTCAGCTAGACACTAAGCTAAAGGTACTAATTTCCACCTACCACTATCAGGCTATCAGCCACAGAGCAGTACACATAAAGATGAGAGAAAGAATACCTTATTACAGAGGACTGCATTTGTTATTGGATATGATGACAAAAAATGATGCAGCAGTTCCTGGATGTCTGTCCAATGCTGAGAAAAGATACAATTTACAGAAGTTCCATCAATACACAAGAGTTAAATTTCATGAGTATGAAATTTACAAAATGGTACTAACAAGATTTTAGAATGGCAGCACAAAGTATATACAACTCAACAAAAATGTAACTTCAAATAAAACCTGACAAAAACAACATCTAGGCAGAACAGGTTGAATGTATAAAAGTACATAGATAGGTACAACCAGTGGCGGAGGGTGAATCATAATCAAGGAGGGGCCAATTTTAGAATGCGTTACTGTAGCTATGACAGTGGCAGTGGCAGGCATGCACGGCTTCCATTGCCAGCCTTTTCCTACTTCTCTGCGGTCAGTCAAGTTGTAGTATGCGACTAGTATGTACTAGTACTGTTGTGCCAGTCCTGTCTTCTCTGCTTTCCATTGCAAATACGAGGCTTAACACTCGGCTTTTGTCAGAGGCAAGGGGGGGGGGGGGGGCAACACCCAGTTTCGCCTCTATGAGGCTCCGCCACTGGGTACAACATCTCACATCCAGAAGTTCATCCTGTGTCTGTAGGGGTAGCTGACCAAGAAGATTCTCGTGGGTAAGATTATGTCTTCTTGAATGTGAAATCCCTTTGTTCAACTCATTAAAAACCTAGGCACATCCATTTAGGTAGTTAGATTTTCCAGGTAATGCGATTTGATAGCCTAAGAATAGAGAAGAGATGGTAGCAAAGTATGCATGTAAAATAAAAAGCTATTCGAGTGATGAAAATTCAACATAGATTTAAAAGGTAGGATAAATGGATCTTAATCATGACCCATTGTCAAGTAAACGGTAATACCACAAAATAATTTACTTATTAGAACAGATTTGGTGATGTGGAACAAATGAGTTTGAAGTAATATACCAGCATATTTAGCTACTTCCCTAACACATGCCACATTCCCACAGCTAACTATTTTTCTGGTGATCCTGAAGAGATATACAAGATGATACCGGAAGCTCAAAAGTTGCAGCCACAATAAGAGTATTATTTGATAAGCTCGGAAACTATTATTTGACAAAACTTATGCCAGTAACATTTTCTAACATAAGAGACATCACCCCAAACTAGCAACACTAAACATGAAAAAAGTAAAAAATATTGGAATAAAGGCTCTTTGTTCTTATCTGGGCTGAACACCTCAGATATGTTGCCTAGTCACCCCTGGCTTTTAGTTGTATACCCAGTCTGGTGCCAGATGATCACCATGTTTGCAGTTGTCCTTAGTACTCCTAGATCAAAACTTCCTTTAATAACTGACAAAAGCTTCCTAGACCAGAGCTTTTGTACTCTGTCAAAAACTCCCTCAACCAAAGCTTCCTAGATAAGTTTCCTTGCAGTATTCAAAATTATCCCTTCTCTAAACACACATTTCTGTTGATTTGGCCACTAGACAAATGATATTCTTTAGTCCCCACAAAATCTACTAACAAAATAAAATAATAAGTCCATACAATGAAATTATTTTACCTTAAGAGCCTCATTTGAATTAACAACATCACAGTTCAACCTATTAACTTTTATAGAAGATACTTGATCAATCAAAAGGAAGAACACATCATCAGTGCTCAGGCTGCAGTCACAGGCCTTTTTTCCATCATTGCTGCCGCCTATAGATCTCAGAGCATTTGCTTGCTGAGAATCAAAATACGCTTGAGGATTCTAATTAAAAAGGAGAAAATTCACATGTATTCAGTATCTTGTTTTGCTTGATATACCTACTATTAAGACATCAGCACTGACCTTACCTGTTAGGATCGTTGATCCTACCGTGACTGCGTAGCGCGTATGGATGGGAGGAGGGAGGAGGACGCTTGCGCAACGGCCGGCGAGTAGGCACCATGGCTGCAGCAGGAAGCGGCGGCGGCGTGCGTGGAGGGCAGCGTGCGTGAGGGAGAGAGAGTCACGAGAGCTAGGGTGGCCCCGTGAGGCCAACTGGAATTCTATTCCCAGCCTGATCTGTGTTCCCTCTAGGAGAGAGTACTTAATACAAATTGATTCACACTTTAGGAAAGTAAATAAACCCTAAGGAAATAATCGTCGCTCTCCTAGCCACTTGGCCGCCGCCGCCGTTGGTACGTGATGAGCGGCGCCGGCTTGGGCGCCTGCGCCTGCGCCTGGGCCGGCCGGGCCGGGCCCATAACATCTCTCCGCTCCTCGGGAAACAGCTTGTCCTAGAGCTGGAAGTCGGGGTAGCGCTCGACGAAGGACTCCTGTGGCTCCCACGTCGCATCATCTGGAGGGAGCCCCTGCCACTCCATGAGAATCTCTCAGGCGCCATGCTGAAAGCGTGCCCGCCGCACCCGCGCAGGGGTCAAGACCACCCTGCCATCATCAATGGGCGGCAGTGGCGGTGCGGACGCAGGAGGGTCACCGTGGAAGGGCTTCAGCAACCCCACATGGAAGACATTGTGGAGGCGCGATGCCTCTGGAAGCTGCAGGCGATAGGCCACCTGCCCAATGCGCTCAATCACCTGAAACGGACCTGCGTAGCGGGGGCCGATCTTCCCCTTGGGACGGCGCTCCAGCGAGTGAGTCGGCCTGTGTAGCAGGCGGAGCCAGACCCAATCGCCCACCGCAAACTCCAGCTCGCGGTGGTGAACGTCGTAGTAGTGCTTGGCGTGCTGACGAGACTAGAGAAGACGCTCGCGGACGTCGGCGAGGAAGGAGTCGCGGTCGCGGAGAAGCATGTCGGTCGTGTCCGTCTGGGCCGCGCCGGCGGTGTGTGGTAGAAGTGCCGGCGGGGGCCGCCCGTAGAGCACCTCGAACGGCGTCGCCCGAAGCATCGTGTAGTACGAGGTGTTGTAGCAGTACTCCGCCCACGCGAGCCAGTCTACCCAGGCTCGCGGGCGGTCTCCCGTGACGCACCGCAGGTACATGGCCAGCACCTTGTTGACGATCTCCGATTGGCCGTCCGTCTGAGGATGGAACACCGTGCTGAAGCGTAGCTGGACGCCGGCTATCTTGAATAGGTCGCGCCACATGTGGCTCGTGAAGACGGGGTCCCGGTCGCTGACGATGGACATCGGGAAGCCGTGAAGCCGAAGGATGCCGTCGAAGAAGGCGCGGGCGACCGACGAAGCCGTGTACGGGTGGCTCAGGGCGATGAAGTGCGCGTACTTTGAGAAGCGGTCCACCACGGTGAGGATGACCGACTTCCTGCCGACCTTCGGCAGACCCTCGACGAAGTCCATCGAGATGTCCGCCCACACCTGGGAGGGAACCTCGAGGGGCTGGAGCAGTCCCGCTAGCTGCTGCGTCGACGTCTTGTTGCGCTGGCATGTAGGGCAGGCACGGACGAACTCCTGTACCAGCCGCCTGTCGTCGGGGAAGTAGAAGTCAGCGCGCAGATGCTGTAGGGTCTTCTGGACGCCCTCATGGCCAGCTGAATGGACCAATGAGAACACCCGCTGGCGAAGGTCATCCTGGGCAGGCACGAAGATGTGCTTGCCGTGGAGGAGGAGCCCGGCGTCCCAGCGCCAAGGAGCCGTGAGGCCCTCACCCTGGTGCTGGACGGCCTCACTGTCAGTGGAGGTAGCCGCCTGAATGTCGTTGATGAGGCTGAAGGACGGCCCGGAGATGGCGTGAAGCGCCGCTGCATCGTCGGAGCTGGACTCGTTGCCGCGGCGAGAGAGGGCGTCGGCCGCGGAGTTGAAGCGCCCGGGGCGATACTCCACGGCGAAGTCGAAGCCGAACAGCTTGCTGAGCCACTGGTGCTGCGGGATCATGGACAGCCGCCGGTCGAGGAGGTAGTTCAGGCTGTAGTGGTCAGTGCGGACCAGGAAGTGGTGCCCCCATCGGTAGGGCCACCAGTGCCGCACAGCCAGTACCAGGCCAATGAGCTCCCTCTTGTAGGCCACCAGCTTGACATGGCGGGCGGCGAACGGCCTGCTGAAGAAGGCTAGGGGTCCGGACCCCTGGTGGAGTACGGCGCCGAGCCCGGTGCCAGAGGCGTCGCAATCGACCACGAACTGCTGCTCAAAGTCCGGCATCTGCAGAACCAGGCCGGTGGAGAGCGCCTGCTTCAGCGCCGCGAAAGCATCTGCTGCTTCCGCGGTCCAGGCGAAGGCCTCCTTGCGCAAGAGGCGAGTCAGGGGGGCGGCGATGGCCCCGAAGTCTCGGATGAACTTCCGGTAGTACCCGGCAAGTCCTAGGAAGCCGTGGACGCCCCGGGCCGAGTGGGGCTCAGGCCAGGATGCCACAGCCTCCACCTTGGCACTGTCCATGGCGACGCCCCCGGCCGAGATGACGTGGCCGAGGTAGGCGACCGAGCTGGAGCCGAAGGAGCACTTGGAGCGCTTGAGGTGGAGGTTGTGAGCGCGGAGCACGTCGAAGACGAGGCGGACGTGTTGCAGGTGCTCGAACCACGAAGAGCTATAGATCAAGATATCATTAAAGAATACAAGCATGAACCGCCGAGTTCATGAGCGCCTGGAACGTAGCTGGCGCGTTGGAGAGTCCGAACGGCATGACGAGGAACTCGAAGTGGCCGTGGTGTGTGCGGAGTGCCGTCTTCTCCACGTCGGCCAAGTGCATGCGCACCTGGTGATAGCCGGAGCGCAAGTCCAGCTTGGTGAAGAACTTGGCGCCATGCAGCTCGTCGAGGAGCTCGTCAACCACCGGGATCGGGAACTTGTCCTTGGAGGTCTTGTCGTTTAGCGCGCGGTAGTCGATGCAGAAGCGCCAAGTGCCGTCCGCCTTCTTGACCAGCAGCACAGGCGTCGAGAACGGGGAGGTGCTGGGTCGAATGATACCCTGAGAGAGCATCGTGGCACACTAGCGCTCGAGCTCGTCCTTCTGCAGCTGGGGGTAGCGGTACGGGCGGACCGCCACCAGCGCCGTGCCCGGCAGGAGGTGGATCCTGTGGTCGTAGGGGCGGGACGGAGGCAGCCCGCACGGCTCGGCGAAGATGTCGTCGTACTGCTGGAGGAGGACATCGAGGAGGGGGCGCTCGAAGTCGGCAGCCAAGGTCCGCAGGCTCGGCTCGAAGATGTCGTCGCGGGGGGAGCCAATCCCCCGCCAGAAGACGCGGCGCCCGTGCCATGTGAACGCCATGCAGAGGTCCTCGAGGTCCCATAGGATGGGGCCCAAGGTCCACAGGTAGTCGATGCTGAGGATGACATCAAAGCCGCCCAGGTCAATGCCGAGGCAGCTGATGGTGAATTCCTCCTTGCCGATGTGCAAGGCGACGTTGCGGGCCACCATCACGCAAGGCACGCGGTCGCCATTGGCCACCGTCACGTGCATCAACGTGGACGAAGTTGTGTGTCGAGCCGCTGTCGAGGAGGGCCGTGAGGCTGATGGATAAGTCTTTGTGCTGGATGGATAAGGCATAGAGTCCTTGCAAGGACCAGGGCATATATTCCTTTAGCATATTTCAGTTTGCTAGGACAGCATCTTGCTAGGACAGTCAGTTTGCTAGGACAGCATCTAGCTTTAGTTCTTTTGACTAGCATCTTAGCATCTTTTGCTGCAGCAAGCTTTGGCTGCCTGTCTTGGCTGCCTATAAGTATGTATCCCCAGCCCCTTGGGTTGGCATGGCTTTGAGTTTGTGAATATGAGAAAACCAGAAAATTGCCCCAAGTTCATTGTCATCCTCTCAGCTCAATGAGAGGTAGAATTGAGCTTCTAACATCTGGTATCCGAGCCGTACTTTCCTGTAGGTTGGATATCTCTTGCTCCTCCCCTTCCCAAGCCTCTGTAGCAGCCCAACCACCACCACCAGCAGCTAGCGCAGCAGCAGTAGCAGCTGCACCAGCAGCAGCAGCAACTGCACCAGCAGCAGCAGCTGCTGCACTAGCAACAGCAGCAGCAGCAGCTGCTGCTGCACCAGCCGCTTCTTCCCCGTTCCCTTCCCCCTCTCCACGCAACAGCCCCTTGGAGGCGCGCCATGTCCGACGCACCGTCTCAGCGCTCGGTCGCCTCGAGCGCACGGCGCCAGCGAGACGCCGAGCTCGCCGCGGCAGAGGAGCGCAGGCGAGCGACGGCTCAAGCCGCTGCAGCAGCGGCGAGGGCGGCCAGGCTAGCTGCAGCGGAGCTGGCAGCGGCCAGGGCGGAGGTGGAAGCAGAGGAGGCGGAGGATGCGGTGCGTGCGGCGGAGGTCGAGGTTGAGACCTTACGCGGCAGCCTCAGCGGCTCCATCGCCGGCGACGCCACCGCCGACGAGGACCTTGAGGAGTTGGAGAGGGAGAGAGCGCGGGAGCGGACCACGCGGTGGGCAGCAGCCCACCCCGGCGGCGATGGCCTGGACGGCGGCGCGCCCGGCGGCGGTCCAGGGGCCCGCGCGCCCGGCGGTGGCCTGGACGGCGGCGCGCCCGGCGACGGTCCAGGGGCCCGTGCGCCCGGCGGCTGCCTGGACGGCGGCGCGCCTGGCGGTGCGCCCGGCGACGGTCCAATGGGCCGCGCACCCGGCGGAGGAGGCCGCGCCCCTGGCGGCGGCGCGCAGGGCGGAGGCGGCGCCCCTGGCGGTGGCGGCCGCGCCCCTGGCGGCGGCGCGCAGGGCGGAGGCGGCGCCCCTGGCGGCGGCGCGCAGGGCGGTGGCGGCGCTCCTGGTTGGGGTGTGCGTGGCGGCGCCCCCGGCTACCACGGCCTCCAGGCGGTGGTCAGGGACGTCGGTCCCGGCGGTGGGTGGCCCACCCTCACCAAGACCAACTACGTCGAGTGGGCCGCAGTCATGGAGGTGAAGCTCCAGGTGCGGCACATGTGGGAGGCAGTCCGGTACGGCGACGTCGGCTACGATGAGGATCGACGGGCGCTAGATGCTCTCATCGCAGCAGCCCCGTCCGAGATGCAGTTCACGCTTTCCAAGAAGCGAACTGCCAAGGAGGCCTGGGACTCCATCGCTGCGGCACGTATCGGCAGCGACCGCGCCCGCAAGACCACTCTCCAGGCACTTCGCAAGGAGTGGGAGAACCTGGCCTTCAAGCCAGGTGAGGATGTTGATGACTTCGCCCTCCGTGTCAACACTCTGCTGCAGAAGGTGGTGCAGTTCGGCGACGACACCTACGACGAGGAGAGAGCCGTCGAGAAGCTCTTCCGCTGCGTCCCCGAGAGGTACAGACAGACCGCTCGCTCGATCGAGTCTCTGCTGGACCTATCCACCATGATGATCGAGGAGGCGATAGGTCGCCTCAAGGTCGTCGACAGTGACGAGCCACAGCCTCCCTCGGGAGGCATCTCCATCGGTGGGAAGCTCCACCTCACTCAGGAGCAGTGGGAGGCTCGGTGCGGTGACAGGAGGAGGGGGGAGCCCTCTTCCTCGACAGGTGGCCGCAAGCGCGGCAAGCCGCGAAAGGGGCGCGGAGGTGCCCAAGCCGAGGCACGAGGGCGCGCCGAGGGTGGCGCCCGCGGAGATGCTCAGGGCGGCGCCGCTGACAGGCCCAAGGCGGCACGAGACGACGCCTGCCACAACTGTGGCAGGCCCGGCCACTGGGCCAGGGACTGCCCGTAGCGGAGGCGTGGGGGCCAAGCCCACGTCGCGGAGGCCCAGCCGGATGACGAGCCGGCTCTGTTCCTACTCCACGGGGACATGGAGCCGCACCCGACGGCACCACCTGTCACCGCTCTACTCCACCTCGACGAGCCGCGTGCCCGAGTTCTCCTCGGCAATGGCTCCGACGACGACAGGGTCGATGGCTGGTACCTCGACTCCGGCGCCACGCACCACATGACCGGGCGGCGGGAGTTCTTCTCCGACCTGGACGTCGACGTAGGTGGCTCCGTCAGGTTCGGGGACTCCTCCGCCGTGGAGATCAAGGGCGTGGGCTCCGTGGTCTTCACCGCCAAGTCCGGAGAGCACCGGATGCTCACCGGAGTCTACTACATCCCGGCGCTGCAGAACTCCATCATCAGCCTTGGGCAGCTCGATGAGAGCGGCTCCCGTGTGGTGATCGACAGCGGGGTCCTCCGCATCTGGGACCACCGTCGCCAGCTTCTCGCCAGGGTGGTTCGAGGGAAGAACCGCCTCTACATCCTCCATGTCGGGGTGGCCCAGCCTCTTTGTCTTGCAGCTCGCAGGGACGACGAGGCATGGCAGTGGCACGAGCGCTTTGGGCACCTCCACTTTGAGGCCCTGAAGCGGCTCGGCGCCAAGGAGATGGTGCGAGGCCTCCCGTGCCTCGACCACGTGGAGCAGCTCTGCGACGTCTGCGTGCTGACGAAGTAGAGGCGGCACTCCTTCCCCCAGCAGGCGAGCTTTCGAGCCAAGGAGCGGCTCGAGCTCGTACACGGGGACTTGTGTGGCCCGGTGACACCGGTCACACCAGGAGGACGGCGCTACTTCCTGCTGCTCGTCGACGACCTCTCCCGCTTCATGTGGGTGATGATCCTCGGCAGCAAGGGAGAGGCTGCGGACGCCATCAGGCGTGCTCAGGCTACTGCGGAGGCAGAGAGCGGCCGCAAGTTGCGCGTGCTGCGCACCGACAACGGCGGTGAGTTCACGGCGACTGAGTTCGCGGCGTACTGCGTGGATGAGGGCATCCAGCGCCACTACTCCGCGCCGTACAGCCCGCAGCAGAACGGCGTCGTCGAGCGGCGCAACCAGACGGTTGTGGGGATGGCCCGGGCCCTCCTCAAGCAGAGGGGGATGCCGGCTGTCTTCTGGGGAGAGGCGGTGGTGACGTCCGTCTACATCCTCAACCGCTCGCCCACCAAGGCACTCGACGGCATGACGCCGTATGAGGCTTGGCATGGGCGCAAGCCGGCGGTCTCCCACCTGCGGGTCTTCGGCTGCCTCGCGTTTGCCAAGGAGCTTGGCCATATCGGCAAGCTCGACGACAGGAGCACCCCGGGAGTGTTCATCGGCTACGCGGCGGGTTCGAAGGCCTACCGCATTCTCGACCCGGAGACACAGCGTGTGCGCACGGCGCGCGACGTTGTGTTCGACGAAGGGCGAGGATGGGCGTGGGACAAGGCGGTGGACGACGGCTCGGCTCCGACATGCGACGACTTCACCGTCGAGTACGTCCACTTCGAGGGAGTTGGGGGAGTAGGCAGCTCTTCTTCGCCGAGCGTGCCTACCCCGGTCCCCGAGCCTCCACCGACTCCGGCGCCCGCCACACCGGCGGCACCACGCCCTTCCGCTACGACTCCGGCTGCGCCGAGTTCCTCGGCTGCACCACCACAGCCGGCGACGCCGCGCACTCCAGTACCGATAGCTACTCCTCCGGGCCCGTCTACTTCGACACCTGCTCGTGCTGAGCACAGTCCGGTGGAGTTCGCTACTCCGCTCTCTCACGACGAGGAGCGCGTCGACGCGTACCATGACGGCGAGCCGTTGCGGTACCGTACGATGGAGGACCTTCTCGGTGACCAGCCGGTGCCGGGACTGGTGCCTCACGACCTGGAGGCGCAGTTGCACCTCGCGTGCGACGATGGCGAACCTCGGTCTTTCGCAGAGGCCGAGGGACATGCGGCCTGGCGTGCCGCGATGCAGTCGGAGATGGACGCGGTTGAGAAGAACAGCACTTGGGAGCTTGCTGATCTCCCTCGCGGTCACCGCGCGATCACCCTTAAGTGGGTGTTCAAGCTGAAGAGGGATGAGGCCGGCACCGTCGTCAAGCACAAGGCTCGCCTGGTGGCACGAGGTTTCGTGCAGCAGGAGGGAGTCGACTTCGACGATGCCTTCGCCCCCGTGGCACGGATGGAGTCCGTGCGACTCCTCCTTGTGCTAGCTGCCCAGGAGGGCTGGCGTGTCCATCACATGGACGTCAAGTCGGCGTTTCTCAACGGCGACTTGAAGGAGGAGGTCTACGTGCACCAGCCGCCGGGGTTTGCGATCCCCGGCAAGGAGGGTAAGGTGCTACGTCTGCGCAAGGCCCTCTATGGCTTGCGGCAGGCCCCGAGGGCGTGGAACGCCAAGTTGGACTCCACGCTCAAGGGGATGGGCTTCGAGCAAAGCCCGCACGAGGCGGCCATCTACCGGCGGGGCAAAGGAGGCAATGCCCTGCTGGTGGGTGTCTACGTCGACGACTTGGTGATCACCGGCACCAAGGATGCGGAGGTGGCAGTGTTCAAGGAGGAGATGAAGGCCACCTTCCAGATGAGCGACTTGGGGCCTCTCTCCTTCTACCTGGGGATCGAGGTGCACCAGGACGACTCCGGGATCACACTTCGACAGACCGCCTACGCCAAGCGCGTCGTCGAGCTCGCTGGGCTCACCGACTGCAACCCAGCCCTCACTCCGATGGAGGAGAGGCTGAAGCTGAGCTGTGACAGCACGGCGGAGGAGGTGGACGCTACTCAGTACCGGTGTCTTGTGGGGAGCCTCCGCTACCTCGCCCACACACGGCCGGACTTGGCGTTCTCCGTCGGCTACGTCAGTCGGTTCATGCAGCGACCGACGACGGAGCACCAGCAGGCCGTGAAGAGGATCATCCGCTATGTTGCGGGGACTCTCGACCACGGTCTCCACTACCCGAGGTGCCCTGGGGCGGCACACTTCGTCGGGTACAGCGACAGCGACCACGCCGGCGACATCGACACCAGCAAGAGTACGAGCGGGATCCTCTTCTTCCTTGGCGAGTGCCTCGTTAGCTGGCAGTCGGTCAAGCAGCAGGTGGTGGCCTTGTCCAGCTGCGAGGCCGAGTACATAGCGGCCTCCACTGCGTCGACTCAGGCGCTCTGGCTCGCTCGACTGCTGGGTGATCTACTCGGCAGAGACGTTGGAGCGGTGGAGCTCAGGGTGGACAGCAAGTCCGCCCTGGCCTTGGCGAAGAACCCCGTTTTCCATGAACGGAGCAAGCACATCCGGGTGAGGTACCACTTCATCCGAGGCTGCTTGGAGGACGGGAGCATCAAGGCAAGCTACATCAACACCAAGGACCAGCTTGCAGACCTGCTCACCAAGCCCCTTGGGAGGATCAAGTTCCTTGAGCTCTGCTCCAGGACCGGGATGGTCCAATCCTCCCACAAGACGACGCACAAGACTTAGGGGGAGAATGATGGATAAGTCTTTGTGCTGGATGGATAAGGCATAGAGTCCTTGCAAGGACCAGGGCATATATTCCTTTAGCATATTTCAGTTTGCTAGGACAGCATCTTGCTAGGACAGTCAGTTTGCTAGGACAGCATCTAGCTTTAGTTCTTTTGACTAGCATCTTAGCATCTTTTGCTGCAGCAAGCTTTGGCTGCCTGCCTTGGCTGCCTATAAGTATGTATCCCCAGCCCCTTGGGTTGGTATGGCTTTGAGTTTGTGAATATGAGAAAACCAGAAAATTGCCCCAAGTTCATTGTCATCCTCTCAGCTCAATGAGAGTTAGAATTGAGCTTCTAACAGAGGCAGTGACCGTGGATGTAGACAGGCACCAGCATCGTGTCCTCCGTGCGGATGTCGGCGATGGAGTGCAAGGAGACCACCGGGGCGGCTTCCTCTGCTGGCAGGGCATCGGCGTTGCCTGCATCTGCGTCGTCCTCGTCGTCGGACGTGTAGTCGCTGGCCTCTAGGAAGAAGAGGCGCTGGCACTGGTGCCCGCGGACGTATGGCTCGTCGCAGTTGTAGAAGAGGCCCTGGTGGCGACGTTCCGCCATCTCGGCCAGCGTCAGGCGGCGAAACGTCCGGGTCGGTGGCGCTGGTAGGGCCGGTGCTGGGGCGGCCGGGGCCGGCAGCGCCGGGGCTGGTGCGACCGAGCGAGGCGCCGTCGGGGGCGGTGGCAGGGGGAGGCGCTGGGGAAGGTGCCCTGAGCGCTGCGGTGGCGCGGTCGCAGTAGCCGCCGCGCGACGCTCGAACGCCCGTGCCAAGTGCATGGCGTCCTGGAGTGTCTGGGGGGCGCGGAGCTCGATGTCGACGCAGATGTGGTCGGGCAGGCCACCCACGAAGAGGTCCACCTTCTGCTGCGGTGACAGCTCCGGCGTGTGGCACACCATAGCGTTGAAGCGCTCTTGGTAATCCTGGACAGCGCCGTGCCAGGGGAGCCATGCCAACTCCAAGAGACGATTGGCACGGATGGCTGGCCCAAAGCGCTGGGTGACGAGCTCCTTGAGGCGCTCCCAGGATGGCATGCCCTCGTCCTGCTCGAGGGCGTAGTACCAGGTCTGAGCCACGCCAGTCATGTGGTATGAGGCGAGCCAGACACGGTCCGAAGCCAGGGTGCGCTGGCCGCGGAAGAACTGCTCGCAGCGGTGCAGCCAGTTCAGCGGATCTTCAGCGCCGTCGTAGGAGGGGAAGTCGATCTTGTTGAACCGCGGAACCCCCAGGCGCTCGCTGGCACCGCCATGCCCTTGCGCCCCGGACGCCCCGAACGAGGGCATGGTGAACCCATCCGGGATCGGCGATGGCGAGTGGGGGAACAGAATGCAGGTGATCGGCAGGGACGGCGCCGTAGTGGACATAGTGGGTGCCGCGCTCGTGGTGGCAGCGGCCGACGAGGATGAGCCTGCCATCGTTGTAGATCCAAACCCTGGCAGCCAGTAGGGGAAGGGCGCGGTGGAGGGCGGCACACGCTGCGACTCCAACGACGTCAGGCGCGCCTTGATGTCGTTCGTCGAGGACGTCAAGGCGTCCAGGTCATCCAGGGGGCCCAGAACCTTGGTCATCATGGCCGCCAGTCCGTCGATGGTCGTCGGTGTAGGGTTCTTGCCTTCGTCGCCTGGCATAGCTGATACCAGGTTGTTAGGATCGTTGATCCTGCCGTGACTGCGTAGCGCGTATGGATGGGAGGAGAGAGGAGGACGCTTGCGCAGCGGCCGGCGAGTGGGCGCCGTGGCTGCAACAGGAAGTGGCGGCGGCGTGCGTGAGGGAGAGAGAGTCACGAGAGCTAGGGTGGCCCCGTGAGGCCAACTGGAATTCTATTCCCAGCCTGATCTGTCTTCCCTCTAGGAGAGAGTGCTTAATACAAATTATTTCACACTTTAAGAAAGTAAATAAACCCTCAGGAAATAATCGTGGCTCTCCTAGCCACTTGGGCGGTGCCGGCTTGGGCGCCTGCGCCTGGGCCGGGCCCATAACATTACCTTTATACAAAGTGGTGCATATGGGGAGATTTCGTGGGGCTTGCAGATCTTCCATATAAGTCGCACTGGGCACCTTTCCCAATCTCTCATGATTAGTATCATCAATAATCTAGCTAGAAGATGGTTCTGCAGTTAATAATCCATCAGCACAATGTCTTACAGATTAAAAAAAGACCTAATGAACTGAAGTACAGTTTCTAACCGACTCACCCTTCTTTAACCTTGCAAGTGTGTCTGCTACAGTCTTTGTATCAGTTAGTTTTACATCTGCGAGACAAATGTAACATGACATAATCACATTCTAAAGTTTCCTGGTACTAGCAGTAAGCAAATTGGAGATGTAGAAATGCGTCCAACATGGGATCTGCTGTTTAGGGAGCCAAATAGGCTCCATGGAGAGTCACCGAGTAACTAACATGTCATGGGCGTGCATAGGTAAAGAATTGGAGGATGGAACTCGACGTAGATTGTATTCAAAGGATGTAGCGGGACGAGGGCCTGGACCTCACCGGCGCGCAGGAGCTATGACTGAAGCTCACGGCGTGCTGAGAAGGCAGGTCCCTCGAACCAATCTAAGATACAATCCAGATGTCCTCAACTAAACGCAGGTCAAGGCTTATATAGTGCCAAGCCTGGTAACAAACTTGCAACAACTAAACTCAAGCAAATCTAAACAACCAACTACTCGGACTCCTTGGCAATCTTCTTGCGGCGGGAATACTGGAGTCCCACCATGACATAACACAAAAATATAGTTTGCAACCAGACATCAATTTGAACTTAGGACTAATTATTTGTGTATGGCAAGCAAGACAACTTTGACAATTTTTAGAATAAATATTAGCATCATTAAGTTCCTGGTGCTAACCTGATTAGTGATAATTCATATTCCTATTAACAATTTAACATGCTCACGAGATCAATTTTAAGTATCAAACAATAAAAGGAGACATTGTTGTTTGATTATATATTTCTGTCTTATATTTCCCAGTCGTACAAGGGGTTTTATGTATATACACACACCAGTACGTACATATATTGGGCCTAGAACCCTCATAATGAATGCAAGTGCTATTCATAACACAAAGTATTTTGGAATAGCAGTTCAGCTCTCATGTCCATTTGAGAAAAAAAAAACCGAAGTATTTTAGAATGAATCCACAAATTCTACCTGGAGATCTCCCTTCAAGAATAGCAGCAGCATGCTGATTCAGATCCTGAGACAATGTTCTGATGGCCAAGTCACTATCAGTATCAACTGTCTGTTTACTTCCATCACGGAGAATCCTGTGGTCCTAAATGCCCAAAAATGATACACGCTTCATGACACTAGGATGAAAATAGCAGGCAGACCTGCTTAACATGAGAAACAATAAAAACCACTTTAGTGAAGTTACAGGTACAAAGCCATGGTAGGAGGAGTACTAACACACCAGAAGATGATTGTAATAATCTCCTGCATCTGCTTCCATGTTCAACGTTGGATCAACTTGTTTTATCTACAGTCAAAACTGAATCACTAAAAATGTATCCTGAGAAATGACACCAAGGCATGGCAATTAATCTGCAGAGTTATAACAATTAGCTACTAAAATTGTACCTTAAACTTTGCCTTCTTGGCTAGTATATCATCACTCTTCAAGAAAACAGCTAATACCTCATCTTCAGCAGCTTCAGCTGCTGCTGCTGCCACAGTATTTTTCCGCCTGAGTAGATCCTCAGCATGAAAATATTTTGACCAAAAATCTTCATCTGATATCTATCCTCGAGAGGAAATTGGGTGAAAAGGAGTATACAGCAGAAATAGGGGGAAAATAAGAAATCAGTAACCACTTGCTCCTGCACAATAATGACGAAACTAGCATAATTGAAGCTGGAACTTTCGTGTAGCATATATGTTGACACACCAATAACAAAAACTGGCACAATCTTACCTTTTCTGGAACAAAATACAAAAATGCCTGATGGACAGCGGGCTTTTCCATAAAAATCTGAAAACATCAAAGGATATATTACACGAAGTAGAAACAAGTATTTGCTAATACTTTGTCAACAATTCATAAACACAGACAAGCAGTCTCATAATTCAGCTTCAGTACTTGCTTTAGTAAAACCGTGTGGCTCAGTTATACAGGCATAAACAAGGTCAGAGCAAGGATGGGCTTGCAAATTTGGGTCCTGGCATAACCAGGCTGGATTGGGTGCAAACAAGCTTTTCAGCAGTCCAGCTCAGGTGACAGGTGATCTAGTTTAACAGGTACACAGCAGAACGAAACTACAGTTACATCAAGTTTAAATTGCTAAAAATGGATCATGCCTTCCTACATCGCAGTTAAGAAGGAAGAAGACGGGTTGTCGATCCTTCTACATAAAGGTTTTAAGTAGTTTATTGTTGAACCCCTTTGAATAACATAATATCCAGTGCAAAAAATGCTATCATGCAGACCTGAATCTAGGTGACGTTTCAAGATAATCACTGTGTTCGGCTGGTCTACTCTCCTCCAGCGCTACAATAATTTCCTCTCACACCACTCCAGCCACCAGCTCCAGCTCCAGCCAGCCCAACAGTATTTTTCTCTCACAGCATTCTAGCTCCAGCCTCCAGCTCCAGCCTGCCGAACGCGGTGATTATGAGGAGAGAAGAAAGAACATACCTGATGGATCATCTCAGTAGTAGGACGGAAAGTCACTTTGTGTTGTCTGAAATGCAGAAAGTAGAAATCAATAGTTTGCCTACCATCACAACACCAAATTCAATGAAGGAAAACCAAATTATATGTCAATACAAAAGTATGTCCCTACAACTATAGATTTCAGTGACATACCCGAACTGTGAATAGCCTGACATCTAGCATAGCACTCTTGAAACCTGGCCTTTGCTTTGATGCTTTTTTTGCCTCATCATCAAGTAAATTCTGTAAAACGGCCATAAATAGATAATGGTTTCAACTGGAGAAATTCAATAACATAAAATCTACCACATTGTTTTTTAAAATTTATGTATATACAATTTATCAATGAGTATTACCTTTCTTGTTGCCCAAAATTCAGATTCTTGCAAAACCTTCCCAATAACGAACTTCATATGTAATTTCTGCAATTCTCTGTAAATGGAAACAGCATTCAAGAAAGCTAAATAATATGAGATAATATTGTTTGCCATTTCCTGTGTATGATAAATGGAAGATTCATCTGCATCCTTTTCTCAAACACAAAACATGCACATTTGAACTATCATACATAATGCTTTTTCCCAGAAAAAAAGAAATGCAGTTTGAACCATGTGTCTGAAGAGAACATGGTGTGGGTGTTTCAAATAATCACACCACCTATTTTCTCGCAGCAATTTCATCCGTCGCTCCATTTCTGCAGCACTGAATTCTTCCAAACCAGTTGAAGCAACTGAATTTTCAGCAAGGTTTAAAATAACCGGCTATATCCACCGATATATCCGGATATATCTGCTGGAAAGGGCTGGGGATAAGATATTCCCCATTTAGCGCTAAACGAAGAGAACCACTAATATCCGCTATTAGCCCGATAAATTTGCCAAATGACACTGCCAATAGCGCTAAACTCAGCTTTGTTTCTCCTCCTGGGCCGAAATTGGGAGGCCCAACAGGCAGACTACAACGACACATATATAAACCAGGAACCGCAGTCTCTTCTAGAAACCCTATCCCCTCTTCTACTCCAAGTCTCCAAGAGAAATGGCAGCGGCGGCGACCGCGCCGACGCCCTGTTCTTGGCGTCCTCTGCTCCTCTCCCTCGAGTAGACCAGTGGCAAGCAGTGCGGCAGTGGATCTTGTACTCTCCGCCTCTTCCTCCAGTAGGCCAGCTGCTGCAGCAGCAACCGGCAAGTACTCCACGGCTCCCTCCACCTGCTTGACGGCGACCTCGACGACCTAGCAGTCTAGCACTTGAAGCTTGAAAGCCATGTCTCAATCCCAGCCAAATCAAGTAGCAGGCAAGAAAAAAGAAACTCAGGAGCCTTCATTCTATTATATTTGGAAATTTAGAGCCTACAGTCTCTGCTTCATCTTCAGATTCTGATGATTCCATGCAGATTGAATCTTCTGATTCGGCTCCTGAGATGATGAGTAGAAGTAGACACATTACCAGTTTATGCCTTCATGGTTTGCCATTTTATTTTGCGTCTCAATGTTTGTGCCTGTGAGGCATTGGCTGAATGCTGAATGCATTGCAAGTTGCAACTACTGCTGTGCTGAACTTATTTGAACACTAGAACTTTTAGTTTCGTCTCATCTATGCTATTGCACTACTGAACATTGTGTTTGCTTGGAAACTCTGTATGAAGGTATGCCATATTCATGATCCTAATCCCTTGTTTATTAGCATATGTAATTATGTATACATCACTGATTCATGGCGTGAGTTTAGTGTTTACTGAAAACCGCTAAATCATTTAGCTGGCCGATATATCCAGCTATATCCTTTATAGCTGCTGGAAAACCTTGCCGATAAACACAATATCCGGTTATTTTAAATATTGATTTTCAGGAGGCACATTTGGTCTTGGGGGAACTGTTCCTTGATGTTGGCCAAAAAACCTAGCTGAAAGGGGGCTATCATAAGTTATATATGCACTGAGCTGGGAAATAAATACATAAAACTAGTGAGTCAGTGCCATATGAAACTTGGCACATCAAACAGCCCGTTGTGATCAATTTGGTAAGACCATTTGGTAAATACATTGCAAATATGTTATGAAGCAGCTTGCTAAAAAAAGAAACGAATGGAAGTAGTTAGTGCCTAGTGGACCAATATATGATGTAGGAAATTGGCCACTGGTCGATTATAAAGTAACGTTCTCTTTGACAGATAATAGAGTACATTTGTTTTCACTTTCATAGTCTTCATTTGATATCTTCTGAATAAAAAAATAGCTATACTAGGGGCCACTCACTAACTGCAGAATGGAAATTACCTAGAAAGTCTCGACATATATATATCGCGGTCAGCAACATTGTTGAACTCAAAGATGTAGTCTCCGCCCTTAGAAAAAAAATCATAAGCATGTCAAATTATTGCCAATCACAGTAAGAAAAGTACAGATAATTCCTATAAGTTGCCCACACTCCAGACCTCGCCAGGACCTCTGCAAAGTTTCAATAATGATCGTCCCTGTTTGCTACCAAACCTGTGACCTGCAGCACAAGGAAGTAGAAAAACTGCAAAATTACAATAAAACCCATCCACATTATACATTAAACCAGAGTAGAACGTTCAAAATGATCCTGCAGCAGATCAGGTATAAGAACGTGAAATCCAGTTCGGCAGTAAATAACTTAACAGCACGCTCGCTGTTTGCTTGTTTATTGTAAATCACAAGCAGAACAACGGTAATTCAACTGCCACTGCAGGTTTGATAAAGGGACCGTACATGCATACATCTTATGCTTCGGAAATCGACATTAAGCTGCATCACGGACCGGGGGTCGTTAGGGGTGAAAGTGAATCCATCCTCGCCCTGCAATTGCAAGGGCAAAAGAGCATGTTACACGCGGACCCCAAAAGAGGCCCATCCCTCACCCATATGCCCAAGCACAGCAGCGAATCAACTGAACCGATGATGTTGTGGATCGAATCGCAAACTAGCAAAAGCCGCAGTCAAGCAGAGAGAGAGAGGGCAATTCAGGTAGGCTCGTCGCCCTGCATCCAAAACCCCCGAGACCGGAAGCACGCAACCCGCGAAGCTACGCTAGTCGCTAGGACGCCGCTCGCCTGTGACGGAACCGCCAAATTAAATATCTAATTAAGTGTAATAGTCGTCATTTGAACACATCGGGTGCATTAGCTTAACGGTTTAATTTGGCGATTCTTTCTCAACCCACGGCGAAGGTGGGCGCAGATGGTACAAGCACGACTCATTACTTGAAAATACAAAAGTGTTTACGACACAAAACATTTAGTTTTACAAACCGAGTTCAAATACATAAATAATTTACAAGATTAACACTTACATAGACATGACTGAAGTCGAATACAAAGATCCTACAACTACTCTAACTTACATCAGTTCTGATCCACCCCGACCGGTCGGACCGGTTCACCCGACCGGTCAGACCGGTTCACCCGACCGGCCGGCACCCCGCTGCCAACTCCACTGGTCAGACCGGTCCCACGGACCGGTCAGACCGGTCTACGCTGCACACTCAGCCCACAAGTGTACAACTCGACATCGCCCTAACCTAAGGGTCCCGCTCCTCGATCTGCCACCCCTCTGCATCCCGGCGGATGAACTTGACACAACATGGGGCAGAAGTCGACGTCCGGGTGTCCTGTAATAATAAATGTGGCAACAAACCCTGAGTATTCTAATATTCAGCAAGGCTTACCCGACCAGTGGATATAACTTAGCCCACATAACTAGACATGCAAGGCTTTTGGATGGTGGTTATTTTACAGAAATCGCAGCTAAAGTAAGTCCTTACTTTCATGATTTTAGTCCAGATTGTATATATAATCTAACCATGATCTATCATTAGCATAAACTAACTATAGCAAATATGGTGGAGCAACAGGTATAAAATCAATATAGAGAAACCTTATATTAATCACTTATCATCCCTACTCGCACTACGCTGCGACTCGGTGATCAAGGTGCTCATATCCGAGAGCGACTGACGGCGAATCGATCCGATTTAACCTTGCAATGTGGACCTAACCAACATGACACGTATTTGCCCCGTCGGACTATACATGCCAACCATTCCCCTCCCCGCCTCGAACTACAGGAACCAACCCAACGACATATGGTCAGCCGAGCTCAACGTGAGACCACCAAAAGTAAACATATGCATCCCAATTCTCCGCAACTACTCGACTCGCCCCAGGAGTTGGGTGCGGGTTCCTGTACTTTCGAAGCAAGGCAGTACTCGTCTTACCGGTTTCGACTACCTCCTACTCTCAGTATGCGGTTAGTACAGTTCAAACATGATCAGCAGAGCCAACAACGGCTCGGTCCTTAACCGACACAGACGGGACTAAGACACTCAGGAACCCTGTCCGGCTGCCATACCTATACATCATCATTCTCCGTCAGGTCTCAATTCTCCATTCATTGCGTACCAATTTCACAACTCATGTACTGGAATATGACTATACCCTGTATCTCGCGAGTAACTGGAAATTACTCGACTTCTAAACATCCTATATCTCGCGAGTGGTGAGAGGTCACTCGTCTTCTACCGGGAACTATTCAGCATAGCACTTCTATCGTCTTATACATACTAGTATAAACTCGAGGAAACCTAGGGATCATGCAGCTAGGGTTCCAAGAAATTCCTAAACCTAATGCACAAGTAGTAGAGACATATATGTGTTATAATTTGAAATAATAGGAGTTGCACCGGGGCTTGCCTTGCGTCTGCTGCTCAACACTAGGATGAGTCGGGCCTTGGGCCGACTCCCCGCGAACCTCCTCCTGCGGGACTGGCCCCTGCGGCTCCTGTGGCTCCGCAACCACCTCGTACACGACCTCCTCCGCCGCGGCTGCTACACGTGTGCATATGCATATGCATATGACATGAGAATGCATGCATGAGTTATAAAAATTATAAGTAACTAATAGCCAAAATAATTTCTAACCAATTGTACCAACTACCCCGACTTTTACCTTCTCAGCCAACACCCCCACTGGTCAGACCGGTCCTACTGAACCTACCGTGACACCGGTCAGACCGGTCCCTCCGACCGGTCAGACCGGTCCTACCCAGTGAAAACCTAGGATTCCTTGGCGCGGCGAAAATCGCCCACCAACTCCAAATACCTTCTAGGATCTAGTTCAAGTGTTCATGGGGATGCTTTTGACCAGAGAACACCACCTAAAATCTTCTAGAACAAGAGATCGATCCAAACTTCTAATTTACTTTGAATGGCTCCTTCCCTACGAAGAACTTGCAATCCCGCGTCACCCCATGGAGGAGAACGTGGAGGAGATGATCCTTGACTCCGGTTTGAAACTCCCCTAGCCTTGAAATGGATTTGGGGTGAGGGATTTAGGAGGGAGGGTTTGGGGAGGAGGGAGCTCGGGAGGGAGAGAGCTGGGCGCTGAGGACATGGGTTCTGGTGTGGGAGTGAGAGAGAGAGATTTAAATGCTGTGGGGCCTGACCCGACCAACTCGGGCTAGACCGGTCAGACCAGTCGCCCATACTGGTCAGACCGGTCCGGGCTGAACTGGCCCAGGGCTGACAGAAACAAATTTGGTGCTTCGTCGCGTGGTTTGAAACTAATTACCGGAGATTAATTTAACTAACTAGTGGATTAACACCTGAGTGTTACATCGCCGCACTTCCCCGCGATTAGGGAGACTAAAATGGCCGTGAACGCCGCCGAAGAGGCGATAGGGCGGCGGAGGGGAGGAGGAAGACAGCACGCACCATGCATGCGGAGGACGCCCGGAGTGCCGGCGGGGTCCTTGGACGTGGCCATGTACGCGGCCCCGATCGTCATCGACCCCATTGCCGCCGCCTCGCAGTTCGCTGTGACTCTCGACGCCATCGCAGCCGACGTGGTGGACTGGTGGGCCCCCGGGAATCAGGAGCCAACACGAGAATCGTGGAGCTCTGCGGAAGTTGAGCGCCGCGACCGCCCAGGCCAAACGTCCCCGTGCGGCCCTTGCTTGCGCACGTTCCGCGAAATAACAAAATTGCTGACATCATTTTTCTACTATTAAAAGTGAAAAACCCAGTTTACCCTCTTAAATTATTACAAATCTCCGATTTTCAATCTTCAACAACGAAACCAGACAATATAAAGCCATTCGATTGTTGAAACCGGTCAACTTTGACCTCTAGGTGGTGGTTTCGAAGGTTGTTTTCCATTTTGATAGAATTCAAAATGTTTAAATTTAAACTAAAAATCACAAGTAATTTATTTTAAATAAAAAATAATAAATGGGTGTCAATTTTTTTAGAAAATGTAACCTATCTATTGGCACAATAATTATCAGTTATTCAGATCTAATCTTTTTAGATTCATAATATTTGGCTGCATTAGTTATGCCTATTATTTTTGGATGGCTAAGATTCAAATATAATTAGATAGGTTAAAATTTTAGAAAAAAATGGTACTAGTTTCATATTATTCTAATTTAAAATGAATTAGTTTTAATTTTTAGATCTAAATAGATTTTTTATTTTTTTTAAAAAATATGAAGTCACCCTAAAGGATAAATTTGTCCAGTTGAATGGCTTATATTATCCGATTTTATAGTTGAAGGTTGAAAATAAAACGTTTGCGAGTGTATAAATCAAACTTTTACTTTACCAAATTAATAAAAATATTTAAAATTCATAGTTTTTAAAATAGATTACCCAAATTAAGTTTCGATTCTGTAGATGACTTCAATAAAAATTTTAAAATAATACTGTATGAGAGTATGTTTAAATAATACATAATATTTCTGATAGAACATTTTCTCGAAGTCAAAACACTTTTTTTGTCAAGTTAGAGTATTTTTTTAGAATAATCATACTCCCTCTGTCCCATAATATAACTACTTCTAAAGTTTTCTAGACAAATTAAGGATGGAGAGTAAAAGTCTATATTACCTTTCTTTTGTTACCATGCACTAATTAAGAGAATGATTAAGGCTTTATTATTTAGATTGCAGGTAGATCTACACACCATAATTAATTTGTATGCAAGGAGGGGCAATTTAGATCTCGCGTACTAAAAATTCACTTGAGAACTTAAAAGTAGCTATATTATAAGACAAAATTAGAATGTTAAAAGTAGCTACATTTTGAGATGGAGTGAGTATTTCAATAAAATTATTTTTAATTGTTTCAACTTGTATAGTATAGATTGTATTTATTCAAGTGTTCTTTGAGATTTTTTTGTAAAATTATTGTGCATCGTATGGTCAAATAAATTTTTAAATAAATTCCTTAGTTATAAATTTGTGAATTAATAATTCGTTTAAAATTATTAAGGTTAGGAAACTATTCATTCAAATATTACTTGATCCAACTGAATGCAAAACTTGTGCTTAATTAGTTAAATATTGGAGAGCTGCGAGTTTACTTGATATAACTTAATACATTCAATATTTATTTTTGCTGTAAATATAAGTTGTTATTCATTATATTTTTTGAAAATACATGCCATTTATATTTTTGAAAATACCTGTGGCACGTATCTCACTACTAGTATTTATAAGAATAAGATATTTCTTCATAAATATATAAGGGTGTATATTACTTCAAAAAAAAACTTGATTTAACTATCGTGAAGAGACATTTCTAAGCATGCTTATTCATGTACTAGGCTTATGTTAAAAATTTTGCGATGGCATGGTTAACAAGATTAATTTGATGTACAGAAATTTATAACCATTTTTGTTTTATATTTTATTTGCTAACCAAATATTATGGGCTATCGCTGAGTAGTCGAATAACATTTTCAATTTGATTGAAAGATTTCAGAAACATTGAAGTGTTATTCTGATTTTGAGATTTCTCATGTAGGATCTTTGGAAAACAAAACGTGTCGTGTAGTTTCCCTAATTTTGTCGAGAGAAAACCAAACCACATCGCGGAATGTGGCCAAATACCAATGAATACTTCACGAGATATTTGACATTCAATCTATGAGCATTTTATAGTTTGACATCCTAATCTACACGTCAATAGCTCAAATGGACCTGAATAAAAAAAAGGGGCTCAAATGAACCTACATGTAATATCCCATTCCATTCCACACCGTCAGATCCACGATCGGGCGGTGCCCACCGGGCAGCGGCGCAGCGCAACAACTGGCGGCGGCGGCAGGCGACTAGTGCCGCGCGGTGCTTCCCCGCCGCCGCACCGCTAGAGCGGGCTCCGGCGATGGCAGCACGCCCACCTCCGCGCGCCCTCCGTTTCCTGAAGGAAGCGGCGCCGTAGTCGCACCCCGCGCTCGCGGCGAGAGCGACGACGGCGTGCTAGCCAGCCTCCGCCAGTCAAGCCGTCCTGCCGCAAAACAGCTTTAGGAATGGGGAGAGGAAGAATGGAGCAAACAGGACACCAATGGAGGCGGAACGAGTAATGAGCAGGTGAGTTCAAATTTCCGCGTCGAGTTCCCGTTCCCTTCCGTAATTTGGTTTCCTTGATATGGTGTCAGATTAGTTGTACGCCATTTTCTTCCAAGGGAGGATAAGGTTATGATTCTGGGTAAATTTTCTTGGCCATTTTCATGTGGCTGCAAGCTCATAATTAATATCTTTCTCTCTCTAAAAGTAAACATTGTTAGTATCAAACTATTGGGATTTTGCCATCTGTTAGTAACATTAATCGACCAATGTGTTCTTCGGCATTCTTTTTGTCGTTTCTGCAATACTGTTAATCTTGGTTCTGTCCTATTTTTCCAAGCAGAAAATGCATGCTATGAATAAATAGGGGTATCCTCGTCAGATTTGTGATTATATACTGAAGGAAATTAAGGACCTAAATTGAAAGTTAGGATGCAGAAAATGCAGTCATTGATGGTTTGATGTGACTAACCCAAGCCGTGGATTCAGCATGTAATTTTGACCTTTTTTTATCTATTAACACAATTATGCGCAGTTCTCCTGCGTATTCGAGAAAAAAGTGATTTGATGTGACATACTAGCATATCTAATGATCCAAAAATTGTTTTTTTAGCAAAATACGTTATGCAGCTAATACTATTTTTGAAGGCTATATGCAGCTAATACTGTTTAGACATGATAGATCAATCCTCAACCAACTTATTTCTCACAATCTAAACTGCACTCTGTTTTTACATATCTCTAGGGGCATCAAATTCTTGTCAACGGTGCATTGCCAAATTTTAGTAGGATCATCTCCTACTTGTAGGAGAGAATAATAGATGTATTCCTCCAAACCCTAGACGGGTGGGTATATATAGTTCTTATACATGGGCCTCTAGATGGGCCTCTATACATGGGCACACATATACACCAACACCAAAGAAGTGGTGGAGCTGACCAAGATCCTTCATAGCAAACTCCTGCTGCAGAGAGGAGATAATGCGCTCAAGCAACTGCTGACTGGAGGCTGTGAGCACAATATCATCGACATAGAGTAGCAGGTAGGCAGTCTCATCCCCACGGCGGTAGATGAAGAGAGACGTGTTAGACTTGGCCTCGGTGAACCCCAATGCCAGCAAGAACGTGGCGAACCGAGAATACCAAGCCCGAGGAGCCTGCTTCAGACCATAGAGAGACTTGTTGAGCCGGCAGACCAAATCCGGATGACTCGAGTCCACAAATCCCACTGGCTGAGAGCAGTAGACAGTCTCTGACAGAGTACCGTGAAGAAACGCATTCTTCACATCCAGCTGGTGCACTGGCCAAGAGCGAGAGAGCACAAGCGAGAGGACCATGCGCACCGTAGCGGGCTTCACCATTGGACTGAAGGTCTCATCGTAGTCCACACCAGGCCGCTGGGTGAAACCCTGGAGAACCCAGCGAGCCTTGTAGCGCTCCAGTGTGCCGTCAGCCCGACGCTTATGCGTCCAGATCCACTTGCCAGTCACCACATTGCAACCAGACGGACGCGGCACGAGGTCCCACGTCTGGTTGGTAAGAAGAGCCGCGTACTCCTCTTCCATCGCGCGACGCCAGTGAGGATCCGTCAAGGCGTTGCGGATAGAGGAGGGTATCGGAGAGAGTCCCTCGGTAGCGGAGAGAGTCGCGGCCTGAGACGCCATCCGCCGAGTCACCATGGGATGGACATGCCGAGGATCCCGATGGATGACTGGCAGGTGGTACACCGCCGGCTCGACTCGAGAGCGAGTCGGCGGAGGCGGCGGCGGTGGTGAAGGCTTCGGTGTAGGTGGCGGCAGCGACGGCTCCGGTGTAGGCCCCGCAGGTACACCTGCACCGGCTGAGCGTACCGCGCAGGTGCAGGTGGAGGCACCGGGGCCGCGCGTGGCGCAACAGGAGACACCTGGTCCGCGCGCGGCATGACCGGAGGTCCGGGGGCCGCGCGTGGTGCGATAGCGGGCATCGGGGCCGCGCTTGGCGCAGCAGGGATCACCGGAAGCGGTGCCGGCGTACCGGGAAAACCTGCAGGGTAAGGACAGACAGGTAACGGTGGCTGCACCACCGGGTCAGTCGGAAACAGGGACTCCAACTCGGGGTCTGGGGAAGGTGTGGAGGAGGTGGAGTAGGAGAAATCCGACTCGTCAAACACGACGTGTCGGGAGATTAGAACGCGACGAGAGGTGAAGTCAAAGTATCGGTACCCCTTATGGTCAGGGGAGTAACCAAGGAACACACAACGAGTCGAGCGGGGCGCCAGCTTGTGAGGAGCAGTGGCGGAGGTGTTAGGGTAACACGCACACCCGAAGACCCGAATGTGATCGTAGCGAGAAGGGGTACCGAAGAGAGCGTGGTGTGGAGTGGGAGCAGGAGAAGCAGTGGACGGAAGGCGGTTGAGCAAGTAGGTGGCGGTGTGGAGGCTCTCAGCCCAGAAGCGCGGGGCAGAGAGGCCTGGATCAGAAGGGTGCGCACGACATCGTTCGTCGTGCGAATCATCCGCTTAGCCTTGCCGTTCTGAGGAGAGGTATACGAATAAGACATACGCAGCTGAACACCCCGAGAGAGGAAGAAGGAACAGGAGGTGGAGTTATCGAACTCACGCCCGTTGTCACACTGGACGGCCTTAACGGTGAGGCTGAACTGAGTGGACACCCAGGCAAAGAAGTCGAGGAGGGTGGGGAAGGTCTCAGACTTGTCGCGCAAAGGAAAAGTCCAAGAGTAATGTGAGAAATCATCAACCACGTCCAAATAGTATTTGTAGCCAGACATGCTGAGTACAGGAGATGTCCACAGGTCGCAGTGAGCAAGATCAAAGGCATGCGTCGCATGCGAAGAAGAAGAAGAAAAGGAAAGTCGAACATGGCGACCAAGCTGGCACGCATGGCAGAGCTGCTCAGTAGGAGCCCTAGTACAAGGAACATCGGTACTACGACTGAGCTGAGCCAGAACGTCGCGGCCAGGGTGACCAAGACGGCGGTGCCAGGTGGTGGAAGACGGCGTTGCTGCAAAAGCGGCAGATGAAGAAGGCGAAAGTGGTGCAGCGGAAGACGGAAGACAAAGGGTGTAAAGGGGCCCCGTGCTGTCACACCGGAGGAGCGGACGTCGGGAGGCCGGATTTTTTACAATGAGGCCAGAAGAGTCAAATTTGATGGAACAAGAATCGTCAGCTGTAAACTGACGAATGGAAAGAAGGTTATGAACCATCTGAGAAGCAACAAGGACATTGGGAAGACGAAAAGAAACAGTAGCAGAACCCACGGCGGTGACAGGAAGCCAAGACCCATCACCAACCATGATGGAAGAAGGACAAGAGGGGTGTGTGGGCCGGACAGAAGAGAGGATACCGGCATCTGGGGTGGTGTGGAAGGAGGCACCCGAGTCGGCGATCCACTCGGTGCTGACCGGCGGCGTCAGCCCCATGGTGCTGAAGGACTGCGCCAGTGCAGCCTGGTCCCACCCCTCAGGCCAGGTCCGCTGCTGGCTGGGCTGAGCGGGCGGGGTCCAGAACGGCGCGACCGCTGGCAGCATACCGAACGCAGGCCACGCCATGGCCAGCGCGGCCGTCGCGGGCGCAGGCAGGGGCGGCGGCGGCGCCCTGGGGCACCCACGCGCAGGGGGCGGCGGCGGCGAGGGAGGCAGCGGCCCGCGCGGGGTCCCTGGGCGCGACGACCTGGGCGGCGTTCGCGGCGGCGGTCCGCGCGGGGTGCACGGCGGGCGCGACGGCGGTCTGCGCGGCGGGCGCGACGGCCTGCGCGGCGTGCGCCCGCGCGGCCTGGACGAGCTTGGTCTCGAGGTCCCGCAGCATCTCCTGCGCGCGCTCATATGCGGTAGCAGAGGAGATCCAGGCGGCGGCGGCGCCCGAAGCAGAGGAAAATTTGCTGCAGAGCGCGTCCGGGTCGGCCATGGGGTCGAGTAGGGGCCGCATGGCAGCAGCGGCGGTGGCAGGCGCGCCCGCGCCAGGGCCGGCCTGGGCGACGGCGGCGGCCTGGGTGGCGGGGGCCGCGCCCTAGGCTGGGGCGGCGGCGGCGGCAGGGCCCGCGCCCAGGAGCAGAGGATGCGCCAGCATGTGCCCAGGGGCGGCCACGGCGGCAGCATCCGCGCCGGCACCAGCAACGTCGGTGACGGCCCCACCTTGGAGCAGGGAAGGCGGCGCGCCCTGGAGCAGAGGGGGCGGCAGCGCCCTGCACGACGCGGCAGGGGCAGCCCTGCCCGATCCAGAGGCAGGGGCGCGCCAGGGGCCTGCGCCCGCAACGCCATGGGCAGCTCGGCCCGATCCAGAAGCAGGGGAGAGTGGCGGGAAGGAGGAGAGCGGAGGGAAGGAGGAGAATGCCGGCGGCGGCGGCCGGCCGGCCATGGCGGCGGCGGCGGCTCACAGGGACCCGGCGGCTGGAGAGAGAGAGCTAGGCTATTGATACCATGTAAGAGAGAATAATAGATGTATTACTCCAAATCCTAGACGGGTGGGCATATATAGTTTCTATACATGGGCCTCTATATGAGCCTCTATACATGGGCTCACATATACACCAACACCCCCCCGCAGTCTGAAGTACCGGCGCAGCGGTGTTCAAGACTGGAAAAGAAGAAAGTACAAATGGCAAATACTACTATCCTCCTTCAGATCTTGACCCAACATTTTTGCTTTATTTTTTGCGTTTCACATACTGATATCAGTCTTTCACTCCTTTGCTATGCATATGGTACAGTTTGGAGTAAACACCATTGCTTGCCGAGAATAATGATGCATGGCTGCCCATCTCGACCACCTGACCTTTATCCATCACAACAATCACATCTGCACTTGTAACTGTGGATATTCTATGTGCAATCGTGATACTTGTAATCTTTCTTGACTGTTCCCCTTTGTTTTTCCACTCTTTTGCGCCAAGGGAACTCATCACCACCCTCTCAGATTCACTATCTAGAGCACTTGTCGCCTCATCTAGTAGCAGTATGGTGGGCCTCTTTAGTATAGTTCTTGCAATGGCAATCCTCTGCTTCTGACCTCCAGAAAGCTGGCTTCCTTTGTCCCCAACTACCGTGTCATACCCATTTGACAGGCCACTGATGAATTCATGGATGTTTGCTTCCATTGCAGCCTCAATTATTTCTGACTCCGACACATCTTCATTTCCATAACTGATGTTCTCTCGTATAGACGTGTTAAACAAGATGGGCTCTTGCTGAACTAGTCCGATGTGCTTTCTCAGGTACCTCAAATTGTAGTCTCGGATGTCCTTACCATCCACGAGTACTTGTCCTTCACAAGGATCATAGAATCTTAGCAGAAGAGCCAGCACCGTGGATTTTCCTGAACCACTTGAGCCGACCAATGCAACCCTTTCTCCTGGTTCAATAGCTAGATTGAAGCCATCTAGTATGATCACTTCTGGTCTTGAGGGATAGCTAAAACTGATATCTTGAAACCCTACATCACCTGCTAATCTTTCTTCAGAGTGCACTTTTGGTACATCAGGCACAATCTGTGTTTCTCTGTCGAGTATGTCAAGCGCAGGATCCAATATTGCAATGGCTGACAAGACCATAGGGATCAAGGACCATAGCTCTGTGATGGAAGATATTGTCATTGCAAATGCCTGATATGATCTCACACAATTTTTAAATGTTGCTAGGTCTTTGTCAAGTAGCATAATGGTGAAACTCAGTGCGATGGCATGTGTCGTATGCCACAAGAAGAGGGCAGTCCCTTGTACTGCACCGTATTTGATGCTCTCCATCCTGCTTTTCCGCATTGGTTCTTGGAGTGATAAATCTGCTTTCCTTAGTATTTCATCTTCCTGAACAAATGATGCCACGGTTCGAATGTTGCTGACAGCCTCTGAAGTTAGGGAAATCAGCTTCTTGTGAGATGTAGTGAAGTCAGTGGCAAAACCTTTTGCTGACCTGACTTGTACAAGGCCAGCAATGAAGTGGAATGGCATCAAAGTCCATGCAACTAGACCCATCCTCCAGTTCACTACTGTGCTCAATCCTGTGGCTATCAAAATTGAGGAGATACATTGAACAATGAGAGACATACGATCAGATATGATGGTTTTAATCATGGAGGTGTCACCGACGATGCGTGAGGTTAGAAAGCCGACGCTGTTCTTTGGTTGTTCAAACCAACCTATTTCATTCCGAAGAATGACTGCATTCATTTCAGAGAACTGATGTTACAATTCTGAACAACAATATATCATAATCTTGTTTGTTAGTTGCAATTGTGAGAGACACAAAGTTATGATCAAGTGACGAACCTGAAAAGAGGGCCTCCCTTAGGTTATTAGCTGCCCATTCACCAACCAGGCCATATATATAGTGCTGGAAGATATTACTGAAAAATGTGAGCAACCCGATAAGGAACAAAATTATCGAGTACTTGCTGACTGTCCTCTTTGTGTCTGGTTCCAGGTATGCCATGGCAACTGTCATGATGTAGAAAGCAAATATAGGCCTTGAGATCCCAGATATTGCTGCTGCTGTGGAGCCCAGCAGAACCTTCCCTGGGAGCAGTTTAAAAGTCCCAAGGAATATTCTGTAGAAAGTGGATGTTCTCTTTCTGATTGCTTGCTTTGGTTGTTCTGTGAGGTCTAGTTTTTTCTTCTGTTCACTTGAAGTGAAAGATGGTGTGTTGTATGTTCCATATTCTGCTGCTTCTTCATTTTCTTCTTTGACCTGACCAGTAAATCTGTTTTACCAATAAACAAAAGCAAATGATTGTGATTAAGTTAGATATCATAGATCTATTTGCAGAAAAACATATTTTCAGTGTTGTTGTAAATTTCAGCACAGTGCCATGATGGATTCTGTTGGTGTATATGTGAGCTCATGTATAGAGGCCCATCTAGAGGCCCATGTATAAGATCTATATATGCCACCCTTCTAGGATTTGGAGTAATACAAGTCATCATTCTCTCCATCATGGTATCATTAGCCTAGGGTTAGGGTTCTCTCTTCTCCTCCCTCCCCTCCCCTCCCAGCCGCCGCCGCCGGCGGCAGCCATGGCTGGCCGCCGGCCGCCGGCGTCCCCCCTCCTCCTCCTTCCCTCCCCTCCCCTCTGCTTCCTCTGTTGGCGCCGCCATCTCCCCTGCGCCCAGCCCCCCCTCTCCCTGGGCCGCCGCCGCTGCCTGGCCGCAGATCCGGCCCGCAGCCGCCCGTGCCCTGCTCGAGCCTGCGCCGGCTGGCTCTGCTCCGGCCGCCCAGGGCTGGCGCGCCCCTGTCACCGCCGCCGGCCCGGCCGCGCAGATCCGGCCCGCCGCTGCCCGTGCCCTGCCCGAGCCCATGCCGGCTGGCTCTGCTCCGGCCGCCCAGAGCTGGCACGCCCCTGCCGCCGCCGCCGGCCCGGCCTGGCAGGGCGCGTGGCCCTACGCCGCCGCAGGGGCCGCTGCCGCCCCCGGTGCTGCCGCAGGGACCGCCGCCGGCACAGGGGCCGCAGCAGCAGCTGCCCGCAGCCGCCGCAGCTGCCGGCGCGGGCGCCGATCTCGACGACGCCGCCCTGCAGGCTGATCCGGTCACCCTGCAGCCTCTGCTGCAGCCGCCGGCCGTCGATCCCGCCGCCACTGCAGCACACCGCTCCGCTGTCGCTGCGGGCAAGCAGCCCGCCGCTGACGCCACGCCCGATCCCGAGTGGACTGGGCTCGGGATGCCTCCCGCGGATGCGCCGTCCGCCGCCGCCGCCCTCCGCGGGCAGTAGGCCGACGCCGCCATCGCCGCGGCCCTCTTCGCCGCCAAGCCGTAGGTTCTGGAGCCCGGTACGACCCGACCGTCCCCATAGTCGCCTAGCTCCACCTCCAGGCCGCCGGCGTCCAGAACATCAGGGCCCTGGTCACTGTCCTCCTCGACCCGGCCTCCTCCTCCTACGGACGCTGGCGGGACCAGGTCCTGCTCGCCCTCCGCCGCTACGCCCTCGACGACCACGTCCTCCTCGACACGCCGATCGAGGCGCAGGACGTGGCGTGGCTGCGCCTCGATAGCGTCGCCATGTCCTGGATCTTCGGGACCATCTCCCTAGATCTTCAGGACCTCGTCAGGACACACGGCGGCACCGTGCGGCAGGCCTGGGTGGCGCTCGAGGGGCAGTTCCTCGGCAACGCCGAGTACCGCGCCCTACAGCTCGACGCCACCTTCTGCACCTTCGTACAGGGGGACCTCTCCGTCAGTGAGTACTGCCGGCGGATGAAGGGCATGTCCGATGCTCTTCACGACCTCGGGATCCGGTGTCCGATCGGATCTTGGTGCTCAATGTCCTGCGGGGCCTGAGCAGCACCTACGACCACCTGAAGAGCTGGATCGCCTGTCAGAGGCCCTTCCCCTCCTTCCTGCAGGTCCGGGACGACCTCGCCCTCGAGGAGATCACCAGGGGTCTCGCGCCCGGATCGCCCTCGTCCATCTCCACCGCGCTCGTCGCTGCTCCACCGGCTTCCTCCGCCGCCCCTGCCACCTCTCTCCTTGGTGCTGCTCCCGCCGGGCAGACCGGAGGTGGGGGGGCCGTGGATGTCGTCGGCGGGGGGACGTGGTGGTGGTGGTGGCACTGGTGGCCTTGCTTCTGGGGGTATCGGTACCGGTGGGGGCTGTCGGGGCGCGCCAACTCCTCCGGCTCCGGCTCCGACTCCCGCTTCTGCCCTGCCCTGGAGGTACGCCCTGGCCATCCTTCAGCAATCCATGGTCAGGGCGCATTTTCCTCAGCTCCAGCCGGCGGCCATGTTCACCGGTGCTGCTCCCCTCTCCGCGCCGTACTGGACCCCGCCCGCTCAGCCCAGCCAGCAGCCGACCTAGCCTAGGGGGTGGGACCAGACCGCTCTGGAACAGTCCTTCAGCACCATGGGACTGCCGCCGCCGGTCAGCACCGAGTGGATCGCCGACTCGGGTGCGTCCTTCCACACCACTCCTGATGCCGGTATCCTCTCTTCTGCCCGACCCCACACCCCTCTTGTCCTTCTTCTATCATGTTTGGTGATGGGTCTTGCCTTCCTGTCACCGCCGTGGGTTCTGCTCCTCGTCTTCCTAATGTTCTTGTTGCTCCTCAAATGATTCACAACCTTCTTTTTATTCGCCAGTTTACTGCTGATAACTCATGTTCTATCGAATTTGACTCTTCTGGTCTTACTGTGAAGGATTCGGCTTCCCGGCGTCCGCTCCTCCGATGTGACAGCCCGGGGCCCGTTTACACTCTTCGGCTTCCTGCTTCCGCTGCTCCATCTTCGACTTCTTCTTCTACTGCTTTTGCCGTGACGCCTTCTTCCACCACCTGGCACCGCCGGCTTGGTCTCCCCGGCCGCGACGTTTTGGCTCAGCTCAGTCGTAGTACCGATGTTCCATGTACTAGGGCTCCTGCTGAGCACCTCTGTCATGCGTGCCAGTTAGGTCGTCATGTTAGACTTCCATTTTTTTCTTCTTCTTCGCATGCTGCGCATGCTTTTGATCTTATTCACTGTGACCTGTGGACATCTCCTGTACTCAGCATGTCTGGTTATAAATATTATCTGGTCATTGTTGATGATTTTTCTCATTACTCTTGGACTTTCCCTTTGCGCACCAAGTCTGAGACCTTCCCCACTCTCCACTTCTTGCCTGGGTGTCCACTCAGTTCGGCCTCACCGTTAAGACCGTCCAGTGTGACAACGGGCGGGAGTTCGATAACTCCACCTCTCGTTCCTTCTTCCTCTTTCGGGGTGTTCAGCTGCGTATGTCTTGTCCGTATACCTCTCCTCAGAACGGCAAGGCTGAGCGGATGATTCGCACGACGAACGACATCGTGCGCACCCTTCTGATCCAGGCCTCTCTGCCCCCATGCTTCTAGGCTGAGAGCCTCCACACCGCCACCTACTTGCTCAACCGCCTTCCGTCCACTGCTTCTCCTGCTCCCACTCCACACCACGCTCTCTTCGGTACCCCTTCTCGCTACGACCACCTTCGGGTCTTCGGGTGTGCGTGTTACCCTAACACCTCCGCCACCGCTTCTCACAAGCTGGCGCCCCGCTCGACTCGTCGTGTGTTCCTCGGTTACTCCCCTGACAACAAGGGGTACCGATGCTTTGACCTCACCTCTCACCGCGTCCTGATCTCCCGACACGTCGTCTTTGACGAGTCGGATTTCCCCTACTCCACCTTATCCACTCCCTCTCCTGACCCCGAGCTGGAGTCTATGTTTCCGATTGACCCGGTGGTTCAGCCACCGTTACCTGTTTGTCCTTTCCCTGCAGGTTTTCCCGGCGCACCGGCACCGCTTCCGGTGATCCCTGCTGCGCCGAGTGCGGCCCCAGTACCCGCGGTCGCGCCACGCGCGGCCCCCAGACCTCCGGTCGTGCCGCGCGCGGACCCGGTTTCTCCCGCTGCGCCACACACGGCCCCGTTGCCTTCCCCTGCACCTGCGCGGTACGCTCAGCCGGTGCAGGTGTACCTGCGTCGTTAGGCGCCGACACCGGCGCCGCAGCGGTACGCTCAGCCGGTGCAGGTCTACCGGCGTCGTTCGGCGCCGACACCGGCGTCGCCTCCTGCTCCGGAGGCTCCTGTGACGCCTACACCGGAGCCGTCGCCGCCTGCTCCGGCCCCCTCTCGAGCCGAGTCGGAGGTGTACCACCCGCCAGTCATCAATCGGGATCCTCGGCATATCCATCCCATGGTAACTCGGCGGATGGCGTCTCAGGTCGCGACTCTCTCCGCTACCGAGGGAGAGCCGCGGGTCTCTCCGTTACCCTCCTCTGTTCACGATGCCTTGGCGGATCCTCACTGGCGTCGCGCGATGGAAGAGGAGTACGCGGCTCTTCTTGCCAACCAGACGTGGGACCTCGTGCCGCGTCCATCTGGTTGCAATGTGGTGACTGGCAAGTGGATCTGGACGCATAAGCGTCGGGCTGATGGCACACTGGAGCGCTACAAGGCTCGCTGGGTTCTCCGGGGATTCACTCAGCGACCTGGTGTGGACTATGATGAGACCTTCAGTCCAGTTGTGAAGCCCGCTACGGTGCGCACGGTTCTCTCGTTTGTGCTCTCGCGCTCTTGGCCTGGGCACCAGCTGGACGTGAAGAATGCGTTTCTTCACGGCACTCTGTCAGAGACTGTCTACTGCTCTCGGCCAGCGGGATTTGTGGACTCGAGTCGTCCGGATATGGTCTGCCGGCTCAACAAGTCTCTATATAGTCTGAAGCAAGCTCCTCGGGCTTGGTACTCTCGGTTTGCCACATTCTTGCCGACATTGGGGTTCACCGAGGCCAAGTCTGACACGTCTCTCTTCATCTACCGCCGTGGGGATGAGACTGCCTATCTGCTGCTCTATGTCGATGACATTGTGCTCACAGCCTCCAGTCAGCGATTACTTCAGAGTGTCTTCTCTCTGCAGCAGGAGTTTGCTATGAAGGATCATGGTCAGCTCCACCACTTCTTGGGCGTCACTGTTGAGCCTCGCCCGTCTGGTCTTCTCCTTCACTAGCGGCAGTACGCACTTGATATTCTGGAGCGGGCTGGGATGACTGATTGCAAGCTTTGCTCCACTCCTGTCGACACTCAGACGAAGCTGTCTGCTGATCTGGGTGTTCCGGTGGCTGATCTTACTGCCTACCGGAGTCTGGCCGGCGCTTTGCAGTACCTCACCTTCATCAGGCCGGACCTCACCTACGCGGTTCAGCAGGTCTGTCTCCACATGTATGATCCCCGGGAGTCACACCTTGCTGCGCTGAAGCGTCTCCTCCGCTACGTCTGTGGCACTGTGGACCTCGGCTTGGTGCTTCACCGCTCGTCCTCTGCTGAGCTGGTTGTCTACACCGACGCTGACTGGGCTGGCTGCCCGGACACTCGTCGCTCCACTTCCGGCTACGCCGTCTTCCTGGGTGGCAACCTGGTCTCCTGGTCATCCAAGCGGTAGCCGGTCGTCTCTCGCTCCAGTGCTGAGGCGAAGTACCGGGCTGTCGCTAACGGCGTGGCGGAGGCGTCCTGGCTCCGACAGCTCTTGGCGGAGCTCCACAGCTCGCTCGCCAAGTGCACGCTCGTCTACCACGACAATGTCAGCGCCGTGTATCTCTCTACCAACCCTGTCCAGCACCAGCGGACGAAGCTTGTGGAGATCGATCTGCACTTCGTTCGGGTACTCCATGTCCCGACTACCTCCCAGTTTGCTGACATCTTCACCAAGGGACTACACTCCTCGACCTTCTCGGAGTTTCGCTCCAGCCTCAACGTAGCAGATGGCTAGTTGTGGCGGGGGGGGGGGGGTATTTGCCCTTTATACACTCTTTGTACTCTCTTCTTGTCCAGTCTTGAACACCGCTGCGCCGGTTGTTCAGACTGCGGGGGGGGGTGTTGGTTTTCTTGTCCAGTCTTGAACACCGCTGCGCCGGTAGTTCAGACTGCGGGGGGGGGGGGGTGTTGGTGTATATGTGAGCCCATGTATAGAGGCCCATCTAGAGGGCCATGTATAGGATCTATATATCCCACCCTTCTAGGGTTTGGAGTAATACAAGCCATCATTCTCTCCATCAGATTCAATATATGAACATTTTACAATGTGAAAAGAAGTGGGCAATCAATTGCATCTACCTTGTCTCGCTCCTCCCAGAATCCTTCTCTAGATTTTGCATACTGCATACACTTGAGTAGAATGCACTTTTCTCCAGTAATTCTTCATGTGTTCCAGAATGTTCTACTATTCCACTCTCCACAAGAACAATTTTGTCTGCATTTATGATTGTTGACATTCGATGGGCAATCAAGATAACTGTCCTCCCTTGCATAGCTCTGTCAATAGCTTCCTGAACTATCTTCTCTGATTCAGAATCAAGTGCACTTGTCGCTTCATCAAGAAGAAGAATCGGTGGATCTTTTAGAATGGCCCTTGCAATTGCTATTCTTTGTTTCTGACCTCCTGATAGTTGTACACCTCTTTCTCCCACCTGTAGTTGTTACATCACAGAAGCAATGATTGTTATGTTCCACTGTTGGTAACTAACTAAAATTTATGAAAATCGTCTCCTTATAGAGCATATGCAACATATTCCTGCTTTGGCACTTGATTTCTTGGTACTGGTCTTCCTAGTTGACAACTGAAAGCTGTTCTTCAGTGCAAACTTTTTTTTTTCCTAGAACACACCTAATATAATTTTTGGAAGCTATTTAAATGTATTAATATTTTGTTATTTTTTCATTCACAATCATAGGAAAAAGAATATGAGATGTTGACAAGTCTCTGCTTAAAGAACATAAAATATTACCTCAGTAGCGTATTGGTTTGGAAGTTTGGATATAAAAGAGTGCACATTAGCTGTCTTTGCTGCTTCAATTATCTCTTCATCAGTTGCATCCATTTTGCCAATTCTTAAGTTATCCATGATGGTCCCAGAAAATAGTGATGGCTCTTGGAAGACTGAGCCTATATTTCTCCGCAGCGATTTCAGATCAAGTTCTTTAATGTTTTTATTGTCAATGAGAACCGTACCTGCATTTTACACCATGTTACTCACAGAAACTTATTTATAAAAAAACAGTAGAAGCAATATTTGAATGTCATAGTCTATATGCATCAGTTTCCCTTCCATTTTTTTAAAAATATATTCTTAAAGATTGGATTCAGTTTGATACACATAATTTCATCCTATTTGTTTAGAATTTAATGTGCAAGTATGCATGTAAAATTGTAACCTCAAGAACTCTTGGACACAACCAAGTGTACCAATTGAAGAGTACATCCATCAGCAATTGTTTCTGCAAAGATAGAGAGATGCTGTATAATCTTACCTGTTATGGGATCATAGAACCTTTGTACCAGAGAAATCACTGTGCTCTTCCCACATCCACTGCTTCCCACAAGAGCTACAATATTGCCTGCCTGTATAGCCAGTGAGAAACCTTGGAGAACTGGCTTATCCTCACGAGATGGATACGCGAAGTGCACCTCTCGCATTTCTATATCTCCTTTGATATTTTCCAAGATTCTTCCATTTGATTCATAACTTATTGCTGGATTTCTTTTGATAACTTTAAATATTTCTTTCCCAGCAGTTTTTGCTTGGCTGAAGACCTGAAGATCTGGTGCTGCATTTGATATATATCTGAATCACAGACAACTTTGTAGAATTAATATTTTTAAATATTCTAATTCAGGATAATCGTACCAATATGCTACATTGCTGGAAAGAGATTTCTCAGTATTACATTGCACCCGAGAGGACATTAATGACAGCCGCAATCGTTTCACCAGCTTTTGCTTTTCCTCCAGTTACAGCAATTGCTCCAACCCAGATTACCAATGAATATGAACAGAATGTTGCAATCTGCAACATTCCTAAACCTAGACCTTTTGCCATCGCCTCTTTCTTGCTAAGCCTATATTGATTGTACATGCACTTGTGGAAGGATTTGATAGCTGAGTTTTCTCCAACAAATGAGAAGACAGTCTTTATATTTTCAAGAGTCTGCACAAATATACCATAGGATTGCAAATTCAGTATAATTAATCTAATCAACTCTAACATGGCATTCATTTGCATAGGTACCTGTTGCACAACAGTGGTTGCTTCAGAGACGAACGATATTCTTTCGAGGGACATGTCAATCATCATCTTTGCATATGTTGCTCCAACCATGAGGAGCATAGGCACAACTAGCACAGAGAGCATACCAACCTCCCAGCAACACGCAAAGGCAATGATGATAGCAACTATGAATGTGGAGAAGTTTGACATAAAGTGACCCATCTGAAGAAAGAAGTAAGCCAACTTTTAAGTTTTGTTACCATAAAGCATATTTTGGTGCTTTTGTTTGGGTTAGTGAATCTTGCAGTGAGTATTCTAAAGGGAAAATTAATACCTTTTCACCAATTGCATCTTGTATTACATTCATGTGGTTGGTTGCTCCAGCTATGATGTTCGCAGTGGTCAAATCAGTGTCGAAAGCTCCAATATCTTGACTGAGCACTGATCTCAGATAAGACATCCGCATGCGCGCCATTTGCCTCTGACTTGTATGCATCCAGCATGCAATTTCTGCAGCATGGCCACTGTGAGTTTGTGACAATAATATTAGACAGTTCATTGTTAATGACTTATGCTTTTCATATTGCTTTGTTTCCCATGATGTGGTGTTCTCTTTGCTGCATGTGTGGACAATTAGTCAGATAGGGAATGGTGTTACTATGTTATTTCTCATTTTTACCTCCATAACATTTGTTTTCTTTGCACACAATTTTTTTTTATGTGCTGCTAGCCTGTTACTTCATTCAAACTTCAAAGACATATTTTTTGTCCAGTTATCTTTAGGTGTCCAATCAATGATGTCTGGTTAAATATGACATGATAAAAATTGCATTTGACCAAAAAAGGGTGAACACACAATCAGCTCAAACAATTATATTTGTAAGTTATAACTTCACTGGCATGTCAAAGTAGTCAACTGATTCAGCACTCCAGCTCAACCCAAGCTCTAGTCTTAGCTTTTGTAAACTTGCTGCAGCCCTCACATGCAAATAGTGCATTAACTTGACAAAAACATAGTTTAAGCTAGTTCAAGCTTCATCTCCTACCTATTTTGACTGAAACTCAGATAATAAGATGTTGTGCATCTTTATATTTAAATAAATTTGCCCTCCTAGAATGTTTTCAATGAAAATTTCTGTCAGGTTTTATGCGTTATATTGTTCTTTGCATATTCTCAAAGCAGTCGTTCTACATAGATACTCAATTTAATGACTTAAGTTCTTCATATAGGCTCAACTTGCCAGTTAGATTGGTTCGTTCGATTTTGATATTAGCATAGGTTCCTTCAGACCTTCAGTATTCTTTATACAAGGCACTATTACCAGTTCTGTTTTCTTTTGCTTATGTTGTCAATTATATAGCAAAGTTAGAACTTAAGAGACTTCAGTTACCAATCATGCCACCAGGAAGCGTAACAATTGCCAAGATCCACATATATGGAATTAACTGCAAACAGAATCATTGAAAATATACGCTGTTAGTGAAATAATGGTAAATCATTTCAGCAGAATCCAATGGCATTTAATATGTTAGCTTTGAAACAAATCAGATCGAAGGTAACCTTGTTGAGTTCATGAATCGTGGCTTCTTTATTGCCTATGTTGTTCCCAATCACATTAACAGATTTCCCAAGTATGTAGTACGACATTGAAGGCCCCATGCCATGTATGAAGGATCCCATGGTCCCCGACACCATGAGTAGCCAATCTAGCGCATCAGCGTAGCAAAGTAGGCCAAGAAACGGAAACGGCTTGTCTCCAGCCTCTGTTTCTGGTGCCATCGATGCTGGCCCTGAGCTCTTCTTACCATCTTCAATGTTGGGTTCAGATGATTCAGTGGGCCTATCCTTCTCTTGGACAAGTGGCATTGTTTTTGCTGAATCTTGTGTAGTTTTGCAAAAGATTTGCAGGCACACGAGCTTTATAGTACTAGTTTGTTTTTTTATATGCACCATATAGCACAAAGTTGCAGGCCACTCCGTTGGTACTATCAAGATTCACAATTAATTAATCCAGCGCCAGCCTGGAAAAAAATATTTTTTTATATTGCTCAATCTTAGCGGCTACCTTTTTTTGTTTTAACTTCTTTGCTGACATGATACATCATGTCAAATCTGCGTATTCAGACTTACAAGTAAACTTTCTGGGTGATGTCTGCAACTTCAGTTATGCAGTAAAGGTCACATCATTGGGAAATACTAAGCCTGAATCTTTTGTTATTATAACCAAATTGCAGGGCATGAGGCAACTTTGGTTTCATCTACAGAGATTACAGTACTTTATGCCAGCTACAAGTCTAATCCAGAATAGCCATGTCACTTGCTATTGGAATCGGATCTTACTCTACATATTCCCTAGCCCTTACAAATAACAAATAAAGACACCATATATCTTCCTCGTATATATACACAATGCTTCACTAAACATGTTTCGGCAAAGGTGTCCAGTTATAAGCAAGGTAGTTTCTGTTGCAAGTCTAAAGACTATGTCCTCTAGCCATGTGCCTGCGTGTTAGTGCCTGGAACTTTAAGAAACCTGTGTCAAATATAGCGGATTTGGGCGCTCTAGCCAAAAGTCATCCTAATACGTTTACCTGTAAGCACCCTGTATCTTTATGGATTCATAATTATAAAATTTACTTATTTGTTTCTTATTTTATTGGAAACAAAATGTCTTACCTTTGTTATTCCCAGTCCATTATACTGAATTTGGGTAGTTATATATTTTTTCTCTTGAATGCGTAGGAGAGGTATGTCATTTCATTAAGAAGAAAGAGTACAGAACTGTGCAGCACTACTCACACAATGCACAAACGCCCACCCTAAATTTTTGGTATGCAATATTTAAGTTAGCTCAGTTTTCTTGTTAAGGCAGTTTTATTTCTTCCCATGTCATACTTTTCTGCCTGAAAAGTTATTTACAAAATTAAATTTCCCAAGGCCTTCAGCTGTTTCTTGGGGTGAGAGCTTTGTTTAAGCTGTCCTCGACCCCTCAAAAATGACAAAATTAGTCAATGGACCGCACCCAGGGAAGCCAGCATAGTCCTTATTCCCTGTGCTCTTTTAAGTACTGTTGAACTAGATGCCATCTTTTGGCTAGTCTTGTATTATTGTTGGAGAGAATAATTGGCTTGTCTTCCTCCAAACCCTAGAAGGGTGGGATATATAGATCCTATAGATGGGCCTCTATACATGGGCTCAATATACTCCAACACCCCCCCCGCAGTCTGAACTACCGGCGCAGCGGTGTTCAAGACTAGACAACAAGAAAGCTAACACACCCCCGCAGTCTGAACAACCAACGCAGCGGTGTTCAAGACTGGACAAGATGAGAGTACAAATAGAGTACAAAGGGCAAATACCCCCCCAGCCACAACTAGCCACCGGCTACGTTGAGGCTGGATCGAAACTCCGAGAAGGTCGATGAGGGCAGACCCTTGGTGAAGATGTCAGCAAACTGGGAGGTAGTCGGGACATGGAGTACCTGAACATCGCCGATGGCGACTCTGCCGTGCACGAAGTGTAGGTCGATCTCCACGTGCTTCGTCTGCTAATGCTGGACGGGGTTGGTGGAGAGATACACGGCGCTGACGTTGTCGCAGTAGACGAGCGTGCTCTTGGCGAGCGGGCTGTGGAGCTCCGCCAAGAGCTGTCGTAGCCAGGACGCCTCCGCCACGCCATTAGCGACAGCCCGGTACTCCGCCTCGGCACTGGATCGGGAGACAACCGGCTGCCGCTTGGATGACCAGGAGACCAGGTTGCCGCCCAGGAAGACGGCGTAACAGGAAGTGGAGCGACGAGTGTCCGGGCAGCCAGTCCAGTCAGCGTCGGTGTAGACCACCAGCTCAGCAGAGGACGAGCGGTGAAGCACCTGGCCGAGGTCCACAGTACCACGGACGTACCGGAGGAGACGCTTCAGCGCAGCAAGGTGTGACTCTCGGGGATCATGCATATGGAGACAGACCTGCTGAACAGCGTAGGTGAGGTCCGGCCTGGTGAAGGTGAGGTACTGCAAAGCACCGGCCAGACTCCGGTAGGCAGTAGGATCAGTCACCGGATCACCCAGATCAGCAGACAACTTCGCCTGAGTGTCGACAGGAGTGGAGCAGGGCTTGCAATCATTCATCCCAGCCCGCTCCAAGATATCGAGGGCGTACTGCCGCTGGTGAAGGAGAAGACCAGACGGGCGAGGCTCGATAGTGACACCCAAGAAGTGGTGGAGCTGACCAAGATCCTTCATAGCGAACTCCTGCTGTAGAGAGGAGATGACACTCTGAAGTAACTGCTGACTGGAGGCTGTGAGCACAATGTCGTCGATGTATAGCAGCAGATAGGCAGTCTCATCCCCACGGCGGTAGACGAAGAGAGACGTGTCAGACTTGGCCTTGGTGGACCCCAATGTCAGCAAGAACGTGGCGAACCGAGAGTACCAAGCCCGAGGAGCCTGCTTCAGTCCATAGAGAGACTTGTTGAGCCGGCAGACCATATTCGGACGACTCGAGTCCACAAATCCCGCTGGCTGAGAGCAGTAGACAGTCTCTGACAGAGTGCCGTGAAGAAACGCATTCTTCACGTCCAGCTGGTGCACAGGCCAAGAGCGCGAGAGCGCAAGCGAGAGGACCGTGCGCACCGTAGCAGGCTTCACGACTGGGCTGAAGGTCTCATCATAGTCCACACCAAGCCGCTGAGTGAACCCCCGGAGAACCCAGCGAGCCTTGTAGCGCTCCAGCATGCCATCAGCCCGACGCTTGTGCGTCCAGATCCACTTGCTAGTCACCACATTGCAACCAGACGGACGCGGGACGAGGTCTCACGTCTGGTTGGCAAGAAGAGCCGCGTACTCCTCTTCCATCGCGCGACGCCAGTGAGGATCCGCCAAGGCATCGCAGACAGAGGAGGGTACCGGAGAGACCCGCGGCTCTCCCTCGGTGGCGGAGAGTCGCGGCCGGAGACGCCATCCGCCGAGTCACCGTGAGATGGATATGTCGTGGATCCCGATGGATGACTGGCGGGTGGTACACCTCCGGCTCGGATCGAGAGGGAGTCGGAGGAGGCGGCGACGGCTCCGGTGTCGGCGTCGCAGGAGCCTCCGGAGCAGGAGGTGGCGCCGGTGTCGACGCCGAACGACGCCGGTACACCTGCACCGGCTCAGCGTACCGCTGCGGTGCCGGGGTCGGCGCCGAGCGACGCCGGTACACCTGCAACGGCTGAGCGAACCGCGCAGGTGCAGGAGAAGGCATCGGGGCCGCGCATGGCGCAGCGGGAGACACCGGGTCCGCGCGCGGCACGACCGGAGGTATGGGGGTCGCGCGTGGCGCTACCGCGGGCACCTGGGCCGCGCTTGGCGCAGCAAGGATCACCGGAAGCGGTGCCGGTGTGCCGGGAAAACCTGCAGGAAAATGACAGACAGGTAACGGTGGCTGAACCACCGGGTCAGTCAGAAACAGAGACTCCAGCTCGGGGTCAGGAGAAGGTGTGGAGGAGGTGGAGTAGGGGAAATCCGACTCGTCAAAGACGACGTGTCGGGAGATCAGGACGCGGTGAGAAGTGAGGTCAAAGCATTGGTACCCCTTGTGGTCAGGGGAGTAACCAAGGAATACACACCGAGTTGAGCGGGGCGCCAGCTTGTGAGGAGCAGTGGCGGAGGTGTTAGGGTAACACGCACACCCGAAGACCCGAAGGTGGTTGTAGCGAGGAGGGGTACCGAAAAGAGCGTGGTGCGGAGTGGGAGCAGGAGAAACAGTGGACGGAAGACGGTTGAGCAAGTAGGTGGCGGTGTGGAGGCTCTCCGCCCAGAAGAGCGGGGGCAGAGAGGCCTGGATCAGAAGGAAACGGGAGATAGCTCCTTCATGTATTGCATTCAAATAATAAGCTTTGACATGAACGCGGAAACAGTGGGAAATCATTCTAGTACAGTAGTTGTTTTCCTTTTTATGTGGACTATGCCTCATCATTTTATGATGAGATAGCTATGTTATTACAATTTGTGAACTGACAGCAAATGCATTGAAACAATGCTTAAGCTCCTAAAACTATTCTTGCTAGGTGTCTATGGTCTTTGTCCACAATGGAACATGACCAGCTTGTGGTTAATCCTTCATGTTGCTTTGCAAGTGGAATAACCTTGAGTAAATCCCGTCATCTGCAGATATCAATGTTTCGTGATTACCAAGTTCAACCACCTTTCCTTTCTCCATTACAACTATCATCTCCGCATTTATGACTGTCGACAATCTATGTGCAACTGTTATACTTGTAACCTTTCTGGCTCGATCATCTTTGTTCGTCCACTCCTTAGCCCCTAAAGAGCTCATTACCACCCTCTCAGATTCACCATCGAGAGCGCTAGTTGCCTCATCAAGAAGCAGAATAGGAGGCCTCTTTAATAGAGTTCTTGCAATAGCAATCCGCTGTTTCTGCCCTCCTGAAAGCTGGCTTCCTTTCTCTCCAACAATGGTGTCATACCCTTCTGGCAAACCACTGATGAACTCATGGATGTTTGCCTCCATTGCAGCTTGGATGATTTCAGTCTCTGAAGTGCTTTCACTTCCATAGCTAATGTTATCTCTGATAGATATGTTGAACAGGATTGGTTCTTGTTGAACTAGCCCAATCTGCTTCCTGAGCCATCTGAGATTGTAGTCCCTTATGTTCTTGTTGTCGATTAACACTCTGCCTCTGCAAGGATCATAGAATCTCAGTATTAGAGCCAGTACAGAGGATTTTCCTGCACCACTTGGGCCAACCAATGCTAGTTTTTGACCAGGTTCAATAATTAGATTGAATCCATCCAGAATGGTCACCTCTGGCCTTGATGGATAGTTGAAGTGCACATCCTGAAACTCAGTTCTCCCGGCGAGCCAGCCTTTGCTAGGATTCTCTGGTTTATCTGGTACAATTTCTGTCTCTCTGTCAAGTGTGTCAAATGCAGGATTCAGTATTGCAATTGCTGACATGACCATGGGAATGAAGGTCCATAATTCTGTGATGGAAGGTACTGTGAGTGAGAATATCTGGTATGATCTTATGCTGTTCACAAATGAGGCTTGCTTCTTCTGGACCAGAACTGTGGTGTACCAGAGCGCCACTGCATGTGCAATATTCCAGAGGCAGAGCGAGATCCCTTGGATCACCCCATACTTCATGCTTTCAATCTTGGTTTTTTTTTCGAAAACGCAGGAGAGCCGCGCTTCATTGCATTAGAGAGAGAAAAAGGTCCCCATACATCTCCCACCTCTCATACGGGGACCAAATAAGAGAGACGGGTTCAAAACTAAAAAACCAGACTAGCCTATGGCAAAAATAAGAACATGACCAGAACACCTTGATCAAGAACCTAGATTATATTAGCCAAACCTAGGCCCTGCAGCTTTTTAGCGCCGGCCAGACACCAAAGGCTATGTTCATCTTTGAAAGCACACATGATGGCACTGACTGAAGGGGTTACTCCCTCAAAAACACAGGCATTTCTGTGATTCCACAGCAGCCAAGCTCCCAGAATAATGAGAGAATTCACTCCTCTCTTGTACTCTTTTTTCACCCTCTTCATCAATTTACGCCACCATTCCACAAAGCTGCACTCCTGCTGTCTAGGAATATAGTCCCCCAGATTGAGAGGCTGTAAAAGGTTAAACCACACCTGTCTTGCCACCACACATGAGACTAAAAGATGCTGCACTGTCTCCCCCTCCTGATCACAAAGAGGGCACCGATCAGGGTGTGGTAGTCCTCTCTTGGCCAGCCTATCCGCTGTCCAACATCTGTTCCGAATTGCCAACCAAAGAAACACTTTGCACTTGTTAGGAGCCCAAGATTTCCACAATCTTTTCCATGGTTCAAAGGTAACAGACCCCAGGAAATAGGATCGGTATGCAGATTTAGAAGAGTAGCATCCCTTTGCATCCAGTTTCCAAATGTGCCTGTCTTCTTGCTCATTTAATACAATACCCTGGACACAATCCCATAATTTCAGAAATTCCCTGATACCAACCCATGAAAGACCTCGAATTGCAGCTACCCAACCATTGTTGGTTAGGGCGTCTGCCATAGTTTGCCTCTTACGGATCCTGGGAGGCACACTTGCAAAGACCAAAGGTGCCAAATTCTCAACCGAAGTACCATGCAGCCAATTATCTGACCAGAAGAGAGTAGTGTTTCCATTTCCCAGCTCCGTCTTGACTGCAATAGCAAACAGGGCTAAGGAGTTGGGATGCGAGGGGAGTTCCAAATCAGTCCAAGGACGATCCACTCGGGTTTTCTTGTGCCATTGCCATCTTGCTTGCAGCGCCCATGCCATAACTTCCAGGTTGATAATTCCGAGTCCGCCCAGATCAAGAGGCCTCATAACTTTCTCCCAAGCAACCAGACAACAGCCTCCATTCGCTTGCTCTCTCCCTTTCCAGAGGAAGCCCCTTCTGATCTTGTCAATTGCCTTAATAAACCATTTTGGGACGTTGATGGCAATCAAAAGATAGATATGTACAGCTGAGAGCACAAACCGAACCATGGTAATTCGCCCTGCCCTGTTCATCAGAGATGCTTTCCACCCTGGCAGCTTATCTGCCACTTTTTCAATCCAAGGCATAAGATCATTTTTCCTCAGTTTTTTGTGAGACAAAGGCAGACCCAAGTAGGTACAAGGAAAATCAGATATGGTGCAAGGGAGGGTATTACTCACAGCCGACAGGGAACCATCTTCACATTGGATTGGGATGATGCTACTTTTGTGAAGGTTTGTTTGTAAACCAGAGGCTGCACCAAAGACATTTAGAAGATCCCTTGTAACCTGCAACTCCTCATCAACTGGTTTTATAAAGAGAGCAACATCATCAGCATACAAAGAAAGGCGCTGTCCAGAAATTCTTGGGGACAGAGGCTGAAGAAGTCCCTCTTCTCCTGCTTTCACAAAAAGACTATTAAGGATGTCCATGACAAGGATGAAAAGCATGGGAGATAACTGATCGCCTTGTCGGAGTCCACGTTGGTGCTGAATACTTTCTCCTGGTTCCCCATTCAGCAAGATACGAGTCGAGGAGGTAGACAGCAAATTAGAGATCAAGTTGCACCACAACCGACCAAAACCCAAATGAGCGAGCACCTCCAAAAGAAACGACCATGATACGGAATCAAAGGCTTTAGAGATATCCAGTTTAAGAAAAAGACTTGGGACCTTTTGTCGGTGGAGGATCTTCACAGTTTGCTGGACAAGAATAAAATTATCATGGATACTCCGCCCGCGAATGAAAGCGCTCTGATTGGTGGCCACCATAGAATTTAGATGGGGTGCCAAACGGTTAGCAAGAATTTTTGTCACCAACTTAGCAAAGCTATGCATTAAGCTGATAGGTCGGAAATCCTTGGCCATCGCTGCATCCAATTTCTTGGGAATCAACGTCATGTAAGCTCCATTTAGAAGTCCAAGCCCCTTGGCATTGCCTTGCTGCAGGGTGATAATAGCAGCCATAAAGTCAGCTTTGATCACAGGCCAACACTCCTTATAGAACCTGCCCGTGTAACCATCAGGGCCTGGAGCTCTATCCGATGGTAAGGTTTTAATTGTGGCCCACACCTCTTCTTCAGTAATGGGACTGTCAAGCATGGACAGATCCAACCCTGGCCTATGGAAAGCTTGCAGGTCCAGAGTTGAGGAAGGAATAGCCACATTCCCAATCAGATTTTCATAAAAGGTGTGCATAATCTCCTGTTTATCCTCTTGAGCAGTGGCCACAAAATCACCATCAATCAGCTTGGAAATAAAGTTCTTCCGCTTACGGAAGGCAGCTTGCTTATGGAAGAATGAGGTATTTGCATCACCCTCAATATATCTGACTCGAGAGCGAAGCCTCGCAATAGTCCTTTCAAAGGAAGGCAAACTCAAGCAGTAGCGCTTCAGCTCTCTACGCAGCCAGTCTTCTTCAGGTGAGAGCTGCCTCCTGTCTTGCGCCATTTCCAGCCGATGTAGCACCTCACGGGCTAGGGCCAGTTGTGTCTTGATATGTCCCACCTTCTTGGCGCTCCAGGACTGGAGAGCACGTGTAAGCCTCTTAAGCTTGATTGAAATGCGCTCAAAAGGGCCGGCATCTCGAACCGGCTCGTCCCATGAATTTTTAACCGTGTCGAGAAAACCGGGCAGCTGTGTCCAGTAACTCTCAAAGTGAAAACGTCTTTTGCCATAGACACCATCCTTAAGGCCAAGGATTAGGGGGCAATGATCTGACATTTCCGATGTATGGCTTTGTAGTACACAGTCGGGGTAGATATCCTCCCAGTCACTCGTGCAAAGGACCCGGTCCAACTTAACAAGCGTAGGAGAATCCCTCTCATTGGACCAAGTATATCTCCGGCCCAACAATGGAATTTCTTTAAGCTCCATATCATTAACAAAGCGACGAAATCTCCCCATCATAGCTCTATTCACATTGTCATTGTTTTTATCTTCTGCACAAAAGATCATGTTAAAATCGCCGGCAAGCATCCATGGCCCATTGCACTGACTTCTAACTTCCCTTAGCTCCTCAAGAAAGGCTGGTTTGTCAGCATCCAGATGAGGCCCATAAATCCCAGAAAACCACCATTCATGCTCTCCGTCTGATCTGAACTTGACCGATACCGAATGACGATGTACACGGTGACACTCAGCCGTGAAAACATCCTCTCTCCAGGCAACCAGAATTCCTCCTCTTGTTTCTCGAGCAGGTAGATACACAAAAGAGTGGAACCCCTGCCCCAAGATGGATGACGCATCATAAACTGAGATATGAGCAAGCTTTGTTTCCTGTAGACAGACAATAGCTGGCTGACATGATTGGACAATCTGATGAACCATATCTCGGCGCGATTTGTTATTCAAACCTCTTGCATTTCAAATCAAAATATTGCAAGGAGCCATAGCATATAAGATGAAAAATCGACCAAACAAGGAGGCTCTTAACACACAGATATGTCAGCCATAGAACGCACCTCCGCACTCGAAGGCGCATTGCACCCAAATAAGGCAGCAAGGGCCTTTACATGATCATGGCTCAAAGTATTTTCAAAAATCCTGGCATAATGCTCGAGGGCAGCTTCAGAAATGGTTTCTTCCCCATTAGAAGTACCATCTTCACCATTCAGAAATTGCAACTGACAGCAAACCGATTCAGCAGATTTATGATCAGAGATGGGCGGCAACTTGGCAACACGTCGGCTTCTGCGAGGGATGAAATCCTGCGGCAGAGTTTTCTTCCTTGGCCTGGGAGGAGGGGGAGGACACTGCAATCCAGCCACAATCGGCTTGGAGACCTTGGCGACGAATGCTGAAACTGGCGAGGTCGTTGGGACCTGTGTATTTCTCCCACCAGGTGCAGTATTTTCCAAAGCACTTGCCCCTGCCACATCTTGCGAATGCAGCCCCTGGATTGCCGAGTCGGCGAGCGGAGGCACAGCCAAGGCTGCAACACTTGCTGAGTGAGGGGGCAGCAGTGGAGCCTCGTCGGCCTCTACGACACTCGTCGAGACGATGACATCAACCGCAGCAGTTTGGGGTGCCGCAGGCGGAGGCAATATCACAGCCTTGACACGTACCGAAGGGAGGATCGGTGGCAGGGCCTCATCATCCACAGCTGCTTCCGTGACAGACAGGTCATGCTCAATGGGTGCAAGCGGTTTCCTCCGGCGACGAAAATAGGTCTTCACGGATGGTTGGTGGATGCAGGGGCTGCAGGCCTGTGCCTTGATCGGTTCCACCCGGACACACTGCTCCAAAGGTGAGGTTTGCAGAGCAGAAAGGACCGGCTCGTCGAGAGGGACGTGATGCAACGGCGAATCAGTGTCCGAGTCCAATTGTGCGTCTTTCAGCAAACCATGGGCTGGCCCAACGAAATCAGAGGCCCATCTCGTCTGCTGCATGAGCATCTCACAATTAAAGAGGGAGGAAACGACATCCTCCGGACTCCCCGGGATCTCTTGGTTTTTTTCAAAGGTTCCTGCAGTGACAATTCTGCTTTCTTAATTATTTCATCTTCATAAACAAAGGATGCCACAGTTCGGATGTTGCTAGCCGCTTCTGAAGCAAGGGAGACAAGTTCCCGGTGAGCGATAGCAGAGTCACCGTAGAATCCTTTGGCTGACTTGGCTTGAATAAGGCCACCAATGAAATGGCATGGCATGACTGCCCATGAAACTAAACCCATGCGCCAATTGACGTACATGCTTACTATTATTGCTATCAGAATTGAAGAGATGCATTGTACAATGACCGCCATTCTGTCTGATATGATGGTCTTGACTGTTGAGGTGTCACTGACAATGCGCGAGGTCAGAAATCCTACGCCATTCTTCGGTTTCTCAAACCAGCCAAGCTCGTTCCGAAGAACAGCTGCATCGGAACAAAATAATTTCATATTTTCAGCAGTGAGAGGTATGTGATGTTGGCTCTTATGAGATTTTGTGTTAAATGATGAACAAATTCAAGGTTTTCATGTGACAGACATACCTGAGAAGAGGTCCTCCCTTAGGTTTTTCATTGCCTTTTCTCCAACAATACCATAAATATAGTGCTGCAAGATGTTACTGACCAGTGTGACCATCCCAGCTGTGAAGAATATCAAAGAATACTTGCTGACTTTTGTTTTTGCATCTGGATCGTAATATGCCACACCAATTGTCATGATGAAGTAACCAAACAAGGGCTTTGAGATTCCAGAGATGGCTGCTGCTGAGGAACCAAATAGAATCTTCAAAATGTCCTCTTTATGCAGTCCATACCAAAGTCTGAAGAAAGGATGCATTTCCTTTACAATCTCTCTCTTCTGCTGCTTCGACTCCACTCTTTCTAGTTTGTTCTTGGTTCCCTGCTTTATAGAAGACTGCCTGATGTGTGCTTCACCAATTTGTTCCTCTATTACATTATCAGAAGTGCTGTTTAATCAATCAAACTAACAGTAAGTTCTATGAAGTAATCCTTCTTATATGTGTTATCACTAAAATTCGTAGCATGGATTTTCTGTTTTCAATAAACTATTGCAGTTTCTTGTTATGTTTGTCATTTTTGTTATAGTAACTCTTGAAAAGATGCAGTGGTATGGCATAGGGAAAATACTGAAGAATTTCATAACCGAGATTAGAACATTGGTCAAGTAAAGCTTTCCATTGGTTACATTTGACTTTACCTTGCCACTTTCTTTTCAGCTTCCGTCTCTATATTTTGCATGCTGCATACATTGGAGTAAAATGTGTTTTTCTCGAGCAACTCATGATGTGTCCCAGTTTGTGCTACTCTTCCATTCTCCACGACAACAATAGTGTCAGCATCTACAATTGTGGACATCCTGTGGGCTATCAAGATAACAGTCCTTCCGCGCATGGCTATCTCAAGTGCATCTTTAACTAGCTTTTCTGATTCTGAATCAAGGGCACTTGTTGCTTCATCGAGAAGTAGGATTGGTGGATCCTTCAGCATTGCCCTTGCGATCGCTATCCTTTGTTTCTGGCCCCCTGATAACTGCACACCCCTTTCTCCTACCTGAACAAATTTAGTCGTTCTAAGTCCTAGCAGAAGTGATTTTTCTAGCTTTGCATGTCAAGTAATGTGGAAACATCTATGATTCTTCTATGGAGATGGATTTTGACTATCTGGAATCTAGAAGTTGTATTCTTAATGCATCACAAAATGGATTTCAGTCCTTGAGAAATGTTGCTGGAAGTTAATGAATCAGGAGTCAAAACCCTAATCAGTTTTTTTAGTTAAATACAATGATCCCAAGTATTTATGAATTGCCATAGTAAAATGGAAAAAGTACCTCTGTTAAATACTCATTTGGTAGTTTGGATATGAATGAATGAACATTGGCTGTCGTTGCTGCTTCAATTATCTCTTCGTCATTTGCATCCATTTTACCAATCCTCAAGTTGTCCTTTATATTACCAGAAAACAGTGATGGTTCCTGAGAGACTGAAGCTATATTTCTTCGCAGTAATTTCAGATCAAGTTTCTTGATACTGTGGCCGTCAATGAATATGTCACCTGCAGTGTTAGGCCTTATTACCTGATTGTTGGAGTATATTGAGCCCATGTGTGTAGAGGCCCATCTAGAGGCCCATGTATTGGATCTATATATACCCACCCATCTAGGGTTGGAGGAATAGAGCAATTATTCCCGTCATTATGGTATCACTAGCCTAGGTTAGGGTTTCACGCCTCCTCTGTTTCCAGCCTCCTCTGTTTCCAGCCGCCGTCGCTAGACCTGGGCAAATGTCGGGTCGGGTCGGGTTCGGGTCGGGTCAAGGTCGGGTCACGGGTCGCATAGGACGGCCCGCGCCCGACCCGTACCTATCACCGGGTCGGGTCGGGTTGGCCCGTGCACCCTGCGCGGGCGTGTCGGGTCGGGTTTTTTTCGGGTTGGGTCGGGTTTTTTGGCCTTTGGGTCGGGTTTTTCGGGTTGGGTCGGGTTTTGGGTCAAAAATCACGGCCCGTGCCCGGCCCGTTGATTGTTGCGGGTCAAAAAATACGGCCCGCGCCCACCCGCCACGTAGCTCGGGTCGGGTCGGGTCGGGTTTTTTTCGGGCGGGTTGGGTCGGGATGTTCGGGTCGGGTGACCCATGCCCAGGTCTAGCCGTCGCCCCTGGTGCCCGCCGCCGCCGGCCATGGCCGGCCGTCCGCCGGCGCCGCCGGCCCCCTTCTTTCCCCCTCCTCCTTCCCTCCCCTCCCACCCTCCCCCTCTGCTCCCACTCGCGCGGATCTGGGCGCCCTGCCCGATTTCCCTGCAGCCGCCGCCGCCTCTGGCCCGCGTCCTGGCGCTTGGTCCCGAGCCGCCGCCGCCCTTCCAGGGCCGGGCGCGGGCGCGGTGAGAACTGCGGGATCCGCCCAGGGTGCGGCCGCCATGGACTCTGGATGCGCCGCCGTCGCCCCTGCGGTGGTCGTAGCCGCCGATCTCGGGCCGGACGCGGCTGCACCCGCCGCTGCAGGGGCCGGGGACGTTGCCCCCCTTGCTCCAGGCGCGCGCCCCGGCGCGGGTCCTCTACAGCAGGCCCTGGAGCTGCCTCCCGTGGTGGAGCAGCCTGTGGAGGCCGCCATGGCCGCCGCAGGTGCCGATCTGGCCGCCCTGCGGGCCGCAGCACAACTGCTGCAGGCCGCGGGCACCGATCCGGCGGTGCTGCGGGCCGCAGCCCAGCTACTACACGCCGCGGGGGCTGCTCCTGAGGACGCGGCCGCCGGTCCCGCCGTTGCTGCTGCCCACCGCGCCTCCATCGCCGCAGGCAAGCAGCCCGTCGTCGACGCCGCAGGCAAGCAGCCCGTCGTCGACGCCGCGTCCGACACTGCATGGACCGGGCTCGGGATGCCGCCCGCGGATGCGCCGCTCTCCGCCATCGCCATCCGCGGGCAGCCGGCCGACGCCGCACTCGCCGCGGCCCTCCTCGCCGCCAAGTCGGAGGCTTCGGCGGCTCAAGAGCGGGTCCGCGCAGCGTCCCTCGCCTGGGAGTGTGAGCGCGCCACGGCCGACGCCCTCGCTCTCCGGGTCGCCGAGGCGGAGCGCTTCCTCCGCGTCTCTTCCGGCCGGCCCGTCGACCCCGAGCCCGGCGCCTCTTCCTCACGCCAGGCCCCGATCGCTGGAGCTGGAGCTCGGTACGACCCGACTGACCCCATGGTCGCCCAGCTCCACCTCCAGGCGGCCGGCGTCCAGAACATCAGGGCTCTGGTATCCGTCCTCCTCGACCCCGCGTCCTCCTCCTACGGCCGCTGGCGTGACCAGGTCCTCCTCACCCTTCGCCGCTACGCCCTCGACGACCACGTCCTCGTCGACTCGCCGATCGAGACGCGGGACGTGACGTGGCTGCGCCTCGACAGCGTCGCCCTGTCCTGGATCTTCGAGACCATCTCCCAGGATCTTCAGGACCTCGTCAGGACACACGGCGGCACCGCGCGGCAGGCCTGGGTGGCGCTCGAGGGGCAGTTCCTCGGCAACACCGAGTACCGCGCCCTCCAGCTCGACGCCACCTTCCGCACCTTCGTGCAGGGGGACCTCTCCGTCGGTGAGTATTGCCGGCGGATGAAGAGCATGGCCGATGCTCTTCACGACCTCGGGGATCCGGTGTCCGATCAGGTCTTGGTGCTCAATGTCCTACGGGGACTGAGCAGCACCTACGACTACCTTCCTGCAGATCCGGGACGATCTCGCCCTCGAGGAGATCACCAGGGGTCTCGCGCCCGGATCATCCTCGCCCGCCCCCGCCGCGCTCGTTGCTACTCCACCGGCCTCCTCCACTGCTCCTGCCACCTCCCTCCTTAGTGCTGCTCCCGCCGGGCAGACCAGAGGAGGGGGGGCCGTGGACGTCGCCGGCGACGGGGTGGTGGTGGTGGCACTGGTGGCCTTGCTTCTGGGAGCACCGGTAACGGTGGGGGCCGTCGGGGCGCGCCGACACCGGCTCCGGCTCCGGCTCCTGCCCCCGCCGCTGGAGGTACGCCCTGGCCATCCTTCAGCAACCCATGGTCAGGGCGCATCTCGATGTGGCCGTTCCAGGGTCCGGGAGGGGGGCCTCGTCCTCAGCTACCACCGGCGGCCATGTTCACTGGCGCTGCTCCACTCTTCGCGCCGTCCTGGACCCCGCCCGCTCAGCCCAGCCAGCAGCCGACCTGGCCTGGGGGTGGGACCAGGCCGCTCTGGCGCAGTCCTTCAGCACCTTGGGACTGACGCCGCCGACCAGCACCGAGTGGATCGCCGACTCGGGCGCCTCGTTCCACACCACTCCCGATGCTGGTATCTTCTCTTCTGTCCGACCCCCACACCCCTCTTGTCCTTCTTCTATCATGGTTGGTGATGGGTCTTGCCTTCCTGTCACCGCCGTGGGTTCTGCTCCTCGACTTCCTACCGTTCTTGTTGCTCCTCAAATGGTTCACAACCTTCTTTCTATTCGCCAGTTTACTGCTGACAACTCCTGTTCTATCGAATTTGACTCCTCTAGTCTTACTGTGAAGGATTCGGCTTCCCGGCGTCCGCTTCTCCGATGTGATAGCCCGGGGCCCTTTACACTCTTCGGCTTCCTGCTTCCGCTGCCTCGCCTTCGGCTTCTGCTTTTGCCGTGACGTCTTCTTCCACCACTTGGCACCGCCGGCTTGGTCACCCCGGCCGCGACGTTTTGGCTCAGCTCCGCCATAGTACCGATGTTCCATGTACTAAGGCTCCTGCTGAGCACCTCTGTCATGCGTGCCAGTTAGTTCGTCATGTTAGACTTCCGTTTTCTTTTTCTTCTTCGCATGCTGCGCATGCTTTTGATCTCATTCACTGTGACCTGTGGACATCTCCTGTACTCAGCATGTCTGGCTATCGATATTATCTGGTCATTGTTGATGATTTTTCTCATTACTCTTGGACTTTCCCTTTCCGCGCCAAGTCTGAGACCTTCCCCACCCTCCTCCACTTCTTTGACTGGGTGTACACTCAGTTCGGCCTCACCGTTAAGGCCGTCCAGTGTGACAACGGGCGGGAGTTCGATAACTCCACCTCCCGGTCTTTCTTCCTGTCTCGGAGTGTTCAGCTGCGTATGTCTTGTCCGTATACCTCTCCTCAGAACGGCAAGGCTGAGCGGATGATTCGCATGACGAACGACGTCGTGCGCACCCTTCTGATCCAGGCTTCTCTCCCCCCGCGCTTCTGGGCTGAGAGCCTCCACACCGCCACCTACCTGCTCAACCGCCTTCCATCCACTGCTTCTCCTGCTCCCACTCCACACCACGCTCTTTTCGGTACCCCTCCTCGCTACGACCACCTTCGGGTCTTCGGGTGTGCGTGTTACCCTAACACCTCCGCCACCGCTTCTCACAAGCTGGCGCCCCGCTCGACTCGTTGTGTGTTCCTCGGGTACTCCCCTGACCACAAGGGGTACCGATGCTTTGACCTCACCTCTCGCCGCGTTCTGATCTCCCGACACGTCGTCTTCGACGAGTCGGATTTCCCCTACTCCCCCTCCACACCTTCTTCTGATCCCGAGCTGGCGTCTCTGTTTCCGACTGACCCGGTGGTTCAGCCACCATTACCTGTCTGTCCTTTTCCTGCAGGTTTTCCCGGCGCACCGGCACCGCTTCCGGTGATCCCTGCTGCGCCGAACGCGGCCCCGGTACCCGCGGTCACGCCACGCGCAGCCCCCGGACCTCCGGTCGTGCCGCGCACGGACCCGGTGTCTCCCGCTGCGCCACGCGCAGCCCCGGTGCCTTCCCCTGCACCTGAGCGGTACGCTCAGCCGGTGCAGGTGTACCGGCGTCGCTCGGCGCCGAACCCGGCGCCGCAGCGGTACGCTGAGCCGGTGTAGGTGTCCCGGCGTCATTCGGCGTCGACACCGGCGCCGCCTTCTGCTCCGGAGGCTCCTGCGACGCCGACACCGGAGCCGTCACCGCCGCTGCCTCCTCCGGCTCCCTCTCGAGCCGAGCCGGAGGTGTACCGCCCGCCGGTCATCCATCAGAAACCTCGGCATAACCATCCCATGGTGACTCGACGGATGGTGTCCCAGGCCGCGACTCTCTCCGCCGCCGAGGGAGAGCCGCGGGTCTCTCCGGTACCCTCCTCTGTCCGCGACGCCTTGGCGGATCCTCACTGGCGTCGCGCGATGGAAGAGGACTACGCGGCTTTTCTTGCCAACCAGACGTGGGACCTCGTGCCGCGTCCGTCTGGTTGCAATGTGGTGACTGGCAAGTGGATCTGGACGCATAAGCGTCGGGCTGATGGCACACTGGAGCGATACAAGGCTCGCTGGGTTCTCCGGTGGTTCACACAGCGGCCTGGTGTGGACTATGATGAGACTTTCAGCCCGGTCGTGAAGCCCGCTACGGTGCGCACGGTCCTCTCGCTTGCGCTCTCGCGCACTTGGCCTGTACACCAGTTGGACGTGAAGAATGCTTTTCTTCACGGTGCCTTGTCAGAGACTGTTTACTGCTATCAGCCTGCGGGATTTGTGGACTCGAGTCGTCTAGATATGGTCTGCCGGCTCAACAAGTCTCTCTATGGACTGAAGCAGACTCCACGGGCTTGGTACCCTCGGTTCGCCACGTTCTTGCTGACACTGGGGTTCACCGAGGCCAAGTCTGACACGTCTCTCTTCATCTACCGCCGTGGGGATGAGACGGCATATCTGCTGCTATATGTCGATGACATTGTGCTCACAGCTTCCAGTCAGCAGTTGCTTAAGAGTGTCATCTCCTCTCTGCAGCAAGAGTTCGCTATGAAGGATCTTGGTCAGCTCCACCACTTCTTGGGCGTCACTGTTGAGCCTTGCCCGTCTGGTCTTCTTCTGCACCAGCGGCAGTACGCCCTCGATATTCTGGAGCGGGCTGGGATGACTGATTGCAAGCCCTGCTCCACTCCAGTCGACACTCAGGCGAAGCTGTCTGCTGATCTAGGTGATCCGGTGGCTGACCCTACAGCCTACCAGAGTCTGGCCGGCGCTTTGCAGTACCTCACCTTCACCAGGCCGGACCTCACCTACGCTGTTCAGCAGGTCTGTCTCCACATGCATGATCCCCGGGAGTCACACCTTGCTGCGCTGAAGCGTCTACTCCGGTACATCCGTGGCACTGTGGACATCGGCCTGGTACTTCACCGCTCGTCCTCTGCTGAGCTGGTGGTCTACACCGACGCTGACTGGGCTGGCTGCCCGGACACTCGTCGCTCCACCTCCGGCTACGCCATCTTCCTGGGCGGCAACCTGGTCTCCTGGTCGTCCAAGCGGCAGCCAGTTGTCTCCCGCTCCAGTGCCGAGGCGGAGTACCGGGCTGTCGCTAACGGCGTGGTGGAGGCGTCCTGGCTGCGACAGCTCTTTGCGGAGCTCCACAGCCCGCTCGCCAAGAGCACGCTCGTCTACTGCGACAAGGTCAGCGCCGTGTATCTCTCTACCAACCCCGTCCAGCATCAGCGGACGAAGCACGTGGAGATCGACCTACACTTCGTGCGCGACAGAGTCGCCATCGGCGATGTTCGGGTACTCCATGTCCCGACTACCTCCCAGTTTGCTGACATCTTCACGAAGGGGCTGCCCTCGTCGACCTTCTCGGAGTTTCGATCCAGCCTCAACGTAGCCGGTGGCTAGTTGTGGCTGGGGGGTCTTAGCCCTTTTGTGCTCTACTTGTACTCTCATCTTGTCCAGTCTTGAACACCGCTGCGTCGGTTGTTCAGACTGCAGGGGGGTGTTAGCTTTCTTGTTGTCCAGTCTTGAACACCGCTGCGCCGGTAGTTCAGACTGCGGGGGGTGTTGGAGTATATTGAGCTCATGTGTATAGAGGCCCATGTATAGGATCTATATATACCCACCCATCTAGGGTTGGAGGAATACAATTATTATTCCCGTCATTATAAATTTCCATAAAAATATTTTAGTGCAACTGAACCAATCAGTGAGGTTGTGTGATTGTTACATTGCACCAAAGAGGATGCTCATAATGGCAACTATCGTGCCACCTCCTGTTGCCTTGTTTTTGGTTACAGCAACTGCCCCAATCCAAACCATCAGTGCCCAGGAACAAAAGGTCACTGCTTGGAACAATCCGAGTCCTATTCCCTTTATCATTGCTTCCTTCTTTCTTAGATTAAACTGATTTTCCATGCACTGAACAAATGACTTCATGGCCCAGCTCTCTCCGACAAAGGAGAAGACAGTCTTGATATGTGACAAGGTCTGTAAACAAATGTATACTTGGATTATGAACATAACGAAGCAGGAGATATTCTGTACCCCAACATTTCTATCTATTCCAGTAACTTATCTTAAGGTATGGCTGTTAACTGATCTCACAATACCTGTTCTAAAACTGATATTGCCTCCGAGACAATAGCATTGCGTGACAACGATATGCTATTCATCTTTTTTGTGTATGTTGCCCCAATGACAAGGATTAGAGGAATGACCAGGAAGGAAAGCATCGCAACTTGCCAGCAGCTGATAAATGCAATTATGGTGCCAGCAAAGAAGGTGGAGAAGCTTGCAACGAAATGACCCAGCTGCAGAAAAGTGAACTTAGATACAGGTTTGACCACATAAATTGAGAAGCCTTGTGTTACTGCTCCATATGATTGTGAAATCCATTACCTTCTCTCCAATTGCATCTTGTATGATACTCATGTGGTTGGTTACTCCGGTGATGATGGTTGCAGTGGTCAAGTCAGTATCAAAAGCCCCTACCTCTTGGTTGAGGACTGATCTCAGAAATGCTAGCCGCATGCGTGCTAGCTGTCTCTCACTTGAGTATATCCAGCAGGAGATCTCTGCAGTTAATTCATTGGAGAAAAAGGTTTGAAATATTTCATCACTGAAACAATGCTATGCTGTTGCTACTATTGGATCTCCTAATAAAAATAATATTTCTCGTACACCATTCTTCTGCATATTACTGCGTCTTTACTGGTATTGTAGGGATACTTTTATGTAATTGCAAATATAGGAGAACGTGAATTTTCAACCACATTTCCATAAAAAGGGAATTTCAAGCACACCTGTAAAAATCTCTCGAGTTTTATGGGCTAATTTTATGCATATTGAGTGAGCCAATCAGTGGGCAATGTTGCAGTTCTTTATATCCTAACTAATTTTATAGAACCAGACCAAAAATCACAGAGGTGTAATGTACGTATTTCAGAATGTACTCAAGTCTATGATTCAACTTTCTCCTATATATTTGTTCTTTTTCAAAGCACAAGGTGACATGCAAAATACAGCAGTTCATGCTAGGATAGTTCTTCAGCAAAGGGAAAACCACATGCATCATAGAAGAAATGGAAGAACTCTTAAGAGTCTCAACTTACCAACCATTCCAGCAGGAAGAGTGGCTGCCGCCATGTACCACACATAGGGAACCACCTTCAATCAATAAGTAGAAAAACTGATGCAAGTTAAAATCAATAGTGTTGGAGTATGTGTGTGTGTTGGCCCATGAGGCCCGGCCCATCTATGAGGCCCATGTAATGTATACTATATATCCCACCCCTCTAGGGTTTGGGTTATACACTGGATCATTAATCCTCTAGTATGGTATCAGTCGCCTAGGTTCCTCTCCTCCCCTGCCTCGTGCCGCCGCCGCTTCCGCTGCAACCCGCGCGCCCTCGGGGAGCTCGATCTCCGCCGGGGGCCGCACCATCTGATCCGCGCCCCCCTGTGTGTGTCGTCGTCAAGCGTCAGCAGCATATCGTGATGGATCTCACCTGTCGTCTCCGCCTCACCTCCCCGCCGCCCCGCCCTGGCGTGGATCCGCCGCCGAGAGCCGCCGGGTTTCCGCGCGGGCGCTCGCCACCCGCCCTGGCGCGGATCCGCCGCCGGGCGCCGCCGGGTTCCGCGCGGGCGCTCACCGCCCGACCTAGCGCGGATCCGCCGCCGGGCGCCGCCCGGGCCTCGGATCCACCCGCCGGCTCCGGCCTCGGCGAGGTCCGCCCCGCCTGGGCGCCGCCGCCATGGGTCGGCCACGCGCCGAGCGCGGGCGCTCGAGCCGCCGCCGCAAGTCCGCCTCTCCCCTCCCGCCGGTAGCACCTCTGCCTCCCCCTGTCTCCTCTGTTCTCTGCCCCTCTCCCTCTCCACTGGTGTCTTGGCCGTGAAGAAGGAGAGAAAGAGATAGGGATGAGAGGGGCTGTGCTATGTGCACCCCAGGGGTCCTACACGAAATGCTGCTGCTGCTGTGTATCCCTTTTGCGTCGCCCTGCCGTTCGTTGTCGTTCATCGTCGACAACCCCCGAAGGACGAGGTTGTTGCTGCGCCTTCTGAGGCTGCAGCGACGACGCTCGTGATCGAGCTTCTACCGCGGACACCGCTGCCTTCGCGGTGGTGGTGCCCGCCTCGCCTGGCACCCACACGTCGCTCCCGGAAGACCACTCGACGCCCGCCTAACCGCACCGGCACCTCCGACAGGTTACTCGCCCCCCCCCCGGTGTCGCCTGTCGGCGACTCAGCGCCACCATCGGACTCGGCTACCTCCGACAGGCCACTCGACGCCCCCCCCCCCGGCGCCGCCCATCGGCGACTCAGCGCCACCCGCTGGTTCTCCGGCCACCACTTGGCGTCTTCGGTCGACCATCCTGCGTCGCACGGGCTGCCACCCTCGGCGTTCGATCATCGTTGTGCTGGCGCTCGACCCGACTTCGCGCCTCCTGCCGCTCGAGCGCGGACACCGCCGCCGATGTCGCTGAAGGAAGACGTCTTCGCCACCCCTGTCCTGAGCGCGACCTTGCTGCAAGTTTGCGCCGTCGCCACCCCTGTCCTGAGCGCAACCTGGCTGCACCTTGCACCGTCTACCATCTGCACCTGAGCGCGACCCGCTGCTGAGCTGGGCAAGAAGCTGCTGAGTTCGTGTCCTCGGGCGCCCCACGACACTTCGGATCTGCGCTCTCCTCCACGGCTTCGACCACGACTACGACCACCTCGACTTCGGCTACCTCGGCATTAAGGGGCTATCATCTACATAAGTCTCCAGTCGAAGCATTAGCACTGCTACGACTGCGGGGGGGGGGGGTATTGTCCCCGAGTTTACTTTCTTTCATGTCCAGTCTTGAACTCCGCTGCGCCGGTAGTTCAGACTGTGGGGGGGTGTTGGAGTATGTGTGTGTTGGCCCATGAGGCCCGGCCCATCTATGAGGCCCATGTAATGTCTACTATATATCCCACCCCTTTAGGGTTTGGGTTATACACTGGATCATTAATCCTCTAGCAAATAGAAGACCAACATAATTAAGGTTAAAAAAACAACACAATGGACAAAGACTAATGATATGCTTTCGTATCAGCGGTTTTAGCAAGTTCACCTTATACAAGGCATGGACCATGCCTTCTTGATCATTTATATTGGTTCCGAAGGCATCGAGCGCCTTCCCAAGAAGGAGATATCCAACTGGGAATGCTATGCCGTGGATGATGGACCCGATGGTTCCCAGGGCCATGAGGAGCCAATCCACCGTATCGGCATAGCAAAGCAGCCCAAAGAATGAAAATGGCTCCTCACCAGCGCTAGCTTCTGGCGATACTGAAATTGTGCTTCTTCTTTCATCCGTTTCATCAGCGTGAGATGATGAAATGGAGTGATCCTCATAGTAGTTCATGGCCATTCTGTCCGATAGGCTTTGTGATCCTTTTGCAGTAGAGAAGCATGGAAAAGAAGCCGCCTAGATAGCATCAGTATTATAGGCATAGGTGTTGCATTCTGGGCATGACAGTTTACATGTAGGTACTGACAACCATATCTCCCAAAATGGCTTAGGTTCTCCCAAGGTTGAAAGTAAAATAACCTGGCTGTTAAGGGATCCATGAACATATTGTATTAATTTAACATGTTTTTGCATAAGTTGACATCATTCAGTTTGTTATTAAATTGTTTTTCATGGATTTAGATGTAGAATAAAGGAATAACAAAGATATGGCCGTTTGAAATTTGGATTGACAAAAATGAAAATCACCAGCAATCCTTGTAAAGTGAATAAGCAAAGCCAAATGCATATATTCCATTTACATTCCTTCACATATTGTCTGTACGAAACAGCAATAAGCCATACCATAAAATACTGCTATTCAGGTACTCCTCCAGTAACAAATGATGTCATTTTAACATTTGTGTTAGAAAGATCTGTAGGTACCTCTTTTTACAATAATTTAGTTCACTTTTGATAAATGGGCTAATATCATTGTTGTGTCACAAATCTCAATACTTTTTATGATTATTTATTGTCAGAGTTTTAATATTTACATTGTACACAATATTTCTACGAGAGTTAAAGTTGCATCTGAAAGTTAAATCAATGTCTTGGATCTCACTTTAAAGATCCCTTCCCCAGACCAATTAAATAAATTCCTAGCCTCCTAGTATGATAATCATGTTAAAAATGAAGATCTGATCTGCATAATAGGTTAAGGAGTGCTTACATGACCAAGGCAAGTGTAAAGGAATAATTGGGGCATAATTCGAGCATATGCCTTTTGGGACTGCACATAAGACAGGCGGTTGTCCATTTCGTATGTCATTGCAACCAGCCCTGAATGTTTGTTTGCACCTGAAAACACTTTGTTGATGCATTGCTTCCAACAGGAAACGTACAAAAAAGGTCAAGCATTGCACTGTCCCTCCTCAACTCCTCATTGCTGGAAACCCGTGCAATGATCTGTACCCTGGATCATGTATTGCCGGTTAGCTAGCAATGCTAATGTGTTCTCTGAATTTTTGCTGAAATTTTGTCGTCAAAATTAACGATGACTAACAGCTTCACTGTCACGCGCTATGCAGGCTGCTGCTGTTTGCGACACGGAGGTGCACCGTGAGTACCAAATCGGTTCATTATATTTGAACTTTTCAGAGTACCAAATCGGTTCATTCTCCGAATCCGGCACAAACGCCTCGAGTTTACAGCTTTTCAGCGCCCGGAGCTTGGAAGGTCAATTGGATGCTGGAAAGGAGACACTTATTTGGCTGGACTGCTGGAATGCTCCTGTTGGATTCATCTGCTAACCTGATCAGCTTTGGAATGCGGCTCTTGGACGTGGCAGCAGCATATGCTACTGTTTTTTTTTTTTTGGAGTGCATCCAGCAGGTACGGAGATTAAGTGTTGTCATCTCATAATCCGAATGGTCATGTAACTATCGTTCATGGGATAACCGAAGAATATGCGGATGCCATGAACACGCCAGGAATGACCCGTTCAAAAAACGACCTGTTTAAAGAATTTCAAATATCTGTGTATGTACGTTTTTGTTTGTCCTCCATTCATCATTGACGATATATTTTGCACATCTGTATCATTACTCCAAATATCCTGCTGAATTATATGCTGGGCTTGACTCGCTCCCTGTATGCCCGTGTTCGATCAACTTGATCGGCCGACTTGGATCATAATGGTTTTTTAGCAATAATAATCATGACGGATTAATTTCGTGACCCAGAGGGACCCTTGCAGCAGCAGCACTAGTAAGGCCTGCCTGAAGCACGAGATCAATGGATTTTATTCGCATGATCGCGTTCGTGTAATGTTCGTGCGAATTTTGTATGATCACATCTGTGTAATGCTCATGAATTTCATACACCCTGTCGTGCCTTGAAGGAAACAAATAATAATCTCTTCTTATGAATCGCCGAGAGCCAGTTTCCCAAGGGATACACACACACGTATACAAATGTTGTTGTACAACTACAAGGGCTTACACATGGTGCTTAATGTTGTTGTACAACTACAAGGGCTTACACATGGTGCTTCGAGTTCTTGAAAGGAGCGAGGAAAGGAACGTGTGCCTTTAATTTGTTCCCCCAGCAGCTCGGAGCACTCGCTCACGTCAACGTTTTTGTGGCACAAAGGTCTGTCCAAAATGTGAAATGCGATTTGGGTAGCCATTTTCGATTTAGCAGCTGCGGCAAGTCGTGCATCCAGGTTTATTTTGTTTTCCATTCCGTCCTCTTTGATTCCTGTACTTAGAACCCGTTTGAATGGGCTAAATGTGCACTACTGGAATCCACGTATTTCACTAAGGTTATTTGAAGTTTTATAGGGAAAACTGTTTCCCTAGAGTTTATTCAGGAAGCGTAATAGGAATCTAACTTGTTTCCTAGAAAAATATTGAATCTTTGTCTAAAACTTCACCATATTTCAAAAGGAAATCATTGATGCCACTTTACACTACTGGAATCGACTACCCTCTATTCAATAGTTCAATCTCATCCCCTCACTCCATCTCTCTTATCCCCATCTCCTTAGACCGGCTTCCTCTCTCTCCCTCTCCTCCCATTCACAACATGCAACACACGAGACTCACATGTGTTTTCTAGACCGGAAGAATGTTGCTTCTTTATAATGAAAAGCTGTGGGACGTTCTTAACCCCACTGGTTCTAATCTTTTTTTATAAAAAGAAACTTTCATACTAAGGCTTAATGATTTATAACTTTATCTCCTTTAAAATACTCATTTATTTTTAGCTAAATTAAAAAGCTACACATGAGCATCTTGATTCTTGCATTGTTGTGCGTACTATGCTGTGAGGGTGAGGCTTTTGCTTGTTTGGACGTTTTGGATGATGGCTGTTTGAAAGGCCGCCACGCACTTTCAAAACTGGGCCTTCCTCCGTTATACTCTACGCATAGGGCCTGTGAGGCTGTGACCCAGCAAAATCAATCTGGGCCTCTTCAATCTAGGCTTCGACTGCAGCAGGCCCAATGTTATATGGGCCGAGCAACATCCAAACCTGGCCCACGTATCATCAAAACCAAAACCCCTCGCCGAAGCCCAAACCGTCCCCACGTGCGCTCCCACCACTGACCAAGTCCAAACCCGAGCCCAGAGAGCCCGCGACCTCACCGGCGGCGGCCGCGGATGGCCTCCGCCTCCACTTCGGGCGGCGGCGCGCGGCCGTGGCGCACGGCGCTGCTCACCCTCCGCGACGAATCCCTCGCGTCGCCCTCGCCCGCGGCGCTGCTCGCGCTCCTCCGCCGCGTCCTCCTCGCCCCCGCCTCGCCCTCGCTCGCCGCGTCCGCCGCCGCGCTCTCCCCTCACGAGGTGCGGCTCCTGATCTCCTATGCCACCCCCCCCCCCCGCGCCCCGCTTCGGCTCGGCGCGATCTCACTTGCTCGGGTGCCTCGTCTCGCCTGTGCAGGTGGGCTCGGATGTGGCGTTCCTCGCGGAGACGGCCGCGGCGGTGGCCTCTTGCCCCGACGCCGACGACGCGCTGCGCGGCGTCTGCCACCTGGTAATGGTTCTGTGCTTTGGCTCTGTCGAGACGACATTGGGGACTGTACCGATGTTTAGTTTGTAACTGCAGAAGACTATTCTCATCATTAGACTCTGTTCTGTGACGATGAGGCGGGATAATGTGGCTCGAATTCAGTTTTAGCATGCTGTGATTCGATGTCTAATTACAATCAGAGGCTTGAGGCCATGGTTTTATCCATTATGCTCTCACTGCCATCAGCAATGCCTTTTTAGTCTCAAGCATATCAGGGGCAGTCAGCTGATAAATCCTATCAGTGTCTGATCTATTTGTTCTAAATAACCTATTATCTCCAATCAATTTGAACCATGAATACGTTAAACTTTTTACATTCTGTTGTGCTATTGCTACTTGCTAGTTTGGCAATTACATTCATTTTTCTTTTCTTTTTGCTGAAAAATCTGTGGATCAATTTTCTGAAAGATCTACTTGCGCAGATTCATGATATCATGTGCAAAACAAATATGGAGATTGATTCTTCTGGTTGGCTTGCAATATTGAAGTTTCTTGACAAACTTGTGAAATGCTCGATTGAGGGAGCATGTGTGAAGGGCCTCTCTTTTAGGACAGCTGCATTGAATACAACATCTGAATGTTTACAGATTCTCAGGTTAGCCTTTTGACTTTTATGAAATAATCGAGAAGCTGCCTTCTGTACTTGTGTCATATTTGTTAAGAACAAATAACCTGTTTGTTTGCTAATAGTTCGGGTTCTGGCTGTACTTTCAATGACATAAAACTTGGTGATTCTATCTTGCTTCTCTCGACACGTAGACCTACATCTAACTGTACTAATATATACCATACCCTTCCACAAAGGATTTAATATATGATCACTTTGCTGTGGTAGTCCACCCTTTTGGGCTGGAGCTCATCCCTTTATTCCACATAAGCTTTGCCATATTTTCTGAAATCTACTGCACAACCTGTAGTTGCCTGAGACTCAATAGTCCCATGAATACTTCCGATTTTGGCAGTTCCACATCTATACTTTTAATTTGATTCAAATTGCTTTTTTACCTGAGTTTCAGCAATTTGTTCGCTTGAATGAAATACTACAAAAGTGGCGAGTGAATTATTGCTTTGAATTGACAATTTGTTCGCTTGAAAGAAATATTAAAAAATGATGATGTAAGCTTAGTGCTGATTTGAACATACTTACCTCCTTGGAACATATGATTCTCAAAACATAGGAATATTAGAGGGCTCTAGCATCCTGTATCCTATGGATTGGAAACACAGGAAATCAAGAGGTATGATCCTATGAAATTCCTCCATGTTTCCTTTGTTCCAAAGGAGGCCTAAAACAATACCTTCTGATCATGTCATACTAGATAATAGTTTAATCAATGAAATAAGTATATGTGCAGCAGGGTATAGGTAAATTAGAAGTGCTGGGGACGCAAATTGCCAAGATTAGTAATAATGAAATCTGCACCCATCTTGAATGCAGTGCATAATTATTAAATTAAAAGCAATGCTGGCCTATGTTTCTTAGGTAAGTATGGTGGTCGCATACAATTTTTGTCATTTTGCGATTATTCTTGAAAAAAAGAAACCCCGTTTTTAGTTGAACCGAATGTAGTGTAAAGTTACTGTAACTGAATGATGCAATACCTGAACTCTAGCATCATCCCCAGTTAATTGAAATGTCATCAGGCATGCACAATCTTTGTATTGCTCCTAAATGTTTGCTTCTCTCTTGATGGCCAGGTTTTGGAGTCGAGATTATGGAAGAGGTAGTTCATTAAATGAAAATTCACATTCGCTAACAGTGCTTATCTCGATCGTATCATGCTTGCAAGCTGAACTGAACCTCTCTGATAAACCAAATGGCATTGGCATTTCTCCCCGCGATTCTGGATCCACAAATAATAAAAATTTCAATACCTGGGATATGATAATATCTGCGTTTGCCATGGTGGAAGATGTATTATGTAAGATTGCATCAAGCTTGACTGAAGATTTGTGGCAATCTGTCATTGAGGTTAGTGGTTTTAGACCTGTTACTTTTGTTGTTCTTCTGGATGGTGTAACATGGGGCATTGACTGACCTAGCAAGTATGACTGGAAGGAAAATAGCTGCAATCAGTGTAGCACATAACCATCATTAGTGATTTAGAGCTTCCTCCACAATTGATCAGCTAAGCTTCTGCTGTGAGATGTCGCTGTGTTAGATGCTGACACATCAAGCACTGTCTGATGCACATTGCACATCTGTTCTGTTGCTTTACTTGAGTTTTTTCGGTTTAGTATGTCTACTAATCTTCTATTTTAACCCCAGTCTTAATTTTTGTACCTTTTAGGTCTTGAGGAAAGTTATGGATTTTGTGACAGCAAGGAATCTTATTATAGAGAGTAGCATGATGTTGAGGTTAGTACTTTGGTATTTTCTTGGATTACAGATTACAATGAATATAATGGATGGTAAAGTCAGAGCTCTCCAATTTTTCAGATTTTATACTTCCTTTCTTCGTTGTCTACATTTGGTTCTTTCGGACCCCAAAGGAGCACTATCAGGGCATGTAAGTATAAAAGAGATTTTAATTCTCTCATCCTAACAATTTTGGTACTTGTTTTTCCTGATTGTAACAATCTGCATAAAACTTAAGGTTGCAGGGTTTGTGGCCAATCTGCAAATGTTTTTCGTATATGGCTTGAGATCAGCTTCGCCTCCTGCACTAGCTCCAAAAGAAATCAGAACAGATTCAAAGCCCAGAGCTTCACATCGTGGACGATATCGGCCACCTCATTTGCGGAACAAGGCTGGAACAGAGAATGATTCACTAGAAGGTCGAAGTTCAGATAGTGAATATTCTCGATATGATTTAAGCTCATCAGATTCAGATCTGAGTGATAGTGATGGTTATGCAAAAAGTGGAGACCGCTTCCGGAGTTCAAAGGCTAGATTAGCTGCCATCCTTTGTATACAGGTGTGTACACAGTATTCCGTAAATCACATGTCTCCCTTCTTAATTTTGATGCATCCATTTCAATCATTGTTTCCTTATGCATCTGTACGGGTTAGGTAACTTTATAGTGGAGTTAAGATATAATGGAATGTGTCCTTCATGGTTACTTTCTAGTGATGGTTATTCTTTTTTATTATGGAATATGAATAGATGGTGGTACCCTTTAATGGGTAGCTACCTTTTGAAAACACAAACCTTTTAAATAATTGCCCGACTTAAATCCCCTATGCCAATTTGAAAAACTTTTTTATATTTTTTAAGTTTACACATTGAATTAAACTTCAATATCTAAAAAAAGCATTTTACGGGAATATCTAGGAATGGCACCTGCGTGAAGTAATGAAGATATTTAAGTTTTGCTGTTGATCATTCTTGAAGTTGCGCTGTGTGCCTGTATGGGATATCAATGATATCGAATTACTGTTTAAGCAACCAGCTCACTATCCTGTTCTCACCTCTTCAAGGATATTTGTCGTGCTGATCCAAAGTTACTTACTTCACAATGGCCAGTACTTTTGCCCGAGAATGATGTTCTCCAACAAAGGTAAACTTTTCCACATTGTACGGCGTTTTTCACATGGTCAAACCTTACTGTCATCTAATGTAATTTCTGTTGCCTGTACAGGAAACATCAAGCAACTCTTATGACATGCTTGATATTTGATCCTATAGCTAAGGTACAAGTCTTACAGTTGCTATATATCTTGATTTTAAGTTTCTCAAATCTGCACAGCATCATCATCGTTATACTCTAGTTTTCTCTAATTGTTCTGCATTTAAAAAAAACATGTGCTTATGTTGTTGCCATTCCTATGTTACCACTGAGCTGTGTGACTAAAGGCGTTTATTTGTCTTAACGTCACAATGAGTTATATGCTCTATGGAAAAGGAAAATTTAATGTACTAACCAAATTGATAACTACCTTACTTGATCAAATATTTGCTTTGTACCACCTCTCCTTCATCTCCACTCTACAAACTAGTTGTAGTACTGATTTGGACATGAAATTTACTTTGATATTATTATTCTCTGTTTAACTGAGTATACATGCAATGTAGAATTGCTCTAAATGACAATATCATAATGGTACTTATTTCCCCCATCTTTCTAATTTTCCTCGCAGATGTTCATGATAATGTACCTTCTGAGTTTTGTATATTCGACATACATGATTTGTAGTTTTCCATTCAGAAACTCATGTATGCCTGAATTAAATATGTGCAGGTACGTGTTGAGGCAGCATCAACCATTGCTACCATGCTGGAAGGGCAAGCATTAGTTTTGATGCAAGTTGCAGAATACAAGGAGTCATCCAAGCGTGGATCTTTCACTACACTATCTTGCTCGCTTGGTCAAATCTTGATGCAGCTGCATACAGGTAGGAGAGTTATACATTTTCAAATTCCAGTTCTGCAATATCTGGACACTTTTATGACCATCAAAGTTCACGGCTGATGACTGTTGTTCCAAAATGGAAATTCAAAGCATCTAAAAAAAGAAAATCAAAGCCAATAAAAAGAATTAATTGAAGTTTCTGCAGCTAGGCACATCTGCACACATAGTACAAGCTGTCATGGCAGACTGTCTGGGCTAGCTACATGGGCTCATGGTGCACCCTGACAGCAGCAGCAGTTCATGCAATTCCTAATAGTTTTGAGGTCATATTTTCCACATGTCAGGTCAGTTAGACAGGGCTGTTAGATAGCTGGGAAGTTGTTAGGCCAAAGATTATCTTGCACCTGTTATTGGTAGCCGGGTGGCTACATATGTTAGCCGGTTATCTTTTTGGAATTGAGCAAAGAATTATCAGGAGAAAACTTCCATCTGCTTTTGGGGCTTTGGGCCTTGGGTTTTGGCCATGATACAAGCTAAAACAGTAAACAGGGCATTTCTCGAAGGAAAAAAGAACAGTTAAAAGGGTCTTGAGACTCATGACTGTATGAGCATAAGGGCATAAAGCAAAAATGGGGGTGCTACATCATGATTGTTCATGCCCAAAAACCTTGGTACACAATAAGCTCTGGTTGAAGGCTTCTGAACATCACCAATTTGCTTCTGGGCTTTCGAGGAGATTGCATATGCCTCTGAGCTGTGCTTCTAAGCTGTAACTTTTGCTATGACTAGGCAATATGGGCATATTAAATATCCTTTTGGAACCACAAGTTCCATATACTTATGGTGGTCAGAAGATTGTGGCTCATCACACTAAAAATCACTCTATAACAGCTCTTTCCTATCACTATAACTACGGTTAGTAAGTAATAACCTATTTGAGTTATACCCATAGCCCTATTTCCGCAGCCTGGCCCTGAAGTCCCGGAGTTGCGTGTCCCTTTTTTTCAGTGGAACTTATGTCATGTCACACTTGTTACAAATTTGTTTCTCCAGTCCTTTGTCCTTTCCATCTACATTCAAATAATCAGATTCCTCCACCTTGTAAAGGGATCTGTTCAGGTTTTGCATTACATTTTGGCCCTATCTGATTGCAGGAGCACTATACTTGATACAACGTGAAACTCAAGCTACCTTGCTTGCAGCATTGTTCAGAGTTCTCATTCTTATGATATCTGCTACACCGTATGATCTTGACGCACTTATGTTTCTATTTCCTTTACACAATGTTGTGTAATTGATAGTATGTTAGTTAAACAGATATGCTCGGATGCCAAAGGAGTTGTTGCCATCAGTCATTAATGTCCTGTGCAGTAGATTACCAAACACGCACTCAAATAAGAGTGAACATTATGCCTTGCTGGTTAGTTTTTTATACTAATCCCTTTATTCGGGAACCAATGGTCTTGCTCCCTGTACCTTACATGAATATACTGCAGGTTAATGTTCTAAGTTGCTTGGAGGCAGCATTTTCGAAGGTGCCACCGACTTTGGATGTCTTCGCGGTTCTCACTCAAGATTGTGGTGCTGGTTAGGCCTTATAATCCTGAACTTAAAATAACCCTATTCCTCATCTTTACTTGTTATCGGCTACATACTGCTGAAGTCTAGGTTAGGTTATTATCTTCTTATAAGGCCAGAAAAAACTTTTAATGTTCAGAATGGTTTGAAAAAGTAATGAGCTGTCACATTTTTTTGTATCAATTTGTGCTTTTCAGGACCATCGCATGATCAGCAAGAATCAAGTGTGGTACCTATACTTCTTCATTGTATAGAAGAGGAAATGCATTTCAGTGTTAGATGTGGAGCTTTCCAGGCAAGTTATCATTCTAATTCTGTTAATCTTAAAGATTACTTTTGTCCGACAGGCTTACTCTTTACATGTCATATACTTCTATTGCTCGGTGTTGCCCCTGCCCCCTCCTGGTCCCTTCATTATATGCTTTTCCTATATTATGATTCTCTTATGATTGGCACAGTTGAGAATACTGTTTCGTCCTTGTAGATTGTATGTTTGATACCGTGTTATTTTGAATTCTAATGAGCTTTTGGGATGAACATCATGGTCTTTTTAACAGTAATGTTCTCTCATGTTTTTACAAATAGATTGTGTTGTATCATTCAACAACCACCATTTGCGATTAGCTGTAGAGACATGAATAGGTATAATGAATTAGAACATATGGACCAGCAATTGTGATGTCAATATTATCACTATGTTCCTACATATACATTGGGTGTGCAAGCTTGTGGGCTTTGGCCATAGGAATAAATTGCTGTGCACCCATGCCCTTGTTGGACCTTTATATTAAACGCCCTTGCTTGTCATCCTTGGCCATTATTCATCCCTTTTTATGTGTGCTCAGGTGCTGAGATCAGTGGTTCACAATTACCCAAGCTGTGCAAACATGATTTGGGAAAAAATTCGAGACAATGTTCTTGATTTGTTGCAAATACAAAGCTTTGAAGACCAAAAGTGTGATGCCAACCTTGGGCTTCCTGGATCTAAAGAAGATTCATCTATCAAGGGAAGGTGTCTTGTGGCAGGAATAAAGGTAATGCATTCTCTAAATGTTTTATGACCTTGTGGGACGACTTGAAACTTTCTGTGATATTGGTTAATAGCCTGTGCTTTTGTGCTATATCACATTTTGATTCTGTTGTGCTTTTCTGAACTTTAGCCTTCCTCCTTGAAGGCAGCATGATAAAATATGGTGTCAGGCACCTTTCTTGTCTTAAATATTCATCTTTATTTGTCCTGTTGATCAATTTGCAACAATTTGTCTGGCTAACTTGCATAAGTTCTTTTTGAAATATCAATATGTATAGGGTATAACATGTAAAGTTGGATGCATATTGTGTATCATGTGCTTTTATTTTGTTGATACGTGGCTCAAAAATATCCTGTGCTCATGTTCTTATGACCTTGGTTACTTGCTATATGTCACCATTTACTAGTACTTTATTCTTTTCTATTTTTTACGAGTTAGTGTGTTATAATTGAAAAATTGAGTTTGAACCTTATAACTTTCAAGGTATGAGAGTAAACCATCCATTTTTAGTTATAAATGTACTTCGCTAAGTAGTCATCTTATCATTTATTAGTATTTCTACAACAACAACAACAACAATAAATCCTTTTAGGTCCAAGCAAGTTGGGGTAGGCTAACCCAACATGAGCCACACAAAAAAGGGAGAAAAAGGACTGTTGATTAGTATTTATAGTTAAGATTGTTTCTCTTTGCCAGGTAATGGATGAGTGTTTGCGTGTTTCATCTGGATTCAAGGGAGCAGATGACATCAAAGAATGTAGATTAATGGATATTCAGCAAATTTCTGATTGTACCGTAACTAAAATTATTAAATCTGCTCCTCACTTCGAAGTTGAAGGTGCTGGATCGTCACAAAATTGCACTTTGAACATAACACTTGGAACGAGCCGTTGGATTGAGGTGATAGAGACTCATCTCCCTCGTGGGTTATCCCATGACTCTGCTATGGTATTTTACCACTTAGAACCTGTTTTCTGCATTCTCTTAGGGTATCTGCAAAGTAAACATTCATTTGATTTTGTTTTCCATGAATATCTATATTATTGGTCCTAAGTTCCTAACATAACGAAGCAGAAGAATGGCAACAAATGCTTGCCATTCACTTAAATAAGCCGATTAATGCATAATCATCATTACTATTTTTGATGAATTTCAATGTAGCAATCTTTTTTAAAAGTGTGTTTCAATGTTCAGGATTTCAGATTGTTGAGCGACAGGACACATAATATGGGTGTGCTGTAAACATATTATTGCATGGCCCTCATGTAACCGCTTTTGGTTTGTAGCTGAAGCTAGGAAATATTCCTATTTGTTTTTTTGTGGAGACCAAGACCGAGTAGGACCATGCAAGTTAGAGCTGTGGAGACACGTTAGAGTCGAAAGGGTTCAGACTTAGTAGGACCAAGACCGAGTACATGATGTGCGATTTCAGCGTGACTAGGCATGAGGGGGGAGACGTTAGTCTAGATGGACAAGTGGTGGTCCAGAAGGATACTTTTCAGTATTTAGGATCGGTGCTACAAAAGGATGGCGACATTGATGAAGATGTTAGGCATAGAATTTCAGCTGGCTGGTTGAAATGGCGGCAAGCTTCTGGCATCCTTTGTAACAAGAGGGTGCCACAAAAGCTAAAAGGCAAATTCTATAGGACAGCAATTCATCCGGCGATGCTATACGGTGCTGAATGTTGGCCTACAAAAAGGCGACATGTCCAGCAACTGAGTGTAGCAGAGATGCGGATGTTGCGGTGGTTTTGCGGGCACACAAGGAGGGATAGAGTCCGGAACGAAGTTATTCGGAATAGGGTCGGAGTGGCACCAATTGAGGAGAAACTTACCCAGCATCGGCTGAGATGGTTTGGACATGTCCAACGAAGGCCTCCTGAGGCGCCGGTGCGTAATGGGGTTCTTGAGCGGGTCGATAATGTAAAGAGGGGTAGATGTAGACCTAAACTGACGTGGGATGAGTCGGTTAAGAGAGACCTTAAGGATTGGAATATCTCTAAAGAGATAGCTTTGGATAGAAGCGCTTGGAGACTAGCTATCAATGTGCCTGAACCTTGAACTTATTTCTTTCGGGTTTCATCTCTAGCCTACCCCAACTTGCTTGGGAAAAAAAGGCTATGTTGTTGTTGTTGTTGTTTTTTTGTGGACTAAATAAAGTATTCATTTACTTCTAGGTCAGGACGGCGTCACTGACATGTTTTGCTGGCATGACTTCTGATGTTTTTTTCTCCCTGCCAGAAAATAAGAGAGACTATGTGACCGCCTCATCTGTATGTCTGGAGTCTCATTAGTTATTTCTATATTCTGTTGTGTTTTCCTAGCCAGTTCAAAAACATGGTATTGAATTTTTTCTTGTCTAGGTTCATGCAGCATTAAGTGATGCGGTTCCTAGTGTAAGATCAGCTGCATGTCGAGCTATTGGCATCATTGCATGTTTCCCTGAAATACTGTCAAGGTAATTTTCAGCCTCCTCAAAAATGCTAAACCCAAGATACTTTTATGAAGTTATTTAATAGTGGATGATGCACTGTTCCTAATACAGCCCTAGCCTACCTGTCAAATTCATAGATGCCATTGAGTTGAACACACGGAACTCATCAGCTCCGGTATGATCTTTCTCCTTCCCTCCCTCCCTTCCTATCTCTCTATACCTTAATATGTTACTGTAAATGTTAATGTTCAGGTTCGTGTCACCGCTTCATGGGCTTTGGCAAATCTCTGTTCTTGTATTCGTTTTAAAGCATTGGAAGTGTATATAGATCCCTCTGCAGGTACGTATTTCACGTTAATGGTTACAATATATATACCAATAAAGCATGCTAATGTGTTTAAGCTAATGTGTTTAATATCTTTTTCTCAAGTGTAGGCGTACTGAATAAATCAAGCATATCTCTGTTGGTTGAAATTGCTTTGCGCCTGGCCAAAGATGGTGAGAAGGTAAGATTGCATTAGTGAATTGATGTACCTTTGTTATTTTTTCTTCATCAGCACCCATGCCAGATTGTTTCTTTTAGCCATAAGGAATGCAGATACAATATTCATTATGAAAAGCACAAAGGAAGAAAAGCTGCTCGTATATGATGTGAAAAGACTTGTTTTGATTTTGATTTTGTTTTTCATTCAGGTAAAATCGAACGCTGTTAGAGCTCTTGGTTATCTTTCAAGATTTATCAGATTCATGAACCAGGCTGACAAAATAAATTACCCAAGGTTGCATAACATTATGCGTGTGTCGATCACTATTCTTTTTGCTGGTTACTCCAACTTACAAATTTTCTGGATGTTGGTAACAGTGATTCAGTTTTTTATGGAGATCCTGTGTGGCTTGAAAGAATGGTACAGGCTTTGATGTCTTGTGTGACAACTGGGAATGTGAAGGTACTACAAGAAATTGTTTTACTTAGAAGTTTGAAATTGAAGCTGAATGCCTTCCTACTCATGAGCGCTATCCTAATTTCTGAGTCATTTGCTTTAGTCAAGAAAAAGTAGCATGCAGCTTTTCGTGTTTCATTCTTATGAGGGGTAGCCTGTTACCACATTAAACAGGAAGTTCAAGGATTTGTCCCCATTATCACATGTTATATTCTGCAAAAAAAAGAAAAGCAAGAAATATAAGATGTTACACAGTGAGAAAAGAAAAGTGAACATTTTTTTCAAATTTATGTGATGATAGAAGTTGTCGTGGAATGTTAAGGTTATTCAGTTGAATAAACTGTTGTTCTTGGACATGTCTTTGTCTAGGTCCAATGGAATGTCTGCCATGCTCTTAGCAACTTATTCATGAATGACACCTTGAGACTTCAAGATATGCCCTGGTACGTATTTCCACACTCAGGAAATCTTCTCCACCCAACTGCTTCAGGTTATGGTTTGCATGCTGTGTTTGTCCCTTGTTTGCATTGGATGCTTTCCTTATCTTTTTAGGAGCATTTTGAATAAGTATATCTACCACATACTCCCAGAAATTGAGAACTGTATAAAAAGGAGGTTATCTTGTAAAATTCTTCATCTATTCCTTTTTAAAGCAGTAGAACAAATAGCTAGAATTTATTTTCCTGACATTGTCAACCTTTTTCAACTAGAAGTCTCTGTATGTGACAATAGCATTTGAGGTATTGTGCTAAACTGATGCTATTGAGTCTCCCTGTAGACTGTGTGCTCTAAAAATTCTCATTTTCTCATAGCATATAAACATGGGCGCACAGGTCACAATAGAACACATAACATGCTGCAGATTGACTGCACTTGTGATTCACACTTACAACTGAACCTCATGGGCATTTAGTTTCCTCATTGTTTCTTACACTGAGATATTAATCTTATTGGTGATGCCTGTCAATCATGACAGTATCTCTGTAAAAGCTCCACCTAAATTGCATCTAGTTATTCTGATCTTCAAGCATTCTGTGTAACAGGGCATCAAGTGTTTATAGCATACTTTTGCTGCTGATCCGCGACTCAAACAATTATAAGATAAAGATGCATGCTGCTGTTGCTTTGGCAGTGCCAGTATCAAGGCTTGGTTAGTCTCCTGACATCTATTGTCCACCTTTGGTTATGATATGGATTGACTATAGATAGATGGGATAGCTGGAAGGAACCGGCTAGTCACCCTCTCTGGAGGATCTAACTGCTTTTAGGTTCACTTCTTGCATGCCGATTACTGCATAGACACCCTCCTTTAATAGCCATGCTAAGCAACTAGTAGATAACTCCTAAAGCTAACAAACGAATCTAGCTAACTAACATATGATAGCAACCTAACGAACTAACTGCAGAGAACAACAACATCCTGCCGCCTTGCCAGATGCTGATTGCCTGGCAGCTCCACTGTGGCGTCAGTGAATCGGGTCAAGGCCTAATCTGTAACAAATTAACCATCACACCACCGCCGCCGCAACAACGAAGGCTTTTAGTCTCAAGCAAGTTCATCTCTAGCCTACCCCAACTTGCTTGGGACTAAAAGAAGGCTCCGTTGTTATTGTCATGTTCAAGTGTTGACATTCCACATTTTGAGAATACCATAACATACCTGGATCAAAGTTTTGTTCTGTTGTTTTTGAGATTCTGTATCTACCCACATTATGTACTGTAGAATTTGTTTCTTGATCATTAGCATTCTGAAACCCAATTCATGATGGCCAAGTCTTCATTTTGGCGGATATTAGTATCCTCATTCTTGACTGTGCTCATCCCATCCATGAAGCTGGTGGAGTTAATCCTTTCTCTTCTTTACAGATTACGGTAGCTCATTTCCAGATGTTGTTCGAGGCCTCGTGCATGCTCTCGAGGCATTGAGGTCGAACAATTCATCATTACCTTCAAATTTCAAACAGAAAGACAACCTTGAGAAGCAGGTTAGTGTCATTGATGCTTGTATAGTGACTTGTTTGCACCATAGCTTATTTAGCAGCATTGTTGAGGCTCTTATACCATTCTTGTTTGCAGCTTACATTTACTGCTCTTCATTTGCTTGGGTTCGTTTCACCAAATGAAGATCCAAGCCTGAAAGATTTTCTTATCAAGGTAAGGATCTCCTATTGGGCCTGTCTTCTAGTGACACATATGATAGGTCTGGTAATATTTACCTATGTTTTTAAAGCGGTAAGGCGAGGCGAGGCGATCCACCACCGCCTTATCGCCTAGGCGCCGCCTAGGCGGGCTAAGGCGAGACCTTAAGCAAGACGAGCCGCCACCGCCTTGTCGCCTAGGCGACGCCTTGAAAACAGAGATATTTACTGTTGTAACCGTTCTCTAGTTGCCTGTTATCCAAGCTAACTTGTTTGCCACTTGTGCAGAAAGCATCCATTCTAGAAGACTGGCTGAAATCATTATGCACATCATTCAATAACTCTGAGCACCAGACCTTCCCAACGGAGGCCATAAATGACGAGGATGGTTTCAGCCCAAACGTGACGCAAAAAGTTATGGTGTCTTCTGCCGTGCGGTCCTTGCTTGACATATATGCAGGTAGAAACCAGCAAGCAATCACCCAGAGATTTGAACAACTGGCTGCAAGCGTCGCGTGAATGGTGAATAGTCGCTGGTCTTCACGCTCCATTAACAAGCAGCAAGATATTGGTTGTCTACCCCTCGGGTGGACAGCCCATCTGGCAAAGGATTTTTAAAGTCTCCTGAGCAAAGAGACAACATGACTTAATTCCAAAACCCATGAACTCAACAAAGGGCGAGTCGTCGGTGGTTGTCTCGGATCTTGGCCATCATGGCTTGCTCAAGAAAATTTGAAATGCAGTACTGCATTCGCGATCATGTATTGTATCTATTGTAAAAATAACTTTTTAGGTGTTTTCTTGCTGGTGTTATCATGTTCCTACACCACCTGTAATTTATAGGCTGTAAAACAGTGACGTTGGTTAATCCTTTTATTGTAAGTTTGTAACATTATCATTGTGAGTATATATAGCATTATGTATATGGACTTTCCTGGGGCTTAATGCTTGATTAGATTTGATCAACCTGATCAACCGGCTAGCCCATGGCGGCATGATGGTTCGTCCAGAAATGAATCATGATCCATCAATGTCGTCCAAATCTGGTGAGTCTGTCGTTAGCGTGACTGTTATTGATCCCTTGTGTTCGTTCATCTACCAACCTTCATAAATGGCGCTGTTGCACTGTTCCATTTGTTCCAATGTTTACTCCCTAACATTGCTGGACTGTGGGATGCCTGGTGCTATACTCGCATTGGCATGTTGCATCCATACAAACTCTGAACTGCATCCTCTGTTCATCAACAGTACGTGCGTTGAGCATCTGATTGATGGGGAAAAGACGGTGGTTAATGTTGAACAGGCGACGTGTTGACGGCAATGTGGTAGCTCTTCAAGACAACTGATGCCTGGGGATAAGCTCTGGTTTTCTCAGGGTCATGGGCCTATTGCGCTGCAGGCTTTGACTGCCCGGGGCCCGCCCGCTGCTTCCTGGCCCATTTCCTCTGCAGGTTCTGACTTATCCGTTTCCCACTATTCAGTCGCTCTCTGTTCTTCGTTGACTGGGTAGTTTCATTTACTTGCATGTCTTCTTTACTTGCTTGGGGACTGTCGGTTTGGGTGGGCCCAATGGGATTAAATCTTGCACACAATTTCCACCTTGGAGGTTAGCATGACAGTGATATATTATCGACTCCCCTGAAAAGATGCATATGCTCTCTTTTTTCTAGTCCCCTTTCCTCTTAAAAATAGAGCCTGATAATTAGTGCACATTGCCACCCCCTGAAAGCTTGGTTCCAGATCTCTGCACATGCACTGGTGCTGTCATCTCCCACAACATCATCAACAACTAAGTGATAACTGAATAGTGAATACTAACACATTATCAACAGCTAGCCATTCTTTTTCGCTTCTCCCTACTCATATACAAGATTGAGCACATAGTAATCTTTTTTTGCATTTGGGTAAGCATACAGAAACACAGCCCTAAATGCGATGTTTCAATCCTCATGCACCGCTATATCTATGCAGCAGTTATTGTCACTCACATGGCGAAATGGCAATGATCAATAGTTCACCAGCAGACAGCGTACATTCTACAGCCACAGCCCACTCGCATACATGCATACTACTACCACACGAAAGATGGTCCAGGCCCGGATTGAGATCCTCTGCAGTCGACTGCAGTGACCGACGTGTGGGCCCGACGAGCGGCTGGGCCCACGTGCAGTGACGATGTCACTCTGCAGTCGACTGCAGAGGAGTTGATTCCCCAGGCCCAACACCATCTTAAAAAGAGGCCACGTACCCAAAGTACGGTAGCACAAAACGGGGGCAAGTATTTACTGCAGCCCATGAGCGTATATATGCTCCAGGACGCATGCCCAATAAATGGACTGCATTGTGCATACTCTCTCCCTCCCTAAGTAACTGTCATTGTTGGTGTGCATGACACAAGTTTGACTCAATTTATAAAAAATACGTGCAACATTCATTTATAGTTTCAAATAAATTTATTAAAAAACTAGATTCAAAGATCTTTTTAATGATATTAATTATGTACCATAAATATTAATATTTTTTAATATATATTTAGTCAAAGTTGTTTTAGTCAAAGTTGTTTCTCGATAAACAAAAACGACAGTTATTTAGGGACGGAGGGAGTACACAAGTTACCATTGGACTGATGGTCACTCCTCTAGGGCAAGGGCTCTCCACTGTCACTGTCAATTTTCCACGTACCCATCCGTCTGGTGCAGATATGCATTTGCTCTCCGGCCAAAAACTTTCATCTTTCCAGAACTGTGTGTTCTAATTAAAAGAGAGAGATTCAGTTCAGGCAATTCTGCCGAAACTATTTAGATTTTTTTATATACTGTATTATTACTGTATCATATCACCAGCGGATGACTGTCAAACATCATGTGCTCTCAAGCATGGCATCGTGATGGGTCGACGATGCGTAGTAGGTGGTGCATGCATCTTGAGTTAGCACACAGAAAATTTTCCTCCAGATTCCTTGTTGTGAAGTAGGAGTAAGTTTGCAGTAGGGCATATGGGTTCATTAATCAATGGCTAATCTTGATTTTCTTATTAATGGAGTGCTAGTTACTCCACGGAGTGTCAACCATTACTTGCAGCTAAAAAAGGGCCGGCCCTTGGATATACTTGGGTGTTGTAGCAAGTTTTTGAAAGCACATTAAAATAAGCTTGTGCCGGCACAAAAAAAAAATAAGATTTCCCCTTTTCTTGTACTGAAACTTCTCTTTCTGAAGTAGCAAGTTTTTGAACATTTGTAACTCCCCAACTATGCTTCATATTTCGTACATAGTTCCTGCCAAGAATCAAGTGCCATTAGTTTATAAATAAATACAGATATACTGCTGCGCTGGAGGAAGTATCATCTATGATGAAATGAGAGCAAGTATTATAGATCCTTGTCAGCCGGCTGAGAGAAGTTCCACAGCGAAGTCCTGCTGGACCTGAACAGCAGGGTGTAGTTGTATGACAAGCAGAGGCTGCAGGCAGCAGCGAGACAACAGACAAGGCTGGTGGTGACTCCATGACCGCCGAAATATTAGCAGCTCCATTAATCAATCCTCCACGTCTGCTACAAGCCAAAGCCTTGAACCATACGCATGTCGCTGTGCTCTGTCGGCTGATGACACACCCTGCCGCGCTGGATCCTCGTCGAGTCGTCGGTTGGTCGAAGCATCCGGCCGGCGCCTGTGGATACTGAACATTGAACGGCCGTCACTACTGTTCGATCTTCATCAGCTGCTAAGGATTCAGCCATTCATGTACGCCTTTCCTATGGATTCGTCTTCAGCATCCACATCACAACGGTTGGTACTCGCTGGGAAAAAAAATGACAGGACGGTCGGTGTCAATCTTTATAGACGTGTTTGAGCTCGACGCGTCGATGTTTGCTCGTACGTGCCACGTCGTGTAGATGCACATGCACCTTTCCGTGACTGCAGGTTTGTGCTGGTGAGGTTTGGATTTGTGACGGCTCAGTTTTGGGGTTTTCGGTTCTTGGTAGCCAGGTGTTGACGACATCAACGCATCTTTTTAATCAGCTGCTGGTGATCACGCTAAAAGAAAGGGGAAATGGTGTGTAGTTTCTACGGAAGTTTCTGTCAAAATCTATGTGTTTCCAGACATGTGACCTGTACATGTTTCCAAACTGCAGGTCTACGTCCACACCAGCAAAATCATACTACGAGTCTATGACTATATATTCTTTCTACTCGTTGTTATGGACTTGAGACAAGGCTATATATATATTGACCATTCTAAAGTTATTCAGGTTATAGTCAATTGAAATTATTTCTTATAACAATTTTTCCACAACTGTCTCAAAAAAAAAATCCACAACGGGGAAATCACACACTAATGTGCATAGAACATTCTAGCCTACCGGAAGAATTTTGAAAGCTAGTCTGGCATCCAGAGCAAACCAAGGGGCTGGTGATTGGTGAACCAAGCTACGTATCTAGTCAAATATTGTTTTTATGTTATCAAATCTTTATATATTTTAGTAGTGTCAAAGTTCCTTCACTTTGACTGTCTACATCTATAAGGACATCTGTTTGAGACCAAAGAGAGTACCATGTACTCGCTGGCGGAGCCTCTTGGAGGCTAACCTGGCCCCGACCCCCTTACTCCCAAAGAATTTATGAGGTTTTGGTTTACTTTGCTAGTCCGCTTATTACAAGCAACTCACGTATCCGAGTTCATCCATGGATCTTGCAAGACTATCCAGAGAGGACCATGTGCAATCATGTCTATTGTTTTTCTTGCATTTTGCATCGTTTGACTGTGATTGCTGGATAATGCGTCGCGACGCTCTCTTTTCATTGTATTCGCTAGCTGTTGCTATCTCACTGGCTGTGGAGCTCGCTGGGCACTATCGCCTGGACATAAGAAGAAGAGCACAGGGCTCCTAAGGGGCTGCAGCTAGTCCCTTTGTCGATTCTTTTCTAAAACTTAACCTTGCAAGTTCATAGATTCATAGTTTGTTACTGATAACTTGATTTTTATGCTAGTTGCTACCCTCAAAAGCTTAGGTAGTTAGGTTTATATTATTTGATGCCTCACACATACTTATCTAATATCATCGCCAAACTTTCTCTCCATTGCGCTCTAGGGCGCCATGACATGTGGCACTTAAAGCTTGCCTGCGGTGCGGTATGTCGGCTCTTTGAACTTGAGCCTTCACAAATTGGCCCCCCCTTAATATTATCTCATGCTCCGCCACTGCATGTACTCTATTATGTGAAGATTGATTCAACATTGTGCCAATAAAGTGAATTTACGTAGTACTTCAAATAAACTACTCCCTCCATTCAGTTATCATACCTGAACTTTTAAAATTGAAAAATTCAGAATTGATCGCTATATTAAGCCTTTGCCTCGAGAGTCCGCAAGTGGCCCGTTCGGTATCCCTGCAGTAACTCCGGCGCTAGCATGCGTGCCACAGAAAGGAGAAAAATTGGATCTGTTCGTTTTTGACATGGGGCCGCAGCACTTAATAATCGCTGGAAACAAGGAGTCACGCCAAAAAATTTGCAGAAATAAGAAGAGGATGGTTGATGTAATTAATGGATTGATAAGCATATTTGGTGCCCTTAATCACTATGGCATGTGAAAATACAACTATCATAACTGAATGGATGGAGTATCAACTAAATTAAACAGAATAATGCTAGAATGGATGGAGTATCAACTAAATTAAACAGAATAATGCTAGTTCATAAATGGGCTAGCAGGGTGGTTGTGAGGTTGTTTAACCTCCCTCGTCCCTTGTGCGGTTGCCTTCAGATCAACTCACTGTTCATTATTTGCCTTAATGACGAACCATTTGTCCAATTCTCGGAGAAATAACCATGTACTTCTTCACTTGTTGTCGACTGTCCTCCCCTCAGCTCATATCACCCCAACATGCGGCTATAAATCTATGACAATTATATCTCGCTAAAAAATAGCGAGCTATGACAAATAAGCATCACACTCGATTGTACATAAATTCGGTACTAGTTCAACATGTGGCACGAAACATTAGTATTTCGATGTGTTCAGTTTCTTTCCATCAGCTTGGTCTAATACATGACTTCTCATGTATTTTTATTTAAAGGACCTAGAATACTTTATATTTGCATACACATTTTAAACTCTCCCGTGCCTTACATTCCGGTACGGAGAGAGTATCTGTTAAGAGATTGCGTATAACCTATATTTTATTTACACTTTTTTGATGTTCATATCACTATGTAAAAAGCTATATCTGTTAATTTTGTTCATTTCATATTAGTTTGACACAAGGCAAAGATCGAAGAGAACAAATACCACGATGTCATAAAAGTGTAAATAAAGCACTAAAACTTTATTCAATGGCTTGCACGGCACCATACGCAAGCAAGACACGACTACACCTTTATTGAGAAAATCACGAGGCACATCCCAAAATCCGCTAGTAGAAGATAACATATACTTCCTCCGTCACGAGGCACATCCCAAAATCCGCTAGTAGAAGATAACATATACTTTCTCCATCCTGAAATGTAGGGTTGTGTTTAGTTCGCGAAAAAGTTTGGATTTTCCTCCGTCCTGAAATGTAGGGTTGTGTTTAGTTCGCGATAAAGTTTGGATTTGGGCACTGTAGCATATTTTATTGTTATTCGACAATTAATGTCCAATCAGAGACTAATTAGTCTTAAAAGATTCATCTCGTATGAAATAGTTATACTGTGTAATTAATTATTTTTTAACTGTATTTAATGCTCCATGCATGTGTCCGAAGATTCGATGTGAATGATACTGTAAGAAATTTTTTGAGAACTAATCATGGCCTAGGTCATTCTAAAATTTATTCAACAGATTATGAAGATGGAAAAAAGACTCTTGTACCCCTAAATAAATATGTGTTAATTAAAGTAGCATGCTCTTTTCCATGCACCTCCCCGATATGGTTGCATGCACATCTTTTTATTGGAAAAACCCCAAAACAATACACAATTAAGATGATTTAATCCACTCTCAATCTAAAATGTTTAGCTTTAAGTATAAAATTTAAACTCTAGAACGCCCTACATTTCAGAATGGAGGGAGTATGCATATGCCATGCCACCCACCCTCACACATCATCCTGCATTGCCAACAAGCAACGGAAGCCTCAAAAAGCCCTGAAATGCAAACAACCCCCCTGAGAAAAGCAAGAAGAAAAGGCCAAAATCCTACTCATCCCCTCCAAATCTGCATCTACATCCCCTCAACTAAAACAGCTATTTAAAGGCACCCAAATCTCACCACATTCACGCACTCCATTAAACTAAGGAAGCTCGGCGCAAATCAAATCACCAACCACCCCCCCCCCTCCCCCATCGCCGTGGGGCCCGCCCGTCAGCCTCCGCCGCCTGCCTCGCACCCGGCACCCCCCAGCTCCCGCGGCCTCCCTCCCTCTATAGAGAGAGGACTAGCCGCTCTAGAGAGAGAGGAGGAGCGAGCAGAGGAGAGAGAGAGAGAGATGGGGGAGGAGGAGAGGAAGGGAGGGGGCGGAGGGGAGGAGGAGGCCGCCGCCGCCGCGGCGCGCGTGGCGGAGCAGGCGCGGGAGCTGCAGGACGCGGCGGCGGCGCTGCTGACGCGGACGCGGGCCGAGGAGGAGGCGCTGCGCCGCCGCGCTGCCGCGCTCCAGGGGGAGCTCCGCCGGCTGCGGAAGGCCGCCGCCGCCCACGCGGACAGCGACAAGGTCCGTTTGCTAACCCGAGCTCCCGCCATCCATCTCTCTCTGTGTGTGCGTGTGCGTGCCTGCCTCCCGAGCCCCCCCTTGCGCGAGTGCGCGTGTCGGCGGGCGGAGAGGCCGGAGGAGATCGCTCGCGGCGGCGCGCCTAGGGTTTTCGCGACGCCGCTGGCTGGGCTCTGCGTGCCGCGTCGGTGGGCGGTGGGTGGGTGGCGTGGGGGCGGTGGCGCCGGATCGCCGGGGAGATCTGCTCGCGTGGAGCTGTGATTCGGCCTGCTGTAACAGTGCCAGCTCACATAGTGCCAATGTGCTGTGGAGTCCGGATGCCTGGCAGGGAGCCTCGGAGTCCTTGGATTCCTGATTGATGGCGTCATTTTGCGTGCCTGCCGCTGATTGATCGCCGCTATGTGCATTCTTTGCTCGTGTTGATGCGGCCGTGGTCTCGTGTCAGGTTGAGGAGGACTTGGATCGAGCGACGTGCCTCATCACCGACAGTGACGTTGCGTCGCTGCTCCCGAGCAAGACGCATGGTAATTTGAGTTGTTTTAAGCTTGATCTTGCTCTTGGGTTTTGTCGTCTTCTTTTTTTTTTACCCGGGGGCGAAGCCTGTATTTTATTAGTAATGTTCTGTACTTCTGTTCGGTTTGCAGGCGCTTTTCTGAAGATGTTCTTGGGCCCAGTGAATTTGCGGGCAACAAGAAAGGAGGTGCAGCTCAAGGTGAAGGAGGAATACAATAGCTACAGGGTATGTGTGAAAGTGTACTAATCATGGTATTATAGGTGTCAAGTTGGATTTTTTTTTAAATGAGGACGTATACGCGTGTGCTGGAAGCACCAATAGATGTAGAGTTTTGGGATTTGGTTAGCTCGTTGATCTAATTATCTTAGGAATGATATTATGTCTTTGATTGGCTCAAAAATTGTACTAGTTGAAAACATGCATGATCACAATGTACAAGTTATTTCTTACCGTGAGACTCGTATAATATCAGAGTAGGTTATATACGTCTGTGCTGCTCAACTGACAAAGTAGCTACTTATGTCATTTGTATTGAGTGTATCTGACCCATTCAGTCAACATAGTGGTCGAACTTGTGAAAGTTGATCGACCAATTAATTTCAAATTGTCCAATTAAATAGAGTTAATATAATGCACTCAAATTTCCTATGAAACTACAGCCTAGTAACTTGACTCATCTAAATTTACAGAAATGACTAACATACCAACCCTCTTGACTCCCTCTGTCCCTCACTTTTCTTAGTGGGATGAAATTCCTGGTGAGTTCAGCAATACAACTCTAAATTATTGTCTTGATTTATCCAGTCAACAATGCCACCCATTCAGTGAAAAACGTTGTTGCCTATGATATATATTTCAAGGTAAAGGTTGCGATGACAGTGATACTGAAATTAGCATCCCTTCTGTGCGAATGGACAGTCAACATATTAGGAGAATATCAACTGATAATATTAATATTTCTCCATCGATTCATTTGTATCATTCTAAGCTTGAACACCTTGAAGTACAAAAATTAGGAACTATATGCATCCTTTTAATCTGTTTATGGAGAAGGAGTTTTACTTAAGAATCAATGTTAATTCCACTGAGGAATGTGTATAGAGTGTAGACAGAGAACCAGATCAGCAAGAAATCTTAATTTTTGTTCATAATTACCTTTCCCTCATTTCCAGGATAGAACTGCCTTACTATTTCTTGGTTTTCCGGTGATTCTATTGTTTCTTCGACAATGGTTATGGAATGGTTGCTTTCCAGCACTCCCAGTTCAGCTATACCAGGTACTGTCTTATGCTTGCTTGTGATAATGCAGCATCAGTTGAACAAATCCTATGTTTCATGCCATACCAAAAGACACTGATATCTCAACTTACCTTTTACAGGCTTGGTTGTTATTCTTGTATACAACTTTAGCTTTACGTGAGAACATACTGCGAGTTAATGGAAGTGATATCCGCCCTTGGTAAGGACCACCGAAGCCCCGGCATTTAAGCATATCTGAAGAAACTGTGGGTGTTGTGGCCTGTGGGCTATAGTTTGTAAATTAATGCATGTGGCAACCTTTCTGGTTTTAAAGACCTATGTATCCACTATTCCATTTATAACTTTCCATATGTCATTCTGTTCCTTATTATGATTGTCTCTTGTTGTTACTTCCCCTTAAGGTGGATACTCCATCACTATTGTGCCATGCTGATGGCTCTTATAAGTCTCACATGGGAGATAAAGGGACAATCACAACCTGATTGTGCATGTAAACAGGTACGCAGTTTAGATCTTCCCATCATGTAATGAATACAAATGCTGAAATGCATGTGCGTAACCTGTTCTTCTTTTGGCAGAGAGGAGTGGAACTTTTTTTGTGCTGGGCCATAATGCAAGGATTTGTCATGATGTTGCAGAATAGATATCAGCGTCAAAGATTATATACTAGGATTGCATTGGGGAAGGTAATATTCTAAAAAAAAAGGAGGAAAAAGAGCTATTTTTCTACTCTGGTGATCTTACTTTTCTTGGTGAAATTACACAATTGCTATGGCCTTTTGACCGCATCATTCATTGCGTGGCATTTGCCTAGGCTCGAATGCCACTTCAGTTTGTAACTGGAATTTTGCTTTGCCATCAGGCTAAAAGAATGGATGTTGTATGGGGAGAGACTGCTGGTGTTGAAGGTCAATTATTGCTGTTGTGTCCTCTCCTTTTCCTCTTGCAGGTATGCTTTCTTATTATGACTTCATGATGTTTGAACATGGCTAGTGAGATTATAGTTAAGCTCATCTAGGATTATAAGTTGCAACGTTTTGTTTTGCTTTCCTTATTTACATGCAGTTATCTATTTAAGCTCATCTAGGATAAAGTTGCAAAATTATTTTTTGGTTTTCCTATTTGACACGTGAAATTACTTTGGCATATTTTGTGGTAAACAGATGATGCTTTTCCCCGAGAATTTCTGTGTGATAGTGCCAAGTCTTGTATATCAAGTAGCATTTTTCGTACTATTGATTGGCTTATGATTGCATCATCTGGCACCTGCTGGAGTAATCATCTAATTGTTCTTTTTTTTATCTAGGGATTTGAGGGTTATGTTGGGTTTTTACTTCTTCGCACAGCTCATACTGGCGTCATCCCTGAGTGGCAGGTCAGAGACTTTAGCTGTTAATGCATACAGGATTCCACTGTATTTTTTTCTGTGCAATAAGCTGTGTTGTGTCACACAGGTTGTGGTCTGTGGGATTCTGTTAATTGCGATGGCAATTGGTAACTTTGCAAACACAGTGGACACCTTGATGGTTAAGTCTAGGTTCAAAGCAAAGATGAAGAAATCAAAGGGCAAACGGGATCTGGATACATGCCCCTCACCAACAGGTTCATCACCGACAGATTCAACAGCCAAAGCATGAATGGACTAGGGGAGAAGCTCCTCATCCAATGAATATCACCCATATTTAACCAGGGCGCATTACCGTTGTAAAGAAATAGTTTTTTTGGCCGTCAGCTCCTAATCCTGACCATCTCTGTCAAAGCTCATACTCTATGTAATCATCAAAAAACTAGGTTGCTGATGGTACTAGGGTTAAGGTGATCGAGAATAAACTGCTGGTGTTTGTTTATACTTTTGTCCTGAACATCGAGTGGGCTAGATGAACTTAGGACTGTAAGACTTAGCAAAGTTTTCCCGGTATAGTTGTCGTGAGGCATCTGTCAGATTCAACATGTGAAGTTGTATACAAGCTGTGATTGCTTATTCTCTCTTTGATGTGGGGGCATGCTTCAATTGTTTCGAAAAATTCCTGGTATAAACGTTCAACAGTTTCTTGTGAAACCCCTGTGCCTTTGTGGTGCATTGATACAAGAGCATAGATATAAAATGTAGAACAATCATGCTGTACATTTGTAACTCCTTCAGTGGCTACAGTTGCATTGGTACAGTAATCACATGATGAAAATGGTAATGGATGAACATCCTGATATCTTCAGTTCCCCATGAGCATGTGCATCAGTGCATAAAACATAGAACCTTCCAGTGGTTACCACTGCAAACTGCCCTAAAAGCAACTGGACTTCTGAAGCTGTTCTGTTTTCAGTTAGAAGGCAATGCAAAAAAAAAAACCCTGACAAATGTCCTCAAAAAAAGAAACTTGGCACCCATACTAGCAAAGCATATACGAATGAACACCAAAAACAAATAACGATCCATTGATACAGTCCATATAAATCACACCAAGCCATTTGCAGCCAGCACTAGCATGCCGCTGCATCAATTACAAACAAACATTGTTGTGTCCATTGTTCTTCAGAATCAAAACACACACACACACACACCCATGGGTACAGACGTGCAGTTCTGGGGACGCATCCACCCAGCTTCTTATTTTCAAGCACACATAACCAGGCAAACCAAAGCAGATAGAGATACATCGTCAGTCCCAAGAGAGACAGACACGAATTCACACATACAGTATAGTATCAAGCACACAGACAGAGGCACAGAGCAAACTCGGTCGATGCAAGCCGTACGCTAGCATCAGAAACCAATTTATTCTTGAGGAAGACTACTTGGCAAAGCAATTGCAAACACTCGGAACCGTGCCAGCCGCTGTCGTCGCCGTGCCGTCGATCCAACACAAGACTGATCTACAGAGCTCAAAGTATACACAAGTCATCGATCAGTACTCCATGGCAACGAGAAACAAAAAAAAAGAATCACTGCAAAATTAAGGAGAGGATGTTCTTCATTCGTACCGGCCGGGAGAAGGCAGCAGCAGCAGCAGCAAAGTGGTGGCGATCACCGGAGGACCGTGCCTCGCAGGTGGCGCTTCTTGTTGTACTTGGAGTGGCGCGGCTGGAAGAGGGAGGGGTGGTGGCCGGACTCCATGCCGTCCCACTCCAGCTTGTCCCACCAGTCCTTCTCGCAGTCGACGGCCACACGGCGGCCGGCGGCGATGGCCGGGAGGCGCCTGAGGCCCCAGCAGCCTCTGATGTAGACGGTCTCGAGGTTGGGAGCGTACATCTTGGCCCCGCATATCAGCTCCAGATTGGAGAGGTGGTGCAGGTACAGGTGCTTGAGATTACGGAATCTCAGCATGCCTTTTGTTTCACGCGAGGCTGCTATTTGCTCTTGAAACTCTTGATCCACGGGGAAGATCTGCCTGAGATCACCGCAGCAGAATACGTGGACGGTCTCCAGAACGTTGGACAAGAACTGCTTATTAGATGACAATGGGAGGACAAATGTGAGCCTAGGGCAGGAGTGAATATGAATAACCCTCAGTTTTCTAAAGGATCCATATCTGTAGGCAGCCAAACCGAACCTTGTGCCTCCTCCGGTCCAAATAGAACGAGCCATCAAGAGATGAGCCGCCCAAAAGGTTTCCAGTTCATAGAAACAGTGGGCATCTTCGGAGATGACGAAGACGGTGTCCAACTTGGGGCATCTCTCCACACGGCACCACTTGAGCCGATTCAGATTTCCCATGTAGGATTGGCTTGTAAGAAAAATGTATTCAGGAACAACAGTGGTGATGGAAGAACTGTCGTGCACGTGCAACGACTCCACCATCTTCATCACCGTGGCTATAGACCTCTGCCCCTCTGTCGTCGTGGCCACGTTGGTCATGTCACTGATCCCATCGCCAATCTCCATGTGCAAGTCTAGTGGCTGAAATTGCATTGCACTGCTGCTGCTGCTGCTGCTGCCATCAAGCTTGGTAGCTGCCTGTACCAAGCTAACGTCATGGTAGGGCAGAGGCAAACCAGCAGCTAATAACAACTGTCCGGTGCTACTACTACTGTATGTGCAGCCCATCTTCTCATGGCACCAGCTTCTTCCATCATCGTTGCTGATGCTAGTAGACGACAAGCAGAGATCCATCTTAATAAGTTGAGTGGTTTTTGTCCAGAGAAACTCCAAGGATTGAAGGAACCTCACGTCTGCAACAGCAACAAATGCATGCAACTCTCCTCTGTCTTGTTGGAAGACCATCAAAGAATCACCTGGGGATGATGGTTTTCTGGCCACCTCTTGTCCTGATGATCGAGTGTCAACGTGCAGCAGTCTTAGTTGTAGCATTCTGGTTTGGGGCCAAGAAATTGAGCGGAGGTGCTCGCATCCCACCAAGCAGACTCGTTGAAGACTTTGGTCCACATCTGTAACATTTCTAAGGTCAAGCATCTTGACTGCTGTTTGAGAGAGGTCCAACTCCTCAAGCTTTGGCAGAGACCCACTCAGTCTGAAGTCTGCTAATCTTGAACACCCAGCCAAGCTGATGCGGGATATTCTAGCATCCTCGTCGTCCCCTGCGTCGAAGCAGAATGATTCAAGTGATGGAGGGAGTCCTTGAGGGCCAACATGCTCCAATCCAACACAGCCATCTAGAACCAGTGTCTTGAGGCCAGTTGCGCCTGAAAGGCTCGGCAAAACTTGCATGGTCTTGTTCCCGGACAGGTCAAGCAGCTCCATCTTCACCATATCCATGATTTCATCTTGAGCTTTTCTATCTGTCTCCCGCCAATACCTTGTAGCCTTGACTACACGGAGCTTGCGCAGGTTTGGCAGTCGTCTCCATGCAAGGTTGGTACGCCAGATCCTCCCCTTGTTTATGTGAACCTCTCTGATGTCAGTAGCCACTTGCTCATCATCTGTTCCATGGGGAAAATCCAATTCCCAATCCGTGTGGCATACATCTAGCACCCACAGCCTCTGAAAAGTTTCCACCGCTTGTTCACCTGCTGTCTCCTGATCCTCTTCTAGTTGCCGCTGTTCATCCAGACAGTTGTCTAGTCCAAGGAATCTTAAGCTGCTACAGCAATGGAAAGGAGGAGATGAAAAGTTGAAGGTACAGCGGCATAACTTCAAAACCCGGAGTTGGTCCGCTTGATGGAACCTTTCGTTAGGGAACGGCACGTATCCAGATCCAGTTCCAGTTCTAGGTGCAAAGAATAGGGACGTTGTTCCTGGAGGAACTTCTTCGAAACAGGAGTGGGTAATGCAAACCCAATGTTTTGTGGAAATATCCAAACGAGAACCAATGTGCTTCACTGCATTAGATGAGTAGTCCTCTAGTCTTATATGCTGCTGCACAGCAAGAGCAAGCTCCCATGCTTGGTTATCTTTGTTATCTTGGCCTCCTCCTGTAATCCCATCGCAAACCCAGTAGCATGAAGCAAGGGTTTCCCAGTTGTAGTCAATGACTTCGCCACCTCGGCTATTCAATGATAAGTAATACAGGAAGCACTCTGTAAACATTTCAGGAGTGACATCAAGGCCAAGCTTATGTGTGTACAATGCCATTTCTCTAGCCTCTACCGCTAGTATTGCATTCGATTTGCCAAGAAATTCAGAATAAGCATGAAGAAAAGAACAGTGTGAACTGTTCTGGTCTTGAAACAATTGTATGTTGGCACGAATCCGTCCACTGAAGCACCACAATACCTTTGCACTGAAAAGTTGAGGTGGCGGGATGCCACAGCTTGCCAAGTCAACCATGCCACCGCTTCCATTGTGAAAGATGACTAAACATCTGTACTGTGCTAGGGATCGAGCTATCAATCTCGCGACGTCCGGGATCTCAGCTCTCGAACCTTGATCTAATCCGCTGAAATCATCCTCCTCATCTTGCCTATCAAAATCAGCAGCTACCTGCTGAGTAAGCTTAAGCTCGTCCGCGATTGCTCTTTGCAGTGCCCTTCGGCTCTTCCACCTCGTGCAATCGATGTGGATGATCTTGTCAAATTTCTCCCATAAAGATGGTGGAGGGTGCTCCGCTATAGCTCTAAGCACCGCAGAAGCACCCAGTCCATAACCCCATCCGTCGAAGTAGATGTCATTGGGTGCAGAATTTCTCGAATCCTCCAAGTGTTCAGAAACTATTTGGTGTACCGCCGTCTCAATGTTGGTTGCTTTAATCGCCTGCAATTTTTGTTCGTACGCCAATTAGCTGATTAAGGTCTCTTCAAGACTTCAACCAGGGGGCAAGCCACTGTTAAACAGACCCTGGTGCACGGTTCAAGAGGCTAACATGTTTTTCTATGATTATATGGTGAATATAAGCTTTACTTAGTGGGAAAAAAGAAGTTTATCCTGGTGCTGGTGCACCAGGGAGGCTCAACGTGGCGTGGCCCCTATCTTCAACCCCACAAATGCAGGTCGTACCATGAGTGGCGGATCCAGAGGGACGGGGGCTGCAGGCTGCAGCCCTCATGCCCTGTGCCTCATTATTATGCCACACGTGTCTCAATCAAAATCCTTTATTTTATATAAGCTCATTCTTCACGAGTTTTATTTTAGGGTGTCTAAAGCCATTCTCAATTAGAATTTCATGAAGCATTTTATGACATTAAATATTATCAATTTTGCTGACATAGCGAGGAGAGAGAAGGATGAAGTTTATGGAATGTGAGGAGAGTTTCATCACCATAAAACCTATCTGGCATAGTTACCTAGTTCTCAGTTTAGGTAATTGTGCCCATAAAACTCTCACTGAGACGGGTCTAAGACTATTCTTCATGGAGCTTTCATTCTCAATAAATAATGTATCACCTCAGCAAATATCATGACATGGCAGAATACTATTTTATATATGAATTGTTATATACTAGTCTATCAACCCGTGTTCCCGCAATGACTAACTAGGATTAATATAAAAATAAAGCTTATAGCTAATAATTATATATATCTCACGCCCTCTCTCATCTATTAAATATTCTAACACATACTCTAAAATATATATTTATCATTATATAGTTGCAATAGATTTCATTTTGCATCGCACCTCCATGAATGTTTGATATATATTTATTTAAACTATTTATTTGTGAATTGGTGTATTTTATATAAGAGTAAATTGGTTCTTTAGCCTAAAAAAAAGTTGAGTTTAGTTTCTTGGTCTCTTTTCAAGTGAACTTAGCTATCTGACCCCAAATGGAAATTCATTTGGTTTCTTGGCCCGTCCGTTAGTTTCACAAGCTAAGGGTATTAAAAACAACGTGAAATGACTCTTTAAACCCCTAGTGCCAAACGAAGCACGCAGTTTTGAATTCAAGCTTTGAAACAAGGGATAATTGGATCCATGCCATTACAATTTTTTGAGTTAACTGATCTGCCATTACAATTCGTCATATTGGAACCGTGCCACCATAATTTCACAAATCTCCAAAACACGCCACTACATACCCCTTCGTTGTGATTTTTAAATTTTATGGACCAAAATACCCCTAGGCTCCCTTCTTCCTCTCATCCCCTCTATGTTCCTGCTTTGTGGAGGTCGGCGCGGCGCGACGGTGGGCGGGAAGCACGGCAAAGCCTCCGTCTGCGCCCCTCCGTCCACGGGCCTTGCAGTGGGTGGGCCGTGCGGCGAAGCGGCGTCCACGCCGCCGGCCTCTCCGTCCGTGCCCCTCCGTCCGCGTTGCCGCTTCCCACTCCTCACGGCCGCCGCTATCTCCGGCGGCAGCGCCTGTGCTTGCTGCACCCACTCGGCGCCCTCCGCCTCTGCCCGTGCCTCCGCCGCATCCCCCCGGCGCTCGAGCAGGGCAAGTGGGTGCACGACTTGGTCGCCGCTCATCCTTCTAGTTCAGGAGGAGATCGGGTTGGGGTCGGGATGGACGGCGTGGTGGTGACGGCGCTAGTAGACATGTACGCCAAGTGTGGGAGCCTGGACACGATGAGGCAGGCAATGAAGGGGATCTAACCATGGATATAGAGAGGAAGGAGTGGGGATGAGAGGAAGAAGGAGGAGGCCGGAGGTATTTTGGTCCATAAATTTTAAAAAAACACGACGAAAGAGGACGAAAGAGTACGTAGTGACATGTTTCAGAAATTTATGAAATTGCAGTGGCATGGTTCCAATATAACGAATTGTAATGGCAGATTAGTGATCTCGAAAAATTGTAATGGCATAGATCCAATTAACCCTTAAAACAAGGTATCGTAGATTGGTCCCTGGGTTTTGCGCTAAGCACCCTAGGAACAATTGGGGGCTCGCAATGTGTCCCTTGGCTGGGGCTGCCGTGGACGGGGGCGAAATCCGGCGAGGGGCTCACCAGCGGTGGGGGAGGAGGGGTGTGTTGATGGCCAAAATTGGCAGCAACCGGTTTGACCGGTCTGATCAAGCGGTCTGACCGGTCTGGGCGCTGTAGCTGGTCTGACCGGTGGGTCCGACCAGTCTGATTGGTCCAAGCAGAGTCCGAGTGCAACTAGGAATTTTCGTAGATTTAGATCTGTAAAAAGATTTTTTTGTGGGATAAGTCCACCCACCCTATAAATATAAAGGGTCATGGCCGATTGAGGGTATCCAATCGATCAAAACACATCAATACATTACTTTTTTCTTTATATTTTATTGCCTTTACTTTTATCTCTAAACCCTAGCTCTTCTAAACTCCTATCTGTTGTTCTTCCTTCGTCTCCGCGACGTCGGATGGCGTTTTAGGTGGCCTGCCGATCCTAAAACAAACCTACGTGCGCCTGCCCTGATGGGGTCCCTCCCGGGCGAGCGTTCGTCGGATTTCGCCGATTCATCCCGGCAACCGGTCTGACCGGTCCTTCTGACCGGTTTGACCGCTCCACGTAGGAAGCGCCGCATCGAGCTCTTCCTCGCGCCGTGCGACCGTGCGCGTTCGTGTGTTGGCCATCGTGCGCCAACATATTTTGGCGACTCCGCTGGAGAAGAAAGATCTTGGTTATCAAAAACTGATCTAATCTACCTCAAGAAGATGGGATCAACTGCCGAGATCGACAAGGACAACAGCATCCCAGCAACTGCTGAGCATCTTCCTGAAGATATTCGCCAAATGCTGGAGGAGCGCAAGAAGAAACGCGATGAAAAATATCTGAAGGCGGCGCTTGCAAGCATCAAAGTTGATTGACGTGGCAAGGTCACTAAGATCAAGGAGGTCGACTTCACTTCTACTTCTACGGATGCATCTACTGAGGCAGTACCTAATGTAAGTAATGCACCTACGAGTATTACCATGGAACAAGTTGAAAATTTGTTCGCCGAGCGAGATGTGCAATTAGTTAATATGTTTACTGATAAGTTGCTAACATTAGCCGATAAACAACTAGTAATTGATGACATATCACCTGATTCTACTGTTGCATCTACTAAAATTCCTGTCACTCAACCAACGGTAACTTTACCTGTGAGTCAACCGACGTATGGAATGCCGATGCATTATTTCAGTGGTCAAACAGTAACGCCAACAAATGCGTTGGTGGCTCAGCAAACATACTCATATCGCATCTACTTCTATACAGCCAAATTCTTCGATTAACCTTGAGAAATTTCTTGCTGAATGTAAGAATGATTTGGCTAAGATGATCAAAGAAAATCTTGAAGTAGATGTTAGAGGCAAAACTCAATCTTAGCAAAAGCCGTATCCTATGTCTTTTGATAAGGTTACTATCCCGCTGGTTTTAGGTTGTCTGAATTTGTGAAATTTAATGGAGATGATAGTAAAAACACTTTTGAGCATATTAGCTAATATCTTACTCAATTAGGAGAAGCTAGTTCTATAAATAAATTGAAAGTTCATTTATTTTCTTTATCTTTAACTGGAACCGCTTTCTCTTGGTTTAGTTCTTTGGCTCCTAACTCCATTACTTCATGGGAACAATTTGAGCAAAAGTTTCATGATCACTTCTTTTCTGAGAATTTTGAGCTTAAGTTGTCCCATTTGACATCGGTTAAACAAATGCGCGATGAGTCTGTTAATGATTACATTAGAAGATTCCGCGATATAAAATATCGATGCTTTAATGTGAATCTCGCTCAAAAGGATTTAGCGGATTTAGTTTTTAATGGCTTGCGCTCTCACATTAAAGAGAAATTAGAAGGCCATGACTTTTTTGCTGTTAATCAGGTGCATTAAAGAGCTTTGGCTGCAGAAAGCCGAAGCTAAGAGTTACAAGAAAGTCATAGTCATCATCGTCCCAATACTCATGCTCTTGAGTATCATTCAGATTCTTCGAACGATGAATCTAAAGAGGTTATGCACCTCAATTTGTGTGGTCACTGAATGACAACCCGAGTACTTGTTCTTCTTTAAAGCCAATTAACAAAAATCATAAGGAAGAGATCAAGTTTACTTTTGATGTGTCCAAGTATGAAAGAATCTTTGATGAACTAGCAAAGATTGGAAAAATTAAGTTCTCTCACACAATTCCGTCGGAAGAAGAGTTAAAGCGGCGTGCCTATTGCAAATTCTATAATACTGTCGGTACCCCAGGACTGGGGTACCCCCTATTATTGTGTCTAAGCAAGGGCCTTGTAGTTGTCCTTGACTACGTCCAAACAGCCGGACCCCTGTGGTCCGGAGTCCTGTTCTCCCGGCAACGGTCCCGGACCTGTCACACGGCTGGGAAAGGTCCAGGAACGCCGCGTGTCCCGGAGGAGGCAGGCGGTCAGCCCGAACAGCCGGGGCTCCGGACCTCCCGTGGAGACCAGACCCCCGCGGAAGTCCCGGACCCCTCATGGGGTCCCGGACCCCTGTATAGTAACCGGACCCCTCACTAAGGGAAGAAATCGACACCCCGTCTTGAGGTGGTCCGGAGCCGATACGTGTCTTCAAACACAGACACGTATACAAGGCCGCTTGGTCTCCATACTAAGCCTCACCCACCACTGCATTCATTGTGGTAGGTGGACGTCCGCATTGATACAGCAGAAGCCGAGGCGATTCTTTGACCATGAGGCACTATTGATCGCGTATTACCAAGGTGCATAGTGGAGCTGCTGGTGCCGCCCACACCGCGCCTGTCAGTCTGCCATAACAGATGGATACGACGGCTCGGCTCCACCCATTATGACGCCTACATAATAGCCTCAACAGGTCACGCCGCAAGCTACGCTCCCTCAACGGGCGCCTTGCTGACAGGACAAGAGAAGACCTCCCTTCGTCAGAGGGTCAGCAAGGCATGGAAGCATATCGGAGGAAAGATTCGCCACCACTGTAGCCATTTAATTACTCTGCGCAGTACGCTTGCACAGACACGTTGGGCCCACCTGTCGGGGCATCAACGTCCTATGTATCCGCACCCCTTGGTCTATAAAAGGGGGGCGTTCGCTAGAAGAAAACTCAGGCTGGGTGAAAGCCAAGACCCGGCAGAGGATAGATTCATACACTACTAAGATCAATACCTCTCCTAGTGGATGTAGGGTATTACGCTCCGGCGGCCCGAACCACTCTAGATCGTGTGTTCTTGTGTGCTTGTCTCAGTGCTAGATTAGCCCAATCGCTTAGTACTTCCCCGAGTACTCCCTCTCTGGGAATAGGCGGGTGCGTTCCGCCACCCGGCTGTGGGTACCCTAGAAATCCCACGATAAATACTTTTTCTCATACTACTAATGATTGCAATATGCTTCGTAGAAAGATACAATCGGCCATAGATGAAGGACGATTGATTCCTCCTACAATGCAAATTGATCAGAATCTTTTTCCAATGCATACACATGTGCTTGAATTGAAAAATCCCAAGGTTTTAGTTCGGCTAAGTCAAGCCGAATCGACAAAAGGGAAAAACGTGATCATTGGAGAAGAGAGGTCTGAGAAGAAGGTGCTGCAGAACAAAACTTCCCAAACTACAACAAAGACCTCAACATTTGGGGGGCAAAGCAAAAAAAAAAAAAGAAGACCGGAAGCAATCTGACCGGTCAGACCGGTTCATCAAGCGGTCTGACCGGTTCCCAGACCGGTCCGACCGGTGCGTCCAGTAAGTCTGGAAATTCCCCCAAGGCCGAAAATAAAGCAAGGCCGAGCTTCAAAGAGCTCTTGGCCAAGTATGAGAAGGAGGGAGCTGCCCAGAAGCAGAAGGGATGGCCGGATGAAGCCAAAGGTACAAAATCAACGTCAACATCTAGTGGCAATCAGATCCTCACCTACATCAAGGTAATTGTGTTATTATGCCATATTCAGGGCCGATTACTCTATAGTTTTGGCTATATTCCTGTTATTACACACCTTTGGATTATAGTAGGATGCATATGCAATCTTATTATATTCAACATTCTTCTATGTATCCAAGTTGTGTATCACTAGGGCCGGTTATTACTAGTGACAATCTGGTAAAAAAAGAGATTAATTGCAGCAAGGAGAGTGAGAAGAGCATAAAACAAGATTCAAAGTACTTACAGCCGAAGTGGTGTCCCTCAGCCTTATCTCACACTCAAAAGAGAAGGTTGCAACGTTTGCGCAACCAAGAATCGATGGAGCAATAAGTGGAGGTTGAGCCAATAAAGCCAGTAGCCATGAAGAAAGTTTGAAAGCCGAAGCGAATTGTTTCATCATCAACTTGAATTAAAGCAAGTCATGGCCGATAATTTTTTATCGCCCTTAGTACAAAAAATGGCCGATGTATTATTGATCATCGCCTTTAGACAATTTTGGTCCAAAGAAGTTTTCTTTGGCACACAAAGCTTTACCAAAGAACAGGGGGGCATATGTTGATGGCCAAAATTGGCAGCAACCGGTCTGACCGGTCTGGGCGCTGTAGCTGGTCTGACCGGTCCAATCAGAGTTCGAGTACAACTAAGAATTTTCGTAGATTTAGATCTTTAAAATGATTTCTTGCGGGATAAGTCCACCCCACCCTATAAATATAAAGGGTCATGGCCGATTGAGGGTATCCAATCGATCAAAACACATCAATACATTACTTTTTTCTTTATATTTTATTGTCTTTACTTTTATCTCTAAACCCTAGCTCTTCCAACCTCCTATCTGCTATTCTTCCTTCGTCTCCGCGACGTCTGAAGACGTTCTAGATGGCATACCAATCCTAGAACAAACTTACGTGCGCTGGCCCTGGCGGGGTCCCTCCCGGGCGAGTGTTCGTCGGATTTCGCCGATTCATCCTGGTGACCGGTCTGACAGCTCCACGCACGAAGCGCCACATGTGTGGTCTACCTCGCGCCGAGCGACCGTGCGCATTCGTGTTGGCCAGGCCCGGTCCTGAGTTTTTGGTGGCCCGGGGCGTAACTAAAAAGAGAGGGCCCCCTAACAATACTATGAACTAATAATAACAATAACAGTAGTAGTCAAAAACACTTTAAAGTGTCCAAAGCAACATTTATATCATACAATTTATACACATTAGCTTAAAATTTCTTTTAGCATTTCTCAATGTGAAATCATCGATGATGGCATTAGTGTTGATCTACCAATAATTTATTCTCAATGCATAAAGTGGCCAAACCATTTAACCTTTTTTGAGATATTACGGACCTGAAATAATTCTTCAATAGTTTTAACTTTGATGGGTGTCTTCTAGATGACATGAGGGCTCTGAAATTTTCAAAAAGATAATTATCACACGTAGATATAGAGGGTAGATGCTAATAGATGAATTCTGACTTCAAAGACGAAGGATCAATGAAGGGGCCAGTATCAGTCTATCAGATGATTTACGAGTTACGGGCAGTGAGATTGGAATCCAATCAGGGTGAGTGAATGAACAACGACAATGAGAATTCAATGAATCGATGAGTCGGCTGGCAGCGTGGTACGCAATTGCCAATTAGACAAGCATGACTGCGTGATTAGCTCGTAGGCTTTCTAGCGTTGCTTCTTGCTTGTCGTGTGAACCTAGCCCATTTACAAGTATACGTATATATGTATGCGTGTTACCTTAGGAGGCCCCTACGTTTTGGGGGCCCGGGGCGGCTGCACAGCTCGACCCCCCTCAGGGCCGGGCCTGGTGTTGGCCCAGATCGTGCGCCAACAAGGTGGAGGAGCACTAGGGTGTCAAGACAGACCTGTAGGTGGCCTTGCTGAGAGCGAAGGCAGCTAGAGAAGGGCTGTCCGCGGCAGCTTAGCTCGCCGGCGGCCGGTGATGGCGTGCGGTGGTGGTCCGGTGGGGCTGAGCGAGTAGGGCCGGGTACGGGAGGTGCAGTGGGAGGTGAGGGAGGCGACTGTGGGCGCGGTTTGGGCTGAGGAGGGGCGGAGGTGAGGGCGCAGCGTGCAGGAGCTAGGCGGCGGCGCGTGGCCGGCGCCCAGCCCCGCGGCCCCCTGCCCGGCGCGGCTAGCCCCTAGCTGTCACGGCCGGTGCCCAGACCCGACGACGGCGTCGATCCGGCAGCCCTGCCGTGGTAGGGACGAGTGCACGTCGATCTGCCGGCAGGCTCTCCATGGCTCACGCCTCCGCCGCAGCGACTCTTCCTATCCGCGTGCGTGAAGAGGAAAGGTGGGGGGTAGCGTGGTCTTTTTGCCGTGTGCTGTCTTGGGATAACGGCAGCTATGCACGGAGAAATAGTAATTTAAAATTTTATATTGATGCATTTTAGTATTTTTATTATAATTATAATTATATAATTTAGATTCAAATTTAGAGGTTACTTTAATTTCTAATAAGATACAATTGGATAATTCATATGCAAATTTAGGAGTTTGTTTGCATTATTTTTATAATGGCAAAGATGAGTAATTTACACAAAGATTAGGGGATTACATTAGATTTTTTTATAATGGTAGAGTTGGGTAATTTAGATATATATTTAGGAGTTACTTAGTCTTCCTTAGTCTTCCTTCATAATTGCAGATGTGAGTAATTTATTAGGAAAGATAACTGATCTAATGACTATTATAATTAATATAATAGATTTGCCGGATTGATAGGCAAATGTTTCTGATTTTTGTAAGAAATTTTAGACTTTCTCTATTTTTGTAGAATGTCCACCTAAGATGCTACGTGGCTTCACGTGGAGGCTTAAAAGGAGCCTTCAATTAGTAATAGTAAGATTATTAAAATATTGTTGCATGAATATATTAATGTCAACCATGTGTGTCAATCAATATAACTTTTAATTTATGAATAGGCTAAGTAGGAGAAGTTTGACGGACAAGAATCTACAACTAATGTTTGGAATCAGCGCGAGTACGTACCACTGGAGCTACCATGATGAATTTCTCTGTATAGGAAGGACCAGCAAACTGAAGAAGCTCCAGAAATCTACCCCATCTCTGGTCTACTCGCTTCCAGATGGATCTCCACCAGCTAAGCTAGCCATGCAAGATCAAAGTTAATTATACGCCAATTCTTCAGAAGTGTATAAAAAAGGCGCAAGTAGTAATAACCACATGGAATTAAGAAGGATAGATGTTATTATATACCTTGGCACTTGGCAGCTAGCTAGAATGTATCCTTAGTTGAGGGGGTAAAAAACAGGAGTATGTGGCGCTATATATGAAGTATCTGCTAACTTCCTTCAGAGAAACTGTGTGCGCCGGGAGAGAAGTGACCGCCACAACATGGTAGTGGACACTAACCGTCAATGCGAATGCTATATGTATAGGAAAGCTGCATGCAAGGGGCTCAAGCTTCTGAAAATAGCTTCACCTTGTAGCTTCTTGACATTGGCTTTCATGGAAAAAGAAAGATGCGCAGCGTGCTCGTTGCTTGGGGCTGGAGCCTGGAGGCAAAGAATAAAATAAAGACGGAACGGTCCTGCAAACAAAAGTAACTTGTCGGATGATCTCTCCAGCACATCGAAGATCCGTTTGTCCGAAGGCTCGTAATGTTCTCAGCAGATCACCGGACATCAGTGTATTTGTATTGAGCAAGACTGAGTACCACCCACGTCCTCAGCAAATCAAGAAAGCAAAAATGCAGTTAACAGTATGCACAGCTTCAACAATGGAAGGAGGCAGAGCCAAGGCTGCACTATCATTGTGGTAGATTGCCAAAACCTATAGCTTAGTATTGAATCCAGGGCTGTCATGTAGACCAACATGCATGACTCTCATAGCCAGCACATCTCTAGCTTGCACCAAGGGCCACGCCCCTTTCAATCCAGTAAAATACCAGGGCCGTCTCCCTTGCCATTCAATAATCTCACCTTACTAATTCGTATCTACCAGGTTTGTCACCCATTTTCAAGACAATGTTAAGTATATATCCTTGAGGACGTCTCCTATTTTTGACCACCACCACCAGACATGAACTTCCTCATTGGTGTCATGACAAGCAATTTACAATGCCCTATTCCAGATTTCCAGTCCCAACTCCGCACCTGCTAGGTTTCACAACATGGTAGATTGTGGAGTCCAGACTGAGTGTCCCGCGGGACTACCACAACTAGCACACTTTTGCACACTAAGGTCATGACCCTTATTTACAAACTCACAATACATGGTTGGAAACAATAGTGGAATACAAATGCCTTCATTTTCCATTAATCGGAAAAAATGCAGTACTGCTCAACACAACAGAATGCCTGCTCCGGGGTTTAGATAGTAGCTACTCCAAAGCATAGGGATGCCGGCCGAGCAACCGGCCTTGTACTGGAAGCAGCGAGCACTGCCATTCGGTTTTGCCCTCTCCACGAAGAAGCTCCCCATCGACACCACAACCATTGTGAGTATTGCCAACCGGCCTAATCTTTATTTGTTTTACCTGCGAGCAATTGTTACAAAACCAAATACCACATATGAGTGGAAGGTAATTTGCAATGCGAGGCAACTGATCAAAGCTGGTATCTCCGCATTCTAGAAAAACGCAAGCTAGTAAGTCCAAGGATGTCTAGACCTGGTATTGTAAACCTGGTTACACTAGTTACTGCAAGGAGTGATGTGAAGAACTACAAGTCAGTCAAGATACCTTGACATATTCCACATAAGGGAGTAGGAGGTGCCAGCAAAGCTGATACGCGATGAAGAAGCAAAACAGTTTGAGTCTGCCACTTCCGTGGACAAGAATCAAGTCCAGACTGCCATCATCATGCTGAGCTTTTGGTGCAATAACTGGAGAAAGTAACCCCCGTGCAGGCTTGCAAAAGTGATTGCATACAAAAATGCCAAGAAACTCCCCTTTCCTGGTAATCCAGCTATCTTCAATCCTACCATCAACTTGTATACCTCTCCTAACCTTGCCATCATCAGAAATCTGCTCATGAGATTTTTCAGTCAGTGGTTTCAGTTCAGGATTTCTCCCTGGTGATGAAGGCAGATATTCCACCTCAAATCTGTATTGAGGTAATGACAGAAACTTCAGAAGGCCAGCAGCAGCATAACGGAAGGGACCAAGCTGCAGGCGGAAGTTTTCAGATAGTTGCACAACTGTGAAGAAAAAAACAAAAATGTTTTAGGCTATAAGCTGACTAAACACATGGTGGGGTGTATATGAATACAGTAATATAGAGGACAAAACTGTTAGAGTATATTTGGTAGTTGTAGATATACGTATCATAGACTGCCATATGTATCCCGGGAGCCTTGCCCCCCAAGTCATGTCCTCTCATATATACCGTCCGAGGCCTCAATGCAATACATCCACAATATTATACGCATCTCTATTCTTTTCTACATGGTATCACGAGATTAGGGTTACAACATTCTGACCTAAACCTTCCGCTGCCTCTCGTCACGCTCCTGCCTCTTGCACGCCGCCAGCCGTCTCCAACGGCGCCCATCCAGGGCATCCCCTTGACAGCTTCCTAGCGCGCCCCTGGAGAGATCACCCATGTCGATCTCTGCTGGGGGCAGCGCCCTCTTCCCTCTCCGCGGCGGATCCAGTTGACCCGCCATCCTCCAGCGTCAAGCAGCAGTAGATCGGGTCGTACCTCTCCAACCCACCATGGAAGTCGTAGACGACAACTCTGTTCCACGCTGCCGTGGTGGCAGTCGCGGCCTCCTGCAGCACTCGCGCCCTACCCGTGCTGCCGTGGTGGCAGCAAGGGTTGCCGAGTAGTGCTTGCGCCCGTCGTCAACGAACCCTCCTGGCGGCGCCTTCACCGATATCATCCCTACGCCGTCGGGCGGGATCCCCCCCTCTCCGGCCGCGGCTTGCTGCTAGCCCTGGCGGGATCCGCTGTCGAGCGCCGCTGCCTCCGGGCAGGATCCGCCGCCGCTCCAGGTTCCCAGGCGGGGAGCTCGATCCGGCGGGAGCCGCCGCCTGGACCCGCGCCGGCGGCGGATGGGACCTGCTCCGCCCGACCCGGTAGATCTCCGTCGCTGGCGCAGGGACTCGCTCCAGCGGATCCCCTGCCGCCGCCGGCTGGGACCCGCGCCGCCGGTGGACGGGACCTAGATCCCCTGCCGCCGTCGGCTGACCCGCACCGCCCGTCCTCCGGAGCTCTCCGCCGTCCACCGGAGCCCACCGCTCCTCTGTTTTTTCCCCATCTCGCACTGTGATGTGTTTCACCGTGGTGGGCAGATTGAGAAGAGGATGAGGGGGTTCTGTGCTACGCGCACCCAGGGATACTACACAACCTGTTGCTGCATCGTCTTTTCTTTCGCTCGATCACTAATCGAGATTGCGTCGCCCGCCGCCCGTCGACCTCACTCCTCTACTTCGACGTCGGCGTCGACTTCACCGGCCTCTTCTTCTTCTTCGACCCTGCGGCATGGCGAGATGACCGGCACCCTAGGGGCCGCTCCTTGCGCCACCGCCTACATCGCCATCTTGTCCGCGCATCGACCTTCGCCGGCTCGTCGTCGCCTCCACCGATCAGGACGCCTTCACCGACTTCACCCACCGACGTCTCGCCTCACGCTACTCGGTCTGATCAGCCAACGTGCGTGATCCACCCGGCTACCGTGACGTCCATCCTCGTTGAGCGCGCCCCTTCGCCTCTTCGGGCAGTAGTGGCGTCCCCCTGGTCTTCTCCGCCGTTCCTTCCTCACCGCCGCCGACCACGTCCATGACCTCGTCGTCGACTACGCGTCGCTGCGCGCCCTGCGCGTATGGTCTTCATCAAGCCATTCGAGTTCTTCATCGTCCCCTTCGAGCATCGCCGCCGCGTCGCCTGGATCGTCCGGCCTTGCGCTGGAAACTCCGGGTTCTCCTCGCTTCGTCCAGCACAACCGTCGCCAGCGTCGCCTTCACCTCTATTCCAAGCAACAGCAGGCGTCGGCATCTTCCACCCCGTCGTTCTTCTACGCCTGCGACTGCCATGGAGGCCTTCTCTTCTGGTCCCCCCCGGCGACGGTGTTTGGTTGTGCATACTCCCTTGCACGTCCGGTATTTGCAACACCGGTGCGTGCCCATCGTCCCCGACGTATTCCCGAGCCTAGCAAACCCGGGCATGTGTCGCCCGATGGTCTGACTGCATCAACTTCGGCATCACTCTCTATGACTGCCTCGACGCGTCGCCATCTTCGTCTCCGGCGTCTTCTCCATTAAGCCACCACCATGGCGCCTCCTCGTGCGCCCGCGGCTTCATTTGTGGCTACCTCATCTTCAGCAACCTCGACAGCTTTACGTCGACCACGGCTATCATATGCACAGCATCTTCGACCATGGCTCCTCGCCCTCCAGCTCGGCTACCTCGACATCGGCACAAAGGGCTACCATCCACATGAGTTACTCGCCGGTTTTCTCTCCAGTCGCAGCTTCCGCACCACACCGACGTTATGACTGCGGGGGATGTTAGTCCGTTAGCTCCTGCTTTCAGCTTCTTCTCCAGTCTCACCGTCTGCGGTGCTCCCGCTGTGACTGCGGGGGAGTGTTAAGAGTATATTTGGTAGTTGTAGATATACGTATCGTAGACTGCCATATGTATCCCGGGGAGCCTTGCCCCCCCAAGTCATGTACTCTCATATATACCGCCCGAGGCCTCAATGCAATACATCCACAATATTATACGCATCTCTATTCTTTCCTACAAAGACACATCACATCCAGAACATTTGGAATTCTGGCTTTTGCATTTAGTGTTATTAGTAGACAAGATGTAATTAAGCAAGAATTACAAAAAAATAAAGCTGGCATGCTTGATATTTGTAGCGCAGAGTTTGAAGCCATTTAATAGTTTCTCTATTTATTGATAGTACAAACAGAAGTGATTGAGGGAATATTTCAATTACCCAGATATGAACCAGCATATCCCTTTTAATCCTAATTAACTGTCAAGACAAGACTCCATGTTCTATTATTTATTATTGTTCTTATCTCCAAGTCCTTTTCAAACCAGCCTCCTTGCAAAATTAAGCAATGGTTAGGCTGACTAGAAATTTCCTTCCCCAGATCCCACCTTGTGTGGGACAGCACTAGGTACGCTCTTTTCTTACCGTCCTGCTATATTATAGTTTCAAACATTCCATGTAAAATCTCATTTATTCTTACTAACAACTAAGCCAGAAATGATAATTAACACAATCATGCTAGAGGCCATACCTAAATTTGGTTATCTGGCTAACGAACAACTCAATTTTTTTAAAAAAAAACATTCTATATAATTTCTAACCTAGATTGGCAGAATCAGAACCTAGTTAAGATATCAACTGCAATATATCAGAATTATATCTGCAGAAGAATGAAAAATTACCATCAGCTACAAAACCATAGTAGGAAGCTGTCAAACCGAAATGAGAAACACCAGCTTTGATCCATTTTACGGCAAACACATCTATTGGTGTGAAACCGCCCTGCAGAAATGAACTTAAAAATTAATATGTACTATAAATTTGAAGATAACTCAAATCAGAGAGAAATAACTTCATGGTTGGGCGACCTAGTATGAAATAGTTGATCATAATACTACCTCAAATCAGAGAAATAACTTCATGGTTGGCGATCTAGTATGAAATAGTTGAACATAATACTACCTCAAATCAGAGAGAAATAACTTCATGGTTGGGCAACCTAGTATGGAATAGTTGAACATAAATACTACGCCGTCCTTAAATATATGACGTTTAGGACAAGCTAATTAGTTAAAAAAATGAATTAATTTGCTTGTTGTCTAAATGTCATATATTTAAGAACAGAGGGAGTATAACAAAATTACCTTAGCTAAAGCAATTGCAGCAGAAACAGGATCCTTGATCCCAAGAACAGTCCACACCAATGAATTATCAGAACCAGCAGGTATTATTCCAATGGGAAGCCGAATTGCCACTTCAAAATCATCTCTACCCAGTAAACCATTCAAAACCTGCATTAACACATAGAAATATATCATTAGCAGGATGGATAAATTTTAGACAAAAAAAAACTATGTATCTAGATTTGCAAAAACGACCTACAATTTGGAACTGAGGGCGAAGATAAAAACTTTTAGAAGTCAGCGGTAACTCTGAACTTAAAATGGTAGCTTTATAGGAGCAACAAAAAAAAAACAATCCAGCACATACATGGTTTATATATATACTAAATGCAAAGAAAAAGATCACCCAGGTGCAATAAAGCAAAATTGTATCCCAGTTCACTTCCTATAAAGAAAGAAACATAGGAACAAAGCTGACCTCATTTACAATTCCATCGCCACCAACACATAAAATACCTGTAAACAAGAGAATATTGAATAGTGAAACAAAATGGCACATGATGGAAATTTGCAAAAGAAAAAAAATACAAAATTTGTATTACCATCAGGGCACTTGTTGAGGTCAACAGTAGAAGCAAGAATCTTTGCATGGCCAGCATAAGCTGTTTCGATGACTTCCATCATGAAGCCTGAAAGCTGCATGAGATCAAAATTCAAACGCAAAAATAATAATAATAATTATAGGTAAAGGTACTAAAGAAGCGTATTTATGATCTTCCACTCCAACACATTTAGAATCTATTTTTTGCATGATCTTGTGCATACAATGTATTTTACATAACTAAATTGGTGATGATATTCATCTCACTAACTAAATTGGTGACGATATTCGTCTCACTGGATATAGAAGAAAGTGAGATAATACACCATAAATAAGCGTAAATGATGAATGAAAAAGGTTTTGACTGAAAAGTTAGGATCATATTACCCTTAACTTCGACTGCACTGTCTTGTAGAAAACATCCCGAGTGCTTCGAAATCCAGAATTAGGATTCAAGATGACGAGCACTTTACGAGCAGCTACCTGTGTTGTATTTGATTGGTCTTGCAAAACATTGACTGCTAAATAGTTGGGCACCTCTTCTATGCAGGAAGTACTAAGGTCTGATGAACAGTGTGGTACAAGCTTCCTCTGGGTGAAAAATGAAGTGTTTCGCTGAGTTGACTTCCTTAATTTGCAAGGCAAAAGTTTCCAGTCTACTTGCAAACTTTGCAAATTAGTGCCATGAGTATGCTGATAGTAGTTTCTTGAACGGCATGTATTGGAGGTGAAGCATCCATTGGTAGCAGCACTACAGGACACCTGCTGTGATGATTACATAACATATGAGAAGAAGAGCAAAGATACATCCAATAATTTTAACAACATTAGTTAAGGTCCGCAGAATGTCAAGCAGATGGACCAAAAAATGACTGTAGTCAACAGATTATCTTGAAAGCAGTTTTTGTACATACTCGTTAAGGATGAAAGCAAACAGTTACAATGTACAAGCAATATATCGAAGAAAGTTGGTCAGATGTTTGATAATTTACACTACCGTGGGTACTGCAGAAATTTGGTGCGACACCAGACTTTAAAAAACAAATATACATGTCCTAAACATTCGATTAACCTTATGTTGCATGACGAATTCATTTGGTGCCTAAGATCTCAAATGCATTTTAGCTTCACCATTTTGATACCACGAGGACTCTAGAAACTGCACAATAATGTACAAGCAACACATCCCAAAGCTTGCATCTTTATGCTCATAGGCTATTCACGGGGTAAAATTGAGATGTCCATCCCACTCCCACTATCTTCTACTCCCTCCAAATAAAGCAGGAATCTTTTCCCTCCGCGCGGCCTCGCACTTTCACTCAGCACCCAAAGCGGATCGACAGCTACAGAAGCGGGCACGGCAAAACGAAGAAACAAGCAAGCTAAAACAAGGCTCAGACGACAAGGACAGGGGAGAACTCACCGGAGATCGGACGAGGTTTCTTGAGCTCATGATCACTCTCGGCGCACGGCGGCTCCACGAGATCCAGCGACAGTCCCCCGGCCCAGCACCTCCCTCCTCCTCCTGTACTCGCCGCAAGGAAGCTGAGCAAAGCCGCCGCGCACGTGATCCGCGGAGAGGGCGGCGGCGGAGGCCCGGCGGCACCGGGATTTGGGAGGGGGAGGGGAAAGCTTGGACTGCCAGGCTGCCTCGAGTCTTCAATCGAGCCCTTTGTTTTTCAGTGCGGAGAAAAGTTCATATTTTTGTGACCGTCTGATCGACTGGTCATGATTATCGGCCGATCTGGAAAATTTGCAGGTTGGTATCACGGGCTTTTAAGGCGAGTGAGTGTCATCGACACAATTATCTAGACTAAAATTTTAAGTACCGTGCCAGTAGAGTGTCATGGTGATGACTCTCCACTCACATTTCATGACACTTTTCTCTTCTCTCTCCTCATATTATTGGTACATATTAGTAAATTTAATATCCATGACACTCTCATTACACTCCAACTAAGATTGGCCTAATGGTGCATATCTGTCTTTATTAAGTAGGTGATGGTAATGGCCACAATCAATCACTCACAAAAGTTAACCTTCAAGGCAGATAAGTCCCCTTTTCTAGGGTCCAAACTTCCTCTGGCGGCTACACTGGAGTCCACTAGATTTGCATCGATCCTTGCAATCTCTCCCACTAATCCATGTGCGTCGATCCTTGCAATCTCTCCCACTAATCCATGCGCGCCCATCTGCGCATCCTCCTCAGGGAGGTGGGGATCAAGCAGCGCAGGTTGATTGGCGTCAAGAGCAGCGAAGGAGAAGGGGGAAGGCATGGAGACGGGGGAGAAGGGGAACGACATGGAGATGGGGGACGATGGAGCTTCGCCGAGGTTGGACAAACGCCTGAAGGGCTTGAATCTGCAAGGAGAGGAAAAGAAAGATCTTGACTTTTCCAGCAAATTTGAGGAGTTGGTGAAGGATGTTCGCTGGTTGGCCCTCTTTAGGGTTCACACGTCAAAACCCTTCAGTCATGCAGCGCTTTTTAGCAACATGAGGAATGCCTGGACTGCGGCGAAGGAGGTAACCTTCAAGGTGATGGGTCCAAACCTGTTTCTAGTCCAGCTTCATTGTCTGGGCGATTGGTCGAGGGTGATGGATGGAAGGCCATGGCTGTTCAGAGGTGCGGCTATTGTGTTGGAGGAGTATGATGGGTTCTCAAACGTTCTCGAATACAAACTGGACAGGATACCGGTTTGGACGAGAATTCAGGGGGTCCAGAGGGGCTGATGAAGAAGAGGGAGCTAGCAGAGAAGGTTGCGAAGAAGGTTGGAGAGACCATCACTGTGGTGGTTAATGAGGGTAAAATTAATTCTACTCCATATTTGCGGGCTAGGGTGTGGCTTGAATTGAGTAAGCCTCTGGTGCGGGTGGTGCCTATTACACTCAAGGAAAGAATGAAATACCTGGTCCAATATGAAAAGCTCCCAAGCTTCTGTTTCTTTTGTGGTTGTATGGGTCATGAAGTTTCTGAATGTGGAGATGGAATTCATGATAGTGCAAGCTACCAATGGGGGATTGGTTGAGTCCCTTTCGTTTCGCTGGTGGCTGGAAGGGACGATTATGGCAGTATTAGGGGAAGAGGCCGTGGGAGAGGGCGAGAAAGAGGTGGACGAAGGGGAGTGTGGTCAGATGAGGAGGCTGGGAATACGGAGCACCGTGCCGGTGTGGAAAGGGGACCTGGAGATGCAAAATGAGAATATGGGCGAAGATACAGATGGTCGTGGAAGGGTCGCTATGCAACTGGAGCATCCCCCCAATCAAATACTCCGGTCAGCCCCTTGGAAGAGCAAGAGAAGAAAAGGCCAAGAAGAGATGGCAGTGAGAAGGAGGATTCATCAAAGACAACCATATATAGGATCGGCGCTCTCCTTCGAGGGGAGTGTCCGGGCACAATGAAAATCCTAAGTTGGAACTGCCGCGGGCTCGCCAGCGCCCGGGCAGTGCGTGCGCTTATGGACATCCAGAAGCATGAGAAACTTGATGTGCTTTTTCTGTCTAAGACACATCTGGGTAAGGTTAAGGCAGAAGAATTGAGAAGGAGGTTGGGATGCGACCATTACATCATTCATGAAAGTGATGGTCGTAGTGGGGGTTTGTTGTTGCTGTGGAGGAATGACATCCAAGTTATCCTACAGGATGTCTCGGAGTACTTTATTGATGTGCTGATAAAGGATGGCAGGGAGTGGAGACTGACTGGTATTTATGGTGATCCGAGATGGGATAACAAGCAAAATACATGGGAAGTGTTGAGGTCGCTCCATGGGCGGCTTGATAGACCCTGGGTGGTGTTGGGGGATTTTAATGAGATCTTGTTCCACCATGAAAAAGAAGGGGGGCGCCCGAGATCTCAACATCAGCTGCAAGTGTTTAGCGACGCTTTATCTGATTGCAATCTCTCTGATATGGGTTTTGAGGGGGACATTTTCACATGGCAGAGGGGAAAGATCAGGGAAAGACTGGATAGGGGTGTGTCCAACCCACAATGGAAGGGGTTTTTTTCCGAATGCTCGATTGATAAATGGAGAGATGACCAAATCAGATCATCGTCCAATAATTGTTGTTACTGAAGTACAGGAGGATCAATTGCATGGCGCCCGTCGAGGTGCTAGGAGATTTGAAGCAAGATGGCTTAAAGAGGAAACGGTGGAGGAGATTGTAAAGGCGGCGTGGGCGAGAGCCGCAGTGAGGGGGGAAGGCCCGTCCTTTATGCAGAAAACAAAACAGGTGCATGAGGATTTACATGTTTGGGATCGTAGAGTTTTGAAGGGCCCGGTGTTTCGAATTAAAAAAATCAAAAGGAGTTGGGGGCATTGAGAAGTGGCCCTTTGACAGATGACAGTGTGGCGGCACAGAAGGAGCTGCTTGTCCGTCTAGAACTTTTGATGGAGCAGGAGGATTTGATATGGGTACAAAGAGCGCGTGCAAACTGGCTAAAGCATGGTGACAGGAACACCAAATTTTTCCAGCACTTTGCCGCATCAAGGAAGAGGAAAAATACTGTAAAAGCTCTAATTGATGATCATGGAGTAAGGCAGGAAGATAGTAGCACCATGTGCTCTATGGTACAGGATTACTTCACACAGCTGTTCCAATCTGAAGTCAATGAGGTGGACGACTCCGTATTGGGTGCAGTAAAGTAGAAAGTTACTCCAGAGATGAACAGGAGCCTAATGGCTGAATTCACACCTGAGGAAGTAAAAAATGTTTTATTCTCCATCGGTGATCTAAAGGCCCCTAGGCCTGATGGGTTGCACGCTATTTTTTTATAAGCGCTTTTGGAATATGCTGGGTGATGATCTGGTGAAGGAAGTGCTGCAAGCTGTCAATACGGCGGTTATCCCTGAAGGGTGGAATGATACAACGATAGTCATGATCCCTAAGGTGGATTGTCCGGACAAGGTAGCTCAATTCCGACCCATTAGCCTCTGTAATGTCGTATACAAGGTGATCTCAAAAATGCTCTCAAATAGAATGAAAGGTATTCTACCAGATGTTATTAGTGGGCACCAAAGTGCATTTGTGCCTGGCAGGCTTATAACTGATTGATTGCATATGAATGCATACATGCTATTAAAAGGAAGAAGGGAAACAATGGACTTTGTGCAGTGAAACTTGACATGCACAAAGCATATGACAGAGTTGAATGGATCTTCCTGGAGAAGATGATGATTAGGCTCGGCTTTGATGCACGTTGGGTCAGGCTGATTATGGTTTGTGTCTCATCGGTCCGATACTCAGCCCGCTTCAATTCCATGGAGACCGAAAGATTCATACCAACTAGAGGATTACGGCAAGGGGACCCATTGTCCCATATTTATTTCTGATTGTGGCGGAGGGCTTTTCATGCTTGATCCAAAGAGTGGAGGAGTTGGGAGATCTAAAAGGAATAAGGGTGTGTAGAGGAGCCCCAATGGTTTCCCATTTATTATTTGCCATTGATTCCCTAATTCTTATGAATGCAGATAAGAAGAATGCAGACTGTCTCAGGAATTTGCTTGATAGATATTGTCAGAGTTCGGGTCAGATGTTGAGTGTGAACAAGTCAAGTATTTTTTCTCTGAGAATACAGACCCGGGGAGGAGATTGGAGGTTACTACTTCTCTAAATATCCTGACGGAGTCACTTAATGACAAATACTTGGGCCTACCGATTCTGGTAGGGGCAGATTGGAGTGACTGCTTTTGGCATTTGGTTGATAGAATTCGGCTGAGAATTAGTGGCTAGAAGGAAAAAGTTCTGAGTATGGGAGGAAAGGAAATCCTGATCAAATCCATTGCTCAAGCTGTACCAACTTATGCGATGATGGTGTTTAAAATCCCATTTAACATTTGCAAAGGGATGACTGATGCCATATCGCAATTTTTGGTGGGGTGATGACGATGTAAAGAGAAGGATTCATTGGCAATTTTGGAGATGGATCTCAGATTAATATATGGAATGACAGTTGGATACCTGGCAGCCATAATATGAGGGTTTTGACCCCAAGAGGTAATATTCTCGTTTCAACGGTGGATGAATTGATTAATCCGGTAGATGGAAGATGGGATGTTGCTCTCATTAGATCACTGTTCTGGTCGGTTGATGTTAACCGTATTCTCCAAATCCCGATTCACAGTGGGAGGGAAGATGTTGCGTGGCAGGGTAACAAAAATGGGTTGTTCACAGTGAGATCGGCTTATCATTGCCAATGGATGCAAAAATTTGGGGGGGCTAGCCGATTTCAGTATGCGGGTGGATCAGGCTCAGTTCCTGTATGGAAGCAACTCTGGAAGTTATCAATCCCTAGCATAATAAAGATATTTGCATGGCGAGCTCTCCATGGGTATATCCCCTGTCATGTAATCTTGACAAACAGACATATAGGAGACACTGGGAACTGTCCAATGTGTTTGACGGAAGCAGAAGATTTAAAGCATGCCTTGTTTCTTTGTTGCCGAGCCAAAGAGGTATGGAGTAACTTAGGCATATGGGACCGGATACAGAACTTTCTGATTGTTGACAGATCGGGTTCAGTGGTGATCCAAGAGATTATTAGGCACGGAGGAAAAGATGACGTGCTACAGGGAGTTGGCACAACAGAACTGATCCTTACAGGATGCTGGTACATTTGGTGGCAGCGAAGACAACTGAGGGACCGAAGCCGGCGACCAGAGGGGGTGAATGGGAGCCGATCAAAATTTCTTCGAAATTCGAATCGTCGGCCTATGTCCCAAAATCGCCCAAGCCCTCAAGCGTTCTGACCAAAGTTTGGAGTAGCTATTGAAAAGCTAAACCAACACAAAGGGTCTCGAACAAGCGAGCGAAACCACGAAGCAAATCGGAAGCGAATCGGAAAAACTGCAGAACTGATCTGCTAGGACCGGTCTGACCGGTGCACAGGACCGGTCTGACCGGTCGAGTTTGTTCAAAAACTAGCAGACCGGTCTGACCGGTCTTGCCTACCGGTCTGACCGGTGGCACCCAGAAAACCCCCGAAAACTTGGATTCAAACGATGAATCTCAACCAAACGACCACGAAAATCGATGAAACTTCGGGGATTGCTTCGCCCTACCACGTGAACATATCCCCAAGAGATCTCGTCCTAAAGATCAAAGAATCCCGAGAATTTGAGGGGAGATCAAGAAGGATTGGGGTTTTCTCAAAAACTCAAGAAATCCAATTCAAAAGAGCTCGTGATTCCAGAGGGTTTGGGACAGGATCAGAAGCACGAGAATCACAACAAAGATCTCGTAGAATCCTAGCAATCATGTGCACCAAAAACGAAATCGAAATCCATCACACAAGGGCACAAAAACTAGGGGATTGGATTGATTCAAAAGCCTAGAGGGCACAAAGAGGATGAGGCCTCCTTTCCCAATCAACTCCAATACAAAGTGTCACAAATCCATAATCAAAACATACTCTAAAGAGAGGAGCAGAGGGAGGGAGACACAGGGGCGGCGGCCTGGAGGAATAGACAATTCACGGACAAGTTCTAAAAGCCGCTACTAACCTAACACAAGTGAAGGGGTATTTATACCCGCGGGACCGGTCAGACCGGTACGCTGGACCGGTCAGACCGGTTGGTTAGACCGGTCAGACCGGTGCCAGGGACCGGTCAGACCGGTTGGCCTGCAGCACCCCCTGTACACGATCTCATCCGACGGCCGAGGTTCTTTCTTCGGAACGAAGTCTTCTCCACGATGCCGCCGTCTTGATGAAGATCCAGTCTGCGGTTTTGGAGGGTCCGCGAAACCCGGGTAGGTGGCCGGTTTTGAGAAAACCGCCAAAACCTCACGCGCGGGAAGATTCCCGCCTCCACGCCGTGGCCCTAGACGCCGTTCCCGCCTCGGCCTTCTGACGGCCCTAGACGCTGCCCGACGCTCGTCCCGTGGTCCATAGCCGTACAGAAAATGACCAGGAGCACGACCGGCAAAGCGACCACCTACTGGAGCACGGTAACCACCACCGTCTCCCTGACCTCCACCTACACGGCGCGCCCTAGCATCTCGCCTACCACCACGCCGAGAAGGACCATGCACCCGAGCAGAGTACATGTCCGCGTTCCGTCTCTCCTGCTCTCTCCTCACAGCCCGCTTCCTCCTGAAGCAAAACTCCTCCAGGTGACATTCCCTGTCACAGAACTCGCAGTGGTACCTCACCTCACGCTTGGGAGGTGGAGGCCTAGCCTGCGGACGGGGAGGAGTAGCCCTCTTCTTCTGGGCAACCTGGGCTGTGGCAGCAGGGAGCGTGTCGAGGGGATTCCTCAGCTCATTGGGCTTTAGAACCCAAACCTGTTTCTGTGGAGGTGCTTTTTGTGGTTCTTTCAGCATACCATCCACGGGGACGACAAGCGAAGGCTGCGTGCTCGTGCTAGCAGTGTTCCCAGCAGCCTTGCCAATCTTACCATACAACCTGTCAAAGTCTGACTTCGTGTATGTGTAACCAACCCCAAACCCATCACCACGCTTGAGCTGCTTAATCATCATGCCCAACTGCGGCTCACTGCTAGAAACCCAACTCAGAATCGCCCTAAGATAGGTATTCTCATTCTCTAAGTTGGCTTTCTCTACCGCAAGACTATCTAAATCAGCAATCAAACCAGGGCAAACAGAGCAGTCAATAGGTGGGCTAGACTCTACGACCTTAGTCTTTCCAAAAGACTTGATCAAAGCGTTCTTCTCCTCTAGCTCCAACCTAAGCGTGGGACAAAGCTTACAATCTCCAAACAAAGTAGGCCTAGATCTAAGCTCCTCTAGTTCACAAACAACAGTAGCAAACTTGGACTGCAAAGAAACTAGATCAGACTTGAAGATAGGACACTCATCGCATTCAAGCACATCACTAACAATGAGAGCGTCCTTGACAAGTTCAAGCTCATGCTTGGCCTTGGCTAGCTCGTGAGACACGTCAGAAAGCGAAGTCTTAGCAACATCTAAGTTCGCGATGTTCTCATCATGCTTGGCACGGAGAGCAACAAGATCATTCATGTGAGATATGCAGCCAGCACACTCATCCTCACTAGATTTCTCCCTAACACAAGCCAGCTCAGCCCTAAGCTTTCTACGCTCTCTAGCTGCTTCCTTAAGCAGCCTCTTCTGGTTGTCGAGAGCGGCGTACAACTCCCTAACCTCTGTATCAAGCAGGTCGATCGTGGAGTTTACCTCTGAATCGCTCTCGGATCCAGGAGAAGAGCCGGAGTGCGTCGGTGTAGCATGTCCACCCGAAGACGCACGAGCACCATCAGTTTCGCCCGCCATGGTGCAGAAGCTCTTGCGCCGACCGGCCGCCAAGCAAAGGCCGATGAAGCCGGTGGCTTCCTTGTCCCGCTTCTTCTTCTTCTTGTCGTCATCATCGGAGGTCGGTGAAGAAGAGCGGTCGGTGTCGGAGCTCTTGTCGAGGTCGCTGAGCTGCGCCAGGAAGGCCTTCTCCCGCTTCTTGGACTTGTACTGGAAGCGCTTCTTGAGCGACTCATTGTCGAAGCGTCCTCCCCGGTCACAACTACGGTGCTTGTGGCGCCGACGCTCCTTGTTGGAGCCTCCCTCGTCGCGGTCGCGGTGGCGGTAGTAGTCGAAGGAGTTGTTCTGGCCACCGCCGGACTTCTTGGGGCAATCGGCGACGAAGTGGTTCCGATCGCCGCAGTTGTAGCACCCGGGGTTCTTCTTCCTCTGCCTGTTGTGGTAGACGCGCTGGAACTTGCTGATCAGGAGGCACAAGTCGTCGTCGCCCAGCGTCTCCAGCTGCTCATCTGAAATAGAAGGCAAAGAGGCAAGAGAAAAGCCAAGAGCAGAGTTAGCGTTAGAGCCCGATCCACCACCTGGGCCAGTCACAAGAGCGACGCTCTTGGAAGGAGGGGCACCATTGAGATTGGCTCGTGTCTGGTTATCCACCTCCGTGGCCTTGAGCTTGCTGAAAAGCTCGTTCACCGTCAGAGTCTCATAGCCAGTAGACTCAATGATGGTGTTCACCTTGAGATCCCACACAGAGCGATCAAGTGCGTAAAGCAACTTAAGGGCCTTCTCGTGCTCTGTGTACTCAAGGGCACCAGCAGATCTGTTCGCATTGACTTTGTTCACAATCGACTGAAAACGACTGAACATCAAGTCAATGCTCTCACCCGGCTCCTGTGTGAAGTTCTCGTACTCACGCCGGTGAGTCTCGAACAGTTTGGCCTTCACCTGAGGTGTACCCTCGTGGTAGTTCTCAAGGCACGTCCAAATTTTGTGGGCTTCCTGAAAACCCTGGACGCGTGAGAACTCCGCACGAGAAACGCCAGCAAACAAGGCATTGACGGCCGTGGCGTTAGCCTCGTGCTGGGTCACCTGAAGAGGCGTGGCCTGAACAGCAAGCACCTCGTAAAGCTGGTTCGTGGTAATCACCCAGACATCGGCTCCCATGCTCTGTAGGATGGCTCTCATGCGAACCTTCCAGTAGGCATAGTCCTCGCCGGAAAACACCGGGATCTTACCAAGACTCGCCATGGTCGCCGAGTGGTTTTCGAACCGGTTAAGGTACTGAAAACCTCAACCAAGCTCTGATACCAATTGAGGGACCGAAGCCGGCGACCAGAGGGGGGGGTGAATGGGAGCCGATCAAAATTTCTTCGAAATTCGAATCGTCGGCCTATGTCCCAAAATCGCACAAGCCCTCAAGCGTTCTGACCAAAGTTTGGAGTAGCTATTGAAAATCTAAACCAACACAAAGGGTCTCGAACGAGCGAGCGAAACCACGAAGCAAATCGGAAGCGAATTGGAAAAACTGCAGAACTGATCTGCCTGGACCGGTCTGACCGGTGCACAGGACCGGTCTGACCAGTTGAGTCTGTTCAAAAACTAGCAGACCGGTCTGACCGGTCTTGCCTACCGGTCTGACCGGTGGCACCCAGAAAACCCCCGAAAACTTGGATTCAAACGATGAATCTCAACCAAACGACCATGAAAATCGATGAAACTTGGGGGATTGCTTCGCCCCTACCCCGTGAACATATCCCCAAGAGATCTCGTCCTAAAGATCAAAGAATCCCGAGAATTCGAGGGGAGATCAAGAAGAATTGGGGTTTTCTCAAAAACTCAAGAAATCCAATTCAAAAGAGCTCGTGATTCCAGAGGGTTTGGGACAGGATCAGAAGCACGAGAATCACAACAAAGAGCTCGTAGAATCCTAGCAATCATGTGCACCAAAAACGAAATCGAAATCCATCACACAAGGGCACAAAAACTAGGGGATTGGATTGATTCAAAAGCCCAGAGGGCACAAGGAGGATGGGGCCTCCTTTCCCAATCAACTTCAATACAAAGTCTCACAAATCTATAATCAAAACCTACTTTAAAGAGAGGAACAGAGGGAGGGAGACACAGGGGCGGCGGCCTGGAGGAATAGACAATTCACGGACAAGTTCTAAAAGCCGCTACTAACCTAACACAAGTGAAGGGGTATTTATACCCGCGGGACCGGTCAGACCGGTACGCTGGACCGGTCAGACCGGTTGGCCTGCAGCACCCCCTGTACACGATCTCATCCGACGGCCGAGGTTCTTTCTTCGGAACGAAGTCTTCTCCATGATGCCGCCGTTTTGATGAAGATCCAGTCCGCGGTTTTGGAGGGTCCGCGAAATCCGGGTAGGTGGCCGGTTTTGAGAAAACCGCCAAAACCTCACGCGCGGGAAGATTCCCGCGCTCCACGCCGTGGCCCTGGACGTTGTTCTCGTCTCGGCCTTCTGACGGCCCTAGACGCCGCCCGTCACCTCCTCGCCCGCAGCGAGGCCCTAGACGCCGTCGACGCCCGTGCCTCCACGACTTGGCGTCTTCAACCGCCGTACGCCTCCTTGGTTTTGTGGCGCAAACCAAGAAACCTGCCTTCCGTCGCCGCTTGCGCCCTCGATCCAGGAGTGGATGCCACAGCTGCCACCCAGTCCGAGCTCCGGTCCCGGCTGCCCTTCACCGCCGTGCACCGCACGGTCCATCGGCCACAGCACCTCCACGGCAGCTCCCCGTCGACACTTGACGCCCGTGTACCTGCAATCCAAAGACCAAGCGCACGATCACACCGCACGGTTGACAATTCACTCATCACAAGCAGGATAGAGTACTCAACATTCCTCAACAACGAACTCTTGGAGAAGAAATTCAAAACATACCGAGGTCGGCTATGTCAATTGCTGCTATTGCTACAAACTATGCTCTAGCACCAAAGAAGAATGCTGCTATCAGAGGTGGGTGAAACCTTCGGAGGGTTTTCTGAAGCTAAATGTTGATGGCTCTTTCCAGGAGACCACCGGCTCGGGATGCACGGGAGCTGTGATTAGAGATGCTTCGGGTGGATTCATTGCAGCTGCTCACAGCTTCTTGCCTCATGTTTTAGATGCAGCTATGGCTGAAGTTTCTGCTTTGAGGGATGGCCTCCTACTAGCTCAGCAAATCGGCTGTTATCGACTGGAAGTTCAGGCGGATTGTTTGGAAGTGGTAAATACAATGCTAGATGGTGGTTTCTCGGCGACGGCGTCAGCTCCAATTTTTGATGAATGCTCACAGATTTGGAAGGAGTTTGTTGCTATCTCAATTAGCCATTGTAATAGAGAGAGTAATTCAGTGGCTCATGAGTTAGCTAGGCTAGCTATAGTTTTGAAAGACTCTGTAATTTGGGCTGAGGAGCCACCTCCGTCTATTCTCCAACTTCTGGTGAATGATGTAACAATTCTAGTGAATCAATGAAGCTAGCCGGAAGGCCTTCAAAAAAAAAAAGTAGGTGATGGTAATGTATACTTGCAATCAGGGCCGTACTAAAGTTTTGGAAACCCCGGTGCAAAACATAAAATAAGGCCACTAGATCTAAAAAATATAAGATAAAAATGTACTTGGATTTTATTATATAACTTTATGCATTTTGTAATCCTAAAAACTATCATAGGGGGATTTATGTGTTTGAGAAAAATTCAAGTCCATTTTTTCTTACGATCTAAGGACTACATAAGTACTTCTAATCTCTAACTCTTGAAGATATAACAAAGTAATTTATAAATAAAACAAAGCCAAAATTAAGCGGCAAGATGAGAATTGAGAAATTAAAATTTAAAATTTAAAATTTTAGATGAGAATAGAGGCTGCATGACCGTAGCGGCAAGATTCCAATAACGGATCATTGATGGAGTCAATGATTTGCAAAGTGCAGCAGTTTCCGAATAGCAGTACATGTACTAGGCATACGACAACTCGCCACGGTGGCAATACAGCCCTCGCGCTTAGAGCAAGAGCTATGGTTGCGCCGGCACCTGGGCGAAAAGCAAGCCAGCTTGGCGTCCATTTAATGCTCCTGCAGCAGTTGCCGTGTGCGGTGCAGCGCAGTGGCCAATGGGCAGCCAATGGCGCAGCGCAGCGGCTAATGGGAGCCTCCCGCTTCTGCATTCGCCCGCTTCCGCCGACGTCTCGCGAAACGCCCGATTCCTTCTCTCTCTTGCTTTATCTCTCATCCAGCTCGGACTCCGCCGACGCCCAGCGGCCCATAATACTTGCTCTTACTATCCATCGCATCGTGCATCTAGTGCTGAAATCTCCAAGGCTAGGCTTTGTATCGTGCTACAGTTGTCTGTGATATTTCTATGCATGTTGGGGTAGTGAATTTGTGGAAAGTAACTAGAATCTAGGTAGAGTAATTGCTAATTATGAGGGTTTTTTCAAATTTGGGAGCTCGGTGTGGTCGCCCCACTTGCACCATACAGTATACGGCCCTGCTTGCTTGCTTTTACCGTGGGGGAAGGCTTTATTGTTATAAAATAGGAGTAAAATATAAAGTTGTGGGAAGCAGAGCTAAATTTACAATTAGCTTTTAGAGCGAGGGTAAAAGTACCAATTCTCCTTTTTTTATTTGAATAAGACCCAAGCATAAATTATGAAACAAAGTTGTGCGTGAGAGTTTAGAACATTCCAAAAATCTAAAGCTGTGGAAACGATATTTTTCTAAAAGAGGAAAGTCATGGCCTAGTCGAAAATCACTCATAGGGTTCCTGCCACTGCCAGCGGATCATTTAGCTGGCCTTGTGCCACAATGCTACCGTTAAAAAATACTACCGTGGTTATTAAGATTGTAAAATATACTCCCTCTATTCTAAATTATAATTCATTTGATTATTTTACTTTAAAATTTGGCTACTCGTATTACTATAAATTTCTTCAAAATACTATTTTTCTATTGTGACTTGCTTTATTAATATTTTTTTAAAATAAATTGAATTTAACTATATTTTCATAAATTTTTAAATAAGACGAGCGGTAAAATTAAAATTAAAAGAGTCAAATAAATAACTTATTTTTTATTTAAATAAATAAATTTCTAGAATGGTTTGTTTTTGGGAGGGAGGGAGTAATTTGGAACGGACGAAGTAAAAGGGAAGTGAAGAATTTAATTTGGAAAGTAGTGGCACATGGTATATTTAGCTTTTCCATTTTTAAATAAATAAATAAACGAAACAAAAGGAGGAAAAAAGCAGTATCATGCCAATCATGCTTGTCCTGGTCGTCGTCGTCACGTCATCGGCGCCTTCCTGTTTGTTTATCCCTCGCAGCTACGGCTACGCAAAGCTTCCCTTCCTAGTTCCCTCCCTCCCTTGCCTTTCTCTCCCCGGGCCGCACGAAACCTTCCCGAAGACGCCACAAATCCAAGCTGCTAAACTCCCAGCGCAACCCGGAATCCAGGCCTCATCAGATACTCGCCTCCCTCTGCGAGGCTCCCATTGGTTCCGCTCCGGAGCGAGTCAACCCGTCGCAGCGCTGCGGCTGGACTGGAGGATCTTGTCCGGCCGTGCCACTTCGGCGGCGGGTCGTCGCCTGGATCCCCAAGGTAAGCTTGCTCCTCCTGCGGTTCTTCTTTGTTCGCTTGTCAAGCTGCTGCTGGCGGGGGTGCGTGTTCGTCCGACTTCGGAGTAGGACCTGCAAGAACCACGATTCGAGAGGTTGGTGGCCACATAGCTCACGCCTCTTGGTTTAGCGCTGCCCATGGGGCATGGGCGAGTTCTTGCCGGTGTGGAGTAGCTGCGCAGGGCTTGGATTCTTTAGCACAGCGCAGAACCCTGCACAAAGGCGGTACATGATTTTGCCCCTTTGTTGGTCAGTTGATGCGCTGAAGAGCCTTAGCCCACAGAATTACGTTCCCAATTCAGTCAGTCAAATAACTGTACCAGAGGTGTTTCTAACTCGTAGTTGGAAGGAAAATCAGATTAGCGAAGTTACGGCCTCTTGTTGAACCTAGGCAGGGAAGGGTCACTGGTTGCACCATATTTTTATAGAAAATGGATAAATCTCCGCAGACTGATCACAAAGCCCAGTTTTACAGTATACTATCTCAGCTCACAAACTGATCACAAATAAGTTGCACCATATAGTAGATCTTTGATCCTAGCCCCCAGTGTTCTGTTCCTTTTCCATATTACCTTGTTCATATGGTATAATACTTTGTCAGACGTCATGGATGCATCACGTCTTATTTTGTGGTGTTAGAAAATGCTGCTCTGTGCCTTAAGCTTTTTGTGCTATGCTCCTGATTGTGGCATGTGTAGGTCTTATTTACCACAGCACAAAAATCTTGGCTTGTGGACGGTTTTTTCCTATTGTTGAGGATATGTTATTTAGCAAAAACAGTAGGGGAAGCCCATACTGTGTTAAATATATTACAAAAATAATGAAACAAAAGAGGTGAAAATTTTAAATTGCCTCAGAAGGCCCCAAAAAAAGCCCAAGGGAACAAGCAGTAACTATGCTCCAAGCTATAAACATAGTTGAGGATATATGTTAACCACTAACTGCTTGATACATTTTATCATGATTTTTTAGTTGCCACCGAGATATATAAGTCATTTCAAAGAAGAATTTTTCGTCAAATATTAACATTGTGTTGAGGTGGTAAACGTCTGCATTCTTTGTTCTGGGCCAATTGGAGAAAATCAATAGTACACAAGTGCTTTTGTTGGTGCAATGTAAATTGTAAAGTAGTAAACATTATCTGTGGCCTGCAGTCTCTTGTGTACCTATATATCATAGTTTGTTCTATTTGAGTGACAGACTGGCAATTACTCACTTGACCTGGCATTTTTTTAGATGGCTTCTTCACATGATGAGGCTGAGCACCAGTGGATAGAGAATCTTAAGTCCGGAGGAGCTGTTCCTTGTCTAGCACCTGAAAGCTGTCCTAATGGGTGGGCTACACCTCCTGGTGATTCATTTATGGTCAGAGGTCCAGAATATCTTACAAACAAGGTAAAAATACCAGGTGGAGAATATCTTATGAAGCCTCTTGGATTTGATTGGATAAAAGGACCAGCAAAAATCTGTGAGATCCTGAAAGACAAGAACCATCGTGTTAGAAAAGCCATTGATGAGGAGGTTTCACATGGTAAACATCCTTTTGTCTGGGCTTTCAACTTGCAACTGCCCAAGGATAACTACAGCGCAATATTCTACTTTGTATCGCTGGAACCTATACCTGAAGGCTCTCTTATGGATCAATTCTTGAAAGGCGATGATGCTTTCCGGAACTCCAGGCTTAAATTAATAGCGAATATCATTAAGGGGCCCTGGATTGTTCGTACAGCTGTGGGTGAACAAGCCATTTGTATATTGGGGAGAGCTCTCTCATGCAAATATGTTCAAGGATCAAACTTTATTGAAGTTGATGTGGATATCGGATCTTCTATAGTTGCAAATGCAATTGTGCATTTGGCATTTGGTTATATTACAACGCTAACTGTAGATTTAGCCTTTCTTATTGAGAGTCAAACCGAATCAGAGCTCCCTGAGAGACTTCTTGGAGCCGTAAGGTTCTCTGAGTTAAGTCCAGGTTCAGCTGGTCAGTACGAAAGGAAGTCTGAAGAGCATCAGGAGAGTACTCAGTCTCGGCCTATTGGATTTTGGCAGGGTTTCTGGTCAAACAACCAAGGCAACCCAAGGGAGCCATCCCCTAGCTTACAGAATACTAATGGAAACTTGCACAAAGAAGCAGCAAATGAAAATGCTAAATGGTAAGTACTTACTCAGTGTCTTTTAAATTACTTTTCGTTAGAAGTATACCTTACAAGATAGGGAAATATCTCGTGGGCACTTATTTTTTGATAAGAAAGAAAGAACGACTGTTGTATGAGTATGGAGGGAGATCTATTGATAAGTTATGACGTGCCTCATGAGTCATGAACAATAAACCACTTTCCTTTTCTTTGCAATTTTCTATGCTAACTTGAGGAGGCTACTCAATCAAATGTCTCCACCACTGTGTTATCATCATGTTATACTCTTGAAATCTGTAAAAAAAATATCGTTTTCCATGTTTGATGATGCTTTATCATTTGAAATGATGATATATCGAATGTGCTTCTCTCTTGCAGATATTCTTCAGGCCCCTACTAGAAGAGATCAAAACCATGACTTCATATTTGGGGGTCAATTTATCCATTCATCACTGCATTTCAATTCTTCAGTAGGATGATCAGTATCACATAGTCCCAGGGCTTGTTTCTTTGCCTCCACATCTGCTGTAAAAAATAGTACACTGGCCACATACAAGTTGCATAACTCTGTACATAATCTGAATGCCTCCTAAATGTTTTATTATCTCATGGAAGAATTGTATGAAATTCAGGGCGAAAATGTTTCATTCTGCAGAATGACAGTTGCAAGTATCTGCATTTCAAAAACAAAATTGTTCAGACTTCAGAACATCTGATTCTGATAAAGATGGAGAGGAACACATATCTGGTGATGAAGTGTGTGATGAAAGCTGCATACCAAACTGATAGGAACAAGGAAATAATCATGCACTGGTCTTTACTTGCGCGACACACATTGCCAATCATGTCGACACCTTAAGTTTCATTAAACATGTGCCTGCATCTGAGATTTGTGAACTTCCATTAAACATTAAAATTCGTTGAGAAAATTTTAAAATTTCCGCGATGATTTATATCAAAATCAAGCCCCCCGGCCTATTACAAAGAAGAGAATCCGCCTATTACAAATTAATATCAAACTTTCCGAATATGAACACCACACAATTGAATCCCTGCAGCTCAAAATTTTCATAGAAATTCATTGCAGAGAAGAAAATTACTCAGGAGTTTGGATTGAAAAAAAATCTTTTTGTTTTCCCCGTAAAAGTGAACCGGTAGTTTTTTAGAGTAGCACAAGGGGACCGGTAGTTGTTGCAGCTGAGCACAATAATTTGTCTGTTCTTCAGCCTCCTCTTCCCCCATAAGAGAGAGGGAGCCCCAAATCTCAATTTCCCAACCACGAATCGGTCGTCTTCTCTGCGAGAGGCGGCAAATCCGAGCCCCTCGCCGAGCGGAGGCGGCGAGTCCGTGATGGTCGCTCACTGGCGGGCGCGGACATGCACCATCGCCCCTCTTCCTCCTCCGCCGCCGCCGCCGAGTCGTCGTTGCCACTCTCCCCCGCCGACGGCTTCCTCCGCGGTAAACCAGGCCACCAATCTCCCGCCTCCCGTTTCGTTCTCGCTCCTCTGATGTGGATTCCAATCGAGCACCTCGCTGACTTGCGTGTTTTTTTTCTTTTTTGCAAATTCCTTGTGGGGATGTGGTGGCTGCGCAGTGAAGGACGGCGTAGACGGGATGATCAAGTACGTCGCCAACGAGCCCTCCGTCGGGCTCTACTTCGTCCAGCAGCACGCCCGGGCGTCCATGCCCATCCTCCTCGACGTCAAGGTTCCACCGCCTGGCCTCCCTCTGCCTCTCCCATCTGTTCCCTGTTTAATAATTAGCAGTGCTAAGGATGATACCTTTGTCCATGCTGAGTTGTGCTTTGGAGATTGTCGTTCATGTTGTTTTATTGCTGGAGATTCAGCTTTTGGAGTCGCATTCACCCTAAGCAATGGACGAAATTAGAGATTTGGCTTTATTGGAGACAGATTGAAAAGACTGGATTTTTTTGTGTGTGTTTACTGCATTACTGACGAACAGTGGCGGACCCAGGAATTGAAACTAGGGTAGTCCTAGCAAAAAAATTTCAGTTGAACTATCATCTTTAAATCTGAACCACTAGCATCATCCACAACTGGATTTGAATCTAGACCACTAGCATCATCCACAACTACAGCTGAACGTGAACCACTGCCATCACACAATGGAGTTTAATTTTCACCACTGCCATCACACAATGGAGTTTAATTTGAGCCTATACCACTGTCATCATTAAACTGAAATTGGTGGGGAAGAAGCAATCTTGCTTCTTTGCTTTCGCTTCATGTTTCTTAAAAAGAAGGGCAATGCTTCCATTCTTCATGACTCAAGTGCAATGTTTATGAAAAAATAGAGAAATATTTCCATTAAGTGAGATTGAGATGAAATCACAATCACCGGTTTGACAATCGCTTCATGTTTATAAAAGAAAGTACTTACCAGTGCTAGTGGCAGTGAGGGTCCGGACGGCGGCCGCACGTGTGCACGGGATGGCTGGAGCCTGGAAGCGGCCAGGCGAGAGGCGCCGGCACGCCGGGTTCACCGCGGCCGTTGCCGGTGCGTGCAGCGCCCGCCCAGGCGCCCAGCAGCAGGGCGCAGCCGCGCAGGGGACGCGGGCGCAGTGCGGCAGGCAGCCGGCGGCGGGAGGTGGCCAGACGGGGCCGCGCGGACGGCCGCCTTCGGCAGGAGCCAGGAGGTGGGGCCGCGCGGGTGGCGGCTGGAGGCGTAGGCGCGGGTAGCGGCGGCGCCCTCGGGGTCGGGGTAGGGGAAGGGCCGAACGGGACCTTCAGGCTTCAGCTGAGGAAGACTCGGAGAGAGGGAGAGGTGACCAGTTGGGCTGAGGGATTTGTTGGGCCAAGTTTGGACACTATTTTGAAGAATTAAAAAGTTTTTGGGCCAAATTTTTGGGTAGTCCTGGGCCTACCCGGACTACCCTTTGGGTCCGCCACTGCTGACGAAGTAGCTAGGAGTAATTGATGGTGTGCATATTTAGAACCTTGTCAGTTAGTTGCATTGTGGAATCGGGTCAATGTATATCTTTGCCAGATTACTATGATACTGCTCAGGTGCTTGGTATAATCTGATTTCTTGCTGTTTGGTATCAACTTGTTTCCGATACTTGGATGCAGTCAAGCTTTGATGTTGTTCTTGATTAGCAACTAGGGTTCAGGTGATACAGATTGCTTGATATAGTTTAATGAAAATTTTTCACTGCTCTTAATGATTTGATGGCAAGGAACAGTGCAGTTGTTTTAGTGTAAGATGCAGAATCATCTGAATTAACCACATTCTATCTCATACAAGTTTCTGGATCAAGCAAACTAGCAAAGTAATATTTCTCTAGCTTCTGTTAATCTGCTGAGCCGTCTAATGATGTGATCAGCTCTTGGTAGTTGGTACGAGAAACCAAGATGTTGGGTTAAACGATTTTTTTTTTCTGTACGACTCTAACATGATTTTTATTTCCGTCACCAGGGTAAGCTTGTGGAAAAGACTCATGAGGTAACACTGCACACAGAAGACATGGAGGATTCTATTTGTGCTGTGAGATCCATGGTTGATTTTGGACTTCCGCGTGCTGATGATATGATCAAGGACATCAATAGATCGCTGCAAATAATGTCAAAGACTCAACCAAAGAGAGGGTACCGATAACTAATTCTTGGGGACTTTATTTTATTTTTAAAACCGTCGTCTTAAAATATGCTGGACTTTTTGGTTCACTTTTTCCCTGAAGTGATCACTTGTCTTTTACTTGAGCTCTCCAGTTAGGTACAAAATTCAAATCTTGCTTCATACACCAGTATACCGCTATAAAACTTCGCTTGACAAACCCATATTCCCTTGTTATATCTGTTCTGAACATCATCTTGCGTAGTTGGTTTTGAGACAACTTTCATTGCATTCAGGTTGATCCAGAACCCCAGTTGGGGGTTCCAGTCAGGAAAAAGCTCAGGAACATGGGATGAATTGGGTGCTACCAATGGAAGTAGCAGCCGGAACTACCTCTCTTCAATGTTCAAAACTGCTAAGCAGAAGGCGTCCAATCTCAGGTGGCCACAGCCCGATTTTACGACAAAAGACGACAGCAGTGAGAATTCAACATCATCTGCTGCCCCAGAATCATCCCAAGCTGCTGGACAAGGTGCATCAACACCTGATACAGAAAAGGATGATCTCCCCATTTCAAGTCGACTATCAGATGGAACAGCTGCTACTAACAAGAGCTTGCCTGCTACTGATATCTCTGAAACAGCGGAAACTTACAATAAGTTCAAAGAAGAACAAGAACTGAAACTTGAGAAGTGGCTTAGAGAGTCTGAAGAAGCTGGAGGTATTAGAGATTGAGTATGTTATTAGACAACGACTTCAGCTCTGCGTCATTGTTAGAGCAGAAAAAGCATCTCCTTTACTGGACTCGGTAAATTCCCAACTGAAAACAGAACATGGTAACTTTTCATGAGCTTGATGGATACAGATGCGTCGGATGCCTGAATACTGTAATTTGTGAGAGAGCCCTTTTGTCACTATTCTTATTGATCGCTAAATCCAAGAGATCGAGAGTCTGTACTCTGAAACAGCCTGAACGATATAGCGTTTTTACTTAAACACGATTGTACTCTGAATATATACATAGCGTTTACAAATATGATGCAATAGAAAACCTGTTGGATTTTACAAATATTTCTAACAGAAAATACAAAATAGTGTTCAAAGTTGCTGCATTCCCCGTGAGCGCACCACTATGTTGTAGTTTCCTTTTACCCTTTACAGCCAAATTATCTGTTTGGCATTTCGGAACGGTTTTGCAAAGGGACCCAGCTAGGAGCTAGGGGGTGAGAGCTCTTCCTATTGCGGCTCGTTGAGAGCCCCTCCCCTCCGCCCCTTCTGTTTGCCTCCGGTAAAAAAAAAGGACCAATCATTCCTATCTGCTCAGTGTTGGGGACGCAGTCTTCGGTCGAGCCGCCGAAGCACGGACCCTCGAGCTATGAGTTAACACTGCAAAGGAGAGCGTTGAGCATTCTTTTCGGCTGGCTGTGGTCGGTGACTGGTGCTGATTTGCTCTGAGAGAAAAGTACTGCTGATTGGCTGGTGGCTATTGGCTGGTGCTGATTTCGTGCGAGAGAAAAACACTGTTTCTGTTTGCGAGCATAATATAGTAGATGTACAATTACCATATACCCCCTAGGATATTCTGCGAATATAGCCATTAGAGGGGTGTATGGGAGTAATTGACCAGGGTAGGTGAATCGACTCCTATAAATATCGGTGTAACAGTGACTGATGGGATGTTGAATACTAAATTTATTGCTTTGCCGCCTGCATGTCTGATGGTATTAGCTTAGACCATGTGTGCCATTACTGCATTCCCAAAGTTATTTTTGTATTTGTCCTTTCGGAAGGCACTTTCCACCAACACAAAGACAACATTGTCCCTCTCCTCTACCCGCCAGCCTCCTCCCTTGCCTCTGCACCCGCCGCCACCATCCTCTACCTCACCGGTGTCACTCCCGATGCCGGAGGGGACCACCCTCGCCCTCGCCCTCCCCTACCCCCTCTCTATCCTCCTCCTCCACTAGCGTCCCCCACCCCTACCCCAGCCTTGAATGCCGCCATCCCTCCACCTCGCCGGCGAGGACCACCCTCCTCTATCCCTGCCTCTCCCCTCCCTTTCCCCCCTCCCTCTCCTCCTCCACAGGCACACCTCCGCTCCCGCTGGCACTGCCCAACCGCCATCCTTCACCACCCGACCAGCGGTGCCATCGCTGCCGGCCTCGCCGGCCGCAACCACTGCTAGGCTTGTCACTAGACATACTCGCCAACTATGGAACCCCACTAAAACCCCAAAACCCTAAATCATATCCCCAACCCCACCAGCCTCCACCGCCGCAAAACGGCTTGGAGTTGTTGATTCGATTTTGTTATTTTCTTCCCTTTCTTGTTACTTTCTTCTCTTTGAGAAATTTTAGTCTTGACTTAAATTTAGCTCATCACATGTACTTCTATTTGGAGTCTTGGACTGACTTATTGCTAGATTTTAGCACTTGATCCAAACACCTCCTAATATAAGAGCAAGTATTATAAGAGACTGCATGTAAACTAAATGCTGAGGAGAAGGAGAGAGGAGAGCAGAGAGAGGTGAAGCAGGCCGAAAGTTTGCGGCCGGCTTGAACACAAAAACCAAGAAATCTTGTGAGAAAGACAAGTGAGTCTTACATTAATGGTGAAAGGCTAACTACTATACGAATGAGCTAAAATGTAGGCTGCAAGGATTCTTACAATTAGCAGCTGGCTGTATTATTATCCTTGCTCCAATTGTGGATTTTTGGTGTCATGATCATATATATACATATATATATATACATATACATATATATACATATACATATACATACATATATATATGTATACATATATACATACATATATACAGATATATATAACATATATACATACATATATATATATATACATATATACATATATACATACATATAATATACATAATAATACATAGATAATACATATATATATATACATATATATACTATATAGATACATATATATACAATATATATACCTAACATAATATAACATATATATACATAATATACATACATATATATATATATACATATATACATATATAATATACATATACTTATATATATACACACACACACACTTTAGCACTAGTCCGTCTAAATGAGAGTGCTAATGGAGTAGGCTAAACTTTAGATAAATTCAAAAAACTTTAGCATATGCATGAGTGCTAATATGTGCTAAAATTTAGTACTCAATTTTAGCTTATCCAAACAGCCCCTAAGATTGTCTATACTAACCTGTGTGTAGCTTAGGTGGCTAGCCCAGCTTAGTCATTTAATTATAGAAAAAATTAAACGCGGAAGTATGTGTTCGTGTGAAACTTTACCGAATTCTACTGAAAGCGAATACATGCTTGCTTACCACGCGTTAAACAAGCAAGCAACCAGCAAAAGTAAAAAAAAAAGTAAATTGCACCCACCATACAACAACTCGTTAGGTGGGCGCAAATTGGTCCAACAACTTGTAAAATGCTCAATTTAATACAATAAGTTGACAGGTCGGTGCAAATTGGTCCAAAAACTTGTAAAATACTTAATTTAGTACAATAACTTGGCAAAAATGTGCATTCACAGTCCAAACATTACACAACAACGTAACAGACGCAAGGTCTCAATAAAGAGAATATTCACGTTAGGAGAAATTATTATGTATTATTTTGACCATTGATTTTCGTGTTGCGTCTGCGTGGCAATGTATTTGGCCAAGATAAAAACTCTCGATGTTTAGAAATTAATATTATGTCTTTACATTAATTACTTTTGTATAGTGATTTAGTTTTGATCAAAACTATTTAATTTAATATAGAAAAATTCGCTCTCACTATTTTTGATATGTTTGATTATATACACTATTAAGCTAAAAAACCAATATGTTGATACAAACTATTGGTACTTTTAGGATCTTGATACATATATTTTTAAAGCCTCCTATATTTGATAGAAAGAAAAAAAGAGCTAAATAAAGTAATAAACAGAAACAAACATGAGCATTATTGAATACATGAGCAGAAATGCAGAAGAAACCTAAGGTTTCAGGGTCTCTCTTCGACTTTAGTGTGATGCTAATAGTGTAATTCTAAAATTTGATTGGATTTGAACTAATAAAAAATTATACATAGTTGGAAAGCCACAAACGGATCACCATCAATAATTTCCATTTATAAGATTTAAGAATTATTGAAGTTCATCTAGTTTGCTTAATATGTTGCTGTTGTAATGGTGGTTAAATAATATATTATCTTTAGTAAAACTATAATTAATTTATTCTGAGAATAAAATTATTGGCGTCTATGCGAAATGAAAATCTATGATCAAATAATATGTTCCGACGTGAATATACTCTTTATTGTGACCCGACGTTAGCAAATACATTGTCGTGTAACGTTTGGATTGTGAATGCACTAATTTACCAAGTTATTGTACTAAATTAAATATTTTTAAATTGTTGGATCAATCTACACCCAGCTGTCAAGTTATTGTCCAACTTGGAGCGTTCATGGAGGACGTCCAGTGCAAGATCGCCACCCCACTGCTGCCCAACCCAAGTGCGTGAGGCGGGCTCCCCCTGTTCTGCAGCAGGCGGATGGCAAGCCTGCTCTGCCAAAGCGAAGGGAACGTCTTGCTAACCACCCACTGGCCAACGTAGCTTCTTCTAAACGAGCTGAGGTAATGCTCATGCGTCGTTTCGACATGGCACAGAATGCTGCGCCGATCACAATCGACGCCCAGCAAGCTTATAAGCAGCTGTACACCGAAAAACTGGCTGACTCACACTTTGAGGCAGTGAGCTAGCTACTTCCTGCACTCCGGAGCTCCTGCTCTATTCTGGGCATCGATGCCTGATGGGGCTACAGGAGGCTGTGTGGTTGTCTCATTTAAGCAACTACAATATTTGACATAAGTCAGTCCATAGCATTAAAATATTCACTACAGACTAGTTGAAATATTATAGAAGTCTATAGCAAAAAGTACCCGTAGTGCTATGGACTAATCATAAGGAATAAACAAATATTACTTTCTTTCATCTCCTTCTCTCTCACTCCAGATTCCATCATGACAGATCCATATACATTGTGGCAACAACAATAGCTATAGACTACTTACACAAAAGCTGTCCATATAGACTACTTAGTCCATATACATTGTGGTCAACTAGATAGATGGTCATAGTGGCCACGTCTGTTTCTTGCTCGGGCGAGGGCAATGTTTATGGCCCAACCAGTCTTTAAAGTGGGCCCTTGTACCAGCAGACCATAAGCTAATATGGCACCAGCAATGTAGAGCCTGGTAGTTGTCTTTATACGTGGGACCCGCATGAGCCAGCTGCTATGCATGGGTTAGCGCAAACAGGGCTGGTGAAGAGAATAGGGAGAGAAAGAAATAATATTTTAAGCTTATGGGTGGGCAATAGCGCTATGAACTATTTTACTTCTGACAGCTTTATGGACTGCATTTGAAACTAGCCCACAGTATATATGGACCACTTTAGGAGGCTTATGGACCACTTTAAGAGCGTTGCGTGCCCTACTGTGTCAGGTCGGCGTGAGCTCTCCATAGTTATAAAGTGTTCCATCTTTTCTTCTTAATACAATGATACGCAGCTCTCCTGCGTATTCGAGAAAAAAAAAACTCGAGGCCCGGGTCGCCGCCGCCTCCCCAGACGAATGCCGCGCGGCCGCCGCCCTCGCTGCCTCGCGCTCACCTGGGACGCCTACTCCGGCGGCTTCCCCGCCGTCGAGGGCTGGTTCTGGTCGCCCACCCTCGACGGCCTCCGGGAGCAAGAGCTCCACTACCGCGCCCCCCATGCTAGGTTCATTCGAGCCGGCGCCGGCTACACCCCCGGCCCGCTGCTGCTGCCCGTGCTCTCCGCTTTGCGCTGGCGCTACGGCTGCTCTGCGTATCCTGCGACTGTTGCAGGCTTGACATCCCCTCCGCCGCCGGCGCGCCGCTCGGGTTTCCACACCTCGAGCAGATGACGCTCAAGGGCTTCAGGTAGTCACAAAAGTTCTCCGATCGATGGATCGAGAAACGTGGAACGTGGTACATGGTGTGTTGTTTAAGAGTGATTTTAACACTATTGGAGCAAAAATGTACCCGCGTTCCTAGTACGGGAACGTGGGCACCGTACCACGTTCCTGGTGACTACCATCAGCATCGCCGAGGGCACCCTCCACGCCATGCTCGCCGGATGCCCCGCCCTGCTGAGCCTGGTGCTGCACTACAACATCGGCTACCGGCGTCTCCGGATCAACTCCGAGACGCTTCGATCCGGAGCCTCAGCATCACCGACGGCCACAGAGACTGGAGGGGAGGTTCGAAGAGGTGATCGTCGAGCTGGGGTCCCGTGCTGGGGTGTTGGGGTGCTGTGGTCCCGTGCTGGGGGTGCTGTGGCAGTGGCATCCGCGGCATGGGCGGCGCCTGCGGCTGCCATGGCGTGCTTCAGCAGACGCTGCTACGGCCCAGCTTTTGCTTCTGTGGTGTCTGGTCAACCTACACGGCGGTGAGTTGGCGGCGCCATGGTGGCGTGTGCCGACAACGGTTAGTTTGGGCGTTGTCCAGCGTTTTCGTGGTGGCATCGTTGGCTGCGGCCGTGCGGTGGCTCACCAGTACCACCATGGAGGTGGGGCTAGTGACGCCGGCCGTCTCTTTTCACCGTGGTGATGATGTGGGTGAAAACCCATCCTTCTTGGGACGACATTGATGGCGCCATTGGCATCACTTCCTTCCCGAAGGCAATGTCGAGCATCTCTGGCTCTGACTTTGGCTCTTGCCTGAGGCTATAGGCTTGGGCGTTGGTCAAGGACGGTTGGTTCCTTCGGCGTGGGCGGCTTCCGGAGGGCGCTTTTCTCTCTTTTTCCTTTTCTTAAAAAACAAAAAAAAAGTTCCAAACCGTGTTGTAGGTTGTGGTGGCTCGTGTCGACGTTCCAATCCGACCGGACAGTGTTCGCGGAAGCCCGGATCGATGTCTCAATCCGACCGGGTGGAGGTTTAGTTGCGGCTTGTGTTGATGACCCAATCCGACCGGCCAAAGTTGAGTGTGTTTCGGTTGATGTCCCAATCCAACCGGCTGGTGTTGTGTGCTTGAGTTGAGTTGTTGTGGTGTGGTGCGTGTTGATGTCCCAATCCAACCAGCCGGTGTTGCTAGGTGTAAGTTTGTAGTGGTAGGTGTTGTAGTTTTAGTCTGTTCGATTTTTGGGTCCAGTTTACCTATAAACATGGTCAATTCTTTTCTTCTTATTAATATACGCCGAACCGCAAGATTTAGGATCTTTCGGGAAAAAAAATCGTCGAGCACGCCCCGCTGCTGGAAAGGCTCATCCCTGACGGCCTGATGCACGACCTGCTGATCCGCGTAATCCAGGTGCCCAAGCTCAAGGTGCTGGGGCATCTGTATTCTCGTGACGGCATCTCGACCAGGGTTTTAAAGGTAGCCAGGCGGTTGGCGTTTCCATGTCTGTCTTCAGTTACATGCTGCTGCTGCTCCATGACATGGCTTTCGATCTCGCTCTTGTGAGAACCGCCCAATTTGATACTATTTTAAACGAACCGCCGGTCATTATCATCCAGATGAGAGTTAACACGTGCTTGTCGGAGAGCGTGCCACGTGTTATCCCACATCTAGAGACACGAATAACCGACACGTCATTCATCCAAAATAATATCAAATCCGGTAGTCCCGGTATGTGCTCCAACATACGCCCAGAATCAGCATATGCACATACCGTTTACAATCGAATACATCGCCAAAAAAATCCACAAAGAGCAGTTTTATACTATCAGAGTTCACAACTTAATATTACAAGTTTAATATAGGTGGGTTTCAAACTTCACTTACAAGCCTTGGGCTCACGAAAGTCATATTAAACAGAACCATAAAGTTTATTACATTTACATGCTCTCACGAAGCTCGATTACGATAAAAACTTACTAAAGTAATGACGCCTTGCTCAAGGACATCAGTACAGCCACCACGACCTATTCTTCCCCCGCGTTTGGATCAGCGGGGTAGAAATGGCCGAACAACACTTCGGGCTCACCTGCAACTAGGTTTAGAAAGCAACCTGAGTACAAAAGGTACTCGCAAGACTTACGCGATTACATATACAAGGATCATGCAAAGGCTCAAGTAAAAGCTTTAAGGTTAAGTAATTATTGCGCAAGCACTAACTCTCTACACTAACACTTATCAAAATTAGTTAATCTTGCCCAACCCAAACACTTTTAGTTGATTAAGAGAGTAACATAAAAGCCAGTAGATCATTGACAAGACATGATTCCAAAACCAACAATACCGAAACTCTCTAAGAGGAATTCGGCGAACCAAGAGCTTGCTCATATCCGAGAGCGCGGCAATTCGAATTGATTATAACCTTGCAAGGGTGTACTACTTTACCCACACGACGCGAGGACCATACGACTCACCCAACCGATCACGCCGGGCAAGGGGGTACTCACGTCAACCGTTCCCAACAAGGCTCAACCGTTGAGGGTACGCCCAGCTTGCGCGTGGAGATTTAGTTCCACCGGAGACTTCTCTAAACTTTCCTACACATAGTTCCACCCGGGGACACACTAAACCTCCCTGCATAGCCCATGGCCACGCATCTGGGACCGGGCCCCAATGATCAAGTCAAAGAAGGTAATTGGCTCATCCGTTCCATTATATTGGATATGTGGTAGCACGGAAAGGTGCTCAAGGCCGATGGCATCCACTCGGTCCTTAATCGATCCAAGCGGACTATGCCCATGTGACTTCATTCTCTAGGCCCTACCATTCCGCTCGAATCTCGGTACTACCAAACTCTACTTGCCCCAGCTCAAGTGCGATCAAGGATAAACAGGTAAGTGTGATAATCCAAACCATTCCCTTCTAGCAAGCAATATAAGTATTCTAAGCAGGGCTAAGTATTTAGTCAAATTAAGTAGTTCATTGACTAACAAGTTACAAAGGCATGGATAACAATTCAAGGAAGGGTAATGCAGGAAATTAGGTACAAGAATGCAATACAAAATATAACATATAACCCAACATTACCCGGTGAGATAGCTAAACTAAATCAGATTAAATAGGTGCAAGAAATATGTTTAGCTGCTTGCCTTGGTTAACTTCCGACTCGACCACGAACGGGATTCCGGGTTCAGGCTCCACGGACTCGGCGGGCTCCACGGGTTCGTTCTCCGACGGTTCGGTCACTAAAATGCATGAATGCGATGCAAGAATTAAGAAACAAACTAAACTACAAGCATAAATCATGAAATAATTTGGGCATGCAGAGGACAATGCAAAGAACTCATGAAAATTGGTTTTGCAGCAAAATCATTTGCCTATAAATAACCATAAATAGATGAGTTTTCAGCCACTCTAAACAAGGTAAATCATAAATGGCATGCAAACTGAACTAAACAAATCCAATAAAATTATATTAGCTACAAGGCATGAAAATAGAGCTAACAAAACTGGTTTTACTATTTTCTCACTTTCCAGCAAAAAGTTATATATTAAACCATATTTTGGACAGCAAGCATGAAATCGAAATGAAAACCTAATGAGCAGCAAGGAAACACAAGAGTAAGATGCACTACTGAAAACTACACCTCACAAGGAGTCTAAGAAAATTTAGTTTTATTTTTTTCAAGCAGTACACAAATAACCAAGCATTAAACTCACTTTTGCAAAATAAAACTATAGATAAATCTACAGTAGAGTAACATGCAAAACAATATTTTTTCTAAGTAGATCTCATCCAGTGGAATAAAACAAAACAAGTTTCATAATTTTTGAAGCTATACATAAATTTATACGAATTTTGCAAGATTGCTGCTCCAAAACAAAACCCTAAAACACTAGGTGCACCCCGCAGAATCGGCCCAGAGGCCGACAGGCCGGGCCCACTGGCCAGCGGCCCACCAGGCCGGGTCAAGGCGAGGCCAGAGACCTTGACCCGCCCAGGGGCGCGGCCACGACGCGGCGCGGCGGCGGCGGCGCGAGCCGGTGCGGCGAGGCAGGGCCGGAGCAGGCCGGGGAAGGTGCGCACGGGAAAGAGGAAGAGGCGGCGAGCCTCACCGGTGGTGATGCAGGCGAGGAGCGGCGGCGGAGGGGCGGCACGATGAGCAGAGGCGGCGGCGGACCGTGGCGCTCGCCGGCGGCCCTGCACAACGAAGGGGGAGGTCGGGTGAGGGGCGAAATCGAGCGAGGGAAGGGAGGAGGAGCTCTCCCCGCGCGGAATCAAGCTACGGCTCACCGAGGGCGGCGAATTGGCGGCGACGGGCGGCGAGCAGAGCTTGGGGCGGCGGCAATGGAGGAGGGGGATCGGGCTAGGGTTAGGGTTGGAGGGGAACGGGGGTCGGTCGCGCGCGGATAAGGAGAGGGCGAGGGAAGGGGCAGCACAGAACACGACGATGGCCGGCACGTGGCACGGAAGCCGGAGTTGAACGCTGGCGACGGCGACGCGTGCGCGCGCGGCGAGGCAAAACAGAGAGGGGAGAGGGAAGGAGGCTGACGTGTGGGGCCCGGCGGGATTTTTCTTTTCTTTTCTTTTCTTTTCTTTTTTTCTGGGTTGTGACAATCTCCCCCCCTTAAGAAAATCTCATCCCGAGATTTAGGTAGACAAGAGGGGAAGGATAAAACTCGGACTAGATTGAGGCCATGTTCACCTAGACAAGATAAACATCTAAGAGATGATGCACAAAGGCAGGGATGATGTGGAGTGAGACATTCCTAGGGTTTTCTTGATGGTGATTGTATCCACATATATAATATTTAGAACGATGAACTTCATCAAGAAAGTAGAGTGTGGTAGAGAGAAAACTTACTCATCGGAAAAGAAATCCGGGTATTCTTGACGTAACCGATCCTCACGCTCCCAAGTGGCTTCATCTTTGGAGTGATTGCTCCATTGAACCTTTACAAACTTTACCATGTTACGCTTCACCTTTCTTTCATCTCGATCAAGAATGGCAACTGGGTGTTCTTCGTAGGTAAGACCCGGTTGAAGATCAAGTGACTCAAGGTCGACGGCGTCGGCTGGAACACGATGGCACTGCTTCAATTGAGAGATATGAAAGACATTGTGCACTGCGGATAGTGGTTGAGGAAGTTCCAATTGATAAGCCACTGCCCCAACTTTCTTGATAATCTGAAAAGGTCCGACATAGCATGGCACTAATTTTCCTCTCACTTGAAAACGGCGAGTGCCCTTAAATGGAGAAACCTTGAGATAAACATAATCACCGATCTTGAGATGTAGTTCTCGGCGACGACGATCAGCATAAGTCTTTTGACGAGATTGAGCAATGCGAAGATTCTCACGAATAATCCTGACTTGATCCTCAGCATCTTTTACCAAATCTGGACCAAAGAAAGGTCTTTCTCCAGATTCGGACCAATTGATTGGAGTTCTACACCGTCTTCCATAGAGAGCTTCGAATGGAGACATTTTGATACTTGCTTGATAACTATTGTTATAAGAGAATTCTGCGAACGGCAAGCATGTAACCCATTTCTTCTCATATATAAGAGCACAGGCTCGCATCATGTCTTCTAAGACTTGATTGACTCTCTCGGCTTGACCGTCGGTTTGAGGATGATAAGCATTGCTGTAGGTGAGATCAGTTCCCATGGCTTCATGAAGACTTCTCCAAAAGTGAGCGACGAATTGAGGACCACGATCAGAGACAATTTTCTTAGGAACACCATGCAGACAGACAATGCGAGTGAGATATAACTCCGCATATTGCTTGACATGATACGTAGTCTTTACTAGAAGGAAATGAGCCGATTTTGTCAAGCGATCCACGATTACCCATATGGAATCATATCCTTGAAAAGACTTGGGTAATCCAGTGATGAAATCCATTCCAATTTCTTCCCACTTCCATGATGGAATAGGTAAGGGCTGAAGAGTACCAGCTGGTTTGAGATGCTCGGCTTTAACCCTTTGGCAAATATCGCACTCGGCGACATATCGAGCGATTTCTCGCTTCATGCGGGTCCACCAAAACCTTTGCTTGAGATCTTGATACATTTTGGTACTGCCCGAATGAATGGAGAATTGAGAACTATGGGCTTCATCAAGGATAATTCGCCTGAGGTTATGATCCTTAGGCACCACAATTCGCTTTCCAAAGAATAGAACTCCTTGATTATCCGTAGAGAAACATCGAGCTTTACCCTCATTCATTAACTCCCGAATTCGAGCCATACCCTTATTCTTCTTTTGGATTTCCTTAATTTGATCATAAAGATCAGATCTGATTGTAAGTGTAGCAAGATAGCCTTCTTTGACCATAGAAATTCCAAGTTTCCGAAGATCATCACAGAGAGTATGCACAGGAGGAGCTATGGTCAAGCAGTTGCATTGAGCCTTTCGGCTTAGTGCATCAGCGACAACATTCGCCTTACCGGGATGATAGTGCACTTCAATGTCATAATCCTTGATTAATTCAAGCCACCGACGTTGCCTCATGTTGAGATCAGATTGAGTGAAAATATACTTGAGGCTCTTGTGGTCAGTATAGATATTGCAATGATTACCAAGCAGATAATGATGCCATATCTTTAGAGCATGGACAACAGCCGCAAGCTCTAAATCATGGGTAGGATAATTTTCTTCGTATCTCTTGAGTTGACGAGAAGCATAGGCCACCACTCGGCCTTCTTGCATAAGAACACAGCCAAGACCGATGCGAGAAGTATCGCAATAAACATCAAAACTCTTGGAAATATCTGGCTGAGAAAGAACTGGAGCAGTAGTGAGACGATCCTTAAGAGTTTGGAAGGCTTCTTCACAGGCTTGAGTCCACTCAAACTTAACTCCATTTTTCAATAACTCAGTTATAGGTTTCACAATTTTAGAAAAGTTCTCTATGAACCAGCGGTAATATCCCGCAAGTCCAAGAAAACTCCGGATCTCATGGACATTCTGAGGTTGCTTCCAATCAAGAACATCTTGCACCTTGCTAGGATCCACAGCAATACCATCCTTGGAGAGGACATGACCAAGAAAAGAAACCTTCTCAAGCCAAAACTCACATTTGCTAAATTTGGCATAAAGACGATGCTCTCTAAGCTTTTGGAGGACGATATGAATATGACGAGCATGATCTTCTTTGGTCTTGGAATAAATGAGAATATCATCGATAAAGATGATCACAAAGACACCAAGTTCCTCCATGAAGATGCTATTCATCAGATACATGAAATAAGCCGGTGCATTGGTGAGGCCGAAAGACATGACAGTGAATTCATAAAGATCATATCTAGTAGAGAAAGCCGTTTTTGGAATGTCTTCAATTCGAATCTTGATTTGATGATAACCCAACCTTAAATCAATCTTAGAGAAATAACGAGCTCCGAAGAGTTGATCAAACAAAGTATCAATTCGAGGAAGAGGATATTTGTTCTTGACAGTGACTTCGTTTAACGGACGGTAATCAACACACATCCGTAAACTATCATCTTTCTTCTTCACAAAAAGAGCCGAGCATCCCCATGGAGAGGAGCTCGGACGAATGAAACCCTTATCCAACAGAATCTTAAGTTGTTTCTTCAATTCCTTCAACTCATTGGGAGGCATTCGGTAAGGTTGTCTAGAGATAGGAGCAGTACCGGGCTTGAGCTCTATGACGAACTCCACCTCACGATCAGGAGGCATACCCGATAATTCTTCTGGAAAGACATCCGGATACTCACAAACCACGGGAATATCTTCCAACGCCGTGGCTTTGGTATTCGCCAAGGCATATAAACCAGATTCCATCTTGGCAAAAGATCATTGGTACGGGGCCCACACTTAATAATTCCATCATGCTTACCCAACCAATTCATCCCAAGAATCACATCTAAACCCATCTGATCTAGGACAAGAAGATTAGCTTGGAAAATAGCTCCCTCGATGAGAATTGGAACCCTATCCACAAAGTTTCTGGCAATGATTTCCCCACCCGGTGATTCTATATGGTATGGCACTTGTAGGTTTTGCATTTCAAGCTTACTATGCAGCACAAATTTCTTGCTGATGAAAGAAAAAGTTGCTCCAGAATCAAAAAGAACCATAGCAGGGTGAGATTTGATTAGGAGCGTACCCATAAGAACTTCGGCATTCTCCGGAATTTCTTCAGCGGTGGTGTAGTTGGGACGACCACGCTTAGGAGCCTGTTGTGGCTTGACTTCCTGACGCGATGCTTGAGGCAGAGGAGTATTGGGCCTAGGTGCATTGAAGGCACTGCCACGTCTCGAGAGGGGCAGTCCCTGTAGATGTGACCTAGGCCACCACAATGAAACACGGACCCTTTGCGGCAACACCTGGGTTGCTCCAATAGGCATTGATCGGCCTAGGAGTTTGTCCTTGAGGAGGTTGAGGGTGACGCACAATCCACATAGGACGGGGAGGTTGAGCTCCCGGCGCCCGAGGTGGAAAAGGAGAAGGCCCCAGACGTGGACGTGAGGAACTACCGCCCGCAGAGGTAGGAGCGGGGCGCTTGTTCTTTGCCTCAAGATTCTTCATCTTGTGCTTAGCTCTGATAGCGATATTCACCAAATCATTGAAGTCTTCAAACTTAGTAGTGGAGAGCTTGTCTTGCAACTCTGCGGAGAGCCCATCGTACAGACGTTCTTGCTTCTTGGCATCGGTGGCCACTTCTTCAGGTGCATATTGGGAGAGAGTGTTGAAGGCATTGACATAGGCCATCACATCACGACTTCCTTTAGTGAGATTCAGAAATTCCTTCTTCTTGATGTCCATGATACCCTTGGGAATATGGAAGGAGCGAAAAGCTGTACGGAACTCCTCCCATGTGAAGCGGTAGTTGGTAGGGTGAGATGCCTTGAAATTCCGCCACCAAGCCCCAGGGGCCTCATGCAGTTGATGAGCGGCAAATAAAACCTTCTCATATGGCTCACACTCAATAAGACCCAGCTTTTCTTCAATCACATTGAGCCAGAAATCTGCATCAAGAGGATCTTTGGAGCCACGGAAGATGGGCGGGTTGGTGCGGAAGAAATCCCCAAACCTGTTCACTTGAGGCTCAGCTCTTGGACCATTATTGCCGACATTTCCCATCTGATTGACTATGGTCGCCATAAGTTCAGTCTGTCAGGCCAGGACATCAGCGAGGTTTGGGTGAACTGGAGGATTAGGAAGGGGATCCTCGTTGTGGCGATTGTTGTTGCCGCCCGAACCATTGGCACCATCCCTTTCAGTTCCCGAACGCAACACCATCCTGTTAATAAACAAAACGGTCAGCGGTCAGGAATGAAAGATAGAGGATGCACAAAGGAAGGGTGGAAAGACAATGCACAGCTAAAACCTGACCCGCGATCAACACAAGAGTAGTAACTCTAAAAGATAGAGTAGATTTGGTCCACTAAAATGAACTAGAACCAACTAGGCAAGATCTTGACAGCAGCACACTAAATTGATCAAGTATAAATTTAGAAACCACAGAAAAGAGTATGCATGCATGCGAAGTATGAATGCAATATGTCGTCTCCTCACATCGTGAGCACGCCTTAACGTTCTAGCACTCACTTACGACCCAAAACAACCGCATTGCCCAACAGCGCTACAACCCTCCTAATAGCACTTAGGACAATGGGTGATTCCCACCCTCTCAACTCCGGTAAAAGGCTCAAAAGGTTTCCAGCAGGTGAAAGGGTTTTCCTACGCTCCCGCTACTCATTCAGACAAGAGAGGTTAAGCATGTCTTAATTAAACGAGTGAAGTAGTAAGAAAGAATTAGCTCTAAGACAAAGGAAGAAAGCTATCATTTTACCTTAAGTTCAAATTTTTAACCAAAGTAAATCTTAGTGCAATTGATCAAATTTTATTTGACTCTCAACCCACTAAGCCAATTTTAGGTTCACTTCATGAAACCTTAGCTCTGATACCCGTTGTGAGAACCGCCCAATTTGATACTATTTTAAACGAACCGCCGGTCATTATCATCCAAATGAGAGTTAACACGTGCTTGTCGGAGAGCGTGCCACGTGTTATCCCACATCTAGAGACACGAATAACCGACACGTCATTCATCCAAAATAATATCAAATCCGGTAGTCCCGGTATGTGCTCCAACATACGCCCAGAATCAGCATATGCACATACCGTTTACAATCGAATACATCACCAAAAAAATCCACAAAGAGCAGTTTTATACTATCAGAGTTCACAGCTTAATATTACAAGTTCAACATAGGTGGGTTTCAAACTTCACTTACAAGCCTTGGGCTCACGAAAGTCATATTAAACAGAACCATAAAGTTTATTGCATTTACATGCTCTCACGAAGCTCGATTACGATAAAGACTTACTAAAGTAATGACGCCTTGCTCAAGGACATCATTACAGCCACCACGACCTATTCTTCCCCCGCGTTTGGATCAGCGGGGTAGAAATGGCCGAATAACACTTCGGGCTCACCTGCAACTAGGTTTAGAAAGCAACCTGAGTACAAATGGTACTCGTAAGACTTACTCGATTACATATACAAGGATCATGCAAAGGCTCAAGTAAAAGCTTTAAGGTTAAGTAATTATTGCGCAAGCACTAACTCTCTACACTAACACTTATCAAAATTAGTTAATCTTGCCCAACCCAAACACTTTTAGTTGATTAAGAGAGTAACATAAAAGCCAGTAGATCATTGACAAGACATGATTCCAAAACCAACAATACCGAAACTCTCTAAGAGGAATTCGGCGAACCAAGAGCTTGCTCATATCCGAGAGCGCGGCAATTCGAATTGATTATAACCTTGCAAGGGTGTACTACTTTACCCACACGACGCGAGGACCATATGACTCACCCAACCGATCACGCCGGGCAAGGGGGTACTCACGTCAACCGTTCCCAACAAGGCTCAACCGTTGAGGGTACGCCCAGCTTGCGCGTGGAGATTTAGTTCCACCGGAGACTTCTCTAAACTTTCCTACACATAGTTCCACCCGGGGACACACTAAACCTCCCTGCATAGCCCTTGGCCACGCATCTGGGACCGGGCCCCAATGATCAAGTCAAAGAAGGTAATTGGCTCATCCGTTCCATTATATTGGATATGTGGTAGCACGAAAAGGTGCTCAAGGCCGATGGCATCCACTCGGTCCTTAATCGATCCAAGCGGACTATGCCCATGTGATTTCATTCTCTAGGCCCTACCATTCCGCTCGAATCTCGGTACTACCAAACTCTACTTGCCCCAGCTCAAGTGCGATCAAGGATAAACAGGTAAGTGTGATAATCCAAACCATTGCCTTCTAGCAAGCAATATAAGTATTCTAAGCAGGGCTAAGTATTTAGTCAAATTAAGTAGTTCATTGACTAACAAGTGACAAAGGCATGGATAACAATTCAAGGAAGGGTAATGCAGGAAATTAGGTACAAGAATGCAATACAAAATATAACATATAACCCAACATTACCCGGTGAGATAGCTAAACTAAATCAGATTAAATAGGTGCAAGGAATATGCTTAGCTGCTTGCCTTGGTTAACTTCCGACTCGACCACGAACGGGATTCCGGGTTCAGGCTCCACGGACTCGGCAGGCTCCACGGGTTCGTTCTCCGACGGTTCGGTCACTAAAATGCATGAATGCGATGCAAGAATTAAGAAACAAACTAAACTACAAGCATAAATCATGAAATAATTTGGGCATGCAGAGGACAATGCAAAGAACTCATGAAAATTGGTTTTGCAGCAAAAGCATTTTCCTATAAATAACCATAAATAGATGAGTTTTCAGCCACTCTAAACAAGGTAAATCAGAAAAGGCATGCAAACTGAACTAAACAAATCCAATAAAATTATCTTAGCTACAAGGCATGAAAACAGAGCTAACAAAACTGGTTTTACTATTTTCTCACTTTCCAGCAAAAATTTCTATATTAAACCATATTTTGGACAGCAAGCACGAAGTCGAAATGAAAACCTAATGAACAGCAAGGAAACACATGAGTAAGATGCACTACTGAAAACTACACCTCACAAGGAGTCTAAGGAAATTTAGTTTTATTTTTTTGAAGCAGTACACAAATAACTAAGCATTAAACTCACTTTTGCAAAATAAAACTATAGATAAATCTACAGCAGAGTAACATGCAAAACAATATTTTTCCTAAGTAGATATCATCCAGAGGAATAAAACAAAACAAGTTTCATAAGTTTTGGAGCTATACATGAATTTATATGAATTTTGCAAGATTGCTGCTCCAAAACAAAACCCTAAAACACTAGGTGCACCCCGCAGAACCGGCCCAGAGGCCGACAGGCCGTGCCCACTGGCCAGCGGCCCTCCAGGCCGGGTCAAGGCGAGGCCAGAGGCCTTGACCCGCCCAGGGGCGCGGCCACGACGCGGCGCGGCGCAGCGTGCGCGCGCACGCGCGCGGCGACGGCGGCGGCGGCGCGAGCCGGTGCGGCGAGGCAGGGCCGAAGCAGGCCGGGGAAGGTGCGCACGGGAAAGAGGAGGAGGCGGCAAGCCTCACCGGCGGTGATTCAGGCGAGGAGCGGCGGCGGAGGGGCGGCACGATGAGCAGAGGCGGCGGCGGACCGTGGCGCTCGCCGGCGGCCCTGCACAGCGAAGGGGAGGTCGGGTGAGGGGCGAAATCGAGCGAGGGAAGGGAGGAGGAGCTCTCCCCGCGCGGAATCGAGCTACGGCTCACCGAGGGCGGCGAATCGGCGGCGACGGGCGGCGAATCGGCGGCGACGGGCGGCGAGCAGAGCTCGGGGCGGCAATGGAGGAGGGGGATCGGGCTAGGGTTAGGGTTGGAGGGGAACGGGGGTCGGTCGCGCGCGGATAAGGAGAGGGCGAGGGAAGGGGCGGCACGGAACACGACGATGGCCGGCACGTGGCACGGAATCCGGAGTTGAACGCCGCCGACGGCGACACGTGCGCGCGCGGCGAGGCAAAAACAGAGAGGGGAGAGGGAAGGAGGCTAACGTGTGGGGCCCGGCGGGATTTTTCTTTTCTTTTCTTTTTTTTTCTGGGTTGTGACAGCTCTGATCTTCCGATTTGTTTTCATGTTCAGGGAATCGAGCCCGTCAGTCTGTAATACACGTTGCGTACCGTGAAGATCTTGGCCCTCGTCACGGGCTCTGATCTGGATGTTGCTGTCGACATCTTGCAATGCATCCCGTGCGTGGAGAAGCTGTACATCGTGGTGACAATTTGATCATCTTAATTACCTTGCTAAATAAACTCACATCTGCTTATCTCATCATGCCCAACACTACCTGATGTTTTTGGAACTGCTACTTTTTTTTCAGGCATTCAGTGGGCGATGGCCGAGTTTCAGCACTGTGCAGCGCAATGTTCCACTGGAATGCCTTGATGCGCATCTCAAGGTGCTGCAGGTAACGCATTACAAGGGCAAGTCGTCAGAGGTGGACCTCGTCAGATTCTTCCTCTCCAACGCCCGAGTGCTGCAATCCATCAGGCTTGTAGTCGGTGCTGTCAACCGCAACAACGACAAATGGGTTGCGACTCAGCTTAAGAAGCTACGGCCGGACACGGCATCAGCTTCTTCTTCTCAAGGTGCTAGAATTGCCTTTGGAAACGATCGCTGGGGGTCGTCTGACCGCGTGCTCGTGAAGCTCATCCATGATTTATCGCTGGATGATCTCTTTGACAGCACTACCACAAATCGTGTGTTTGCCGAGTGCGCTTTGTTTGCTGTGTGCAACATTTCGAGCACATGGCAAGCACATTGTTTGCCGTGAGTCTATCAAAAAGCACTCGGCGAAAACTCGGCACACGGCAAACATAACATTTGCCATATGCTAAAGTAAAAAAAACACACGGCAAAAGGGTGGGGCTATTTGCCATGTGCTCCAGATCAGAGCACACGGCGAACCAACCCAGTTTACATAAAGTCTTCCTCCTCCTTTCTCCCAACGCCGCCACCATCCCTTCTCTCCCTCACTCGGCGCCACCCCTTCCCCACCTCTCCTGCCGCCCCCATCCCCTCCCTCCCTCACCCGGCGTCACCCCCTCCCCACCCTCTCCTGTCGCCGACCCCTCCCCTCCCTCTCCCGCCTCCACGCGGCCTCCACTCCACCGCCGTCCCCGCCACGCAGGGCCTCGACGCCTGCGCCTACGCTCGCCCCCCACCCCTCGCCGCCGCCTCCATGCCCTGGCACAACCACCACCACGTCGCCGCGACCGTCCACGCCGCGTGCGCATGCCATGGTAGCCCGCTGAGCTAGCTGGCGCCACGCCGGCCGCCTGCGCCGCATCCACGCCACCGCGGGAGACGGCCGCCTAGAGGAGCTCCTCCTGCACGCCGCGGACGGTGGCGGCGGCGCGGGCGGATCCAGCCCCGATGAGGGCGGATCCGTCCCCGGCGGGTGGCAGCATGGGCGGATCCTCCGGCGGCCTCCACCCATCCATCCATGGCCACGGCGAGCGGCAGATCCTGGCAGAGCAGGCGGATCCGGCGGCGGCGTCCTTCCTTCCCTCCACGGCCACGGCGAGCGGCGGATCCCGGCGGAGCGGGCGGCACCGCCTCTCCCCGAGAGCAGCAGCGACGGTGTGGCTCCGGCCTTCCCTCGATGGTCCGCGGGCGGCGCAGCGGGGGTGTGGCCGGGGCTGCTGCAGGGCGGCAGCAGCGGCGGCGGACGTGGTGGCTTTTTTTTATTCCAAAATTTTTTGCCGTGAGCCAGTGCCAGTGCCGTGTGCCCGACAAGCAACACACGGCAAACATCCACTTTGCGGGCCGCTGTTTGCCGCGTGTCGTTTGCCGTGTAAGTTTGCCTTGTGTATTAGGCACACGGCAAATAAGGCGCATCCCGTAGTGCAGGTTAGTAATAAAAGAGTAGCCACATGATTGTTCATTAATTATTTGTCATCGCTTTCTGGTTATTTTGCTTGCAAAACGTACAAGACTTGCTCCATTTCCGTGCTTGATTGATTCAATGCTTGAAATGTGTCCATGTTGTGTATAAGAAGATTGGAGGGAAAACATCTCTCGAACTAGATAAGGCTGTCTAGCTACTAATCTGTGTGTAGTTTAGCCGTTTAGGTGGCTAACCCAGCGTAGTATGTAACTACGGAAATGAAACGTAACTGAATTTCTCTGAATTTTACTGAAAGAAAGCGAATACGTCACCGTTCCATTGCCTTAGAAGAAGCGAATCCCCCAGAAATTAAAGGCGGCCGGGCCATGGGTGTGGTGACGAGATCCAAATCCAAGAGGCGGCAGCTGGAGGAGGAAGCAGAAGCAAGCGGAGGAGAGCAAGACGACGTCGATCTGATCAGCCGCCTCCCGGACGACGTCCTCGGCGACGTCATCACGCTGCTCCCCGCCGAGGACGGCGCCCGCACCCAGATCCTCTCCCGTCGGTGGCTCCCGCTCTGGCGCTCCGCGCCCCTCAACCTCGAGGCCACGATCCACCCAGCGAGGCTCGGCGTCAAGGAGAACCCAGCGGCCGCCATCCTCGGCGCCCACGGGGGCCCCGCCCGCCGCCTCTCCCTCACCTGGCTCGGGCGCTCCGACGAGGCGCCCGCGCTCGACAACCTGCTCCGCTCCCCCAGCCTCGACAACCTGCGGGAGTTCGGACTGCGCTACGGCACCGTCGTCTTCTCCGCCCGCCCTTACAAGGCGCCGCCGCCGCCGCCGTCCATGTTCCGCTTCTCGCCGACTCTGCGCGTCCTCAGCGTGTTCGCTCGCGCTTGCAACCTCGATTTCCCCAGGATTGATGCCGATTTCCCCCACCTCGAGCAAGTGACGCTCAGGTCCGTCATCATCGCGGAGAGCACTCTCCATGGCATGCTCTCCAGGTGCCCTGCCCTGCAGAGCTTGATGCTGCACTACAACGTTGGTTACCGCCGTCTCCGGATCAGCTCCTCCACCCTTCGGAGCCTTGGCGTAACTGCTACTGGTTCCAAAGACCCAATGGGAAAGCTTGAGCAAGTCATCATTGACAGTGCCCCCCTCCTAGAAAGGCTTATCCCAGATGGTCGATCGTGTTGCTTGCAGATCCGGATTATTCAGGCACCCAAACTGAAGATACTGCGATATTCTGATGACGGTATCCCCGCTGCAACCATCATGGTTTTCAAGGTAGCATTGAGTTTTGGTTAGAGCAGCCTTGGAGTTCTCATGCCTTTAATTATATATATGCCGTACATGCTAGATACGCTAATGCACTCCAGTTTATCTATCCATGTTCATTATTCCAGGAAATGGAGCTTCTTAGTCTGACGAATGCGATGCGTACCGTGAAGATTTTAGCCCTTAATACTGTTCCTACTCTGGACGTTGTCATCAACCTCCTACAATGCTTTCCATGCGTGGAGAAGCTACACATCATGGTGACACTAGTTTTAATTAATCTTTGTTAAATCTGATTTGAGATCGAGCTGCTTGCTTTTTGTACATTATTATTCTACCCTGCTGTGCATTAGCCCGGCCTCATGTTGAAACCCCGCTGATATTGTGTTTGCATTCCTTTCTAGGTGTTCACTCGTGGGAGGTTCAGGAATGCACCGCGCTATGTTTCACTTGAATGCCTCGATGCACATCTCAAGGTTGTGCAGTTAACACTTTATAGGGGCAAGAGATCAGAAGTGAACCTCGTAAGATTCTTTCTTTTAAATGCTAGAATGCTGGAATCCATGAAGTTTATAGTTGATCGTGCGAAATGCGACGATGACTGGATTGCAAGTCAGCATAAGAAGCTACAGCTGGACATCAGGGCTTCTCAAGGTGCTAGATTTGCCTTTGAACCTCAGCGTCAGACGTTCAGTTGTGTACCCATGGAGCAAATCCATAATTTAGAGCTGGATGATCCCTTTGACGGATCGCGTACATACCGTTATGATTTCAGTTGGCTATAGAGTCTAGATATCTATATATATGCTGGATATTGGCCTTTTTATTTGAATATTCGAGCCGGTTTATCAGTTGCGTGTTACATGGATTTTTTGGTGCACCTGAACCACATGATCCTTCGTCATCGCCCAAATATTTTTGATCACCTTAGCTTTTGTGTGAGACTTGTTACTGCAAACAATATTTGTTTACTTCCTGTATGCCTTGCGCATAATTTAGGTGGCATGTTTTGATGAGCACCTAAGCTTTCTTTCATGAAATTAGCTAGCTCTAAACTGTATTACCTTTATGTATATATGTGCGTGATTAAGAACGCATGAAGCTGATGCCGCGTGGTGTGGCTTGCTTGTTACCTTTATGTATATATGGGCTCATGCACAAGCAAGCTTAGGCCATGTTTAGTTCAAAAATAATTTCTATAGTACCCGTCACATCGAATTTTTAGACACATGCATGAAGTATTAAATGCAGTTCAAAAAATAACTAATTACATAGTATAACTATTTGATACGAGATGAATTTTATAAGCCTAATTAATCCATGATTAAACATTAATTATCAAATAACAACGAAATGTGCTACAGTATCAAAACCCAATTTTTTTCAAAAAATAACTTTTTTCGGGCCCACACTGTATCAAGTCTTTGGCTGGACTTGTGGAACACGGCGGTGAGGAACCTCCCCGGCCGGAACTCCAAGGGCGCACCCCACACCTCCTCGTCCAGGCCGATGTCAGCCACCGTGAAGTTGATCAACGCGCCGGTGGGCCGGCACGCGGTACCCATCCAGCATCATGTCCTCGTGCACGGCGCACGGGAAGGAGAAGACCTGGTTGCGCTGCGGACAGGGCCGGCCCTGACTTTTTGGTAGCCCGGTGTGAACAAAAAATGGAGGCCCCCATACACTATAAAAATACAAGATATTCCATTCATTCAATTATGATAGCTATATTTTGAAAATTCAAAACTGATCGCTATATTAGGCCTTGTCTTTAGAGTTCGCAAGTAGCTTATTCGGTATCCCTGTAGTAACTCTGACGTTAGCATGTGTGTTTCGTGAAGAAGAAAAACTGGATCTGTGTGTTGGTTTTCAACATGGATCGCGACAGTTGACAATTGCTGGAAACGAGAAGTCTCGCCAAGAAGAAATTGCAGAAATGAGAAGATGATGGTTAACATGATTAATGGATCGATAAGCATACTTGGTGCTCTTGGTTATTGTGTGTCATGTGAAAATATAGCTATCATAACTAAATGGAGGGAGTAATATTAAAAACTCATTATCATTAATGAATTGGACTATTTAGCTGCACGCACTAAAATTTGACAGCACTTATAACTTGACCGATCTATTAGCATAGCAGTTTTTTGAGGCCCGGTGCGGTCGCATTGCCCGCACTGCCTCAGGGCCGGCCCTGGCCTTGGAAGCTGCCGAGGAGCTCCCAAAGCGTGGCCTCAATGTCCCGCACAGGCGTGTCCTCGACGCGGTCCCCCAAAGCACATGTACACGAGCATGCACAACACGGCGTGCTGGAGCGGCACCATCACGGTCACGGCGCGCTCCCCGTCGGCGGCGCCAGCGGCACGGACGCGGCAGGCGAGGACGCCGAGCACCCGCCGCCGCGCTGGGTAGACGGCCTGGAGCCGTGACGGTTGAGCACGCCGGCTGCGATGTTCCGCCTCAAGGCGCGCCACGAGGCGCCGTACGGCGCGGAGCCGATGTTGAGGCTGCCGGTGGTGATCACGGCGGGACGCGATGTTGAGGAGCCCGTCACCGGGCGGGACGCGAACGCCGCGCCGCGTTGCACGAGCGCGCGGTGCGGGAGGCCACGAAGATGGTGGGCAGCGCCTTGCCCAGCGGCGCATAGGTGAAGACCGGGCCGTGCTCCCGCGCGATGAGGTGGAGCACGGGCTCGAGGTCAAAGTAACGGCGCAACAGGAAGAGCAGCGGGCCCACCACCGGCATCGGCGTTGGCCCCGGCGGCAGAGCCGTGAGCGCGTCGCCGGCGGCACGGCCCTTGCCCTCGGCCGAGCTGCGGGCGCGCAGCAGGAGCAAACAGAGCAGGCAGCAGAGAAGCGTGGCGAGGGTGTAGAAGAGCAAGTACTCCATGGCCGGCGGTGGCGAGGTGCTCGCGCTCGCCGGGATTATTATTATTTGGGGTGCCGGCCGGCGGAAGCAAGTGGCTGGAACCGGGGGTTTTTACATTTTTACCATTATAATGAATTGCACTCATCAGATTATCACTTTTATATTGGCACCTACATTTATACCATATGAGAGAAGTTTAACTTATAATTTTACCACATTTGCGCATGTGGCAAGCCACGCAGGCATGACACGTTGGCGTCCAGTCAGCAGGCCTAGGTGAAATGTCATTGTTGCCCCTTCCTCCTTCTTCAACCTCTCGACGCAGCAGCAGCAACGGACAGAAAATCGTTCGATTCCGGCGGCAAGCTCGTCGACGGCGAGCTCCAGGTGGGGAAGCTACCAGGTTTAGGCTCCCCAAGGTGCGGCGCACCTGGGGCGCCCGCTGGCGCAGGCGCAGCAGGTCGGAACAGCTCGTCGGCGCGCGGGCAGCCCAGCCACGGCGGCGCGCTGCCATTTCCAGCGCCGGTGGCGCGGGATGGACTCGTGGAGGAGCTAGGGAGTAAGAGGAATTTGCAAGGGACCTTACCGAGGGCTTGGATCGGCGGGGAAATGGCCGGATGCGGGGCATCGACGGCGGCCGGACTTCTTGTCGGGGTGCCTGCTCCGGCCGAGCTCGCTTGCACCAACGCCGGCGCCGGCCGCCTCGTCCTACGTGCCAAGCCGCGCGGGCGCAGTCACCCTCAACCGGCAGCCGCGCGCATGCAAGCCACGCAGGAGCAGGCTCCCGCGCTTGGGAGGGAGGGAAGGAGGTTGGCTTCTGTTGGCCGTGCTCCTGGAAGGGAGGGGAGGAGTGCGAGCGCGAGCGCGGGCTCCCGGCGGCCACGCGCCTGGGAGGAAGGGGAGGAGCGCAGGCGCGGGCTCCCGGCGGACGGGAGGGAGGAAAGGAGCTGGGAGACGGGGCAGTGCTAGAGGTAAGAGATGAAGTTGACAAGCGGGGCCCATCTGGCAGTGAGAGAACCTTAGGACCCGGCTGTCGAAGAGGGATAGAGAGAGAGGAGATCATGGGTAGAGAGGACATTTCACACTCCCGACTGACTGGACGACAGCGTGTCATGCCTGCGTGGCTTGCCACATGCGCAAATGTGGTAAAATTATAAGTTAAACTTCTCTTAGATGGTATAGATGTAGGTGCCAATATAAGAGTGATAATCTGATGAGTGCAATTCGTTATAATGGTAAAAATGTAAAAACCCCCTGGAACTGGGAGTGAGAGTAATTTATTCAGTGCTCAGTCAAGTTGCCGCGGAATATTTCTAACATAAAATAGTGTTCAAAGTTGCCGCATCGATCTTAGGCTCTGTTTAGATGTTGATATTGGAGTCGATAAGGGTGTGGAATTGAATTGGGCTCAATGCCAAAACAGCCATGATATCGAAATGGGCACAATTCGAATTCTATTGTTTGGATGATCATTACACTGGATCTTGGAATCCTAAGAAGCAAAACAATTGAATTCCTGTTTGGATGACCATTGCTGGGATTTCGTTGAACACATACTTGAGAGGAAAGGATTTCTAGCTAAGATGATCGAGTGGATAATGCTAACGGTGCGGGGGGGGGGGGGGGAGTCTGCATAATCCTAAATGGAGAAAATGGGCCGTACTTCAAAACACACCGAGGCTTGCGCCAAGGGGATCCTTTATCCCCTCTCCTCTTCAATTTGGCTGCGGATGCCCTTGATCACATTCTTGGGAAGGCTAAAGAAAAAGGGCACATCCAAGGCTGCAAGAGAAAAGTTTTGGGAATTCCCTGAGATCAAATTCGATAAGAATTTCTATGGGTAGCACTCCAAAGACAATTAAAGTTTTCTATAATGCGTTGAAACACATCGAAATAGACAAAATCAAAATTCAACCAAAAGCTGGTAGGGCTGGTAGTGGTGAAGTTAATCCCTTTTCTTTAAGTGATGGGGAAGACTAGTTTTCTTTCCCGCTTAGTGAAAGACATAACGGATGTTGAATTGGATGACTTGGACCTTGGCACAAAAATATGTGACCTTAAGGTATCTGGTCGTAAATCTAAATCATCATCGAAAAAGGAGAAGGCTTGAAAGAGAGCCCAAAAAACTAAAAAAGGAATTTCCCCATGAAAGGCTTCTATTGGAATAGCAGAGGTCTATCAGACTTGGCCAAATACCGGTATATATCAGAAGCTATCAGAGATCACAACCTTGACTTTGTCGCCGTCATGGAGATTGGGGAACAAGACATGTCTAGGGCCAACCTTAACCGACTTTCGAGAGGTGCGATTGGTTTGGCATTGTCTACCGCCAAGAGGGCGTTCGGGTGGCATTCTTCTGGGGGTGAACTCCTTAATCCTTGACTTATCCTTAATAGTGGAAGGGGATTTTTTTCATAAAATTCCATCTCCGCAACAGACAAGATGATTTCAAATAGATTCTAATGGCAGTCTACGGCCCGACACAGGAGAATTTTAAATCAGCCTTTTTGTCCGAGTTTGTTCACACTTGTCAACAAAATACATTGCCAACCTTAATCGGGGGAGATTTTAATATCATGAGACACAACAAAGAAAAAAACAAAAATAACTTTAATCCCTGATGGCCGTTCCTATTCAATGCTGTCATAGATAGTTTTGATCTTCGGGAGATAGAGTTGACGAGTCGACAATTCACCTGGGCAAACACTTTAACAGATCCTACCTATGAAAAACTTGACAGGGTTTTGATGACAACTGGATGGGAACTCAAATATCCATTGGTAACGGTACACGCTTTAGATAGAGGGGTATCAGATCATACTCCACTGCCTTTAGAGACTGGTGATCCAGCTTTTTCGGAACATCCTAAACAGTTCAAGATGGAACTAAGTTGGTTGTCTCATGAGGACTTTAAAGAAAAAGTCAAAGAAATCTAAATTCAACCGGTTGTGGGGCAAAATTTGGTTCAACATTGGAATAGAAAAATGGGGGCACTAAGAAAATACCTACGGGGATGGGCACACCATCACCATGGGGTGTATAAAGCCCAAAAGGAAAACCTACAAAAGGTTGTGACTAACCTAGACACTCAAGCTGAGATAAAAAAATCTATCTCAAGGGGAGAGAGCCAAAGCAACTGATGTTCTTCTGTTGATAACAATACTAGATACTTCCAGATGATTGCTAATGGCAAACATCGAAAGAAGCGCATCTTCTCCATGGAACATGAGGGGGGGGGGGTAGAGGGTCAACAAAACCTCAAAGAGTATATCACCAAGTTCTATAAAGACCTATTTGGACCACCGGAGGATAACCACTTCAGCATGAATAATAGGATGGATGATATCCCTCAAGTCAGTCAACCAGAAAACGAGTTTCTCACAGCTCCGTTCACTGAAAAGGAGATTCAGGAAGCGATTTTTAACATGAAACACAACAAAGCACCAGGCCCGGATGGCTTCTGTAGCAGATCCGCCCAAATTAAACCGACTTAAGTGCGCTAACTATCATCTTAATGAATAATCAAGTTACCACGCACTTAAAACAGTGTAATCCGGCAGTCCGTCGGGTAATTCCCGATTAAACTACTGTACTCCAGGATCACATTTGCACTAAAATTCTCGCACGAAGACGAGCACAGATGATACATCATACCGAGATTCTCAAATTAATTTATAACATGATTTTACATAAAGATTTGAATACCAACTACAGAGTTCAAACACAGGGAAAATTAAGACCGAGTACGAAATACAATACGGTAGCTACGAACGATGATACAAGGTGAGCTTCACATCCTACCCACCGATGTGATGCCAACCTGCCTGAACTTCACGGGGAAGACGGGACCCACTCGACGGTCCACCCAGGAGGAAGCGGTTGTCCAATCCAGGACGCACAGACCTCCTCGAAGTCAGCGGGGACACAACCTGCTCAGATGGGTGAAAGGCCCTTGTTTGGTTTTGGTAATTGAGTGACAACTTAGGTGGACTAATAAGTATTTATGTTGGGATACACAGGAGATTAGTCCACACAAAGACACTAGTATGAGCGACATATGCCATGGAGGAGAAATGGCTAAGGGTTGATGCTATGCTCATATAGTGTGATGGAGGAACTCATTGCATATGAGACATGACATGGAGTTATGTGACCAAAGTGGAGAAGATCAAGACAAGGCTTGGCTTGATGGACCGGTTGCAATGGAGAAGGGCAAGTCAAGGCTTTGAAGCGAGGGACCGCGAGGCGGTGAAGCTTGGGCAAGATTTGGCACCGATGGACCGAGGCAACGGTGAAGAGCGAGCAAGGTCAAGATCGATGGACCAAAGAGGTCATGTGATGATATGGAGTGGATCATATCATTCAAGGAAGATCAAGCCAAGTGTTGACTCATGAAGATGATCAAAAGGCTTGATGGAGTTTGGTGCTTGTGTGGCATCAATATTTGGGAAGATGAAATGGAATGCGCAAGGCAAAGGTATGACTTGTAGGGCATTTCATTTCACCGGTCAAAGGTTGTGTAGAGAAGTGCATGACCGGATTTAGGATAGATGGCCGTACTATCAAGAGGGGCAAACTTGTTTGCATATCGGTCATCTAGTGCCACTTGAGCGATCTAACATTGCAATGTAGCTAGGATCAAGTGGCGTGGTGAGATCAAGTGAAAATCCTTTGAAAATGATTGTGAAATGCTAACACACATACACATGGTGTTGTTCACGTGGTGGTGTTGGCACATTTGCAAAGGAGAAAGAGTTGGAGTTGATGTTGATCAACTTTGGGAAGCAAGAAAGGTTTTTCGGTTTTCTCCGGAAATTAGGTTGTCCCTTGGAGTGGAATACTGCTTTGATCCATTGTGTTTTGGATCAAGTATTCAGTTGGGTTGTGTAGCCCTCTGAATTAGCTTTCCATAGAGTCCAAGATCACCTAATTTGGACTTCGGAGCTAAGAGTTATGGCCGTTTTACCGAGGTACATTTCTGCTGAAAATAGACCTGCGGACGGTCCGCCCTTGAGTGGCGGACGGTCCGCCGTTATCTCGGTTGAGCTCAAACAGAACCGTTTTTGGCTCTGTGGGTGGTCCAAAATGACCTGCGGACCGTCCGGTCCATGGGGGCGGACGGTCCGCCTTTAAAAGCTGAAACGGGCGCAGAAACTTGGTTGTTCTGTCTTGGGTGCCCAAAATGACCTGCGGACCGTCCGGTCCTTGGGGGCGGACGGTCCGCCTCCTACTGAAATTTCTGGGACAGAAACACTGCGGTTTCTGTGTGTGCTCACGTTTTGAACTGCGGACAGTCCGCCCCTGGGGAGCGGACAGTCCGCCGGTAACTTCCAGATTTAGTCAGAGACGTTTGCAAATCGGTTGGTTCGAAGTTTTGAACCGCGGACAGTCCGCCCCAGGGGCGCGGACAGTCCGCCCGGGGCTCTAACGGTCGACTCTGACACATAATCATTGCAGTTCTAGCCGTTGGTTTTGAATGGCGGACGGTCCGGTTTTTGTGAGGCGGACAGTCCGCGAAAACTCAGTTTTCACGGGATTTGAGTGTAACGGCTAGTTTGGGGCCTCCCTCTATAAATAGAGGGTGTGGCCGGCCATTTGAGTAGGCTTAGCACCTTGGGGACTTAGTGTCCATGTGTGAGAGTGCTTGAGAGCCCTCTACTCACTCTAACTTGATAGTAATCATCCGATCGAGTGAGAGAGCGATTCTAGTGCGATTGCTTTGAGAGATTGCATCGAGTGGCACTAGGTGATCGTGTTGCAAGCCGGTGTGCTTGTTACTCTTGGAGGTTGCCACCTCCTAGACGGCTTGGTGACAAGAGGCTCCGTTGAAGCCCGCAAGAAGATTGTGCGGTGCTCCGGAGAAGAGATTGTGAGGGGTATTGTGCTCACCCCGCGGGAGCCGCGAAGAGCAACTCTAGTTGAGCGAGACTTGAAGAGCAACAAGTGGTTCGGCCGGATCATGTGCTAGAGCTCGGTGTGAGCACTCCACGTGGGAGAGTGTGACTTGAGAGTCACCACTAGCAAGAGGATCGGCGGCAACCTTGGAGCTTGTCTCAACGGGGATTAGCTTGGTGGCAACCAAGTGAACCTCGGGATAAAAATCACCGTGTCAACTTTGTCTACTCTTCTCGGTGGTTTGCTTTCTCCAAATCACAAGCATTGTATTTACATTCTTCTATATCTTGTGCTTGTGTAGTTGCTCTCTAGTGATTAGTTAGCTTGTGTAGCTTGCTAATCAACTTCTTGCTTGTGTAGCTAGAAGTAGAGATCCTAGTGTAACTAGTTAGCTTGTGTAGCTTAATTAGTTGCTCTTGCTTAGATTGTGTAGCTAAGCAAGTTGAGCACTTGGATTTGGATTGTGTATCCTTGTCCTTGAGCATCTAGTGAGCTTAGGTTTCGCTTTGTGCTTTTGCTCATTAGATTTGTTTAGGAGCTCCCCCGGTGTGTGTAGTACTAGTGCTTAAGCTTGTGTGACTTGGCATTAGAATTGTTAGGAGAGCTCTTACTAGCTTGGCACTCCATTTGCTTTGTGTAGGATCCTTTTGGAGGTGCCTTAGAGTCATAGTTAGAGGGGTGAAGTCTTGGCTAAGCGAATAGTTTCAATTCCGCATAAGTTTCGGTTAGCCGGCGTAATTAATTTTAGAAAGGACTATTCACCCCCCCTCTAGTCCGCCATCTCGACCCTACAAGTGGTATCAGAGCCGAGGTCTCTCATTTGTGGTCCTTACCGACCCGAGAGGATGGCGACTTATGGGCTAGATGTTGAGTGTCCACATATTTTTGATGGCACACACTTTGCACGGTGGAAAAATTGGATGATATGCAATTTTAAATTTATTTGCCCTCAAATGTGGTGGATGGTAGATGTAGGTTTATCTCATGTGTTAGATGAAGGAAATCTAACTCCAACACAAGAGAAATGCCTAGATCTAGACATCCAAGCTACTAACATCTTGTTTAGATCTTTGCATAATTGCATTCTTGGTGAGATCATGGACAAGGAAACCGCCCATGAGATTTGGAGTTATCTAAATGAAAAATATGGGGCGGCCTCCGATGATCATGATGATTATAAGACCAAGGAGGAAGTGCATGAGGATGATGAGCACATCCATGACATGGTGGTTGTGGAAGATTGCTCCACCTCATGGTCAAGTGATGACGATGATAATCAATCTACAACAAGTTCACTTGACATGATTGATGATGATTCAAGTGTTGCAAATTATGATTCTACTCCAAGCATACTTGATGATCAAGTTGGCTCATGTACGGATGATATTGCTATGTCAAGCTCATCTCCATCTCCACATTGCTTCATGTCACAAGGTGACACAAAGGTATCAAATTGCAATGTGATTGATCTTAATTCATATGATGAGCTCTTGAGTAGATATGCTAGCTTGACCAAATTATTTGAGGAAGTGTTAGCCAAAACAATCAAATTTGAAAAAGAAAACTCTTTTCTCAAAGACACATGTGAACAACAAAAGCATCTACTTTATGTCATGAGTTGTTCACATGAGGAGCTAAAATTGACTCATGAGGAGCTTAGTGTTGCTCATGAGAATTTGGTACTAGACCATGCTTTACTCACTAATAAATTTTCTAGTAAAGGAATTAAAACTAGTGAGAGCTCATCACATGGGTTAAAAGATCAATTGCAAAATGTTGCTAACCCTTGTGATGTAGGAAAGAAGCATGTATCCACCTCATGTGATGATTTATTGTCTATGCCATGTACTTCACATATAGATGCTTGTTCTTCTTCTACTATGCAATATGAGACTAACCTTGTAGAAGAAAACAAAGAGCTCCAAAGTCAAGTGAAGTATTTGAGCAACAAGATAGAGAGATGGACAAAATCAAAAGTCACCCTTGAAAGCATAATCAAAAATCAAAGAAGCTTCGGTGACATGAGTGGCATTGGTTCCATCGAGAGCAAAGCCAAAGGCAAGAAATGGGGCAAAAATAAATATAATAGAAAGATGAAGAAGCAAGAAGAAATGAAGCTATCTCATTTCATGTGCTTTCAATGCCATGAGATGGGACATCTTGCAAATGGTTGCCCCAACAAAGAAAAGCTAAAGTTGAAGAAGGAAGAAGAGAAGCTTAAACATATCAAATGCTTCAAGTGCCGCACTTGGGGTCACCTCACCTCAATGTGCCCAACCAAGCAATTGGTGAAGCAACAAGAACCTCAACCAAAGCCACAAGTTGAGCAAGAGAAGGCACCCCAACCTCAAGTCAAGATCAACCATGATGATCAAGTTGATGACTTGAAGATGATGAAAAAGAGAACAAGAAGGGGTGGCAAGGCAAGAGCAAGGCATCCAACTCATATTCAAGATGCCAAGATGTTGAGCAAGAACAAGATTCAAGATAAGAATCCACATGCTCACATCAAGTGCCATAGTTGTGCAATATTGGGTCACCAAGCTTCGGGTTGCCCAAACAAGCTTGAGAAGAAGGCTCAAGCAAACTATGAGAAGCAAGGCAATAAGAAGCATCAAATGAGTAAGAAAGAAAAGGCTCAACAAAAGAGAAGATGCTACTTATGCCGGGAAAGGGGGCACATGGCTTATTCATGTCCTTTAGGTAACAATTCTAAGCTTATTTCAATTGATGCAAATATTATGCTTAGAAAGGATGGTAATGGTACCTCATTTGTTACTATTGCAAAACAGTCCGCTATTCATACTAAGGCTTTGCCAAAGTATGTTGCTCCTAACTTGAGAGGACCCAACCTAGTTTGGGTACCATCAAAACGTGGATAAATATGTGTAGGTACCAATGACATTGGAGGCTTGACTCAATTGGTTTTATCTTGTTCATCATGTGATTGAGTCAAGTAATCGAAGCCTAGTGCTATTCTCATCCCAATGTCAAGTCAAAACTATGAAGTCCAAGTTCTACAACATACAAGTATCTTTTTCTAGTTGTGAAGATTTATTGGAAATATTTGATGGCTTGCAAATTTATTTGAGTAGAATCTCGTTTTTGGATGAAAATCATTTTGCAAGTTGAGAAATGAGCTACTTGTCATTTGACTTCTCAAATATGACTTGAAAACTAATACTTATGGCATTTGGTTCATATATGCACTTCTTGTTTCTTTTTTCTGAATTTTTAAGCCATTTATGAGTTTTCATGATTCTACTCGATTTATTTTTGAATTCTTGTTGAAACTTGCTCATATGAGTCTTTTGAAGGTTTTCATGCAATATTTGAGATTTTTGGATTTTTATATGAGCAATGATCCCAAATTGAGGTTGAATTGAGAAAGTTGGAACAAATTCTGGACAGTCTGAAAATTGGTACTGCGGACAGTCCGCGGGTAAGGGGCGGACAGTCCGCCGTTCATGGGACTTGCTCACCAGAGGCTCTGCAGAGAAATTCTCAACAGCAAAAATACACTGCGGACAGTCCGCCAAAGGACCGCGGACGGTCCGCCTGTGTTGGGCAGTATTTGCCAGAGGCAGTTTCAGTCGGGCGGCGGTGTGAAAATTCAAAGGCGGACGGTCCGCTAGGATATCGCGGACAGTCCGCGAATGGACAAAAAGGAGGATCCTGACAGCTGAACTTATCATGAACTACAAAGGTATATTCCTAGTTGATCACATTCATTTGGGTGCATATGAGATGTTTGAATTGGATATATATGCTCGTGTTGCTTGCTATAAGATGTTTGAATGGATTAATTGCTTAGTATTCAAAATTGAGTTAATCTGAATGGATATGATCATGAGATGACATTTAGTATGCGATATAATTGAATATATGTCTTGTGAGAGTATTCAAACAAGTTGACATCAAGTTTGATTCAATTTGATGAAGTATAGCTCAATTGCTCAAAATCTATCCTTTATTGAAAATCTGAGTAAGATGAGAAGATAGCCATAGTTGGATGATCAAATCTATTTGAATTGGCTTGAATTTTGGTATGCATGCCCTACACTTATGGTACTAGTTGCTGTACAAATTTCATGAGAATATGATGAGAAATACTTTAGTTTTGGAGTGGATCTTGTCAATGCATGTGCAGCAGTTTTCAGCATGCACCCATGAGTGAAGATGTGAAATCTGGTAGCAATCTAGAAAAGCATTGAAGCTCAATTTTTTATGGCTACTAGATGACTTAGTGCCACACATCTCCACAAATTTTTGTGGCAATTCAACATGTACTTTGAGAGATTTGATGTATTCTTTGAGAAGCACAAAATCTGCCAGAAAAGTGACAAATGTTGGATTGATCTTGAGTCACTTAAATTGAAAGGTCCTCAAGTTGGAATCATCGTTACAAGTGGTTGAAGAACTCAGGTTTGGTTTTGAGAGGAGCTAGAAGCATGACAAGAAGCATGACAAGTATTAGGTACAAGACCATTTGAGTGTAGAGTGTACTTATCACATTTTTGGTACTAAAATTGGAAGATCTAGAAAAGCAAGCAATACCCAATATAGAGAGATTCATGATAATTCAAGTATATTCAAATGGTATTCTCTCATGAAAGCAAGGATCAAAGAGATGAAGCAAGCCAACCACAACAAAATAGTGCATTTCATGATAAGTGGAATTCATTTCATATGGGTGAAGAATGGTTTTCATATTGGTATTCATTGTCTTCACCAAGTTATTATAATTGGACTTCATGATGCTATTTGGAGAGCTACATTGGAATCTAATGACTATCCTCTACTCCAACATAGCAAGGTGAAATTGCTTGACATATGCATTCATACTATGCTAAGGACATGATTAGTGCATATAGTCATATATAGTGATCATTCATGAAAAATAAAATATTTTTAAATATTTTATGATGCCACTATTGCTTCTATGGTTGATATGATCTAGTGGTAACATATGACATGTTCATGAGCTAGTAAACCCAAGTAGTTGATCTAGAAAATGAGTTTTCAAGTGTTTAACTCAACATTGTCAAGATAACCCTTTGAATGAGGTGTGAAGAAGTTTGTCATTGGTTCAAACCGAGTTGAATTATTTGGGCAAGTAGTCTAGATCAAGTCAAAGAGAAAGAAGCTCATGGAAACAATCTAGTTCAAGAATTGGTTATCAATGTCAAATTCAATAAAGTGGTCCATCATGATTTTACAAGTGATACTAGATTCAACAAAAGGTATATCATTGTATCTCTACAAGTGATATACATGGTCATACAAGTAGTATTCATTCAAGTAGATCTAGTGCAATAATGGTGGTTCCACAAGTGATCCTCAACTTTAAGTGATCAATTCAAATCGAGAAAGCTATCCTCATCAAGAAGAGCTCAAGATTCAAGTAGATTGACAAATACTTTGACATAGGGGGATATGCCCCACTACAAGGTATCAAGGTCAAGGATCCTACTAGTATCCTACATGTGGCATTTCAATGTGGTCTTCATGCCTCCACATGTTGTTGTTACAAGTGGTGTAAATTCCAATCAAATTGAAAGTGTCCATCAAAAATGAAGATTCAAGACTCAACCATCTACCCAAGTCCAACTCTTTGTATCAAACCACAAGCGCTTCATATGATTGCCTACAAGGGGTATTCAAGTGGTAACCCTACAAGTACAAGAGGTACAACTTCAAGTGGTAGCCATTGATCTTCACATGGCAAATTTCATGTGGTTTCGGCCCTTTTTATGGTCATTGATGACAAAGGGGGAGAGAAATGAAGAAATGAACAAAGATATGAATTATCCTTGGATGACAAAGGGGGATATGAATTATCCTTGGATGACAAAGGGGGAGATGAGAGTGCGATCATGGACATGGATCAAGAGGAGCAATATTGAGGAGGATCAATATTCTTGGACAAGAGGAGCACACAAGTAGGGGGAGCAAGCTCATGAACTTTGTTGTTTGCATTTGATATGTGCATATTCATGCGCTTGCTTGCATTTGCATAAGTTTTAAAATTTATATATGCATTGCTTGTGTGTGATATATGCTAGTCATAGAACTTAATTGATGATTTGATAACTAGCATGCATAGATTGTAGCTAGACATTTTTTTACAAGTGAATCAAGAGCCTTGCTAATATTGTTGATCTCATGAGATATCTTGAGTTTTTGATGAATGTCTAGTTACTCATTGATGCTAAGGAATGAACTTCAAGGATGCAACTCAAACTGGTATCACGCTTCAAAGGTTTATCCTATATACCTTAGCATCACTTAGTAGTGATAACAATCCCACAAATTTCATATTTATGCATGTGTGTGAGTTTAAAACCAAATCTCTTGAGCACACATGTAGGGGGAGTTATTACTACCAAGTCGGATTTTTATGGTGCTTATCCAATCTTTCACAAGTAGTCTTATTGGTGGATAAGAAACATAAAATCCAAACCAAGTTAGCTATTTACACATGTGTGAAGTGCTAGCTTGGAATATGCTTAATTTCCATATCTTTGTAGAGTTGTCATCAATTACCAAAAAGGGGGAGATTGAAAGGCCCTTGTTTGGTTTTGGTAATTGAGTGACAACTTAGGTGGACTAATAAGTATTTATGTTGGGATACACAGGAGATTAGTCCACACAAAGACACTAGTATGAGCGACATATGCCATGGAGGAGAAATGGCTAAGGGTTGATGCTATGCTCATATAGTGTGATGGAGGAACTCATTGCATATGAGACATGACATGGAGTTATGTGACCAAAGTGGAGAAGATCAAGACAAGGCTTGGCTTGATGGACCGGTTGCAATGGAGAAGGGCAAGTCAAGGCTTTGAAGCGAGGGACCGCGAGGCGGTGAAGCTTGGGCAAGATTTGGCACCGATGGACCGAGGCAACGGTGAAGAGCGAGCAAGGTCAAGATCGATGGACCAAAGAGGTCATGTGATGATATGGAGTGGATCATATCATTCAAGGAAGATCAAGCCAAGTGTTGACTCATGAAGATGATCAAAAGGCTTGATGGAGTTTGGTGCTTGTGTGGCATCAATATTTGGGAAGATGAAATGGAATGCGCAAGGCAAAGGTATGACTTGTAGGGCATTTCATTTCACCGGTCAAAGGTTGTGTAGAGAAGTGCATGACCGGATTTAGGATAGATGGCCGTACTATCAAGAGGGGCAAACTTGTTTGCATATCGGTCATCTAGTGCCACTTGAGCGATCTAACATTGCAATGTAGCTAGGATCAAGTGGCGTGGTGAGATCAAGTGAAAATCCTTTGAAAATGATTGTGAAATGCTAACACACATACACATGGTGTTGTTCACGTGGTGGTGTTGGCACATTTGCAAAGGAGAAAGAGTTGGAGTTGATGTTGATCAACTTTGGGAAGCAAGAAAGGTTTTTCGGTTTTCTCCGGAAATTAGGTTGTCCCTTGGAGTGGAATACTGCTTTGATCCATTGTGTTTTGGATCAAGTATTCAGTTGGGTTGTGTAGCCCTCTGAATTAGCTTTCCATAGAGTCCAAGATCACCTAATTTGGACTTCGGAGCTAAGAGTTATGGCCGTTTTACCGAGGTACATTTCTGCTGAAAATAGACCTGCGGACGGTCCGCCCTTGAGTGGCGGACGGTCCGCCGTTATCTCGGTTGAGCTCAAACAGAACCGTTTTTGGCTCTGTGGGTGGTCCAAAATGACCTGCGGACCGTCCGGTCCATGGGGGCGGACGGTCCGCCTTTAAAAGCTGAAACGGGCGCAGAAACTTGGTTGTTCTGTCTTGGGTGCCCAAAATGACCTGCGGACCGTCCGGTCCTTGGGGGCGGACGGTCCGCCTCCTACTGAAATTTCTGGGACAGAAACACTGCGGTTTCTGTGTGTGCTCACGTTTTGAACTGCGGACAGTCCGCCCCTGGGGAGCGGACAGTCCGCCGGTAACTTCCAGATTTAGTCAGAGACGTTTGCAAATCGGTTGGTTCGAAGTTTTGAACCGCGGACAGTCCGCCCCAGGGGCGCGGACAGTCCGCCCGGGGCTCTAACGGTCGACTCTGACACATAATCATTGCAGTTCTAGCCGTTGGTTTTGAATGGCGGACGGTCCGGTTTTTGTGAGGCGGACAGTCCGCGAAAACTCAGTTTTCACGGGATTTGAGTGTAACGGCTAGTTTGGGGCCTCCCTCTATAAATAGAGGGTGTGGCCGGCCATTTGAGTAGGCTTAGCACCTTGGGGACTTAGTGTCCATGTGTGAGAGTGCTTGAGAGCCCTCTACTCACTCTAACTTGATAGTAATCATCCGATCGAGTGAGAGAGCGATTCTAGTGCGATTGCTTTGAGAGATTGCATCGAGTGGCACTAGGTGATCGTGTTGCAAGCCGGTGTGCTTGTTACTCTTGGAGGTTGCCACCTCCTAGACGGCTTGGTGACAAGAGGCTCCGTTGAAGCCCGCAAGAAGATTGTGCGGTGCTCCGGAGAAGAGATTGTGAGGGGTATTGTGCTCACCCCGCGGGAGCCGCGAAGAGCAACTCTAGTTGAGCGAGACTTGAAGAGCAACAAGTGGTTCGGCCGGATCATGTGCTAGAGCTCGGTGTGAGCACTCCACGTGGGAGAGTGTGACTTGAGAGTCACCACTAGCAAGAGGATCGGCGGCAACCTTGGAGCTTGTCTCAACGGGGATTAGCTTGGTGGCAACCAAGTGAACCTCGGGATAAAAATCACCGTGTCAACTTTGTCTACTCTTCTCGGTGGTTTGCTTTCTCCAAATCACAAGCATTGTATTTACATTCTTCTATATCTTGTGCTTGTGTAGTTGCTCTCTAGTGATTAGTTAGCTTGTGTAGCTTGCTAATCAACTTCTTGCTTGTGTAGCTAGAAGTAGAGATCCTAGTGTAACTAGTTAGCTTGTGTAGCTTAATTAGTTGCTCTTGCTTAGATTGTGTAGCTAAGCAAGTTGAGCACTTGGATTTGGATTGTGTATCCTTGTCCTTGAGCATCTAGTGAGCTTAGGTTTCGCTTTGTGCTTTTGCTCATTAGATTTGTTTAGGAGCTCCCCCGGTGTGTGTAGTACTAGTGCTTAAGCTTGTGTGACTTGGCATTAGAATTGTTAGGAGAGCTCTTACTAGCTTGGCACTCCATTTGCTTTGTGTAGGATCCTTTTGGAGGTGCCTTAGAGTCATAGTTAGAGGGGTGAAGTCTTGGCTAAGCGAATAGTTTCAATTCCGCATAAGTTTCGGTTAGCCGGCGTAATTAATTTTAGAAAGAACTATTCACCCCCCCTCTAGTCCGCCATCTCGACCCTACAATGGGTTACAACAACAAACCTGAGTATACTAATACTCATCAAGGCTTACCCGACTATGGTGTATACTTAGCCGACTCCTAGACATGCAGGCTTTTGGCTCTGGGGTTTGTTTTGCTGAAAAGTTGCTAGTAGTGGATCCTTACTTTCCACATTTTAGCTCAACTTTAGTATTGGAGTACTAGCTAGGTTTTCTGAAATACCTAGAGCACGCATGGTAGATCAAATTAATCCTATAGTAAAACACAATCAAATGTCTTCCTTCCATTCTCATTTTCATCCTTTACTACGATGTGACAGAGAGATCAAGATTCTCTTAACCGAGAGAGACGGCGAATCGATCCAACTTTTAACCTCGCAAGGTGGACCTAACTCACACGACACATGAAAACCCCGTCGGGCCACACACGTCAACTGTTCCCATCCTCGCCCCGACGTCTGAATCATGCCTGCCAAAACCCGGGTGAAGGGACCCTCACGGCGAACTCCCAGAGAATCCGGAGGCGACATACTATCCAACACCCACCATCATTCCACTCCTAGAGTAGCGGGTCGCAATTCAAAGCATCGTTGCAATTCAGGTAATTAGCTTACCGGTTTCGACTACCTCCTACTCCCGGCATGTGGTCAGTACTGTTCAAGCCTCATTCATTGTGCCAACAACGGTACGATCCTCAACCGACACAGACGGAGACTTACTTTCCATTCATCCTCAAACCTTATTTCAACTTGTCTCCGTCCGGTCTCCACTTTTCTTTCTTTCCGGATTTATACTTAAGAACTTTAACAAGTAGCATAGTCCTATCTCTCGTGAGTGACAAAATATCACTCGACTTCTATCGCATTCCTACTTAGCAAAGCATTTGTAACATCACCTGCAAACTAGTAGAGACTCATAGGTACCTAGGGAGAACATGCATACTAGGTTTCCATACAACTCCTAGAACGTAAATGCACAATTACTTAAATAAATATTGAATACTGAATTTAGGGTCATGCTCCGGGGCTTGCCTTGAAGGTCAGCGGGGTTAGCGACTTCGCCTGGAGCTTGCTCAACTGCTTCTTCGCCCTGCTGCCCTCCTGCTTGTGGCTCCTAGTCCGGCTCAGCAACTAGCTCGTAGACTACCTCGTTCGTGGCGTCTACACGTAGGAAAGATGCCATTCAAGAGTTACAACAGTGCAAGAAATGATACGAGTGCCCATGATGCGATGCATTTCGATACAATGCGAAATGAGGCACAAACAAGACCGACAAATATTTACTAGCTATCTACAACAATTAAAGCTATTCTGGAAGAGGTGGGTGCTAGTGGGTGGGTTCAGAACTCAACTCAATTTAGCCTGAAGTGTCTCCTTTAAAACAAAGCTATTAAACTTAGAACACTACTACAATAAAAGTTTGTAGAAGCGGGTAAAACACTATTTTTAATGACGGGTAGAAAATCCGTAGCTAGTTCTCGCTCCTAAAAATACCTCTTCCAGGGACGGGTAACGAACCCGCCCCTAAAAGTCTATTTCTAGGGGCGGGCCACCTCCTCAACGGCCCTCAAAATACATTTATAGGGGCGGGTCACTGCATCACCCGCCCTTACAAATTGATTTAGAAAAAAAACACGCCAACGGCGCCGGCACGCGGTGGTCGGCGCCCCTGGAGCTCTGGTCGACCCACACGTCTTGCTCCGGCGTGTCCAGAAAGAGCTTCACGTCCGCCTCTTGCTCGAGCTGGGCTCGAGCCTCAGCCCACGATGCTGGCATGGCTGTCTTCGCTCGCCAGGCCCCCGCAGCCCGTCCAGGCCGCCGTCGCTCGCCAGGCTGCCGCAGCTCGTCCAGGCCGCCGTCAGCGCTCGCCAGGCCGCCGCCAGGCTCGAGCCCCCATGGCCGTAGGGACTCGGATTCCATGACATTGCCATGGCTGGTCACGATGTAACATTGGAGTGATCTGGAACCTTGAAAAGGAATCCAACGATCCGTTTCGCCGGCCCACCCTTAGACCTCCGTTTTGACCCGCGGACTCCGTTTTCCTCCCGTTTACAACTGCCCGAGCGCGTAGCTCATCGCCGAATCCATCCCAAGCGCGTCGTTCCTCCTCCCCCACAACCGCCGCCGCCGGTGCTGGGAGGGGAGCCGTTGCCGTGGGAGGTCGGGGGTGCCGGTGGCGCGGGATTCCGCCAGGGTCGTCACCGCGGGAGGCTGGCGGGGCCGCCACCGCGGGACTCCACCTGGGACGACACGCGGAATGGCGCCGCGGATGCTGCAGATCGCCTGCCTCGCGCGCTGCCCGCTCGCCTACCCCGGCAGCTGGCCACTGAACTGAATTGCGGCTGCCGCGCGAGATGTCGCCTCCGCCACGACCCACGACACCAATCACTTCATCGCCCGCCCGCGGCGTCCGCGGAGCTCGCCGCCGCTGCCGCGGGCCTCGAGGCGTGCTGCATCGCGGCGGCAAGGTGGCACAGCTCCTTCTCAGTCCGCCTGTGTGCGCGGACGGGGCCACTGCCTCGCCGTCCCCGCGCCGGGTGCGCGCCAGCGCGTTCGCCACGCTCTGCCTCGCCGCGAGCATCGCGGCGCCGAACGTGCCGTATGCGTCCGCGAGCACAAGGAAGGCGCCGAGCGCCTGGTCGCCGGCATCGCGGAGGGCCGCCGCGGCCCGTTGCGTGGCGAGCGTCTCGTTGAGCGCGGCGAGGACGGCCTCCAGGAGCGCGAGGCCGTAGCCGGAAGACAAGGAGGAGCTGTCCGCCGCTTCACCATAGCAGCAGGACCACGCCCGGAGCGCGTGCACGCCGCACGGTGCCCTCAAGGCACGCGAGCGTGCGCCGAGGCCGCGGCCTTCCTCGTCCTCCTCCTGGTGCTGCGCGGCCCCAGCGGTCTCTCGTGGCGGCGCTCCCAGCGGGCTCCGCGGGCCGCGTCCCCAATCACTCCGACGACCTGGTGTCTCCGTTGACTGGCGCTCGCACGAGGTGCGGGATTTGGACCTCCGCTGGATTGGGGCCAGCGCGGCGGCGTCCCGGCCGGACGCGGGCGGTCGAGCCGAGCGCCGGGGAACAGAGGCGGCGCCACGGGCAGCACTGACGCGCGGTCTCTCGCTTGTTACCCTGCAACGGGGTGAAACGGAGACTTTTTTTTAGCTGCGTGCGGGCCTAGAAGTGAAGTCGTTGGATTCCATATCGAGGGCTGAGATCACCCCCATGTCACATTGTGACATGCCTATGCAATGTCACTGAATCTGGATCTTGGCCGTAGCGGCCTGCCTCGCGCTGCTTGCTCCACCTTCCTGGTTCTAGCTTGCTCCATCTCGGGACACTCCCTGGAAGCACACGATTCAAATGTCAAGCAAACATCAAACTTTCAAACAAAAAATACTCCCTGAATACTCCACTGATTCAAACAAGATTTGGACCATAGATGCACGGTCACAAGATCTAATAGATCCAGGAAAAAGATCATGAAACATTCAAAAACCACTGTGAATCGAGTGAAATTCCGAACGTCTGTTCTAGGAACGCAATTTGGGGAAAACTCAAAATCCGAGTCGATTTGCAAGAGATTCGAGTGGAGATTAAATCAAAGATGCACACAAGAATCCTAGCAACAAAATCCCTCAAACAATTTTATGAATCCACACTAAAATCGCCAGCTTCAGCGAGCCCAGCGCCGCCACGCACTCACCGGCGACCGGGCAAGCTCAAAGCAGGGTCGCGCGCGCCTACTCACCACCCGCCGCTGAAGCTCTGCTCAGGTCGGCCCCCCTCCCTCATGCAGGTGGCCGTCGGGGCAAGTCCAGCGATGGGCAGGGGGCTTCTCCACGGAGTTCAAGAGAGAGCTGAGAGAGAGGAGAGAGAGAGTTTTTTTGAAGGAGAGAGAGAGTTTAGGTGAGTGGGGACAGATATTTCGAGAGAGAGCTGCGAGAGGTGAGAAGATAAAGGCCAGCTCTGACAAGGTGCGTGGGCTCGTTCCAAATTTTTAATGCGCGCCGACTGCGTTTAAGTTTTGTAGGGGCGGGTCCGCCCCCTGCAAATTCTATTTTTAGGGGCGGGTGGGGTGTCACCTGCCCCTACAAATAAGTTTTAGAGGCGAGTGATGCCCCCACCTGTCCCTATAAATAATTTTTAGGGGCGGGTGACGTCCCCATCCGTCCCTACAAATATTTTTTTAATTTTAAAATTTTGTTGAAAACGAAAACATATAGTAAAACATATCAAAAAAAGATGAAATTTTTACAGTAAGCCTATTAAGATATGTAGAAATTAAAAAAAATTACAAAACTATATTTCATCATTTATAATGGTGAAGAGTGTGAAACCATAATGTATGACTCACTCACTCTACTCTCTCATACAACTTAAGACTTACTTTGTGGTTTCCACACTCATTATCACTATATAAATTGAAATATATTTTTCATATTTTTTATAGTTCTATAGATCACAATAGACTTATGCAAAAAATTTCACCTTTTTTTGATATGGTTTGCTATTTTTTTTGAATTAAATCATTTTTAGAATAAATTTGAAAATTATTTTTAGGGGTGGACCAGGGGTGACCCGCCCCTTAAAAATGCCCCTAAAAATGCCATTTGTAGGGGCGGGTCACCCCATCACCCGCTCCTAAAAAATGCGCCCCATTTTTAGGGGCGGGTGATGGGGTGATCCGCCCCTACAAATGCATTTTTAGGGGCGGCTCATTTGCTACAGTACTCACGTCCCATTTGTAAAGAACGGGTGACTTTTTGGTCCGCCTCTAAAAAAAATTTGAGGTGTTGCTAGAAATCATTTTTGTAGTAGTGGGACGACTAATCGCACATCATCTAGAGCACGAGCAACCTTGAGCACAGTACCTAAAAACAACAACACTCTGGTCCTAGCATGGCTAGCAGGATTGACTCTAGAACATGCCTTAATGAGATTATACAAGTGCAAAGAAATTAACTAGCCACAAGAACAAAGAAAAAGGACTATAGCTAGGAACTAAATAAATACAAAAATTTAACTTGCAGCTATGGTTTAGTAACAAAGATTTTGCAGCATGTCAAGCTACTGATAAAACATGCAACAAAAATTTACCAACATTTATAGATAACAAAAAGCATTTATTTTAGCTCTAGCAAGTTAAACTAAACATACTTATATTTACACAATAGTGCATAGCACTAGCACATAAAATTTTTACAGTGGATCACACATGTAAAGATTAGGCTACTGCATAAATTTCATGATTTTTAGAGCCACCGAACAACAGATATTAAATAAACAAACTTAAGCACAAACTAAATATTAATAGAGGTAACACTGACATTTAACATGCATGAGTATTTTTTTCTCCGAAGATCTGGGTGCAACTAAACCAACAAAATTGATTTTGCATTTTTAACATTTTTCTGTGATTTGTTATGCATTTTGCAAAATATCAGCCAAAATAATGATTTTTGGAAAAACCATAAACCCTAAACCGGCTGACAGCCGGGCCCCACTAGTCAGGGGGGGGGGGGGGAGCCCAGCCCTACTCGCGCACGCGGCCAGCCATGGCTTGGCACGGCGGCGGCGCGGCGTTCCCCGCCGCCGGGCGGGGCAGCCCCGCAGCCAGGGTGGCCAGGCGGCCCTGGGGCGTGCGGCGGTGGCTCGCGGGCCCGCGCAGGGGCGCTTCGCGGCGGCTGAGCTGCGGTGGCAGCGTGGCAACGTTTTGGCGCCGGCGGCTCCGGAAGAGGAGGAGAAAAGTGACAGAGAGGATGAGAGAAGCGCGGGGAAGCTCACCACGCATTCGATTTGGGCGGAGGGATGCCGGAGGTAGGAGATCGACGGCCGGGGGTGGAGCTCCGGCGGAGCTGCTCTGGCGGCCGGCGGTGCAGGGGCCAATTCGTCCGAGAAGCGGCTCAAACAGGCTCGGGACGGTGCAGTGTGGGTGTGGGGCGAGGCGAAGAGGGTTGGGGTGTGAGGAATCAAAAGGGACGGCGGTGGATGGTCTACACAGACGCCGGCGGCGGCGCTGCTCGGGCTCGGCTCAGCTCGAGCTCGAGGAAGGGGAGGAAGAAAGGAACGGGGACGAGAAGCATCTAGGGCACGCGAATGGATAAGGGCGACGCGAATGGATAAGGGCGACGCGCACGGAGAGCGAGGATCGTCGGCGCGTGCGACGCGTGGAGTCGCCGGCGCGTCGCCGGTCGCGGCATGGGCGCGCGTACGGGCACAGTGGCGCACAAGAACCCGGTTGAGTAATTTTGACTCGACTTTGACCAATTTAAACTCAAAATTTCATATTGAAACTTGAGATTTGGCCAAAATAGAAGTTATAGAGGAAGAGAAGATCTACAACTTTGTTTTTGAGGTTAGATTTTGGAGAAAAACATGGTCGAACTCAGCTAAGTTGATGTTCACTATGCAACTTGATTAGCACTAATGACAAGCTTAAGTCCATGATTAGCGGGTTAAGCACATGATTAGCATCGCGATTAACACTAGGGTGTTACAGCTTCCCTGCTGAGTTCTACCAGCATTTTTGGGAAGTCATCAAAGGTGACCTGATGAACATATTCCATGATCTGCACTCTGGTGACCTGACTTTATTCAGTCTCAATTTTGGTGTCATAACTTTATTGCCTAAAATCCGAGAAGCAAATAAAATCCAACAATATAGACCCATCTGCCTGCTGAATGTCAGCTTTAAGATCTTCACAAAAGTGGCCACAATCCGAGGGCAAGTGTTCGCCAAGCAAGGAAAGTAGACCAAGCGTGTCAGTCAATCTGACCTGTTGACTGGAGTTTTGATTATCCCTCAGATAGGTGTATCGGCAAGCTTTGCCGATACAATACACGACAAAAGAATATTAAATACAAGCGTGTAATAAACGAGTGCGTCGGCAGGATCAGCCGATGCACTAGGCGACAAAACCGGCTTTGAGTAGCCGATTATACATGTGTAATAAGATCTAAGCTACGAATGTGTAACTCAGATGATGTAAACTAAAAACAGATCTAAACCGGCTCTTGAGATAACAAAAGTGTTACTGCAAAACCTAAAGCCGATCTAATATGTTTTTAGGTGTGATAATGGCCAAAAAGCGTAGTAAAACCTACAAATCTAGCCGATATCGATAATTGGTGAATAAATCTAGACGAGACGACAGCGATACGCCCGGAAGTCAAAGCCTAGATAAAATCGATAACTTTTGAATAGATCTGAACGAAGCCACAGCGATGCGCCCGGAAGCTAAAGCTCAGATTTATTCGGTAAACGAAAACTTACCAGCAGATCAAGTCGTTCGAATGTGATGCGTCCTTGATCAACTCGAAAGAACTCGTCGAAAAAAAAGAAAAGGCGAAGTCGCCGGAAAAGTAAATTGCAGGTAAAAAATAGAGTTGTTTGATTGATGGTGTGATAAACATTTCACAATGGACGGGAGTACATATTTATAGCCTAGACAACCAAGCCGGTCACGGCACACCAGACTTGCTAATGAAGAAATATCTAAAGATACTAATATTAAAATACATAGACTCTATTTTCCTTGTATAGAATCCTCGCTAATGAAGCTTCCTCCGATCCCGTCCAGAAAAGATAATCTGCAGGTATCTTCCGTGACATCCTTCCCATATACGTAGCATTGGCCAAATCCTTCTTCCGATTTGCCCTCTCTTCCTTATTTAATTAAGCATCAACTCGTGCACGTGTCATGCTTATTCAAACAATGGACCAACCCCACGTATTCAATTACGGAAACCAACCTAAGATTCTTTCCTCTTGTTTACACGTGAACAATCTTTGGATTCGCTGATACATGCATGCTTATATCCCTTCAGCTTCTTTCGTGACGAATCCAAGCCAACATCTCTGGACCTCGGCATGAGCATTAAATTCCAACATCCCCTAGACAAGATAGACTTGTGAATCATCAGCATATATACCTGTTCGTTGCATGTCACCCCTGCCGATGCACACTTAGCAGCTGACGACCCTTATGCTTCAGATTACATCAGATTTACCAAAATTTGGTGTCAACACCTACACAAACAGCTTTTATGCGTGACCGGAACATTTTAGAGGGGGTCGTAGTTCTACACGAACCATACATGAATTACATCGAAAGAATCTGAGTGGGGTTATCTTCAAAATAGATTTCGAAAAGGCCTACGATAAAGTAAAGTGAAATTTCTTATTGCAAACGCTTCGGTTGAAAGGCTTTTCACCCAAATGGATTGAGTGGATTAAGTCGTTCATCTCAGGCGGCAGCATGACGATTAACGTCAATGATGAGATTGGTCCTTACTTTCAAACAAAGAAAGGGCTGAGATAAGGAGATCTACTTTCACCCATCCTATTCAATATAGTAGCAGATATGCTCACACTCCTTATCAATAGAGCCAAAGCCAATGATCAGGTAAATGGAGTGGTGCCACACCTAATTGATGGTGGGCTTTCTATCCTACAGTACGCTGATGACACAATACTATTCATGGACCACAGTTTGGAACAAGCTCAAAATATGAAGAATATCCTTTGCGCTTTTGAGCAGTTATCTGGTCTTAAAATCAATTTTCACAAATGTGAAATTTTCTGCTTTGGCGAAGCTAAGAACTATGAAAACCATTACATGGAACAGTTTGGTTGCAACTTAGGCAACTTCCCAATCAGATACTTAGGCATTCCGATCCACTATAGGAAGCTGTCTAATAATGATTGGGTTAGGATCTAAGAACGATTTGAGCAACGTTTCAGTAGTTGGAAAGGGAAAAACCTTTCAACTGGAGGCAGATTGACACTCATCAATTCAGTCCTTAGCAGTCTTCCCATGTACATGATATGCTTCTTTGAAATCCCAATAGGGTTCGTAAAAGCTGGATTACTTTCGGTCTAGATTCTTCTGGCAAAGTGATGAGCGCAAAAGAAAATACCGTTTCGCAAAGTGAAGTATTCTGTGCCAACCTAAAGATCAGGGTGGACTAGGGATACATAACCTAGAGCTTAAAAACATTGCTTTGCTCAGTAAGTGGCTATACCGTCTTCTAACGACAGATGGTACATGGCAGCAAATTCTACGCAATAAATACTTAGGAAATAAACCTTTAGTACAAGTCCAATGAAAGAGTGGGGATTCACATTTCTGGGCAAGCCTAATGAAGGTCAAAGCAAACTTCTTAAAATTCAGCACCTTCATCATTAAGGATGGGTCTCAGATAAGATTTTGGGAAGATGCTTGGTTAGGTAATAGATCCCTTCGCGAACAGTACTCACAAGAGATTTAATTGGCAGCAAATTAGTAATGTGGAATAATCTTGCTGCACGCCTAACTAACATTATACCTAACCATGAACGGGATGATTTCAAATGGAATCTAGACCAGGCAGGTGTTTTTACAGTAAAATCACATTACCTCGGACTAATACATCAGAATATCTCAAATACAAACAAAAAGCTTTGGAAACTTAAAATTCCACTCAAGATCAAGATCTTTCTATGGTACCTAAAATGAGGATTCATACTTACAAAAGACAATCTGGCAAGATATAATTGGCAAGGGAGCCAACAATACTGCTTTTGTCATGAAGATGAGACAATACAACATCTTTTCTTTGATTGCCGCGTTACACGGTTGGTATGGGCCTCGGTCTACGCGGCTTGGGGTTTGCCTAAACCAAATAGTGTATCTAATATGTTTGGAAACTGGTTGAATAGTATACCAAAAGATTACAAACTATTTGTCCTTGTAGGTGCTGCAGCCCTTTGCTGGTCTGTTTGGCGCTGCAGAAATGCAGTGGTATTTGATAAAAAAACATTCTTTCTTGCAGGTGATCTTCGCGACTACACATTGGTTACGAATATGGGCTATCCTACAATGGCCCTCTTCGCATGACATCCTTGTGGCGGCGTCGCATTTTTTGGCCCAGGTGGCCAAGGACTTTTTTGTCCGGGTGCATGGGTGGGAGTCTAGTCTTAGAATTGACAGCTATTAATGTGCTTGGCTTCTATCAAAAACTTTTTGTAGGGTTGTGTGTCATTAGGGCAGAGGCTGGGAACATTTCAAGGCGATGTATCAACTCGATGTATCAAACTTGAAATTAATAAAGTTTCCCTTTTCTAAAAAAATTATTGAGAAGTTCAAGTACCATATGATGAAATGGGATAATGTCTGCATCCCAAAATATTATGGTGGCCTGGGAATCTTAAACACAAAAATTCTGAATGAGACACTCCTAAAATGGGTGTGGAGAATATATAATGTTGATGAGAAGGACATGTGCTGTAATCTGCTAAGAGCAAAATATTTAAGGACTCGTTCCTTTGCAAACTGTAGCAAGGAGGTGGGGTCGCAATTTTGGAGAGGCCTGCAAAAAATCAAAGACAGATTCTATTCAGGGGTATTGAGTAACTATACTAACGCGCCAAGAATAGGCGCGCGCTCGTGAGGCGCGGCCCATGTGGGCGCGGGGTACTGTTCATGGGGGCGGGGGTACTATTCATAATAAAAAATAATAAAAGGTACTGTTCATGTGGGCCCGTGTGGGTACTGTTCGTAATAAAAAATAATAAAATATACTATTCATGTGGGCCCCCTATGCTGTTTGTAATAAAAAAAATAAAAACATGTGGCCCCACGTGTTTAAATGTTTAGTTTTTTTATACACAAAAATAAAAAAAATTGTATACTACATTTACCTGTATTATTTATTGGATTTTGTTTTCACTTTGTAAACTCGCAAAATATAATTGAATCATACATTCATTTCTAATCTTATCATTTTTTCGACCAAAATTAATAATTAGTGTAAGCTAATCCATCAACTATATCTGTTAACATACGCAAAATAAATTCCTATATGTACTATTTATACAGGATTCACATGGGTCCTGTATGCTATTCAGGTGGTACCCACATAATATTCAATTGGAATCCACCCACAAAATATGTTTAACTATTTATTTACATGAAAATAATAAACATATTTCATACATTACATTTACATGTGCTAGCCCCTACTACTTATTGGATTTTAATTCCACTTCGTAAACTCGCAAAATATAATTGTATGACAATCTATGAACTATACCTACCAGACTTCATTCAATACATCAACATGTTCTTAAAATATATCAACATGATATTGCTTTAACTGTAGCACACAATAATATATTTTTATTATTATTTTAGATCAAACCTTTTGCTACAGGCGCGCAAAGCGCGCTTACTTGCCTAGTCTTTCTCTATTGGGAATGGGGAGAACACCAGATTTTGGATTGACACATGGTTAGGCGACGCTCCCCTCAAGTTGGAATTCCCAAAACTTTTCTCTTGCAGGACAAGAAAATTGTGGTCAGCGACTGTTGGAATCAGGAGGAGTGGTATCTGTCTTTCAGACGTACCTTTGGGGTGGCGGAAGTTCAAGAATGGAATGGCTTATTGCGGAGATTGGACGAGGTGCATCTGTCCGATAACCCCGACCAGGTAGTATGGAGGTTGGAGAAAATGGGAAAATATTCGAATAAATCAATGTACAGATTCATCACGTTTAGGGGTGTGATTGACAAACAGGCTAGGAAGATTTGGAAAAACAAGATGCCAATGAAGCTGAGGGTGTTTGTTTGGCAAAGCTTTACACAACAGGTTACAAACTGGGGTGGCTTTGAAAAAGATGAAATGGAAGGGCAATGATAGGTGTCCTCTCTACAATAAACCGGAAACGGTTGATCATATTTTCTTCCAATGCATTATTGCGTCCTTTGTTTGGTCCTGCTTTAAAGAGGCTCTAGGGTGGGACAGGGCCCCGAATAGCTCAGGGGAGGTTTTTTGTGATTGGATCCCGGTAGGGTGTGCTGACTATGATCTAAAACTGTTCTCGTTTGCTATAATTTGGTGGTCTCTTTGGTTATCTCGCAACAAAATGAGATTGGAAAAGAAATTTCTGAAACAGCCTTATGATATCTTGTACGTATTCTATCTCCCTCAAAATGCAGAATTGGGCGGTGCTGTTGCAGGCGGCGGACAGGAGTCATTTTGACAAGCTGCGTGGAGTGATGGAGATGTGGACGCACAAGTTCCTCAAGTGCAGACAGCAGAGAGAAGCGGAGAACATCTTCTTTTTTTAGCTTTCTCTCTTTTGTTGGTGGTTATCGTTGAGTTTGTTTAGAGGCTGTGCCCTCTCTGTTCTCGCTTATTAAGCTGGTTCCTCCAGCGTGGAGTTGAGCCTGTACCAAACTATATGCTTTCTTCGTAAGCAGGAATATTTCTCGATAAAAAAAGAGGATATCCAAACAGCTGATATTAGATGTGTTCAATACCAATTCAAATTCTAACCTTCAATATCTACATCCAAACGGTACCTCAATGGTGTTGGTGACAGAGATCTCGGTCGGATGTCGAGTGGCATGATGCCACAGATTGACTTCTCATCGTCTTGATCATTGACGCTGTCCTCGGGGACAAGCTAGCCAGCTGGCAACTAAAAAGTGTAATGTCGTCTCCGCTAGTATTTTCATGTCAACTGAAGGTTTGGACAAAGCGTTTCCACCCTGCATAGTATGTGTGTTCTTGTGATGTCGCTTTGGTTACAAATACTTGACGTTCTAGACATGATCCGATAAAAGTTTTAAAATTCGATCGATTTCTAGTGTAACTTGTAAAACAGCAAGTCTGCAAACATAAAAATCATGATTGTACGTTTGCCTTGAAAAGCACTTTCTGAAAAAATCTCGCAAATTTGTTAGATTTTATAATTGCACCACGGGTTAAGTTGATTTCGAGGGCTGCGAAAATACACACACACAACACACAATTAGTAAATATGTCCGTACGTTGTTACAGAGAAACCATTGTTATTATTGTTGCCAATCTGTAACTCCCAATTGATCTTTTTGGTTGAGATTATGTTCGAGCTTGTGGTAAAATATATTTGCGAGAGAGATGGAGGAAGTGTTGAGTATCATTTTCTTCCGGAAAAAGAGGGCCAACAAGTTGACCCTAGCAAGGATAACAATCTTTGATTTCTTTTTCATACAGTATTTATTAAGTAGCCTCGTCGAAGCCATGGTTGTTTAGTAAACCATCCATTCTCTAGAGTTTATTACTATCTAAGTTAGTGGATGTACTGATCTTCTTGTGATTCGAAGTGATATCTTTTTGGTTGGATTGGGTCCCACCCATTGCATGTACTGATCTTGTGGTTCTAAGTGATAATATTTTTGGTTGGATTGGGTTTGCCACCCATGCGATCGACGATGAGCTTCGCAAGCCAATGTTTCCCAGATAACGCACACAGTGGCGAGAAGTAAACTCAACCGCGGCTTGGGAAATATATTGGCGCGCCTTATCATGAGTCCCATTTTCCAGATCTCTAGTCCCTGAGGGCGTCCGCAATAGTAATAGTTAGTACTAGTTATGTAGTATATTGATATAGAGATGAAAGATAAAAAAACTATTTTATACTATTGGACCCACACACTCCTCTTATGTTCTTGGGTTACGTGAAATAGGTAAGTAATTTTGCTCGTTGATAGTGACTACTCTCCTATTTTTTTACTGCCATGTCACATCTAGCTAGCTAAATAAGTAATCATTGTGGACGCCATAGCGCCTCCTCGAAAGGGAGGCGACTTAGCCGGTGACTATAGGCTCGGATGTAGCTTCGGAGCCGATGGGGAGGGAAAAACAGACGAGAGAGAGAGCATCGGCTAGCGACGAGCTCGTCGCAGATCGATTTGCAGCGATGGGAGAGAGCGCGCAGATGCAGTCTCGTAACGCGTGCAAGTTCATCTCTCTCCTCCGCATGGGCCGGCGACGTCGCTAGCACTACCTAGGACCGCTGGAGGAGGCCTAAACGCTCCATGTCCGTTCCTTTTGTAATCATTCAAAAGTTGAATGCTCTCGGCCTCCATGTCCATGTATAATTGCTAGTCTCCGCAAGCCATCATCGCTAATAGTGGGTTACATGATCTCATGGTCCACCGTACCGGTCAGTAGATCAAGGAAGGCACGGTATGGCATGCAGCAGCACATGCTTGTACTGTAGGCCCCTCCACTCCCGCGCGCGACACGACACCAGCTGCCTGCCGTACTTGGTGCAGCCCGGCGCGCCGCCAGCGCTGCCGTGTCGCCGCGGACTTGAAGCAGGGAACCGGCCATGGCTCGGCGACATGGGATGAAATCTAATTGGTTCGGCTTCCAAATAGGGGTGTGGGCGTTCCATTGCAGTGTTAAGAATACATGCATGCTTGCAACACAAAAAATAAATGTTTACAATATCAAAACACACACACTGAAAACTCATCACAACACATGCAACGTCCATTTAAAAATGGTAACATGCAGAAACAATATTTGCAATATTGGCTGATTGTACAAACTAACAGCTGGTTCCCCACGATACAAACTGATGCCCGATTGTACATATGAATACATGCACACTAATGCAGCATTGATTAAAGTAATAATCTGATGCAATCCATAGCCATGGCGGTAGAGATAATCGAACAGGACACTCGATCAAGCAGCTGGAATGGTGGCGGCCAGTGGCGACCGCAGCGGCACGGCCTTAACCTTGAGCGGGCGCTTCATGACGACGGTGAGTTCGATCTTCTCGGTAAGGTCCACCTCCTCGCCGTCGGCCTCGCACCACCGGAACTCCCTCACAAGGTTCGCCACGAAGTACTCGAGCTGCAGCAGCGCGAGCGCCATGCCGGGGCACACCCTCCGCCCGGCGCCGAACGGCATCATCTTGATCTCCTTGCTCCCCGTGAGGTCCACGCCCTCCCCTTCCCCGCCGGTCAGGAACCGCTCCGGCCGGAACTCCAAGGGCGCGTCCCACACCTCCTCGTCCAGGCCGATGTCGCCCACCGCGAAGTTGATCGGCACGCCGGCGGGCACGCGGTACCCGTCCAGCGTCGTGTCCTCGGGCACGGTGTGCGGGATCAGGAAGTGGCCCGGCGGCTGGCGCCGGAGCCCCTCCAGAACCACGGTCTTGAGGTACGGCATCGCCTGCAGGTCCTCCTCCCGCACCGCGCCGTCCGCAGCGCCGACGACGCCGGCCACCTCGTCCCGCAGCCTGTCCTGCATCGCTGGGTACTTGACCAGGTTCGCCATGATCCACAGCAGCGCGGTTGCCGTGGTGTCGGCGCCGGCAATGAGGAACTCAGAGCAGAGGCTGACGATCTCATCGTTGGTGAGCGCCCGCCCGCCGTCTTCGGGGATGGTCAACTTCAGCATGGAGTCCACGTAACAGTACCCGTTACCGTCGGCGGCGGCGTCCCTCCTCGCCTGAACCAGCGGGAGGAAGAGCTCCTCCTCCCGCCACCGTAGCGAGACGAGCTTCTTCCACCGCCGCCGAAACAGGACCTTGGTGAGCGCCGGGAGGAAGGAAAAGACCTCGAAGCTGTGGAAGCTGGCGATGCGCTCCTGATGTGTGGCCTCGATGTCCTGCACGCGTGCGTCCTCGACGCGGTCCCCGAAGCACATGCACATGAGCAGGCGGAACATGGCGTGCTGGAATGGCTCCATCACAGCGACGGGGCGCTCCCCGCCGGCGCCGGCGGCGCGGAAGCGAGAGGCGAGGATGCTGAGCACCCGCCGCCGCGTGGGGGAGAAGGCCCGGAGCCGCGACGGGTTGAGCACGCCGGCCGTGAGGTTCCGCCGCAGTGCGCGCCATGTGGCGCCGTAGGGCGAGAAGATGATGCCGCCGGCGTTGACCACGGCGCTGGAGGCCGGGCGGGACGCGAACGCCGCGCCGCGCTGCACGAGCGCGCGGTGCGCCGCGGCGCGGGAGGCCACGAAGATGGTGGGCAGCGCCTTGCCCAGCGGCGCGTAGGTGAAGACCGGGCCGTGCTCCCGCGCGATGCGGCGGAGCACGGCCTCGACGTCCAAGTCAGGGCGCAACAGGAAGAGCAGCGGGCCCACCAGTGGCAGCGGCGTTGGCCCCGGCGGAAGAGGCGGGAGCGCGCCGCCGGCGGAATGGCCCTTGCCCCCGGCCGAGTTGCGGGCGCTGGCGCGCAGCAGGAGCAAGCAGAGCAGGTAGCAGAGGAGCGTGGTGAGGGCGTAGAAGAGCCAGTCCTCCATTGCCGGGGGTGGCGAGGAGCTCGCTCTCGCGGGGATTATTCACTGCTCAGTGCTCAGGCAGAGAGGACATATATATCGGGTCGGGAGACTGGTTGCTTCTGCTCGCACGGGAGCAATTGTCGTACCCACTGGGCATCCGCGTGAGGCCACGTCAGTGCTGGAGGTAAAAAGTGTGGGCAAAAACACATCCACGTCACTGCTGGAGGTAAGTGTGGGCAAAAACCAAAAACTCATCAAGATATGGAGAGGCCATGCTGCACACCTACCGGTCTGGCCGCCTTGTTTGGTTACTACAGTAACCATTCTAGAAGGCCTCTTCTAGACTTTCGCATAAAATACTAAATAAAGTTTATTTGTAAATCTTCTTCAGGGATGTGTGTAACTTTTCGCGATGAGTCTAATGACAGTAATTAATTAATGATTGGATACAGTGATACTACAATAACTATTCTCAAATCAAGCGATCAAATGCCTTATCAGATTCGTCAGGGTTTCTAGCGCAGGGGTTCTGGAGTTGGTTTTGTAAACTGCTTTTATTTGACACCCCTAATAGATGATCAAATGTCTTCTAGTCTCTTTTGGAGGCAAACCAAACATGGCTGGCAGCAGGCCAATTCCACCTTGACGCACAATAAGAGAAGGCTAATAAATATTTAGCTATATATATGGAAAAATTCTAAATTACTCTCCTAAATTATAGCTAAAGTCTGGATAAATTCCTAAACTATAACTTGGTTTAATTTATCCCCTAAACTATGCAATTTAGTCAATTTTATCCCATAATATATATTTTTTGTTTCTTCATACACAAGTTGAATTTTAATTTTAAATTTTGTAGAGGTAGTAGTGGACATCACAATGCATACTAAAAAAATTTTGTTATAAGTTTTTCATTGTTATTTTTTATATATTTTTGAACTCCAATAATTAATTTATTATTTAATATTAACATATCAAAATAATAATAATACATTATGATACATTTTTATAAGATATGTTATGATGTGTACTATCATCTTGTAAACTTTCAGCTTAGGACTCCACCAGCTTAGGACTCCACCTATGCACGGAGAAATGAAAAAGACAAATTGTATTAAGGGATAATTTGAACCAAAGTGCATAGTTTGGGGGTAAAATGAACCAAACAATAGTTTAAGAAGTTATCCAATTTTGGCTATAGTTCAGAAGAGTAATTTAGACTAGTTATCATGTCATCTTAAATTAATATAATAGCTTGCCTATACAACAATTGGTTGCATAGGCGGACTACATAATTACAACTTAATTTATCTTCCTTATCCGATTCTCTCACAAAATTTATTGGAGTCTGTATTATAGCGGCTGAGAGCATGCTGTAAACTTACAACCTACTTTTCCTCTTTCTCTCCTTCTCTACTCTCCATCTCAGCACAAATATAATGTGGCACTCTATTTAGCCTGCCTATGTCACCTCATAATACTTTCTCTAACAGTTGAGCACCTCATGAAATGAGAAAAACAAGACATCACAATGCTTAGAAATGAGGAGACATGTGCCTTATGACATAAGGGGTAAGGGCCTGTTTGGCAGGGCTCCGGCTCCTCCAAAAACAGCTCTGGCTTCGGCTCTTTTGGTGGAGCGGCTTCTCTGGTGGAGTTGGAGCCATTTTGAAAAACATTTGGCAAAACAGCTTCACCTGTTGGATTGAGATTGTAAAATGTCTAAATTACTCTTTTTCTTTTTTTTCTCCTCTCTTTTTCTTTTGATTTTCCTTTTTTTCCTCCTCTCCTCTTATCCATTCGCCCGTCCCCTTCCTCCCGACTTCGCCCAGCCCCCCGTCGCCTCCTCCTCCCTTCAAGCAGCGGCAGCCCGCGCCTCCTCCACCCACCGGCGGTGGCCTGCGCCTCCTCCTCCTAGCGTGGCGGCCCGCATCTCCTCCTCCAATTGCGGCGGCCCGCGCCGCATCCTCCTCCCAGAGCGCCGGCGGCTCGTGCGTCCTCCTCCCCGTGCCCACCGCCGGCCACCTTCTTCCCGCGGCCACCGCCTCCCCGGCCCCACAAGCCGGACCCTGCATCCGCGGCTCCGCCGGTCTCCGCCCACGTCTCCTCTGCCTGCCGCCCGCGCCACCGCGGCATGAGCTCCCAGCGCCGCCCGGCCTCCCACGCGCCGCGGCACGAGCTCCTTTCGCCGCCCGGCCTCCCCGCTGCGGCACGGGCTCCGTTGGCGCCATCTCAATGGGTAAAGGTGGCAAGCCAGATCAAGGAGCCGTGCGGAGCTACGAATTTGTGGCTCCTCCTCCACAAAATGGCTCCAGAGAGCGGGAACCCGCGGCTGCATCGGTGGAGCTGCTCCGTTTCCACCCTTTTGGCAGGGCTCCGGCTGGAGCCGGTTCTGGAGCCGCTCTCGGAGCCCTGCCAAACAGGGCCTAAGTACGGATTCACAATTACCGGGAATTTTTATCAAATCAATCACCCCCGATAAATGCGGTTATCGATTTTCCTTTTTTTTGTCGAGAAAATTTTCCCTAGAGCCGCTCCAGGCACCGGAGTCCGCGGCCGACTTCCACTCGTTCCTCAAGCACAAGGTGAAATAATGAACAGAGCTTTTCCACTCAGTGTAGTGTAGTGTGTTCTCACCAGCAACATGCGCGCGTGCCACACGCGCTACGGGCCAGTAATGATTATCCAAGGCTGTCTGCACTGGGGACGGTACTCGTTCCTCTAGCACCAAAATAACGGATGGAAGTGCTTCATCGGAGAATGGTAACGTTCGCTATCTTCGTGGATGGCTCTCGGTCCGTCAAATCTAGCGAGGTAGCGGGCGTGGTGCGGGGCCCGCCTCCCGCCCCTAGCAGGCCCCTTCCTCCTTCGTGCCCCGTCTCGTGTTGCGTCACAGTTGCTCCGCCGCCGGCCGTCCCCGCAGCTGCTCCGCCGCAACCTCCCTATGCTTCCCTCCGCCAAAACGAGACCGGCGTCAGAGGAGGGGCGTGCCCGCGCCACCGTCGAGGGCATGATGCTGGGGAGGAGGCAGGGACGACGGAGGCTGCTTGAACCTGATGCGGGCCCCACGGCTCGCCGGCGGCCGCCGCGTGGAGGGCCAAGGTCTCGCGCCCGCTCGCGAGAGCCGCTCCGCCACTGCGGCCGGCGCGTGCAGAGGGAGCAGGGGCCGCGGTCGGTGGGCGCGAGCGGATGGAGCAGGCGTGGGTGTAGGCTGGGAGGAGAGGGAGGGCCGGAGATGGGAGGAAAGGGACAGGGTGGAGAGAGAGACGGCGTGGGGGAGGGAGTAGATGGGGTGGATCCTGCTTGTTAGCCGCTATAGAAGAGGTGGGTAGATTAAATTTAAATAGAAAATATTGATAACTAGAAGAATATAGAGTATGAGATACATAGTATGATAAGTGCGGAAGAAATAGATATAGAGGAAATAATATAATATTTTTTTGATGATATGATAAAAATAAAGTATGATGAGTACAGATAGCTTAAATCAAAGAGCAGCTGCCCGCTGATCTGATCTGTACTTCCACGCCGTGGAACATGCTGCAGGATTCCGATCGATGGCCGGCCACTTCGTGCTACCAACGCTACCATGCAAACGGAGGATGGAAGCTTACCTGCGCGCATGCCACCGCGCGATAGAGGCGGGCAAGCAAGGAGGATGTGCCATTTTCTGTTGGACTGGATAGTCACGCAGTCACGCTACGACATTCTTGCTATTGGCCTATTGCGCGCTATTAGCTTGGAGTAGTTCATGATTGTGTAGCAGAGGATATGCCATTTTTTTGTTCGGTATACTGGTACATAATTATTAATTAAGTAGCCAAGATACACATAAAAACAAGAATTAATGAGTTATGCTCGAGTAAAAAAAATGAGATAGTATCAGCCTCAGAGGCATTTAAGATATTTTGCCACTCAACCTAGAAAATCGATTCAAAGTAATCATAATTGCTAACACCCGGCTTATCTTCACAGTCGATTTTCGAGACAGCTAGTTTATCATTGAATCTTGCTTCTAAAAAAATGAGGTTTAGATAAGCGGAAATAAACAGGATCAATGGCATATCTTTGATCAGTTGTGTGATAGGCGATCTGTCCTCATATATCATATAATAAATCCTTGTGTTCCACGTGACAAGTGACCTCCCAATCACCCTTTTACATTCGCGGTATCTCTGCTTTCTAAATGTCATGTAGGCCAATGCCGAATCAAGGGCACCCTGTCTTTTTTCGGGTGGTTGTACTGCCGGGGTCGGTGGACGGGGGTCGGGGTTGGGGGGTGGGGGTGGGTGGGGAGTTTTGGGGGTGTTCGCTCAACGAACGGAGTAGGTGCAGTTAGGGGTGGTAAAAGAGTTTTAAAATTTGACAAACAGAATTTAAAAACTGAGTTTTAAAAGGATCGGATTCTATATTTTAAAGTAAAATATTTAAGGGTCATATTTGGCTGTAAAGAGACCATTATAGTCATGGCCATTACGACCCCTAGGTGGTGCAGCAGATAACAGATCTGTCACAAAAAAAAACTATAATCTTTGATTTCTTGTTCACATTTGTTAATGGGTTTTTTGGATTGGCGCCATTGTAATTTTTGAACTTTGAAAAAGTACCATTACTATTCACCTATTCTGAATTTTACCATTACAGTTCTTCCTCCATTTGAAACATGCCACGGTATACGTCTGGAGAAGTATTGGGCCCAGCTGCAGTGTACATGTGGCCATCATATTTTTGTATAGACATAACTACCCCTTCCACCTTTCTGGAGAAGCATTGGGCCCAGCTGCAGCGTACATGTGGCCATCATATTTTTGTATAGACATAACTACCCCTTCCGCCTTTCTCTCCCTATATTGCTGACATGTGGACCCCACTAGTCATCTTCTTCCTCCTTCCTTCCCCCATCTTCTCCATAACAGCTTCCCCAAACCCCCTAGCGACGGCCATGGTGGGGTGGACCTCCTGCGCGGCCATGGCTTCGGCGGCGGTGGTGCTGACATCGCCGGGGACCACCGTGCACTGAAAGGCCTCGCACACGCATGCGAGCCTGTTTGGCTGGCTGTGCAGCATGTCGAGCGCCACCCGCTAGTGCTGACCGTCGCGCATTCCTAGCTGCCGTCTAGACACAGCGTGCCGTGGCCCGGCACCGCCGTGCACTGCAGTCCTGCATGCTGCGTGCCACCTGCCTTCGCGCGTTGCTATCCCAGATCGAGAACACCTGGAAAGTCAAGAACAGAGGAGCACAAACAAAAACGATGGAGACTTCAAATCCATAATACTTCCTCAATACACAACGGATCCAAACAAAATTTTGACCAGAGATGCGCAAACACAAGACCTAGTAGATCCATGAAGAAGATTGTGAAACGATCAAGAATCCATCACGAATCGAGCGAAAAACCGAACCCTATTCAAATAGCTTGTTCTTGGGAAAAACTCAAAATCCGAGCCGATTCGCGAGAGATTTGAGGGGGGATTGAATCAAAAGTTGATCAGAAGATTACTAGCAACGAAGCCCCTCAAACAATTTCACGAATCCGGGTCGAAATCATGACGAACAAAGATTCATCGGTGGCCGCCGGACCTCGGCCTGCGTAGCCTGGCGGCGCTGCTCCCCTCACCGCCCGCGCACCTCCGGCTCCGGGTGCAAGAGTGATGGTAGTGATCGAGCCCCGAGCAACTTGGTGCGGCGGCGGCGCGACGGTGGCCCGAGCTGGTGCGGGACGTGCCGCTCCTAGTGGACTGAAGCGTCCCCTCATAAGAGGTGACTTAAATGTAATACAAATATTAGTCCCAGAAGGCTGATACACATTTATTACATCAGATGGTACATCACCGTACAAACCTCCGAGGAGGCGGACACTCGATACAAATAATAATAAGAAGTAAAAAGGCTATGGTGATACACCAAAGCACGACCCACATGGGATCCACCTTGGGCTCAGAGTATCGCGCCAGCAGGAGCATCTTGTAGAGGGCCAACACCACAGGCAAAGTTGGGTGCGGACGCAACCTCTACTCGACGTCTTCAACAATGAAGTCCGGATCTTCCTCTGAATAAAACCAAAAATATATATAGGGTGAGTACAAAAGTACTCAACAAGTCCAACCCCATCCATGGAGGGGGTAACACAGATATGCGCAGGATAAATCAAGGATAGGGCTGAGGTTTATTTGCGGTAAAGCTAGATTTTACACATGCAGGGGTTTAGTTTTGAAAAAGATTTTCTTAAAGCAGTTTCTCACTTAACCGAATAATGAGTGGGGTTGATCCTACACAAAGGATCCAAGTTTAAATGCTACTGGACTCCCCATCCACAGTAGCTCACGGCACAACTGCCGGACACCTTTCCAAAATAGCTCACACCGTGAAAACATCCCTCCCAAGAATCTAGTTGTGTGACCAAACCGTAACCCACTCAATACCGTGAGCACGGCTGTTCGAATAGGTTTTACACTCTGCAAAGGTGTGCAACTTTATCCATAAGTGGGGTACCACAGCACGATCACCTTAGTGTTGGTGCAGATCCCATCAAAGCCATTACCCACCTTAGCTAGATCAGACTAGCCAACACGGGCTCCACCAAGGGGCCATTGATCTGACACCGAGGCTTAACCGGGGCATAAGTCACCATGACCTTATCCATTCTCCTTGGTCACCCGTTGCTCTCAGCTCTCCTGATGGCTATCAGACTAACTAGTGGAGTTTATGCTAAGCCGTTGCCACATACAACGGTCCAGTGATTTGCACGATAGTTGAGTTAGGCAAGATGACACATCAACTCGGTACTTAATTGTGACAGGATGGCCATCTCCCAACCTCCTTGCTCTACCACAATGGTACGAGCCTCCAACGCATGACAATCCACCCGGGGAATGCCATTCATCCATCCCATCTTAACATTTTATTCTTTATAACCCAATCTCCCTTTTCTCAATACTCACATATTTTCCTTTTTATAAAGTATGTTGCAACTATTTTAGAGTGTAATAAAACGAGTACCGGGTCCTACGCGGCGCTCTAGCAGCGATCAACATCCAAATAGAATAAATCATATTTAGACATTAATCTAGGTGGTCAAGGAATAGTTATAACAAATCAAGGGTGGCTATCCAACCATGTTTTCAGCAGTAAAAACATAAGCAATTTTGTAAAATAGGCCAATAGGTTGTGTTTATAAAACTGGGTCGAAATATACAATCAAAGGATGAGATTGAACTTGCCGTCTTCAAAGCCTTCCGGGAGGTCCTGATCGAGGTACTGTCCTTCGGGTTCGGGTTCACGGTACTGGTCCTCGCACACCTGCTCGCGGTACTACTCATCGACGGGTTCTTCCTCAGTCACTCCGTGAACTACGGCGCACACCAACAAACACACAATAAATAAAAAGAAATAAACATTTTATCGTTGAGCTCGAATCAGGAATAACTTAAGAAATGATGGTAGAAAGAATATTTTTGGGAGATTTCTTAATGGCATGGCCGTAATTATGTTAGAAATGGGGTGGTAAAGTTTCGGGGCAAACAGAGGATTTTTGGTGCATGAAACGATAGGCCGAAGAGGGGTTTAGGGGCTAAATAAGGATCCGGGTGCCTATTTGTAATTATTTCTGGCAGTGACAGGACTTGAATAGAATTTTACAAAAGGTTCGGGCTATTCTAGAAATTAGGCAGGGGCCTACTCATAAATATTTTATATAGTGGAGGGGCTTATTCATTAAAAGAAATAAGAGAGGGCTTCTCTGTAATTATTTTTGGGATGGCAAGGACTTGATTGAAATTTTAGAAAATATTCGGGCTACTCTAAAAATATGTAGGGGTCTGTGTATGATTATTTTCATATAGTGGAGGGACCTATTCTTGAAAATGAATAAGGGAGGGGTTTCTTTTGTAAAAGAGGCTACAAGGGGGGGTTCTTAAATAAAAAGGGGAGAGAGCAGGGGGTTAAGGGCAAATTTACCCCCTTTCTCCTTCCTCGCGACAGAAGCAGAGGGGGGGGGGGATGGCGCCGGCGGCGCCGGATTCCAGCGGTCTAGGGGGCGGCGGCAGCCAGCAGGGAGGGGAAAAGGGAGAGGGGGCTACGGGGATTCAATTCCCGGCCCTACCTCGGGCTGCGATGGCCCGAGGAGCTGGGGTGACGAGAGCGGGCGGCGGCCGGCCCTGGCGGCCGTGGCGGCGGGGCTGCAGCTGAGGAGAGGGGGCGTGTGGGGGTGGGCGAGGTCGGGGTGGCCGAGGGCTTCGCGGGGAGCTCTATTTATAGGACGGGCGAGGTCGGGGCGAGGGGGCCGCGGTGGTGGCCGGCGGGGCAAGCTCTACTCCGAGCTTTAATGGCGACGGCCCCAGCTCGGCGTCGCGGAGCGGCAAGGGGGCAAGGCCTGTGACAGGACGGGGCGAGCGGCAAGGACAGCAAGTGGAGGGGGCGGCGCAGGTGGGGGCCAGGGGGGCGGTGGCCGGCGCGCCGAGCTCTGCTCGAGCGGTGTGCGGTGAGGGCGGCTTGTCGCGGCGGGCGCGGGTGACGAGGCGAGCAGGAAGGGGTGGTGGCGTGTAGCGGTGGCGAATTGACGGCGTGGCAGAGGTAGGTGGTGGCGCGCAGCGGGGACGGGACGGGGCTGGGGCGCTAGTGGGGGGGAGGCGGCGTCCGGGGGAGGTGCGGCGTGCAGGGGAGGCTCAGCGCAGAGAAGGAGAGAGGGAAGGAGAAGTAAGGATGAAGGAGAAAGATAAAAAGAAAAGGGAAAAGAAAAGAAAAAGAAAAAAAGGGGAAGAGAGAGAAAGAGAGAGAGAGGTGCCGGCGGGATTCGCAGCGGTCGTTCGGGAGCGCGACGACAGTTGTGAGTGGCGGCAGCTTCGGCGGGATGCGACGCACGCAGAAAGAGGAAGAACAGCGAGATGAGATGGTGATTGGTACGGGTGTCGGAACGGCGGATCGCCGGGAAAGATTTCGGGACATTGGGAGTTTGGACAGAAAAAGATTTAGAACGATTTGAGCCCAACGACGAAAAAGATTTTGGAAAATCAAATTTTTAGCAAGTGAAATTCGACTGAGTTCTAAACAGATAGGGAAATTCCTTCCTTAATGCATCTTCGTGTTCCCACGTAGCTTCTTCTACTCCGTGTCTGCTCCATTGCACTCTGCAAATCCGTACTTCTAAACTTCTTGTTCTTTTTGTGACAGTGTCTAAGATTTTGACAGGCACTTCTTGATACCGAAGATCCTTTTGCAGATCAATTGTTTCCACTGGTACTATTTCTTCTTCAGGTACCCTCAAGCCCTTTCTGAGCTGAGATACATGAAATACAGGATGTATATCTGACATTTCTTCAGGCAATTGAATACGGTATGCTACTGCTCCAACTCTTTTCACTACTTGGTATGGTCTGATATACCGAGGAGCTAATTTTCCTTGAACTTGAAATCTTCGAGTCCCCCGAATCGGAGAGACCTTAAGGTATACAAAATCAACAACCTCAAAACATAATTCTCTTCTTCGCTTGTCTGCATAACTCTTCTGTCGTGATTGGGCTGCTTTTAGCTTCTCTCTAATCTCAGCCACACGGTCTTCTGCCTCTTTTATGAGAGCTGGTCCGGTTAGTGTATGTTCTCCTACTTCTGACCACATCAAAGGGGTTTTACACTTTCTTCCATAAAGAGCCTCAAAAGGCGACATGCCCAAGCTTGCTTGGTAACTATTGTTGTATCAGAACTCCGCATAGGGCAAACTCTGTTCACAATCTTTACCATAGGTAAGGACACATGCCCTTAATATATCCTCCATAATTTGATTTACCCTTTCAGTCTGTCCATCCGTCTGCGGGTGATAGGCCGAACTAAAATCCAACTTTGTGCCCATGGCTTTATGCAGGCTTTTCCAAAACTTAGAGGTAAATTGGGTCCCTCTATCCGAAACGATTTTGCTGGGCACACCATGCAATTTCACTATGTGGTCTATATAGAGTCGGGCTAATTTTTCTCCACCATAATTGGTCCATACGGGTAAGTAGTGTGCGACCTTGGTAAGTCGATCCACTATCACCCATATAGAGTCATTTCCTTTCTGGGTCCTGGGTAAATCAACCACAAAATCCATGCCAATCTCATCCCATTTCCAAACCGGAATGGGTAACGGTTGCAGTAACCCAGCCGGCTTCTGATGCTCGGCTTTGACCCTTTGGCAAATATCACAATGTGCGACAAACTGGGCGATGTCCGCCTTCATTCTATTCCACCAATATTTTTGCCTCAAATCCATATACATCTTGGTAGCTCCGGGGTGGATGGAATATGCCGAGTTATGGGCTTCGTCCATGATAATGTTCCGGAATTTCCCTTCCCTAGGCACACAAATCCTGTTCTTATACCATAAGGTTTCTTTGTCATCCACCCTAAAATTTGGGGCCTTATTTTCTCCCGTGTGCTTACGGATTTTCATTAAATCCTGGTCTGAACCCTGGGCCTTTCTAATTTCTTCTTCCAAGGTAGGCTGAATACTTAACTTGCGGTGAGATCCTTGAGGAATGATGTGCAAATTTAGCTGTGCTATTTCTTCCTGTAAATGGGAATCTTGGGCTTGAGTTGCTTGTGAGGTTTCCGGCTTAAGGCATCAGCTACCACATTAGCTTTGCCTGGGTGGTAATGGATTTCCAAATTATAATCCTTAACCAATTCCAGCCACCTTCTTTGCCTTAAATTCAAATATGGTTGGGTGAAAATATACTTCAGACTCTTATGGTCAGTGTAAATCTCAGACTTATTTCCAATCAAGTAATGTCTCCAAATCTTAAGGGCATGCACTATGGCTGCAAACTCAAGATCATGTGTTGGGTAGTTCTGCTCATGAGGCCTGAGCTGTCGGGAGGCATAAGCTACTACCTTCCCGTCTTGCATCAGTACATAACCCAATCCTTGTCGGGATGCGTCACAATAAATGACAAAATCCCGATGAATATCTGGTAGGGTTAGTACTGGGGCGGTTGTCAATCTTCTCTTCAATTCCTGGAAACTCCTTTCCCAGGACTCCATCCAAACAAACTTCTTTTCCTTCTTAAGCAGCTCCATCATGGGCCGGGCGATTTTGGAGAATCCTTCAATAAATCTCCGATAATACCCAGCTAAACCAAGAAAGCTTCAGATTTCACTAACATTGGTTGGCTGCTGTCAATTGGAAACTACCTCAACTTTTTTGGGGTCGACTGCTACTCCTTCTACGGTCAGAATATGACCAAGAAAGGCTACTTTCTCGAGCCAAAATTCACACTTGCTGAACATGGTATATAGCTTATGTGCTCTTAGCTTTTTCAGGACCACTCTAAGGTGTTGCTCATGCTCTTCAGCACTTTTGGAGTAGATGAGTATGTCGTCAATAAAGACTACGATAAACTTATCCAACTCATCCATAAATACCTTGTCCATGAGGTTCATGAAATAAGCAGGTGCATTAGTGAGTCCAAATGACATCACAGTAAACTCAAACTGCCCATAACGGGTGACAAAAGCTGTCTTTGAGATGTCACTTTCCTTAATCTTGAGCTGATAATATCCTGACCTCAGATCAATCTTGGAGAAGTACTTGGCTCCTTTTAGCTGATAAAAAAGATCATCAATCCTGGGAGGGGGTACTTATTCTTGATGGTAATCTCATTCAGTGCACGGTAATCTACACACAACCTCATACTCCCATCTTTTTTCTTGACAAATAGGACTGGGGCTCCCCACGGGGATGAACTAGGCCTGAAATAACCACTTCGTTGTAACTCTTCTAGTTGTTTCTTCAGCTCTGCTAGTTCTGAGGCTGCCATCCTATAGGGTCTCTTGGCAATAGGAGAGGTTCCTGGGATAAGTTCTATGACAAACTCTATATCTCTGTCTGGTGGCATTCCGGGGAGTTCTTCCGGAAAAATATCAGGGTACTCATTCACAACTGGAACTCCTTCTAAGGATTTCCCATCCATACTGAAAATCATTGGGTCTGGTCCACTCCCTCGAGTATGGCAGGTCACTTGCATTCCATCTGAGTTGGTTAGGTGTACTACCATGTCAGCACAACCTATGAGACCATTGTGTAGGCTCAACCAGTCCATTCCAAGGATCACGTCTATTCTCTTAGACTTAAATACTACTAGGTCTGCTAGAAATTCTACCCCACTTAAGATGATCCTTACCCGTAAATAACCTAGTTGACACTTGATGTCACCTCCAGGCATCCAGGTTAATAGGGGTGTTTTTAGTAGTACCGTAGGTATTTTATGCTTATCCACGAAGCTTGATGATATGAATGAGTGTGATGCTCCAGAATCAAATAATACTGTTGCCAGAGTTGAGCTGACTAGAAACTCACCAAGTACCACTCCTTGTGCACCCTGAGCCTCCTGCGCGTTGATGTGGTTGACGCGGGCTCATCCATAAGGCTGCTGGCTGTTGTTGTTGCCCTTGTTGTTGCTGCCGACGGGGACATGGTTGGCTCCGGATACAGGTGGCCTAGGCCCATTCACCGAGTTGGAGAAGGCTGATGCAGCAAGCTTGTTTTTGGCATATGGACAGTTGGCAATGTAATGCCCTGTCTCACGGCATTTGAAACAGGCCCTAGCATTGTTGTTGTTAGTGGTGACTTGGCTGGCATTGTTCTGCAGGGCTTTCATAGTGTTCTGGCTCCAGAACTGTGTGTTAGGGGCCTGGGGGCCTGTCACTTGGGACTGGGTCCTATACTGCATTGGGGCCTGAGATCCTGGTGCAGTATAGTTGGAGCTTCTTGGTCTCTGGAAGCGGTTCTGCTGACGGGCCTTGTTTTCCAGGAATTTACGCTTGTTTTCTTTCCTTTCTTCAGCTTTGGCCCTTTCTGTGAGAATGGCCATGTTCATCAGAGTATTGAAGTTTGGGTATATCTGAGGGTAAGTAAGGTCCAGAGTTCTAGGCTTAATCCCTTGTTGAACATGTCCTGCTTCTTTTCATCCTTGACCACTTCCTCTAGTGCATAGCGGGCAAGTTCCATGAACTGGTAGGTGCATTCTTCCACAGACATGCTCCCTTGCTGCAGTGCACGGAACTCATCCGCCTTACGCTTCATGGTGGCTGCAGGGATATGGTAGCGATGGAACTCTTTCACAAATTCGTTCCAAGTGATGGTGGTGGCATCTTCAGCAGCGGCACAGTAATTCTCCCACCAAGCTAAGGAAGTTCCTATGAGTTGGTGAGCTGCTAGAAGAACTTTGTCTCGATCTTGGCATTCGAATGGCTCGAGCTTCCTTTCGATCACACGAAGCCAATCATCTGCCTCTAAGGGGTTGCTGGATCCGGCAAAGGTGGGTGGATTGGTTCTCAGGAAAGCTGTCAGCTTGTCATTCATGGTCTGCTCTCGTGGCTGCTTATTGACGATGGCATTGGCCAGGGCTTCCAGTATGAGGGTTTGATTGTTTATCGCCTGTGCCAGGTCCCCGACAGGTGGAGGTGGTGGCAGTGGCACTTCTCTTTGGTTTCCTCCTGCATTCTGGCTCACTTCTTGTTCTCCCTGAGGAGGGTTCTATCCGTGTCCATTTTGCGGTCCTCCTACGCCAGGGGCTGCAGAGTTCCGACTGTGGGAGGCTCTTGAACCGTGTCGGGAAGCTATCTGTAGATTGGATAGAGTCTTTGTGAGACTGGGATTAGGATTAAGTGATGTTTAAGTTATTTAGTTCATATTTTTGAAAAGGCAGAATCCACCTCCTGACGAAAGCACACCAACTAACGCACAGACTAGCAAGCAACAAGCACAACAACTTTATTACTGCAAGGGGGGTACAACACTGGGGCAAGGCCAAAACGCGTACTACATGTCCGGGTACACAATTCCAAAAGGAGGGGGCACAACTCTAATTTCGGACCACACGGCTTCATCCCTTGACGGTCACTAGCACTTAGGCTGACTCATCGGCTTGAGTTGGTTCTCCCCTTGGAAGAGAACTCACATCCTTCAGGGGAATGAGCAGTCCCTGCTCGCCATTCTCTAGGTCTCCATTTTCCAGGGGTTGCTCCGCAGCTTCTCCTTCAACGGCGGCAGTAGGTCATTCAGGGTTCTCGGGTGGGGTTTGTGGGGTCCCAAAAAAGTGGTCCCCATCCCATGATGGGCGTCTCAAGTAGGACATGGGTTTCGCCAATTGCCGGGACTGGCGTTCCACTTCTGGTCCATTCTTGTATACGCAGGTCCCAGGCCTGCCTGAGGCTCTCTTGGGCAACCGCTTCCCTACTGAACGCGGCTTGAGCCACCCGGATTTGATGCATTCTTATTGCGAGCTCTGCTTGCTCAGCCCGATGGGTCTGCTCCCTCATGATACTGGCTTGCTCGTCAAAGAGCTGATCCAAGGAGGCTAGGTAAGTAGCCACTTGGTATAGGGGGTCCTCTTCGTGGTGACGCCGTTCCAGGCTTCTCATGCGAGCCTCCCAAACTGGGGTTCTGATGGCCGGAGAAAAGATCCTCATTGGTGTGGGAACGAGATGTTCCTCGAAAATCTGGCACAGATAACAGAGCGCCTTCCTGATGACCAAGGGGTAGGTGTCTCGGTACCTAAACCCGGTGGTGGTCACTCGCCATGGCTGGATGTCGGGGTAGCGGTCACTTTTGGCGATGACCAGGATCACCCTGCAGCGAAGGGTACCATGGTGCTCGTACTCCCTGCTATAGTACATTGGGTGTTCTGAAACACCAAGACTCTCCAGGGCATTGATCAAAAGGCTGGGGAGGCCAGGTGCAGCTTGGCAAATGCCCTGGGTCCATCTTTCCTCAGCCATCTGAAAACAGAGGTAGGGTGAACAAACTTTGCACAAACACTTGGGTACAAAGAGAATAGAGGGTCCTAATGTGGAAAGGCTTGAACATAAGGTCTCGATCCTAGGAGTCACATCCTACAGCCAACTTACGGCTCTGATACCACCGGAAGCGTCCCTTCATAAGAGGTGACTTAAATGTGATACAAATATCAGTCCCAGGAGGCTGATACACATTTATTACATCAGATAGTACATCGCCGTACAAACCTCCAAGGAGGTGGACACTCGATACAAATGATAATAAGAAGTAAAATGGCTATGGTGATACACCAAAATAGGACCCACATGGGATCCAGCTCGGGCTTAGAGTATCGCGCCAGTAGGAGCATCTTGCAGAGGACCAACACCACAGGCAAAGTTGGGTGCGGACGCAACCTCTACTCGACGTCTTCAACAACGAAGTCCGGATCTTCCTCTGAAGAAAACCACAAATATATATCGGGTGAGTACAAAAGTACTTAATAAGTCCAACCCCATCCACGGAGGGGGTAACACAGATATGCGCAGGATAAATCAAGGATAGGGCTGACATTAATCTAGATGGTCAAGGAGTGGTTATAACAAATCAAGGGTGGCTATCCAACATGTTTTTAGCAGTAAAAACATATGCAATTTTGTATAATAGGCCAATAGGTTGTGTTTATAAAACTGGGTCGAAATATGCAATCAAAGGATGAGATTGAACTTGTCGTCTTCAAAGCATTCCGAGAGGTCCTGATCGAGGTACTGTCCTTCGGGTTCGGGGTCGCGGTATTAGTCCTCGCACACCTGCTCGCGGTACTGCTCCTTGACGGGTTCTTCCTCGGTCACTCCGTGATCTACGGCGCACACCAACAAACACATAATAAATAAAAAGAAATAAACATTTTATCGTTGAGCTTGAATCAAGAATAACTTAAGAAATGATGGTAGAAAGAATATTTTTGGGAGATTTCTTAATGGCATGGCCGGAATTATGTTAGAAATGGTGTGGTAACGTTTTGGGGCAAACAGAGGATTTTTGGCGCATGAAATGATAGGCCGAAGAGGGGTTTAGGGCTAAATAAGGATCCGGGGGTCTATTTGTAATTATTTCTGGGAGTGGCAGGACTTGAATAGAATTTTGGAAAAGGTTCGGGCTATTCTGGAAATTAGGCAGGGATCTACTCATAAATATTTTATATAGTGGAGGGGCTTATTCATTAAAAGAAATAAGAGAGGGCTTCTCTGTAATTATTTTTGGGATGGCAAAGACTTGATTGAAATTTTAGAAAATATCTGGGCTACTCTAAAAATATGTAGGGGTCTGTGTATGATTATTTTCATATAGTGGAGGGACCTATTCTTGAAAAGGAATAAGGGAGGGGTTTCTTTTGTAAAAGAGGCTACACGGGGGGTTCTTAAATAAAAAGGAGAGAGAGCAGGGGGTTAAGGGCAAATTTGCCCCCTTTCTCCTTCCTCACGACAGAAGTAGAGGAGGGGGGACGGCGCCGGCAGCGCTGGATTCTGGCGGTCCAGGGGGCGGCGGCGGCCAGGAGGGAGGGGAAAAGGGAGAGGGGGCTACGGGGATTCGATTCCCGGCCCTACCTCGGGCTAGGACGACGCGAGGAGGTGGGGCGACGAGAGCGGGCGGTGGCCGGTCCTGGCGGTCGTGGCGGCGGCACTGCAGCTGAGGAGAGGGGGCGCGCAGGGGTGGGCGAGGCCGGGGTGCCCGAGGGCTTCGCGGGGAGCTCTATTTATAGGCCAGGCTTAGGCGGGGCGAGGGGGCCGCGGTGGTGGCCGGCGGGGCAAGCTCTGCACCGAGCTTTAATGGCGGAGGCCCTAGCTCGGCGTCGCGGAGCGGCAATGGGGCACGGCCAGCGACGAGACGGGGCGAGCGGCAAGGACAGCAAGTGGAGGGGGGCGCAGGTGGCGGCCAGGGGGGCGGTGGCAGGCGCGCCGAGCTCTGCTCGAGTGGTGTGCGGCGAGGGCGGCTCGCCGGGGCGGGTGCGGGCGACGAGGCGAGAAGGAAGGGGCGGTGGCGCATAGCGGTGGCGAATTGATGGCGCGGCAGAGGTAGGTGGTGGCGCGCAGCGGGGACGGGACGGGGCAGGGGCGCTGGTGGGGGGAGGCGGCGTCCGGGGGAGGCGCGGCATGCAGGGGAGGCTCGGCGCAGAGAAGGAGAGAGGGAGGGAGAAGGAAGGAAGAAGGAGAAAGAGAAAAAGAAAAGGGAAAAAATGAAAAGAAAAAAAGGGGAAGAGAGAGAAAGAGATAGAGAGAGGTGCCGGCGGGATTCGCGACGGTGGTCGGACGGGAGCGCGACGACAGTCGCGAGCGGCGGCAGCTTCGGCGGGAAGCGACGCACGCAGAAAGAGGAAGAACAACGAGATGAGACGGTGATTGGTACGGGTGTCGGAACGGCAGATCGCCAGGAGAGATTTCGGGACATTGGGAGTTTGGACAAAAAGATTTAGAACGATTTGAGCCCAACGACAAAAAAGATTTTGGAAAATTAAATTTTTAGCGGGCGATTTAATTGGGCGTATTTTCGGGATGTTACATGGACGCCACACTCTAGGGCGTCGTCGCGGCCGTTAAATCCGTCGTGCTCGTCTCCATGATGTGCTGCTTCTTCCTCTATTGCGGCTGCACGCTCTGAGGGGCGGCCTCCGATGAGCTCCACGCTGCCTGCGGCTACTTCGTTGGCGTGGGAGTTGGGAACGAAGCTGTCATGGTCTCATGGAGAAGACGGCGAAGGAAGGAAGGAAGAATATGACTAGTGGGTCCATACGTCAGTGACGTAGAGAGAGTAAAGGTGGAAGGGGTAGTTTTGTCCATACGAAAATATGATAATGTTGTGTACGCTGCAGCTGGGCCTAATGCTTCTCCATACGTATACTAGATGTATACCGTGTCATGTTTTAAATGGAGGAAGAATTATAATGGTAAAACTCAGAATAGGTGAATAGTAATGGTACTTCTCCAAAATTCATAAATTGTAATGGCACCAATCCAAAAAAAAACTCTTCGTTAATTAGCCTCGTGAAGCCATGGTTCTTTAATAAACCATCCATTCTCTAGAGTTCATTCTAATCATAGTCAATAGATGTATGAAAGTGATCGGGTCCTCGTAACCTAAAAGAGGGAGAGAGTGAATTAGGCAAACTAAAATTTTAACCTATGACTTGGACTAGTTTGCACAATAAATTAAACTATTGCATGCTATTTAGATGTGCAACTATGATTCTTCTACGTGAAATTATTATTTCAAAAGAGTTTTGCAACCTATAGCCAATTCTAGCAAGACACTATACTAAGAAAGTAAAGGCACTCAAGTTGCAAGAATAAAATGCGAAAATATAAAGAGGGGGTGAGAGGAAGAGAACCCTTGGCACAAAGATGTATCCCGTCGTATCGGTAGTCAAATGCCACCCCTAGTCCACGTTGTTGAAGCACTTAATTATATCCCGTCGTATCGGTAGTCAAATGCCACCCCTAGTCCACGTTGTTGAAGCACTTAATTAAAAGTATCGCTTCTCGGCCATTAAGTCTCTTCTAATGACATCTTAACTTACCATTAAGACTTACCCAAGTTTTCAGTCAACTTGATCCCATTTTCTAAAGAACTTCTCTTGGAAGGATGGGGTCTTCACGTCCCCCGCACAAAGTCGTCAATGATGCTTCACACAAAGCCGGAGCGTCGAATAGACCGATTCAAACAAGAGATAATGGATGAAATATTTGGGAAGCTCAGAGAAGCGGGGATTGATGTTGAAGCAGCATTACGAAAGTTCTAAGGCAAGAGTAGTTGCACCTCTAAAAAGGTGGAACAACAACTACCCGCTCCAGCAACTGAACCTAGCCACCCCTCCCCTGGTCGATGTAGCATGCCGGCCCCCGAGATATGTTTGGGTTCTAGTCATGATGAGTTGGTCCAACCCCCTTCAGTCTTATAGCTGGAGGTTTCTCAACGTTGTTGATTGAGCTAGCAACGGGGGTTGTGCTACCCGAGGAAAAGGTCTGCCACACAGTGCCAGTGCAGGATGGGTATGTCGTGGAGAAGATTGATCATGTCCATCAAAATGCAGAACCCATCGCTCTTGATATCCCGATGGCAGATGCTGAGATTTTTACTTTGGGGGATGCCCGTAACACCTGGATCCACTAGAAGAAACTTGTTATTCTCACACCGCCCATTGATCGGTCCATTGCATCGTCTTCGGGATGACCCTCAACTACTGGTGACTAAAAGCAGCCACACACCCCAACGCCTGAACCTGCGAAGAAATATGTCACCGCAGGCAGCCCCCTCCCCCCCCCCCCCCCACACACACACCAAAAGAAAAAGGGACGAACCATCCCAAAGAAAAAAGTAAGACAGAACATAATAAATCAGCAAAGAAAGCAACAGAAGCAAAAGGTAAGGTAGCACCCAATAAACCAGTAAAGAGTGTATGGACTTCTGCTCACTCCAAGTTATAAATGGGCAAGCCAATGATGTCAACAGAGAGGAGTTGGCCAGTGCAGGGGTGAATACTAGGACACTCCACAAACACCACATCACACATGCCATGCACAATGATAATCCGTCAATCATGGGTCAATTCAAGTTCCAGAACTTGCACAGTGGGCCTAGTTACTTCTCTGCGTGGTCTGATATTTACGACCTCTTCAACCTCGATGTTTTTGGACATCTCACTCATCCGTTGCTTGTGGCGTGGGAGCGAAGCGCAGGCGACACGTGGAGGGCAAGATCGTGAGGCGCGAGGGAGGGAGATTGGCAGCGTAGGAGAAGAATGAGCCATGGCTGACAAAACTAGGAGAGAGAAAGAGGAGGATTGGGTGACCTACAAGCAAGACCCACGTAATGGTGCATACCAATTTAATAATAGCTCACTCCTCGTACCTCCAACTAAACTAAGAAATAGAATAGTTCCATCCATCTAATCAAACATGCAGCATAAATCATCTCATCCCTAAAATCATCTCATCCCTAAAATTTGGAATAGAACCATTCCATTCAGGGTAGGAGCTACAGAGAAATAGAAGGGGGTGCGGCACTTTCATAGTATATATGCGTGATAGTGAAGCAAATATGATACAAATTTAGAAGTGATAAAGAATTATGTGCACCTACAACTTTGTACCTAGCTCCGCATTTCACGAACCAAGCCGAGCCGACTTGATAGATATGCATGATATTGAAATGCTGGACTAACTGCTGGTGAATCAAATTGGAAATAGCTAATATTCATTCTGAATTTCTGATGGATCATAAAACAATTCGATTCGATGATTGACCAATGCAAGCGTCCGTGCCAAATCAGAAGCAGTTATTAGCACACCCAGGTACAAGCACATCTGCGAGCGAAGGATGGGATTCCCTGGGAGCACAGAGAGCGCGTCGCGCACGGCGACTCTCATTCACGCAGCAGGTCCACAAACTTTTGGAAGTTCTCGGGCGAGGCTCCCCCTTCGCTGATGCTCCGGCGGGCCGCGTCCCTGAACAGCCGCGCCCGTTCCATGATCTCACCGTCGCCGACGACCTGCTCCACCTAGCACCTCAGCTCCTCCTTGGACATCCTCGCCCGCGTCGGGCGACACCGCCAGGCCGGTCCTCCACATGTCGGTTATGTAGTTCCGATCCGGTCCAGGAACTGGTCGGCGAAGTAAGGCCAGGACAGGAACGGCATGCCGTTCCTGACACCCTCCATCGTCGAGTTCCAGCCGCAATGCGACACGAAGCGAAAAAGCACACACCGCACGGTGCGCCACGACCTTCTGCTGGGGGCACCACCTGACCACCATGCCCGTGCCAGCGATGCGGGCCTAGATATCGTCGAACCACGCCTTGCTCTGGGCGCCGGTGGGGAAGTCCGGCCGCACCACCCAAAGGAACGGAACTGGCGCAGAACTGGCGTGGGTCGAAGACTGTGAAGCTGCCGAACGCCACGTACACGACCGACCCGTTGGGCTGGGCGCCAAGCCACTGGAGGCACCAGGTGTCCTCCGGCAGGAACTGCCCGACGGGCTTCCGGAGCTCCCTGTCCGAGGTCAGGAGTCCGATGGGCAGGACGTTGGGCGGCGGGAGCTTGAACGCGCCGGGCTCGACCTCGCGGAAAGAGTTGCGCACCACCATCTCGGCGAGGGCGGTGAGCCTGACGGTCTGGATGTGCAGCTCGAAGACGACCGGGTGCGCCTCGGGCGCGACGACGTTCATCCACGGCAGCTGCGACATGTGCAGGGCGGAATCCAGGGGGCAAGCTGGAACGTCTCATCACGCTCTGGCCAACCTGTCGCAAGAGATGCAGCCACCCTGGTTAAACAATTATTAAGATGCTAGTACACCAGTACATAGAAAAAATGATCATGTGTCGTTTGTTTTTTCAAACTGATGTCACATCAAATATGTAGATATCAATTCGAATATTTCAATTTAATATAAAATTAATTGCATAAGTTGCCATTAGAACTCTAGATGAATCTATTAAATATAATTAATGTAGGATTAGTGAATGATTATTGTAGCACTTGGTGGTCAAATTATGAACTAATTAGACTTATAGATTTGTTTCGTGATTACTTATGAAATTAATTTTATAATAAATCTAGATTTAGTACTCCTAATTGATGTGTAAATATTCACTGTGACGAGACTTATGACTTAAACTAAAAATAATCAAACGATTGTTGACACCGTTTTTTGACACATGTCAAGGAAGGTGATATTGTGAAGAAAAAGCTGCCGATTCGAAAGAAACCAAAACATGCATAGGATCAGGACCGCCCGATGGAGTCGTAGCCGATGGGCCAGAAGTATATTCCATGAAGATGCTGATCCGCATAGTTTGGCGATCGGCCGATGGGAGAGTTGCCGATGAGTCAAGAAGGGAAAGAAGTCCGAGTTTTGCGAGGATTCTGATGATTCGGTTGTAATTTTTAGTATAGTTTAAATTAGGATGTCTTTAACTTTTACTCAAGTAATGTGTTTGCCGTAATCGGCTAGGACTTGTTAGCGTAGACTATATATATTAGTTGTGCGGGACCAAAAAAAAGTTGATACACATCCAATACAACAAACCTTTTACAATTTCTTTGCACTTTACTTTTCCTGTCGGCGACTTCGCTATTTTCTTTTCGGCAAGTTCTTTCAAGTTGATCAAGAACGTCTCACATTCGAGCGACTTGATTTGCTGGTGAGTTTTTATTTTACCGAATATATTTGAGCTTTAGCTACCGGGCATATGGCTGTAGCTTCGTTCAAATCTATTCAAAAGTTATCAAGTTTATCTAGGCTTTGATCTCGGGCGCATCGCTATTTTCTCGTCTAGATTTATTCACAATTTATCGATATCAGGCTAGATTTGTAGGTTTTTCCTATGTTTTTGGCCATCATCACATCTATTTGCTTAGAAACATATTAGATTGGCTTAGAATTTGCAGTAATATCTAGTTATTATAAAAGCCGGTTTAGATCTATTTTGAGCTACATCATCTAAGTTACACATTCATGACTGGAATCTTGTCATATACGTACAATCGGCCGTTCCAAGCTGATTTCGTCGTTTTCCGCATAGGCTGAATCTGCCGACGCGCTCGTCCATCTCATACCCGCATTTAATATTTTTTGTCTTCTTCCCTATCGGCAGAGCTTGCCGATACGTTGGTGTGAGAAATATTCGGAATCCCAGCCGATACGCTCTCGAATTTAACTTTGCCTTATCCCTTGTCAATTGCAGATCAAATTGACTGGCACGTTTGGTTGACTTTCCGGAGCTTGGCGAACACTTGCCCTCGAATTCCAGTGTGTTGATTTTGCGTCAACAACGATACCTAAAAACCTTGAACGGTTCATATGCTAAATTACTTCTATGGATCTTAGAACTATCTTGTGACAGGCTCATAGGATCTGTAACACCTTCCAGGACCTAATCTTTGTTTTCCTACATTTCAATAGCAGATCGGTTCAGTATTTAAGGCATCCACTCCAAGACTGACAGTCCATGAAGCATTAATAATAATGATGTAGGGGAATGAATTAGGCCAGTCTCAGTGATGGTTTCATGAAGAGTTTTATGACATTAAATATCAACTTTGCTGACGTGGTAAGGAGAGAGAATGATGGAGTTTCATGGGATATGAGGAAAGTTTCATCACTATGAAACTCATCTGACACGGTTACCTAGTTCCCAATCTAGGTATCTGTGTACATAAAACTCCCACTGAGACTGGCCTTATACTACCATTTAGTGTTTTAGAGGCCATCCATCAGACAGGCACCGCAGTTATTTAGCATGCCATGTTCTCAAACTTAGGCCTTTTTTTTGGAACATTAGCTTAGGGAATTTTGAAGACTAGGTCGGTCTCAATGGAGTTTTATGGAGGGTTTCACGATATTAAATATCATCAATTTTGTTGACGTGACAAAGAGAGAGAAGGATGGATTTTATGGGATGTGACGAGAGTTTCGTCACCATGAAATCCATCTAGCACAGTTATTTATTTCTCAGTCTAGATAACCATGGCCATGAAATTTCCAGTGAGACTGGCCTAATGTTTAGCCTTGAATTGATAAGCTAAGAATCAGTCCCAGGTGAGCTGTTTGGATACATGGCTAATGTTGTTTTAATGACCACATCCCCTAATAAATACACCAACTCCAAACACCAGGAGCATTGGGAGTCACCTAAGATTTTAGGTGCCCTGGTTGAATGGACTCAACGCCAACAAAGTTGTCTCAGTAGTCTTGGAACGTGCCATGCTCAAACACTCACACTCACACCACACGCACACACGCACACACGCTCACCTCAGCAACCGGCCGCTGCACCACGTGGAGCACAGACCGTCCGAGCTACTGCTCGATTCCTCCCATTCTTACTCTAAGAGCAACTCCAAGAGATTAGGTAAATTTTCTAGCTAAAAGGCTAGGTAACAGATTAGGTAAATAAATAAAAAGCTAGCCAAAGGGTTGAAGAACCAAGCGCCTAGCTATATTATGTTCTTCGTATTCTCTCCATTCTGTGGGCTCTGACTGTCAGTGTCCCAATCCCCATCACCATGGCTGCCGCCTCCCCATGGTCGCGCCTCTCCGTCCGCCGTCCGCGCCGCTGCCTCCCCATGGCCGCGCCTTCAGCGCTGCCGTCCGCCGTCCGCGCCTCCTCCTTATGGCTGCGCCTCCGGCGGCGCCGTCCGCTGTCCCCGCCATAAAGGATTTGGGTGGGGGAGGGGTGGGAGTTAATTCACTTTAATCCAAAATTAGCCCCCCTATTTGATACATAAAAGCTAATTTAGGGCTAAAAATTACCCCTTGTATCCAGGACTTAATCATTGCGAAACCTAAACTCTTTACTCGATCAGGCGGGACAGTTGACCTAGATTTCCAATCATTAATTCTACTACTTTTTTAATCATCGAGTAGTACATGGAACAGGAATATCAGGGATATACAAATGAACCTCGTGATCCACGCCACTTTGTTGTGCCCGGTTGGGGGTGGGGTTGGCGATCCACGCCACGGGTTTGCTTTCTATATAAAGCAGGGCCAATGGTCTTTGGTCTAAAATCCTCAGGCAGCTCGTCCCCAATCGCAGTCGCAGCGCGGCTCTTGCCTCTTGTAGGTTGTAGCCATAGCGAAAGAGAGAGCGCCATGGCCAAGGCTCACATCCTCGTGCTGCCGGTGCCGGCCCAGGGCCACGTCACCCCGCTCATGGAGCTCTCCCACCGCTTGGTCGACCACGGCTTCGAGGTCACGTTCGTCAACACCGAAGCGCATCACGCGCGGGTCGTCGGCGCGCTGCAGGCGGCGGGCGGCACGGCGGCGCTGACCGGCATCCACCTGGCATCCATCCCGGACGGGTTGGACGATAACGACGACCGCAAGGACATCGGCAAGATCTTCGACTCCTACTCCCGGCACATGCCGGGGCACCTGGAGCGGCTCATCGCCGGAATGGAGGCGGCCGGCAGGCCCAAGGTGAAGTGGCTTGTGTGCGACGTGTACACGTGGTGGTCCTTGGACGTCGCCAAAAAGTTTGGCATCCGCGTGGCCGCATTCTGGCCGCCGGCGGCGGCTTGCTTAGTCATTTGTCTCAAGATCCCCAAGTTGATAGAGGATGGGCTCCTCAACAACAAGGGTTAGTACTGCAAACCCCTTATCAGCTCTCCCGGGATCTCTGCAATGCAATTTACTCAATGTGAATGACACACTTTGCGGCAGGTTGGCCAGAGCGTGAGGAGACGTTCCAGCTCGCACCCGGGATTCCGCCGCTTCACACGTCGCAGCTGCCATGGATGAATGTCGTCGCGCCCGAGGCGCACCCGGTCGTCTTCGAGCTGCACATCCGGACCGGCATGCTCACCGCGCACGCCGAGATGGTGGTGTGCAACTCTTTCCACGAGGTCGAGGCCGGCGCGTTCAAGATCCTGCCGCCCAACGTCGTGCCCATCGGGCCCCTGACCTCGGACAGGGAGCTCCGGAAGCCCGTCGGGCAGTTCCTGCCGGAGGACACCCAGTGCCTCCAGTGGCTCGACGCCCAGCGCGACGGGTCCGTCGTGTACGTGGCGTTCGGCAGCACGGCCGTCTTCGACCCGCGCCAGTTCCGGGAGCTCGCGCTGGGGCTGGAGCTCACCGGCCGGCCGTTCCTCTGGGTGGTGCGCCCGGACTTCACCACCGCCGGGGACCTGAGCAAGGCGTGGTTCGACGAGTTCCAAGCCCGCGTCGCCGGCACGGGCATGGTTGTCAGCTGGTGCCCGCAGCAGAAGGTCCTGGCGCACCGCGCGGTGGCGTGCTTCGTATCGCACTGCGGCTGGAACTCGACGATGGAGGGTGTCAGGAACGGCGTCCCGTTCCTGTGCTGGCCTTACTTCGCCGACCAGTTCGTGGACCGGAACTACATCACCGACGTGTGGAGGACCGGCCTGGCGGTGTCGCCCGACGCGGGCGGGGTCGTGACGAAGGAGGAGCTGAGGAGCAAGGTGGAGCAGGTCGTCGGCGACGGCGAGATCGGGAAGCGGGCGCGGCTGTTTAGGGACGCGGCCCGCCGGAGCATCAGCGAAGGGGGAGCCTCGTACGAGAACTTCCAAAAGTTTGTGGACCTGCTGCGAGAATGAGAGTCGCCGCGCGCGACGTGCTGTCTGCGCTCTCCATGGGAATCCCATCCTTCGTTCGCAGATACGCTTGTGTGTGCTGCTGACTGCCTCTGATTGGGCACAGACGCTTGCATTGGTCAATTATCGAATCGATTTTTTTTCAGATCCATGAGAAATTCAGAATGAATACTAGCTATTTCCAATTTGATTCACCGACAGTTACTCTAGCATTTCGATGTGGAGTACTGCATGTGGAGTGCATTGCAAACAACCCCTATCTATCAACGGCTTATCTATCTATCTATTATACTAATAAGTGGGTGTTGAAAAAAGCCACCCTATTTGCGAGAGGGTCTAGAAAAATAAAAGTCTCACATTGATCTAAAAAGGTGAAGAATATACACAGTTGGATTTTATAAAGATCTAACGGTCTAAACTAACTCATAGAATCCATATCAAATACAATTAATAATTAAGAGTCCTTGCCGAATACGATTAGATATGTCAATACTTGATTCTGCAAATTTGTAATTCCTAAAGATTAGAGAGGACGAGTGATTCGGATCCGATGTTGCCTGAAACATGTACACTTTTTCCAGTGGGAATTTGTTTTTGTGGAAATGTGGGAATTTGTTTTCTGTGGAAATCAGAGAGACTAGTTGAATTATATCATATACATTTGATGTTACACTACAAGAGGTATATTTAGGTGTTACATACTGTTTCCATTTCTTGCAACAGTTCATGAGAAATTTTCCATCGGCCTTCCGAGTGCTAGCAGTGCCGTTAAGAAATATGCTCACACCAAAAAAAAACTATACGACGAATCAAATGATTGATTGATGCTACTTTTTAATTCCAACACATACACATTTATTTAGGTTCTATAGAACGAAACAAATAGCACGTCTTCCAATCACAACTACTATGATTAATTCAGGGTAACATGGTTATTTCTATATGTGAAATTTGCTAGAAATTTAGTTTCTTAAGTGACAAAGGGAGCAGGTACTTAAGTTAAATTTCCATAATGGACAAGACGAGTAATTTAGAACTGAGAGTAACATTGCTAAAAAACAATTTGTAGCAACCCTTCGATTTTTAGCAACCGACCAAAATGGGGTTGCTATAGCAACTGACCAGCCCCTGAAAATGTATTTTTAGGGGAGGTTAAGGGGTGACCCGCTTCTAAAAATGTAATTTGTATGGGCGGATTACCTCCTCAACCGCTCCTACAAATAATTTTTAAATTTATTTTGAGAATTTGTTTAATTTTAAAAAATAGCAAAACACATAAAAATGAAAATTGTACTATAAGCCTATTATGATCTAGAAAAAAATTCATTTTTGGCCATCCAACTATTATCCAAGTTTGATTTTGACCATGCAACTCCAAAACCGGGTATCTTTGACCATCGAACTATCAAAAACACTTACATTTGGTCATTCGGTGGTTTTGCTGGGTGGTTTTGGTGACGTGGCTGACATGTGGCAGTGGGGCCCACATGTCCACATGTCAGCCCATTTTCCTCTCTTCTCTCTCTCATATCTCTGTCTCTTCACTCCCTCCTCTCTCTCTCCCCCTCTCTCTTTGAGCCCTTGCTCGTGGCTCCCAGCGGCGGCCCACTCTCCTCCTCCTATCTCTCGCGGTCGTGCGGCGAGCAGGCAGCCCCCGTGCCCTCCCCAACAGACCTTGACTGCGGCTCTCGGCGCGCTGACTCCCGGCAGTGCGACGGGTGGGGGACCCCGGCGTAGGCAGCCCCGCGGGGTTGGCGCGCACAGTGGCATGGCGCGGCCCTTGCAGGGGCGGTTTGCAACAATGCGGTAGGTGCGGCGGCAGCACGGGGAGGGTGGGGAAAGAGGTTGCAGAGGTCGAGGAGGATGCGACGAAGCTCACCGCGTGCTCAGTTTGTGCGGAGGAAGGCTGGAAGATGGAGGTCGACAAGCAGGGCGGAGCTTCGAGCGGCCAACAATGGTGGACGGCGGTGGGGGAGAGCCGTTTCCGGCAGATGAAGAAGGCGGCCGGGCCCGTGGATGCTTGGCGGAGGTGGAGGACGAGGTGGAGTGGCTCTTGGCAGGCGAAATCGAAGCGGAAGCAGGTGCTCCGACGGCCGAGAGAGTGGAGAGAGGGTGGGAGAAAGAGAGAAATAGGAGAAAGAAAAAAAAATAAGTTGATATGTGGATCCACCGCCATATGTCAACCACATCACCAAAACCACCCAGGAAAACCATCAGATGGCCAGATGTGAATGGTTTTGATAGTTCAATGGTCAAGAATACTCGATTTTGGTGTTGGATGACTAAAATCAAACTGGAATGGTCAAAAATAGACTTTCCTATAATCTATAGAACTAGAAAAATATTAAAAATATATTTTAGTGTATATAGTGAATTAGTGATTATGAGTGTGAAAACCATAAAGTGAGCCTTGAGTTGTATGAGATAGTAGAGTGAGTGTATTATACATTTTGATTTCATACTCTTAACCATTATATACGCTGAAATATGTCACCTAAAAATTGAATAGAAAACAAAACAAAAACCACCCCTGCCACCACGGCCCGCCGCGGCGGCCGTCCGCTGCTCCTAGCTCCCCTCACTCGCCTGTGCAACGACCGCCTCCACCACCGGCTTGGCGACGGGCCGCGGCCTCCGTGCCCTCGCGGACGAAGAGCGCGGCGCCATGGGGCACCTAGGCCTGTAGTGTCTCGCTCGCGCCCCCGTCCATTCCCGGCATCCGCTCACTCGCGCCCCCGTCCACGCACCTCCCGGTGCTCGCGGCCGCGGAGGCCGGCCCCTAGATCCCCTTCTCGCCGCTAGATTGGAGAAGGAGGTGCGGGTCGTCCCGTCGTCTGCCTCTAAAAATTTATTTCTGTGGATGGGTCAGGGGTAACCATTCTGGAAATCCAATTCTACAGGTGGGTTAGGGGGTAACCCGCTCTTGGATATAGAATTCTAGGGGTGGGCGAGGCCATGACTTGCTCATAGAAATGTATTTTTATGGGCAGCGCGTTACCGTCCCTACAAATAATATTTTTAGCTGCGAGAAACAGGAGCAAGTATCGCACCTCTTTCTACAAATGCATTTTTACTTGCCCCTAAAAAAACTGTTTATGTAGTAGTGTAGATTAGATCTAACAGTAACTATTATTATCAAGAATAATGATTAACTGTTGAGATCGAGCACACGCAAGAGATCGCTGAGATCGCAAACACATGTTATTAACTATTGTAAGCATGTAACATGCGAAAGATAATAAAATGATGCAACTGAAGTCTGAAGCCGCTCTGCTCACTTCCTTCTTCTGTCTTCAGCCATGGAAGACTGGCTCTACTACTCCCTCTCCATCGCCTTCTGTCTTGCTGTCTCCATCCTCCTCTCTTCCCTCCGACCAGCCACCGGACAGCCGCCACTCCCGCCTGGTCCACCACTGCTGTCGCTAATTGGCCCGCTCATCTTCCTTGGCCGGACGAACTTCGGCATCGAGCGGATCATCTGCGCCGCCCGGTCCCGCTACGGCCCCGTCTTCACCCTCTACCTGCTCCCGTCTCGCCCGGCCATCTTCGTCGCCGACCATGCCGCGGCGCACCGTGCGCTGGTGCAGAGCGGCGCGGTGTTCGCGGACAGGCCGCCGGCCAACCTCCCCTCCCGTATTTTCTCCAGCAACAAGCACAGCATCTCGTCCGGCGCGTACGGCCCGCTCTGGCGCGTGTTCCGGCGCAACCTCGCCGGCAAAGTGTTCCAGCCGTCGTGCCTGCGCCGGCGCGCCGTGGCGGGGCTCGCCGCCGGCATCGCGCGGCAAATGAGCGGCGGCGGGGGCGGGGTCGTCGTCGTCGAGGGGCTCTTGCACCGGGCCATGTTCCGCGTGCTCGTCAGCATGTGCTTCGGCGAGGGGCTCGCCACCGACGCCGTTGTCGCGTCCGTCGAGGCGCTGCAGAGGGAGTTCTCAACGTCGGCCATCGGCTTCCAGGTGCTCGGTGTGTGCCCCGCCGTCACCAAGCTCGTGTTCCGGCGCCGGTGGAAGAGGATGCTGTCTCTCCGGCGCCGGCAGGAGGAGCTCTTCGTCCCTCTCATACGAGCGTGCCGCGCGCAACGCGGCGCCGCCGCCGGCGACAGCGCTGCCGTTGACTCCTACGTTGACTCTCTCCTCGGCCTCCAGATCACCGACGGCGGCGGCCGGAATCTCACTGAGGGAGAGATGGTGAGCTTGTCCTCCGAGTTCCTGGTCGCTGGCACCGACTCCACGGCCGCGGTGGTGCAGTGGATCATGGCGAACCTCGTGGCGCAGCCGGAGGTCCAAGCCAGGCTCCGGGCCGAGATCCTCCAGGTCGTCGCCGGCGATTGTATCCAAGAAGAGCACCTCACGCGGATGCCGTACCTCCGCGCCGTGGTGCTCGAGGGGCTCCGGCGCCACCCGCCGGGCCACTTCGTTCTGCCACACGCGGCGGTGCCGGCGGCGACCGAGCACGGCGGCGGCGCGACGACGCTCGAGGGCTTCCGCGTGCCGCGGCACGCGACGGTGAACTTCACGGTCGCCGCGATGGGGCTCGACGAGGCAGTCTGGCCGGACGCGCGGCGGTTCCGGCCGGAGCGGTTCCTACCCGGCGGCGAGGGCGCGGACGTTGACCTCACCGGCGGTAAGGAAATCAAGATGATGCCGTTTGGTGCCGGGCGGCGGATCTGCCCGGGGATGGCGCTGGCGCTGCTGCACCTGGAGTGGTTTGTGGCCAACCTCGTCGCCGAGTTCGAGTGGCGGGAGGTGTCCGGCGAGCCGGTGGAATTCACCGAGAAGCAGGAGCTGTCCGTCGTGATGCGGCGGTGGCTTCGTGCCAGCGTCGTCCGGTGCACAAGGAGAGTGAACTGCTAAAGCAACTCAGAAAGTTTTTGAATTATTTTCTGCTACTTGTTTGCATTGCTCGCTTGTTGGTTGAGTCATAAGGACGCGTGATTCTCTTTAATAAGTTCAGCTAAATTTCGCAAGAATACATCTTCCTCAAGTTCTTTGGTATCTTGTGATTCTCTTTCAGTGAAGTTCAGCTTGTTTCAAATGGTTCAATTTGTCAAAATTTCACAAAGTTCGCATTTGCCAGATGTCAACAGAAAAGGTTAATTTTGGATAAATTTTTTGATAAGAATTAGAATTATATAGTCAATATATAAAACCTACGAGTGCCAAATAGCAAGTGCGAAGTGTAGCGTAGTGGTTTTGCATTGTAGAGAGCAAGCCACTGAGCTATATCTAGTTTAGTGTGTCTCCACGTCAACCGATTGAGATTTTAGTTATCTCTCAATCACCTTTCACAGCCGTTGGATAGATGATCAATAGCCCAGATTAAAGGCTCCTGCCTTTCTTTTACGGACCTTCAACGTTGAACCAAGCATACAGGTCCGTGTTTCTCTCCTAAGCAACAAACTGGTCTGCTATCTAAAATTTCAGACCCATTTAGCATGTCTGGACTCTGGGCTGCTCCAGACCGGTTGATAGCTCTATTTACCAAACTTAAAGATAAAAATGGCACAAGCTGGTGATTAACGTTACTGATGTTCAACTATTGAAAAAAGAAATAGCCAGCTCACTGTCTATTCAAAATTTACACCCATTTCACACATTCAAAACATGCAACATATATACCTAATATTTCGTAGAAAATGACCACAGAATGTTGCATCATATATTGCGCATGGCTGTTGATGACACTGCTGATCCCGAATTTTGCAAGAGTTGTGTCCACTTGAACTCGATGGCCCAGAGCAACAGGAGACCAAGCCCAAAATATGGTCACCTGTTTCATTAGAAGAAATTAAAATGCCAGGAACTAGAAAATAAATCTATCACAATTTCTTCATACTAGATAAGCAAGTTTTTGCTCCAAAAAGATATAGGAAATGATAGCAATACAACAACATGCACATTTATACATGAAATTATATAACAAAAAACTACATGCTACATAATGGTGTAAAATCTAATAAACCATTAGTGATTTAGTCTTTAAACTAGTCTTGTGTCTAATTTATCTAAGATACATTTATCTAAATATCAAATTGAGGACAAAAAATATGGATTAACAACAGACACAAACAGAGAGATTGATCTGACAGGAGAAATAGGGACAGGAGAAAAAGGGACAGAGGGACAGGGAGCTACTACTTCATTCAAAGGTAGTTGGAATAGTCCACAAATTCATTGCTTCCACGGTATAGAGCGTCAGCATCAAGGGAAAAAAGTGTGCTCTATGTGAGCACCCACATAAACCTTCTAGCAGCCATGACAAACTTTTGCTCCCTTCTAATCATGGTACCTGTCAGACCGTTCAATACAACATTATTTAGGATGATCATTGAATGCATGCATTGCATATCCTTCAAATAAATTAAGCAAATGGTCAAGATGTAAAGAAAAAGGATAACAAACAACAAAATCCAATGCCAAATATTTAATTAAGCAATAAACAAAAATAACTATGTAATAATTAATTACTTGATTAACTATTGATAATATGTAAGTTCCACACAAATTAACACTGTAAGTTTGATTAATCTAAACTAAAATGAACAAATATATAAGGATAACATATGCAACAATCAGCAAGAAATGCCAGGCTTTGACATTAGTTGAAGCACAAAGACACAAGGGCATTCCAAAAGGAAAAAAAAAGTATTATGGTATGAAGAAACATATACACATGTTTTTTAACTAGAAAAATTATAGAATTCAAACAAATCATACTGCTAGTCGAAGTACTAGAAATACATGGTTGTATTGAAGTACTAGAAATACATACCTCACTGCACACGCAGAATGAACTAGTTTGCAAAGAAGAAAAGTCAGTAACTAAAGTCAGTACTAGTGATTGATTACTAATGAATTCATAGCAGTGGGTACAAAAAAATGACAGCACGAACTCAATTACTTTTATAGATACAAATTACACCTTAACTGCATTCATAAGTATGTTATAACTATTACTACCATGAAAAGTATAGAGAACTGAAATTTTTGTGCTCATGTGTGCACCAAAATTCATGTAGCCTGATTGATAGATTAGTTTCAACAAATAAACAAAAAAACAATGCACGCCTCACCACCTAGCTCAATCTAGCTGGACTCTGAAGAACCTCATCAGTTCCATTCATCATTTAGGCATGTACATGCCGATGTGTCAAAGGGATCATGCAGCGCCAAATTGTGGATGTGCTTCGTGGGTGCACAAGTTGACTGACGACGATCAGGGTCAGGTGCAAAGCAGATTGTAACACCTCGAGAAGCTCTGGTGCTCCAACGTTGCTGTTTACGCTGATTTGCAATCCATTCCGTGCTGTATTCGCCACGATCGGCTAGAAACTTTAAGGATTCTAGCACTCTAGCATTTGAGAGAAAGAACCTGACCAAGCTCACTTCCCACATGTCGCCACGATAACTTTTCAACTCCAACATCTTGAGATGTTGATCAAGGCATTCGAGTGAAACATGGCGCCTCGCATTCTTGGGCTTCTTCCCCCGTTTCATCATCTTCCAATGGCCCATTGCCTGCAAAGGAAAACGCAGGGTGGGAACAGAGTATATATGAACTAATGTCCGATTCTGCTGGCAGATGTGCATGCAATCAGGTTTAAGTAACATATATAAAGGTTCAAGTGTGAGCACCATGTGTAGCTTTTCGACGCATGGAAACCATGTCAAGAAGTCAACAACAACATCCGGATTATCAGGAGCAACGTCCAGAGCTAGAATTGTCACAGTCCTCATTGCACTAGAATTAGGTAGGCTCAAGAACTCCATTTTCTGAAATGCACAGGGAAAACTAAAGAATTTGAGCGATCATTGAGCGGCAGCAGCAAATAAATGCATTGAGCTAAATTGCTGATTGGCTACCTTGAGAATCCTGATTCCAAACTCAGATGCAGAGACGCAATCAGATAGATATCCCAGTATCTTCAGTTTGGGTGCCCGGATAACTTGGATCTGTTGGCCATAGCTTACACCATCTGTGAAGAGCCTCTCCAACAGTGGAGCATCCTCAATGTTGATTTGCTCGAGCATTCCTTCACGGCTTGTGTTAACCCCTATGCCAAGGCTGCGTAGCGTCGGGGAGCTGATCCGGAGATGGCGGTAGCCGGCGTTTGCCTGCAGCACCAAACTCTGCAGGACGAGGCAGCTGGACAAGATGCCATGGAGAATGGTCTCGGAGATGACGACGCCCTTGAGGGTCAGCTGCTCGAGGCGCGGGAGATGGAGCACGGGGCAGGCCGTGGGGAATTGGAGCCTTGTTCGGAGGCAGTGCACGGTGAACACGCGCAGGGTGGGCGAGAAGTGGAACACGGACAGCGGCGCCGGATCTAGACGGAAATCCGTATCGATGATTGCCGAGGGGGAGTAGCGCAGCTCGAACTCCTGGAGACCGTCGAGGCCGGGCGGCCGGAGCACGTCGTCGACCACGGAGAAGCCGTCCAGGTGGTGGCCGCGCCAGGTGAGGGAGAAGCGGCGGCCGGGCGCGCCTTGGTGGCTGGCGAGGATGGCCTGCGCGGCCGCGAAGCTATCGGCCTCGAGGTTGAGGGGCGCGGAGCGCCAGAGGGGGCACCACCGGCGGGAGAGGATCTGCGTGCGGGCGCCGTCCTTGGCGGGGAGCAGCGTGATGACACCGCCGAGGACATCGTCCGGGAGGCGGCTGATCAGGTCGAGGTCGAGCCGCCCCGCGTCGTCTTCTTCGTCTCCTCCGCCTCCTCCGGGCGGCGGTTCCTGTCTCTGCCGCCGGGGTTCGTCATCCAGGTCCAGCCGCCGCCGCCGCTGGGTGGATCTCGTCGTCTGCACTCTGAAACAAACGATAATTTGCCTTTGCCGCAAACCCTCCTCGACGGCGGGCCGTGCGGGCCCAGCCCAAAGAAGCAGATGTGTCTGATCCTGGATTTGAAACGGTGTGGGCCCAGCACGAAGAAGTAGATGTGATCGTAGTTTGCTGAGTGCTTAGTGCTAAGCAAGCACGCATTAGCTTTCAGAGAAATTCAGTTAAGTTTCACACGAACATGTACATACTTCTGTATTTCTTTCTGTAGTTACGTACTAATAAGTTGGGTTTGTGTAAGGAACATCATCTCGTTAGGTCATTGTTTGTGATTTTGGTGATTGAGTAACAACATAATCAATGAACTTATAAGTTTGTGAGATCTTATTTATAGGATTTTTAAGTTCCATGCATAAAATCGAATGTGTCCAATTCGCTGTAGAGATGTGTCCAATTCACCGTCGAGACGCCAAACCGCAGTAAAAAAGCAGAGACGCGTTGCACAAGTAGATATAGAATCAGCTGCTCCGGTTAAACCGACGACCCCACCATCGGTTCATCCGATGGTTACCAGATACACCGATCCGTGCAAGTTTTAGTGCCAAGTGGAATCAAGTAAGAACATCCTTAAGGCACCGGTTTAACCAACAGTATATTTGGAGGCATAGGTGCATTCATCATACTATCATCAAAAGACGATGTCAATTGCGCAGGGGCCAAGTCTTTCAGCACCGGTTGAACCGACGCACCATCGGAGCATGAATCTGTGCAATGGTGTCAGCAGAAGAGAATCAAGTGCAACAGCTATGTGCCAGGTCAAGCGTCACCGTTTCAAACGACGTCCCGTCGGTGCAATGCATCGGTTTAACCGATGGTTGCTGAGTCAGCACACTACTAGAAAACAGGCCTTCAGCACCGGCTGAGAAGGGCCAAAGGAACCGGTTTCCCAACCGGTGCCCCGCAACCACGGCCAATAGCCTCACCTTAAGACACCGGGTTTTTCAACCGATGCCTTAGGCTTCCATTGGTACCGGTTGGAAACACCAACCGGTACCAAAGAGGCTGCCACGCTGACGCAAGATGGCAGCCCCCTTGGCACCGGTACCAATGACATTTTCCCTTTTTTTTTTCCAAATCCAATTTTGTTTGTTATATTTATTACTGTTTATTCTTTTATAATTGCTAAACGCGCTCAAGCTCTACAGTACTATATGTTCATTGGTCGTTCGTGTTCGTTTTCAAAGAATATTTGAAACTAACTAAAAGTAAAATGCGAGCATATAATTAAGCTAATTAGATGAACTAATATATTTACAAATTTACAAACATCAAGACATAATGTTTAAAAATATTTACAAATGTACAAATTATGTTTGTAGTCCAACTACTGGTCCCCTCAGGAGGTCGATGGAAATACTCTATGGATGTGACCGTCGTGGTAGAACTCGCCTCTAGGATCCAAGATCTCGTTCAAAATGAATCCGGCGAGCTGCTCGCACATGGCGTTGATCCGATCAGTAGAGTAACATTCATCCCCCATTTGAGACATCTATCATTTAGAAAAAAAAGGATTAACATCATGTGCGTTAGTACAATTATGAAAATATACTAGTGAACGGTTTGGACGTACTCTCGTGTCTTCATTAGTAACCTTCCCGCATGGAGTCATGATGTGCAAGTAGTCGCATACGTAGTACCCGCACCAATCAGTTCCTTGTTGTTGTCTCGCACTCTTAAGGAGAAACAAATAAATTACTTAATTTAGAACAATTTGGGATTATATACTTAACTAGACAAATCTTTATGAATCAACATACCGGATAATCCATGTTAACGTTCAGTTCGGGCCTCCATTGACCACGTCCTTTGTTATTTTTCACATTTTTTTTTCCAAACCCTGCACTCAAAGTTAAGTTTGATATTCAGGAATTGTTATTAACAGAAAAAAGATTTGATTGTGCAAACTGAACTTACCTATTCAAGGGGTCTATGATATGTTGGATTGCGGACTTTGGATTTCTCATTGAGTCAAAGACTATAAGATTGCCGGTCTCTACGGAAAGTATGAGTAAAATCCAATGATAACTGCGGATATAGATAGGATATATACATACATGCATTAGACGACTTAGTATTTATTTAGTAATATAACAGAGGATTGAGTCGACCAAGACTTACCCAAAGTTGTATGGTATGAATATATAGGATTTGTAATTTTGCCTAGTCAACGAATCGTACATGTTTTGGCACGTTTCCTTGTAATTTTTGTTGAGTACTTTCTGGTTGACTAACAAAGGAGACATGAAGCCGATCTGATAGTGTCATCCATGTTTTCGGCTTCTTTGGGTCTCCTATCTAAACGATACAATAGAAATTTTATAATGCACACATATAATTATGTTCTTGTTAACAAAAAATATTAATGTAGAGGTAAGTGATACTTACAAAACCCAAATGGTGATGATAGAGGCGTCGAGGGCTTGTCGATGGTAAATGTGATATAAATTTTCGAAGTACACCCAGAAGTCCTCCTCCCCGCGGAAGAAATCATGGTCACGATACTTGACTCCAAACATTTTCCCTTGGTCCTTCGACATTCGCAGGTACCATCTATGCAAATTGAACATCTGCGTGCCTTGACTTTTCTCCTCTTCCTCAGTGACAAAAGGTTTTCCATGCTGGAATGGAGTAAGAATGGGAGCGATAGGGATTTCCGCCTCCACTTGCCCCGTTGCCTCCTCTAGCATTAATCCAGTTTCAGAAAGAAATATCGCGGCCTGTAGGTCCGCCTGGAGTTGTACATCCGTCGAGTGTAGGAGTAGCAACCCTGGCACCCGGAGGGGCTGGAGTCCTTTTTGTTGTGTGCCAAGCAGAGGAATGGTCTTGCCACATTTTTTCTTCAGATTTCTCACCTTGTGTGCTTTTGTCAGAGTACGATCATAGTCCGAGGGTAAGCTTTTCGGTTTTGGTGGGTTGTCTAGGTTTGCGAGAAGCTTTTTCCCTAGTTCTAGAGGTACCTTTTCCCTCAGCAGGGGGACTTTAAGCTTCAATTGTTCTTTCATATATCGAGCAGTCTCCTCTTCCAACTCCTCAGCAGTTTTCTCGTAGGTTAATTTTCTTTCAACCGTTTTCTGCTTCTTCTTTGAGGGTCCAGCCGCTGGGAGGGATGCTGTCTTTTTCTTTTCTTTTTCTGGGTCAGGAGGAGTTGGAGTACTCGTGGCCCTTTGCGCCGGCGGAGACGGTGGTGAAGGAGGTGGTTGTGGGGACGGCGGTGAGGGAGACCGCGGTGAAGGGCGATCGGTCTTCACGGGAGCCGTTGTGCTTTCAGTAAGTTTGATGTCAGCCTTGCGCCATAGAACGACCCCGTGAAGTGCGTCTCCCAATGTCTTCTCTCCATCCCCTCCAACGAAGTCGAGCTCAAGAGATCCTCATTGTTTCCAACTATCTGCTCGAGTGTGACGGAGGTGTAGCCAGGGGTATCGGCCTTCCATGAATTGTAGTAGAAGGATTCAGGGGCAGGGCTGACCCGTATGTGACATGAATGGATATATTTCTTGCTCGCACATGAAGCTCGTACGGTGTCGGCATGGTGACATCGTCCACTCGATACCTCTGGTCATCTACCGCCGTTGGCTCAATCTGGGGTTGCTGTTCCGCTTGTACGTCGGGTGCCGCTGTGGATGCACAGCTACTGCGTCGCTGAGAGACTGGGCTTATCACAACATCCGGGTGAGACCCAGTAGTGCCCCTTTGGCTCAGAGCTAGCTACACTGCCTTATTGCCCCTGGCGTCCACCTGAGATTCCAAGGACGCAACCTTCCTTATCATCTCTTCTTGCATGGCACGAAGTTTCTCTTCCTGTTCGGCTTTGCTCTTTCGGTGAGTCTTGTAAGAGGAATCTCCGGCCCAAGCAACTTTCCATGGGACCACGCCGATGCCGCGGGCTCGTCCAGGGTGTTCCGGATTCTTTAATGCCCTTGCAGCTCATCATTCTCCCTTTGAGGTTGGAATGTTCCTTGTTGGGTCTCATCTATTGCAGCGACTAGATCGCGGGACACTTCGTGCATATGCTCGGGCACGACCAAATTTCCATCCAACTGGTTTAGTGTCACGCCATTAGCTAATAACCACCACTTGGATCTATCCGGCCAATCCCAAGTCGTCGGCCTGATGCCTCTATCCATAAGGTCCTGCTCCATCTTCTGCCATTTTTTTATTGACTTCTTGTACCCGGCAGCCCCAAGGTGGTGGCTGTACTTCTTATTTGCTACATTCACCTTGGCCTGTTCGGATTTTTCTTGGGCTTCCTCTGATAGTTTGTATTGTTTGAACTCCTTCCAGTATGGTTTAACATGAGGAAGATCGTCCCAGCTCGGCTCTTTATCCTTTTTGATGTAATTAATGTACAACTTCTTCTTGAAAGTTGCAAAGGCAAGGGCCATCTTTTTCAAGGCACATTTCTTCACAAGTTCTTGGTCAACTCCTTCAGGAAGAGTGAACATATCCTTGAGTTCTGCCCATAGCATTTCCTTTTGATGTGCAGGCACGGCGTGTTGCTATTCTTTGGGTTTGCTCGTTTTCCATAGTCTTGTGGTGATCGGAATTCTTGCCCGAACAATAACCCCACATTGGTTGACAAATTTTGTGCTAGCAGCCTCTGGAGAACTTGGACAGCCCTCTGCGTCCACTTCTATGATGACCTGTCTTCCCTCCATTTTCTTGGTTGGCTGGCGTCTCCCTTTTGACTGGCTCAACGAAGTCGATGCGGAGGTCGACTAAATTACAGAAAAGATATGTTAATCGCAAAACTAATCTACTGAAGTCACCATGCATATAGTTTTAAGATTCGTACTGGAACATGCTGCTATTGATTGGGCGGCGGCGCAAAGTCATCATCTTCTTCATCGGCATCTCCAGACATATTCAGGAACGAATCAGCTGTCCGACCATCTTCTTCAGCGATTGGCTGGGTGGTGTTGGCCCTCGTATCTTCGTTTATTGCGTCCAACATGTATTGCTTGGCGACCTCGTCATCACCGAAGGGGTCTATCCTTAACTGAAACTGTAAAAATGTGTTAGAGTATGTGTCCATCCTTAAATGAAGCAGGAGAATTCTATTCTTTGAACGAATATGCGTGTTTGAAAGAGAGAGAGAGTGTGTGTGTGAGAGAGTGTATGTATGTTAGAGGGAGAGAGAGAGTGTGTGTGTGTGTGTGTTTGTGTGTGAGTGGGACAGAGAAAGAGAGATAGAGAGTTAGTGTGTGTGTGAGTCAGTGTGTGTGTGTGTTTGTGTGTTAGTGGGACAGAGAAAGAGTTAGTGTGTGTGTGAGTCAGTGTGAGTGTGTGTGTGTGTGTGTGTGTGTGTGTGCGTGTGTGTGAGCGAGAGACCGAGCATCGGTGAGGAGACAACGAGAGAGCGTCGGTGGGGTGACAGCGAGAGAGCGTCGGGGAACAAGTAGACAACGAGAGTTAGCGAGAGACCGATCGCCGTTAAGAAGTCGTTAAGAAGGAGAGAGCGTCATGTTTGATTTCATAATTAAGAATGAAGAATTCATAATACATAAATACATGCATGAGTTACAGAAATACACGAGTTACATGATAAATACATGAGTTACATGATAAATACATGAGTTACAGAAATACACGAGTTACATGATACATACATGAGTTACATGCACGATGCACGATGCAAGGATCGCGTGAGCGCAAGAATCACTAAAATTGGAGTCAAAATGTGAAAGATATGGCTAAAACAAGATTCTAGGGACTTATTTGCAAGAAAAATCTATAAAGGCCTCTCTGGAATTTCTTTTGAACTAGGAAGGACCGCGGGTTAATTTTGAAGAAACTCAGGGTCTCTTTATCAAAAGCCCCAGGGCGGCTCTGGTTCGGCTCGGATCTAACAGATGCACGATGCAAGGATCGCGTGAGCGCAAGAATCGCTAAAATCAGAGTCAAAATGGGAAAGATATGTGTAAAACAAGATTCTAGGGACTTATTTGCAAGAAAAATCTATAAATGGCCTCCTTGGAATTTCTTTTGAACTAGGAAGGACTGTGGGTTAATTTTGAAGAAACTCAAGGTCTCTTTAGCAAAAGCGCCGGGGCGGCTCTAGTTCGGCTCGGATCTCACAGATCCGATCCGTGGGATCTCGATATAATGGCTGAAACAGGGTGGGGGCGGCTTGAGACGCGGCTACTGGCTGAGCTGCGGCTCGGCTCTGCTCGGGCGACGGCGCGGCTTGGCGCTAGGCAGAGCCGGCGGCTCGGGCGGGCGGCGCTTTGCAGCGGCGGCGAGCAGACGCGGCGGCGGACCGCCGGAGTACACCGAAAACGGTGCTCCGGGGCTCAGTTCGTGGCGAGGTTAGGCCGGGGAGGGAGAGGGGGAGACGGGGAACGCGGCTAGGGGGTCCAGGAGGTGCGGCGGTAGTCAGAGGTGGCCGCTCGGCGGCGAGGGGGGGGGAGCCGCGGCTTCGGTGAGCAATCGCCGGCGAGATAGAGCGAGAGAGAGAGAGGGGAAATGTGGTATGGGTCGGGCTTCCTCACCACCTCACCTAGCTCCGGTGACGAATGGGCGGCGAAGAGGCATGGCGGGGCGGCGGATCGACGGCGGCGGCGCACGGGAGCGGTGCGCGGTGGCGCAGAGCTGCAGAGCGAGGAACGTCGACGTGGGGCGGCGGCGCGGCGGCGGCGGAGGTCGAGGCGGCGGAGGGCGGCAGCGAGTGGAGGAAGATGGAGAGGACCGGTGCTTATATGGTGGAAGCCTTTGGCACCGGGTGATAAAGTCACCCGGTACCTAAGCCAGCCTTAGGGACCGGGTGTCATTCCACCCGGTGCCTTAGGTGCCCAACGGGCGGGAACTGAATTGCCCTTTGGCACCGGGTGGGGAACGAAAACCAGTGCCTTAGGGTCTTTGAAATTTACTTTTGTAGATTTCTGGTGGGATAACATCTGAAATCCCTCGATAACTCAATGGTAACTTTGTGTAATTTGTGCGCCGCGGCCACGGTTCGAACCCGCACCCACCCCTTTTTTTTCGAATTGCCTGCCTTAGGTACCGGTTGACAATTCTAACCGGTACCTAAGGCCTTCTTTTAATTACTACATAATAAATCATTTAGGTGCATAACTAATTATTTTAATTGCATAATAAATCAAATAATTGCATAATAAATCATTTAAATGCACAATAATTCTAATTACTACATGATAAACCATTTAGATGCATAACTAATTATTTTAATTGCATAATAAATCAAATAATTGCATAATAAATCATTTAAATGAACAATAATTCTAATTACTACATAATAAACCATTTAGGTGCATAACTAATTATTTTAATTGCATAATAAATCATTTAAATGCACAATAATTCTAATTACTACATGATAAATCATTTAGGTGCATAACTAATCATTTTAATTGCATAATAAATCAAATAATTGCATAATAAATCATTTAAATGCACAATAATTCTAATTACTACATGATAAATCATTTAGGTGCATAACTAATCATTTTAATTGCATAATAAATCAAATAATTGCATAGTAAATCATTTAAATGGACAATAATTCTAATTACTACATGATAAATCATTTAGGTGCATAAGTAATCATTTTAATTGCATAATAAATCATAATAAATCAAATAATTGCATAATAAATCATTTAATTGTCCAATAAATCAATTCATTGCATAAGAAATCTAATAATGTTCACAAAAATATTACAAGACATAATCATTCAACTAAGAGAATATTAACGATGGTTCGCTTTACAATCGTCCCTTCATTATGACCATGAGGTGCGTACGGAGCCTCCTCTTCGGTTAAAAGAATATTTGTGTCAACCTCCACTGCGAACGGAGTCATATCTTCAACCTTATTGTATTCTTCTTCATCTGTGACATCGTCAACTCCCACAATTTTCCTTTTTCCTGCCAGAACAATATGGCGCTTTGGCTCATCTCCGGCACCTATAAATCTTGATTTATTCGTGGACTTGTCCTTTCTCGGTTTGCTAGACATGTCCTGCACATAGAAAACTTGAGTGACATCTTTAGCTAGGACGAATGGTTCGTCTCGATAGCCTAGCTCTTTGAGGTCTACCGTTGCCATTCCGTACTCGTCGATATCGACACCTTTTCCTGTGAGTTTAACCCATTGACAACGAAATAGAGGTATTTTCAACGGCCCATAGTCGAGTTTCCAGATCTCTTCAATGTAACCAAAATATGAGTTCGTTTGGCCACTAGAGTCGGTGGCATCTATACGGACACCACTATTTTGATTGGTGCTCTTGTTATCTTGGACTCTTGTATAAAATGTGTAACCATTAATTTCATATCCTTGGTACATCAAAATTGAATTTGCCGGACCCCTGGCCAGCCAAGCTAGCTGCTCATGAATTTGATCGTTAGCCATGACTTCCTTCTGCAACCAGGTGGCGAATGTATCATTATGATGTTTTGTAATCCATGTCTCAGACTTCAATGGGTATATGCTTCACACAATTTGCATGTGCTCCTCCATGTATGGAGCCACCAAGGCTGATTGTTGCAGAACTGTGAGATGTGCTTTGCTCAACGTGGCATGATCTGTGGCATTTACTGATTTTCTTCCAAGTGTGCCCTTTCCAATCAGCCGCCCCTCATGACGTGATACTAGAATCCCAATTGGGCAGAGTTCTTCCACATAGTCAACACAAAACTCAATGACCTCCTCTATGACGTAACCCTTCGCAATGCTTCCTTCTGGACGAGCCCGATTATGAACGTATTTCTTTAGGACTGCAAAGTATCGTTCAAAAGGGAACATATTATGAAGGAAAACAGGACCGAGAATACCAATCTCTTTGACCAGGTGAACTAGAAGATGCGTCATAATATTGAAGAATGATGGAGGAAATATCATTTCAAGACTGACTAAACTTTGGACAGCATCCTCTTGTAGCCTGCTTAAACTCGATGGATCGATTGCCTTCTGAGAAATTATGTTGAGAAAGGCACATAGCTTTATGATTGTTGCTCGAACAATAGCTGGTAGAATACCTCTAAGTGCAACTGGAATCAATTGCGTCATCAACACGTGACAGTCATGGGACTTTACGTGTGCGAATTTCTTCTCTTTCAAGTTCAGTAGCCTCTTTATATTCGAAGAGTAGCCTGATGGGACCTTGATACTGTTGAAACAGTCAAACATACTTTGCTTCTCTTCCTTACTAAGAGTGTAGCACGCAGGACCTAGATAATGATGTCCTTTATCCCTTTTTTCTGGATGTAGGGCGGCCCGTTGTTTCATACGTTGAAGATCTTGCCGCGCTTCCAATGTATCATTTGCCTTACCGTAGACACCAAGGAAACCTAGAAGGTTCACACAAAGATTTTTTGTTAGGTGCATCACATCAATTGCGTGGCGGACGTCTAAGACTTCCCAATAAGGTAACTCCCAAATAATACTCTTCTTCTTCCACATAGCACATCCGTCATCACTCTGCACTGATTTACTGCTGGGTCCTTTTTCCGAATACTACTTTTATATCTTTGACCATTTCAAACACCATTTTCCCACAATGGTGCCTAGGCTTGGTACGATGAGCTTCCTTTCCATCGTAGTGAGCATGCCTCCTCCTTAATGGGTGCTTGATCGGAAGAAATCGACGATGACCCATATACACGATCTTCCTACAGTGCTTGAGGTACATGTTGTCGGTTTCTTCTAAACAATGGGTGCATGCCCTATAACCCTTATTGGATTGTCCAGAGAGGTTACTTAGTGCTGGCCAATCGTTGGTGGTTACGAAAAGCAATGCACGAAGGTTAAAATGATCCTCTGCGTGCGCATCCCACATACGAACACCCTCCTCTTTCCACAACAATAGAAGATCCTCAATCAGTAGTTTCAGATACACATCTATATCGTTACCGGGTTGCTTTGGGCCGGGGATAAGCACCGGCATCATAATGAATTTCCGCTTCATACACAACCAGGGAGGAATGTTGTATATACAGAGTGTCACAAGCCAGGTACTATGGCCACTGCTCTGCTCACCGAAAGGATTCATGCCATCCGTACTTAAGCCGAATCTTATATTCCTCGCATCATTTGCAAATGTTGGGAATGTTCTGTCCACTTTTCTCCACTGCGACCCATCAGTGGGGTGTCTCAACATATTGTCTTGCTTACGCCCTTCTTTGTACCATCGCATCAATTTAGCATTCGTTTTGTTCATGAACAAACGTTTCAGACGTGGTATTAGAGGAAAATACCACATCACCTTGGCAGGCACCCTCTTCTTGACACGCATCCCCTCAACGTCGCCTGGATCATCTCGAGGGATCTTATACCGGCATGCGTTGCATACAGGGCATTAATCCAAATTTTCATACTCACCTCGATATAGGATGCAGTCATTAGGACAAGCATGTATCTTCTGTGCCTCTAATCCTAAAGGACAAACAACTTTTTTTGCCTCGTATGTTGTCTCCGGCAAGGTGTTACCCTCAGGGAGTAAGTTTTTTATAAGTTTCAGCAACTCCTCGAATCTCTTGTCAGACAAACTATTTGATGCCTTCCATTGCAATAATTCCAATGTGGTACCCAATTTCTTTTGGTCTTGTTTGCAATCAGAGTACAACAATGTTCTGTAGTCCTCCAACATACGCTTCAGATCTCTCGATTCCTGTTCTGTTTCGCAACCTTCCTCAGCTTCGCGCAACATCTGACCAAGATCATCTTCTACAACGTATCCTTCAGTATCTTCTTTAGGCTCACCCATTGCAGTGTCATTGAAAAAGGAATTATAATTGGCTGCAAGTCCAGGAATCATGTCCTCTTCTTCTACATTATTATCCAGCACAATTCCTCTTTCGCCATGCTTGGTCCAAACATAGTAGTTCGGCATGAAACCACTATTGAACAAGTGACTATGGATGGTTCTTGATGATGAGTAATCCTTCTCATTCTTACAGAATTTGCATGGACAACGAACGAAACCGCCATACTTGTGTTTCTCGGCCGCTTCTATGAATTCATGCACGCCATCCATGAACTCCTTTGAACGCCGGTCGGCCATGTACATCCATTGCCGACTCATCTGGGTCCACAATACATTTATATATATCATTGTACTGTACAAATAGTTCATTCATACTACCAATTTATAACAATATATTTATATAATTGATAATGCATATAACTATAATAAATAGATACTATTCACTTATCAAATAAATTGATAAAACATATAAATACAATAATTTGATAGTATTCAAATATCAAATAAATTGATAACGCATATAACTACAATAAGATGCTACAAATAAAAATAATTATCACATGTATAAACTAAATCAAGTAATAACTGTTTCTAAAAATTAATTGCTAAGTTATAAAGAAAAATAACTAACCTTTTTTTCAGAAAAAAACAAAAATCCACCTCCCCTCACCTCACTCAGCTGCCATGAACAGTGAGTTCACGGTAGCTTGAGGGGGGAGGGGCTGGGGTATTTATAGGCTCGGGCCAAAGGCATCAGTTGGTTTCAATGACCCGGTGCTAAATTTTGTTCAATAGCACCGGGTCAAGGCACCAACCGGTGCCTTAGGCCCGAGCTCCTGGCAGCTGCCACGTTTCATCACCATAGAAACCGGTTATTACCATCAACCGGTGCCTATAGCGCCGCCTTCATTTGGTACCGGGTGGTGGTTCAAACCGGGGCCTATGCTGACGCATTGGAACCGGTTGGAACCACCACCCGGTGCCAATTGTCCTCCACCCGTTTTCTAGTAGTGGTAGGACAGGCGCGTCAGAAGGCTAACGGCTAGTTCAGTGCCGTGTGTGACCGGTTACACTGATGCCTAGTCATCGGTTCTTCCGATGCCCTACGCAGAGAATGGGTAACGGCTAGTAACGGCTCTATGGACTTGGTGGCCTATATATATACCTCACCCCGGTCATTTTGGAGTTGCTAGAGTTCCAAGACATCACACCCACACCCAAGAACATCTCCAAGCCATTCAAGAACTTAGTGATCAAATCTTTAGTCCTTAGCACACTTTTGAGAGTAGTGCTAGGTTAGCTCTTAAGTGAGTGAGAAAGCAAGGTGTTGTGCCTTGTGTTGTGGTTCTAGAGTGAACCAACATTGTATCTTGGTGCGCCGGCTTCTTGGAGTATTGTTGCTCACCGGTACGTCAATGACTCTCCAGTTTGGTGTGGAGCATCGTCGACATCCTTGTGCGGGGGACGTGGAGACCCCAGTCTTCTTGGTGAAGCTCCTTAGTGAAAATCGGGATCAAGGTGACTGTGGTGACTCGGTGTCCCCGGAAGAGACTTGATTATCGAGAAGCAATATTTTTTGTGAGTGCCTCGACAACGAGAATGTAGGTGTGCCTTTGTGGCTAACCGAATCACGGGATAAATTCTCGTGTCAAAGAGTTTGCTTCCTCTTATCCCTCCTTTAAGCTTCTGCATTTCATACTTGTAACTTGCTTGCCTTACTTTCTTAGAGTAGTATCTTGATAGAATTGGCTATAGGTTGCATGACTCTTTTGGGATGAGAGTTTTCACACTAGAAGAACATTAGTTGCACATTTAGATAGTATGTGCTAGTTTATTTTAGTGCAAATTAGTTGGAGATTGCGATAAAGATTTTTAGTTTGCCTAATTCATCCCTCCCCTCTTAGGCTACGAGCACCCGATCACTTTCAGTTAGCTACAAAAATTAGTATTTAGTAGCTAGACAACCTTAGCTTGTTCGAGATGTTTTTCCTCCAATCTTCCTTATACACAACATGGAGCGAGGCATGCATCTCAAGCATTGAATCCATCAAGTTTATAACTCAGCACGTGTACAGAAAAGAACAAGTCTTGTATGTTTTGCAAGCAAAATAACAAGGTTCACAGGAAGCTCAAAACATTTCAACGATGACAGATAATTCATTAATGAACAATCATGTGGCTAGCTACTCTGTTACTGATCTGTCAAAGAGATCACCCAGCGATAAATCATGGATGTGCTTCACGGGCACGCGGTCAGACCCCCAGCGATCGTTTTCAAAGGCAATTCTGTCATGTACTAGGCGGCGCGGCGGTGGCAGTGCTGCATGGGGCTGTGTGCAGGCTCACCCGGAGGCGGCGCGACGCGGCCGTACGTGGGCGGGTGAGACCTGTGCAGGCGGCATCCGGAGGCAACATGCGAGCGTGGTGCGCGCAGGGAGGTGCAGTCGGTGCGCGTGGCCTGCCAGTGGTGCGCGGCGCTGGTGGCCGGCGAGCCCGAATCCAGTGTCTCCGCGACCGGGTCCGGCGGCCATGGTGGTGGATCTTTGGCAGTGGCGGTTCATGCTCCGGGTCCTCGCCCTGGGCGGCACACCGGGGCCAGCGGTCGGTGCTGGCGGCGTTCTTCCCTTCAGCAGCTTGTGGCACGAGTTCCCTAAGGCCGGCGGCGGCCGCGCGCACACGAGGGTGCGGCATTGGAGGTGGAGGGGGCTAGCCATTGTTGGTTCGGTGCGCAGCTTCGGCAGATGGTGGGCGCTGTGGGTCCGCCCCGCGGTCGTGGAGGTGGCAGGTGCGGCGGTTCTCGTCGCTGGGCTACATTTGGTCTGCGACCGACGGCGGCTCCTGACTTCATGGCGATGCGAGAGGCTGCGCGCGGTGGTCGTGGGGTGGTGCGAGGTGGATTGGCGGTGGTGAGCGGCACCACGACTGTGGGTGGTGTGGCGCGAGAAGGTGTGAGTTGACCATGGCGTGTGGTGGCGCGGCTGCGCCACCGGCCCCGGGGGACTTCTTGCTTTGTCGGGCCGTGGACGTGCAGCTAGGATGGGATTCTCCGGGCGAAAGTCTTGTCGGCTTCCAGTGGCGGATCCAAGATTTGTCTTTTGGGGGGGCTCATCTCCCTTCTTCTTCCTCCAGCCCCCCCTTTCTTCTTCCTCCCTCCTTTCTTTCCTCTTCTTCTCCCTCCTTCTTACCTCTATTTTCCATGGTGTTTTGGGGAGTAGGGGGGCTGGAGCCCCCTCAGCCCCCCCTGTAGATCCGCCCCTGCCGGCTTCCTACTTGTTGGCATGGCAACGGAGGCTGTGCGCGCGAGTGCGGCAATGAGATGTTGTCGCCTGACGGGCGCGGCTCGGCTGTTTGATGGAGATCTTGGAAACAGGGCAACACGATGCATCATCCTGATGGCGATTTTATATATGAATCCAAGACACGAAGTACTTAGGTGGAAGTGGCGAGGCCCCGCGTGCGGTCTCTTTGACGTGGCGACGAGAACGAGGAGGAGTCCAACGACGGGTGCGGCGAAGCCCCCGCGTGTTGTGTTTTCGCGGTGGCGACTGCAAGGCAGTTGGTGTGAGGTCTGGATTCGGCGATTCTACTCTATCAGATGGTGTGTGGCATTGTAGCGGTGCTACAACGACTGGTTCCGCATGGCGGTGGCTGCTCGCGGTACAGTGCCGTCTGCTTCCCTCTTCTCCCTTTCGGCACGGGACTGTGTCTTCATGGCAACTACATGTGTAGATAGAAGGTTGGCCGCGACGGCTTGGCCTCTTTCTGTCTGTGTCACCCAACGGGTCGTTTCAACCATGTTGAAGACCCAATCCAACCAGTTAGGCTTTCCAAGGTAGTCTTGAGTGTTCCTCTGCATTGAGTGGATGAGTTCTCCGTGTTGATGTCCCAATCCAACTAGTTGAGTTGAGTTGTTGAGTTTTCGGGGTTGACGTCCCAATAATCCAACCAGGTGAGTTCTGTTTTCTGTTTTTTTAATTTCCTGGCTATAACCTTTCAGGATCGTAGCCTTGTAATTTTTCTATATCAATGAAACGCGCACTATCTTGTGTGATTCGTAAAAAAAACATAGAATACATAAAAATGGGTTAGAAGCTAGCAGGATGGCAGAACTCCAACATCATTCTTTCCGCGTAATTTCTCGGCACTTTGAACCGTTAAGCGCCTGCCCCAGTCTTTACTAGCCCAGGGGATGCTAATAATTAATGTAACCAGACGGTGTAGCTGATAAATACACATGTCAGGCACCCATGCCGGGAAGACGAACAATGGCGGCGACGACCCCTGCCACTGCCAGTGGCGGGGAGTGTTCCATCCCGGTCGTTGAGCCCACTGCGCATGCCCGTTTCGAGATGCGGCGGAGGGAGAGGAAGCTGAAATCGCTGAACCAGATCGTGTTTTGCGTTGCCTTGTCGGAGTGGGCGGGCAACGCTATTGGCACTCTGGCCATGCTTTGGGCTACTGTCTTCTTGCTTGGCGCATTCTACTACTGCAGAAAACGTTTATAGGGGCGGGTAAAATGGCATCTTTAGGGGCGGGCGAGCGACCCGATTCTGTCTCCCGCAGCTAGAAATCGAGTTTTACAGGGGCGGGTAGAGGGCCCGCCCCTGAAAATCAATTTCCAGGGGCGGGCCATGGCACCAACCTCCCCTGGAAAGCCTTTTTCAGGGGCGGCCCACCCCGTGAGCCGCCCCTGAAAATGATTTTTCCAGGGGCGGCTGACGCCATCACCCGCCCCTAGAAAACCTCCCATGAAATTCAATTCCCGCCAAGCTAAAATTTGGAATTTCATTCAAATTTTTGTTTCCCGCCAATTTATTGTAATACATTTCCCTCTATATTTAATTATTCTATTTTTTATTTCCCGCCCATTTTCACCTGTAAAGCAATTGCACCATTCGATTCAGGTTTTCAAAATTCTATTTCTGTTTTATTTAAATTTGTGTTTCCCGCCAATTTTATTTTGATTCCGGATTTTTTTGATCGATTATGAATATATTTCATAAACATTACTAATTACAAATTCAACATAAAATCATATAAAAGTACCATTACATGCATCATTAGATTACATCCATCATAAAAGTGTGTAGAGTACATACATCATTTACATTGAGAAATGCTAGTAGAGCCAGCCCGAAGTTCTTGATTTTCCCACTGACGTTCTTGATTTTCCCACTGACGGAGACTTGCATGTTTTGGGTCGAGTGATAATTCATGTTCAGGGTGAACAAATTCTCCACCTATATGGACCACTTCATGCAAAATAAAGCGACATAAATTGTCGACTATAAAAAGAAGTTGTTGCTCATGGAGTGGACCATTGTGCAGTGGCCGCTGATCCTGAAAATAAGAAATCCATTCCAAAATTACATTATGCAAACACTTACAATATGCAGTTATGCATCTATCCTAGCAAAGAGTAGATGTTTACCAGTTCGGGATCTTTTGTGTACCTACTGAACTCCCTCACGTGCTCGTACACGTAGTATGCATAGTACACAGAACCTGCAGGTTGCTTGTGGCATGGATAGTGTGTGCACATCACTATATTTTTTCCCTATGGGGAGGGGGGGGGTTGGGGGGTGTTCTCCTCCTTTAAACACGTAGTGCCTGTAAGACCTGGTTTTTAAGAAAAAGAAAAGAAATAAGTAGTTATTTATGTATGCAAGATTCAGCATGAAGTCGAAGTATAGGCTAACGATTTTGCTAACATGTTGAGGATGCCCTCGAATTCCTTATAAGTCTTCGGATCGAAATCAGCGGAGTCAAATACTAGCATACGTCCATACTTTGGCTTGATCATAAATACAATCCAATGATTTCTGCAAAAATATCATATATGATTTCTTATTCAGATATTCGAAGGAAGTGCATGTTATAACAAATCATTGAGACTACACTTACCGAAAGTTATATGGTGCCCATATGACATCCCTGTCTAGCCACTCTTGAAACTGATGCGATATGTACGTAGCAACTATCGTAATGATTTTTCTATGTTCCTCCTTCCGCACTTCATTAATTTCCTTGCGCGATTTATAGTTTTTGAATTCATCGTGGTGGTCGTCGTCTCAAAACATTGGCCCTTTATGACACTTCTCAGCAATAGCTAACGGGTCAAGGAACGCGACCTTTGTACCTACCTTATCCGCTTGTCGTTGCATCATCCTGTAAAACAAAATATCACAACTAATTAGATATGTATGCATATATAAGTATAGACCATTGCATATAAGATATGAATTTGGATGCGACACTTACATGCACCAGAGTCTGATCATTTCTACGTTAATTTCTTTGAGGCGGAATATTTCTTGGATGTCTTGAAAATCGAACATGATATCAGTGATAACCACAGTTCGTAATCCAAAAATTTCCGGAGGGTACCTAGCCCAAATGCTTGTGAGGTGAAGTTTACATGCCTTCTGTACCAAGTGTGCATCCTTTTCATAAAACCTGGACAGTCTTTCAACAAAGAGTGGGGTAGAAAATCTTTACCATACTCGAATTTTTTCGGCCAATCTGGTAAATCTGCTATGTCATCGACCCCAATTTTCCTAATGAAGTCGTGGTCAGTGCGGGGCTCGGAAACGCCCGGTCGTCTGGTGGCACTAGAATCTGAAGCATTTTTTGACTTTTCCCGTGCCTTATCAGATGACTTTTCCTTTAACCTCTGCTTAGTGTTTGCGGCATGCCATTTATTTACAATATCTGAGTCCTCCTTTTGGTATGACCGTATAACTCGATGGACAGGGAACCCAAGTATATTTGTTGTTGTTGTGGTTGGTGAGCCGGTGTCGTGTGCGCTTGTGGTGGTGATGCTTGAGCTGCTGGGGCTGGTGAAGGTGGAGCTGCTGGTGGCGGTGAAGCTTGAGCTGCTGGGGGCGGTGAAGCTGGAGCCAGTGGCGGTGAGGCTGGAGCCGGTGGTGGCGATGCTGGAGCCGGTGGCGGCGGGGCCGCTGGTACATAATCTAGAGCCGGTCGAGTCTGATGTACCGGCCCTTCTAGTGAAACAAGCAGTACGATATCATGTTTGTGCCATAGAATGGTGATGCCAATGCACTCTCCAAGCGTGGTCCTCCCATCCGAAGTAGGGATGTCTATCTCGTTGTCCTCGTAGCTTGTTTTCAGTAGCTCCTGCACTCGCACGCAGGCATATAGGGCGCGGGATTGGTTTTCCATCAAATAAACCCGCCACATGATCCACGTGCGCCTTGGCAACTTCCCTCGTCTTTCCAGCTCTACCTATTGGATAGAGCAGCATTCATGGAGTAGTATTTGTGATGCAATCAACCAGATATGGTTGTGCTATGGTTGAGGCAACACTGCTCTGAGCACAGGCCGTATTCGCTGGGGCCAATACCGGAGGGGGCATCGTCACCATCTGGCCGGATTGCTGCTGCCCCAATTGCAACAGATTCATCCATATTTGCCCTGATTGCTGCTCTGCTAATTGTGCAAACATTTCCTTAAACTTTGATTCCGCTGCTTTTTCTGCCGCTTGTATCATCTCTTCCCTGTAGCGGTCATGCCTCTTGTAGGTAGAGCGGTCCTCCTCGAATCCATCCCTAAAGGTCAACTTTGAGGACACGCCACTGATGCGGCCTCCTTGCTCTTTGGTCCTAATGGGTGTATTAAGCACGTCCTTGTCTCTCTTGATGCTGAACTTTCCTTGTTTCTGAAGCTCGGTAAGTTCGTACATTTTTTGTACGACGGCTTCAGTCCCGGGTTTGTCAAAATGTGGCTTGCCTTCCACAATCTTAGACTTCCTGGCTTGAAGCCAGAACATGGCATGCTCAATAAGGCCTTCAAAAGGGTCTGGTTACCCTGCAGCTATTGCAGCCTCTCTTTCACAGCGCCATTGATCGGCCTTCCTTTGGTATCCACCCGGGCCAAGACGGACTTTATGTACATTGCTCGTTGCCTGCTCAGTATTTTCCTTGCTTAGCGCTAGAGATTGTTCGGTGCTCTTTTGCCAAACAAATTCTTCCCATTGTGCTTGAGTGATTTCCCCGTAATCCGCAAATGGTGTTCGGCCAGTTTTGACATACTTAGTGTTGAGTTCGCTCTTCCACCGGCAGAAACTCTCACCCAGCATCTTCCTAGCATAATGCCTCACCCTATCTTGAGTTCCTCTTGGCAAAATAAATGTTTACCTCAACATCTGCCACATCGCCTCCTTCCTTCTCTCAGGACCTGTTGGCCAATCGGGGATCGTTGGATCCAAAACCATCTTTGTCCTTATTATTGAACCGATTGCGTTCCTAAACTTTGCGCAGACCTCTAGAGGCTCTATGGGCTCGCCTACAGCACTAATTACATTGACCACCCATTGGCCTTCGGGGTATTTGTTTCTTCAATGCTGACCCCGTTTCCTTTATTGTGGCTGCCAGAGGAAGTTGTTTGAGGTTCCGGACCAGAGCTTTCATTGCCTTGAAGTTCTTCCTCTGTTGCGTTTGCACGTTGGCCTCGACGTCTACTTCTTCCTATCGCAGCATCCTACATGGAACGTACCCGAATTCATCAACTTATTACGCGTCTTTCTTAAAAGTGTACAATAAATGCTTGATTGTAAGTCCTTACCCACGCTGGACTCGGAACATAATCTGGATCAAAATCCGACAACGAAAACCTCTCTCTTGGAGGGATCGGATGTGGATCTATGGGATCCAACCACTGTCCTGCTACGAACGCCCCTTGTCCATCCCGGTCAACTTTGTCATCCCCACTTTGAACTCTGGCGTCGTCGCCCAGTCCATCTTAGAGGCGAGTTGTTCAATTTCCTCCTCTTATGTCATTGGCGTCTCCCTTGGCGGGGAAGATGGCGACGGATCAGACATTTACAACTTCTACAATAAACGAGGATGGCCAAACGAGTTTAGTCGTATTATACGATGGAGACGTGAATGGAATGCGACATTAAACGAGTTGTGTCATGCGAGGATTTATATATACAGAAATTCTAAGAGATATATATCAATATATACAGAAATTATTAGAAATTATTTCTTAGACTAAGAAATAGCTATAGGAATTATTTATAGAAAATCTAAGAGATATATATCCACATATACAGAAATTATTTCTAAGATAAATAAATAACTATAAGAATTATTTCTAGAAATTCTAGGGTCAACATATATAGAAATTATTTCTTAAACTAATAAATGACTATAAGAATTATTTATAGAAATTCTAGGATCAACATATATAGAAATTATTTCATAGACTAATAAATAACTATAGGAATAATTTACAGAAATTCTAAGAGATATATAGAAACATATACAGAAATTATTTCTAAGACAAATAAATAACTATAAGAATTGTTTCTAAAAATTCTAGGATCAACATATAAAGAAATTATTTCTTAAACTAATAAATAATTATAGGAATTATTTATAGAAATTCTAAGAGATATATATCAACATATACATAAATTATTTCTAAGACAAATAAATAACTATAAGAATTATTTCTAGAAATTCTAGGATCAACATATATAGAAATTATTTATTACACAAATAAATAACTATAAGAATTATTTATAGAAATTCTAGGATCAACATATATAGAAATTATTTCTAAGACTAATGAATAAATATAGGACTTATTTATAGAAATTCTAAGTGATATATATCAACATATATAGAAATAAAAATAAAAAATTGAAAAAAAATAAAAAAACTTAAACTGTCGCGGGGAGTGGCGGGGCTCGACGGTGCGGGCTTGAGGACGGGCCGCGGTCTCAACAGCGAGGCGGGAGGAGGAGGCGGCGCGGGTCGAGGAGGAGACGGCGGGGCTCGACAGCGCGGGTCGAGAAGGAGGCGGTGGGGCTCGACGGCGCGGGTCGAGGAGGAAGCGGCGGGGCTCGACGACGCGGGTCGAGGAGGAGGCGGTGGGGCTCGACGGCGCGGCTCGAGGAGGAGGCGGCGCGGACGACCGGATCCGGGGCGGCGCTGGTGCGGGTCGGCGGTGGCGGCGTGGAGAACGGGCGGCGGCGCGGGCTCGGGTCCAAATTTTGGCAGCCTGGCGGCGTCCCCTTGCTCAGTCCGCAAAAGTGGCTAAGTCCTGGGGCGGCCACTGTATTATATAGGGTATCGATTTCCAGGGGCGGGTGACGCCACCACCCGCCCCTGGAAACGATCTGTAGGGACGGGTGACGCCACCCTTCACCCGTGGAAATGGCTTTACAGGGGCGGGTGGTGGCGTCACCAGCTCCTACAGATCGTTTCCAGGGGTGGGTGGTGGGGTCACCCGCCCTGGAAATCTTTTTCAATTTATTCTGAAAATTCTTTTATGTCCAAATGAGTAGCAAATCTTATCCAAAAAATATGAAAATTTAACCCTAGCATTATTGACACAAATAAAACAAAAGAAAAATATGTGAACAGTATTTTGATAATATATTATAGTTTATAGTGTATAAATCACATTGTAGGCCTCTCACTACTATAACATCAAGCCAATCTTTGAGATTTTCACATCCTCATGGAAAATATACACTGGAATAAAACTTTCATATTTTTTCGTGTTCTACTAGTCATAACAATGATAGGGTTAAATTTTCAGGTTTTTTATCTGTTTTGCTATTTTTAAGGAACTAATTGTATTTTTTGAAGAAAATTGAAAATTATTAGTAGGGGCGGGTGGTGGTGTCACCCGCCCCTACAAACCCAATATCAAGGGCGGGTAGTGGAGTCACCCTCCCCTAGTAATATATTTCAAGGGGCGGGTTTCATAATAACCCGCCCCTGGAAATCTTTTTCAATTTATTCTGAAAATAGTTTTATGTCCAAACGAGTAGAAAATCTCATCCAAAAATATGAAAAGTTTAACCCTAGCATTATTGACACAAATAAAACAAAATAAAAATATGTGAACAGTATTTTGACAATATATTATAGTTTATAGTGTATAAATCACATTGCAGCCCTCTCACTACTATAACATCAAGTCAATCTTTGAGATTTTCACATCCTCATGGAAAATATATACTGGAATAAAACTTTCATATTTTTTTCGTGTTCTACTGGTCATAAAAATGATAGGGTTAAATTTTCAAGTTTTTTTGATCTGTTTTGCTATTTTTAAGGAACTAATTGTATTTTTTGAAGAAAATTGAAAATTATTAGTAGGGGCGGGTGGTGGTGTCACCCTCCCCTAGAAACCCATTAGCAAGGGCGGGTAGTGGAGTCACCCGCCCCTACAAATAATTTCTAGGTGCGGGTGACTCCACCACCCGCCCCTAAAAATGGTCAGCCTATATATACACGAAAATGCCGCACTTAACCACATCTAGAATAGATCTCGATGCCGCCGCCACCCCGTGCACCATCGCCACCACCTCCCCCTACCCCCCCATGCGTACCGCGCCACCACCTCCCCCCGCGCGCGCTCCTAGCCGCCATCTTCTAGGTATGTGTTATATTTTGTTTTTTTCATTCTTTCCATTTATAAATGGATAGTATACTTAGTTAGCGATTTATTAATTTAGTTAGTAATTTATATATTGATATGTATATATTGATGCATATATATTGATGCAGCTACGTGTTATATTGATGCATATAATTTAGTTAGTGATTTATATTTTGATGTAAATATATTGATGCACATATAATTTAGTGAGTGATTTAGTAAATAAACTCATGTATATATTGTTGTATTATATATATATATTCTTGTCTTTCATATTGGTGCATTTTAAATAAATACACATGTCTGAGCAGCGTATCAATATGGCAAGTGGTGGCTTTGGTCATGGTATGCCGCATCAGGATTACGACCCGCCCCAGGCTCATAATCCTGGCATCACTTTCAGTAGAGTCAACAGGACTAGACCAAGGCGATGTTCTCAACAGAACAATCCAGCTCCAGGCATAGTAAGAATCATTTCTTTGTCTATAATCCACAATATATATTTGATCTCAGTAATAAAAATAATTATTAATGTTGATTTACATTGCCTCTAATGCAGTGTATCGATTTGTTTAAATGGCTTACTGAGGTTCTACAATACATAGGTGGTTCACCTCTTCAGGTGGTAACCACAGAACGCCAACAATTCAAGAAAATGACAATCTCTTTTGAGATACCATCAAGACAAGATGTAGGTACCATGATTCATATAGTGGCCAGTGGGAAAGAATCGCCAGTTCAGATGACTTATGAAAGAAGAGCCATAGAAGCCTGCCTTTTGGAACTTCAGAATTATGGTTATCTGATTGCAGATTTGTCATGGTTCAAAATCAAAGCACTTCAACAGAATCAACAAGATATTGTTACTCTCTGCGAGACTCTTTCACGAGAAAATCTATATGACATAGTAAGTGAATTTTTTTAGTTTCAAGAATTATGATAGTTTCTTTGATTGTGCAAAGTAGTTAATGATATTTGCATTCCATCTCCATTGTAGGATATATTTGATAACACCTTTACGGCAATGAACTTAGAAGAAATTTTATGTCAAGCTGTAGAGCAGTTAGGTTATTATTCGACTGAGTACGAACTAGTATATACAAGAGAAGGTCTCTACCAGAGTTCTTATAAATTTCAAACTATGCCAGATCCTCTCGCGGAACCAATGTTCACCATCTACGGCAAAGCACTTCCTCCTAGAAGCGTAGCAAAGGACAGTTGTCTTATCCGTGCATTGATTTTCAGTGACGATGCCCTGGGGTACAAGATTCGTGATGTCAACTATGTTCAGCACCTATTGCTTCAGAATAATATTCCTTAGATGATGTAATGTAGGCTATGAATTTGTTAAGTATACTATCTCTATGTGTGACTTTCTGAGATTGTACTATATATTGCACGTGTGGGCTGTGAACTTAAGTTTACAAATTGATATTTTCCTTATTCTAGGTTGTATTAAATTTGAAAAAAATAATGAAACTCTTTCAAAAATCAGAGAGAAAAATACATCAATAAATAGTTCATTAACAGGTCTGGTATTCAGAATACAAGAGAAAAATACGATTACATGCAATCCGATTTGAAATAACTACTTATTTAACCGGTTACAATTCTCGATTCACCATCCTTGCGTGCCCATGGCTTGTCATCTTTTCTTAAACTTGCTTCTATAATCTTCATCTTTTGGGGTAGGTCTGTGAAGATGTTCATTTCATTTTGGTGATTATAATCTTCCACATCATTGATACCATCAACCCCTATGATATCTTGTTTTCCTGGGACAACAACATGCTTTCCTTTCTTTGCGGGGTCAGCTACATATAGAACCTGTGCGACCTGTGAAGCAAGTACCCATGGGTCATCTTTGTAACCAACATTATTGAGGTCAACAATCGTGAGTCCATAGCCATCCACCTCAACACCTCTAGGGTCTTTGACCCAACGACACCGAAAAACCGGAATTTATATGTTGAAACCATAGTGCACTTCCCATATATAATCTATGACTCCATAGTAAGTTATACTTTAGTCTGTTCTCTCGTCCAAGGCTTCAATGCAGACACCACTGTTCTGGGATACAGTCTTCTTGTCCTTTGCGGTAGTATAAAATAAATATCCATGAATATCGTACCCTTGCCACGATGTGACCTGGCTTGATGGGCCTGCTGCTAATCTTTTAATCATTTGTTCTTCCACAGTCTCCCCATCTAGTAGATCCAGGTCCTTCAACCATGCAGTCAATCGACGCTTGTGCTCTCTCATGATCCAATCATCCGAGTGGCCATTAGATTCGGCACGAATTATGCTCAAGTGTTCATTGAGTAAATATGTCATTATCGCGAGATGCTACAAGATGCTATAATGTGCTTGTTGCACTCCTTTAAAATCCTTCTCAATAAATGTTTTCCTCCCAACTGTCCCTACCCCTTCCAACCTCCCAAAAAAAGCGTGGAACGGGCAAACCAATGGATATTTTATCATTTAGGTAACCAAGGCAACACTCGATTACTTCCTCGGTACTGTATCCCTCGATCATGAAACCCTCAGGGTAAGCACGATTTAGTACGTATCGGTTTAGAATGGATATGAAACGCTTGTACGTCCACATTTCATGAAGGTAAAGTGGGCCAAGTGCACGTATCTGGTCGACCATGTGAATCATTAAGTGCTCCGTTATATCAAAAAAACCGGGAGGGAAACACATCTCGAGTTGTGCCATAGTCTCCCCAATAAATTCTTGGAGATCATTCAATTCATCTTCGTTGATCACCTTTTGAGAAATTTTGTTGAAGAAATAACACATCCGAGTGATTACCATCTTCATGAATACTGGCTTGATCGCTCTTATTGCAATAGGGAGGAACGCCGTCAGCAAAACATGACAATCGTGACAGTTATAGCCGCATAGCGATAGATCTTTCATGGAGACTAGTTTCTTTATGTTGGATGAAAAACGACTTGGGACTCTGACCCCCTATAAGCTCTCGCACATTGCCTTCTTCTCATCATGTGTCAAGTTGTAGGAAGCTGGGGGAAGTTCGTGTCTTCCATTTTCTTTATCTATAGGGTGAAGATCCTCCCTTATCTTCATGGCTACTAGGTCTTGGCGTGACTTTAAGGTATCCTTTGTCTTTGCTGATGTCTCCAGAAGGAGCCCAATTGTGTTACCAAATACATTCTTCTTCAGGTGCATACCATAGATTGCATGGCGGACTTCAAGATCACCCCAATACGGCAAGTACTTGTAGAAGATGGAATGTTTCTTGAATGGTACGCCTTCGATTGGTGCCTTATCTCTATTTTTCTTCTTTCCATCTTTTGTCACCTTCCCATAGCTAACCTGGATGGTCCTCACCATTCTGAAAATATAGTGCCCGTCTCTTTTTACTGGAGCAGAATATAATTCAGCCTTGCCATCAAAAAATGTGTAGAACTTCTTGCTTCAGTATCGATGTCCTTCCACCAAGAAGCGTCTGTGGCCAAGGTAAACTAACTTTCTAGAACCTTTTAGGAAAGATGATACGGTCTCATCCACGCAGACCGTGCATCCCGTCCTACCTTTGACCTGTCCCGAAAGAACAAATAGAGCCTGGTAATCTTGGATGGTGGTGAAGATAATAGCTCTTAGATTAAAGGTCTGTCGTGTGAAGCCGTCAAACATTTCGATACCCTCCTTCCAAAGAGTTTCCATCTCTTGCATCAGAGGCTCAAGGAAAACATCAATATCGATGTCAGGATCTTGGGTCCTTGTATAAGGATGGACAATAGAAGATATTTTCTCTTCTAGCACAACCATGTAGGCAGGTTGTACATCGCCAAGATCACCGGCCAAGTGCTGTGAGTGCTAGTCCTGTCACCAAACGGATTCATGCCGTCCGTACTCAACGCAAACCTAACGTTCCTTGGGTCCTTTCCAAATTCCAGATAATACTGCTCATCGAATTTCTTCCACTGCCGAGCATCAACTGGATGTCGAAGCTTTCCATCGCCCTTCTTGCGCTTATCTGAATCCCACCAGCGCATCAGCTCAGAATCCTTTGGGTTGGAGAAAAAACGTCTTAGGCGGTTGGCAACCGGGAGGTACCACATAACCATCGCCGGAATTCGCCTCTGCTTCTCAGAGATGCCTAAAGTACTATCTGGTGCCTCTGCAACACTATTCGCTGCACCCTTCCTCTTCCTTTTGTTCTTGTCTCCTGGACCTTGATTATCGCCGCCACAACAACCAGCATTGTTTTTGTACCTATTTGCAGAACATACAGGGCATTTGTCCAAGTCTTTGAAAGCATCCCCACGATACAAAATATAATGATTCGGGCATGCATGAATTCTTTCCACACCCATTGTGAATGAGATGACAAACTTCTTTGCTCGATATGTGTTCGCAGGCACTTTATTTGGCTTCGGAAGCAACCAGGCCAACAAACCCAGGAGATCATTGAAACTACTATCTGACCAGCTGTGCTTAGCCTTTAGGGTCAACAGCTCAAGTTCAAAACGAATAATGGTCCAGTGTTTCGGACATCCTTTAGACCGCTCATATATATTTTCCTCTGCTGATTTTTTCACCGTTTCGAAGTTTTCTAACCCCTTAGCACTACCAACCAACAGCTCCGCTTTAGTGTGACGCAACAACTGACTCAGAAAATCACCATCATCAAGTTCATCGCTATCATTATCACTGCCAAGATCTATTGACTCCCGTCGACACCATCAAAATGACCACCACCAACACCTTCATCCTCATAGCCAGCATCATCAAAGGCATCAAACAATATATTAAACTCGGGCTCTTGCATTATTTCATTGATTGAATTCTCTCTCTGAGGTTGTTCTTCTTCACCATGCTTATTCCAGATCATGTAATTGTCTACAAAACCACTAATCAACACATGCGATCTAATTATAGTTGTGTTGCTGAATACTCTCAGATTTTTGTAGGTTCTGCATGGGTAATGTATCATCTGTGTCTTCTTAATTCTTGCATGGTTTTCCGCAGCTTGAATGAATTTATCTACTTCTCCACGGAAATATGCATCCCTCCTTTGTGCTTTGTACATCCAAGTTCTATCCATCTCTAAACACCAACAATAGAAAATAATACATGATTCAAATGAATTAAAACAAGCTCTTAAATAATTTGCGAAATATATGCCAAGTAAAGCTACACATAAGCGTAAATATTGGATAAAAACAATTTACTATGTCATCCGATATAATAATAAATCTTTGAATAAGGGTTAATTCTAGGGTTAAAGTCTTGCGTTTTCTGAAAGTATTTTGTTATTCTTTCGGATTTCACATAATTTCAAATAAGAGAAATAATAATTCGTGTGAAAACATAGGATGGAAAAAATATCTTGCATGTGTATAAATATATGAGGGAAATCATATCATTTTCTCTCTCCTCTTAATTTTTGGTAATATGTTCACATCTAAATGAGTCTAAAACTTAAAGATTGGGCCCAAATAATTACCTAATCATGTGCTCCAACTAAAATAGCGTAGATTTATCTAAAAAGTTAAAGCAATTCGTGGCTTAAATGTTAAACCCACCTAATTTAGATCTAGATCTAGCTAGAGGAATGAGAGCACAATTTGACCATTAAAATTAACCCAAAAGCTTAGAAAAAACATAGAATTAGGTGCTACTTACCTCCTAGAGCCTCCAACTTCAAGGAAATCGAGTTTAAAACCTCCCCCTATTTATGATGCATGGAAAATTCGGACAGCACCTCCCCCGAGAGAGGACTGTTCTGTCGGTAGGAGGAAGATGGTGGGCGGCTAGATATTTATTGTGCTTTTTAGGGGCGGGTGGCATTACCAGCCGCCCCTAGAAATGGTTTTCACCAGCCGCCCCCGAAAATAGGGCGCATTTCCAGGGGCGGCTGATGGGACCGGCCGCCCCTGGAAATCTGATCTTCAGGGGCGGGTGACGCCACCTCCCGCCCTTGAAAATGAGCCCTGTTTTTAGGGGCGGGTGGTGCCGTCACCCGCCCCTGAAGATGCATTTCCAGGGGCAGGCGGTCTGCTACAGTACCCAGCTCCTGTTGTAGGAGCGGGGTACATTTGCACCCGCCCCTGGAAAAAAAAACAGGGCGTCCCTGGAAATCATTTCTGTAGTAGTGTTCTGCTCTCTGCTAAGCCCTATGGATTTCTGGTTTTCGGTGGTCATGATCTTCTTGGAAGCCACCAGGTGCGCGGTTTCATCATGATCTTCATGATCCATGTATAGTTCCTGCTTTATGAGATTATTAGTATTTTTTTATATAATGAAGGCCTGTGAGATTATTGTTGTTATATAGGAATAGAAAATCCACCATATTCCATATTCTTGGCTACATGTATTTGTTTATTAGCCTTTATACCTCTAAATATAGCTAATCTCATTGACTTGTTATAAAGAAAACTATTGCTCTCTTATGTTATCCATTAAAATTTTTCAACGAAACAGAGTATAAATGTATATTCACACAAACACACACACACACACACACACACACTGGGGGAGAACACCTATCAAGTGATAATTAATGGTACCATTAGGCTGCTATCTTATAAGCGCGAATTTAAAATGGTTGAAACTTTGGATAATAAGAAAAAAAAATCGGGTAATAGTGTGTTTTTCGGTTTTCTAATATAGCTGATCCAAACAGTCTTACAAACTCAACAAAAATCCAATATAATTCACTCTCAGATCATGTTTCAATCCACCCATATCTAATATTTTTACTGGTTAGTTGGAATTAGCTAGGTTGGACCAGGTAAAAGGCTTATGCTGCCATGCTGGGCGTTTTAATTGGTCCTGTTTAGGTCCACTTAACTAAAATTAACTGCCTACCAAATAGCTAGGAGATTTAAATATATATATGTCCTAATTACTCCAGTATTTGTTCATTCAATTTGTTATATCCTTCATGCATCTTACTATGCCTGTGTGTGTGCGCAACAGGATTTTCATCCGCAACGATGCATTTATCAGCCGGTGGCTATTCGGCTCCACAAGGGCACTCAAATGGGGATCTTTCAATTTCCCTCGCCTGTCAGATGCACCAAAGGAAGCGAACCGATTTGCGGTTATCATAGGTGCGTGCATTAACGTCGTCCCTGTGTTTAGGCCAAAAATAGTTGTAGGCATATTGAAGGTGGCCTTACTGGTTACTAGCACCCAGTTGATCCCTCGGCTGAGGGATCATGCTAGAAATTTCATCTATGCTGTTTTCGCTACTGCTGCTTGTGGCAGCATCATTTTTCTCGGCATAATTGCAGAGTTTGGGGTACTAAGACGATTCAGAAACATACCTTCACCAGTCATAGGCTTTTGGGCTTTCATTTTGTTATGGGCATTGGTAGCGTGGATTCTGCAACCGTTGTCACAGTGGATATTTAACAGACTACCAATTCTGAAACAACCCCAAGCACTTGTTAAATTTAAAGGCGTTGTTGCCGTTGCGTTGCTGTGTTTGCCTTCATCCCAAGCAGCATTTGCCTCACATCACAAATATTATTTCAGCATAACACTAGTCGCTGTACCGCTGCTAATACTTACCACCACCCCAGAGGATTTGGAAGGAGAAGATAGCTCCTGTGTCTTCACCTTGCAGATGGTCGACATAATCCTAATCACACTCTTCTTTTGGAGCGTGATGTTCCCATTCCCAGGCATGTCCCTTTCAACATCATTCTGTATATTGTTCCCGGCGCTAGCAGCGGTGCTGGTTGGCAATCTGCAGGTCCCAGTGGCATCCCTCCAGATCCTTCTATCAATTATGCGCCTTCGCAGTCTGCTAGGTCATCACCACCATGAATATCGCCCCCTGCCGCAGGATGCTAGCCCAAACTTTGTGCCATCCATAGTAGTCTTGTACATGTTGGAACTATGCCAAGGGTCATCCTATATCATGGCAATCATCCTGGGTCTCTTCTCCCTTCCCTCTCGCAGATCACTTGTCCGTATGCTAGAATTCCCAGTAGAGTGGGGAGCAGAAGCTATCGACCTGTACTACCATCAAGCCTACCATGCACGCGCGGAGAAGGGTCTTTTTCCTTTGGACACGCCCAACAGCGTCGACAGCTTCGCCGTCGAGTCCCTTTGCTGCACCTCACGTGAAATGCAAATTGTTGGGCTTTGTATACTTCACCACTTCCTGCAAGGACGGGACTGCAAATCCAGAGAGAAGCTCATCAAGGAGATCACTACCACCTCCAAGAAAGCAGTGTTTACCTTGGTTGACATGCTCGGCTCCACAGGTGCACGAGACGAGGATATCAGGCTGTTAGCTGCCAGGGTCATCAACAAGCTCAGTGGTAGCCTCAAAATTTCTCAGTTTCCCGGCATGGTGAAGCTGCTGATATCTTCGCTCCTTGATGATGCCGAGAACCAACAAGAGCCCGTTCCAGACCGTCGTGTATCTGAAAACAATAATGGAGGGAACGTTGAATCCATTTTCTTGGGCCTCTCGATCCTTGAGGAGCTTGCTTATGATCCTGATAACTGCGCAGCAATCATCAAAGATGGTATCAACAACGGTGGGAAGATTGGCGCACCCTTCTTACTGCACAGCCTTGAGCGTATCTTGCACTTGGAGGACAGCCAACAAGAGCTATGGGAGCCGGTAATGCGTATCATAGCAATGTTGGCCCTGGATGGAGCTGCAAGGCACGAGATTGTGAGCACCAAAGCAATTGTTGGAAAATTGATGCAGGCATTTGTTAGGCCAGACAACGATGCAATCCCTCGGGGCCGGGGGAACATTGATCGTTCACTGCGAAAGGCTGCAGGGAGGGCACTGGCAAATCTTACAATAATGAGCACAGATAACTGCTGGGCTATCTTGTTTGCAGATAAAGATCATAATCTTATCAAGAATCTCATCAACATGCTTGAAGATGAGTACTACATATGCGTGGCAGCAAATCTGCTGCATAATCTTTGTGCAAACTCCAGGGACAAGCTGATGGACATCGACTTTGGTGCAAACGTGCACATGGAATCTGCCCTGCAAAAAGTAAGTCTCTCAATCACTAGCTAATTCACTACGGAAAGAAACTAGCATCATTTTTTCGTTCCTCGTTTATCCATCATTAAATTTACTGGCTCTCAAATTTGCATTATTTTAGTATAAGCATACATGTATGCTTAGAGCTTAGTGACACAAAAGAGCACCTATACAAAGGGTTCGTTATGTTAGCTTCATTTCCATAGAAGAATATAGCATGCAGTGAACCGGTCCTTCGTTACTCAGCATTGTCGTTCTCATCACACCATGCAGGTGCTGCAAATTATAAGGACTAAAGAGGGCAAACAATTGGAGGCCGCACTCTGTGTCGCTTCACAAATTTGTCATGTAACCTCTGAATACCTTTTCCAGATGCTTGAATCAGACACCGAAGCTGCTGCTGCAGCAGAACTTGTTGAAAAGCTGGTGGATACTCTTAATTCAAACAGGGAACCAAGTCCTGAGTACCCCAGGATAAGAAGGGTCCTTGTTGAGGTGATAATATCAATTGTGGAATTGTGTCCTGGATACAGAAAAATCTTCAGAGAAAAGGGGGTGAAAGATGCTCTGGACATGGTCAAAGGAACCCCATCCCGGTTCGAAAAGTACAGGGTCTTTCTCGATGAGAAAAGAGTGATGGCGGAGAGCATACCTATGCGTGCCCTAGTGGACAAGGCCAAATGGATAATTCATCAGTCTAACTCCATTAATCCCGGGTGCTCAACCTGTCAACCACGCATGAGTCTTCAAGGGTTGTCTCGTCCATCCACTTCAATTTATATGCATTAAACCACCTAAGAAACTATAGTTACCAACAATGCATAATTTGTAATTGTGGTACAAATTCCCTTCCTCCCCACTCTTTAATTCTGTCTTGGTATTTGTAAGATATTAGTGTACCCTTACTGATCTTTGCAAAGAGATCATCCAGCGCAATTCCAATCATGTAGGCCTTGGCCACCGAAGGTGACACGTGTACGGCTGTGGATGCCTCGTATTGATCCCCTGGAGACGTCGAAACCGATTTGAGGGCGATGGACCTGATGCTGATTTGCGGGGATCACGGGCGTGCGGAGCACGTCGGAAAGCAGAATATCCATTTGCTTGGCGTATCTGATCGTCGTATGATGAACCCCCAAATCAAACCGTGTCGTGTCGTTATGTCAAGACAACCAAACGAGACGAACAACCCCATGCTTGCATACATGTTAAGTACTCCTTGAACAAATTGCATCAAAGTTTATTTTATGGAAAAAAATTCTAAATTACTAGTATGCGTCCGTTTGTGAGTGTCTGAGTTGTATTGTCTAATATCAAAAAACTATAGTTAAAATCCGAATAACCCTTTAAATTATCATTTCATTCATTTTACCCTCCAAACTACGCTTATTAGTTCAAATTGTCCCCTAATACAATTTGTCATTTTTATTTCTCCATTAAAAGATGAAATTTTAAGTTAAAATTTTACAGAATGATTGTACGCATCATAACAAATGTTAAAAAAGTTCAACATAATTTTTATCATTTTTATGATAAATCAGAATATTTAATAATAAATTAATATTGAAATTTAAAATTATATATTATACAAAAATAATTATGAAAAAATATAACAATTTTTAATATGCATTGATCAGTATACTGCTACCTTGCAAAATTTTAAATTAAAATTCATTGCGAAGAAACACAAAAGAAAAATCATATTTTCTTGAAAAATTACAAATTATATTGTGAGGTCAAATAATTTAAATAGTATAGTTTAAAGAGTAAATTGAACCAAGATATAGTTTAGAGGTTATTTAGATTTTAGCTATATTTAAAGAGAGTAAATTGATTCTTTTTTCTTATTTTATTTGTCTAAAACACCGTACATACGACGTCAGCGTTCATCACAGGCAGCTGCAAAATATCATCCCCGAACAGTGAACAGATTGCCCTCACTCCCAGCCACCCACTTCTCCCCGGCATCGAAAATAATATTCCCCGGCGAGCGAGTGCCGAGAGCATGAGCACCTTGCCACCGCCGCCGGCCATGGAGGACTGGCTCTTCTACACCCTGACGGCGCTCCTCTGCCTGCTCTGCTCGGTCCTGCTGCGCGCGCGCGCCCGCAGCTCGTCCGGGGCCAAGGGCCACGCTGCCGGCGACGAGCTCCCGCCTCTCCCGCCGGGGCCATCGCCGCTGCCTGTGCTGGGCCCGCTGCTCTTCCTGGCGCGCCGCGACTTCGATTTCGAGCCCGTGCTCCGCCGCATCGCGTGGGAGCACGGCCCGGTCTTCACCTACGCGCCGCTGGGCAGGGCGCTGCCCGGCATCTTCGTCGCCTCCCGCGGCGCCGCGCACCGCGCGCTCGTGCAGCGCGGCGCGGCGTTCGCGTCCCGCCCGCCGGTGACGGCCTCGAGCGCCGTGCTCACAAGCGGCGGCCGCAACATCAGCTCGGCGCCCTACGGCGCCACGTGGCGCGCGCTGCGGCGGAACCTGGCGGCCGGCGTGCTCAATCCGGCGCGGCTCCGGGCGTTCTCGCCCGCGAGGCGCTGGGTGCTCGGCGTCCTCGCCTCCCGCGTCCGCGCCGGCGCTGGCGCCGCCGGGGAGCGTCCCGTCGCCGTGATGGAGCCGTTCCAGTACGCCATGTTCTGCCTGCTCGTGTACATGTGCTTTGGCGACCGCGTCGAGGATGCGCGCGTGCGGGACATTGAGGCCACGCAGAGGGAGCTCCTCGGCAGCTTCCTCAGCTTCCAGGTCTTCTCCTTCCTCCCGGCGCTCACCAAGGTCGTGTTCCGGCGGCGGTGGGAGAAGCTTCTCTCGCTGCGGCGGCGGCAGGAGGAGCTCTTCCTCCCGCTGGTTCAGGCGAGGAGGGACGTCGGCGCCGACGGGGACTGCTACGTGGACTCCATGCTGAAGCTGGCCATCCCCGAGGACGGCGGTAGGGTTCTCAACGACGGCGAGATCGTCAGCCTGTGCTCCGAGTTCCTCGGCGCCGGCACTGACACCACGGCCACCGCGCTGCAGTGGATCCTGGCGAACCTGGTCAAGTACCCAGCGATGCAGGACAGGCTGCGGGACGAGGTGGCCGGCGTCGTTGGCGCTGCCGACGGCGAGGTGCGGGAGGAGGACCTGCAGGCGATGCCGTACCTGAAGGCCGTGGTGCTGGAGGGGCTCCGGCGCCACCCGCCGGGCCACTACCTGCTCCCGCACGCCGTGCACGAGGACACGACGCTGGACGGGTACCGCGTGCCCGCCGGCGCGCCGATCAACTTCGCGGTGGTCGACATGGGTCTTGACGTGGAGGTGTGGGACGCGCCCTCGGAGTTCCGGCCGGAGCGGTTCCTTCCCGGCGGTGAAGGGGAGGACGTGGACCTCACAGGGAGCAAGGAGATCAAGATGATGCCGTTCGGCGCCGGGCGGAGGGTCTGCCCCGGCATGGCGCTGGCGCTGCTGCACCTCGAGTACTTCGTGGCCAACCTCGTGAGGGAGTTCGAGTGGCGCGAGGCCGACGGCGAGGAGGTGGACCTCACCGAGAAGCTTGAGTTCACCGTCGTCATGAAGCGGCCGCTCAAGGCCAGAGCCGTGCCGCTGCGGTCGCCGCCACCCGCCCTCGCCGCTGCTTGATCGATTGTTCATTTCAATTCTCTCTAGCTAGCATGGCAATGGATTGGCAATGAATTGGCAACAGATGGAGTCTGCTTCTGGTTGCTGATTGCTCTAGCTATGCATGCCATGGAATTATATGGTACTACCAAAGACAATTAGGTTCATAAATTTCTCATGTTCTTTTGGGAACATAGGTACAAGCAGTAAGGTAATGCTGCACTAGTAGTGTGCGTGTATTTGTATGTACAATAAGGCTCCAGTTAGTAAATATTTGCTTCACTGAATGTCTGAATTCCAAATGAAAAGTTTCTAGTGTTGTCCACGAATCAAGCTTGTTCACACGTGTTAGTTTTAGTTCTTACCGTGTTTCCCTGCATGTTGAGTTCTGTGCACGAGCCCGTGCTGTGTACGTGTGCCGTGCATCCTTGTTTGTAGTCCGGGCCCCAGCTTATCTCGCGCTGGTTAGGTTGTTGGAGTTGTGGGCTCGCTCCCGTCGTGCGCTGGACGCGTTCCGTGGTCAAGGCAGGCGTGGGATGGCGCTTCTGTTGCGGATTGTGGCGAGGCCGGCAGGAGCGTCGCGCCGTCGCCCACTCGCTGTAAGCACCGAAGAAATGAATAAACAGAGGTAGAAAATGCTGCAACGTTTAACAGCCCAACTTCCAGAGGTGTTCGTGTGCGTGTTCCTGTGTTCTTCGTGTGCGTCTCGCCGGTGATCGTCGGAGTTCTGGCTAATAATTGGTACCAGAGCATGAGAGAGGGATCAGCACCGAGGGATGACTTCGCCACCGCGCCGCGGTGCGGTCGCCGCCACCGTCAACCAAGGTTGGGACATCGGGCGGCGACAAGACGCCACCGTGCTTGCCGAAAGGGAAGTTGCCACAGCGTACTCCACTGCCGAGCCGTTCAACCCCACGCCGCTCGCGCACCCAAGATGCACGTCCGGGCCAGGAGGTTGTCATCGAGCGCGTCATCTGGGAGAGCGGCGGCGCCGGCAACTTGCCGCAGCTAACCAAGACGAACTACAATTCATAGTCGCTGCTCATGAAGTGGAAACTGCAGGTGCGCCACCTCTGGGAAGCTATCGAGGTCGGCGACATCGAGTTCCATGACGACCACACCGCGCTGGAGGCGATCTGCAACGCCGTCCCGCCGAAGAAGGTTCCCACTCTCGCGACCAAGCCGACGGCCAAGGCAGCATGGGATGCGATCTGCACGATGCGCATCGGAGATGAACGGGTGCGGAAGTCTACTGCTTAGAACCTGTGCATGGAGTACGAACAGATCACCTTCCGCAATGGTGAGTCAGTGGAAGACTTCGCCCTTCGCCTGATGAACATCGTGCAGCGGCTGTCTATCCTCGGTGATCCGGAGCCGGAGGCCAAGGTTGTGGCCAAGCACCTGTGTGTCGGTAGACCAAGATACAGGCAACTCGTCGTCTCCATCGAGACGCTCCTCGACATCGACACGCTCTCGGTTGAGGCGGTGACCGGGCACCTCAAGGTGGTGACCGACGATGAGCCGGCACCGCTGCGCGCAGACGGGAAGCTCTACCTCACGGAGGAGCAGTGGATGGCGTGTCTGCGATAGCGGGAGCAGGATGGCCTGCGGCAGCGGGAGCACAACGGCCACGGCGGCGGTGTTGACGGTCGTTAAGTGCGAAATATGACCGTCAACTATACTCATAAAAGAAGGAAATCTATACCTCTTACTCGCATATTTGTATCATTAACTTAGCTCCACAATTGTTTTCGAAGATTTATGTTTTCAGGATCACAAGTCTGGAATAAGAAGAAAAACACGAAGAATATGCAAACAAAGTCGCAGAAGATCGCGTCCTGCGTAACACATGCAAAAGAGGACCACCTGACAGACCAAACCGACCAACTAGACCCCAGCACCAACGTACCAACATCAGGGCCCACCAGGCAGACACACGAAGAAAGGCGGTGGCCAGGGGCCCCAAGGTGGGGCCAGCCGAACCTGCCCTAGTTCCCGTCCAGGTGCACTTTAGCGGGAAGGCGGTGCTGATCCTCCTAAAGGCGGTTCTCAGTGTTTCCATGTATAGATTTGGCGGGAACCGACCTATCCAAGCTACATAAGGGGCCTCCCTCCACACACTCCACACACATCACTTGAAGGCCTCTCTCTCACACTCTCTTGTGACTTGTACTCCTTAGGGTAGTGGAGCTAGACTATTACTTCACCTCTTTAGCGAATCCAGTCTTCCTCGGGGTCGGCGAGCAATCCTCGGCCCCTGGTATGCCTTTATATTCCGACATTCGTTATGCTATTCATACTAAGTTCGTTCTTGGTTATCTTACTATGTTCTTAGCTTGCCTAGCCTTGATCTATGCTTTATCAAGTTATACTAGTTGCTTGCTTGGACCAGATGATCTGGGTAAGGATATCGATTCGTTGTGCTTTCGGGCTTACCTTAGCATCTTACCTGTCCATCCTAAGGGTGGGGGACTCGGGGGTGCTAAGTTAGTGACCTCATGCAGGGTATGCGGGATCCCTCGGATATGATGGTGCTCCACGGTTTGACTGGGGTAGACCGCAGGTGGTGACAGCCCTGTAGGTCTACCGGGAAGCTGCTTCTCGGTTAGCGTACTCCTCGATATTCGGGTATCGTGTATGAGTTCATGCAAAGATGAAACGGGACTGGATGTTCTCCAGTGCGGGTCATTCTCCCCGATGTCCCTAATTTTTCGGCACCTGCAGCTCTAAGCATGTGGCTAACACAACTTATTTGCTAACATGAATAGTATACTAGGATCTGTTTGCCTATGCTCCCGCTAACCTTAGGTGTTCTTGTTTATTCTTTATTCATGAGAGTTGGCTATTCTGTATGTGTCACATTACCCTTGATTATCCTTAATTATCACTTACCCCTGTATAATCAGTAGTCTGCACCTTATTTCATAAAGTTATGGTTATGTAACTAGTAAATATCTTTACACAACCTCGCCATCCCTTGGGAAAATATAAATAATGATACCCTGAATACTTCCGGGTGAAATACTACAATGGTATATCTGTGCTCTTGTGGATCTTTCTGTAAATGTTAAGACATACCAACCCAGCATTTCTAACGCTGTTGCCAGGGACGAGCTTAACAACCCCATTCCTAGTGATTGCGCTAAGAAATGCCAATAAGCATTTCTGGTGCCGTTGCCGGGGATGACACTAGGTGTAAAGATTTTACTAAGCACATAAACCTGGCAATATGAGTAAGAGGTAGCTACTGCTTATACAGGCTAATGTGTATGTCTGGTTTCTCCTTGCCGACAAACTTCGTTGAAAATCCCGAGAAGCTCGTGAGAAGGGTCTGACCTCGCATCGTCCCTCCTTCGCTCTCACAGTCGACAAGTGAACCAGCTCTTCAAGCACCGTCAACAACAACCGAATCCATGGCTGAGAAGACTCTCTGCGACTTCTCCGTCCCCTTAGCTGCCAATGTGGCAATTAGACCCAACATTGATGTTGGGGACGTGAACTTTGAGCTGAAGTCCAGCCTCATAAATATGGTGGAGGCTAGCCCATTCTGTGGCAAGCCAAATGAAGACGCCAACGCCCATCTCCAGAACTTCCTGGAGTTATGCAAGACCGTAACCATACGAGGCGTTACGGCTGACGCCATCAGGCTCCGTTTGTTTCCTTTCTCCCTCCTGGGGAAAGCAAAATAGTGGTTTTATCAGAACAAGAAAGCCGTCAGCACATGGGATAAATGTTCCATGGCGTTCCTCGCCAAATTCTTTCCGTTGGGCAAAACAAATGCTCTACGTGGAAGAATTTCAAGTTTTTAGCAGACAGGGATGGAATCCATCCTAGAAGCTTGGGAGAGACTCCAAGAATACATACTCGCCTGTCCTCATCATGGGATGGACGAGTGGCTCGTGCTCCAAAGTTTCTACAATGGGCTAATGACTACATCCAGAGACCACCTTGATGCTGCCGCTGGAGGAGCACTGGACCTGACAATTGCCAAGGCTACGGCCTTAACAAAAAAGATTGTCTCCAATCAAGGCTGGAACGAGGAGCGTTCCCAGCCCAGAACCAAGGGCGGAATGCATACCATCAAGGAGACGGACATGGCCGCCAAGCTGGACCTCCTGCTGAAGAAACATGATGAAGGGAACCGACAACAGATGCCCGTTTCCGTCCATGCCATGAACTCGTACTCAATGTGCGAGGTTTGTGGTGACGGTGGACACTTAGGGAAGAAGCAGCCTACATCATCAACAACAACACCGGGTTCCGTCCACAAGGAGGCCAGGGGTGGGGTCAAGCACGCCCACCATTCCAAGGAGGAGGTAACAATTTCAACTCAAATTTCAATTCGAACCAACCCTCCTTGAGAGATCTAGTCTTTGGCCTAGCTAAAATAAACGAATATTTAAACAAAAAGCTTGCTGGCAATGATAAAATTTTAGAAAATATAAATGCTAAAGTTGAAACTCTTTCTTTTGCAATTAAAAATCAATTAAGTTTCAACAAAATGATAGAAACACAACTGGCTCAGATCGCTGCTGCTGTTCTTGTTTCTGAGACCGTGAAGATTCCGGGGCAACCCGAATCTCCCGTTGAAACTGCAAATATGGTGTCTACCGGGTGGGGCAACCTTCCCCGGTAAACTCCCTGCACTAACCATGCAGGCAGGTACAATCCCCTGAAGAATGACACTTGGGATGGCCTGGTAGCAGCAATTGAAGAAGATCTATGAGTCCCTATGATCAGTTGCTCAATCTTCGATCAATACTATGATCACGCGCTCTGAGACCTGGGGGCCAGCGTCAACATTATGCCCATGGTAATATACGAGAAACTTTTATACCCTGCTCTCTCCCCAACATGTATGTGTGTGTAGCTCGCAGACTCTACAATCCGGTATCCCGAAGGGATAGCCAAGAACGTCTTGGTCAGCGTGCGAGACTCCTTTATCCTTGCAGACTTTGTAGTGATGGACATAGAAGGCGACCTCGAAATTGAGCTCATTCTTGGGCGACCATTCCTGAGGGCCGCCAGAGCAAGGATCGACGTGGGAAGAGGAGAAATCCGCTTCCGCGTTGGAAAGGAGAACATGTTCTTCAGATTCAAACAAAGGGAAGAGCAGCGCATCCTGAACCAACAGGATGACGAAGGGCAGGCACTTTGGGATGCACCAGAATCCCAACTACCAAGACCTACGACCACACGATCAAAGAGAAGACGTGCAAGGAAGATGTGGCGTAAGGTTGTGAGTTCCTCCTCGTCCAATTCTCCAGGACGAGCCAAACAGTGGTAACCAAAGCAGGAGAAAGGTCCCGGTCGTCAGACTCAAAACGATGAGCCCTTGCCGAAGGTAAATTGGTACATATCTCATATCTATTTTCCACCATTTGCTTTTCTCGACCTTTTCCAATTTTTCCCACTGCATATTTGAATTTTCAAAACACTCATGCATGCTAGAAACTTTTCTAGAACCTTTTTGTTTTCACAAAAATACAAAAATATTTCTGAGCATTAAAATCCTTTGAAAAAATAAATTTGAACATCTTTTCGAAGCAAAGTTTGGCTAGAACCAAAAGTTTAAAAAGAATATGACCGTTAGAAGGGCAGTGGGCCCTGGCTGTCAGCAGGGTGGGCCACCTAGGGTTCGGCCGAACCCTATTGCCAACGGCTAGTGGGCCCATCCTTCTCCGACGGTCACTAGCCGTTGAGGTTGGTCTCCTCCAACGGTGCCCGGCCATTCTCTCTTTAAATAGATGCCGAGAGGTGGGTGTTGAGCTCTCATATTCAACTCTCATTCACTCACTCCCTCTCAAACTCTCTCAAACTTTGCCCTCGAGTTTTCATTGGATTTTTTCTCAACTTTGATTTCAAGAAACCTCTCTCTCTCATTTCTTTGCTCCAAGAAAGAAGGAACAACTCGCGGATAAGAACGTTCGTTTCGGTTTCACTAACGTAACATGTTTCGAGTTGTACGTGTTTCTTTTGCTCCATCATGAAAGGCTTAGGGCGGAAGGTCTCTGGCGCATTCAAGAAGATGATGTGTGGAAGTTCATCCCGTTCTCAGGGTGGCTCAAGCTCGTACACACCCGAACCTACGCCCACACCAAGCACGATGGACTATGAGGAAGAAGAACAATACGAAGATATACAAGCCGAACCGCAAATTGAGGCCGTAGAGATTGACGCAGAAGATGCCCCTACCTCGACTTGTGAGATGATCATGAACGCCAAGGCTACGCCATCCTCAAGAACCGAAGCTTCGTCCACACCCGAGCATTCGATTCGGATCTCCTCATCAAAATAGGTATGTACGAAGACTTCTCTAATATTTGGCATGAAATTGGATGGGATAACTTCATTCCCGATAAGGAGTATGGTTCTCGACTCCTCACCATCCAATTTCTTTGCACTCTTCGGGAGGTGGAAAACGGAGTTTATTTTTGACTTTCCGGGAAATAATATTTGCTTTCTTGGAAAACTTTTGCCAGCCATCTCAATTTCAACAAACGCTAGCCCATTTCTCTTGAGCAAGCTTTCCGCAGTTTTAATCGTCATGAATTTTGGGGCCAGATTTCGGGTCAAGTTGTCCATGGCATGTTTGCATCTCGGTGCAACGATATTCATAATCTGACTCTTTAGTTGATGCACAAGTGGTTAGCCATCACTCTCTTTCCAAGAGATGATGTCCGACCCATGTGCAACGATGAGTTGCTCATACTATATACCATGGTCAATAAAATTAAAATCTCCCCCGTGCAAGTTTTGGTTAAGCAATGGCTTTCGAATTTTAAGATGACGGGTCCTATTGAGTGCACTTCTTTGATTACTCATATCGCTACACGTGTCGACGCCTTAGAGGGGAATTTCATTCCTTTCATTGAGGGCGACCGTGCGTATATCAACGAGACTTATTTGATCCAAAGTCACACACTCAAGAAAGGCCCGGCTGACTCTTTGATTTTCTTCTACTTGGGCTTTACAAATGAGATTCCGCTGCCTAATGCGGAGTTCCATTTGTATAATTGCCACTCGCTAACCATCCCTCTCATTCCATGAGAAGGAGCTCGTAGGCATAGATTTTCTGGTTTGGCTGGCAGAATGACAAGAAGCAGGGCCAGAAGGGAAGTAGAACCAACACCACCACCTCAGCAGCCACAACACTCACATCAGCATGAGGCCGGTGGTTCGTCATGGCACAGTGCCAGCACTGAGGAGTGGGCACGGCAGGCACCAGGCCGCCGGTCCACCAGTTCCAGCTCCAGCGGAGCCCCGAACCTCATTAGACGGGCGGCCTCGTCCCGAGGTTTCGGCGCCATCACCCAACATACAAGAGACACTGCACCAACACATCGATATATCCCAAGCATGGCAGCGTCACACTGGCGAGAGACTCCACGACATGGAGCAGTTGCAACTGCAGCGACAGGAGGAGTGGAGGGCGTACTGCCGCTGGACAGGTTTCAACCCCGATCAGTCATAGTGAGCCTGAAGCTAGCTTGGGACAGGACCCACACGAGAGGTAACTTGTATCATTTACTTTTACTGCTTTCATAACCTTGCATGAAACCCATAAAAATTTGCAAAATCTAGAAAACCCATAAAAATTTGCATAACTAAAAATAAATAATAATTTGCAAAACCTAGAAAATACCAAAAATATTTCTTTAATATGTGTAGTAAGCATGGTGTGAGTTTTTCTTGTTGAGATAATGAATAGTTGCTCTGTTAATTTCCTTCATATGCTTAGTTACAACTTTATGCTCTACCTAATTTTTTGGTTTGTTGGATTAAAAATCCAAAACTTTAAACTTTAAACTTGTGGGTAGCAAAATGCATGATTCAAATCTAAGTTGTTGTGAGCTATGATGTGGTTAAGTAGAGCTGCTATGATCTTCTCTTATGTGATGCTTGATATCCGGAGTATTTAATTTTGAAAACACAAAAATATAATAAAGTTCCTCGATGATATGAAATTCCTATCCAAAGCCATATGTTGTTTTCATTGCAAAACCTTCTACATATGCAACTTTCTATCTCATTGAGCTTTGTCAAATTGTTGTGACCCTTAGTGAGATTCATTTCATACTCCCATAATCAAACTCACGTACACGTTTCCACCACATGCTATGCTTCTACACTAGAAGTAAGCAAACATCCATCCATCCACAAAAATAAAACTCCATGTCCATGTATGACACCACTCTCTCAAAAACATATCAAGGATATGGGGCTATGCAAAAAGAAAATAAAAGATGCATACCCAAAGAAGGTAAATAGCCCCTATCCAAAAAGAAAAGAAAACGAGAGATGGTTCATACAATAGAGTTCATACACCATCTACCAAAAATATCCACACACTTGCACATCTTGATCAAGATTTATGACTTGTTTTTCCTTTGGATCCGGTCTTTGACTTAGTAAAATATGAGAAGCATGTATGCCTTCAAATCCTCCATACCTACAGCTCCACAAAAACAGCCATTAGAGGTAGGATGAGGAAGAAAGGCATAATAAAAAGCCTTGGTAAGGAATTATACACATTGAGCGATCTGAGAGATCATCCGAGGAACTTTATAAATTTCTTTTGAAAAATTTTACAAAAACCTCCGGATTGATGGTTGAATTAAAGAGAGAAATATTAGCACTCTATGATACTGTTCTGACACTCAACCGCCAAAGATGAGGTGAAGCTATAAACTCCACAGGAGTAAGGTAAGAGGTAAGAACAAAGGCCAACTTATTCAAAATCAAGGTAAGAAGCATTTGGTTGTGCCTAAGTATGAGTTGGAAATTCAACATCGTAGCAACTCCTGATCAACAACAAGCGCCTTGTTTTGCTTGGGACGAGCAAAAGGCTAGCTTGGGGGCATTGTTGATGGTCGTTAAGTGCGAAATATGACCATCAACTATACTCATAAAAGAAGGAAAACTATACCTCTTACTCGCATATTTGTATCACTAACCTAGTTCCACAGTTGTTTTCGAAGATTTATGTTTTCAAGAGCACAAGTCCGGAATAAGAAGAAAACACGTAGAATACGCAGACAAAGTCACAGAAGATCGCGTCCTGCGTAACACATGCAAAAGAGGCCCACCTCACAGACCAAACCGACCAACTGGACCCCGGCACCGACGTACCAACATCAGGGCCCACCAGGCAGACACAAGAAGAAAGGTGGTGGCCAGGGGCGCCAAGGTAGGGCCGGCCGAACCCATGGTTCGGCCGAACATGCCTTGTTTCCCGTCCAGGTGCACTTTGGCGGGAAGACGGTGCTGATCCTCCTGAAGATGGTTCTCAGTGTTTCCATGTATAGATTTGGCGGGAACCGACCTATCCAAGCTATATAAGGGGCCTCCCTCCACACACTCCACACACACCACTTGAAGGCCTCTCTCTCTCACACTCTCTTGTGACTTGTACTCCTTGGGGTAGTGGAGCTAGGCTAGTACTTCACATCTTTAGTGAATCCAGCCGTCCTCGGGGTCAGTGAGCAATCCTCGGCCTCTAATATGGCTTTGTATTCCGACATTCATTATGCTATTCATACTGAGTTCGTTCTTGGTTATCTTGCTATGTTCTTAGCTTGCCTAGACTTGATCTGTGCTTTATCAAGTTATACTAGTTGCTTGCTTAGACCAGATGATCTGGGTAAGGATATTTATTTGTTGTGCTTTCAGGCTTACCTTAGCATCTTACCTGTCCATCCGAAGGGTGTGGTGTTCCACGGTTTGACTGGGCTAGACCGCAGGTGGTGACAGCCCTGTCGGTCCACCGGAAAGCTGCTTCTCAGTTAGCGTACTCCCCGATGTTTGGGTATCGTGTAGGAGTTCATGCAAAGATGAAATGGGACTGGATGTTCTCCAGTACGGGTCACTCTCCCCGATGTCCCTAATTTTCCGACACCTGCAGCTCTAAGCATGTGGCTAACATAACTTATCTGCTAACATGAATAGTATACTAGGATCTGTTTGCCTATGCTCCCGCTAACCTTAGGTGTGCTTGTTTATTCTTTATTCATGAGAGTTGGTTGTTCTGTGTGTGTCACATTACTCCTGATTATCCTTTATTATCACTTACCCCTGTATAATCAGTAGTCTGCACTTTATTTCATAAAGTCATGGTTATGTAACTAGTAAATATCTTTACACAACCTCGCCATCCCTTGGGAAAATATAAATAACGATATGCTGAATACTTCCGGGTGAAATGCTACAACGTTATATCCGTGCGCTTGCAGATCTTTCTATAAATGTTAAGACATACCATCCCAGCAATTCTGGCACCATTGCCAGGGACGAGCTTAACAAACCCGTTCCTAGTGATTGCGCTAAGAAATGCCAATAGGCGGGAGCAGCAGCGGTGGCGCACAGGGGAAACGACCGCCCAGGATTGCTCGTCGAAGCCCAAGCGTGAAGAGGCCCACATGACCCAAGGAGAGGAGGATGACGGACCTGCCCTCTTCTTCGCCTCAGCATCGGTCAATGTGGAGGCGACGCCGGCACCCGCCATCATGCACCTCATGGAGAAGAAGGTGGTTCCACAGCTCGACAACGATGGCGAGCGCGATGTGGGGCACTGGTACTTGGATACTGGAGCCACCAATCACATGACAGGGCGCGGGAAGTCTTCACCGAGCTCGACACCGGCGCCCAAGGTACGGTGCAGTTTGGGGATGGATATGTGGTCGCTATCCAGGGCTGCGGGTCCATTCTGTTCGAGGCAAAGAATGGGGAGCATCAATTCCCCTCGGAAGTCTACTACATCCTGAGACTCACGGCCAACATCGCGAGCCTTGGGCAGCTCGATGAGGGCGGCTGCAAGGTGTTCATCGACGACGGCGTGCTGTGGATCTGGGTCCAGCGGCGGCAGCTAGTGGCGTGTGCGAGCCGCTCCCTGGGGCGCCTGTACCTTCTCCGCATGATGGTCGCCAAGCCAGTGTGTCTCCTTGCACATCGTGGGGACAAGGCATGATGCTGGCACGAGAGGTTCGGGCACCTCCACTTCGACGCGTTGCGGAAGCTAGCGCGGGACGGCATGGTGCGCAGCCTACCCGACATCGAGCACGTCGAGCAGCTGTGCGAATTTTGCATGGCAACGAAGCAGCGACGCGCCTCGTTCCTGGCGGCGGCCAAGTACCGGGCACTGTAGTTGCTGGACCTAGTCCACGACAACCTCTGCGGGTCCATCACGCCGGCGACACCTGGAGGCCGGCGACACTTCCTGTTGCTTATCGACGACCTCTCATGGTACATGTGGGTGAGGCTGCTGAGGTCCAAGGACAAGGCGCCGGCGGCAATCAAGCATTGGCAAGCCCTGGTCGATGGGGAGACGGGTGAACAAAGCTTGAGGGGGTGAAATGTTGTCCGCGAATCAAGCTTGTTCACAGGTGTTAGTTTTAGTTCTTAGCTTGTTTCCCTGCATGTTGAGTTCTGTGCGTGAGCCAGTGGTGTGTACGTGTGCCGTGCATCCTTGTTTGTAGTCTAGCCCCGAGCTTATCTCGCGCTGGTTAGGGTGTTGGAGTCGTGGGCTCGCTCCCGTCGCGCGCTGGACGCGTTCCGTGGTCAAGGCAAGCGTGGGATGGCGCGTCGGTTGCGGATCATGGCGAGGCCGGTGGGAGTGTCGCCCACTCGCTGTAAGCACTGAATAAATGAATCAACAGAGTCAGAAAATGCTGCAACGTTTAGCAGCTCAACTTCCAGGTGTTCGTGTGCGTGTTCCTATGTTCTTCGTGTGCGTCTCGCCGGTGATCGCCGAAGTTCCGGCCAGGGCCGGCTCTATAATTTTAAGGGCCTCTGGGCGACGAAGAAGATAAGGGCCCGATCAATATATTTTTAGTGTCAAAATCACACTATATAGTGATGATGAATTTCATGGTTGTTGATGTGTTACTGTTGTCGGTCGAAACCCACCGGCGAGCAGCGACAGGCAACACGAAGAGCCGGGAGGTCGCCGGAGCGCTGGCAGGCACTGCTCCCTCGTCGATGGCCCGCAATTCCGTCACGCGCCCAGAGAATGTATGGAAAGCCGGGCGTGCCACCTAACCTATACCCAATCAGGAGGGTGCGAACGTGCTCCAAACAGTTTCCTGCATAATAAGACACGTGTAAACATAAGTCCGAGCCGTGGTCGGCTCCCCGGGACGACTCTTGCATCGGCTTTAAAGAGCCGATCGAGTCCCGGTGTCAGATGGGATCTGTTGCATCCAGATATTGATGAATAAAGCAAATAACTGTAAAGCTGCATCAATTAAATCTAATTGATCTAATCCACAACGGTAAAGGCTTCACTGCTAGATCGGAACATCCTACATGTGACTAGGCCTAATGAACATAACAGACAACTAAACCACAACCCAAAACAGAGGCCTAAGAAGTAGCAAGAGCCGATTCCCGAAACAATCCCTATCAGGGCTAAGATAAAGCATCTACTACATCACCGGATCGTCCAACCCGTTTGCAAGGCCTAACCTAGCAGATATTACGCCAACTCTTAAGAACAAGAGCAAACCGTAATAGAACAGATCTACTAAACATAAAAAAAGCAGGGTGTTGTCTCTGTGCAACTAATTCTATGCGACGAGAACTAGCATAAGATCGAAACGTGACTGCACAGAGACAACATGATGTTCATAGATGATAAACAACAAGGCACGATAGATCTACTAAAAGCCATGCTATGAACATCAAGATAACTAGCATTACTCGCCATAAAAAATGCTTCAGTACGAGTAACACCAAGGTAAAAGCAAGAACAACGCTGCCCTGATCGCGAGAAGCGATCAGGGCAGCATGGCGCTTACTTGGACGAAACCCTAGGATTAGGGGTGGCGATGCGCCGAGATTGTTGTTTGTGAGACGTGATGACGCCTTCCTTTACGAATAACAAAGGGTACATATTTATAGTCCGGAGACTTGGGAAACAATCTAAACTAATCTTGTCCCGATTGGACTCTATCTCTATTCTTAAACTAAATCTAAGGATACATGGCCCATGTGGCCCAGATGCTCATGCAGGAGCCGATTTACAAATCTTCTTCAATCTTCTGCTTTAAGCTCATCTTGCTTTCGGCCCATAAATTAATCCTGTTATTTTATGGCGATAACACATGCCCCCCTGGATTTGGCAATGATAGTTCCAAAATCAATCCGTCGCTTCATCTTCCCGTTAATGCTCTTTAAACACACTGCAACCACCGAGGAAGACGCAACGTCTCTGCAACTGGCTTATCGTAAAACGTGAAAACTGCCGATCCGACTCCCATCTTTTCACTATTTAATCTCACCCGAATCGGCTCTTCTCCACAGCAAACTCCTTCTTCCTCCCAGAGCCAGTAGCACAGAAAACCCCAATCCTTCACCAGCCATGGCCATCTCTTCTTCCTCCGGCCCCAACTCCTTTGGAGATTCCTCTTCTTCCTCTTCTCCCTCTTCCTCTTCTTTCCTTTCCGCCTCCTCCATTGATCCTATCTCAGAGAGCCGAGAGCCGACCCCCGAATGGGACCCAACAGCAGCCTACGAGGCGCTGGCTCCTCTGCACTGGGATGCAGAGGAGTTCGACTTCGGGGTCGCCTCCGAGGAAGACGAACCCACAACTGAGGGAGAGGAAGACCTCCAGTTCCTGTTCCAAGAGGAACTGGAGAGCGGTGAAGACGACGCCTTCTCCTGGAAGGAGCCGACTCCTCCGAAGAGATCGGCTCTTCTTCCAGCGACGCCACGGCGTCAGGAGGAAACCCCCACCAGTTCCTCAAAGCCCCCACGGAGGAAAGCGAAGAGGGAAGCAGCAGCGGCGGCGGGCGAAGCAGCAGTAGCGCCGAGGACGACGGCAGCAGCAGCGGCGACGACGGCGATGATGACGACGACGGCGGCGGAGACACACCGTCGCGAAGCCCGAAGCGCCGTAGGAACTCAGACACCTACGACTGGTAGATGTAGGTAGCATTGTAGGGGTAGAATCACAAAGACGAAGGATCGATTCCTTTGTAAAATCGGCTTTCCTTGTAATGAACTTTCCTTTAATGAAATCAAATTTCCTTTAATTTTGTGTGTTCGATTACCTTCCAAAAGCCGATGGTAACGCATCAGGCTCCTATAAATATCCAAGAGCCGAAAGAATTCAAACTAGAAGCAACCCGCACAAGAGTAGAGTAACACTTCCACCTTGAACCGAACTCTTGAACCCGATCATAATTCGAAAACCCAGTTCTACAAATTCGAGCAAGAACTTTCCAAGCACACGGAATTCGAATCAGAACCCAAAGCAATCAAACCCTAAGTCAACAGATCTGAATCATGGCAGATTCTACAGCTCAGACGACAAGCTCTGCAATCGATGATGCGGCAATCTGTGGCCTGAAGGTAATATTCGGCCTAATCCTTTAGTTTTCTTCAGCTTACTAAGCTTCCGAAACTAAAACTTTGAAACATGACACCATACGCATACTTCTGAATTTCTGAACTTCAGGTGTCAGACATCCTTCTACCGCATCCCTCCAACCCAAAATCTTTCTGTCTTGGCCCACAAACCCATGAAAACCCCATAGATTTGATCTCTTGTGAAGCAAATAGGATCCCTTTTGTGAGTCAAAACATCGATCTGAACCTCTGGGCCAACTGCTTAAGAGCCTGGCCTAATCCTCCTGAGAGTTGGATTACATGGTACAACAGAGTAGCAAAAGCTCACATGCCCTTATGGCAGGACTTGAACATAGCCGATGCACTTAGTTTATCACTGTCTCCACTTGACAAAGATGAAAATCTTCTGAAAACCATCAGCTATTTCTAGTCTGATACTCTGAATTGTTCCCTCTTTGGTCATGGACCCATGACCCCTACTCTGCTGGATGTCACCATGATCACTAGCCTAGACATTAGTTCTCCTAATCCTGCTGCTCACAAAATGACAGAAGTCCCCTTCAAACTTTCCTCCAAGGTCAACTGCACAAACTGGGGTACTTACATGAGTCAGCACATGAAAACAAAAGGTCCAGTGACTGAGAAGGAACACACAACCTTCTTAAATCTTTGGCTAGAACACTTCATCTTCTGTGGTCTTTCTTTAGCTCCAACTAAAAACTATCTTCCCTTAGCCTATCACTTGGCCCATGGTAATCACACCGGCCTAGGCAAACTCTTTCTTGGAGAAACCTACAGATATCTCCATTTAATGACATCTAACTTGCTTAACCACAAGAAACTGAGAACTGGAGGCCCTTGGTTTATTCAGTTGTGGGCACAACTGTACTTTCAGCATCATATCCCAAACTTCCAAGGCCTAACCAAGAACTCTTTCCCTGATGAGAGTGGCAAACCAATTAGATGTACTAGCTATGGCCAAGCTTTATTTAGTCTTCCTGGCAGCAAGCTGAATTCAGCAGATGCAGCAAATTAGTTCAGAATCTTCTACAAAGGACTAGATAATCCACTCTATTTCCCATTTACTGAATCTGAATCCTTTGAGAACCCAACTGCCTTCAGATTAGATAACTTTGCCGATGACGACAACACTCGGCATTTATACTCTTTAATGATCCGACCTGGCTTCCTCCCTGTTGGCATCAGCACCTCTAATAGAATTATCAAGCCAGGTTATGAATCTTACCAACCAGTCATAGCAGCTCGGCAATTTGGCCTAGGACAAGTCCCTCCCCACTTCCATATTCACCACTTGGTGGAGAGCAGAGCCGATCTGCCTGATGGTCTCACCAGTTCAAGATGCTACAACATGTTTGATGACCTCCACATCCCAATACCAGCCGATCTGTCCTTCACCTCTTCATCAATCAGATTTGATACTTGGTGGAACATGTGGAAAACTCATGTCTTCAGAAAAGCTCTAGGTCCTCGACTACAGCAAATCGATCTTGAATATGTAATCCCCGAGGAAGAGGTATTAAACTTATGCATTTTGCTCTTTCCAGATCATCCATCCTTCCATTTGTCTAATTCTAACTCACTCTGCTTGCAGCAACAAGATGGTCTAGAACCTATGACCAGCAACGGGGAGCCATACCACTTTCTTCCAACTGCCCCTGATGTACGCTTCTGCAAGGGATCACCAACTATGAAGAAAGTGATAATGACTGTTCAGCCAGACTTACTTCAGTCGGCTTCCAAATGAAGACAAACTCCTGCAAGCGTTGCCCCCCCGAGTCTTGACCAAGAAAAGGAAAATGATCACGAGGCGAGTGATCAAGAAACCAGCACCAGTTTCCCCAAATCCATCAGAGTCTGACACCAACCAGGTAACTCATCATTCAAAACTTTTTCTTTATTTCATACATATATACCATGGTTGACTGTAATTTTATTTCCGGGACGCAGCTGAAGACATCCCCAATGCAGAAAGCCTGGAACAACATGAGATGGCTGCAACTCCTGATGCACTGATGGATGCAAACGAAGAACAAACCGATACAGTTGATGTTCTCGATGTCAACACAAGCTCTAACAGGACGATTGCTCCTGAACCGCCCAACACTTCTTCAGAACAGGTAACATTACAAAACCAATTCTGAATCAGCCGATAGCTCCATAAATGCATTTTGCTCTAACTCCAGATATGTCCATAGGATTTTGACATTTCAGGTTTACTTTCCTTTGACCCGGCATCAATGAGTCTGACTATCCCTGGAGCAGAAACACCATCTTCGCAGCAATCGACTAATTTGGCACATCAGCTTCAACTCATCAAGAATCTTCTATCTGCTCCGATCACTACTCTAGTTGATGATTCCAGCAAGATAAAGAACATCTTCGAGCAAATAGAATCCCAACTCCCGGAGCCATTGCAAATAAAGCTCTGGCCAGCAAGCAACCTTCTATTCTTTCGGATAGAAGTGAATAAAGCACAACAAAGGATGAAAGCACGTCGCTCTCAAGCTTCTCTGAAAGCTGACATTACCTAAAAGTGCAAGGCCCTCAACCAGAAGAAGGCAACTCTAGATATCAAAGCTGACGTGTCTGCCAACATGAACCGACTCGACCTCCTGAAGAAAGAACTGGTCGAACTCGAAGAAAAGGTCTACACCACCAAGGAACTCATCCAGGCCGAAGAAACTTCCATCGCAAACTCCGAACAAGAGACCCAGGAAATAACCGAGCAGATACAAGCAGAGTTTGCAGAGATAAGCACCTGGAGTCGGCAGATAGTAACAGGCGATGACAAGGATGACGAAGCAATCATAGCACGAGCAGACACCGTCCGAACAGAAGCCATCCACGCCATAGAAGAATTCCTGAACCAGTAGATAGGCTCAAGAGACTATTAGTACTGCCTGTTAACCTGAAACTTGTACTTGTTTAAAAACATCTTAAGTCGATGGTTAGACATCGGCTGTCTTGCTTTTATATATATTTTACTAATTTTTTTACCGGCCAACTCAACGTGTTGGCCTATCTCTTTTCTTTTCTCTCTTTTTTTTACTGGTCAACTCAACGTGTTGTCCTGTCATGATTTTTTTTGCGGCCAACTCAACGTGTTGGCCTATTACACTGCAGCCAGATGGATCTCATCGGCTTTTCGTTACTCGCCTTCCCACATGCTCGGGAAATACTTCTTGACGTGTTGGCCATTGACAGCAACATGAAACTTGACACCGTCCAATTCCTCGAGCATGTATGCATTCCCAGGCAAAACCTGATCAACCTTGTACGGCCCGTGCCAAGTTTGAGACCATTTACCAAACTTTTTATCTTTAGTTCCCAATGGCAATACTGCCTCCCAAACCAAGTCTCCCACCTGGAAATTCTTAGGCTTGACCCTCTTGTTGTACGCACGAGCAACTTTAGCCTTATTTTCTTTGATCTTTTCCAGCGACCAAAGCCTTAGCTCTGTCAGGTCCTCCACGTTGTCATTCATCAAGGCTGCATACTGTTCAACGGATAGATCATTCTGAAACTCAACTCGCCTTGATCCTGCCGTGATTTCCCATGGTAACACAGCGTCTTGGCCGTAGACTAAATGGTACGGCGACGTTTTGCTGGACCCATGACATGAAATACGATATGCCCACAAAGCTTCTGATAACACCTCATGCCAGCGCCTAGGATATTCATCGATCTTTCTCTTTATGAGCTTGATGAGGCTCTGGTTGGATGCTTCAGCCTGTCCATTAGCTTGGGCATAATATGGAGATGATCTGATCAGCTTAATCCCCATGTCATCGGCAAACTTTCTGAACTCCTCCGATATGAAGACCGATCCTCCATTGGTCGTAATAGTTTGAGGAATTCCAAATCTGTGGATGATGTGCTCTTTGACAAAGCTGATCACATCTCTTGACACTACTGATCTCATGGGCACTGCCTCTACCTACTTTGTGAAATAATCTGTAGCAGCTAAGACCCATTGGTGACCCTTGCTAGACGACGGGTTGATCTGACCAATCATGTCCATGGCCCAACCTCTGAATGGCCACGGCTTGATGATAGGATTCATTACTGATGCTGGCACTATCTGAATTTTGCCAAACCTCTGACATGCCTGACACCCTTTGTAATATTTGAAACAATCTTCAAGCATAGTGGGCCAGTAATATCCCGATCGCCTAATCAGCCACTTCATCTTATGAGCCGATTGGTGAGTACCGCAGGCTCCTTCATGAACCTCATGCAAGAGCCGATTTGACTCTGAAGGTCCCAGACATCTAAGTAGTAGTCCTTCCAAGGTCCTGTAGAACATGTCATCCCCTATCAGAACATACTTCATGGCCTTGAGTCTTATCCTTCTGGGTGCCCCCCGAGCCGAATCCTTCAAGTAATTGAAGATATCGGCTCTCCAGTCTCCGGGTTCTAGAAATTGAACCTCCACGTCAACTCCATCGGCTATTTCCCTGTACCCGGAAGCCATCTGTGCCAAATCATTGGCTTTATTGTTCAGAGTCCTGTGTATCCAGTGGAAATTGATGTACCTGAATTGTGACATCAACTCATGGCATTGCATCCATATCGAAAAAAGAGCCTCTCTCTCACATCTATATTCTTCCGTGAGCTGAGAAATCACCAACTTTGAATCTCCAATAATTTCCACCGCTTCTGCACCAGCTTCGAGGAGCAGTTCCATCCCTTTGCGAACGACTTCATATTCCACCAAATTATTGGTGCATGGGGCAGTCATTCTGATGGAAAAGGAGTAAGTCGCCCCACGCGGTGAGACCAACAGAATTCCCACACCGCACCCATCATCACAAGCCGATCCGTCAAAAAACATAGCCTAAGCATGAATAAACAATGCAGCAATATCAGTGCTGATCTTGTCTGCAACAAGATCCGCCAGTGCTTGTCCTTTGACTGCTTTCGCAGGCTGATACCGAATATCGAACTCTGACAATGCAAACATCCATTTTCCCAGCCGGTCTTTCAGGACAGGAGCCGACAGCATGTGCTTTATGACATCCGATTTGCATATGACAATTGTTTCCGCCGAGAGCAAAATATGACGAAGCTTTGTACATGTAAAGAATAAGTAAAGGCAAAGCTTCTCAATTTCAGGGTACCTGGTCTCGGCGTCTAACATGCGCCTGCTGAGGTAGAAAACCACCCTCTCCTGGCCGTCGTGCTTCTGGACTAACACCGAAGCAATGGAAGCGTCACCCACGGGTAGGTACACGTAGAACGGCCTATCTTGCTGAGGAGGAACCAACACTGGAGGCTTGGACAAATATTCTTTAATTTCATCGAAAGCTTGCTGCTGTTCTGTCCCCCAGCGAAACTCATCATCGGATTTGATCTTTACTAAACCCATGAACGGTTCAATACGTCCAAACAGATTAGAAATAAATCGTCTAACAAAGTTAATTTTACCGATGAGCTTCTGTAACTCTTTCTTTGTAGTAGGTGGCTTCATCATCTTCACAGCTTCTTGACTTTTCAGGCCGATCTCGATTCCCCGTTCATGCACCAAGAATCCCAGAAATTGACCGACCGATACTCCCAAGGCGCACTTCTTTGGGTTCATTTTAAGCCCAAATCTTCGAGTTCACTCCAAAACTTGACGCAGATCTTCTAGATGCCCCCAGCCGATTTGGACTTGACCACAACATCATCAATATAGATCTCTACCAGTTTGCCGATGAGATCATGAAAAATATAATTCATGGCACGTTGGCACGTTGCACCGGCATTTTCAGTCCAAAGGTCATCACCAAGTACTCGAACAAGCCGACTGCGCCTGGTACTCTGAACGCGGTCTTGTTCATGTCTTCCGGGGCCATGAAGATCTGGTTGTAACCGGCATTGCCATCCATAAAACTCATCATTTTGTGGCCAGCAGCTGCGTTGATCAATGTTTCTGCAACCGGCATCGGGTATTCGTCTTTTGGCGTCGCTTTGTTGAGATCTCTAAAATCGACGCAGACACGCCATCGGCCATCCTTCTTTTGTACTGGTACCACGCTAGAGATCCATTCTGCATACCGGCACAGCCTGATGAACCCAACATCCAGCATCTTCTCCACCTCTTTCTTGACTTCTTCTAGGACTTCGGCCTTCATCTGACGTGCTCGTTGCTGAAACGGCCGAAACCCTTTCTTGAGCGGGAGCCGATGCTCGACGATGCTTCTGTCCAGACCGGGCATCTCGGTGTAGTCCCATGCAAAACAGTCCCGGTACTCTTTCAGCAGTGCAATCATCTCCTCTCGCAAGGCCGGATCCAACTTCTTGCTGATAAATGTCGGCCGTGGCTTATCCCCAGGACCGATGTCAACCTCTTCCAAATCATCAGCTGACGTGAACTCGTATCCGAGTTTGCCGTCGTCTGAAAAATCAGCTGCGAACGCAAGCGAGTCTTCGTTATCCACGAGATCAGCGGCAAACACAGGGAGATGACAAGAAAAATTATTTGGCCAACCGCGTGGGCTGGCCGCTTCTACACTTCCATTATCATTCGAACCCAAATAGTCGATGAGTGGCCAACTGCCAGAGCAGGCCATCGTGTGTACATGATGTAACAATTCCGAACCCAAACAGGATTTTTCTATTTTTTGGGGCCGGTCGCTGGGACCGGCCTCTCTATCTCTATTACATCCCGTCGCATGGTAGGATGCGTCTACTCTGTGAGGCCAGTGGATAAGACCAGCCTCAGTCCGTTTTTTGTCGCCTCGATCCGATCACAGTCTTCCAGGGCGATCCCTGAGATCGGCTCTTGTCCATCTGCGTCCCAGGCGTTCATATCTGCGAGTGAGACTTCGCTGGAATCGTCTGCAGGGACCACTTCTACTTCATCGCCATCCCATTGGACGAGATACTGATGCATTGTAGAAGGGATACAACAGTTGGCGTGAATCCAATCCCTCCCAAGCAATACCGTGTATGTACTTTTGCTGTTGACGATGAAAAACAAAGTTGGGATCATCTTGCGGCCCACTGTCAACTCCACATTAAGGACCCCCATTGCCTCTGATGGTTGTCCGTGGAAGTCATTGAGCATCACATTGGTCTTGATCAGATCGGCAGAAGAACGACCCAATCGGCGCAGCACAGAATATGACATCAGGTTGACTGCGGCACCAGTGTCGACCAACATCCTGTTCACAGGCTTGCCATTGATGAAGCCCTTGAGATACAATCCCTTCAGGTGCTTGTAGCTCTTCTCTCTGGGCTTCTCGAAGATGATCGGCCGTGGGCCCAGATCCAGCTGTGCGATGGCCGATTCTTCCGGTTGGGGTCCCCGAAACTCCGATGGGAGCACGAACACCATGTTCACATCAGCCGATGGCTTTTCATCGGCTTTTGTCTGCTTGGGGTGCCACTCTTTTCTGGGAGGGCACCTTTCCTCCCTTCGTGGTTGCCTGACTTGTTCCGCGAGATCCAGACGCGCTTTTCTCAGCCCGTCAAGGTACTTTGCTTCTGCCTCTTCCAGATTGCGCAAGCGCTGCACTCTGCGCTTTTGCGAGCGATTAAGCCCGTCAGGACACCACCGTGGACGGTGGTACCTGTCTTCTTCTTCTTCTTGCTCGGAATCACCCCTGGTTGGCCTCCTCACACGGTCATCATGACGTGTTCCGGGCCCTAAGCGCCGGAACACTGATGTCTCGTCCTGCTGGTGTTCTCGAGGCCTGCACTCCAAGCAATCATCTATAGTAGGCAATCGGCTCATGCCGGAATTCCAACAGTACCTGAAGAACGGGCAATGCCAGTGGTCGCGTATAGCCTGACGTCTCCCCAATGTCCTTCCTGAGCGGTGCTCGTACTCGTCTTCTTCCGATTCGTATCGGCGGCACAACTTGTACTGGTACTGGTATTTTTCTAGAAACCGATTAGAAGCTGGAAGCTAATTGCGGATGTAACGCACCTGTTCTTCAGTCACATACCACTGTTCCAACTCACGTTCATCCTGCAGCCGTTTGCCAGAAGCGGCCTCTCTCCTCTGCTTGTCATGGCGGCGCATGGATCCCACCATGTTGATCTGGAATGCCAAATCCTGGCCCTTGGATCCGAAATCTGACAGCTCCACCATGTTAGCTTGTGGGAAAGGTTTTGTGTCAACCTTCATCGTGTGTTGAGCCAGGATTAACCGACCTTGTTCGATAGCCGATTGTATCTGACGACGTAGCTCCTTGCATTCACCCGTGGAATGAGTGAACGAGTGGTGCCATTTGCAGTACAGTCTTCCCTGCAGCTCTTGTGCTGTCGGTAACTTGTGATTCTCTGGGAGCTTCAGCTGTTTTTCTTTGAGGAGCAGATCAAATATCTGCTCTGCCTTGGTCACGTCGAAGTCGAAGCCCTTCACAAGCCCCTGCTGTTTGACCCACTTGCACGGGACAGGGTTTGCCCCCCGAGTCCACTCTGCCACGGCCACTTCTTGCTCCTCGCCAGAGTCATCAGATTCTTCCGCCTGGGCCATGTTTACATGGCGCTTGAACTTGTCCTGGTATAGCTCAAGTCCAGCTTCTGCAGCTTCCGAGTGGTACTGGGTATGGAATTGATCTTCAAGCTGCCTCCAAGTTCGAATCGAATCCGGAGCTAGTGATGCATACCATCCAAAAGCTGGGCCTGTAAGGGATTGGCCGAAGAACCGGACCCTCAACGGATCTGACACTGAGATCATCCCAATCTGCATTAAGTATCGGCTCACGTGCTCGATGGAGCTGGCCCCCTCTGACCCGTTGAACTTGGTGAACTCAGGAAGCCGATACTTGGGTGGCAGTGGGATCAAGTCATAGTCACTTGGATACGGCTTGGAATAGCCGATCGTTTTTATTTTGGGCAGTATACCGAGCTGGTCTCTCAGTATTGCACTGACCTGCTCCACTCTAAGAACTCCTGGGGCCGATGGCTCAGCACTCGGCCCAGTAGCGTACTTTGCCAGCCACGCTTGTTTCTCCGCGTCTGCTCCAGAAGCTCCTGGGTTTACCATCTGCACCGAGCATGTTGAATTGACGCTGTCAGGGATGTAGGCGCACGTGTAGCCGTGCGGAATCTCCTTGGGTGGCTCGGTGAGGAATTGGCCTTCTCCAGGATCTCCGCCGATCTTGTGGACGACGTAGATCGGCGAATTTTGTGGTTTTGGAGCCGCAAATGAGAACGGCAATACTGGTCTAGAATGCAGTGCAGCTTCCTCTGTGTGACTCCCTAGGGTTGGCACCGATGGAGAGTACTGGTTCTTGATTATCTCCTGGATGACGCAATGCGCCATGCGCTCGAGTTCGTTCATCAGGCTCTGAGAGTGCCGATGAAGCGCATGGGCCACCATGTAGTTCATCTCCTGACGCAGGGCTCTGGTGCGCTCCTCTGAAGGCACGGACAGGTCTACATTGTCGAGAGCGCCTTCTGGTGAGAACCCCTGCCACCTGATGCCATGGTTACGGGTCCTCTCGAAAGAGCCGATGAGATCGGCTTCCAGCAGAGCTTTGATCTCATCATACTTCTTCTTGTGTTCAGGAGAGAGCTCTTCATACGTGACGGGCTTGGGAGCGGGTTCTTGATCTTGAGCTCCAGTCATTATTGCAATGGACGTTGTTGCCGAGAAGTGTCCCACCAGGCGTGCCAGAATGTGTTGTCAGTCGAAACCCACCGGCGAGCAGCGACAGGCAACACGAAGAGCCGGGAGGTCGCCGGAGCGCTAGCAGACACTGCTCCCTCGTCGACGGCCCGCAATTCCATCACGCGCCTGGAGAATGTATGGAAAGCCGGGCGTGCCACCTGACCTATACCCGATCAGGAGGGTGCGAACGTGCTCCAAACAGTTTCCTGCATAAAAAGACACGTGTAAACATAAGTCCGAACCGTGGTCGGCTCCCCGGGACGACTCTTGCATCGGCTTTAAAGAGCCGATCGAGTCCCGGTGTCAGATGGGATCTGTTGCATCCAGATATTGATGAATAAAGCAAATAACTGTAAAGCTGCTTCAATTAAATCTAATTGATCTAATCCACAACGGTAAAGGCTTCACTGCTAGATCGGAACATCCTACACGTGACTAGGCTAATGAACATAACAGACAACTAAACCATAACCCAAAACAGAGGCCTAAGAACTAGCAAGAGCCGATTCCCGGAACAATCCCTATCAGGGCTAAGATAAAGCATCTACTACATCACCGGATCGTCCAACCCGTTTGCAAGGCCTAACCTAGCAGATATTACGCCAACTCTTAAGAACAAGAGCAAACCGTAACAGATCAGATCTACTAAACATAAAAGAAGAAGGGTGTTGTCTCTGTGCAACTAATTCTATGTGACGAGAACTAGCATAAGATCAAAATGTGACTGCACAGAGACAACATGGTATTCGTAGATGATAAACAACAAGGCACGATAGATCTACTAAAAGCCATGCTACGAACATCAAGATAACTAGCATTACTCACCATAAAAAACGCTTCAGTACGAGTAATACCAAGGTAAAAGCAAGAACAACGCTGCCCTGATCGCGAGAAGCGATCAGGGCAGCATGGCGCTTACTTGGACGAAACCCTAGGATTAGGGGTGGCGATGCGCCGAGATTGTTATTTGTGAGACGTGATGACGCCCTCCTTTACGAATAACAAAGGGTACATATTTATAGTTCGGAGACTTGGGAAACAATCTAAACTAATCTTGTCCCGATTGGACTCTATCTCTATTCTTAAACTAAATCTAAGGATACATGGCCCATGTGGCCCAGATGCTCACGCAGGAGCCGATTTACAAGTCTTCTTCAATCTTCTGCTTTAAGCTCATCTTGCTTTCGGCCCATAAATTAATCCTGTTGATTTATGGCGATAACAGTTACTTACTGTAATCGTGTTGCTGCCATGTCAGTCGCCGCACGCTGAGACCGCGCTGCGGAGAAGAATCAGATGAGATCGCAGCGTTGTCTCTCTAGTCCTCTCCTCTCGACGATCTGCTTGTCGCAGTCTGCAGGGATGCACACGCAGGGCAGGGTCTCGGCGTCTCGCACTTGCGTCTTGTGGCGGCCGGCGGCCGGCGGCAAACAAAGCGACAGTACCCTGCAAAACCTGGGAGCTGCCTCCCTCACCCTCACGTCACGTTATGGCCTATGGGCTTATGGTCTCATGTAGTCATGTTCATGGGCTGCTCAGGAAGGCTGGTTTGGACGTTTGGCATAATGAACTTTCAGTTAATTAACTATACTAATACTACTAGTTACATGTATTATCTTGGCCCCCCTAGCTCGGTGGGCCCCCGGCGGTCGCACCTCTTGCCCCCCCCCCCCAACCCCCACCCTAGAGCCGGCCCCGGTTCCGGCTGACATCTAGAACACTTAGGGCCTGTTTAGATCGGTGAAAAACTTTGCAAAATTTAGTATAGCAATTTTAAACTGAAGATTAGGAGGACTATATGAAAGATATGCCCACATTAGTGTTTGGCATCAAATCAGCCATGCTTGGAAGTGAGAACAAGACTAGACAAATTTGAATGAACCTATGCCATGTTTAGCAGTGGAGTTATTAAAGCTGACCGTTACTAGGAAATTAAGGAAGTCACAAGTATGGCAAGTATTGATCCCATGCTATTGTTTTTTTCTTCTATATATACAGGTATCAACCACGGAGCACCCAGAATTCACATACTCATCAGTCAACTTAGTTGAAGAGCACACATATAGCTATACCTCATAACTCATCAGTGTGAATGACAATGTTTACGATGATGAAGAGCAGGCGCAGCAGTCAAGGGCTCTTGCTTCTTGCCTTGCTTCTCTTGGCATTCTCTGTCATTCCTGCACTCATCAGTGGTAATTAATTCATTGACGAGTCAATCTCTCTCTCTTTTTTATAAAAAAAAGCCATTTCACTGCTTCTTGGTTTCATTCTATAAAAAGGAGGGGAAAAAAGAAAATCTTATCACTGCATATGCATGCATCATTTATGTTTTTCTTTCACACTGAGAGCTCTTTGTGATGTGTCAGGTGAGAGCATGATAGAAGGTGATAGGAAGGGCAAGATAACAATTGGCGCCAACAAAACTGAAATCATCCTTGACGTATTCAATGGTTGCACACCCCATGATGCTAGTGCATCGAGGTTCCGCTGCAGAAAAGACGGATTGTACTGGCCATCCTTGTCGGAGTGTGTCATCAACTGTCCCTGCAAGGTTCGCTGCGACCACTAGGTGACTTTGAAGATGCATAATCATCATCTTCAGAGATATGTAATCTTGTTCCGGCAAGTGAGAATAAGTAAACGATGGGTTTAATTTCCATGTTGGCGAAATGGTCACTACAGTTTTTTTTGCTTCATGGAAACCGCCTTAAAACTGTCACGGTCCAAAGTTGTGCAGAAACTTCTCATGGTACTGTAATTGGTGAAGGACCAAACAGGCGAGGGGGGGGGGGGGGATTGGAGCCTCAAATCCGATTTCAAAAAATTGGAGATAAAAAATCCCTATTGCACCCGACACATCTCAAACAGTGAGTACCAGTACCGCATAGCTCAGGACGGCTATCGATACTAGGAATACCCACACGGCGAAGCCGGAAAAACACACGCGGAAGCAAAGCAGTGAAAAGTACACTCGAATTCACACACGCGCAAACGCACAAAAGTAGCTAGGAACAAAACCACCAAAGAGAACTCATCTCAAGAACTCGAGCAAAAGGGTTAGTGGGCAGTTAAAACAAAAGCTAGAATGACAAGAAATGAATTTAACTAGCACTAACACAAATTAACTAATTTTTATTTTGTTTTTCCTTTTTACTTAGATCTAACAAAAGCTAATTAGGACAAAGCACTAAACATGCAAAACTATCGTGAGAATTCTAGCTAAAAAGATCTAGCAAGCTAACAACAAATAATTAACCTTGAGAACAATCATTGCTTGTGAATAAACAAAGAAGTAAATTACCACTTGGCGCTGTAGCTGCTTGCCTAGTGCGGCATTCCACCAAGCATGTTGTAGGCGTGGTTCAACCTTCCACTCACCGAGCTAGCAGCTGCCTGGGCGGCCTCCTCGTTGCTGCGCGTGCTGTGCAGCTGCTAATGTCGCTGGGTGCCTGGTTGGGTGGTTGTCCTCCACGCTGCTCCAGAGCCACGCCAAAAGCTCTGCTGCCTTGCACTCTTTCCTGCACCAAAAACCACAAGCCACAAGGGGAGGAAACAAGACACGAACCAGCGCCACTAGATCTGCATCAAGAATTCAAGACCTGCGCAAGACAGAGAAGAGGAGAGGGGTTGCTCGACCAGACCTCTTCCCAGAGTACAGAAACATCTCCAAAACAAATTCAAAAAGAGGAAAACACTGGGATACAAGGAATTGATTCAAAACAAAATCGCGGAGGACACTAGGAGGGAAGGGCCTCCATTCCTGGCGGATTCGCAGCTCCAAGTCTCAATCTTTCGTTAAAAAAAAATCTAACCCTAGGTGAGGGAGAGAAAGAAAGGGAGAAGAACAGGAGAGTGGGTATGAGCACCGTGAGAACCACCGAGAGAGGGACCTGGTACCATTACAATTTCTCAAAGTTGGAGATATATCATATAATTCTTAATATTGGAGATATGCTACAAGAATACATCTCTTTCCACTTTGGACCCACACACAGCGTATACGAGTTTGGTATTTTTCACATATGCACCTATTTGCCCCTCTCCCTCCCTCCCGTACGTCACCTTGCTCCAGTACGTCACGGCATGCCGCTCAGGAACCCTGCCGCCACCGGAGTTGACCAGAGTAGAGGAGGCGATGCCTGCCTGCCGCAGTCGCCTGCCTGCGCGGGCGCAGGCCCCTGCCCTGGCGACAGGCACAGGCGCGGGAGGCGCTGGGGCGGCCTAGCCCTGGCAACAGGGCGCAGGCACGGCAGGCGCGCTCAGGTGCTGCTCGCGGGCGGGATGCGTAGGGGCGGCGGTGCCCTGGAGTCGACGCGACGTACAGGCGATCAATGCGACGTACAGGCGATTGAGTGTGACATGGGATGAGAGATACCGATCTACAGATGGTCAATATAGTCCATACGAAAAAGTCAAAGAGATACGTACCCTACAGGTGGGTCCAAAGTGTTGAAAGACGTATAGAAGTAGCATATCTCTAATATTAGAAGTTGTAGTAGCGTTTCTCCAACTCTTAAGAGATGCAATGGTATGGTTCCAATTAACCCTATTTCTTATCCTTCAATCTCTCTACTAAAAGACTAAAATACCTCAATAGAGCTAATTGAGATAAACACCCACGCAGGGGCAAAACCGTCCAGATTTTCGAAGACACATCGGACGGGCACGGCTCCTCTTTGACTTCCCTTCTCCTCGAAGTAAGGTCAGAGACAATGCCACATGCCCTCCGCTTGGACCTTGACCGCGCCAAGTTCGCCCCCGGTTTTGCGGCCGAAACCGTGAAACCAACCACCGCTAATGGTTTTGAGGCCCAAACCACCGAAATCGTCCGTCTCCGCTTGCCCACCACGCGACCTCTCTGATGCCGGCACATGTCAGACCTCCCGTCGCGCCTTGACGTGATGAGGACATCAGCGCATCGGATACACTCCCTGTCACTAATTCTACACCAGTTGGCCTCCCACCTTTCCAAGAAGTGGCCTGCGACCATAGCCTTCTAGGAGAGTTGTTTCCTTCTATAAATATCACCTATGTACTGCTCCAAAACTTGGGTTTTGCTTAGATTGATTCTGCACACTTTGTCTGTAAGATTTCGCCTCTGTACCGGACCGACTAGGCTGCTACTTTGGTTTGAGAAACCCCAACTTGCAATTTCAGATTGCCTTTACCAGTTCTTGCTTGTGTTCTCGAATCGCTTGCAGGGATTAGCCTTCTTGGCGAGGTCATCCGAGTTTTGTGCTCGGTTGATAACCATTGGAGCAGTGGTGTTGTGATTGCAAGGGAGACGATCTGCTCAGTCGGAGCCCTTGGATCATCTATGCCATGGTCTCCATAATTCGACTTATCATCTACCTACCAGAAGATCGGGCCTCAGTACCCATTATCTGGTATCAGATTCGCAGGTTTACCGCTAGGTATTATCTCCATCTTCCTTTAGATTTCAAATTGTGTTCATCACCTATAGTCCATCAAAAGCCACAAAAAAATCCACTTGTTTTCCGCTGTCCTACAAACCGTTTGTGCCATCGCAATATCGTTTTTAGTTTGCGTTGTTGAGTTTGTGTCCCTGGTCAAGTTTTTGTTGCTGGTCTTGCGACGTGTTCTTGGTCTTAGTTCAATTGCCCGTGCTTTGTTTTTGTGCCGCTATCCTATTTCCACCACTCCCAACAACAAATCGAGTCACTGCACTACTCGATTTGCCCCGCGAGCCGCCTTGTTTTAACTCTTGCCACGCTCAGCCCTAGATAGGTTGCAAGCCGCCTTGAATCATTCGCCTTCATTTCGCAGCCCTCCTTGTTCATCTAGCAAATCCTATCGCTGCACCTTGCCGCTGTCAAGGTTACATCTTCTTGCTGCGTTTTTGTTGCACGTCTTGTGTCTCTTTTTCAGAAAGCAGAAATAAAAAAGAGAGAAAGAGAAGGTTACACACAGCAAGATACGGGTTACAGCCAGCTGAGAAAAGAGAGCCTCCAAGAGCTCCAATTGGTCAAAAGAAAAGAGAGAGGTAAAAAAATTTTGAGGAGAAAGAAAGTGACGTGAAAAAAAAGAGAGAAGAGGTCAACAAAAAAAAAGGGAGGAAGAAAATAGGAAGCAATCTGTTCGTTCCATTTTGCGTTGGTGCTTGGTCCTTTCTTTTTATCTCGTTGTCCTAGGTCTAGGGACACGCTAAGCACCAGCAACTGTGACTTGTGCTCTCGATATTTATTCAACTTTGTAACTCTGTTGCGATATTTGCTAACCCTTGCTACATATTGAGCCTTCCAAAGCTCCACCTTTCTCTGATCCGAACAGGTTCTCCTTGCAATCCGCCCATGCTCAATGGTTTATCACGAACCAACCACCGGTTGACTCCCTGCTGCGTTGGTAAGAACACTTGCAAGCACGTGGTACGGTGCTTGAGTGTGTGCGATCCCACTTCTACTACCCCCATAGTTGATAGGGTTCCTTCCTTGTTCTTGTTCTTTGTTCACTAATCATGTCAGGTGCTGCTGCCCCTACTGATTTTACCGATTGCGTGTCACGGGATGAACTGACCAATATTTTACAAAGAGAAAACAGAATGCAATTGCAGCTCTTCAGGACATTCAAATAAGCATTGAAAACCTTGCCACTCGCGTCGGCAATCTTGAGCAACGAGATGAAGAGCCTGTCGATGGAGATGAAGAGGATGATGATGCTAGCAATGCTGACCATGGATGTGATGGTGGGCGCGACCATCATCGTCCACATCGCCACCGCCAAGGTATGGGAGGTAACCATGGTCGAGCTGATCCTTATTCTAAGGTTAAGTTTACCATTCCTTCTTTTGATGGGTCATATGATGGCGATGCTTATCTTGATTGGGAGATGATAGTTGAGCAGAAATTTAACACCCGTATGGTTTCTGAAAATCATCGAGTTCGTCTTGCTACTTGTGAGTTCGTTGGATATGTCATTTTATGGTGGAATGAGCTTGTCAATTCTGGTTTGGAACCTGACACTTGGGAACATTTAAAGCGTGCTATGCGTGGTAGATTTCTTCCTACAACATTTAAACGTGATTTGAAAAAGAAATTGCAGCATTTAAATCAAGGAAATAATTCTGTTAGTGACTACTATCAAGAAATGCAGATCACCATGCTCCGTTGTGGTGTGCAGGAATGTGATGAGGATAAAATGATTCGTTTCCATTCAGGTTTACGCCGAGAAATTCAGGATATTGTTGATTATAAGGACTATAACACAACAAATAGATTGCTCCATCTTGCTTTGTTGGCTGAAAAAGAATTGTAGGGTCGCCAACAAGTTGCAAGGAACAATTTTGGGGCTAATTCAGCAACAAGATCCACATCGGGACAAGCCAAAACTGCACCATCTTCAGCTCGTACACGTACACCAGCCCCATCTTCATCACCACGTGTTCCGGAGGTGAGCAAGTCTCCTGTTTTGCAGGCACCAGCGAAGTCCACTTCTTCGTCCACTTCCACGAGACGTACAACACCCATTGTGTGTCACCGATGCAAGGGCATGGGACATGTCATGAAGGACTGCCCAAGTTAGCGAGTCTACATTGCAACCGATGATGGTGGGTATCTTAGTGCCAATGATGTTGAGGATGAAGTTGCACTCGTCACTAACCTTGCAGCTCAAGATGATGAGATCACAGATGAAATGGGGGACGAAGTTTTGGGAACCGCTACTACTGCAAGTTATAAAACCATTATTGTGCAATGTGTTTTGAGTACTCAAATCAAGCAAGAAGAGAGGCTTCAATGCCACAATTTATTTCAGATGTTTCTCATTGTTCACGATTACCGTGTTCGTGTCATAATTGATGGTAGAAGCTGCAACAACTTGGTAAGTTCAGATCTGGTCAAGAAGCTTGGCTTGACAACACGAGCACATCCTCACCCCTACCATGTTCAGTGGTTCAACAATAGTGGTAAGGTGAAGGTGACACAATCTGCAAGGGTGCATTTTTCTATTGGTTCCTATCATGATCATGCTGATTTTGATATTGTGCCTATGCAAGCATGTTCTCTTCTGCTAGGCCGTCCTTGGGAATTTGATACAGATGCTACACATCATGGTAGAAGTAACACATACACTCTCATCCACAAGGGGAAGAAAATCACTTTGCTGCCTCTAACCCCTGCTGAAATTGTGCAATATGATCAAGAGCTAGCTGAAAATGAGAAGAAACATGTTTTAGAATCTGAAAATCAGCAGGTTGCTCACACGGTTTTCCCACCAAGGAAAGAAAAACCCACACATAGTTCTAACTCCACAGGGATAAAGTTGAAGGGTGGTGTTATGCTTGCCACAAAATCAGACCTTGCTGAAATTTCAGAACACGACTCTTTGTGCTATGCTTTGATATGCAAAGATGTTTTATTTTCACTTGATGATATGCCCACCTCTTTGCCCCCTATTGTTACTGACCTTTTGCAGGAATATAAGGATATTTTTCAGGCTGAGGTACCCCCCAGGCTGCCTCCTTTGTGAGGAATTGAGCACCAAATTGATTTGATCCCTGGTGCAACTTTGCCAAATCGTGCGGCTTATCGGACCATTCCAGAGGAGACCAAGGAAATTTAGCGACAAGTCCAAGAACTTTTGGATCGAGGGTACGTTCGAGAAAGCCTTAGTCCATGCGCTGTTCCTGTTCTTTGGGTTCCAAAGAAAGATGGTACATGGTGCATGTGTGTTGATTGTCGAGCTATTAACAATATCACCATTCGGTATCGTCATCCAATTCCAAGGTTGGACGATATGCTTGATGAATTGAGCGGTTCTATTATTTTCAGAAAAAATGATTTGCGCTCAGGTTACCACCAAATTAGAATGAAGTTGGGCGATGAATGGAAAACAGCTTTCAAAACAAAGTTTGGTTTGTATGAGTGGTTAGTAATGCCTTTCGGTTTAACTAATGCACCTAGCACTTTCATGCGTTTGATGAATGAGGTTTTACGAGCTTTCATTGGGAAATTTGTGGTCGTATATTTTGATGATATCTTGATATATAGTACATCTTTTGAAGATCACATGGACCACTTGCGCGCTATTTTTACTGTTTTACGCGATGCACGCTTATTTGGAAACCTTGCCACATGCACTTTTTGCACCGATCGTGTCTCTTTTCTTGGATATGTTGTGACTCCACAGGGCATTGAAGTGGATGAAGGAAAAATTGAAGCCATAATGAGTTGGCCGATTCCTCAGACGATCACACAGGTGCAAAGTTTTCTTGGTCTTGTAGGGTTTTATCGCCGCTTTGTGAAGGATTTCAGCACCATCGCTGCCCCACTTAATGAGTTGACAAAAAAAGGTGTTGCATTTCAATGGGGTCCAGCACAAGACCATGCTTTCAACACACTCAAAGAGAAGCTTACATGTGCTCCATTGCTTCAACTTCCTAACTTCGGTAAGACTTTTGAGTTGGAATGTGATGCTAGTGGCATTGGCATTTGTGGGGTACTGCTACAAGAAGGTAAACCTGTTGCATACTTTAGTGAAAAATTGAGTGGGCCAAGTTTGAATTATTCCACTTATGATAAGGAGTTGTATGCTTTGGTGCGTGTTTTTGAAACACGGCAGCATTATCTTTGGCCCAAGGAGTTTATTATACACTCTGATCATGAATCTTTGAAGCACATTTGAAGCCAAGCTAAATTGAATAAATGTCATGCTAAATGGGTGGAATTCATTGAGACATTTCCATATGTGATTAAGGACAAGAAAGATAAAGATAATGTCATTCCTGATGCTTTATCTCGACGATATACCATGATGTCCCAATTGGATCACAAAATTTTTGGCTTAGAAACAATTAAAGATTTATATGCTACTGATTTGGACTTCAAAGAGGCTTTTTCACATTGTAAAGATGGCTGCACCTGGAACAAATATGCACTCATTGATGGTCTGCTCTTTCGTGCTAACAAGCTTTGTGTTCCGGCTAGTTCTGTTCGTCTTTTGTTTTTACAGGAGGCACATGGAGGTGGTCTAATGGGTCACTTTGGCGTGAAGAAAACTGAAGACGTTCTTGCTGGCCACTTCTTTTGGCCAAAGATGAGACGTGACGCTGAGTGCTACGTGTCACGATGCACTACTTGCAACAAAGCTAAGTCCCGCTTGAATCCACATGGTCTATACATGCCTCTTCCCGTTCCCCGTGTGCCTTGGGAGGATATTTCAATGGATTTTGTCTTGGGATTACCTCGAACAAAGAGGGGGAGGGATAGTATCTTTGTGGTAGTGGATCGATTTTCTAAAATGGCACATTTCATTCCTTGTCATAAGAGCGATGATGCTACAAAGGTTGCTGATTTGTTTTTGAGGAAGATTGTTCGTCTACATGGGGTGCCCAACACAATTGTTTCTGATCGTGACACCAAGTTCTTGAGCCATTTCTGGAGGTGCTTATGGAGTATATTTGGGACCAAGTTGCTGTTTTCAACTACATGCCACCCACAAACAGATGGACAAACAAAAGTTGTTAACCTCACATTGTTCACTATGTTGCGGGCTGTGTTGAAGAAAAAATTGAAGATGTGGGAAGAGTGTTTACCTCACGTAGAGTTTGCTTATAATAGGGCTGTACACTCCACCACAAAGGTAAGTCCATTCCAGGTAGTGTATGGTTTCAACCCCCGTGCCCCAATTGATTTGTTACCGTTGCCACAATCTGTGCAATTAAATTCTGATGCAACATCACGTGCTGAATGGATTCTCAAACTGCATGAGTTAACTAAGACAAACATTGAGAAAATGAATGCCAAATACACATCTTATGGAAGCAAGGGTAAGAAACATTTAACTTTTGAACCGGGTGATCTTGTTTGGTTACACTTGCGAAAGGACCGCTTTCCTGAGTTGAGGAAGTCTAAATTAATGCCTTGAGCTGATGGCCCTTTTAAAATTCTTGAGAAGATCAATGACAATGCATACAAGCTTGAGTTGCCTGCAGATTTCGGGGTTAGTCCCATGTTTAACATTGTAGATTTGAAGCCTTACTTGGGCAATGAAGATGAGCTTGAGTCGAGGACGACTCCAGTTCAAGAGGGGGAGGATGATGAGGACATCAGCGCATCGGATACACTCCCTGTCACTAATTCTACACCAAGTTCATTAGAAGGACCAATGACAAGGTCTCGTGCACATCGTTTGAATTTTGAGGTGTGTTTGTTTCTTATGTTACATCCTAATATTCATGAGGACGAGATGCTACTAAATTCTTGTGATGTCTTATTACTTAGGAACGTGGGATCAACAAATACACCAGCTTCAAACTCTGCACAAAAGAGACAACAACTACATGCACAAGACTGAGTCTACATGACAAGTACCTCTACTTCACATGGAATTCTGTACCAACATGTGTCACCTCTGGGTTCATATTTTGAAAGCTTATCAAGTCTACTTTCCAACCCAACAAATGGAGCACCATTTGGACTTCCCAATAAAGAGTTATGGTTGATTTACTGAAGGCTGCACGAAAGCTGAGAAGACACGCGAGAACTTCAAGGGACTCCATGAGTGCTGAACCACTTGGCCTTCCACCTCCCCAAGAAGTGGCCTGCGACCATAGCCTTCTAGGAGAGTTGTTTTCTTCTATAAATATCACCATGTACTGCTCCAAAACTTGGGTTTTGCTTAGATTTATTCTGCACACTTTGTTTGTGAGATTTCGCCTCTGTACCGGACCGACTAGGCTGCTACTTTGGTTTGTGAAACCCCAACTTGCAATTTTAGATTGCCTTTACCAGTTCTTGCTTGTGTTCTCGAATCGCTTGCAGGGATGAGCCTTCTTGGCGAGGTCATCCAGGTTTTATGCTCGGTTGATAACCATTGGAGCAGTGGTGTTGTGATTGCAAGGGAGACGATCTGCTCGGTCGGAGCCCTTGGATCATCTACGTCGTGATCTCCACAATTCGACTTATCATCTACCTACCAGAAGATCGGGCCTCAGTACCCATTATGACGCCTTCAAGTCGTTCGCGCGCGCCCACCGCACGGGCCGCCTACTTGACTCGCCATCATCCTCGCCGACTCGGCTCACGTCGCCGCATCCTTCCTTCATGCTTCCTTTTCGATCCGTGCACCATGTGGGCCGCCCGTGACCCTGCTCGGCATCTTCGGGTCCCTCGGCCCAAGTCTACTCGCGTTCATCCCTGAACCTGTCACTTGGCCTTCACCACGCGCCGTCAACCGCCACGTTGCACTTTGAAACTGCACTTCACAACCAAGGAAAACATAAGCACACAACAGTTGTCAATCACTCATCACACAGGGATGATCACCACTGGTCTTCAATCTCCCCCTTGATGAGTGCATTGACAACACTCTGCACAAATCTGATAGTCTGAATGTTAAACAGAAAATGAACAGAACTTCTCCCAAAAGATCCAGAAGCCAAGTGAAAAGGCAGAAATGATCCGGAAGAAGCAAAATCTCAGTCCCCTAAGGCAAGGGCAACGACTCGACGCGACTGAGACAAAAAAAATCACATGATCCCTAAAGAAAGGGCTGAAAGGGCACAAAAAATCATGTGACAAGATAGAATCGATCAAGCACAAATCGAACAAAGAGCATAAAAGCTCAAACTTTCTCAGTCCCCTAAGACAAGGGCAAAGGCTTGACATGACTGAGACAAAATAACATGATCCCTTAAGAAAAGGTAGAAATGGCTCAACACCAATCATGTGATAAAATAGAATCGATCAAGTAATACAAGCTCCCCCTGAAACAGAGCTCCCCTTTTCAAAAGCAATGCAAGCAAAGCTCCCCCTTGAAAAGCATCTCTCCCAAATTATGATTTGTGCAATTCTCTTCCCCTTGTTGACAATGCATCCATCAAGATTCAACAATGCAAAGAGAATGCAAAGCATGCCATGAAATGGTTCAACCTAAAAGCTTCTCAAATAGACCAAAAGCATTGAAATATGCTACAAGTGAACTAAAACTTGAGAAGTGGGTTAAAAGCACACATTCAGAGCAATCATGAGGATATTATGATATAATTAGGAGGCAAAAGCATACAAGTGAGGGTTTAGCAGGATTAACATAGATATCACCACATGAGCAAGCAACTAGCTAAAAGATCACTCTGACAGAGATCAACTAGTTCACAAGAGCTCATACAAAGATGACAAGTTCTCAACATAAGATCATTGCTAACACATGCAAGGTATTCCTACTCATTTCCAAACTCACTGAAACCATGAGCCTACTTCTATGGCAAGCACATGTAACAGCAGATCAACCTGGTGAATGATTTTTCATTTAGCAACTGAAATAGCATGTAATCAAACATTTCGTTTGCATTTTCATATTTTTGACCAAATTTAAGATAAAACATGAATGCAACCAAGGTTTATGAGGTGCCCCTTGGCACAAGTGTAGCTCAACATCAAAACTACCCCAAGGAATGCAAAGCATGCACAATGATAAGCCATGTGTAAAGAAACAGGCATCCAAGCATAAGCTATCACAAGACTAGCAACCTAAGAAAGAGCAAAACTTAGCCAGAAGCTACTCAATTAAAAGCTTAGCCCACAAGATATCTCATATCATCAAGAGCATAAGCAATGCATTGCACAAACACCACAAACTAAAGCATCAGTTCATAGGAGTATAGATAAATACTCAAGGTATATAAGAGAAGCTCTGTATGAATCTAATGCAAGATATACAAATGCAATGCATGTAGATGATACAAGTAGTATACAAGAACCAAAAAGAGAAGATCCAAACCAAAAATCAAGTGTATAAAAACCAAAATGAAAAGGCAAGTGTACAATATGATACAAGAATCGAGAAAGCCAACTTAGAAAGGGAAGCAAACTCCAAGCTTCCCCCTCAAGCGAGCAAAGGTGGCTTGATCCAAAGGTTTCGTGAAGATATTGGCTATCTGGTTTTGGGTAACAACATGGTGAAGCTCAATATCGCCTTTTTCTTGGTGGCCTCTCAGGAAATGGTACCTCACGTCTATGTGTTTGGTTTTGGAGTGGAGCACGGGGTTTTTGGCAACACTGATGGCACTCGTACTATCACAGAAATGAGGCACTCCAGAAAAGGTCAAACCAAAATCTCGCAAAGTGTAAGTCATCCATAGAAGTTGAGAACAACAGCTAGCGGCAACAACATATTCAGCTTCAGTTGTTGATTGAGCAACGCTAGACTGTTTGCGATAAGACCATGAAACAAGAGGCGAACCCAAGAATTGACAAGTTCCAGAAGTTGATTTTTGATCCAAACGACAGCCAGCAAAATCAGCATCAGAATAACCACAAAGAGAGAGTGCAGAAGAAGAGAAGTACCAAAGACCAAACTCAAACGTGAAACGAAGGTACCTCATGATTCTCTTCACCGCCTGCCGGTGAGAGGTTCTTGGTGAAGCCTGAAAACAAGCGCACAGACACAAGGCGAAGTGTATGTCTGGCCTCATCGCCGTCAGGTACAAGAGGGTGCCGATCATGTTCTGGTACTCCTTCTGGTCAACCGCCTCTCCATCTTCATCCGCATCCAATGCTGTCATTGTCGCCATGGGAGTTGACAATGGATTTGCATGTGCCATGTCAAACTTCTTCAGCACGTCCTTCATGTACTTGCCTTGATGCACGAAGTTGCCTTCCTTGCTTTGCTTGATCTAAAGGCCGAGGAAGAAGTTGAAGTGCATCTAGGCCGATAGATGCTAATGGTAAGTTTCGGTGATTAATGACAACCGTATGCGACTAACGTATGTTTTGAAGGAAATATTAATGATTAGTTAAGTCTCATATGGAATGAGAAAAGAGACCCCTCAATTCAGAACAACCATGCGTGCCAAGGACTCTTTTTCAAAGATTAAGGACCTTTCTAGTCTCAAGTGTCACAAGGAGATGAAGGACACTTGATTTAGATAGGGTTTATAGTTTTTAGTTCTTGACCGTACTATTAAGAGGGGTTCATGAGTTAGTAGCTTGATCAAAATTGAGTTGGCCTTAGAAATCATGCACACTCGCTCAAAAATAGCCCAAGATGGTCAATAGAAGTCAACACAACACTTGGAAGAAGAAACAATCAAAGTCACGGTCGAATCCAAGTCAACTCAGCTGAAAACAAAGAAAAACAGAAGCACCGGTTAAACCGGTGCCCCTAGCATCGGAGCATCCGATGCTTGCCGGAAGTTCCGATGCCCTGTCGGACTATCTCTCTGGATGCCAGCAGATATCAAATCAGAAATCCCTATAGCACCGGTTGAATCGACGGTTCAGAATCAAAGCACCGGTGCATTAGATGTGCCTTGTTCTAGAGAGCGTGTTTTGGTGGACTTCAACTTCTCTTCAGCACCGGTTGAACCGACGGTTCAGAATCAAAGCACCGGTGCATTAGACGTCGGTTCAGAATCAAAGCACCGGTGCATTAGACGTCCTATGTTCCAGAGAGCTTGTTTGTGTTGGTCAGTGAAACTCTTCAGCACCGGTTGAACCGATGCCCCTACGGAGCATGCACCGGTGCATTGACGCAAGCCTGGATACTGTGTCAGAACCCCAACGGCTACAATTTGGACACAGAGAGACCGGTTGAACCGACGCCTCAAATCTGACACCCATCGGTTCTTCCGGTGCTCACGGTTTTTCTGCAGTGGACTTCCAACGGCTATGTAACTCTCTCCACTCTATATAAGGGCACCCCATGGCTCATTTCAGTTGCCTTTGACACCCTGAATACTTGAGGCCACCCTTGAGAAGAAGAGAAAGTGCTTTGAGCAAACAAGAGAAGATCTAGCATTTTGTTTGTGCTTCAACCTTGAAGAATCCATCCTTTGCAAGTGTAGCAAGTGTGCTTGAGCTAGGGCCAACTGAGTGTAGGTCAAGTGAAGGCTTAGGAGCTTGTTACTCTTGGTGTTTGACGGCACCTAGCCGGTCTTGGTGATCGGGAGGTTCTTGGTGAGCTCTTGGTGTTTGTGGGAGCCCCAAGACAAGAAGATTGTACACGGTGTGAAGCTCGCCGTTCCGGAGATGGAGAAAGAGCATTCTTAGTGATCACTTGCTCCTTGGTGAAGCAAGGGAGCTATACCCTTGTGTGGGTGCTCCAACGTGGATTAGGGGGGAGCGTCAACTCCTCGATACCACGGGAAAAAATCCGGTTGTCTCATGTCTCTCACTTTTATTTCAAGCAAGTAAATCCTTTTGTTGTTACTCTTGTCTTTGATTGCTTGTAGTTTGACTAGGACAACTTGCATGGTAGTGTGATCTTTTGCTTAGGTTTTGATCTTGCTAGTGTGATATCTTTTAAGCAACATGATCATGATAGTGTGTTTACCTACCTAAGGACCTTGTGCTAGCATGCTCTAGTGACTAGGTTTCAAATTTATAGATTGGGCAATACTAGTCTAGGTTAAGGACTTGATAGAAATTTGAAAAAGTCCCAATTCAACCCCCCCTTCTTGGGCCATGATCCTTACAGAAGTTCAACTCCCCCATCATCGACATCTCAAACTCCCTACTCATAGTATCTGCAAACTAGGCAACAAGAGCATGAGACGAACCACCAAAGATGATATCATCCACGTAAATCTGAACAATTAGAGTATTATTGCCTTGCTTGAGGAGAAAGAGAGTTCTATCAACCGACCCCATTTCAAAGCCCTATTCAAGAAAAAATGTTTTCAAATGAGCATACCAAGCTTGAGGGGCTTGTTTCAAATCATAAAGAGCCTTTTGAAGCTTGAAAACATGGTCGGGATGTTTGGGATTTTCAAAACCTAGGGGCTGCCTAAAATAAACCTCTTTCTCGATAAAACCATTCAAAAAAGCACTTTTGACATCCTTTTGAAAAAGCTTAAACCTTTCGAAGCAGCAAAAGCAAGAAGAAGCATGGCTTCCAAACGGACAACAGGATAAAAGGTTTCTTCATAATTTATCCCTTCTTTTTGGCAAAACCCCTGAGCAACCAACATCGCTTTGTTTCAAACAACCAAACCATTTTTGCCATGTTTGTTTTTGAAAACCCACTTGGTTCCTATAGGATGACAGTTTGGAGGAGGATCAACCAAAACCCAAACCCAGTTTCTTTCAAAATTTTCCAACTCCTCATGCATGTCATTTACCCAATTCGGATCAGAAAGAGTGTGTCCAACATCTCGGAATTCAAAAGAGGCGAAAAAAGTAGAATGCGCAAAATGAGAGATCTGCCGAGTACTATGCCTAGTGGTGCATTCATGTAGGTTACCGATCATTTGTTGAGGTGGATGGCGTCGCTGAATGTGTCGTGGAGCCTGACACTCTGAGGTAGCCTCCCCCTCAACTTCAGCTGGTTCTTCCTGGATTTCTTCTTCAACTTGGTCATGTAGGGGTTCATGTTGATGTCCTGGTGTAGTGGATGTAGTGTCTGGACCATCAACAAAAGAATGCTTTGTTTGATGCTCTTAGTGAGGAGATCTTTGCTCGTGTTCACAGCAAAAAGACCGCTCATGAAATTTGGGAAGCACTTGAAGCTATTTATGTAGGTTCTAAAAACCTTCGTGAAGAAAAATATCAAGTGCTTAAGGAAAAACTAAATGAATTCAAAATGCTTCCAAATGAATTGGTTGAACAAATGTATGCTCGATTGAATGTGCTTATTGAGGACATTAACGCTCTTGATATTTCTCCTTTGTCTACTAGTGATATCATCCGGAAGATTCTACATTGTCTACACAAGCCCAAGTACAACATCGTCACCTCATTGCTCTATGAGAAGGATCTTGAAACACTTGATGTGAGTGATGTTGTTGGGAAGATTCGGTCTCATGAGATGTTCCTCTTGGGAGAAGTTGATCCACCGCAAGACAAGAGAGATCTTGCACTCAAAGCTAAAAGTGATCATAAGTCCAAGAAAAAGAACAAGTGCAAAGCTCCATCACCAAGCTCAAGCGAAGATGAAGCTAATGAAGATTCAAGTGATGAAGATGGTGATGTTGAGCTAGCACTCCTCATGAGGAAGACCTCCAAGATGATGTCAAGGTTGAACAAGAAAGGGTACAACTATGACCCCAAGAAAAACAAGTTTCGTACCCGGAAGAGCAAGGACAATGTCAAGAAAGTTTGTTACAATTGTGGCAAATATGGTCACCTCTCATATGATTGTCCGGAGCCTTCAAAGCTCAACAAGAAACAAGAAGATGGTGACAATCAATACAAGACTTCAAAGAAAAGGTAAGAGAAGAAGGACCACAAGAAGAAAGGGTCTTTCACAAGAAAAGAGAAGGTCAAGGCTTTCCTTGGTGAATGGATCACGGATGGTGAATCCTCAAATGATGACTCAAGTGATGAAGAATCCAAGAAAAAGATTGTGGGGATTGCCATGCATGATGATGAAGATGATGGTGATGAGGCACCTCTACCTCCACCACCCATGTGCTTCATGGCAAGAGGTAACTCCAAGGTGAGTAATGATGAAGACTCCTCTAGTGATGAAAGTGAACATTGCTTATCTCCTAATGAAGTGCAAAACATCCTAGAAGAGTACCAACAAGTGATCAAGAAGTACAAATCAAAATGTAAAGTTCTTGAAATTGAATATGCCAAGCTTAAGGCCTCAAATAATGAGTTGACTGTTAGGCATAATGAGTGTTGGCGCTCCTTAAGTACCCATTTTATCCCTTGTTTATCCTTGATAATGGCATGAATTCAATATCAAAATCACTAACCGTCCTAACCCCGGCCTAATTATTGGTCATTTTCACATATGCACATATATTTTGGAGGAACTTCATTTTTGTAGGTTTTTGGCCTATTTTGGAGCATGAAATGACGAGGCCCGTGATCGAGCGCTAACACGGAGAAAGACGAAGGCCAAAGCCCAAAGGAAGGACCAAAGCCCATGTTGATTCGAAGCACATTCATGCACATCCATCCTCCAAGAGAGCCCAAAGGACCAAGCCCACAAAGATGAGATCAAGATACTTCGAGATTAAGCAAAGCAAATGAAGATTTAAGGAAGGATTCCCTATCCTTTCCTCGAAGATATCTCCAAGATAACAACGTCCAAAGGGGTGCAATCGTGAAGGACAGAAACTCTAGAAGATGCGAGGAGTCTACACGCCAAAAAATGAGACCGAGGTGAACCCGAAAAGGGGTAGGCCGGCCGGCCTAGGCACATGGGGCCGGCCGGCCCAGCCCTTTTCTGAGGCGGTTTACCTTCCCCTTCGTCCGGTGGCTTCCTCGGCTTATAAATAGCTCGCACCTTATTCAACTCGAGGCATCCATCCAACCAGAACTCGATGAAAACCTAGGGCCAAGACCAGAGGGAGACGACGGCCGCCGCAAGTCTTCGAAGTTGTTTAGGAGATGGCTTAGGCCATCCCTAGCCGCCATGGCCTCCCTACGTGGTTGTGTCATGGTGGAGTTCATGAGCTAGTTGGAGTCGTCAATGGTGTATACGCGGTGGTGGCGATCCAAACGAATCTATTATGTGAGTAATGTCTTCATGTCATCCGATCTATTTAGCGATCATGTCTCTCCTCTTTCGATTTCGTTCTTGCTTTGGGTGCGCTTATTCCTAGATCTATTCTCGAGATAGATTGCATGGGGTGTTCTTGTAGCTATGGTGGCTAGGAGTTCATACCGGATCTACCCAAAGGGGGTTCGACTTGCTTCAGGGTATCCCGTTGAAAGGGGTGGCGTCGTGACAGGCCGTTGCCACTAAGTAGGTTGGGTATCGAGGGATCGGATTGGAGGTTTTGATTTAAAGAGGCTTTGGATGAGATGCATGTTGATCTTACTCGTTTAGCTAGAACTACAACTAGAATGCGTGTGATAGGTTTAGTCATGCCTTCGGTCATGCTTTATCCTTACCGATGTTCATGGATGAGATCAACCTTCGTACATCACTCATATCTATCAAAGGTTCACCTTTTATTGCAATTAATGCTTCATGTTAGGATAGATCCGTTAGATTAGATGGAAAACCCTAGTAAGTTCATTATCGATCCACGGATTGATAAACCTTGGGGGAATACTCTAAGGGAAAAACTACCACGAACCGTGCGCTTGCGGTATACAAATCGGGGGCGTTAGTGAACGTCAACAAGCTTTTCTGGCGCCGTTGCCGGGGATCGGCAACTCGAACCCTAGGGCAATCTATCTAATTTTTTGGGCTAACCCTAAATTTTATTATTGCATATACCCTTGTTTTCTTGTTCGTGTCCTTGAAAGCAGGTGGAAAAAGCTAGACACCAAACTTGGGCTTCGAGAAGTCCACAACCCGCTCCAACAAACTTCGACAATCGACGACAAGACGATCGAGGAGTTCTCGACATCAACATCGAAAACCCTAGATCCACTTCGACAAGATGTGAATAACATCAAGTTTCGCTCTTTAGTGGTAGGTGCTAACTTTTGTTAGTGGCCCAGCATCCGCTATCGAGTCCCCACTCCCTAAAGCAAAAGATGATAAATAAGGTACGCCACCGTGTCAATTGATTTTAAAGACTAATGTTTTTGGGAAGATTTGTTTGCTCAAGCAATAGGTATGAAGCATGTCCGAAAAGAAAATCGTGCGATTGGATCATCATCATCTATGAAGTGTCACTGTTGTGATGAGTTTTTCGTCTAAGATCAGATATGTGCCATGAGGAAATAATAGATTATTATGAAGTTCCGTCAAGTCTTCTTTCCAACGCATCAAAAATCGTTAATTTTGGAGATCGGGGTGAAGAGTTATGGAAAGATCTTTCAACGCTGCGCGTTCTGAAATCTCTCGGGATGAAGCGTAGCGCCGGAGTAAAACAAGCATAACTTTTTCATCCGAGGTCTAATTTGGGTAAATGACCACTTGTTGGAAACATGATTTGATACACCTCACAATGATCTTGGAGTTTGGTACATGTTCTGCACTGGACAAAGGAGAAATTCAACGAAGAAAGGTGCAGCAGCAAACAACGGAGAAAGTGATAACGATGTCAAAGGATGATTGGAAGGCCGAGTGCACAAAAGATGATATTTGAAGTTGACCAAAGCTGGAGGCAACAAGATTAGAAGAATCATGACACCACCTATCTTCTCCAGTGGGATGCTCGATATACTTCTAGTCGAGTGATGCTATCAGGGAAGAAAACCGCTCAGATCATCAACACAAAGCACGGGAGCCTCCACTAATCCCGATACCTTGGGTAAAACAAGAATCATGGAGAAGACACATCATTGAAGCCATGCTATGTTCTGGTAAATCAATGGTGATGACCTTGAAGCCAAGGATGCACGACAAGATGCTCCAAAGACCACATGATTGAGATCATTGACATCTTCGGATGAATTCACAAGAAGATACTATTCTTATCAATATTCTGCTCGACCTCAGAAGAAAATTGCAGTATATTTTTCGATATTCAAAAGCTCCATGAAGTTCCGATTCCAACGAATCAAGAATGAAGTCAATCGAAGTTTCCCACAAGAAGTTATGTCCAAAACATCAAAAGTCGTGCACTCTGAAATTTTCTGGACAGCACGCAGCGCTAAAGTAAAACGGTCATAACTCTCTCGTTTGGACTCCGTTTAAAGCGAGTGACCACTCGTTGGAAAGGTAATTTCATAAAATTTTCAATAGATCTATATTTTGGTATATGTTCTGTTGAGTGTACAGGAGAGATTCTACGAAGAAGAGGCAGGAGCAACGCGATGAGAACAAGATAGAAAAGATGACGATGACAACAATGAAGAGGAGCTTGGACGGTGTTTTCATCAAGCGTACATGATAAAATTCAGAGGCTTGGAGCAGAGGAAGAACCCCAATGACATTGGCAAATGAAGGCACAAGCGGTCGACCTTAGACAAATGAAGATGTTGCAAACAAACCACGACGGATTACAAGAGCGCAACATTCAACACATGGAGACGTGAGAAGCAAATCACGACGGACCACGAAGAGTGCATCAAGATGACATCTCGCACAAAGCACCATGACTCCAATGAGTATGAAAAAGCTCCGAGGCTAAGGTATACAATGAATTCTCAAGCTTCTATTGGTTTTGTTGATAATCGTTAAAAATCTCATGCTCGAACCAATAGTCGGAATGAAAGTTTAAATTCTATGCCTTGTTCTTTTCATGATGATAGGCTAGAGTTTCTTGAGAAGGTTGATTTCATGCTTAAAGAACCTTTGCCTAATAATGAGCTCCGCGCTATGCAAGAAACACATGCTGCATTTAATTACACCATGTCTTGTTGATGAAAATTAATTGAGGATGTGATTATGTTGCATATGTTTACAAATAATTGCAAATCTCGATCTTGCTTTGCGCTTGGTCAAGCTCATGACCCTAAAAGAGCACATGTCGGGAGAAGCCCCGAATTTCACTAACCATGCAGGACAAGAAACTCAAATGATGAGGAGGGAAACTGTGCCCAAAATTTTGAACACCATCATCAACATATTCAAGTTTCAAGAACGGACGTCGCTAAGCCTCATCAATTTTGTGCACAAGTCCAGAGATTTGCAATGCAAGAAAGTTGAATATTCAGGATCTCCATCAAGTCCTCAGTTCAATGCATCCATGATCGATACAATTGAAAACCCACGGGAGGAGCTATGTCTCAAGCATCGGAGATGCACGTGCTGAAATCAGCACGAGGCAGATTGCAGTAACGGGGAAAAAGGGGCATAACTCCCTCAATTGGAATGCGTTTTGGGTAAATGAAGACTTGTTGGAAAGAAGATTTCGTGCACCTTGCATTGGATCAATTGGTTGGTGCAACTTCCAATCTGGACAGAGAGGAAAATCCGTGAAAAGAAAGGTAGCGATGAAGGACAACAAAGAAGGAGGTGACCATGATGTGAGAGACGATTGGGCAAGTTTTCCATTAAGCGTGATTGATCATGTCCAACATAGGAAGTGGAATAAGAGCTGCATGGAACACCTTCACCTCTTGCATGAAGGACCATGGCTTCGCATCAATGAGAAGGTATGTAGGAAAGTCGAGCTCTATGACTTTAAATGAAGTGCTTTGCGGGAGGCAACCCGATCTTTTATTTTATATATTAATATGACCGTCTACATAGCACTCTTTAATCGGAATATCAAATAACATTGTACCATTGCTCTAACAAAAACCACAACTTCATGTTGTTCATTCTAAATGTTATTGAGGGAGCACTTTGTTATTTGCTCTTGGGAAACTTATAGACCTTTTTGTGTGCCTATTAGTGTTTAGAGTCTTTTTATTTGTGTCTTTTTAGAGAGATTTATGAAGCATTGCACCACCCCTTTGATTCTAAACTTGTGGCTAGTTAACTTAGGCTAACTTTTTGTTTTGTTTTAGACCACCTCATCATGTCATATCATTTTATTCACTCACCCCGTGTTGCATTGCATACCATGTTGTTCGTCTCACCCTTGCATTGCATTGCATGTTGCATTAAAAAAAACCCTTTTCTAAAAAACATTGACTAGCCTCGCTTTTGAGATCCTAAAACCCTTAGGAAAACCACTCATAGAGCAATCCTAAAACCATAGGATATGTTTTTCATTCAAAAAAAATCTAACTTTTGTTTCTCTCTAGTTTTTTTGAAACCACCTTAGATAGAATCTCTATACCCAACACTCTCTCTCTTCAAAAATTTTGTTTTAAGCCAACAATATAGGAAACCCATAAACCTACTTCTAAAACCTTGTTAGCTCGGTCGCTTGGTCCTTTTTGATAAATAACCTTTTCATTGACAAAAGCCTCACTTCTTATGAAGTGTCGCGAAGGCTTTTTGTCACTCTTAGCAATTGTTTTTGAATAAACTAGTTGCGGAACAACATCGAAAGGTCCTTTCAACCTTGGTAACACTTGCTTTTGCTAACTTTGCATTTGCACTTTGCATCCATTACATTGTTCATGCACTCATTTTGCTAGCTTGGTCTCAACTTTATTGATGAAAGCTTTCATATCCATGTTAATGCTTCACGTGAGCATTTTTGTTTTTGCAATCTTGTGTGAACATGGTGTTTAGACATGATTGAAGACCATCATCATTTAGTTACCAAGCTATGAGGTTGCATTTGGTTGGTTTATAAGCTTTGCAATGCGCTTTATTTTTTCTTGTGCTATGAAGGCCTATTGATCTTGGGATAGACATGGTGTTTTGACCTTGGTTAAATAAGTCTTTGTGGCTATAGAGAAGTTCGGCAATCTAGTTGTAAACATGGTGTTTAGAACTAGGTGTAAACATTGTCTTTGTTTATATAACTTCCTCTCATTTGCATTTACACTAGCACACACGTACACTCACTAGTTTCGCTAAGCTAACTTTGCCACAAATTGAGATCTTAAGAATGGTAGGTTTGTTGGCATTTGTTTCTACTCCCGACCGTCAACTCAGGGGTAGTGTGTGTTTAAAATGTTTTGCAGGCATGAAGAAGCGCTCCCATGAGTTCGAGGCCAAAAGAATTTCAATCAAGATCGTCAACATCGTCGAAACCCGAGAAGGACGCAGCTGTTTTCATCAATTTGAGAACATGTACAGAGATGTACAAGGAAGAAAAAGTTGATATTCAGAAGCTCCATGAAATTCCCGTTCCAATGCATCCAAGATCAATGAATTTGAAGACCCGTACAAGGAGATATGGCAAGAACATTGGACGTTGCGCGTTCTGAAATTCGTCGGGACAGATTGCAGCGCTGGGATAAAATGGACACAACTCTCTTGTTCGGAATCAATTTTTGGCGAATAAGGACTCGTTGAAAAGGAAAATTCGTGCACTTCGCAATGGAGCAATGTTTCAGTACAGGTTCTGTTCTGGAAATTGAAAAAAAAATTCGTGAAGATGAGGCAGCAATGAGACAACGAGGAATTGAAGGTGGCGACGACGATGAGAAGCAATGATTGGGACCATGACTTAGTACAAGAAGAAGTTGAAGGAAATTGAGGCAACAAAGGTGAAGACACATTGAAGATGATATTCATACACATGAGGGAAGGACTTCAAGAATTTCAAGATGGTCCATCTTCTCCTTCCACGCCTAACATCATGCTAAGCATGGGGGAGGATTTCGTGGACAAGGAAGAAAGATCTCATGGAGTAAGATAATCACGGTTGCCACAAGATGCTTATGATTCTTCTTCCATGCTTAGCACAATGCTTAAGTATGGGGGAGGCCGCGCTACACTTCATTACGAGCATCGAGAAGGACGGTAATTCTTCCTCAACTCTCTCTTTTTCTAAATGATTGTACATATATGCCTTCAACCAAAGATGCAACCTTTGTATATATCTCTCAACCTATCACATGGCTTCTAGGAGGACAACCTAGTTTCATTTTTGTTTTCAATAAGTGTAGGATCACCATCACTTTGTGCTCACCACAATGATACATTTTGGCAATGCCTTATGCTTATGGAAAAATGATGAAAGTTGCTGCTTTGTTTTACCTACGCTATGTTGTATATGACTTGACCATTTGCTCTCAATTAAATGGAATTAAAATGATTAAATACCGGCTCTTTTATTTGTGGAGGTTAAATAACTAAATTCTAAACCCACATATTATATGTTGCTCTTTGATTTAAGTCTACCGATGACCTTACACCTTGTGTTGTTTAATTTGAAAACTTAATTCCTATGCTATCTACATTTGTGAATCTCTTGCAAAGTTCTACCTACCAAAGCCTATACATACACATTCTTTCATGATGAAATCTTTAGATTGTAAACTTATATTTTGATGAGTTGGATTAAGATTGATTTCTTTGGTATGAGACTAAGAAGCTGGTCATTCCGTTTTTTTGTGTAACCTTCTTTCTGCTAGCCTATCTATCCATGCATTGTGAGTTTCCACTTCGGGAATTTTGCAAACCTCGCTGGATATCCACCCTAAACCAAAAATATCTTTTTGTGATTACCTCCTTGACCACAACCCAATTTGAGTATGGGTTATCATTTCGACGGAATCAAAAGAATCAAGGGCACCATATAAAGAAAAGTTTTGGGAGACAAGGCTCCCCGGAGATACTTTGATGCCTAATAGAATCGCGACTTGGCTTTGGGTTTGCTTTGCTCTTGCATGGTTTACCTAGAGTACATCAACTATCGTGTTCTTGTTGTTCGTTACCGATTATCCTCGTGTAGTGACAGTATGCGGGAGGGAAAGGTTTTGATCCTGGAACACACCTTCAAGCGGTTTTACGAAGAAGGTGAATTTGAGATACTTACCCTAGCTAGTTGGTTCTCCCACTATTCATACTCGAGGACGAGCATTCGTTCAAGCATGGGGGGATGGCTGGGTAAGTATTCTATGTTATCAAAAGTTCTAAGGAGCAAAAAGAAAGAAAGAAAAAAAAGAAAAATGAAAAAAGGGGAGAAAAGAAAAAAAAGAGAAGAATAAAATGCTCCTTAGTTCTTTTTGGTTTCATTAATTTTCCAAGTTACTTTGAAGAATTATTCCATACTCAAATCTTCCAACCATGTGCAATCCGATAACGAGAACTTCATTTGTGTCTCAGGATCATCCATTTGCCACTTGCACATGTCCACCTATCTAAATGTGTGTGTTTCATCTTTCCCCCTCTCCAACATTATTTTCCAATGGCCTTTTTGACGAGTCTCAGTAAATCCAATAGATCTCTCTCTTAGTTTGACAATATTTTAGATATAATGTTTTGCTAGGATTATTTTTACCTACCAAGCTCCACATAAGCATTCCACTTTTATATATGAGTAGAATAGGTTGAAAACAATCTAATGTAGGCTTGAGCGACTTGATGAGATGAGTATTTCCATGATCTTTTGCAAGAGAACCTCACTTATGTTTGATATGCATTCTTTTGAAAACTCTTCACGATGAAACAAGGTAAAGGTTTGAAGTTCGCTTAAGTTTGAGAGCATTGCATTTATTAATTATTGTGGCTTGTTCATTAATTGCTAGTCTATCTTCCATAATGAAAAAGTAGCCGGTCAAAACATGAACTTAAATGCTAAATACTTGAGAGAGCAATATGTCTTGTTATATATGACTAAGTGCAGAGAGGACATTGAGGGGCAATGCTGATTTCTTTATAAGCAAAGCTCCTGGACTTACTCGAGGACGAGAAAGGTTTAAGCATGGGGGGAATGTTGGCGCTCCTTAAGTACCCATTTTATCCCTTGTTTATCCTTGATAATGGTATGAATTCAATATCAAAATCACTAACCGTCCTAACCCCGGCCTAATTATTGGTCATTTTCACATATGCACATATGTTTTGGAGGAACTTCGTTTTTGTAGGTTTTTGGCCTATTTTGGAGCATGAAATGACGAGGCCCATGATCGAGCGCTAACACGGAGAAAGACGAAGGCCAAAGCCCAAAGGAAGGACCAAAGCCCATGTTGATTCGAAGCACATTCATGCACATCCATCCTCCAAGAGAGCCCAAAGGACCAAGCCCACGAAGATGAGATCAAGATACTTCGGGATTAAGCAAAGCAAATGAAGATTTAAGGAAGGATTCCCTATCCTTTCCTCGAAGATATCTCTAAGATAACAACGTCCAAAGGGGTGCAATCGTGAAGGACAGAAACTCTAGAAGATGCGAGGAGTCTACACGCCAAAAATGAGACCGAGGCGAACCCGAAAAGGGGTAGGCCGGCCGGCCTAGGCACATGGGGCCGGCCGGCCCAGCCCTTTTCTGAGGCGGTTTGCCTTCCCCTTCGTCCGGTGGCTTCCTCGGCTTATAAATAGCTCGCACCTTATTCAACTCGAGGCATCCATCCAACCAGAACTCGACGAAAACCTAGGGCCAAGACCGGAGGGAGACGACGGCCGCTGCAAGTCTTCGAAGTTGTTTAGGAGATGGCTTAGGCCATCCCTAGCCGCCATGGCCTCCCTACGTGGTTGTGTCATGGTGGAGTTCATGAGCTAGTTGGAGTCGTCAATGGTGTATACGCGGTGGTGGCGATCCAAACGAATCTATTATGTGAGTAATGTCTTCATGTCATCCGATCTATTTAGCGATCATGTCTCTCCTCTTTCGATTTCGTTCTTGCTTTGGGTGCGCTTATTCCTAGATCTATTCTCGAGATAGATTGCATGGGGTGTTCTTGTAGCTATGGTGGCTAGGAGTTCATACCGGATCTACCCAAAGGGGGTTCGACTTGCTTCAGGGTATCCCGTTGAAAGGGGTGGCGTCGTGACAGGCCGTTGCCACTAAGTAGGTTGGGTATCGAGGGATCGGATTGGAGGTTTTGATTTAAAGAGGCTTTGGATGAGATGCATGTTGATCTTACTCGTTTAGCTAGAACTACAACTAGAATGCGTGTGATAGGTTTAGTCATGCCTTCGGTCATGCTTTATCCTTACCGATGTTCATGGATGAGATCAACCTTCGTACATCACTCATATCTATCAAAGGTTCACCTTTTATATGCAATTAATGCTTCATGTTAGGATAGATCCGTTAGATTAGATGGAAAACCCTAGTAAGTTCATTGTCGATCCACGGATTGATAAACCTTGGGGGAATACTCTAAGGGAAAAGCTACCATGAACCATGCGCTTGCGGTATACAAATCGGGGGCGTTAGTGAACGTCAACAATGAGGTAGTAGAAACTCATGATACAAGTATTATTCCTAGCAAGCAACTTAAAGAGGAGCATGACAAGCTACTTGTTAAGCATGATGAATTAAATGTTAAATATGAGGAAGTAGTTGTGCTTAACAAGTCACTTACTTCATGCAACAAGAAGCTCAAGCTTGATTATGCTAACCTAAATATGAAATATCAAGAACTTGACCTTGCCTTTGATGCTTTGGATGAAGAACTTAAAGAATCTCAAAAGAAAGTCATCAAAGTCAATATAGCTACTTCTTGTGATGATCTTGTGGAGTTGCCTCACCCTACTACTTGTCATCATGCTTCTCCTTCTTGTTCAAAGACTAACCATGATAGGGAGAAACGACTTGAGGAGGAGCTTGAAAGCATGACCAAATGCATGTTCAATGTGACAAGAGGAGAATACTTGCACAAGGAGATTCTCTTCCACAATGCAAGGCACTTTGGGACAAATGGACTTGGATCATTTCCCAACCCTCCGGAAAATTGTCCCAAGTCGCCGGAGCTCATGGCATGTTTCAACAAGGAAGTTGGCTCATATTGTCAACATTGTCAAGTCACCGGGCATCACACAAGGGAGTGTCCAATTCTTACTCGTCCACCTCCTACCTTGCCTCCTAATTACAAGTCTCAATTCAATGAAAATCATTTCTTGTTAAGCAAGCTTAAAAGTGGCAAGGTTAAGGCAAAGTTTATTGGCACTCAAATTAAGGGAAAGCTACCACGCCAACTATGGGTTCCTAAAGCTTTAGTAACTCATGTCAAAGGACCCAAACTTGCATGGGTTCCCAAACCTCAAAAGTGATTCATTTGTGTGTAGGTGAACTACAAAGCCGGTGGCAAGCATTGGGTGCTTGATAGCGGATATACACAACACATGGCCGGCTATGTAAAGATGTTCACCTCACTAGATGAAGATGTGGGCGATTATGAACATGTCACATTTGGTGACAACTCAAAAGGAAAAGTGGTAGGTTTGGGTAAGGTAGCCATTACCAAGGATCTCTCTATTTCTAATGTGTTGCTTGTTGAGTCGGTTAGTTTCAATTTGTTATCTATTGCTCAACTTTGTGATTTAGGACTAATATGCACCTTTAGTGATAGTGAGGTTATAGTGACAAGCAAGGAGGACAAGAGTTTAATATTCAAAGGATTTCGACATGGTAACATTTACCTTGTTGACTTCTCATCTAATGATGCAAGCTTGGCGACATGTCTCTTCTCCAAGAACTCCATGGGTTGGCTTTGGCATCGCCGCATTGCTCATATTGGCATGAGCCAACTCAAGAAGGCCTTCAAACGAGGTATGGTGGTTGGTGTTAAAGATGTTACATTTGACAAAAACAAATTGTGTAGTGCTTGTCAAGCCGGGAAGCAATTTGCATCATCACATCCCATGAAGGCTTATTTGTCAACATCAAGAAGCTTGGAGCTACTACACATGGATCTCTTTGGGCCAACCACCTACAAAAGTCTTGGCTGTAATCTCTATTGTCTTGTAATTGTTGATGATTATTCTAGATATACTTAGACTTTCTTTTTAGAGGACAAGAGCAAGACTATGGGGATCTTCAAGATTTTTGTCAAGCAAGCTCAAAATGAATTTGAGTCAAGTGTTGTGAAGGTCCGGAGTGACAATGGCACGGAGTTTAGGAACACTCAAGTAGAAGAGCTTTGCAACGACTTGGGGATCAAGCATGAATTTTCATCAACATACACACCCCAACAAAATGGAGTGGTGGAGAGGAAGAACAAGACATTGATCACTCTTGCAAGAGCAATGTTGGATGACTATGGCATCTCACAAAGATTTTGGGCGGAAGCCATCAACACCGCATGCCATACATCCAACCGAGTTTATCTTCACCGCTTCTTGGGAAAGACACCCTATGAGCTTCTCATTGGGAGGAAGCCCAACATCTCCTACTTCCAGGTGTTTGGTTGCAAATGCTACATCTTCAAGAAAAGGAAGCACCTAGGCAAGTTTGAAAGTAGATGTGATGTTGGTTTTCTTATTGGTTATTCATCAAACTCCAAAGCATATCGAGTATTCAATAGTGCTACAAGCAAGATTGAAGAAACTTGTGATGTGGAGTTTGATGAGACTAATGGCTCCCAAGGGGAAGTTTTCTCTTGTGATGATGTAGGTGATGAACCACTTCGAGTCATGAAGAACATCACTATTGGGCAAGTCAAGCCAAAGGAGGAAGTAGAAGAGCTACAAACCTCATCCACTCAAGTTGAAGGCACTTCCAAGGATGACTCAAAGGATGAAGACAAGTCTACACCATCACATCACCATGATGAGTCATCCGATGAAGAAGATGATGCCTCACCTCCTTTCCATGATGCGCAAGATGAACAAGTGGTTGAAGAACAACTTCCATTTGATGACACGCACATCACAAGTGAACAAGCCCAAGCTCAAGATCAAGATGACGAATCACTAGAAGAATCAACGTCTCAAGCACAAGAGAGGCTTACAAGAACTTCAAGAAATCATCCCATTGACTTGGTCATGGGTAACCCCTCTAGTGGAGTAAGAACTCAAAGACGTCAATATGCCTCTTTTTGTGAACATTACTCGTTTGTTTCTTACTTGGAACCCACAAATATAGATGAAGCTCTTGAGGACCCGGATTGGGTGATAGCCATGCAAGAAGAGCTCAACAACTTCATCCGCAATGAAGTTTGGGTTCTTGAAGAACGTCCTCAAGACAAGAATATCATTGGTACTAAGTGGGTCTTCCGCAACAAACAAGATGAGCATGGTGTAGTGATTCGCAACAAGGCAAGACTTGTGGCAAAGGGCTTTGCACAAGTTGAAGGGTTGGACTTTGGTGAAACATTCGCCCCCGTTGCAAGACTTGAAGCCATTCGTATCCTTTTAGCGTACGCTTCACATCATAACATGAAACTCTTTCAAATGGATGTGAAGAGTGCGTTCTTAAATGGCTTTATTAATGAGTTGGTGATTGTTGAACAACCTCCCGGGTTTGAGGACCCTAGATATCCTAATCATGTCTATAGGTTGTACAAGGCGCTCTACGGGCTCAAGCAAGCGCCAAGGGCTTGGTATGAACGCCTTCGTGACTTCCTTCTCAACAAGGGCTTCAAGATCGGGAGGGTGGATACAACTCTATTCACAAGAATCATCAATGAAGAGCTATTCGTATGTCAAATTTATGTTGATGATATCATTTTTGGTTCAACTAACCCCACTCTTTGCAAAGAATTTAGAGAAATGATGGCTAGGGAATTTGAGATGTCCATGATCGGTGAGCTCAATTTCTTCCTTGGATTTCAAATCAAGCAATTAAAGGAAGGGACCTTCATCCATCAAGAAAAGTATACAAAGGATATTCTCAAGAAATTCAAGATGGATGATTGCAAGCTGATCAAGACTCCAATGCCAACTAATAGACATCTTGACTTGGATGAGGGAGGTAAATCGGTTGACCAAACTCTCTATCGTTCTATGATTGGGTCGCTTCTTTACCTAACCGCATCTAGGCCCGATATCATGTTTAGCGTATGCATGTGTGCCCGCTTTCAAGCTAATCCTAAGGAATCACACATTAGTGCCGTTAAGAGGATCCTTAGAAATCTCAAGCATACGCCTAGCATAGGCTTGTGGTACCCCAAAGGCGCTAGTTTTACACTTTTGGGATACTCGGATTCGGACTTTGCCGGATGCCGTGTGGATCGCAAAAGTACATCGGGTGGGTGCCACTTGCTAGGGCGTTCCTTAGTCTCTTGGTCTTCAAAGAAACAAAATTCTGTGGCCTTGTCAACCGCGGAGGCGGAATATATTGCCGCCGGGGCTTGTTGTGCTCAAATCCTCTACATGAAGCAAAGCCTCTTGGACTATGGTGTAGTATTAGATAGGATCCCGCTCCTTTGTGATAACGAGAGTGCCGTTAAAATTGCTAATAACCCGGTTCAACACTCTCGTACCAAGCACATAGATATTCGCCATCACTTTCTAAGAGATCATGTGGCAAGGAATGATATACTACTTTGTGGTGTTCGCTCCGAAGATCAATTGGCGGATATCTTCACCAAACCTCTAGATGAGAGCACCTTTTGTAGGTTGCGAAGTGAGCTTAACATTTTAGATGCTTCTAACGTCATATAATTGCCTTGTCATATAGATGCATTTAATATGTACATGTGCTAGGGGCTTGTCTAACCTTGTCAAGATAGTGATGAACATGGGTCTTGCATGAGCCGGTGGTCTTGGTTTCGCTCATGGCATGAAGAATGGTTCATCATGAAGAAGCTTGCCGAGGGTTCAAACTTGACAAGATAGATTTAAATTTTTGCAATGCATGTGCTTGTCATATAGAATGAGATAGATTTAAATTTTTGCAATGCATGTGCTTGTCATATAGAATGCATCCATGTTTAATTTCTAGCTTTACATTGGCATTGCATCACGTTAGTAGCATCACAAGGGAGCAAATCACACTTCGAGAAAGATATTCATGCTAAATATGATATATCATCTCCACAAGAGTGATAAGATCAATATTGTGCTTTCATGCCTATTGAGCCACGTCCTATCGAACTTAAAGTTTCAATCTCTAAGTTCATAGGCAAAGTGGCTCATACATTTGGTTTTTTGTGTTTAAACCTCGCTTGGATCTTTTTTTTTGCCTATGTTTATGTAAAAGCTTGCGAGCACTTAGTATGAGTGTTTGAGGGGTGAGGTTGTCTCTCGAAAATGGTCCAAATTGAGTGTTTATGGCTTTGGTTTTAAAATTTTGGATCAGAAGTAGAGTTTGTAGTTCAGCAGAAATTTTCCTTAACCACCGGTTAAACCGATGCCCTGTTTTTACCTTGCATCGGTTCAACCGGTGCTTAAAGTCTTCATGGCTCGGTTTCTGCATCATCTCTGGAACAACCTCCGTCCATTACACCGATGGTCACCGGTGCATCCGATGGTTGGCGGATGAACCGACGCCTTTGCATCGGTTCAACCGGTGCTACTGCGTGGAGTCTTGGCCCTTGCAGCGTCTCTGGACCTTACTCCTGCCAATGCACCGACGCCCGTCGGATGTTCCGGTGCCTCATTAGCGGATCTTCCGGTGCCACTGTTGACCACGTTTTCATCTCAGTCAGATCTGGTCAAAGTTACACCGGTGATTACACCGATGCTCTTTTCTCTGAACCATCGGATCTTCCGGTGCTTAGGGTTGGCGGGCCCGTCGGATGTTCCGGTGCCTCATTAGCGGATCTTCCGGTGCCACTGTTGACCACGTTTTCATCTCAGTCAGATCTAGTCAAAGTTACACCGGTGATTACACCGATGCTCTTTTCTCTGAACCATCGGATCTTCCGGTGCTTAGGGTTGGCGGGCCCGCTCGTTCTGTTTTCACTTAACCCTTCCGCGGGCCCCATGCGTCATCTTCACACGGTTTTTCTTCCTCCCACCCTACACCCGCGCCCGTACGCCGCTCCGCCGCCGCCACTCCTGCGCCGCCCCTCCGCCGCCGCTCACGCACCGCCTGCGCACTGCTCCTCTAACGCCGCCGCGCCCACTCACGCGCCGCGCTTGCGCCTGTGCCACGACTGCGTTGCCCTGCGCTGCCCTGCTCCGCGCGCCGCCGCCGTCCACAATCCCCAGCGCCGCCGCCACCAGCACCAGCACCAGTAGCACCACGCCGCTCCACGCCGTGCACCTCCTTCCTCCTCTGGATCTCCTAGAGCACAGGGAACCAAGCGCACAGTGCCCCTTCCACCTTGTGCTCATCTGCACTTAAGGTGTTCGACAGATTGTCTCTAAGACAATTTGTGTCGTTTCTGTCGGTTTTTCCTCGCTTGATCTATCAGGGTATGAACTTAACCTCCTCAGCATGTGTTGTATCTTAGATTTCTTATCCTTTACACACATGTTTCCCTATATCCTTGCCTTACTCACTCACATACTAATTGGATCACTCACATCTAATCTCGTCACTTCAATAAGTCCTTTTAAAGTGTTAGTGAAGTTGTTATCCACTAGATCTCACCATGTTAGGCTCATATCATTCCATGCTATGACAGATGGCTGGTGACAAGAAGGGCAAGGGTAAGATGGTAGTGCAGAAGAAGAAGAAGCGTACCCGTGAGGACCGCGAGCGAGAGCAAGCAGAGGCAGTTGCAGATGCAGCAGATAGGCAGGGATCGCTCAGGATCAGGGATCCTCAGGTTCAGGGGGAGCCAAAGCAGCAGTTATGTCACTCAGGACGTACTCAGACAGCTCAGACCTCACCTGAGTCCCGCTCTCGTCCACGGACTCGAGGTGGTGCCTCTCAGAGGGGAGCAGGCCATGCACAGCAGCAGCACACCAGCAGTGGCACTCAGACAGGAGGTCAGGACAGTGGTGAGGAGCTGCCCGAGGTTGAGTTGTTTGATCTCAGGGGTATTCCAGGACCTAGGGTCAAGAGACTGCGATATGTCACCCCGGAGCAGTGGTTTCCCGAGCATAGAGACGTTGGAGTTGATCGTCGCTTTCACACTCTACTCCAGGAGTCTTTTTACCACACCTACTGCCAGTTGGATATCAAGATCAGTGAGCACAAGATGCTCCATTGGGTAGCTATGCGAGTAGCAGCAGGTGGGACTCCAGTGCTTCCTCTCTTCGAGAGATATGTTGGTTTGCCTGCTCTACTCAGTGAGAGGTCCAGGTACATTCGAGAGTGGGTTCGAGTCTTCTACGCCACTCTGTTTATTGAGGAGGACCAGTAGTTTATCGACTTCATGTTCCAGGAGAGGCACTATCGTTTGACCCGAGCTCGACTGGCTACCCTCCTTGGAGTTCAGATTGCCGAGGAGCCACACTTCGTGCACTATCAGGCTTATGGCAGCACGGTGCCTCCTCGTCGTCCTCATGAGTCTCACGTCCCATCTGACGAGGAGATCAGTGTTCTCTTTCAGCAGCCCTTCCTGCCTGGCACACCGAGGACTCCGGACAGGCTGACTCCCATGGCACACTCTATCCACCTAGCTCTGAGGAAGAGTCTGCTATTCCAGATTGGGTACAACGAGGGGATTACAGCTCTGCAGCAGTGGCTCTTACTATACATCATGACAGGTCGTGACTTTGACCTTGTCGACTTCTTCATCTGCGAGCTAGAGGACGTGATCATGGATGGGATGACTGTTCACCGTCGTCACCCCTTCGCTCATTGGATCTGCTGGATTCTGGCTCAGCTAAGTCAGAATGAACATATGGATGAGCTGGAGCAGTCAAGGACACACTTTAGTTTTTACTCACCTGCTACTCCTCGAGATGGTCGTCGTGGCTCGAGAGGCCAGCGCCGAGCACAGCGGGTTCTGGATGAGCATTCCTTGGCTGAGGGCAGAGTTGCAGACGATCCGACAGCAGCCGAGGACGCTTCACTAGCAGCAGCAGAGGCCCAGCTCCCACACTACCTGATCACAGATTCAGAGGACTCGGAGGATGACGAGGATTTCATTCCCACTATTACTGTTCCTCGAGGTGCTCATGATGATGAGGCAGGATCCTCCGGTGCAGCACGAGCCCCTGCTCCTCCAGTTACCACTGCACAGGTCACACAGCTAGACTCTCTTGCAGCGATACTTACTCGGCTCTCTAACCAGCAGGACCGGTTTGCTGCAGCTCAGCTGAGCATGCAAGCCGAGCAGGCTCGCCAGCAGGAGGCCCAGACACTTGTTCTTGAGGGCATTCGGCAGCAGCAGGACACCATGAGGTTACAGCTTCAGCAGCAGTCCCAGATCCAGCAGCAGATGTTCACATTCTTCTCGGGTTGCTTCGGTCAGCTATACCGTCACACTGGACTGCCTGAGCCTCAGCTCCCCACACCCCAGCAGCTCCAGTTTGACCCCACAGCTCCTGCTCCACCCGTTGGCGGTTTTGTGCATACACCCTTGGCGTCATTCCCGATGTCACCCTTTCTTCAGACCAGGTTGTTTGCCAGTCCTGCTCATACTTCTACCGCTGCTCCGGCTCTTGCTCCACAGCCTAGTATCTGGACCGCCGAGCAGCGTGCAGAGTTCCTCAGACTGCAGTAGGTTCTGCATCAGTTACAGCACCCTTCAGCTCAGTCACTCACGTTTGACTCACCTTCTCAGCCTGAGGTACTCCGTCCATCCATCGTGCGCCCCACTCAGCCAGACCTAACTCCCGTCATGTCTGCTCCTCCGACGGACTCCATGATCGTCGCCGAGCCAGCTTCTACCGCTACCCCAGCTACTTCTACTGCTCCGACGACTCCAGTCAAGCAGAAGTCTTCTTCGGTCGACGACGATTGGACGGACCCAGCCGGAAGACCCCGCCTTCTCCAGCTCAGGATTAGATCGCCTTTCTTTTTGGTGCTTTGTTGCCAAAGGGGGAGATAGATAGGGGGAGTAGAGATAGGGGGAGCTTGGTGGTTTGTGGAGTGATTGGATCTTCATGGTTTTTGTGTATGGACATGTTATTTGGATATTGTGTATGCTCTGTGTTGACATGTCCCTACATGTGCTTTATTTCGAGTAATGCATGCTTGTTTGTCGCTTTCAATTTCATATCTTGTGTATCTCTACTTTGTGTTGTCATCAATCACCAAAAAGGGGGAGATTGAAGTGCATCTAGGCCGATAGATGCTAATGGTAAGTTTCAGTGATTAATGACAACCGTATGCGACTAACGTATGTTTTGAAGGAAATATTAATGATTAGTTAAGTCTCATATGGAATGAGAAAAGAGACCCCTCAATTCGGAACAACCATGCGTGCCAAGGACTCTTTTTCAAAGATTAAGGACCTTTCTAGTCTCAAGTGTCACAAGGAGATGAAGGACACTTGATTTAGATAGGGTTTATAGTTTTTAGTTCTTGACCGTACTATTAAGAGGGGTTCATGAGTTAGTAGCTTGATCAAAATTGAGTTGGCCTTAGAAATCATGCACACTCGCTCAAAAACAGCCCAAGATGGTCAATAGAAGTCAACACAACACTTGGAAGAAGAAACAATCAAAGTCACGGTCGAATCCAAGTCAACTCAGCTGAAAACAAAGAAAAAACAGCAGCACCGGTTAAACCGGTGCCCCTAGCATCGGAGCATCCGATGCTTGCCGGAAGTTCCGACGCCCTGTCGGACTATCTCTCTGGATGCCAGCAGATATCAAATCAGAAATCCCTATAGCACCGGTTGAATCGACGGTTCAAAATCAAAGCACCGGTGCATTAGATGTGCCTTGTTCCAGAGAGCGTGTTTTGGTGGACTTCAACTTCTCTTCAGCACCGGTTGAACCGACGGTTCAGAATCAAAGCACCGGTGCATTAGACGTCCTATGTTCCAGAGAGCTTGTTTGTGTTGGTCAGTGAAACTCTTCAGCACCGGTTGAACCGATGCCCCTACGGAGCATGCACCGGTGCATTGACGCAAGCCTGGATACTGTGTCAGAACTCCAACGGCTACAATTTGGACACAGAGAGACCGGTTGAACCGACGCCTCAAATCTGACACCCATCGGTTCTTCCGATGCTCACGGTTTTTCTGCAGTGGACTTCCAACGGCTATGTAACTCTCTCCACTCTATATAAGGGCACCCCATGGCTCATTTCAGTTGCCTTTGACACCCTGAATACTTGAGGCCACCCTTGAGAAGAAGAGAAAGTGCTTTGAGCAAACAAGAGAAGATCTAGCATTTTGTTTGTGCTTCAACCTTGAAGAATCCATCCTTTGCAAGTGTAGCAAGTGTGCTTGAGCTAGGGCCAACTGAGTGTAGGTCAAGTGAAGGCTTAGGAGCTTGTTACTCTTGGTGTTTGACGGCACCTAGCCGGTCTTGGTGATCGGGAGGTTCTTGGTGAGCTCTTGGTGTTTGTGGGAGCCCCAAGACAAGAAGATTGTACACGGTGTGAAGCTCGCCGTTCCGGAGATGGAGAAAGAGCATTCTTAGTGATCACTTGCTCCTTGGTGAAGCAAGGGAGCTATACCCTTGTGTGGGTGCTCCAACGTGGATTAGGGGGGAGCGTCAACTCCTCGATACCACGGGAAAAAATCCGGTTGTCTCGTGTCTCTCACTTTTATTTCAAGCAAGTAAATCCTTTTGTTGTTACTCTTGTCTTTGATTGCTTGTAGTTTGACTAGGACAACTTGCATGGTAGTGTGATCTTTTGCTTAGGTTTTGATCTTGCTAGTGTGATATCTTTTAAGCAACATGATCATGATAGTGTGTTTACCTACCTAAGGACCTTGTGCTAGCATGCTCTAGTGACTAGGTTTCAAATTTATAGATTGGGCAATACTAGTCTAGGTTAAGGACTTGATAGAAATTTGAAAAAGTCCCGATTCAACCCCCCCTTCTTGGGCCACGATCCTTACAGAAGTTCAACTCCCCCATCATCGACATCTCAAACTCCCTACTCATAGTATCTGCAAACTTGGCAACAAGAGCATGAGACGAACCACCAAAGATGATATCATCCACGTAAATCTGAACAATTAGAGTATTATGGCTTTGGTTTTAAAATTTTGGATCAGAAGTAGAGTTTGTAGTTCAGCAGAAATTTTCCTTAACCACCGGTTAAACCGATGCCCTGTTTTTACCTTGCATCGGTTCAACCGGTGCTTAAAGTCTTCATGGCTCGGTTTCTGCATCATCTCTGGAACAACCTCCGTCCATTACACCGATGGTCACCGGTGCATCCGATGGTTGGCGGATGAACCGACGCCTTTGCATCGGTTCAACCGGTGCTACTGCGTGGAGTCTTGGCCCTTGCAGCGTCTCTGGACCTTACTCCTGCCAATGCACCGACGCCCGTCGGATGTTCCGGTGCCTCATTAGCGGATCTTCCGGTGCCACTGTTGACCACGTTTTCATCTCAGTCAGATCTGGTCAAAGTTACACCGGTGATTACACCGATGCTCTTTTCTCTGAACCATCGGATCTTCCGGTGCTTAGGGTTGGCGGGCCCGTCGGATGTTCCGGTGCCTCATTAGCGGATCTTCCGGTGCCACTGTTGACCACGTTTTCATCTCAGTCAGATCTAGTCAAAGTTACACCGGTGATTACACCGATGCTCTTTTCTCTGAACCATCGGATCTTCCGGTGCTTAGGGTTGGCGGGCCCGCTCGTTCTGTTTTCACTTAACCCTTCCGCGGGCCCCATGCGTCATCTTCACACGGTTTTTCTTCCTCCCACCCTGCACCCGCGCCCGTACGCCGCTCCGCCGCCGCCACTCCTGCGCCGCCCCTCCGCCGCCGCTCACGCACCGCCTGCGCACTGCTCCTCTAACGCCGCCGCGCCCACTCACGCGCCGCGCTTGCGCCTGTGCCACGACTGCGTTGCCCTGCGCCGCCCTGCTCCGCGCGCCGCCGCCGTCCACAATCCCCAGCGCCGCCGCCACCAGCACCAGCACCAGCAGCACCACGCCGCTCCACGCCGTGCACCTCCTTCCTCCTCTGGATCTCCTAGAGCACAGGGAACCAAGCGCACAGTGCCCCTTCCACCTTGTGCTCATCTGCACTTAAGGTGTTCGACAGATTGTCTCTAAGACAATTTGTGTCGTTTCTGTCGGTTTTTCCTCGCTTGATCTATCAGGGTATGAACTTAACCTCCTCAACATGTGTTGTATCTTAGATTTCTTATCCTTTACACACATGTTTCCCTATATCCTTGCCTTACTCACTCACATACTAATTGGATCACTCACATCTAATCTCGTCACTTCAATAAGTCCTTTTAAAGTGTTAGTGAAGTTGTTATCCACTAGATCTCACCATGTTAGGCTCATATCATTCCATGCTATGACAGATGGCTGGTGACAAGAAGGGCAAGGGTAAGATGGTAGTGCAGAAGAAGAAGAAGCGTACCCGTGAGGACCGCGAGCGAGAGCAAGCAGAGGCAGTTGCAGATGCAGCAGATAGGCAGGGATCGCTCAGGATCAGGGATCCTCAGGTTCAGGGGGAGCCAAAGCAGCAGTTATGTCACTCAGGACGTACTCAGACAGCTCAGACCTCACCTGAGTCCCGCTCTCGTCCACGGACTCGAGGTGGTGCCTCTCAGAGGGGAGCAGGCCATGCACAGCAGCAGCACACCAGCAGTGGCACTCAGACAGGAGGTCAGGACAGTGGTGAGGAGCTGCCCGAGGTTGAGTTGTTTGATCTCAGGGGTATTCCAGGACCTAGGGTCAAGAGACTGCGATATGTCACCCCGGAGCAGTGGTTTCCCGAGCATAGAGACGTTGGAGTTGATCGTCGCTTTCACACTCTACTCCAGGAGTCTTTTTACCACACCTACTGCCAGTTGGATATCAAGATCAGTGAGCACAAGATGCTCCATTGGGTAGCTATGCGAGTAGCAGCAGGTGGGACTCCAGTGCTTCCTCTCTTCGAGAGATATGTTGGTTTGCCTGCTCTACTCAGTGAGAGGTCCAGGTACATTCGAGAGTGGGTTCGAGTCTTCTACGCCACTCTGTTTATTGAGGAGGACCAGTAGTTTATCGACTTCATGTTCCAGGAGAGGCACTATCGTTTGACCCGAGCTCGACTGGCTACCCTCCTTGGAGTTCAGATTGCCGAGGAGCCACACTTCGTGCACTATCAGGCTTATGGCAGCACGGTGCCTCCTCGTCGTCCTCATGAGTCTCACGTCCCATCTGACGAGGAGATCAGTGTTCTCTTTCAGCAGCCCTTCCTGCCTGGCACACCGAGGACTCCGGACAGGCTGACTCCCATGGCACACTCTATCCACCTAGCTCTGAGGAAGAGTCTGCTATTCCAGATTGGGTACAACGAGGGGATTACAGCTCTGCAGCAGTGGCTCTTACTATACATCATGACAGGTCGTGACTTTGACCTTGTCGACTTCTTCATCTGCGAGCTAGAGGACGTGATCATGGATGGGATGACTGTTCACCGTCGTCACCCCTTCGCTCATTGGATCTGCTGGATTCTGGCTCAGCTAAGTCAGAATGAACATATGGATGAGCTGGAGCAGTCAAGGACACACTTTAGTTTTTACTCACCTGCTACTCCTCGAGATGGTCGTCGTGGCTCGAGAGGCCAGCGCCGAGCACAGCGGGTTCTGGATGAGCATTCCTTGGCTGAGGGCAGAGTTGCAGACGATCCGACAGCAGCCGAGGACGCTTCACTAGCAGCAGCAGAGGCCCAGCTCCCACACTACCTGATCACAGATTCAGAGGACTCGGAGGATGACGAGGATTTCATTCCCACTATTACTGTTCCTCGAGGTGCTCATGATGATGAGGCAGGATCCTCCGGTGCAGCACGAGCCCCTGCTCCTCCAGTTACCACTGCACAGGTCACACAGCTAGACTCTCTTGCAGCGATACTTACTCGGCTCTCTAACCAGCAGGACCGGTTTGCTGCAGCTCAGCTGAGCATGCAAGCCGAGCAGGCTCGCCAGCAGGAGGCCCAGACACTTGTTCTTGAGGGCATTCGGCAGCAGCAGGACACCATGAGGTTACAGCTTCAGCAGCAGTCCCAGATCCAGCAGCAGATGTTCACATTCTTCTCGGGTTGCTTCGGTCAGCTATACCGTCACACTGGACTGCCTGAGCCTCAGCTCCCCACACCCCAGCAGCTCCAGTTTGACCCCACAGCTCCTGCTCCACCCGTTGGCGGTTTTGTGCATACACCCTTGGCGTCATTCCCGATGTCACCCTTTCTTCAGACCAGGTTGTTTGCCAGTCCTGCTCATACTTCTACCGCTGCTCCGGCTCTTGCTCCACAGCCTAGTATCTGGACCGCCGAGCAGCGTGCAGAGTTCCTCAGACTGCAGTAGGTTCTGCATCAGTTACAGCACCCTTCAGCTCAGTCACTCACGTTTGACTCACCTTCTCAGCCTGAGGTACTCCGTCCATCCATCGTGCGCCCCACTCAGCCAGACCTAACTCCCGTCATGTCTGCTCCTCCGACGGACTCCATGATCGTCGCCGAGCCAGCTTCTACCGCTACCCCAGCTACTTCTACTGCTCCGACGACTCCAGTCAAGCAGAAGTCTTCTTCGGTCGACGACGATTGGACGGACCCAGCCGGAAGACCCCGCCTTCTCCAGCTCAGGATTAGATCGCCTTTCTTTTTGGTGCTTTGTTGCCAAAGGGGGAGATAGATAGGGGGAGTAGAGATAGGGGGAGCTTGGTGGTTTGTGGAGTGATTGGATCTTCATGGTTTTTGTGTATGGACATGTTATTTGGATATTGTGTATGCTCTGTGTTGACATGTCCCTACATGTGCTTTATTTCGAGTAATGCATGCTTGTTTGTCGCTTTCAATTTCATATCTTGTGTATCTCTACTTTGTGTTGTCATCAATCACCAAAAAGGGGGAGATTGAAGTGCATCTAGGCCGATAGATGCTAATGGTAAGTTTCAGTGATTAATGACAACCGTATGCGACTAACGTATGTTTTGAAGGAAATATTAATGATTAGTTAAGTCTCATATGGAATGAGAAAAGAGACCCCTCAATTCGGAACAACCATGCGTGCCAAGGACTCTTTTTCAAAGATTAAGGACCTTTCTAGTCTCAAGTGTCACAAGGAGATGAAGGACACTTGATTTAGATAGGGTTTATAGTTTTTAGTTCTTGACCGTACTATTAAGAGGGGTTCATGAGTTAGTAGCTTGATCAAAATTGAGTTGGCCTTAGAAATCATGCACACTCGCTCAAAAACAGCCCAAGATGGTCAATAGAAGTCAACACAACACTTGGAAGAAGAAACAATCAAAGTCACGGTCGAATCCAAGTCAACTCAGCTGAAAACAAAGAAAAAACAGCAGCACCGGTTAAACCGGTGCCCCTAGCATCGGAGCATCCGATGCTTGCCGGAAGTTCCGACGCCCTGTCGGACTATCTCTCTGGATGCCAGCAGATATCAAATCAGAAATCCCTATAGCACCGGTTGAATCGACGGTTCAAAATCAAAGCACCGGTGCATTAGATGTGCCTTGTTCCAGAGAGCGTGTTTTGGTGGACTTCAACTTCTCTTCAGCACCGGTTGAACCGACGGTTCAGAATCAAAGCACCGGTGCATTAGACGTCCTATGTTCCAGAGAGCTTGTTTGTGTTGGTCAGTGAAACTCTTCAGCACCGGTTGAACCGATGCCCCTACGGAGCATGCACCGGTGCATTGACGCAAGCCTGGATACTGTGTCAGAACTCCAACGGCTACAATTTGGACACAGAGAGACCGGTTGAACCGACGCCTCAAATCTGACACCCATCGGTTCTTCCGATGCTCACGGTTTTTCTGCAGTGGACTTCCAACGGCTATGTAACTCTCTCCACTCTATATAAGGGCACCCCATGGCTCATTTCAGTTGCCTTTGACACCCTGAATACTTGAGGCCACCCTTGAGAAGAAGAGAAAGTGCTTTGAGCAAACAAGAGAAGATCTAGCATTTTGTTTGTGCTTCAACCTTGAAGAATCCATCCTTTGCAAGTGTAGCAAGTGTGCTTGAGCTAGGGCCAACTGAGTGTAGGTCAAGTGAAGGCTTAGGAGCTTGTTACTCTTGGTGTTTGACGGCACCTAGCCGGTCTTGGTGATCGGGAGGTTCTTGGTGAGCTCTTGGTGTTTGTGGGAGCCCCAAGACAAGAAGATTGTACACGGTGTGAAGCTCGCCGTTCCGGAGATGGAGAAAGAGCATTCTTAGTGATCACTTGCTCCTTGGTGAAGCAAGGGAGCTATACCCTTGTGTGGGTGCTCCAACGTGGATTAGGGGGGAGCGTCAACTCCTCGATACCACGGGAAAAAATCCGGTTGTCTCGTGTCTCTCACTTTTATTTCAAGCAAGTAAATCCTTTTGTTGTTACTCTTGTCTTTGATTGCTTGTAGTTTGACTAGGACAACTTGCATGGTAGTGTGATCTTTTGCTTAGGTTTTGATCTTGCTAGTGTGATATCTTTTAAGCAACATGATCATGATAGTGTGTTTACCTACCTAAGGACCTTGTGCTAGCATGCTCTAGTGACTAGGTTTCAAATTTATAGATTGGGCAATACTAGTCTAGGTTAAGGACTTGATAGAAATTTGAAAAAGTCCCGATTCAACCCCCCCTTCTTGGGCCACGATCCTTACAGAAGTTCAACTCCCCCATCATCGACATCTCAAACTCCCTACTCATAGTATCTGCAAACTTGGCAACAAGAGCATGAGACGAACCACCAAAGATGATATCATCCACGTAAATCTGAACAATTAGAGTATTATTGCCTTGCTTGAGGAGAAAGAGAGTTTTATCAACCGACCCCATTTCAAAGCCCTATTCAAGAAAAAATGTTTTCAAATGAGCATACCAAGCTTGAGGGGCTTGTTTCAAATCATAAAGAGCCTTTTGAAGCTTGAAAACATGGTCGGGATGTTTGGGATTTTCAAAACCTAGGGGCTGCCTAAAATAAACCTCTTTCTCGATAAAACCATTCAAAAAAGCACTTTTGACATCCTTTTGAAAAAGCTTAAACCTTTCGAAGCAGCAAAAGCAAGAAGAAGCATGGCTTCCAAATAGACAACAGGATCAAAGGTTTCTTCATAATTTATCCCTTCTTTTTGGCAAAACCCCTGAGCAACCAACATCGCTTTGTTTCAAACAACCAAACCATTTTTGCCCTGTTTGTTTTTGAAAACCCACTTGGTTCCTATAGGATGACAGTTTGGAGGAGGATCAACCAAAACCCAAACCCAGTTTCTTTCAAAATTTTCCAACTCCTCATGCATGTCATTTACCCAATTCGGATCAGAAAGAGTGTGTCCAACATCTCGGAATTCAAAAGAGGCGAAAAAAGTAGAATGCGCAAAATGAGAGATCTGCCGAGTACTATGCCTAGTAGTGCATTCATGTAGGTTACCGATCATTTGTTGAGGTGGATGGCGTCGCTGAATGTGTCGTGGAGCCTGACACTCTGAGGTAGCCTCCCCCTCAACTTCAGCTGGTTCTTCCTGGATTTCTTCTTCAACTTGGTCATGTAAGGGTTCATGTTGATGTCCTGGTGTAGTGGATGTAGTGTCTGGACCATCAACAAAAGTAGTCGAAGTAGAATGTACAAGTGGATCAGCTAGAACGTGATCGGCCCCATCTTCTGCATACTCTTCCTCTTCCTCAAATATGTCTTGTCTCAACTCCTGTTCATCTGCACACTCAAAAGCAGGGGTTGTGCAAGGCATAGTTTCATCGAATGTAACCTCACAAGTTTCTACGACCCGGTTAGTCTCAAGATTCAAAACACGATAAGCACGACTATGAGGCGCATAACAAAGAAAGATTCCATCCGAAGAATGAGATTCAAATTTATCCAAATTGCCTTGTTTCAAGATAAAACACCGGCACCCGAAAGCTCTCAAGTGACTTACCTTAGGTGCACGACGATGCATAAGCTCATAAGATGTTTTCTTCAACAAAGCACGCAAGAGAATCTGGTTCGAAATGTAACAAGCATTATTGACCATGGCTTGGATTAGAAAGCATGGTCAATATGATTCCTTAGAGAATCTGGTTCTCCTCTAAGGACGACCACCACGCGGGGGAAAGCATGGTCCGTCAAACCTCGGAGGTCCAAAGCTACGGCCGTGACCCCCAAAACCATATTGACCATGGCTTGGATCACGCCTAGCGCCCTCACGTCTCTCTCCTTCATGTCTATGCTGATCTCTCTTAGCACCACTCAGAGGAGGAAACTGCGAAGGTAGCAAAACTCAGCTAGGTGACCATCTCTTCCACAGTGTTCACAGTGAAACCTCACTCTCTCAGGCTGTGGGTTCACTCTGGGTTTAGACTTCTTGGTCTGTGGGTCAGGAAAAGTGAAAGCTTTTGAGTCACCGGCTAGCTAAGGCTTTGATTGGAAGGGAGGGCTGTTCTTAGCATCTGAGGTAGTGCCACTCGGAATCCACACAGTGGGTCTAGGCATTCTCTGAGGCTTTGGATGTTCATGGGCAATGTCTGGGAGAGTATCAAGCTTGTTCTTTAGGTGATTTGATTTCTCTACCAAAACAGGTTTCTTTGGGGTTTTTGGAGGTGGTTCAGTGTATACACCATCTTTGGTAGGGATAGGCTTGGAAGTGGAAGCTTGGGTGTCACTCTTCTCAGCACACTCACCGACAAGCCCATAAACCCAATGATGAATCAAATGCTCAATGATCTTACCAACCCCAAAACCATCATGATGTTTGAACTCACTGAAAAGCATGCCTACTTGTGCTTCCCTACTAGGCACCCAACTCAAAACAGTTCTCAGATATTCATTTTCCTCCTCAGTAAAAGCTTGGATAGCCCTCAACTAATCCATCTCATCTACTCGGGCTAAGCACAATTTGCACTCTGGAACATTTGATTTCTCAAGTTCTCTAATCTTAGCCCAAGCTTCATCAAGCTTACTCTGGAGAGTGGAACAAGCATCACAAGCAGATAGCAAAAAACGGCTAGCCTTAAGCTCATCCAAAGAAGCCAAAACAACATCTCTTTCTTCTACTAATGCAGCACACTTAGATTGCAAAGCTACTAAGTCAAGCATATGAGTAGTGCATTCAGAACATTCAACAGATACAGACTTAGCAACTTTAGATTGAGCAGCTTTTAATTCATCAAGTTCAGAAACAGCAGACTTAAGCAGCTCAATTTCTTTAGCAGCATTTTCCAAATCAATCTTAAATTGAGGATGCCTAACTTTGGTGTCCTTAATGAGCTTGTTGCGACTATCCAAAGCATGGGTGAGAGCTTTAACCTCAAGAACAAGATCATCATAAGTTCTCACCTCGGACTCATCCTCAGAGTCGCTGCTGTCGTCGTTCTTTTCATCCTTGGAATCATTAGCCATCTGGCAATAGCCGTCGGAGTTCCTATTGGCGGCGAAGTAGCAGAGGTCGTTGAAGTTCTTGCGGGCCTTCTTCTTCTGCTTGATGACGACTTCCTCTTCGCTTGAACTTGAGTTGCTGGAAGTGTCATTAGAAGTAGTAGATTCGTCGTGGTCGCTCATTGTAGCGGCCAAGGCGCGCTGTTTGCGGAACTCCTCCTTGTACTTCTTCTTTTTCTTGTGATCCCCCTTCTTGTGACTCTTCTTTTTCTTGTCAGGGGACTTGGACTTGTACTTGTGGGAGTCATACTTGCCCTTCTCTTTGTTCGGGCGGTCAGCAGCAAAGTGACCCAGCCGGCCACACTCGAAGCAGGTGTTCTTGCTTCTCCACCTCTCCTTGCGGTTGTTGCTGAACCGCTTGATCTTCTTCGCGAACAGCGCGAGCTCATCATCTCCAATTTCCTCTAGCTGCTCCTCTATCACAGAAAGCAAAGCAGACAAAGCAAAGGCACTTGGACTTGAGTTAGCATTAGCAGCCTGTCCAGAACCGGTTACAAGGGCCAAGGAGTTAGGATCCTTCACGTGACCCTCATGTTTGGTTCTGAGTTGAATATCAACCTCAGTTGATTTCAACTTGGAGAAAAGCTCAGTGGTGGAGAGAGTTTCATAACCAACAAACTCGATAATTGCATCAACTTTTGTGCCCCATACACTTCGATCCAAAGAATGCAATAATTTCATTGCCTGATCATGATCAGTATAGGGCAAGACAGTAACATTCGTTTTCATTTTGTTCACAATAGAAACAAAGCGTTGAAAGAGGGCATCAGTGGTCTCGCCGGGAAAATGTGAGAAATTCTCGTACTCACGATGATAGGTCTCGAAGAGACGAGCCTTCACTTAATTTGTACCCTCGTGAAAGTTCTGGAGTGTGGACCAAATCTTATGGGCAAGAACAAGATCCTCCACTCCATCGAACTCAGCGATGTAGGATAGGCTGCGGGACGAGGTGGCCGGCATTGTCGGCGCTTCTGACGGAGAGGTGCGGGAGGAGGACCTGCCGGCGATGCCGTACCTGAAGGCCGTGGTGCTGGAGGGGCTCCGGCGCCACCCATTGGGCCACTACCCGCTCCCGCACGCCGTGAACGAGGACACGACGCTAGACGGGTACCCTGTACCCACCGGAGCGCCGATCAACTTCGCGGTGGGTGACATGGGTCTTGACGAGGAGGTGTGGGACGCAGCCTCGGAGTTCCGGCCGGAGCGGTTCCTGCCCGGCGGGGAAGGGGAGGACGTGGACCTCACGGGGAGCAAGTAAATCAAGATGATGCCTTTCGGCGCTGGGCGGAGGGTCTGCCTCGGCATGGCGCTGGCGCTGCAGCACCTCGAGTACTTCGTGGCCAACCTTGCGAGGGAGTTCGAGTGGTGCGAGGCTGACGGCGAGGAGGCGGACCTCACCGAGAAGCTTGAATTCACCGTCATCATGAAGCAGCTGCTCAAGGCCAGAGCCGTGCCGCTGCGGTCGCCGCCGCCCACCGTCGCCGCTGCTTGATCTATTGTTCATGTTCACTTCAATTCTCTCTAGCTAGCAAGGCAATGGATTGGCAATGAATTGGCAACAGATGGAGTCTGCTTCTGGTTGCTGATTGCTCTAGCTATACATGCCATGGAATTATATGCATGGTATAACCGTATAACCAAAGACAATTAGGTTCATTAAATTTCTCATGTTCTTTTGGGAACATAGGTACAAGCAGTAAGGTAATGCAGCACTAGTAGTGTGCGTGTATTTGTATGTACAATAAGGCTCCAGTTAGTAAATATCTGCTTCACTGAATGTTTGAATTCCAAATGAAAAGTTTCTAGAACACTTGGGGCCTGTTTAGATCGGTGAAAAACTTTGCAAAATTTAGTATAGCAATTTTAAACTGAAGATTAGGAGGACTATATGAAAGATATGCCCACATTAGTGTTTGGCATCAAATCAGCCATGCTTGGAAGTGAGAACAAGACTTGACAAATTTGAATGAACCTATGCCATGTTTAGCAGTGGAGTTATTATTGCTGACCGTTACTAGAAAATTAAGGAAGTCACAAGTATGGCAAGTATTGATCCCATGCTATTGTTTTTTCTTCTTCTATATATACAGGTATCAACCACGGAGCACCCAGAATTCACATACTCATCAGTCAACTTAGTTGAAGAGCACACATATAGCTATACCTCATCACTCATCAGTGTGAATGACAATGTTTACGATGATGAAGAGCAGGCGCAGCAGTCAAGGGCTCTTGCTTCTTGCCTTGCTTCTCTTGGCATTCTCTGTCATTCCTGCACTCATCAGTGGTAATTAATTCATTGGAGAGTCAAAATCTCTCTCTCTCTCTCTCTCTCTCTCTCTCTCTCTCTTTTAAAAAAAAGCCATTTCTGCTTCTTGGTTTCATTCTATAAAAGGAGGGGAAAAAAGAAAAATCTTATCATCATATATGTTTTTCTTTCACACTGAGAGCTCTTTGTGATGTGTCAGGTGAGAGCATGATAGAAGGTGGTAGGAAGGGCAAGATGACAACTGGCGCCAACGAAACTGAAATCATCCTTGACGTATTCAATGGTTGCACACCCCATGATGCTAGGGCATCGAGGTTCCGCTGCAGAAAAGACGGATTGTACTGGCCATCCTTGTCGGAGTGTGTCATCAACTGTCCCTGCAAGGTTCGCTGCCACCACTAGGTTACTTTGAAGATGCATAATCATCATCTTCAGAGATGTAATCTTGTTCCAGCAAGTGAGAATAAGTAAACGACGGGTTTAGTTTGCATGTTAGCGAAATGGTCACTACAGTTTTTTGCTTCATGGAAAACTGTCGCGGTCCAATGTTTTGCGGAAACTTCTCATGGTACTTTAATTACATCAGAAGCGCCTCCAGCTTGCTAGAACACCAAAGTAAACCGAAACACAAAAGTTTGGCTCTTTTAGACGTGACGAGCATACCGAAGAACTGAAATCCAGACCAAAGGGGACGGGGGACGGATGGCCATGGCCGCAACGGTGATGGTGACCGCACGGGCATGCAGTGGCGTCCCTATGCCTCCGCACGCGCCACGCCTGGAATCACCCTCCGCTACCTCCAGCTCCCCGTCTCCGGGGTCTCCTACTAAAACAGCTCTGGCTATAGTTTTTTTAATGAAGTTGACGCTGACGCTATTTTAAGAAAAACATTTGGTAAAAATGGCTTCAATCGCTTAGAATCAGCCGTAGAAGCTGCATTTTTTTCTTCAATCGTGTAGGTAAAGCCATTTAATGGCTTATTCAGGGGCCCGTACTAAAACCATTTTGAAAATAGCATTTTTACAGTGGTGAAGTCGGTGAGGAAATTATGACAAACAATCTCTTGCTTGTAGTTGTTGCCACTTGAGCTATCTGCTGGGCTTTAATTGAAGGTGCAACGTGAGCTACTACACATTATACTTGCTGTAAAACTTCTAATTTAATTATTTGCTGCAAAGAATAAGGGGCATTGAAAAAAAAATTCCACCGTTACGTGGGCCGTGGCCCCTGCTAGCCCCCCTTGACTCCGCCATTGTAGGCACTAAGGTAGGGCGATTACAACACACAACAACAATAACAACAATTTAGTCTTTTGTCCCAAGCAAGTTGGGGTAGTCTAGAGATGAAATCCAAAAGACACAAAGGTCACGGTTCATGCACGTTGATAGCTAGTCTCTAAGCGCTTCTATCCAAAGCTACCTCCTCAGAGATATCCCAATCTTTAAGGTCACTCTTAACCGACTCGTTCCAAGTCAGTTTAGATCTACCTCTACCCCTCTTTATCTTATCGACACGCTTTAGTACCCCCACTACGCACCGGCGCCTCCGGAGGCCTCCGTTGGACATATCCAAACCATCTCGACCGATGTTGGGTAAGTTTCTCCTCAATTGGTGCCACCCCTACCCTTTCCCGAATAATTTCGTTCTGGACTCTATCCCTCCTTGTGTGCCTGCAAAACCACCTCAACAACCGCATCTTTGCTACACTCAGTTGCTGGACATGTCGCCTTTTTGTAGACCAACATTCAGTACCGTATAACATCGTCGGGCGAATCACTATCCTATAGAACTTACCTTTTAGCTTTTGTGGCACCCTCCTATCACAGAGGACACCAGAAGCTTGACTCCATTAAGCTGAGATTCTATGCCTAACATCTTCATCAATGTCGCCATCCTTTTGTAGCATCGAACCTAAATACCGAAAAGTGTCCTTCTGGACCACCACTTGCCCATCGAGACTAACGTCACCACCCTCATGCCTAGATGCGCTGAAATCGCACATCATGTACGCGGTCTTGGTCCTACTAAGTCTGAACCCTTTGGATTCTAACGTGCGTCTCCACAGCTCTAACTTCCTATTAACCCCTGCTCTACTCTCATCAACTAGCACCACATCATCAGTAAAGAGCATACACCAAGGGATATCACCTTGTATGTCCCTTGTGACCTCATCCATCACCAAAACAAATAAATAAGGGCTCAATGCCGACCCCCTGATGTAGGCCTATGTTAATAGGAAAGGCAGGGCTATTGCATAATTTAATTAAAATTGATAGTCAAATTTTATAGAGATCCATCCCTTGAATATCCTAATAGGCTCAATATTTTAAAACAGACATAACACAAATTTTTAATAATCTTATGCCATATGTAGCAATGGGCTAACCCTGCTAAAATTAGATAATACAATGATTAAACCAGCAACTGGAGCAAGCATGTCGTTCAAAATAAGGTAAAGACTCTTCTACAGCCGGCCGTATTTTATTCTAATTGCAAGGCCGCTCCCATCCGTCTCGCCTGTATCCATCGAGGTGATACGTCCGGCCCGACCACGTGCAGCTGACTGACCGGTCCCACATATACTACATATCAGGAACTGAAGAGCCAGCGGCGGCCGTTCATTTCATCTCCTCACCCTCTCATCCTAGGGTTCCTCTCTCTCTCTTCTCCGCCAGTATGCTCCAACCCCCACCGGCGGCGCGCAATCTCGGCTTCTGCACGACATTTTTAGGGGTTGAAGCGCAGATCAGACTTGAGTGAGTGTTCCCCTCTTGCGCCACATCCATTTCTCCTCCTCAATCAATTGATTTTCGGTTTATTTTTGCAGTTTGTTTGGTGGTGCTCATCCATGAGCGCATTTGAAATTCTTCAGGGGATGGTTGGAAGCACAACCATTAGGAACTCGTGGCTCTATTGGATCCGATGTGTTCAAAGCTTAGGGTTAGAATGTGAGTGATTGCTCCCTGCGCCCCTCTCCCTCTCTCTCCCTCACGACTGTGACTGGAATTTGACAGGATTTTTTTCGACCTGTTGCAGTTTATTTTGGTGGAGCTCATCCATGAGCGCATCTGGAATTCTTTAGAGGACGATTGGAAGCGCAACCATCAGTAACTCGTGGCTGATTGGATCTGATGTGGAGAAAGCTTGTCAGAATTAGGTGAGCGATTGCCCCCTGCGCCCCTCTCTCTCTCTCTGCGATTATGACTGGAATCGATTTGTTTCTGGTGCTCATTTTATTGGTTTTTTGGTAGAGGGTGAAGATAAACTTGAACCTCTCAGTCCATTCCCGCTACACAAAATCATCCATAGGTGAGTTATAGGGTGAATATAGGAGAAATTAGGCAATAATGTTATCCTGTATATGCAGCAATGTTGGTTTCCCCTAAAATTATTCTATAGAGGTAATAATAGTGGTTCCAATAAGCAATAATATTGTTCTATCTAGGCATAATAGTACATTTTGTTAAGAAATTTTGTTATCCAATTTCTATTCCACGTAAGCAAAGAGCTCCTTTGTATCTTCACCCTTCTTGCACAATGAAAAAAAATGATTTACTGTAAGTTGCATCCGAAGGCCAGAGGAACATGGCATCTTGAATCCTGAATAAAAAAAAACATAAACTTCAGTTATGGTTGGTTGAATCTTGAAGCTGGCTTCGAGGTGGAACCATTCTCTTTTGAAATGACATCTCAATTGTTTCTACCTGCAGATTCGGGTTGGGTCCCTTCAACCACGGGTTAGTGGTGTACAATTTTTGGAAATTTCTCAGGTAGTAAGTCCTGATATGCATGAGGTGAGGGCGGTGACGACGCGTTGACATCATAGTCGGCATCCGCAACTGTGGCCGCGGCAGCGCACTGGCGAAGAGGTGCGGCACGGCAGCAGCGGCTGGAGTGCTTCCCCGCATTTCTACATTTGCTTGCTCAGGAGGAGTGCCCTGACCTTCAGGTATGCTGGGATTATGCCATTTGGGCAACAATATCACTTTACAAAGTTACTGCAGCAGAAGAATTACTTTCATGACGGTGTTCAACTGAATTGGAAATATAGTTAAAAATTTGGAATGGGTTTTCATTTGTCTTTTTGCAAACCTATAAATGCAACTACAGTTGATGGATGATCACAACATTATTCAGTTTAATTTACACTTGGGTCTATCATATGGAGTTAATCGGAAAGAATTTAGAAACAATCTTTCACTTATCAATACTATTTTTGGTTTGATTTACATTGAGGTCTACCATTCAGTGTTACGGGACAGCATTTAGAAAGAATCTTTTGCTTGTTTCCACAATTTAGCTTGAATGAAAATGGCTGATAGTATTTTTTACTTATGGTAGCTCTACGCTAGTTCGGAATTATCTGTGGGTAGTAGGATTTTTTTTTTCAGGCTGTGCTGGGGAGAGGGCACATTCTCTATGCAATTGTTGTTTTGTCTTCTGCAAACCTGTAGCACAACAAGCATTTCGTCATTAAGCAGCATTAAGTAAGCAATTTTCAAATCTTTCTATGGAGACTGCCATAGTTTTTTTTTTCTAAAATGTACATACTGTAGCTGATATCAGTCTTGGGTCTCAAACCTTCAAATTTTGCCCGATTCAATAGTCATTTGGGTAAACATTTAATTATCTCATATCTTAGGAAGTCACAGCATAGACTTTAGTTTATAGACGAAATGAACAAGACGATATTATTTATCTAGTTATTAAACGTTAGAGGAAAAAAAATAGCTACAGTTTATACTTGTACTATCTTCAGTGCTTTTTGGCATTGTTTCTCTATCAGGAAAGAATTTATACTGTCTTCATTTTTCTAGGCAACAATATTTATTTCACAAGGCAATAATGTGTTAAGAACAAAGGTAACTCAGAGCATTTATCTAGGTAGTTCATCTAATTTTATATATGCAACTCAATGCATTTATCTAGGCAATAATATGTTAAGAATAAAGGCAATTCAGTGTATTTATCTAGGCAATAAGTAAGCCACCATTGAAATAACATGTATGCGGGAGTCTGTGGTTTCTAGTTGCAAAAAGTCTTTTGCTCTCTAGTCATTAGCGTCATCTTATGTCTATGCTTTGTCTAATAGTTTTGTGAAACAAATCTGACTGCAGCCGAAGCAGATCCAAGAGATCAAGGACTTCCTTCTCTGCGCGAGTGGGAAGATTGCCCATTCTATGAAGATCAAGAGGAGCAAGTATGTTGTCAAGTTCAAGGTGCGCTGCTTCAAGTACTTGTACACCCTCTGCATCATTGATGCTGAGAAGGCCAACAAGTTGAAGCAATCTCTTCCCCCCCACCCCAGTTCGCACAGCTTTAATTCATATGACATTATTTCTGTTATGGTATATGAAAACTCAATGCTTGACTTAGTATTTGCTGGAATTAATCATTCATGTTTCTAATCAGTGCCCCAATGTTTAGGGGGTGCTTCTTTTTTGCTTGAATTGATGTCATTTCTTTAGTTTAAATTTTTAAATTTTCATCAATTATATGCCCCAATGAAGATAAAGTTTCGGTCTAAAGATGATTGAAGATTTGTTTTAGTTTCAAGCCATGGACATGTCTTTTTGATTAATGAGTGGCTTTGTGGCTAAAACTAGGACATGTAAGTTTTTCTTGTTTATTTTTACCATTAGGCAACAATATGTTATTGGTAAGGTAGAATAATTTAAGCTCATAGGCAATCAAGTCTAAGCAAGTTGAGTCTAAGCAAATCATTGTTATTAGTTAGGCAAAATAATATTTGTTATGTGTTGCATGCTAACTGATTTGGTCTTTTTTTTTGTGTTGTCGCATTGCAGGTCACCAAAGGTGCTTACCAGTTATGCAAGTATGAAGCATAGAAACATGCATTTCTGATTTTATGAGTTCTGAATAGCTAGTTTTCCCTTTGATGTTCTTTATTTTAGGGGAGGATGGGAGGCAAATCTGTTTGTGGAAATAGCATATTATAAAACCAAGTTGCTAGGTTTATGATCTTGTAGTTTAGAATCTTGTCTTGAATCATATGTACATTCTGGAAAAAATGCATGCTCCGTTCCCAAGAATGCTGAAAATACTATTGTATATGTTCAAATTTGCTTACATCTTTTTGAAGCTTTGCCGGTCATGTCCCCAAGAGTTGCTTTTTAATATAAATATTGAGTAAATTACTAATATTGAGAGGATATAATCATTCGGAAGCAAGCAAAATAGGAGGAAGCGGTAGTGCAGGTTTGGTTCTGGTAGGACTTTATTCTTGACGTGTGCTAATTTTTTTGCCAAAAAAGGAAAGATGGCACATGGGGACTTCCCCCTTTCCAATAAAGGAGCAGCTGTAACATAGACCTATATTACGGCCTCCCGTAAGTTAGCCACACCCAAAATAGACGCTGTCATGAAGATTTAGGGGTCTTAGAAAATTATGTTAGAAAAATAGAAGTGAATATGCCCATAATAAGTAGCCAGCTAATGCATTCCTCTTATAGTATTAAATCAGTCGTATTTTCAAGCAATAAAAAAGTAGACATTTGAGTGAACGCCTACAATGTTTAGCAGTGGAATGTGTGCTATATATTTTTCAACCATGGAGAGAAGCCAGATGATCCTTGCTGAGTCAGCATTCAGGAATATCACACGCACCTTGTACTGCCCATATACTACGAGTTTGGATGGCGAGGTTCATGAAGCACAGTAGCTACCGACTTGCTGCTTAACAGTTCTTACGGGTATTTGTAGCACAAGCTTGTAAAATACTTTGACCATTAATTATGGGTATTAAATGAATGCAGTTTGCAAAAGTAACTTCACAACCCCTGCACTACTTCGCGTGACGAATCTACTGAGGTCTTTGACCGCACGATTAGAGGATGGTTACTATAGTAATGTAGCCAATCGTGAATTAATTACCGTCATTAAATTCGTCGCGCAAAGTTGCACTCATTTGTGAAAATATTTTGCAAATAAACTTCGTTTAGTAGTCCATGCATGAAAGATTCTTTTTTTAGCGCGAGTAGCGCAAATAAACAAAACAGAGCCCTTCTAGGAAATGTTCTGTCAGAGGTAATTCTTCCTCTCTCAGGAACAATACGCCCTTGAGATCTTAGAGCGTGCACGAATGCTGAATTGCAATCCTGCACAACTCCGATTGACACCAGAACCATGCTTTCCTCCGATGGCAAACCAGTTTCAGATCCCTCTGAATTTCGGAGCTTAGCATGGGATCTCCAATATCTTACCATTACTCGTCCAGATATCAGTCATGCCGTGCATGCTTATTTATGCATTCTCCCAAGGAGCCGCATCTTGCTCTCCTCAAGCGCATACTGAGGTATATCAGAGGGGCTGTTGAGCAGGGCCTTCAATTGTATCAATCAACAACAACAGATATTACAGTTTACTCGAATGCAGACTGGGCGGGTTGCCCAGATACCCGCCGATCAACTTCAGGGTACTGTGTTTATGTTGGTGACAATCTTGTTGCCTGGTCATCAAAAAGGCAAACCACAGTGTTTAGATCAAGTACAGAGGCTGAATATAGAGTGATTGCTAATGCTGTTGTTGAGGCTTGCTGGGTGCGTCAACTGCTCCTGGAGCTTCATGGTCCACCAAGTCTCTCTACAATTGTCTATTGTGTCAATATAAGTGCCATGTACATGTCCTCTAATCCGGTGCAACATCAGCGTACAAAACACGTCAAAATTGATCTTCATTTCGTGCGTGTCAGGGTTTCTCTCGGTTAAATCAAGGTACTCCATATTCCTTTTCGCAATCAGTTTGCAGACATCTTTACAAAAGAGCTACCTACGGCAGTTTTTGAAGAATTTCGCAGCAGCCTGAACGTTCACCCACGTCCTGGCTGAGGGGGGCTACTAAAGATACTTGATGCCCACGTTCTGTACTCCGGAACGGCCGTGCCTTGCATGGCCACATACACCGGATCTCCTTAGGTTTAGGTTTGACTAGCGTGTGTCAAGCAACACAGCTCATGTACATGTAATCTGCCTATATATGTAGGCCTCTGTGATGAATACAAGTGTGGCATTCTATTCTTCTGTAGTAACGATTGTGGTGCAGGTATAGGGAGCCTGCAACGTTGAGGATTCTGGTGACGGATAAGAAGAAAGCAACTGTATCTTTCTGAATGGTCAGGGTGTAGGACCGAGAAATGCGACCAGAGGGGGGGTGAATGGGAGCTTTCGAAAATTATCGCAATCGAAAACTTTGGCTCAAGATCCAAAAGCGCACCCCAAACCTAGAGTCCTAGGTGTAGTGCTGAGTAGCTATAGAAGAGCTACACGAACACTAAAAACCTTAGGAACAAGTGAAATCGAGCGCGGAAGTAAACACACGAAGTCAGCTCGATAACAGCACGGTATATTATCACCGGTTGAACCGACATATACAACTTAAGTACGTCGGTCTATCCGGTGATACAGAGCCGGTAGCAGGTGAACAGCAAGCACCGGTTGATCCGACGCCCTGGTTTGAATAGCGTCGGTTCAACCGGTGAGCGACGCCGGTTTAACCGACTAAATCAGAGACTGACGTCGGTGCAGTTGTCCAGAGGGGCAACAAAGCGCACCAAAACCGTGCTGTGAGCACCGGTTAAACCGACGTGCACCAACTGTCAAAGCCGAGTGCACAGCACCGGTTCAACCGGCGCTAAGAAAAGTCGATACGGCGGTTAAACGACCCAAAACAGCACACACAGAAGCAACATTGGATGAACCGATGCTATAGAGAGAGAAAGCACCGGTGCAATCCAACAACACGCAGAAAACCCCAACTAGCGAGAAACCTACTCACCGGTTGAACCGACGACCTCGAACTCGAGCGTCGGTTTAACCGGTGTTAGGAAGAAATTCTGTCCAAGCCCAGAAACTCTGTTTTCCTCTCGGCTCGATCCAAAACTCAAAGTTTAAGGGATCAAATCAAGTCCAAACCTTACCAAATTTTGTAGGCATGATCACAAAGGGCTTGTCAACATGTCCACGCAAGGAATTGACAAATCACTCCATGGTTTGGGAGGAATCGCAGGTTTAGTGAACAAGAATGGGGTTTTCTCAAAAACGTGAAAAGCTCAAGAACTAAGATCCTAACGAGCTCGTGATTTCCAGAGGATTTGCACTAGGCAAGAAGGGTTAGAATCACATCAAAGAGCTCAAAGAACTACACCAATCTCGCACTTCATGATCCAACAAACGAAATCAACAATCATCACGATCAAAACATGAAGCGTATGAGATTGAAAACTTACTCCAATTCCCAGATGGCACAAGGAGGGAAGGGCCTCCTTTCCCACGAAAATTCAGTACAAGATCTTCACAAATCCATGGCTAAAATCCTACCTAGAAGAGAGAAGGGAGGAAGGACATAGAGGGAGAAGAGGAGGGCGGCTGGCTCTTTTCTTCTTTTCTGTCCAGCGCGCAAGCCAGGGAGAGGGGGGGCACCCCTTTTTGCCAGCCAGCCAGCGCCACCTACTCTAGGTGCCTCCCTTTTCCTTTCCCTGCAAGTCTCCACTTAAAGACTAAACTACCCCTAAGGCTAGAAATAAACTAGAAGGCCCTTAGGGGCAAAAACGGAAAAGATACATTGAAGTCCATCAGACGGCTGCGACGACTTGGAGAACTTTGCTTCGACCCGACGCAATTCCTCTGATGTCGCCACGCGTCCTTCTGGAATCTTCACGGGGGCAGTTTTGGGAAAACTGCCGAAACCGAGTTCGGGTGCAGTTTTGGAGGAACCGCGAAACCTTCCCGCGCGATGTTTCCAGCACACCCGCCAAGCCCGATGTCGCCACGTGTCCGACCTCCCGCCGGACCCTCTCCGACTTGGCCGACGTCGACGCATTCCAGCCGTTGGTTTTTTTCGAGCTACCAACAAACTCCACGCCGTCTCGCCTTGGCGCCAGGAGTGAATCGCAACGCGGCCCAGCAGTGGCCCAAGCATCTGGGCCGCCCTTTTCCACCGCACGGTCATCCGGTCGGGCCTCCAACGCCACCGCAAGGTCTCCCGCCTCCGCATGGTCATCGAGCTCCCTGCCACCGCAACGCCGCCGCATGGTCCATCGACATGCGCCTTGCTCTTGTCCAAACCATCTCGCTGCCACCGCGCCATCCGTGTACCTGCACACCACAGACCAAGAACTGGCGCAATCTCCACAGAGTCGCGACTACACACGATTAGTCCACTCCACGTGTTGGCAATCACTCATCACACCAAGGAGCAGGCCTCCACTGCCTCTCAATCTCCCCCTTGATGAGTGTATTGTCAACACCACACCCCACACGGGCACTGGTGAAAGAAAAAGAATGACCAAAAAGAAATAGAAAACAAAGAGAGCTAACTCAAGTGATCAAAGGCGAATGAAAGCCAGAAAAGATCACTTGGAGATAGCAAAGCCAAAAGAGTCAGCCCCTAAGACAAGGGCAACGGCTCGACGCACTGACTCCAAAATATGCTTGACCCCTCAAGAAAGAGGCAAGGCTCAACACAGCCAAGCATGTGCAAAGCTGGTCCCTCCAGAAAGAGGCAAAGCTCAACGCAACCAGCAAAGAGCATGAGAAAGCTCAAGAAACTCCCCCTGAAATGCAGCTCCCCCTCACTATGCAACTCTCCCCCGATGTGTGCACACTTAAAGTCTGAATCTCTCCCTGAGACCAAACAAACAATCTCTCCCCCTTAGGACAAGGATCAAGAAATTCTCCCCCTAACCCCTAAGGTGAGACACAATGAGACACAAAACAACATTCTCTCCCCCTTGTTGACAAGGCACACGTCAAGGAAACTCCCCCTGCAAAGATGCTCCCCCTGAAAATATGCCATGAAGTGCAGTGCATGCATGCCTAAAAAGCTTCCAGGTACAGAACAAGAGCATTTGCAAGGGTCGAATCAGCACAGCATATGAGGGTGCATATACAAAGACAAAGCATGGAGAAGCTCATAAGAATATATCTATACAGATCATGAGCAAGCATTTTTCATTTGTAAAAGAAAAGCATCACCATAAAGGACCTAGCATACTAGACGGTAAACAAGCATGCTAGTACTATCAAGAACATACCGGTGAGCTATCCAAAGCATATCATAGCAACCGCCACTCCACCAACTGAAAACTCTAAATTTCTCAACAAGAAGAGGTGCCAGGGGTTGAAAATTTGCAATGCTTAACTTAGCGAATGTGCCAAGCCTAGGTAAAAGACCATCAGAAGCTTAAGACACCACTCTCAGTCATCCACAGCCTTGTCCAAGTTCTCCAGAGGAGCAGTCTTGGATCAAGAACAGTGGTGCAAGTAATCTCACCTGGATCTTTTCACTCAAAGCAACCCAAGATATACCAGATTGTTGGACTTTTTGAAATTAGATACCAATTAAACTATTCCAACAGGAAAAAGGGCATCATGTTGCATGAAACAAGGACCTTCCCACTAGGCATGAAAAAGATAGCACATGCATACAAGCCTACACATGCTAGTAGCAGATCCAGAAGGTGACCATGTTTTATGATTTTCAAAGAATAAAATAGCTAAGCTCAGAGCCAATATACAACATATTCAAAGGAGCTAGCTACTCATGGTCAAAGCATATATACAACTCATAGCATAGCACAAGGCACAAGCAAATGCAGATATCATACATGAGAAGCTTAGTGCAAGTGTAATGCATATGAGGAAATGCAATGCAAGATGGTATGTACACAAAATGCAAGAAAAAGCAAAAAGAAGGAAACACAAAACCTAAACTACAAAAACAACTACCCAACTCAAAATGGGTAGCACACGCCAAGCTCTCCCCGCAAGCGAGCATAGGTGGCTTGTTCTAGGGGCTTGGTCAAGATGTCGGCTACTTGATTATCAGTGGATACATGGGTCAGCTCGACATCACCCTTCTCATAATGATCTCTCAGGAAGTGGAACCTCACATCTATATGCTTGGAGCGAGAGTGTAGGATGGGGTTCTTGGCTAAACTAATGGCTGAGGTGCTGTCAATGAAAATAGGAACTCTGCCATAGGTTAGGCCATAATCACTGAGAGTGTGTCTCATCCAAAGGATCTGGGAGCAGCAACTAGCAGCAGCAATGTATTCGGCTTCTGTGGTGGAAAGAGCTACACTAGTTTGCTTGCGGGCAGACCAAGACACAAGAGAAGTCCCAAGAAACTGACAGGTGCCTGAAGTCGACTTGCGATCAATCTGACACCCACCATGATCAGCATCAGAAAAGCCAACCAACGCAAGAGAAGAGGAAGCAGAGTACCATAAGCCAAACTCAGGAGTGTATCGAAGGTACCTGAAAATCCTCTTCACAACGTTCCTGTGAGAAGTGCGCGGAGAAGCCTGGAACCTCGCGCAGAGATAGACCGCGAACTGGATGTCAGGTCTGGTGGCCGTCAGGTACAGGAGCGAGCCGATCATGCTCCTGTACTCCTTCTGGTCCACAGCAACACCTTCAGTGTCCTCATCCAGCGCCGTAGAAGTGCTCATAGGAGTCGGCATGGGACTGAGGTCCCCGAAGTCGAACTTCTTGAGCATGTCCTTGGTGTACTTGGCCTGGTGGACGAAGGTGCCATCCCGGGTTTGCTTGATGTGCAATCCGAGGAAGAACTGAAGCTCACCCATCATAGACATCTCAAACTCCCTGCTCATGTCATCAGAAAAGCTAGAAACAAGAGAGTGAGAGGAGCCACCAAAGATGATATCATCCACGTAAATCTGAACCAACAGAAAATCAGCACCACGCCTGAGGAGAAACAAAGTCTTATCTACCGATCCCATGACAAACCCCTGCTTAAGCAAAAAGGCTCTCAATCTCGCATACCAGGCTCTAGGGGCTTGCTTCAGACCATACAAAGCCTTCTGAAGCTTGAAGACTCGGTCTGGAAACTTGGGACACTCAAAGCCATGAGGCTGCTTCACATAGACCTCCTCCTCTATAAACCCGTTCAAAAAGGCACTCTTTACATCCATCTGGTACAGCTTGAACCCCTTCGAAGCTGCAAAGGCTAAAAAGATCCGGATGGCCTCTAGACGAGCTACAGGTGCAAAGGTCTCCTCATAATCTATCCCCTCCTGCTGGCTGTAACCCTGAGCTACTAACCTAGCCTTGTTCCTCACAACCATCCCATCCTCACCCTGTTTGTTCTTGAAAACCCATTTGGTACCTATAGGGTGGCAATCTGGTGGAGGCTCTACTAGGACCCAGACTTGGTTTCGCTCAAAGTTTTCTAGCTCCTCATGCATGGCATTGACCCAGTTAGAATCAGATAAAGCATGTCCAATATCTTTGGGCTCAAAGGAGGCAACAAACGCTGAATGAGCAAAGCCAGCGATACTTGTTACCTTAGACCTCGTGGTTCGCTCGTTGAGGTCACCTAACATTTGTTGAGGTGGATGACGACGCTGAATGTGTCGTGGTGCTTCTCTTGACGAAGTTGCCTCGCCACCGCCCTCAACATGGGTCCCGGAGGAAGAACCTTGAGCTGGACATGGATCGGCCGTAGTCGAAGCTGTGGGGAGCGGGCCGCCATCGTTGTCAGAACTCGAATCTCCAGGAAGTGGGCCTGCAGCCGGCGTAGGGACACCACCATCACCCTCAAAGGCCTCAGGCTCATCCTCATCCTCAAAGATGTCCTGGCCAAACTCATCATCACCTGCACACTCCAAAGAAGTAGACAAAGAAGGAGTGGACTCGTCGAAGGTTACATTACAAGTTTCGACGATCCGGTTAGTCTCAAGAATAAGAACACGATAGCCTCTGAATTGAAGAGCATAGCCAAGAAGAATGCCATCAGAGCTCCTAGACTCGAACTTATCAAGATTTCCCTCCTTCAGAACAAAGCATCTGCAACCAAAAGCACGCAGGTGGGACACTCTGGGCTGTCGACCAAACCGCAACTCATACGAAGTCTTTTTCATGAATGAGCGAAGGAAGATGCGGTTGGCAACATAGCATGCGGTGTTGATTGCCTCGGCCCAAAAACGCCTAGGAGTCCTATGCTCATCAAGCATTGTCCTGGCCATCTCCACTAGGGTCCGATTTTTGCTTTCAACCACGCCATTCTGTGGAGGAACATAAGGAGAGGAGTACTGGTGATCAAGACCAAAGCCACGACAGAAGTCATCAAAACGAGCGTTCTTAAATTCAGAGCCATTATCACTGCGGATAGCCCTCATGGCATGTGGAAGCTCGTTCTGTAACCTCAAGGCAAGGTCTCGAAAGTACTGAAAAGCCTCATCCTTAGTCTCCAAAAAGAAAACCCAAGAGTATCGAGAGAAATCGTCAACGATCACAAGAATGTACCACTTCCCACCGACAGAGCGCACACGAGCAGGACCAACGGTGTCCATGTGAAGAAGCTCGCCTGGGTGCGATGTCATCACCTGATTCACAGGTGGGTGCGGAAGGGAAACCATCTTCCCGTGACGACACGGGTGACAAACAAGGTCCTTGTCCAACTTGAGCTTGGGCAATCCTCGGATCAAATCAAGTGAGCTGAGCCTAACTAGTAGGTCAAAACTCAAGTGACCAAGCCTCCTATGCCACTTCCAGAGCTCAGAAGACTGACCAGTCACCAGACAGTGAGAGGTGCTAGAAGAAGATCCAAAAAAATCAATGCGAAACACACGACCAAAAGGAACAATGCCGCACACAAAATCCCCTCTGGAATCAAGAACACGCGAGCAACCTCTCTTGAAACTCACCTCAAACCCATCATCAAGAAGTTGCGAGACAGAAAGCAGATTAAAACCAAGTTTATCGACGAGAGCAACCTCTCTCAGGGTGAAGTCATCAGAAATTCGAATAGCGCCAACTCCACGTACCTTTCCTTTGCTGTTATCCCCGAAGGTGATGTACTCTTTGTCCTTCATCGGGGTGAGGCTGGAGAACCATCTATGACTACCGGTCATGTGGCGCGAACAACCGGAGTCCATGAGCCATATGTCCTCCAGGCCTCGAGTATCCTGCTCAGTAAGAAGAGAAAGAGCGGGCAAATGGCCCGACACTGGGGTTAGCACAGAAGGAAGCAAACCAGTGTCGTGCCATCTGCTCAAAAGCAGGGTAAGTATCCTCAAACGAAAACTATGGCTGGCGACCACCACGCTGAGGAAAACGTGGTGCGCCTCCGCCACCAAAGCTTCGACCACGCTGACCACCACCGAAAGCACGGTGTGGAACAGGGCCGGCGAAACCACCAACAGGAGCGCGGTAACCACCACCGCCTCCCCCTCCTCCACCTACACGACGTGGCTTGGCATCCCGCCTCTGCCCACGTCGAGCTGGAGTGTGTCCACCTATAGGCTGGTGGAACACCTCCGGAGCGCGCCTCTCAGACTGCCTGCGCTCAAACCTCAACCTCCGGAAGCAAAACTCTGCCAAGTGACCCTCCCTTTCGCACCACTCACACAGGTAAGGCTCTCTCTTGTGTGTAGGCTGTGGTGTAGAAGCTGGGGCTCTCTGAGGAACTCTGGGGGGCTGAGTCCTCACCTTGGGCTTAGGAATTGGCTTACCACTAGGAGGGAGTGTATCCAGTAGGTTCTTGAGATGGTTAGGCTTGGGAACCCACACTGGATTCTTAGGTGGAGCTTTAGGTGGCTCAGTGAAGATTCCATCCTTAACTGGTGCTGGCTTAGGAACTGGTGAAGCTGTGGAAGAGAGTACATTCACACTCGGCTCAAGTATCTCACCAATCTTACCATAGGGTTGGACAAAGTCAGCAGGAGTAAAAGCAAAACCAACCCCAACACCATCAGGACGCTTAAACTGCTGAACCATCATGCCCAACTGAGGCTCACGGGCGGACACCCAACTGAGAATCTCCCGAAGGTGGGAGTTCTCCTCCTCCATCTGGGTCTTGTCCTTCCGTGCCTCCTCAAGCTCAGAGATCAGGCTTGGGCACACAGTACAATCAGCAGGGCAAGAGCTAGGAACTGCGGATTTCTCCAACTTCCTCAAAGCAGCATTCTTCTCCTTAAGCTCTTCTCTAAGTGCTGGGCACTCCTTGCAAGCACCCAAGAGGGTAGGCCGGGACTTGAGCTCATCCAAGGCCTTCTTGCCCTCCTCGAGCTTGAGCAAGTTCTCATCATACTTGCTCCTGAGCTCGGACAGGTCAGACATCAAACCGATGCACTGACTGCACTCATCCTCCTCAACACACTCCTCCACAATAGGTGCAGACTGAGCAATTTCTAGAACTAGCTTAGCTTCCTTCAGCTCCTGTCTCAAAGCTCTAAACTGCCTCTTTGCATCCTTAATGATCAAGTCCTGATTATCTAGAGCAGTGTAAAGATCCTCCAACTCCTCAGGAGTGGGGTGCTCAGGACGTACCTCAGAGCTTGACTCTAGCTGAGGTGCAAGCTCTGCAGTAGTGGAAGGAGTTCCGTCGGCGTCGGAGTCGATGGCCATGGTGCAGAGACCGGCCGCCTTCCCAGCATTGAGGCAAAGGCCAGTGAAGCCCTCTGTGGCCTTTTTCTTGGAGCTCCGCTTCTTCTCGCCACGGTGGTGTGAGTCGGAGTCACTGGAGCTGGATGAGGACGAAGAAGTCGAACTCTGGCTGGTGGAGGAGTGATCCTCGCTCTGGGCGACGAACGCCTGCTTGTCCTTGTACTTGCCGACGTTCTTCTTCTTCCACTCATGGTGCCGTTTGGAGCGTCCGCCATTCTTCTTGTGGGAGTGCCCACTCTTGTGCTTGTGGCGGTGCTCGCGGTACTCCTCGTGCCTGGAGCGGCCGTCATCATCCCTGGAACTCTTCTTCTTGGGGCACTCGGCGGCGAAGTGGCCGGTCTTGCCACAGTTGAAACAGGTCTTCGCTCGTGCTTGTCTGTTGTTGAAGGCACGCTGGAACTTGTGGATGATCAGTGCAAGCTCCTCATTTCCCAGCACCTCCAGCTGCTCATCTGTCACAGACACAAGAGAAGACAAGCAAAAACCTCCAAGAGAAGAGTCAAAGTTAGCTCCAGAGTTGCCTACTAGGGCCATCGACTTGGAGGCGGAGGCATCAGCATGATTGCCTTCCATCTTAGCTCGAGAGAGCTTCTCCACCTCCGAAGCCTTGAGCTTGCTGAATAGCTCATCCACGGTGAGGGTTTCATAGCCAGCAGACTCTATGATAGTCTGGACCTTCACCTCCCAGACCTTGCGATCAAGAGCATAGAGAAGCTTCATAGCCTTCTCATGATCGGAGTAGGCCTGGGTGCCCTGTGGCTGGTTTGCACGCACCTTGTTTACAATCGACTGGAAACGACTGAACATGGTGTCGATGCTCTCACCCGGCAACTGAGAAAAGTTCTCGAACTCCCGCCGGTGAGTCTCAAATAGCCTAGACTTGACATGGTTGGTTCCCTCATGGAAATTGGCCAACCGTGTCCAAATCTCCCGGGCTGTGAGAAGGTCGCTGACACGATCGAACTCAGGACGAGAGAGACAGGCTATGAGAGCGTTGTACGCCTTGCTATTGACCTCATATCTCCTAACCTGAAGCTTGGTCGTGCGGACCGCAAGGTTCACATAATCAGGGTCCACGCAAATCTCCCAGATCTCGGAACCTAGACTTAAAAGATAGGCACGCATGTGCACCTTCCAATAGTTGTAATCAGATCCATCGAAGATCGGGGGTTTGCCTGGTGAACCCATGGTCGCACAACGGTTTCGAACTGGAGAAGGCTATAAAGAAACCGTCCCGGCTCTGATACCAATTGTAGGACCGAGAAATGCGACCAGAGGGGGGGTGAATGGGAGCTTTCGAAAATTATCACAATCGAAAACTTTGGCTCAAGATCCAAAAGCGCACCCCAAACCTAGAGTCCTAGGTGTAGTGCTGAGTAGCTATAGAAGAGCTACACGAACACTAAAAACCTTAGGAACAAGTGAAATCGAGCGCGGAAGTAAACACACGAAGTCAGCTCGATAACAGCACGGTATATTATCACCGGTTAAACCGACGTATACAACTTAAGTATGTCGGTCTATCCGGTGATACAGAGCTAGTAGCAGGTGAACAGCAAGCACCGGTTGATCCGACGCCCTGGTTTGAATAGCGTCGGTTCAACCGGTGAGCGACGCCGGTTTAACCGACTAAATCAGAGACTGACGTCGGTGCAGTTGTCCAGAGGGGCAACAAAGCGCACCAAAACCGTGATGTGAGCACCGGTTAAACCGACGTGCACCAACTGTCAAAGCCGAGTGCACATCACCGGTTCAACCGGCGCTAAGAAAAGTCGATACGGCGGTTAAACGACCCAAAACAGCACACACAGAAGCAACATCGGATGAACCGATGCTATAGAGAGAGAAAGCACCGGTGCAATCCAACAACACGCAGAAAACCCCAACTAGCGAGAAATCTACTCACCGGTTGAACCGACGACCTCGAACTCGAGCGTCGGTTTAACCGGTGTTAGGAAGAAATTCTGTCCAAGCCCAGAAACTCTGTTTTCCTCTCGGCTCGATCCAAAACTCAAAGTTTAAGGGACCAAATCAAGTCCAAACCTTACCAAATTTTGTAGGCATGATCACAAAGGGCTTGTGAACATGTCCACGTAAGGAATTGACGAATCACTCCATGGTTTAGGAGGAATCGCAGGTTTAGTGAACAAGAACGGGGTTTTCTCAAAAACGTGAAAAGCTCAAGAACTAAGATCCTAACGAGCTCGTGATTTCCAGAGGATTTGCACTAGGCAAGAAGGGTTAGAATCACATCAAAGAGCTCAAAGAACTACACCAATCTCGCACTTCATGATCCAACAAACGAAATCAACAATCATCACGATCAAAACATGAAGCGTATGAGATTGAAAACTTACTCCAATTCCCAGAGGGCACAAGGAGGGAAGGGCCTCCTTTCCCACGAAAATTCAGTACAAGATCTTCACAAATCCATGGCTAAAATCCTACCTAGAAGAGAGAAGGGAGGAAGGACATAGAGGGAGAAGAGGAGGGCGGCTGGCTCTTTTCTTCTTTTCTGTCCAGCGCGCAAGCCAGGGAGAGGGGGGGCACCCCTTTTTGCCAGCCAGCCAGCGCCACCTACTCTAGGTGCCTCCCTTTTCCTTTCCCTGCAAGTCTCCACCTAAAGACTAAACTACCCCTAAGGCTAGAAATAAACTAGAAGGCCCTTAGGGGCAAAAACAGAAAAGATACATTGAAGTCCATTAGACGGCTGCGACGACTTGGGGAACTTTGCTTCGACCCGACACAATTCCTCTGATGTCGCCACGCGTCCTTCTGGAATCTTCACGGGGGCAGTTTTGGGAAAACTGCCGAAACCGAGTCCGGGTGCGGTTTTGGAGGAACCGCGAAACCTTCCCCCGCGATGTTTCCAGCACACCCGCCAAGCCCGATGTCGCCACGTGTCCGACCTCCCGCCGGACCCTCTCCGACTTGGCCGATGTCGACGCATTCCAGCCGTTGGTTTTTTTCGAGCTACCAACAAACTCCACGTCGTCTCGCCTTGGCCCCAGGAGTGAATCGCAACGCGGCCCAGCAGTGGCCCAAGCATCTGGGCTGCCCTTTTCCACCGCACGGTCATCCGGTCGGGCCTCCAACGCCACCGCAAGGTCTCCCGCCTTCGCATGGTCATCGAGCTCCCTGCCACCGCAACGCCACCGCATGGTCCATCGACATGCGCCTCGCTCTTGTCGAAACCATCTCGCTGCCACCGCGCCATCCGTGTACCTGCACACCACAGACCAAGAACTGGCGCAATCTCCACAGAGTCGCGACTACACACGATTAGTCCACTCCACGTGTTGGCAATCACTCATCACACCAAGGAGCAGGCCTCCACTGCCTCTCACAGGGATAGCCATGAGCGTCTCTTGCGCTCCTGGCGACCACGCCCCTCCTCCCTCTCCCACCTCCGGCTATGACGCCACCCGTCCCTTCCCTCCATCCCTTGAGCCCGGCATCCGCCTCCCCATCGTACCTGCGCCTCGGGACCACCCTCCTTCCTCTCCTCCAAGCACCCGCTCACGTTCCTCCCCTTTTCATCCCCTTGGGGGCTACGGTTCCGTTGCCATGCCGGAAGGCCCACTACCGGAAAACGGTATTTTGCCATTTGCCAGAATCTTCGCCGTGTGCATTATTTCGGGCACACGACGAAGACCTCCTTTGCCGTGTGTCGCCAGAAGAACACACGGCAAAGAAAAAACACACGGGAAACCCTACACTTCGCCGTGTGCCAAGGGCCAGCACACGGCAAACCTTGATCTTCGCCGTGGGTCAGCCAGTAGGCACACGGCGAACATGGATCACGTGCGGGGCACACCCTTCTGCCGTCAGGGGGCCTCACGGCCGTTATTGTTTGCCGTGTGCCAGGGCTAGGCACACGGCGAACTCCCATCTTCGCCGTGTGCCTGTCGGTTGACACACGGCGAACTCCCCGGCTGCCGTCAACACTCGGACGGACGTCACGACAGTCCCTATTCGCCGTGTGTCCACGCTGGCACACGGCAACACATAGACCTTTGCCGTGTGCCTGGCTCTAGGCGCACGGCAAAGATTATGTTTGCCGTGTGCCTTAGTTGAGCACGCGGCGAACACAAAAAAAAAATCATGTTTTTGCTTCCAAATTTTTTCTACACTCTTCATAATTTGTTTGGTACTCTATGTTTGAATATGAGATTTTTATAGATTTTTTCTACACTCTAGACGAGCAGAAGCAGGCGGCCGAGATGGCCCAGATGTACAACTACATTCGAGGTCTTTCTGTCCAAATGGGTAATCCCATGCCAGCCATGCAATTCCCTATGGCTCCTCCTCCTACTACTCCTCCTGTGAGTATTTTGAAAATCCTTTAGTTTTTTATGAAGTATTAGATACTTAGAGAACTTTAGACTTAGAGATTGTGACTTACATTACTCACTTAACGATTTAGGGGACCTACATATGATCCTTTAGTGCTCTATTATAATTTGAGAACTTGGTTTTTGTCTCACCTGCAATTTACTATCTTACTTTTTTTGCAGAATCTATCGGCGGCATCGAATACGCCAGAATTGTCGCCGGGCATCTCACCGACGCTCCCACAGCAGTTGTTCCCACCTCAGTTCGGCGGCGCCCCACCGTTCGACGACCCACCACAGCCATAAACTTGTTTATTTCAATATTTATGGACTTGTGAACTTCTAGATATGTATTTGTGAACTTCTGGACTTTGCATTGGACTTCTGGATGTGTTTGAAGTTATTTCCACCTAGTTGTGATATTTATGTGATATGTAATGCCTGTGATATATATGTTGTGATATGGGGTCCTTTATACGTGAAAAACAAAAAAAGAATAGGATCTGTTTGGTCACTTTGCCGTGTGCCAGGGACTAGGCACACGGCAAAGTGACCATGTGACTACCTGGTAACCTAGTTCACCGTGTGCCAGGGCTAGGCACACGGCGAACTGACCATAATTCGCCGTGCGTCATAATCTAGGCACACGGCGAAACTTACTGATTTGCCGTGTGCCAGAACCAAGGACACACGGTGAAGTCTGAAAGTTCACCGTGTGTCCACGGTAAAGACACACGACGAACAGACGCCGACGCCGTCACCTAGCCCGGACGGCGTCTTCTCGCTTTTTTTCGCCGTGCGCCTATATATACACATGGCAAAAAGGTTCGCCGTGTGCGCGACTTTTGACACACGGCAAAGAAGGGCTTCGCCGTCCCTGTAGCTGCCGTCGGCGCTTTGCCGTCGGACACCGTCGGCGAAGTCTTCGTCGTGTGCTAACGGTTCTTCGCCGTGTGCCTCAGGCACACGGCGAACTCGTGGTCTCCGGTAGTGGCCCATGGAAGCTTCCCCCGCCGGTCTAGGAAGGCTGCCGTCGGGCGACGGCGCCAGCAGCCGAGCCCGGCCTATGCTGGAGGCGTCGCCACAGTCCTCCCTCTGCTGCATGTCCATCTTCACCTTCGCGGACGCGACGTCCCCCTCCTCGTCCAGTTGCGCTGTTCTGTAACTCGGCTCTGCTTCACTACCATGCCCTTGTGGTTCCCGCCCCCAGGCTCTCCCGGGCTCCGGCGGAGGCGTTTCTATGCCTTCATTATGCTCCGGACTCTCACCCTCCCTCTATCTGCGAGGTCAAAAACGCCCTCAACTTCTGTTCCCCCCCTTCCGGTTCATGGTTCGGGAGCCATGTCCTGGAGTTTTTGAGATGGCAGCTTGCTCTGGCAACATCGCCAGGCTCATCATATCCAGCGGCCGCTGTCGGCTTGGGCGGGTCTTGCTTCTCTTCTTCCCTTCTCTCCCCGCTGCCGTTGCCACCGACATGGCCGGGCTCGGCGCCGGTGACGTCCCGCTGACGTCACCTGATTTTCAAACTGCATCATGCGCGCATGTCCAACTTGGGCCGACTTCTGGGGGAGATGAGGTTTACGATTCTACGGGCCGGCCCATCTGCACTCCTCCTCCTGGGCCGTTCTCTGGGATGGGTCCCCCCTCTGCTTTGGAGAACTGTGTTTCTTCACCCCCACGATCACCTCCCTCCCGCCTCCCCAGCTACCGGGCTCCAATGCATTCATGAGGATGGAGGATATCTAAGGATAAGATTCACTCCAACCCTGCGCTCCCCTCTCAGTACCACTCCTTCATTACGCGCGCCGAACGGACGTCCCATCAAGAGCCAGCAAATCAGCTCTGCCCCTACCTCTACGACTATACTCTGCAGCCCTGCCATGGCGCATTCACAACTCAGGGTGCCTCATACTGCCTCCGAGTTGTACTCCGCTCCTCTCTCGCCGCTTTCCCGGGTGAACCCGCCCGGGGCTCCACACGCCTTCCCTGACGTCCATGCGCTGGCCACAATCCTCGGAACGGTAGGGCCAGGTTTTGTGGGGAATCTACGGATTCGGCGGTGCATTCAACCCTCTGTGCTGAGAAATCCACTCCCGCGCCGAACGGATGTCACGCCAGGGTGCTCACCTCTCTGCTGACGATGGCGGCTCCATACCTCCAGGGTCTTCTCTCTGCGGCTCCTGCTTCTGTAAAGACCACCGATGGGCCGTTCGTGTCTCCGCTACGGCCACCGGAGCTACTCCTGCTCAATGGCGGGCTCGTTCCCGCGATCGCTCTGGGCGCGGAGCGCAGGGCGCTCGCCGCCAAGTGGCGAGGCCGTCCCGACACCGCGCCACTCCGCGCGGTCGGCGTCCTTTGACCGCGAGGCTTGGCTCTCGCCTACCATCCATCGACGACTGGGCCGCAGCAATACCCCAGCCCTTCCCCCTCATCCTCGACAGCGCTCCCGCTCACCAGCAGCACGCCATGGGCGCAATGACCCTCCAGCCGTTCACTTCGTCCCCCCCATCATGCCACACCAGCTGCCACCACCCACCACCGACCCTGGCGCGCCACTACTCCATTCGTCCCCCGCTGTGTTGCTCCCCCACCTGATCTCGCCGACTCCGGGGATGACATCACTGAGGTCCACATGCCCTTTGTGGACATGGGACCAAGCCTACGCCTTCATCGAGCCAGCATGTGCTGATCTAGGGCGCTTCATCAGGCTTGCCCTCGAGCGTCATGGCGGCGACCCCCCTATAAGGCTGGCTCCTTCTTCCCATGGCACCATGATGGTGGTCTTCGACCATCCATTCTTCAGAGAGGTGGCTATGCAGCGTGGGCCTATCGATCGACCTGGGTGGTCACCAGCTGCGTCTGGTTCGCCATGAGGAGGCCGACTTCTGCGTTGTGGTCCCCTACAAGGATTTGGTGGAGCTCGTGGCTACCAACATCCCCCCTGAGCACTGGAACGAGCCGGGGATCCGTACGGCGTTCCAGGCCCTTGGCCAGGTCTGCTGTGTCGCAAGGAGCAGCCTGCGTGAGGTTCTGGATCACCGTGGCTCTGGCATTGCAGACTACTCCGTGGTGCGTGTTCTGGTCCTCGTCAGCGACTTGCACAAGCTCAAGCCGAAGCTCCTGGTGCGCAACCACAATGGTGAGATCGCCGGCATCGCCAACATCCGGGTGGTGGGGCGCTGGCCTCACATCCCGGGTGCCCCGCTGCCTGGTGATCACGACTTCTCCGATGACTCTGTCAGCCGGGACGTCCAGGAGGATGACACACCGCCCACGCATGGGCACCGCTGTGCATTTCACTTCTCGGGATCCCAGGTAGCTTCCTCACACTCTGCTTCCTCCGTGGCCCCCCCCCTGGCACGACTTGCAGGACGCTCGGTGGCGCTGTGTTGTACCCGTCGGTCCCCCTTTGGACATGGGCGGCCGGGGCTTTTGCGGCCCTTTCCTGCGCTCTGTCCCTTGCTGGGGTCCCCCAGCTGGCGATCCGCGAGCTGCCTGCTCCGGAACGCCCTCGCACTCCACCGCCATCGCTCGTGGTGAGCGACATTGAAGAAGCGGCTCCGACCCGACGTCCACCACACTCCAAGATCCAGGCTCTGTGCGATCTCCTCGAGGTGGAGGAGCACGAGGTGTGCGTGCGGTGCCGCCAGGTGCGTCGCAAGTGCGCCGCCGACAGCGCGTGCAAGATTCGTCGCAGCCGGTGTCTGGCCGCCAAGGAGGTTCCCTTCTACGTCGACGCCACGACCAAAGCGGAGCCTCACGTGCCAAAGCTGCCCAGCTGGACCTCTCCAAGGCGTCTGATCACATGAAGGCTGCTCTGGCGTCCTCCGGCCTGCTGACGCGCCCCCTGCCGGCGAAGACTCCTTCAGCGAAGCTCCGCCAGCTGGGGCACCTCTGTGGTTTCGCCCACCTCTCCGATCTTGATGATGTGGCGGCGACACCGTCTTGCTGATGTTGTTGTGTTCTTGCACCTCTTTTCGGTCGTAGGCTTGTGTGTTGCCCCTTGCTGCTGTTTCCATTATCTGTAGCCGGAGTGGCATGTTAGTTGCTTAGTTGTTGAGCTCGCATTGCGTAGGGTGTTCCACGCAAATGCTCTCCCGGCCTCTACCTGCTTTAGGGAGATTTGTGAGTCGTTGTGGTTTGCGTCGCGGTTTGCGGTGGTCGGCATCTGTTGTACACCTACTCGTTGTACCGTGTACTCTGTTAAGTTTGTTCTGTGCTCGTCGGTGTCCCTTTGTGTTTTATGTTGAACAAACTCATCTCTTTCTTCTCGTGGAACGTTCGGGGACTGGGACATGCTAGTCGCTGCGACGATGTCCTTACCGAGCTCATTGCTTCTCGCCCCAATTTTGCTTGTCTGCAGGAGACCAAGCTCTCGCAGGTTACGCTGATGAAAATGAAAACTTTCCTTCCCGTGCGCCTGTCCACGTTCTCGACCCGTCCTTCTGCTGGCTCATCTGGTGGGATCCTGACGATGTGGGATGCCAAGGTCTGCTCGGTTACACACACCATCGGGCATGTGTTCTCTCTGACCATCGGCTTTTGCTTAGATGCAGATGGCACCTTCCTGAATCTTACGAACGTCTATGCCCCCCACTGTCAGCTCTGAAAAAAGCACGTTCCTATCTGAACTTGCGGAGGTTGCCAACTCCATTGCTGGTCCGTGGATTATCATCGGAGACTTCAACCTCATCCATTCAGCAGCAGATAAGAACACTGACGCTTTCAATTCCTCTGAAGTGGATCTTTTTAACTCTTTCATCAATGACTTGGCCATCCTGGAACTGCCTTTGGTGGACCGCGACTATACTTGGAGCAACCACAGAGAGGTTCCCACCCTTGTTTGCCTCGACAGGTGTTTTGTGAATACTGAATGGGATGCTGCCTTTCCGAACAACACGCTTTCCTCCAGGACACGGTTTGCGTCCGACCATGTCCCGCTTCTGATGACCGCGGACACCAGGATCCCCAGAAGCTCCTGCTTCCGGTTCAAGAACACTTGGTTACGACATCTGAGCTTCACCTCGATGGTTAGCACTCTTCTCTCCCAACCCCCAAGTGATACTGACTCTCATACTTTCACCCAATGCCTGAAAAAGTGTCGTCGTGCATGTCGGCTGTGGTCACGCCATTTGGGGCCACTAGACCAACGGGAGAACGACACTAGAGTTCTTGTGCAGGCGCTCGATCTTTTGGAGGAGTTACGGCCTCTGAATCCCAATGAAGCAACCTTGTGCCGCCTCGCCACCCAAGCCATTCAGTCCATCAACAGTGAATGATTGGCCTTCTGGCGCCAGCGTTTACATGTTCGCATTGCGACTGAATGGGATGAGAACTCGCGTTTCTTTCACACTGCTGCATCAGGTCGCCGGCGTAAGAATCTGATCCACTGCCTAGAGCACGATGGACAAATGTTCCTGTCCCATGACGCCAAAAGCATAATCCTACACAACTTCTACCGTGAGTTGCTGGGCACTACACAGCCGGTGGAGTGGCGTTTCTGCCTTTCTGAACTTTATCCGACAATAGCCGTTGCCGGTATGGACCTGTCGCGCCCCTTCACTCCCGATGAGATTTCCAGTGCTCTTTTCTCCATGGATATGAACGCCAGTCCTGGACCTGATGGTTTCGGCCCCTCCTTCTACAAACATTTTTGGCCAGCGCTCCGGATTGATCTCATCCATCTGTTTGAGCAGTTCTACGATGGCTCCATTGACCTTGATGGTCTGAACAGGGCACACCTGGTGCTCCTGCCCAAGAAGGATGGAGCACGCACTGCTGATGCGTTCCGACCCATCTCACTGCAAAACTGCCCGATGAAACTCTTCACCAAAGTAATGGCGAACCGTCTTCGCTTTGCAATCCCTGTGATTGTCGATGCTGATCAGACTGGCTTCGTCCATGGCAGAAGCATTGCTGAGAATTTTGTGTATGCCGCGGACCTGCTGAGCTGCTGCCATAAACAGGGTGTTCCTACTGCTGTCCTCAAGCTCGATTTCAAGAAGGCTTTTGACTCGATTGAGTGGAGAAGCTTGGATGCTATCCTAATGGCCCGAGGTTTCAATGCTCGGTGGCGTGCCTGGATAACCAATGTGCTCACCTCTGGAAAAACGGCAGTTATGCTGAATGGCGTCCCTGGTCGCTGGATTACCTGCCGGAGAGGCCTCCGGCAAGGTGATCCTATCTCCCCTTACCTTTTCATCATTGTTGCTGATGTCCTGCAACGGTTGATCCGGCGAGCTTCACTGCGTGGCGACCTTTGCCATCCTGTTGCTCATACTCTCCCATGTCCGGTGCTCCAATACGCTGTTGACAACTTAATTGTCACAAAAGGGGACGTGGCTTCGATGCATACTCTCAAATCCATCCTAGCAGACTTCTCTGCTGCTACAGGCCTCACCATCAACTTTCACAAGTCAACCTTTGTCCCAATGCATGTTACGGCAGACGTTGCTGCGGCCATGGCTTCCACATTGGGGTGCACACCCTCTGCCTTCCTTCAAACCTATCTTGGTTTGCCACTCTCCCCACACAAGCTTAGAGTGGCCGATTACAAACCACTGATTGACAGCTTTGATCGCTACCTCAGTGGTTGGAAGGCCAAGCTTTTGAGCACAGTGAGGAATGTGGAGTACCTTCTCCTAGCTGTGATGAGTGAATTGTCAACCGTGTGGTGTGATCGTGTGTTTGGTTTTTGGTTGCAGGTACACGGGCGTCGAGTGTCGACGGAGAGCTGCCGTGGAGGTGCTGTGGCCGATGGACCGTGCGGTGGACGGCGGTGAAGGGCAGCCGGGACCGGAGCTCGGGCCGGGCGGCAGCTGTGGCGTCCACTCCTGGATCGAGGGCGCAAGCACCGGTGGATGGCGGGTTTCTTGGTTTGCGCCACAAAACCAAGTTGGCGGACAGCGGTTGAAGACGCCAAGTCGTGGAGGCACGGGCGTCGGTCTCGGGACTGGCGGAGGAACGGGCGTCGACGGCGTCTAGGGCCTCGCTGCGTGCGAGGAGGTGACAGGCGTCGGGCGGCGTCTAGGGCCGTCAAAAGGCCGAGGCGGGAACGGCGTCCAGGGCCACGGCGTGGAGGCGGGAATCTTCCCGCGCGTGGAGTTTTGGCGGTTTTCTCAAAACCGGCCACCTACCCGGGTTTCACGGACCCTCCAAAACTGCGGACTGGATCTTCATCCCCACGGCGTCATCGCGGAGAAGATTTCGATTCAAAGAAAGAACCTTGGCCGTCGGATAAGTCCTTGTATCTTTTTCCGGTTTTGCCCCTACGGGCTTTCTAGTGTCTAGTTAAGTCTAGGGGTAGTTTAGTCCTTTAGTTCTGGAGTTAGTGGGCATAAATACCTACTCACCCACTCTCTCTTCCTTGCTCCTTGCCTGGCGCCCAGACGTGGATCCGCCCCCTCTCCCAGGCGTCTCCTCCTCCTCCTCCCTGTTCCTTCCCTCTTCTCTAGGATTAGGATTTTAGGGCTATGGATTTTTGAGACTCTTGTATGAAATTAATCGGGAAAGGAGGCCCTCTCCTCCTTGTGCCCTCGGGGCTTTTGAATTCGTTTTAATTTCATACATCTTGTGCCTTGTTTGGTTGAAATTCGATTTTCCCGTGTTGATTCTTGTGCACGAGATGAGGGGTTGTTTCTTGATGATCACATGACTCTTTGAAGTGATTCTAATCCACCTAGCCTAGTGCTAAATCCTACGGAATCACGAGTCTTTTCAAATCGAAGCTTTTCACGTTCTAGGAAAACCCCATTCTTGCTCGGGAATTCCTCGATTCCTCCCAAACCATGGAGTGATTCGTCGATTCATTTGGTGAGTATGTTCACAAGATCTTTGTGATCGTGCCTGCAAAATTTGAGCCCCTTTGGACTTGTTTTGATCCTCCAATCGTCAAGTTTTCCAAAGGTCGTGGGCTGTGAAACACCAGTTCTGCTCGAGCTGGGTTTTTTTTTGTTATCGCCGGTTGAACCGACGCTTGAGATCAAGATCGTTGGATCAACCGGTGAGTAGAAGTTTTGGCTTTTAGGGTTTTTGGCCTTTCTGCTTGGTTGCACCGGTGCATTAGTTCCACATGCATTGGTTCAACCGGTGAAGCTTCACCAGCGATCCATGCGTGCTGTTTTGCTCGTTGCACCGGCGTATAGAAATTCATCAACGTCGGTTCAACCGGTGCTCAGTGCGATTCGTTTTGCAGTCTCTCTGGACAACTGCACCGACGTTGACTCTTGATTTTGTTGGATCATCCGGTGTAGTAACATCGGTTGAACCGACGCTGTTCAAACCTATACGTCGGATCAACCGGTGCTTGCTTGTCTCTTGCTGCCGGCTCTGTGACGTCGGTTAAACCGGTGAGAGTTTTCTTCCCACGTCAGTTTAACTGGTGCTCATATACCGTGCTCGCTCGCCGTTCTTGACTCGATCTCTTCGAAGCTTGTTCCTAGGGTTTGTGCTTTGTGTCTAGCTCAGCTATAGCTACACTTTGCACACTCTAGAAGAGAGGGCTTGTGGTGCGCGTTTGGGATTATAGGCCAAACTTTCCTTGAAGAAAATTTTAATTGGCTCACATTCACCCCCTTCTGGTCGCCTTTTCGGTCCCTCACACAGGCGGGAGACTCGTCCTTGTTAATGCTGTTCTTGGGGGGCTCACCATTTACTTCATGTCTTCCCATCTGCTGCCCAAAACCATGATAGACAAGTTGGATGCTCGTCGACGAGCTTTCCTCTGGACCGGTGATGATAAATGTAATGGCTCTCAGTGCCTTCTAAAATGGGAGAGCGTTTGCACCAGCAAAGAATGTGGGGCCATGGGTGTCAAGAATCTTGAGGATCAAAACCACTGCCTCCTCATGAAGTTTGTCCACAAAATCCACGAACCGTCCCCTCTCCCTTGGAAAAACTGGTTTCTTTCTCACACCACGACCATGGATGATTCCTTTCTACGCAGGCTTGTTCACGCTGAGCTGCAACGATACCGTTCCCTCACCACGGTGACGATCGGAGACGGGCAACTTACCTCCTTCTGGCATGACAAGTGGATCCTTGGCACCACACTCGCCCAAGCCTTTCCGGCTCTCTTCTCGCATTGCACCCGTCAATCGGACACGGTTAGTGCTGCCCTCGCTGGGGGGCTCACCCTCCACCTCCAGCCTCGTTTGACTAGAGCGGCTCGTGAGGAGCTCGACGTTCTTCAGAGCTGCATTCAGTTTGTGCCACTTGCTGATCGCCCAGATCACCGCTCCCTGGATTGCGTGGCTAACCCTCCTTTCACTACACAAGGTGTTTATCGTTCGCTGCATGGTAATGACGAAATGCATCCGGATGCTGCTAGGATCTGGGGCACGAAACTCCCTGGCAAAATAAAATTTTTCGGTTGGCTTCTCCTTCATGGGTGTCTCAACACCAGGGCAAACCTTCATCACAAAAACATCCGTCGACGTGATGAAGCAGATTGTGAGTTCTGCCAAGGAGTCCTTGAAATTGATGAACACATCTTCGTCCACTGCTGCAAAGCAGCTGCGGTGTGGAACCGTCTGGGGATCAGTCTGCCTCCGGGTGCTCACAGGACTCCTTGGCTGGTTGGCTGTCCGCTGTTGCTCCCTGATCAGACACGCACGGACGCCGCTCTCGTCCTTCTTTGGCAAATCTGGAAGGCTAGGAACGCAAAAATCTTCGAGCAACTGGACCTCCCTCCGTGCGAAACCATCCGCCGAGCTGTTCGAGATTTGGACGTTTGGTGCTTCAGATACAAACGGGCATCCCATCACATTCAAACTTGGCGCGACTACTTCTTATCTTGCTGTTAATTTCTTATTTCTCACTCACTCCCCCCTCTGTAATCCCCCCGGTATGCCGGGACGCATGATGTAAACTCCTTTCGATCAATGCAAAGTAGGTGGGGATTCCCCTCCCCCCTCCACCCCCCCCCCCCCCCCGATTTTGTTCAAAAAAAAGGATTCTGGTGACGGTAGTCAAGGAAACTAAGATCAGGAGCAGATTCCATTTAAATGTTCTTCACCATCTGTGTGCAACTCACAAATTTATGATTATCATTGAATCGTGGCCAGCGATTATGATAGTACTCCCTCCTTTTGAAACAAACAGAGCCCTCAAGGATCATGAGTCAGTAGTGATGATCCTGATTAACTGTAGTAGCAGTACTGTAGCACCCACTGTTTGGACAAGAGCACATTATTTGCAAAAATGATCTGTACCGTAACAAGCATACCTCTAGTAGCCGGTAGGTGGTAACCAATGGGATATATGAAACCCAAAAAATGTACATGTCTCTCAAAAACTATACTAACAGACAATGCAACAATTAAGCTCCTAATGCTCATTGTGACAAGCATTAACACATCTTTTTAAAGGTAAATTTTAGTGAACATGGAAACCTAAAAAGAATACCCCTAGTATGTTACAAAAAAGGAAGATAATATATGCCCATATCAGAAAGCCAGCTATTCAAATCAGCTACTTGGAGGTGAGAATAAAAGTAGGTATTTGAACGGCGGCCTAGCTACGCATGGCAAGTTAAAAGAAGCCACAAGCATGGCAAGTAATGATCTCACACTATTTTTTTTCCTGCTATATATATGTATCAACTACGGAGCAACCTCATCACCAGTCAGCTTAGTCGAATAGCACACACGTATAGCAGCTACCTCACCTGTGTTGGATGGCGACGTTGATGATGAAGATGAGCAGGCGCAGCAGCAGGCAAGGGCTACTCTTGCTCCTTTCCTTGCTCCTCTTGGCATCGTTCTCTGCCATTCCTGCACTCATCAGTGGTAACTTGTCAAATAAATCTCATTCTTTTGATTCGCAATGTCATTTCACTGCTTCTTGGTTTCATTCTTAGAGGGGAAAAAACAAGAAAAAGAAACAAATACCTTCTGGATCGTGTCATCTACAGTGTGTTTTTGTTTCGACACTGAGATGAGATAGATCGATCTGTTCGTGATGTTTCAGGCGAGAGCTTCGTAGCCGGCAGCGGTGGCGGCGGCAGGAAGAGCAAGATGGCGATCGGCGCCGGCAAGGTCGCAGTCATCCATGGCGATGGCGACGACCCATTCAACGGATGCACACCCCATGATGCCAGGGCTGTTAGATAATTACCCATGCTCTAGCTTGCTTCCTTTCTATGCTAGTAGGAGCTCTAGCTCCTCAGTCAAGCCTGCCAATTGAATTTTGGGCAGCAAAGACTATTGTGTATAGTAGCAGCTACAAGTTGCAACAAGGTAGCAGTAGCAAGTAATAGTAATGGTTGCACTAAACTGTTGAAGCCATACCTTGTAAAGATCTTACCTTGACTGAGTTTTGTATAAAGGAAAGGGCAGCTACAGCTCTGGAAGTTAAGCAGCAACACTTCCTCGTGTCTTCCTCTGCTTCTCTTCATCTCACTCTTCATCTTCCACCTCCAGTGTTTTGTGTGTGTGTGTGTGAGCTGAGGGACCTGCACAAGTGGTGCAACTGTGAGGAAGTGCCATGGCTTCCCTGGACCGCGGGCGTGGGCATTCCCCGGAGCGACATGGTCATGGTGAGACGACGTACGTCATGAAGAAAACGGTGCAGGACGCTGGCGGCGCGTAGTACCCCATGCCCACCCGCACGAACTACGCAGAGTGGGTGGTACTGATTAAGGTGATGCTCAAGGCGAGGCGCCTGTGGGCGGCGGTGACCATGGGCACCGCTGATGAAGAAGATGACCAGTCGGCCATGGAGGCCATCCTCAAGTCGGTGCCGACCGAGTACGTTGTCCCGCTCGGCGCCAAGGACTCCGCCAAGGAGGCCTGGGAGAGCTTGGAGACGATGCGGCTCGGCGGCGACCGCGTACGCAAGGTGAAGGCGCAACAGCTCCGGTGGGAGTACGAGGCTATCGCGTTCCACGATGGCGAGGCCATCGAGGACTTCGCGCTGCGGCTCACCTCTCTGGTAAGCCAACTCGCGCAGGTCGGCGTCGCCATCGATGAGGAGGAGGCGGTGGCGAAGTACTTGTGCATTGTGCCGCCCCAGTTCGCACAGATCGCGCTCACGATTGAGACGCTGCTCGACATGAGCACGCTCTCGATCGAGGACGTCACCGGGCGGCTCAAGGTGGTCGAGGACCACGCGGAGGCACCTGCCCGCGCGGCTGCCAGTGTCCAGCTGCTACTCACGGAGGAGCAGTGGGCGGCGCGCATGTGCGAGAGGAAGTAGGGGGAGGGCTCCTCTGCTCCGCGCGATGGCGGCGGAGGCGGCGCGGCAAGCTGCGGTGGAAGGCGGAGACCGCCGGCAAGGACGGCGGCGACCGCGTCGCTGACAAAGACCGGTGCCGCAATAGCGGCAAGGTCGGTTACTGGGCCCGCGACTGCAAGGAGCCACGGCGCCAGGAGTGTGCGCATCTGGCGCATGACGACGACGAGGAGGAGCCGGCGCTGCTGATGGCCCAGGTGTGCGCCATCAACACCGGAGCAGTGGAGGACCAGAGCGCACACGTGGTGCTCGACGAAATGCGTGCGCAGGTCGACCTCGGCCGAGAGGGAGATGGAGCGGAGGAGATGTGGTACCTCGACACCGGCGTGAGCAACCACATGAGCGGCAACCGCGAGGCCTTCTCTGAGCTCGACACCGGCGTCGTCGGCACGGTGAAGTTTGGCGACTACTCCGGCGTCGACATCTGGGTGCGAGGCATGGTCGTGTTCCAGTGCAAGGCGCGGCACGGATGTGTACTACATCCCCAAGCTCCGGAGCAACATCGTCAGCATTGGCCAGCTGGACGAGCGTGGCTGCCAAGTGCTGATCAACGGTGGCGTGCTTCAGATCAGGGACTGCGAGCGCAAGCTGCTCGCCAAGGTGGAGTGCAGTAGGAACCACCTCTACACTTTGGTGCTGCGCATTGCGCGCCCGGTGTGCCTGGCGGCAAGATGCGATGACGCAGCATGGTGCTGGCATGCGCGCTTCGGCCATTTGAGCTTCGATGCTCTGGTGAGGATGGCGCGGCAAGGGTTGGTGCGTGGGCTGCCTCTGAATGAGCACGCCGGTGAGCTCTGCGACAGCTGCCTTGCCGGCAAGCAGTGGTGGTTGCCGTTCCCCAAGAAGGCGAGCTTCCGCACCGAGGACGTCCTCGAGCTCGTCCATGGCGACCTCTGCGGGGCAATCACGCAGGCAACGCATGGCGGGCGGTGCTGCTTCCTGCTCCTGGTGGACGACTATAGCCGGTACATGTGGCTGAACCTGTTGTTGAGCAAGGACAAGGCGCAGACGGCGATCAAGGAGTTCCAGGCACAGGTGGAGACGGAGACGGGGAAGAAGCTGCGCGTGATGTGGACGGATCGGGTGGCGAATTCACCTCGGTCGAGTTCGGCCTCTACTGCGCAGGACAAGGCATGGAATGCCACCTCATGGCACCGTACTCGCCGCAGCAGAATGGCGTCGTCGAGAGGAGGAATCAGACGGTGGTCGGCATGGCTAGGAGCATGCTGAAGGCCAAGAAGATGTCGATAGCATTCTAGGGTGAGGAGGTGAGCACGGCGGTGTTCATCCTGAACCGCGCGCCCACCAAAAGCCTGAAGGGCACGATGCCATTCGAGGCGTGGCATGGGAGGAAGCCGGACGTGTCATTTCTGAGGACGTTCGGCTGCGTCGGGCATGTGAAGAGGATGAAGCCCAACCTCTCCAAGCTGGAGGATAGGAGCACCCCCATGGTGTTCCTTGGATACAAGCACGGTAGCAAGGCTTACTGGCTCTATGATCCGCAAGGACGACGCGTGGTGGTGCCCTGCGATGTCATCTTCGACGAGGCGGCAAGCTGGAATTGGGAGGAGGAGTCTGGTGATGGGGAAGCAGTGCGTGGAGCCTGGAGCGACTTTGTCATCGAGCACATGGAATTGCAGGATGTGGTGGATGATGACGGGGAAGCTACGGCGAGCCCAGGTGGCGGTTCCCCTACTCCGACATCCCCTATTTCGGAAACAGGGGAAGTAGTGCCGGCTCCGCATTCGCCTGCGGGGCAGGCATCACCGGCCACACCTCCGGCACCGACACCAGGCTCAGCCGTGCCGGTCCACTTCGTCACGCCTCCATCGAGCACCTCCGTGAATGTCGACGTCGAGTACTCCGGCGAGCCACTCTGATTCCGACTAGTGGTTGACATCATTGGCATGGGGAGTCCGCCCGGGCAGGCGGCCCATGTGCTGGACGACCTCGAGCTGCACCTAGGCAGCACAGAGTAGCCGCCGAGCTTCACTGCGGCTGAGCAGGAGGCATGCTGGCGAGCGGCGATGCTGGAGGAGATGGCGGTGGTAGAGGAAAACCGCACCTAGGAGCTGGTGGATCCGCCGATCGGTTGCCAACCGATTGGGGTGAAATGGGTGTACAAGGTGAAGCGGAACGAGCGCGGCGAGGTGGTGCGGCACAAGGCCCGGCTCGTCGCCAAGGGATTCGTGCAGTGCGAGGGCATCGACTTCGGGGAAGTCTTTGCGCCGGTGGCGCGCATGGAGTCCGTGCGCCTGCTGTTGGCACTGGTGGCGGCAAGGGGCTGGAAGGTCCATCATTTGGACGTGAAGTCGGCATTCCTCAATGGAGAGCTCGCCGAGGAGGTGTACGTGCAGCAGCCGCCGAGATTCGTCACCGCCGGCGAGGAGCACAAGGTGCTCCTCCTGCGCAAGGCACTGTATGGGCTACGCCAGGCGCCGCGCGCATGGAACATCAAGCTGGATGCCAGCCTCGCATTGCTCGGCTTCACCAAGTGCACCATCGAGCACACCCTCTACACGTGCCGATCGCCGGGAGGATTGGCAATCGTCGGTGTGTACGTCGACGACCACATCGTCACCGGAGCTGAGCAGCGAGACATCGACGCGTTCAAAGAGAAGATGAAGGCGATGTTCCGCATGTCAGACCTCAGTCTGCTCACTTACTACCTCGGCATTGAGGTGGAGCAGACCGGGAAAGCCATCACGCTCCGCTAGGGCGCCTACGCGAGGAAGCTGTTGGAACGGAGTGGGCTGGGCGAGTGCAGGGAGTGCCAGACACCCATGGAGGAGAAGCTGAAGCTGTCAAAGGACAGCACTGCCCCCTTGGTAGACGCCACGAGCTACCGGAGCATCGTTGGCGGGCTGCGCTACCTCACGCACACTCGGTCGGACATTGGGTTCGCCATGGGGTACGTGAGCCGCTTCATGGCAGAGCCGCGGGAGGATCACCTCGGCGCTGTCAAGCATCTACTCGGCTATGTAGCAGGGACGCGCAGCTACGGGCTCATCTTCCCAAGGAGGAGCGGAGGAGCGCTGGAGCTGGTCGGCTTCAGTGACAGCGACATGGCAGGCGACGTTGATGGGCGGCGGAGCACGACGGGCATACTCTTCTTCCTTGGAGCGTGCCCCATCTCCTGGCAGTCACAGAAGCAAAGGGTGGTCGCGCTGAGCACATGTGAAGCTGAGTACATTGCAGCGGCGACAGCGTGCTGCCAGGGAGTTTGGCTGAGCAGGCTGCTGCAGGAGGTGATGGAGGAGAAGCCCTGCACGCCTGTGCTGATGGTGCACAACAATTCTGCCATTGCTTTGGCAAAGAACCCTATCCTCCATGACAGAAGCAAGCACATCGACACCAAATTTAACTACATTCATGACTGCATCGATGGAGGACAGATCAAACTCGAGTATGTCGAGACAGCTCGACAGCTCGGGGACATCCTCACCAAGCCACTTGGGCACATTCGACTCACAGAGTTGAGGACCAAGATTGGAGTTGAGGAGATCAAGCAAGAGCAGTACAATTAGGGGAAGAATTGTTAGATAATTACCCATGCTCTAGCTTGCTTCCTTTCTATGCTAGTAGGAGCTCTAGCTCCTCAGTCAAGCCTGCCAATTGAATTCTGGGCGGCAAAGACTATTGTGTATAGTAGCAGCTATAAGTTGCAACAAGGTAGCAGTAGCAAGTAATAGTAGTGGCTGCACTTAACTGTTGAAGCCATACCTTGTAAAGATCTTACCTTGGCTGAGTTTTGTATAAAGGAAAGGGCAGCTGCAGCTCTGGAAGTTAAGCAGCAACACTTCCTCGTGTCTTCCTCTGCTTCTCTTCATCTCACTCTTCATCTTCCACCTCCAGTGTTTTGTGTGTGTGTGAGCTGAGGTACCTGCACAAGTGGTGCAGCTGTGAGGAGTGCCAACAAGGGCGTCGAAATTCTCCTGCGGCAAGGACAACCTGTGGTGGCCGTCTCTGTATGAGTGTGCCATCAACTGCCCCTGCATGGTGAACTGCAACTAGCAGGCGTCGAGCTCTCCGATCCGTCAGCGTCGTTCATGGTTGATCCGCGGGTAGCTGTGTCCTTGTTCAAGAAACTCTAGAGATGCATGCGTGCGGATCATCTTCGAAGGCGGTGTAACCCTGTACCAGATTGAAAAACTAAGAATGAATAAATGATCGATGATCCATGGCTGATATTATCATACTATCTATGCACTACTCCAGTTCTCCCTCCGTCAGTGCTGGCTGCCATTGCTTCGATTCCGGTCTCTCTCGTCTCCTACCTTCTTGTCCATTGGGTGCCTGACTTCACTGTGGTCGTTACGTTTTTTTTCTTTTGGGCGAAATGGTCACTACGGTTTAGCTGAAGATCCGGCCCCTGAAACTGATGATACTTTTTTGCGAACAAGACCCCATCCTCTCCCCATATGTTAGATCCATCATACACAATTCTGAACATGAATGAGCAGTGGTTCTTCATAGAAGCGATTATGATAGTAGTATAGTACTCCTCCTTTTGAAACCAGAGTCCTGAAGGATCATGAGTCAGTAGTGATTGATTGTAGTAGCAGTATTGTAGCACCCACTGGTTTGACAAGAACACGTTATTTGCAAAAACGATCTGTATACCAAGCATATACCTCTAGTACGTGTCTCTAAAATTCTACTAATAGACAATACAACAATTAAGCCAGCAATGCAAGGCAGCAACCCATCATTATGAGGAGCTTTAACGCATCTTTAAAAGTAAATTTTAGTGAACTTGAACCCATAAAAAGAATACCCCTATGTTACAAAAAAGAAAGATAATGATGTGTCCATATTAGAAAGCCAGCTACATATTTAAATCAGCCGTACCATACTCAAAAGTGAGAAAAAGAAAGAAGGTATTTGAATGAACTGTCTGCCATGTTTAGCAGTGGAATCAAAGCTGAACGTACGTTATTAGAAGGAAATTAGCATGACATCAATACTTGCCATCCTTGTGGCTTGTTTTCTTTTGAAAGAAGCCACGCATGGCGGTTTGAAAGAAGCCACAAGCTTGGAAAGTATTGATTTCATTCTATTTTTTCTGCTATATATACACGGAGCAACCAGTACTACTCACACTCTCACCTCACCAAGTCACCAGTGTAGCTTGGTCGAATAGAGCACGCGTATAGCTAAGTAACCAGTATCAGTGTCAGTGTGAATGGCGACATTGATGATGAAGAGCAGTCGCAGCAGCCAAGGGCTCTTGCTCCTTTCCTTGCTTCTCTTGGCATTCTCTGCCATTCCTGCACTCATCAGCGGTGATTTCACGAATCAATCCTCATCTTTATTTTATTCGTACTGTCGTTTCACTGCTTGCTTTTTGGTTTCATTCTTAAAGGAAGAAAAGAAAAAACTTAATACTGCATAACTGCAGATGCCTTCGGCATATACCCCATGCGCATCAAAATAAGGGTTCGTTGAGCTTTCAAATTTTATCTCATAAAATGTGTTCTTTTAGCTTGTAGTGCAATGCATCTAATTAAAGTGATGTCAAATACCAAAAAAATTTATATAAAGAAGTGCAGGACGCCAATCAAATGCCCAGTAGATGGTACTTTTCTAGTTCCCATGTACCTGCATTTATTGAGGATATAGAGAATTAAATAAATATTATGGTTTTCAATCACAACTTCTACAAGAACATTTTTATGAGACAGAGAATGATATAATTTGTTTTTGTTTCGATACTAAGACCGATCGAGATGTTTCAGATGAGAGCTTCGTAGACGGCGGCGGCAGGAAGAGCAAAATGGCGATCGGCGCCGGCAAGGGCCAAGACATCCATGAGGATGACGACGACCCATTCAACGGATGCACACCCCATGATGCCAGGGCCAAGAAATTCTGCTGCAGCAAGGACAACCTATGCTGGACGACGCTGTATGACTGCGCCATCAACTGCCCCTGCAAGGTGAACTGCGACCTTCTGGCGGCGCCGTCGAGCTCTCTGATTCGCGGCTAGCTGTGTCGTTGTTCAAGAAACTCTAGAGATGCATGTGTATGTATCAGGTTTGAAGATGCAACCCTGTACCAGATCGAAAAACTGATAATGAATAAATGATGATCCATGGCTGATAATATACACTCCAGTTCTCCCTGCCTCAATGCTAGCTGAGCTGATCCATGGCGGCCATAGGCCATAGCTGCCACCGCCATTTCCTCCGATTCCGGTCTCTCACTCTCCTTTCTTTATTGGGTGACTGAATTTCAGGGCCGTACCAGCAAAAATCGGGTCCTGTGCGAAACTCTAAAGTGAGTTAAATCATCTAGTCTTTGTTTCTTTTTACAATTTTGGCTAACGGAACCATGATTTCTAGATCGGTTTGCAGAAGATATGACTTCAATCGATATCGATCGTTCTAATATAAAAGATGAAAAACAAAATTATAATAAATCCTAGAAAGGATTTAAAGTATACGAGTACATGTAGTCAGTTAGGGAATTAAAAAACATCTATTCTATTTACCTTCTACTTGAGCTGATCGCCTGATCGATCAGCCTATTCCTCTCCGGCTCTGCCTGGTACCTGCCCCGGGGCTGTCGCCACTCGCCCGACGGCGGTGACACCTGGCTGGCGCCTGGCGTCTATGGCCTGCCTTGGCCTTGCCGTGCGCCGCTTGGGACCCTTGGCCTCGCCGCCTCGGTGTTGTCGCGTACTCACGTTGAGCAGGAGGGACGGTGTCACAGTGATTCGTGATTGATTCGATCGGTAAGGTGAAGAGTCAGGGCGACAACAAAGGCAAGAACAACAGCAGACAACTCAGGAGTTGTGGGCTTTATTTTGGGCATTTGCACATTTGGGCCGGTAGAAAGGAGGCAAGAAGAGCTAAACTGCTTAATAGGCCACTTGAAATCTGGGCCCCAAAATTTTGGGGGCCCTGTGCGGCCACACGGGCCGCAGCCCCTTAGGTGCGGGCCTGAATCCCGCAGCTGAACGTCATAGTTGCTTTTTTGACGTGTAATGTGATCTTAGGGATGATGGATCCACACTGCAAGCAGAGGAGGGAGGAGGCGCCCCAGCTCCACTGAGAGCGGCCGCGAGCGAATCTGAAAGCGCATCCAGACGACGTGGCGTGCCGTGAATGAGCATCGGTACGATGAAATTAATCCTCTCAAGTCATGGGAAGGAAACCTCCGTGCACCTCCCAGAACTTCTCTGATGAGAGCAAGGTTAATGATTTAGTCTGTTGTTGACTAAATAGAAGTCCCATATCATATATAGCCGTCAATATAGCCAGCTCATATAATGGCTTGGCTATTAGGCTGGCTAAGAGAAGAGTTGTAATAAAGATGCAATTACTCAATGCTTGCATGTGCACATGATCAATCGTGATCAACATCTCTGTGGCCATTTAGCAAAGACAACAGTATGATAACCATATGACATCATGAATAAGAATCATGGTTCATTTTAACATCCAGATAACAATAACGTTCAGATAACATCACACCGATAACTAGCACCATGACACACATTATAGGAGTCTTACGAAAAAAACCTTAACCAAAAGTACTTCCGGCATATGCAAGCTGCTACTTATTGACCTAGACAACGATAAAAACAGACAGTTGCATCTTCACTTCAAAGGAGCAGCCATCCCACTCGCACCAACCACCTTCAATCACTACATAGAAAAGAAAAAGAAGGCAGGGGTAAATATTGAGCCAATGCAAGACTTTCAAATTTATTGTTTCACAAGTATGATCTGAGTACAGGTTCACTTAAGTGAAAAGTTACAGAAACAGAATGCACACCTGTAGTAGCACCCACGGCAATGACCAGATCACAAGGACCTGAAACGGAATACATATAACATAAAGTTACAGAAACAGAATGCACACCTGTAGTAGCACCGACGGCAATGACCAGATCACAAGGACCTGAAACGGAATATATATAACATTATCATGTTGATGTTAAATGCTAATGGGAAAAGGAACAGAAACATATGCATATATATAAGTACTACCATGATTAGTTGTGACTTCTATTTCCAAACCTGTGCAAAATGTACTCAACCAAATCATTTTTAAGTTGGGTATGCTGTGGTCGAGCATGGATAGCAGCTTTCCTATGTAGCACATCAGCAAAACATAGGTTACCACCAACATTCACTTCCAGGGGCAGAGCAAAAAGAGGCTCCCGGATTCTCATTCTAGTCAATGTGAATGGTTTATTATGTCTTTAAATGATTTATTATGCAATTAAAATGATTTATTATGTCTTAAAATGATTTATTAGGCAATTAGTAGACAAATATATCATTTATGTGGCAATTAAGAGAAAACTCCTTTGGTACCGGTTGGTAGTTTCAACCGGTACCAAAGGCTTTTTTGTCAAAAAAAAAAGGTGCTCTGGGCGGGAGTCGAACCCAGGCTCCCTCGCTCAAAACAAGTTGAGTTACCATTACGCTATTTAGAGATTTCAAACATTACAGGGCCACCAGTCTAGATAAAGCAAAAGAGGCCTTAGGCACTGGTTTGTTTTCCTCACCCGGTGCCAAACTGTATTTCATTTCCCGCCCGTTGGGGTCCTAAGGCACCGGGTGAAACAGAAACTGGTGCCTAAGGCTTCATAAAGGCATCGGGTGATACAGAAACCGGTGCCTAAGGCAACCATTGGCACCAGGTGATGTTTTCACCCGGTACCAAAGGCCCTGCCTATATAATCCATCCCCTTCTTCTTCCTCGGCTAAGTTCTCCCCGATCTTGTTCGTTGCCACCACCGCCACTGCGTCGACCCCAATCCTCATGCTGTCGTCGCCGTCCTTCGCCGCGCACCGCCGCATCGTCGTGCCGCCATCTCCGGTGGTCCTCCTCCGCGCTCGCTCCTCCTCCGCCCTCGCCCACGCCGGTGGTCCGCCCATCCTCCGCCCTCGCCCGCGCCGACGTTTTCGTCGACGTCGACTCCGGGTGACTCCGCGCGCCCGGCCCGGCTGGGAAACACCCTCGTGCCGCCGTCCTCAACCTCTCCGGTGCTCGCGCCATCCTCGATCGCCCTCCCGGACCGCCTCGACGCCGCGCGTGGCCCTCTCCCCTGAGGCAGCGAGCACCTCGACGCCGCCCCCCTCCAACACGCCGGCGACTCGCCCCCCACCACCGCGCCGGCGACTCGCCCCCCTCGACCGTGCCTTGCAGTGCCCCCGCGCGCGCCGACGACGTAAGGAATGGCGGCGCCGCCGCTCGCCGCCCCTTTTTTCTTTATTGTTTTATTTATTTATATATTCTGTATAATTAGTTTGTTATATATGTATACATGTATGTAGTATACAATTTAGGTATATAGTATATAATTTATTATATTAGTTTGCATAATTAGATAGAATTTAGTTTTAAATTAGTTTGTATATTTATATAATTAGATAGAATTTAGTTTGTATTATATATGTATATAGTATATAATTTAGGTATATAGTATATAATTTATGTATATTAGTATTTAGATAGAATAATGCTTTTAACTATTACTATTAGTATTAGATACAATAATGATTTTTAGAATTTATTACTTTTGTGTATAATTTTATTACACTGTATAATGTAATGACGACGACGAGTAATGACGACGACAACGAGTAATGACGACGACGAGTAATGACGACATGTGTGTAGTTGTATTCAAAGAATTCAATTTACCAAGTATTGATTATTTTATTTTGTAATTCTTGATTTCATGTATTGCTTTTGTAATTTAGATTGATTTAAATTAATTCTCGAGCTCGAACACGTTCGTATTCGCTCTCTAACTCACACACGCATTCGCCGTCCCTCGACCCTCGACCCCGACCCTCAACCCCGTCCCTCGACCTCGACCCTCAACCCTAGACCTCGACCCTCAACCCTCGACCCCGTTACTCGACCCGGTTCCTCGACCCGGTTCCACGACACACACACTCACATCACACACACACACTCACACTAACTCTCTCTCTCTCTCTCTCTCACACACACACACACTCACACTAACTCTCTCTCTCACACACACACACTATCTCTCTCTCTCACACACACACACACTAACTCTCTCTCTCACACACACTCTCTCTCACACACACATACACTCTCTCACACACACACACACTCACACACTCTCTCTCTCACACACACACACCCTCTTGCTCTCTCAAAGACACACACACTCACACTAACACACACACAGACACACACACACACACTCTAACACACCCACCCACACACACACTGACTCACACACACACACTCACTAACTCTCTCTCTCTCTTTCTCTGTCCCTCTAACATACACACACACACTCTCTCTCTCTCAAACACGCATATTCGTTCAAAGAATTGAATTCTCCTACTTCATTTAAGGATGGACACATACTCTAACACATTTTTACGATTTCAGTTAAGGATGGACCCCTTCGGTGAAGACGAGATTGCCAAGCAATACATGTTGGACGCAATAAACGAAGATACGAGGGCCAACACCACCCAGCCAATCGCTGAAGAAGATGCTCGGACAGCTGATTCGTTCCTGAATATGTCTGGAGATGCCGATGAAGAAGATGATGACTTTGCGCCGCCGCCCAATCAACAGCAGCATGTTCCAGTACGAATCTTAAAACTATATGCATGGTGACTTCGGTAGATTAGTTTTGCGATTAACATATCTTTTCTGTAATTTAGTCGACCTCCGCATCGACTTTGTTAAGCCAGTCAAAAGGGAGACGCCAGCCAACCAAGAAAATGGAGGGAAGACAGGTCGTCACAGAAGTGGACGCAGAGGGCTGTCCAAGTGCTCCAGAGGCTGCTAGCACAAAATTTGTCAACCAATGTGGGGTTATTGTTCGGGCAAGAATTCCGATCACCATAAGACTATGGAAAACGAGCAAACCCGAAGAACAGCAACACGCCGTGCCTGCACATCAGAAGGAAATGCTATGGGCAAAACTCAAGGATATGTTCACTCTTCCAGAAGGAGTTGACCAAGAACTTGTGAAGAAATGTGCCTTGAAAAAGGTGGCCCTTGCCTTTGCAACTTTCAAGAAGAAGTTGTACATCAATTACATCAAGAAGGATAAGGAGCCGAACTGGGACGATCTTCCTCAGGTTAAACCATACTGGGAGGAGTTCAAACAATACAAACTATCAGAGGAAGCCCAAGAAAAATCCGAACAGGCCAAGGTGAATGCAGCAAATAAGAAGTACAGCCACCACCTTGGGGCTGCCAGGTACAAGAAGTCAGTTAAAAAATGGCAGAAGATGGAGCAGGACCTTATGGAAAGAGGCATCAGGACGACGACTTGGGATTGGCCGGATAGATCCAAGTGGTGGTTATTTGCTAATGGCATGACACAAAACCAGTTGGATGGAAGTTTGGTCGTGCCCGAGCACATGCAAGAAGTGTCCCGCGATCTAGTCGCTGCAATAGATGAGACCCAACAAGGAACATTCCAGCCTCAAAGGGAGAATGATGAGCTGACAAGAGCATTAAAGAATCCGGAACACCCTAGACGAGCCCGCGGCATCGGCGTGGTCCCATGGAAAGTTGCTTGGGCCGGAGATTCCTCTGACAAAACTCACCGAAAGAGCAAAGCCGAACAAGAAGAGAAATTTCGTGCCATACAAGAAGAGATGAACAGGAGGGTTGCGTCCTTGGAATCTCAGATGGATGCCAGGGTCAATGAGGCAGTGCAGCTAGCTGTGAGCCAAAGGGGCACTGCTGGGTCGCACCCGAATGTTGTGATAAGCCCGGCCTCTCAGCGACGCAACAGCTGTACATCCACGGCGGCGCCCGACGTACAAGCGGAACAGCAACCCCAGATTGAGCCAACGGCGGTAGATGACCAAAGGTATCCAGTGGATGATGTCACCATGCCGACATCGTGCGAGCTTCAAGTACGAGCAAGAAATATATCCATTCATGTCACATACGAGTCAGCCCTACCCCTAAATCCTTCTACTACAATTCATGGAAGGCCGATACCCCCTGGCTACACCTCCGTCACAGTCGAGCAGATAGTTGGAAACAATGAGGATCTTGAGCTCGACTTCATTGGAGGGGATGGAGAGAAGACATTGGGAGACGTACTGCACGGGGTCGTTCTAGGGTGCAAGGCCGACATCAAACTTACTGCAAGCACAACAGCTCCCGTACAGACCGATCGCCCGTCTCCGCGGCCTCCCTCACCGCCATCCCCACAACCACCTCCTTCACCACCGTCTCCGCCGGTGCAAAGGGCCACGAGTACTCCAACTCCTCCTGCACCAGAAAAAGGAAAGAAAAAGACAGCATCCCTCCCAGCGGCTGGACCCTCAAAGAAGAAGCAGAAAACGGTCGAAAGAAAATTAACCTACGAGAAAACCGCTGAGGAGTTGGAAGAGGAGACTGCTCGATATATAAAAGAATAATTGAAGCCTAAAGTCCCCCCGCCGAGGGAAAAGGTACCTCTAGAACTAAGGAAAAAGCTTCTCGCAAACCTAGACAACCCACCAAAACCGAAAAGCTTACCATCGGACTATGATCGTACTCTGACAAAGGCACACAAGGTGAGAAATCTGAAGAAAAAATGTGGCAAGACCATTCCTCAGCTTGGCACACAACAAAAAGAACTCGAGCCCCTCCAGGTGCCAGGGTTGCCACTCCTACACCCGACGGACGTACAACTCCAGGCGGACCTACAGGCCGCGATATTTCTTTCTGAAACTAGATTAATGCTACAGGAGGCAACGGGGCAAGTGGAGGCAGAAATCCCTGTCGATCCCGTTCTTACTCCATTCCAGCATGGAAAACCTTTTATCACTGAGGAAGAGGAGAAAAGTCTAGGCATGCAGATGTTCAATTTGCATAGATGGTACCTGCGAATGTCGAATGACGAAGGGAAAATGTTTGGAGTCAAGTATCGTGACCATGATTTCTTCCGCGGGGAGGATGACTTCTGGGTGTACTTCAAAAATTTATATGACATTTATCATCGACAAGCCCTCGACGCCTCTATCATCACCATTTGGGTTTTGTAAGTATCACATACCTCTACATTAATACTTGTTGTTAACAAAAACATAATTATATGTGTGCATTATAAAATTTCTATTGTATCGTTTAGACAGGAGACCCAAAGAAGCCGAAAACATGGATGGTACCATCAGATCGGCTTCATGTCTCCTTTGCTAGTCAACTAGAAAGTTCTCAACGAAAATTACAAGGAAACGTGCCAAAACATGTACGATTCGTTGACTAGGCAAAATTACAAATCATATATATTCATACCATACAACTTTGGGTAAGTCTTGGTCGACTCAATCCTCTGTTATATTACTAAATAAATACTAAGTCATCTAATGCATGTATGTATATATCCTATCTATATCTGCAGTTATCATTGGATTTTACTCTTACTTTTCGTAGACACCGGCAATCTTATAGTCTTTGACTCAATGAGAAATCCAAAGTCCGCAATCCAACATATCCTAGACCCCTTGAACAGGTAAGTTCAGTTTGCACAATCAAATCCTTTTTCTGTTAATAACAATTCTTGAATATCAAACTTAACTTTGAGCACAGGGTTTGGAAAAAATTTGCGAAAAATAACAAAGGACGTGGTCAATGGAGGCCCGAACTGAACGTTAACATGGATTATCCGATATGTTGATTCATAAAGATTTGTCTAGTTAAGTATATAATCCCAAATTATTCTAAATTGAGTAATTTATTTATTTCTCCTTAAGTGTGCGAGACAACAACAAGGAACTGATTGGTGCGGGTACTACGTATGCGACTACTTGCACATCATGACTCCATGCGGGAAGGCTACTGATGAAGACACGAGAGTACGTCCAAACCATTCACTAGTATATTTTCATAATTGTACTAACGCACATGATGTTAATCTTTTTTTCCTAAATGATAGATGTCTCAAATGGGGGATGAATGTTACTCTACTGATCGGATCAACGCCGTGTGCGAGCAGCTCGCCGGATTCATTTTGAACGAGATCTTGGATCCTAGAGGCGAGTTCTACCACGATGGTCACATCCATAGAGGACTTCCATCGACCTCCTGAGGGGACCAATAGTTGGACTACAAACATGACTTGTACATTTGTAAATATTTTTAAACGTTATGTCTTGATGTTTGTAAATTTGTAAATATATTAGTTCATCTAATTAGCTTAATTATATGCTCGCATTTCACTTTTAGTTAGTTTCAAATATTCTCTGAAAACGAACACGAACGACCAATGAACGTATAGTACTGTAGAGCTTGAGTGCGTTTAGCAATTATAAAAAAATAAATAGTAATAAATATAACAAACAAAACTGGATTTGGGAAAAAAAGGAAAAGGTCATTGGTACTGGTTGGAAAGACCAACCGGTACCAAAGGGGCTGCCACCTTACGTCAGCGTGGCAGCCTCTTTGACCAACTGGTACCAATGGAAGCCTAAGGCACCGGTTGAAAAACCCGGTGTCTAAAGGCGAGGCCATTGGTCTCGGTTTGCGGGAACCGGTTGGAAAACCGGTGCTTAACGGTGTTTCCAACCGGTTCCCATGGCGTGTTTTCTAGTAGTGTCATCAGAATCATCTGAGTCGGAAACTGAGTCCGACATGGATGGAAGGCTGAGCAAGAAGATGAGTGGTACGAGAAAGATGGGGCTGGAAGGTTGAGTAGGAAGATGAGTGGTTGGATAGAGCATTATATAGATGTATTCTGTATTGGTTCCTGCATGTAGTTATTTCTACATAGTTATCTGCATTGCATCATAATTATGCAAATTGGACTATTGACTTCATGCACCAGAGAACAATTTCAACTTGTACTCTATCCAAAATTTCAGTTGTGACAAATTTATTGTAGCACTGAACTAGTATCCAGAATTTCAGTTGTTAACGATTTAATGTAGCACTAAACTAATATCCAGAATTTCAGTTGTTAACAATTTAATATAGCACTAAACAAGTATCTAGAATTTCAGTTGTTAACAATTTAATGTAGCACTAAACTAGTATCCAGAATTTCAGTTGTGAACAGTAGAGAAAAGTGCATAGTACCTTAGTCAGTTTTGCCAAATAATTTCTCCCTGAAACATCTCAAGGCCTGCACATGCTCAGATCTCACATCTTCTGACATCACAGTTGTGTCTTGCATCATCAATGATCGATAGGCTTCTAGCATGGTTGACTCCTTGTGTTCTTTTGCTGCAAGGTATGCAAGCTTCTTAGCTTCAAGTTGCAGTGAAAAAGCAGAGATAGAATATATTTGGAGTGTCCAAATAACTGCTGCGACGAGTTGGACAAGTGCAAGGAGGAAATAGGATTTTCGGTACCACCAAAAGTTCCGGTGGCCCATCGGATGATCTGATGACCCCCTGACTGCAAGGCCTGACGCCTAAGGACTGGGCGAATGTACTGTGAGATTTGGATTCAGTTGGAAATCTCAGTACCACTGGAAAGTCCAACACCCCCAATAATAGCCATCATCACCGAAAAGTCCGACGTCCATCGGACCAAGGCATCGAAGTAAATGATGTCAGCACTGCAGGGAAGTTGAGTTGGAAGTCTTCAGCACCGGAAGTTTCGATGTCCCATTGGAGCAATGCATCGGAAGATCCGATGACTACCACGTCAGTTGCCAGACCGCCAACGGCTACTATTCAGGCGCAGTGTGACCGGAAGATCCGACGCCCCACCTCCCCCCCATCGGAAGGTCCGATGCCTACAAAGAGAATGGCATAACGGCTACAAATGGCTAGTTCAACTTGGTGGCCTATATAAGCGCCTCACCCCGGCCATTTTAAAGCTACTAGATTTCAGAGAAGTCCCACACACATCCAAGAACACCTCCAAGCCAACCCAAGTGCTTAGTGATCAAATTCTTAGGTTTAGCACAAGCTTTGTAAGTGTTAGTGCTAGATAAGCTCTTAAGTGAGTGAGTGAGCAAGGTGTTGTGCCTTGTGCTATAGTTCTAGAGTGAACCAACCTTTGTACTCGGTGTGCGGGCCCCTTGGAGCTTTGGTGGCTCGCCGGCAACACCAACGACCCTCCGGCTTGGTGTGGAGCGGCGTCGACATTCTTGTGCGGGGGACGTGGAGACTACCCCATCCTTCATGGAGGAGCTCCTTAGTGGAACCCGAGGCCAAGGTGACTGTGGTGACTTGCAAGCCTTGGTGGTGAGGCAAGAAGAGTCTTGGAAGAGACTTGGTGGCCGAGAAGCAATATTCTCGATAGAGTGCTTCAACAACGTAGAGTAGGAGCAGCTTTGTGCCCAACCGAACCATGGAATAAATCTTCGTGTCGAGAGTTTGCTTCCTCTCATTCCCTTTACGCTTCTGCATTTCATTCTTGCAACTTGTGTGCCTTTACATTTGTAGTGTAGATCAAGCTAGGATTGGCTATAGATTGCAAAACTTGTTTTGGGATGACAGGTTCACACTAGTTGAATCATAGTTGCACATCTAGATAGCATGAACTAGTTTATGTTTTGTGCAAATTAGTTGGAGCCATAGGTTAAGGTTTTTAGATTGCGTAATTCAGCCCTCCCCCTCTTAGGCTACGAGCACCCGATTCCTTTCACATGGACTGCGGTGGATGTGGAGGACACCAAGCTGGGGGCGGAATAAGCTGGGCACTTGCCGACGGGATTTCTTGAGCGGTCGGTGCCGAGGTCCTCCTTGACCGGCGACTCATCTCGCAGGGAACAGAGATGCCGGCAGCGAGTTTGGCGCCTAGGGTTTGGAGTGAGATTAGGGATAAATCAGACATGACTTTGGGCTTTATCCTTCGATTTGGCGCGCAGGAAGGAGGAGATTGGTTTGGCGGGAGGAGGAGGGGCGGCTTGGCGGGCAATGGCGACAGGGAGGTGGGACTCGGGATGGAGGAGCAGGGGATCGAGATGAGGAAGAAACAGCCGACTATTTCGCCCGCTGCAGGCTGTAAGCAGGCGGTTTGTCCTCGGGCGGCCCGTTTCATCCGCGTGACTCGGCCCGTTTCATCCGCGTGACTCAGTATCCGCTCGTTTTACCCTCTCTCCTCAATTCTCTCGCCTCCAGCTAGGATTTGTGTGACGTGGAGAACTATTAAGCCTGCTGAGTAAGCATTACTATACTTGCTTTGAGAGAGGCTTGATATCAACGAAGATAGGGAGAAGTGCACGCGTGTACGGGAGCGCGGAGAGGTGATGCGCGGGAGGGGGGGAGTTTGGACTTCGGAGTGCCTGCACGTGCCGAGGAGCCACCAGCTTGGCCGCGTGGTGCGTCGCGGATGAACATAGTACGTGTGAAGCCATGGAGGGAGCTTTAGTTAGACCGGAGTGTCATCTTATAGTTATCTAAACTAAGTAACTGAGTCGGAGGAGTATCATTCTATTATACTCTCTCTTCTCTCTTCTGCTACGTCAGCAAATTTAATGCTTATAACACTTCCATAACACTTCTAGTATGGCATATATATCAGATGATGAGCGCCGCTTCTCGCTATTTCTGCCACGTGCTGGCCGCCTGGCCCCTCTGCTTCCTCAGCCCGAGGTGGATCTCAACCGAGCAAGGCCCTATAGGCAGTGCAAGAGCTGCTTCTATAATAACATGTACTTCAGGAAAAAAAAAGGAAGGGAAAGGAGAAGCCAGGGGCGGAGTCAGGGGGCGGGCAGGGGCCTGGCCCGCCTAATGCTCCCGTAGCACCATTAGCAAAGGTGGAACTCACCTCAGCGATGACCTGCGGCAAGACTGTTGGCCCCCCTCAATCACTGCTTGCCACCCCCCCCCCCCCACACACACACAATGATCAAATCCTGGCTCCACCCCTGGGAGAAGTCGATGGATAGCCTCGAGAGTCTCTCGGTACACAGCGACATCCTTGCATTCTCGTACAAATATTATGTTTATTGTAGAAATCTTCACCCTACAACAACTAACATTTGTTCTCAGTATCTATATCTACAGTTTCAACACCGATGCTTATAATGAAGAAGGGGGTCTGCTCATTTTGCATTTACATAGTTGCAGCCACACCATGATCCGCACGTGAAGACTTCCTACTTCATGTTACCTATTCATCCCTTTTTGTAACCTGATGCTCCCATCATCAATTAACTATATTTTGGATACATCAGGACTGCAAACTGGGTTGTCTCCTATCTTCTATTTAGTATCTTGATACTCCACTCTTATTTGAATCAATGTTCTAAGCTACCTACAAAATGTTTGGTAGCTACCAATGCTGCATATCATTCAGTCAGCAGTACAAATGCGATTAAGATATTTGCACGAGATGTTTCATAAATTTGGCACTCATAGTATTTCTTTTAATATTTCTTCAATTGCACCATACTATCAATTTTGTAACAAGTAAATTTATATTTGCATAGTAAAAGAAAACTGCTCATAGGGGGGCGCAAGGCATGCCTTATGTTCTAGTAACAAAATGAAAAGTACATCAGAAGCGCATCCAGTTTGCTGGGATGCCAAACAAGTCAACAGAAACACAAAGGTTTCGTTCTGATAGACATGATGAGCATGCCAAAAGAACTGAAATCCATGTTGAAGAGGGATGATGAGGAAGAAGAAGAGGGGTCTGCCGAAGAGAAGCATTATTGCTTCAGTGCACATCAACTTTCAACTTGAAACTGTAATAAAAAAGTCAAGCTGCTAATAATATAAACCAGCATATGATAAACATGTCCCGCAAGCTCGTCAGCAATCAACAGACGCACAGCTATTGCCGTACCGCATAAGCTGAATCGAAACATCAAACATTGCACGCAAATGTGCTTCCCAACCAAAAACCATGCTAGATGTGCCTTGTCTAGAACATAATACAAGAGTTTCTGGGGAAACAATAGTAAGCAGGGATGCAACACGATGCACTATATCCAGGCATACATGCAAGCTTCAGCTAATAACAAAAGGTAGGCAACGAAAGAGCTACAAGCAAAAGCTCTCAGACGCAGCAAAGAGCTACAGAGAGATTGGTTCCATATTAGCAGTTGCACTGGAGAGGTCACGATCCGCACAAATAACGAACGTCCAAAAAGGAGTGAGAGCTCAAACGAATCTTTCCAATGCAAGCTCTACATCCAAGAGGAGTGAGAGCTCAATCTTCGTTCCAAAGTTGCGAGCCCTACAAGAGGCAGGCCACAGCAAGTGAAAAACAGAGCCTTTGGATTCTCTCCACAATAAATTGTAAAAAGCATGCCGATGCGTAATATCAATAGAACAAGAAACTTACCGCGTGTAAGTTGCAACCGGCTTGATACAAATTTCCGGGGGTGAGATTAATTTGGTCAATAGTATTGACACAATCTTGCCAACTGATTTATCACCCTCTGGGCAGACAATTTCAACTTTCTTAAGCTTTTCACAATTGAGTGCTATGTTACACGGATACGGATACGGGTATCGGATACGATACGTATCGGATACGATACGTATCGGATACGATACGTATCGGATATGTGGATACACCATTTCCCGAAAAACATTGATACGGGGATACGGCTAGGATATTTTTAAAATTAATAATTAGAAGGCATTTGTCTAGCATTTGATGGATTTGCATCACTAATTCATATATTTATATGTTCATTTGTGAGAAAATAGGAGTTCTAGGGAATAGAATGTGAGAATATAGAAGTTTCAGGGGCTACAATGCGTTATAAATTCGTATATTCATATGCTCTATAATTATTAAAAAAAGAAAGGGGCAAAACAAAAATAGACCAAACCTTATCTCCTCCACCCACAAACTGCTGCCGGTCGTCTCTCTCCCTCTCGACCTTCTCTCACGCCCTCCTCTGCTCTCGATCTCTCTCCCTCTCCCTCCCTCATGGCCGGGCCGGCCGGCGGCGGGGGCGGCCAGCGCGCTCGCGGCCGGGCGCCCATCCTCCGGCCACCGCTTCGGGCCACCGCCGCGCCGAGCCGCTCGGGGCTCGACCCCCCTCCCTCCCTCTCCGGCGAGGGGAGCAGCGCCAGCACGGCCAGGCTGGGCAGGCCCAGATCCGGGGGGCGGCGGACGGCAGCTCCACCCGCAAGCTCTCGAGGCCATCCAGCTGCCCGCCTTTGGCTCGCGCACGCGCTGTGCCGCCGTCGAGGGCGCCCAGCCGCCGCCCGCCGCCCCGCCTCCTCTCACTTCCTCCCTCCGGTTTCTCTCTCAAATACGCGCCCCAAGCGTGTCGGATACTCGTATCTGAGGCGATACGTATCCGATTTTTTTGGATACGGCTCAAAATGTATCCAGGGCGTATCCAAGGCGTATCCATATCCGATACGTATCGGATACGCGATACGCCACCCCCCAGACGTATCCATGTATCATAGATTGAGTGCCACTGATATTTCTATGCAAGGGGACTCTACAGCAGAAGCACTGTGAAACCAGTGATGATTGTTGCGGTAATGAAGCTGCCAGGAGGAATAAAAGAATATCACATGTCATTTATATACAAAGCGTAGCTGCCGTGCCGATGTTGAAAAAAATATATACATAGCTCTGCCATAGTGCAGGGTACAGTAGTCCTGAGAAAATTACCTTAGTCATCACCAAAGTAAATTGCTCTAGCTTAGGTGCATGCTCAAGCAAATACAACAGTGCCTTGCAGTTGTCAATCAAACACCAATCACTGAGAGACAAAGATGTTAAATTAGCGAAAGCCACTTGCAACTGCATATTATGACTTCCTTGCAGTTGATGATACTCCTGATGCTGCAAAGTCAGTAGAAAGAGGCCATTAACATGAAATACTTATGAGAAAGACCTTGATACTGCTAAAGAACAGACACAAAAATGGGGTCTGCTGCAAGCGTCACGATTCCATATAAAGCATACCACACCATGAGGAAACAGCAACTCCAACTTCTTCACGTTTGAAAGAGCACTGAGAATTGTGCAGCCATCAGATATGTAAAAGCGTCCAGGTAAATTGAGGCCGTTGCCAACGACTGCATATCCACCAGAGATAGCGCAGCACCAACAAGAAGTGCTCCAATGTGCAGTGAGACAAGACTAAGCATGTTTATCACGATATCGTAGTCCAAATCATCATATATGCTAGGGTTTGGGAAGTGAACATAGTCAATGCTCAGGCTCTTCAGTGTGGCAGAGGTAAAGTCAGTGTAAAATATATCACAGTTTATCATCTCGAGATCTTCCAATGCCGGGCAGCCAGAAAAGAGCGTCTTTAGGAATCGATTGCTGATGTAAACATAGCAGAGATGCAATTTTTTCAAGTATGACGAGGTCAAGGGATAATGCTGAAGCCGGAAGAATTCAGTATACTCTACACGTTCAGATATATCATTGCAGTCGTGGTCAATAACGCTCAGTTCCTCCACATTGCTCCTGAGGGCATGACAAATCCAAAGGCAGACAGTGTCGCTGAAATTTTCAAGATAGACAGATGTCAGGCCCGTTGGCACGGAGCCAGAACGACTCCAGAGGAATGCAGTCACGAGTGATCAGCAAGGCGTTCACAAACTTGACGAACGAGCTCTGGCTGCTGAAGCCCTTGGCGTCGACGTTGAGGCGCCGCGCCGACGCCCAGAGGTGGCGCCACTTGGGCGCCAGCACGCTGGTGCGCACGGTGTCCCTTGCCGGCAAGAAAGACAAGACGTGGCGGCGCAGCTCGTCAGGGAGGCTGCTGATTCTGTCTCCCTCGTCCATCGCCTTCGCCCTCTTGCTGCGGGGCATCTCCGTCATAGGCCGCGATCTTCTTGTTGGAGGAGCCCAGGGGCCTTCCGTCGAACAGGTGAGGCGCACTGCACGAAACGGTGGGTGAGTGTGAGCTGCAAACTAAAATCTATGGCGCCGCTGCAGTTGATTCAAGAACACAAAATACCTCATATCAACAGCATCTCTGCTCGTAAACGCAACCCTCTCAATCACGACGGGAAGCGGAATCGACTGGAGAGGACTGGATAGATGAGGAAGTGCGAACAGCGAGGCCTGATTAGCCGGATTCGAAGCAAGGAGCACCGGCCGGCGTCGAGCAAACTCCTCCAGTGGTCGGCGTCACGGGCCGGGCTCCTCCAGATCAGCGTGTCACGGACTCACGGGACGGTCTAGCGAGGCGGGTGGCGGCGGGGTGGGATGACGAAGAGCGGAGTGTGACTCCCGTGATTTTGCTAGGGTTTACCTTTTCGGTTTTTTTTTTTGAAAATCTTTTTTCTTTTTTGCTCACGCTGGTTTCGCTTCATTTGGGCACAGCCGTCTTTCTCTTCGTGCGTGGGCGGGGGAAACGAGCGCGCCAAACATGGCGCGAAAGGAAAAACGGAGGGCGCCAAGATTGACCGGCGCCCGTTCGGCCCAAAAAAAATTCAGATCAATTTCTTCGGTTCAAGTATTTTTTTTCAGTGTGTTTTCAAACACCGACAGGGTATTAACTAAATTCTCTATTGGTACTAAAATTTGCCTGTGTATTTTTCTCTAACCGAGAGGGTAATTATCAAATTCTTATGGGTGACACTATTTCCCTGTGTGTTTTCCAGGCCCGTACCCCGGGGGCGTGCAGCCGTGTGCGGCTGCACAGGCCCCCATTTTTTTGGCCCCAGAATTTGTAGCAGGCCATTAACTCCTTACATCCTTCCTATTTGACCGGTTCTAATGCAAATGGTAAAACGGACGTATGCCACGCCCCTGCCCTGCACAAAACAAAAAGGCCCGCAACACTGAGGAGTCCTGACGCCCGCCGCCCGCTAGTTTAGTTGTCGTGCCGTCTTCCTCTAATACTGTGCCGATTCATCTTCAGTTCTTATTTTTCACGAGTCACGACACCAAGGGCCGAGCTATCGAGGCAGATGCCAGACGGCAAGGCAGGCAATACCGTGTCACCGCCGAGGCCATGATCGCCAGTTTGCGACGGCGACGCGGTGCAGCAGCCGGCCGGCGGCCCCAGGGCAGGCGGAGAATTCAGCAACGACAGGTCGGCAATTTCAACTCTTCACGCAATTGATTGGCTTAAGGAGAAGGTAAATAGATATTTCTTTTAATTCCCGAACTGTGTTGATATACATATATACTTGTATCCTTTGAGTCTTTAATGGATTAATTATAATTTTGTTCTTTCATCTTTATGTTAGAAAACAATCGATTGAAGCCATATTTTTTGCAAATCGATCTAGAAAATATGATTCTGGCAGCAAAAAACATAAGGATGGTTAGTCTAGTAGGCATCACTTCAGAATTTCGCACAGGGCCCCGATTTATGCCGGCACGGCCCTGGTGTTTTCACGAAACAAATTTTTTTATATTTAACCTTTGTTAAATAATATTTTAAGTTTAACCTGTTTGTAGATATATTTGTGTGCCATAGCTTATTTGGTCGCGCCAGCCGTAATGGCGCGACATGTAGCCTCTGTTGCGCCACTACGGCTGGTGCGACAGACCCGCCACGCTGGTTGGTGAGCCGGCCCTACGCCACGTGGGAGCTGACGTGGGCGGCCCTATCGCGACGAATTTGTCGCGCCACGCGGGGCTGGCGCGACAGGGCCTTTGTCTTGGGCCCGCGACAGCCCTTTCTCCCACACCCTTCCTTTCTTTCCTTCTTGTGCCCCCCCCCCCCCCCGGCCCGGTCCCCCCAAAATCCGGTGTTTTGCGGGGGGAAAAGTGGGGCAAATCGTTCCCCATCCTTTCCCTAAGGTATTACCCCTATTTTCTGTTTGTTTGACCATGTACATTAGTAGTTATTAGTGGTTCAAGGTGATTAGGGTTTGGGTCTTGATTTGATAAATAATCTTGTACTTGATAGTGTACTCATGATTAGAGTTTTAGATGACACGTAGATGGTACTTTGCTCGCGATTTGAACGTGAGGTAGTACGTGCATGCACTGATTAATACGTATTCTAGGATTGAGTAGCGGGAAGGATCATATGAGTTTCATTCATGGATAATAGGCTCTATGGATTTATTTATGTAGTTGTTTTCTTTGTAGAAGGATGAATTAGTTCAGTTCTTTCACGGGATATGTTTAAGAAAAATGGAGAGTTTGAGAATATGATAGAGGATGTCGACATTTTCGATACTTCTCCATTGTTTCAAGGATGTCTTGTAGTTGATAGTTGTCTCATGATTATAGGTTTAGATTATACGTAGATGGTTCTCTGCTCGCGTTTTGGACGTGAGGTAGTACGTGCATGCATCGAATAATATGTATTCTAGAATTGAGTAGTGGAATTTAATTTTTTTGGTGGTCCAATAATGACACTGTCTTCAGGTTGATGGCGGAACGCAAATGTAAGGTTGAGATACAATATCCTACAGTTTCATGCGAGGATGCCCGTGTCCCACCTGCACTACCTGTCTCAATTGTGAATGCGGTATTCCGGCAGAGGTGAAGCAATATAGGTGGCCGACTACAGCCAGTAGACCGTACTGCATGTGTTCAATTAAGTGGGAAATGAACACTGTGAGTGCCAGAAGAGATACATATTACTTCACAAAGCCGTGTATGTTCTTTCAATGGACTGATGGACCAGACAAGTTTGACCCTAGTATTCGGCTTTTCCCACATGATAAGGATGGGACAAAGCCACTCAATGAGTTCAAGATGTGGGTGCCTCCTCCATCTTATCCTCCTCCAATGACCAATGAAGAAAAGCAGGCGACATCATGCATCCGCGTGGAGAACCCTCCCTTTTGCTACTGTGGACATCCTTGCAAGCTGCAGCATCCCAACCTTGAGCTCCCAAAAAAAATTCACTCCATTCTTCCGTTGCAGGCTAACCACTCATGTAAGATTCGGTAGCTCCGGTTTTGAATTGGTTTAGCATCACCTATTATTTAACCAAGTATCTTTATGTTGCGTATTCCTTTTTTCATGCAGGATGGATGATCTTTTTGTGACTTTCAAGAGTACATCTATGGCCCCAAGAGACACTGGTACTATACTGAAGAGTAAGTTAAAGAATTTGAGAGTGGTAAGGAGAAATGGTCATGTGAGAGGGCTCCAAGACCACGTTGCAAATGTGGCATTTTGGCTCGAAGGGGTATCGTTCCAACGGAGTTGGGGTACGGTTGGTATTGTGGCAACTCTTTCGGACTATTTTGGGTAAATCACTATTTTACCTTTCATGCTTGTTTATCTTTTTTGTTTGTCATCCAGTTGGCTAATACATTTGATATTGTGTAGGAGGGAAGAACTTGTGACTGGGAGACCTTTCCTGGAAAGGAGGATCTAAGGTGTGAGTTGGGTCGTCGAGCCGAACCCATGAAGACAAGAAGGACCCTTGAAATAAAGGACAAAATAAAGCGTGAGCCGAACAATGTGTCTTTCCACAAAAACCGTCAAAAAAAATTATCACCCATACGGAAATTAAGGATTCCAGCACCAGTAGTAGATGAAAAAGTGCAAACAGCGAGGCCTGAGCTGCTAGTCAGTATAGCGGTTTTTTCTTTTTATATTTTTTAAAAATAAAAATTTCAAAAATATATGTCCATTTTGAAATATTTCAAAAATACCCCCGGTCGCCCCCCATAGGGCGACAGGCCTTAAGTGTAATTTTTTTTTAAATTCGCAATGAGGTCCCTGGAAGAAAAAAAAGTCCCACGGGCGCGGCAGGGGGGCCTGTCGCCCCCCCTCGGGCGACCGGGGTATCCCCCCTATAAAATCTCCAACCCTCCCCTTCCCTCCTCATTTGAGCCCGAAAATTCCACCAAAAATCCAGAAAAAAAGAGAGGAGTGAGGAGAAGGAAAGCGGCGAGGCCCTGCCGGATTCAGCACTTGTGATCTGCAGGTTAGTATATTTAGTTTATATATTGTTATATTTAAGTACTACGTATTTAAATATGAGTAATTTAAGTAGGGGTGAGTAATTTAATTTAATTAGTGCTATAGTAGAACCATTTAAGTAGGAGTTCAATGATACTTTAGTTTGTAGTTACGTAGTAGTAAATTAGTTTAGAAAATTAGTTCTACGCATTTATTATTACAATTGCAGTACTATTAGAGACGTGTTTATAAATTAATTATGATTTAGAATAGAATTTGGCATATGCAGTATAGAATTTGAGTGTCATCACGTAGTTATGAATACTTATACGTTGTAGTTGAATTTCATACTTAGTTTTTACGGATTATTGAATAAGTTAGTGAAGTAAAGAGTATAACTCGATAAGTATTATGTGATATACAGATATGTTGAGCAAGATGCAGTTTCAAGTATTTTATGGTGAATACAATGTTATGTATGGGCTAAATGGAGTAGATCTTTCTGCCTTTAAGCGCACATCTAGCGGCATAGATAAACCTCTGGAAAGGAGTTTTGGTTCCATATGTAAGTGGCTGCAGCGTGGGTTCCATGTTGATCCGTTGACACATGTGATCACAGTCCAGTCTCTTGTTAATTGGGAGGTAGAAAGTGAATTATGGGAATTGATGATGATACACAGCACTGATGACTGGCAGAAGTACATGCAAGCAGCTCTAGAGCGTGGGTGGCCTCTGGCCATTCTTGTTCAAATCCGGGAGAAGACAGAAAATGAAATCCAACATTGTGCAGATCAAGGAACTCCGAGTATTCGAAGAGAGACCAATTATGTTGAGCAAGATGAGTCAGAAGAGTCAGAGAACCAAAACATGGGACCACAGGGCCTTACTGATGAGGGAGAGAGGATACATAGCATTGTGGATGAGATGGAGGCAGAAGATCAAACCGCAATAGAGATGGAAGAATATGAGGGCTCATCTGATGACGAGCATTACTCATTGCCAAAAGAGTGGAAGGAGCATGGTTTTGGCAGTCATGTCGCAGAAGATGTATGAAATCAGGAGTGGGAGTATAGAGGGAATGAGGTAGTGCAAGGTGCAACATATCCAAACATTGAAGCCATAAAAGATGCTGTGAGACTATGGGCAATATCATTGAAACGAGAATTCAGAGTCGTAAAGTCTGGCAGTAAAGAATATGAGGTGAAGTGTGTGAATGATGGATGTCCATGGCGAGTACATGCATTCAAGGGAAAATGGAAGTCGAACTGGAAATGTTTCATTGTGACAGAGCACACTTGTTTGCTGTCAGAAGTTCTTCCCTCGCATCGCAATATATCATGCGACTTTGTTGCAAAGCAAATGTATGGGTTTATTATGGACAATCTTAATTATGAGCCAAAAATGATTGTTCGACACATTGAGCAGACTTACCAGTACACCATCAGTTATTTGAAGGCATGGAGGGCTAAACAAAGGGTGTTCGAGATGCGGTTCGGCACATACGAGGCATCATATGATAACCTACCTCGTATGTTATCCCAGGTTGCTGCTAGAAATCCTGAAAGCTTTTATGACACATACCTCGTACCAGCCGTGACTAGGGGACAAAGAATTATGCAACGAGCCTTCTTTTGCATAGGTGCTTGTGTTAGAGCATTTCAGTTTTGTCTTCCGGTGATCTGCATTGATGGCACATTTTTGACTGGAAGGTATAAAGGTCAGATACTCACCGCAATCGGTGTAGATTGCAACAACCAAATAGTTCCGCTCGCATTTGCATTTGTTGAGAATGAGAGCATAGACAGTTGGTATTGGTTCCTTGAACGAGTGAAGATTCATGTTGTTGTTGCACGCCCAGATGTGTGCCTTATTAGTGATAGGCATGCAGGTATCCTGCAATCAATACTGAAATTGCAACGTGGAACTGCGACAATGCCTCCATTGTGGCCCGATGTCCAAAACAGGTGGTGCATTAGGCATATGGGTGCAAACTTCTATGAGCACTTCAAGAACAAGGATCTTAAGAACCTGTTTAAGAGGTTGTGCACCCAAAATCAACAGAGAAAATTCAATGCATTATGGCAGATGCTTGATCAGTTGACTGCAGAGCTAGTGAAGGAAAGGGCATCAGGAGCAGGCATGAGTCAGGCTGCAGAGGCTAGGGATTCCATTGAGAAGCCATTTTCACACTGGATTCGAGGTGCACCTAAGGAGAAATGGTCATTCCTTTATGATACCAACGGAATACGGTACGGTATTCAGACAACGAACCATGCAGAGTGTTTCAATATGGTTATGCGTTCTTGTCATGCCTTTCCTCTTGTGGGAATTGTTGAGTTCATCATGTATGGGTGCATGAAGTATTTCAGAGAGCGTTACACGGCCGCAAGCATAAACATCAGCAACCCCCAAATTCAGTTTTGCAAAAGAGTGACACAATATATGCAAGAGAAGATTGAAAAAGGCCAAACTGCACCGCGTCATATCGACACGTACAATGGAGCATAGATTTGAGGTTCTATACAAGGATAGAAGTGGTCGTGGTATCCGTAGAGATTGGGTGGTACAGGAGAGTTTGATTACAGTTGATGGCAAAGCCTTCTGCTCCTGCATGAAACCTAAGTTATTGCATTTGCCATGCTCCCATCTCATTGCGGCATGTGCAGAGTCTGCGTTGCAGCCAGGAGTATTTGTTTCACCGTACTTCAGCAAGGAAGCAGCTGTATCCACCTGGGGACATGAGGTATACGGGATTGGAATTGTGGGGCCTTTCACTCAGGATAATGAGAATAAGATGTTTATTCCTGATCCAGCCACTAAGAAAGGCAAAGGCCGTCGTCAGACACGTCGTATTCGGAATGGTATGGACGAGTCGGAAGCGAGCAAGGCACAAAAGCGTTGCAGCCAATGTGGAGCATTGGGTCACAACTACAAGAAGTGTCCTCAGAATGCACTTCACGATGCTGCTGACGTCGGTCCTTCCGGAAATCCCAGAGATGGAGCACCTCCTACGTTCAGACGAGCATCGGCGAGAATTGCTCGTGGAAGGCATTCGGTGTCATGATCCACAATTGTATTTCATTATTTGTAATATGTAGTAATGAAATATTGCAGGTATGTAATGAATTATTATTGTACCTATGTGTCCAGTTTGTATGAAATATATATTTACCTATGTGTTCTCATATATTTTTGAATGCAGGTATGGAGATGGACTCCTTGCTAGACCCAGTGATCGACTCGAGCCACAGGTCTTACTTTGCAGCTGTTGAGCACCGAGCCCTAGAGGTGCTACGTCCTCGTCCACCCGGGGAGGCGATCTCTATACACCACGATTGGTGTGACCGGTATGTAATGAAATATTATTGTTTATCACTTATGTATTCGTCGGTATTCCTTTGTTTCGACATTTTTGTTTATTTTCAGGTTACGTGAGGCCGGTCTACTGACTCTGAGCCGTCTTGTCGAGGTTGGGCCTATTCAGCTCGACCGATCCCTCCTGACGGCGCTCGTTGACAGATGGAGGCCGGACACACACACGTTCCACCTCCTGTGTGGGGAGATGACTCCTACGCTGCAGGACGTGGCCTACCTCCTCGGTCTCCCTATCGTCGGGGAGGCTGTAGGTCCGCGTGTGGTGGCGGCCTCGTGGAAGGATGAGCTGGAGGCCCGTTTTGCCCTGGTTGACCGCGTGGAGGAAGCAGGTCCGATCAACCCGCACCCGCGAGCAGCAGGTCCTTCGAAGACCTGGTTCCTACAGTTTACAGTACATATTCATTCCAAATATAAATTTAATTGTTACAATTCAAATGTTCCATTGACAGTTGAAACCATTAATCTTAATTGTTTATGCAGCCTGCCCTGTTGGCTGCGGATGCAGACGAGTATAGTGTGACCAGATCGCTGGAGGCGTACTTACTTTGGTTGTTTGGTTACATCATGTTCAACAACACTCATGGCAACTCGGTCGATAGGATTCTACTTCCGTATGTACGGGAGATTGCGGATGGGGACGAGGACGTACCGCCCTACAGCTGGGGTGAGGCGGTACTTGCAGCCACTTACCGTGGACTCTGCGACGGCTGCATGAAGTCACATGGGAACGCTATCTTGGCAGGGTGCCCACTACTGCTACAGCTTTGGTCATACGAGAGGCTAGCTGTTGGTCGGCCCCTGGTCAGCCACGAGCCTTACCACGGGGGCATGTACGGCGAAGAGGAGGACGAGAGGCCCACTATGGGAACTATCTGGATCTGGCGTCAGGTGCGTTCTTATACATCTAATTTTGTTATTCATTGTTACATGATACATTAGCGCACTTTTAATGTTACTTATTCCGAATGCAGAGGTCCTGGGCGCATGCGCAGGTTAGACGCGCATATCCTGAGTTTGTTTCAGAGCTCGACATGCTGACGCCCGAGGACGTTGTCTGGGAGCCTTACAGCCCAGAGGCTGTGCCTACCCGTGCACCAGCAGGCCTGTCTTCGCACTGCTCCGCGAATGCGAGCCTGTGGCTTACTTCCGCCGTCCTGGTTTATGACATCGCGGTTGAGGCATATTGCCCCTGGAGAGTCAGGAGACAGTTTGGGCAGCGCCAGGAGTTTCCGGTGCCCACCGCGTTAGAGCGTGTCAGTCGCCAGGACCACAGGTAATTATGAATGAACTTGGCTCATACATTCGTGTCGAATCTAACGATTCTTCGTGGTCCACTTTGTAGGTTGTCAAGGAGTGGCTTGCCGTGCTCTGATGATTGGATCACCAAGATCCAGCCGTGGGTGGACCAATGGGAACAGGCAGACGAGCACTTGGTCCATCCAACAGGACCACACACAGACAGCGCCTTTAGGGCTTACCTCACCTGGTACTTACCCCGGACTCGGGCTCGTCTGGTTTTTGTTGACACTCACCCGCAGCCACACCAGGCGAGGCCTCAGGATGGCTATGGCCGGCACCACGTGGAGGCACTAGCTGGCGCAGTGAGTCTCTTAATCATATTTGCATATATATATATAATCATATTCATAAGATAATTCATGTGTTTGTAACTGTACCTTTACTGAATTGATGCAGCTTCGCCTTTGCAACATGATGGAGACGGACTGCTCGACTTACTTGACGATGGTACGTGCCGGATCCCCAATGACCCAGTTTGAGCAGACAGAGGCATGGTCGAGGCAGTGTGATCAGTTGCGTCAGGTAGTGCACAACTTCGGAAGCCGTGTGTAGTACGAAGACAGCCACGGGTCGTCTCAGGCCTCGTCGTCGTTCCCGTGTCCGTCGACCATGCACGGGCCGACGTCGCAGTTCTTCCCAAGTGCAGGTAACGTACATATCTCTTTAAAATTACATCTAGTATTCCTACATATTTACTAATATCACATACAGGATACGATCCAGCTACTGCGTTCGGCCATACTGGAATGTTTAGAGGGACAGCACCAGTTGGCGGACCGTATCCAGGGATGGTACCGGGGCCACAGATACCGGCCTACACAGGTTAGTTTATGTTTCGTATTTCGGTTTCTACATGTCATGACAAAATATACGAGCGTACGCTAACATCCACATTTTTCTGCGTAGGATTCTACCCCCATGCGGGCACCGGACCTTTTTCTTCCTCCTTTCGACCAGATAACGAGACCTTCACCTTAGACGACTTCGACAGCTTGAGTCCAGAAGAGCCTGCCGCGCAAGGTGACCCCGATGTCTTGGGGTATTCACAGCTAGGAGGAGCACCACTTGGGATCTCTCAGCAGCAGACACCGCAGCCCCTTGCGCGTAGCGACAGGTGAGGTCTCCGGATGTTCTCACCTACTCCGAGGGCCATGTCCGTGCCCAGCAGAGGGCTAAGAGGGTCCGACGGTCTAGGGGTGGTTAGATGTATCTGATGTTTGTATCTCTGATGTTTATTTGTAATGAGATAGCTGTGGACCGCTTATTTGTATCCGATGTTTATGATTGTGGTAGTTTACTTGTCATTTGTTTCTATAGATACTATTGATGTGAACTTATTATGTTTGTGGGTTCCATAATGCTCGTGAAATAAGGGAAGTTCTTGCGATTTTTTCCCGTGAATTAATGAAGGAAAAGTTAGGTGCGGTAGGAGTTAGCGGCCGAGATCCTGCCGGCGATGATGACGACTACACGCTCGAATAGCTCAAAATAGGAACCATAGTGTATCTAGCTGCGAGTACGAGATCACAGGTTGCCACTGCTCAGCACGGCGATCACGGGTTTCCCAAATGTGGCATTCTTTGCCCAGACATACGTAACCCAATAGCAGTGCCCTTCCACCATTTCAAAAAGTACGCAATTCGGCAGAGCTTCGCCGTTTTTCTTCTTCTCACCCCTCTCTTTTTTCCTGAATTTTTATGCTCAAATGGTAAAGGGAATGGCGGCATATGGCAGGCTCAAATGACAAAGAGAATATACAGGCCCCTGTCGCCCGAGGGGTGGGCGACAGGCCCCTGTCGCCCGTTGGGGGGGCGACAGGGCTTTTTTTTTTCTTCCAGGGACCTCATTGCGAATTTGAAAAAAAATTACACTTAAGGCCTGTCGCCCTATGGGGGGGCGACCGGGGGTATTTTTGAAATATTTCAAAATGGACATATATTTTTGAAAATTTTATTTTTAAAAAATATAAAAAAGAAAAAACCGCGTCAGTATAAATGGCAAATGGTAACTTTACTATAGCACCCTTCTACAAAAGATGATTGGGTTGTAAAACTGGATGCTTTTAGCTTTTACCATTCTGGGCAGGGTTTTTAATTATTTTTCGACTCTACTACCCCTGCATGCAATTAAGGTCCGTATGCCACTCTCCACTGCATCACTCAAGGTTTGTTATTTTCGCCTCTTTGTATTGCGTACTACTACGGCATGCGTGGCCATTGGAATTCTTTATAATTCCAGTGGGTAGTTTTATTTTGTTATTTCCAAGAGTGCCACATCAATAAAACACAAATGAAACCATAGATGAAACTCATTTTACAATGTATTGTGTAAAGAACATTGCCCCATTAGATCATTATTTGTGATTTTGGTGATCATGTGACAACATCATCACTTAACTAATAAGTTTGTCAAGTGAATGATATTAGGTCAAGGATGAAGTGCAAAGCCCTAGCAAAACAAGAAATAACTCAAAGAAATACAGAATTGGATGAGTTCAGCAACAAGTAGGGCATCGATTAAACCAACGGCATACAAAATAAGAGAGTCGGTGCATTGTTGGGCCAAGTGAAGAAGACCAACTGCGACTGGTTAAACTGACCCTCAGTTTGTATAAGGTGTCGGTGCAACTGAAGGCCAAGTGAAGGAAACCATGTCCGACCAGCTAAACCGGCGTGTTAAGTCAAAACGCGTCGGTGAATTGGTCGTATCCATGTACAGATAGCTTGTTTGGCTGCAGAAGAAGAACGCTTCGTGATCGGTTAAACCGACATAACGTCGGCCAACCATCAGTGAACAACGTCAGCAGCAGGTGCATGTCAGAAGTCCGATGGCTACTTGTTGGGATAGGTTGACTAGTTGAACCGACATCTCTCATGCATAGGTGTCGGTTTAGCGTGTTTTTTCTAGGCGTTGGAGCAACGCCTCCTTTGAGTAGTTGGCCTATATAAATATGTCTCACCCCGGGTCCGTTAAGGTTCTGGAGTCTAAAGAAGCTACACCCACACCAGAAAAGTTCTCCAAGCTATAAGAGTGCAAATTGATCACATCTTTAGTCCTTAGCACACTTTTTAGAGTGTTAGTGTTAGATTAGCTCTCAAGAGCATCTCCAAAGAGCTCTTGTATCCATGAATAGCTAAAATCCTGGTTTAGCTATTATGTAAAATGAAATAGCTAGCAAAAAAGTGATGAAATCCAATAGCTTCTCTAAATCCAAAATCGAACCGCGAGCGGCAACTGGGCTGGTGTGTTTTGTGCCTTGCGTATTGCAATTGGGTTGCGGCCCTCTTGTTTTGTGGCCCAGGAAAGTTAACTCTTAACTGGGAGTAAGGATGGCAGTGGTTCGGTTTCGGGTCGGATATCCGTGGGTTTTGGGTTTAGCAGGTTCGGGTTCGGAGATGATTTTTCACCCACGGTTTTCGGGTTGGGTTTTTCACCCATTGTGGATACCCAATAGATAACTGTTTGGAGTAAAAACTCATATTTTATAGTATACTTAGCAATAAGTTTGTTTACTTAGACTACTACATTTATTCTAAGTTGACTTAGAAATTATGTACTATTTATTGCTTCTTGTTTATACATGTAAATATTATATATATCTTGTATATGTTTATAAGAAGTACTTATTTCTCTTACTATATTGCCATACAAAGCGGGTTTCGGGTATTCGCGGGTTTCAGTTTCGGGGATGGATTTCGAGCTGAATCGGTCTTCGGGTCAGATTCGCGTTTTAAGTTTGGGTTTCAGTTTTGAGTGCCCAAACACTCCACCCGAACCAAACCTGACCCATTGGAATCCTTAACTGGAAGGACGAGGAAGCATGCGAAACAGACGACTAGTTGTCCTTCGCGGCAGTGCCGTGGCAGTGTCAGGATTCCGCCGGAATGGTGCTCCCGGCCCCTGTTTCTCGGAGCTGAGTGCATGGAGCGAGAGTGGAGGGTGAGGGGATTTCATTCTGGTGGTTTTGGGCATGGGAGAGGGGGTGGAAGGTGGTCAGCTAAGGGTGGCCATTGCTGCGGCCATGGGAGCTCATGGAGAGCTCTGCTCACGCAGAGGTAGGGGTGATAATGGATCATGGCCCTAATGCTTTCTTCACAATCCTAGTTGGTACTTAATTTTTTTAGCTCAAAATTGAATAAGAATAGAGCCCGATCCTTTTAGGGCCCGGCCCTTAGATTATCTAGACAAAAAATTAAGGCCCTTGACCACCCCTACGCAGAGGAGATCGACGAGGTGGGCCTGTCCGTGGTGAAGAACAGAGGAGGGTGAAATTGAAGCACGACAATGGGGGAGGAGCGTTGGCGGATGGGGGAGGCAGCAGGAAGGAGGCCTGACAGAGAAGGACACGGCTGCGCGAGGTCCTAGGGAGCGCAGGAGGGTGGGGCCGGGAGCGCGGGAGCGGGATGGTGAGCAGGAGGGGCTCGGCTTCTTTGCCGAGCAGGAGGGACGGAATAGTGATTAGGATAGCGATCCGAGGAAAATAGAGGCCGTTGGATCAAGTTTTTTGTGGGTTTTTTTAGCTAACTTATCAAGGATACAAGAGCTCTTTAAGATGCTTTAAGTGAGTGAGAGAGCAAGGTGTTGCTGCCTTATGAGCTGGTTCTAGAGTGAACCACACTCGTATCTTGGTGCGCCGGCCCCTTGGAGCTTCGGTGGCTTGTCGGCATGTTTTCGATCCTCCGGCTTGGTGTGGAGCGGTGTCGATGGTTTGTATCTCTATCTCTATTTGCTATATTTAAAGATTTAAATAATTTTTTGCAATAAAATAGGAAAATATTTTTAGGGGCGGGTGATGGCGTTACCCGCTCCTACAAATCGAATTCAGAGTTAATAGAAAATGAATAGCATACCTCATAGAGTCACAAAGTAACTGTGTAGTGTGGTGGAGGATACACACGAGTCTTAAGGTAAGCGGTTCAAATCCTAGTTTATGCAAATGTGCATATTTCGCCAAAATAAAATTGTACCTAATAGAGGGGGCTTGTAGTGGTGGAGGTTTATCTGGGATATTTTTTATAATTTAAATTTGCTATTTTTGAGTTTTTCTATTTTTCTATTTTTTGGAAATTAACTTGTAAAGGCGGGTCGTGGCCTCACCCGCTCCTACAAATCATTTTGTAGAGACGGGTGAGCCCCTCACCCGCCCCTACAAATCGATTTGTATAGGGACAGATTAGGCCATGATACATCCCGATAAATCGATTTATACACACCTCTGCATATCGATTTGTAGCTGCGAGAAGTAGGGGCAGGTAGCACACATGCCCCTAAAATAGGTCTTTACCTACCCCTAAAATTCTTTTTCATAGCATCGAGTGCGAGATTCATTGCCACGGACGAACAAGATGTACTGCATGCGAGAAAGGACTAATAAGAGGCCACATGCTTTCTCCTATTCGTGGGTGCAAATTATGCAAACTGAGCGATAAGCTCAGTGGTTGGGTAGGGGTTGTTCCTGCCAGCCGACCAGGGCTCGAACCCTTATATTTGCAAAAAAAAAAACCTAGCCTGCCCATGGCCAAAGCACATTTGGGCCCAGCCCTGGTCGCTGATCCCCGTGTGTAGCGCGGATCGCCCATTCTCACAAGTCACATGCCCTGTGTACGGATGAGGTGGAGATTCGGGGAATTTTCTCGGGCTATGCGAGAAGGATCTTCATTCTTTCGTGAACATGCCATGAGGGCGGTCCCCCCCCCCTGCAGATCATGAAGATGCATTTTCTACCAAATCATGCGTGTGTACCGAGGATTAACGAGATAATTTAATTCAGCCGTGATTTAAGTGTTTTATTTTGTAAAAAAATGACACGTGTACTAGTTATAAAGCATTATTCAAATGTGCTATTTGGTACTCGTATTAGTTATTATGGTATCACTAGGTCCATTTTGTGCTATGTATACAAACCATGGGGGGCTGGAGTTGATATAGATACTTGTTAATCCTTATCAGTACAGTCAGGATGGCAACATTCATGAAGCAGGGCTTGGGACTCTCCTGTTGCTTGGCATGTTTTGTCAGCGGTAAGCCGGTAACTCATCAACGAATCAATCTGTGTGCTCATTCTGATCAGTATGTCGTTCCTTATATTGCTTCGTCTTCATTCTTTAAAAGGAACAACTTACCTGCTGCATGTACATCCAATTGTTCCTATGCGTTTTTCTTTTGATATTCCAGAGTGGATGTTCAGGTGATCAGGTCAGAACACAGACAGACGGCAGGATCGATGTTGTTGTGATGTGATCATGGGACAGTATGTAATCCGATTGATAGCAGCAAGGCAGCAACTGAGAATAAACTACGGAGTAAAACATATCCTCTAAACTGTGATTGCGATTAACAATCGTGATCCTGGCAGAAAATTCCCTGAAATGTTTTAGCAAACTTGCATGTACTTGGCACTTTGTGGGCTCGGGGACAATGTGCATACAAAAGCTCTCATAACACGTCTCAGAAGGCCGAAACATTACCTTTTATCTGATCCAACGGATCGGAGACATGGTCTCCGAATTGTACATAACTGGATATATCTTTGATGCATAGGCATTAACCACACGCTGGAACAAAACACAGCACACACATGCTTACTCATTCGAATGCCAAGCAAATTGCAAAGTCTACGCGATAGATTAGAGAAATGTTACGAGCGGTACATCAGTAAGGGATGTGATGCGATCCGCTATATCGGCGCACAGCCAGGCGTCGTACCAGTGAACAAGAGTATTCAGAACTCAAGAGCAACAAGGAAAAACACAAAATAATCTTCCAAGCTGTCGTCCATAGTCATCATCCCACTGCAGAAGTATTCAGCACCTACAAGGCCATAACAAGTGAAAAATGGCGCCTTTGGATTCGCTCCGACATAAACTGCGAAGGAATGCTTCAAGAGACGAAGAAACTTACCATGATGAATCTTAAAACGGTTTGATACTAATTTCTGGTGAAGAGATTATTTTGGCAAATAGTATTGCCACTAGCTTGCTCACTCTTTTATCATGCTTTGGACAGATGATTTCAATTTTCTTCAGCTTATCACAATTGAATGTTTCAGGACCAGCAGCAACAATAGGGAACCAGTTAAGATGATCACGGAAACCGAGCTGTCACAAAGAATAACAGAAATAGTTTTTTTAGTAAAGAATTACAGAAATAGTTACATGCCAGTCAAGAACATAAGTTGCAATCAGGAAATTCATGGAATAGATATAGCTTTATCTGCCAGAGTGCAGAGGATACTGTGGATACTAACCTGCTTCCTCATCTTCAGAGTAAGTTCCTCTAGATTAGGTGAATGCTCAAAGAAATAGAACAGTGCTTCACAGTTACCATGCAGGCACCAATCACTGAGAGACAAAGTTGTCAAATTAGAAAACACCACTCGACACAACTGCATATCACTTTGCAATGAAGATTTCCCAGCCTGCAAGCTCAGTAGACAAAGGGCATTAAGATGAAATACATTAGAAACAACTGGCTACCGCTGCAGAACAAACATTAAAACAGGGGTAGCTGCAAGCCTGCAAGTTTTGCAACTCTGTATAAAGCTTACCACATCACATGGAAATAGCAACTCCATGTTCTTGACATTTGAAAGAGCTCCAAGAATGTCACAGGCATCAGCAAATATAACCGATGGATGGTCCAAGGAAAGTGAGGCTGTTATCAGCGACTGCATGCCCACTAGGGAAGGCATTTCACAAAGAAGGCTTCCAAGGCAAAGTAAGACAAGACTGGGCATGTTTATCACAAAATCAAGTTTGTTCCCCTGTCTTTCATACGGTGGTAAACCAACATAATCAATGGTCAGGTTCTTCAAAGTGCCAGAGGAAAACTCGGAGGTATAGATATTACAGTTTATCATCTCCAGGTCTTCCAGTGCAGGGCAGCCAGAAAAGAGCTGCTTTGTGAACCGATTGCTGACAGAAACACAGCAAAGATGCAATCTTTTCAAGTATGACGAAGTGAAGGCATAGTGGTCAATTTTGAACATCATATCCTCTACCACTTCCATGTCTTCTTCCTCTTCATCTCCAGTAGCCCAATGCTCGACAATGCCCAGCACCTGAACATTGCTCCTGAGGGCATGGCAGATCCAATTGTTGGCACTGTTATAAATATTATAAAGGTAGATGCCAGGCCTATTGGCACAGAGCCAGAACGAGTCCAGAGGTGTGCAACCGCGACGCAGCAGCAACGTGGTCACAAACTTGACGAATGTATCCTCGTAGGAGAAGCCCTCGGCGTCGACGTTAAGTTGCGGCGTCGACACCCACAGGCGGTGCCACCTCGGCAACAGCACACAGGTGCGCACGGCATCCCTCGCCGGCAAGAAGGACATAATACAGTGGAGCAGCTCGTCGGGGAGCCCGCTGATCCTGTCCCCCACGACGCCCATAGCCTTAGAGATCTTCAGGGCCATTCCATCGAACAGATGGTGTGCAGACGGCGTGAAATTGTCAGCAACAATCCAAAACCCACGGCGTCCGAACCTTGCAGCTTATTGAAGGACACAAAGCACCTCAGCGCAGCAACATGTTTTCTCGCAAACACAAACCCTATCAAGATTTCAAGAACACGGACTTCACGATCTGCACAAAGAAAAAGCTGCATTTTCGCAGATGCGTGGGAGAAGGGAGAGCTATCCCCCATTAGAGCAAGTATTATGGGCCACGGGGCGTCGGCGGAATCCGAGCTGGATGAGAGATAAAGCAAGAGAGAGAAGGAATCGGGCGTTTCGCGAGACGCCGGCCGAAGCGGGCGGCTGCAGAAGCGGGACGCTCCCATTCGCCGCTGCGCTGCGCCGCTGGCTTCCCATTCGCCGTTGCGCTGCACCGCACGCGGCAGCTGCTGCTGGAGCATTAAATGGACGCCAAGCTGGCTTCCTTTTCGCCGAGGTGCCGGCGCAACCATAGTTCTTGCTCTTATATTGATGAAAAAGCGAAGGCAGAAAAGGAATCACGGGGATACCTCGAAATCGGCTCGAACTTAGGAGATCCTAGATCGACCGAAGGAGACGAGAGGCGACCAGTGTTTTCCTTACCGATCGGTAACCGCCGGTTACCGTCGATTTTTACCGATACCGCTACTAGGCGGCAATCCATACCGGCAGTAAATTTCGAAAAATTTCGCCCGAATTTAAAATTTTCAAAAATATTTGAAATAAAAAAGGAAAAATATGGTAAGAAAGTAGAGATGACATACATCATTCTAATATAGAACATGTTCAAATATTTGACTGTTTGGGCACTCAAAAAAATAAAAAAACTTTCGGACCGGTAATCCCGAGCGGTATCCTCTAATCCCAAGCGGTATTCGGCGTTTTCCGAGCGGAAATCGGCGCGTTTGGACCAGAAACCACTGCATTGTGAGTATTTCTTGATTTTACATTGATTTTTAGATATTTGTTGTGTAGCTATATTCAAAAACATGTGTTCATATTAGCTATATGGATCCATTTGTTCATGGTAGTTGGATGTTAATTTGTTCATTTTAGCTATATTTATATATGTGTGTTCATATTTCAAATATGTACATATATTTTCATTTGTTCATTTGTTCATTTGGACCGGAAACCACTACTATGTATTATATATATTGACGATGATGGTTTGTGAGGACTATGATTGTGATGATTTGCATGGACTATTGTTGTGATGATCTATATGGACTATGGATGTGAATTTCTATTTTTATGGATATGAACTTCTATTCTATGTATGTGTAAATGTTATATAATTGTTTGATATATACCATCAGTAATGATATTTACAAAATTACGGTGAAATGCTGCCAAAATTTTTAATTTTCCAAAGTCATACGGTGTTTACCGGTTAAAAACGACGGTTACCGGTCGGTAAACATCGATTACCGGTCGGTAAACATCGATTACCGGTCGGTAAACAACGGTTACCGGTTTTTTGAATTTGAATTGTCATTTCGAGCGGTTTCTAGCGGTTTTCGGCGATTTACCGCCGGTTTACCGATACCGCTAGTTGGCGAAAATCGCTTTACCGTCGGTAAGGTGAACCCTGGAGGCGACGCTAAGCTGAAACAACTCGGCAAAAAAAAATTCGTTGGAATTTTACTAATTTGAAGTACTAAATGAAGTCTATTTACAAAACTTTTTGTACAGATGGGTTGTAAATCGCGAGACGAATCTAATGATGCTAATTAATACATGATTAATCAATAATTAGTGGATAGTTATTATAGCATCACTGTTTGTAAATCATGGATTAAGTAGTCTCATTAGATTCGTCTCGCGATTTAAGCACATCTATTCAAAAAGTTTTGTAAATAGACTTCATTTAGTACTCCATGTATGTGTCAAAATATTCGATGTGATGGTTTTTTTGTGTTTACGGGGTTTATGGAGTGGGAACTAAACAGGGCCAAAATATCTATCTATACTCACTCCCTCGCCAATTGGAAGTCCTCGGTATTTTATTTGGTTATATAGGAAAGGCTGGATTGAGAATTGATAGCAAAGTAATCAATAGATTGCCATACAAGTCTGCATAGGAAGAGTACAATATATAGGACTGAGATCAGGCAACAAACCTCCCTGACTTATAGCAATACAATCAGGGAGGGTGCCGATCTCATCCTCACGTGATTAGGGGAACCCAGCTAGGGCTCAACTGTAGGCTATCTCTATCAAAGGAAAGAAATAATCCTAAGCAAGAAAATATTTCTAACACCCCCGCAGTTGGAACGTCGGAGCTGCAGATGTTCAGACTGGATCGAAACTCAGTGGAAACCGAGGTGGGGAGGCCCTTGGTGAAGATATCAGCAAACTGTGACGATGTCGGTACATGAAGAACGCGAACATTACCAACAGGAACCCGATCCCATACGAAGTGAAGGTCAATCTCCATATGTTTCGTGCACTGATGCTAAACAGGGTTGGTAGAGAGGTAAACTACACTAACATTGTCGCAATAAACCAGAGTCGACTTAGAAAGCGGGCTGTGGAGCTCCCGGAGAAGCTGTCGAAGCCAGGCGGTCTCAGCAACTCCATTGGCGACAGCCCTATACTCAGCCTCTACACTGGAGCGAGAGATGATCGTCTAGCGTTTGGACGACTAGGAGATCAAGTTGTCGCCCATGAAAACAACATAGCTAGAAGTTGACTTGCGAGTGTCCAGACACCCAGCCCAATCAGCGTCCGTGTAGACCACAATCTCAGAGGGGGAAGACGGACGTAGAAGAAGGCCATAGTGCATCGTGCCCCGAAGATACCGCAATATCCGCTTGACGGCGGCTTCATACGCAGCGTCGTCGTGGAAGTCGTCATCGGCGCTGGCGTCGTGGTGGAGGGAGGGTTGGCCAGTTTGTGGGCGTCCGCCGCCTTGCACTCGAGGTCGGCAGCGGTGCGGCGCTCGAGTTCAAGAGTTTGAGGGCGGCGCGCACTACTAGAAAAACTGCCTTTGGCACCGGTCGGAGAATGATTTTGGTACCGGTTTTTTGAACCGATATCCCCAAAGGTTAAGGCTCAACCTTTGGTACCGAGTAAAACAACCGGTGCCCAAGCCTTCAAAATTCACGCAAAATATTCTCTTTGGGACTTGAACTTGCGACCTCTAGCCTCGCACGTTGCTACTTTATGTAACATCCTATTTTTTTCGCCACTAAATAAAAACTTATTTTATTTCGCAATCATCTAAATAATTTAACTACAACAAACAACAATAGTGAAACACGTGAGTAGGCAAATCATTTTCTTTGCCCTCGCTTACAAGTGTACTCTCTCCCACTAGCCAATAAGCTAATTCATTCTCTTAACTGAGCACTCTCGTAGCCCAAGTCCTAATACAAACACTTACATAAGGGCCCATTCCTTTCTTAAATATCTGCACGTGCAGCCTCAAAAGCAAACCAACCCACGCGCTTCCCTCCCTGCACAACTAAAGTTGTCTTCTTCCTCTCCCCATAAGCAATGCACGCATGGCCCTTTCCAGTAGCTAAAGCACACCATGCGGGAAGCAAGCTTGCCAAGTCTCTTCCCATGGACGCCTCTCGTCCTCGCCGTACGTCACCATAACTCTCAGTCCACGGGTAGTAGCACCTACCCACCATCACTCGCATCACGACGGCAAGGCCAACCACCTCAGCTGTTGTGCCCGTCGAGTTGTTGCCGTCTGTCGACCAAGGTTAACCAAACCGGTGGGAACCGGTCCGGTTTGACCGGTTACCGGTCAAACCGGTCCGGTCCGGTTCCGGTTCCGGCCGGTACCCAACCGGCCAAAATTCAAATTTTAAATTTGAATTCAAAAAATGAAAAATTCCCAAAAAATTCTAAAAATACTTCAAGGTGTGATGAATCTAATGGTGTCAAATTTTCTCAAAAATTCATTCATTTAGTATAGTTTGTGGGAATTTAAAGTTAAATCAAAAAAGAAAAAGAAAAAAAATGGACCGGCCCATGAAGGCCCACCGATCAAACCGGTCAAACCGGCCGGTAAACCGGTCAAACCGGTCGGTAAACCGGTAAAACCGGCCGGTAAACCGGTTGCACGGGAGCTTTTGAATTTCAAACCGGTCAAACCGACCGGTAAACCGGTAAAACCGGCCGGTAAACCGGTCAAACCGGCCGGTAAACCGGTCGGAACCGGTTGCACGGGAAAATTTGAATTTATTTGAATTTGGATTTGAATTCAACCGGTTTCCACCGGTAACCGGTCAAACCGGTCCGGTAAACCGGAACCGGAGCCCGGCGGTTACCGGAAACCGGTTGGGAAATAAAACCCTGCTGTCGACACGCCTCGTCGAGCAAGTTGACCTGTCCAGAGAAACATCACACTGCCAGACTTGGACACCACGCCGCCGGACTAAGAAGACCTGAAACGACACCACGATGCGGTGAGCAACAACTCCGGCAAGCCCGCGTGCGCGCGTCCGATTCGAGGACCAGACACTCGCCGCAATTAACGCCGGAAGGGTGCCTCACCATGGGTCGCGTCGTCTTGCCGAGCGTCGGAAGCCGTGGACGCGCTGTGCGGTGGTCGTCGAGCACAGTACACCGCCGAGATTTTCCCGTGCGAACCGACTTTCGCTGCCTATAAATCGAGCTGAGCCTCGCCGTTGCGCCCGCACAACTCCCGGCCACTGCCGTTGCAGCACACAGCCCGAGCCGAGCTCGTCTTCCTCCTCGCTCCAATTTCATTTTCCCGTCTTCGTACAGAGGACAAACCACCCATCGATCTCCTCGCCGAGGCCCGCACCCGTCGATTCGAGTAGCAGGTGAGCAAGCCGAGACCTCCAGCTACCTCCCGACACCGCCCTCTTGGCTTCTCCCTCCCACCACCATGCTCACCCCAAGCTCCAGTCAGCCATGGCCGCCACGCCGGACGCAGCTGCCGCCCGCCGTCACCTTGACCCAAATCACCGCTCAAGACACTCTCCCTGTGGTCCGAGGAGCCTTTCCTCTCTCTCCCCAGTCACCCACTCCCCTCTCCCGTATGGATTTTGAACTCCAGTAGCTCCCATGGCGAGCGGAGGTGAGGAACGAGCTCTCTCATCTGTTCTCCCCCTCGAGCCCCTTCCGTTCTGGACCGTGGCAGATGTCCACCGTAAGCCCAAGTGATAAGCCACTCATCAGCCTTATCCTCCACCTGACATTGGGCTAATCAATTGATTTGGACCAGCCAATCCAGCAGCCCAATAGCACACGCAGAGCACCAAAACACCTCAGCCAATCACGTGAAGCTCCTTCTATTTATGTTAAGTCATTTTCAGGATTAATTAAACATCCAATATTTCAACTACAATATCTCACTCATGCCAACTCCGATTCCATTGATTCTTCTTCCTAAATTCATCTAAAATCAAACTCTATTTAATGCAACTATATTTGTGTATTATATTGATGAATATTTGCCTTGTATGTATGTTTGTTTTCATGTGACGACGAAATAGAACCGATTCCGGAGGAGAATCCGGAGGAACCAGGAGATCAGGAGACCGCCGCCACCGACGCGTACGAAAGCGAAGGCAAGTCTCATCGATCCTTTTTACGTTGACCATGATTGATCCTAAGTGAGGTTAAATAAAACTTGATAGACATAGGGATGGCATGAGATGAAACACTGAGAGAATGAGAGAAACCACTGAATGAAGCCATATTGCATGTTGATTTACTGCCAGACCTGCATGTTATCAGATCTTGTTAAATGATGAAACTGGGTTGGTAATGAGATCAGGGCAGTATGGGATGTGTTGGTGCATGCGCTACCGTGGTGGTAGACATGCGACCGAGCTCTATCGTGGTGACATCTCGGGTTTGGTTGGTTATGGTTGTTGGCTGCCTTGATGAATCTTAAGGACCGTGTGTTGTGGTGCCATCTCACCTAACCTACTTTCAGTACGACCACATGAGCTTGTATGGGCAAGCCTTAGCCTAATCCCACTGGCTAACCTGGTAGTCGTCCGAGGTGGTTATGTTTGGGGTGAGACCTGGATTGGTCAAGACCCGGGGATTTGTGGGCGACTAGTCGGGGTTGAGCTACGGCTGTGTGTCGGCTATGACGGAGCCGTCTCTGGACAGTGAGGTGCGTGTGGGTAAAGCGTACAACCTCTGCAGAGTGTACAATCCATTCGAATGGTCCGTGTCCTCGGTTTGGACAGGTTACGGTGTGGACATCTCAACTAGTTGAGCCACCTAGCCCCTGAGATGGATAACTATTTGGGTTACCTTTAATACTACATTTGTTATTTATTCTGGTTGATTAATGAACCCTGGCATATTAATATGTAACTCTCTTCTCGTAATGGTGAGGTGGGACTTGCTGAGTACCTTTGTACTCACCCCTGTTGATTTTTCTCCAGAGGATCCTGACTTTGTGCCAGAAGACTACGATTAGATCTGTCCGCACCCAAGCTGATCGAGTGGAGCCGTGATGGATGAAGAGCTAGTCCTGCATGTCGCTATGCTAGTTGTTATCCTATGGTTGTTCTGTGTAGCTTTGTGTTGTCACTTTACTCCTCATGTACGTGTTAAATAAAGCTCTGTATGACTCTGGACTCCACTTGATGTAACATGTATTATGTCGGAGACCTTATTCGGTAATTAATACATGGTTTAGCCTTGATCTTCGGATCGCGGCGCTTCACTTTACCATCTCAACTGCACAGTTGTTCTGATCGAGTAGGAGATATTTTCCTTTTAAAGTAACCAATGGATGAGTCTAAGGTACCGGTACATAAAGCTCATCTATAGGTACCGGTTGGTGGTACCACCCGGTACTAATATAAAGTTACCACCCGGTACCTATGGAGAGCCTTAGGTACCGATTGATAATACCAACCGGTACCTAAGGCTCATTCATAAATTCCATCTACCCAAATTACCGGTATGGAGATGAACCGGTACATATGCTAGGTACCGGTTCATCTCCATACTGGTACTTTTCTAGTAGTGGCGCACAGCTAGGGTAGCGGAAGCGAGAGGTCACGGATCGTGATGTTCTCTTATACCATGATAGCAAAGTAATCACGTTGAATAGATTGCGATACAAGCCTGCGCAGGCAAGGGTACAATATATAGGACTAAGATCAGCAACAAACCTCCCTGACTTATAGAAACAGAATCAGGGAGGGTGCCGATCTCATCCTCACGTGATTAGGGGGACCGAGCTAGGGCTTAACCGTAGGCTATCTCTATCAAAGGAAAGAAACAATCCTAAGCAAGGAAATATTTCTAACAACAATTACTCTATTAACAAGTGTTATTTCGTGATATTAATTATAACCGAAAGTAATTATTTTAACAAGAATCTAGATTATATATTAGTATTAACTTTTTTGTTAAAAAATATATTAGAATAATGAGTAAATTGCATCCACCAGACAACAAAGTGCTCGTGGCCGGTGCAGATTGGTCCTGTAAATCGCTTAATTTGGTACAACATCGATCTTGGCAAATTAGTTTGCTTGGTGGTATTCAAGAGCTGGTATTCACCTTGGTGGTGAGCTCATTATGCAATTTTTTTTCTCATTCTCAAAGGGATGGAAATTCTCTAAATTAGTTTGCTTTTCTTTTATAGAGCATCTTATCTTATCGTCAAGGGTACACTAAATTTAACTCAAATAGCTACTTTTGTACAATGAAGAACCAAAAGGATGCTCTGATAATAACATAAAAAGAAATATAATCAAATTTGTCTTTCTTTGAATAAGTCTTGTTCAGTTTTTTTTTTGACGGTCACCGGGGGGGGGGGAGAGCATCCCCCACCTGAATTTCGTTAACAGGCTTTTTGCAAGCCAAAAAACGTTTACAAACTAGAGATCTTCAGCAGGGGTGGGAGGAAAAAAAGGGTTTTTTCAAACCGAAAAGATAGAGTTTGGTTTACATATTGGAAAACTTCACACACCAGGCCTCACAGATGGCGTAGTCATCCCGCTTCCAACGGCACCTCCATTCTCGAGCTTCCTCTTTGCATGCACTCCAGAGCCTACCATGGGATGGCGGCAGGCTTTTGAAGATGACTTCATTTCTGTGTTTCCAAAGGTTCCAGCTAAGCAGAAGTATGAAACTGTCGTAGTGTTTGAGGGGGATGGTAGCTGGGCGGGGGATGACCCAGAGGCTATGGATGCTGCATCCTGATGCATCTATCTCCAGCGCCCTCCAGGCTTCAGTAGCGAAGGGGCAGGTCAGGATCAAGTGTTGACAGTCCTCTGCCTCTTGACCGCACAGCTCGCAGATATCATCATCAAGAATGTTCTTCACCTTAAGATTGGATCGGCAGTTCAGGCGATCTTGAGTCAGCAGCCACGCGAAGAACTGCACACGCGGCGGTGCACGGTTGTTCCAAACAAAATCCGCAAAGTCACACCGGGCCGCACCCGTCGCCTCCATGGTTGTGCGGTAGACCGGCCCGGCTCTCAACTCATCTGCTCTGCCAGAGATTGGTGAAAAAAGCCGGTCTTCCATTGTTGTTACGACAAGTTGATGCAGCAAACCCCTCAAGAGTGGCAATTCAGCTCGAGCTCCAACAGTCAGGCGCGGCACCAAGAACGGCTCGATGCCCTCACCTGCAACACGAGCGACCGTCACCTCGGTGGTGGCTGCGTGGGGTACAGCAAGGGGAACCTCACCGCCAACCGCCCTTGTGAGAGCCATTTGTCCTCCCAGAAGTTGGTGGACTCGCCATTTTCCACTTTGCAAACCGTAACCGCGCGGTACATCGGCAGCAGCTCCTTCAGATCATGCCAGTGGGCGCCGGCAAGGTCACCGTTCAAAGTGACCAGGTCAATCCTACCGCGCACCCAGCTCGCCCACGCAGACTCACCCGGGTTGTGCAGCCGGTGAAGCAGCTTCAGCAGCAGGCACTTGTTTTGCACCGCGAGATTTTTGATGCCCAGTCCTCCAGATTCCTTCGGCTGGCAGGCGCGTTCCCAAGCAACCAAGCACTGAGCACCAGAGACGTGTTCATCGCCTGACCAAAGGAACGCGCGTCGGCGTCTGTCGAGTGCATCAAGAGTGCCTTGCGGGAGAAGGAGCGAGGACATGACGTAGATAAGCTGACTGTCCAGAACACTATTGACCAGAACGGCACGCCCCATGGGGTTGAGGAGGGAGCTTTGCCAGCCGGCCAGATACCAATCTAACTTGCAGATCAAAGGAGCAAAGGCATTGAGGCGAAGCTTGTCACAGGATAGCGGCAGGCCAAGGTAGGTTTGTGGGAAAGATCCAACCCGGCACTCTAGAATGGTGGCAAGTTCAGAAACCTCTGCTATGCTGGTGTGCATCGGAACAAGCGTGCTTTTGTTGTAGTTGATCTTGAGCCCAGTTGCAGTGGAGAAGGCGGCCAGCACCTCCTTGAGCTCCCGGGCACTGTCGTGGTCCGCGCGGAGCACCACTAGGGTGCCATCAGCGTACTGCAAGACAGGGCAAGGCAAATTGTCAACAGCTGGATGCCTAATCTGGGGCATTTCTTCACCATTTGCTGCAAGACATCGGCCACAATCAGGAAGAGGTAAGGGGATAGCGGGTCCCCTTGACGGACCCCTCTTTTGCAGGCAAACCAGGGCCCCGGCGTCCCATTGACCAGCACTGCCGACTTGGAGGTTGTGAGGAGAGCAGCAATCCATTGACACCAGATCGGAGGGAAACCTCTGACCACCATTATCCTCTGCAAGCTGCCCCAATTTACTGAATCAATGGCCTTGGCAAAGTCAAGCTTTAGCACTAGCGTTGGGAGGCCTCGTTTGTTGCAGCATTGCACGAGCTCCATGGCATATATGAAATTCTCCGAGATTGAGCGACCCTTGATGAAGCCAGTTTGATCCACATCTATGATCTTGGGGATCTCAGTTGGCAGCCGCGACGTGAGCATCTTTGCCACAATCTTCAGGGAGCAGTTTTGCAGGTAGATGGGTCGGAAGTCGCCGGCCGTTGTCGCAGCGCTATGCTTGGGGATCATGACCACGAAGGAACGATTGAGGCGTTCCAACTCCACTTCCCCCCTGTGGAAGGCGTTTGCCATGGCCATCACTGCAGGAGCAACGGTGCCCCATGCCGCGCAGTAGAAACCCGGGCCAAAGCCGTCCGGTCCAGGCGAATTGTTTCTGTTCATGGCACGCACCGCCGCCCGTGCCTCTGCCTCCGTGAACTCAGCGATAAGAGGGGCAGCGCTGACGCGAGCTGCGGCAGTGTATAGGTTCTCCAGGGAGAAGGACCAGGCCGCCGGGTGTTCGACACCCAGCAGCAGCCGCAGGTGGTTTGTCAGCGCCGCCGTCTTCGCATTGTGCGAGCTCACGATCACCCCGTCTACCTCCAGGGCGCGAATCAGGTTCCGCCTCAGGCGTTGACTAGCGTGCGCGTGGAAGAACTGAGTGTTGGCGTCGCCCTCGCGGATGGCCCGTTGCTTGCCCCGCTGCTTCCAGTAAGCAGCACGCTCGTGGATGGAGATGGCCAGCTTGTCCTGGCATGCCTTCCGGAGGAACTGTTCCCCTGCAGAGAGGTCACGAGACTCTTCGAGCACGTCAAACATGTAGATGACAAATTTGCAATTGGGGTGGAGGGAGGGTGGTGCGCGCCTGATCCGCGCCCAAGCCTTGGACGTGCCCCGGACTGATTTTAGCGAACTCACCAGCACACCAGCCGCGTCGCCTTGTCCATGGCCATGCCAGGCAGGGAGAACTGTAGAAAGGAAGCCCCGGTCCCTTAGCCAGGCATTCTCAAAACGGAAAAGGTTTGGTTTGGGGATAGAGGTGGAGATGGTGAGAAGGATTGGAGTGTGATCGGAGGTTGGTTTAGGCAGGGAAGTTAGGGAGGAGTTCGGGAAGGCCAAACTCATAGAGTTGTTGAAGAAGACGCAGTCTAGCCGCGCAAGAGTGGGTGACGCACGGTGGTTTGACCAGGTAAACAGTCTATCCAGGAGTGGGATGTCGATCAACCCTAGGTTATCTATCGAGTCATTGAAAGCCTGTGTGAGCGACTGGTTAATAGACCCGTGGTTATTATCCTCACCCCCCCTGATCAGGTTGAAGTCGCCCATAAGAAACCAGTTACCGGGCACTGAGCTGCGATCGTACTGAGATCATCAAGGAAGGAACGAGAGTCCCTGTGGTCGGCAGGAGCGTAAACATTTGTAATTGCAAAAACTGTGTCAGAGGAGGTGGAGGTGAAAAAGGAGGTCAGAGTGTGCCGGCGAGCAATGTAAGCGGAGGCAGTGAAAGCACGCGCGTTCCAGGCAGTGATAATCCCCCCGCGGGATCCAACAGCTTCAGCGCAGTGGAAGTCAGTGAGGTGTGGCGGGAGGAAACTGCAAGACTTGGGGGGAGGTGATCGTGCGGAGCTTGGATTCCTGGAGGCAGGCGATGTCTACATGAGCAGTTAGAAGGGAGTCTTTAACCAATTTGCACTTATCCGCATCCCCAAGACCCGACATTCCAGGAAACAAAGGAGAAATTGACAGAGTTAGAGGCCATAGGCACAAAGCAACACCTGAAACTGGGAACAAGTTCCGCCCGACACAGCGAGCAAGGGCGCGTTACAGAAACTGGGGTAGGCGTGCACGCAGGCACGGGACATAACACAGAGCATCGAACACGCGGTGCCAGATAAGGTCGACAACAAAAGGAGTGGTGGCGCAGCACCACAAGCTACAAGGCTAACAGAAGAGGACCTGCGGTAACAGATCGCGCTATTGCTAACAGGATAAGTCAAAGCAATACGCGCGGGGGGAGCCTCGAGTTCAATCATTCCGTGCGAGCCAGCGCCCGGTCCAGAATCGCGCTAGTCGAAGCCCCTATTGCCAGGACTTCATCAAGAGCATCAGCAGTAGCAGTTCCCAGACCCACAGCCTCAGCAAGCTTGACCAGATCAGCGGCTGACATTGGTTTCTTGGTCTTCAGGAGGAGTTTCTTCTTGGTGACATGGAGCTGGACTGGCTTGGAGCAAAGAGCAAGACTGTTCTGTAGCGCTTTGAGCTGCGATGCTTTGTCAGTCGAGTGCATGTAGACTCCTTTGTCTTTGGCCGCCAGGCGGGAGCTGTTGCGCGTGGCCACCATGCACTTCTTCGATCCTCTGGGGGCACGGGTGCGCTTTGGCAGGTCCGGCGGTGGGGCGGTGCTGCTGCAGGGGGTGGGCGGGGTGGGAGCCGGTGGGAGTGTCGGCGGGGTGAGCGGAGCAGTGGGGGGGGGGCAGAAGGAGCTGGTGGGTACCAGGTGAGCAGCAGCGCAGGCATGGCGCGTGTGGTTATCGCGAAGGTGTGCGACGGCGGCATGGCGGCGATGAGCAGTGGGAACTGTGGTAGGCGGGGGAGAGGGAAAGGGTTGATGAACCCGTGGCAGAGGATCGCGGCGCCTAGGAAAGCGGCAGGGTGGAGCGGTTGCTGGGGCAGTGGCGGGTTGTTTTCCGGCGGGGCAGGGGGGAGGGCCAAAAACTGGTGGCGGGTGTGGCAGCAGCCCATTTCCAAAAGGCCCCTGTGGTGGCCCAAAACCACCCGTCGGCGGCGGCCCAAAGAAAGGGATCCAATTCCCGTGCTCGTCGAACTGTTGTGCGCGCGGCCAGAACTCCAAGCCATTCATGCGGAGCAGGATCCCGCGCCCGCTTGGGGGATGAACTCTGAGATGAAACGGGACGTGTGGGTTGTCAAGCTCCACAACCAGATGCAGAGAAGACCTATCCTGCCCAGGGAAACACTGAGGATCTATTTCCATAACCGTGCCCAAGCAGGCAAAGATGTCACGGATCCTGTCCCCGTCCCAGTGTTCCTCGGGGAAATTCCAAACCACAACATTGCAAAGCCACTCAGGGACCCGAACAAAGCGGTCATCAGTATCCTCAACCCGCTCAAGCTTGATCAGGACCCCATCGCGGGTGAGCGGCTGGCGGGCCATGGCGACTTCCCTGGATTCGTTGGAGGGAAAGCATAGCAGGAAAACACCGCGGGTGGATGGGAGTAGCTGAAAGTGCAGACCTGGGGCAAAGGCGAACAAAGCGGCGCGGACGAGAGGAGCTGGGTTGGCCGCAGCACCATCTCCTTCCAGGTGCACGAACACGCACTTGGCTGCACGTGCCCAGTCACCTTCCCGGACCCAGACTGCCATGTACTCGGGGCCGCCATCCTCGTCATCACTTTCCACCTCCACCTCGCTCTCCTCCTCCGCGTCACTGATCTCGACAGCGGCAGGGGCACCGCCGCCAGGGATCCCAAGGGACTGATGGGAGGCGGGGGAGGGGGGAGTTGGGAGAGCGGATGCGTCCACTCGGCACCCCGGTCCCTCTAGCCGGGGCGGGCGGCGCGTGAGCGCCGCACCCGACCATACGGATGTCCCGGGCCATCGGGTGGACAGGGGGAGGGGGGAGGCGCAAGAAGGGCCTTTCCCCGTCACCTCTGGCTCATGGAAAAGGTCCCCCAGGAAGTAGGGGCTCTCGTCCTCCTCATCTTTGGCCTGCTCTTGGCGGCCGACAGCCGGCCCAGCGCTGGAGTAGGCAAGCATGTTCAGGGGGTCGAATGAGGAGGTGAAAGGTGGGAGGTTGAGCGGTGTGGGCGTGGGCGTGGGGGAGGGTGGTGGGGTGGAGCGTGGCGAGAAAGAGACAGCGTTGACAGGTTTGCGGGAGGCAAGCAGGGGGACGGTGGGTCGGCGCCTGGGGTAGGGGGTTTGCTCGCGACGGCACACCATGGGGCACGCGTAACCCCGGTGGCCGGACCCGCGGTAGATGCGGCAGCGGACGGGGTCCCGGCAGTCTCGCACCTGGTGGTCAAGTGCAAGACAGCGGAAGCATCCAGGGTGTTGGAGGGGAATGGGGGGTGGGCAGCGTTTGGGCATTGGGGCGGGGTTACTAGGCGTGAGCATCGCACGGAGATAGCCATAGGGGGGTGCGGGTGGGTGAGGAGTGGTGAACGCAGACAAGACAGGCGGCGCGGCGCGGCGTCCGGTCGCTGGGGGGCGCAGAGTGGGGGAGGGGGAGCAGCGCAGGCCTGTTGGCCGTGTTTGGTAAAATCCGCACACGTTTCCCGAAAAAAGAATCTCGCATGCATGGAGTTCTAAATGTAGTCTATTTGCAAAACCTTTTCAGGGATAAGTGTAACTTTTCGAGACGAATCTAATGACAGTAATTAATTATTGATTTGCTACAGTGATGCTACAGTAGCCATCCTCTAATCGCGCGGTCAAAGGCCTCATTAGATTCGTCTCGCGATTTACACGGGGTGTTGTGGAGGTGGTTTTGTAATTAGACTTCGTTTACTATTCTAAATTAGTGGTCAAAATAGGTTAAAAAATTTTTCACCCTACAACCAAACACGGCCAAGATCTTCTCGCGGTCCCTGTCCTCGGTTAGGAGGCCACGCTTGGGGCAAAAGGTGGCGGAGTCAGAGTCTCGGGAAACGGGCGCAGGCTGAGGGCGCCCAGGAACGGTAGGTGACCCGGAGTAACTGCTAGCTTCTTCCTCCTTGAGCTCTGCTGCCATGGACGAAGCATGCAACTCTGAACCGTGAAGGCAGAACAGGTGCTTGTTGAACTCGAGGCATCCCCAAACGATCAGGAAGTTAGCGACCTTACAGTTAGAAACCCTAGCGCAAAACACCGAACGCTGAACTACCGAGACACGGATGAGGTCAGGAGGAGCAGTGAGGTGGAAAGAGAGCACCGTGGAGATGTAGGACGGGGTGAAACGGGGGGCATGGAACGGGGGGGTGATCCAGAGGGGGCAGGAGTGAGAAGAGGGGACGATGGCACCTGGGACGGCCGTGACATGGAAGTCACGAAGGAGGACCTCCTGAAGCAGTGCTCCCGGCCTGGCGGGGCCACGAGATGGCGGCGAGCTAGCAGCCGAGCGAGCGTGGGGCAGTCCGGAGCGCGTCGGAGGCGGGCGACGGAGGAGGGCGGCGCGTTGGGGTAGGGGGTGGCCGGCGGGGGCGCCGCGAGGTGCGTCGCCGCCCGAGTCGCCAGTCTCGCGAGAGGCGAGAGGCGTCATCCAGTCCTGATGATGACTGGTCGTCTTGTTCAGTTTATTTGGAGACTCGAGTCCCCAGTTAACAGTCACCATGATTGCTGCCTTGCTGGTGATACAGGTTTCAGCAGCCAACGTGTCAAGGTCGAAATCTTTCACACCAGTACTCTGGCCTCTTGATTCTTTAATCCATTTCCATTCAGTGATCAATGCATAGATGACACTTGGAAACACAAAATCTGGCTGTACGATGTGCCCATCATCTAAGCTGTTGTTATTCGGTTATTCCGTGTTGTTCTTGAGCGATCCGAGCTTGCAATAAAGCTAGCACAGTAGGCTCCTATCAGCTAGCCCACGGAGGGCACGTCAACGACGGTGTCGACGAAGATGCGGACGCGGTTGGCCTTCAAGTCAGCGTCCACCGGCCTGCCGACCGGCACCACCTCGACGTCGGCGTTGGGCTTCTGGCTGCGGATCTTCTTCAGGGCCTCCTCGGCGCTCATCCCTACCACCTCCGGCCACGAGCTCTTGTGGCCGGCAGGCTCCAGCTCCGCCTGCACTCAGCAGCTCCGCCATCAACGACCCATTCATCAGCATGACAACAGATACACACACACACTGGCTGTAGATAAAGGAGAAGCCCAGGGCGGACCGACCGTCGGAGTCTTGGCGACGGTGTCGACGAAGAGCCGGACGCGGTCGGGCACGAGGTCCATGGAAGCCGGCTCGTCGGACCACATGACCTCGATGTCGGCGTCCGGCATGTCTTTCTTGATGACCTTCGCTGCCTCCTCCGCGAGCATGCCCACCACCTCCGGCCATCTGATCCTGTTCTTGCCGCCGGTGATGCTGCCGCCACTCGCACCGGCGATGGAGCTCATGTTCGATGACCAATCTGTAAACCGGCTTGGTGGTGAGTAGTGCGTGATGACAGCGAGACATGGAGAACTAACCAGGTGGATCCATTCTTATATGAGTAAAGCTGGTAGCATGATGTGGCTGGGAACTTGCTTGCTTGTGACTGATCTACCCCCGTGGATAGGTGGAGCACGCCCTGGGCATGTGTGCAAATAAACTACAAAACAATTGCCAGGCAGTAGAGAGCGTGTAAGAGGGCAGTTGGGCTTGGGCCTCTGGCCCTATTTGGTTTAGTAGCACAAGCTATTGTAGACAACTTTGACTATTAATTAGGGATATTAAGTAGGTAAAGACTTCGCGACGGCCAGCCGTATTTTTTTGTTTCGCTACGGCCGGCACTATCTGCCATCCATACACGATAGGGGATCATCCTACCGTCAGTTCTGCACTGCAGCACAGGCTTATCATCACCACCGACGGTGTTCCCCATCTCTCTCGCACTCCTCTCTCTCTATCTCACATCAGAAAATGGAAGGAGGCCGTGGAGGTGGGATCTCCCGCCGCTGGCGCATGCCATGACCCCCCGTGAGGGAGCGGCGCAGCGTCCCCCGGTGAGCGGCGGCGCCCCATCCCCCGACGAGTGGCGGCGCCCCGTCCTCCTTGACGAGCGGCGGCGCCCCATGGGGGAGTGGCGGCCCCGGGCGAGGGTGCCCGCTGCGGCGGCCTCCGGCGAGGGCGCGCATGGAGGCAGCCCCTGACGGCGCTCGCGGAGTCGCGGTGGCCCCCGCAAGGGCGCACGCCACGCCCCCAGCGAGGAAGCACCTTGGCGGCGGCTCCCCCCAAGCACGATTGCCTCAACATGCTCAGGATGGAGGCGAGCCTGGCGTCCTTCATGCGGCTCCTGCGGCGCAGCCGCGCACGGGCCAAGGCGGAGCCTAGGCCGGTGCTCTAGATCCGCAACCACTACGCCGGCAAGGTGAGGTCTCCCGTCCTCCGCCTCTTCCTATGGTTTGTATTTCAGACCAGGAGAGTTTTGATGGTTCGTATGTCAGAGATCAGGATAGTTCCGATGGTTCGTGAGGGAATATGTAATGTTTGTTCATCTTTTTTTGCATGATAGATTGAGGCACACTCGATGGTATGGTGCCAGACCAACAAAAGTAGTACTGCAGCCCATTAACGGAGATTAGATGCAAGATGACTCTGAACTTTTAGCATTGAAAGTGAAATAGTGCATTTTTGCTTCTTTGTAGCTATAGGTGCTATATCAGTTCATCCGCTAATTTCTCAATGAAATGAACCAATGACTGTAACCACAACCCTTATTTATAATTAATCTTTGGATATCAAAATACACACAATTATCAGTCACATGTGTTTGTTAATACATTCTAGGTTCATCTGATGCACGATGTGGGACTATTGTGTTCTTTCATGGGGCTCCTACTCAATCATTTTAGCTACCGTGTGGTTATGGCTCAGGTTAGCTTCATTGAATCAATACACCATGGGAGTAAATACAGCTTATGAAATATCTGTTTGCTAGTATTGCACATTATTCAGCGATAAAAATAGGGTTCTAATTCTGGCAGTTTTATGAAATGCCTCTGTGCCTTGTTCCATATGTTGCTCACATGCACCGTCACTTGCTCCTATGTTGCATCTAGGAGAAGCTGTATGGCAAGGTGGCCAACTAGGAGATGGTGGAGGAGCATGATAGCTAGGTGCTGCTCGAGGATGACAACACGGATGTCTCCTTCCTCATGGTCAGCAACCTGCTCGAGTTAAATATTTCCTTTGTTTCTTGTTGATCGTGCTCACCCCTCATATAAAGTTGACTAATTAGCGTTTTCTTTTGTGTGAGTTTTCCGTTGCAGTTCACCCACTTGTTTGGCCAGCTGGCACAATTAACTAGTTTGCTTGCATGAATTCAAAATTTCCAGAAGCTCATAGAGTGCTTCCTAAATCGATTTGCACAGGGGAAATGTGTGCTACTACTACTCTACCACCACTAGTTTCAGTTTGTTGTTAGCAGAAGGCTCCCTAGTAGAGGAAAATGCATACAAAGTTCAGCCAAATCGGATCCAAATATGATTCTCATATTGGCAATAAAAATGAATTGGAACTTAAAGAAACAATTAGAAATGGTTCCGGATTATCCAAAACAATATACCTCATTAGATAATAACATGGTTCTGATTAGGCAATAATATGATTCTGAACCATGCAAAATAGTTTACTTGATTAAGCAATGTTTAATTTATAATTTATTTTTCAGTGGTTGCCTAAAGTACTAGGTAATATATAACTATTAGCACTGGTATTTGACACATAACCTAGTTCTTTAGCTTGATCTGACCACATAGGAGTAAATGCTATGTGTGCAATCATCATTTGCTAAAAATTCCACATAGGAGCTAAACTCAACTTACCAAAATCATTAGATTCATGAATGGTTGTGCTTAATAAACTACACTACCTTGTTGATGCCTTGATGGTCCTGAAAAATCCCAAATAAGCAAATGTGAGCACAAACAAGACAAAGAAACTTAGTATTATTTGATATTATATGATTTCTAGCATTTAAATTGAAGCCAAGCAGTTTAGTGATTATTCAATACCAATTTAGTAATCTGATATAGGTAATAATATTGTATTTGTTAGGCAATAGCATAGAATAATTCATTGATTAAACATATTCAATTTATTAGAATTTATTTGTAGGTTTCCAATGCTTAAGATGCGGGAGAGGTTGTTGGAGATGGAGTCGGAGGACTGCTTGATGAGGAGGTTGGAGTCTGCGGAGTCGATCAGGACTTGGTAGCTGCGGCCGATGAGCTGCCGGAGCTCCTTCTTAGCGGAGATCTCGCGGCGGGTGACGCCCTTCGCCGCGCGGATCTCTAGTATGTGCTTGGTGCGGAACAGCTCGTCGGTGTCAGCCACTGCCGCCTTGGATGGCTGCCGCAGGCATCGCAGCCGCGCTTGCCCGGTGGATCTTCGACTTTTACTGTATTTTCTCACACATCTTTATCCCCCAATCCCTGAATGCTTTTGCATTTGTTTTGGCCTTTGTTTGCTGTGAATTAAAGATCCCTAGAGAATGTCAGAGTTTTTGCTACTAGCACGAAGGCCGCCTCCTAGTGAGAAAGTGCATAAAGATTAGTCAGACCCATTCATTTTTTTTTCAGTTGTGTTTAGTTCTTGTTAGTTGATCTAGTCTCTCAATGGTTAGTTTATCTTCAAAGATCAACATTCATGCTACAAGCAGATCAGTACTATTTCTTGGTAATAATGTTTTTTCTACAAGCAGAACAGTCTATTTCTAGTAGTAATGTTTTTCTACAAGCATATCGGTACTATTTTTAGGCAATAATGTATTTTTATACAAGTATATTAGTACTATTTCTAGGCAATAATGTATTTTCTATACAAGCATATCATTACTATTTCCAAGCAATAATGTATTTCTTACAAGCAAATTATTACTATTTTCCAGGCAATAATGTATTTTCTATACAAGCAGATCAATTTTTTTGTTCAGAGAAATCTTGCATGTTTTTGGTTCACTCGGCATCAAAATCACTAATCCAGTTTTTAATCTGCATTCAATCAGGAACTAAAAAAACTCCTTGGTCCTGATAGAATTTTTCTCTTATTACATTGATAATTCTATTGAAGTGCTTCTATTGAAAATTCTCTGTTGTATCTCATGTTCCTTACAACCCTTTTTTCATGTGTAGCGAGGAGAACTTATGGCTTAAATTTTGAGACTTGGCATCAATAAAGGTGGTGCCTGCAGGTAAGACATTTCTTTTTGATCTAACATACTTTTTGATTGCTTTGGTTTTGGTGAAAGGGAGAGATCAATTGCACATCATGTATGCAATTCAACATCATACTCGCCAGTCTGTTGGTAGAGTTTGTTACTGATTTACGCTTGCCAAGCCGCGACATTACTTAAAAGCCGTGGCTGCTTTTCTTTGCTTCGGTTTAGGCACATTAATATTCTGGGTTAGACAATTCTTCTGAGCAACTCAGTGCATTAAAATATGATTAGGCAGTATGAGGATGCATTAAAGTAGGGATTCATCAAAGTAAGCAACTCAGTGCATTTTATCTCGGTAACTCAGTGCATATATATAGGCAATAATGTGTTAAGAACATGACAAATCCATTTTAATTCTTCTCAGTTTCCGCATATGCAACTTGTACATGTATTCAGGCAACAATGTGTCAAGAACAAGGTAGAACAATGTAATTCTTTAGGTAATTTTATCTCTCATGCCTAATTGTTTTTGCACCGCTACAAGTTCTCTAATCAAAGCAGTATTTTGCATGTCTCCGGCAGCATAGGAGGAAGGATATGTACAGATTTGAAGCAGATTACATAAATAAAGCAGACAAAATAAATACTTATGTGCTGTCATGCTGGTAGTATAGCTCAAGAACTTTAGGCATATATGCATGTGTATGTAAGGCACCGGACAAAAGAAGGTTGGGTAGAAATACAGTGGATCTTGTGTGAATCTTGGTTATTGCATCGATCTTGTTTTTTTTTTTGCCCCTGTGCTGTGATATTTCAGCTTGGCAGGCAAGCAAATAGGGGGAGTCTTGGATGGTGGAGGTGGACATTTTTTGGCACGCGTGTAGTGCTGGTTAGTGCTACTACTTCCAAAAATAGAAAGGCTATACTGGTTGGCGCTACTATTTCCAAAAATAGAAAAGCCGTACGAACATGCTATATTACAACCGGCTGTAATATAGCCGGGTCCTATTAAGTAAATGCAGTTTACGAAACTAACTACACAACTCTTGCACTACTTCGCGAGACGAATCTAATGAGGTCTTTGACTGCATAATTAGAGAATGGTTACTGTAGCATTACTGTAGTCAATCACGGTGGAACTTGGCTCATTAGATTCGTCTCGAAAAGTTACATCCATCTGTGAAAAGGTTTTGCAAATAAATTTTGTATAATGCTTCATGCATACAAGATTCCTTTCGTAGCGCAAGTTGCGCTAGTGAAACAGACACGGCCACTGCATGGGTGCGGAAAGGACGTGTGGGCCCCTGTGCGAACCTCGGCCCAGGAAATTACAGCAAGACTTTTTTCAAGAAAATTTGGACGAAATTGAAAACTTCAAAAAAAAAAGATGGACAATGAATGAATATACTCACAATAAGTAAAAATCTACAATGATATTTACTTGTGGCATATATTGAATAGGAACCAATAATCAGACAGCTCATGTTTACAAGTGCTATTATAACTAGACGTACAAATTCGGATGAACCATCTGTACACCAAGCTAGTAATTTAGGTATGGATTCAAATTAGACCCGGAAAAGCCACCAGCCTGTCAAAGTTCCATCATTTCATACTCTGTTATCGCACTTATTGTTGCTATGTTTTCTGCTATATATGCTGATCATGGATGGACACGAGTTGATGCTCATATGCTCATCATCAATCAGGGTTAGGGAGAATAGCACATCATATTACCTCACCAGTCAGGATGGCAACACTCATGAAGCACAGCAGCCAAGCACTTTTGCTGCTATCCTTGGTTCTTCTGGCATGTTCAGTTATTCCTGCACCTGCACGCATAATAAGCGGTAACAACAATCACCTGACCAGATCTACTTCTTTTGTGGGAGTTAGATAAGAGTGTTCATGCATTTTCATGATTGATTCATCCATCATTTGTTTTGCTTCCATACATTCTTGTAATAATACACTGCATCTTAAGAGGAAAACAGCGTGACTCGACCGTGTGTGATCTTCAGGGCAAAGCGACGATGGCGGCACCAAGAGTGAGACACCTATGGGGGCAATCAACAAAAGCACCAAGTGTTTCGAGAATCATAAGTCCGCCCATGGTGGATCACCGATTTTCTGCTGTGTGATTTTGGATGTGTGCTATGCATCGTTGGCAGTTTGTGAGTCGCATTGCTACTGAAGATAGTTGAATTACAGAGGAAAGAGTGCACCAATAATGATCCATGGTTTACCAACTAGATGCCGTCATGCTTTGTATGATGATCATAAAGATCTCTCAATAGTAGAAATAATGTACTGGCATGGTCCTCTTAACCAAAAAGGCACGGTCGTGAAAAAAAAATGTACTGGCCTGGCAACTGAGAAGGACGATCTCATGCCCTTGCTTGGATTATTACAATCACAATCCCCTTACTTGTGACAATCCCCTAATGTACTGCCCTTTGAATTATCACAATCACAATCCCCTTACTTGCAGGCTTGCGTCCATCAGGGTTCTCAACATTTCTGGCCCTTGATAAGGATTGGGATTGGTCATCGATCGAGGAATTCGTGCCTAGGCAACAATCATGGCAAAATGATCGCAAATGGGGTGGATTGCGGTGAATCGATGTTATAATTGGAGATGAGAGAGAACTTTAGCAGAATGTGGTGGATTGCGGTGAATCGATGTTATAATTGGAGATGAGAGAGAACTCTACCAGATTACCAATAGGCTCTCTAATATCAAAATTTTTGAGCAATTGCCAAAATCTCACCTCCTCTCCCTAGATGTAGAGGAGAAGTAGTGTTGAAGTGGTCTCCCCTATTGATGGTTGGCTTGGCGCGCCGGACATCTCCGCTCACCCGGTGCTGCCACCGAACAAGCACCACTGCTCCATCCAAACGCGGCGGCGCCCCGGCTCCGCCCTACGACCACGACCCGATGGCGACCGACGACCCGAGGGCGCCCCGACGCTGCACCCCCCCCCCACCCCCGCGCGTCCCGCCTTGTGCTGCAACCCGATAGTGCCCCGCCTTGCTGGGAGGAGCGCGACCAGAGAAGTCAGGAGAGCGGTGGAAGAGGATAAGAAGAGGGAAGGAGAAAAAGGAAAAATAAGTAAAGCCTATGACGTGTGGGATCCACATGGATGGTGGAGGTATTGGAGATTAGCTTTTGGTAGTCTGTTATGGGGCGATCACCAAATATACAAAATTAACTATTATAAATAGAGAGACGATGTTTTGGTAATGGGGATGAGCAATCTGTTGGAAATACTCTTATAGGGACTGTGGCAACAACAACAACAAGCAGGAGGAGGCAGGGCGAAGGATTAGAACTTAAACAAGAGAGAAATGGGAATAAAAATTACATAATAAGAAGGAAAGAGCTCCAATTTTACAATACACATTTTTTTATGAATACAATACACATTTTCACCTCAACCGCGGTTGTTATATTAGCCCAAAGGGAGATACAAAGAGCTACTAATTATTATTACGGTACTAGGAAGATGTACGTGCCACAGGCATGTATTTGGTTTTTCTTTCATCAAACTGCTATTTATTTTCTTTCCAAAAACAATACACATCTTTTTTCCATCCATAAAATAATAATGTCAATTAATATCCTTCCAAAACCATCAAGCAACAATGCCATTTATTTTTCTTCTAAAAATAATAGATGTCTTTCTTTTCGTTCCAGAAATAATGATGTCAATTATTATCCTTCCAAAAGAAAAAAAATGATGTGAATTATGAGTTAATGTATGTGCAAAGAAAAGTATGTGTATACTAAAGAAAAGTGATATGTTAATACACGTCTTTTTTTACTTCCATAAACAATGATGTCAATTATTATCCTTCCAAAAGAAAAAATGACATGAATTATGGGTCAATGTATGTGTAAAGGAAAGTATGTGTATGCTAAAGGAAAGTAATATGTGGGTACAAGAGGTAGGTATAAAAAAAATACTGGTGTAAAAAGTAATAGGATTTTGGTGGAAAACATTGACAAAACCAATCTCTCCCTCCCTTTCGTCAAGCCTTTTGGCCTGACAAGTGGGGCCTCCGTGAGGGATACATTGGGCCTAATCTTGGTGAGAAATATTTTCAATTGTTTCAACTTTTATAGTATAGAGAAGATGTGCGTGCCTGTGGCACATATTTAGTTTTTCTTTCATCAAACAATAATGCTATTTATTTTCTTTCCAAAAACAATACACATCTTTCTTTTCCTTCCATAAAATAATAATGTCAATTAATATCCTTCCAAAACCATCAAGCAACAATGCCATTTATTTTTCTTCTAAAAATAATAGACGTATTTCTTTTCCTTCCATAAACAATGATGTCAATTATTATCCTTCTAAAAGAAAAAATAATGTGAATTATGAGTTAAAGTATGTGCGAAGGAAAGTATGTGTATACTAAAAAAAAGTGATACGTTAATACATGTCTTTTTTTTACTTCCATAAACAATGATGTCAATTATTATCCTTCCAAAAGAAAAAATGACATGAATTATAGGTCAATGTATGTGTAAAGAAAAGTATTTGTATGCTAAAAAATAATATGTGGGTACAAGAGGTGGGTATAAAAAATTGCTGGTGTAAAAGGTAATAGGATTTTAGTGGAAAACATTGACAAAACCAATCTCTCCCTCCCTTTCGTCAAACCTTTTGATCTGACAAGTGGGGCCTCCGTGAGGGGTATGGTGGGCCTAATCTTGGTGAGAAATGTTTTCAATTGTTTCAACTTTTATAGTATAGATTATTTACATTTTCCAGGAAATCTTTCCTAGTATAAGTCAAAAAATTCCGATACATATACCACATTTATTTGTTCATGGAATCTTTCATATATGGTACACACCAATTAGCTGTGATATTAATTGGATATGTTCTTTACGGCACTATATAATAACCATGGGTGGAGGAGCAGTTGATCGATCGACACTCATCAGGCACATTCACCGGAGCACATCAGATAGGAGTTAGCTCTGAACCTCCGATCTGTCATCCATGGCGAAATGCATGAACGGCAACATCGTCCAAGGACTCTGCTGGCTGCTTTCAATGGTTCTTCTGGCGTCCTGTACGTGCCATCGGTGCACGCGTCAGCGGTAATAAAAGAAATCAAATCCGATCCATTTTAATTTCTTTTGATGATGTAAATGCATACAAATTTAGTGTTCATTCTGTTTGAATTTTTCGCTTGGTTGATGATCTCTATAGTTAGGTCAAATCAAAGACGACAGTAGGAGCAGGGGCAGGAGCGAGACGGCAACCGCGATGGTGGCAGCAACCAACGTCGCCGGCGGGGGCGACGGAGGACTTGACCGGAGGTGCTTCCACGCCGCGGTGCCCCCGTACACGTTCTGCTGCCCGAAGGATGAATCTTGCTGGCCAAACTACACCGTGTGCCAGGTGAAATGCCACTAGGAGTGACGCATCGGAGAAGACGAAGATGAACGTGCATGGGGGGGAGGAAAGAGCTAATAAAAGTTCAAGCTTGTTTTTGGCGAAACAGCCAATGTTTTTCTGTCCACTGTCACGTTAAACTGGATCTGTTGTGATAAGCCATTTTTTGGGAGTGCCATTACAACTACCATGCAATATTTTAGCTAACAATTAAAATCAGACGTTAGGATAAACCCCAAACTTTGGCAGGCATTTACTACCTTTCATGATAGTTACTTCTGGCAGTATCTAGATCCGATCTATATATATGTACTGACCAGAGACCAGTAACCATGGAGAAAGTAGCCGGTGCTCCGTTGCTCACACACTCATCAAGAAGAGCTCGAAAATCAGTCACAATGGCGACGAAGAACACCTGCAGGCCCAGCCAAGGGCTCCTGCTGCTGCTTTGCTTGGTTCTTCTCGCGTGTTTTGCCATTCCAGCACACACCAGAGGTTTGTTTGTTGATAATCCAGCTTTCACTGATTTTTCTTCTTTCAGAGGATTTATATATTTCTGTTGATCTCTTTATTAGGTCAAAGCATAGACAACACAAATAGCAAGATGATGACAAGGGCAAATGACGTAATCACCAAGGGAGATGTTACCAGCAGATGCTGTGAGAGCTCGTTACTCTCAAACAGTGAAGCCTTATTTTGCTGCAAAAATCAGGACTTTTGCTGGCCATCGCTGCCAGAGTGTGAGCTGAATTGCCCATGCTAGATAAATTCTTCGGAAAGTTGTTGATGGTTAACAATTGTGCTTACATATATGCAGATCGAAATGATCTCAATCACAATAATCAGCAATTAAATGAGGATAATCAAAATGTTTGTGTACCCCCTTCTTGGATATGTGCTTTCTAGTAGCATGCATGTTGGATCACATGGAATGATTTTTTTTTCTGAAAGAAACACATTGCATGATTTTCGCTACCCACAAATTGGCGTGATCCTTATATTCTGAATATTATCTGAGAAGAATACATCGGCGAATAACATAAGTTGAAGTGCTGAGCAGGAGATTAATGTTTGTAAAATGTGCCACATGAGACATTGTAAACCATGTTTGTGGCACTAAAATATACAAGTAGGATAAGTTTATTTATGTTTTCAGTAAGTCAAACTATATAACATTGATCATCAAAAGTTAAAAGTTCACAAAGATTGGCAACATAAAGTTGGTGCTACTAGGTTCATCATTAAAATTTCTTTCACGGTAATCTATAACTTCTGTTTGAATTAACCTAAATATATTTACGGATATTATTAGTAAAAGTGGAACAATGCAGAGAGTGTCCTTGTTCTAATGGACTTGGAATTAGAGACAATGTTGTCTAATCTTTCAAAAAATATATGTTGAGAGATTGAATGTATCAAGTTTCTTCTCTGAGAAAATAACTGGTTGATCACTAAACAGGGCATCCTGTGAGAAATCAAAATATTTGTCTTGTAAGACGCCACCATGGCAAGAATAGTTATTTCATATATACTGGGTACCTTTTCTATTTGTTGTCTTGTGTTATAACTTTGATCCTGGCCCAACCAGTTAACACTAAAAAAACAGCCACCTTTCACAGTTACACAATCACACAGCCAACAAAAATATACGGCTAACACAGCAGCTTTATTGTCATTATATTATTTTCTGGACTTTTATTTGGAATTAGGGTGGGATAATCGATCATTCGGCTTCCAAAACGTTTGTCGAAAGTGAGTATAATAAAGTGTATTCTGTCGCAAATAATAGACAGTTGATCCTTAAGAGGAGGGCATTGTGATAAGTCATATACCACCTCTAATTTGGCAGTGGGTGAATAGCCACTTAATAATAACCAGCTAATAACCAGAAATATTTAGCAGTGTGTTAAAATGGAGGCAAGGATAAGCTGCCACCCTGGCTAGAATAACTCATCTTCCATACTCATTAATGTCTGCTACTTTGTACTTGTGTTATATATATGACCCTCCCACAGCAAGAAGAGACACTCAAAACATTCCTCACAAGTCACAAGTCATTCATCGTTCGACAATCAAACAGCGGCTGCAAAATCATTAGGCTAGCACAGATGGCAAACCGAAGTCTCCTGTTGATGCTTGCCTTGGTTCTTTTCATGTGCTCTACAATTCCTGCATGCCTAAGCGGTAAGTGAAGAACAGCACAAACTTATTTTTCACAGGGTAAACATCATTTAGATTTGTATAGTTAATCCATGGATATATTTACAGTTTATTTTCATGCTAAAATGATGCGTATTGTTGACACGAAGATATTCAGCTCGAAGCGTTGATGTGATGAGGAGCGAGATCAAGGCGGGGCGTTACGACTGCCATGAGAATCCAAACTCCAAATATGTAGATGATCTCTACTGTTGCAACTGCGACCGCCAGTGCATCTGGTCAACTGACATGCAGTGCCAGGCCGACTACGCCCGTGAGACCAACTGTGTCCATGGTTGATCGTCTCCTGCTCAGCTGCCGTACTGCATGCCTGAGTATGCGCACAAGTATATATGGCCATTTGGCCCGATACCCATGGGGCCCGAAGCCCGGCCCATATTAGCCCGACCTGAGCACGGCACGGGCCCGAATATTATTGGGCTCGGGCCGACTCGGGCACGATAGCCGGGCCGTGCCTGGGCCTCAATCCCGGCCCATGGACACGTCCAAGCACGGCACAAGCAGATAGATCGATAATGTTACAGAAATCAATCATGCATGTACTAACCCAGTGATGAATGATCATTGCGAATAAACAAAAAAATGTTAAATGTCTGTGCTTCTTTGAATTCTCTACTATCATACCAATGTTTTTTACGCCATTTCCTTATCTCACCCTATGCCTTCAGCTTGTCCACCTAGGCCCACCACCATTTCACCTCCGCTTCATCCAGGAAAATGTGAAACCACATGTACATGTGACCATATGATAGAATCTATCTCAGCCGTTGATTTCTCTCCATCCAACCGTTGATTCACCCTACCTACCCCATGTACCCTCACCCATCCATGATCAGAGATAGATCCTGGTCGAGTAGACATGTCAGAGAGGTGGCCTCAAGCTCCTTCGCATGCCGCAGGGCAAGCACCAAGTGTTTTCTTTTTCTGCTTATTGCTTGTGGAACTTAGCATATTAACTTGAGGAGATTCCTTATTTGACATTGAGAAAGTTACTCGTTCCTCCCTTGACACTTAATTTTTTTTTTGTTCCTTATTTGACATCCAAATTATATTTTATTCCCTTTTTGACACCACCATTAATTCTGTTACGTCCACCGTCAAAAACATTTTGTCCAGGACAAAACTACCCTCCCTCCTTCTACCCTGCCCCGACCCTATATACGGCTATGACTCTGAGCGGGTTGCAATATTGCAGTTTCGTTATTCAACATAGTGTAAGGTCATTGAGCTTTTGCCTATTGGCTGAACTGGTTTGTGGATGCCAAGGGCTCCAAATAGAGAGAAATTCAAACACATGTTTTTGCAATGTGTAAGCTGCTGATAATTGTTAACCAAGCAAATAATTGTTAGGTACCCGTTGCAATCCTGAACCTGACCCGATTTTGAATCCGATCGCATAGAAAGATGGTTGGTGGGTCCAATTTGATAATTCGAGTGCACACCTAGGAGCATCCTGCTGTGCAAAAAAAAAAGAGTATGTATCACCTCGATTGATCAATCATGACTTCTTAGTTCTTGCAAAACACGCAAAGAACTTACTTATTCCATTGAGATTATAGTGTAAAAAATTGGTCAAAAATTTAGACTCGGTAACAGAAGAGTAACCCTTTTCTAGTATAGAAATATTTAGATTTTAAATTTATTTAATGCACTTTTTTTCTCAATTTTTAGGATTTCTCAGTTTTTAAAGAATATCGCAAGTGAGAATTAATTGAAGGCTCCAAAAGGAATCTTCACTTAATTAGTAATAGCGGGGCACATTGTAGCTCTTATCGATGTATACTTATATTGGGAATTAGAGGGAGTATCAATCATGGTTGGAAATAGCCCGCTATAGCCTCGCTATAGCCCGCTAATATCTTTTTAGGAGATCTATCGCTACGCTATACAATATTTGTTCTCTATATCCGCCAAAGGAGGTTTTATGAGATTTAGCCATGCTAAATGTCCGCTAAATAGGTTTTTGTGAGACTTAGCAGCGCTAAATGTCAATTGGGTATTGTTGGGTAGTTAAGAGACGTGTTAAGACTCAAATTTTAGGTGTTAGACCAACGATACTTATAATTTGTATGAGATTATTTATTATTTTATCATTCCGCTAAATGATTTAGCTTTCGCTATAGCCCACTATAGCTTCGCTATAGCTATTCTATAGCTTTTAGAGAAGGTTACCGCTAAACTTCATAGCCCGCTATTTCCAACCTTGGTATCAATCATTAATCTCTGAAGACATATCTATGGAAATTGAATGTGTAGAGTTTCTTCTCTCAGTGAATAAGCAGTTGATCATCACTAAACAAGACATACTTAGGGGTGGTAAAGGGTCTTAATTTTTAGCCTAGATAATTTAAGAGCCGGGCCCTAAAAGGGCCAGGCTCTAATCTTATATATTGAGCTAAAAATATTAAAGCTAAGTAAAATTGTGAAGAGAGTATTAGGGCCACGGCCCATTACCACCCTTAGAAATACTATGGGGAATCATAATATGTATTAGTGTACTCAAATTAGATAGCAAAATATATATTATGTACTATGGGAAGTCGTACTACCCCTAATTGGGCGGTGTGTGTTAATAGCCACTTAACAAATACCCAGTACTATTTAGCAGTGTGTTAAAGTAGGATGCAAGGATAAACATACTCATTGATTTGTATATTACATAATTTATATTTGTGATATATATATATGTATATGACCACCCACAGCAAGTTGACACAAAGTTGTTAGATTAGCACAGATAGCCCTGTTAATGGGTTGCAACCCGTACCATACCCAACCCCACCCAAAATTAACATATTTAGATACCCAACCCCACCCAACCCAATTAGTTAATTTCTCAACTCTAACCAACCCGCCCCATTATAAGCGGGTAACCCATAAAAACCCATGGGTTTTACTATGCAGAGGAATTTAGTAGTTCTACACTTAATGTGGGGACCACATATATGTCTAGCCACACTACTTTGCACAAAGTATCTGTCAGTCATATTGACTCATCTCTAAAAATTTCAGTCAATTTCGATAAAATTTTATAGTGTGAACGCGAGGTTTTAATTCCAGGGTCCGGCTCTTGATGTGGAGCCCACGTGTAGTTCTAGCCACGCTACTTTGCACAGAGTAGCTGCCAGTCGTACTGAGTCATCTCCAACAAATTTCAGTCAATTTCGATAAAATTTTATAGCGTGAACGCGAGATTTTAATTCTAGCGTCCGGCTCTTGATATGGAGCCTACGTGTAGTTCTAGCCACGCTGCTTTGCACAGAGTAGCTGCCAACTGAGTCATCTCCAATAAATTTCAGTCAATTTCGATAAAATTTTATAGTGTGAACGCGAGGTTTTAATGCTAGGGTCCGGCTCTTGATGTGGAGCCCACGTGTAGTTCTAGCCACACTGCTTTGCACAGAGTAGCTGCCAGTCGTACTGAGTCATCTCTAATAAATTTCAGTCAATTTCGATAAAATTTTATAGTGTGAACGTGAGGTTTTAATTCCAGGGTCCGGCTCTTCATGTGGGGCGCATAGGTAGTTCTAGCCACACTGCTTTGCACAAAATAGCTGCCAGTCGTACTGAGTCATTTCCAACAAAATTCAGTCAATTTCGATAAAATTTTCTGATATAAACACGTGGTTTTAATTTCAGAGTCCAGCTCTCACGTGGGACCCACATTTATATATAGTTATACTATTTTGTAAAAAATATCAATTTCAACCCACCCCAACCCGCCTCAACCCGCATTTATATAGAACCCGCCCCGACCCACCCCATTAACTAATACAACCCATTTTAAATCATCCAAACACACTCCATTTCAAAACCCACCCCATAAAACCCATTTCAACCCAACCCATTAGCAGGCCCAAGCACAGATGGCAAACCAAGGACCTATTGATGCTTTCCTTGGTGCTTTTCACGTGTTCTACCATTAATTCCTCCAAATGCAAGTAAAGAATTGGGTTATTTATTTGGGAAATAAATAGGGTGTTCATTTATATTTGTATGTCATTTCATCAATACTAGGCTTTCATTTTTATAAGGATCATCTTGCCTTTCACATCCATGCACTACTCAATACTAAATTGGCACTGCGTTACTAGCCATCAAGGCGCTCTACGAATCGGATCTCTTCTGCTGCATCAAGGACAAGCTGTGCTGGCCGTCGCTGCAGGAGTGCATGCCCAACTGCCCCTGCAAGGTGAACTGCGGCGGCAAGAAGAAGAACCAGGAGGCGCCTGAGCATCCTTCCCCGGTAGTAGTCCGTGGTTGATGATGATTGCCAATAAGCAAACAGAAATAATGTCTTGCCCAGTATAGTAAGAAAATAGGAGTAAAGAATAAGAAGGACAAATCGTCTTTGTTAGGTTCTACTTTAGTTTAATACTAAGGTAACCCAGCAATATTGGTTAGGTACCTGTCGCCTTCTGAATCTGAATGGACCGGCCGGAATCTGGTGGCACAGAAAAAGAAAGCTGGTGCAGAGATTCTTCAGATCAGTGGATGGTTGCAGAATCTTGCTGTTAGTGTGAAAACGAGGGGAGATCAGTGTAACTGTCAGCCACCCTGATCGGCCAATCATGCCTATGCTTGTTTCCTTGCAGAACTTGGAAGCAGCAGCCTGCTGCCATCAAATTAAATCAGTATAAAAATTCGTCAGACATGCATGCATGTTCCACTTTGCTTCTCCTCATTAAACTGCCAATATTGTCAACTGCTATGTACGGGAGTGGTATCATCCAGTAGTATCTGGGGTTTGGTGATTGGCTGTACTATTTGGTATCCGTCGCGTTCCGATGCCACGAAAAACCTGCTCGACGAGGCAGTGATTCGTCGGCGACAGAAACTGCCAATGATTCCTCGGCCAATCGCAGGTGCTCCGTTTGGCCAAGCTACCTAGGGTTGCTTCGTCCAGTTTGCATTGCAATCGATCATCAGACTGGCCGGCCATAACCGAGGGCGGTGGCCTTGCCGTTGGACGGCGGAGGCTCTTTGCCGCTGCCGAAGAACCGTCCATAGATTAGAAGTGGCCGGCGTTCGCAGCGGGGGTGAGCGAGACGTAGCACCGTCCTGGAAGATCTGGCGGCGACGGCAAGACAGTCCGAGAGGTGCGCCGTGGCCAACGCCGACATCGACCGGAGGGTGCGCCGCACCCGCGGCGCCGTGCAGAAGCATAACATGCAGCAGGTGGTCGTCAAGGTGCCGCGTGCTAGCCAACTCCGCCGTGGTCTGCGTTAGACTCCCTCGACGCACGCGAGAGGAAGGTTAAAGAAAGGGCCGCGCTCCCTTACGGTTGATCGAAGCCGCACAAGTTCGATCCGACGGATAAGAGAGGCACACGGGGCGGACGGCAAATGAAACGACGTCCACTCCGAGCACGGGCTGTGGCCGGCGCCATGCCGCCATCGATGGCGACCACGCCGCCGTGCTGTCGCTGACTTCCACCGCGCAGGAGATGGAGGTCCTAGGGGGCCGTTGAGCTGCTGCCTGACGCACCGCATCTGGCCGGTCGTCACACACGGCCACGCGCGCACCGGCTGGCCAGCGGCCGCCCGTCCCACGCCAGCGGCGTTCACCCCCACGGGTGATCGTACAAGCCACGCGATTTAGCCGGGGCCGTACGGTTCCGGAGTTGTATAAAGTACTAGCTAGCTAGTGTGCCTCCATGGTCGCCTAGGGTTTATTAGGGGCGACGGTATAGATTCAACATTGAGGCGGGTGATCGCGCTCACGCCGGGAACACCGTACGCGGTGCACCTGGTCTACGGCGCGTCCGAGAAACGGCCACCGTACGCCGCCGCCTTCTCCTCCAGAGAACCCCAAACAAACAAATGCCGTAACCAAAATTCGAAGACGCGAATGATCGAATCTATGGCGTACCAGTACGCTGCAACTTGCTCCGGAGTCGCCGCCGATGACATGCATCAAACACAGCCGGCACAAACTTTAATTAAATTTATCATTCATTACCCCCTCAACCGACTGATTTGCAACATAAGGTTGGCATTTTTTGTTAAAAAATAAACTCTTTACATTGCTGGAAAGATGACGTAGTGAATAGTTTTATTGTACAGTTAACAAAATTCAGTTTGGTACGGCGTAGCCGGTGGGTGGTACCGGTATGGTGGGCAATACGCTAGATTGGTGCTAAGCGTACTCCCTCCATCCCATAATAAGTGCACTTCTAACTTTTTTTACAGCGATCTATTTTTTTAGCTAGTTATTGTTAGATTTTATCATGATGTAGTTCAATTGATATATCTTGTAGCTTTATCCAGTAGGAATTAGAGATGTATTGGTTGATTACTCACGTATTTAGTTCAATTGATTTAGCTATTTGTTATTTAAGCTTGTGCTGTTTATATTCCAGACTATTAGTATGTTGTTTTGAACAATTCGTATGGTAATTTAAGACTTATTATACTATTTAGTAGTTGTGTACCATATTGCAGGGAAATTTTTATGAAACTTTACCGAATTGCCACTACTACAGAATAGGCCTTTGTTCCAGGCCATTTGTCCCGGCAGCCTTTGGGCCCGGGACAATAAGTGGCTTTTGTCCCGGGTCCAACGGCTAGCCGGGCCAGCGGGGGGGGGACAGGGGCCTTTTGTCCAAGTTGGTGGATCCAACCGGGACAAAAGGCCCGCGTACCCTTTTGTCCCGGTTGGTGTCTCCAACCGGGACAAAAGGCCTTGGCCCCCTTATCCCCTTCCCTCTCCCCCCGCCCAAGCCATTCAGCTCACTTGTTTCTTGCTGTTCTCGGCTCGGGAGAGATGAGTTCTTGCTCATTTCTTCACCACATTTGTGAAGATCTTTGATTCCCCGTCCATCCATCGGCACTAAAGGTTTGGGGCTTGTTTTTCTCTTCTTCCTTGGCTTGTATAGCTCATTTCATGCTTTAGAAATAGAGAAAATATGTAGCTAGCTCATTTCTGGGACATTTAGCTAGATTGCATATGTAGATGTGATTTTCTTTTAGATTTAGATGAGTATGTGGATAGTAGAAATTTTTAGAATGAGTGTAGACACTTCATGTGATGTACTTGTATACATGACCATATTGTGGATAGTTGATTTTTGTATTCATGAATGAATTAATGAAATAAGTATATTAGAATTTTTTGTATTATGAATGGATTATTCTGACACTCTAGTGATGTATTTATTCAGGCTCACATTGAAACAATCTAGAAGCTAAAAAATCTTTATTTCGAAACAAGTATACGTCGTTAATCTCCATCCAACGGTGATGGCACTACCTTTCGGGAATACACGATGCGCTATAAGCACGTCGCGAATCGGTTGGTCACATCACCAGCACTTCCGATCGATAAGAAGACAGCATTTGACGCAGTCAGCATGGCCGTTGTTGTACTGAGAGCATATCAACGAGCATGCTGTCTGTGCCAAGTGTTGTGCCTATTAATCGTAAATGTTGGTGCTGCGACTGGCCGATTGGTGACATCCTTGTACCGCACCGTGTCCCCCCGAAAAGCAGTGTCATTACCGCAGGGTTGAGGTTACTGACATATACATTTTCAGAAATAAAGGTTTATTTTTCTTCTAGAGGGTTTCTGGATATTGAAAAGAGTGTACTCCTGGAACTGAAGGGTGTCAAAGTAATTAGAAGTTATAGAGAAGTCTGTTACCACTAATCCTTCATGTACTTGAATCATTTTATATTATTGTATAAAAATATAATCGCAATTCGAATACTTTTATTATATATGTATTGTACAATTATACTTTATGTGTTATATATATTATTTTATATATTTTTCACTTAATTACCAGACTCAATTATAATTTTCATTCAATAATGGATTACTCAACTAATTTTATTTATTTCATGAAATTACATTCACATTAACACACTATACTCTCTCACTAACACACACAATCTCACTAACACAAACTATCTCTCAAACTCACACACTACTCATTAATATCATGAAATTGCTTAATTTTATCTAAAATTCACTTTTTAAACGTTAATATCGTGATAGAATCCACTTTCTGTCGAAAAGCAACAGTTTGAAAATTTTTGTTCACCTAATATATTTTTGCATGGTCAAAATAACAAATATGATTTCAAAAAAGTTAGATATTTCATTGACCCAATCACTTGAATGAAAATTAATTATTTTTGTTGCGTGTATCAAGTTTATATAGAGATAAGAAATTTTGTTCCATAATTTTCAGAATCATAATTTTATTAACTGAATTAACAAATGAAAGCCAATTTTAAAAGATAAGTAAAAAGAAACAAAAACAAACATAAGATTAGGCGGGAACGAGGGAAAACGGGCCCCTTTTGTCCCGGGTGGTAGATCCACCCGGGACTAAAGGTGGGCCGCGGGCTGGGAATTTTCCCGGCCCGCCCAAAAACACCTTTTGTCCCAGATGAACCCATCACCCGGGACAAAAGGACCTTTTGTCCCGGGTGGTGGCTTCACCCGGGACAAAAGGGGGGCCTTTTGTCCCGGGTGAAGCCACGACCCGGGACAAAAGGGCATTTTGTCCCGGGTGGTGGCTTCACCCGGGACAAAAGGCCCCCCCATATATTTCATTCCTCCTTCGCCCTTCCCAAACACTTGGTCGTTTCATCTGCGCCTGGTGCCGCCGCCGTCCCCTGCTCCCCCCACCGCACGAGCCCAACGTCCCCGAGCACCACCGCCGTCGTCGTCGCCGCCCAGAGTGCCGTTGTACCTGCGAGTGCCGCCGCCGTCGACGTCCGCCATCCCGGCCCGGACCCCGCCGCGCGAGCCCAACATCCCCGAGCGCCGCCGACCTCACGCCGCCGCCCAGAGACCCGCCGCGTCCTCCGGCTCGCCCCGCCGTCGCCTGTGCGCGCCCTCGCCGTACGTGCGCCACGCGCCGCCCTGGCCCTGCCACTGCAGCGCCCAGCCGGCGCCGCCGGCTGGCACCGCCGCCCTAACCCTTATGTGTTTAGAAATTAGTTTAGAAATTAGTATAAATATAGATTATTTGTTTAAATTTGAAAATATGGATTATTTGTTTAGAAATTATGTTGTAAAATATAGATTATTTGTTAATTCATTTAATTTTGATGACAAATAGGGTGTTAATTACTTTTGAAATTATATTATTTAGAGTTCATGCTATTTAGAGTGAAATCATAATTTATTGTTTAGAGTGAAATCATAATTTGTTGTGTAAATAAAGGTATATTTACAAATTTTTAAATGTCTGAATGTGTATGTATGTATGTGCAAAGTGAGTTTAAATTTCTTTTAAATATTTCATGTATATTTCTTGAATTACTTAGAGAATATTACTCGACCTCGTCCATCGATCGGTACTTAGTGAAAAAACCATCTAGAATATTTCACAGTCGATACTTAGTGAAATTATAGATAGAATATTTCATGTATATTTTTTGAACTACTTAGAGAATATTTCTCGACCTCATCCATCGATCGGTACTTAGTGAAATTATCGATAGAATATTTCTTTTATATTTCTTGAATTACTTAGAGAATATTTCTCGACCTCATCCATCGATCGGTACTTAGTGAAAAAACCGTCTAGAATATTTCATATATAGAATATTTCAAGTATATTTTTTTAACTACTTAGAGAATATTACTCGACCTCGTCCATCGATCGGTACTTAGTGAAATTATCGATAGAATATTTCTTTTATATTTCTTGAATTACTTAGAGAATATTTCTCGACCTCATCCATCGATCGGTACTTAGTGAAAAAACCGTCTAGAATATTTCATATATAGAATATTTCAAGTTTATTTCTTGAATTACTTAGAGAATATTACTCGACCTCGTCCATCGATCGGTACTTAGTCAAATGCTCGCAAATATGTGGATTATTTAGAGAATTTTTTTAAGGGTTTTATTTGTATTCATATTTTAGTTACGATGGACCCGCGACACACAGACGCGGAAGACGAACAGTTCCTGTTGAATATGATTGGCGAAGGTCAAGGAGATGTCCCTAAACAAGCTGATGATGGCAGCAATACCGACAGATATTTGAATATGTCCGGTGATGGAATTGAGCCACCATCTATTCAGGATGACGCTGCTGCTGAACAAAGTGCTAATGTACATATCACAACTATACTTATTTGTAGTGACAATCATATTTTCATCTGAATCTATATGAATACTATGAATGTTTTTTTATAGCCGTCTGGATCATCGTCGCAGCAGAAAAAGACGAAGCGAGGCCCAACAAAAAAACTGGAAGGGCGGTTCATTATAACGGAAGTTGGTCCAGATGACGAACCGATTGCTCCAGAAGCTGCCGCCAAAAAATTCATAAGACAATCCGGATGTATTGTCAGGGACCACATCCCGATCAGCTTCAGGCTCTGGAAAGCTTCCAATCCAAGCGAGGAACGGGATGCGGTACCCGAAAGAGAAAAAGAATGGTGCTGGCGGGAGCTTAAGAAAAACTTCACGGTTCCAGCTAAATCCGAAGAGATATGCAAGCGCTGGACCCTGAGTAAGATGGCCGAACAGCTGCGATCATTCAAGAAAATTTTGACGAAGAAATATATCAAGACCGGGACCACACCCGTATTTACCGGCGAGCTCGAAAAGCTCAGGGGTCACTGGGATGCATTTATGGAATACAAGTCTTCAGAGCTTGGGCTTGAGAAGGTGCAGAATGCCAAAGACAACGCCTCGAAGAAAGTGTACCATCACACTCTAGGCCAATGAGGCTACAAGTTGCAGTACCCAAATGGGAGAAGATGGAGCAGGATCTGCTTGACAGAGGCATCCAACCTGCGACCATGAACTAGCCTGAAAGGTCAAGGACCTGGTTTTATGGTCACGGGGGAAGCTTGGACCCATTGACTGGTGACTGCATCTATGGGCCAAACATCCAGCGAGCAGCCCAGAGACTACAGGAGGCCATACAAGCAGCGGCCGAGGGAACATTCCAGCTGGATAGAGAGAGGGACGAGCTGACTTACGCCCTTGGGAATCCACAGCATCCGGGCCGCACAAGAGGCAAATGTGTGGTTCCGTGGAATTGAATCATATAGAAGACGGCAAAGAAGAAAGAATGATGAGCGGGAGCACATGCGAAGGCTAGAGGAACGGCTCATGTCACACGATCAAAGACTGGAGGAAGAGGTTCAACGCCAAGTGGCCATAGCAATGAGCCAGCAACAGCAAGCGCAAACGGTGCCTTCAGAGCCAATTTCGTAGCCGATCACCTGTCTCAGCGGAAAAGCAGCTGCGCTTCCTCAGACGTCGCCATCGCCGAGCCAACGGGGATCCAGGCCGCAGTTGAAGCGTCGGCCCCGCAGCGATTTCCAGTGGATGAGATCACCCAGCAGACACCTTGTGACCTGCAGACTGCCGTTAAGAACTTAATGTCCACTGTTGCGTACGGTACCGCCATGCCAACCCAACCAGGCGACGTGTACCACGGGCAGCAAATTCCGCCTAGATACACAAGAGTTGGCGTGGAGCAGGTATGCCAGGGTTGGGAGACGCTCGAGCTTGATATTCCTGGAGGCGATGGGGAGAGGACACTAGCAGAAGCCATTCATGGCTACATCCTATGGGATAAGAGCTACATTGTCCTAAAGTCGGATGATCAAACACCAAGACCGGCATCTCAACATGCCTCTCCAAGACCGGCATCTCCACAAAACTCCCCAAGGGCAGCACTGTCTCGGCAAGGTTCACCGGCACATTCTCCATCACCATCATCTCATGCGCCGATGAACACTCAAGCGTCACCGTCGCCTCCATGGTCACCCCCTCCGCCGCCGGCAAAGAAGCAGAAACGGCCGCCGGCAAAGAAGGTAGCTGCACCGGCTAAGGAGCCTCCAAAGAAGAAGGAAAAGGAGAAGAAAACCAAGGAGGCTCCTATTAAACCCTGGGACATGAGCCTTGAAGAATGCGATCGGATAACTCAAGAAAGAGTTAAAGAGCACTTCAAGCCGAAGCCGGAGCCCGAGAAAGTGATAAATCCGATAGATTTGAAATTTTTTAAGGGAATGTGCGAAGCAAATAAGAGAAAATTCATTCCGAGAGACCCCCCTTCAGACTACGAACGCACAATTATCAAAACTACTGAGAAAAAGAAGAGACAATCAAAGTCGTCGTTGTCCGACGCTCCACAGCTCGGAGCCCAAAAGAAACAATCAATAGAGCCTCTCGTAGTGGGACAGACGACGCAATAATAAGACTTTGTTATATTTTTGAAAGAATCAAACCTGACGGCGGCTCAGATTGCAGGGGGAGAAGATATTCCAAAGGCCGATGTGGTCGTCAAATGGACGTTTGAGATCGGCAAAACTCTTGTACCCCCCGAAGTAGTGTCTGTGCTTCCAACGCAAGTGTATAAGCTGCACCAGCACTACATGTGTGCGATGGCCGATTGTATCTTCATGCAGGGCGCAAAGATTAAAGATGACGATTTCTTACGGGGGGAGGCCATTATATGGATAAACTGGGAAGAAATTTACCAACTATTCCATCAGGAGGCCCTCGGCATCTCTATGGTCGGCTTGTGGGTTCTGTAAGTATTTTACTCTCCTTACGTATTGTTTTGCATGATCTCAACATACTGATCTCTTGATTTATTCGGTATCATGTAGAATGGAGATACATACTTGCAGAAGAAAGGGATACTCTCACCTCGGCTTCATCGACCCAATTACTTGTAATTGGAGGCTTCTATGTGACAATTCCGATGAGATATTCCAAAACTTGTTCAAGTACATAAGCGTTCATCACAACAAGCAAATGATATTGTTTCCTTACAACTTTGCGTGAGTGATTCCTTCCGTCTAACTCTTTCTATTCTGTAATCGAATTGTTTAAACCTTAACTATCAAGAACTACCTCCGTATAATCTTGCAGTGAACACTGGGTCCTAATTGTCATAATTCCCGAGAAGAGACTACTCGTGGTTAGGGACTCATTGAGGAGACCTCCAGAACAATACGAAAATCTTCTTAACATGATGAAAAAGTAATTCTACCACTACTCCATCGATGACCGATAATTTGAATCACTTTGTTACTTGACTATAATTGTTCTAATCATGCACAGGATTTGGAAAGAATTCGCTAAAAATCATTCAGGCAAATTTGACAAGAAATTGAAGATCAAGACAGATTTTCCGGTACGCACTTGGATGATTCGTTACACGATTCATTAGTTTTATTATATATTCATGTAAATACCTGATAATTTCTTCTCTCTTAAAGTGTATGAGGCAGAAACAATGCACTGTATTGTGCGCATACTATGTATGCGAGAACATCCATGGTCTGGTAGGTCCTCCAAAGGGCTGGACAGATTGGGAGGAGGAAGTAAGTAAAAAACTTGTTAATATTTGAACTCGTATTTTAATTAGTCGAAATTAATAATCCCCTTTTTCCATAGATCGGGGAGATGCGCGATAAACTCATACCGGAGGAAAAGATTATGGCGATTCAAGAACAATTCTCCGGATTTATTATTGAGCAATTCCTCGATCTAAAAGGCGAATTCTACTATGATGGAATATCTAATATTGACAATCGCAGCAAATATGACAATATACGGGTATATATATAATTAAGAACGAATATACCTATGTAAATATATATGTGTGTATGTATTAAATTTCTATTTATGAGTATGTATGTATTAAATTTTCAAAAGGCGAATTCTACTATGTAATTAAGAACGAATATACCTATGTAATTAAGAACGAATATACCTATGCAAATACGATGGAGTATGTATGTATTATATATATAACCACTCCAATAATATATATGTGTATATATATATATTATATAATATTGGTCCTAGACATTTTCATATGTAAAGGAATTCACATGTATAGATATGTGTATACATATATATATATATATAAGTGAATTAATTTATATATGAAAACTATCTAGGACAAATATTATATAAGTAACTATATATATGTATATATTAGTGGAGATCATACACACTGAATTCCAATACATAAGTTTAATTGAAATGCAAAAGTATAATTGAAATAGAAAAAGAATTGAGAAAAGAAAAACATGAAGAAAAAAATGGACCTTTTGTCCCGGTTGGTGTTACCAACCGGGACAAAAGGTCCCGGTCGCCAGACCCGGAACAAAAGAGCACCCCTTTTTTCTCGGACTGGCGTTCCCGGTTGGGAAACCGGGACAACAGGGGTTTCCCAACCGGGACAAATCAACGTTTTTGTAGTAGTGTGCTAAACGGATTTTATCGGTTCACATATGAAAATTTTGGTTCGGCATACCCCACGCCACTACTCGAGCCGAAGAAGTATCATGGAATGAATGAAACTCTCTTTTATCTCATGAAATTCCGGCTTCTCTCTCCTTATAATAATTCCGTCATGTTAGCAAATTTAACGGTTATATAACTGCGTATGAAATTTTCCCGAGACCGGCCTTAAGACATGTGATCAGCCGCAGCGCACGTTTAATTGAGATTAAGTATGAAATGAATCTTTGATTCATTGCGCTCCTCTGGCTTGTGTTATTATTTCCCGGTGGTATATATACGCGTGGCCGGTTAACCGCTGTTGGCGGTTGACCTGCGCATGCATGAGACAAAAAGAAAAAAAAACATGCATGAGACAAAAAAATTCTTCCGTTAGCCTGACATCATAAACATAGAAAAGAAATATATAAACACCGTGCCCGTACGTGCAACGTCACCGGCGTGGCAGGTCCATCCTGACGTGAGGTGAAGAGGAAACGCTAGCTCTAGCTGACTCGACGCCACAAGGCCCACAACCCCACTCGTCAGAGCAGAGCAGGCCGCATTGGGATGGATGGCAAGTTGCTACACCCGACAACGACTACGGCCATGGAAAGAAAATGCAAAATAAGGAAAAATTGTTGGGACCCAGATGTATATATACTCTCTCCCTTCGTATTGGTAAAGAAAGTCGTTTCGGATATCAATACAGAATCCAAAAAAACTTTGACCACTATCTATTATTACTATAAAAAATTTTATAAAATACAATCAAAATATACTTTTATGAAACTATATTTCAAGATGAATCTACCTAGATCGCTTTCAAATTTTCAAACTCAACTCAAAAGAATTTATTTATAGTCAAAATTTAAAATATTTAACTTAAGATAAACCCAAAACGACTTCTTTTTTAAATACGAAGGGAGTATGCCTTTGCATGACAAATGCGCAACTTAGAATCTATTATTGCAATTGTACTGCGGTTTGAAGTTGTTTGTTTTTCTTTAACCTTCTTCTAATAAAAATTGTGGCAAATCTCTTGTTGTTTTCTTCAAAAAAAAATTGAATTATTGCCGGTAGGACACGTTTATGCTAGTCAACTTGGTTCACAGGAAATAATATTTTTTATTATTAACAAACAGATTCAAAGTATTATTATATTCATATTCAGAGTAATGTACTAGTTCCGACTTTATTTGAGGAACAGTTGCCGCGTAGGTTGCTAATTAAGAAAGAAACTGACGGTCAGCCTTGCGGTTCTTCGTCTCCACGTGAAGGGCATATTAGCATATCTTTGGTTTTTATGCGGATTATTAAGTAGGATGCGATGGTTTCATCCCGAGTTTTTAGAATTATTAATCGTGTTGGGATAGAACCTAACCCACTTCGCAAAATCTAACACCCAGTAAAATGGGTTCAATTCAACCCCTCAACCAAACTCATGCTTATTCGTTTCGTGATCAGATTTTAAATTTGCTTTACTTCAGCGTTTGGCTGCAAATTATTATAGACCGATTCCACCCCGAACTTTTTCATTTTTCACTATAAAATGATAAAAAAAAATGCATGGCCGCTCGGTGGACGACTCGACGACTGGCCGCCGGCGTTTGACTCGACGTGCTCAGTAAGTGCAAGCGCACACGCCATGGCGGATGACCACGGGCTACGCTACCACCCAGCTAGCTACAGCTTCCTCCTGGTGCAGTCGCTGTCGCCCATGCTGAGATGACCGAGGAGCGTGGTGTATATATAACAAGCTAGCCTCTCAACTCTCAAGGTTAGCTAGCTAGGCATCGTAGGATACTGCAGCGATTGCCCGATCGAGGAGCATCGGCAGCAGCTCGTTCCCCTCTCTGATTGGCGCGGAGAGGCATGGCGGCGCAGCAGGTGGAGGCGAGCGGCGGCGACCAGGCGGCGGCGACGCAGCTTGGCGACCTGCCGGAGGCGTGCCTGGCGCAGGCGATCGCGCTGACCTCCCCGCGCGACGCCTGCCGCTGCGCCGCCGTGTCCCCGGCCTTCCGCGCCGCCGCCGACTCCGACCACGTTTGGCGCGCCTTCCTCCCGCCGCAGCTCGACCGCGCCAAGCCGGCGCCGGTGCCGGTGCTCCAGCCGGCGCCCGCGAGCAGGAGCAAGAAGGAGGCCTACCTCGGCCTCTGCGACGCCGCCGGCGCGGCGGCCGTCGGCGAGGACGGCGGGTGCCGGATCTGGCTGGAGCGCGCCACCGGCGCCAGGTGCTACGCGCTGTCCGCGCGGAGGCTCAGCCTGCCCTGGGACGACGGCGAGTTCTGCTGGATGTTCGCGCCGCACCCGCGCTCCAGGTCCACATCGTTCTCCTCCTCCTCCTCCTCTGCTAGCTTAACGATCAATCGATTCCCCTGCACGCGCGCCTCTGCCACCGAGTTGCTCATCAAGAAGAGAAACCATTCGCACAAAACTACCATTTTTCCTCTCTTCTTTTTAATTTTTTGTTGCGGTACCATTTTTTTTTAGGGGTGGCTAATCGAGTTCGACAGCGATTGATCAGCTGTAATTTTGCTGAATTTGTTGCTGTGAAATTTTCACCCGGCGATCGAGCTAGCTAGCTGCCGTCGCAGTCAGCCTCCATTATTGCTTTGAGAGAAAACTAGACGACGAAGCGACATGGCAGAGTGACGAGTGCGTCGTCCACTACCCCCGGCTTGAGTGGCGCGACCCACACGCCGCCATCGCTTGAGCCGGTCAGATCTTCTAGAACAGGGTTCGCGAAAAAGATTCCCCGCCCCAGTTGATGCAGGCGTGGTGGGGGGATCAATCGTGCCGTGCGTAATTTGTCAGCCATTGAATATTCAGTATGATCCACCCGACCCGAGTTCCTCGCGTCTGACGTGGCATGTCGTCGTCGTCGACGGCGACGCGGTGCGCCGGTCGTCGGCGTGGATCACGCCAGCCAATAAACAAATCCCATCCTCATCGCTCCATTATTCGTACTCGTTACTTGATTTGGATTAATGTTCCTGATCGATCGATGGATTGAAAAAATTAAAATACTTAGGTTCGCGGAGGTGGCGGAGCTGGTGGACTGCACGTGCCTCGACATCTACGGGGCGCTCCCGGCGGCGGCGCTCACGCCGGCGGCGCCGTACGCGGCGTACCTGGTGTACGGCACGGCGGGCGGGGGCCACCGCGGCCTGAGCTACCCGGACCAGGAGACGGCGGTGGCGGTGGGCGGCCGCGTGGTGGCGCGCCACGCCGTGTGCCTGCGCCCCGACGCCGCCGAGGCGCGCAAGTTCAGGGGCGGCGGCAGCCGCGGCGAGGAGCCGAGGCGGCCGAGGATGCGGGAGGACGGGTGGTGGGAGATGGAGATGGGGCGGCTGGGCGAGGTGGCGGGCACGGCCGCCGCCGAGGAGGTGGTGGCCAGCTTCGAGGTGCTCGGGTGGTACCCCAAGCGCGGGCTCATCCTCGAGGGCATCGAGTTCAGGCCCGTCGTCCAGAGTTCTTCTTCCTGATGAAAATGAAAGTGAAAATGTACACGTGTCTCGGTTCATCTTCTCGATGAGCAAGCTGCCTCGATGAGTGAATGGATTTGTACTTTGTAAATGCAACAATTGCTTTGTTTTTGAAAATCAAATCATATGGCACTTCGTGCTAGTTGCTCAGGACCTGAATCTGAATCTGAATCTAGTGGCATCTGCAACCTGTTTGCTGACCGGAGCGAGGCAAAGTCTGAACTGAACCTTGTTTGGTACCACATCCATCGCGTTCTGACGGTGAGAGGAACCTTACATGAAGACATGAAGCCGTAACCACTCGTGGACTCTGAAACAGCGAAAATTCAGAATTTCAGATGCATCATGCATGCAGAGGTTAAATTCAGATGCACAGCTCCAAATTCGCAGACTTTTTGCAGCAAATAAACCAGTCAGCAGTTGAAAAGCAGCAGCGTTGACCGGCGGTATGAACTAGTACTGAATCTTGGTTTCGTCCGCAGGTAAGGAGATCTGGAGATGTGTTGCAATTTGCAACCACACACTCCTCGCCGGCGAGTCGAATCTTGTCAAGAATCTTGTGCGCCTCGCCGGCCAATCACCGGCGCTGCCGTACGCTGTCCGTGCAGGTACCGAGTCCAACTCCAGAAGTCTAGCGGGCGGCAGGGACGACGGCGACCTCAGACCGACCGCTCGCTCGATCGCCATGGGAATACCAGCCACACGAGTGGTGCACGCCACGGCACGGCGGCAGGGACGGCGACGACCTGATCGATCGATCCAAGTAGTCCTCCAGATCTAAGAGCTCCAGCAGGCCCGATCGTCGTCGCGGCGGGCGGCAGCAGGGACGACGACCTGATCGATCATCGTCTCATCGATCGCCTCCACGGCACGGCGCGGCATACTGATAGCTGTTGCTTCCTCACGGCGGTGGTGCACGGATTGGAATGGCGTCGCACGGTGACGGCGACCACGAGGAGTCCCTCTCTTTTCTCCTTCTTTTTCCTCTTTTCTTTCGATTTTTCTTTTAATTTTCCATAGATGCTCCCGTCATTTATACTTGATACACATCGTGCATGGCTGGCTCATCACTGCAGGAAGACAAGAATTGCGGTGCCTAGGTGCACGACCCCGGCGTGGCGGCGTAGACGTTAGGGAAGAAGAGCCGGCGCGTTGAGTCTCTCCCTGACACTATTCTTGCGTACCGGCTGACAGAATTAAAACTTAGTCCGGACTAAATTTTAGATGAGTAAACATCAGGTAACTAAGTTTTAGTCCATATCTAGATCCATGGACTTTAGATAGAATATACATAGAAATAAAGGAATATCTTTTTTTTAACCTTTGGATTATATAGTAGTTGTGCCTACATGTGCATACCGAGGGTTAGTTTGGTCTTTTCGCAATTCGCATGTTGGTTTAGTCCAAATTAAATAGGTCTTGAGACTAATGGACTAAACTTTAGTTGTGAGAGCATCTCTACCAATAGCTCTTAAATTAGACCCACTAAATACTAAATATGGGTTGCCACTATTTTTAGAGGCCTTCAACTTTGGTTCAACTTCAGTAATAACTTTCAATTCTAACACATAATAGAGGGCTCCCTAAAGATCCTTTAGAAATAAAGGGTGGAGGGGTAAATTTAGAGGTCTCTCCAAATAGAGGGTTAAGTGAGGGTCTGTTGGAGTGTGTCTTTTTAGTTTAACTCTCTAAACTTAAGATATAAAGTTGTTTAGAAGATATGCTGGAGCTGCTCTAATGGAACTAAATTTTAGTCTACATTTTGGTCCACCAATTTGGACTAATAGACTAACTTTAGTTCATGGATGCAAATGGGGCCTTAACCGCGTGAAAAAGAAACTAATGTGCGCGTGCCTTGACGAATGTAATTACCTGATGAGATGAGGATAGTGAGGGTGGCAACTTAATTTCCTGATTCAGATCGATAAATTTCTTTTCCTTATATGCGTGTCAGCATCATTTCCTTAGCTGCGTATGTGTATTCGGATTCAAATACATCGGCCCATCTTTCATGAAACTTATTGTATCGGCCCAAACATTTTCCGGGTGGATGTTGGCCCAAAACATGAGAAACAATAAATTCATGGCTAGAGCCCGGCCCAATGCAGAGCCCAGCCCAGAATGTACAAGTGCTGACGATTAACGAAGCCGGCCGGCCTTTTGTCCTTTGCTCCGTCGCTCCATGCGATGGCGACCAGCCGGCCGGCCATGCCGTCCTTCTCCACCAGCTGTCCTCCGTCAACGGCGGAGCAGGCAAGAGTGCCAGCTACCTCGCAGCATCTTCTGAGCTTCCTGCCCCGACGCGCAACGTGGCCGGCGGCTTCAGAAGGGCGCCGCCCATCCTCTTCGGAGACGGTGGCAACTCTTCACATCTCAGGCAGCTAGAGGCCGTCCAAATGAGCGAGAGCGAGGCTCCTACTCCTACCTCGGCGGCGTTGGCAGCAGCAGCGCCGCCGGCGTCGCCGTCCCTGCCGGACGACGAGGACATCCTCCGGATGATCCTCCTGCGCCTCCCGCCGCTCCCCTCCTCCCTCCCGCTCGCCTCCCTCGTCACCAAGCTCTGGCGCCGCGCCGTCTCCGACCCCGGCTTCCGCCGCCGCTTCCGCGCCCACCACAAGGCTCCTCCGCTGCTCGGATTCTTCTTCCACAACTTCAACCTGCGAAGCTCGTGGCACGTCTTCACCCCCACTCTGGGCGCCCCCGACCGCATCCCGTCCGCGCGCTTCGCCTGCCCCAGCAAGGGCTCCTTCCTCGGCTGCCGCCACGGCCTCGCCCTCCTCAAGGCCGGCTCCACGGCCGTCGTCTGGGACCCCGTCACCGGCCGCCGGACCTCCGTCGACTTCCCGCCGGAGCTCACCCTCAACCGCAACGTCACAGCCTACCACGGCGCCGTCCTCGGGGATCCCGCCGGCTCCGGCGGCTTCAGATTCAGACTGATCATGGTATCCTACGGCGTCTTCGAGGGGACCCTCCGCGCGTCCATCTACGACTCAGATTCTGGAAATTGGGGCGAGATCATCTCGACGGCGGCCTTCTCCGACTGCTTCAAGCCCGGCGTCCTGGTCGGGAACAAGCTCTACTGGCTAATCCGCCACCGCAGCGGCGGGTTCCTCGAGCTCGACGTGGATCGCCGGAGCCTGGCCGTGATCCGGCTGTCCGAGGACATCCCTCTTCCCGACGGCGCCCATGTCCAGGCTCTGCGGACGCGGGATGGAGGGCTTGGCCTCGCAGTCGTGGCGAAGCGGAGGATGCAGCTCTGGGGGAGCACCGCCATCTCCGGCGATGTGGTCAGAGGGGTGCTGCAGAAAACCGTTGATCTGGAGCAGCTCCTCTCGCTGCCATTGCCGTCAACGGACGCGCACGAATCATCCGTCGTGGGGTACGATGAGGACACCAACACGATCTTCGTCTGGACGAGCGTGGGTGTCTTCATGATCCAGCTCGAGTCGATGGAGTTCACCAAAGTTTCTGAAGACACCTGCATCCGTGGCTATTATCCCTTCGCGAGTTTCTACACTCCTGGTAATTAGTTGTAGCTCGTCTTCACTTTTCACACATTGCAGAAGAAATGCTGTTCCTTTAATTTGCAACCAGTCGAGATGTTTAACTATTCGTTTCAACTTTTTCTGTTTCTTTCTGCTTCTAAATATAGTGATGTATTCAGTGCTTTGATTCTGCTTCATAAATCTGTAGTGGCAAGTTGCATCTTTCATATATATACCGGTGTTTTTACTTTTACTAGGTTAGAACTATACATACAAGGCTATATATGATTGAACTTTTGTAGAGAGTCTTTGCTTATAGTGATGTTTTCACTTTTACTGGGTTTGAAATTTATATATAACGATATGTCATATATATCTTTTACAAGCCCAATCTAGGCAGTCATGCTTCTTCATTTCAATGAAGATTCTGAATTTGTACCCTACATTAATCAGGAATAATAAGTGGAATAATGTTCGCTGCAGAGTGGTTCTGGCCATTATATTATTTTGGATCTGCTTAATCACCTTATTTCTAACTCTGTAATAAAAAACTATTAATTTGAGTTTACATTAATATTTGGCAGTAGCCTTACACATTTATCCACAACAATGTATGTGTTAGGAAAAATATTAATGCCATCTAATTGACAATTTATTAGATCGGAATATAATGATACAACAGATTGCCATTTTTCTAAGTTTATATGGAGGCAACTCACATTGCCTTTGGACTAGATAGTGCCTCCAAGTTGTGCAGTGGCGGAGCCAGAATTCTAGAGTTGGGTATTCCCAGTTTCTAACTCAAAAAAAAATTAATGGACAGTAAAAAATTTTGTGAGGTTACCATGCTTGTCACTTTGCCACGCAAAAAATTCTGGAGTTGGGTGATGTTTTCAAATCAATTGATTTCTTTTCCATTTTACAACTTTCTCAGTTCTACATAAAAAAATACGCTGATTCTATGATTGTTTGAAGGAAGAGAATGTACATATTACAGAAAAGGGTATACACATAGTCGCATAGAGGATTGATGCAATGCAATGATGTGCTCACCCGGCCGGGCGTCAGCTCTCCACCGCCCGCCGGTGGGCCGCTCGGCGCCTCGGCCCTCGCAGCCTGGCCACGGCCAGCCGCCATCGGCCGGCCTCCCAGCCTCCCCACGAGCCCTCAGGATTTAGGGATTTGGGGGATTGGGGAACGATCGAGCAGCAGCAGTGCGGCAGGATCGCCTCGCAGGGGTAGGGAGAAAGGAGAGAGAGAGAGGCGTGGGGGGATGCTGGGCTGTCGGGCTGGTGGGGTGTGCGGCTGTGTATGGGCCAGTTGTTCCATTTGGATGGCTGTGGATCGCTGGGATATATTTAACACAAGAAACAAGCCCAGCTTTATATGTATATGTGTATAAATTTGAAGTATACTTAATTTTTTCTCAAAAAAATAGGGTATTCCTGGGAATACCCAGGCATCACTGTAGCTCCGCCCTTGAAGTTGTGTGTATGTGTGTGTGTGTTCAACATATTTGATCTGATTGGCAATGTGCAATGATTTAAAAAAAAAGCTCTAGTACTTCTGGACCGTTGCTCTTTGTTAGGCGATATGGTTTAAGTTGAAACATGATCATTAATTAATAAATCATTGGATATGCAGATTCCTGATTGGGGAGCACACTGGCTCAAACTCTGGGCAATGCCACGGCAAGCTGAGGAAGATGGAGGCAATTAGGTTGGTGTGCCATTTGAAGAACAGAATTGGATGGTATTAGTAGTGCTGTTGTACACTCGAACTTGTGTGGGCTTTCTTCATCGCTTTGCATTGGTCTAGTGCACGAGCACTGTTTTGTTTGATTTTTTCATAATAATAAATCAGATATGTCTCTTCCGAGGCAGAGATGGGGACAATATTCTTTTCCACCACAAAGAAAATATAATAGCACTAGCCTCACAAATGCATAGAGTTGAGAAATAATGGCAATCCAGGATGGGACTCTTACGACCAAATAACGGAACGAATTCTATATTAACTTACTTCCTCCATCCAGAGTGCAATTCTAAAATTTTCAGATAGATTATTGGTGCCGTGAAAAGACTCGCATGTCCTCATTTGTGTGCCACATGCGGTTAGTTTTGGCATGCAATTCAAATTCGACCACTTAATTAGATAGATAGTTGAGATCCGATCTCTAGAATTGCATTTTTTTTGAATTTTTTCTAAACGCCGAATTGCATTTTTCATAGGACGGAGCGAGTAAGTACTCACAAAAAAAATTATTGACCAGCTTAGCTTTAATTTGGGTGCGTTGCCACTGCCCACTGGGCAGTGCACACTGAAGAAGCCCACGCTGGCCATTGAAAATAAAATCCATTTGCTTCAGGGCCCACGATAGTATGGGCCTACGAGACCACAGGCCCAGCATACGTGGAAATGGGTGGGGGAAGAGGGCTTTCGGCCGTCACACCCACGAGCGCGGCCTATTCTACGGCCCACGAGCAGTTCCAAACAGGTAGGTGACGGGTGAGCCGAGCAACCTCCGTCCGGGTCCGGGGGTCAGTGTGCTCAGTTCCCCTACGACGGTGGTCTCCGGATGGCAGGGATCCCTCGTCTACCTCGTGCCTAGCCGCATTGGACAACTGCTGCTCCGGCCAGCCGTCCTGCCGGCAAGGCTCCGAAGTTTCGCCTTGTAACTTTTACCGGTTGAAAGGTTAAGCAATCAATCGTCCCATGCTACATGATATTTTGGTTTATTATTACTGTATTAAGTATAAACTGATGCTGCACCTGTGTATATATATGATCCTGATATCTGATTTACCATTGAAAATTTTTACGACGAACTCTAGAATTTTCAGGTGGGCGGAGTTGCTCTGGATGGAACCCTGGAGGAACAGTGCTCAGTGGTTCTCTAGAATTCAGAGACCTACAATGGAATCGAATAGCTCTTGTAAATTCTGCAGGTAGTTCCAAAACTCAACATGCCAAATAGCGGCAATACATTACAGTTTTTCTGCATAATAATAGTCGGGCCCTCCGTTTAATTTTTGTAGCACAACAAACATACCATTGTAATTTGTTCATGACATAGTGAGATGTGACTAAACAAATTCTTCAATGAGAATCATTGAGATCAGCTAAGAGCTGAAGGATAGAAGTACACTTATGTACAAATTACAATTGAAGTAAACAGAAAAGGAGGAAAATTCAGAACTGTTCATCTGTTCTAACTTCTAAGTAAACGATGGAAATTAGCACTGTTTATTGTGCATCTAATCTTTCCACTTTACCATGAACTCTAAGAACTTTGATGTATGTACATTGTGGTCGTATCAGCTTGCTCTGAGAGTCACTTGCTCCCTGCAAAAACATGTTGTTTCTTAGAACGATAGAGCATATAAGAGTACTATATATTCAGAATTTTTCAGATACAGATTTCTGAATTCCCCCCACCTTTTGGTAACTACAGCTTAATTGTAATATAGGCTCCAGTTCCAGCTATAGCACCCATAGGTGTTGCCACCATGTATATCCAAATCTGGGTGTACCTTCCTGTTGCAACTGCCGGACCAAGTGTACGTGCAGGATTCATTGATGCTCCTGTTGATGGCCTGCTCAGGAGATTATCAAACAAAATTAGAATTTACCTTCCTCAAGGTTCAGGTACACAAGAACTCTGCTTATCTATTTCTTTTTCTGAACCATTGCATATGTACATAAGGATTGGACATACCCTGCTACAAGAGCATTCATCATGATTGTTGCCCCAACTGCCACTGCTATCAGCTCTTTCACCTAGTTTGGTGAGAAGATCATTAGCTTTATATAATGGGACGAAGGGTAACAAGTCTAAAAGATCTAAAGGAACATAAAACTTACAGCATGGGGGTCAGTGGCGAGAGCGGTGATGATGAACAGAAGCACAAATGTCGTGATGAACTCAAGGAAGAAAGCTTCTGTGGTGCCAACCTTTGGTATGGTGGCAATCCCAGGGTTCACTGGATGATAGATGCCCTTGACACTGAAGGAAGCAGCAATGGAGCCCAGAATTTGTGCAGTTATGTAAGGTAGGAGGTGAGCAAGTGGGAGGTGGCCAAACACAGTCATGGCGATGCTAACTGCCGGGTTCAGGTGGCAGCCGGATATGTGTATGAGGGACAGTACTAGAACCGTGACGGCTAAACCTGCAGATGTTGCGATGCCGAGCAGGCTCTCAACTCCGTCATGCTGCTCATTCATGACTATGGTGGAAAGCACAGTGAAGATCAGTATGAATGTGCCTAGGAACTCATCAATCACCTGCAACAACAATAACACATCAAGGTTAAAATTACATCAGAAAAAGAAAACTGAAAGATAACTATCAGTCATATATAAACTGTTAAGGTTTTGTAACTGTACCTTCTTGATGAGAGGAACTGCTTTTTATCTTCGGTAAGCCTTGATTCCATAGGTGATAATGAGTTGCATGAGCATCAGAGGATTCGGCGGGATCATCATGTGGATGTGAGCTGACACTGCCGGCATCGAGCAACTCAAATGGCATGACCTTGGAGCTTGCAGCCCTTGGGGAAATGACGATGGAAATCCTATTGCTCTCACTTGTCCCCATAGGAGGGACTGTAACTGCAGCCACATCCATGCCGCGCTTTTTTTTTTTGAAACAAACCGGCAGGAGAGCTGCCCGCTATATTAAAAAGAAGGGTGCCTGATAGGCAAGAACAAAAAAGTTAGCACAGAACAAAGCTCAAGCACAGGTCTTCGTAAAAGAAGAAAACCGGCCGGCCAAAACAAAGAAATCAAAGAAAGAAACAGACTCCAGCTAAGCCAAGAGCGTAGCCAAGTGCTTGGCGCCCGCCGCCATCCAGTTACTCGCTTGGTCCTTGATCCTTGAGATCACCCTCGGGTATGGCGTTTCTTTGTGCTTGAAAATTCTTGCATTGCGTTCTAGCCAAATCTCCCAAATCACCAACATGATGAGGCTCATCACTGCAGGCAGACAAGAACTACGGCGCGCTGCGGTGCACGACTCCGGACATTAGGGAAGAAGAGTCGGCGCGTTGACTCTCTCCCTGACACTAGTATCATCCTTGCGTATAGCTGACAGCAGCTGCTTAGATGGGTTGTGGGGATTAATGGATGGATCTTTTTTTTTAAAATACACAGTACAAAATTCATTTGTATACACATACACAGCTAAGAAAATGCACCGTGCCAGGATAAGATCTTCGTCGATTGCTGAATGCCTGCCTGCGTGATCTGTGCAGAGATGCCGGAGACCGAAAGACACATCAACTAGGAAATGATGCCGACATATCTAAAGGGGGGAAAATCATCTGAATAAGGAAATTATAAGTTGCCACCCTCATGATTCTCCTCTCATCAGGTAAGTACTTGTTGACAACCAAAATTGGCACGGCTGTGCAGGACCGGTCAGACCTGTCCCTAAAACCGGTCAGACCGGTTTTGTCAAGTTGTTCAAAAGACAAAATGGACTTCACCATTACGTAGATCTCGTCGAGACGATCAAAATGCATATATGGAACGTCCGATTTGAATTTTAGATGAAAGAGATATAGCTTCGGGAAGTTCTGCACCCCGGTCAGACCGGTCGGACTGGTTCGTAGGGGCGGTCAGACCGGTTTTTGCTGTCAAATCCGAGTTAGGAGTTGTAATTTGACACAAAATTAACTAGGATTTCGACTCCTAATGGGATAAAACCATCACTCCCTATAAATATAAAGGGTCACGGCCGATTGTGGAGATCCAACCCAATCGAATCTATCAAATACATCTACTCTTTATCGTCTTTACCTTTTTCCTTTACCCTAGCATTTCCAATCCCTAACATGCTATTCTTCCTTCGTCTTCATGGCGTTTGAAGACGCCCTAGCTGGCCTGCCGAGCCTAGGGCAACCCTACGCGCGCTTGCCCCGACGGGGTCCCTCCCGGGTGAGCGTTTGTCGGATCGTCGTCGTTCTACACGGCGACCGGTCTGACCGGTTCCTCTAACCGGTCTGACCGATCCACGCAGGAGGTGCTGCAAGGAGCCCCTCCTCGCGCCGCGCGATCTAGCGCGTTCGTGTGTTGACCCCGAATAGGCGTCAACACAAATTGGCGACTCCGCTGGGGACGAAAATCAGGTTATCATGGCCGATTTGTCAAATCCTAGAAATATGGAGATGCGTGATAAGCTACTCGAGGAGTATAAGCGAGAACACAACGGGGCAGTCAAAAGGTTATTCTTGTCCTGCTGCCAGTCAAGGTGATAAACAAGTGGCAAATACCATCCACCATTGAAGTATTGATGGAGATGCGATCCTCAGGTAATTTATCTGATATTGGATCTGGTATTATTAAAGATTTGATTGATAAAAAAATAGTTCAATTCAAGCTCCTATTATTCAAAAGTCGGTTGTTGAAAAGTCGGCTAACAATCCTTGCAAAAGTTTGACTGATTTTGCTGGTCAAGATACAATTCGGCCGTCTCAAGCCGAAATTGTCGAACCAAATTCCTCTAGCAAGTATACAGAAACTAATTCTAGTATTTCTATGCTTGGGGGGCAATAAAACAAAGGCAAAGGCGCCGGTTATACCGGTTCTCCAACCAGTCTAACCGTCTCTCCCAGGGTTTCGCAAAATAAATCAAAGCCAAAGATGGTTAAGCCCAAAAAACCCGAGATTGGTATTTGAAAAACTGTTGAATCCAAAAGCCGTCATAAGCATGAAGAAAAAAAGTCGAAGCCAAATAAGAAGCTTCCGGCTAAATCCTCAAAACAAAAGCATATCAAACATGCTAGTCGGGCTAAAAATTCCAAGCAACCAAAATCGGTTCCAAAACAGAAACCCTATAATCAGAATCGGCAATGGAATTATGCTCCTATGTTAATGCCGTTTCCGTCATATGGATTCCCTATGAATATGCAATGGGGTGCTGATTTCAGTTTGCCTTATTCTTGTGCACCATGATTTCATAATTCATATATGTCGTATCTCCCTACGTATTTGTGCCCAAATTATATTACCTATAGGGAGCCGGCAATTAGTAAGTCATCACCTACAAATAATGGCTGTTTTGATCCTAAAAATCGGCCTGTGCAGAAAAAAAAGGTGATCAAACAAGTCTACTATGTCAAAAGGGATGGTAGATTAAATAATAATTCAGATTTGACACTAAATAAAGAAAAGCCGATTGTTGAAGAGCAATCGGATAGCTCAATTGGTAAAATTGTCCCCAATGATGATTATGGTTCATACAATATAGTCAAAAATGTTTAAGTTCGGCCCCAGGGGGGAGGCAACATAAGAGCAAGCATATCGGTTTTGATAGGACCGGTCTAGCCGGTTCGTCCGAACGGTCCGACTGGTCTGAACCTAGGAATTCTGGTGGTGCAAAAAATAGAACCAAGCCGACCTTTGAGGAGTTTCTGAATAAATACAAGAATATATCTGAACAAATACAAAGCAATCAATTGGAAGGCGAACTAAGAAGGAATTCTTCACCACCAAGATCAAAAAAGCATCAACGGTCATTGTATTGGTCTTCATCATTTATTCCGTCGATGCATGTGCCATGGAATGCATATTCAGGTATACCCAACTATAATTCATGGTTTTGGTATAATCTTTGGTTGCCATGTTATGACTATCAATTTCGTACTTATGCCTTACTATGGAGCCATGATTTGAGTAATCGGCCGCATTGGCCGTTGTAGGATTTCTGGTATTACACATGCTAAGGAATTTGAAAGCCGAAACAGTTTGTTGCTCTTAAGTCATAAATTGTTATATTGGCTAGTTTTCTTATTTCGGCTATATTAGCATGCATAATAAGTATAGAGAAGAAATATATGGCCGATGTTTTATTCATCATCGCCCTTAGACAATTTTGGTCCAGATGAGTGTTTTTTGGCACGCAAGCTTTGCCAAAGAATAGGGGGGCATATGTTGACGACCAATATTGGCACGGCTGTGCAGGACCGGTCAGACCTGTCCCAAAATCCGGTCAGACCGGTTTTTTCAAGTTGCTCAAAAGACAAAAAGGACCTCACCATTGCATAGATCTTGTCAAGATGATCAAAATGCATATATGGAACGTCCGATTTGGACTTCGGATGAGAGAGATATTGCTTCGGGAAGTTCTCCACCACGGTCAGACCGGTCCGACCGGTTTGTAGGGGCGGTCAGACTAGTTTTTTGCTGTGAAATTCGAGTTAAGAGTTGTAATTTGACACGAAATTAACTAGAGTTTCGATTTCTAATGGGATAGGACCATCCCTCCCTATAAATATAAAGGGTCACGACAGATTGAGGAGATCCAACCCAATCGAATCTATCAAATACATCTATTTTTTATTGTCTTTACATTTTCCCTTTACGCTAGCTTTTCCAACCCCCAACATGATGTTCTTCCTTCGTCTCCATGGCGTTTGAAGACGCCCTTGCTGGCCTGCCGAGCCTAGGGCAATCCTACGCGTGCTTGCCCCGACGGGGTCCCTCCCGGGTGAGCGTTCGTCAGATCGTCGTCATTTTGCACGGCGACCGGTCTGACCGGTTCCTCTAACCAGTCTGTCCGCTCCACATAGGAGGTGCTGCAAGGAGACCCTCCTCGTGCCGCGCAATCTAGCGCGTTCGTGTGTTGACCCCGAATAGGCGTCAACGGTACTTTCGACAAGGCATGCGCGCATTAGTTTTTTTTTTCTTTGGCACGCGTTAAGGCTCTCCATGAACTAGACCATAGATGATCCAAATAGATAGACTAAAGTTTAGTTTCATTGTAACTTAAATTTTTTCCATTAGCGAAAAGGTTTGCAGCCCAATGGTTACAAGAGCTCAGTAGCGCTTTATGTCCTGGGTTCGATTTCCCGTGAGAGTGAATATTCTAGAATTAACAGTGTTGTGCATTTAGTGGTTGACAACGTTCCTGTTGACAGTAAGGCGTCTCTGCTAATTTCATCAATCTAAAGAATTTGTCGATTCAGTCTTCGAAAATGCTCATAGAGTATATGATCTGCGTATATATGTTCATAGGGGTGTGTGTACGTACGTTGTGAGTGTCAAAGTTGCTAGATTTTGTTGTAAACAACGAGTGGTTTTTGTGGTCTTTAAAGTATCGTGTGGCGATGACATTTGCAGCTATCTCTTCCCCTTGTTGTTGGTGCTTTTCCGATGCATTATTCAAGCCGACAATCGTTTTAAAAAGACGACAACATAACTCTTCGATACAATTTTATTTTTTTATATCATTTTGTGTCACCTTGTCATTTTTTTATAACACTAATTATTTTCTTTGATATGAATCAGATATGAGACACCTTTCTTGCATCTTTCTAAAAAAACATTCGACCGAATTTTGTCTCAAAATTAAAAGCTCAAAGTTTAGAAGGATCCAAAAACATCGGCACACCTTTCATGAAACTTATTGTTTTGGCCCAAATATTTTCTGGGCAGATATTGGCCCAAAACATGAGAAACAGTAAATTCGTGGTTAGAGACTAGCCCAATCCAGAGCCCAGCCCAGAATGTACAAGTCCTGATGATTAACGAAGCTGGCCTGCTTTTGTCCTTTCCTCTTTCCTCCCTCGCTCCATGCGATTAGGGCCGGGCATTCGGTTACCCGAAATTTTCGGGTCGGGTAGTTCGGGTTTTAAGAATTTCGGGTTTCCAAAAATGATACCCGAAATCAGTTGGAAAAAAGAAGAACCCGAAAATTCGGGTACCCGAAAATTCGGGTTCGGGTTCGGGTTTTACCCGAATTATCCGAAATTCTGGAACTCCACATATGCAATATAAAATCAAATCAAATACACCCAACCATACATCCAGTTCACACATCCAAACTGACAGTTCAAACAAAATTAACTAACACTTCACACGTCCAAACCGTGACAGTTCACACTTCACATATCACAATTAATAAACATAGTTTTGAAGCACACAAATCAAATCATAGATGAAAAAACAAATCATTTCGGGTTGTTCGGGTATTTCGGGTACCGTGGCCCAATACCCGAACTACCTGTATTAATTTCGGGTACCGTGGGTTGGAACCCGAATTAGGGTTCGGGTTTTTCGGGTTCGGACTTTTCGGGTTCGGGCTCGGGTTTTTCGGGTTCGGATATCGGGTATCGGGTTTTCTGCCCAGCCATACATGCGATGATGGCGACATGCCGGCCGGCCGGCCATATGCCGTCCTTCTCCACCAGCTGTCCTCAGTCAACGGCGGAGCAGGCAAGAGAGCCATCCACCTCGCAGCATCTTCTGAGCTTCCTGCCCCGACGCGCAAGTTGGCCGGCGGCTTCAGGGGCGCCGCCCATCCTCATCGGAGACGGTGGCAACTCTTCACATCTCAGGCAGGCAGGCCGTTCACCAAATGACCGAGGCTCCTACTCCTACCTCGGCGGCGTTGGCAGCAGCGCCGCCGCCGGCGGCGTCGTCCCTGCTGGACGACAAGGACATCCTCGGGATGATCCTCATGCGCCTCCCGCCGCTCCCCTCCTCCCTCCCGCGCGCCTCCCTCGTCAGCAAGCTCTGGTGCCGCGCCGTCTCCGACCCCGGCTTCCGCCGCCGCTTCCGCACCCACCACAAGACCCCGCCGCTGCTCGGATTCTTCTCCCACAACTTCGACGGCAGCCTGCAGAGGCCACGGCGGCACGTCTTCACCCCCACCCTGGGCGCACCCGACCGCATCCCCCCGGCGCGCTTCGCCTGCCCCGGCAAGGGGCAAGGGCTCCTTCCTCGGCTGCCGCCACGGCCTCGCCCTCCTCAAGGCCGGCTCCACCGCCGTCGTCTGGGACCCCGTCACCGGCCGCCGGACCTCCGTCGACTTCCCGCCGGAGCTCACCGTCAACCGCAACGTCACAATCTACCACGGCGCCGTCCTCAGGGACGATGATGATCCCGCCGCCGGCTGCTCCTCCACCTCCAGCGCCGCCGCCTTCAGATTCAGACTCATCTTGATATCCTACGCCGTCTTCGAGGGGATTCTCCGCGCGTCCATCTACGACTCGGATTCCGGAAATTGGGGCGAGATCATCTCGACGGCGGCCTACTCTGACTGCTTCAAGCCCGGCGTCCTGGTCGGGAGCAAGCTCTATTGGCTGATCCGCCACCGCAGCGGCGGGTTCCTCGAGCTCGACGTGGACCGCCGGAGCTTGGCCGTGATCCGGATGTCCGAGGACATCCCCGTTCCCGACGGCGCCCATGTCCAGGCTCTGCGGACGCGGGACGGAGGGCTCGGCCTCGCTGTCGTGTCGAGGCGGAGGATGCAGCTCTGGGGGAGCACCGCCATCTCCGGCGATGTGGTCGGAGGGGTGCTGCAGAAGACCGTCGATCTCGAGCAGCTCCTCTCGCTGGGCCCGTCGACGAGCGCGCACGAATCGTCTGTCGTGGGGTACGACGAGGACACCAACACGATCTTCGTCTGGACGAGCATGGGCGTCTTCATGATCCAGCTCGATTCGATGGAGTTCGCCAAAGTTTCTGAAGACACCTGCATCCGTGGCTACTATCCCTTCGCGAGTTTCTACACTCCTGGTAATTAATAGTAGCTCGTCTTCACTTTAACTTTCACATTGCATTCCATTAATTTGCAACCAGTTGAGCTGTTTAACTATTCGCTGCAACTTTCTTTTTTCTGTTTCTTTCTCAAGTTGGTCAACTAGTAGCTTTTGTTTTGCTTTACTGATTTTTTGTCTCTTTCTAAGATAACACTTGTCTGATCTATTGAGTGTTTTGATTCTGCTTCTTCTAAATCATAAATCTGCAGTGTGGCAAGTTTGCATGTTTCCTATACACAGTGATGTTTTTACTTTTACTAGCAGTGCCTCCAAGTAGTGTGTTCAACATATTTGATCTGATTAGCAATGTGCAATGATGAAAAAAAAAGACTCTAGTACTTGTGGACTTTTGCTAGCTCTTTGTTAGGCAATATGGTTTAAGGAAACATGATCATTAATAAACCATTGGATATGCAGGTTCCTGATTTTTAGATTAAGGAAATTATACGGTCTTAGAACATTCACAAGTGAATGTGCAGGTTCCTGATTGGCAAGCACACTGGCTCGCTCAAACTCTGGGGCTCTGGTCAATGCCACGGCAAGCTGAGGAAGATGGAGGCAATTGGGTTGGTGTGCCATATGAACAGAATTGGATGGCATTTGTAATGCTGTACACTCAAAACTCATATGGGCTTCCTTCATCGCTTTGCATTGGTCTACTGCATTAGCACTGTTTTGTTTGATTTTTTTTCGTAATAATATATCAGCCATGTCTCTTCTGAGGCTGAGATGGGGACAATATTCTTTTCCACTAGAAAAAAGAAAGGGAATTTTATGTTTTTGCCCTCATTGTGGATGTTAATGGTGATTTTGCCCTTGCTTTTTTAGACTTTGCGATTTTACTCGTCCTTTTTTGAAACTGAAGTCTCCGTTTGCTCCTACTTTAAACTCTGTTAGTTGGAGAGATATTAAAAGAATAAAAAGAATTAAGAAATCTTCTTAAAGCAATAGAAAAAGATCAAACTACCCTCGCATCTTTCTTCCTCCCCCTCCAGCCGCACCCCTTATCCATTTGTTTCTTGCCAAACCTTGGTCAGGGGTGGAACAGCAGAAGCCGGAAGGGCAGGGGGGGGGGATTCCCGCGGAGGGTACTGGGCTACGGCGGGCGGGGCCCCGTGGGCCATGAGAACCTTCCTCGATAGTGATTGGCGGGCTCCCAGGAGTGGACGCGCGCGGGATCTCGCCCCCGGGAGCGGACGGCGGGGCGACCCAGGTGCAGGCGCGCGCGAGGCGCCCCTAGCCCCTGCACGGCCATGCAGCGGCGCCGGCGCAAGGCGGCCCCCTGCACGGATTGAAGATTTCTAGGAGCAGGGTACCGTGGAGTGGGTTATCTGAACCTCGAGATCTGTACAGGAGGGATCGATGTCAGATTGTGGTGTGGTGTACATACAGAGACATTTGAATACGTATAGCATACGTTGGGTTATGTACATGTACAGACTAATAAATAGCGCACCAGCCTGTCTCTCTCAGAAATTCAAAATCATTTGAAATAGCTACTACAACACTCCTGTCTCTCTCTCCTTTCCTCCTCCTCGCTCTTGGTGATGGCGGCGGCGGCGCTTGCCTCCTGGCCAGATCCGCTATTTCTGGGACCAGACCCAGGCATAGATGAGGCAGATCTGGGCGGCCTACCACCGGATCTGGCGGCAGCACGGCGCAGCGAACTACATGGCAGCCTTGCCGTGGAGGGAGCGGCACTAGCGGTAGCGCTGCCCTGATGAGGCGGCGAGAAGGTGTCGTGGCTGATGCGGCCGATCTGACCTGTGCCTCCGCCATCTCGCCACGGACCAGATCTCCGCTGCCTCGCCACGGAACAGATCGCCGCCTCGCCTTGGATAAGATCTTCGTCGACTCGCGTCGGTCTCCGCCTCTCCACCCCCCTGCCCACGGCGCTGCGCGTGGCGGCGACGCGCCACCGCGGCCTGCGGAGCCATGTACGGCGGCGGGGCACGGAAATGGGGCCGCGCGCGGGGGCGGGGCGTGGCTGCGGGACACGACCGTCGGGGCGGCGTGCGACTGCGGCCGGCGGGGCAACACGCGGGGGCGGGGCGCGCCCGCGCCGGCTGAGCGGCATGTGGCGTCGGAGCCACACCGCAGATACGCACAAGGCCGGCCGAGCTCAAGGATGATCGAGCGCTGCCGACGCAGATCCGCACGAGGATAGCGAGCTCGCACATGGCGGAGGAGGACGACACGTGCGGCAGCGCGTGGAGGAGGACTCGCGCGGCAGCGCTTGGAGGAGGACGAGGCGCGCAGCGGCGCACCAAGATGGCAAGGAACGGTTCGGCGCGCGCGCTCTGGCACTGCTCGCCGTCGGCGCGCTGGCATTCCAGCCGCGCCGCACCGTGTCCAGCGGCTGCAATTCCGTAGCTCAGTGGAAGCTGGAGCTCCGGTGACGCCGTGGACAGCAGGACCCCCCTTGCAGCGGGGAGGTCCTCGCACTGCAGCAGGTACAACGCCGCCCTCATGATGTCCTCCGCCTCGCACCGGCCCGACCATCTCGTTCATGTCTCTCTCCACAATCCGCATGTGCTCCTCGATGCTCCTCTCGGGAAACCACCGCGCCATGGTGGCCATCGCGCTGGCATTCCGACCACGCCACTCCATGTCTGGCATCGCCTACCGCGCCTGCTGTCACGACCTCCGCTTGCACAGGAGTCACATGTGGTATAATTCTAGTCCCAGGAGGCTGGTACACACATTTCGACAGAATGAATCATTGCCGTTCGTATGGCCGCGGTTTATGAATTTCAATCCAAAATAAAAGCAGAATAGAAAGAAAGCTACCTAGTGCTAAAGTTAAAACAACATTGATGAAGCACTCAGCATCGTGATGTCCCACGCCACAGGCAAGTCGGGTGCGGACGCGACGACTATGGGTAGACTTCTCTGGCGATCTGTAAACGCAGGTGAAAGGACCGTGATGTCGCCTAGAGGGGGGGTGAATAGGCGCACCTACAAATTTTCACTCAAATGCAGCGGATTAAATTCATTGTCTGCCAAACCCAGAACTTCCGGGTTTGCAAATCCGGAACTTGGCAAGACAGCAGGTGAACTCAGAACTTCCGAGTTTTGCAACCCAGAACTTCCGAGTTTACTCAGAGCAGAGTGAACACAATAAATCTAGTACGAGTAAATGGATACAAGTTTAACCCCCCAAATGTAGAGTATGCTCAGTGAAGCTCCTTGGGCAGATCCACAAAGTTCCTGCACACAAATATGCTACCAAACAAGTAGATCAACCAAAATCACAAAACTCACAAAGAGTGCAAAGAAAAAGTAGAACAGCGGAGACACAAGGATTTGTTTCACCGAAGTTCAGATTCACCGCGTTCACCACGTGTGAATCCTAGTCTCCGTTGAGGCACCCAAGAAGAACACTTTCTTCTTGAGCTATCTAGCCTCGCCTTAGTAACCCGAGTTACTAAGGGTTCTTTCTCGATGTAGAGGTGGTACAAACTTCCCGAGGCACGCCACAACCTTTGGGTGCTCACGGGTAACACCTAGCCATCTAGGAGCCACGCTCCAAGAGTAACAAATGTGAAACACACGATTTCGGCTAAGCTCAAGTGCTCAAGGTTTGCTGTGCTCTTTTGTGCTATCTAGCAATCTCTCTCTCTCGAACCCAACTCAAGGATATTACAAGAATCACACAATCTCACAAAGAGAGGTTGGGGAGAGCTCAACTATGGCTACCAAGCTTCTTGGGACGACCAGTAAGCAATAGAACAAAGCCTGAAACAGCAGCCCACCAAGAAAGGGGCTAAGGGGTATAAATAGCTGATCCCAAAGAAACTAGCCGTTATGTGACAATTAGAACCCGGAACTTTCGGATTCCACAACCCAGAACTTCTGGGTTTTCAAACTAACTAGCCATTAGTGTCACGTGTGCCAAATCCGGAACTTCCGGATTACCAAACCCAGAACTTCCAGGTTGGCCCTGGTAGACAGGTAAAATTGTGCACGTGAGGCTTTCTGTGTCTCTCTCAACTTTCTTAGGTTACTTGAGCACTGAGACTAAATCAAAGACCATTGTGGTGCATCCCTCTTGATAGTACGGCATACCTATACTCAAGATCAAAGATAAATTACAATTCAACTCCTTGAGCTTCTCATTTGTATCTCATGCCGTGCTTCGATCAAACTCAAACTAAGGATTGCATCCAATCTTGCTTCTTTACTTTGAGCACATCTCTTCCTTGAGCTAGTGACTTGAACCTTTATCATTGAATGAAATCCACTTATAGTTCAAATCACCATCTTCACAATATAATTCTAGAAAGATTTGATACTTTGCCAATATGAACACCATACATGACCAAGATTCCTCAAGTTGAATCCAAAGATCATTTCTTCGCCCTAGCATTGGTCCTTCGGCGCAACCCAATTGCCCTTCTCCAAGCTTAGTCCCTCGAAACGCTTTCCCGAATTCCAACTCTTCATCCTTGCATCACATAGAGCTTCATATACGCTTGTATCACATTTAAATCAACAATAAAATCCAACTTTGATTCACAAGTCATTTTTCTTCTCTAATGAATGACACCTTTCAATATGAAATTCTTCTTGTCTCTTAAAATTCTTGGACTTGATCATTATCGCTTTCTTTGCTCACGCCAAGCCACCGCTTCCGTAGGCTCTTGAAACTCGCCTTTCGATCTCATCCATTTATTCACAAGAGCCCTCTTGAACTCACATTGACTTGTGACATTAGAATAAAAACCATTTCTTCAATTGATTTTGATCATCAGCAAGCCTTCTAATTTGAGACCTCATATATGGATTAAACCATACTCCTTTTTACTTTCCATGCTTGCTAGATCAACATATATCATATACATTTCTTATAACAAGCTTCTCCAAATTTGAGACTATGCAAATGTCTCATTCACAATACCTTTGCTTGTCAATATTTTCTCATTTAATTATATCATAACACATGTCTTGTTGTATGAGCCTTTTTTTATTGACCATTAATCCATCTCTTCACATAGATAATTAATATGATGATTAATTCCTGCTCAAATACTCAATAAGATGGTTAGTCCTTTAATCGTGGTGTCAATCAATCCACCAAAACCCACTAGGTGCCTAGATGGTCATTCAGCAGGCAAGGGTGAGTACAAAAGTACTCAGCAAGTCCAACCCCGCCCTACGGAGGGGGATAAAAGTTCATGCATAATGGAGTACAAGGAATTGGCTTAGGTTTATTTTGCGAAAAGCAGATTTTTACCCATGCAAGGTTAAGTTTGTAAAGGCGTTTTAGCAAAAGAGTAATATAATCATATTTATGAGTATATATAAAAAGAAGTGAGTCCAAATTTTAATGCTACCAGACACTCCGTCCACAGTAGCCCACGGCACGCTTGCCGGACATTTCCAAAATCAGACCCAAATCCTATTTTATCAAAAAGATTTTAAAAGCTCTAAAACTGGCTGTCTAGTTCAAGCGCTCTTGACCGTGAGCACGGCTATTCAAATAGTTTTACACTATGCAGAGGTTGTACACTTTATCCATACGACATATTTCGCTTTGATGCCAGCGCATAGCTAACGCGCATATACACAATTCCTTAGATGTGTCGGCAAGCTAACATGACAAAGCCGTTACATCAACCGGACCCAAAATATGCTACACGACAGACTGTAGGAGTGCCTCGCCTCCATACATCGGACCGTGTTAGCTACCCCAACACCGACGAGCTCCTCGAACACTCGGGCGGTAGCATCCTCTCGGGCCGACTGACTTAATAAGCTAAGACCAGTGCCCATTTAGTCGTATGATTGCACTGTAATACCTGACTAGAATCCTGTCAATTACTGGTCCTTAATTGAGACAAGGCGGATAACTATAAGACCGAACCACACAGACTCGAGTCAAATATCTAGTAGTCCCACACATGGACCTTATTCCGCCCCAACTCTGGGTAATCACCACCACCATCATCATGTTCATTATACTTTATAAATTCAACTCACACCTTTTAAAACAACCATCCCATTTTTCTCATTTGTAAATAATTGCATTTGATAAAAAACAATGAGTAATATTGCATAAATAAATCCTAAGCATGCTAGTATTATTTATCAAGGCATTCATCTAAACAGAGCTAATCATGTTTAGTGATAAATCTTAGGTTGTCAAGGAATAATCAGGATTTAAATAATAGCAAGGTATGGCATTTCAATTGGGTATTTAACTACAGCAAGCAGTAAAATATTTCGAGGTCTCATATACCAATTGAATGCACTTTTAAATAGGCTTCTACGGGTGGTGTTTAAAAACTGGGATAAATATGATCAAAAGGGAAAAGGTTGGACTTGCCTTCGCTCAACAAACGAGTAGTTCAACTCGCGGTACACGTTTCGATCTCCAGCTCACGGTACTAGTCCTCGTGCTCGCGGTACGTACTCCGGGCTTGTGCTTGCGGTACGAACTTCTTATTTCGCGGCACCGGACTCCAGGCTTCTTCTTGTCGTCGTTCGCGATCTCTCAGTGACTACTACCCGGCACAACTCAAACAAACAAAGCATCCATAAATATAAACTGAACTCCAAAAACTATAAAACTAACAAAGATAGTTAAAGCTTGATTTTAGATAACTTTAGGAAGAAGAATCGGGCCAGATAGCACACAGTGCTTACCAAGAGCACGATGAGCTCGTCAGGATGAGAAAGCGACGAGCAAATTGCTCTGGCGGAAAAGATAGGGTAAGTGAGCTCAGGTTGGTCGGAAATGAGTTGGGAGTGATGGAGGAGCTACGCGAATGCGCCTTTTATAGACCAAGAGGAGGCAGTGGCCGACAGCGGCGTGACGGGGTACTGGTGCGAGAACAGAGGCAACGCTGTAGCGAGGAGCGGCGTTGCCGACACACACACGACAAGATGGCAAAGCTCAATTCGGACTTTCTTTAGTATTGTTGCTATGCATGATCTTGAGCTTGAGCAGTTAGATGTGAAGACTGCATTTTTGCATGGAGAGCTTGAGGAGGAAATTTACATGGATCAGCCAGAAGGATTCATAGTGCCAAGCAAAGAGAATTATGTTTGCAAATTAAAGAAGTCATTGTATGGTTTGAAACAGTCTCCTCGTCAGTGGTATAAGAGGTTTGATTCATTAATGTTGTTACATGGTTTTAAAAGATCTGAATATGATAGCTGTGTTTACATTAAGATTGTTGAGGAATCACCTATATACTTGCTGTTATATGTTGATGACATGCTTATTGCTACCAAGAGCAGAAAAGAAATCACTACAGTAAAGAAATTGTTGAGTAGTGAATTTGATATGAAGGATCTTGGTGTTGCTAAGAAAATTCTAGGTATGGAGATTACTAGAGACAGAAAATCTGGTTTATTATTTCTTAGTCAGCATAATTACATTAACAAGGTTCTTCAGCGTTTCAATATGCATGATTCAAAGCCAGTTAGTACTCCTATTGCACCTCACTTTAAATTGTCAGCTGCTCAGTGCCCTAGTTCTGAGGAGGATGTTGAATACATGTCAAAATTCCCATATTCTAGTGCTGTTGGTTCTCTGATGTATGCCATGGTTTACTCTCGCCCAGATTTATCATATGCTATGAGTTTGGTTAGCAGATACATGTCTAATCCTGGTAAAGAACACTGGAAGGCAGTTCAGTGGATTTTCAGGTACCTCAGAGGAACAGCAGATTCTTGTTTGAAGTTTGAGAGAACTGATCAGGGACTCATTGGTTATGTGGATTCAGATTATGCTGCTGATTTGGATAGGCGCAGGTCACTCACAGGTTATGTGTTCACTGTTAGCAGTTGTGCTGTGAGTTGGAAGGCTACTTTGCAGCCTGTTGTTGCTATGTCTACCACAGAAGAAGAATATATGGCTATTGCTGAAGCGTGCAAGGAGGCAGTTTGGCTGAAAGGTTTGTTTGCTGAGTTGTGTGGAGTTGGTTCTTGTATTGATCTATTCTGTGACAGTCAAAGTGCTATTTGCCTCACTAAAGATCAGATGTTTCATGAAAGGACAAAGCATATTGATGTCAAGTACCATTATGTTCGTGATGTTATTTCACAAGGTAAATTGAAGGTATGCAAGATCAGTACTCATGATAATCCAGCTGATATGATGACTAAACCAGTTCCTGTAGCTAAGTTTGAGCTTTGCTCAAGCTTAGTTGGTTTGACAGTTTAGCCAGAGAGGCTATTTGGCGCCAGATGTTCTGTTCTTTGTTGTGTTCTGGTGATGATTTTGATATGCTACAAGAATGAATTTGTCTCAAGGTGGAGTATGTTATATTGTGATCCAAATTCTGATGGGAGATTGTTGGAATTTGGGCTTGGCCCATTAAGGCCCATGTGGTGCAAACTTTTAATCCCACATTGCTAGTAGAAGTTGAGGAGACCACGTGACTCTCCTATATATCTAACCCATAGGCTTCACCGGAGAATATCAATCATATTATTCCTCTTGTAAGCCGCCGCTAGGCATTGTACACAAACACCCGATATAGTGAAGTTCTTGCTGGCTGGCGCCCGTGGTTTTTACCCTTCGCATTGGAGAGGTTTTCCACATTAAATCCTCGTGTCTTTCTACGGTTTGATCTTTCTATTTTTCATCGTTTTGTTCGCCGTCGCTTCTAACAAGTGGTACCAGAGCCGTGGTTTCAAGTTTGGGTTTCGTGATGGCGTCGATGAAGTATGATCCACCGATGTTGGACTACAAGACAAGGTTCTTGCTATGGCAAGTCAAGATGAGAGCTATTCTGGCGCAAACCAATGATCTTGATGAGGCGCTGGAAAAATTCGGGAAGAAAAAGAAGGATGAGTGGACCGATGAGGAGAAGCGCAAGGACCGTAAGGCTCTTTCTCTTATTCAACTTCATCTATCTAATGATATTCTACAAGAAGTGCTGCAGGAAAAGACTGCTGCAGAATTGTGGCTAAAACTGGAATCGATCTGCATGTCGAAGGATCTTACCAGTAAATTGCATATGAAGTTGAAGCTGTACACGCTTAAGATGCAGGAGGGTGATTCGGTGATGGGTCACCTATCTGTCTTCAAGGAGATCGTTGCTGACCTAGGGTCGATGGAGGTTAAGTATGAAGATGAGGACTTAGGTCTTCTTTTATTATGCTCTTTGCCAAGTTCTTATGCAAGTTTCCGTGACACCATACTATTAAGCCGTGATGAACTAACCCTTGCGGAAGTTTGTGAGGCACTCCAGTCTAAGGAGAAGATGAAATGCATGGTGCAGACAGATGGCTCGTCCTCTAGGGGCGACGCTTTGCATGTCAGAGGCAGATTAGAGCAAAGATCCTCAAGTGATAACAACGATCGTGGCAAGAGCAATGACGGTAGAGGCCGCTCCCAGTCCAAAGGTCCCAAGAAGAAATTCTGTAAGTATTGCAAGAAGAAATCTCATATGATTGAGGATTGCTGGAAATTGCAGAATAAGGAGAAGAAGAAAAATAAATCTGATGGTAAGGCTAGTGTTGCTTCTGCTGGTGAAAACTCTGAGTTAGATTGTTTGGTTGTCTTTGCTGGTTGTGTTGCTGGTCATGATGAGTGGATTCTTGATTCTGCATGTTCTTTTCATATCTGCACTAATAGAGATTGGTTTAGTTCCTATGAGTCTTTGCAGAATGGTGATTTTGTGCGCATGGGAGATGATAACCCGTGTGAGATTATTGGCATTGGCTCTGTTCAGATCAAGACCCATGATGGCATGATTCGCATACTGAAGAATGTAAGGCACATACCAGGGATGAAAAGAAATCTGATCTCGTTGAGCACACTTGATAAAGAAGGACTCAAATACACCGGTTCAGGTGGAGTTGTGAAGGTATCTAAAGGTTCTCTTGTATATTTGCTGGGTGATCTCAATCCTTCAAATTTATATGTTCTCAGAGGTTGTACTTTGCATGGTTCTGTTTCTGCTGCTAATGTTGCTAATGCTGAACCTAGTAAGACTGACCTTTGGCATATGCGTCTTGGACACATGAGTGAACTCGGTATGGCAGAATTGATGAAGAGAAACCTGCTGGATGGCTGCATTCTGAGTGGCAAGAAGTTCTGTGAGCATTGTGTATTTGGTAAGCATAAGAGGGTCAAATTCAATATCTCTGTTCATACCACAAAAGGTACACTTGATTATGTTCATGCTGATTTGTGGGGTCCTTCACGTAAGCCTTCATATGGTGGTGCTCGTTATATGCTTACCATTATTGATGATTACTCTAGAAGAGTCTGGCCTTATTTTCTGAAAAGCAAAGATGATACTTTTGCTGCTTTTATAGAATGGAAAGTTATGATAGAAAGGCAAACTGAGAAGAAGGTCAAGGTGCTTCGAACTGATAATGGTGGAGAGTTCTGTTCGGATGCTTTTGATGATTATTGCAGAAAAGAAGGCATTGTTAGGCATCACACCATACCATACACTCCTCAGCAGAATGGTGTGGCCGAGCGTATGAACAGGACTATCATCTCGAAGGCTCGTTGCATACTGTCCAATGCCCATATGAACAAGCGTTTTTGGGCTGAGGCTGCTAATACAGCATTTTATTTGATCAACAGATCGCCTTCTATTCCACTCAACAAGAAGACTCCTATTGAGGTATGGTCTGGTACACCTGCAGATTATTCACACTTGAGAGTTTTTGGCTGCACTGCTTATGCTCATGTTGATAATGGAAAATTAGAGTCTAGAGCTATTAAATGTCTGTTTCTTGGTTATGGTTCGGGAGTCAAAGGATATAAATTGTGGAATCCTGAAACTAGAAAGACTTTCATTAGCAGAAGTGTTGTTTTCAATGAATCTGTGATGTTTACTGACAGTTTGTCCACAGATGATGCTTTAGTTGAGAAATTCCAGTCACAAGTTAGTGTGCAGGTGGAGCTTATGGATGACCAGGAAAATGAAGTTGTTGGTAATGATGTTTCAGATAGTGTTCCTGATACTGTTCAGCACTCACCTCCAGTTTCACAGTCTGATTTGCAGCATGAGGAGGATGTAGATTTACCTATTGCTCTTCGCAGATCAAAGAGGAGTTGTGGACCTCCAAACTGTTTAATTGAGGAGTGTAATATGACTTATTATGCTTTGAGTTGTGCTGAACAGGTGGAGGATGCTAGTGAGCCAGCAACATATTCTGAAGCCATTGATTCTGTTGATAAGGAGAAGTGGATCTCAGCTATGCAGGAGGAGATGCAGTCTCTTGAGAAGAATGGCACATGGGAGATTGTAAGCTTGCCTGAGAAAAAGAAGACTGTTCGCTGCAAATGGGTCTTCAAGAGAAAGGAGGGTTTGTCTTCTAGTGAGCCTCCAAGATTTAAGGCAAGGTTAGTTGCAAAGGGTTTCAGTCAGATTCCGGGTGTTGACTATAATGATGTGTTCTCTCCAGTTGTGAAGCATAGCTCAATTCGGACTTTCTTTAGTATTGTTGCTATGCATGATCTTGAGCTTGAGCAGTTAGATGTGAAGACTGCATTTTTGCATGGAGAGCTTGAGGAGGAAATTTACATGGATCAGCCAGAAGGATTCATAGTGCCAAGCAAAGAGAATTATGTTTGCAAATTAAAGAAGTCCTTGTATGGTTTGAAACAGTCTCCTCGTCAGTGGTATAAGAGGTTTGATTCATTTATGTTGTTACATGGTTTTAAAAGATCTGAATATGATAGCTGTGTTTACATTAAGATTGTTGAGGAATCACCTATATACTTGCTGTTATATGTTGATGACATGCTTATTGCTGCCAAGAGCAGAAAAGAAATCACTACAGTAAAGAAATTGTTCAGTAGTGAATTTAATATGAAGGATCTTGGTGTTGCTAAGAAAATTCTAGGTATGGAGATTACTAGAGACAGAAAATCTGGTTTATTATTTCTTAGTCAGCATAATTACATTAACAAGGTTCTTCAGCGTTTCAATATGCATGATTCAAAGCCAGTTAGTACTCCTATTGCACCTCACTTTAAATTGTCAGCTGCTCAGTGCCCTAGTTCTGAGGAGGATGTTGAATACATGTCAAAAGTCTCATATTCTAGTGCTGTTGGTTCTCTGATGTATGCCATGGTTTGCTCTCGCCCAAATTTATCATATGCTATGAGTTTGGTTAGCAGATACATGTCTAATCCTGGTAAAGAACACTGGAAGGCAGTTCAGTGGATTTTCAGGTACCTCAGAGGAACAGCAGATTCTTGTTTGAAGTTTGGGAGAACTGATCAGGGACTCATTGGTTATGTGGATTCAGATTATGCTGCTGATTTGGATAGGCGCAGGTCACTCACAGGTTATGTGTTCACTGTTAGCAGTTGTGATGTGAGTTGGAAGGCTACTTTGCATCCTGTTGTTGCTATGTCTACCACAGAAGAAGAATATATGGCTATTGCTGAAGCGTGCAAGGAGGCAGTTTGGCTGAAAGGTTTGTTTGCTGAGTTGTGTGGAGTTGGTTCTTGCATTGATCTATTCTGTGACAGTCAAAGTGCTATTTGCCTCACTAAAGATCAGATGTTTCATGAAAGGACAAAGCATATTGATGTCAAGTACCATTATGTTCGTGATGTTATTTCACAAGGTAAATTGAAGGTATGCAAGATCAGTACTCATGATAATCCAGCTGATATGATGACTAAACCAGTTCCTGTAGCTGCTCAAACTTAGTTGGTTTGACAGTTTAGCCAGAGAGGCTATTTGGCGCCAGAAGTTCTGTTCTTTGTTGTGTTCAGGTGATGATTTTGATATGCTATAAGAATGAATTTGTCTCAAGGTGGAGTATGTTATATTGTGATCCAAATTCTGATGGGAGATTGTTGGAATTTGGGCTTGGCCCATTAAGGCCCATGTGGTGCAAATTTTTAATCCCACATTGCTAGTAGAAGTTGAGGAGACCACGTGACTCTCCTATATATCTAACCCATAGGCTTCACCGGAGAATATCAATCCTATTATTCCTCTTGTAAGCCGCCGCTAGGCGTTGTACACAAACACCCGATATAGTGAAGTTCTTGCTGGCTGGCGCCCGTGGTTTTTACCCTTCGCATTGGGGGGGTTTTCCACGTTAAATCCTCGTGTCTTTCTACGGTTTGATCTTTCTATTTTTCATCGTTTTGTTCGCCGTCGCTTCTAACATTTGGAAGATTAGCTGTTAATAAATTCCGAAAATAAAATGATTTGGATTAGATGCTTAGTCTGGTGCTTTGCATGTGATGGGAGGCTTTTGGGCCTGTCGACTAGCACATGGGCTGGTGTCTTTGATTATCAGTGTACTGGGCTAAAAAGAAAACAGATCACAACAGCACACAGGGAGGGATAGAGGAGTGTATTTCGGCTTTTATTTTTGTAAAGGAAAACGGCCACTTTGCATCCATGATTAGAGCTCTTGCTTGCTTCCTCGTGGGAGAAAACACAGAGAAGAAGAAAGGGTTGAGCTGCTGCGAGAACAAACAGGAACTAGAGTTCGGTGAGACTCGAGAGATGCGGTGACGGGTGAGTCCTAGCTCTGGCAAGGACAAAGCGTTGGGACAGCAAAGCCGCTCGCAAAGAACAGATATCTCGAGACCGCAGTGGTCTACGGCGAGCACACAGCTCGTGCCCGCTAAGGGCTGGCCGCGACGCCGTGGCGTCGGCGCGCGGCCGCCACGCATACCGAAACCGTGGCGAGGCTACGGCAAGACAAAGGCGCTAGGCAAGGGTAAAGGCTCGGCCTTTGGGCATAGGGGCGGCCAGCGCGTGCACGGGCACTCGGCATCGCCGAGGCCGTATCACGGCCGCGACTTTCGCGGTGCTCTGGCGTAGCCGGGCCGCAGGCAGGACGGCAAGATTTTGGCCTGGGTTTTACCAGGGAACACGATGTGGCGAGTTAAGCTAGCACCTTTCAGCGGTTTGGCCAGGCATGGCGAGCTTGTCGGGAAGACGTTGGAGTTAAGCTAACACGTGCTGGTGCTGGTGGTGTTTGGTCTGCAGCACGCGCACACGTGCTGGTGTAGCCAAAGGTCAAGGAGGCAAGCTATCTCACGTTCAAAGCATGGAAACCAATCACAATTTGGTCTCAAGACACACTGCCACAGAATAGGTCTTTGTTTCAGGCCATTTGTCCCGGCTGTTTTTGGACCCGGGACAATAGGTGGCTTTTATTTCGGATCCAACAGCTAGCCAGGCCAGCGGAGAGGGGGGACAGGGGCCTTTTGTCCCGGTTGGAGGCACCAACCGGGACAAATTGTCCCGGTTGGTGCCACCAACCGGGACAAAAGGCTCTGGATATTTAGTCCCGGGAAGTAACACCAACCGGGACAAAAGGACCCCTTTTGTCCCGGTTGGTGACTCCAACCCGGACAAAAGGGGTCTTTTGTCCCGGTTGGTGGCTCCAACCCGGACAAAATGGTCCTTCACGTGTTAGTTTAACAGGAATGCATTCATTCTAAAGTCACATGTGGTGTGTAGGTGGGGTGGTAAAGAAATTACACGTGAGGCAAGACATCTCGGGTTCGAGTTCTGGGTTGCACAGAATATTTTTTACGTTACACATGGCCTTTAGTCCCGGTTATTTCACCCGGGACTAAAGGGTCCGGGCCTTTTGTCCCGGCTTCATTGTCCCGATTCCAAAACCGGGATGAAAGGGGGATTTGGAATCGGGACAAAAGCTTGTTTCTGTAGTAGTGACAGCATCCTCCACAAAGAACACGGGACGGAGGTCATAGGCTCTACGGAGGGGTCATTGGTGGCCGTAGCTCACGTCGGCAGCACTAGAACGTTGAGAGCGGGACGCCGGCACTCACCGTGGGTCGACGGTGTGTTGATGCAAAATTTGGTCACATACTCGAACGCGCTAGAACGCGCAGCAAGATCGTCAAAACGATCAACACCAGCAGCCTCCCTGTGCCGACCGGTTAGACCGGTACTCCAGGAAGACGGCGAAGACCTAGAACCAAGAGCTCGGGAGGGACCCCGTCGAAGCTCGTGAATCTAGGGTTGCTTTGAGATCAGCAGGCTACTCAGAACATCCTCGAACGCCGTAGAGACGAGCGAAGAACAGCAGATGGGGTTGGAAAAGTTAGGGTTTGGAGGTAAAAAGTAAAGGGTAAATGTGTGAATCGATTGGGATTACCCTCAATCGGCCGTGACCCTTTATATTTATAGGGTGGGGTGAACTTATCCCGCAAGAAATCCTGTTTACAGATCTAAATCTATAAAAAACCCTAGTTGTACTCGGACTCTACCTGGACCGGTCAGACTGGTCGGACCTACCGGTCAGACCGGTCGGTCCCTACCGGACACGCCACAGCGCCTCGACCGGTCAGACCGGTTGGTGCCAATTTTGGCTGTCAACATATGCCCCCCTATTTTTTGGTAAAGCTTGCTTGCCAAAAAATATTCTTCTGAGCCAAAATTGTCTAAGAGCGATGATTAACACTACATTGGCCATTTTTTGTACTAAAAGCGATAAACAATTATCGGCCATGTTTTTCTCAAGTCGATGTTGAAACAACTTGTTTGAGCCGCCACACCTTCTTCATTATCGCTGACGTCTTTGGCACGGCCTCCACTTGTTGTTCCATTGCCTCCTTCTTGCGCATACGTTGTAGCCTTCGCTTCTGAGTATGAGACAAGCCTGAGGGACACCACCTCGGCTGTAAATACTTTGAATCTTCCTCCTTGCACTTCTCATTCTCTTTGCTGCAATCAACATCTTGCTTGACCGGATTATTGCTAGCAACAATCGGTCTTTGTAGTAATGCATGATTTGGATACATAGGAGGATATTGAATATAATATGATTGCATATGCATCCTACTATAATCCATAGGTGTATAAAAGTAAGGATACCAGCAATACCATGGAACAAATCAGTCCACTAGATGAAGTATAATTACCTTGACTCAATTGCTCTTGATGTCTTGACGATGATCCCGTATCCTTGACTTCGCTTGGTCGCCCCTTCTGTCTCTGAGCACTCCCTTTCTTCTCATATTTGACCAAGAGTTCGTTAAAACTCAGTCTTGTCTTGATTTTGGAGGAGTTCCCAGATTCACTGGGCACACCGGTCAGACTGCCGCTGTGGCCAGTCAGACCGGTCGACTTGTTGTCGGCCTTCTTCTTCTTGTCTTGCCCCCTGAGTGTTTTTGCGCCTTGAGGGATCTTCTGTGCCAGCTTCTTTTTAGGTCTTTCATCACCAATAACTACATTATTCTCCTTGGTTGATTCGGCTTGACTCGGCCGAACTAGCACTTTAGAATTATTCAATTCCAACACATGCACTGGGAAAGGATTCTGATCAACCTCAGTAGATGCATCCGAGGAGGTAGAAGCGAAGTCGATCTCCTTGATCTTGGTGACTTTGCCGCGTCGATCGACCTTGATGCTCGCAAGCGCCGCTTGTAGATCTTCTTCATCGCGCTTCTTCCTGCGCTCCTCCAGCAGCAGACGAACGTCCTCCGGAAGATGCTCATATGTCAAAGGGATGATGTTCTCCTTGTCGATTTGTTGAGTCAAAACAGCCCCGATGACCTTGTCTTCAGCAACCACATAAAGCCTGAAAGGAACCCCTCTCCTAGACGTCATGAGCACATATGGTAAAGACAAATAAACCAAAGACCTCTTACTGTTCTGCCCCCCAAGTAAATTCGGTTTCATTCTTTAACCGAAGAATAGAAGTAAGAGCATTAATATGCCTTATTACAAATAGTTTGCCAATTTTCTAGCTCGAATTGAAAAACTTCTAATTCGGCTTTTATCCGCTGATGTTGCAATTTTCAACCAGCTCAAGACCTCAAATACATGATCAAAGTCTTGAGAGCCCCTTGCAAACTGATCTGTTGCATACAAACTTCATGAGGTAAATTATCATTTGCCAATATTTTGCCCCCCGAGCACTTAAATGTCGTCGAGCTCCATATTGCTGCTCTTTTGGTGTAGCCTCATGATCCACTAGCTCTTCATTGCCTTGTACCGAGAATGTTAGCGGTGTTTCTCCATCGCAAGGAACCGAAACAAGCATTACCGATTCGGCCTTCTGTTCTGTTGCAACCTCAACCGGTCTGACCGGTTGCTCTGGGCGGTCAGACCGGTCGCTTGTACCGGTCAGACCGGTCTCCTGAGGCGGTTCGACCGGTCGTGCTGGCTGGTCAACTGCTTTGACCCTCCATACCTTGCCTTGAGGGACCATTGGTCTGTAGTGGTTGGATTGTTTGTCCCTCAACCTCTTGAACTCTTTTTTCTTCTTCTCCTGAGCACGTAGACGCTGTAGCTTCCTTCTTTGAGTACGAGTCAACCCTGAAGGACACCATCTTGGTTGAAAGTACTTTAATCTCGAGTTACTGCTGCTAGCCTCATGATCATTAGCCATGATCGGCCTTTAGATAGAAGGATTGACCGATTTACCAAAAACCATCGGTCTTGTACCCGCATCATTGACAACCACTTTGATATTGCCGATTTGCACAGCACCATCGGCTTTAGCTTTCTCTGAATCAATAGTGGGTTGTACCTCTTCTTTCTTCTCCTTGACACGTAAACCTGTCTTGGAGAATGAGTTTTGTCCGGTCTCTGATGAGACCGGTCTGACTGGTCAGTGGCGACCGGTCTGACCGGTGCAGGCTGCCGCCTCCGACCTAATTGGTGGGGTCCCAATCGGTCGTGCACTGGTCGTGAAACCTTGCCGAACACAGGCCTTCTGTGATCCTCCTCCCTGTGGTGAGATGGTGGGTATAGCATTGGATAATAATACATCCAAATTCCTTCATGCCCCATGTAGGACAAGAAAAACCCGATGCCGGTGACGCCCATGGCGTGGTAGTACACATCTTCTGAGGAGGGAACGCTGTAGTGCTGTCACCCCTATGCCTGTTGGATTCTCCCCTAGGAGAAGAACGCTTTCCTTGACGCGGAGGTGAACTTGGTTCTTTTTTTAGTGGCCGATCTTTTGGAACGGCCTTTGTGTACTTGTGCAATAGCTGAACGAAGGTGAGCTTCTGCTTTGTAGAACTCCCCTGCACCTTCGACTTATTAACCTTCCGAGTACCTCCTTCCGGGTGCTTAGGCTTGAAAGTTCTGGGCCGACCTTTTATCTGACCGGTTGAGGCGACCGGTCTGACCGGTCGTGCCTGGGCAGCAGGTCGACTCGTGTCTTGTGAGGAACTCTCTTGCCCTCCGGGTCTTGAAGCTTTGACAGTGATCTTCAGTGACTCCTTTCCATCAAGAGTCTTCTCCATCGTCACTTCCCTAGTCTGAATCTTGTCATTGACATTTTTCGGCCTTGGCTCGCCAATGATAACATTTTTTCCTTTTGCTCCTTCGGCTTGTTCCGGCCGAATGAGTACCTTGACATTATCCAAATCAATCGTATGGACAGGGAATGACGCCTTGTCATCTTTTACCTCATGCATTACCAATCGTCCTTCATTAACGGCCGATTGGATTTTTCGACGAAAGATATTGCAATCATTAGCTGCATGAGAAAAAGTATTATGCCACTTGCAATATGCATGCCGCTTCAGCTCCTCAAGCGGCGGTATGACATGAGACAACTTGATGTTTCCACTTCTAAGCAATTCATCAAATATACGATCACACTTAGAAACATCAAAAGTGAAACAAGCTTGTTCTTGCCGATTCTTTGGAATCGGCTTAAGCGATGAACAAGAACATGACTTAGCATCTGATGGCCATATGAATTCAGCAACATAAACTTCCTTTTTTCTCATCGTCCGAATTAGATTTACAATCGACATATGGACCGATGAGTATTATTGGCATCTTTTGCGCTCTGGAGTCTAAATTCTAAACCCAAAACTTTCATGTGCAAATAATTAATAGTGTAGTACTCAAAGCCTTCGAGTTCTTTTTTCAAATAAGAACGCAAACCATCAAAAGCCAAATCAGTCAATTCCTTTTCAGAAACTGTTAAATTGAAATATCGGTTCTTTATATCTTTAAACCTTCGGAAGTAATCCGAAGCAGGCTCATCTTGGCCTTGCCTAACCGATGCCAAATTCGACAGTTTAGCTTCATTGTGCCCATTATAAAAACGATCATGAAACTTGCGTTCCAACTGATTCCAAGATTGAATAGAATTCGGGGCCAATGAAGAAAACCAAGAAAAAGCGGTTTTAGTCAAAGATAATGAAAACAAGCGAATGCGCAAAGCCTCATGGAAACCAGCTTTTCCCAGTTGTAAGATATATTGGTCAATGTGCTCCCAATGTGCTCTATTATCATCACCACTAAATTTCACAAAATCAGGAACACACCAACCAGCAGGAAAAGAAACTAAATCAAATTCAGCAGGATATGGCTTTTGGTATAATATAAAATTATCTATATCCACACCGAATTTAGTTTTCATCGCACTAGCCGGATCCTCTTTTAACCTAGCGGGATCAGCTTTGCATCTACCACTCGTGGATGCTTGTGCTACAGAAGTAAGACGATGTTCTACAGGATTATCTTGTACCATCGTTTGAATCGAACTTATCGGTGCATGCCCCGCAGAATTTTCATGTATATTAACAAAAATCGGTTCATGTGGAGAACCAGATTTTTGTGAAGGAGAAGGCTGCACACAATTTGTCATCTCATTGGTTTGGCTAAGGATTGTCGAACAAAGAGTAGACGTGTTCGGTGTAGATGTTGCTGGGCTGACCACCATCGCACCGGTCTGACCGGCCTGTTGGACCGGTCTGACCGGTCCAGCCGCATTCAGTTGTACCAGCTGCAATGGTGATGTTTGCCCTGTAAAATAGTTCGTCGGCATACCATATAGTGGTTCTTGAACAGATTCTGGCGTAGCCGATGAATTAGTAGTTTGGAAAGCACAATTATCATCTACGGATTTGCCTTTTTTCAAGATATCTATTTGATCTTTTAAATCATTCATGGGCTTATATATATCAGCAATTTTCTTATCCATAATAGATGATAATTGGCTAAACAAGTCGGAAGATGAAGTGCTTACATTGCTTATTATCTCGACTTGCTTATTCTTGAGCATGAAGGAGGGCATCACAAAGTCTTGAACCCTCGTGACCTGGCCTTACTGATTTTTCTTGAATCCCTTCAAGAATTGTGCTTTGAAGTGCTCCCTGACCACCAAGTACTCTTGGCGCTCCTCCTCGCTGAGTTCCTCGATAGATGTGGAGATGTTGCCTTCGTCGAGGTCGGTGATGACGCCCATCTTCTTTGAGAACTAGATTAGATCGGTTTTAAAAACTAGATTAATCTGTCCCCAGCGGAGTCGCCAAAAAGTGTGTTGACGCAAAATTTGATCACACACTCGAACATGCAGCAAGATCGTCAAAACGATCAACACTAGCAGCCTCCCTATGCCGACCGGTTAGACCAGTATAGCGGACCGGTCAGACCGGTACTCCAGGAAGACGGCGAAGACCTAGAACCAAGAGCTCGGGAGGGACCCCGTCGGAGCTCGTGAATCTAAGGTTGCTCTGAGATCAGCAGGCTACTCAGAACATCCTCGAACGCCGTAGAGACGAACGAAGAACAGCAGATGGGTTGGAAAAGTTAGGGTTTGGAGGTAAAAAGTAAAGGGTAAATGTGTGATTCGATTGGGATTACCCTCAATCGGCCGTGACCATTTATATTTATAGGGTGGGGTAGACTTATCATGCAAGAAATCCTGTTTATAAATCTAAATCTATGAAAAATCCTAGTTGTACTCGGACTCTACCTAGACCGGTCGGTCCCTACCGGACAGACCACAGTGCTCGGTCCCTACCGGACAGACCACAGTGCTCGGTCCCTACCGGACAGACCACAGTGCCTCGACCAGTCAGACCGTTCGGTCCGGTTGGTGCCAATTTTGACTGTCAACACGGTGCAGATGTGGCCGGCGTGGTGTGGACTCGTGGTACGATGACACTCGGCTCGGCGGCGGCAGCTTGGGCTGGGTCGTCGGCGAGGTCGGGGCTACGGCTCGCGGTACTGCTCGTCGTGGCCATCGGTGACTCGGCGTCGGCGTCGTCGATCCTCTTCGCGCTCGTGGTCACCATCTTCATCGTCCTGGTACTGCTGCTCTGCGCGAGCACGGGAGGAGCGGAGGATGGGCTGCTACTGAAGGATTGGAGGGGTCGTGCTGTTGTGCTTGCGTGAGGAGGAAGAGCAGGAGAGAAGTGCATACATGTGTCCAGGGATCAGGAAGTGAAAGAGACGTGTGAGAGAGAAATTGTGTGCGTGAGTGTGCATGCATGTGTACAAGGAGTAAGAAAGAGATGAGAGTTAATTGTGTGCATGCATGTGTGCTGGCGTGAAGTGAGAACAGGTGCAATTGGAGCTCGTGCCTGCTGTGCTTGCTCGGTGGAGAAGAGAAATCAGAGGGGGCGGGGGCGCTGGTCTGCTTGCTGCTCTGATTTTTTGGGGAAAAGAAACGAGCAAGACCATTAAGAGAGCATGAGATGCTACTGATGGAGTGGAGGTGTGCTGCCGACAGAGAGAAAGAGTGAGAGAGCAGGAGGTAGGGAGCGTGGCGTCGCCAGGCTGTGGTCGAGGACAGCGCACAGTGATGAAGGATGATGAGGACGGAGGCTGCGCTGTGCTGCGGGGTGACGAGGCGCCGAGGAGCAGCGCTGGCCGTCGGTACACGAGGTCGTACGCGGGCGGCGCGGAATGGAGCAGCGACGGCGGAGAGTGCAGGCGTGCATCTTCCGTGCGTGAGTGCTGTGCGGCTAGTTTTGTCGTGAGGTAGGAAGCTTGTGATGAGCTGATGAGCATCCGAGGCGAGGGGAAACGAAGGGGGCGCTGGCAGCCTCCTCCACACGGGAAGGGCACTGAGTTGGTCCCACCGGTCAGTGATACAAGAGAGAGTGCGGTGGGGCCGTGTGGGCTTGCTTGGTTTGTTTGTACTCGTTTGGGATTAGCAGGCCCAAGTGTCAAGCAAGCTCATGATTTAGTGTAGGAAGGGTTAGCTTGTGGGCTTTACGTACAAGAACAAACTGGTATGCCATCACGTGAACAGGAGCATGCAAACAGGGGCAGATCCAGTGTGGGGGCAAGGGGGCTCAAGCCCCCCCTACCCCCATGAACTCCATGGAAATTAGAGGAGAGGAGGAGGGAGAAGAAGAGGAAAGGGGGCGGGAGGAAGAAGAGGAGGAAGCAGCCCCCGTGCCGGTGATTCCAGCCTCCGCCACTGCATGCAAAAGAGATGGATTTTTCTTGCAAAAGAAGATGAGTTCAAATTTTTTGAAATTAGATTGGGAAAATGAATTTTTTTTAAATGAATTTTGAATTCAAATAAATTTTTATTTGTGTGAGATTTTGGGCTGCAAGTCCGTAGCACAGCGCGCCCCAAGGCCAACGACCGCCGCCTTGGAGACGCCACAGCCGGTGTTGGCCACGCTGTGCACAACGGCAGCGGTGCTGCAGCCGGAGAAGCCCGTGGAGGCGTTCGCCGAAGCTGCGGCGTGCTGTCTGGCAAGGGCAGCGGCGGTGCGCAGGATGGTGGGTGGTGGTGGCTGCAGTGGAGCGCGCCGCTCCAGCTCGTACGGCGGCTTCCAGCAGCGCCCACGATATCGCGCAAGACGGCAGGGTACCTCTCAGTGCAGGCGGTGCGCGCGCCGCCAAGCGTAAGCGCGACGACCAGCTCCTCCTTGAGCACCATGTGCGCAGCGCGGTCCTCGTCTGATGTCCCCTCGGCGAGGCGCTCTAGTTGGCTATCCACTTGCCGGACTCCTCCTCGCCGAACAGGAATAGGTGCATGCATTTGATAATCTTGTGTTTGAGGTATAGCTGAATGCATTTTTCATGTACAAGCATGTTCTTGATTTGATTTTTTTTCTTTCTTCTTATGTGATGTGCTGTGTTTTTTTTGTCCTCAATATTTCTGTTGAACAAGCTGGTACATGGATTTTTTTATTTCAATTGATATTGCTTTTTATGAGTAACAAACGTGCTTAGTCTCAGGTGGTGCTGGGAGGTACCAGCTAAAATGGGTGGTTACTGCTTAGTCTCAGGTACTGGAAGGTACAATCCCCGCTAAAATGGAACATGCGCATCATCTATAACCTGGTACATAAAAAAGTATGCACTCGTGACATGGAGGATAAGCTCAACGGATAGTAAATTTATTGATATTTTTCATAGATACGACAGTACAAATAAGTACTCATACAAATTCCACTAGTGAGTAGTACAAATAAGTACTCATACAAATACCACTAATGAGTACCATGACATGGAGGATAAGTTCAACTGATAGTAAGTTTATTGATATTTTAATATAGATACGGCAGTACAAATAAGTACTCATACAAATGCCACTAGTATATTCGGTACCAGCATTCACGTCAAGTTAGAAAAAACGATGTAAATATAACACTAAAAGTGAGTGTTTATCGGCAAGGTACCAGCATGTATCATGTATCAGTACATATTCGTCCCATCATTTGGCAACTACAGTAAAATATTAAAAAAAATTATAGCCGCATCTAAAAAATAATAAAAGTAATAAAATATCCCACTAGTAACGGGTTCATTTGCTTTCCACGGTCCACGAGACCTTTGTGTCCGGCACCTTTGTGTGCACAGTAAAGTAATAGAATAACAAAATATTATCCTTAGAAGGAGCGACAGTTAACAAAATTAATTATTCCACTAATAGCAACGGCTAACCACAACAGGGTACCCACTACTAACAATAAAATATCATCACTGTTAGGCGGTTCAAAAACAGTGAACAGTGAAACTTCCAATGCTTTTTACGGTCCACGAGACTTTTATGTCAATCACCTGCCAACTTCCTGTCTAAATCGCAGCAGGGGACTGCAAATATGTGTAGGGATAAGGCAGCAAAGAAAAAAACATGACAATACATTCATATGAGACAAGATGGTACAAATCTCGGTACATAATTGACATCATTGACGAACACGATAGAGTCTCTCACATAGGCGGGAACAAAATCGACTTTTCGCCCTGCACGGCCCAACCAGTCACACGGTGTCACTCTGGTCTTATTTAGTTCAGTGACACAGTGTCACTCTGGCCTTGTTTAGTTCGTGAAAAAATTTGGATTTTTTTATACTGTAGTATTTTAATTGTTATTTGATAATTAATATCTAATTATAGACTAATTAGATTTAAAAATTCATCTTGTCATTTACAGCTAAGCTGTGTAATTAGTTATTTTTTTCAACTGCATTTAATACTTCGTACATATGTCTAAAGATTTGATGTGTGGATACTATAGAAAAAATTTTGTGAACTAAACATTTGATGTGTGGATACTATAGAAAAAATTTTGTGAACTAAACAGGGCCTCTGTTCCTCTGGGGAGGGCGGGCGCCGGCATCTCTTGTCGCAGAGCAATCACACGGTGTCACTGGCCCTGTTTGGTTTGTGCTATGCTAGGAATTGTATCAACTTTGACCGCTAATTTGAGGTACTAAATTAAGTCAGTTTTCAAAACTAACTTCAGAACCCCTGCGCTAGGAACCATGAAAAATTTAATGAGACATTTGACCGCGTGATCAAAAAATGGTTACTGCAGCATCACTGTAGTCAATCATAAATTAATTACCGTCATTATATTCATCGTGAAAAGTCGCACTCATTTTTGAAAAGGTTTTACAAATAAGCCTTCATTTAGTACTTCATAAATATAAAGATTCTCTTCTCGAAAATCGTGTACTAAAATTCAGGAATGAGAACCAAGGCCACTCTGTTCCTGTGGGCAGCGCAGGCCCTGGCGTCTTGTCGCAGTTAAGTGCATGGTTTAATTGGCGTAGCTGCCTGGAAGGGATCAGATTCGGGCCCCCAAACCAACTTCAAGCTAACGAGAAATTTTACGACAAATCTTATCGATTCCGTTGCCAATTAGTTTAATCATACAAATTAGTAGTATCAAATTTTGGTCATGTTTGAAAGTTATAAAAATCTGATTTGAATTTGCATGAGGCAATTTGTTTTATACCTGTCAAATTGAGAAAATAGGAGTAAAATCACCAAATTCAAATAATAGTAGAAACAAATCTGCAAGGGCAAATTGATAAATCAATTTTAACACCGTTAACTGGCTTTCATGGAATAAGGGCAAATGCTTCCTTCATTTATTAAAAACGAGGGTAAACTCACAAAGTTGAAAAAATAGGAGCAAAATTATCATTTCACTTCAAAACAGGAATAAGAACGCCAAAGGCCCCCAAAAAAAATATAATAGCACTAGCCTTACAAATGCATGGAGTTGAGAAATAATGGCAAATCCAGGATAACTTGAGACTCTTGTGATCAAGTCAAGGAACGGAATGAATGAAATCTATAAAAACTTACTCCAAACAAAAAAAAAACTTATTGACCAGCTTAGCTTAATTTGGGTGCATTGTTGCCACTTGCCAGTGCACACTCAAGAAGCCCACGCCGGCCATTAAAAATAAAATGGGCCTACGAGATAACGGGCCCACCGAGCGCGGCCTATTTACGGCCCATGGGCAGTTACAAGCGGGTAGTAGGCGAGAAGCGCAGCCGAGCGCCTCCGCGTGAGGCTCCGGCGGCCGCCGTGCGACAGGGTCGTTCCCCGACGACGGTGGGTCTCCGGATGGCAGGGATCCCTCCTCCTCTACCTCGTGCCTAGTCGCATTGGACTATTGCTGCCATGGATCGACGACCTGCCGTGGCCGTTGAGGAGCTCTGGCCATGCCCTGCTCCATCCTGCCGCCAAGGATGGTGATGGTATTACTGTATCATCAAGTATAAACTGATGCTGCACCAGTGTGTGTGTGATCCTGATATCTGATTTACCATTGAAAACTTTTCAGGTGGGCGGAGTTGCTCTGGAACCCTGGAGGAACAGTGCTCAATGGTTCTCCAGAATTCAGAGACCTACAAAGGAACCGAACAGGTCTTGTAAATTCTGCAGGTAGGTCCAAAACTCAACATGCCAAAATAGCGGCAAGACATTACAGTTTTGCCGCATAATATATAGTCGGGCCCTCCGTTTAGTTTTTGTAGCACAACATACATACCATTGGAATTTGTTCATGAACTAGTGAGATGCGACTAAACCAATTCTTCATTGAGAACCATTGAGGTCAGCTAAGAGCTGAAGGATAGTAGTGCACATATGTACAGATTACAATTGAAGTAAACAGAAAAGGAGGAGAATTCAGAACTGTTCATCAGTTCAAAGTAAACGATGAAAATTTAGACTGTTCGTTGGGCATCTAATCTTTCCACTTGACCATGAAGTCAAAGAATTTTGATGTATCTACATTGTGGTCGTATCAGCTTGCTCTGAGAGTCGCATGTTCCCTGCAAAAACGTAATGTTTCTTAGAACGACAACAAATAAGAGTACTATTTTCAGATACAGATTTCTGAATTTTCCCCACCTTTTGGTAACTACAGCTTAATTGTAATATAAGCTCCAGTTCCAGCTATAGCGCCCATCGGTGTTGCCACCATGTATATCCAAATCTGGGTGTACCTTCCTGTTGCAACTGCCGGACCAATCGTACGTGCAGGATTCATTGATGCTCCTGTTGATGGCCTGCTCACGAGATTATCAAACAAAGTTAGAATTTATCTTTGTTACGGTTCAGCTACAAAAGAACTCTGCTTATGATTTTTTTTTCTGAACCATTGCATATGTACACAAGGACGACATACCCTGCTACAAGAGCATTCATCATGATTGTTGCCCCAACTGCCACTGCTATCAGTTCTTTCACCTAGTTTGATGAGAAGATCATTAGCTTTATATAATGGGAGGAAGGGTAACAAGTCTAAAAGATCTAAAGGAGCATGAAACTTACAGCATGGGGGTCGGTGGCGAGAGCGGTGATGATGAACAGAAGCATGAATGTCGTGATGAACTCAAGGAAGAAAGCTTCAGTAGTGCCAACCTTTGGAATGGTGGCAATCCCAGGGTTCACTGGATGATAGATGCCCTTGACACTGAAGGAAGCAGCAATGGAGCCCAGAATTTGTGCAGTCATGTAAGGTAGGAGGTGAGCAAGTGGGAGGTGGCCAAACACGGTCATGGCGATGCTAACTGCCGGGTTCAGGTGGCATCCGGATATGTGTATGAGGGACAGTACTAGAACCGTGACGGCTAAACCTGCAGATGTTGCGATGCCGAGCAGGCTCTCAACTCCGTCATGCTGCTCATTCATGACTATGGTGGAAAGCACAGTGAAGATCAGTATGAATGTGCCAAGGAACTCAGCAATCACCTGCAACAACAATAGCACATCAAGGTTAAAATTACATCAGAAAACAGTAGCACATCAAGGTCATATATAAACTGTTAAGGTTTTGTAACTGTACCTTCTTGATGAGAGGAACTGCTTTTATCTTCGGTAAGCCTTGATTCCATAGGCGATAATGAGTTGCATGAGCATCAGAGGATTCGGCAGGATCATCATGTGGATGTGAGCTGACACTGCCGGCATTGAGCAACTCAAATGGCATGACCTTGGAGCTTGCAGCCCTTGGGGAAATGATGATGGAAATCCTGTTGCTCTCACTTGTCCCCGTAGGAGGGACTGTAACTGCAGCGGCGCAGCCACATCCATGCCGCGCTTTTGCTCTTCCATGCTTTGCTCTAAAGTCAATCAGCTAAATCTCACTATGTAATCGATGAAACAGGATGTTGATACTTAACTCTGTTGTTTTGGTCTTTGTAGGGCAAAGGAATTCTGTTTTTGATGCTTGGATGTGATATGAAGCATGGCAGTGAAGGCTATATATAGGCATCTGCTTTTGCGTGGTTTTCATATGCGCAACGTGCCTTGTAGTAGCTTCTGTTGTTAAAACCAACAGGCTCCAAATCTGCGGCGGCAGAGGTGCCGAATTCATGGGTTTTGGAAAAGCGGCAACTGAATACCGCGGCGAAAGAAGTTGCTAGAGCAGTGTATGTAAGTATAATAACAATGTCAACGCCCCCCTTCTGGAGTAGCATTCAGTTATCAAATGAGAACTCTGTTATAATCAATTATATTCACCATCATCATCATCTCTGATCTCTGGTTCAGAATGGAATATTCTGACCGGACCTCAGTTGACCTCTTCTTTAGCTGTTCATATTGGCAAGCATGCTGATTCTCTTCTGAGATTATTTTGCCAAAAAAAAAGAGTTATGTTGGGCTATGATGTTACCTAGATGCTTCTTCATATGAAAACAGTAGATACATGACGCTGGCAAAATCATTACTAAAACCTTGCAGTTGGAAGGACAGGAAGTACTACTTCTGCAGCTGTGTGCAACATCTAAGGCATTCTTACGTTCCTTGAAAACCAGGGCGCTGATCTGCCTTCCACCTCTGCTGCTTCAAATCTTGGAGTTGTTAGTTTCAGCAACACCATATGCTAAGCTAAACACACGTGGAGAGCTAGGGTAAGTCAAATGATAATCAATTCGTTGATTGTCCGAATGAGCTTTTGAGATAAACATGTGACCTAATACTAATAGCAATGATGGTCCAATGGGTCTCATACTGGCTGCTATCTAACAATTTACTAATTGGACGTTAATTCTCACAGAATGAGCTAGAAAAACAGGAAAATGCTAGACATTTTCATAAAAATCAAACGGGCTAGAAAAATAGAGAAATTGCTAGACATTTTCATAAAAATCCAAGACGTCTGGCCATCAATCTGGTAAGTCTAAAATTTACACATCTTGCTATTATAAAGATAATCTAAAGTAACCCTAAATTTGCATCTTAGATCCCCTACATGTGTTGTTATTAAGAATAATATAAAGTGATCTCTAAATCTGCATCAGAATTAAAATATTATTATAAAATAGTATTCCAAAGTAAATCGTTATATGATTTTAAATCATCTAATTCCGTAACTTTTAAGTTTTAATACAGAAAAAAATACTAACTTAAGATATACATGCATGATCTGTAAACATACACCATATATGTATACATGTATAAAGAAGCGAGGGGACTTCCATGTTAAAGACGTAGCTCAAACTTCGGGTTCATTCAATTAAGCACATGCCGAACGCATACAGAGGTGCGTGCAATGCAAAGCGAAAAAAATGTTATGAATTTAGATGAAAAAAAGTGTATAGAGTAATTGCTAACTAAAGTCTATCACAAAATGAAAAAAAAACATATATAAGTACGTATCTATGTAGTATGTGCTACAATATTTAACTAATGAAAGAGCAAGATAAGCATTTTTTTATTATATTAGCTATGGAAAATTTCTTTACAAATTTCTGATACTTGTCTGTCAAAATTACAAGCCCGTGGACAGCATGGGTTGATGGATTAATTATCATAATTTACAGCATAGTAATTCCCATATATGGCAGTAATGCAACCTCATCATCAGGAAGTGGTAAACTTACTCCTCTCATGTGTATTATCATAAAAATTAATGCTTCTCAGTTTGCTGTCAAGTGACAAGTTTGTGTGTATTTTTCTGGACTTGCCACCAATGCAATACTATGCTAATTTCTTAGTGATTGTTCCACTATCTAGTTGCTGGACTCGTATATATTTCTTCCATGTTTATGCTTCTCCCAAATTTAATTACATGTATAAAACTTGTTTCAACGCTAATTTATTTATCCCCAAAATATATTTATTATAATCAGATATGTCATCAGCCAGTATTTAGCTGTCAGGATAAACACGGACAACTATATCTGCATTCCTTCACTCCTCGAATTTGTCTTGGTTTTTATCTGAGTTTCCTCTCGGCCAAAATCTACCACTTCTAGCTTTTTCCCTTGAACGACATTTGTAACTTCCTCAGACACAGCATTGACCCCTTCAACTTTGATCACAAAAGTGGAAAAGAAGATGCTTGGGAAAGGACTCTAAGCATCCTCTACTATCGACCAGACAATTAGACAAACAAGAACTTGCCAACATATCAGTCAGTATCAACTGATCCAAGGCACAAGCTTATGAGCATGGTAGCCATAGAATCTACAAGCGGCTTCCATTGTGCTCATGAGCTGTGACCAGCAGAACAGGGCAGATCGAGGCGTTGGTACACATCGATGCATGGTAGGTTTGAACAGGTAAAACGGAGCTAAATGACTGCAACAGAAGTAGTATTATAACTTGATTTGGCATTGGACAGTGAAACCAACAAGAATGGTGTTTGTTTTCACCTTCCCATACTGTGTGGTGTTGATCAATCATTCAATCATCACAAATCATTCCAGAGCTAATTGTTTTTCACTTGTTTGAGCAGGTACATCGATCACATCCATGCCGTGCCCGCCAAAATCCATCCAGGCCAGTCAGTGCCCACATAAATCTCAACCAAGCATAGAGCTCCCTGTCCACTGCACTGACATTCTCCTCCAGTCAGTCCTCCAGGTACAAGAACACCGCAATCATCGATCACTTGATCAGCCATAGATCAGATTCGTCACAGGACATTAAACATCTCTTCTTCTAGCTCGAGAAATCATCAATGGAGCAGCATATGAGGAGCATCTCCAGGGATCTGACACTGAGCATCTCCAGGGCAGCTTCCATGGACGACATGAGCGCCGACGACAAGATCGCAATCATCGTCCCGCACTCGTCCCCAATCCTCTCGACGAAGTCTCCTTCCAACCACACCCTGCCCCAATGGGTGCAGAGCGAGGCTTCCCGTCCACCTCCGAGCATGGAGGATAGGGCGGCGCTCGCCCTCGTCAGGAAGGTGGCGGCGGAGTTCCTGGGCACCTTCCTGCTCGTCTTCACCCTGCTCTCGGCGCTCATCGTGGACGAGGCTCGCGGCGGCGCGCTGGGCCTGCTCGGCGTGGCCGTGGCGGCGGGGTCCGCCGTGGCGGTGATCGTGGCGTCGCTCGCCCACGTCTCCGGCGCGCACCTCAACCCGGCGGTCAGCACCGCCATGGCCGCGTTCGGATACCTCCCCGGGGCCCACCTCCTGCCGTACGTCGCCGCTCAGCTCCTCGGCTCCACGGCCGCCTCGTTCGCGGCCAGGGCGGTCTACGAGCCGCCGAACCTCGGCGCCACCGCCGCCACCGTGCCGGCGCTCGGCACCGCGGCGGCGCTCGCCGTGGAGTTCGTCACCACGTTCGTCCTCCTCTTCGTCATCACCGCCCTCTCCACCGATCCGAAAGCAGTAAATTATTCCTCCACCGTTGCAAATTAGTAGCAATTTAGCATTGTCGCTTGATCGATCACTCTCTGAGGATGCTAATGGCGAGACGATTACCATGCCCATCTAAATTAAACCGGTGCAGGTGAAGGAGCTGCTTGCAGTGGGAGCTGGGGCGGCAGTGATGATGGGCGCGCTCATCTCCGCGTACGTGCAGCAATGGCTTCATCAGTTCAGTTTTCTGATTGAGAAAGAAAGGTTAAATTTACGCGTACATGATGTGCTGAATTTTGGTGGTGGATCGATCGAGCAGGGAGACGACGGGAGCGTCGATGAACCCGGCGAGGACGCTGGGGCCGGCCATCGCCGCTGGGACGTACACCAAGATCTGGATCTACATGGTCGCTCCTCCCCTCGGCGCCATCGCCGGAACTGGAGCTTACGTTGCGCTCATGTGATTCAATGATTGTGCAGGCAGGCATGGCTGCACAATCACATAAACGAAGTGGTTCTCTTTTCTTAAGAAAAGAAGTAGTAGCTAGGATGGAAATGGAATCAAGGGCACAATTGTTGGGACCTTGTCTAATTTCTCCTTGAGAACTTGAACATGAATTTTCCACATATACTTGTGGTTGCATAGTCCATCATTGCCCTCCATTTTGAAATCAACAATGGGAGATGGGTGAAAGAATCATGGGTAGGTGAGAGAATCTGTGGTGGGTGAGAAAATCAACGGTTTTGCTTTCCGCGGCAAGCGCGAAAGTGAACGCCGCTGGTAGTTTTGTGTGAAGTTCATGGCGTTTCAAATGGTTCCTGATCGATATATATTCACTTGATCATCCAGCTACTGCACAGTATATCCAGCAGACGCTGTGCAAGTACTTGCGTTTTTCCGTGCAAGCAGCCAAGCATGTACGTACATGTGTTCTTCCATGTGCCACGGTGCATGAGACTGATCGATCCATCTCCATCGTCACCGATCAGGGCTTGATGAGGCTGTAGGTGCCGGCTCCTGCAATGGCGCCCAGCGGCGGCGCCACCAGGTAGACCCAGATGTCCTTGTACTTCCCCGTCGCCAGCGCCGCCCCGATCGTCCTCGCCGGGTTCATCGACGGCCCCGTCGACGGCCTGCATCATCCGTGCATCGATCGTCATAAGCACCGGTCGGTCTTGAATCTTGATCGGCGTAGCAGCAGCTAGCAGCGCGGCCACTTACCCTCCGACGAGCGCGTTCATCGTTATCGCCGCCGCGATCGAGATGGCGACGAGCTCCTTGCTCGACGCCGGGTCGGTGGCGACGGCGGCGATGACGAACATGAGCACGAAGCTGAGCACCAGCTCGAGGACGAAGGCCTCGGCGGCGCCGACGCGCGGCACCGTCGCCATCACGCCGGGGTCCGCCGGCCGGTACATGCCCTTTGCCAGGAACGCGGCGGCGGCGGCGCCCAGCGTCTGCGCGGCGGCGTAGGGGAGCACGTGCGCGCGCGGGAGGTGCCCGAACACGCCCATCGCCAGGCTCACCGCCGGGTTCAGGTGGCTCCCGGAGACGTGCACGACGGCGAGCACCACCGCCACCACGGCCAGCCCCGCCGACGCCGCGATGCCCAGGAGGCCCTCCCCGCCGCCGCGCTGCGCGTCGGCCACGATGGTCGACACCACCGTGAACATGAGGATGAACGTGCCGATGAACTCCGCCGCCACCTTCTTCACCAGCGGCACCTCCGCCGCCGCCGCTGGAGTCCGACGCTCGTGCTCGCCGTGGAATGGAGGCGGCGGCGGCGGCGACTTGAGCATCAGTTTCTGCAGGGAGTCGAGCGGCACCAGCTTGGACGATCTCGGAGTAGAGGCGCTGCCGGCGCCGGCGAGGCTCCGGTCGCCGCTCGGCGTCGAGCACATGCTGATCGCCACCTGCTGCTGCCTCTGATCTTCACCACTCTTCGTGGTATGATCAGCCATTACTTAACCTCAATTCTAGTTCTGGATCTCTCTCTCTGTTAGATGCTACTAATGCATATAATTTTTACTTAATGATCTTATAGTTCCTAGTGATTTATGCACAATTGCACACAGATCTCCGAGTGATCTTGCAACAAGTTATCATATTTATAGGAGTACGTTGATGCGGTGTGGCGAGTCGATATCGGAGAATACTAATGAGTTTGTATTTGCATAGGGTCTCCAGTGTGTTTAGGAGAATATGACGAGGAATATGTGATGAGAGGTGGAGTAAAATGGACTATCAGGAGCTAATCAACAAGAGGCCACTGCTGAGTCAGCGGCTGTTCTGCTTGTCATTTGGCCTTGCGCCAGTGAGTTCTCCATCAGGTGTGACAAGGCCAAGAGAATTTTTGTGCATATTCCCAGGAATTTTCGGCAAGACAAGTACTGAAATACCAAGATGACAAGAATGTACCCTATGCTCTGTTGGCTTAAGAGGCATCGTCACTTGAACTTCCAAAGATCATGGATAATATGACAGGCCTTGTTATTAATTTCATATCACATGAACAGTGTGTATCAAGTAATAACCACATTAGAGAATCAAATAAGTGTGGCATGAAGGTTTCATTCTATCATCCTCATCAACCCCTCAAAGGGTGACCAAGTTTATTTCAAGATGGAAATGGCAATTACAGGTACAGTAAGAATATCACAATCCCGTGGAAATGAATGCTGCGGAATTGTTATTGATGATGTGGTCTTGACGATTCAAAATATGCAACAGCACCCGTACTCAGCCCAAGAAGTTCCTAGATGTCGAGAACTACACCGAAGCGGCAGACTGAAGAGAGCTTCTTGCGATCTCTAATGCATCTTCAACAGAAGCTGCGGCCTGGAGCTTAGATTTGTCAATAATGGGCTGAGACTTAGCGAGTTGTGGAAGAAGCGAGAATTCCTGAAAGATTGTAGAAAGTTTATTATGAATTCAGGCTGGTTCACGTCAAAAATCACTCCCGTACTTAAATGGCTTATAGTTTGGTCCTAGTTTCAACTGAAACAGAAACTGTCCCTAGGTTAGAAATCTATTGTTCATGTGAGAGGTGATGTCAATATATTTACCTCTGAGGTTCCACTCTCAAGGAAAACACCCTTCAGTCGACTATCTGCAGTAATGAAGGAAGAAAGGTAATGTTATCATGCTATGACAATGTGCAACTGAGAAGAATTAAATTGTATTCCCCAAACACCCGATTACCTGAGTCAATCCAGAAAGTAGCAATTTTTGGATCGAAGTTCCCTACTTCAACTGTTTCACCAACTGTTCAGAGCACATTGACGGTATAAATATCATGATTATTCACGTTCAACAACAGGGACCAATACTATGAGGTAGAAAATGGCTAGCATGGTAATTATATTGTTTGTACCGTTATCGCCATAAAACTGCCACCAAACTTTTCTTGAGCTTCCTTCATACTCAAAAACTCTCGAGTAAAAATACGGAAGGTAATCATACCTGCATACAACATGGCAAATCAAAAGAAGAACCAGGTGCCAAAGCAATGCAGTACACTTGATAGCCATAAACTTACGCTTTTGTCTGGGATGTTAGAAGCGTTTCAACACAGTGGTGTGCAGATTTGCGAGCATGATCCACATGCTCCACTCGAGCAATTCTATTGTACATCTGCAATGAATTTGCGCAAATATCATATTCTGAGATCCAGCTTTGCCTCAAAAGATGAAAAACTTAATGAGTACCAACCTTCAAAGGAAAAGCTGCTACATCTCCAATAGCAAAGATGCCAGGTACACTAGTTCTGAACAAGGAATCAACCTAAAAAAAAAGATATTCAATCAGCTGTATTGACCAAGAATACCCAACAACTGATTTACAGAGTGCCAAACATTGAGCAAGTAACTAATGTGATTAACATCTACCATACAATGCAGAACTACACATCCAACTAGAAGGAACACAATGACAATGAGACAACTAAAATTAATAAATGATAAGGATAAGATGTAACTATGTGTGTTTGTTGCTAATCTACATTAATCCCAACAATATCTCAGGTAGAGAAAAAAAAAAGTTCCACAGAAACTTTGAGCAACTATCATGATGCACTTGCATAACAGTAAGCATTAAATAGTTCTCATCAATTTTGGCATGGAAACAAACCTCTATTCCACCAACTTCACGGTTGACTCCAACAGCTTCAAAGGGCCCCACAACTGGTTTTGCTCCTATACCAACAACTACCTGCACTAACGATATCTTGTTAAAACAACATAAAGTATAACGTTAAAAAAATTTGTCTACTTTTTTTTTTACTTTACGGGCTATATGTTCAATGAAGCGCGGTGCATACTACATATGTCAAACCAACAGATTGAGTAGATCCATCAACTACCCTTTTTTTAGAGTGAACAGACCTATCAAATTGAGTTTGCATGCATAATTATATATTGTTATTAAAAAAATTAGAGTCAGATAGTTTTGGTTCTCCCTGTTTGGTGACAGCAAGGTGGGCCAAAAAGATGAATATGATACTGAAATTTATCTGGTAGCCAAAGTAATAATTTTGATTGTACAGCACTGCAGCATGAAACCATTAGAAGGACATTAAGACCATAACTGTATCAGCTTCAACTACAGATCCATCTTTAAGTACAGCAGAAGACACCCTTCCATCAGATCCAGCTTCAAGTTTGTCGATTAGAGCTCCCTGGTCACCAATAAATATGTTCACACTCAAATTGATCGAAACAATACTAACAAATGAACTTGCATACTCCTCGCAAAATAAAGATAATGAACTTGTGTACTTGATGCAACAATCACCTTAATGAATTTGACACCATTTTGCTGATACAGATCTTCATACTTCTTAGCAAGGGAAGGTGTAAATAATCTTGGCATAATGTGGTCCTCTGGGAACACAATCTATTCATGTACCAATATCAATTAGAGAAGTGGCACTTTTAGCATAAAGAAAGAGAGATGTACAGGCTTCACTGTATCAAACAGAGGAAGGTAGGCCCTTACAGTTGTGTCAAGATTCCAGCCACATGCTGCTGCAGCTACTTCCATGCCAATATAACCCCCACCAATGACAAGAACCTTTTTTGCACTTCCCTAGAAAAATAAAACAAAAAAGATTACCAGTAAATATCAGAGTGAGATTAGAGAAGTCGTAGTTTATCAATGTCACAGTCAAATGAGATAGCATTAATTCTGGTGGACGAGGAATGATGATAAGTATTAATCTACCGAACATACCAGTGAGGATACTAGAGAATCAGCATCAGCAACATCACGAATGTAGTGAACTCCAGGTAATTTCCCTCCAATTTTCTCAGGTAATCTGGAAAGAAAAAGGATTTTTGGTATTAGAAGCACCAAACATAAGGTTGAGATTCATTCTAATCAGTGGAATAAACGAAGTTTGTGCATCCCATTCATGCGCACAACACCAACTGGATGTCACTGGATTAGCATATAAGTATGTCTGACATCTGAGTAGAAAATTTGATAAAACTGGACATCATGAAAAGAATAGAAGAAATCTGGCTTCCCAAACATATACATGAACTCATCCACATAAGCATTGTTGTATACCTTGAAGCTTCACAGCCAGTAGAAATAATAAGTGAGCCATACTTCAGAATTTTCCCTGACGAAGTTTTCAAGGTCTGTGTTTTGCCATCAAATGCAACAACTGGATCCTCATACAACACCTTTCATGAAAGGACAAATCGTTTCAGATAAAGTGTCATAGTTTTTTTTTGAAAAACAGCTAATTAGAAAATGTTAACATCATCACTACCTCTATACCATTCTCCTTGTACCATTCAGCAGTCTGTCGCTGTCCACCAGATCCAACACATGTATGAAAACCCTGCGACAAAAAAAGCATAAGATTTTGGGCTTGTTTGTGAAGCACAAGTTGATGGTTAAGCATGCAACGTACTATCAGGTAATCAAATGCTTCCTTAAAGATACGAATAAATGGTGGAAGTGTTAAGAAACTTAATGACACCAATCCTACTAAAGTCAAATTAATCTACCATGCACCTAACTCATTTCTTGCTCACTATATGAAGAATGTACAATGCTACAATTAAATAAAACCAGCCAATTCAATGGGTGATCCCAAATTTTCATATCAGTTACTGCTGCCTGTCATTGTAAATTTGTCAAGGTACTTACAGGTAGGCGTGCCGGCTTCTTGTCCGGAGGAAAGAGATAGCCTTTGGTCAATGCTGGCCGCTCATATGGTGGAACTGGCTGCACGGAAGCGCTTGAACTATCACACAAGTACATTACATGGCACAATCGAGGAAGCAGCAGCATCATGAACAAACTAACTCCAATCTATTTGTGCAAGTATGACGATCATATCAAAGCGCGCCTACAGCAACCGATCAGCCACACAGCAATACCTCCTTGGAGACGATGCAGAGGCGGCCATCAGCCATGCCATGCTCGACGAACGTCCTGGCCGCGTACCCCGCCGCGTTCCCTCCGCCGACGATCACATACCTGCAGTCCGGCGATCCACCAGCCAACTCGTAAGCACCATTTACCGTACACAGCTCGCCCACTTCAAAGCCGCAAGCTTTGCGCAGCACAAGAACTATACAGAGTGGATTCGAGAGGAACAGGGGCACCCACTCGCGGTTCTGGTTGTCGAATCCGCCAGCTGCGGCGGAGACGCAGAAGCTCCGCCGGGAAGAGAGCTGGAGCACCCGGGCGCCGCCGCGCTGCCGCAGGAACCGCGTGGCAGGGGACGAGGAGTAGGAGCTGAAGCACTGCGCCGCCGCCGCCGCGGAAGCCATCTCCGCCGCCTTCCGCCGGAGAGCTGCGGCCACCTCCAAGAAACGGGACCGGGGAGTGTCAGAGGGGCCTAACTGCAATTACAGGAAGTAGCGGGGGGCCGGATGCGGAGAACCTGAAGTCATCGCTTCTCTCCCTCCCCGGCAGCGCCCTTATAGAGGACTTGAGGAGGCGGCGTTGTCAGGTGAGCAGCGAGCTGGAGGGGACAGGGGTTGGATTAGGGAATAGTTTAAACGCGAGGGATCTAGGTGTGATTTGGAGGGGCCGGAGGGTCGCTGGCCGCTGCGGGAGGCCAAGGGACGGAAGACAAACCACGGCGGCGGCGGAGTGGGGAAGAAGAGGAATGGCCCGAGGCCGTCTACTTGTAATCTCTTCTCCTTTTCAAGGTTGGAAATAGCGGGCTACGAAGTTTAGCGGTAACCTTCTCTAAAAGCTATAGAATAGCTATAGCGAAGCTGTAGCGGACTATAGCGAAAGCTAAATCATTTAGCAGAATGATAAAATAATAAATAATCTAATACAAATTATAAGTATCATTGGTCTAACACCTAAAATTTGAGTCTAACACGTCTCTTAACTACCCAACAGTACCCAATTGACATTTATTGCTGCTAAGTCTCACAGAAACCTATTTAGCGGACATTTAGCATGGCTAAATCTCATAAAATCTCATTTAGCGGATATAGCGGACAAATGTTGTATAGCGTAGCGGTAGATCTCCTAAAAAGCTATTAGCGGGCTATAGCGAGGCTATAGCGGGCTATTTCCAACCATGCTCCTTTTACATTTTTACCCCCCTACAAAGTAGAACTTGTCGCCCATGCCTCTCTGTTTTTAGTCGAGGTCCTGTTTGTAACATGAACTTTCTTGTTTTTTTTCGGAAATGAAATTATTACATTAGTAACAGTTTTTTGAGTTTTGCAATTTGCAAAAGAGTTTGAACGTATTAGGGGAAAAAAAGAGATTGGACAAAAGTGTATTTTCATAGGAACTTTGTGCTCAGACGCCCTAAGTGTCGAAGTTCCAAGGCAAGCCTGGACTGCATACGAGGTTTTTTAGTCTTAAGACACTGGTGCTAAGATGTTCCGTTACAATTGAAAGACTAAAAAATTGTACAAATAGCCTTCCATCTCAGAGGGCTACAAGGTTTTGAAGCCACTGGTTCAATGCAATTCTGTGAAACCAGAAAGAACAAGAATGCTATCCCAGTGATCAACTTCGAGAAGAGGATTTTGTTGTGTTGTGTGCCTATCTTTGAAGAAAAGGACAGCAGCTGGTGTAGCTCCAGAAGCTCAACACTGGGTACAATAAAATACTAAACTAAACTAGAAGGTGTCATCTTGATTGGACTCTGCACAGCTGCTGTAGCTTCTCCAGAGATCCCTAGTCCACACCACCTTCTAGTACCTACCATCAAACTCTTCTTCTAACCCTCAGTACCCAACACTGTTTTAGTGTTTGTTTCCCCTTCACTCATTCCAGCTGTCATGTGATGAAGGAGTTCGGGGATTTTCTAGACCTGCGTAAGAAAATCTTCTTCTTAGTGCAATGCCGTGGGGGCGGTCCCCCCCCCCCCCCGGTCTAGGTTTTTTTTTCATTCCAGCTGTCATGTGATGAAAAGAAACCAGACAAAGTTCAGGCTGAACCAAAAGTGAAGCTCCCTATGCATTTACATCTACATCAGCTGACGCATCAAATGAACTGCTACATTTTCAAAATGAGAGGTAAACAATACATGCCTGGATGGTACACCTAAGGTGTAAATTCAGATTTCTGGCGTGGTATAGATTGTGTACAGGTTCTGTAGGCCCAATACTTTACCATTGCAAGAAATTGGATTCAGTTATTCAGGGCAACTGTAGCGGAACCTTTAGAAGTACAGATGGATGTCAATAGATGCACTTCACATAATCCAATGACAGCATCACAGGCAATGTTCAGTATGATCATCTCTTGCCAAAGAAGTGATATATCTGAGATTGGCCACCTTTGCCTCCAATCTTCTGCGCCTTTGGCCACAGAGCTTGAGACTTGCTACCCTGTGGAGCCCGGAAAAAACATGCAAAAGGAACAATTAATTATAAAAGATTGAGTTGTTTTTGCTGTCTGACAAACATGAAAAGAACTTATTCAACTGACTTGGAATCCGCCAAGGTCCCTTAGAATTTTGACCTTTCCTCCACGTCCGTCCGGCCCCACAGCAATCAGGTTGCCTCTGTTCGGGTTTGCAGATGCAGAAGCAGATCCAGGAGCTGTTGAGCTCTTGCACCATTTGCCGATGCCTTTTCTTGCTCCATCCATGCCAGGAACTCCAGGTGACTGGAAATCATCTGATAGTAAATGAAGCAAAGTTGCTTTGTTAGTAAGCTAAATAAGCAGGAACAGGTGGGCATGGATTCATAAATAAATTATTCAGTAGAACACAAGGACTCACCAGAGAGAGAATTGAAGTTGTGAATCTGCTGAGGTCCAGTGCCAGAAGTCAACCTTGTTGCTTGTTTGGAGATGCCATCAATTGTTAGTGTTTCTTTCTCCCATGTTGAAGTTGTCACATTAGTCCTCTCAAAATGACTCTCCTGAGAAATATGCAGTTTAGCCCTAAGGTTCGCCAGAGAGGTTGATTTTCCAGTTGCTTCTTTATTTTTGAGGAAGAATGCTTCTTTCGCTACATGCTGAGTTGTGCATTCAAATGTCATCGTCTGTCTGTTATCATTTTGACAAAGACTAGAATTGTTTTGGGAATCCAAAGTGTTATCATCAGTCCCAAATGGTTTGGCAGATAATTGTGTCTTGTGTTGATTTCCAAAAGCGGAATCATCAGCATCTAGTTCTACCACATCCACATTCTTGTTCTCAAAGTTGCCATTAGAATTCAGATCACTCATAGCTTCAGGTTTTAACTGGTTCAAGTCAGGCTTGTCGTTGCAGGGATCCTGCATCACTTCATCAAGCTTGGTTGTTTGATTTCTGTTCCCAGCACTTGGACAAGGGAAACCATCATTTGCTGTGATATTCCCTGATTTTGTTTGGTCTGCTTTCAATTTCTTTGAAGGCCTCAAGTCCCTTATCAAACTATTTTCTTTTTCCTCTAATTCCTTCTCAAGTTCATGTACCCTTGCCTGTTCTTGTTCACACTCATAAAGGTCATTCACAAGAATTATGACATTAAAAGCATTAAATTTATACGAGGCTGAGCTCACCTTTAACTTTTTTACAAGCTCTTTGGCCTTCTCAACCTTCTGCTGCATGCGAGACTCTGATCTCCCGAGAACATTGCATTGGATCATCAATTCTTTGTAGCTCCTAAAAGGAAGAATAATTACTCAAAGTGCTCCAAACAAGCAAACTGTGACAAAAAGAAAAGGGGAAAGCTAATATTCAACAGCACATCTTTTATGTCTTTTCCTAGCAATATCTAGTACGGTGAAACCATCAGCATTCTAATGACAAGAGAATCTATTTCATGTTGGGAACAATGCCATTCATCCACAAGCAATGAAATTTGTTCCCACAGTGATTTTACAATAACATGGCTTGTCCATTCTCCAATGGCTATGAAATTTTATTCAGAACAGAACTTTTTGGAGTGGGTGGGGAACAGAAACAATACTATCTGTTGTTTAGATACTGGTAAGAAAGAATTAGTGATATGATTGGTCACTTTAAACTTTTGAAACCAGAACTCTGGACAGTCACTCCAAAATAATGCAACTCCAGTTTGACTGTTCAAACAACCATCATTTAGGTTGACAACCTCATGCTTCCATAAAATTGGTGGCTACAGTTGGCAATATAGAACACATCAGCAGAGAAAACAAAAGTAAATAGCCTAAAAATAGACATTGGCAGACAAAATCTATGGTGCATTGTTGAATCGAATTGCCGTATATGATCCTAATTCTAGCTGGGCCTACTGTAACTAGTATAGTAAGGAATGGTCCCCATGATTCAGTTCACCGATGCTAACTGGTTAACTAAACATGAACAAACTATTTCCAAATAAGGAAGTCAAGAAGATAAGTATACTTGTTCCGAATAGCAAGGGATCTCTTTAACACATCAACAGCATTCTCTAGGTTCCCATGGTTACCGAGTGACGCCAACTTAAGGATCTCCTCCTCCGGAAGGTTCATGTCCGAGGACCTAACAAACAAGACATAAAATCAAAGTCATTTTCAATAAACAAGAAGCGACAGCAAAGCCGATTTTCACGCAAGCGATTGTATTTTTCAGATACAAAAAGCATACAGCTTCAGTGCCGCGAGCTCTTTGGCCAATGCAAGGCTCTTCTCCTGCAATCTACCACATTCTGATGTCTTCCTCAACAATTCCTGCAATGAAGTGAGACTGCAATTCACTAATCCACGGCTGGATAAACAATCAGAGGCATCAAATCTAGCCAGCTGAAGAATCAATTACTACCTCTTTTCTCGCAATGAGTAGCATCTGGACATGGTCTTTCTCCTTTCTCGCGGCTTCCTGCATCGCCTCTGCGGCGGCCGCCTTCGCCATCCACCTGGCAACCTGGCCGAAACCCGGCAAGAACCCATCAGCAACCCACGCGAAACGCTACCTAGAAACACAGATCTGGAGGGGACAGCAGCAGCGCTCACCTCGGCATTGAGGTTCTTGATGCCATCGCGCTGCTCCTCAACCACCCTGCCGAGGGACGCCGCCTTCTGCTCCAGCCGCGCGAGCTCGGCGGCGAGCGCCTCCGGGTCGGGGCCCGCGGGGGCGTCCTGCGAGGCAGGGTCGGCCTGGGTCGGGCACGCGCCGGTGGACTGGAAGTAGAGGCGGGTCGGCGGGTGCGCGGCGCCGCAGGCCTGCTTGCAGACGGGGCAGGTGCGCTTCTTCTTGCCGCCCGGGCAGTACTCCAGCCATTGCTCCAGGCTGCGCGCGCCGGGGGGTCAAGAAGAGACCTGGGTGAGCCAGCCAGCCATCGCTGGATCGAAAAGGAACGGAGGAGAGAAGGGACGGACCAGAGGGCGTGGAAGACGTGGCCGCAGGCGGGCAGGCAGTGGAGGTGCTGGTCGGAGAGCGGGCGGAGGTCCTCGTAGCAGATGGTGCAGACCGGCCACGCGGCCGCGGCGGCGGTCATGGCGGCGCCAGCATCCGACGGGGAGCGGCTGCGCCCTCCCTCTTGTTGGATTTTGGGGGAGGGGGGAGAGAAGACCTTCCCTCTCTCGTTTCGCGCGGTTTCAAAATGCAGGGGGAGATTTCGCGGCGGGACGGATTTTCTTTTTTCCTTTGTCCCTTTTTCTTTCTCTCTTCTCCTTTTCCCCATTTCATTTTTAGGTGTATTACAAAAATTTTAGCTGCATTTCCAGAAATGTTAGCTAGTTTACAAAATTTGATCCTGCTGCCGATGGGATTAAAACTCCCAGTGCCTTTTATGCTTGAATTTCGTCGAAAATCTAAAATTTTCGAAGTAGGGCTAGTCAGCCTAGATTCCTCCGCCAATCCTTATTTCCACAAATAAGGATAGGTACATTGCTACATGTCATCCGTCTAATAGGTCATCTTATGCAATACCACATATGCATGCCACATGATTTTTGATGATTTGGAGGAGAGAGAGCAAAGTGAGAGAAAGAGATGGTTGTCTCGCGAAACAACTGTCTCATAGACTAAATTTAAAGAGTATGAAACTACTTTCCACCATTGTATAAGTTGTTATTACCATGCAATTCAAAATATTTCTTTATTTCATCCACAAATCAAGAAATGTGATATAACTATGAGACAACTAAAAAAACAAATTATTGTAGAAGTTTGTCTAGTAAGTCGTCTCAAAATTATGTGACACTGCACGAAACTGCCTTAAAGACGACATCAATGTACTTGCCCTAAGACCCTCTGCCATCCGTTCCAGTCTTTGAACCTTGACTTTTAAACAGGAGTTTTGCACATGAAGAAGCAAGCAAACATTTTAAAATGGGAAAAAGTCTATATCACACCCTCACCTATGGGGTGGACTATATAACCCCAACCAATGAAACAGTCTATATTACCCCTGAACTTTTCAAAACCGGTTAAATTACTCCTAAAGTAATTTCAAAAAATTATAGTAAATCACAGAAAAATCATAAAATAAAAAATCTAGTTGTGTTGGACTCCAAATGAGTAGATCTATAAGTGAACATATAATATGATATGTTTTAATACATTTTTTGTAGCTATAAAAAAAGCATAGATCTAAAGCTACAACAAAAAAATATACTAAATCATACCTTATTATATATTCACTGTGTAGATCTACTCATTTAGAGTCTAACACAATTGGATTTTTCATTTTATGATTTTTTTGTAATTAACTATAATTCTTCAAAACTACTTTAAGGGATAATTTTACTGATTCTAGAAAGATCAGGGAGTGATATAAACTATTTCATAGGTTGGAGGTTATGTAGTTCACCCCATAGAGGAGATAATATAGACTTTTTCCTTTAAAATGCGAGAGAAAAGAAATTTAACATTAAGTGTATAATTCAGACATACCTCCAATAGGCATAGGCCTTTCAGGGAAAGACGGAAAAAAGATAGAAATCATGCCTTCAACAAGTTTTGATTGAAGTCAACGTTTCTTTGTATGTACATGGAGGAATTTAACAAATTCTCGGCAGCTATGAAGGTTGCGAGTCGCAACCCGTGCAGCTGCCCTCTGCTCCAAGCTGAAGTCCATTTTCTTTGCAAGTCTAACGAGCACCTTCATCATAGTTTATAAACACGGCACTCCAAAACTTCACAACCACAGAACACACATTTCTTCCTTCACAGACAACACATGAACGAACTATACACACTCTGTTTCTCTGTGGGACGCAAAGGTCTGCTGGCCATCTGAGGTCGTGGTAGCAGTTGCAGTACTGTCAGAAGAACCGCCGCTTCAAGCTTCTGGTCGTTGCTTGGTAGGATCGCATGAGGAGCCCAACACCTATGCCAACACCAACAGACTCCCAGCCCAATCCCTACGCCGACTCGAACGCCAGCGTTGAACCATGAGAGCTGCCCGTCGTCGTCATTGGAGTACCAACCTTCAGGGTACTGCATGCTGGTACTGTTCATATCATTGTCGCCTTCATTGCCTGCAGCCTGCCAAAGCAGCTCATAATGATCAGTAGAAATTTGAGGGGTCAATCGTCGCAAACTTACAATCTGTTTATGTGTGTACTGATGAAAAAGAGCTTGAGTTTTGCCAAGCAGGTCTGTTTCAGCTCAAGGCAGGGGCACAAAAACAAACCAAAAACATAGGGGAAATATTCAAGACAGAAAGTGTCAGAATTTTAATTTAGTCATATTTCTGAGTCTTCTCACCTTATATCCAAAAACATAATGCATCGCAAGATAGTACTCAATACCTATGTCTATTCCCTAGGGCTCTTATCGGTACATTGGAAGGGGAATGGTAGATTGGGTTCGTGAAGAGACAACAAGTAACTAGACAAAAACTATTGGATCTCCATAGGCACTAAATCTACAACAACCAGTGTCCCCTTATACAGCAATAGTGAAGGGGTAGCATTGTGAATTGTGATATGATATTTTATTTGAAAACCAGCAAATATCACTAATTAAGTAATAAAAAGCAGTGCTTCCTGATACTTTTTGCAATAAGGTAACACTGTCACTTGAAATAGATTTTTAAGGCTGACAGATCTAAAGCATGACATGGAATAGCGCAAGATAGATGTTAACTTTCTGCTGACACTTCCAGGTTCACCACATCCGAAAAAAACAAGCCAATGCAGGAATTAATGACAGAGCAGATGCGCTACAATGTTTCTAGCAAGACAAACTATTTTGCAAGGCACAATCTAACTAGATGCGTGTGAGATTTAGTTTGAAATTGAAAGCAATGTACAAGTAATGTTCTTTTCAGGGGTATGTACTAGCAGTACTCTACTAAATTTTCTTTTGCAGTGGAATTATTAAAAAACTTGAAAATAATAAAAGTCCAATACTTGTAAATATGTACTTCATTTTTTCCAAAACAAAAGGCTGGATGTGCATCAGTGTTTTTAAAGCGGTAAGGCGAGGCGAGGAGATCCACCACCGCCTTATTGCCTAGGCGTTAAGGCAGACTAAGGCGACACCTTAAGCAAGGCGAGCAGCCACTGCCTTGTCGCCTAGGCGACACCTTGAAAACATAGATGTGCATTCACTTCAGTACAAAAAACATTTTCCAACAAACAAGCATATCAGTCCAATACTGGGGATGCAGACACTAATACCCACCAGGCCACCAATCAATCACACTCACACAAAATAACAATGAGATCGCAACATCGTTTACGGGATTACACCCACAGAAAAATGTTTCTACGTCAGTGATAGTACAATTGACAACGATGTGCAGTGCCAGTTGCACCTCAACTGCAATGCGTGAACAAAGCAATCACAATCAGAAGTCAGAACCCTAGTACATGAGTAGTACCATTGTACTGTTAGGAATATGAAGGCCATAAGGCCCATGTATCTATCCACTTCATATGTACTCAGCAGAGCTTCGGTGCTCTCTCTCTCTCGCTCATTCTTCTCAGTCCAAAGGTAACATGGTACAGAGCAGGTTGGGTTAGGGAGAGGATAGTCACCTCTCCCGCCCGAGATCCCATTTTTCTTCCCCGCCGCCGGTCGTCTGCCGGTCGCCGGCCGCCGGCCGCTCGTTTTGGCGCCGCCCTTCGCGGATCCGCCGTTTGCCCACTCGTTGTTCGTCCGCCCGTCGCGGACGTTGCTGTGGCTGTCCGCCCGCCCGTCCGACCTCGGTCGCCCTCCCGCCATCCTCCACCGTCCACGGCGCCCATCCCCGCCGGCTCGTCCTCGCACGGCCACGGGCCTCCATCCGTCGCGGACGCTGCCGCGGGCCCTCATCTGCGCCTGTCACGCGGCCTGCATCCGCCGTCCCCCATCCGCGCCGTCCGCGCGCGTCCGTGCGGCCTCCTCCTCCGTCCGCGGCGACCCGCGAGCCGTCCGCGAGCATCTGCGCACCTCCGGCCGTCCGCGCGCGCACTTGATTGGGCGCCGGCTGCCTGCATCGTCGACTGGATCGAGCCGCCAGCCGTGGCTCTGTTCCTTGCCGCGGGTCTGCTCTTCGTGCCTCCTGTCTACGCCGATTGACTGCCGTCCCTCGCGTTTCTGCTGTGGATGAGCTGCAGTTCATCTGTTGCTACCTGTCCTACTGTGCGGGAAGAAGAGGGAGGGGCGGCTGTGCTGGACTTCTCCAAGCTGTCTGTCTCAGCTAGTGTCCGTTTGCCTCTGCTGCTGTCTTTCTGCTCCTCTGGTGCTACACACGAAGGCTGAGAACAGAGAAGGTCCCCTATTGTTGTTTGCCCCTGGACTGTTGTTTTGTGGAGGCTGCAGGTCATCTTCTCTACTATTGAGGTCCCCAGCTATTTGTTGCAATAAGTGTTTTCAGTACTTCAACATGTCAGAGTCAACCAATACAATTGCTATTGCAGCTACTTCAGGTTACATTGCTCCGGAGACTTGGTTTTTGGATTCAGGAGCTTCTTTCCATGTGACATCCGACAGGTCCAAATTGGTAGCTTGTAAGCCTGTCACTGATGGTAGTTCTATCAATACAGCCAATGGAACAGCTTGTCATATTACTCATCAGGGTTCTCTTTAGTCTCCTCATTTCTATATACCTGATGTTTCCTGTGTACCTCAGCTAGCTATGAATCTTCTATCAGTGGGTCAAATAGCTGATATGAACTGCTTTGTTGGATTTGATGAGTCATCTTGCTTCATTCAGGACCGTCCAATAGGGAATGTGATTGGGACTGGTCATCGCCGTAGGGATTCTTCTAACCTCTATGTTTTGGATACCTTACGCCTTCCTTCTTCTGCAGCCCGTGCATCGTCAGCTGTGTCTTCATCGGCTTCATCTTTTGCCAAGTGGCACCATCGTCTTGGCCACCTTTGTGGGTCTCGATTATCCACCTTGATTCATCAGGGACATCTAGGTCATATTCCTATTAATTCTAGCTTTCATTGTAAGGGTTGCAAGCTTGGCAAACAAGTACAGCTCCCATATTCTAGTAGTACTTCTCATTCTGCTCGATCTTTTGATCTTATTCACTCAGATGTCTGGGGTCCTTCGCCTTTTGCTTCTAAGGGTGGTCATAGCTATTATGTCATTTTCATTGATGACCATTCTCGATACATTTGGATTTACTTTATGAAACATCGATCCCAACTGTGTTCTATTTACCAGTCCTTTGCTCGCATGGTCCACACTCAGTTTTCCACCGCTATTAAAGTTTTTCATTCTGACTCTGGAGGTGAATACTTGTCTTCAGCTTTTCGCCAGTTTCTCACCTCCGAGGGCACCCTTGCTCAGCTCTCATGTGCCGGTGCTCATGCTCAAAATGGTGTTGCTGAACGTAAACATCGCCATCTTATAGAGACTGCTCGCACACTTATCATTGCATCTTTTGTGCCTTCTCATTTTTGGGGAGAAGCTATCTCTACTGCTGTTTATCTTATTAATCGGCAACCTTCCTCCAAACTTGCTGGCAAATGTCCTGGTGAGGTTCTTTTTGGTATACCTCCTAATTATGACCATCTTCGAGTTTTTGGGTGCACATGCTATGTCTTACTTGTACCTCGTGAGTGAACTAAGTTGATTGCTCAGTCCGTTGAATGTGCTTTTCTAGGTTATAGTCCAAAGCATAAGGGTTATCGTTGTTATGATCCTTCCTCTCGTCGCATGCGTATCTCTCGTGATGTAACTTTTGTTGAGAATCGTCCTTTCTTCTATAACCCTTCTACTCAGCCCTCATATTCTCCCACAGAGTCCACATCATTTCTTTTTCTTCCTCCTATTTCATCTAGTGATGATGTCATACCACCACCACCACCACCTGTTATCCTTATTCCTGATCCTACTCCTTCCACCACATCTACTCCACCACCACCTCCGCCCTCTAAACCACCTATAACGCGTGTGTACACTCGTCGTCGCACAGTGCTTACGCCTAGTCCTACCTCCTCGGCCAGTCCGGATGCTCCTGTTTTAGATGGATCTGACAATATTGAGGAGTCACGTGCTATCTCTGATGAATTACAGGCTGGTCCACGATATCATCTACGAGATCGCACTACTATTGAGCCTCCTGACAAGTTGGGTTTTCCATGTGTGAGTGCTGTTATTGTTGAGCCATCCACTTATCAGGAAGCAGCTAGTATTCCAGAGTGGCAGCTTGCTATGTCTGAGGAGCTTGCTGCCCTTGATCGTACCGGAACTTGGGATCTTGTTCCACTGCAGTCACATGCTGTCCCTATCACATGCAAATGGGTTTTCAAAATCAAAACCAAATCAAATGGTTCTATTGAGAGATATAAAGCTCGTTTGGTCGCCAGAGGTTTTCAGCAAACTCCAGGTCTTGATTATGATGAGACATTTGCTCCCGTTGCTCATATGACCATTGTTCGCACTCTAATTGCAGTAGCTGCTTCTTGTTCTTGGACTATATCTCAGATGGATGTCAAGAATGCTTTTCTCCATGGTGATTTACATGAAGAAGTTTATATGCAGCCCCCACCAGGTGTTGATGCACCTTCAGGACATGTTTGTCGCCTTCATCGTGCATTATATGGTCTTAAACAGGCTCCTTGTGCCTGGTTTGAGCGTTTTGTCTCTATGATACGGGCTACTGGTTTTTCACCGAGTGATAATGATCCTGCTTTATTTATTCATGTATTTTCACGAGGTCGTACCTTGCTTCTCCTCTATGTTGATGACATGTTGATTACGGAGGATGATGTGGAACCCATTTCTCATGTCAAGAAGCAACTTGGTGAGTAATTTCAGATGTCTGATTTGGGTCCTCTCAGTTATTTCTTAGGAATTGAGGTCTTACATTCTGCTAAGGGTTTTTACCTTTCTCAATCCAAATATATGCAAGATCTTGTTACTCGTTCTGGCATTACTGATAATCAGGACTGGCTGCAACACCAATGGATCTTCACTTGCAACTTCGTCCTAATGATGGTACACCTCTGGCGGATCCCTCACGATATAGGCATATTGTGAGCAGCCTTGTTTATCTCACTGTTACCAGACCTGACATTGCTCATGCAGTCCATATATTGAGTCAGTTTGCGAGTGCACCTACTTCAGTTCATTTTGACCATTTGCTTCGTGTGCTGAGATACTTGAGGGGGACGTCATCTCAGTGTTTGCTTTATGCTCGTGATAGTCCGCTTCGTCTTCATGCTTATTCCGACTCCACTTGGGCGAGTGATTCGACAGATCGTCGTTATGTCACTGGTTATTGCATTCTTCTTGGCTCTTCTCCTCTTGTATGGAAGTCTAAGAAGCAGACGGCTGTATCACGGTCTAGTACAGAGGCAGAACTTCGAGCACTTGCCACTGCCACTTCAGAGATTGTATGGCTTCGATGGTTATTAGCTGATTTTGGCATTTCCTCTGATGCTCCCACACTTCTTTGTGATAATACTGGAGCTATACAGATTGCTAATGATCTAGTGAAGCATGAACTTACAAAGCATATTGGTGTTGATGCCTCCTTCACTCGGTCTCACTGTCATCAGAAAATAATTGCTCTTCAGTATGTGCTATCAGAACTGCAGTTGGCAGATTTATTCACCAAAGCACAAACTTGAGAGCAGCATCGACTTCACTTGCTCAAACTCAATACTTCAGATCCTCCGCTTCCACCTTGAGTTTGAAGGGGGGTGTTAGGAATATCAAGGCCCATAAGGCCCATGTATCTATCCACTTCATATGTACTCAGCAGAGCTTCTGTGCTCTCTCTCTCGCTCATTCTTCTCTGTCCAAAGGTAACATGTACCACGGCATGAATAAAATGTTTATCCATTTCCGCGGCACCAATATATTAACTTGACACTAATCTATATACAGGTACACACTGGCAACCTGCAGGCCAACCTGGGAATGGTTCGGTCCAAAACCAGTTTTTTTGGGTTGTTTTCTTATTTGGGTCTATCTGGTTTGGGTGGGAATGGGCTGGAAAGTGTAATGGGCTGGTTCGGTTTGGGGCAGTAGCTGTGATGATTTGGTCCGGTTTGGGTCCGGTTCCATGCCTTCCGCCTGATCTCGACTCGTCCCAATGCAGTTAACAGCTTGCTGCTGCTTGCTAATCTACTTGGAATCTGTTTGCTACTGTTTGATGCAGTTTATCGCAGCGGTCCGTGCTGCCGCTATCCCCCGCCGAGATCCCGCGGCGGGAGCTGGAGGCCGTGCTGCGGCGCCTCGGCCACGGGGAGCCCTCCGACGACGAGCTGGATGCCGTGGCCGCCATGGCCGCGCAGCCGCCCGCGCCCGGCGGGGAGGACAACCTCATGGAGGCCTTCCGGGTGTTCGACGCCGACGGCGACGGCCGCATCACCGCCGAGGAGCTCCGCGCCGTCATGGAGGCCATCCTCGGCGCCGAGGGCTGCAGCCTCGATGACTGCCGCCGCATGATCGGCGGCGTCGACGCCGACGGCGACGGCTTCTTCGGCGTCCAGGACTTCGCGCGCATGATGATGAACGCCACCACCGCGGCCGACGCCCCAACGACAACCTTCTTGTGATCCCTCGTCGCCTGACAAGAGAGATTGGGGATGGCGGATGGCCCCGGCCCAGCCCTGATGCGCGCTCAGATCGGAGAGGAAGGACAATAGCTAATCTGCTTGCTACTGCTTGCTGCGGTTTAACTACTGGTTCGGTTTGGGTTTGGTTTGAAACAACAAATCAGTTTGGTTTGGCTCGGTTTTTGAGGCATACAGTTTGGTGTGGTGAAGTTTGAATGGTGGGAAGATTAGTAAATAATTTGGTGTGGTTATGGTCCTGGTCTCGGACCACTAGCAGGTTGACCTGCAGGTTTGGAACTTCTTGGTGACAACGAAGTCATTGTGCCATCTTTCGCCGTCTATAGTGCGCAAGCAAACAACAGTATTCAACAGCTATGCAAATAAAATTGTTAGCCAGCCACTTTGTTGCTGCATATATGCTTGGTTTTAATGGCAAAGCTATTTGCCTATTTCCCTTTACAACCATATCACTCCATAAAATCAAGCAAATAATGATCTTGGTGCAAAACTCACCGTCAATGTCCCCGGCCGGCGGCGAACCAACCCACCGGCAGCTTCCTCAGGCGTGGCAAGCCGCAGGGCGCGCGTGAGCACCGCGGGCTCGCCACCGCAGCACCCAGCGACATATACCTCGAACGCCGAGGCCGAGGCGGCCGCCCCCGCGGCGGGGACGCAATCGATTTCCCAGGCGGGGGAATCGGCGGCCTTGGCGCCGGGGGGGCACCGCCGGAGGGAGCCGCGGAGGAGCGTGGCGCCGCGGTGGTCGGCGACCTCGAACGCCGCGGCGGGCGGGGCCAGCCGCGCGGCCGCGGTGGAGACGTAGGTGGCCTCCCCGGAGGCGGCGTCGTGGCGGTCCAGGCGGAGCGCGAGGGGGATGGCCTCCTCGCCGTCCGCGGCCGGGCGGAGCTCGAGCGCGAGGCGCGGGGGTGGGGCCGCGCCGCCGTGCGGCGCGACGCGCACGTAGAAGAGCCGGACCTCGAGGCAGCTGCCGGGGTCCGGCGGCGGCGGCGGCGGCGGCGCGTGGTCCATCCGCGCGGCGAGGTGGCGGGGGAGGGGGGCGCTACGGTTGCGCGGCCAGGGATGGCTATCTCAGGTGGAGTCGGGTGGTTAGCCAAAGTGGAATAAGCCACCGCTAAAAAGTTAGTTAATTATTTATTAAGACAAGATTAATTATTAATTAGTTCGCTTGGGCTGGGCTGGGCTGGGCTTCAATGGGCCGTAACTGGGCCGGGTAATGGGGCGATTAGCCTTAAACCGCAGGAGGAAATGACTTGATGAAGAGAGCAAAGCGAGCAGCACGGAATCCGATCTGCCAGGATGAACGGCGGCGGGGGCGGCGGCCGGAAGGCGGCGGGGCCCGGCGGCGAGGAGGCGGAGGTGGAGGCGCTGCTCCGGGCGGCGCAGGACGCGGTGCTGCTGATGCTGCAGGCTAACTCCCACCTCGTCTCCTCCTCCGCCTCCGCATCCGCGTCCGCCCCCGGCCCGATCGCTCCTCTCGACGACGCCGCGGCGGCGGCGCCCGATCCCCTGGAGGACGACCTCGCCCGCCGCTTCGACGCGCTCAAGTCCCGCGCGGCGGCGCCGAAGCCGGGCGGAGGTGGAGCTGTTGCTCCTGCTGGTGCTAGCGGGATGGACGAGCTGGAGGCGCGGTTCGCGGCGCTGAAGGGGGCGGCGGGGCCGGAGAAGGAGGCGAGGGTGAGGCTGGAGGACCTGGGAGGGGAGTCGTCGGAGGACGAGGTGGACAAGGTGATGCGGTGGGCCATGGACGCCGCGCGGCTCGACGTCGCCACGGCGGTCGCCGGCGCCGCCGGCGTCAAGGCCAAGCGCGCCGAGGCGGAGGAAGAAGGAGAAGACAAGGATGATGATAAGAGCAGCGTGAGTAGCGAGGACGACGACGACGACGAGAGGCTGCAGCTGGAGATGGCGAGGAAGAGGAAGGAGATGGCCAAGAGCAAGACCAAGAGCAAGTGGTTCTTCCTGTGACATCCCAAGAACAGACTAGCAGAAAGATCATGTATTTCTATCTGAGATTCCTCTCCGTGATTTGTAATTGTTGTTGCAAGATTCCATTTTGATATTTGAATCCTGATGAACATGATCACAAGACACTTTCAAAAAAAATGCAAATGAACAATAATTCAGCAACATTAAGCCAAGTTTCAAACCATTCAGCAACCGATAAACTTGCAGAGACTATCTCGAACTGCGTGTGCATATCTTTCGGAACATTAAGCCGAGCAATATAAATTTATGCGAAGCTGACGATGAGAACCAGAAAGCGCACACACGTCATGTTGATCTTCAGAGCACAAGTGAGCAGCTCATTATCACATCTAGAAGTACATAAGAGTTAAACCTCAGGAAGTCAACAGCGACAACTATCTCACTCTCATAACGACATGCTACAATCTCAGTTTGGATGGAGTACATATCTCGCGCACAATGACAATTCTACATTTCAGTCTGGATGGATTACAAATGCCTCACGGAAATACTAGGCTCCAAACATCTTCCAGCTTCACTTGCCACTGCAAAATTTGTAATTGTATTAGTTTAGGAGGCTTATCACCAGAAATTACAGCATTCAGAACAGAATGCTAAGGTTTGTTTTGTTCACTTACGTGTTCATCATCAAAGTTATGTTGTCACCTTTCAGAAGTATCCGACCTGCAAATCAATTCCAGCCAAACATATCTGAGCATAACAATGAAATAATGGCATGCGTCCGTGTGACAGAAAAGAAATGCTTTTTAATTGAAAATTTACTAACCCAATGATTTCCTAGTGTTCTTCTTTACATTGATTTCCTCAGCATCATCAAGGACCAAGTTCATGTACTCATCAAATCCCTGCATGTGTACAAAAATAAGTGTAAGAACTTCAGGTACTAAGTAGAAATGCACACAAACAGTAGTAACAGTTTGAGGGTTAAGTGACAATTATATAGAGGGTTACATGGTCCAATGGAATGCTACGAGGGAGTTTTTATGATCTCTTCCCCTAACTGACGTTTAGAGGCCTAGGCTTTCAAAAAAAATACAGACCTAGAGCTCCAATTAGTTAAAACACCACTGGTAAGATAAACTCATCTGAGTTAACAAATATTAAGCAAGAAAAGTTGTCACATGAAAAGGAAAGGTCATGCCTGGAGAAAATTCTTGCCAGCATAATTGTCGTGGGATTTCTAGGGTACCCACAGCCGGGTGGCGGAACGCACCCGCCTATTCCCAGAGAGGGAGTGCTCGGGGAGGTACTAGGCGATTGGGCTGATCTAGCCCTGAGATAAGCACACAAGAACACACGATCTAGAGTGGTTCGGGCCGCCGGAGCATAATACCCTACGTCCATTGGGAGAAGTTTTGATCTCTGTTGTGTATGAGTCTATCCTCTGCCGGGCCTTGGCTCTCACCCAGCTTGAGTTTCCTTCTAGCGGGCGCCCCCTTTTATAGACCAAGGGGGCGGATACATAGGACGTTGGGGCCCCGACAAGTGGGCCCAACGTGACTGCGCAGCATACTACGCAGAGTATTTAGATTGTTACAATGGTTACGAATCTTTCCTCCGATACGCTCCCACGCCTTGCTAGCGCTACAGTGGTCTTCTCTTGTCCCGTCACCAAGGTGTCCGTTGGGGGAGCATAGCTTGCGGCGTAGCCTGTGGAGGCTATTATGTAGGCGTCATAATGGGTGAAGCCGAGCCGTCGTATCCATCTGTTATGGCAGACTTGGCAGGCGCGGCGTGGGCGGCGCCAGCAGCTCCACTATCTCGGTAATACGCGATCAATAGTGTCCCCTGGTCAAAGTATCGCCTCGGCTTCTGCTACATTAATGCGGACGTCCTCCTGTCGTAATGAATGCCGCGGTAGGTGAGCCTTAATAAGGAGACCAAGCGGCCTTATATACGTGTCTGGGCCTGTTGACACGTGGTGGCCCCGGACCACCCTCGAGGCGGGGTGACGATTCCTTTCCTTGGAGAGGGGTCCGGTTACTATACAGGGGTCCGGGATTCCCTGGGGATTCGGTCCTCTTCGGGAGGAGGTCCGGAGCTTCCAGCCATTCGGGCTGACCGCCAGCTTTTCCCGGGACACGTGGTGCTCCCGGACCTTTCCTAACCAGGGGAAGGTCCGGGACCGCTGTTGGGTGAGCGGGGCTCCGGACCGCAAGGGTCCGGCTGCTGGACGTAGTTAAGGATAACTACAAGGCTCTTGCCTAGGCGCAGCAAGAGGGGGTACCCCAGTCCTGGGGTACCGACAGTGGCCCCCGGGCCCACCTCGGGAGAGGCACGAACCCGCAGGTGGGGCCACTAACGAGATGTGTTTCCACGCAAACTTGATTGCGTCGGTGCGCTCATAAAGAGCGGGTGCTCCGGACCCCTGAGGCCGGTACACCGGTTGCCAGGTTCAGGCTCTAGAGTGCTCTCCACAGGGCGACGAAGGTGTAGGCTTAGGGTGCGGAACCAAGCTAAGCGGCTACACAGACCTCGGATCGCTCAGGGAGCATGCACCACCTTCCGGACCTGGCTCTAGTCGACCGTGGCGAGCGGTCTCCGCCGGAGCGGGCCACCGGAGTGGACTTGAGTCGACCGTGGCGAGCGGTCTCCGCCGGAGCGGGCCACCGGAGTGGACTTGAGTCGACCGTGGCGAGCGGTCTCCGCCGGAGCGGGCCACCGGAGTGGACTTGAGTCGACCGTGGCGAGCGGTCTCCGCCGGAGCAGGCCACCGAGTGGACTTGAGTCGACCGTGGCGAGCGGTCTCCGCCGGAGCGGGCCACCGGAGTGGACTTCAGTCGTTGCTGATGATCCGATGAAATATATCATCGGACCTGAGAGTAAGGTGCGAGAAACCAAGCCTTATACTAGAAAGTAGCTCGGGACCTCTAAAGACAGCAGTTCTCGGATACTAGAGTACTTATAACAGGGTAGTGAAGTACGTAAACTTAGGGTACATTACCAGGCTAAGCTACGCGGAGCTTCTCTACCCTAGGATACGAGTACTACTTCTCCGGACCAAGGTCCTTAGGGGTCCGAACTGCCTTCCAGCTTGAAGGGGTGTCCCCACCTGGCCACAAGCCAGCAACTTATCTTGGATTGTTAGCAATAATAGGAAGGTTCCGTTTTTAGAGGAAAGAAAAGCTAAACCAAGGTGAATAAATGTAATCAAGGTGGAGCCTAGATAAAACTGAGAAAGATCTCATTTATTATTGTGGTTGTCACGGTATACATCAAAGGTCGGGATTACGAGGTCGGACCTCTACCGCTCCGGACCGTAGCTTTGCCTGTTTGTGCGATAGGGCCAGAGGTCGGGTTTACAAGGTCGGGCCTTGACCGCTCTGGACTCACACGTAGGCGCCACGTTATTACAAAGGAGGAATTTTCTCAGTCCTATTTTAGGAGTAACCTTCGACTGCATTCTATACAGCATGTCCTTCACTGATTGGAAGTGGTACCACTACTCCTGGGTTCTTCATGGTCGTCGGAGGTGAAGGCGCCCTGGATGTGCCTGAACTGCATCATCCAGCATCACCTCGGGAGCTCGGGGGGCCACTCCTTGCCTAAGAGCTGTCATATGCTTAGGTAGCATGAGACAAATTATTTGGCTTTGAGTGGGAGAGGCCCCCCTACCGCCGTCGTCGTCTGCCGATGGAAACCAGACGCCCTTGCGCAGCAGAAGGACCGGTGCGAAGCGCGGAGAGGTGCGGTCGTTCGCCGGCTTGTCCTTGGTGCTAGCACCAGGGGCCCCCGCGCCTGGCGGCGGGGCCTTATCTGCAGCAGCACCAAGCTACGTTGAGGCGGATCTCCGGTGCTGGCGACGGCAGGACGACACGGCCAACTTCTTCCGGGATGGCCGTCGGCTCCGGGCTCCATGTTGAGAGAAAGCCTTGAACCGACGTCCTGCCGCCGGAGAGGAAGCATGGCCGTTGCTTGAGAGAAAACCTTGAGCCAACACCGGGATGGCGCGGGGCGGCACGCAACAGGCGTCGCCCCCGCGCACCACCGTGCCGGCTCTGAGGCGTCGCAGTGGCGACGCACAGCAGGCGCCGCTGCCGTGCACCGTCGCACCGAGGGCGCTGGTGCCACAGCATAGTAACATGCGGTGTAGGTGCCACCATGCCTCTCTTCATCTTCTCGTTCGTCGTTGCAGAGGATGAACACGGCCCCAGAAGCCTGAAGATCCAGCCAGCGCCTGATCCTCCCCACGGACGGCGCCAAATGTCGTGGGATTTCTAGGGTACCCACAGCCGGGTGGCGGAACGCACCCGCCTATTCCCAGAGAGGGAGTGCTCGGGGAGGTACTAGGCGATTGGGCTGATCTAGCCCTGAGATAAGCACACAAGAACACACGATCTAGAGTGGTTCGGGCCGCCGGAGCGTAATATCCCTACGTCCACTGGGAGAAGTTTTGATCTCTGTTGTGTATGAGTCTATCCTCTGCCGGGCCTTGGCTCTCACCCAGCTTGAGTTTCCTTCTAGCGGGCGCCCCCTTTTATAGACCAAGGGGGCGGATACATAGGACGTTGGGGCCCCGACAAGTGGGCCCAACGTGACTGCGCAGCATACTACGCAGAGTATTTAGATGGGTACAGTGGTTACGAATCTTTCCTCCGATACGCTCCCACGCCCTGCTAGCGCTACAGTGGTCTTCTCTTGTCCCGTCACCAAGGTGTCCGTTGGGGGAGCGTAGCTTGCGGCGTAGCCTGTGGAGGCTATTATGTAGGCGTCATAATAGGTGAAGCCGAGCCGTCGTATCCATCTGTTATGGCAGACTTGGCAGGCGCGGCGTGGGCGGCGCCAGCAGCTCCACTATCTCGGTAATACGCGATCAATAGTGTCCCCTGGTCAAAGTATCGCCTTGGTTTCTGCTACATTAATGCGGACGTCCGCCTGTCGTAATGAATGCCGTGGTAGGTGAGCCTTAATAAGGAAACCAAGCGGCCTTATATACGTGTCTGGGCCTGTTGACACGTGGTGGCCCCGGACCACCCGAGGCGGGGTGACGATTCCTTTCCTTGGAGAGGGGTCCGGTTACTATACACGGGGTCCCGGACCCCATGGGGGGTCCGGGATTCCCTGGGGATCCGGTCCTCTTCGGGAGGAGGTCCGGAGCTTCCAGCCGTTCGGGCTGACCGCCAGCTTTTCCCGGGACACGTGGTGCTCCCGGACCTTTCCTAACCAGGGGAAGGTCCGGGACCGCTGTTGGGTGAGCGGGGCTCCGGACCGCAAGGGTCCGGCTGCTGGACGTAGTTAAGGATAACTACAAGGCTCTTGCCTAGGCGCAGCAAGAGGGGGTACCCCAGTCCTGGGGTACCGACAATAATGATTGTTGAAATCACGATAAACTAAAAAAAACATGCTACCTATGGGGATTGACCCATCACCCATGCAAATTTTCTCTACGAAACCCAAAAGACTAACCAAGTATGTAAGTGATTTTTTATTGTCACCCATCCTTTATTTTCCAGTCTCATGAGTCAACACAAGCAAATCAAAAACAAATGCATACTCTGTGACTCACAGTGTTCCATACTAAGAAAAGTGAATCCAGCAATTCATAAATGAAGGCATTCTGTAAAGTATGTTTCAGAAATACTCTTAAAGATAATGAAGCCAGCAATGCCTCATTGAGCACATTCTAAAAGGTTTCTTTAGCTCATTATCTGATTACACATTGCAATGTTCTAATTGGGCAAATAGATAATGCTTTCATAAGAAAGCAACAGAACTAAATTGCTATTTACAGGTTTAGTTATTTCATATAGTATTGTTATTGGTCCCCTGGTCCGCATAACCAAGATCTGGATTGATTCCAATTATGACTGAACAAAGAAGCATAAATATATGAATCACATTGTAGCTGCCCAGTATAGTCAGGAAGGCCTAAATTTTCAAGCATAAAATTGGAGCAAAGCAATCACAGGTAAACAAGCCAGAGTTGCTGTTCCATGTTATTACTGATATAATTCACTATTAAAGCCTAATCATTCTACCTAGAAGTACATACAAGAAATCTTAGTTGAGAACGGCCATTAACTTGACTGTGTAGTTGAGATCCTTCAAGAGTCTATGTCATGCTTAGAAGGTAGTGAACATTACTACTCACTGCATCCTTTAATACTTTTTGAACTTCAATCCTTTAATATAAGAACAGGTGTAATATATGAGTATATGACAATGGAAGAGCATTTCAGTAAGGCTAGATAAACTTTTAAAAGCTCTACCAATTGCTCAATGCCAAATCCATTGGGATAAAAGAAAATAGTCGATTGTTCTAATTGCATTACTTAAGGGCCACATGAACGACTCTCCCGCTACAACCACTGAATATAATCCATAACCATAGGTGCAACTATACCACCGCTACAAGGTATCTATGCAAGCAAAGGGGTCACTAGTGCTTAATTTAGCAACTGCAAAAGGAAGGAGCCAGTCGAGGAACTCACGATGATGCGACCCTCAATCCGGAGGTCCTTCTGCTCGAACAGCCAGATCTGGATGCGCGCTTTCTGCAAGGAACTCACAACCGAATCAACTTAATTTTTCAGAACACCTAAACACAAATACGGTCGGAATCAGAAAAAGAAAAGTTCCAATCCACTTACGCTCTGGAGGAACCGGAAGATGAGGTTCTACCACCACACGCACGCGCGGACGAGGGATCCACCAGCCACCACGGGCAAGAGAAAGCAAAACCATCAGGAACGGCGGGATACCAGAAGAGCAAGCAGGAGCAGAGGGGCGCGGGCTTACGATGGGCTGGGTCATGATACGCTGGACCTTGGTGGACGCCATGGCTGATGCGGCGGCGGGAGCTTCCCTTCCCCTTCTCTGAGCGTCTGGAGGCGAGGCGCGCGCGCGCGGCGGGGGCGGGGAGAGCAAACCCTAGCTGGACCTGCGGCTGCGAGCGGGCGAGGCGGCGAGGAAGGGAGGAGGGTTTTGTGCCTCTCTCCTGATCGGCTAATCCCCTTCGACGCGATGGCGGCGCGGTTGCATCAAGATTCGTGTCACAGGATCGAACGGTGCCGGTTGTCGTGCCTGGTTTGGGCTGTGCCGGTGGGCCTGGTGGGCTCCAGATACGGAAACTAATGGGCCGAGGTTGAGTTGAGTAGTAATCCTTGACATTTTCTATTCTGTTTCTACCCCATCTCATCAAAAAAGAAAAAGAAAAAAACGGTTTCACTAGGCTCCCCTCCCCCACCCCCGATTTCAAATTATTTTGGCATCCTAGTTTGTCAAACTTTAATTTGGCGCATCAATGTATGAAAAGGTTATATTTTTTTTATTCAAAGGTTGACTCTATTCACTCAAAAATTCAAAGCCCATAATTTCTTGAATCAACTGGGAATTTATTTCAGGATTTAACCGGCGCTATTTTTCCAGTGGTACGCGACATGTCCGTCGATAGCGAGGCGTCAGTGATGACTTCGTCAATCTCAAAGATCTGCCGGCTCAATCTCTCGGAGGTGCTCATATATAGGGGTAGAGTTGCGTACGCTTCGTACTGTGTTTCGCAAAAAAATAATAATCTGTAAAACAAAAACCTCTGGAGTGCAAAAAGGCACTCCTTAGAAAAAGGGGATGCAAGTAGTCAATCTATCATATGGTACATGACACTAAGGCCCAAACGTCAGTGACTAGATGATTTTAGTCTACTGCATGGGCCCCTTGAACAGATCCAGTGGTTGCTGCCGGAAAATGGCATGAACCAGGCCATGAAACGCGTAGGTGGTGATGGTGCAGAGCAAGGCGCAAAGTGTGCACAGGAGACGTCCCCTTCACATCTCGGCAACCATAAGCTTCGCATCATCTCAATAGTACGATGGATTGGGATTTGAGCAGGGATTGCAGTGACCTTCTGATCGAAGTCGCAGCTAGACAAAAGCAAGATTCTCTGATGACCTCATTGAATACGAAGTCACGGTGATCTTACAAGCTCATCCAATCGGTGTCCATGAATTTTATTTTTTCTGCTAGGTGTGAGAGTTCCAATACAGCAACTGCTGGTACGGTCCAGACTTTCAGAGCATGTAGCTCACTCACTTCATGCATCATGCTTACTGTGGGTGATGATCCTGTATCTAATGGACAGCAGAATGTGAGATTGAACATGCAGACATTCCAGTGCGCGATTGGTACTACATAGTATTAGCATTATTTATTCATAGTTCCTTATTAAAAAAATAATAAAGAAAAAAAACGGAGAGCACCAATTGGTTGCAAGGCTTCAGCCTGAATTTGGCAGGAACAGCTTTGTTCAAATCAGAAATCTATCCACGAGCTAACTAAAAAGAAAAAAACTGCACCCAGTTCTAAGCAACTCCGATTACCTTGTCTATCTCTGTCTGATAAGAAGCAGAGGACGTCTCCTAATTGCCATTGCTCAAAGCAAAACAACCATGACATGTTCTCTGAACAAACTCAAACGCACAAAGAGATTCTAGTAACTTTCAAGACAACACTGGTCACTTCCAATATTCTCTAATATCTTATTCTTGCAATTAGGCAGCACCATGGATTAATTTTCACAGTAACTCAGAATAGTTCAGTTAAGATTGAATCAACACAAGTAATTTGCCATATTTGCCTTGCCTGCTTCATGCACAATTACCCAATATAAACAATAATCCAGGTAATTTTTCCAGCATTTTTGTTGCAAGCTTGGCATGATTATTATTTGGGGATCTTGATCTTGATCTTGATCTTAACAGCGTGCAATGATCACCAACCACAACATGATATGTAGGGGGCCAGCAAAAGCAACATCTATCTCGGTCCCCTTCGCCGGCCCTTTCCCCCTCAATCATGTACTCCGCCGATCCCCTCCAACGTCGCCACCGTCGGCCTGACGCAGATGCGCCGGTCGCCGTCTCGCCGTCGGCGCCGGCCGGTCGATCGGTTAGTGCACGCGCCACGCCTCTTGGTCACGCGATCCATCGGCCGAGCGACCCGGCCGGCCGGTTTCTTGATTGTCACTGTGCATGTTAGTTCAGCAGTGACGCTGATGGATTGGAGCTCAATTGTTTCTACACCCGTGTTGCATACTGAATTGTCAGTCTTCTTGCTGTCTGCGACTTGCTGCACATTGCAGAACACACTTGGGAGAAAGAGAAAGAGATGGTAGTATTAATTTGCATGCTTGGTTATTCCTCTGCTGGGAGATTCATGATGCTGAACGTAGAGACTAGAGACTGATGCAGATATCCATAACTAACCAGGAGCCAATGAGAGGGAGAGAGGGAGACAGAGAGTACTTGAGGAAATTTATTGCACTGAAGGAAAAAAATGCAGGTAGAGACATCATACGTGCATCTATAGGCCTTTTCACTAACTGAACGATAAGTACAGGAGCCTTACATGTTCTTGACTTGCTGTGCCCATGGTGTGCCTTTGAATCCATTTAAGTTTGTACTGTTGTCTTGTTGGAACGTTTGGTTCTGTTTTTCCAGTAAAAATGAAGAGATGAAAGGGACAAGTGTTTAAAAGGTTATAGATGTTTACCAACTCTTGTCTGTTGGATGTACTCTCGATCCGATTACTTTCGGTGATTAATTATTGGAAATTACTGTAATTTCCAGCGAGAAAAAAAATGTTGTTTTCTTGATCGTTACTTCTCCAATTAAATTACTTGATCTATGATCGAGTTGAATAATTTTATAAATTTTTTGCCAATAACCGACAGGTTTCCAAGGTTGGGTGAAGCATCATTACCAAGAGATGTGTTGGTTTACTAGGTTGTTCCCAAACAAATTGAAGAGTGAGTGCTGAAGTAGAAACAAAGCAATTTTGCAGAGCCGAAACAAAAGGGTTATTTTCTGTACTGTTATTTGTTAGTTATTCTTGGGTGGATTTGAAAAGAAGGACCATCTTGCTGAAAAATTTCCCAATAACTGACAAAGAGTTTCCTCGGTTTGGTGAAGCATCGGTGCCAGGAATCATGTTAGTTTTACTAGGTTGTTCACTAACATATTGAAAAGAAAAGAAAATGGAGAGAGAGAGAGAGATGTAGATGAAGTACAAACAAAGCGATTCTTCATGTCCATATGTAAATCATGGATTCCAACGGTGATTAAAAGGGATGGGATGGGCAATTTGGGATGCCAGAAATGTGTGAGAAGGGCCCTCTAACAGCTGAAGCAGTGCGTGTGGTCGAAAACATTTTGAAACTGCAGTTTGCACGCATGACAGGTAGGCTACACAAGTTGCTGCTTACTGATGATGAGGTTGTCTAGAGTCTGGACCTTGAGGGCAACCTAAAAAAGCTGGCAATGCAAGCATGTGACACTGTTGATTTCAATTGTTCTTAGGGTACTATTGCATTAGTAATTTAAGAAACTGTTCTTCTTTTGCTAGATTATAAGTTAAAACTTAGATTGTTCCCAATGTATTTCTTCAGATGCTAGGCATGCCCATTTGTCTGCCTAGCTAGTGGCTCAGTGACTCTGTATTAGTATAAAGCAAGGAAAATACGCAGTGGCATCAGGGGCACAGATGCTCATGGAAATGTGTGTTCATGGGTCACTGTCGCAGAGTACCGGCGTACGTTTAATTATTATTGCTTAGTGTTAGTTATGGTTGTGGTGTGGCAATAACGTTTTTCTACGGCACAGCAGGACCGGCAGCAGCAGAGTGATCTGCGACTGATTGAGATTGAGGCATATGACTCACCATCTGTGATGTGAGCATCTCAAGCTAGCTTCCATATCCCTTTCCCTCTTCTATTTTTGCTTAGATGGGTAGCAAGCAATCCACGCTCATGGTGAGTGAATAAACAAATTAAGAACAGGAGTGACAATGTGGAGAGAGACTTCTTTGAATTTGTATATATACTCCCTCAGTTCCATGAAGAGTGCAATTCTAAGTTTTTTCGGACAGATTAGTGGTGCCATGAAAAGACTCTCATACCCTCATTTATTTGCCACATATGATTAGTTTTGACATATAATTCAAATCTAACCACTTAATTAGACATGTAATTGAGAACCAATCTCTAGAATTGCACTCTTTGTTTCAAACTTAGGATTGCACTTTGTATGGGACGGAGTGAGTACATATTTTCCTAATTAACTGTAGTATAGTGCAACAATGTCATCTCAAAAGAGCATTTCTCAATTTTAGTTCCTACTGTATCAAAAGTTAATATATTTATATCTACTTGGGTTTCTTATGATTATGTTGGGCTAAAGCCTAAAGATTTGTGGCGGTTACCACCAATGACTGCTTCGGAGAAGCTCATGCATGCTTCATGTTGCGTGAGGACAGGATTCTCAGGATCCGCTGCTGCCGGCCTTCTTGACCCTAAGCTCGTCTTTAACAGCACCACTGGTCGAGGAGCCACGCTGCTACTGGCATCCTCCAAATCACTACTGAGTTTGACATCGAACGTCTCGCCACCGACGGGCACGTGTCATCAAACTATTGTGTGCGTGTGTGTGCGTGTTTTTCCTTTTTTGAGATAATTTTTCTTCTTTCTTCTCCCTATGGCAGTGCTCGACTATCACTACTGATCGAGTGTGCATGTGCACCTCCGTATCCAAACTGAATGATCCTTAGTTCTGTGCGCGTGTGGTAGTGTGATACGTTTCCAAATGAAAACAATGGAAGTGAGCCTTATTGGTCATCTAGCCTCTGAAGCTACCTTGACCGCAAAGGAAAAACAAATCAAGCAACGGGCCTGGAGAGAGACACAGTTAGTGGAGAAAATCTAAATAAAGGGGGGTTATGGTTAATGAGGCCCATCAGCAGTAGCTTAATTGCGGTCGCGAAAAAAAAGCAGTAGCTTAATTGTTTGAGCTAGCTAGCTGGCTAGGGGGGCCACTGTAGCAATCAGGGAGGGGCCTTTTTGTCAAAGCAGGGATGGCGACCTGCGGCATGATGAGCTCAGAGAGGGATGGATCGGATAGCTTGAGGAAGGAGCATCTTGATTGTCAGGCAGCAGGCAGCACAAGGCCCTACACTGGTCACCCTAACACTACTGTTGCGAATCAATTTATGTAGAGCCTTTGTGTTCCCTGAATCTGAGTGCAACACATGCTCCTTCACGCACACTCTCTCTCTCTCCCCCTCTCCCCTCTAGATCGATCGATCGAGTTGGTTAAGCTAAGCCAGTCCGAGATGGTTAAAACGTCGCCCTTTCTTGTAGTGCAGTCCTCAAATTAGCTTGTTTTTTTTTTTGACGGAACAGGAGGGGTGTTAGCCCGGCCCTACTGGTTATAATAAATATATTTAAACAGACAAACAAAGTTCTTACAAGCAAGTCAAGAGACAATAAAGGAGATATAAAATTAAAAACAAAACACAATATTCTCTCTGTCTTCTCTCTTCGGTGTATGTAGGGGTTGCTCTACAAAAGCCCTCATAGAGTAAGTATTATAACAGGTTGTAAGTAGCATGATGAATGCTAAGATAAAACAGAGAGGAGAGGAGAGACGGTTTGTAAGCTTACAACCGACTTCGACATAAGAATCAATAAATTTCATGAGAGATAAAAGTCGGCCATGTATTAATGGTGAAGAGCTAACTACTATATGAGTGCGCTGAGAGACGGACTGTAAAGATTCTTATAGCCAGCAGCTGACTGTATTATTAATCTTATTCTTTGAAGTTAGGCCAATGTGAAAGCGATTGGGTGCTCTAGCCTAAGAGAATGAGGGGGTGAATTAGGCACTATTAAAACCAAAACCTATGGCTCCAACTAGTTTGCACAAAACTTAATCTAAAACAAGTTATCTAGATGTGCAACTACGGTTCACCTTAGTGTAAAACCCTCATCCCAAAAGAGTTTAGCAACATATAGCCAATCCTATCAAGATACTGCTCTATGAAAGTAAAGACACACAAGTTGCAATATGAAATGCGGAAGCTTAAAGGGAGGGATGAGAGGAAGCAAACTCTCGACACGAAGATTTATCCCATGGTTCGGATTGCCACAAAGGTGCCCCTACATCCACGTTGTTGAAGCACTCACAAAGAGTATCGCTTCCCGGCAATCAAGTCTCTTCCTGTGAACACAATCACGGTCACCTTGATCCCGATCTTCACTAAGGGAGATTGCCCACGAAGGAGGGGTCTCCGTCCCCCGCACAAAGTTATCGACGCCGCTCCTACACCAAGCCGGAGGGTCGTTGACTTGCCGGCGAGCCACCAATTGCTCCAAGGGGCCGGCGCACCGTAATACAAGTGTGGTTCACTCTAGAACCAGCCACAAGGATCTCAACCTTGCTTTTTCACTCACTCAAGAGCTAATCTAGCACTCACACTTTTACAAAGCTAGTGCTAAAACCTAAGGATATGATCAATAAGCTCTTGTATGGCTTGGAGGTGTTCTTGGGTGTGTGTGGGATGTCCAGCAACTCCAGCAAACTCAAAATAGCCGGGGTGAGGCGTATATATAGGTGAAGCGTCCCCTCATAAGAGAAGACTTAAAAGTGATACAATATCAGTCCTAGGAGGCTGATAACACTTTTATTACATCAGATGGTACATCACCATACAACTCTATGCGGAAGTGGGCAGTGAAGCGCCACTATCGTGAGGATAACAACTAACACCTACACAACGATATTAACTACGAAGAGGGGGTCATCAGAGTCTTGCGCCATACGGAACTTTCCTGCGGGTGACCCTATCCACAGGCAAAGTTGGGTGCAGGACGGGATCTCTACTCAACGTCTTCGGGAACGAAGTCTGGATCTTCCTCTGTAAAAATTAAGAATGAGGTGAGTACAAACGTAATTAGCAAGTCCAACCACACCCACGGAGGGGTATAAACAGAATATAATGCACAGGGTAAATCAAGGATAAGGCTAGGGTTTAATTTGCAGAAAGCAAATTTTTATGCAGGGGTTCGTTTGAAAGAAAGGATTTTCAAAGCAAGTTTTTCTTGTACCGGGTAACACGTAGTGTTGACCCACACAGGATCCAAGTTTTAAGCTGCTACCGGACTCCTCATCCGCCGTAGCATATGGCACAACTGCCGGACACTTTTCCAAAACCACTCACGCCAACCCTGTCCATTCCCAGAAGAAACACTAGTTATGTGACCACACCGTAACTCGCCCAGTACCGTGGGCACGGACTATTCGAATAGATATTAACTCTGCAGAGGTGTGCAACTTTACCCACAAGCGGGGTACCACAGCTCGATCACCGTAGTATCGGTGCAAATCCCAACAATGCCATTATCCACCTTAGCTAGACCAGACTAGCCATCACGGGATCCACCAAGGAGTCATTGACCTATCACAGAGGTTTTAACCGGGGCATAAGTCACACAGAGCTAATCCCCTCTCCTTGATCACCCGTTGCTCTCAGCTCTCCGGATGGCTATCAGACTAACTAGTGGGGTTTATGCTAAGCCGTTGCCCATACAACGGTCGAGTGGTTTGCACGATAGTGGAGTTAGGTGAGATGACACACCAACTCGGTCCTTAGTTGTGACAAGATGGATATCTCCCTTCCTTGCTCTGCCACACAAGGCACGAGCACACCATTCGGCAATTCACACAGAAGTGCCATCCATCTCGTCTAATCTCATCTTTCGAAATTCCACATTTTCCCCTTCCCACACACTCACACATTTTTCCTTTTATAAAACAAGTTGTATTGTGTTTAAGGTCCTAAGCGTTCTAGCAGCGATTAACGTCAAAGCAAATCACATTCAGACATTAATCTAGGTGGTCAAGGATTGGTTATAACAAATCAAGGGGTGGCTATCCAACCATGTTTTCACCAGGCAAAACATATGCAATTTCATAAAATAGGCTAATCGATTGTGCTTATAAAAACTGGGACAAAACATGCATCAAAGGATGAGATTGAACTTGCCGTCTTCAAAGCCTTCCGGGAAGTCCTGATCGAGGTGCTGTCCTTCGGGTTCGGGATCGTGGAACTGGTCCTCGTTCACTTGCTCGCAGTACTTGCTCGTCGACGGGTTCTCCCTCGTTCACACCGTGATCTACGACGTATACAAACAAACACACAATCAAGAAAAAGAAATAAGGTTTTATCGTTGTGCTCAAATCGGAAACAATTAAGATATGGAGATAGGAGTAATATTTTTGGGCGGTTTCCTAATGGCATGGCCAAAACTATGTTAGAAATGGCGTGGTAAAGTTTCAGGTCGATCGGAGATTTTTTGGCGCATGAAATGATAGGTTACAGAGAGGTTTAGGGGTTAAATAAGGAGTTAGGGACCTATTTGTAATTATTTCTGAGAAGACAGGGGCTTGATTGGTATTTTAGAAAATACCCGGGTTATTCTAAAAAGGTCAGGGGTTTATTTAGAAATATGTTTATATGGGGGGAAGGATTTATTTTGGAATATAATAAAGGGAAGGGTTTAATTTGCAAAAAGGCTAAAGAGTGGAAGGGCTCTTAAACAAATAGGAGAAGGGGGAGGGGGTTCTGGGCAAATGTGCCCTTCTCTTCTTCCTCTCGACCGGGAAACAGAGGAGGGGGCGGCGCGACGCCGGTGGCGCCTGGGCCGGCGGCTCGGGGCGCGATGGCGGCCACGGAGTGGGAGAAAGAGAGAGGAAGGCTCGCGGGGTCGATCCCTGGCTGCGGCTCGGGCGGAGGCGGTCCGAGGCGGCCTGGCCACGACGGCCGATGGGCGGCGGGTGGTGGTGGCCTTGGGCCGGCGTCCCGGAGGTGTGGCAGCGGTCAAGGGAAGGGGAAAAGCACTAGGAGACTCTGGGGATTCGATTCACCCGCTCACCTTGGGCGGTGGCGGCCTGTGGACAGCTCTGCACGGCAGCGGGCAGAGCTCGGTGGCTACGGTGGTGGTGGCGGCGCTGGAAGCTCGGAGAGGGGCTGTGCGGTGGTGGTCGGCGTTGTGGGGTTCGGGAGCGGCACAGGGGTCCCTTTATAGGCCGAGTAAGGCGGTGGAGCGGTGGCCGCGTTGGTGGCGGTTCGGCGAGTGGTGCGGGGCGCCTTTAATGGCGTTTTGTGTCGTGACGCGGCGGCGGCGCGATTCGCGGCGGCTCAGGACGACGCGACGGCTCGGGCAGGTCCTAGCGGCGCGCAGGCACGTGGAGGGGCCGGCTGTGGGGCTCGGCGTCGCGCAGAGCGGCGCGAGCGGCGAGGCGGCGGCGCTGTGCTCTGCAGTGCGGCGGCGCGAGCGGCGAGGCGGCACAGGGCGGCGGTGGCGGTGCGCCGGGCGGTGCGGCGAGCGGCGCGGCCGCATGGAACGCGTGACGCGCGTGGGCGGTGCAGGGGAGGCGGGCGAGCGGGTGTCGCGGCATGTGCGGCTCGGCGTGGCGAGCGCGTGCGTGCGCAGCAGCGGCTCGTGCGGCGCGAGCAGAGGGAGGCAGCGGCGGTGCGCGCGCGCGTGCGCACGGCCCAGGGGGGGTGCTCGGTGCGGTGAGGTGCATGGGCCAGGGGGAGGCGTGCGCGCGTGGGCAGGCGGCTGGGCTGGGCGGGCGCGTGCGTCCGCGTGGCCGGGAAGCAGAGAGGGAAGGAGAAGAAGGGAGATGGAGGGAGAAAAGAAAAAGGAAAAAAGAAAAGAGGGAAAAAGGAAAGGAAAAAGAGAGAGAGAAAGTGATAGAGAGATGGCGGGAATCGCGGCGGCGACCGTGGCCGGGCGCGCACGCGCGCCGATCGGGCGTGACGCGCGGGATGAGGGCGAAAAGGGAGATGGGACAGCGATGGATTCGGATGTCGGGACCGGTTTTTCGGGAGATCGGGCGGGAAAGGTCTGAGCTCAACGACGAAAAGAATTTTGAAAAATTGTTTTTAGCGTGTGATTTATTTGGTAAATTTTCGGGATGTCACAATAGGCCACCAACTTGAACTAGCCGTTAGGAGCCGTTGGGCACTTTTCAATGTAGGCATCGGAACTTCCGGTGCTAGGGCATCGGTTCTTCCGGTCACTCTGCGCTCTGAATTAGCCGTTGGCTTCTCTGACACAGTTGCAGCGACTCCAGGGACCATCGGTTAAACCGATGCTTAGAGGCGTCGGTTAAACCGATCACACACAGCAACTGGACTAGCCGTTGGACCTCTCTCTTCTGCTGACGTCATTGCACCGATGGGATGCTCCGACGCACCACCGGTTCAACCGGTGTTGAAGACTTGGCTTCTGCGCGCTTGACATCGTCTCTGGAATATAGTACTTAAATGCACTGATGGCTATCTTGAAGCCGTCGGTTCAAACGGTGCTTCACTTGATCTTCCCTTGATCTCCATTTGGCGCTCAGACTTGTACCAAAACGAGGGCGTCGGATCTTCCGACAACCATCGGATGCACCGATGCTTAGGCATCGGTTCTTCTGATGCTACTGGTTTCTGCAGAACTCGTCCAATTCAACGTTTCTTTGAGTTTTTTCTTCGTGTTTTGCTTTGTATGGCCTTTTTACTTCATCTCTGGGATCTAGAAATGTTCACTTAACAAAAATATTAGTCTCATTGATTGTGTTGTCATACGATCACCAAAATCACTCGAAATGGCATAAATGGTGCTATGTTCGTTACACAATGCATGGTGTCCCTTATTATTAGCTTGGTCCAGAACCGGATACCTCGAATAATTCAGTTTCAGTTCATCATTAGTTTTTTTTTCCTTTTTGGCGAGGACATCGTTACATTCAATGAAGAAGCAGGTAGCCATGGTGCTCCATCGATCAATGGACCAATATGTGCTCCTCCCATCCAATTCTATAGCTAGCTCGTGTCTCACTGTTGATCCTGGGCTTGCATGGATGCCCCACGCTGCACCGAGCGATAGTGATCAGGGCACTCGTACAAGGGAGCGAGCCCTGTAGAGGAACAGCTTGCTGATAATACCCTAGATTCTTGCTTGCAAAATAAATAGGGGACCTTCTAGGCTTCTACATTGATTCAGCCACCATGGACCCTAGCTAGAATCTAACAATAATCTAGGTCATATATGGATTACTATTGATCATTATTGTCATCTAGAATTTATAAAAACTGAAGTCAAAGTACCATATTATTGGAGGCTATGCCGTCCGTATCTTCATGTTTTGTATGGTAATAATGCTTGTAAATTTGAGGCAAAGGTTTAGGTGAAAGCACACAGTAAGTTTGATCCCCCTTTTTTTTTCCAAATTCGCAAAACCTTTGCATTTTCAATCATTGTAAAAATTCTCCTATTTTAAATAATGAAAATATTATAAGTCTTGGAAATATACCTTGGAAAAGAAAATATAGTTCATCTTTTATATTTTTTAGATAATGAAAAGGAATATCCGGCTTTACCCTCCTCGTCGAGGGGATCAAACCAACCTTATTACACGCATAGCAACCACACCACATTCTCACAATAATTTTAAAGTATACAACATAGTTATTGAAAGCCAATCCGAAAATAAAAGGTCATCCATGGAATGCGAAGAAACAAAGCTGACATCTCCAGCAAACAACATGCCTGAATCATCCTCTCCTTTTGATCCTCACTGCACTACAACTATGCCCAATGGCGTAGCCAATGCGTTCCCTTGAATAAAACATGCAAGGATGCCAATATATATGTGACTTATCCAAATAATTGTTTAGTCTACATTCAAATGCAATGCAAAATATTTTTTTTTGGAAATCCAATTGTTGTCCTCGTATGTTTGGAATTGATTATATTGGTCCAATGAAAAGAAATCCATAAATCACTTAATGAATCATGATTCTAGCTAGAACATGCTATAAAATGACTATATATAGCTAATCATAGCACAATCTAGAAAGCAAATTTCTCATCAACATCACATTCTCAACAAATCAAATAAAATGACCCTCATGAGCAAGCTATTTCTGCATTTGTTTGTAACAAATAAAAGTTCTTTATTTTGAAATTCCAGAAAAAACCTAGAATATATATACTCCTTGGGCTCATAATAGAAATCTCAAATCTGAGTTAGGGTATGTGCTATGACGAGAGGATGTAGTTTCTCATAGTTGACTATTTCTTATATATCGGTGTTTAAATACATTTGCGGTGTTATTAGTTCAAATGAGGCTGGATACTTTTCCTTTTTACAGGAACTATAGCACATTGTATTTATATTTTTTTAGCAAATTAGTTTTAAGCTCACCGGTTGTCCGGCCCCGCTCGGTCGGCGGTGCTCCCGCGCCGCCACGCCCTCCGCCGGCCAAACCGCCGCCACTGTCTGCCCCCCCCAACCCCCTCCTCTATGGCCGGTGGTCATGGAGCCGCCCCACCCCCAGCAACTCGGGATCATAAGGCCGCCTCCACCCTCCACCACCCCGGCTGCGCTCACCGGCGGCCGCTCCTCCCACCTACCACCCCTCACCGTCCGCCTCCTCCCCCTCCCTTAGCCAGCGGCCGCCGCGCTCTCTCCCCCTGGCTCAAGGTTGAAGAAGCACGGTGCTCCTGCCTCCTTCTGCGACAGCTCCGCCGGAAATCGCATATGCGATGAATAGATTTTGCCCATATTATTGGAGGTTGTCGTTGTCTCTTCTTGTTTCGTATAGTAATGCTTGTAAATTTGAGGCAAAGGTGTAAAGCACACAATAAGTTTGATCCCTTTTTTTTTTCCAAATACGCAAAACCTTTGCATTTTTAATCATTGTAAAAATTCTCCTATTTTAAATAATGAAAATATTATAAGTCTTGGAAATATACCTTGGAAAAGAAAATAGAGCTTTGTTACAATGATTGACCAATGGGTACTTTTAGGTATTTGGCCTTGAATTTTTTTCTAGCCGTTGATCAATGAAAGATATTTACAAAAATTAAATTAAATTAGTATTCGGTCCCACTTATTGGTACTTGGTCCTGTATTTTTGTACCACCAGGTACTTTAGTCTAGGTACTTCGAGGTACTTCCTGCTTTGATCACCGTATTCTATCACATGGACAACTCTCATTTTTTCATCACATGGACAACTCTCATTTTTTCAATCATTGTAAAAATTCTCAAGAAGATATAGTTCATCTTTTATATTTTTTAGATAATGGAAAAGAATATATGGCTTTACCCTCCTCGTCGAGGGGGATCAAACCAACCTTATTACACGCAGTAGCAATCACACCACGTTCTCACAATAATTTTAAAGTATACAACATGGTTATTGAAAGCCAATCCAAAAACTAAAAGGTCATCCATGGAATGCGAATAAACAAAGCTGACATCTCCAGCAAACAACATGCCTGAACCATCCTCTCATTTTGATCCTCATTGCACTGCAACTGTGCTCAATGGCTAGCCAATGCGTTCCCCTTAATAAAACCTGCAAGACTGCCAATATATATGTGACTTATCCAAATAAATGTTTAGTGTACATTCAAGTGCAATGCAAAATAAATTTTTTTGGAAATCCAATTGTTGTCCTCGTATGTTTGGAATTGATTGGTCCAATGAAAAGAAATCCATAAATCACTTAATGAATACTATAAAATGATTATATATAGCTAATCATAGCACAATCTAGAACTCAAATTTCTCATCGACATCACATTCTCAACAAATCAAATAAAATGACCCTCATGAACTAGCTATTTCTGCATTTGTTTGTAACAAATAAAAGTTCTTTATTTCGAAATTCCAGAAACAACCTAGAATATATATATACTCCTTGGGCTCATAATAGAAATCTCAAATCTGAGTTAGGGTATGTGCTATGACAAGGATGTAGTTTCTCATAGACTATTTCTTATATATCGGTGTTTAAATACATTTGCAGTGTTATTAGTTCAAATGAGGCTGGATACTTTTCCTTTTTGCAGGAACTATAGCACATTGTATTTATCTTTTTTTAGAAAATTTGTTTTAAGCTCACATAATTGGATATTTTGTTATACAATAATACTATATCAGTGAGATAACGTGTTCATATGGTATTTATGTAAGTTAAAAATGGATCACAATAAATTAATTGTTGTTTGTGATCTATTGTATTTTAAGGTTGTTTGGTTTTCCTAATGGAGATAATTCCAGTTAATTAAACTATGTGACTTTATAACATATACGTTTTTCTCGCTTCCTTTTTTTTGCAGCCAAACTCAGTTTTCTATGTTACTTCATTTGGTTAAAAAAAAAAGAATGGACGATGGTGCATATCCCACTCAAATTGAGAAATAACCAAGCAAAATTATTAGCAATGATGCTTATTGAGATCATGCCAACATACTTACAAATTCGAATTCCAATCAAGATGTACCTCAAGGTTCATTTCTGAGGCCATCAAAAGGTAGGTTGACATCAAGATCACGCACAATATTGCGTTGATTACATACCAAACTCCACATTTGCTTGCTAACTACCAACAGGAGCACCCAAAGGCACATAGAGCTGTGCACTTTTGTCTTGACAACAACAATGGCTTTCATGCCACACATGATGTATAATACACACATAATACCCCACAACAGTATATGTCATGTAGATATCTTCTGGTTAGTTATGGTTGCATCATGCTTCATACTGATGCCATGTATAGCACAAGTGCCCATGCAAGTGTATAAAAGTGAAGCAACCATTCTTCCTAGCTACATGTTTGATGCCATGTCGCTGTAGTGTTAGATAGAAAGCACCAATTAAAGTGGAACCAAGGTATGTAGGGCCCTCACCATGGAAATGCAATATGAAAGGGAAGAGTCATGGTGAGGCCTTGCATGCTTGCTTAATCAGGAGGATCCCTCAGGAAGCAATTAGAGAAAAAAAATCGATGATTCGATTAATTAAATAATCGGCGAAGAGGTGTGAAGGAGGCAGAAGCTAGAGCTAGAAGAGGAAGGGGCCAAGCCAAGAGAAAGCTCATGTTAAAAGGGCTGCTAAACACCAACCAACCATTTGCACCCATGAGATGTCATATGCATACTGCTCGCTTGATAGTTATAACACAAATTGCATCAGCTAGCATTTAACTTCTGTGTTCGTGTGCATAGCCAGCAGCTATAGTAGTGTTAAGCTAGATATTAGCTATAAGTAGTGAATTTTCAAGTTTGTGTTGTGTGCATGGGGCATCACTCCTGCTGCAACCAGCAGAAGGTGAAGAGGGGGCTCTGGTCTCCTGAGGAGGATGAGAAGCTCATCAGATACATCACCACCCATGGCTATGGGTGCTGGAGCGAGGTCCCGGAGAAAGCCGGTAGGTTCTCTCTTGACTACTTTCCATGAATTGATTGGTGATGGTGAACATTTGGATCATTGTTCTTGGATGGTTGAGCATTGGGTGATTTTTGGTCGATTAAATTTCTGCAATGTGATGGCTCTGTAGGTCTGCAGCGGTGCGGGAAGAGCTGCCGGTTGCGATGGATCAACTACCTCAGACCGGACATCAGGCGGGGGCGGTTCACGGCGGAGGAGGAGAAGCTGATCATCAGCCTCCACGCCATTGTTGGCAACAGGTATGCCGCAAGTGTGCTAGTGCTTTCGTTCTGTTAGTACCAAATGGAGCTTTCTTCTTTGCTTCTTAATTAAGTTCTCCCCAAACCACTCAATCACTGCAAATTAAGTACTTGCATGCCGATTGCTACCAAAATGATTTTTCTGTCAACTGCTAGTAGCAAGAATTTGTCCACCACCACCCACATTGGTGTTTTTCGTTGTGACTCGATGAGTTTCCATGCTCAATTATTGTGTTCTTAGTTTGGAAATGCTGACTTGGCTGCAAGTTGGTACTAGATGCTTCATCGCCTTCGTCAGAGTTTCCTTCTTGATTCATTCGCGTCTCTTCCGACATTGACTTGGCAGTCTAGCTAGTAGGCAGCAGACAACAAAATCTGATATGAAATTTCTACAAAATTAATTGTGATTTGAAGTGTCTTAGGATGGTATTTGTCTTTATCTAGCTATCACACATTTTTCCAAGGTTTTCATTTAATTTGTCCTTCCAAACAAATTAATATTATTTATGATCAGTACACACATCAGCTTGACATCACACATGTATAGCAACTACTCGTGCCATTTTTCGCAAGTCGTTTTCGACTAGTTTAACTTGAACACGACTAGAACAAATCGATGTGTATGTATAGTATTATAAAGGTATTAAGATTGCATTACTTGAAAACGAAGGCCTAATCCGAAGGAATGCAACACCTAGTTGATGTGTACATGACCTTATTCCCCATTGTGCAGGTGGGCTCACATTGCCAGCCACTTGCCTGGCCGGACGGACAACGAGATCAAGAACTACTGGAACTCGTGGATCAAGAAGAAGATCCGCAAGCCGGCAGTGAGCACGACGAGCTCGTCGGTGACGACGACGTCGAGCCCTCCACGCAGCACGGCGGCGTCGGATGCGGCGGCGGCGCTTGGCCACCTGCAGACACCGTTCAGCAGCGCGGCGGAGCACCAGCTCGACGCCATCATCAGCCAGAGCCTAGCGCTGTCGCCGAAGCTGCTGGGCGCCGGCGGCCAAGCAGACTCCCCGCCGGCGGCGCTGCTGCCTCCGCCGCACTGCCCCTTCTTCATGTTCGACACAAGCGTAAGCCCGCCGTCGTCGCTGACGTCGCCGGCCGTGGCCCAGCTGCAGCACCCGTTCCTCACCTTCACGGCGGCGGCGATGGACGCGCCGAGCTTCCAGCTGCCTCCCCTGGTCGACGGCATCGGCATGGGCATGGCAACCATGGACTGCGGCTTAGGTGAGGAAACAGGCCATGATGATCACGAGGGAGGCAACGCCAACAATGGCCAAGCCGCCGGCATGGCGAACGGCGGCGGCGGCTGCTGCTACGGGCAGCATCAGCAGAAGCAGCAGGAGGAGGAGCAGCTAGGGTGGGACGACGAGTCGGCGCAGCACCTGCTGATGTGGGACGATGACCAAGAACTAACACCGTCCAACCTGGAAGCCATGGAAAGCGGTGCTCACTCCCTACTTTTTATGGGACCAAATGACCATGCATGATATTAAGCTGGTGTGTGTGCACATGCATCTCTCTCCTTGATATCTTTCTTGATCTGATCTCTATCTGTGATCCTTTCTAGCTATCATCTCACCTGATCTGATCTGTCTATACATGAAATAATGAGGATTTCCAAGGCGCATAATTTATTTTGTTGGATTTTTTCTTTCACATTTTGATTTAACATGTTTTTTTTTTGGTTTGGAGTGAATACTAAAGAGAGAGTGTGTGTTAATTGGTTTTTTTTTGTAAAGAGAAATTGCATGGATGCATGCATGCATATGTTCATGCATGGCATTGCGCTTGGAGTGTAATTTGATTGATGTATCTAAATGAATTTAAAATAATAAGCAAGATGACACAAAAGAGAAGCAAAAAGGAGCCATGCTCTTTTCCCCTTTGGATTCTTGTGTTTGTCTGTGCTATAGATTGCGCATGCATGTGGATGATGTTGATGTGGATGGATGTTTCTAGTTATTAACTACTTTTTTGTTAGTTTCTGTTGCTCGTAATTTGTTAATTTTTGCTTTCTCGCTCCATGTAAGAACAGATAATAATTAAACTGGTGATGCTTGACTTTATTTTATATATACTATATATTGAATGTTTAGCATGACTTTGATTGCATATAATAAAACTATAAACTCCAATAGTAAATGGTGGCAAGCATGGATGCATTATATTGTCAATTAAAATCTGAAGTTTCATATTTGTAGCGACTGCTTAGTAAGACCTAAAAAAACGCATACGCATACTTGTGTAAGAGTGGAGATGAGGTGCACGTGTGTGTGCCTTGTCATCACATATATGTACATAGACGACAATAATCTAAAAACATAGAGAAAAATAAGGATTAATCGAGGTGGTTTATGCAACCGCCTCGGTTAATGCCATGATTAACTGTGGCCTTCACTTCGAGCTGTTGCAAAAACCGTCTCGATTAATATTTTTTGACCATCTCTGTTAAGATTTCTGTAGTAGTGAGTGCTTGTCAGCCACAGCGGTGGATGCGGCACATAGCTGGAGGGAGGGCTAAGCTCCCTCCCTCTTCCTCCTCCAACTCACCTTCATTTCAAGCCTTAAGCTTATATGATTTTAGAAAATGAAAATGAATTCTTTACTTGAAAAAGAATTAATAGTCGTCGCACAAATAAACACTCATGGTAACTTCACAAATTAAAACATCTATTATTATCACACGACCTGCCCATATTGTGGTGGATGCATTAACAACTTATTAGAGAGTTGAAGATATATAATATACACTTTGATTAACACTAAGGGAGATGGCTTAACAAAAAGGCAACACTAAGGGAGTAGCTTGCTTAGTGCCGTTAACTCTTGCTTAAACTCTAATCAAGAGTACTACGATATTAATCAATGCAATTTGATGCATGGTGTGCCCATAACTGAACCTCCAACTGTTACACATGAGCTGGTACTTGAAACGAAAATGGCACCATTTATGCCATTTCGAGTGATTTTGGTGATCGAATGACAACGCAATCAATGGGACTAATATGATTGTTAAGATGACATTCTCAGGCATTTAGGTCCAAGTGATGACAAAGACAAAGAGAAAATAGGCAAAGTTAGGCCCGAAGGGCCGCCCCTACGGGGGTTCCGCTACCCGGTTAGCGGATGGGGGTCGAGGGGGAGCCGCCCCTCGTAGGTCTCAGGGCAGCGCCCTGAAAGCTCTTCAGTCAGTAGCACCGGAAGAACCGACGCCAAGGGTATCGGTGCATCCGATGGTAGTCGGAAGAACCGACGCTATGGAATTCTGGTGCAGAAGGGAATCAAAGCCAAGTCAGCTTATGGGCACCGGATGAACCGACGGGTCAAACAGGGGCATCGGTGCATTGGGCGTCATATGTTCCAGAGACGATGTCAAGAGCCCAGGAGAAGATTCTTCAGCACCGGTTGAACCGGTGAAGCATCGGTGCATACCATCGGAGTAATGACGTCAGCTGTCAGGAGAAGATCCTTAAGCACCGGATGAACCGGTGATGCATCGGAACAAAGCATCGGTTCAACCGGTGGTCACTGTGTCAGCTGTTAGAAGTTCAACGGCTACTTCGTGCTTAGAGAGACTGGATGAACCGACGCTACCCATGCCAGAGGCATCGGTTCATCCGATGGTACGCAGAATTTTGCTGACCGTTGGAGCAACGGCTACAAGACTTGGTGGCCTAATATATGCCTCACCCCGGCCATTTGAAGTTTGCTGGAGTTGCTGGACATCCCACACACAACCAAGAACATCTCCAAGCCATACAAAAGCATCAAGATCATATCCTTAGCCCTTAGCACACTTTGAGAGTGTTGTGTAAAGGTTAGCTCTTAGTGAGTGTGATTGCAAGGCCTTGAGCCTTTGTGCTGTGGTTCTCTAGCGAACCAAAACAAGAGCTTGGTGCGCCCGCACCTTGGAGCGTGAAGCTCGCCGGCAACGTCATTGACCCTCCGACTTGGTGTGGAGCGGCGACGACATCTTTGTGCGGGGGACGTGGAGACCCCCATCCTTTGTGGAGAAGCTCCTTAGTGGAACCCGGGGCCAAGGTGACCGTGATTGTGTTCACGGAAGAGACTTGGTGGCCGAGTAGCAATACTCTTAGTGAGTGCTACAACAACGTGGATGTAGGTGTGCCTTTGTGGCTAACCGAACCACGGGATAAACACCCGCGTCAAGAGTTTGCTATCTCCTATCCCGCTCTTCAAGCTTCCGCATTACTTACTAGCAATTTGTGTGCCTTTACTTTCATAGAATAGTTTCTTGATAGGAAAGGCTATAGGTTGCTAAACTCTTTTGGGATAGAGGTTTCACACTAGAACTACCTAGTTGCACATCTAGATAGCATGTTTTAATTTAAGTTTTGTGCAAACTAGTTGGAGCCATAGGTCTAAGTTTTTATTAGTGACTAATTCACCCCCTCCCCTCTTAGGCTAGAGCACCCGATCACTTACAGTACTAGACTACTAGTACAATTAACATGCATATAAGCATCTGTCCATGCATTGCACTGGTTCCTTAGAACCCAAGCATGAAATTAATTTGTCAATGGATCCTGGAGATCAAGTGGCGAGACTTGTTGCATCATGGCCACCCAGGAATGTTTCCTGCATGTCACATCATCGCCAACATACCCACACACTGATGACCACAGTGTGTGCGCGCGCGCAAGAGATGGATGGCATTGTTCTCCATGAACAATAATAATACTATCATTAATTTGCCAACACACATTATTCTTCATTCTTCGCTGAATTAATATTGTTAGGTGCAACGTTAGCCAGCAGGGCACAGCAATGAGGTCTAATTCTAGCTACAATATTGCTAGCTCGATCAGTGCAAATCCTAGCTATATAAACCCTGAGAGCAACAAGTTTGAATAAGAATAATGGACAGCAGCTTCTTGCTGAAACAAAGCTTAGGCAGCAGGGCATAGGCCCATGTTGACAGCTATGTTCGTCCAAGAGAGATAACGACACGAAAGAAACCCATGCAGTGGTGCTTATATACACATATGCATCTTCTCGTTCTATGTCGCATTCAGGATTAGTTTACATGTTCAGTACGTACGCCTTTAGTGTTTTTTTGATAGCCTAAAAATAATCAGAACATAATTATTTGTCATCCGTAGTTCCTGCGTCACATACTACTATAGTATTCTTGTCACAGTTGTTGCATGAGAAAAGCTAAGAAAATCATGCAAGATTCCAAGCAGCTAGTGGTGGTGTACTACTGCTGCAAATAAAGTAATTCATCATAAAGGTGTTCTTTCATCACTTTTTTCATAACTTACTACATAAAAAATGTACCAAACAAGTCCCTGAATGTGGACTGCTGTCTGGTTCATTTAATTTCACCGAAGAAAATATGCAAAATGAGCTAGCAATGTTTCATTAGTCTGACGACCCAACATTATATTTATGCATCCATGACCATGAGTGAATAAACATGTCTGAATTCCGTCGGTGAAACGGGAACCTTTTGCATCACTTGTATGGTCATTAGGTGGGGTTGGACTTCTGCAAAGCAAGGAATTAGCTGGAGCGTCACAGGCAGCTGATCGATACGATCCATCGCATGTCTCTGTGGACCGACGGATTAAAGCACCCTTTCTCGTTGATTTTATATGCTAGTTTCCTCTTCACATGTGTATTATTAATTCAATTCTTTTCCAATTGCTTCCATGGAAAGCGCGCGCGTGTTTTTTTTAAAAAAAACAGCATGAATAAAAATTTTGCAGTGCGGAGGTCAGATGAGCCTTTGTCACACCCGGTTTTAATGACAAAACCGAATGCATAGCTATATGTATGCCAGGATCAAGTTTCATACATATAGAGACATCATAAGTGAATAATCAGTAACAGTATCACGTAAAAGAGAATTACAACAAATAGAAGATTATCAGAGTTATACAGCTTATCCTGGAAACGAAGGCTCCAAACTTCACAGGCAATCGACTGGGGGTTGCGTACGCCTAGAACTCAGCAACATCTTCAATAGACTCCACCATAACTTTCTCCTTCTGAGCAGCAGTAAGCAAGGGTGAGTACACTTATGGTTGGTACTCAGCAAGGCCACAAGAAATAACCAGAATATGATTTATATCCATCTTTAAGTTTATTAATCATGTGAGGGTCCAAGCCGCTCTTGACCGTGAGCACGGCTAACCGGTTAGTTTTAACTCTGCAGAGGTTGTACACTTTCACCATAATTCGCGTAAAAGTTCCAAAGAACTTTGAACCCAACCACGCAATGTGCTAGCTAGGCACAATACCACACTTCCGAGATGTGATTGCATAGGGACGCTACGAGACCTTTACAAAGATTCCCTAACCTATGACAATCCGCTAAGGATTCAAGTCAAAGCGGTCATAACACTGTCCTAATGAGGTGGTACCTTGCCAAAGGACCATTAAACAATACCAATTGCCCCAAGAGGACCGAGCTATATCCCGTCGATGCATCCCCTCTTGCCCTTTTGGTAAGACTGTCACAAGCTAGAGTCTCTAATTAATCAGCCAAGACTAGAGCCATATAGTATTGTGGTTGTACTGTTTTCTTGGGTGGTTCTCCATGTTCCAATTAAATCATCATAATACTCTTGTAAATAAGCATAGACAGAAAGATGGTTAGGGTCACTTGCCTTTCTCCAACGAAAAGCTACTCTTACTGCTCTTCAACTCTGGCTCACTTGGAAATCTTGATTCTTCAATCTTCGAACAATGATCCTTCTACTCGGAACAATCATCGGGCAAACATACAAAACAAACAACAAGATACATCTAAGAACAATACACCAAACAAAAGAAAAGCTTTAAAAGATCGCACTAAAAGATAGGGCTCGCTACTATGGTTACGAGAGCGCAAGAAACGCGGAAAACGGAGCTAAAACGGCGATTCTATAGACTAAACGGTGTTTCAGGGATTTAGTCACGATTAACTAAAAGGTTAAGGACTAACAGAAAAGATTTGTAAGACACAACAAAGTGTGCTCACAAAAGATAAAAAGGTTATAAAGCTATTGCACACGTCACAAGGATCACGTGAGCGCAAGAATCGCTGAAAACGGAGTTGAAACGTGAAAGATATGGCTAAAACAAGGTTTCAGGGGCTTATTTGTAAAGAAACAGAGCTTCCAGGGGCTAAATCTAAAGAAATCGGGGACTAAAACATAATTAAACCCTATACTTGGGGGGCTAGTCTGTAAAACTACAGCTCCTGGACGGCAGGTTCAATTTTGTAGAAGCGCAGGGGTTAAAACAAAAGAAACAGGACTGGTTTAAAAATACTTTTGAACTGGCATGGACTGCGGCTTGATTCCTAGAAAAGCGAGGGGCCCTTTTGAAAAATTGCAAAGGTTGACCAGTCTTTGACTGGTTTGACTCGGGTTAGACCGGATCTGGGCCGTTGGATCAGATCTGGACGGCTTGGATTTGGTTTAGATGGGAGCTAATCTGATCCATCCGATCTAGATCAGACGGCCAGGGTGAGAAGGGGACGGTGGGCGGCGGCGCCAGGCCGGCGAGCGGCGGCGCATGGCCGACGTAGGCCGAACTCGGCCCCCGGTGCTCGATTCGAGTTGGGGTCGGGCCGGGGAGCTTGCGCACGAGCTCAAAAACTCGATGGGGTGCTCGGGAGGGGGTCTAGGCGGCCGGAGCAGGGCGCGCAATGGCAGCCGGCGGAGCTCAAACTCCGGTGAGCTTTTCCGAGCCCAAGAATGCGCGCGAGAGAGAGGGATTCCGGGGTGGGGGACGATCCTCACCACGTGGCGAACCTTCGGAGCGGCGAAGACGTCGAGGTTGGGCGGCGGAACGGCGGCGTGGCTCGGAGCTCCGAGTTTGGCAACAATGGCGGCTAGGGTTTGCGCGAGCTAGAGGCGGCGGCTTCTGATCGATAGGGTTCCAGGGGGGTGCGGGCGCCTTTTATAGGCTGGGCCGATGCCCTTGGCGTGCGGGCCACGCCGAGATGGTGCGGGCGATGCGGGGTCGAGGCGGACTGGGCAGAGTCCTGCCCGCGCACGAGGAAGGGGAAGGATCCGACGGGCGGGGCCCGCCTGGCGGTGAGAGAGGGGGGAAAGGAGCGCCGGACTGGGCCAAAACGAGGGAGCTGGGCCGGTGGCGGTGTTTTGGGCCGTGCGGGAAAGAAAGAAAAAGAAGAAAGGGGAGAGGTGAGACGGGCTGGGCCGGGGGTAGAGTTTTGGGCCACGGGAAAGAAAAGGAAAAAGAGGGAGAGGGAGAAAGAGATGGGCTTGCTGGGCTGAAAACACGAAGAGGAAAAAGAAATGGCTTTGCATTTTTAAAACTGATTCAAACAATTGAATTCAAACTCAAATTCAGGGAATTCAAATTTGAACCGAACAACAAGCAATCAAACAATGCATTGCAGCATGAATGCATAACCAACAAACAACCTCATTTAATTTAAAAGGCAAAACAATTATTTTCTTTATACTAAATTCCCTGTAACGAAAATAAATGTTGACAAAATTTTAAAATTATGAAAATATTGTTGTTTTGTTTTTAATTTTAATCACATCCTGAAATTCAAAAATTTCAGGGTGTGACAGCCTTGCATTGTGATCTTCCTATCCTAGAGCATGAAGTAGTAGGGTCATGATTCTGTCGTCTGTGGACTGTGGTGTGTGGTTTCCGTAAGAATGCAGCTAAGCACAAAATTGGATGAGGCATCACTCCAGCTCCTGCATCACCTTGCTCACTTTGACATGTATGAAAGATGGACCGATCGTCGCTCGATCCTTCATTTTCGATCCTTCCAACATCAGAGTTTGTTAGGGTTTGAAATGCAGTAGTGGCCATGGCACTGCTGGCCGACAATTTACTGTTAGCTACTCCCTTTGGCTTTTCTTTACTTCTTTAGTTTTCCTTTAACTTAACTGTCCAGATTATTTCATCTCTGTTTTTTGTTCTAGATCTTGGCGACAACAGCTTGATGCATGCCCAGGCTATATATAGTAGTGTGAGTGACGCTCCTTGGTTTTGTTTCACTTTTGATTTATTTACTTTTGTGTGCAAGTTTAATTTGGATGAGTTGTCAATTTGCTGAGAAAAGGAAGTTCCGTGATCTCTGCAAGCATTAATTTTTTCATATGATTTTCAGAAGTTGTGAACACCAAGTATGAAACAGAGTAAGGACCTGCAGTACATGGAACAATGTCAATTTTCTGAAAATTTGTGCAGCAAGAGTATAATATGGTAAATTCAATTCCTGCAGGTATTAATAACTTCAATTCCAATGTTCAAGGGGAGACTGGAGTGTTAGGGTACATATGAGATTGCAGAGCGTCAGAGTATTGCACTACACTAGAGACTAGTTTCTAACTTTCTATGCTGAATTACTAACATCCATCCAGGCCTCAGGCTTTCCTTTAAACCAGTGATGCTCATAGCTTTCAGTTCTGCAATCTGCACCAAGTATTACTTCTCCAGAAACTTACGGAGACATGCATTCAGGTGCCTAAACCAACACTTTCAGATACACTAGAGTACTAGACATACACCAAGCTTTTCTTGTACGATAGTACCAAGCACCAAACATCAGGGTCAGGTGGAAAGCCAATAATGGTGCTAGTGCCAGACAGCATTCTGTTTTCCTCACTTTTTTCAGTCACTTTCTCCATTGAATAATATAATATACCTTCTGTCTGGACCTAATGTGGAGAACCATGCATGCACATGAACTGCATTCGATTCCAACCGGCAAACATATGCAGCGAAAATGATCAGTTAAGCTTGCGTCAATTCCTAAAACATATATAGAAGTAACATAAGTAAAAAAGGGGACAAAAAACAGGTCCAGCATCAACACGGCACCAACGCGCACAACTTCAGTGGCTAAACAGAGGCAGCAGGTATGAAATGATGGGAGCGTAGCAAAATTACAGATAATGGTTATCTTATAACCCATGCTTTTTATTGATGTATTGCTAATAGAATGTTAATGATTATTTGATCAACAGTCAATAAACATAGTAGCTTCCAAAAAAAAATTATTAGTTTAGATGACATGAATCACGCCTACCGCATTCTGGGAAGACATATTGGTCATGTTTTGTTGGGAGGTTGGGGCAACAGTCAGTTCCAAATCCTTCATCTCTGCTGGAGGATTTGCCTTCGGAGGCAATGATGATGCCTCACTTCGCGGGCTCAAGAATGTGCTAGTACATGCAATTGGGTTAGCTTTGGAAACCTGAGAAGCTATATTGGCAGCAACAGGAGTTGATGGAGATGTCCCGTCAGGAGAACTTGGAACTGGTCTGAATGGATAGGGTGTTCTCCAGAAGGGCTCCTGACAACGGATAAAATCATAAGTTGATCAATAAGCAATGGAAATTTTAAATCTAGCTCATAAAAAGATCAACATTGAACACTGCATAAAGTAAAGAAGAAATGCTACGTGCTTTTAATAAGAAAAGTTTCTGAAACCATGTAGCCCCCCTGTAGAGGCTAAGGTGCCAAATAACCTTGGTTTAAAAGGTACATGTTTAAAGACTTTTCACATTTCACAAGTTGCGTATTTGAATATGAAAAGAAACAACTGTTGACTACAAATATCTTAGGACAAGGGGCAAGGGGGGTCTCAAGTTGCTAGTTGTTGGATTGATACATCGGCTAATAGGGCACACTACAATGACCAATCGGTATGCAACACCATGGAAGATATCCATTGTGCAGCCCACCTATTCAATGCTCAACAATATCTCTGACAAGCAACCATATAAATCAAAATGGGGTCTAAAAGGTTTAAAATTAAGGATTAGGTTGGTCCGCAGTCCAACAAAGGTACTGTTAGAGTATATTTGGTAGTTTAGATATTGTATCCGGACTGTCATACATATCCGGTGGGGTTGCCTTGCACCCCAAGTCTTGTACTCTTATATATACCGGCCGAGGCCTCAAGTTAATACAATCCATCCATTATACCAATTCTATCCCTTCTACATGGTATCACGAGATTAGGGTTTGCGATCCTAGGCTATCTTCCGCTGCCCTAACCCTAGCGCCGTCGGCGCCCCTCCTGCCTCCTGCGCGCCGCCGGCCGTCTCCCACGGCTCCCATCCAGGGCGCCCCCTCGACGGCCTCCTAGCGTGCCCCCGGGGAGGTCCCCCATGACCTCCGCCGGGGGCAGCGCCCTCCATCGCGGCGGATCGACTTAATCCGCCGCCATCCTCGCTTCTAGCAGCAGCAGATTGTGACGTACCTCGTCACTGCCGCCATGAAAGCTGTCGTCGACGACCCCGATCTGCGCTGCCGTGGTGGCAGCCACAGTCTCCTCCGGCGTCCGTGCCCTCCCCATGCTGCCGTGGTGGCAGCAAGGGCCCCGACACAGCGCGTCGACCTCGTCGCCGGCGGCATGCATGACGGCGCCGCCCCTTCACCGCGCGGGCTCCAGCCGCCACAAGGGAGGGAGCCGCCCGGCTTCAACCGCCCCTCCGCGGCCCCTCCCGGCGGGGAGCCGCCCGGCGCAGGACCTCCAGCGCCGCCGCAGGGAGCCGGCCGCCCGCCTCCCTCATCGACGTCCGCCGTCCCTCTCTCTCACTCTGTTTCTTCCGCTTCAGATGCGGTCGTTGACCGTGACGGGAGAGAAGGAAAAAGAGGAGATTGAGAGGATTGCGCTACGCGCACCCAGAGGTGCTACACGAGCTACTGCTGATTTGTTTTTTTGGTAATTCCTCTGTTTTTTACTCGAGCACTGCTCGAGATTGAGTCGTCCACCGCCCGTCGACCGCACGCCTCTACTTCGACATCAGCATCGACTTCACCGGCCTCTTCTTCGTCTTCGACTGTGCGGCATAGCGACATGGACGGTGCCCTAGGGGACGCCCATCTGTGCCGCCCACCTCGTCGCCACGTCCGCACATCGATCTTCGCCGGCTCGTCGTCGCCTTCCCCGATCGGGACGCCTCCACCAACTTCGCTCATCGTCGTCTCGCCTCGCGCATACTCAGTCTGATCAGCCGACATGCGCGATCCACCTGGCTCCCGTGACGTCCGTCATCGTATTGCGCGCCTCTTCCCCGAGTATGGAGGGTGGTCGCTGCTTCGCCTCTTCGGGCAGCAGCGGTACAGTCGGTGGTGTTCCTCGTCATTGCATCTTCACCGCCGCAGACTACGTCCTCGACTTCGTCCACGCCGGCCACTTCGACCGCATCTTCGACATCGTCTACGACTACGTCAGTGCGCGCCTTGCGCGCACATGGTCTTCACCGAGCTGTTCGAGTTCTTCGTCACCTTCTTCGAGCTCCGCCGCCGCGTCCTCCGGATCATCAGGCCTTGCGCCATATCATCCGGGGTTACCTCGTCGCTTCGTCCAGCACCACCTCAGCGCCATCGTCGCCGTCCACTTCTACCCCTTCGTCTACTCCAGCAACTGCGGGTTGCATCGGCATCTTCCTCGCCGTTCTTCTGCGCCTGCTACCGTCGTGGAGGCCTTCTCTGCTGGTCCCTCAGACAACGGCGTCTTGGTGGTGCACTCTCCCTCGCACGTCCGGTCTTGGCAACACCGGTGTGTGCCATCGTCCCCGATGCATTCACGGGTCTGGCAAACCCGGGGATGTGTCGCTCGATGGCGTGTCTGCGTCGACTGCGGCATCGACTCTCTCTCTTCGACTGCCTCGACGCGTCGCGTCTTCGTCTCCGGCGTCGTCTCCGTTACGCCTCCACCATGGCGCTTCCTAGTACGCCCGCGGCTTCCTGTGCGGCTCCTTACCATCGGCGACCTCGACAGCTCACCATCGACCACGGCTACCCTACGCACGACTTCCTCGACCACGGCTACTTGCTCCAGTTCGGCTTCTTCGGCATCGGCACAAAGGACTACCATCCGCATGAGTTTCTCGCCGGTTCTCTCCAGTCGCAGCATCCGCATTGCGCCGACGCTACAACTGTGGGGGGATGTCAGTTCGTCGGTTCCTACCTTCGGCTTCTCCTCCAGTCTCACCGTCTGCAGTGCTCCCGCTGTGACTGCGGAGGGATGTTAGAGTATATTTGGTAGTTTAGATATTGTATCCGGACTGCCATACATATCCGGTGGGGTTGCCTTGCACCCCAAGTCTTGTACTCTTATATATACCGGCCGAGGCCTCAAGCTAATACAATCCATCCATTATACCAATTCTATCCTTCCACAGGTACATGCCAGAAGGGCAATACTCAATTTGATGGAAGAATTCCAGGTCGGTTTACACATGAGAAACAAAGACAAAGTTCACTAAACAGTAATAGCTTTTCTTTAATTTTATTTACTTTTTTTTTGCAGCCGAATGCCTTTTTCTTGTCTATTACAGAACATGAATTTTGAATGATGATCGGCATTTTTGTATCTGCATTTCCAGTTCAATTTTTTAGTGACCATTTGGATGGTCCTCAAATGGGGAGAAACTGTGCGCACCTAGTAAATAACTAAAGGCAACTTCACTTTCCCCATAACCTATCTTCTCGGTAAATATACATAGTCTTTTGGTTTCCCTTTTTGCTACTTTAAGGAAAAACTACTGTCCTTCTGTACTACATCTAAAGGTTCATCTCACGACTCATACTGTGGCCTGTGGCACTGTGGTGAGCTAATTATGCCCCATGCCATAGATGAAAGATGAAAAAAAAAGTTGCTAACCATAAGTAATCAAAGGAAACAGATAATATAATCTGTCCTAGAAATGTTTTAGGAACTCTGTTGTGAGTGGATTAAAACAAAATACATCAGTGATAGAAGTGGCATCATATCAGCTTTACCATGCGGTTCAGTTTGCTGAAACTTGAGTCCATATTTGTTGCCCTAAAAGCTGGAACTGGGGGAAGATCTCTTCCAACTTGAGGTGCTATATTAGCTGCGTTCAAAGATGAGCCTCCTTCCTGAAAGTGAGATTGGCAATTCCAGTTCAGTTATGAAAGAATGGTGTCAATATTGAACTGTGAGGATCAAGAGCATACCAAGTTGCTATTTTGGAGTTGTCTCGTCATAGCTACCACATCATGTACTTTTGCCATTGATGGTGGTAAGATGGGGCAATTGGGTGCTGGTGACTGCAGTTCACAAGTTTTAAGCATGGGTTAGAAATATGTTTGGGATGTCAGTGTAGTACTCCATAGGTTGGTAGGAAGTACCAGCTCGCCTGGCATCATGTCAAAAAGACTAGATCTGCGCTTCTTCTTGTTTGGATTAGTCTGTCTAAGAAAATATTTCTGAGCATGACTTGCTACTTGAGTTGGTGTTCTGGTGGTAACGAAATTTTTTGCTATACCCCTCCAGTCTCCCTTCCCTAGCTCTTCAAGACCAGCAAGAAATGTCCTGTGCTCTTCTTCAGTCCAAGGAACAGCTGCAACATGGCAATAATATTGTTAATGAACTGAACTAGATATAGAAAGATGTTATGCATTTACAAATTCTAGCTGGAAAATGGAGATGAATACATATCTCATCTTTAACTCGATAAGGTAAAACTTCATCTTGAATTGGCCCTCCCTAATAGAATTGTCAAAAAGATTTATAAAATCTTACTATTACTAATTGGAGGCTCCTTTTAAAGCCTCCAGGTGAACCACCTAGGATCCTTGGTGGACAGTCTAAAAAAATAGCGAAATTCTACAAATTCTCACAAAAATCAAAAAACATCCGGCCATCAATTCGGCAACTCTAATCATAATAGTCATTGGATATGTTATCTTTTTTAATAAATTATCCACCTTTGCCATTATGAAAATAGACTAAAGTAACCCCCTAAACATGTACCTAAATTACCCACCTCTGCCATTATAAAAAATAATCTAAAGTAACCCCCTAATCTTCATGTAAATTACCCACTTATACCATTATAAAATAATATCAAATAACCCCCCAAATTTTCATATATATTATCCAATGATAACATAATTAAAAGTTAAAATGAACCCCAAATTTGAATCAAAATTATGTTATTATAATAAAATCTTAAAGCACATCAATATAAAATTCTAAATCACTATTCCTATCATTATTAATGTATTATTTATGTTATTATTTATATAAACATACTAACCATAATGTGTTTGTCACCATATATTCATGTATAAGAGAAGAGATAAGAGTACCAATTTTCATGTTGTTCACATAGCTCAAACAAAATGTTCAATTAAACACATATCAAACATATATGGAGGTGTGATGCAAAGTGAGAAAAAATTGTTAGTAACTAAACCTATTACATTTATTACAATTACATAATGATAAATATGTATCTTTGCAGTACTGGATTAGAATATTTAGTTAAAGAGAGTGTGAGATAGAAATTTATTAGATATCTCTAGCTAGCCCATGCGGAAGCACGGGTTGATAGACTAGTGTTATCTAATTCAGGTTGATGCATAGGTGGGAGATACCTTCATGGCTTAATCATCTAAAAAAAATCTAATTCTGCTGCTTTTGATATAAGTTGGTGTTTGTCTAAATAAGAGGATAATTTGCACAACAAATCAAACAAGCCTAAAAATGCAGTAAATAATTTTACAAATAAAAAACCTAAAAATAGGGAAAACTTTCATCACTAGGCTTCAAAATATTTCAATTTTCAAAAGTTTACCATCACCATCAGTTTGTGAAATCGGATTCACTGCAGGGATAAGCCTCAGTTCTCAAATGCGCATTATCTACTCATTCTACATAGGAATCGTCAAAACAACTATCATACTTAATATCTCTGATAAAACCTCCAGAGCAATTTAAAATGTAATATAGGGAGTAAATAAAGATCTATATTATTCATCATTCATTCAAGTGTGTTTAGTGTAAGTCCATCGGAGACTTCATCATCACTCCAAAGCCCCTGGCCACTTTCTTTGCCAAGCAAAACAACTGGATACACTTCCAGAGTCTAAACTGTTGATAACCAACAACAACACAGCCTAAACAAGAACTGGTACATTTTCGATTTTATATTCATTTAAAAAGGTGCTAGGTACCTCACTGGAAGCTTGGGGCATGATTGCAAAATGAAAGCCCTATATATATAATAAAATAAGAGAAATCACACTAACAAACTAATATAGTAACTCATCAAAATCAAATACAACAATAACTGCAGCCAGTCAACAACTTTAAGCTTGGATTTCACCATATAGCCTCAGTCACTAGAAAAATGGATTCCTAAATGACTACCTACAAGACTGCAACCGCATAAGTCATGCATTATCGGAAAGGGCAGATGATGGCATCAAACAGGGCTGCATACGTCAGGGTAACGCACAAACAGAGTTTTCAATTAATAGAACCATTCAGTTAGCTGACAGCATATGAGCCAACTAGACACTGTAAAATAGCAGCATTCAGCATCACATGTCAGTACTTCCCCATAGAAGACAGCTTAATTTTCTAACCACAATATAGCTTGAATCAATCCAGTCTCCAATTCCACAAATCACCAGAATATAAGTATCAAAATTTCCTTTCTTATGCCTGTGATGATGCAAACAGAAGTGTATAAGCACCATACAGTCCAGCATAGCCACCCTTCACGCCACAAATCAGGAACATGTCTGGTGACCGACAAAAGTCCAAGCTCATAACTGATCCTTACGTTATTAAATTAGTCTACATCACCCAATGTCACTAGAAGCTATGATGCATGGACACGTCCCTGAGGTCGCGTCTCAGTGTCAGACATTGACACGTCTCCGTTTCCTAGTCTAGAAGTAGAAATTACAAACTTAAATCTCCTCATCACTTCTGTATTTCCTAATCGTCCACCAGAGTGGATATGAACAAAACAGACTCGCTAGTCTACATCATTTGGATCAGATATGCATGAACAACTACACAAATAACTGTGACATGGAAAGTACATCAAGATATACTCATAATTTAACACAAAATAAAGGATGCTTTACACATTAAATGAATCCATATGCCAAACGCAATAAATGGATGCAACATACAGGCTAAGGTACAATACTAGGAAAGGAAAAAAGATTTATGCTTTTAATAAATCTAGAGCTCCATCCACATAAACCAATCACTTGTACAATGAAAAATAAACCAATACTCGAAAACACTTATACTATCTCTAAAGCATGCATAGAATAGCATTTCTGCGTATAAAAAACTCACAAGTGCGGCACCTCCCTAGTTCCAAACACACTAGGACCAAAATAAACATTCCTACCGCGGAAATGGGACTATTGCTCATCAGATCTTTGCGTATTTGTACACATTTCAGCATCAAATGGAAGATTTTATCTAGACAAAAGAAAAGAGCAAAAGGCGGCACCTTTCTTCCTCTCCTGCGCCCTCCGCCGCTTCCCGGACGACTGCATCAGCCCGCCATCGGAGAGGTACCCGTCGCCGGCACCTCCACCGTCAGCGCCGGCTCCTCCGCCGTCCGCGGCAGCGCCAAGGGCGGCGAGGTTGCCCATGCTCTTGCACTTGCGCATCACGTCCTCCCTGACCGCCACGGGCGGGTTGGGGCTCGGATCCCGGTCCGGCGGATCCGCCTCGGGTGCCGGCGGTGGCACCGGCGCGATGGTGACGCCGAAGAGGCGCATCCCCGCTGGGCGCGAATCTTGAGGCATCCCGGCGGCCGGGCTCCGGTGACGGCGGTGAGTGGGGCGGTGGCGTTTTTATTGGGAGGCGTTCGGAGGGGGTGAATACAGACAGCGCTGGTTAATTATCGGGCACGGTTTTTCTTCTGTCTGTCCTCTCTCTCTTTCTCTCTCTCTCCCCCCTTAATTTTAGCATAATGGTCCTTCACGTATCGGGTTTTCATTTCCAGTTCCAAATTTCAATCTCTACAAGTCAACATGTTTATTTCATAAATTTATTTTTGCAAATATGTGCCTTGAAATATGTTAGTCACTCTACCCAAAATAGTAAGGGGTCGTTTAGTTCCCAAACAAAAAAAATTTAGGTGTCACGTCAACGATTTGACCAAATGTAGGAGGGTTTTTCGGACACTAATTAAAAAACTAATTTCAGAACTCACTTGGGAACCGCGAGACGAATCTTTTGAGGCCTTTGACCGCATCATTAGCACATGTGGTTACTGTATCACTTATGGCTAATCATGCACTAATTATGCTCAAAAGATTCGTCTCGTCGTGTACATCCAAACTGTGTAATTAGTTTTGTTATTTAATTACATTTAGTGCTCCATGCATGTGTCCAAAGGGAAAGTCATAAATTTCGAGGTGAAAACTTTTGGGAACTAAACGCACCCTAAGGATCAAGATTACCATAAGTTTAATTTTTGAGCCGTACATCGGATAGATACGAGAGAACTAGTGAGAATCAAGATTTACCACTTCAATTCTGGTGCAGTTACATCAGAGGGATACAAGATGATTTCACATTTAAGTTCAATGAAAACCCTTCTTAGAGAATATACACAACTTTTATTTTCTGGACAGTCTTAAGAAATGTAACAGCATTTTTGACAATTCTTGGCGGTGTAATTTTTTACAACTAGAATGGACTTATGCAAAGAAACCCTTACTTTTGTATTCTTTTTACGCATTAAATTCAGAGCAAGGCATTATTTGGTTAACAATTACATGCCGCAAAAAGAGTCTAATTTGGTATGAGTATCTCATTTTATCTAAAAATTACGCACTACTAAGAATTGATGCAAGTTTTTCTCTGGATACCTTATCAGTCAACTAGAATCAACAAGGATATAGGCCAGCATGAATTTAATTTAGAGCCGTTACAACATATTAATGTGCTTGCTTGTCTTTTCACTTCAAATAAAAATATGATCTTTAATGTATAGACAATATAGCTTAGTGTTTTTACGGTCTATTTTGTAAAGAATGTTCTTGATGGTCTTAGTAATGATAATGATTTGACAAATCTTGGCACATAATTTTAATTTTTTTACAACTAGGATGGACTTCTGCAAAGAAATCCTTTCTTGGGCATTCTTTTTTCGCATTACACTATATACAAGGCATCACTCTAACTTTGGTTAAGAATTACAAGTGTAAAAAGACTAATTTGATATGAGTATCTCAGTTTACCTAAAAATTAAGCACCAGTAAAAAATCAACGGGTTTTTTTGTCATATGTTATCAGTTAATTAGAACAACGAAGAACATAGACTAGCATGATCTAAATTTAGATCCGTTACGACAAGTTAGTTTGCTTGATTATCTTTTCAATTCAAATAAAAAATAGACACTTCGCAACAAAAACATAAACATGATTTTGATGTATATATATAATGTAGGTATTTACAGTCTATTTTCTAAAGAATGTTCATGACAGACCAATGAAGAGTGCAATTTTGAGATTAAAAAAACTAGAAAAAAGTGCAATTCTAGCAATAACTAACTGCCTTATCCTTTCAATATATCCACTAGGAATTAATTATCTGCATATTGTAACTAACTCTATGGAAACTGAACACCTTATATGCCTAAAAAAATTAGGATTGCGCTTTGCATGAGATGGAGATAGTACTAAAAATCCACATATGCTTTTAATAAGATATGTCATCACTTATCCTCAAATCGGAAATAACAAGGATAAAGATTAGCACCAATTTAATTTTGAGCTCCTTTACAATGACTGTAAAGTACCAATGGGTACTTTCAGGTATTTTGCCTCGAATTTTTTTCTGACCGTTGATCTATGAAGGTATTTACAAAAACAAAATTAGTATTCAGTTCCACTCTTTTTGGTAATTGGTCCCATATTTTGGTACTACTAGGTATTTTAGTCTAGATACTTTCAGGTACTTTCTACCTTGACCGTCGTACGATTCTATTAGATGGACTACTCTTATTTTTTTCAATTATTGTAAAAATTCTCAATTTTTATAGTTGTTGCGATCCCCTGGCCTGAGGTTGCCTTTCTTTGTCTGAAAACGAGCAACAAATGCCTACTCAGCGAAAACGTGCTTCTTTTTATTTTTCCTGACATGCCTTCGTACATTTTTCATAGAGGAAGGAAAAACATGTGTTTTTTTAGTGTGCTTAGCCAGTATTGTTTATACGGTCTATTTTCCATTAAGATGCTCTCACTCTTACAGAACAGGCTTTTGTTCCAGGCCATTTGTCCCGGCTGCCTTTGGGCCCGGGACAAAAGGTGGCTTTTGTCCCGGGTCCAACGGCTAGCCGGGCCAGCGGGGGGAGGGGGGCAGAGGTCTTTTGTCCCGGTTGGAGGCACCAATCGGGACAAAAAGGACCCTCTTTTGTCCCTGTTGGTGGCTCCACCCGGGATAAAAAGGCCCAACCCTTTTGTCCTAGTTGGTAACACCAACCCGGACTAAAGGGTGATCCTTTTGTCCCGGTTGGTGGCACCAACCCGAACTAAAGGACCCTTTTGTCCCGGTTGGTGTTACCAACCCGGACAAAATGCCCCTTCACGTGATAGTTCAAAAGGAAGTTATTCTTTACTGAGTTACATGTACTACTTAGGTGAGTTGACAAGAAAGTCATACGCCAGGCAATAGGTCTTGGGTTCGAATCCCGTAGGGCGCAAAAAATTTTTAGCGTGAGGGACATTTTGTCCCGGTTCTACCACCCGGGAGCTTTTGTCCCGGCAACCGAATCCCGGTTCCAAAACCGGGACAAATGGCCCTTTGGAACCGGAACAAATGGCCCGATCTGTAGTAGTGTTTTGACTAACGATGAAAATATATTGAGGAATGTCTTTGGCAAGATCTTAGTTTTTGGACCATCATAATAAACTTTTGCAAGGCTGCTCAACAGCATATTATCAAGGGAACGTATCAGGTGCAAATCAACCTCTCCATGAATCAATGAGTTGGTTTGCACCTGATATATTCTCTATTACCAAGGAGTTACTAGTTTTGTATTCTCAAGTCTAAACCATTACATCGAGAACAAGTACACCGCTAAGGAGTTGACTATCTAGCTAACTTTTTTTTTACAAAAAAGTCAAACCAGTTACTAAAGAATCAATGCAGGCTACTGTGAACCATTGCCACTGACTAATGCAAGATTGCTTAGCATAAGATTGCGCCACCCATTTTCCTATAGGTCGTTCAATCAATTAATCCCGTAGGCATGATTTTAGTTTTAGACAGTTAAGAACTTAAGATGAACTTTTAGTAGTGTGCAAAATTAGACCAATGCGCTCAAGGGGCTATTTTTTTTTCATAGACAGGTGCATATGCTCACACACCTGTAACGACTTCATCCGTCGCAAGATCTACCAACTTTATCTTATAACTAAAAAATAGTGAGACACTTATAAAGTCAAACATTATTGTGCTTGTTTAAAAAAACATTAATGTAAATTTCTAGAAACTGCTGCACCAGATGATACGCACTTAAACATTGCTGTTTGGATTGGGCAGGCCTCGTGATGCACATCAAGTCGTCAAACAAGTAAACTTTCAAGGTTGTAAATGAACAAAGCGGCTCTTTTAAACTATATAAACTAACACAGGTCTCAACTGGCTACACTGATTTTGTTTGACAGGGGCGAGCAACATCCGTTAACCGATGCATTGCTGTATGGATTGGGCCTCGTGATGCACATCAAGTCATCAACAAGTAAACTTTCCTGTGCAGCTATCGCTTGTAACTATCGCTTGTACTTTCAACATTGAGTCATGTGAGAGAATAACAAAACTCATTTCTCGAAGGGTAAACTTCAGTATCATATGCCCAATACAAAATTAAATATTGCTACTATGTCCATCTTAAGACAAGGCCACCGCGACCATATTAGTGCCTGTATCTGAGATTGTACACTGAGCAACACCAAAGAGTCCAGTGGCTTTCAGTAAATAGATCAGCATTCAAAAATTGCAAAGGGTGAAATTCGCCTTGCGAAGTGTACGCCGCTCAATTGGTCACTCTGTACTTCTGCAGAAATAAATGTTCTGATCAATTTTGTCAGTCAAATAATGTTGGAAGATATAAAATACAACAGACGAATCTTATGTAGAGCTGTTACGAAATTGCAAGTCAAGTAAGTTTATCCCCCTCTTAGAAGAACTATGCAATAGTATGCCTAACGAGTCAAATGTAATAGCACATGTAAACAAATCAGCGATAGACTTCATAAAGTCAATCACAGACGCACACTGCTCTCTTAGAAGTGTCTGGCAAAAGATTGTAAGCAGATAACGGCTAGAGGTCTACTATTTGGAAGTGTCACAAAATGTACCTTAACAGTGTTAAGCAGAACTTTGGCTTCGCTGTTGTTGTTGAAGTGATCACGAACAGGCTGGAAAAAGGAAAGTAGTCAATTTTCGCTACCCAAGATAAAACCAATATGTGAATCAACACTGAGAAAAATGCACGATACTTCTTCCTGGATAAATGTGCACCCCATGGGTTCATAATGGACAAGTTCATACAAAATTGCATTGGCAAGAAACAAGACCAATGGTGTAGCATTAAAAAAATGGTCCATCAATTCATTTTGTCAGGATAGCAGCTATCACAATTTCACAGGCAACACAGTACAAAGACTAGAAATCGGTGAAGCTTGAGCATATATAAGTTTATGACCAGAGAATGATTGTACCATATTTACTGAAAAAGGTGAAGGCTGAATGAAGAGAGAATTTTACCTGCAATATTTCATTTATTGCTTTTGCCAGTGCAGGTTTAACATCGGCAGGATGCAAAGCACCACTCTCATAATCAGAAATGAGTTCATCCATGGTTAAAAATGTCCTGTTTGAAGCAAACACTTTATAAGCCCCATCTCATGCTAGAAGTTCAAATAACCTAATTGATGCACAGTTAATTGCATGTGCTCAGGTGGCAGATGAATATAGACAATGGTGTCAGAATTATATAAATTCTCTGATTCTGTCAAATTATTGGAAGAAAATGGAATCTTGGCACATCAGAAATAAGAAACTTACTTATTGCCACCATTGCTTTCCTTGCGGATGACCTCAAACTTTCCAAACCAGGGAAAGACAATGTATTTAATGTACTCTAAACAAGGATTTCCTTCAACAATTTTGGGTGGACAGAAAGCTTGCTTTATCTTCACATTAACCTGGGCCTGCAACAATGAAGTTAGTTATGAAACTATATTAGTTTGGAAAGAACAAAGAGTCTGCATGGATGAATAATGCCACGATACATTGCTAACTAAAATAAATGACACCAGGCATGAAATAGAGACACAACAGAAAAATAAATGCAGAAGAGGGCATTTTGTCCGAGTCATTTTGACTGATGACTGTACTGCACCTATAATGAGCACAAAGAAACAATCCAGGCAAAGGACAGGCACAAAAATACAAATAAGAATTTAATTCATTCACAAGAATATGTCAATTGAATACATGAGAAATTAGCACGTAAGGCTACAGGGAGTCAGTGACGACAGCTTTTCCAGATACTAACAGGTGCATACACCTGTCCAAGTCCAAACTTTTGCACTGCATAGTAAATATATAACAAAAACCTATACATCGTAGCCATCCTTCACTATGCTACCATCTCCACTCACCAATGCAAACAAAAGGGTTGCACTTGCACCCCTCCTTCAGCAACCATTGATGCATAAAGGCATTTTGCGTTGGTCTCAATTTAATATGATAAGTCTATAACATGGTAAAGCTGATATTTCTAAATCATTAGGTGTCACAAGCATTTGCAAGCAACGAAACAATGTTTGATGAGGAAAAACATATCATCAGAAAATATACCTCGTCATCTTCCATAAAGATAGCGGAGGATGGATCACTCTTTGACATCTTCTCCTGGCCTTCTTTAAAACCAGGGAGCATATCTGCATTTAAGGTTAAGGGAAAAACACATATTCATACAAACCCAGGAATTTTTTTTTGCGGGTATACAAACCCAGGAATGAATAACCACTTGTTCCAAGTTCCATTATTATAGGCACATCTGTCCAAAGAATGTGAAGGAAAAAATGAAGATCAGGATACGATGTGACAGAATAATTGGTTTGTTCTTCCTTTTGATGTCATCGCAGTACTCCCTAGCTAGCATATTCACTTTCCTTTGGTCCATCCCCAGCTGGCATATGTCAGCCTACAAATGGAAAAGGATAAGAAAAATGAATTGTCACCATCGAATTCAATAAAGTAAATACCGTCAGAATGGAATACTTGCCTTCAAGAAAAATATATCAGCACATTGCATGCATGGGTAGAAAATCTGGGCAGCAGTCAATTCTTCCTGGTCACTTCTGCCCATAATTTGGCAGCATCTGCAAGTAAGGAAAAGAATAGAATCACTTAAACTTTATAAGCATATAAAAACAGGCAACCATACCATGTCCAAGCTGAAATTTTTTAGGTTGAAAAACAACTTTTAATGCAAAACGCAATCTAAACAAGTGATTACCTGGTAATTCTTTTGACATTGTTTTTCCGAGCAATGTCCATCACAAGTGGCCAGTACTCGTGTGCGCACTTGTTGATCTCTTCCGAAGACCAAAGGAACTCCACGCCATCAAGGTTCATCCCAGCCGCTTTCCAGATCTCTATCATGTAGCGCCCGACTGTCTGGATTTTCTTCAGGTCTCCTCCCATCTTGTTGTTGAGCTGTGCGAACCAGTCCGCGATCCAGATTTTCACCTTGCATCCAGCCCTGACCATCTTGTTGACGTTGATGGTTTTGACAATGCCCTGAGGGTACATGATAACATATATTACAACCAACTCTTTATTCAAATCCTGCAGGCTTAAATGTTTCATTTTTTTTTAAACCACACTGCTCCTAGTTTTTCTGCTCATTGGAAATCTAGGGGGCAATAGAGGACATGTGTAATGCAAACAGCAACTAGGTCTACGTGCTACCATCTAAATATTGACTTGGGTGGGTTCACCTGGTAATGCAAGTTACTAGATAATAAAATACCACCCAAGTTGATCACACTGCTACTAGTTTTTCTGCTCATTGGAAATCTAGAGGGCCAATAGAGCTCATAAGTAGTGCAAACAGCAACTATGTCAAGGTGTACCATCCTGAATATTGACTTGGGTGTCTAACTAGGTGCACCTGATAATGCAAGTTACTAGATGATAAAATACCACCCAAGGTGATCACTTGTTCGTTACCTCAGAAATTGTGGATATTGACTTGGGTGTCTACCTGAGAATGCAAGTTACCACTCCCTCCGTTCCAAGTTACTACTACACAAGCCAAAACGACCTATAACTTGGAACGGAGGGAGTAGATGGTAAAAATACGACCCAAGTCAATCACTTGCTCGTTACCTCGGAAATTCTTGGAGCAAAACTAGTCTAGGTTCCAGTTACCGCAAAATCAGTCAAATCATCGTCGCAAGTAAAGCGCCCTCGAAGCAACTACTCCAGAGAGGTCGCAGCTCGAGAGGTGCCATGGGCCCGAACCAAAACCAACCTGAGCGATGTGCATGCGCCCGGAGGGCTCGAAGCCGTCGTAGCAGACGGGGACGGGCTTGTTCTGCAGCAGGCGCATGAGCTCGTCCTCCTGTATGCACTCCTCCCCGATCCCCCGCAGCGTCGCGAACCGCTCCTCCAGCGTCATCGCTGCCACGCCCCCCGCCAGGTCCTCGGCGGCCGCGGCGTTCGCGGCCGAGGAAGAGGAAGAGGAGGCGCCGGGCGCCGCCTCGGGTGCCGGCGTGGGGTCCATGGTTGCAGCGGCGGAGGAAGGGTGGGTTCGTTGGGAGACGGCGAGGGCGGCGGCGGCGGCGGCTGGTTGGGGGTAGGTGAGGGAGGCGGCCAGGGTTTTGCTCAGGATTGGTCCTTACAGGTGGGTCCGGGACTCTCCGGAGGCGTTGATCCGCGTGTCGGTGGCCCAATCTCGTCCCGGGCCGTGGTGGACCCGTGTTGGGCCGGGCCGGCCGTGTCTCCGTGCGCGTGATCGTGGGGATTTGCATTTCCCATTTTCCTCAAAACAAAAAACAAAAAAAGTTGCATTTCGGATAACCCTACGCCGTTTAAATTCATCAGTAGAAAAAGAATACTCTGACATACGGTTGCAATGCAAGAAAAAAGGTTGAACTTTTCGCCCCAGAGAAATTCTAGCACTGTTGCAAATCTCTCCTCAGGGTTCTCGTTTTTATGCTATTTTGAAATAAGGGGGCAGGAAATTAATAAATTAACAAGGTGTGAACAAATCTCTATCTCTACGTATATTATTTCTAAAGCAAACAATGTTTCTTTGATCCGTCACCAGAGTGGCGTGCCGGCTGGTGACCGCCGCCGCCGTCCTTCGCCGGTGGCGCGTGGATCCGGCGATGGTGGTTGTTGATCCGACGCCTGTTGGTCTGCTTGGGCCTAGCCCTTGCGGATCGGCTGTGGGTTGCGGTTGGCAGGCATGGCTTGCGGTGCGGCGCCTCCGAGGCGGCCTCTTAGGCCTGCGCGGGCGTCGGGGATGGCTGGCGCTCCGGCGCGCCGCCGTTCCGCTCGGCCACGGGCCGCGCTTTGCGGCACCAATGCTGCTGCCTACTGTCGGCGGGCGCGGCCGGATCCGATGGCCTTGGTGGTGCATCTGCTGCCAGGCGCTGCGGCGGTGGCTCTTCACGCGGCCGCGGGTCGATGCCTCTGTTGGGGTCGTGCGCGTGCGCGTGCGCGTCCGAGCGGAGGCGACGATGGCTTCACGGCGGTGTGGGTGGCGCGCACGCCGCGGCTGCGGCGCACTGCGACCGGCGCCATGGAGGCGTGGCTGCATGGGGTTGCGACGCAGGTCCTGCGGAGACGGCGGCAGCGGTGACGGCAGCTGAGGTCGCATGGAGCTGCGGCGGCTGTGGATTGAGGGCTTTGCCAGACAAAAGTCTTGCTCGGCCTCTGGCCGGGCCGGCAGCGACGACGTTCAATGGACGCCTGTGTTCCCCCTTGGTGGCATTGTCGAGGTGCCCTCCTCTCATTGACAGGTCTCTCTCAGTGAAAACCTTGCCTGAGTTCGCTCAGGCGGGCGGCGGCGACGCCCTCGGCGTCGTTCCTTCCTCGGAAGCGTAGTCTTTGGAGAACCTATTCCGGGGCTCATGGCTGTCAAGTTGGCTTTGACCTCGGTCTCGGCGATTCGTGCGTTCGGCTCTCGGTGGTCCCTGGCGTGGAAGTTTGTTTCCTGGTGAAAACCATGTCCGGTGCTCGGATTGGCGACAATGACGCCCGGTGCGTCATGTCCCTCTTGAGGGTGTCGTCTTGGGACATCTCCGCGCCTACTGTACTGGAGACATGGTTTCCTTGTGGCATGCCGTGGGTGGCCGTCTTCTTGGGTGTTGCCTACTTATGCTCTCTCGACGCTTCATTACCATGGTCTGCTGGTGTTGCGACTACTATGGCGGATACTTTTACCATCATTGTGCTGGCGGATGCTTTGCCGCTCTAATTCGCTTGGTTTGACGGATGCTTTGCCATCGCGGTTGTGCTGCTTGTTGGTCGTCTCCGGTGGATGCTTTGCCGCCGTGGTGCTGCTTCTGGTGGATACTTGGCCACCCTCTGGTTGTTTCGTGGTCTCAGTCAGCAGTCTTGGTGATGTTATTCTTTGTGTAGGTTCACCTGTTTTTAGGTCTCTTGGTTGGTCTTGGTAGGATGAGTGAGGTTTCCCCTTCTATTTCATCGTTCTGCTAGCTTTAGGCCGTTTGTTTTGTTGGGCTTTCTTCAGTTTTTTCTTCTTCTATTTTTTGTTTTTTGTGCATTTGTGCAGGTCAACCTCTATTTGACCAGCATTAAGTTATGTTTGTAAACTGGTTCTTTGTTGATGAAATATGTGACAAATCACGTTCGCACAAAAAAAAAAGTAGATCGGAGGCAGGCTACTATGCACCAAAGCTTAGCTTTAGTGGTTACAGATGCAGAGATGCTCATGGCTCATCGAGCACGAGATCGTCAGACAACACAACTGTTACAAGATGGACATCAGCTAAAACTCCCCCACCGTGTACACTACATGTAATTTGATCCATGGATGATCCATCATCAGTTCTTGAGCGCATGGTAAGTCCCTGATCCAGCAATGGCGCCCAGCGGCGGCGCCACCATGTAGACCCAGATCTTGGTGTACGTCCCCGTCGCGATCGCCGGCCCCAGCGTCCTCGCCGGATTCATCGACGCCCCCGTCAACTTCCTGCGAGACGTTTCAAGCTTAAGTTACTCGACCGATTCAAGAAAGTGTAGCAACAATTCTATGGATATTTATTTATTTTCCCCACGTACGCGAAGACGAGAGCGTTCATCATCACCGCCGCCGCAGCTCCCACTGCCACCAGCTCTTTAACCTGCATCGTCGTCAGAGATCACAGCACGGTGTCATGTACATGCTCATGTCAAGTTGGACGAACGCCGTGTCAGGATTTCACAACGGGGCACTGCTTACTGCTTTGGGGTCGGTGGCGAGGGCGGTGACGACGAAGAGGAAGACGAACGTGGCGGCGAACTCGACGAGGAACGCCTCCGCGGCGCCGACCGCGGGCACGGTGGCGACGGCGGCGCGCAGGTCGTCCACGGGGCCGCCGCCGACGCCGTAGAGCGCCTTGGCGGCGAACGAGGCGGCGGTGGAGCCGAGGAGCTGGGCGGCGACGTAGGGTGCGAGGTGGGGCCGGGGGAGGTGCCCGAGCGCGGCCATGGCGACGCTGACGGCCGGGTTCATGTGGCCGCCGGAGACGTGGGCGAGGGACAAGACGAGGACCACCATGGCCAGCCCCGCGGCCGCCGCCACGCCGAGCGGGCCGAGCGCGCCGCCGTGCGCCCGGTCCGTGACCAGCGCCGACAGCACGGTGAAGACCAGCAGGAACGTGCCCAGCAGCTCCGCCGCCACCTTCTTGATGAGGGGGAGCGGCGCCACCCTCTCGGCGTCGGCGAAGCCGCCGGCCGGCGGATGGGATGGCAGCTCGTTGTGCTGGAAACCTAGTGGCAGGATCTTGTTGGGCGGAGACCTCTGGGGGATGACGATTGCTACCTTGTCATCGGTCATCAGGTTCTCCATGGAGGCTGGCAGTGGTGGTGGAATGCTCATGGAGACGTCCATGGAGACACTCCTCCTGCGGTCCATTTGTGCCTGTCAAACAGCAACCTACTCTGTAATACACCAATACTCTATCTGACCAACAAATGATGAGCGCTGTTGTGACGCGAGCTAATTCTGCAGCGATGGGAATGACAGTGTGGATTTAAGGGATAGAGGTCATGGGTTCTTGTGGAAGAGACACGCTTTTTGGCTGTCATGGAATTATTATGGAAGCAATTAAGTAGATGCCATGCACCTGTCCAAAAGAGACAAAAAAAATTGATCAGAATGAATGAACTCACGGGAGATGATTCAGAAATCTCCAAATGGAAGTATGAGATGGTGCAAACTGCAAGCCTCTTGCATGTTTACCTGTTCAAACCACAACGATGGGAACTGCAGAGATACTTATTTCTTTCCATGAGCATCGGAAAAAGTCTATATCACCCCCTCAACTATGGGGTTGGACTACATAACCCCCCAAACTATGAAATGGTCTATATCACCCCCTGAACTTTCCAAAATCGGTCAAATTACCCCCTAAATCAGTTTTGAAAAATCATAGTAAATCACAGAAAAATCATAAAATAAAAAATCAAATTGTGTTAGATTCCAAATGAGTAGATCTACACAATAAACATATAATATGGTATGTTTTAGTATATTTTTTTTGCTGTAGCTTTAGATCTATGTTTTTCTTCATAGCTGTAAAAAATTGTACTAAAGCACACCATATTATATGTTCATTGTGTAGATCTACTCATTTGGAGTCTAACACAATTTGATTTTTTATTTTATGATTTTTCTGTGATTTACTATGATTTTTCAAAACTGATTTAGGGGGTAATTTGACAGGTTTTGGAAAGTTCAGGGGGTGATATAGACCATTTCATAATTTGAGGGGTTATGTAGTCCAACCCCATAGTTGAGGGGTGATATAGACTTTTTCCCATGAGCATCTATTGGTGCTCACTACTGCCTCATGCCGTCCCCTCTAAAATTTGCCTCTTTTGATGGAGGACACTCATCCTGACATGACGACGGCACTTGTAAAGTTGTAATTAAATATCTGGAAGCCCCTTGATTCTTTATGGATGATAAGAATATAGATTACTAGATCCTATATATATCACTGTCAGTCAGCTGGTGTCTTGGAGCTGACACTGACTGGCTGCAAAATGTCTGCAAGTGTGTGACAGGTACCTCAGATCAAAATAGGTATGGCATCAAGCCATCAACCAGCCGGCCGGGATCGATGGAGCTTAGTTAGATCGAGTCAGATAACTTCAATCATCACATCCAAGAGCCTTAATTTCGTCCTCATAAGAAGAGGTGCTTGCATTGCTATCCATAATCATTGCCTTGCCTGAAGAAAGTCCCCAAGATGTTGAGAATTTTTTTTTAGAAAAAAGCAGGCTTGATCTGGCAGAGAATCAGATAACCTAGGGAAACCAACTACTCAAGAATTGCACACTCGTGAGCACCCGGGAAAAACTTCCCGGTCGGTCACCCATCCCCAAATTTCTCCGGGCCAAGCACGCTTAACCTCGGAGTTCTTTGGAGACTGGCTTCCGGAAAAGAAGTTGCAATTTATTGGTATGAATATCCTATTAATTCTATTAAACCCTGGACCAGGGTGTCTCAAGCTGTGGCCCGTGGACATCGGTTTAGCGCCTTGGTCTTCGGGACGGCAGGAATGCCAAGGTCAGCTCCTCTATCTTTGGTCTTTCTGCAGAAGTTGTTTGTGCCCTCCAGCTGCAAATCTGAGCTGACACTTTTGCCTGTATCATCTCTCAAACCCAGTCCAGTTCTTGCAACAAAAGTACTAGTACGAGACGGCAAGGACCAGCATTATTTTCTGAAAAAGAAAGATATGAGTTCTCATTTGACAAATGACAACTGAACCCTACTACTACTTCAGAAGAGGGCGTTGACATTTTTAGTATTGCTAGTAGCAACTTTCTTCTCCGTGCCGTTTAGCGTTCTGTCCCGCCTTTCAGAAACTCCTTGGAAGGGCCCAGCTTTTATTCAGTAACATTGCCCTACCAAAATCCAAAAAATTAGCATTTCCAACATCCAAACTCCCAAGCCCCGCAGATAAGACCGAAAGATCGTTGCACTATATTAACTTGTAAACTCTTTGTCACAAACACAATGTTGCATAGTGGATTTACCCTGAATCAATATAATTCAGAAAGCAGTTTAAAAAAATTCAGAAGGGAATTAAAGTAGGCATGTCCGTGTCCACCAGTTCCCCACCACATGGTATAGCTCGACGGAGTTTTGCCTGTCAGCCGGGGCAGGGCATTGCGTGGAAGGAGCTCCTCTACGTCCACGGACAGGCGAGGTAAGTCGATGGATTTCAGTTGCAGAAAATGTTTATTGCAGTTTTAATTTGCTAGGCAAGTGTGGGAGAAAATGGCAGATTGGACGCAGCAACTGCTACAACCTCCGCAAAACGGGATCCTGATAATTGATTGGTGGCAAAAGGAACTTGCTCAAATGCCGAAGAAGACAAGAAAAACCAAAGCAGCGATGATGATGTATTGTGCTTGGAACCTCTGGAAGGAAAGGAATAGACGTGTGTTTGATCAGATAGCAAAGACCCCCACGGAAGTTATGCAAGAAATCAAGCTTGAAATGGGCACTCGTAGTTTGGCCTGCTCGGGCCCAGAGTTATCCTAGTTCTTATGTTAAGTTTTTTTCTTTTCTAAGCACGAGAACTTCCTTATTTATGTAATATCAGCACTGTAAAATGCTACTCTTGCTTCTCTCTTTAAATGACAAGGCAGTTCTTGATGGATAAGTCTTTGTGCCGGATGGATAAGGCATAGGGTCCTTGCAAGGACCAGAGCATCTATTCCTTTAGCATATTTCAGTTTGCTAGGACAGTCAGTTTGCTAGGACAGCATCTAACTTTAGTTTTTTTGACTAGCATCTTAGCATCTTTTGCTTGACTGCTGCCTCGCTGCAGCAATCTTAGCTGCCTGTCCTGGCTGCCTATAAGTATATATCCCCAGCCCCTTGGGTTGGCATGACTTTGAGTTTGTGAATATGAGAAAACCAGAAAATTGCCCCAAGTTCATTGTCATCCTCTCAGCTCAATGAGAGTTAGAATTGAGCTTCTAACATCTGGTATCAGAGCCGTACTTTTCTGTAGGTTAGACATCTCCTGCTCTTCTCCTTCCCAAGCAGCAGTTCAGCCACCAGCAGCAGCAGCTAGCACAGCAGCACCTGCTGCACCCTCTGCTCCACCTTCCTCACCCGAGCAGACGAGCAGCAGCTCGTCTGAGGCTGCGTCTTCTCCACGCAGCAGCCCCTTGGAGGCGCGCCATGTCCGACGCACCGTCTCAGCGCTCGGTCGCCTCGAGCGCACGGCGTCAGCGAGATGCCGAGCTCGCCGCGGCAGAGGAGCGCATGCGAGCGACGGCACAAGCCGCTGCAGCAGCGGCGAGGGCGGCCAGGCTGGCTGCAGCGGAGCTGGCGGCGGCCAGGGCGGAGGTGGAAGCAGAGGCGGCGGAGGTCGAGGTTGAGACCTTGCGCGGCAGCCTCAGCGGCTCCACCGCCGGCGACGCCACCGCCGACGATGACCTTGAGGAGTTGGAGAGGGAGAGAGCGCGGGACCGAACTGCGCGGTGGGCAGCAGCCCACCCCGGCGGCGGCGGCCTGGACGGCGGCGCGCCCGGCGACGGTCCAGGGGCCCGCGCGCCCGGCGGCGGCCCAGGGGCCCGCGCGCCCGGCGGCGGCCTGGACGGCAGCGCGCCCGGCGACGGTCCATGGGGCCGCGCACCCGGCGGCAGAGGCGGCGCCCCTGGCGGCGGCGCGCAGGGCGGAGGCGGCGCACCTGGCGGCGGCCGCGCCCTTGGCGGCGGCGCGCAGGGCGGTGGCGGCCTCCTGGCTGGGGTGCGCGCGGCGGCGCCCCCGGCTACCACGGCCTCCAGGCGGTGGTCAGGGACGTCGGTCCCGGCGGTGGGTGGCCCACCCCCACCAAGACCAACTACGTCGAGTGGGCCGCAGTCATGGAGGTGAAGCTCCAGGTACGGCATATGTGGGAGGCAGTCCGGTACGGCGACGTCGACTATGATGAGGATCGACGGGCGCTGGATGCTCTCATCGCAGCAGCCCCGCCGGAGATGCAGTTCACGCTTTCCAAGAAGCGAACTGCCAAGGAGGCCTGGGACTCCATCGCTGCGGCACGTATCGGCAGCGCCCGCGCCCGCAAGACCACTCTCCAGGCACTTCGCAAGGAGTGGGAGAACCTGGCCTTCAAGCCAGGTGAGGATGTTGATGACTTCGCCCTCCGTCTCAACACTCTGCTGCAGAAGGTGGTGCAGTTCGGCGACGACACGTACGACGAGGAGAGAGCCGTCGAGAAGCTCTTCCGCTGCGTCCCCGAGAGGTACAGGCAGACCGCTCGCTCGATCGAGTCTCTGCTGGACCTCACCACCATGACGATTGAGGAGGCGATAGGTCGCCTCAAGGTCGTCGACAGCGACGAGCCACAGCCTCCCTCGGGAGGCATCTCCATCGGTGGGAAGCTCCACCTCACTCAGGAGCAGTGGGAGGCTCGGCGCGGTGACAGAAGGAGGGGGAGCCCTCTTCCTCGACTGGTGGCCGCAAGCGCGGCAAGCCGCGAAAGGGGCGCAGAGGTGCCCAAGCCGGGGCACGAGGGCGCGCCGAGGGTGGCGCCCGCGGAGATGCTCAGGGCGGCGCCGCTGACAGGCCCAAGGCGGCACGAGACGACGCCTGCCACAACTGTGGCAGGCCCGGCCACTGGGCCAGGGACTGCCCGTAGCGGAGGCGTGGGGGGCCAAGCCCACGTCGCGGAGGCCCAGCCGGATGACGAGCCGGCTCTGTTCCTACTCTACGGGGACATGGAGCCGCATCCGGCGGCACCACCTGTCACCGCTCTACTCCACCTCGACGAGCCGCGTGCCCGAGTTCTCCTCGGCAACGGCTCCGACGACGACAGGGTCGATGGCTGGTACCTCGACTCCGGCACCACGCACCACATGACCGGGCGGCGGGAGTTCTTCTCCGACCTGGACGTCGACGTAGGTGGCTCCGTCAGGTTCGGGGACTCCTCCGCCGTGGAGATCAAGGGCGTGGGCTCCGTGATCTTCACCGCCAAGACCGGAGAGCACCGGATGCTCACCGGAGTCTACTACATCCCGGCGCTGCGGAACTCCATCATCAGCCTTGGGCAGCTCGATGAGAGCGGCTCCCGCGTGGTGATCGACAGCGGGGTCCTCCGCATCTGGGACCACCGTCGCCAGCTTCTCACCAGGGTGGTTCGAGGGAAGAACCGCCTCTACATCCTCCATGTCGGGGTGGCCCAACCTCTTTGTCTTGCAGCTTGCAGGGACGACGAGGCATGGCAGTGGCATGAGCGCTTTGGGCACCTCCACTTTGAGGCCCTGAAGCGGCTCGGCGCCAAGGAGATGGTGCGAGGCCTCCCGTGCCTCGACCACGTGGAGCAGCTCTGCGACGTCTGCGTGCTGACGAAGCAGAGGCGGCACTCCTTCCCCCAGCAGGCGAGCTTCCGAGCCAAGGAGCGGCTCGAGCTCGTACACGGGGACTTGTGTGGCCCGGTGACACCAGTCACACCAGGAGGACGGCGCTACTTCCTGCTGCTCGTCGACGACCTCTCCCGCTTCATGTGGGTGATGATCCTCGGCAGCAAGGGAGAGGCTGCGGACGCCATCAGGCGTGCTCAGGCTGCTGCGGAGGCGGAGAGCGGCCGCAAGTTGCACGTGCTGCGCACCGACAACGGCGGCGAGTTCACGGCGTACTGCGCGGATGAGGGCATCCAGCGCCACTACTCTGCGCCGTACAGCCCGCAGTAGAATGGCGTCGTCGAGCAGCGCAACCAGACGGTGGTGGGGATGGCCCGGGCCCTCCTCAACCAGAGGAGCATGCCGGCCGTCTTCTGGGGAGAGGCGGTGGTGACGGCCGTCTACATCCTCAACCGCTCGCCCACCAAGGCACTCGACGGCATGACGCCGTATGAGGCTTGGCATGGGCGTAAGCCGGCAGTTTCCCACCTGCGGGTCTTCGGCTGCCTCGCGTTCGCCAAGGAGCTTGGCCACATCGGCAAGCTCGACGACAGGAGCACTCCGGGAGTGTTTATCGGCTACGCGGAGGGTTCGAAGGCTTACCGCATTCTCGACCCGGAGACACAGCGTGTGCGCACGGCGTGCGACGTTGTGTTCGACGAAGGGCGAGGATGGGCGTGGGACAAGGCGGTGGACGACGGCTCGGCTCCGACGTACGACGACTTCACCGTCGAGTACGTCCACTTCGAGGGAGCCGGGGGAGTAGGCAGCTCCTCTTCGCCGAGCGTGCCTACCCCGGTCCCCGAGCCTCCACCGACTCCGGCGCCCGCCACACCGGCGGCACCACGCTCTTCTGCTACGACTCCGGCTGCGCCAAGTTCCTCGGCTGCACCACCACAGCCGGCGACGCCGCGCACTCCAGCACCGACAGCCACTCCTCCGGGCACGCCTACTACAGCACCTGCTCATGCTGAGCACAGCCCGGTGGAGTTCGCTACTCCGCTCTCTCACGACGAGGTGCGCATCAACGCATACCACGACGGTGAGCCACTGCGGTACCGTACGATGGAGGACCTTCTCGGCGATCAGCCGGTGCCGGGACTGGTGCCTCACGACCTGGAGGCGCAGTTGCACCTCGCGTGCGACGACGGCGAGCCTCGGTCTTTCGCAGAGGCCGAGGGACACGCGGCATGGCGTGCCGCGATGCAGTCGGAGATGGACGCGGTTGAGAAGAACCGCACTTGGGAGCTTGCTGATCTCCCTCGTGGTCGCCGAGCGATCACCCTTAAGTGGGTGTTCAAGCTGAAGAGGGATGAGGCCGGCACCGTCGTCAAGCACAAGGCTCGCCTGGTGGCACGAGGTTTCGTGCAGCAGGAGGGAGTCGACTTCGACGATGCCTTCGCTCCCGTGGCACGGATGGAGTCCGTGCGACTTCTCCTTGCGCTGGCTGCCCAGGAGGGCTGGCGCGTCCATCACATGGACGTCAAGTCGGCGTTTCTCAACGGCGACTTGAAGGAGGAGGTCTACGTGCACCAGCCGCCGGGGTTTGCGATCCCCGGCAAGGAGGGTAAGGTGCTACGTCTGCGCAAGGCCCTCTATGGCTTGCGGCAGGCCCCGAGGGCGTGGAACGCCAAGCTGGACTCCACGCTCAAGGGGATGGGCTTCGAGCAAAGCCCGCACGAGGCGGCCATCGACCGGCGGGGCAATGGAGGCAATGCCCTGCTGGTGGGTGTCTACGTCGACGACTTGGTGATCACCGGCACCAAGGATGAGGAGGTGGTGGCGTTCAAGGAGGAGATGAAGGCCACCTTTCAGATGAGCGATCTGGGGCCTCTCTCCTTCTACCTGGGGATCGAGGTGCACCAGGACGACTCCGGGATCACACTTCGACAGACCGCCTACGCCAAGCGCGTCGTCGAGCTCGCCGGGCTCACCGACTGCAACCCAACTCTCACTCCAATGGAGGAGAGGCTGAAGCTGAGCCGTGACAGCATGACAGAGGAGGTGGACGCTACTCAGTACCGGCGCCTTGTGGGGAGCCTCCGCTACCTCGCCCACACGCGGCCGGACTTGGCGTTCTCCGTCGGCTACGTTAGTCGGTTCATACAGCGACCGACGACAGAGCACCAGCAGGCCGTGAAGAGGTGCCCTGGAGCGGCACACTTCGTCGGGTACAGCGACAGCGACCACACCGGCGACATCGACACTAGCAAGAGCACGAGCGGGATCCTCTTCTTCCTCGGCGAGTGCCTTGTTAGCTGGCAGTCGGTCAAGCAGCAGGTGGTGGCCTTGTCCAGTTGCGAGGCCGAGTACATAGCGGCCTCCACCGCGTCGACTCAGGCGCTCTGGCTCGCTCGACTGCTTGGTGATCTACTCGGCAGAGACATTGGAGCGGTGGAGCTCAGGGTGGACAGCAAGTCCGCCCTGGCCTTGGCGAAGAACCCCGTTTTCCATGAACGGAGCAAGCACATCCGGGTGAGGTACCACTTCATCCGAGGCTGCTTGGAGGACGGGAGCATCAAGGCAAGCTACATCAACACCAAGGACCAGCTTGCAGACCTGCTCACCAAGCCCCTTGGGAGGATCAAGTTCTTTGAGCTCTGCTCCAGGACCGGGATGGTCCAATCCTCCCACAAGACGACGCACAAGACTTAGGGGGAGAATGATGGATAAGTCTTTGTGCTGGATGGATAAGGCATAGGGTCCTTGCAAGGACCAGAGCATCTATTCCTTTAGCATATTTCAGTTTGCTAGGACAGTCAGTTTGCTAGGACAGCATCTAGCTTTAGTTCTTTTGACTAGCATCTTAGCATCTTTTGCTTGACTGCTGCCTCGCTGCAGCAATTTTGGCTGCCTGCCCTGGCTGCCTATAAGTATGTATCCCCAGCCCCTTGGGTTGGCATAGCTTTGAGTTTGTGAATATGAGAAAACTAGAAAATTGCCCCAAGTTCATTGTCATCCTCTCAGCTCAATAAGAGTTAGAATTGAGCTTCTAACAGTTCTCCTGCTAGCTTTTCAAAAAAAAAAAACAATGATGTGAACTTCAAAATGGAGCACACAAAACCCTTTTCTAATACTACAACTGTACATCAAGAGTGAAGAGTAAAAACAGCACAAAAAAGGTACAGGATTGCATTAATGCTGCAACTTTCTTTTTCATTTCTTGTAAAACGAAGTGTCCTGAGTATGTGGGATTTTATTCTGTTAAAAATAGTGAATGAGCTATGAACTGCTTGTTGCACTAGGCAGGAGCCTATCAGAAGAAATTTTTGAATATCGGGGTACCACTAGATTTTATCAGGGGCTGATAAAATACATGTTCAACATCAATACTTCAGGAATAAACTTTTTATGAAGCAAGTTAGTAAATGTCAATTTTGGAGAGGCATATAAACAAAATAAATGCATACCTGTTCTGAAACTAATGGAATGACTACAAAGAAACATATGATATCTTTGGTGGTAACCCATGAAATTTCGAACCCAACTTTGACAGTTGACAGCGAGTTGAGAAAGTTTTTATAATATTTTCCAGATCAAGGTATGAGCTCGATCAATGGATTGTCTGTCATTTGATTTACCTGATGAGGTGTGCCGAATCAGCACCCTGTTTTTCAAGCAAGGCAGGAATGCGAAGGTTTTTTTTCGCGACGATGCCTGAACATGAATTTCATTAAGAGGAGATAAGGTCCTTGAGTTCATCATGACATTTGTACTTCTGTTTGTCATCACCGCTCTTGCAACTGATCCCCATGCAGTAAGTTTTCTATTGGTTCGACCATAGATTTGCGTTTTCGCTTCTTCAATTGCATATAATATATTAATGATATTCTCGACACTGTTTTCAGGTCATAGTCACCGGGAACATGAAACGCTCCTCCTTTCGGGAACGCCATTCTGGGGACGGGAACGGGGAACATTTCCGTCTCAGCAGACAGCAGTGTAAAAATTCATCCCAAATGCCGTTCCCTGTTCCCTGTTTCTCGTTCCTCGATCTGTCATCTCGGGAACTGTGACTATGTTTCAGGTGAAAGAGTTGATAGCAGACAGTTGGGGCAACAATAATGATGAATGCTCTTCTCGCAGGGTATATACATATGGAATGACTCGGAATCAATTTTCGTAAGAAGCTGTCTTGTGGAATTAAACTTTCAGATTTTTTTTCTAAATTATTCCTATTTTTTAATCTTATGAGAAGGCCATCAACAGGAGCATCAATGAGTCCTGCACGCACAATTGGTTCAGCAATTGCCACTGGGAGATGCAATCAGATTTGGATCTATATGGTGGCAACCCCTCTGGGTTCTGTAGCTGGAACCGGGGGCTCATGTTGCAATTAAGCTGTAGTTACAAACAGGTAAGAAATTTTAAGGAATGTAGTAAATCTTATCAATAAGAAAGCCCCCTTTGTCTGTATAGGTCTGACTAATCATGCTTTTGCAGGGACCAAGTGTTTCCAGGAGCATTCTGAATATCTGATACTACCTGAATGTAAATAACTACACACTACAATTCTTCTGACTCATGGTCAAGTGATGGCAAGTTGGATTATGACTTTTCGGGCTTCGAAGGAGTGGCTAGTGTAGATGAATTGCAGGATGCTAATTGCATCATTTGCACATCCTTCAGCTCTATGCTGATGCTCATTCATTCAACTAATCCTCAAGAATCGGTTGGATATCCTATAAAGGAAAAAATACTGTATGTCTAACATAAAATTTTCCAAATACAGATATTTTTATTGAACAAGAACCTCTTGGTGCAGCCCAAAATTTTATAAGTAAATTTACTGCATGTTAGGCTTAGACAGATCAAAGTTATATTCGAGAAATAGGCACATCACATGTCGGAACAAAGTTGGGACTACCCGCAAAATTTTTCAAGAGCACTTTCAGTACTACTGGGGTCCTGCCAGATGGATCGACTCTACAAACTGAATTTCGAAGGAGGGGGTTCAAAAGAGAGCACTGCCCCTAGGAGATTCAGAGCAAAAGGGATCTCATGGCCATGACGACATACACCAAAAGAGAAGCCTAATTAACCTAATCGTTGCCTGATCTATGTTATATAAGAAACTGGTTAGCATCGCAACAGAATATTTAAGAAGTAGTACAAGGAGAAAAGGGCATGTGCACCGGCTCCCCGCTGCTCATGGTGGATGGGGCTGGAGCTCCGGCCACCGTGGCCCGGGACTCGGATACCGGAAAACACGTTACGGCACCGGAGGCGGCGACCTGCGCTGTGTTTAGTTTGCGAAAAAGTTTAGATTTTAGTATCGTAACACATGTCGTTGTTATTTGACAATTAATATCTAATTATGGATTAATTAGACTTAAAAAATTTATCTCGTATGAAACAGTTATACTGTATAATTAGTTATTTTTAACTACATTTAATACTTCATATATATGTCCAAAGATCTGGTACTGTAGGAAATTTTTTAGAACTGAATATGGCCTAAGAGGAAGAGCCGAAGAGGAGTTTGGCGCTGTCTGCCTTGGCAAAATGGCAAGCCAATGGCCTGGGCCGCAGATGGGCCGTTATGTATAGACATGTTTCTCTTGCGGGCCATCATTTCGCAGCCCTGGGGAATTCTCTCTCTTGTTTTGCTTATTTTTATGTTGTTGGTACAAAATATAAATTCCGCAAAGAAGAATTTAGGCGATGATGACATCAGCCACCAGACACAAGTGTCCAAGTCATCGTTGCCTTTTTTATTTCAAGAAAAAAACAACTATGATAAGACTTTTTAGTACAATCCAAAGATATGATGCAGTTACTGATGGAGTTGGTGTCATGATAAGATTGTTTGAGGATTCTTCTTGTCATCCCTGATGCGAAGTGCAAGAACAGTTCAACCATCTCTCTCTCTCTCTCTGACAAGGCACTTCACCGATCACACAGACACAGGATGACGAATCGTTAGTGAACATTCAGCGGACTTTTAGCTTAACAGGGACACGATCTGAGGTGAAAAATGCGGTGATTGATATGCATGGGGGATCTTGGAGACTGGGGGTGTAATTGGGGACAAGGGAAAAAGATACCTGGTCGGTGATGCAACCGGTACGCTTACCAGTTCATTGGATCATGTACTGGTCAGAAAATTAAACCAGTTCACCAATTGATGAGTTCAACCACCAGTTCATTAAAAATAAATGCATAATAATTGTTAGCGCGCCCCATCTAGCCAACCCGACCATAAAACCCAGGTGTTATAGTGGGAGGGGTGAGGGCTTTTATCCATAGTCCATCATTCCCCCTACGGCGTGCGAGCCCGGCGTAGCCCGCAGCAGGTTCTAGTGCCCGGCGTAGCCCGCAGCAGGTCTCAGCACACGAGAGGCGCAGGGGAAATCGCGCAGCGGAAATGCGTGGCCGGGTGGGTTCGAACCCGGGACCTCGGCTCTGGTACCATGTTAGCGCGCCCCACCTAGCCAACCCGACCATAAAATCCAGGTGTTATAGTGAGAGGGGTGGGGACTTTTATCCATAGTCCATCAATAATATCTAAGGAATCATCACAATAGTATAGTTTGGTCTACATGGTTTTTCTGTGGGCTTTGGTGGACTTAGCACATTAACTTTTCTTTGTTTTTACATTTTGTAGCAACTCCAGTGGAATCGCAGAAATCGCCGGTTTTAACACGGTTCTTTCGTTTCTAAAATTTCTTTAACCTGATTCTGATCTGGTTCGCATGATCTAACTGCTTGTCCGACCTTATAGTTGAACTAAATTAGTGAGGCCCTCTAGATTCATCGTCCTTAAGCAGTTTTAAGGTAGATGACAAGACTAACCTCTGTATTGGCTAGAACCATAACAGATGATAGATACACCTAGATGTAACTTATAGATCATCAGTTGGTAGAATTATAACATCTTTATGTATGCAATGCATCGACACTGAGAGAACTGAATAAGAAGGCAGCAAGTGGATAGTCTTTTCTATCTACGACTCTCACAAGAAGCATTTTCAGAATTACAACAGCTACAACACTATTTGGAAGGAATCCCTTACAACATCGACAGTAAAGATCAATGGACTTTCATCTGGGGCAATTCCTCTTATACCTCCAGTAGATTTTACAAGTTTGTTTTCTCTGGTCTCCAGGCAGAGCAGACCTTCTCTTGGCTTTGGAAAACAAAGTGTACTCCTCGTCTAAAATTCTTTGCTTGGCTGCTGATTGTTGACCGCCTCAACACAAGGGACATTATGAGAAGAAGAAACTTTCATGTCCAGTCAGGCCCAACATGTGTGCTATGCAGTGAGACATTGAAGAGGATATAGATCACCTATTTTTTGACTGTCGGTTCTGTAGAGATTGCTGGAGTAAACTGCACATTCAATGGGATATGTCTGTAGACATTCATGACAGAATTCGTAGTGCCAGAAACTCCCTTGGTCATATCTTCTTCATGGATATTTGCATCATGGCTGCATGGGAATTATGTGTTGTCCATTATGGGGGTTTTTCCCTTTATTTCCTAATTGGATAAATAAAAGAATGGAAACACAACAGAAAAATGGAAAGAGATAAAGGGCAGATGGCTTGCTGGGCCATTGCGAGAGGTCCAACAGGACCAAGTAACCCAGCAGCCCAGCGTGGCCTCTCTGTCCTTATCCATTTACGTTGCTCGGTCAATCAGAGGCAGAGAAGAGAGGCGGAGCGGACGACGCTCCTGGCGGTGGCGGCCAACTGCCCGCTCGCCCTAGGCGGCACGTGTGGCCATTGGACGTGCGATTCGCGCGGCGCCGCAGCTCCCTCTCTCGGCCTATAAATCGGATCGAGATCCCTCACTCTCTCGAATCGATCATCGCAGGCAACACAGACTCCCCTCCTCTCTGTTCTCCACATCTCCGGCGAAGTTCCGCCTGGTTCCGGTGTGGTTCGCCGGTGCCTGGTGGTGGTGATTCTGCGACGCACACACATGCGTGTGCAGTTGGAGGGTGCTTCTGTGTCTGGCTGCTGCTATTCTTGCGCCTGTGTGGTGCAGTGCAGCCCTGTTCAGATTGCTGTCGATCGTGGCCTGGTTCTTGGACCCCTTGCTACGCGGTGTTCCTCTGCTTCTCGGGTTGTTGCTGTGGACGTTCCCCTCGGCATCAACGTCGGCTCCAGGATCTCCGTCAACCTCCCGCTGGTTCAGGCTCGGACGTGAGTGGCGGAATTGGTTTTCTGGGACAGAACCTTGTGTTCGCTGAGCTTGTCTTCCCACATAGACAATCTACGTGCTGTGAGTTACCCGTTGCCCCTTTTCGGTTTACAGTATACATTTTGTGCAATCTGCTAGTTTTGGCTAGGGTGTGATTGCACTTTTTTGGCGGATTAAATTGCTCCGTGATGATAAGCGGTGTAGTGAGACAAGAACGTGACAGTCTCAGGGTTTAGTACTCCTTTTTCATCTATTGCAGTTGCTGATTCTTTTGCCTAGAACTCTAGTGTTATTTCTGTGAGCATATTTCCACTGCTACTTCTGGTGTTTACTGTTCTGGGTTGAAGCACCTTCTCGTTGGTAATATAACTTGTTCTTGGGTTGAAAAGAAAGAATTGTTCTGAACCCTGTTTAAGTAGGACTGTCACTTTTGGGTGCTGGAAGGTTGCCTAGAGCAGTAACCCGCAAATTTGAGAGCAAATATAGAAAAACAATCATGTTTTTGTTCTTAATCTGCCTGCTTCATCTACTTGCTATGTTTAATGGGTACATGATCTTGAGTAGCTTTGTTCTCAGTATTCAGACGAAATGCTCCTGTTCATGTATGTGTTTTTTAAACATGGCTGTAATCTGAGTAGAATGCGTGTTGTCTATAGAATCGATTTAATTAATCTTATTTCTGGTAGAAGCGTGTTGCTTATTTCTCTAAATTCACAACATTATGGAAGATGCACAATGTTAATATTTTCGACGGAGCCTTGCCTAGTGTTCAACTTTGGACCGTGAGGTTTAAAGAGCGGATTCTCCTTCAGCTCCTTCGTTAGAGAGAAGACCATAGAATGCTTATTTGTCAATGTCTAGATAGTGTTCTGTAAATTAATCTTCCAGTCTCTTTTGTCTATTTCTGCATTTCTCCTTCTCTTCTATTGTTCATAGCTCTGTAAGTCTCAAACTTTCCTTGTTTATTTTATTTATCTGTTTCGCTGTGGGGAACTCCCCCATAATTTTGCCCTAAAAAAAACAAGGTAGCAAGTTGCAGGGCAGGAAAATGCAAGTTACCCCTTAACTAACTCTTCCAATTTGTTGATCAAGCAATAAACCAGTTCACTCTTCAATCTCTCACTACTAAAAAGAATGAACTGGCGACTCAGTCCATCGTGCGATCCATCCGCATGACGCACCATCGGTCTGCGGTCCGTAAATAATCGCCATCCGTCGCGCGGTAGGCTTGGTAATTCGAATTAATGACCGTCGATCGCCCGCACATTGGCTTGCTAAAATTCCATACCAATCGGTCCGCCTCTCGGGGAAACATGGAGTGTCCTTTTGAATTTGCATTGCATCCACGACCAGCATTTGAATCCCACCGCCCTCCGCTGCCAATTAGTTGCAAAAGATAATCTTGGACCCCTTCCATATCACCGACATGGTAATCTCGGACCCATTCCATATCCGTTCCCAATCCGCCGCCCTGAGGCCATCGCCTGGCCGTTTCTCGTCAATTCCTCGCACCCACATGATCATCAACAACCTAGCAACCCATTTGTGCCATCTGCAAGCAGAGCCATCCACCGCCGTCGCCGGGCACCATCACCGTCCTCGGTCTCCCGCCATGCCATGGGAGAGGGGTCATCGGTGAGCATGGACATCCCTGTGCCTTGGGTCAGTTTGCAATTTGTTCTCTGATTTAACAGAAAATAAGCTGGACATTGGGAGACTAAGCTATGGTGTAATTACCTCGATCCCTAAATTGAAAGAAGCAACTATGATAAAGCAATATAGGCTGATTTGCCTTTTGAATGTCAGCTTTAAGATCATTACCAAAGCTTTGATACTGAAAGTAGAGAAATGTTTGGGGAGAATTATTGACCCTTGTCAAACAGCCTTCTTGAAAAAAAGAAATATCATGGATGGGGTGTTGTGTCTACACGAAGTCTTGCATGACATTAAGGCCAGAAAGAAAGACGGAATCATATACTTAAGCTTGACTTTGAAAACGCCTATGACAAGATAAGCTGGGAGTTTCTCTTTGATTGTTTGAAACAAAGGGGATTTTGTGAACAGTGGTGTACTTGGATAAGTCACAAGTGGGACCTTGAGTGTGAAAGCTAACAATATAACCGGGCACTACTTTAAAAGTGGGAAGGGGGTCAGGCAGGGGGACCCTCTGTCCCCACTTTTATTTAATGTGGCGGCAGATACCTTAGATAAGATGATCGAGATGGCTCAAAGACATAGTTTAGTCCAAGGGCTGGTGCCTGAATATATTGAAAATGGCTTTGCTATCCTTCAATATGCTGATGATACGATTCTTTGTTTACAAAATGATGAGGAAAGTGCAAGAAATATGAAGTTGTTGCTTTATTTGTATGAACAGATGTAAGGTTTAAAAATAAACTTTGAAAAAAGCGAGGTGTTAATGGCCTCCCAGGATGATCACAAATCACTTTCTTCCTCTGAGATCTTCAACTGTGCCACAGGGGTTTGGCCGATCAAATATTTGGGAGTCCCAGTTTCTGGGGCTAGACTACATGTGATGGACTGGTTAAAACTGGATGAAAAGATATATGAGAAGATTAGATGGTTGGCAGGTAGCTCCCTATCTATAGTGGGGAGGCTCACCCTTATCAACTCCTGCTTGAGCCCCATTTATAGCATGCATGTCGATGTACCTTCTGACCAAAAACAATCTGTAAAAGAATAGACAAAACAAGAAGGTTCTTTTGGCAGGGGAGTGGGGTGAAGAAAAAATACCACTTAGTTAAGTGGGAGAAGATTATCAGCCCTAAGAAGAAAGGTGACTTGGGAGTACAATATATCAGAAAAATTAATCAAAGTTTGCTCTGTAGATGGTGGTGGAAACTGGAGAAAAATGAAGGGATGTGGCAAAAAGTAGTAGAGAAGTATGTCAAACACCATAGTATCTCTCAGTTGAAATACAAGAATTCAAGTTCTTCGGTTTGGAATGATTTGTTCAAAGTGAAAGATATTTACGTACAAGGAAGACTGATCAAAGTGGGGGATGGAGAATGGCTGACTTTTGGGAGGATCAATGGTGTGGCTCTGTCTCTCTGAAAGGGAAGTTCCCTGACTTGTATGACATATGCAATGAGAAGGTGGGTTCAGTGGCTGAGTTTGCAGGCAGGGGGTGGAGGCTGACCTTTCGGAGGTGGCTTGATGAAAATTTACAATCTCAATTCCGCAGATTGAGGGATATGCTGGCTACCGTAGCTCTTTCCAATGATAGTGATTCCCCTGTGCGGACTTGGGAGAAATCAGGAAATTTTTCAGTTAAATCGTTCTATTATTCCCTCTGCAGAGACCAAACTACAATGCCTAACAAACACATCTGGAAAGCTAGAGTTCCCCTCAAAATCAAGGTGTTTATGTGGTTAAGCCAGCAGGAGGCGATCTTAACTAAAGACAACATGGCTAAAAGAAACTGGCAAAGGGGACCAACAGTGTAGTTTCTACCAAGAAACGGAAACTGTGGCGCACCTCTTTTTTGACTGTGGCGCTGCAGACCCTGCTCTTTTGAGCAGTTCTGGCACTGGGCGCACATATATATATGCCCTCACATAATAGTTTCATACGGTAGGTTTGTCAGCGATATGCTGGGCCCTTTGGAAATCAAGAAATTTGGGGTGTTTTGAACAGAAAAGAGTAAAAACTCCCACTGAAGTTGTGTGTTCGGCTTCTTCTTTTATCTCTTATTGGGCAGGTTTACAGAAGTGACGATCAGGCGTTGCTCGGAGCTGGCGCTGGGGTGCTGAAGGATACGTCGTGAAGAATCGACCAACAATGCGGGTGTGGTACTACTCCACTGAGGATCCGAGGAATGGAGAGTCTTGCTTAGTTAAGATGAGCGTGTGGCCGCTGCCTGTGGAGCTAGTCTGGCCTTTTGTCTAGTCGTTTTTTTTTCTGGGTGTAGCCAGTGGAGTTTTGACAAGCTTTTTTTCCTATTCGTTTTTTTCATTTTTCAGATGCTGAACTAGTAATTCTGGATGAACAAAAATTTGTAAATTCGTTGCTTTGGTAATGAAATTCGGGCTTATGCCCAGGTTGGAAAAAAAATAATCGTCCAGCAGCTGTACCAAGTCGAGTCAAAAACAAAGACTCTGCATCGTTATGTCACATGCATAGGCAAAAGGTGTGAATCTCTCTCTCACACACACGCTCATAATGCAGACAAATTACTCTTTTGTTTATGACTTACTTGTCACAGTAATCTAGGAGCAATCCATCCACATGAACGCACTTGACTTGGAGAGCCCATCGACACCCCCAAGGTCACGAGCGAGTCCATTGACGACAGCGCGCGGCCTCTGAAAACGTGCGTCGCGTTAAGCTTGTTAAGCTTTTAATAATGATAGCAAAGATATCATGCCTAATATGTGGCTTGTATTTCATGGAGGGGTATACAGTACAAATATAGGCAGCCACGTTATTGTCCAGGTTTATAGAAACAACACCCTGGAGATAATCACGGGGAGACTTGCCTTGCGTGAGGGGCCTCGGAGATCACGGCAGCAACCAGGAAGGTGCGCCAGATCAGATCCTAGAGAGGATCATGGTCAGCCCAATGACCAGATCCATGAGGCCCACAAGAAGCTAAAACCAGGAAGTAATCCTATTTGCTAACACCCCCCCTCCCGCAGTTGGAGCGTCGGAAGACACGACATTCAAACTGGAGCGAAATTCAGCAAACACTGAAGTCGGGAGACCCTTGGTGAAGATGTCGGCGAATTGCGATGTCGTCAGAACATGAAGAACTCAAACATCACCAGTAGACACCCGCTCGCGCACGAACTGGAGATCAATCTAAACATGCTTCGTGCGTTGATGCTGAACCGGATTGGAAGATAAATAAACAACACTCACATTGTCACAGTAAACTAGAGTGCTCTTCTGCAGAGGATGATGTAGCTCATGAAGCAGTTGGCGCAACCAGCAGGCCTCAGCAACGCTATTAGCAACCGCCTTGTACTCAGCCTCAGCACTGGACCGCGACACCGTGTTCTGGCTCTTGGAGGACCATGAAACCAGATTGCCCCCAAGGAAGACAGCATACCCGGAGGTGGACTTACGAGTATCTGGACAGCCGGCCCAATCAGTGTCAGTGTAGACAGTCAACTCCGAAGCAGCGCCGCGCCGAAGGAGAAGGCCATACTCAAGCGTGCCACGCAGGTAGTGCAAGATGCGCTTAACTGCAGAAAAGTGAGGCTCGCTCGGATCATGCATGTGCAAGCAGACTTGCTGAACAACATAGGTGATGTCAGGCCGGGTGAAGGTAAGATACTATAAGGCACCAGTGAGGCTCCTATAATTGGTAGCATCACTAACAGGAGGACCGTCCTCAGCAGAGACCTTGGCGTGAGTATCAACTGGGTATTACAAGGCTTGCAGTCTGTCATCACAGCTCGCTCAAGAATATCCAGAATATACTGCCGGTGAACAGAGATTCCCAGGAAGTGATGCAGGGGACCCAAATCCTTCATAGAGAACTCTTTTTGCAGAGCCACAATGGTGTGACGAAGGAGCGCACTGCTGGAGGCTGTAAGCACAATGTCATCGACGTAGAGTAACAAGTAGATAGTGTCTTGACCTTGCCTGTGATGAACAAGGACGTGTCTGATTTAGCTTCAACGAAACCCAACTTGAGCAGATGAGAAGCAAACCGGCTGTACCAAGCCCTTGGCGCCTGCTTCAATCCGTAAAGAGACTTGTTGAGGCGGCAAACAAAGTCTGGGCACTACTAGAAAACAGGCCGTGGGCACTGGTTAAAAACGGCCTTAGGTAATGGATTTTGAACTGGTACCACGAAACCGAGACCAAAGGCATTGGTCTAGGACACCGGGTATTTTAACCGGTGAATAAGGTGGCCTTTGGTACCAGTTGGAAATACCAACCGGTACCAAAGGGGCTGCCACGCTGATGCAAGCAGGCAGCCCCTTTGGTATCGGTTGGTATTTCCAACCGGTACCATAGTGTTTTCCTCATTTATCCCAATTCTAATTTTATTTATTTGTTTATTACTATTTATTCTTTCAAAACTGCTACGCGTACCCGAGCTCTACACCATAACACGTCCATTGATCGTGTTCATGTCAAAATAATATTCGAAATTAACTAAAAGTCAAAGACAAACATATAATTAAGTTAATTAGCAATAACAATATGTTACAAATATACAAATAACACGACATCACGTTTAGAAATATTTACAAATATACAAGAAATGTTTATAGTGCAAGTAATAGGCCTCTCACGACGTCGAAGCGGACACTCTATTGATGTGACCGTCGTGGTAGAACTCGCCTCTAGGATCTAGGATCTCCCTCATAATGAATCCTGCGAGCTGCTCGCACACGGCGTTAATCCGATCGACATCAGAAGTGGCGTTGTAGATTTGTGACATCTATCATTTTCGGAAAGATTGATATATTAATTCATCATGTTAGTATAATTAGGAAAATGTAGTTGTGAACTATTTGTACATACTCTTAGATCCTCCATAGTATCCTTCCCGCATTGAACTGGACCATGTATGTAGTCGTATACGTAGTACCCACACCAATCAGTTCCTTGGCTTTGTCTCGCACATTGTAGGAGAAATAAAATAGTTATTCATTATTTGTGTACACCTATGCAGAACAATTGATATTAATTAAAAAAATGGTCGCGACCCAACATACCGGAAAATCCATTCTAACGTTTAGTTCCTTCTTCCCTTGACCGGCTCCTTTGTTCTTTTTTACAAACTGTTTCCACACCCTGCGCAAAAAAAAGTTTGATGTTCAATAATTAATCTAAAAATGAAAAGAATTTGATTATGCACATTGTACTTACCTGTTCACTAGGTCTATAAAGTGTTGGATTGCGGCCTGTGGGCACCTCATGGAGTCAAACACTATAAGATTACTACTGTCCATGCAAATTACGAGCAAAATCCAATGATAACTGCAGATATAAATACATAAGCATATATACATCCAAATTTGACTTAGTATTTATTTAGGAATATAAAAGAGGTATGAGTCGACCAAGTCTTACCCAAAGTTGTAGGGTATCATTATATAGGATTTGTAATGTTGCCGCATCAGGAAATGGTACATGTTTTGACACGTCTCGTAATTATCGTTAAGAACTTTCTGGTTGACTAGTAACGGCATCATGAAGCCCACCTGATGATGCCATCCTTCTTTTCGGCATCTTTGAATCTCCATATTGAACGATAAAATACAAATTATATAGTGCACGAAGATACTTAAGTCGATGGTAATCTAGATATTATTGATACTTACGGAGCCCAAATGGTGATGATAGAGATGTCTAGGGCTTGTCGACGGTATATGTGATGTAGAAGTTTGAAGTCCACCCAGAAGTCATCCTCCCCACGGAAGAAATCGTGGTCGCGATACTTAACTCCAAACATATTTGTTTCATCACTCGACATGCGCATGTACCATTTATGTAAATTGTACATCTGTGTGCCTAGATTCATCTCCTCCTCCTCAGTGACAAAAGGTTGTCCAGCTTGTATGGAACAACAACCACTTTAGCAATTGAAAGATCTTCCATTCTCCCCCGTGCCTGCTCAAGCGTGAATCTTGTTTCGCGAAGAAATTTTGCCGCATGTTGGTCTGGCTCCCTCGTCACCACGAGGGACTCGAGTTCCTTTTGTACTATCCCTAGTTGCGGAACGGTCTTTCCACATTTCTTATTTCTCTGTTGTGCCTTTATCAACGTCCGGTCGAAGTCTGAGGGTAGTTTGATTGGTCCTGGTGGGTTGTTCAGGCATTTGTAAACCTTTGCTGCTATTTGTGGATCTGCTGGTACCCTCTTCTATGAGACTTTAGGTTTGAAATGTTCTTTCACATGGCGTTCCACTTCATCCGACATCGTTTCCTCGACGGTCATCTCATAAACTAATTTCTTCTTAGGGCCTATCTTCTTTTTGACTCTTTTCTACTTCTTGTTTGTGGGTCCAGCTGGTGGGAGGGATGATATCTTTCTCTCTTTTTTGTGCTGGTGGAGTTGGAGTACTACTGGCCCTTTGCCCAGGTGGAGACGGTGGTGAGGGAGGTTGCGGAGAGGAATCACGATCATCATTATCATAGTGGGGAGGAGAAGGGGGATCCACGGGAGCCGCTGTGTTCCCAATAAGTTTGATGTCGGCCATGCGCCATAGAACGATCCCGTGGAGTGCGTCTCCCAATGTCTTTTCTCCATCGCCTCCAACAAAATCAAGCTCGAGATTGTCATTGTCTCCGCTCGTTCCAACTATCTGCTCGACTGTGATGGAGGTGTAGCCAAAGGGCATCGGCTTTCCATGAATTGTACTATTAGGATTCACTGGAAGGACTGACCCGTATGCTACATGAATGGATATATTCTTAGCTCGCATATGTAGCTCGCATTCTGTTGGAATGGTGATATCATCCACGGGATACCTCTCCACCGGTGCTGCCTCAATCGGGTGGTGCTGAGCTAGTACGTCAGGCGCCGCCGTGGAAGCACAGCCGCTGCGTCGCTGAGAGGCCGGGCTTATCACAACATCTGGCGGCTGCGGCCCAAGAATGGACCGGCTCAGAGCTGGCTGCACTGCCTCATTGACCCTTGCGTCCATCTGAGATTCCAGCGATGTAACTCCTTTGTTCATCTATTCTTGTATGGCACGGATTTTCTCATCCTGTTCTGCCTTGCTCTTTTGATGAGTCTTGTATGAGCTATCTCCAGCCCAAGCAACTTTCCATGGGGCCATGCCGATGCCACGGGCTCGTCCAGGGTGTTCGGGATTCTTTAACGCCCTGGTCAGCTCATCATTCTCCCATTGAGGCTGGAATATTCCTTATTTGGCCTCATCTACTGCTGTGATCAGATCGCGGGCCACTTCTTGCATTTGCTCCGGCACGACCAAAGTTCCATCCGTTTGATTCAGTGTCACACCATTAGCAAATAACCATCACTTCGATCTATCCGTCCAGTCACAAGTCGCCGGCCGGATGCCTCTAACCATAAGGTCCTGCTCTATCTTCTGCCATTTCTTAATTGCCTTCTTATACCAACTCGCCCCAAGGTGGTGACTGTACTTATTTTGTGCCGCATTCTTCTTGGCCGCTTCAGATTTTTCTTGTGCATCCTCTGATAGATTGCACAGTTTGAACTCCTCCCAGTAAGGTTTAACCTGAGGAAAATCGTCCTAGTTCGGTTCCTTATCCTTCTTGATGTAATTGGCAAACAACTTCTTCTTGAATGTTGCAAATGCAAGGGCCATCTTTTTTAAGGCACATTGCTTCACAAGTTCTTCATCTACACTTTTAGGAAAAATGAACATATCCTTCAGTTCTCTCCATAGCATTTCCTTCTGGTGTGGAGGCACGGCGTGTTGTTGTTCTCCTGGACTGCTCGATTTCCAGAGTCTTGTGATGGTCGGAATTCTCGCCGAACAACAACCCCACATTGGGTGACAAACTTGGTGCTAGCAACCTCTGGAGCACATGGACAACTCTCTGCATCCACTCCTGTGATGACCTGTCTTCCCTCCATTTTTTTTGTCGGCCGGCATTTCCCTTTTGACTGGCTCATCTTCGATCCAGACGACGTCGGAACGGGCTGCTGAGCGGTCGTCGGGGCAAAGTCATCATCTTCTTCACTGGCATCTCCGGACATATTCAGTAACGAATCAGCTGTCCGGGCCTCTTCTGCACCAAATTGTTCGGCGGCGTTGGCCCTAGTATCTTCGTTTATTACATCCATCATGTATCTTGTGGCGGTCTCTTCATCATAGGGGTTCATCCTTAACTCAAACTAACCCTAATAATTGTAGTGGTTTGAATTCAATTTAATTTGAGCTAAACCTAATTGCATCATTCAAATAATACATGTACATGAAATTCACAATGAAAATTAAACTATCTAGTTATCACTAAAACAACTAATATCAAATAGTATACTAAAGAAATACTAAACTGAAATATAAAGTTATCCAAAATTTCAAAGACATGTAAATATCTTTGAAACATCTAAATTGATATTTTAGTTAAGTACATGTGAATAATTAAGAAATACATGATAATGCAAAAAGAAGTAAGCTAAATAATAAAACAATAAAAGAAAAAAGAAAAAAGGGTCGACAAAAGGGTCGATGGCCATGCCTTATGTTGGGGAGACGACGACGCGGTGCGGGATGGCCGAGCAGGGGCGTCAGGGATGGCAGCGACGCACCGAGGGGGAGCCGAAGGAGAGGGCGCACGGTGGTGGTGCAGTCGCGGCGGAGGGGGTGGCGTGCGGCGGTGGTCCAGTCATGGCGGAGTGGTGGCGTGCGGCGGTGGCATCGAAGCGGCCGGGGCGAGCGGCGTCCAGGCCGCAAAAGAGCGGCAAGGGGATGCGAAGACGTAGTGACGGCGTGGCCGGTTGGTGAGGGCGCGGCGTCGGCCGGTAGGGGCCCAGCGAGGAAAAGGAAGGTGCACAAGCGGAGGAGGCCCCATGGGCACGGAGAAGACACGAGCGGCGGCGGCGGCACGACGATGCTGCAGCGCGTGATGACCAGGCGCGGCGGGTGTGGAGGCGGCGGCAATCGCGACTAAGTGTTGGAGCAGGGGAGGGGACTGAGGAAGAAGGGATATATATATCCAGGGCTTTTGATACCGGGTGAAAACATCACCCGGTACCTAAGACAACCTTAGGAACCGATTTTAGATCCAGCCAGTGCCTTAGGTCCCCAACAGGCGGGAAATGAAATCCCCTTTAGTACCAGGTGAAGAAACCCAACCGGTGCCTAAAGATGGGGGAGATTTGTTTTTCCCGCTTGTTGGGCATGAGTTGCCTGAAATCCGTCAGTAGCTCATTGGTAAAGCAAGGAAATTTGGGTGCCGCGGCCACAGTTCGAATCCCGCGCGCCACCCCTTTTTTTGGCCGAAAAGGGACCTTTGGTACTGGGTGTAGTTCCCACCTGGTACAAAAGGAGATCCTTTGGTACCATAAGATAGCATTTTATTTTTGTTATCTTTTCTTTTCCCCTTTCTGGTTCTCTAATAAATGATTTAATTGCCTAATAACTCTGTTAATTGCCTAATAAATCAAATGTTGCTTGAAAATATTCGAAAAAAATTCTTGTACCAAATAAATCAATTTATTTTTAATTCGTATGTGCCTGGGAGTAAGAGAGAGTGTGAGTATGTGCCTGGGAGTAAGAGAGAGTAAGAGAGAGTGTGAGTGAGTGTATGTGTGTGTGAGTGAGTATGTGTGTATGTGTTTGTGAGTGTAGGGATTTCACTTCAAAAGTTTTTGTGTACGCAACCGACATGATGTACTGTTTCTTGTTAAATTTTGGGTTATTTTTAAGAAAAAGTTCAATTTACTCCCCTCAACTAATATTTTGTAAAATTTCAACTTAAAACTCCACCTATACATGGAGAAATAAAAAAGAAAATTTTTATTAGTGGTTAATCTGAACCAAAGAGCATAGTTTGAGGGGTAAAATGAACCAAACGATAGTTTAAGGGGTTTATTATTAATATTCTAACCTATCAAAATAATGATACAAATTATGATGTATTTTTTCTAACATGCGTTATGGTGTGTACTAATTTGGTTCAATTTATTTTAATACATTTGATAATTTTAAATATTTTTACAACTCGGAGTACCCGGAGTATCCGGACAAAATTCCGGAGTATCCGATGGTTTGTACGGATGTCCGTACACACGTACGGAGTATCCGGACAAATGTCCGGAGTATCCGAGACCCTCCGGAGTATCCGTTCTTCTGTCCGGAGTATCCATGCATAAGTTCGGACATCCGAACATTCCCGGACACTCCGGACGTACACCCGGAGTATAGAATTTCCCTTTAGTACCGGGTGAAACTACTACCGGGTACCAAAGGTACTTCTATGGTACCAGTTATTGTTAGCACCCGGTACCAAAGGATACCATAAGGTACCGTTTTCTTTTTGTTTTGTTTTCCCTTTCTTGTTCTATTATAAATCTATTAATTGGCTAATAAATCAAATATTGCTCAAAAATATTTGCAAAAAATCAAATATAATTTCAGAAAATTCACAAATGTTTATATGTAAGTAGGTAAAAATTGTATTGACCTTATATTAGTGGGAAAATATTATATATTGTTCATGTTAATTAGTTGTGAGACTAATAATTCTGTGACTGTGACTGTGACTGAGTGTGTGTTTTCTTATCTTTTCCCAAAAAATATTCGGTGAGACTATTTTTTATATCTAGGTTACAATAATACTCTATATGGTCCTCACAAATAATATTACAAATATTTCAAATGATGAGTACAAATAGTAAATGTTGATGAGAAATATTACAAGAGATAATCATTGAACTAATGGAATATTAACGATGGTTTGATTTATAATCGTCCCTTCATTGTGATCATGGCGTGCGTAGGGAGCCTCCTCTTGGGCTAAAAGGATACTTGTGTCGACCTCCACAGCAAACGGAGTCATGTCTTCAACCTTGTTGTATTCTTCTTCATCTGTTACATCGTTAACTCCCACAATTTTTCTTTTACCTGCTAAAACTATATGACGCTTTGGCTCATCTCCATCTGACTTGTCCTTTGCTGATTTATTTCTAGACTTGTCCTTTTTGGGTTTGCTAGACATGTCCTGCATATAGAAAACTTGAGTGACATCCTTAGCTAGGACGAATGGTTCGTCTCGAAAGCCAAGCTCTTTGAGGTCTACGGTTGTCATTCCATACTCATTGATATCGACACCTTTTCCAGTCAGCTTCACCCATTGGCAACGAAATAGAGGAATCTTCAGCGACCCATAGTCGAGTTCCCAAATCTCCTCAATGTAACCAAAATATGAGTTTGTTTGGCCACTAGAGTCTGTGTCATCTATACGGACACCGCTATTTTGATTGGTGCTCTTGTTATCTTGGGCTCTTGTGTAAAATGTGTATCCATTAATTTCATATTCTTGGTACGTCAAGATTGAATTAGCTGGACCCCTGGCCAGCCAGGCTAGCTGCTCATGAATTTCATCATTGCCCATGAGTTCCTTCTGCAACCAGGTGGCGAATGTATCGTTATGATGGTTTGTAATTCATGTTTCAGACTTCAAGGGTACCTACTTCGCACCATTTGCTTGTGCTCCTCCATGTATGAAGCCACTAAGGCTAACTATTGCAGAACTGTGAGATGCGCTTTGCTCAACGTAGCATGGTCCCTGGCATTTATTGATTTCCTTCCAAGTGTGCCCTTTCCAATCTGCCGCCCTCATGTTGTGATACTGGAACCCCAATCGGGCAAAGTTCATCCATAAAGTCAACACAAAACTCAATGACCTCCTCTGTCACATAAACCTTCGCAATGTTCCTTCCATACGATCCCAATTACGAATGTATTTCTTTAGGACTACGAAGAATTGTTCAAAAGGGAACATATTATGAAGGAATACAGGACCGAGAATACCAATATCTTTGACCATGTGAACCAAAAGATGCGTCATAATATTGAAAAATGATGGAGGAAATATCATCTCAAGACTAATGATACTTTGGACAACATCCTCTTGTAGCCTGATTAGACTCGTTGGATCGATTGTCTTTTGAGAAATTGCATTGAGAAATGTGCATAGCTTTATGATTGTTGCTCTAACATTAGATGGTAGAATACCTCTAAGTGCAACTGGCAGTAATTGTGTCATCAACACGTGACAGTCATGGGACTTGACGTGTGCGAATTTCTTCTCTTTCATGTTTAGTAGCCTCTTTATATTCGAAGAGTAGCCTGATGGGACCTTGATACTGTTCAAATATTCAAACATACTTTGCTTCTCTTCCTTGCTTAGAGTGTAGCAGGCAGGACATAGGTAATGACGTCCTTTATCCCTTTTTTCTGGATATAGGGCGGCCTGTTGTTTCATACGTTGAAGGTCTTGCCATGTTTCCAGTGTGTCCTTTGGCTTACTGTAGACACCAAGGAAGCCTAGCAGGTTAATACAAAGATTCTTTGTGAGGTGCATCACATCAATTATGTGGCGGACCTCTAAGACTTCCCAATAAGGTAAATCCCAAAATATACTCTTCTTTTTCTTCCACATAGGTGCACGTCCGTCATCACTCTGCACCGATCTACTGCCAGGTCTTTTCCGAATACTACTTTTATATCTTTAAACATTTCAAATACTATTTTCCCACAACGGTGCCTTGGTTTGGTACGACGATCTGCCTTTCCACCGTAGTGATCATGCTTCCTCCTTAATGGGTGCTTGATAGGAAGAAATTGACAATGACCCATGTACACGATCTTCCTACAGTGCTTCAGATACATGCTGTCAGCTTCATCTAAACAATGGGTGCATGCCCTATAGCCCTTATTGGACTGTCCAAATAGGTTGCTCTGTGCAGGCCAATCATTGGTGGTTACAAAAAGTAATGCACGTAGGTCAAAATGTTCCTTTGCGTGCGCATCTCACACACGAACACCCTCCTCTTTCCACAACAATAGAAGATCGTCAACTAGTGGTTTCAGATACACATCAATATTTGCACACCGGACACGCATCCAAATTTTCATACTCCTCACCACGATAGAGGATGCAGTCATTATGACATGCATGTATCTTCTGTGCTTCCCTAGAGGACAAACAACCTTTCTTGCCTCGTACGTTGTTTCTGGCAAGGTGTTACCCTCAGGGAGTCGGTTTTTTATTAGTTTCAGCAACTCTTCGAATCCCTTGTCAGACAAACCATTTGATGCCTTCTATTGCAACAATTCCAATGTGGTAGCCAACTTTTTGTGGCCTTGTTTGCAATCTGGGTACAACAACGTTATATAGTCCTCCAACATATGCTTCAAATCTCTCAATTCCTTTTCTGTTTCGCAAACTTTCTCTGCTTCACGCAACATCTGACCAAGATCATCTTCCACAACATGTTCTTCAGCATCTTCTTCAGGCTCACCCATTGCAGTATCTTCAAAGAAAGCGCTGTAATTGGCTGCAAAGTCGGGAATCTTATCCTTTTCTTCTTCATTATTATCCAGCATAATCCCTCTTTCTCCATGCTTGGTCCAAATATAGTAGTTGGGCATGAAACCACTATTGAACAATGATTGTGGATGGTTCTTGATGATGAGTAATCCTTCTCATTTTGACAGAATTTGCACGGGCAACGAACGAAACCACAGTACTTGTGTTTATTGGTCGCTTCTATGAATTCATGCACGCCATCAATGAACTCCACTGAACTTCGGTCGGCATTGTACATCCATTGCCGACTCATCTGGGTTCATATTTCATAGCAATACATCATAGAGTGTCAAATAATAATTTATAACATGTAAATAATTAATTTATATACAACATGTAGTTACCAAAATGCTAACTACATCTAAATAAATAATTCTCTTATGCCAAATAATTTATATAACAATATCAATTAAATTTTGTGCTAACTACATCTAAAAATAATTATCACATTTATAGCAATTAATATAACAACTACAAACTAAATCAGGTGCTAACTACATCCAAAAATAATTATCATATGTATAAACTAAATCAAGTGCTAACTACATCTATAAAATTAATTTGCTCAAGTATGCAGAAAAAAATACTAACTTTTTAAGAAAAAAATTGGAAAAATTCGCCCCCTCCCCTCAGTCGGCTGCCATGAACAGTGAGTTCACGACAGCTTGGAGAGGGCGGGGAGGGGCTGGGGTATTTATAGTGGCAGGCCAAAGGCACCGGTTGGTGCCACTGACCCGGTGCTAAAAGTTGTGCATCGGCACCGGGTCATCGCACCAACGTGTGCCTTTTCCATGGGCACCAGCCGGCACCGGTCATAGGCACAAGCCGGTGCCTTTGCATGCAAAATGGGCACCGGTGAATGGCACAAACTGGTGTCTTTGTCCCCGTGTCAATTTGGTACCGGTTTGTGGCACAACTGTTGCGCCTACCAACGTCACCAGCGATGACACCCGCAGACGCCAATTTGGGGTGGCAGTATTTCATGAACCATGAATAAATCCGCAAGCGCACGGAATACCGCTGTAGCATTTTACACGGGAGTATACCGGGGTGTCATTTATATTTTCGCAGGGAAGGCAGTGAGTGAGAAGATATATAGATTAGTTGGTGAACTCTATCTAGATTGGATATTCTCATGCATAAACAGGGGTAAAATAATAACATAGTAGGAGGTAGTGTGATACACACAAACTACCCTCTTGGATAAATAAGAGATAAAAGAAAGATAAAAGATGCTTTAGGCCGGGAGCAAGGTAGAAGTCAGAGCTCAAGTTAGTTGTGCTAGGCTAGCTATATCTACACTTTCTCATTGGTTAACTCGTCAGAGATTAAACTACACAACAGGGAGATCGCTATCGAAGTAACGGGAGGAGCCCGTATACTCCGGCGACTTTATGCACCTGCTACCCCCCATACCGAACGTGGAGGATTACTCGGGCTCGGACAGGGCTGTCACCACCTGCCGGCTACCTCTAAAAACCGTGGGTATAGTTGACATCCAGCAACACTTAGCTAATCTAGACACCATGTCTACACTAGTAAGGGATACTCTAGTGTCCCGCGCGGAGCCCCCATCCTCCGGATGGACAGACATCACACTAGAGCAATCGTACGAATACTGGAGCAGTTGATAGAGTTCTAAGAACAAAAGACTAACCATCTCCAGCATAGGGCGATCATACAATACAAGCATAGAATGATAACGCAACCATATCAAGAAGTATATATCCGATAACTCAGAACATACTTCAAGCAGATATCGGTAACCATAGTCTAATTCTATTACAAACGACCAAATATTACAAGAAAGAGCTAGAGATGAACCAATACCAGAACTCTCGAGCAACTCCGGCGACTCGATGACTCCTAGACTTCTCATAAACTCCACTAAGTCTAAAGACTATGCAAGGAATGCAAGAGAGGAGAGATGTGAGGTGTGTGTGTTCTAATCTCTACCCCCTTTGTATTTATAGCAGGGAGCCACGGGGTGAACCCATCACAACCGACGTAGGGGACCAATGGGGAGACGCCACGTGCCCGGGTTGAGGCGGTGGGGCCCACGTGCCAGGTCGGCCGACCAGGTAGGTCGGTCGGCCTGCCCGGGCCACCAACTGCCCCCAACTTCTTCTGGCAGGCTGTCTTGGGCCTCCTTGTCTGATCTACATTGGGGTTGGCCTGTCTTGACTTGTTTGGATTAGGTTCTTGCATCACTTTTGGTCCATCTGAGCCTGAATCGGTGCTCCGATAATTTCTGTGATTTTATGTCGGGACAAAGTGTGCTTGTAATCTGCATATTAGCTTGAAAACACAACTTGCATATTCTAAATGGTAAAGTGTGGTTTAGGGACTTTATTGGATAAGGATGCGTGTAAGAAATGCAAACTCTCATGATTTTCTGATCAAGTTGACACCTGGAAATGATCGTTAGTGAGCGTCAACAACGACCCGGTGCCTAATTTGCAGCATTGGAACTGAGTCATGCCACGACCCGGTACGCAATGTCCCATACTGGGCTCGGCACATGCCAAGAGTACCGGCTGCTGTTGCAGTCGGTGCTGATGCCTCACGTCAGTACTGGTTGCAACAACAACTGGTACTTTTGGCCTGAATCTTTGGCCTATTTTCTAGTAGTGGGGTGAGCTCGATCAACAAACCCGGAAGGCTGAGAGCAGTAAACCGTATCTGACAGAATCCCATGGAGAAAAGCATTCTAGACGTCAAGCTGATGGATAAGCCAATCCCGAGATAGCTCCAGAGATAGAACTGTCCGCACAGTAGCTGGCTTCACGACTGGACTGAAGGTCTCATTATAGTCAATACCAGGACGTTGAGTGAATCCCAGAGAACCAAACGAGCCTTGTAACAATCAAGGCTGCCATCTGCACCGAGGAGAAGATGAGGAGAAGATGAACTGGACAAGGATGCTGGACGAGAAGATAAGCACGGCACCGGTCTGTGGGCATGTATGTCTTGGTATTTCATATTTTGATGGAGAGTATACGAAATTAAAAAATGAAAAAGCAACTGTCGGTTCACAAATCCCGAAGACACTACTGCTCGCGAGAGTGTCACCCAGGGTCGTCCGTATACCCGGCGGACCCGACGCCCGCGGCTACTTTGATTTTCCGCTCTTTTTCGTCTCTTCTACTACCATATCAGTTCGTCAAACTTCAAAGTGTGTAGGCGAGCCAGGATTCAACTATTGGCGAGCTGAGACACCGAGTCAATCTTTCCCTACGATTCACGCACCTAACCGCGGGCAGCCAGCGTGGCCATGTCACCAGCCGTTCCCGGCCATCTGATCGGCCATAAAGATGCGAATCCCAAGCATTTTGCAAAAAAAAAAATTCTCAACCTTTTGCGAAATCAACCCGCAGTCCGTTTCCCCCTCTCAAGTATTATTGCGAAAAAGCCCTCAACTTTTCCTAAAATAAACCAGCGGTCCAATGCAAATAAAATCTTTAGTTTTCGTTGAAGCAACCTGCCGTCCTGGTCCTCTCTCAGTAAATTTTTTAGAAAAACCCTCGCATTTCAATTAAATCACACCACAGCCCGTTCCATTCGTTATTTCTACACAAACAACATTATACGTACAATTTAAACGCCAAAACCCATTAGAATCAAAACTTGTTCAATATAAAACTTGATCTAAAATTCAAAAACTACAACTTTATTATTAGATAAATTTTAAAATTCAAAATATTTTCATAATTTGTTTGCATAAATACTTACATACAGCCCGTTGTGCCTCAAATTTGGACACGAAAACTTGTTCAAATAAAAAAATGATCAATACAAAAGTTACTTAGAATTTCAAAATCTACATATTTATGACATAGTCAAATTTCAAATTTGGAATGTTTCTACAAAAAAAATCAAATACAAAAATTGCTCAAAACTTCAAAACCTAAAGCTTTGCTCCATAACAAAATTGTAAATTCAAAACATTGTTTTAATTCGTTCAACATAACATCTTATTTTGCAAAAATATAATATTTTGTGCTAGCGTTCTTCCATGGCTAGCCATGTGACCTCCACAATAACGCGGCATATTTCAATATAACCACTACTTACTTAACAAAGACATCACGCCTATTAATTGCCTCATGATTTCACAAATACATTAAGTATCCGACTAATTGTGCTCCGCCCTTCCTAATAAATTATTTTATGTGTTCATTCACCACAATAAATACAGCAACAAATGCCATACCTCCATTTTGATACCCAAAAAAAAGACTACTCAAATAATAGCGTCACCACACTACAATGCCCAAAATATATACCAAGTGCAACAGCCGGGTACAGACCATAACATCTACGCAAAAATAACAAATTGATGGATTTATCTTAACTACGTTGCTTAAAAAAGTTGCAAATTTATATGTATACAACAAATACTAAAATACTACAACGCGGAATAAGGGCTCCACGCGGCAAAGCCGCGAGCCTTTCTAGTACCGCTCTACGAGTTCCCAGACACGAGAATCATAGTGTTGGCGCATACCAATGTCACCACCGGGAAACAGCGATGACGCTCGCAGACGCCAATTGGGGTGGCAGATATTTCATGAACCACGAATAAATCCGCAAGCGCACGGAATACCGCTGTAGCATTTTACCCGGGAGTATACCGGGGTGTCATTTATATTTCCGCAGGGAAGGCGGTGAGTGAAGAGATATAGACTAATTGATGAACTTTATCTAGAATGGATATTCTCATACATAAACAGAGGTAAGATGATAACATGGTAGGAGGTAGTGTGACACACACACAAACTACTCTCTTGGATAAATAAATAAAAGAAAGATAAAAGATGCTCTAGGCCGGGAGCAAGACAGAAGTTAGAGCTCGAGTCAACTGTGCTAGGCTAGCTATATCTATACTTTCTCATTAGTTAGCTCGTCAGAGATTAAACTACACAATAGGAAGATCGCTATCGAAGCAACGGGAGGAGCCCGTACACCCCGGTGACTTTATGTACCTCCTACCCCCATACCGAACGTGGAGGATTACTCGGGCTCGGACATGACTGTCACCACCTGCCGACTACCTCTACAAACCGTGGGTATAGTTGACATCCAGCAACTCTTAGCTAATCTAGACACCATATCTACACTAGTAAGGGATACTCTAGTGTCCCACGCGGAGCCCCCACCCTCCGGATGGACAGACATCACACTAGAGCAATCATACGAATACTGGAGCAGTTGATAGAGTTCTAAGAACAAAAGACTAACCATCTCCAGCACAGGGCGATCATGCAATACAAGCATTGAATAATAACACAACCATATCAAGAAGCATATATCCGATAACTCAGAACATACTTCAAGCAGATATCGGTAACTATAGTCTAATTCTATTACAAACAACCAAATATTACAAGAGAGAGCTAAAGATGAACCCATACCAGAACTCTCGAGCAACTCCGGCGACTCGATGACTCCTAGACTTCTCCTAAACTCCACTAATCCTAAAGACTATGCAAGATGAGCAAGAGAGGAGAGGAAGTGTGGTGTGTGTTCTCATTCTCTACCCCCCTTGTATTTATAGCAATGAGCCACGGGTGAGAACCTTCACAACCGACGTAAGGGACCAATGGGGAGGCGCCACGTGCCCTGGTGTAAGGATCACCGGGGTGTCCGACCCTAGAGGGGGAGGGGGTGAATAGGGTCGCTAATCGCTTTTTAACCTAGGGCTCAATCTAATCGCATAAGATAAACCTAACACGTCCTACACATGCTAGTTATGACTAAGGTTTATCTATGCTACCCTCTACTTACCCCAAAAGACTTGCAACCTATAGCCAATCCTAATCAAACTAACTAGGAAAGTAAAGGTAAGCAAGAAAGAGTAAATGTGGAAACGTAATGCGGTAAGTAAAGCGGTAAGGGAGAGGATATGCAAACTCCTGTGAAGACACCAAGACACACGATTTAACGTGGTTCGGTTAGGACACCAAAGTCCCTCCCTACGTCCACGGCCACTTGTCTAACACGAACAAGTGTGATGCCGAGTCTCTTTGCTTGATCACCGTCTTGCGTCGGCCACCAAGGCACCCGGCAAGCAAAGACTAAGTGTCACCAAGTCACCAAGACGAGGTCACTGCCACCGTCTATCTCGAAGCGCCACCACGGCACCGTCTTCACTATCGGAGCTTCTCACCAAGAGGGGTCTCCTTCCCCGCACAAAGTGTTGTTGCCTCTCCACACCAAGTAGGAGGGTCACACGATGAGTACAAGTGTTTGCTTGCCGCAGCAAGACTTCTCTCAAGGGACCTCTCGCAAGAACTAATCCCTAAACAAGCACTAAGCACTCTAACAAGTGTGCTTAAGCCTATATGATGTACAATGAAGCTCTATGGTGGTTGGAGATGATCTTTGGCTCTTGTATCCTTCCTTGGTCTCCAGCACCCAAAAATGAGCCGTGGGGTGGCATATATATAGCCCACACACCCCAAACTAGCCGTTGGAAAAAGGCTGACAAAAACCCTTAACGTCGGTTGATCCGACGCTCATCTTTTTGTCATCACCGGTTTTAACCGGTGAGTGCATTTTCCAACTAGCCGTTATACTTCAACGGCTACCTCAATCGACCGACGTAATCAACCGATGCAGTGTCGGTTTAACCGGTGAGTGTAGTTACTGAAAAACTAACTCTCTAGACAACTGCACCGACGTTCACCAATATGTAATCGTCGGTTTAACCGGTGTATAGAATTTCCTCTGTCTTCATCTGTCAATGCACCGACGTATGCAATTTCTTTAGCGTCGGTTAATCCGGTGTAAAACCCTAGCCCGCAGACCTTCTCTGTGTTTGCACCGGTGAGTTCATTTTGCCCTACGTCGGTTTAACCGATGATAGCAAAACGCCTCTCTTCTCTTTGTCATCACTTGAACCTAAAAGCCTGAGAATAGTCATCTTAACAATCACATTAGTCCAAGTGTTGTGTGCGTCATCAATCGCCAAAACATTATATTGAAATATGGCATGAGAGGCCATTTTCGCTACACCTGGTTGAGGCGGTGGAGCCCACGGGCCAGGTCGGCCAACCAGGCCCGGGCCACTAACCGCCCCCAACTTCTTCTAGCAGGTTGTCCTGGGCCTCCTTGTCCGATCCACATTGGGGTTGGCCTGTGTTGACTTCATTTGGGTTGGTTCTTGGGCTACACTTGGTCCATTTGAGACTGAATCGCCGCTCTGATATTTTTTGTGATTTTATGTCGGGCCAAAGTGTGCTTATAACCTGCATATTAGCTCCAAAATACAACTTGCATTTTCTAAAAGGTAAAGTGTGGTTTAGGGACTTTATTGCATAAGTATGCGTGTAAGAAATACAAACTCTCATGATTTTCTGATCAAGTTAACGCTTGAAAATGATCGTTAGTGAGCGTCAACACATAGTGCGAGCGCCTCTCCGCCTGCACCCGTGGCGCCGCCGTTCGCCGGCGTCCCTCACTGCTCTGCTCCGTGGCAGAGCATTCGTCGGCTGCCCATGTAGATGTGAGTCGGTTGCAGCAAAGCTGAAGCTATGGACAAAATTCTGGAGAAGGCGATCCAAGCACCTCTGCTGCCTCTGCTGATCACAAATGGCTGAAACTCTGGTGCAGTGAATTGTCCGGTAGGTGCCGATCTTTTGGGTGCTGAAAATGCTGATGTAAACTTTTTCTTTAGAAAAAGGAAAGTTTCCGACCTCTGCAACCGCACACAGCCAATTCTTACATCAATCTCAGCTCTGAAGCTGATCATAAATAATAAGTAAAAGTGTACACCAACTAAAGGAAGTAATCAAAAGCAAATTCTCTTATTGCTTCTCCATCCATTTTTGGCGAAGATATCCAAAGCGATGATCTCGAACCCTTTGCTTGCCAAACGGACAGTCTCCCTTGATTCCTCATGCTGCAGTAGGGACCAAAATCACAGCCAATATGCTCCTCTGAAAATAACCTGCATAAAAGAGGTAACCTATTTTTTCTCAAAAATCAAGTCATTATGTGTACACTAAATAGCCCAAATAAGAGCAGTAGCCCTTACAAAAATCAATAATCTATCTTTATTGTTTACGCCAGTTAACCAATATCCAAGCATATGAGATATTGATTTAGGTGGGGTTAACCCAGTAGCTATATGAACAACACGCCAAATAATTTTAGCATGTTGACAATAAAAAAATAGGTGCTTAATTGTTTCATTGCAATTGCAGAAGCAACATTTTGTACTCCCGGTCCAATTCCTTTTCGCTAAATTATCTTTGGTTAAAATAACACCTCGCTGGAGGTACCAAATGAAAATTTTTATTTTTAGCGGAATCTTGAGCTTCCAAATAAATTTATTTCGAAATGGGTTACCTTGGTTTATTAGGAATTCATACATAGACCGAACTGTGAAATGATCATGTCTATGTAAGTTCCTGGTAAAGGTATCCCTTCCATTCGAAAGCTGTTGACCAGAGATTTTAGCTACTAGGTTGTGCCAAGCAATCAATTTATCCCCAACTAGAGCTCTTCGAAAAGAGACATTCAATGGCATTTGATGTATCACATTCGCCACTGTATCATGTGGATAATGAGCAATATTATATAGGTTGGGGAATTGATCCTTTAGGGGTTTAGTATCAACCCAAGTGTCCTCCCAAAATCTAGTTTGTGACCCATCTTTTATCTTGAAGGTCCCACATCCCAGAAAATCTTCCCTGACCTTTAATAGACCTTTCAAAAAATGTGAGTCACCAGGTCTAATATGAACCTGAGACAAACATTTTGAACTCAGATATTTATTTCTAAGTAAAGTCTGCCAGGTACCTTCCTCATTTAATAATTTGAATAACCATTTACTAAGAAGGCATTTGTTTTGAATCCAGAGATTTGTTATTCCCAAACCTCCTTGATCTTTAAGACGATAGATGATATCCCACTTAGCTAGGCGATACTTTCTTTTATCATTATTACCTAGCCAAAAGAATCTAGACCTATAAAAGTCTAACCTTTTAAGGATACCTTTTGGGATTTCGAAGAAAGACATCATAAATATGGGCAGGCTACTTAGAACTGAATTTAGCAACACCAATCTACCCCCATAAGATAAATGTTTGGCTTTCCATGTACTTAGCTTGCGTTTGAATCTTTCCTCGATAACACTCAATCCGCATTACGGAGCTTACGATGGTGCATCAGGATTCCCAAATATCTAAAAGGGTATGGCCCTAGACCACAGCCAAATAATTCTGTGTATTCCTGTTCGTGATGTTTTGCTTCTCCATAGCAAAAGATCTCACTTTTATGAAAATTAATTTTTAGACCTGATAGTTGTTCAAAGACGCAGAGCAAAAGTTTCATATTTTTGGATTGCTCTAAATTATGGTCCATGAATAGAATTGTGTCATCTGCATATTGCAAAATTGACAATCCGTCATCCACAAGGTGAGGTATGACTCCTCTAATTTGACCATCATCCTTTGCTCTCTTAATTAATATTGAGAGCGTATCTGCCACAATATTGAAGAGGATGGGTGATATTGGATCTCCTTGTCTAAGGCCCTTTTTTGTTTGAAAATAGTGTCCAATATCATCATTAATTTTGATGCCCACACTACCTCCAGTAACAAAATTTTCAATCCATGTGCACCATCTACCGGAGAACCCCTTCATCCTAAGAGTTTGCTGAAGAAAAGACCATTTTACTTTATCATAGGTCTTTTCAAAATCTATTTTAAGAATGACCCATTAAGATTTTTTGTGTGCAATTCATGGATGGTCTCGTGTAATATCACAACTCCTTCCATAATATTCCGACCAGGCATAAAAGCTGATTGAGAAGGTCGTACTATTTTGCTTGCCACTCCCATGAGTCTATTGGTAGCAACCTTGATAAAAATTTTAAAACTTACATTGGGGTTGGGTAACCAAAGTTTCTGACATGGAGAAATGGAGAGGTTTAGAGTTTTTAGCCCTGCTCAATTCGCATAACAACCGAGAGGAGATGTGTTTTACTTACAGGATAGTTTTGTAACCTATTATATAATAGTAGGTGACAGACACACGACTCCATGACCCCAAAACGAACGCACTGAGGACAGGAAATGCGGGATGTTGCAGCAGGAGAGCTAACCGAACTTGTTTTGAATGTCAGTGCCTTGGAGCTCTCCTTCCCCGTGTAACAACCTCACCATTTCCATGAGCAGCTTTGGCCATTCACAGTACAAGATTTCCTCGACGTCATTGTCGTTATAGTCATGCATGTGGCTTCTCACGTTTCTATTGAGCCGCAGCTGGTCGTATTGAGTCCTCTCGTATGGGTTCTGGACATTGACAACCCACTGATTGATTCGTTCATTTGCAATGGCAGTATCCAACCAGTCGTTTTCGTAGGGGAGCTTAGAAAGTATCCTCTTCCTCTTAGCTTGGCCGGCTTCCGTACGACCAAGGCATTTGTTTATTTTGTCGCATAGCATGAGGAAGACCTCGGTTCTGTTAACACAAATAATAGAATCAGTCTAGAGAACACAACTAATAAAAATGTAAATTTCAGAAAACTATACTATTTGCGACGTCATAAAACTATAAAATTTTCTGTGCATTTCAGAAAAATATAACTGACATTAGCCTTCTATTTTAGGAAACTACAACTTTTATATCCTATCCTACCTGTCAGCCTCAAAATCAAATTCTTTCTCATACTGTGTGGCTAACATTGGGGACCGAGCGTAAAAGCTGTAGTTCTTTGTTATAATGTGTCTAAATTGTTGTAGTTTGTTTTTAAATTATTAGTACCAAATTTGTAGTTTTCAGATATAAGGTTACTTTTATGAAATTTACTCATAATAAATTAGCTTGTGGTCATAGAGACAATTAATCTGAATAAAAGATTACCGGTTTTTCATGGGCAGTAGTGCAGAATTGTTTACAATTAAGAATTCATCTTGCACTGTTAGAGTGTTCCTCCTCAAGAGCATGATGAATTCCTCATAGTCGGGAGGCAATTTGGTGATATCCCCACCTGAGATACTAATCAACACAAGTAAGACCGTAGAGAGGTGCTTGTAATCATCACGCACACGCTCGATGCTAAAGTGTTTACTGGTGAAACTGACGCCCCTTAGCTTGACAATCCCAGTACTGCTGATCCAAACATTAGACACCTGCAAAGGAGCAGTAAGGTACTTGCAAACTGCATGGTGGCTATTCAGTATCAATACAAGTTTTCTGCTGATCCTGGTTGCTTTATCAGATAATCGCCAGAACTTTTTCGTTGTTCCTAACACTGGGACCTCGATCAGCATTGCATTGGCCTTCGCGTAGCTCACCGAGCCACAGAGACCCTGGGCAGATGATTCATCGATGTCCTTGATGCTACCAACACAATAACAAAATGAGTCACCAAAGAGAAAACAGAACTAAATCGAGATGGAGCAGAGAAAAATTTCTTAGCAACTAATCTGACAAAGCAAAAAGGATCAGCAGCTCACTTGCATCTACACAGATGAGCCAGCGCTTCGTTCGCACATGCTTCACTGCTCCTTTCCGGGTTTCCGACATTTGGACCACCAGCCTACCGAAGATATCAGGTCATGCACATGAAACCGAACACATTCAAGCAAAATAATTGTACAAGATTAATCTCAGTAAAAACGCAATGGTCCGAGAGGTTTGAAAGAGTATCCAACCAAATTTTATCACGGAACAATTCATGAGTTTCTTTTCGATATGGAATCTCCCTTTTCATTGGGAACGTCGAAAGAAAGAAAGAATCATGTGAAGGTCAAAAGGCTGTGAGATTCATGATATTTGCAACCTATATTGAATTGGCACATGCGCACGTCAGGCGACCTATATACAAATCGTCAAAGGATATGATGACGATCTTGTACATTTCCCTTGTTATTACTGTAGCATGCACGGGTTCTACTACTTTTTCCTTCTGATCTTGAGATCACAGGTATAATGTTACTGTAAATATAGCTTTTGGTTCCCTAAATTAAATACGTCACCAAGGATTTAACATTTTAATAAATTATAAATGGCGACACTTGGAAGTAAGAATACCAGCTGCAGTCTAAACATATACAGTAGAGATAACGAGGGGAAGAAAAAGTCTTACCAAGTTAACGGGGTCTTGGGCCAGCGCGGTGACGCCATGGGGACCTTCTGCCCATCGCACCATCTAGCCAGCAAAAGCGCAATAAATGCAACAACTTGTAAGCTTTGCAAGCTCTATGTTAAGGAAGAAAAAAAGAGACTAAAAAAGGGGGAAAAATCCAATTTTCACCCTCCAACTATCACAAAAGTCTGGTTTTCAACCTTAAACTATAAAATCGGATAAAAAAAGGTCATCTAACTGTCAAAATCGGGCAAATTTGGCACTTTGGGTGGTTTCGGAGGTGGTTTTCTATTTTGTGAAAATTAAAGACAAATGGTTTTATCTTAAAAATGCATATTCACATTCCTAGTATTTTTAGAAAAAGCAATAAAAATAGTAACTTGAAACATATAATATCCAAATAACTCCAAATAGTGCATCAATAGATAGATGACATTTTTATAAAAATTTTGGAACAAGTTTCATATTTTTTTATCTAAAACGAATTAGTTATGATTTTTTAGATTAAATTATCACCTTCAAAACCACCAAAGAGCCAAATTTGTCAAGTTTCGACTGTTGGATGGCCTTTTGTATTCAGTTTTGTAGTTTAAGGTTGAAAACCAGACTTTTGTGATAGTTGGAGGATGTAAATCGAACTTTATATATGCCACCTTGTCATAGGAAGCTGCACGCCTGAGCGAAGCTTTGGTATAGTTAGGGTGTATCTTGAGAGCTTCATTGCAATCCTCAATAGACTTCTCCCACTGCCCTAGCTTGAACCAGCAAGCTGCCCTATTGCAGTACAGGACTTTATTTGTAGGATTTTGCTTGAGGCCTTCACCATAAGCTAGGCAAGCTTCTTGAAATTTTCCGGAGTTGTAGAGCTCATTCCCTAGGGATCGTGCTCTTGCCACAGCTTTCACTCTGTTATGCATACTTACCACTTGAGTGTTTCCCGGATCTTTTATCCTGGCCTTATCTATGGCGGAGACAGCATGGTCGAACCTGCAAAATGCTTGTGAGCGTCTTTTTTTTTCTCGAATATGCGCGCAGCGTATCATTGTATTAAGACAAAAAAGAAATTGGTATAGTGTTCGGTTACAACCCAAATGAAACGGACTCCAGATGGACACAAGCCAGCAAGCCAGTTGAACATAACCCGAAAGATAAACTCCAATATGAACTACTCACATCCCGCATAACCTAAACGACTGGCTTTAAGTGTAGCCCTCAGTCAACGCTCCATTCCACGGAGGAAGAGCTCTTGCTCTTGTTCTTCAACATCAGAAATATGTTCTGCAACGCGTCCACGTGGTGCGGCGGAGGTTCGCGAAAGAATTTCTCCACCGCTTGCTCTGCCGAAGCCGCCAAGGGCAGAGGCGCGCCAACCTCACCGAGTCGGCGCATCAGGAGCACCGCCCCTCGCTTTGCCAGCTTGACGGCCGAGAGAGGGTCCAAGTGGCGATGGCTTCGCCTGGGGCCATATGCCTCAGACGAAGGTAGCTGAGGAGGCGCATCGACGAGCACAGGGTCAACTCGACGGCAACGAGGCGGCTTGTCCACAAGAGGCAGCGGAATATTCTTCGTAACTTTGCTGATGAAGTCCTCCAAGACCGCGGAATTGCCGTCCTCCGACGCCCCGACCGTGCCGGTTGCCTCCTCAGAAGCCGGCACCACAATCTCGGCTGATGGTCGCACCTCCACAGGCGGCACGGGTATGGCAGCCCCAGAGTGCCCCAGCAGACCACCGGAGAGCGATGGCCTCTCCTGGGAAACACTCACCGCCGAAGCCCGATCTCGGAGCTCCTGAGACCGGAAGGTGGCCATGAACAGCTCGGGGAAGGCGGGCCCGAGGGTGAAGTCGTCCTCCTCGATGCGGAGCACAGCCATGATCGCTGACTTGGCCGCAGCCAAAGCAACCACGGCCAAGGCATTGGTGGTGGAGAGGGTGAGGTCGAGGCCACCGTCAGCAGCAGTCGTCGGCAACGGCCGATCGTCCGAGACCGGAGGGCGATCACGACCATGCCCAAGCCTAGCACGAGCGACATGACCGTCCAGCCAAGGCTGGCCCGAGCAAAGTGGCGGGCTACAAGGCCGCAAAGCAACCCTTGGCACGGTGCCGAAGGCTGTGGCAGCGCAGGCACCGCGATGGCTGATGACACGAAGCAACCCGATGCTTGAAGGAAAGGCAGTTCAAGCATCGTCCATCGAGCACCTTGGGGAAGCATCGCCACGGCGGCGCTTCCGGCCGAGGAGGCCGCTCTCGATGGTCCCGAGGATGCGCGCGCCGCTTCTCAACTCGTTGCCAGCCATCAGGGTCGACGCGAGGAGGGCGATGCACAGCTTGACCCCGGACACGGCTTGGGGGAGCCCGACCAGCCTTGTGGCGGTGGTCGTGCCGCTGGAGACCGACGACCAGCTCTGTCGTTCCGCGCCGCGGTTGCTGGACTGGGAACGCTTGTCCATCCAGGGTGGCGGAGAGGGTAGCTGTCGGGGACCACGATTAGGGGCACCCTAATCGGGGTACTAAAGTCACCCTAAAAACGTAAACACATATTAGGCGACTGAGCCCACGAAGGCCTACGGTCTCCTTCCAATCTGAAAGAAGGGAAAGAACTCAAAGAAGCCCAGCATGCGGTCCATCCGCACCCCCCTTGGACTCGCGGGGTGATCTCCGTCTCGCTCGAGGGCTCCCATCGAGACCCTCGACCGCGCCCCACGTCTCTGCCTCGCTCGAGGGTAGCAAGCCTACCCTCGAGGAGGCAAATCATCTCCGCCTCGCTCGAGGGTAGCGAACCTACCCTCGAGCAGGGCGAATCATCTCCGTCTCGCTCGAGGCCACCCCTCGACGAAAAGGACAAACGACCCTTCCGCTCCCCACAGTTGCTGTGACCGGAGTCCCGTCCGCCAACTCCGGTCACTGCTCCGCCATCCCGGACGCTGTGGCAACACTGTGGGAACCTGCGACGCGGTACGAGACGTGCTCGGCATAGTTCCCGTTATTATTCTGCCAACTCCTGCTATCCAGACTCCACCTCACCACACCAACGACCCCGGACCTGTACTCTGCTCGGAAAGGGGTCCGGCGTCGCCGTGCCCCCCGAGGAGGGACGCGAAGCACTAGCAGCCGGAGGCCCGGACCTCCCCCTTGAGGGGTTTGGGACCTCCATGTGACTCCTGGACCCCCTTAGTGCACGCGCTAGCACTCCGCCCAAGGGGGGTCCGGGACCGCCACGTGCCCCACTACCGCTAGCGCACATATATATGCAAGACCCTGGCCTGCAGGGCCCACGGAACGCCGCCATGCCACATCTGGAAGACGGCACACCCTACAGCGATGACCACGCCGACTGCTGGGGCTGGCAGGACGCCGGCACGATCTCCGCAAGACCAAGGACGATACCTAGGACGACTGCCACACCCGACGCCATGCCCCACAGTGTAATTCCCATAGTGCTCGACCACTGCACCCCTGCGATTCGGGGGAAATACGACGACTTTCACGATCCCCTGCGCATGTACACCGTCCCTCCTTGTGTCTATAAAAGGAGGAGGCGGGCTTCCTTTAAGGGGGTCGCGCAATCAGACCCACCCGATAGAACGCAACACTCAGCACCACTGAGCACCCGATATTGGCACTCGCCTCAATCAACTTCTCCTCTAGCAGAGACTTGGGAGCTTCCCTCCATCTCTCGCCTCGCATGTACCCCCTACTATAGGCACCTCCGGTGCAAGATAATATAGTGCCCTCGCACACCCCCTTGCTCGACGTACGACCCCGCGGTCGGAACCAGGACAAACTCGTGCGTTACTGTGTTGCCTCTTGCATCAACATCTGGGACGAGGAAACACGCGGCATCATCACTAGTTGGGTCCGGATCGCCGGGTCAGGACACCGACAGTTGGCGCGCCAGGTAAGGGGCGCTGCATGACATTCTCTTTTGTTCCCATTTGATCTCCAGGAATGGCGAGCAGATACAACCCATTCCCCACGGGCGGCTCGGATCCGCTCCCAGCAGGATACGTGATCTGGTTCGGGAGTCTCGAGTTCAGAGCAACCGGCAACGGTTACCTCATGGAGCTCCTCTCGCCCAGACGCAACCCGGACACTCCAACTTCACCAGCCCAGCGCAACAGGCGCTCGGGCCAGCACTCGCGACAAGCGCGCGTAGAGCGGCGCCGGGCGGCACGCCTCAGCTCCCCCACGTGGGTTGAGGTTGCCATGTCACGGCTCAGCGTCGCGGCCGACGGGGCCACCGCTTCGTCATCACGTGCTTCGGCGCCAGCTACGCCGGCACCATCATCGACTGCAGCCCTAGTGCCTCCCAGGGGGCGCGACTGCGGCGTCGCCCTTCCCCATCGGGATGCGCAACGCTGCCTCCTACGCTTCTTCGTCCAGCACCAACTTCGCCGAGTATGAGGATCTGCCGGGTCATCACTTCCTGTTGATCCGCAACCTCATCACATCGTCTCCTAACGACTCCTACCCCGAGACGGCGAGCTCGATCGCCGACGACATTAGCTTTTTCATGGACAACTTCACGGCCGAGGAGGCCGAGGACTACTCCGGGGTCCGCGACCCCGACGCTTTCCGCTCGTTCCAGCTCGCGGCGGCTTACTGCCTCACCTCCTCCGAGGACTCCAGCGAGGGGGATTACGATCCCGCCCGGGAGTGCTTCATGGTCTAGCTCGCGGACGGGCAGGAGGACAACGCTCCGGGTGATGATGGGAACGGCGGGGCAGACTCACAGGCAAACCAACCGGTTGTGCCGGCTGCGGCCCCTTCTTCTTCGTCAAGCTCGGCGGCGCGGCAGGCACAGCTAGCGCAGCTCAAGGAGCTTCAAGCCAAGCTCGACGAACAACGTCGACAGACTCAGGAGCTGTGCACCGCACTCGAGCAACAGCGCACCGCGCGTGGCGCACATGCCCAGCCGGCGGCGCGCGTTGCCCGGGAGCGGATCCTAGCCGATGATAACGTCGACAAACCTCCGAAACTGAAAACGGCCGGCGAAAAACTCGTCGCTGCGGCCTACCTACTCCAAGCGATGCCCGAGCCGTCGACGACTTCGGGTCGCAACCTGCGCCGCGAGGCACAGGCGCTCATCGAGCAAGCTGCTGTGCAGCAGGCCGAGAGCTCTGCGTCTCGCATGCGTTCGATGGTCCCGAAGCGGCACGGTGGGACTGCACGCCAGGACTGCGAGGTTTCGGTGCATCCTCCACCAGGGGGGAAGGGAAAGGCAGCTGTCGCACATGACGCGAAGGCACCCTCGGTGCGCGACCGCATCGGAAAGGCTCCCGCAAAGGAGCGACTCCATGACATGCGCGGGCATGCTGGCGATGGCGATGCCCGCTACATCATCAACGGCAGGAAGTACACCCCTCGACGGGGTGGATGCTTCGACCCCGAGCACGACAGGGGCGAGTCACCAGAGCCTCCGGGCGCCCGGGTGTTCAGCCGGGAGATCCGAACCGCTCCTTTTCCCCCACACTTTCGACAACCCACCACCCTTGTCAAGTACTCGGGCGAGACCGATCCTGCAGTCTGGCTCAACGACTACCACCTGGCATGCCAGCTGGGTGATGCGACGGAAGACGCGGTTATCATCCGCAACCTTCCCCTTCACCTTGCTGACACCACATGAACGTGGCTCGAGCACTTGCACGCAGACCAGATCCACAACTGGGCCGACTTGGTCCAGATCTTCGTGGGCAACTTCCAGGGCACGTACGTGCACTTTGGGAACTCCTGGGACCTCAAAGGGTATCGCCAGAAGCCCAATGAGTCCCTGCGTGACTATGTGCGGCGCTTCTCCAAGCAATGCACCGAGCTCCCCAGCGTCACCCACGTCGAGGTCATCAACGCCTTCCTCGAGGGCACGACGTGCAGGAACCTGGTGCACGAGCTTGCGCGAAGCCGTCCCACCAACACCAATGAGTTGTTCGACGCTGCCACCAACTATGCCGCCGGCGAGGAGGCAGTTGGTGCCATTTTCGACGACAAGCCGAACAAGCGCAAGGAAGATACGCCCGCAGAGGGCGGCAACACCAAGATCAACACCCCCGCCAAGAAACAAAAGCGGGGGAGGAAAGGAAAGAAGCAGGCCCCACCAATCCAGTGTGGACCGGGGCAGGCGGAAGACTCCGACGCGGCCTTCATCGCCGCCCCGGACCGCAAAGGACCTCGAGGCCCCCCTCGAGATGGAGGCGGCCTATTCGATGACATGCTCAAGAAGCCATGCCTTACCACAAGGGCTCGGTCAACCACACCCTTGAGCAGTGCGAAATGCTCAAGAAGTACAACAACCGCGTCGCGCATCGCGACGAGGACAAGAAGAAGGATGCTGTCGACAAAGGTGGAGATGGCGAGTTCCCCCCGGTGGAGAACGCCTTCTTCATCTTTGGAGGACCAACGACGAACATGACCTCTTGGCAGCGCAAGCGTGAGCGCCGAGAAGTCTTCTCCGTCACCAAGGCCACGCCATCGTACCTCGACTGGTCGAAGGATACCATTTCCTTTGGCCGCGAAGACCACCCCGACTACGTCCCGCACTCGGGACGGTACCCGCTTGTTGTCGACCCCATCATCGGCAACACCCGCTTCTCCAAGGTGCTCATGGACAGAGGCAGCAGCCTCAACATCATGTACGCCCACACCTTGGAGCTCATGGGGATTGGATTGAACAAGCTTTGCCCCAGCAAGTCGCCATTTAATGGCGTTGCGCCGGGAAGGCGAGTCCAACCCCTCGGCCAGATCGATCTACCCGTCTGCTTCGGCACGGCAGCCAACTTCCGCAAGGAAGTACTCACCTTTGAGGTGGTGGTGTTTCGGGGTTCCCATCATGCCATTCTTGGTCGTCCCTGTTACGCCAAGTTCATGGCCATCCCCAACTACACCTACCTCAAGCTAAAGATGCCGGGTCCGAAGGGTGTCATCACCGTCGGCTCTTTGTTCGAGCACGCCTATGAGTGCGATGTCGAGTGCGTTGAGCACGCGGAGGCTCAAGTGGAGGACGAGGCCCTCGCAGCCACCCTCGACAAAATGGCAAGCGAGGCCTTGGACTCCACGCACCGACACGCGGGAAGCTTCGAACCCGCCGAGGGTATCAAGAAGGTGCCCCTCGACCCGAATCACTCCGACGACAAGGCGTTGCAGGTCAGCACCACCCTCGACAGCAAATAGGAAGTGGTGCTCGTCGACTTTCTCCGTGCCAACACAGACATCTTTGCGTGGAGCCCCTCGGACATGCCTGGCATACCGAGGGAGGTCGCCGAGCACTCCCTTGATATCCGACCCAACTCCAAGCCGGTGAAGCAGCGCCTGCGACGCTTCGACGAGCTCAAGCGCCGGTCGATCAACGAGGAGCTGCAGAAACTTCTGGCAGCCGGATTCATCAAGGAAGTATTCCATCCCAAGTGGCTAGCTAATCCTGTATTAGTGAAGAAAAAGAATGGGAGTTGGCGGATGTGCGTAGACTACACTAGTTTAAATAAAGTATGTCCGAAGGTTCCCTTTCCTTTGCCACGCATCGATCAAATCGTAGATTCAACTGCGGGATGTGAACTTTTATCATTTCTTGATGCTTACTCCGGTTACCACCAAATTAAGATGAAAGAGTCCGACCAGCTCGCGACTTCTTTTATTACACCTTTCGGCATGTACTGCTACGTCACGATGCCCTTTGGCCTCAGAAACGCCGGAGCTACATATCAGCGGTGTATGCTCCACGTTTTCGGGGACCATCTCGGGCGGAACATAGAGGCATATGTCGACGACATCGTTGTAAAATCCAGGAAGGCGAACGACCTGGTTGCTGATCTCAGGATCGCATTCGACTGCCTAGGGGCCAAAGGGGTAAAACTTAACCCCGAGAAGTGCGTGTTTGGAGTCCCTCGAGGCATGCTTTTGGGCTTCATTGTCTCCCAGCGGGGCATCGAACCCAACCCTGACAAAGTCTCGGCCATCACTCGGATGGGACCGATCCGAGACCTAAAGGGGGTACAGAGGGTCATGGGATGCCTAGCGTCCCTCAGCCGATTCATCTCGCGTCTTGGCGAGAAAGGCTTACCCCTGTATCGACTCCTGAGGAAAACCGAGCGCTTCACGTGGACCCCCGAAGCTCAAGAAGCCCTCGACAGGCTGAAGGCATCGCTCACTCACGCCCCCATTCTCATGCCACCCGCGGATGGCGAGCCCCTCTATCTGTACGTAGCCGCGACGACCCAAGTGGTCAGCGCAGTGGTCGTTGTCGAAAGACAAGAGGAGGGCCATGCTCTGCCTATCCAACGGCCGGTGTATTAAATCAGCGAGGTGTTGTCTGAAACCAAGACACGCTATCCGCAGATTCAGAAGCTGCTATACGTAGTGGTTTTGGCACGGCGCAAGTTGAGCCACTACTTCGAGACCCATCCCGTCACCGTGGTCTCGTCTTTCCCTCTGGGAGAGATAGTCCGCAACAGGGAAGCCAAGGGTAGAATTGTCAAATGGTTCGTGGAGCTGATGGGAGAAACTCTCACCTACGCCCCCCGCAAAGCGATCAAGTCCCAAGTCTTGGCTGACTTCGTGGCTGAGTGGACGGACACTCAGCTACCCCCACCACAAATCCAGGCTGAATGCTGGACTGTGTACTTCGACGGGTCCGTGATGAAAACCGGCGCCGGCCTCCTCTTCATCTCACCCCTCGGAGATCACATGCGATACGTGATAGGCTTGCACTTCCCTGCGTCTAACAATATGGCGGAGTACGAGGCCCTCCTCAGTGGCCTCCGCATCGCCATTGAGCTTGGCGTCAATCGCCTCGACGTGCGCGGTGACTCTCAACTCGTCATCGACCAAGTGATGAAGGAGTCTAGCTGCCAAAACCGGAAGATGGAGGCATACTGCAAAGCAGTACGCCGCCTCGAAGACAAGTTCGATGGCGTAGAACTCAATTATGTCCCGCGCAAGTACAATGAGGATGCCGACAAACTAGCCAAGATCACGTCAGGGCAGACCACCGTCCCCCCGAACATCTTCGCTCGCGACATCACCAAGCCCTCCGTCGAATTCAAGGATCCAGCGGAGCCAGGCCCCTCGACCACCGGGCCCTCCGGCAGGAACCCCCCGGCGGACGAGGCCGAGCCCATGGACATTGACTTCGAGACCTCCTCCACGGACGAGGCCGAAGCAATGGAGATCGACGAGGCCCCCACTTTGCAAGATTGGCGCGCCCAGTACCTCGACTGGATGATTCGAGGGATCCTACCCTCGGACCGCGCTCAGGCACGGCGCCTCGCTAGGCGGGCCAAGTCCTTCGCCCTAATCGACGACGAGCTATACAAACGCAATCCCTCGGGTGTCTTGCAGCGATGCATCCCCATCCCCGAGGGCAAGGAGCTGATCCGTGACATCCACGCTGGCACCTGCGCTCATCACGCCGCGCCACGAACCCTTGTGGGTAACGCGTTTCGACAAGGTTTTTACTGGCCGATCGCGGTCGCCGACGCCACCGACGTCATACGGACCTGCGAGGGTTGCCAGTTCTATGCTCGAAAGACGCACCTCCCAGCCCACGCTCTGCAGACCATCCCCATCACGTGGCCGTTTGCCGTGTGGGGACTGGACCTCGTCGGGCCGCTGCAGAAGGCACCCGAGGGCTTCACCCACTTGTTGGTGGCAGTCGACAAATTCTCCAAGTGGATCGAGGCTCGACCCATTGGCAAGATTAAATCCGAGCAAGCCGTTCTGTTCTTTACTGACATCGTCTTCAGGTTCGGGGGCCCGAACTCGATCATCACCGACAACGGCACCCAGTTCACAGGCAAGAAGTTCTTGGCGTTCTGCGACAGCTTCCACATACGTGTGGACTGGTTGGCTGTGGCGCACCCACAGACGAACGGGCAAGTGGAGCGTGCTAATGGCATGATCCTCCAAGGATCGAAACCAAGGATTTTCAACAAGCTGAACAAGTTTGGCCGGAGGTGGCTCACAGAGCTACCCTCAGTTATTTGGAGCCTGAGGACGACCCAAGCAGAGCCACGGGCTTTACCCCGTTCTTCCTCGTCTATGGCGCCGAGGCCATACTCCCCACGGACCTGGAGTACGGGTCACCAAGGCTCAAGGCCTATCAAGAGCAGCAGAACCAGCGAGCTCGCGAAGACTCGCTGGATCAAGTGGACGAGGCTCGATACGTGGCGTTCCTACACTCTGCGCGCTACCAGCAGTCTTTGCGAAGATATCAAGCGCAGAGAGTCCGGCGCTGAGACCTCAACAAAGGGGACTTGGTGCTGAGGCTTCGACAGGACAACAGGGACCACCACAAGCTTTCACCACCGTGGGAAGGCCCATACATCATCGCCGAAGTGCTCAAGCCCGGCACATACAAACTGGCGAACGAAAATGGCGAAATCTTCACCAATGCTTGGAACATACCGCAGCTACGTCGCTTCTATCCTTAGAGTTCCGAGCTATTTGTACATCGTTTGTACTCGCATTTTCGATTTCCCGAAACAATAAAGGAGTATGCTTTACTTATTTATTTTTTAGGAACCTTCCGGACCCTCGGGGGTTCGGATGCACACGAACACTGAGGTACGCCTGGCTTTACCCTCGGCAAAGCCAAGCCTCCCTCGGGGGCAACTACGGGGGGAACCCCCGAACGTCCCCAAAAATCGCCAACGTTTTTTCCAAAAATTTCCGTCTCTAAGCTTCTCGTACACTTGGGAAAAAAACGGACGCGAGGCATAAGCAACTACAGTACAGGGCCGGCCGAGTCGTGGGGCCGCCAACGCCACCGGGATACGGCACCCCCCTCACCACCTCACGCCTAAGTCCCTAATGAACGCGAAATTCCTCACAGAAGTTTACGAAAGTCGCATACGAGAACACGGAAGTAGAGTAAAGAAAACGAGGGCTCGAATGCACAAGGCCTCGATGGGCCACACTGTCGATTTAACGATAACGAATTTCTTAATTTACAAGTACAATCATGACAAGTACTAATTCATTACATGGGCTCCGAGGCCCAGTCTCCCTACAGGTTATCATCCCCCCTTTGCGGGTCTGCAACATCGTCGAATTCGGCTATCGGGGGATGTCAGCTTCGAGCTTCTCGGCCAGGACTGTGGTGAACTCCTCGGCGGCTGCGTCGGCGTCGTCCATGATGGCCGACGCGGCGTCTGCATCAGCGTCGTTGGGAACGACGTACCCCGACGACACCCTCTGGAGGTCCATGATATAGTGCGTCGAGGCCACGGCGAGGGCTCACAGGACACCGAGGCGGAAGGTGCTCTTGGCGTGCTCGGCGATCCGGCCACCTAGCGCTCGCAGGCGGCTGATCACCGAGCTACCAGACACGGCGCCCTCTCCCTCGAGCTCCTGGCACATGCTCACAGCGGTCCGCTCCAGGTCAGCGTACTCCGCCTGCGCCGCCATGAGCGTGGTGTTGACCGCCTCCTTCGCCGCAATCTCGTCTGCCACTCTCTGCCTCGGCTCTGATCAAAGGAACCAAGATAAGCTGCGAAAAACTAGAATCCAACAACAGCGAAATTTCGAGCACCCACCTGCAATGTTCTTCTGCGCCTCCTCCTGCTGGACTCGGGCGGCCTCCTCAAGTAAAGACAAGGAGTTCTCCTTCTCCTTGAGGGCGGCCTCCGCATTCCGAAGGGCCACCTCCTTTCTCTCGAGGGCTTTGCCCTTCTCCTCGAGGGTCCCGGTGAGCGTGGCGACGGTTGTCTTCTCGCGCTGGAGTTCGGACTCCTTGCGCTGGAGCTCGGCTTCCTTCTGCTCGAGCGCCGTCCTAGTGCGCTGCAGCTCGGCGGTTTGCGCCTCGGCTTCCTGAGCCTTCTGCTCCGCTGCGGCCCTCTGGACGTCACGCAGGCCGGTGGTCCGCGCCAGCTCCTTCTCCAGCGCCTGCTGACGCACCCCCAGATCCGTCATCTTGGTGTTGGCGTTGATGTTCTGGAACACCAAGCTAGCATTGTGCTGCCCCAGCCAGCGCACCTGAGAGTGCAGCCGGGTCATCTCGGCGCTCTTTTTGCGCGAGATGTCCCTCAGCCGCTGCAAGAAAAAAGGCATGGGTAAAACAAATGAAATCAAGGCCAAATACGAACGATTCCCGGGAGGGAGCTGCTTACCTGGCTGATCTGGTAATCTGTCGTCCTATGGAGCTCCAGGGCGCGGTCGAGGTGGTTCAGGATCTGAGAGCCTGCCTCGATCTGCGCCTGCCAGACGGCCTCCTCCTCCAGCTCGTAGTGGAGAAACTCCGGGGGGACCCCGGACTGTATGATTGCCCCGTGATGGGGCCCCTCGGATGTCCCCTCGTCGAGCACCTCCTCGCAGGCCGACGTAAACTCGGCGATCTTGTCGGCGGCGCTTGCCGCAGCAGCGGGGTCGATGTCCCTCGAATCCCCGAATTCCTCGCTGCTATCCGGCAGCTGCACCGCCGGCACCACGCTTTCCGGCGCCGCCTGCGCCGTTGTCGCCGCAACGACACCCTCGTCCTGGGCCTCTGCAGGCACCGAGACGCGGGTTTCCTCTGCCACCGGCGCCCTCGGCGCCGACTCCTCCGCGACGCCCTCGACCCCAGCCCTCGGGGGCTCGGGGATGAGGGACTCCGTCTCCGTTTGGCTGGCGGGGCGCTCCTGCGCATCCCCACCAGCTCCTTCCTCTGCGACCGGCCGGGCGGCGCTATCCGCGTCGCTCCGACCAGCCTCGACTTCGACGTCCGGCCGGGCGGCGCCATCTGCGCCGCCCCGGCCGGCCTCCCCCACGGCATCGACCCCATTCCCCGGCACTCGAGCCTGTTGGGCCGCTAGGGCCCCTCGAGCCATGGCCTCCCGCAGCTTCGCGGCCTCCGCCACAATATCTACGACGGGCGGGGGCTGCGGCGCCGAGTGTGGCGTGGCGCGCGCCCCGGTCTTGAGGGCTTTGGCCGGCGCAAACGGGGCTGCATCCTTGGCAACGGCCCCGGAGCTGGAAATTGGGGAAGAAAGGCTGAGGTTAGCAGGATTGGGGGATCGATTAAATGAACGCAAAGAATAAAACCAAAAACACTTACCCGGACCGGGCGCTCATACCGCGTTCGCCCGTGCCACTCCTTCGGGCCCGCGGCACACTCACGCCCCTCGACGACTGATCCGAGGGTGCTGTCCTCGGACCAGCCTGAAGCCTCGAGGCCGTTTGTGCGGACCCGTCGCCGCCCGACGACATCGCGGGCGCGGGGATTCCCTCACCCGTCGCCGGCAGGGGCGACCTCCGCTCTGTCGCGGGCGTAGATGATCTTCCACCCGCCGCCGGCGTTGGCGACCTTCGTCCCGCCGCTGGCGTGGGCGACCTCCGCTCTGCCCCCACGAGGGGCGGGTCCACCAAGAACCGCGGCGTGGGCCTCGCTTCACGCAGCGTCACTGGTGCGTCCTCGTCGCCAGCCTCTTGATAGATCGGCGGGGAATCCGCGCCTGTTGCCGCCTCGTCATCACCCGGAAGGTTGGCCTCGGCATCCGAGGTGTCCTCCTCCTCATCCGTGGACTCGGGTGTAGCGGGCCGTGGCTTCCCCTCCGCGCGTGCGATTTTGCACGCCTTGTCGTGCTTCTCTTTCCTTTTTCTCTTCCTATCAGCAGCCGCCTCCGCTGCTTCTTTCTGCTTCTTCACCGCCTCTGCGTGCAGGCGGTTGACTTCGCGTTCCTCCGGGATCGGAGGCCTCGAGGGGTGGCACCTGCGGCTCACCCCCTGCAAAACGCAATCAAATCAGAGTCAGGGAGCGGGGAAAGGAATAACACAAATCGACAACGGTTCGAAATCGAGACTCACCACCGAAAGGTACCCCGGCTCGGGGTGCGGCGCGACTGTTGTGTTGTTCCATCCGTCAGCCGCCGCCCACACCGCTTCGTCTACCCGAGGTAGCCGCCTGAAAAGGCGCGCCCGTACTGCACCGGACGAACCGGGCCACGTCGCCCACGACCAGCGGAAGACCCGCGCACACGACCAGCGACTCCGCGCCACTCGCGGACCGTGACGGAATATTCCTTTCGGGGGCTCTTCACCCTCAAGGGAACCTTATTCCGAGGCCTTACTGATCAGGGGTTCGAAGCCTGGCCTGTCGAGGGTTCGACAGGCGCCCCAGATCGCCAGAGTCAGGGACTGCATGGATGTGCCGTACAAGCTACCCTCGAACGCGGAGTTCGAGACGTCCTACGCAGTGTTCAAGGCCAGTCGAGGGTGCCTAGCAGGGTGATCCCATCGAGGGAGAGCATCGAGCCCTCGGACCCTATTGAATGGGTCCGAGCCCCGCCTAGCGAACCTTTGCGAGTGCTTTATGTGACGTGTCCACGGACCACGAGCCGACCCTTATCGAACGGGGCATGGACGTCCGCTTGAACTGCCCGATAACAGCTCACCGAAGCAGCCATAGCTCGCGGCCCCGGCATGTGTAGCATGGTGCGCTTCACCCCTCCTCCCTGCGGAAGGGCGACGAGGGCCGTAACCAAAGTCGAGGGTTCCCCGAACGCCTTTACGTAGGGCGGGGCTCGGGGGCTCCTCGCACACCGCGGCTCAGGCCGCACCCTCGAATGGATCGACGACCGTCGATTATGAAGTTTCGTGTGTTTAACCAAAACTCCCACTCTTGACACACGCCTGTCAGACGGTTAAGCTGGACACTGGGTCGCTGTGCTAGCACGAAAAATGCCGAGACCGGCTGAAAGGAGTGCCGATGCCGGCTGAAAAAGACGATGGACGGCCATCCCAGTGAAGCAACCAAGCGAGGCGAAGTTTATAGCCCTTTGACGAGTGCAAACACTCCTCCAAGGCCTCGAGGGCTACACCCGCGGGTGCGCTGATGCGCCCCCACGGAGGAAACTTCACACATTCGAGGACCAAAATCTCCTGCAGGGGTGACACCCACCCATACACTTTCGGTCGTCCTCTTTGCGAAGGAGAATGAGACTTCATTGATCTTTGCGAACAAAGATTACAAAGGGTTACCGGCTTAAAGCCGTCGAAAAGTACAAACGCATTGCCACTTGCATGGCAATTTTCCCTATCTTGGGGAGGAGTGAGCGACGATGAAAAGCGCCGAGCCCTTGGCCGACGCGACGGCCAGGCTGCTAGGGATTGCGAGGAACAGCCCCCAGACCGCACGGGTCTAGCGGGATGCCCTCCTCGCAAGCTTTCTTGTAGCATCTCCTCCACCGAAGTAGGACCCCACGGGCCCAATGCTCTTCTGCCGATCCCACTGAAGCTAAGGGATGGTGCGCACGCCCTCTCCGGCTTTCCCCCGCCGCTCGCAAGCATTCTTCTAACATCAAAGCCTAAAAAAATCAGGCCACCCCGTCTGGGGGCCGGTCGTGAAATGCAAAGGAAAACATTATGAGACTTAGACGATACTAGAAGTAAAAGCAGGGAAGTTGGAGAGGAAAGGGAGTCCCACGACCCCTATTTATAGCTGCGTCGGGTGCCAATCTTCAAGCCTGTCGAAGGGCGAAGGCTTGGACCGCCCGTGACGACGCGGCCCCCCACGAGCGAAAGATACCCTCGGCTATCGTGCTGAGACATGACGGGACAAAGTAAAGCTGAGCCCTTGGACGCTGAGCGGCGCAGCATCGGCGCTGGTTGACTGCCCTCGAACGGTGCGTCGCAAGGCGACCAGGGAAAGCAGGGCCGAGACCCTGAGCGCGGGACAGCGTGGCAAAAGCACCGGCTACAGAGCAGCAGGCGCCATCGTGGCCCTGGCCCGCTCAGCATGCTGACGCGTCTTGTCCCCGGAGCAATACAAAAAGGGGTGCGCGCCTCGGAGTACTCTCTCTGCAGGCGCACTACCCTGACCGACGAGTTGTCACCTCTGCTGGGCCGGCACCCAGGTGCGCCTAGCGGGGGCGCAGCACCGATCGATCACGTCAAGGGGTAAAATCGCCGAAATACCCTTTGGCCGAATCCCTTGACTCGACCAAAGCCTCGGGGGCTACTGTCGGGGACCACGATTAGGGGCACCCTAATCGGGGTACTAAAATCACCCTAAAAACGCAAACACATATTAGGCGACTGAGACCACGAAGGCCTATGGTCTCCTTCCAATCTGGAAGAAGGGAAAGGAATCAAAGAAGCCCAGCATGCGGCCCATCCGCACCCCCCTTGGACTCGCGGGGTGATCTCCGTCTCGCTCGAGGGCTCCCATCGAGACCCTCGACCGCACCCTGCGTCTCTGCCTCGCTTGAGGGTAGCAAGCCTACCCTCGAGGAGGCAAATCATCTCCGCCTCGCTCGAGGGTAGCGAACCTACCCTCGAGCAGGGCGAATCATCTCCATCTCGCTCGAGGCCACCCCTCGATGAAAATGACAAACAACCCTTCCGCTCACCCGCCCGTCGTACAGAAGCATTAAAGGCCAACCATTCCCCCACAGCGCCCAGGACAGACGGCGTCAGGCCGCCATTCGCCACAGTAGTTGTGACCGGAGTCCCGTCCGCCAACTCCGGTCACTGCTCCACCATCGCGGACGCTGTGGCAACACTGTGGGAACCTGCGACGCGGTACGAGACGTGATCGGCATAGTTCCCGTTACTATTCTGCCAACTCCTGTTGTACGGACTCCACCTCACCACACCAACGACCCCGAACCCGTCCCCTGCTAGGAAAGGGGTCCGGCGTCGCCACGTGCTCCCCGAGGAGGGACGCTCAGCACTAGCAGCCGGAGGCCCGGACCTCCCCCTTGAGGGGTCCGGGACCTCCACGTGACTCCCGGACCCCTTAGTGCACGTGCTAGAACTCCGCCCAGGGGGGGTCCGGGACCGCCACGTGCCCCACTACCGCTGGCGCACATATATATGCAAGACCCTGGCCTGTAGGGCCCACGGAACGCCGCCACGCCACATCTGGAAGACGGTACACCCTACAGTGACGACCACGCCGACTGCTGGGGCTGGCAGGACGCCGGCGCAATCTCCGCAAGACCAAGGATGATACCCAGGACGACTGCCACGCCCGACGCCATGCCCCACAGTGTAATTCCCACAGTGCTCGACCACTGTACCCCCGCGATTCGGGGGAAATATGGCGACTTCCACGATCCCCTGCGCATGTACAACATCCCTCCTTGTGTCTATAAAAGGAGGAGGCGGGCTTCCTTTAAGGGGGTCGCGCAATCAGACCCACCCGATAGAACGCAACACTCAGCACCACTGAGCACCCGATATTGGCACTCGCCTCAATCAACTTCTCCTCTAGCAGAGACTTGGGAGCTTCCCTCCCTCTCTCGCCTCGCCTGTACCCCCTACTACAGGCACCTCCGGTGCAAGATAATACAGTGCCCTCGCACACCCCCTTGCTGGACGTACGGCACCGCGGCCAGAACCAGGATAAACTCGTGTGTTACTGTGTTGCTTCTTGCATCAACATCTGGGACGAGGAAACACGCGGCATCATCACTAGTTGGGTCCGAACCGCCGGGTCAGGACACCGACAGTAGCCGGCGGCCCCGCCGATGAGGACGCTTGCGGTGCCCACCCTCGCCATGTGGAGGCAGCACCACGATGGAGCGGAGAGTGGGCATTGGAGCCGGCGGGTCGACCTACACCGCCGCCGGTGTTGAGGCAGGGGTGGTCGCCCTCGGTTGCTGCAGTAGGATATCGTGGTAGGACGGGGAGCCGTCGTCGTCGGAGAGGGGTGGGGTGTCGTCTCTCCATCGGAGCTGCTTCCCCCGGCCGTCGGAGTGGCCGCTAGGGAAAAACGGAGCCGCGTCCAGGGAGAGAGCACTGTGCCCGGGGAAGGGGAGAGGAGTGCCCGTTGGCGAGGAGGAGGTCGCTAGGGCCACGGTGGCCGTCAGCGTGGGCGAGCCATCGAGGGTGTGGTGGGGGAGAAGGCACCCGGCGCCAGAGCAGTTGAGGATGTGGTGGCCGCCGGTGCCGGAGTGGATGGCGGCGGCGAATCGAAGCAGAGGTGTTCCGGCGAGCCGCAGGCGGCGGGTGGGGGGTCGGGGTCAGAAGGCCGAGCCATGTCGTCGAGGAGGTCGTCGTCGTTGTTGTCGTCGAGCACCAAGACAGGCATGGGGAAGGTGGCAACGCGCAGGGGAGGGCGGACGACGGCGTACGGCGGCTCGGAGGCGAGGGCGGACCGGGGACGGCCGGGGGAGGGGTGGAACTGTGGCCGCCGGCAGGGGCTGTGGCCACCAGGACCGGAGTGGTCACCGGCGGTAGCGGCGGCGGGTGGTGGTGTGGGCGGCTAGGTCATCCTCCCCGATCTCCCTACACGCGCCGCTAGGGAGGCCATGTGGGGGATGGATGGAGAGGGTGAGCCGAGGGGAGCACAGATCTGTGGTTGGAAGGGGCGGAGGAGGCCAGAGCAAGGAGATCCGGCGGCGGCGGTGCTCTGGCGACGGGAGTCGCCTCTCTCCTCTCACTTCGACAGGACTCCTGCCTCGCAGGCTCAGGTATGCTTGCGAGCGTCTAGTATAAATATCAAGCTACAGCAGGTAACCTTCATGTACCTGCTACATATGTAAAATTGATTACCTTGAGTAGGGTTGTGGAGGTTTTTTTTTCCTGACTAGAGTTTGCTACAGCGAGGGAGCGCAAATTACCGTCCCAATGCCACGTCAACTTGGGCATGTACATACAAGATGTATGCATTGGCAAGTAACCCACAGTACTTGGTGTCTGAGGAGCCCGAAAATGGATAGTCCAACTTGGAGGCACTTGAGATAGCCGAATCAGCTTCATCGAGCAGATTGAGCGGAAGAAGGGCTTCTGCTTTAGTGGCCAAGAGCTACAAATGTGAAGAAGAATGTTTAATAAAAAAAAGATGGTTAATCAATATCAAGTTTGGTGAAGATTGAAGGATGAAATCTAACCAGAGCAGAGGAGTCAGCTCCAGAAGCAATAGCAGCGTCAGCTTCCCTTAGTACGGTCTTCCAGTCCCTAGCTTTCCGTGCATCCAGACACTTCCCCAAGTGCTTCTGCACTGTTTGCAGTTTATCCAACTCTAGGGGATCGGGCTGAGGCGACGCGAGGGAGAGGTGCTTCAGAGCATCCTCGATGTGTCCTAGCCTGCAGTTCAGTAAGATCAGATGAATAATTTGTATGAATGAAGAGCTTCAGTTAATCCGGTAAGCGAACCCGTGAGAACAAATGAACCAATGATGAATTTAACATGATCGTCGGAGTAAATCAGCGTCCGTGCTGCAAAAGACACCGTCACGGCCCTAAAAAAAAAAGGAAGAAAGGGGGGGGACCTGATATGCAAGGACGTGAGGCGCTGGTGCGCGCGGCCGTACGACGGATCGATCCGGAGCGCCACCTCGCAGTCCTTGACGGCCTCACCGAAGTGGCGGAGGCCAGTGAGCGCGGCGGCGCGGTTGCCCCGACAAGCGGCGTTGTCCGGCCACATGACCAGCGCGCGGTCGTAGAGCCTGAGCGCCTCCTCGAAGCGGCCCTTCTTGTACTCTTCGTTGCCGGCCCTCTTGACCTCCTCCGCGTCCGCCTTGGTGGCCGGCGAGGTGTCAGAGCTGGAGATTGGGAGGCCGTCGGCATGGTCTTCTTGAAGAAGCGCCTCGGGATGTTTCTCATGGACGATCGCCAGTTTGCCGCTCCCCTAATTACTGACACTCTTCCCTTCTCTGGTTACTCTGTGCTACTGATAGTCTGGCACCAAGCTAAAGAAAAATGTTGAGCTCAAGGGAAGGGGGAAAGAAAGTTGTGATGACCCCGATCGACCAACCGGAAGCCAAGAAGTAAAGGAGACTTGACTTGAGTGCTTGACTTTGCTCCTACGGCCAACAGTGGCAAAGGCAGAAGCTTTTTTTCGCGACCGTACGTATTTCATTAAGAGGGGCAAGAGGGCCGAAGCTCGAGCGCTTGACTTGAGCTGACCCGACCAAAATACGTTTTCCTTTTTTATATTAAAAAATATGTTGCATTTTAAATTCAATTCTCAAATTTCTCGCCCACGGAACACGGTCGTTGTCCCTATGCCCGGTGTTTGGATAACTTTGGATGTTTTCATGTTGAAGCTTTTGCATCAAATGAACGAATTATTAGAAAATGCACTAGCTGGAAAAGCTTTTTGAAAGCAGTCCCAATATGCTTTTCTGGATGATGTATCATTCTATCCAGCTACCCGAAGCAGTCCGATCATGCCTTTATTGGGCACATGCTAGTTAAGCTGCTACAGAGAAATGCTATCCTACTTTCTTTTTACGATTTTTGCGTCCCATGGTCAACCCCCAATTGCTACTCTCTCCGTTCCAAATTATAGGACATCACAAGAATTTTGAAGAGTCAAGGCAATCTCAAGTTTAATCAAGATTATATCGAGAAATATAAAGATTTATGATATCAAATTGATGTACTATGAAAATATAATTAATAAAGAATCTGTTGGTACTTAGTTTATATAATAAATATCATTATTCTATTATATAAATTTAGTCAAATATAAAAAACTTTGACTTTCCAAAATTATTGGAATGTCTTATAATTTGGAACGGAGGGAGTACTAAACATGAATGCCTTTGCATTCATTCTATCCTACAGCTCGCAATTGTTTTCTCTGATTCCTAATATAAGGACAGTACCAGCGCAGTGAGGTGGATTAGTTTTTTCCTTGTACACATATGCTTTTGCATGATTATAAGAAGCTTAATTTTAGTATAGCCATTAGCTGAATGCATAAGGAGCTCAAAATGACAACTGAACAACATCAGCAGATGAAGTAGCTGAAGATGTTGCTCAGCCCTGCACGGTCTTCTATATTTTCCCTCTCTTCCACCCCTGCCCTCTCACTGCTGCTAGCGGTGCTGCGATAGACATATTTGTTTGAAACATTGTACAGCATAGGAAAAATACTATTGAAAAAACATTGATCTCTGAATCCTATAATCACCTGAAAAAGCAATGAAAAAAAAACAAGTTCTGTTTATGCACACAAAAAAGGTTTCTGTACTTTTACGGTAATGAACTTAAAATCATTATAGATATGCTTGTGTTGAATCACACATGAAAAAAAGTAACATATTTGATTGAAACATTGTACAGCAAAGGAAAAATACTATTGAAAAACCATTGATCTCTGAATCCTATAATCACCTGAAAAAGCAATGAAAAAAACAAGTTCTGTTTATGCACACAAAAAAGGTTTCTGCACTTTTACGGTAATGAACTTAAAATCATTATAGATATGCTTGTGCTGAATCACACATGAAAAAAAGTAGTGGATTCCTGAATTACTGAGCCTTGTAGTCAACTGATAATTTCTGCTAGAAATACTGAAGGAGCTTTGGCACTAAATTATTTGATGTTGAGAATCCTAAAAAATACTGAAGAGAAATTCTGATCTGGGATATGCAAAAATACTGAAGAGAAATTCTGGTTTGAGATATGCACCAATGTATTCTTTTTTAGGCGGGCTGGTTTTTGGCTGATACACTATCTTTTTTCCTTCTTTTTTTTTGCATTACATTTTGCTCTAAGTATGAATGGCCACAGCCACGGCCTATGGGACACCATGGGCAAGCTCGAGTTCAAGCTCCGCCGCGCGACGGATCCCACCTTCGAGGGCAGCACGACGGGTGAGCCCATGAGCAAGGCCATCTGTGGAGCATCTGCTTGGGGCAGCACACAAGGAAGGAGCTAGGCTGTAGGCAGCAGGAAGAGCAGCTTGGAGAACTTGCACTGCATCGTAGAAGAAGATGAGGTTGGGAGGAAAAAAAATAGAAAAACACAGAAAAGGGGATTTTCTTTCATTTGGCGATAAAATCATGTTGTGTGGGTGTCTCAACGGATGTTGAACTACTAGATGCATAGAGCTTCGATTCCACTGTTCTTCCCCAAAGTTATTTTGTTAATGAAGTGCACTGATTTTTTTTCTTTATTGCTTCGGATTGCTAAAAAGAAAGAAGGAAAGTTTACTTGTTCACAAAAGGCAGTCACTTTTGTTGTGAGATTACTGACATGGAACCTTATAGAAAGAAAAAAATACTGATCACCACTAACAAGTACTGTTAAATGCTAATAATAAGTCAAATTACTGAATGCATGGGAGCTTGGATTCACTATTTATTAAATACATAGTTATTGGCTGCAGCGTTTGCAGCTCTTTAGCTGCAAAGTAGCTAAAAGCTCCAGAGCTGCAAAGCAGCTAAAAGCTCCACCTACGGGACCAAAAAAACAGTGGCACGTCCTGAGCAGCTGCAGCAGCGGCCGCCGCCGCAGCGCTACTGCAACAACCACAAGCGAACACTAAGCTAGCAAAAAAGTTTTTAACAGGGAGATCAGCTTGTGTCCGTAGTTAAGGAACTAGATTACTGAGCTTGCAAAAGAATTACTGATACAGGCAAGGTATACATTGGGGTTTGGGATATAAAAAATGATCCACACATTTATCCAGACGCAGGTCATACGTAGTTCAGAATTACTGAATTGCCGAAATCACAGAGTTTCAAAAAGAATTTATAATGTATACATATTTGTTTCAATTGCCATTCTCCACCCAGGCACACATCCTATGCTACACGAAAAAAATAGATCCTAATTTATACGTGCCATTCTGCATCATCACATCCTTCTTATGGTTTGTCATTGACTTGTTAGAGGTAGAGGCATATCCATGAGTTGAAGCTTGTGTCTTTATTATGGACTTGCTGGAGCCATCTCCTGAAGCTCTGTACTTGCAGCATCTTGTGCATGAGAGGCAAAAGAATTAGCAAAAAAGCAGCAGTATGTCCCCGCTAAGGTGAACCCATCAAAATGCCGACAAAAAAAGGGATCGATTACTGAGCACAACGGAATCAGAATACTTAACACAATGAATGTACTACTGAACCCAACAGATCGACAACAAGGAGAACATTGAATAGGACTGCCAGACACTATAATCTTGGAAAAATGAACACGATGAGATCCACTACTACTAACCGCAATGGATCCGGAATACTGAAAATAATGAGATCGATAATTGCAGTTTTACATAGATACAATAATATATGTAAGGTAATATTCCTCAGCTTTTCATGCATCCATATAACACTATCTTTTTTCTGCCCAATAAAATTAACTAGCAATTCATGAAAAAAGTGTGTGTGAGCCAGGAATATACGCGCAACCTTAGTAATTACAACACAACTCAAACCAATTACCGAACCAAGACGTCTGTAAAACGCATCTGAGGCCACTGTCCAGTAATTTCTGGAGCATTAGTAGCAAGGAGGGGGCAGGGTGCGCGGGGGTAGGGGATGTGAGAGTCTAACCTCGATTTCTCATCGTCGTCGTTCCTTCACAACTAGCACGAGCGCGATTTAGATCGAAGAAACCCTAGAACAACTGCACCAATCAAAAACTGCGCATCCATGAACACCAAAATCGGGATGGGATATTGACACCAAAAATTACCAACACAATCACCCTCCTTCCCCGGGGTACAAGACACCAACACAACATCTGAAAAGTTGAAGGAAAAATAGGTTACTTTACAAAAAAAAAAGACATCTGGGTGCTACTACCAAAACGGAGAACAATTTCCACACTGAACAAAAAAAGATATTGAACTACTAGTGCTCTGCCAAACAAAACTCAAAAAAATTATTGAACTAACTACTTAGCATAATGCATCGAGCATTCAGTAATACTAAATTACTATAAGAAAGAAACTTACTGGTGGATTATCATTCTTCTGTGCCCGCTCCATCCTGCGCATCATCTGAAAGGTGGGGTTTGCGTGAGATCCATCCGAAACTGACGGCCTTCGCTGTCCCTGATTGATATAACTTTGAAGCCTTCAAGAATAACAACACTAAGGTTCGCCCTCGGCATAAGTTTGAAACCCCTCTGTACAGAGAAACACAAAGCATTAGTTCGACTCGTTCATTACTAAAATACAAGTTGATGCTCTCAAAATTGCCCAATGTGGATATGTGGATAAGCAAAAAAAACGATCAATACATGAAAAGTGCTCGTACACTACCTGGGAACATCCAACTAAAGTAAACAATGTTATTGTTGAGAAGATTATGGCCAGCCTGATTAGTAAATACCGAAGCACACCGGGCATGGAATTACTGAAATAGTACCGGTTCAGGATTTACTGAAAAGGTACTGGTACAGGAATTACACCGAGGTGAACCAATCAAAATGCTGATAAGAAACGCTTACTGAAGAGAATGTTTCTATCATTTTTTTTATATTTCTCATGAGATGCACTACTGGTCGAATGGAGTACTGAAAAAGTTAATAGTGTGAATGGACTATTGAACCCAAGGTATACTAAGCATAGAGAGGATTGACTACTAAACTCAATGGCGATGTGCATGCACTTGCTTAATTAGTGTCAATGTACCATGTGATTTACTGAACTAATTGAAATACTGTGGTTCCAGGACAAGAAACAAAAAGCAGCACAGTTTCTAAATCGTGGAAATGAAAGCACTGAAACTATGTATGCAGATGAGTGCTACTGTCGTTGTGGCTGTGTTACCTGTGTACAAAATAAATTTACTACTCAAACTTGTCAGTAATTTTGCTGGGCTATTGATAGACTCAATGGATGGACTGCTGAATCAAATCCGATGAAACCTTCCTGCATCATTCCAGTAGATCAAACTACACCAAAAAAAGAAAAATCTATAACTAATAATGCTCTACCCAACAAAACATGGATTACTAAAAAGGGATTAAAATTACTGAACGCAATGGGTGGACTACTAAAAATAAAATCTGATGGTACCCTCCTGCCACATTCCAGTAGTTCAAAATTACTGGACCAAAACAACAAAGACAACATGGCAGATTACTGAAAAGCATGTAAGCGGGCTAATATGATCCACCCTATAGAAATTTCATAGAATTCCCAAAACAATTACTGAACTAAGAGGTTAGTAAACCGTGTGTCCAGTATTTTTGGATTTAGCACCACCACGCCGGCACCTGCTTGTAAAACTACATGGAATCCGTAAACTTAGAGAGACCCCATATGTGCACACAAAAATATAACTTCCACAATCTATGATCTGCATGTTGTACAACACGGGAAAAAACATAGGAGGAGAATTTTGCGGAAAAATCAGTATGGGAGAGAGGATGTGTGTGCACGTGTCATGTCACCGCAATTCCTCAGCGTCGCTGCTGCTTCACGGCCACAACAGGAAAAAATAATCATCAAGATCTGCATACTGAAACAAAAGAAAAGCCATTCAACTAATAATGCTCGCTTAACCAAACATGGATTACTGAAAAACCTACTGAACAATCCTAATTATAGTATATCATTAAGTAGCATTACGGTAACAAAATATGGTTTCAGATTAGATCGTGAGTTCATTACTGATAGTGAATCGGTGTACAGACTGAATAAAGCATTGGTTAATCCCCATGATTAAATCATCTAAAATACAAACAAAATATAAATATGATCTCGATTAGGAACCCAGGAACTTTGCACCAAGTGAACAGGGATTACTGAAGATGGTGGATGGACTGCTCAATCGAAACCCTATAATATCAATCGCAAAACGGATGGACTGAATCAATGAATGGATGGAATGCTCCAAAATCAAAACCCTAGAAGCCCTAGAACATCAATCGCAAATGGATGGATGACTGCTCACCGGAGGAGACGCGGGGGGACGCTCTTCAATCGACCACGACAGCCGCCGTTGGACGCCGCTGGATGCCACCGCAGGACGCCTCCGCTCCGAATCGCAGCTGCAGCACTGCCAGCCCCTGCTCGGCCCGGCGCTGCTCCGAATCGCAGCCGCAACGAAGGGCGCGGGCTAGGCGCGGGGATTCGGGGGAGAGGGAGGGACCGCCGAACCGTAGCGCCGCTCGTAGCCCGCAGCGTCGCCGTCGCCGTCGTCGCCGTATTTCTATATATTAGTCCCCCGCGGCTCCGTGGGCGCTCGGCCAGTCCACGTCATCGAAAATTTAACTGCTCATTGGATGCCTATCGGACGGTAAAAATTGTTCTGCACAGTTGAAACTATAGCGCCGTCAACCGCGTTTCTATATATGAGTGCCCGGCGGCTCGTCCTCTTACCCAGCCGCGTGCCTTCAGACGGTCCTCCTCCGCGTCCCTACTCATCTGCTGCCTCCTCATCTGCTACCTCCGGCCCGCCACTGCCGCTCGCCGACGCCGTGCACGCATGCCGCGCGCGCCACCGCCGTGGACGCTCGCCTCCGAGCGGAGCTGCGGTTGGCGAACAGGGCGGGGCACAGCGGCCGTCCCCGGCCCGGCGGGCGACTGTGGACTGTGGAGGCGTCTCCCCGGTCTCCTCGAGCTCCGGCGGCGGCCTCCGGATCCGGCCGGAGCGGACCTCGAGCGCAGCACAGATGGCGTCCATGGCCGGCGCGGCCCTCCTCCCTTTCCCTCCTCCCTCGGCGACGCGGGTCCATAGCCTCCCTCCTCCATCCTGCGGCGGCTTGCATGGCCGGCGCGGCGGAGACGGCGTCCATGGTCGGTTCGAGAGGGCACGTCGACGGCGCCCTCCATTGCTTGCGGATCTGCCCTCCATGGCTTGCGGATCCATGGCAGCAATGGCGGGTGCCCGCGCGGCGCCATGGCGGTGGCAGCGGCCGGATCCGAGCCATGGCTGCTGCGCGCGGGGCTAGCGGCGGCCGTTCTCCTCCTCTGCCCCCTCACCTGCCGCACGCCATGGCGGGTCTCCTCGAGGTCCACCGCGCGACTTCGGCCGGGCCGGACCTCCTCGACCTCAGCCGCGCGAGGCTGTCTTTCTTCCCGGCGCACCCCCTCGTCCCTCTCCCTCCTCCAGATGCCGGCGTCGGCGGCAGAGGTGGGCTGCGTCGACCTCCGCCGCGCGCCATGGCGGACCGCGACGGCCTCCGCAGCGTGCCATGGCGGGCCGCCTCGAGCTCCGCCGGCCGGATCCGCACGCGGTCACCATGGCAGAGCTCGTGGCGGCGTCCAGCGGCGGTGGTACCCCGCACCTGCAGTACCCACTACCTGCAGTACCCCGCACCCCAGAACGCCGGCCAGCCGGGCGGCCAGTGCCGCCGGCATCCATGGCCAGGAGCGCTTCGAGCTCTCCTATTTAGGCAGGGGCGGCTCCAAATGGTGGATCGGGTCTCGCGTTTCGTCGTCCGCCGCGCGTCTCGACGTCTCTCCGTCTCGGACTGTCTCTCGGAGTCTCTCCGAATCCAAAACGCTCCGCGTCTCTGCTCCCTCGGTCAGTCCGTGCAGGTTTTGGGGCAGCGGCATGGCGCCGCGGTGGCCGGCGAGCGGCGGCCGCAGGTACTGCCGATTCGTCCGCGCTTGGAAATTTGGGAGCTGCCACCAGTACCGATCTCCTCTGCCCTCCCATACCGCCCCCACCCCTGCATTTCGTTGGAAGCAGCAACTTGCATGCAGTTGCTGAGGAATCGATCCTGCTGCATCAAACCCCCAGCGAGGTAACAAACCTTTCAATTGCAGCTACCAGTAGATCAGCTAGGATGCTTTGGACTCAAATCATTTCACTATAAATGCGGAGGAAGATAACACCGTGTTAGTTGTTTTGTTTTTTCAGATCTGAACCTTTCCTCCTCCCTACTAAGGTTGCAATCCCTGTGGCTAAGAATGAATCTACAGAACTGACTTCTCCAAGCAGCAGGCGATTAGCCTAATCTGTTTCCCTGTGGTATGCGTTAGCCTCGTCCTTTTCTGCCCACAGACAGTTAGATGATTATTTCGTTTAGTTGGCTAAATCTCTGTAAGGTGTGACATGTCTTCTTTATTTCTTCCCTTTACTCTCTATTTTTTTGGGTCTATTTTTCTTTGTCAGGATAATAAGTTGGGTGAACATTGCAATATGAAAGAGAAACATTGCAACATGGGGAAGGTTAGTATCTCCTATCCGAGAAGAAGCATTTCCCTTATCAGTTATCACATGTTTGGCCGACATAAGTGTGCTCATTTCTTTTTTCGTTTCTCCGAAACCAATCAAGATTTTATCTCGGAGATGTAGGCGATGGTGCTGCTTCTGAAGCTCATCGTCAACATGGTCATGGGAAGGTGACGCAAAATCATTCACATTCTTCAGCTTTGCAATAAAATGATTTAGCGCATATCATGCTAATTACACATTTGATTATAACTATCAACTCTGATTTTGACTTGCTTACCTACATCTCCTTTCTTAGTCCTTTTTCATGCCCAGGGAGATATTAATTATGGTCCTAAATTAAAATTAGAAAGTCCCTTCTTCAGCTAAACTTATTGTGGTTTGTATTTCCCTTTTCCTCATTGTTATTTAAATTCTGAATACCCTACTAGGTTAAAGCTTTTTTTCTGAGCCTCAGACTTCAGAATTACAAAGCTATTTTCCATGGCAATACTGCTTGTGGGTTCATAGTCTTCAGTCTTGACCTCCCTAGCAACATCAAATTTCCCCTTAAACTACTGATACACATTATTGTAACTACTTAAACTGATTCTGTTTCCCCCTTTTTAGAGCATGAATACCTTTATCAGATAGAAGATCCTGCGGCATGATTTTATTTCAACCCGAATTTCCCGCGGCATGCAGATAGAAGATCTCTGCCTAGCTGCATATGGGGATTTGATTTTTGTTTCAGTATCAGATCGCTTCTATAATGCTGGATGGGTGCCAGTATTATGCTGGGTTGAGTTTGTGCCCCCATCCCCCTTCCAGTGGAAATTTTGCTGCTGCTGTATTTAACATCCTAAGGTTATTTTGACTTTTTTCTTATATGTTGCTCATGTAGGTCAAGTACCTCGGAGAAGAAGGTGAAAGCACCCCTGCAGCTGGTGTTACATTTATTTGCTCACCCTGGGAGCTGCTGGTCAGTGACAATAGTCAATCGATCTATCATGGCGGCATCCTTTTTTTTCTGGTTTTACTATAGTCCATTTGTGCGTTAGCATTTCGGTTTGCATACCACAAGTCTTGGGACGACTTTCAAACTAGGAATACAAACTGTTGTCATACCTCCTTTATATTCCAGTTATAATTAAAAAGGTTCCAAACATAAAACAGCCAAGCCAGATAACCATTGAGTTGTATGTTTTTTTTTTGCTTTCCTTGTCATTATCTGAGTGAACTGGACTCTTGGACCTCAGGTTCATCAACATTTTATATTTACATGCTGCTGTTTGCACCATTTAGTTTTTATAAGATCATGCTGATAAGTCATTGTTCATGTTCGGATGATCTGTTTATGTGATATTTCAGAGAATGCTGCAGTGATTGTGAACCCAAAGGGAGAGATGAAAGGTGCACACTGAAACTCCCTTTATTTCTGTATGCATAACTAATCTGCAGTAGGATTAGTTGTAAGTCGTTCCAGAAGATTACCAATGTTTAAAGTTTGCTAATTCATGTTTGCCCAGCACAATCAGAATAATATGCATAACTGAAACTTCCTTGTTGCTAATGCATGTGAACATATACAGAAGCAAAGCATAGGAAAAGAATGCCATTCTACTGTATTTGGGGGTGACTTCACGGTGACCTGCTCATCCTTCACGTACAACTCTGAAACTGTACCTGTCTGCCTCCGATTTTGACCGCCCCGTCTTCTTTTCCCATCAAGGCTGGTATGAACACAAGAAACTCAAACAGGAAGCTACCAATCCTTTGGGTACTAGAAAATGCTGAGCTTGCTTCTGTTGCTCTGTCAGCTGGATTGGCGACTGCTGCAGGGGTTGGAATGGGTGCTGTTGGTGCAGTGGGGGTCCCTCGCCGCCTGCCTCGTTTGCGTCGTGCGCGTCGCAGATTCTTACTTCGGCTTCTCCCTTTCACATTTGCCCCCGTGAACGGCTGGTTGAAGCGTTTGTGCGCCAAGAAGTCATTTCGCATGTATTATTATCATGGCCTTCTATGTTGCTTTAAAATTATTTTCTTATGGACTGTGGTGGTCTCATTTGCTGCTCATCAGAGTCTTCCAGTAAGCATGTATCCTATGGCGAGGAAAAAAATATGTACATATATAATGAACAGCCCCGGCCCTGAGGGGGGGGGGGGGGCGAGAGGGGCGGCCGCCCCGGGCCCCAGATTCCAAGGGGCCCCACCCTCAGGTACACGTAGAGTATAGGTATTATGGTATTTAGGCAGTTACATACACGTATGAGTACGTATAGGTGTTGGCGTTTCACAGGGTTCGCAGACCGTGGTTTCTAGAATTCCAATCTTTTTTTCTATTCCCCCGCTCACACGCCGCCGGAGTCCGCCATCGAGCGCGCCCGCCGCCGTTAGTGACCTTCCGCGATGACAGCCATAGCACCGCACATCGGCATCAGTTCGACGGCACAACACGCAAGACTACGGCCGGCCGACGGGCGATGGGAGGCCAGGATGCATCACGCATGCATGCAAGAGGCAAGACATAAGTTCATCCATTGATCAAGTTAGTTTTTTTTATTCCATCACTGTCTCACTCCCATGAATCACGGTCGCATGCTGCTTGCATCACCGATCAACTGGCACTTACTTATCAATCTTTCTCATTTTTTTTCTTGAATTTACCACATGACGCAGCAATCACCAATCAGTGAGTAGAGAGAGGGATAGGGTTCAGCCAACAACCCAATCAAGCAAAACTCTTGTGCGGTGATTAGCAAATCAGGACTTCAGGAGTTATTAGATACATACTCATAGAGACATTAGTGTATATATTCCTTTTTTTGTCCCAAATTATTGATATTCACGAGAAACTTTTTTATCTTTAATTTCAGCATAAAGCACTATCATGTCATCTAGAAACTATCCATCCGGTATAGTAAGAAAAGGAACAAGAGGAAACAAGCACGGATGTGTTTACTGAGTGACAAAGACAAGACCTCGATAAATTTTTTAGGGCTAATATGAGCACTTCAAGAAATTCGGATGACTTGGTTTTAACTATAAGTACTTGTGGAGAAATATTAATAGAGAAGACGTCTATAAAAAAATTCGTACTATTTATTTTTATATTATTATTTAAGGGTCCCTAGTTTATGTCCCGCCCCGGGCCTCCGAAAACTCAGGGCCGGGCCTGATAATGAACTGAAAAATATACTTGCATCCTCCCATCCAGCTTCTTCCAAATTTCATATTCCTCAGATTATATTGTTTGCATTCTACTGAAACTAGGACCACATCCAAAAATACAACTGTTGCATGCCTGGCTCAACAAGACCACAAAACATTAAGTTGACAGAATAATTCCGTTTCTTTTGAGAGCTAGCTGTACTATAATGGGATAGCTATTTATTTAGGATTGAAATAACCTCATAGTCTGCCAAGAATTGCTCAGATAATGTGGTAGATTAGTTTTCTTATCTTTATAGGTGGCTAATTCATAAGTCTAACTAGCAATCTTTGGCGTTGGCTGTCTCTTATTAGCTACTGTAAGTCTGGTTAGCTCCTCTCTCCGTTTACTTATACTGACTAAAAATTCTAAAAATTCATGTACCCAGACACATTTGGATGGCCAAGTTCAGTTGCTTTCCGCAACAGTAATAATATGAATTAAGCTCATTGTTGCTTTTTGGTTCTTACTGTTACGGCAACATGTGTCCCTAAACCATGTGAGCTATCTCCATGGACATGCAATTTTAAGCTGTAGCAGTAGGGGAAACAAATCCTACCTGAAATGCGCACACCACATTACGTTTCGCTTTTCAGGCCCTGTTTAGATCTTTACAGGTTTTTGCAAAAAAGTCGTAAACGCATTAAAGTGAAACGGAATCTTGCTAATTTGAAGTACTAAATGAAGTCTATTTACAAAACTTTTTGCATGGATGGGCTGTAAATCGCGAGACGATTCTAATGAGCCTACTTAATCCATGATTTGCAACAGTGATGCAGCAGTAACCATCCGCTAATTATTGATTAAACATGGATTAATTAATATCATTAGATTCGTCTCGCGATTTACAACCCATCTATGCAAAAAGTTTTGCAAATAGACTTCATTTAGTACTTCAAATGCCCTCTTTACATCTTTACACAATTTTGCAAAATGAACTAAACACACCCTCAGCCCTTAATCGCCTTGGTGTTTTGAGCCCCCTATTTTTTTTATGTTACAATTGCTGCCTTCTGATGCCCTCATTGCGGTGTTAAGCTTAATGAGAACCTGCTGTTATTCTTTTTGGGTTGTTTTTCTTCTCAAATTTGGAACAGGCAACATTGTATGTCCTTACACATGAAGTTGATTGTGAACAACAGGAGCAAGCAATTCAGTTCCTTTATTGTCCCTATAATACCTTGACATTATTCCACTTTTATTTAATGAATGTGAGTAATTTTAGTTAGTATTGTTAATTGGGATCTGGAATTTGTCCACCAAATTTTGTTGAGTGTGTTTGCACCTTCTCCATGTGATAATTCAGCAGGTTTGTGTTGAATTAAAATTCCATGCAGACAACAACCTTTACACCTGAGCTGCATGTAGATCTGCCTTGGTATCCTTTGTAAATGTTTAGCATTTTGCTAGCTTAACAAAATGACTGAACTGGCTGTTTAAGATAAAGTATCATCGAACTATTGTAATCCTCTATGTATGGATCATTTAGTTGTTTTGCCTATCTTTTGACAATTATAGCTCTACTACAAATTTATTCATACAGTTACTGTGCTTTCTAAAACAAAAACAGAGGTCATATTTGGCTTGGGACTGCCCCGGGTCTGACAAAAATGATGGCAAGAATTTAACTCTTTGACGATTTCAAATACTTCTTGCGCTTCCCAAACTGCTTACAGTGTCATATCTCTGTACTCCTTAACATTTGGGTTACATTTTCTACTTGAGTGTGAGTCCTCTTTAATACTTAGGCTACATATGCTATCTGGGTTGTTTTGCACGAACTGACCCGTTACGGTCTTATTAGGTTACACCTGGAAATTTTTTTTATAAAACTTTAACTCTGACCTTCCTTTATCCATTTTCCTATCAGATCTTATAAAATTTACATACTATTTTTAATTTCCCTACACTTCAAAACATCTACTACTATCATAATAATTACCAGTAAGATTACAAAGGAATTATGCGCGCGCAACGCGCGCGCAATCCACTAGTTTCTATATGTGAGCGCGTAGGCTTCGCTGCCAGCTAGAAGGTCCACGTCGTCCAGATTTCAGTCCGCCGTCCGATGTCGATCGTCCGGCAACGACAGCCCTCTGTTTGAGCGTGGAAAAACGAGCACGCCTCCTCCTGCAGTACCCGCAACATTTGACTCCAACGTCCTCAGTTCACATCTTCTATATGCGCAGTCCAAAGGACCAAATGGATGGCCCATGAAAACTGGAGTGGGCTGTTGCAATCCGAGAATCTCCAACAGAGCTAGTCCAACCGGGAGCAGATGGCCCACCGCAAGTGTTTGGCGCCAGGAGCTGAAAATTTCAGTTTCCCTCCGAATCCTCTTTGCGCCTCCCGCCTTTTTGTCCGCTCGGGCGCAGGGGCAGGAGCGGGCGACGCGGAAAGGGGCGGCGCCGCTGGTGGACCGTCGAACCTGGCCTCCCCGCGGTCCTCTTCGACGCCCCCTTGCAGCTCGCGGCTATCATCGGCGCGCCACCTTCGTCTCAAGTTGGAGAGCAGAGCGACAGCATTCCATTGACAGGTACAGCCCCTTCCGCGCGCGGCAAGCTTGGTACCTATCTCGGCGATGCCGTCCATTCCGTAATCCAAGTTCTTGCCTCTGTTTTGCAGTGCGAAGATGGAGGGCCAGTTGTTGTACGACCGGTTGTTTACCTCGAGCAGGAGAAGAAAAATCCGTCTCGTAGCAACCAACGCGGCTATGGGCATCCTCGGCCACGAGCAGAGGCGGTGGGGAGGTTCTGTTCCTGGGCATCGAGTCATCCACAGAGACAGAGAAGGTGCCTGGAATGAATTGAAACGACGATACTTTGACGAGAACCCATTGTTCGACGCAGCTACATTTCGGCGAAGATTTCGTATGGAACCTTCATTGTGGGACAAAATTTGCAGAGAAGTTTGCGCTGCGAAAAGGTACTTCATGTTCAAGCCGGATGCAGTTGGCAAGATGGGGTTCCACGGTTGTCACAAGTGCGTTGTTGCAATGCGAATGCTAGCATATGGAACCATTGGCGATGCTTTGGATGATGGATACGCCATGGCTGAGAGTACTGTCCTTGAATGTGTGCGGGAATTTGCTACCACAATCATTCAGCTTTACGAGTCGGAATACTTGAGAGCACCAACACAGTCCGAGTTGTCCCGTATCTTGGCTGAGAACGAAGCTCGTGGGTTCCCAGGCATGATCGGAAGCATCGATTGCATGCACCAAAATAGAAGCACAATTAGAGTGCACACGAATGCTAATTTTTTTAGAAGAAAGGTAGGAAATGTTTCATCACAGAACCTACAAGATACATAATTCAAACATACATGACATTGTCCCCGTTCAGCCCCTAGAATCATTGTTACCAGAGTCACCGGCATTAGAGTGCACCCCGTCCCTGATCATAATTTCCATCTGGCGCTTGAGCACCCACTCACGGAGTCCTGACGCCAGCTTGGTTGCATCGGTGAACATAATCTGGGTGTCGTTCTTCATCCTCTCAACCTCTAGAGCCTGCATCTGAACCTTAACTTGAGCTTCAATGCCTTCTCTCTGGACCTTGATCTGCTCCCGAGTAACCTCCCTGTCCAACCTACTGCACTCAAACATCATGTCCAACTTAGCTTGCCACTGTTTTTGCTGCAGCTCAAACTTTGCGCGCTCCAAACTCATGAGCTCCGCCTTGTGCTTGGCATCTATCTCATCCATCTCCTGTCCCCGATCATTCATTTTTTTCAACATGTCCACAGCGACACTAGAGGAGGAAGTGTCACCGAACCTTGTAGCTCGACGCTTCTTGACCGAGTCCCTTCCCTCGGGCCTGGCAGGCAGAGATGACACCTCTTCAGCCGATTCAGTAGGCGTATCCGTAGGCGAAGCGTCTTGTTTGCTCTTTCCCTTGTTCTGCTGCAGAATCTCAAGAACCTTCTCATTCCACTTCGGTTCATCTTTCAGCATTTCCCAGCAGTGGCCATAGTGCCATGGTTCTGTCTTCTGGAATTCCTTAATAGCTTCATTCACCTGCAGAAAAAATTTGTCTTACTCATAGTCGGTAATCAGCAGAATTGTTGTAAAGGCAGGTTTTAAAAATACCATGTCCTGGTAACTCTTGCCACTCTGGTTCGAGCGCTCAATTAGCCTGAGAATGGAGCAAAACCGGCTAACCCTTGTCTGGATTGTTGACCATCTTTGCTGAATCGAGTTGAGGGACCGTTGGTTTTGTGTGGCACAATTGTCAATGTAGTATTGCCGAAGTCTTTTGTAAAAGGCAACTTTGTCTTGATTTGTCCCTGTATATAAAATAAGTTCATGATATAGCACATATGCATTGATTATAACAGTAGCTTGGATCTTACCCGTAGCTGCATCTTTGGAGATATTCAACCACCCGGAAACTAGCACACGATCCTCTTCGACCTCATATCCCGGGCCTCGATGACATGCACCTTTCTTCTTCCCTTGAGGTTGAGGTACCTGGCTAGCCGGAACCTCCTCCACTTCATCTTCATTGGCATTTCCAGGGATGGCTTCCTGCGATGGCTGCTGCTGTCCTTGATCATTGCCCCCTGAGTAACCTTGAGACACAAACTGCGGGCTCGCAGGAAAATGGCCATGGAATTGTCCCCCGAACATTGCTTGCTGGTATGCGCCAGTCATTTGTGGCATGGGCACCTGGAAGTGGGAAGTAGCAGGGATCATTGAGAGCGGTGGTGTCATTTGCATGGCCTGCAGTATAGGAACAAATGCATTAGGAACACTACAACTCTATACAATACACAACTGGTCTACAAAGTACCTGATCAGAAGCATTCATAGGAGAGTGCATGTTGAACATAAGATGGTTGTTATCCATCTGTCCCGGTGATCCCTGCAAGTTGCCAGCGAAATTGTTGCTGCTCCCATCCATTCTGACATGGGCATGAAGGAAGAAAAAAATAAAAAAGGAGCAAACAGCATGGTAATTAATAGAATAGTACATCATTGCGGCAACCAATTCCATGGTAGTTAATAATAGAATAGTAGATCATCACAGCAGTTAGTACTTTAGAGTGCAACCGAAGTTATGATTGGGATCTCCATTGACTCGACTAGTACTGCGCAACTGCTGAGCAGTGTTTCTGAATTATCTCCAAGCCCAGCGTTTCTGATTTCCAGAAATGTTAATTGAGCCTCAACTATTTGCAGATAACACCAGGCCAGCAGCCATGCCGCAAACCAACAACCATCCCGCTCCTCCTCCTCCCTGTCACCATCCCCACCGCCGCCGTCCTCGTCACCACACCTCACCCGATGCTCCCACTCCTTCCAGAACCGCCTCCTCGCCACCATTGCCGCCCGCTATAAGACTCTTCACTCCCGCCGCAGCGCAGACCTCACAGAGCACCAGACCATCTCAGCTTTGCTTCACAGCTAGCTAGCTTTAGGCTCCGGTTGCAGCGAGAAGCAGACAGGCAGGCATGGAGGGGAAGGAGGAGGACGTCCGCCTGGGCGCCAACAAGTTCTCCGAGCACCAGTGGCCAACAGCTGTGGATGGGGCAGCTGCAATGGCTGCTCGGGGTATGAACGCCTCCTGCTCGCTCCGCCCATAGTCGGATCTGCTACCCAAGCGCGCATGGCCACTGGTGCTGCCGACGGCTTGCGGATCCGCCAAATCCCTTCGCGCTAGTATGCACTCCGCCGCCTACGAGCGCCACCACTCAACCAACTGCGCGGATCTACCGAAATACGGCCACAAATCAGCACCATTCCACCGCCCCTATCCACCGCTGCTATTGCAATCATGGTGCCCGTGGCAGACAAATCCTCCTCCTCATCCCCCCCCAAAATCACACATGAACCACTCAGCCATGACGGATCTACAAGCTGGCGACCATTCCCCACAGCAAAACCTAGCGAAATCGAACAATTTTGCGTACTAGGGGACCGGCGAACAGGGGAGAGAACTGAACCTTCCTTCGGTGGCGCTTGTCGTCGCCTTGGTCGTGCTCGTCGTCGACCGCCGCGGAACCAATCCGTAGCGCCGTGTACCCGCTCGAACAATTTTGCGCTCCCTTCCCGTACAACAGTTGGCGTCTGCGGGTTTGGAGAGGCCGCGAGGGGAATCCATTTCTGGATTGCCTCTCTCCTCCGATGCAAATTGGAGGGCCTATTTGGACCGCGCGTTGGAGAATAGTTTTTAACACTACAGTACACGACGTAGTCCATTTATCAGTTTAGACTGCGGGTTGGACCACGCGTTGGAGTTAGTCTAACTCTTCTTTCACACCAGGCGGCTTCCACGAAACTTCCTTTTTCTTCTCCTTTCTTTTGGTACTGCGCCGGCGCGTCCTCTACTCTTTTGCCTGCGTACCTGCGCAGCTCAGGGCACGCCGGCCGCCCTGCCTCCCTCCGCCCACCGCCGCTCGTCTCGGCCGGCCTGCGCCATGCCTCCCTCCGCCCCCTGCCGCACCTCTCGGCCGCCGAGTCCGCCCCGGCCGCGCGCTCGCCGCTCTGGCGGCCAGGACCAGGCCGCCTCCCAGCTGCCTGCCCCGACGCTCCGCCTCCCACTAGCCTGATCTGCGAGGCCCCGACGCTTCGCACGCTTGAATACGAGCCGCTGCTTCCCTCCGCCCGACCGCCGCGGGTCTCTCTTCCTGCTCCCTCCGCCGCCCCCTTCCTGCTCCCTCCGCCGGCGGTGGGTGCGACACCCTCCCTACTCCCTCCGGTATCGCGCGTGGAAAAAATCCTGAAGATCAAAATTGAACATGGCAAAATCAGTCGTCGAGGAATCAAATGGGGGAAATGGCATATAAGGATGAAACTCACCTTCTGGTCATCCTCTCGTCGAGGGATTGAAGGGTGCATCTAATCATCCTCTCGTCGCGGGTTTTTTTTGGGGGGGGGGGGGGGGGGGGGGGGGGTGTTGATTGGGGAGGTGGGCGGCCGGCGCGGATACCTCGAAAGCTCGCCGAAACCGCCCTCCGCACCACCGCATCGCCGAAAGCTGCAGCTCGCCGGCGCGGCGTGGACGCCGGCGGCGCACGGAGTCGCGGGGGCCGGAGCTCGCCAGGCGGCGCAGTGAATCACGAGGGCCTGCTACGCGAGGCGGGGCGCGCGGGAGCAGGAGCTACAGCTCGCCGGCGCGGCGCGGGCGGGCAGCGAATGGAATCGCGCGGGCGCAGGGAATCGCGAGCCGCGCCGGATCTGCGAGATGGAGAAAACCGATGGAACGTGGGGGGCGCCGGTGGGAGAAAAACCGGGCGCGGCGTGGGAAAAAAACCGGGCGGCGCTGTCGAGTCGGGTCAGGGTTTAGGGCGGGGTGGGCTCGGATATTCAGTAGCCAGGCTACTATTAACTATATAGAACTGCTATATATATATGTATATATATATATATGTATATATATATGTGTATATATATGTACACACTAGCATAGTACATATGCGTTGCTACGGATAATATAATAGATCTACGTAGTACATCAATTTTGTGTTTGTTCACATTATATACAAGTTGTGCAGTAATTGTGCGATTGATTGTCTGTGTTCCGATTTTTTTGCTTGGATTTCGATTAGAGTTCTGATAGATGGACTAAGGAAACATTTGCTTGCTTTAGAAATAGTATAGTATCTAGATATAGATAGATATAGAGATTAGCATCTATAATTATTTTCCTATTTGTACTCAAAATTGAAAATGTCTGTCTTTGAAAAATCTAAGCGTAACTATATTTTTCTCACGGAGGGAGTATAAGGTCCTATTTGGTTCCAAATAAGTCACCTACTTATAAGCTAAAAAGTGAAAAAAGTGACTTCATTTGCCAAACAACCATCACTTATAAGTCACCTCAACTTATAAGTTTTAAACAGCTCCATCCCAACTTAAAACTTATAAGTCCCTCTTTTCCGCGTGGGGCCACACTTTTTAAGTCACTTAACAACCAAACACTCCTAACTTTCACTGGTTTTAAATCACCTGACTAATAAGTAGGTAATTTATTTGGAACCAAACATGACCTAAGCTTGATGCGTTTAATCAGTAACTAACCAACAAACACAATTTGACGACTTCAAAAGTTCGAGAAGAAAATTTAATCTGTATCTATCATCTGCTAGCAACAGCAATTATTGTCAGCTATAAGCTTGTTGTGCTTAACCAACAATTAACACCAATTAACCCACTGTTATAAAAACTTCATCAACTAGCCACATGGAACAATTAGATTTGTTAAAGCATCCACCGAACATGCTAATTATCGCACAAACGAAGCACCCACCTGTACCGGCGGACGTCCAGCCTGACACCGAGGGAGACGCAGCCTCTCCATGACAGTCGAGTACCCGCGTACGGCGGTGGTTTTTACTGTGAACATCTCAAGACTCTAGGCGCGCCCCCACCCAGCTGATCGGCCAGGGCCGCGCTCTGGGAGGCCGAAGTGCATCCAATTCCCTGCTTGTTGGTAGTGACTCTATCGGACTGGAAAAATTCTTTTTCGATACATGCTCAGACATGCACAGTGGACGGAAATCGGAAATCAACAAATTTTAAGTAGCCTCTATATGCCGGCCACACATGACGGACCAAAAATCAAAATACCACAAAAATGATCCGCTCTTTAAAAATAAGTATATATAGTGCGACTATTAGGAGTCCAGGGCTTTCGAACAAATAGGAGTCCCGGCCAACCAGCGAGCACCCCGGCCGGACCCGCACACGCTATGCGCCCCCGGTGCTGCTACATGCGTTGCTGCATGGGCTGCTTTATGCCCCGCGTGACTAGCCAGGTGAGAGAGGGAGAGATAGCCGGGCTTAGAAACTAAAATCTACTATCTTATTATTTATCCAACAAATAGAACCTCCGTGTTTGCTTTCAAGACTTAGAAATTTTCATGTTAATCGAAGAAAATAAACTATCTTATTATTTGTCCAACAAACAGAGCCTCCACGTTCGCTCTCAAGGTCTAGAAATTCTCACGTTAATCGGAGAAAATAAGAGAAATTAAAATTACCCACCACTGCCATTATGATAAAAATCTACCCAAAATACCCCTGTGTCTAAATAAATATAGCCCACAACGCTATTATAAAAAAAATAATCCAACCATTGTCATTATGATAAAAATCGAACCAAAATACCCCTGTGTCTAACTAAATATAGCCCACCACACCATTATAAAAAAATTAATCTATTATTTAACCTAGTAATGAGACTCCAAACAACTAGCGTTGGGTAAGCTAGGAGATTCTTAAAAATTACGACCATAATTTTTAATTCATTTTGTCTACGGGCATAAACATTGATAAAAAAATTTCGGATAAACTTCAGAAAAATATTTGCACATCATAGCACCACGCTGGAAAAAAGAAGAAAAATTGTAGCCTCACAGTGTACTGAGATATCTTATAGCCTCCACGTTCGATCTCAAGGCCTAAAAATTCTCATGTTAATCGGAGAAAAATAAGAGAAATTAAAATTGCCACCACTACCATTACAATAAAAATCAGCCCAAATACCACTGTGTTTGACTAAATATAGCCCACCATGTCATTATAAAGAAACTAATCCAATATGTAACATAGTAATGAGATTCCAAACAATTAGCATTGGGTAAGTTAGGAAATTCTTAAAAATTACTATCATAATTTTTAAATTATTTTTTCTACAAACATAAACGTTGATAAAAAATTCCAGACAAGCTTCAGAAAAATACTTGCACATTACAGCACAATGCTGAAAAAAAGTAGAAAAGTTGTAGCCTCACAGTTTACTGAGAAATACTATCATTTTAATTGAATAATTATAATATTATTTTTTAGCATACAATAGAAATATGTACAGACAAAGTTAATATGTATTCTATTTACTAACATTTCAGTCAAAAATCATATTGAAACTAATAAATAGCGCTGAAAAAAAAACAACCTTATGTCAACCATTGTTTATCTCACTGTCTTAGTCAAATCAGTTGCAACATATTTGAATTGATTAAATGAGTACCCAAGGTTAAGAGAAGAATAAAATAGGTGCGCTAAATCCATATTCCATTGGAAACGATAAGGGGGATGAGAAAAAATAAGAAAAAAAGAAAAGGACATACGCGGGGGAGTGGGGTGTGGAGTATGGAGGAACTATTATTGGATTGGCAACAACGAAGAAATGAATGGTTGGAGGGTGAATAGGATTCACAGGCTCTATCGATTCTACAAATTAAGCTGGAAATGAGAGAGCGAGTAAACCTCTTCTTTTTGTCTTTTCCCTTGAGCAACCAAGATAACAGCAAACAAGAAGTACAACACCAGTACCAGAAAGACGTCAAGAAGCTGCCGCAAATCATTGACTTAGAATTTAAATTAAATAAATAAAAATATTATCCTACAACATTAACTGTAACACATAAACCTAAAATGCTCAAAAAATTTCTTATGTCAAAAATAATACTATCTCCAAATGAATAATACTATGTTTGCCATTGACGCGATCCTCAAAATCAACTTTGAGTACTATTAAAAAAATTACACTTTAGTGAAACTAAATATTTTTTAATCAACGTATACAACAACAAATTTAGAACTATCTCAAAATGGTATCCAATTCAAACCTAGAAGGAGTATGAAAATAAAATAAAATTATTGATACTTAAAATAGCTTTAATAGATCTTGATATTCGCCAATAACAAAAATTATTTTATAAAAGTCGATTAAAAAATATAACCTTAATAATATTTACACCTAGCCACACAAATAATAAATATAAATAATTAAATAATTAAAAATATAATATATATAGTCGCGCAAATGCGCGGGTGGCCTTTCTAGTTGGATCTTACTTATCAAGGAGCGAGTCCTGAGAGTTCCCGAAACACAAATCAAATCTAGACTCTGGATTGATTGAATGAGGTTTACGGCCATGCGGGCATTAAAAAGCCCCAAAACGTTACCGGGTTCATTTCATTTACTCACGCCGTGTTGCTACTCTAGAATCAAGCCCGTGGGTTGAATCGGGTGATTCACCCATCCAGAGTTCTACAGATTATGCCAACCGATAAGATTATCACTGTTTGTTTGCAAGCCGCCACGAAGTAGTAGTATCTATTTATTGTTCTCCATTCTGGCGCCAGAAGGATATATATAATCTAACATCTGCTAAACTTTGTTGCTGAGAGTTGAACTTCTGTGTTGACACAGAATCGCGCCGAACACATCTGAATGCGCTAGCACACGCGATGATCGTCAAAACAATCAACACAGCAAGAACCCTGGGCAGACCGGTCTGACCGGTGCCGTCGACCGGTCTGACCGGTGCAGGCAGGGAGCTCACAAAGACCTAGAACAGCGAACTCGGGAGGGACCCTGTCGGAGCTCGTGAATGTAGGGTTGCTCTGAGGTCGGCAGGCCACTCAGAACGTCTTCAAACACCGTAGAGACGAAGGAAGAAAGCAATCTAGGGTTGGAAAAGGCTAGGGTTTGAGAGACAAAAAGTAATGCGATATTTTGATTGATTCGATTGGGAATAACCTCAATCGGCCTTAGCCTTTATACTTATTGGCCGGAGAAGACGTACCCCTTCACGAGTAGGATTACATAAGGACTCATTACAAAAACCCTAATTTTACTCGGACTGTACAGACGAGACCGGTCTGACCGGTTGGACCGGTCGGGCCAACCGACAGGTGCTAAGTTTGGCTGTCAACATATGTCCTCTTGCTTTTTAGTGAGTTTACAAGCTAAAAAGAAAAAACAGAAGTATGCTATACAACACTAGGGCCTAAAAAATACTGCTAAGGACGATTTTTACAAACCGACCATCTCTCATTTGTGCATCTTGCCACACATTGGGGTAGAATTTCTTCAAGTATTTCCTATTGATAGCTCTAGGCAGTCGATCTCCTTACAACGTTCCATCATGTAGGAATTTCCAAAGATAACTTTAACAACTCTAAATGGACCCTCCCAACTTGGCGACTACTTACCAAACTTATTGCTTTTCATCCCAAGAGGCAATATTGTCTTCCAACCAGATCTCCAACCTGAAAAGATTTATCTTTTACCTTCTTGTTGTAAGCTCTAGCAACCCAAACCTTGTCTTTTTCAATCTCTTTTAAATCCTTCATTCACTTGTCGGTCACTTCATCAATGTTATCCATCATTGAATTGTAATAATCAACGGCAGAAAGATCATTTTACTTAGCCAATCTATAAGGGTCCAGATTTACCTTAACGGGCAAAACAGCCTCTTGACCATATACAATCTCAAAAGGAGTAACCTTAGTAGCACCATGACGAGATATTCGATGAGCCCACAATGCTTCGGATAATACTTCATGCCACCTCTTAGGATTTTCTTTTATTTTCTTTATGACAAGCTTGATCAATATTTTATTATTTGACTCGGTCTGTCCATTGGTCTGAGCATAATATAGAGATGAATTGAGCAATTTGATCCTGTAAGATTCGATAAATGCACGCACCTCTTTCGATATAAATGAAGAATCTTAATTCGTAGTCAAAGTTTGAGGAATACTGAATCTATGAATAATATGCTCAGTTATAAACTCAATTACCTCCCTATGTGTCATATTCTTCAAAGGAACCGCTTCGGTCCACTTAATAAAATAATATGTAGCAACCAACACAAAGCGATGCCCATTTGAAGATGGAGGATTAATTTGTCCAATGAAATCTAACCCCCAACCTCGGAATGGCCATGGTTTAATAATAGGATGCATCGATGCAGCGGGTACCAATTACAAATCTCCAAACCGTTGACACTCCTCACATCCTTTATAATATCTGAAGCAATCCGAAATCATAGAAGGCCAATAAAAACCGGCTCTCCTAAGCAACCACTTTATTTTAGGAGCCGATTAATGAGTACCAAAAATGCCTTCATAAACTTCTCCCATAGCAACTTTAGTCTAATCCGAGTCCAAACACTAGAGAAGATAGGAGATTATAGGGACTCTCCAATCCTGATCTTCGGTCTTCTTTGCAATCGAATCGGCGTTTTCTTCTGACTGGGCGGTCAGACCGGTCATGTCAACTGGTCGGACCGGTACGTCCAGAACCTACAGCTCGGCTTTGATCCGCATCGATTTCCTAATGTTGAATTTTTCTCTTCCAACACTATAACCAGATGCTTGCTGAGCCAGAGCGTTAGCCTGTCCATTTTTTTCTCTTGGCAAATGTCTTATAACAAATTTATCAAAAGAAGAAATAATGTCGAGGCATTTATTAAAATATGCATTTAATGAACCATTATAACATTGGCATATCTTGGATACTTACTGCATAATGAGAAGCGAATCACCAAAAACTTCAACATGCTTCACGTCCATGGATTGTAAAATCTCCAAGACAAATAATAATGCTTCATACTCAACTTGGTTATTCATACAATATTCCTCTAATCGGTTTGAGAACTCAAAAATAGCACCACTTGGAGATATAAGGACAACACCAATTTCTCTCCCATCATCAGAAACCGATCCATCAAAATAAAGCTTCCATGGTATGCAAAAAATATGATCGATTTCTAAATCATGCTCATCATTAATCTGAAGCTCAACAATGAAGTCCGCTACGATTTGGCCTTTTATAGATTTCAAAGGTTCACAAGCCAAATCATACTATATCAAAGCATATGCCCACTTGCCGATTCTACCACTCAAAATCGGCTTTTGCAACATATATTTTATCACATCGGTTTGACATACTACTATGCCAGTACTACATAGTAGATAATGTCACAATTTAGTACAAGCATGATATAAAGATAAGCACAACTTTTCAATAAAAGTATACCTTATTTTCGCATCAATAAGTCGTCGGCCTATGTAGGTAACAACATACTCCTTCCCTTCGGTCTCTTGAGTCAAAATGGCTCCAATAACTTTATCTTCGGCCGCTATATAAAGTTTAAAAGGAACACCTCTCCTAGGTGCTTTAAGAACCGGCGGCGAAGACAAGTAATATTTAATATTCTCAAATGCCTCCAGCTGTTTTGCCTCCCAAGTAAATTCGGCTTCATTCTTCAATCGAAGAATAGGTGTAAAAGCATCAATCTTTCCGGATAAATTAGAAATAAATCTTCTCAAGTAATTAACCTTGCCCAGAAACTTTTGCAAGTCCTTCTTACAAGTAGGAGCCTCAACTTTTCTCATGGCCTCAATTCTTTTAGGATCAATCTCTATGCCCTTCTCATGAATAATGAAACCATGGAACTTTCCAGCCGATACCCCAAAAGCACATTTGAGTGGACTCATCTTCAAACCATACCGACGCATCCTTTCAAGAGCAAGTCTTAAATTGGCTAAATGAGAATTCAAACTGGCCAATTTAATAACAATATCATCAATGTACACTTCCAATATGACACCAAACAAATCATGAAAGATTAAATTCATAGTTCTTTGATAAGTTGCACCGGCATTCTTCAAACCAAAAGTCATAACCACCCACTTAAACAAACCAACAAATCCGGAACATACAAAGGCCATTTTAGATGTATCTTCCTCGGCCATGAATATTTGATTGTAACCCGCATTACCATCAAGAAAGCTAATAACACGATGTCCCGATGCTTCATTAATTAACATATCGGCTATAGGCATAGGATATTCATTCTTGGGAGTAGCTTTATTGAAATCTCTAAAATCAATGCAAACACGAATCTTGCCCGAATCTTTCTTTTCAACGGGCACAATATTAGAGATCCAATCCACATAATGACAAGACCGAATAAAACGAGCATCTAATAATTGATTAATCTCCCCCTTAATTCGGTCATAAATGCTAGGATTGAAATGTCTAGACGGTTGCTTATAAGGTTTAAAACCGGCTTTGATTGGTAAACGATGCTCAACAAGATCACGACTCAATCCCAGCATTCCAGAATACTCCCAAGCAAAACAATCGATATATTCTTTTAATAACTTTATTAAATCGGGCTTAAACTCAGTCGATAAATTCTTGTTTACAAAAGTCGGCCTAGGAATAGTACCATCACCTAGATCTATCTTTTATAAAGGATCAGCTGACGTAAAACCTTGGCCTAGCTTGTCCATGTCCTCTTACTCTTTAAAAGTCTCACACTTATCGTTCGTACGCGCCCGATAGTGCTCAATGCGCTGCTAGAGCCAATCTGCGTTGGACCGGTCTGACCGGTCGGCTCTGGCGGCCGATCTGGAGAAGACCGGTCTAACCGGTCGCGGGACCCGGCCTGACCGGTTGTACCCGAGTCGCCTGCTGGACTCATCTTTACAGCATTAAATGATTTAGCCAATTTTCCATCGGCTTCAGAGTAGCAGGAACGAAACCTTCCTTAGTGCAACTGATAAGCTCATAATCGGACAGATCCAAGCCTGACAAGCACTTGATGTTGTCATTGGCACCAACGGAGTTAGAATCGACGATAGCTATGAAGGAAGAAGTATCACCAGGTACTATCTCAACCTCATCGCCGATTCACTGAATAAGAAATTAATGCAAGGTAGACAGAACACATTGATTGGCATGAATCCAATCACGCCCAAGTATTAAACTGAAGTTACCTTGCACCTCTGAGATGAAGAAGGTTGTGGCGAGCGTCTTGCTTCCAACGGTCAACTCCATGGACGCAATCCCCTTGGCACCAATGGGATCACCCCCACCCACGCCGCTGACCGTCATATTAGTCTTGATTAATTCCTCATCCTTGCCGCCAAGCTTGTTGTACAATGAGTAGGGCATAAGATTTACAATGATCACACCATCCACGGAGCATACGGGAAATTGGCTTTCCATTAACATGTCCTCTCATGTAGAGAGCTTTCAAGTGGTTGTCCGATTCCTTGGGCTTCTGAACACAGCGTCATGAGGCCCAAACTGAAGATGAGCCACCTCCTCTTCAGGAATTATAAGGTAATCCGAAGACATATGCACAACATTAATTTCTAAATTATTGCGCTCCGAAGACGCCTCATAATCCACCAATTCTTCATCTTCCTTTGCTGGAGGAGCTGGTTCTACTTCATCAACACGAAAAACCGAAACAGGCACCACTGGTTCGGCTGTACTCTCTGCACTGGGCTCAACCGGTCTGACCGGTGGCTCAGAACGGTCTGACCGGTCGAGGATACCGGTCTGACCGATCGCTGGGCTCGGTCCGACCGGTCCTTCTGCTAGTTGGTCAACCGCATTGACCTGCCACACTTTGCCTTGAGGGATCATGGGCCTGTACTTTTTGAAGTATTCATCCCTCGCCTTTTCTGCCTCCTGCTCCCTCTTCTCCTTGTTGCGAAGGCGCTGGAGCTTTCTCTTTTTAGTATGTGTCAACCCCTCTGGACACCAACAAGGTTGATGGTACTTACCCGCCACCTTGCTGCCACTAGCTTCATGATTGTTAGGAGTAAAAGGTTTCTGGACAGAAGGAACAGAAGAAGTGGCCGATTTGTCAATTACCATCGGCTCTTTACCCTTGTCTTGTACAACCACCTTAATCTTGCCGATCTGAACGACAGTATCGGCCTTGGTCTTCTCTGAAGTAGTTTCTGGTTGCACCTCTAACTTCCTCTCCTTCACGCGGTATTAAACCCGCGGAGGAGCAAATTGCGCCGGCCTCTGCTGAGACTAGTCTGACCGGTCATAGACGATCGGTCTGACCGGTTGGAGCTGCGGCGCCGGAACAGATTGGTGTGGCCCCAATCGATCATGTACTGGAGTCCTAGGACCTTCCTTCCTCCCTCTGATGCGGTGGTGGATATGGCATTAGAAAGCACTGAAGCCAGATTCCCTCGTGTTCCCACACCAGATTAACCGCATTAGACGCTGGTGGAGACCAAGGCATAGTAGCATACACCTTCTGTGGAGGAAACTACGGGTGATCACCCCTGCGCCTGATGAACTCTCTCCTCGGAGATGAAGCATTGTCCCGACGCGGTGGTGAGCGAGGTCTCTTTTTTAATGGTCGATCTTGTTGAACGGCCTTAGTGTACTTGTTTAGCAACTGTCCAAAGGTAGGTCCCCGATTTGTATGCCTTCCTTACAACTTTGGCACATTTGTCTTCCAAGTACCCTCTTCCAGACGTTTTGGCTTGAAAGTCCGGGGCTGCTCCCTGGGCCGGTCTGACCGGTCGCGCCTGGACAGCATGCTGACTGGATGAACTTGCTTGCGCCCCGGGCTTAGGAGCATTCACAAAAATCCTCAAAGTTGGCTTCCCATCAGGAGTCATCTCAGCAACTACTTCTCTGGCCAGAATCTTGTCATTTGTATTCATTGGCCTCGGATCTCCAATCACAACATTCTTCCCTTGAACCCCTTCGGCTTGATCCGTCCGAAGGAGGACCTTTGGATTGTGCAACTCCAAAGTATGGAAAGAGAAGGGAGCCTTGTCCACTTGCATCTCATAAAGCACCAATCGTCTTTCATCTACAGCTGATTGGATCTGTCGACGGAAAACATTACAATCATTAGTAGCATGTGAGAAAGAATTATGCCACTTACAATATGCATGCCTCTTTAATTCTTCCGGCAACGGTATAGCATGAGATAAACGAATGTTTCCATGTTTAAGTAATTCATCAAAAATTCAATTACATTTGGAAACATCAAAAGTAAATTTCATCTCACTTTGCCGATTCTTTTGAATCGGCTTAAGCGAAGGACATGTAGAAGGTTTGTCCTTCGATGGCTAAACAAATTCAGCGGCATACACTCCTTTTTCCTCATCGTCCGAACAGTCGAAATCATTTTCAATAATATGCGTGTTGGACTGATGAGGCTTAAAAGAATCTTTAGAATTTTTATACTTAAATTCAACACCAATAGCTCGCATTTGCAAATGATTAACCGTAATGAAATCAAAACCTTCAAGTTTTTCTTTCAAATAGGAACGCAAGCCATTAAATGCCAAATCCGCCAAATCTTTTTCCGAAAGAGATGAATTAAAGCATCGGTTTTTAAAGCTTTAAATCTTTGGAAATAATCTAAAACTGATTCATCTCGGTTTTGCTTAACCGATGTCAAGTCTAGCAATCTAACTTCAGCTTCCCCACTAAAGAAGTGATCATGAAACTTATGCTCTAATTGATTCCAATTTAAGATCGTACCCGGCGCAAGCGAGGAAAACCAAGAGAAAACGGTCCCGATCAAAGATAAAGAAAATAAATGAACCCGCAAAGTGTCATTAAGACCCGCTTCTCCTAATTGCAAGACATATTGGCTAACACGGTCCCAAGTCGTACGAGAATCATCACCATTAAATTTAAGGATCTCGGGAACGCGCCAACCAGCAGGATATGTGTCGGTACCTCAGGACTGGGGTACCCCCTCTTGCTATGTCAAGACTCGTGTAGTTATCCGTAACTACGCCCTAAGGAGCTGAGCAGCCGGGTCACTGGGGTCCGGCCCCGTCTCACCGGATCAACAGCCCCGGACCTGCTTCCTGCTCAGGACAGGTCCGGTGTCACCACGTGTCCTGGAAAAGAAAGCGCTCAGGGCCAAAACGGCCGGGGACCCCGGACCCCCATATACTATCCGGAACCCTCGGCAGGGAGGGAACAGACACCCCGCCTGGGGGGTCCGGAGACGCCGCGTGTCCGCAGACGCAGATACGCACGCGGCTGCCAAGCTTCCTCGGGAAGACTTGGCCACCTACCGCATTCAATGCGGGAGGCGTTAAGTGCGCTCTGCCACAGCAGAGCCCGAGGAGACTTTCGCCAGGCTGTACTATTGACCGCGCGTTACCAAGATACACTGTACAGCCGCTGGCGCCACTCACGCCACGCACGTCAGTCTGCTACACCAGTTAGACACGACAACTCGGCGACGGAGTATCATAACGCCTACGCGGTAGAACCAACAGTCTACGCCGCAACCTACACTGCCTCAACGGGCGTCTCACAGATGGGACGGGAGAAGACTCCCCTCGGTCAGAGCATCTACAAGGCGATGAAGCGTATCTGGCAAGAGATGCTCCACCACTATAGCTCCATTAGTGTCTATAGTATACATCCATGTTGGGCCCACCTGTCGGGGTCCAACACCTGTGTACGCGCGCTCCTTGCTCTATAAAAGGGAGGCGCCCGTTAGAGAAATGGTCAAGTCCAAGGAGAGACTTGGGGGGGCAGAGGATAGACTCATTCATTCCTAGTGCAATACACCACTCAGTGGATGTAGGGTATTACGTTCCGGCGGCCCGAACCACTCTAAATCCGTGTGCCCTTGCGTTCTTGCCCCGAAGCTAGATCGGCCTAATAGCTTAGCACTTCCCCGAGTACTCCCCCTCGGGGAAAAGGCGGGTGCGTTCCGCCACCCGGCTGTGGGTACCCCCAAAAGCCCACGACATTTGGCACCGTCCGAGGGGAAGATGCAGGCGTTGGCTAGATCTCCAGGCTTCTGAGGCTGAGCTCTTCCTCTGCAACAGTGACGAGAAGATGAAGAGGGGCGCGTCGCCACCCGCGACGTATACCCCAACACCGAAGCAGCGGAATCCTTGGTGCGGTGGCGCACGGCAGCAGCGCCTGCTGTGCGTCGCCACCACGACACCTCAGAGTCGGCACGGTGGGGCGCAGGGGCGACGCCTGCCGTGCGTCACCCTGCGTCATCCCTATAGATGGCCATTCGGGCCGCCCGGCCCGGCCCGCGCCCGGGACCGCCTTGGCCCGTTTTTTTACGGGCCGTGCCTAGCCCGGCCTGATTGCTTCGCGGGCCGTGCCGTGCCTACCCACGGGCCCCCCTGGCGGCCCAGGCACGGGCCCACGGGCCACTTTCGTGCCGGGCCGGCCCGAAAGGCCCGGTGCAGGCACCGTGCTCGTGCCTACCGCCACCCGCCGACGCCAGCCGACGCCGCGGCCGCCGCCCATCCATGCCCGCCGATGCTGCACCCACCGGCCATGCTCGCCGCCCCCGGCGCCCCGCAGGCCGAGCTTGGTGGCCCCGCCCGCCGCCGGGATCTCGTGGAGCCGCCCGCCGCGCGGGATCTGGTGAGGAGCCGCCCGCCGCTCAGATCTGTGGAGGAGAGGAGTTTGGGGAGCGCCACCGGTGGAGGAGGAGAGGAGTTGGGGGGAGCGGCGCCGGTCACAGGAAGGGGCAGAGCCGCAGAGGGAGGGGGCGCCGGGGCGGAGGGAGGGAGCCGGTCAGGCAGTCACCAGTGCGAGGGAGGGAGGCGGCGGCTCGGTCAAGTGGAGCGGCTGAGCGGCGTCGGAGTCGGAGGTGGAGGAGAGGAGAGGAGAGGGAGCGGCGCTGGAGGTAGAGATCTGGAGGAAAGGAGGGGTAGCCGGAAGCGGCACCGGCGGACGGCGGTGGAGGAGACGCAGAGGGAGTTGGGGGAGGGGGTGAGCGGGCGCTGCCGTGCTGGTGGAAAATGAGGAGGAGAGGAGGGGGCGGAGGGAGGGAGGAGCCTGGCAGGCTGCGGGGCCGTGGTAAACGGGCCGCATCGGGCCTGCCTGCTATTCTCGTGCCGGGCCGTGCCTGCCCACGGGCTGGGGTGGCGGCCCAAGCCCGGGCACGGTTCACGGGCCGGGCTAGCCCGGGCACGGTGGGAAACGGGCCGTGCCGTGCTTGGGCCAGGCCAAATTGGCCGTGCTTGGGCCGGGTCAACGGGCCACGGGCCGCATGGCCATCTATAGTCATCCCAGAGTCGGCTCAAGGTTTCCTCTCAAGCAACCACCCGGGGTCCCCTACGGCGGCACGGCGTCGGCTCGAGGTTTCCTCTCAAGATGGAGCCTGGAGCCGGAAGGATGTCTGTCGCCTTCTCCCTCACCTGGCGCAGGCCTCTCTTGGCGCTGCTGCAGACAGGCGTCGACCTCCGCCACAGGGCGCGGGGGCCCTGTGCCAGCCCCAGGGCGAAGCCGGCGGACGACCGCCCTTCTCCACGCTCCGTGCTCGTCCAAACGAGCACCCGACCTTCCGATGTGCCAGGACGTCAAGCTGGTTTCAGCACATCGACGGCAGCCTTCGGGCTGGCTTTCGCCAGCAGCTGGCAGTGGCAGGGCCACTCCCATTCAAAGCCAAAGAATTTGTTCTCATGCAAACTAAGCATTAAACAGTTCTTGAGCGAAGGAGGGCCCGGCAAGCTCCCGAGGTGATGCTGGATGATGCTGTGTAAGCATGTCCAGAGCACCTTCGTCCCCAACGACTGAGAAGAACCTCCAAGGTGGCAGTTCCACTCCAGCCGGGAACGTGCATGCCTTATGAAGTGGCAGCCGTAGGTTACCACTAGATAGGATTGAGTTAAGTTTCTCCTTTGTAATGGCATGGTGCCTACGTGTGGTCCAGAGCGGTAATGGTCCGCCCTTGTAAACCCGGCCTCTGGCATCCATCGCACAAACAGGCGACACCAGCAAGTGGTCCAGAGCGGTAGAGGTCCGCCCTCGTAATCCCGACCTCTGATGTACACCACGAGTCAAGCAATAAAGGAGAATTGCTTTCTCAGCCCTATCTTTTCTTTAACCTAAAAGCACTTGTTCGTTCAAAACTGCATGTCTCTTTCTCCCGCACGGAGTTTTTCCTTTAGTTGCTAACAATCCAAATTGAGTTGCTAGCTTGTGGTCAGGTTAGGACACCCCTTCTAGCTGGAAGGCAGTTCGGACCCTTAGGGATCTGCTCAGGAGAAGTGATACTCATATCCTGGGGTAGAGAAGTTCCGCGTAGCTTAGCTTGGTAATGTACCCTAAGCCTACGTACTTCACTGCCCTGTTACGAGTCCCCTAGTATCCGAGTCTGCTGTCCTTAGAGGTCCCGGGCTCCTTTCTAGTATAAGGCCTGGTTTCCTACACCTTGCTGCAGGGCCGGTGACGTAATTCATGGATCGTCAGCAATGATCCAAGTCCACTCCGGTGGCCCGCTCCGGCGGAGACCGCTCTCCACGGTCGCTCCAAGTCCACTCTGGTGGCCCGCTCCGGTGTAGACCGCTCGCCACGGTCGCTCCAAGTCCACTCCGATGGCCCGCTCCGGCGGAGACCGCTCGCCACGGTCGCTCCAAGTCCACTCCGGTGGCCTGCTCCGGCAGAGACCGCTCGCCACGGTCGCTCCAAGTCCACTCCGGTGGCCCGCTCCGGCGGAGACCGCTCGCCACGGTCGCCTGGAGCTGGGTCCGGGGAAGTAGTGCTGGCTCCCTGGGCGGTTCAAGGTCCGAGCAGCCTCTTAGCTCGGTTCCGTACCCTAAGCCTGCACCTTCGCCGTCCTACGGAGAGCGCTCTAGTACCTGAACCTGGCAACAAGTGCTACGACCTTGAAGGGGTCCGGAGCACTCGCTCTCAACATGAGCACGCCAACGCAATCAGCATTGTGTCACAATAATGGCCCCACCTGCGGGTTCGTACCTCTCTCGAGGTGGGCCCGGGGACCACTGTCAGTACCTCAGGACTGGGGTACCCCCTCTTGCTATGTCAAGACTCGTGTAGTTATCCGTAACTACGCCCTAAGGAGCTGAGCAGCCGGATCTCTGGGGTCCGGCCCCGTCTCACCGGATCAACAGCCCCAGACCTGCTTCCCGCTCGGGACAGGTCCGGTGTCACCACGTGTCCGGGAAAAGAAAGCGCTCAGGGCCAAAACGGCCGGGGGCCCCGGGCCTCCCACGGGGTCTCGGACCCCCATATACTATCCGGACCCCTCGGCAGGGAGGGAACAGACACCCCGCCTGGGGGGTCCGGAGACGCCGCGTGTCCGCAGACGCAGATACGCGCACGGCTGCCAAGCTTCCTCGGGAAGACTTGGCCACCTACCGCATTCAATGCGGGAGGCGTTAAGTGCGCTCTGCAACAGCAGAGCCCAAGGAGACTTTCGCCAGGCTGTACTGTTGACCGCACATTACCAAGGTACACTGTACAGCCGCTGGCGCCACTCACGCCACGCACATCAGTCTGCTACACCAGTTAGACACGACAACTCGGCGACGGAGTATCATAACGCCTACGCGGTAGACCCAACAGTCTACGCCGCAACCTACACTGCCTCAACGGGCGTCTCATAGATGGGACGGGAGAAGACTCCCCTCGGTCAGAGCATCTACAAGGCGATGAAGCGTATCTGGCAAGAGATGCTCCACCACTATAGCTCCATTTGTGTCTATAGTATACATCCATGTTGGACCCACCTGTCGGGGTCCAACACCTGTGTACGCGCCCTCCTTGCTCTATAAAAGGGAGGCGCCCGTTAGAGAAAAGGTCAAGTCCAAGGAGAGACTTGGGGGGCAGAGGATAGACTCATTCATTCCTAGTGCAATACACCACTCAGTGGATGTAGGGTATTACGCTCCGGCGGCCCGAACCACTCTAAATCTGTGTGCTCTTGCGTTCTTGCCCCGAAGCTAGATCGGCCTAATAGCTTAGCACTTCCCCGAGTACTCCCCCTCGGGGAAAAGGCGGGTGCGTTCCGCCACCCGGCTGTGAGTACCCCCAAAAGCCCACGACAATATGAAACAAAGTCAAACTCAGGAGGGTATGGCTTTTGATATAAACGCGAACCTCCCATATCAATCCCGAGTTTAGATTTAAGCACACCGGCCAAATCCTCTTTAAACCTAGTGAAATCGGCCTGATAGGTACTGCTGGCCGATGCATGCAAAGAAGATGAAACACGTTGTGTGCTAGGACTGGTGTAAGCCATGTTAGTGTTAGGAATCGGTCCTCGGTGAGGTCCAGATCCCTACTGTGATGTACCATGATGTCCTGTATGAAACACCATCTCACCTGTTCGGCTAGGGCCGGCCGAATCAGGGATAGAAGTGTGCGGTGCAGGGGGCGACGAATATTGCCCTGTCAAATCGGTCTAACCGCCTGCACCGGTCTGACTGGACGACTGGACCAGTTGGACCGATGGCGCGTGAACTGTAGACGGCGGCGGTGTTTGCCCTGGGAACGAGTTCGGCGGCATCCCATAGAACTGATCCTGGGTAGCAGAAGTTCCAGACGAATTCGCTTCTGAAAAGTAAGTGCCACCCTCGCCTTTTTAAGCGCCGGAATCTCATCATTAAGCCCAGCAAAAGTCTCTCCCGCGGCTACTTGTGCAGCAGATATTTTTGAATCTACCATGAGAGAGAATTGTTTAACTAATTCAGAAGGGTCATTAGGGAGTACCTCAGTCTTGTCTTTGTTCAACTTGAAGGACGGCATCACGAACTCCCCCGCTCTCTTGAATAGGCCTCCTCGCTCCTTCTTGAATCCTTGAAGAAAGTTCTCCTTCAGGTGCTCTTTAGCAATGAGGTAGGCCTGACGCTCATCGTTAGTGAGCTCCTTCATGGTTGCCTTGATGACGTTGGATCCACTAATTTTAGTCTTCTCGGAGCCCATCTTGTTGGAGATTTAGATTAGATCGGTTTTAAAACCAGATTAATCTGTTTCCCAGCAGAGTCATCAAAAAGTATGTTGACACAGAATCGCGCCAAACACACCTGAATGCGCTAGCACACGCGACGATCATCAAAACGATCAACACAGCAAGAACCCTGGGCAGACCGGTCTGACCGGTGCTGCCAACCGGTCTGACCGGTGCAGGCAGGGAGCTCGCAAAGACCTAGAACAGCTAACTCAGGAGGGACCCCGTCAGAGCTCGTGAACGTAGGGTTGCTCTGAGGTCGGCAGGCCACTCAGAACATCTTCAAACGCCGTAGAGACGAAGGAAGAAAGCAATCTAGGGTTGGAAAAGGCTAGGATTTGAGAGACAAAAAGTAATGTGATATTTTGATTGATTCGATTGGGAATAACCTCAATCGGCCTTAGCCTTTATATTTATAGGCCGGGGAAGATGTACCTCTTCACGAGTAGGATTACATAAGGACTCATTACAAAAACCCTAATTCTACTCGGACTGTACATACCAGACTGGTCGGCCTCGGCAGGTGCCAAATTTGGTTGTCAACATTCTGCTCCTTCAGAAAAAAAAAGAGATTTGAACTGTTGCTGTCTTCAGATCCCCCCCCCCCCTCTACGATAGATTGGTACCTAACTCCGTGAGGAAGTTTTCTTTTCATTACTGATCGATGCCCGCTGCTTGAGCTCTTGCTACCTGCAGGTCACAATATTACTTCTCTATTGATTTGTTAGAGCCTATCCAGTCTGGGGATTTTCTTTTACATGCTATGATATTGCTGCTGCTCCTATGAAAAACTTCTTGGAGTTTTTAGCTCACATTTCACAATGCCTTGTTCTGATAGGCTCGCGCGCAACATTTTCCTTTTTCAAACTTGGTAAAGGTGCAGGTGCTCCAATACTGCGCGCACGCACGCTCACCTTCGTTCTATAATATTATAGGTCATTTTGATTCTGTTATGCATCTAAATGTGCACTATATCATAGCATCTAAATACGAAAAGGGTAGTGTATTTTTTATAACCAATTAATGCTCTTTGGATGCATGAGTGTATATAGCATTCAAGTCTCCTTTGTTTTTTGTGCGCCTGCTCAGCTTCCATCCATGTAATCAGCTAATTATAACTAAACAATATATTAATGAGGGATATATGCGTTTTTTCTCTATCTTCATAATCTGTTGGAAAAATTCTAAAATGCCCTACATTCCAGGACGGAGAGAGTATGCATCTAAAAAAAGTCAAAACAACATATAATTAATAATTGAGAACGGAGGGAGTATAATTTTATTTCTAACAAGAAAAATCAACCAAGAGTGCGGAATCACAAAATATTGGCTTGTCTGGCTACAAGTCCAACAAATCACAATACAACACATTACACATATACCACTTCAGAATGACCACAGCCTTAATGCATATAACCATTGATAAAGAGGAAGGACACTACAATAAACCTTGAAGATTATTCATGCATGCTCGCCTGCTTGTTCAGCACTCGTGGTTGGGGTTGGCCGATAAATTAGCTTTTTAGCCTTGTCTACTAGGCCACGCATAGGTAAGCTCTCCGGGAGCACTCCTTCGCCATTGATGAAGACCCTGTACCTCTCCAATCTGGATGGAGTTCCTTTGACCATGTCCAGGGCGTCCTTGGCCTTCTTTTCTCTGAAGATAGTTCTGTACGGATCAGGACACAAACGCACAATGGATATTACCACCTCAACAAGGACCCTTCTTATCCTGGGGTACTCAGGACGTGGTTCCTTGTTGGAGTTGAGAGTGTCCACGAGCTTTTCAACAAGTGCTGCTGCATCGGTATCTGATATAAGCACCTTACGAAAGCATTTAGGGATGACATAACCAATATGTGAAGTGACACAGAGTGCGGCCTCCAACTGTTTTCCCTCTTTACTAGTCATTATAATTCGCATCACCTGCATGCATGATGTGATGTGTGATGACAATGACAAAGGATTTAATGATTGATAAACGAGCTAGGAACAAGGAAAAATGGTTCTAGTTTATATAAGTAGGTGATTGATCGAGAGACACTACGTACCTTTGTCAGGGCAGATTCCAGCTGCACACTTGCACAAAGGTCAATCTCCATCAGCTTGTCTCTGGAGTTTGCACAAAGATTATGCAATAGATTTGCCACAGCACATATGTAGTACTCGTCATCAAGCATGTCGATGAGCTTCTTGATAAGATTGTGTCCTTGTTTCTCCAACAAGATTGCCCAGCAGTTGTCTGTGCTCTTCATTGTAAGATTTGCCAGTGCTTTCCCTGCAGCCTTTCGCAGTGAACGATCATTGCTGGGATTATTTACATCATCTGGCCTAACAAATGCATGCATCAATTTGGGAATGATGGATTGGGTGCTCCCAATCTCCTGCCTTGCAGCCTCTTCCAAGGCCAGCGCTGTTATGATATCCACCACCGGCGCCCATAGCTCCGGTTGGCAGTCCCCGTCCATTATACGTCCAAGACTGTTCAGTAAGAATGGGTTCTTTGATAGCTCTTGGCGAAACCTTGCACCAATTTTCCCATGATCGATTGCAAGCCGCCTCACAAAATTCAAAGGTGAACGTAGCACAAGACTGTTTTTCTCGTCGATGACATAGCTGATAAACCCTATGGTCTTTGTGGTGATATGTGTGGCGTCATGGGCAATTTCTTGGCAATTATCTGGATCACAAGCAAGCCTCTGAAGAATTGACATGCCCAGCAAGGGTAACAACATCCGCCGCGTCAAATTAGATTCATATATATGAGTGCGGATTGACTGACGTCTACTGTTAACATTCCTTCTATTGTTTTCAGATACACAGTTTGGCATGGAATCTTGCTGGTTCTTGGCATCAAGGAGCGAGGATATCAGCTTCACCACTCCGGGAAAGTCAGAAATTTTGAGACTGCCATAAATGGGTCGGTTCCATAGTCACAGGATTCGGGGTCGATGCCTCGTCCCACGACCCGGGAACGCCGTTCCGATTCGAGGGTCGGGGTCGAAGAGGATCAGTGTCCCATTCAAGGTTGGATCGCGTCCCGGTTTGAAAGGGGTCGCAGCCCCATTGTTTGGGGATTTAATTGGGATAATGAGGTTAAGGACAGTGGATTGGTGTGGTTTTTGTTAGAAAATGAGCTGAATACGTGTAGCATGGTCTAAATGTATTCTTTTATACGTTTCTTATATGCTTGGGCAGATTAATTTCTTCATTAGTAGCACATATATAGTTTTTGTTTTTATAAAGACACATGGACCCGAAGATATCGACCCCGATGAATCAGGGTCGCGTTCCACATAATAATTTATCGTTCCATAGAGATATACCCCCTTCGTACCACAATTTTATAAAGTGACGACCCTCGACCCTCGACCCCGTTCCTCGACCCAGTCGACCCAGGAACTTTGTGACTATGGTCGGTTCTTGGCATCAAGGAGTGAAGATATCAGCCTGACCATGCCAGGAAACTCAGAAATTTTGATGCTTTCAGTGAGCTCGGCAATGACGCTGGCAGCGAACAACCTGATATCTTCGTCTCCTCCAACTGTGGAGCAGAGCATGCCGATCAATGTGGGCACTGTTTCCTTGGATGCATCGGTGATTTCTGTGATGAGGTCCTTCTTGGATTTGGAGTCCAATCGTCCTAGGAAGTTTTCAAGAACACGAAGGCCGGCAATTTGTGTTTCACTTGAGGTGCTGCCAAGGGGCTTGATGGCGAGGTTGCTGAGGCTGGGCTTGGATTTCTCCGAAGGAAGAAGACCCTTTTCCATGCGTGCCTGGTAAGCTTGGCGGCAGTACAGGTTGACAGCTTCTGCCCCCCATTCTCCTTCGAGTTTTAGGTCACGAGCAAGCGATCTGCGACGGAAAAGGGAGATGAGCCCGCAAATGGTTGCCAGGATATAGGATGATCCTTGGCATAGCTCCATCATGAAGAAGATTACTATGGATGGAACCAAGTTTGGGCTAGCGTCCGGCGGCAAGGGGCGATAGTCATGGTGGCGGTGGTGACCTAGCAGGGTGCGAAGGCGCAGAATCGATAGCAGAACCTGCAGGAATGCCACCGGGATCTGCAGGTTGGCAATCAGCAGCGCTGCTATCACCGAGAACAACATGTAGAATGATATTTTGAGGGAGATGCCTGGCAATGGGAACATGACGCTCCAAAAGAAGAGTATGGGCATGACTGTTTCATCAAGGATAGGCAAGAGGAGGCCACAGGAGCTATTGTTTTGTTCATCCAAAGTCACTTCTGCGAAAACCACTCCTCTCAGAATCTCATGGTAACTAAATGTTAGTAGCATTAGAGCGATTGATATGCTGACATATCTGTAATAAGAAGCTAATGCTGCTTGGAGGAAGGGCAAACATGCCAACCCTGATGCTATAATGACCTTAAAACAAAGTTTTGGTAGGGTTCCCCGAAGTGGTATACACAACACGATTGCAATGGCCAGCACCATCAGAATGAACGTTCCCAATTGCCAAGCAGTTAACAGAACCGAGATTTTTAGGTAATAAGGAACCATAGGATTCTTCTTGGATATCATTATATAGCGTAGTGATAGTTTGAAAGAACCAACAATGCCTCCGATAACAGAAGCAGCCACTAGAAGAACGAGGATAGCTTTAGCATACCAGGTCTTCGACTTTTGAGTCAGCAACTGGCTGATAATAACCAGTATGGCCACCTTTAATATGCCCGCAACTAGTTCAGGCCGAAACTCTATTGGGGTGAGGCTGAGGGCCACACCAGTGATCACCGCAAAAGTTTTCCCAACCACATTTTCCGCTAACACGTCACTGGAAGAGAGATTTTCCCATCTGAATGCGCTTGTGGAGCCGAATAACCACTGGTTGACCGAGGCATCGTTGCGGATAAAAACCCTGTTGTGTGCATAGATAGAGTCAGACGAAACAAAAGAATGAAATAAAGATGCAACTATGGAGATAATTAGTTACATAAATATAAGCACTTCAGGACATCCTCATGATCTTTAATATGCTATTTTGATGAGTGTTTTCACGCAATGGATCTATTAACATCATGTTTGACTCTTGAAAGGATCGTGGCCCAAGAAGGGGGGGTTGAATTGGGACTTTTTCGAATTTCTAATCAGTCCTTAACCTAAACTAGTATTGCCCAATCTATAAATTCGAAACCTAATTACTAGAGCACGCTAGCAAAGGGTCCTTAGGTAGGTAAACACACTATCATGATCATATTGCCTAGATAGATGCACACTAGCAAGATCAAATCCTAAGATAAAGCTCACTCTACCAAGCAAGTTGTCATAGTCAAACTACAAGCAAGAAAAGTAACAAAAGGATTTAAATGCTTGAAGTAAAAGTAAAGGACACGAGACAACCGGATTTTTTCCCGTGGTATCGAGGAGTTGACGCTCCCCCCTAATCCACGTTGGAGCACCCACACAAGGGTGTAGCTCCCTTGCTCCACCAAGAAGCAAGTGATCACTAAGAATGCTCTTTCTCCATCTCCGGAACGGCGAGCTTCACACCGTATACAAACTTCTTGTCTTGGGGCTCCCACAAACACCAAGAGCTCACCAAGAACCTCCCGATCACCAAGACCGGCTAGGTGCCGTCAAACACCAAGAGTAACAAGCTCCTAAGCCTTCACTTGACCTACACTCAGTTGGCCCTAGCTCAAGCACACTTGCTACACTTGCAAAGGATGGATTCTTCAAGGTTGAAGCACAAACTAAATGCTAGATCTTCTCTTGTTTGCTCAAAGCACTTTCTCTTCTTCTCAAGGGTGGCCTCAAGTATTCAGGGTGTCAAAGGCGACTGAAATGAGCCATGGGGTGCCCTTTTATAGAGTGGAAGTGGTTACATAGCCGTTGGAAGTCCACTGCAGAAAAACCGTGAGCACCGGAAGAACCAATGGGTGTCAGTTTTGGGGCGTCGGTTCAACCGGTCTCTCTGTGTCCAAATTGTAGCCGTTGGGGTCCTGACACAGTGTCCAGGCTTGCTTCAATGCACCGGTGCATGCTCCGTAGGTGCGTCGGTTCAACCGGTGCTGAAGAGTTTTACTGATCAATCCAAACAAGCTCTCTGGAACATAGGACGCTTAATGCACCGGTGCTTTGATTCCGAAGCGTCGGTTCAACCGGTGCTGAAGAGAAGTTGAAATCCACCAAAACATGCTCTCTGGAACAAAGAACTTTCATTGCACCGGTGCTTACTTTTCTGACCATCGGTTCAACCGGTGCTATACTTGATTTCAGCCTTTATCCAGAGAAGATAGACCGACAGGGCATCGGTCCTTCCGGCAAGCATCGGATGCTCCGACGCTAGGGCACCGGTTCAACCGGTGCTGCTGTTTTTCCTGGTTTTTAGCTGAATTGGCTTGGATTTCAATGTTACTTCGATTGTTTCTTCTTCCAAGTGTTGTGTTAACTTCTATTGACTATCTTGAGCTGTTTTTGACCGAGTGTGCAAGATTTCTAAGGCCAACTCAAGTTTGATCAAGCTACTAACTCATGAACCCCTCTTAATAGTACGGTCAAGAACTAAAAACTATAAACCCTATCTAAATCAAGTGTCCTTCATCTCCTTGTGACACTTGAGACTAGAAATGTCCTTAATCTTTGAAATTGAGTCCTTGGCTCGCATGATTGTTCCGAATTGAGGGGTCTCTTTTCACATTTCATATGGGACTAACTCAATCACTAATTTTTCCTTCAAAACATACGTTAGTCGCATACGGTTGTCATTAATCACCGAAACTTACCATTACATCTATCGGCCTAGATGCACTTCAACTCTTTATGAAATTATTGCTATTGGTGGTCAAAATTAGAACGGTTTGTCTTAAACAAACATGAAAATGCATAAATTGTGGGAACAGAAGGAATAACTTGATAGCTAAGTGCCAAACATAGTACCTAGTACCCGAAAATAGTTAATGGTGTTTTAATTAGTCGGGCCGATCCCATTGATGGTTTCATATTTATTAAATAAAGTGATGCATAAGCGAGAGAAATTTTACAATCATTGTAAAAGAGCTCCATAAGAAAATGTGATGACACACATGAGAGAGAGGAGTTCCATCCAGATGAAACTAGCTAGATGTACGCTGTTTACAAAATTTGGAAGAAAAAAACTCCACACTGGCATTAGATGTAAAAGTTTTATTCTAGATGACAATCTCTCAATTTCGTGCGTCGTGTGGAACAACAAATGACACTGCAATTGAGGGGATTGCTTCATTCAACAACTCAAGCCACTCTAGATGCAGCACTCTTGGAGATAACAAAATGAAACTCTCCATTCAGCCGTAATGCTGATTTCTATGGGTCAGATTTCCAAAGTTGGAAAGTGTGTTATGGGTTTGGTAGTTTCATAGTGGCAGGCATCTAGAAACAAAGATAGGACAAGCACTGCGGACCTAACATATCTGTCTTACACTCTTACTTTATTAATTATGGGCCGGCCAGACTTCAGCAGCTTGTGAGTCTAAAGAGGTGTTGGTTTTTGAGGAACGTGATGGATCGTCATCTTCTCATCAGTTCTCACTCCTTATTTCTGTTTTGGTTTGTGAAATGGAATGAAATGATTTATAATTAGCCACCACCGAATCCCTCACACAAGTCGATATTTAGTATAAGCATGAAGGATGGCGTCATGCCACAAAAGTTTATGAGATGGACAGACAATATCATCCGAGGTGGTTTCTCAAACCAGCAAGCGCTCCTAACTGGTAAGTCGATCTGAAAATGTCATCAACTCTTTCTTGATTACAGATCGAGCTACGCACCTGGAGCCTTCCACGAAAATCATGACCGTGGCAAACCAGAAATCCATGCGGCTCAGCAGAGAGCTGAACCCGCCGAGCAAGACGACGGTAGCCCAGAGGAAGGCCAGAGTGCCCACAGCGTTGCCCGCCCACTCCCAGAAGGCAACACAAAACACGACCCTATTCAGCGTTTTCAGCTTCCCCTCCACTATATCGGCACTGATGCTCTCCCTCTGCTGCTCCTCGCTGCTCTCAGTGGGCGGCACTACTGTGATGGAAACCTCTCTGCCATCGGCAGGTGTTGCTGCCATTGTTCGTCTTCCCGATCCCTCCCAGGCACCCAGCGCAGGTGCATGCCTTGCAATAACCTCTTGCGTGGATGTCACCAACTGGAACAGGCCCATAATAACTGCTTAAAATAAACATGACAGAAATATAACCATATACTATAGACTATAGCCACATCATATGAAAGTGACAGGCATGCATACTACATATTTGGGAAGATTGCATAAAACACCCTCTATATATATATGTATTATAGTCAGTAAGGTTTCGACTTTCGATCCCCTCTATTTGTCATTTACTCATGTTGTGGCAAAAACCCACCTATACTTATGCTGACTTTATCCCCCCTAATTATCTAGGGAACATATCAGGTGCAAACCGACCTCTTCGTGCAAACCGTGTAAACTTTAATCTGGGCCACTAGATCAACACCCAAGGGGATGCGAGGGGGGGGGGTGGGAGGGGGGATTTGCAAAAGTGTGATTAGGCAGGTGGTTAATTGTAAAATTGTCCAATCCCTCCATACCATTTGGATGTTAATCCGGTGACCCAGATTGAAATTTGCACGGTTTGTACAAAGGAGTTGGTTTGCACCTGATATGTTCCCAATTATCCATGATGTACTCACTGGGCTTATTTTTTCACTAATCTAGCATAATTAGGCAACAAGTTAACACTTCAATATAGATGGTTGTACATGATAAATTGCTGAGAACTAGCCAAATATCAAGTGGTGATGAGATCATAATGAATGAGCCAAATATCAAGTGGTGATGATATCATAATGAATGAGCCAAATATCAAGTGGTGGTGATGATAGCATATATAATGAATGAGCCATATAAACGCGGTAGACCAACTGAAAAGGTACGTACTTGTAAGGTACCAGAAGTCACCGAAAAAGAGTCTGCATCATCACGGAGTACTCCCTCCGTCGTCGTAGGAAGAGTGCAAATCCTAGTTTTTTAGTGGTGGTGGGAAATGACGACTTTCATACCCTCACTTATTGATCACTGCATGCAACTAACTATAGATTTCCTAAAATCATGGACAAAAGCTAATTTTGACATGCAAATCAAATCTGACCACTAAATTAGATAATTGTTGTTGTTGTGGTCATATTTGTTGTCTAATTCCTAGAATTGCACTCTTTTAATTTGTGGGTTTTTTTTTCAAATTCTAGAGTTGCACTCTTCATGGCACGAAGGAAGTATGTCACATGGACCAAGGTGGGAAAAGCAAACGAACAGAAATTAGTAGCAGGCATAGGTTCAAGGGTTTCTGGTCCAACACAATTGGTAGGGAGGAGCCTATAGATTATGTAGTTGCTGTGATGAAGTAAATTGGCGAGCATAACCTTTTCTTAATGTTTCTTAATATAAGTGAACAAGTCCAAAATATATTACAAAGAATGGATCTCACTACCACAAAAGACATTTTTAAGAACGGACAAAATGTATTTTAGGGGCGGGTGTGATACCCGCCTCTAGTTCTCACAGCTAAAAATCGATTTGTAGGGGTCATGGGCTCACCCGCCCCTACAAATTATTTTTCAGAATATGAAAAAAATAAGAAAAAAACTCAAAAACAGCAAACTAAAAAATAAAAAAAATCCTAATGCTACCCGGCTACCACCACAAGCTCCTCTTCTATCGAGGTATAATTTTTTGAAGAGATATGCACAATTGCTTAAATCGGGGTTCCAATCGCTTACCACAAGACTCGCGCGTACCCTCTTCTCCACCATACGACACAGTCACATGTGACTCCATGAGATATGCTGTTGTTATATATTAACTCTAAAATTGATTTGTAGGGGCGGGTGAAGCCAATGCTCGCCCCTACAAATCCAAAATATTTTTCCTTTTTATTCCAAAAATTCATTTAAATTTTAAATGTAGTACAACAAATCAAAAAAAGTGAAATTCTACATTGTGGTTATTGTGAACTATAGATACAGGAAAATATGTCCAATATATAAATGTTAAGATTGTGAAAACTTGAAAATATAACTTGAATTGTATGAGATAGGATATAGTAATAGCCATATGTAGGGCAAAACTAGCAAATGATCTTGTGATACTAAATGTTTTTAAATAAAAGGTATAAACTATAAAATTTTAGATATTACCACTAAAACTTTGATATAGAACTACTCTACATTCTACATTCAAGGTTGTTTGAAAATAAATCAAAACTTGTAGATTTTGAAACTAGAAAACTTATAATATTTTTTTGGACTATTGAATGGCATTAAATCAAAAAGTTGTCAACTATAAAATCTTAGATCTCATCAAGCTCTATAATTTTGGTATAAAGTTTGTCTTCATCCGAAATCATATGAAAAAATTATGAACTTTTTTCTTGTGAGAACATTTGTAGGGGCGGGTCATGCCATCATCCGCCCCTAAAATAATAGTTTTAGGGGCGGGTGATGCCATCATACACCCCTAGAAATAGTGGTCATTTCCAGTAGCAAGTGATGGCGTTATCCGCCCCTAAAATGGTGGCCATTTCCAAGACGGGTCATCAACTGCTACGGTAGCTCCGTTCCATTTGTAGAAGCAGGTCATATTTTGACTCGCCTCTGAAAAAATAGAGGTTTACTGTAATTCGTTTTCACTACTACAAAAAAAGATTTGTAACAACGTCTCGATTTTTTAGGGGCGGACCAAAAAGTCACCCGTTCCTATAAATGAGGCGCGGGTACTGTAGAAATGAGCCGTCCCTGTCGTGGTGTGCAAATCCACAGCAGGGTGGCGTAGTGCACCCGCCTAAACCCAGAGGGTGAGTACTCGGGGGTAGATAGGATTAGTCCAATCTAGATGCAAGAACACGATGAACACAACAGGTGCAGAGTGGTTCAGGCCGCCGGAGCGTAATACCCTGCGTAAACTGTGTGTTGTATTGCTTGTGCTCTCCTTGGCCTTTGAGAGTATCGAGAGAGTCTCCCGAGAGTCCAGAGAGACTTGCGTGTGCAGCGAGTGCCTCCCTTTTATATCTCAAGGGAGGCGCGTACATGGCCGTTGAGTCCCCGACAGGTGGGCCCAATGATGTTGTATTTAATACGAATGGCCTAGCGCTATTATGGTGCTACGCCTGGGAAAGATCTTATTCCGGGATTTTCTTGCTTTGCCCGTGGGAATCTTCCATCTGGCATAGCCATACCCTGTCTTATTGAAACGGCGCTAGAGCGTAGCTTGCGGCGTAGCCTGCCGCGTAGCTGAACATGCCGTGTAGCTTGCGGCGTTGGCGGTATAATGAAAGGGTGCCGTGCCATCGTATCTATTTAATGCGGCAGACGGGCTCTGCGCGGATGCGGCGCATGCGGCTGCACTGTGTACCTCGGTAATATGTGGTCTACAGTGAGACCTGACAAAAGCTGCCCCGCGTGCCGCGGCGGCAGAGCACGCCTCAACCACCCGCATTGAATGCGGTGGGTGGGCGAGTCTTCCAGCGGAAAACTCGCGCCCCCGCTTGCGCCTGCGGGACACGTGGCGCCCCCGGACCCCACCCCGGCGGTATATTGGTTTTACGCGCGTGGGAGGTCCGGACGGACGCGGCGAGGTCCCGGACCCCTATGGGGGGTCCGCGCCCTCGGCTGTTGGCGCAGAGCTTCCCCTCCTCAGGGACACGTGGCGTCACCGGACCCATTCCCAGAGTGGGGAACGGGTCCGGGGCCGTTGGCCCGGTGAGGTAGGTGCTGGATCCCTGGGGCCCGGCTGCTCCGCCCCTTAGGGCGTAGTTATGGATGACTACGCGAGTCCTGCCTTGCTGCAGTAGGAGTGGGTATCCCTGCTACAGGGTACCGACAGTGGCCCCCGGGCCTACTCCTGGAAAGGCTACGAACCCGCAGGTGGGGCCACTACTGTGATCTAGCTCTGCATAACTTGAAGCCTTCAGCGTTAGACAGTGTGCGCTGTAGGAGTCTTGTCCGGCTTTGACCATCCATCGAGTTCCCTACTGGCCCATCACTACTCAACGGCTCACTGACTCAAGGCCCCCACTCACAGTGGTGCGCCTAGTCACGCGTACGTCGCTCAGCAGTACTGCCGCCGGGGTAAAAGGAATTCTTTTCTGCCAGCGTGGTTCCCAAAAGGTCTGACCCTATCAGCGCTCGTACAAGTGCGTCGGTTCGGCTTCCGCCTCGCTCCGCACGCGCACGACGGTTCGTATCCCACCTTTTCACACCTTCGTTTGTTACCTGCCTCTCCTGACAGGCGGGCCTGGGCCCCCTTGTCATGGACTGGGCGGCTAACGCCAGGCGTGAGCGTCGCTTGGCTTCCAGCGACGGTTCCGGGCGCGCCGGATGGATCAGGCATCATAAAGGGCCGAACCGCATACCGCGGTTACTTTTCCGCATTCGCCTTCTTCCTTCCAAACCTTTGCACCCCTTTGCCTTCGAGCCTCCTCGCCCCTTGCTCTTCTGTGCAGATTGTTCCTCACCTCCATAGCAAGATGGCATCCCTCGTTCGTCCCCGTCATTTCCAAACCGAGGCGGAACTGAACGAGGTGCGCCGCCTGCTTGGGTGGAGTCCACAGGAGACTGCCTGGGGAATTCGAGCAGGCTCGGTTCCCCTCGGCGATCTGCGCGTCGGGGAATTTGTGCTGTTTATTTCGCACATTTCCACCAGCGTGGGGCTACCGATTTCTTCATTCTTCCTGCTGCTGCTGGAGGATTTCGGCCTCTAGCTCCAGCATCTCACGCCCCACTCCATCCTCCTGATGTCAATCTTCGTCCCCCTATGCGAGATGTTCGTGGGGGTGCAGCCCTGCGTCATTCTCTTCCGCCACTTCTTCGTCCTGGTGAAGTCCGGGAAGAGCAAGGATGTAGTGGGGACGTACTACTTCCAGACGAGGAACGATCTGCAGACGCCCTACATCCCCAGGCTTACTGGCGGGAAGTGGGAGGATTGGTGCAAGGAGTGGGTGATCGCCACCACCGAAGCCAATGAGCGCCTCGTCATGCTGACTGAGGGACCCGCCTCCGACCGCCAGTCCTGGAGGGCCAAGCCGTCCTTGCCGTCGGAGTTTGACCCCGTGCTGAGCAAGATCAGGACGCTGGCAGAGAGCGGCCTCACCTCGCTGCACGTGCTCGGGGACTTCCTGAAGCGTCGGATCACCCCTCTGAAGCAGCGGCCGCATCCTGCCTGGAGCTTCACCGGACTCCAAGACTGCAGCAGGACCCACCACGAGGAGGGCAGCGATCTGACCCAGGAAGGCCTGGAGGTCGTGGTGCGGGCGGTGACGGGGGAGATCTTCGTCCCGGAGCACCCGATCCTCCCTCAGGGCGTCGTTCCCCTCTCCAAGGACTCGAGCCTGAGGGCTGCGGTGCTGGCCACTCTGCCGACCCTCGACGACGGTGGGCTAGCAGCGCGCCAAACTGGGGGCGACCCGAACCGTGGGATCCGGATTCCCGGTGCGTCAAAGGAATAGGCCGTGCCGAGCGCCGCAGGGTCTGGCCCTTCTGCCAAGGGCAAGCAGGCCGTGGCTGGTAGCTCCACCGCGAGCGGTCCCAGCCAGGCCCGAAGCAGCTCCGGCGCATCGCCGGAGGAGGCGATCCGGCGCAGGTTGCACCGTAGCGATAGGGCCGCTGAGGAGCCCACCGCAAAGCGTCAGAGGGCCGCTGAGGATACGGGCCAGGGTAGCTCCCGGGCCCCCGGCTCACGCGGGACCCTTGGAGTAGCCGCACTGCCGCCACCACCGCCAGTAGGTGCCTCTCCCCGGCGGCAGCAGCAGCAGCAGCAACCTCCACCGCCACCGCAACCACCAGGGCAGCAGTAGCAGCCACGAGGTGCGCCTCCGCTGCCACCATGGCAGCAGCCACAGCAGCAGTGGTCGCCCAGCCTCCGTGGATGTTGGAGACCCGGCGCTTCGGTGTAAGTGTTCTTCCGTTCACTCCCCTTTATTTCTGGTGCTTCGCTTTTTGCTGAAGAGCTTCTTCTCTTTGTTTGCCAGGGCCTCTCGCCCAGGCAGCTCTTCCACCGCCGCTGGCTCGTCAGCGGGGGTCCAGGAGACTGGTGCTTCAGCGGCAACGGCGGAAGCGACAGCGGATGTGGGAACCTCGGGTGCGGCGACCTCCGCTAACCCGATGGCGCCCAACGCGGCGGCGGCAGATATGCCATTGCCAGGCGCAGCAACGCCCGTGGAAGTCCGCGCGGGGGTTAGAAAGGGAAAAGCTCGAGAAATGATAGGTGGACCCAACGATGTTATATTTAATACGAATGGCCTAGCGCTATTATGGTGCTACGCCTGGGAAAGATCTTATTCTGGGATTTCCTTGCTTTGCCCGTGGGAATCTTCCGTTCGGCATAGCCATGCCCTGTCTTGTCAAAACGGCGCCAGGGCGTAGCTTGCGGTGTAGGCGGTATGATGAAAGGGTGCCGTGCCGTCGTATCCATTTAATGCGGCAGACGGGCTCTGCGCGGATGCGACGCATACGGCTGCACTGTATACCTCGGTAATATGCGGTCCACAGTGAGGCCTGACAAAAGCTGCCCCGCGTGCCGCGGCGGCAGAGCACGCCTCAACCACCCGCATTGAATGCGGTGGGTGGGCGAGTCTTCCAGCGGAAGACTCGCGCCCGCGCCTGCGCCTGCGGGACATGTGGCGCCCCCGGACCCCGCCCCGGCGGTATATTGGTTTTACGCGCGTGGGAGGTCCGGACGGACGCGGAGAGGTCCCAGACCCCTATGGGGGGGTCCGCGCCCTCGGCTGTTGGCGCGGAGCTTCCCCTCCTCAGGGACACGTGGCGTCACCGGACCCGTTCCCAGAGCAGGGAACGGGTCCGGGGCCGTTGGCCTGGTGAGGTAGGTGCTGGATCCCTGGGGCCCGGCTGCTCCGCCCCTTAGGGCGTAGTTATGGATGACTACGCGAGTCCTGCCTTGCTGCAGTAGGAGTGGGTATCCCTGCTATATGGTACCGACAGTCCCTAAACATGGCATTTGTAGGAGCTGCTCACCCCCTCAGCCGCCCCTGAAAATGCATGCGCTCTTTAGGGGCGGGTGGGGGGGGGGTGAGCCGCCCCTACAAATACTTATTTTTAGGGGCGGCTCACCTCCCACCGGCCCCTAAAAATCGCACGCATTTTCAGGGGCGGCTGAGGGGTGTGAGTCGTTCCAACAAATAATTATTCAAATTATTCAAAAATTCATTTATTTCAAATGGAGATGCAAAATACTTCAAAACAACGTGCAATTTTTACCATAAGCATGTACTGTAAAAAATATGAAAAATATAATTCAACATGTTTAGTGTTAAAGAGTGTTGAAAACACAAAATTAGCCTTAAGTTCTATGACATAGTACTATGACATAGGTATACATTGTTGTTTGAAAACATTTATTCATTATATGCTCTGATATATGATTTTGATATTTTTCCTATGTTACACATATCATAATTTTTCTATGGTAAATATTTGACAATTTTATCATGTGTTTTACTATTTTATTTGCATTAATCTAATTTTCTGAATAATTTGCAAAAATATTTGTTGGGGCGGGCCAGGCCCCCACCCGCCCCACCAAACCGATTTGTTGGGGCGGGCCGGGCTCCCACCCACCCCTACAAACCGATTTGTGGGGGCGGGCCGGGGCCCCACCCACCCTACAAATACTCTATATATGCCCTACGCGCCCTCCTCCTCTCCTCCTCCTCCGCGCAGCCGCCACCTCTTCCTCCTCCTCGCCGCCACCGCCACCTCCTCCTCCTCCTCCTCCCGCCCTCCTTCTCGCCGCCACCTCCTCCTCCGTGCCCTCCTCCTCTCCTCCTCCTCCGCACAGCCGCCACCTCCTCCTCCTCGCCGCCGCCGCCGCCGCCACCACCACCTCCTCCTCCTCCTCCTCCTCCTCCTCCGTGCCCTCCTCCTCGCCGCCACCCCCTCCTCGCTGACCTCCTCGTCTCCTCCTCCTCCGCGTAGCTGCCATCTCCTCCTCCCCACCTCCACCTCCTCCTCCTCCTCCGCGCCCTCCTCCTCGCCGATGCCCGGATTCGCCGCCACCTCCGCGCCCTCCTCCTCGCCGCCACCCGGATCCGTCGCCACCTCCTCCGCCGCTGACACGCGGATCCGCCACCGACGGCTAGATCCGCCGCCACCTCCTCCTCCACCACCGCCCCGACCTTTGCCGCTGCAATGCCTGGAGCTCGCCGAGGAGGAGGACCAGCGCCGTCGATGAGCCGTGGAACGTCATCACTACTTGGACCCGCGATGCCGCCGAACTAGGAGGAGATCGTCGCCATCGAGCCTGCACTGCACCACCTCTCCACGGCCACGACTCGTCACAGCGCCGCCCTCGTTCCTCTCCAAGCCACGCGATAGGTGTCGTTGCCTTCCCCTGTCCAGCCACTTAGTTAGGGTTAGGGTTAGAACCTGTAGGGTTAGGGTTAGGGAATAGGGTTAGAAATTTTTTTCATTTGAATGAGAATGCGAGTACATGAATTAGTGAACTTTTGTTACACTATGAATTTCATTATTCATATATTCTCAATGTGAATATTGTTAGATGTTTTGTGGTGGTGGTCGTGGTGGCGGTCGTGCTAGGGGGTCGTGGTGGTGGTCGTGTGCTTATGGATGATGTTGATGCTCAGCAGCCAGGCATACACTTCCATCAAGAGGTTGACTTGCCACCGGGTGATCGAACGCGCGGATCAATTTCGAACATTGTAAGTTTCATTTGTTAGTTTCATATATAGTTTTGCTCACATACAATGCAGCTTCAATAAATTCTAAATTTGCTCACATACAATGCAGCATATCAACCATGTCAGATGGCTTGAAGATGTTGTCCAGGGTTTGGGTGGTACTACTTTTGTGGCTCGACAAGAGCTTGTTCGGCAACCGGATATCAAAAGGGTTCATATTTCTTTTCAAATACCTGTTCGACATATAGATTGGTCCTCGATGGTACCAGGAGAGGATCCATCCTCCTCGATGATATCCATGGTTTCAATTGCCACAGTGGGTGGAGAGGCACCCATTTGGACAACTTATGAGAGGCTAGCTAGCGGTGGAGGCATGCCAGCAACAGCTTAAGAATCATGGGTACTGTGTGCCCGACTTTTTATATTTTCGAGTTAAGCAGCTACAGGCAAGAGAATCCAATGTTATTCTGACTACAGAGAGGCTTTGTCGTCTTAATCGACAAGACAGAGTATGAGATTTTCTTCTGAGTCATTGTTAATTTTAGTAATGTTGCATTATTCTTTCAAGTTTCATAATGTTATTATCACCTTTTGCAGGATCTCATTGATCATCAATATACGATTGCATCAGTTAGCTTTCGGGCTATTCTGAATCAAGTCATGGACACCTTAGGTTTGACTTGCATGGGTGGAGAGTCATATTTTAGAAGAGGTTACAGATTTCAAGCAAAGCTCTCCTTTTTACAGGGTAAGTCAGCCTTACACTATATTGTTCGATATTTGTAGTTTTGTATGTGGTAAGCATTGGGAAGCGGAGAAGAGTGCACTTATTCGTGCTCTAGTATATATTGATGAAGTTCTAGGGCGGACGATTGGAGACCGCAACTATCTTATATATCTACGGATGCGAGCAATGCAGTAGCTTCAAATTTGTAATATGCATGGATGTATCACTACTATTATCATTGAACAGCTTGTACTGCTAGTCTTTTATCTTCTGAAATTTTATTTGATTGCATTGAGTGTTGGATCAGAATGGGTCAATATAAACCTAGCTTGGTAGATATATAAAGTGGGAATTCAGCCCCCTGCCCGCCTCTGAAAAGTTATTTACAGGCCCGCCCCTGCAAATGTGTTTTTAGGGGCGGTTTTCTTATCCGCTTCTAAAAATAGGTATTTTTAGCAGCGAGAACTAGCAACGGGCGCGCTACCCGCCCAAAAAAATATATTTTTACCCACCCAAAAAATACTTTTCGTAGTAGTGTTTGGCAGTAGTGACGGTAATCAAACCCAGCTTGACCAAGTAGGTCTGTTTGTACAAGCTAGAAAAGATTCGTAGCCAGCTAAGCTATCTATATTTATGATCTCCAGAGCAAGACTTTTTATTTGTTTGGACTTGCATTGAGGAGAGTTATGCTGCCTATGTGCGTGAAATGTAGCAGACGTGCACAAACGTCAGTTGCTGTACTGTGTGGGATCCCATATTAATCGTCATCGCATGGCATTACGAGAACCGATTGGCACCGCATATTTTTTTTAGAGGATGCAATAGGCTCTCCGAGTCTCCGTCACTATATACGAACAACTCATAGGCTAACTCCTAGTATTTGTTCTCTTTTATCTATATGTACTATTTTTAATAAATAAAATTCGAATAGAGCAATAACGGATATAGTACATTTTTAGAAAATTTGGCACTAGTTCGTATTTATCGGATTTAAAATGAATTAATTTTGATTTTTTAGATTTAACTAGAATTTTTTATTTTTTTTAAAAAAATATAAAACCATCTTGAAACCACCCAAGGATCAAATTTGTCCCATTTTGACAATTGGACGACCCTCGCTATTCAGTTTGTAGTTGAAGATTGGAAATCAAATTTTTTCCGATAGTTGTAAATAGATTTTTTTCCTAATTCTTTAAGTAGTGTAGATATTGACCTTTTTACATATAGATCAATGAGTGTATAAATTTATAGGACTTGAAAGTAATTCTACCATAACTTTTTTTAAAAAAAATTGCTAACCTCTACTTAGGCCCTGTTTGTTTCAGCGTTGGCGTCGCGTTTCAGCAGAAAAAACAGAAAACTCCCGCCAAATGCATCGCGACGGACGCGTGTTCGTAGGTCACCGCCAACGCAAAACGCGGGCCTTTGAACTAGGCGACTTGAAATCACCAACGCAGGCTCGGAGCCTTAGTTCTTAAAAGATCATGAGGGTCACACAATATCCTCGTGCCGGCCAAGCATCATCCCACTTCCCACTCCACTGTTGACCATATTTCTTCCAGTACTTTCTTCTGAAGTTCTAGCATTTTCTTGGAAACTTCGTCAAGAAGAACCGAAAACATGGGATTTATGCCGATTGGCACAGAAAAGGATGCATGTTCAGCTATTTTATTAGAAGGCCCCCCAAAAGAACAAGATTACATTTTGCACGCATATAAACAAACAGTGAAACAGCTCCAAATCACCAGCTGCCTAGGTCAAACAGAAGCGTTTCACCTTTCAACAGGCTTTTAGCTTGTCATTGGCAGCATTATTGTCCAGGTAACATAGTTGACAAGCAAACCAATAAATCCCCAGTGCATCACAAATTGTAAAAACTACAGTTACATTTCCATGCTACAGCTTACAAAAGATACCAGGGATGGTGCTGCATTTCGGCAAGAAATGTTAAGATCATGCCTTTTTCCACCATCAAAGATTTAGCCTAAGCCTTTCAAGAATACAAAAGCCGTATAATAAAAAATGACTAATAAAATTGCCTATAGCTATTGCAAAACGTCCAGTTCATTTGGTGTTTTGCTTGCAGTGACTTGACTTTCATTAGCTTCAAAGCGATGTTACACATGTCACGACACATTTTGCTCAAGTCCACCACATGCTGTATGCAGTATTGTAGAAGTTTTTACCACTACAAACTAAGTTTTCATCACTGCAGTTTGCATCAAAATTTCCTATCGCCAAGCACGGTGTCCTACCAAGCCTTGTGCAATAATCATCGGCTATTGGCTGTTTGAGCTTTGTTCAGGTTTGCAAGCTCCTCAATCAGCTTCCTCTCATCACTGCTCAGACGTTTCGGAATCTCAACCTGGACACGCACCAGCTGGTCTCCCCGAGCATTTGACTTCCCAAGAAGTGGAACACCTTTCTTGGACATCACCAGAGTTGTGCCTGGCTGAGTCCCTGATGGTATCTTAAGGTCAACCATTCTATCAACAGTGGGGACTTTGACGGTTGTCCCAAGAATTGCATCAATGTAAGAAACCTTGCATGTGTAGAGAATGTTTGTCCCATCTCTCTTAAGAACAGGATCTGAGAGGACATCAATGAAGACATAAAGGTCCCCAGGAGGGCCTCCTCTCCGGCCAGCATTACCCTCAGACCGGACCCTCAGCCTGCTTCCAGAATCCACTCCAGCAGGAACCTTCAGACTGATCCTCTTCGTCCTTCGTACTCGGCCATCACCCCCACAGGTGTTGCAAGGAGTGGAGAATTCGCCAGTGCCACCACAAGTATTGCAGGTGGAGACTTGCTGGAAAATTCCAAGTGGTGTTCTTGTGGAGGAGACCACCTGCCCCTGACCCCCACAAGTTTTACACGTCGTCGGCTTTGTACCCGGCTTGGCACCAGTTCCATCACAGGTAGTACATCCTTCCAGTCTGGTTATCTCAATCTCTTTCTCTACACCAAACACTGCTTCCTTGAAATTGAGTACCAGATTGTAGGTCTCATCATCACCTTGCATTGGTCTGTTCCGAGCAGCACGACCACCGCCGCCCATTCCACCAAACCCTTCAAACAGTGACTCAAAGAGATCAAACGGGTTTGAGTAATCCTGCAGGAAACAAAATTGATATGTCAAAACAATCCAATGATCCTACTGATCAAACATTTGATATAGAAACCATGTAGGAACACTTACTCCTGTTCCCATGCCAGCGCCCTTCAGACCTGCTTCTCCATATTTATCATAGATTGCTCGCTTCTCATCATCAGACAAAACCTACAACAGCCATCTTTACTATGTAAGCTTAGAGAACTGTGTAACCATTTTGGGAGTTGTGACTAATGGGCCCAACCTCATAAGCATTGCTGATATCCTTGAACTTTTGTTCAGCACCAGGATCTCTAAAACAAAATAAAAAATAAGTGCTTTTATTATTTGACTAACTAGAAGAGAAAGAAATTTAATGTACAAAACAGATAGGTATCATGAGTCATGTACAGGTGGCTAAAAGCAGCTGAAATCAACAAAATGGTTATTGTAGCTGAAAAAGTGATTCTTGCATTGCGATAGCCAACTCACTTGTTCACATCAGGATGATAGCTCCTAGCAAGCTTCCGGTAGGCTGGAAAAGAAAAGGATTCAGGACCAAAACAGAAAATAAACAATGCAACATCATGCATGTCTGTTAGTATCAGGTACTACTCTAACCATGATGCTTTCAAATGACAAAAAACTTCTTAATGGTCAGCCACATAGTAGAACCAAGAACATCACATTTTGTAGATTCAAATGATCAAAGGGCTGTTCCATGCTACGATAATCATAAATTAGATGAAATGGTAACAATTCAGAGGTTTTACACAGTTGCCCCAACTTTGGGGCCTATTATGAATTTTCCCTCCTTTTCTCATTTTGCACCATTACCCCTACTGTTTCCAAAATGTTTGCACCAGTGCCACTACTTTTTTTTTTTACAAATCAGGGGCAATGGTGCATTGGTGCAAACTGAAAATAGAGAAGGTAAAACTCATAGTTAGGCCTCAAGTGGGGTTCATGCAGTTGCATCGAACAATTCAGCCTTTTGAAGAACTGCATTATACTTCTGAGTGCTAGGAAAACAACACTAAAGTTCAGTTACGCCTAGATTACACCTAGGCATACTTATTTACTTACACAAAAGTGCCTTTGAAGACAAATCCACACATGCCATTTTATGTTCTCAATAAATATTTTAAGAGTGATTGGTAGTCCAAGCTTCAAAAGTTTGACCGAGTCTTCTCCAAAATGTCATATATTTATGACCAAAGTAAGTAGTAAACAAGTGATACATATCTTAAGTAATTGTTGGGGTTCTTTTATAAGAGCACTATATTATGGAGCAGCATTAAAATGGAAGTTAGAAGCGACAATTGCAAGGATTTGTATGGTATATTACATGATAACTAAAACCAACAAAAAAGAACAGGTAATAAATTCCTGTAATACATAACTAACAAACAAAACAAGAATGAAATGAAAACATTCACAGAATGAGCAACCAAATACAATATACTAACCACTCTTGATTTCAGATTTACTAGCATTTCTTGAGACACCAAGTACGGAATAGAAATCCTGCCATTTGGATATTCAAACCCATATCAGTATGGAAGAGAGTTTTCAACAATAATACAAGCAAAGAAGAAAGACAAAAGAATAGCTTACAGCTTCAGCTCTGACAACAAAACGTGAACCCCTTTTCTGGCGAAATCTTGATGATGGTACATGGTTTAGTCGTTCGGAAGAGGTCTGTGAATGCAAACTATAACTAGATGACACCAGGTGTTTACCTCTGCCTCTTGTACTGCAGAAACAGAAACAGTAAAAACAAACTCAGTTTGATGGGAAAATTTATGTGCATGGTTAGTAGAATATTAATTTGAACATTATTAGAAAATTTTGTTGTTACATGCAACCAGATTTTTGAGAAAATATCCAAGTGCATCTTGCTTAATTGCCTCCACCATATTAGGTGTATGTTACATTTTACTATTTTAGCTTAGAAAATTTGATCAGATGACAAGAACTGATAAGAAATGTGGAAGTTTAGAAATCAATTGCAGTGCACAAACCATCGGTTCCACCAAGGGCCTCCTAAAGCGAAACACATGCTACCTAGTACTACCAAACAATATCCCAATCGTGGGCACACATACCCATTTCTTGGTGCCAGGAATCTTGCATCAGCAGCATAGGCAGCCCTTGCGAGCGCAGGCGACCCAGGTAGCAGCCGAGGCTTTTCACCGAGCTGGGGAACCAAGGCGCCGCTGAACTGTACCAGCGCCATTTAACGTCTCCTGAGTTAACTGCAGGGCTTCAGCCTACCAGCTGCAAACATCACGGAAGGTAGAGTTAAGGGTTTCGCTGCATTAGGCATTCCAGGAAAACAAGCGAACCGATGACTGCCGCACAACAAACAAAGCATCCCCAACTACTTGCTAACAATCAACACGACTCAGAACCCAGGTCAACTAACGGGAGCTCGCTCATTCGGAGGAGCCCGCGAATTAAACCAACACCGGCGCGCCACCGCGCGGGCGCGGACCGCCCGACGGTTTTCGCGAGGAGAATCGGAGGCGGCAGGTGCGATACGTGCGCGTGCTCGTGACGGGGCCAGATCCGAATGAGCAGAGGAAATAGCTTGGCTTAGGGTTCGGGGCGCTCCGTTTGGGAGGAGGGGAGGGGGGCGGGGCGTACCTGGTGGGGCGGTCGTCGCCGGGGAAGGGGTGCCGACGGGCGCCGCGGCTCGCTCGCCCGGTCGGCGCCGCCAGGGAAGGAAGGCCACGAGAGGGGCGGAGGCGGGCGGGGAGATAAGAGAGGCACCGCCGCAGAGACGAAGAGAGAGAGAGAGAGATGAAGAGAAGAGGTGGAGGGGAGGGAGGAAAAAAAATGAGGAGTGGAGGAGGAGGGTGTTCTCGAAAAGTGCAGACGGTTCTGCTGCTCACACTTGCTTCCACTCCTGGTGGGCTGCTTGGCACAGCCGATCCAAGCCCATTGAGGAGGCCCGTTTGCAATTGCAGAGAGAGGGGGGGGGGCAAATGTTAGGGGTCGCTCGGTCTACTGGTAATTAAATCATCGCACAAGATTTAATAACTATTTTTTGTTTTAGAACAATTTTTTTTCCAAACAAATTTTTGTATTACTAGAATAATTAAAAAATTATTACGGAACAAAATAAATTTGTTTTAGAACAAATTTAACTATGAGCCGAGAGACCCCGAGAGAGATTCAGAGACCTGGGCCGGAGGATTTTGGGCCCTCATTCTACCGCAAATTCTGGCCCACAGTATTAGGTAGGAGTATTAGGTACTGGTACTTTGACACCCTTCCAGATGCTTTTGACCAGGCTCCAACTTGGACGTCGTCAGTTATAGGTGGTTTGTCTCCATTAAGAATGTCGTCAGTTTATTGCAAAAGCATCTCTAAGAAGAGATTCCTTCTGACTCTACACTGGCCTTGGTAGTCATTGTGAAGGCATTTTGCAGAGAAGCAACATCAGCCTGTCCAATGGATCAGACTCAGGGCGAACATCAAGGCTTCGTTCTTTTAATCTTTTTTGTTTAGCAAAAATGAAACATGGCAGGTGCTCTGGCTTTTCAATCATTAATTACAGCTTATATATACTCTGTTGAAACTTGAAAGAAGATGACCAATCAGAGACCACAATCTGCGTGTCGGACGTAAACAAATCAACAAAGAATGCAGTATGACTTTATTAATCTACTAGTATACAACTGGAGCACCTCCACCATTGTTAATAGCACGCGGTGTGTTTGGTTAGATTTTTGGCGGTGGCTTTTGGCACCAAAAGCCAAAAGCTCAACTAAAGGGTTCAAAAGTCAGATGTGTTTTTGCCCAAAAACAGTTTTTATTGCACTACAAATCTAAAAACACTTCTCACGATGTGTTTTTGCCCAAAAGCAGTTTTTATTGCACTACAAATCTAAAAACACTCCTCACTCTGCTTTCATTGACTTTTAGGCTAAAAATCACCCACCTCCACGGGTTATGAGGATACCAGTTCACGTTCTTTTTTTCATCATTCCCTCCCTCTCACGATCCTGCTTCCTCACCTCCTCACCAGTGCCCCTCTCGCGATACTGCTCCGCCACCGCAGATCACCGGTCCAATGCACCGGTCAGACTGGTCCAGGCAGATCAGGTCGGCTGTTTTCTCGATTTGCTTCCGAATTGCTTCGGGTTTTCGCTCGCTCGTTCGAGGCCTTTTGTGTTGGTTTAGCTTTTCAATAGCTATTCCAAACTTTGATCAGAACGCTTGAGGGCTTGGGTGATTTTCGGGATATAGGCCGACGATTTGAATTTCGAAAGAAATTTTGATTGGCTCCCATTCACCCCCCTCTGGTCGCCGGCTTCGGTCCCTCAGAAGTTTTAGCTAAAGCCACCACGACTCAACCAAATAGACTCCCAGACAACATTGCACAACAGCTTTTTCAAAAGTCACAATCCACAACAACTTTTTCAAAAGTCACGGCACACTAACATTGTGTCGTATCTTTTAGAAAAAAAGGGGTACAACTGGAGCAGTGAGGTAAACACCATCAACAACGTACACATTTCACTGGGGAAGAGATCAAAGTAAGTAAAGTGCCATATACGTATAATGCAGAGAGGATAACTCAAGGTGGCATGTCCTTAATTAAGGTGAGACAACAATCTTGATATCACTGGCAGCAGTGCCTTCACCAGGCAGGGAAGTGGATGGAGGAGCAATTCCTCCATCCTGAGCCTCCGTCGTCTCTTCTTGTTGTAGTGACCCTTGAAACCTGCTAGTCCTTTGAAGCCTCTCGGGCAATGTCTCCATCCCTGCATATGCCAACAGGATCCAGACTTGGCTGAGGTACTCCACACCAATGTTTTTCGCATGCAAGTAGCCTCGGCACCTGCCTGCAGAAAAGCAGAGCATCTCCACCCAGACGCCTTGGATTACGCTCCATAACCTGTCTTGATCATATATCTCCTCCAACTTCTTCACAAGCTCGCATGCATCCCATAGAAAACCTTGTTCTGAACTTTCCGCATTTCTAGCGCTATATATCATCACTCGGAGATCGTCCCCGTGCTGCTGGAATAGTCCTAGTTCCTTCAGTTCCTGGTAGGCGACCATGAAAATTTCCTTCCTGCTACCAACCATTAGCATCTCAGGATTGGTGAACAGCAGATGCACCATGTAGTTAGAGATTCCTAGGGAGAGGGCGGCATGCTTATTATGGCTCGCAGGTGTCGTCGTCTCCATTCTCACCTCCGATAAGTGAAAGCACAGGTCCGTGGCCAGGTGCCAAATGAGGACCCTCTCGTCGAACGGCCTGCTACCTGAGATCCAGTGTTGGAGGCTAGCTAGACATCCCTCGCGCTCCAGTGTTAACTCACCGTAGCTGTCGTTAAATCTGCTGTAACTCTCAGCACCCTTTATCCAGTGCAGCCACCCATCTCTAAGGTAGTGACAAACTATCTTGTTCATGTCCCTCGACGACGAGATGGGCCGCATGTAGTACAAGTATTTTTCGAATCCGAGGAATCGAAGCATGCGCAACGAAACGGGGTGTCTTCTGTGGGAGGAAAGGAGTGCTATGAGATTTAGCTGGGATACCATCTGCCATCCAGATTGAATCGACATAAACCAGTAGCTGAGGGAAAAGATCTCAAGCGCAAGTGTGCCGTAGAACAAAGCATACGTGACCTTCACATCTTGGGGGCTGTAGTGAGAAGAAGAAGAAGAAGCTCCATGGAGGCTAACGTGAAAAAGGCAGATTGCGGCGAGTGGCAGAGCTACGTTGAGTATCTGTGTGTAGCGGGATGCTTTGTCATGCTTGGTGTAGAAACGGTTGTAGATGTGGGACAGACCTGAACCTACTGCGGCTGAATGATCTCCTTCGGCGTCAAGCGACCAGAAGGATTTCAGGATTGCAAGGCGATCTGCGTGGGGATATGTGCGGTCTACGCACAGAGCACGGAACAGAGGTTCCAGCCGCTCGGACAAGGAATAATGGATCTGCTCGTCGCCCAACGGTGGATGATCCAGATTCAGAACGAAACCCCGTGCAGCCTGCACATACGCTTCAGTTTCCTCAATACTGCTACTTACTTGTCTATTTTGTCGTACACCAGGACCAGGAGACCTGCTGGCTCTTGTAGGCTGCTAAAGCTGGCGCTCTTAACAGACCAGGGCTTGACGAAGCACTTGAGAATTCCAGGGATGAACAGGAGAATAGCTGCAGCTAGTTGCCTCTTGTCAGCTGAAGATGATGGCCACGACAGGTAAAACACATAAAGGGCAACGCTGACCCGCACAGACATGCATGTACAAATAAATATCCTTATTATTAAGATCATGGACGAACTAGTACTAGTAGCATTCATGATCGTGTTGAACCAAAAATGCATAATTACCTGAGACACAGCAACTCCCAGGTGTTTGGTCCATTGCTCGTTCTCCTCCATGTTCTGGATGGGCACAGCGTTTGACCCGCTAAGGTGCATTAGAAGGATTGGTGCCCATAGCAACTCCAGGTCACGGTTGCCATGGACGACGGAAGGGGATTGCGATGATTTCTTTTGGCGGTCCAAGATTGTGGCGAGTGCGTTAATCGGCACCACTTCGCTGGCTATGTAAGCTATCCGGATATAAAGTTTTAACCAGAGTGGAAGCTGGAACTTACGATTGAGTGGACTATAGGACACAAGTATGTATTGAATGATGAGGCTAAAGAGAACGACGGCGCGCAATTGCCACTCTTTCCACCACTCTTGAAGAACTTGCACAATTGAGATGATCATCCTCTCTCTCTCTCTACTGTTTGTGTTTGTGTTTTTGTGCAGTGGAGGAGTACGTATTCGGCCAATTATACTCTCTCTCTCTCTCTCACGTAAGCACTTGCTTATTCTCTCTACTGCTACCTCTGGTTCCAAGTATCGGTTCTTCAGGATTCATCCCAGCAAAACTTCTTCAACTATAAACAAGTTACATTAACAATACATCACTAGTTTACTCAATTCCCCATGGATACTTTTATAATATAGAACCTTCTCTATCTCAAATAATTTGTTTTATACAGATTTCAAGTTATTAATAAAAGTGTCCAATTAGAGGTCTGCTGACAGATAAATAGCAAATTTCATATTTTAAACGACTAACATTCAGAATCGGTTGTTCTGTTTCCTTGAAGTATTATATGGGACTCACTTTGAGAGTCCTCGTTTTTATTTGAACACATCTCTAGAAGCTGGTGCCGCGCCAACCGGCCATAACAATAAATATATACTTTTCCTAGACTTTGACTACCAACTAATAATTGTATGAGGTTCATATTTTTATGCAGGGCTTACATCTAGGTATAAAATACTTCTTAATGCTTTATTATATGAAAATCTCCTCTAATCAAGAGGGGTAATATAAAAATCATAGGGAATCATTACACTCCCAACCTCTGACATTTTATTATGATATTGGATAACAAAAGTCTTCTCTAGACCACCTAGGGTCACACAAGACACCATGAAAGTAGCTGACCAACCAGTTTAGTAGTGACAACACCCGGTACTAATGCGGACCTTTTAGTACTAGCTGATGTTACCAACCAGTACTAAAGAGTTCTCGATGGGTTAGTTTAAAAGGAGAGCACCTATTGTCAATCACAAGTTTTGTGCAGATGAGATGATAAAGAAGGTAGGCACAAGGCATAGGTCCCGAGTTCAAATCCCATCCACCTATTTCGCATGAAAAATCATGTGAATGACATCACACATGTTAGAGCATCTCCAAGAGGTTAGCTAAATGGATCTGATTAGGTAAAAAACAAAAAAAAATCCATAAAAACAGCATCCAGCAGACTAGCTAGCTATCGGGCTAGCTAATGTATCTGAGTAGGTATCCCAGGAAACTCGGGAGCTAAAAATACCTCACCCATCGCTCTCACTATCCCACCCTTCCCCATCCTCGCACGACGCACGCGGCCCCCTCGCCGCCATCCCCGCCTCCTCCGAGCTCCCTCTCGCCCCATTCGGCGCGCCGCCCCCTCCCTGCCGCGCCCACCCCCTCCGCCGCGAGGCCACAGAGGCGACAGCGGGTGGGGCCGCACCAGCGACGGCGGGCAGGGCGAGTGCATGAGTGCCCCGGCAACCTACGCGATGATGCGCGCGTCAGAGATGGCGGGCGGGGCGAGCGCGTGAGCACCCCGGCAGGCTGGGCGAGGAGCGGGCGGTGGCGCGCCACTAGGGGAGCAGGGGCGGGCGACAGCGCTGGAGGTGCGGCTCAGCGGAAGGGAGGGAGCGGCTGACCATGGAGATGGGGGCGGGGATGAGAGGAAGAGGGATGACGCATGGGAACTACATGCCAGTGTCTGTGTGTGTAGATTTGAATAAATGGATAGCTATACTGTTGGAGGGTACCAGAAAATAGAGAGACAATCTAAGCCAAATGACTAGCTAAATGAGAATTTATCTAGTTTTATTTGCCTAAGCTCTTGGAGATGCTCTTGGGGTGGTAAAGGGTCCTAGATAATCTAAGGGTTGAGTTACTATCTCATACAATTTTGAATTAAAAATATATAAGGACCAAGATGGATAGTGAAGAGACCATTAGGGGCCATGATCCGTTACATACCACCCCTTTACGTGTGGGGGGCTCTTCCTGAATTTGAGATATTTTTTTAGGAAAAAGTCCATTTTACTACCCTGTACTATGAGGAAAGTCCGGATAACCCCCTGAAGAATATTACCGTTCACTTACCCCCCACAGTTTTGCAAACCGGTGAGCTATTCACCTTTAATCCCCCTCTAATCTGGTTTTGCTGACTGGATGGTTGTTTTGCTGATTGCTGGGCACACGTGGCTGGTCCAATGTGGCAAACAAGTTTGGGCTCACTTAACCCCCTCTCGATTCCTCCCGGCCCTAGTTGCCAGAAACTCCTCTCCTTCTGCCGCTGCCGCCACCCGTCGACTCCTCCTCTTCCTCCTCTCGTCCGTGGCTGCTCTCGGCTCTGACGGCAGATCGATCAAGGGCCCGATCGCAGGAGGGAAGAGTTGATCGACGCCTACAGTGTAAACCAGGTGCGACCCCTCCCCCACCCCCACCTGCCGAGAATGCCTTTTTTGTGAGAATCGTGATCTTGAGTCGGCTAGGGTTGGGGTATTTCGTTTGTGGCGGAATCGATCATGGTGTGAAATTGAGGGCTTTGATGTGGATTATTTCGGTCAGAAAGGGATGCCTTGCGTTCTTTAGATTGGAATGGGTTAGGATGATTAGAGATAGGCTTGTATATTGTGTGACGATGAAAACCTTAAAAGGAAGTGCCTTTTCTTGAATCTTTATTCTGAATTTCTTTCATTTTTGACAACCGCCAGGGGAATGGATGGGGAAGGGGATCCCAGAGATCCTGCAGACATTCTTCCAGTTCGGTTTCACTGTGGAGGGCAATTTGACTTCGTTGATGATGATCTCAAGTATGTTGGTGGGGGAGTGTACATGTCATACTTGGAGAGGGACAAGTTATCTATGCCAGAATTGAGAGGCTTCTTGGGTGGTCATGTGGACTTATCTAAAGAAGACAAGGTTGAGTTTCACTGGTTGTTCCCAGGATCAGATCTAGGACTTGGGCTAAGGAGGATAGCAGATGATAAAACCTGTCTGTACATGGCAGACTGCGTTTCAGAGGGTGGAGTAGCTGAGGTATATGTAGAGATGTTCAGGTCTGATGGAGCTCAGCAAGTAAGGATTCAGAGAACTCCTGAGCATACTAGGAGGGATGTTGAGAAGTTGAGAGGATTCTAAACTTCACCCAACAAATTGACATTTTGCAATCCTTCTAATGAAGAAGAAACTGATGATGAAGATTATGTAGAGGAAGAAGAAGAATCTAGTGTTGATGAGGAGTATGATGACACATCTGACTATGATGAAGAAGCAACTGAATTTAGAGCAAATGCAAGGAATCAGAGGAGAAATCCATCAGGAACAAGAAGAGGGTGCTGGAATGTCTGATCTTGTCAACAAGGAAGTTGCAGATGAAGCCCAAGGGTTGGAAGATGATGAAGCACCACAGATGGATAGTAGTGATGAATACAGTTATGAGGATGATGATGGGGGGAAGCAATTAGAAGGAAGAGCAGATATGCAAGATATGACCCTGAAACAACTGTTCCTATTTTCTCAGTTGGGATGATCTTTGGTGATAGGGTACAGTTTAAGGAAGCCCTTGTGAAGTATGGTTTTGCCTCTAGGAGGCACCTTGTCTTTCCTAAGGATGAAGCACCCAGAATCAGAGCCAAGTGTTCATGGAAAGGCTGCCCTTGGCTCATCTTTGGTTCGAAGGATAATGACAAGTTTAAGGTGAAGACATTCAACGATGTGCATATCTGCCCACAGAGAAAGGACAATAGGTTGGTCACAGGCCCAAGGATAGCTGATAGGTATGAGCACATTATCAAGGCAAACCCATCCTGAAAACTGCAAAACATCAAGGAGACAGTTTTTCTTGAAATGGGTGCTGATGTCTCTCTATCCAAGATAAAAAGAGCTAAAACAATTGTTATGAGGAGGATATATGAGTCCTGCAAAGGAGAATATGCCAACATCTTTGAGTACCAGGCAGAAATCCTTAGAAGCAACCCTGGAAGTACATGTGCTATTTGTTTGGATCCTGACTACAACTTCCCAGTGTTCCAAAGGATATATGTGTGCTTTGATGTTTGCAAGAAAGGCTTTCTTGCTGGATGTAGGAGAGTTATTGGTGTGGATGGATGTTTTTTCAAGGGGGCTTGTAATGGAGAGTTAATTTGTGCTCTAGACAGGGATGCAAACAACTAGATATATCTAGTAGCATGGGCAGTGGTTAAGAAGGAGACTGAGGATTCTTGGACATGGTTCTTGGGGCTTCTCCAGAAGGATCTGCAGCCTCGGATGAGAGGAAGAAGAGGAGGAGTCGACAGGCGGCGACGGTGGCGGCGGCAGAAGGCGAGGAGTTTCTGGCAACTGGGGTCGAGAGGAATCGGGAGGGGGTTAAGTGAGCCCAAACTTGTTTGCCACGTTGGACCAGCCACGTGTGCCCAGCAATTAGCAAAACAGCCATCCAGTTAGCAAAACCAGATTAGAGGGGGATTAAAGGTGAATAGTGCACCGGTTTGCAAAACCGTGGGGGGTAAGTGAACGGTAATATTCTTCAGGGGGTTATCCGGACTTTCCTCATAGTACAGGGTAGTAAAATGGACTTTTTCCTTTTTTTAACATTTTACACTTTGGTACCGGTTGGTAACATGATCCGATATTAAAAATTGAGTCATACAACCAATACTAATGACCATCTCGGGTGCTCGGTACCGGTTGTAGAATCGGTACTAAAGGATCTTTTAATCCGATATTGAACCTTCTTTTCTTTCTAGTAGTGAACACAAGATACAACTGAACGCCGAGGTTGGACAAGACGAGGGCGCGTAGCTGCCACTCTTCCCATCACTGAACTAAACTTGAGAGGGCCATGCTACAACCTGCAGTTTCCCCTCTGTGCAGGCTTGTTGACCGATGACTGCAGCAATTGTTGACCGATGACTTGTGTGAGCCCAAGTTGAGTTCCGCCTGAAGCCCCTGGACTCTCCAGCTAATTAGGAATATTGATGGTTTTCTGAAGTGATCCTCTTTTGATCAACGGTTGATTTCTAATGGTTGTACATATTTGTAACACCCCAGGTATCACGCAACCTTGAAATGCTACACTCTATACTACCAAACGTTGGAAATTAAAATTTCAGCAACAAAAACCTATATACTAGCACAATACGGAAGCAACAATAGATAGATGTATATGAAAAGCGCGATGCTCCATCAAGACAACTCTACATCATGTACAAATATGATTTAACTTACTACAAGATCAAACAAACTCAGACTTATGCACCAAATCATTATGAGGTCATGTAGAAGTGTATAGCGTGCAACTAAACCACTTTCCTTCATGCTAGCTTCAAATGATAACCTGTGGAGGGATAAACAAGGGTGAGATTGAATAATCTCAGCAAGTGAACTACTTTAACAAGCTATTTAAATTGCAATAGATTAATTAATAATTTGACAAGGTAGCAAGTATCAGAAGATAGCTCCACTAATCGCCAAATGTACCAAAAGTATAGCAAAGATAAAATAATATTATTTTGATACCGAGCTACTAATAATGAATAATGTAAGATCCATATACAGTGATGGTAAGCAACCCTTAACACAACCATAGCATACGAGTTTCCGTAGCAACTAGAAATAAAAGTAGCAATGTGTTGACCATATAATAATAATAAAATGGAATGATATTTGTACTCCAATTAAGGTGCAAAGAAGTGCAAGGGAACAACACTTGCAATATATCTATAATCCCTTAAGTCATACAAGACACGCATCACCATGGAGAAGTATCATTATTAAATTATTTCCATGGCAACCATATCCACCAATATCCAAACATCCCTATCATAAAACAGTGAATGTAAGAGCCATCTAGCTCTCACAAGCCACATCGCAGTGCGTGTCACCATAGGCCGCAGTATATGTATGTGATACTATATCTCCATCATATCCAACAGTAAGCCAAAAATGCATATCAATGCACATGGACTCCTGCCTTCATACCCATCAAGGTATGAAGCTGCACCTTTATGCCAAATCAATGATGTATGCATATGGATGCATATGAACTCCCGCCTTTATACCCAACAAGATATGAAGTTGCATCGTTATGCCCAATAAACGATGATGTACCAGTACGATCGCAACCATTGGTTCGCGACATAACTCCAAATGCCATGTAATGCAGTGCAATGCAACAGGATCTCCAAAGCCAGATATCATATACTCCTAATTTAAATACCCTGTACTCCATGATGGAAGGAGGAAATAATTCATGATAGTTAATACCAAAAATGCAAACAGTACTCCCGCAACGTAAACAACACCAACTATGATTGAATAGTTATATGTTCCAAACGCTAACCAACCGTGACTCTGTAATAATATATTCCAAATATCAACCAACCATGGCTCAATAATCTTATGTTTCAAACACCAACCAACCACGCTTGAATATTCATATGGTGCAAACATCAACCAACAATGACTGAATAATCATGTGTTGCAAACATTAACCAAACAATTATTCATACGATTATATCCATAGATCTTCCTAGTCTTAACAGAATTAGAATAGCGTGTAGCCATTATCAATTTGAACATACAACACAATAATTCCATAATCCAAACCCCAAGCATATCTATCATATAAAAAAAATATTCTAAGTAGAGCCAGTCAGCCCAAGATTCAATCCATATATATATATATATATATATATATATATATATATATATATATATATATATATATATATATAAACACATATATCAAAGAATAGTGAAAAAACTACTTCGAACCTTTCTCGTAATCCGAACTTCAATTTATCCACGCATGATAGCACTAGGAGACATAAAGTAGCACAATTGCCGCCACAGAGATTTTCATACACCAAGATTACCATAACTTCTACTATAACAAGCCCACTCATTAGTAAACCATCAAGGATTTCAAAGATTTTACTCACCGGGAAAATCACACCATAGGGTAAATTACTAAATATATGTCATATGTAAATCATCCCCAGCCATAACTACAAAATCCGTCACATATGGACTACCTCATTTATCTATCCACCCATGTCGAAGTAAAAAGCCACGTTACCTCTAGATTTATATTAGCAACAACATTTCATATTTCACACAATCATTATGAGTCATGTCCAAATTTTTTATATTATCACTTATGTGTGCTATATTTTATAAGTGGAGGCAGTAAAAATAGAATGTTAAAGTTGTAGCAACGCAACCGCTACGTTCACTTGTCACAGGTGCCTCGTAGCAACATCACCTGCTAAACCACTCCTGTATCAGAAAAACAACTCCAGATGACATAGCTAAAGCAATACAATGTGATTCCATGCCCAAACCATCAATCCAAAAGGGACACCTACGAACAACAATTCTTGTCATCAATATCGATGAAGAGCAGCAATGCTTCTCTTTTTCATATCTATTTTTATACAATGAATGAGGTGCCAAACAAAAAGATATTCCAAAACTACAGAAAAATATCTAAAACTTCCATGGAGAAACCTTATTTTTATGGTGGCCCTAAGATGGTCAAAACTGCAGTCGAAAACAGAACTTTGAATCTGCCCAGAAAATCAGGACAGCAAGCTTCACATTTCCATAACTCCAAATATATTTCTCCAAAAATTCTAAAATTTTACCAGAGGATAGAGAATTCCATGATCTACAACTTTGGTATTATCCATTTTTGCATTAGAGGTCAACAAGATGGCTTAATGTAGGTTTAAACCTTAACTGAAAAACTCTGTCAATAAAACAGTACACTTGAACTTTAAATCCATATATGGAGTTCCACTTATCCAAAAATTATGATTTTTACCAACGTGGAAAGCTTATGAAAGTCACTACAAGATTCTCCTAGTTAGGAAGCCTAATTTTGCTTCTAAGGGTTCCGAAAACCTTATAGATCTAACTCTGTCCAAAATTCGTCAGAACTAGAAACAATTGTGGTGTTGCCGCGTATGGCCAGTGTGTGTGTTTTAGGGTTAGGGTGATTGGATGAGTATGTAGGTTAGCTATGCGTCGATGTAGCTATCGCTATATATATCTATGCGTGTTTATATATTTGTATATACGGCATATATTGCATGTATGTTATGTTATTTGTGTATCTTCATTTCAAGTATTTATATGTGTGGCATGATGTATTTGTATGTGCGAATGTATGGAATATCATGTACCATATATAGTGAAGTACTATGCTATTTATATGTATATACGTGATTATTTATGTTCAAGTATTTGTACTACAGGTTAGCATTAAATAAAAGAGTCAGGAAACAAAGAGTAAGAAAAAGGGTATGGATTTATAGGATTTGATTTTAGATTTTTTTTTGTTAAGATGGAGGAGATATTTTTTAGTTCATATGCAAAATAAAGTACACTAAATCATATGATATTTTAAGTTTAATGCATAGATCTAGTCATTAGAAACTCATCAAAATTGGTTTGGTATTTTTATGATTTTTCTATGATTTTGTATGGATTTTGAAAGATCTCTAATTTAAAAAGGAAAAATAAAATCGTATTAAAGGAGAAGAGTCTCACGGGCCGTTTTTGGCCCATTCCAGGCAGGCCGGCCTAGCAAGACAAAAGATAAGCCCATAAGAAGGCACGAACTGCGGGTTGATTTTGGTAAAAGTCGAGGTTTTTTTTTTTGAAAAATAAACCGAGAGAGGAAGTAGGACTGCAGGTTGATTTCGCTTAAGTATGAGAGCTTTTTTACAAAAAGGCCGAGCTTTGCTTGATCTGGGCCGTCCACGCGCTCGATCCGACGGCCAAGATCGGCCGGCGACGTGGCCACGTTAGTTGGCCATCTTTTGGTGCAAGAATCGTAAGAAATAGATATGAAAACCAACTTATAAAATCCATATCTCTCAAATCTCTTGGGATAAAATCACAAAATTTGATAGGCTACTAGATCTGAATGTCCCCTACAACTTTGTAGTTCATCTCAAAAATCAATTCGGCCTCTACATGCCCCGAAATCCACTCTCAACACTGCTGCAAAGTGACGAATCTGAAATCCGGGGGAGACACCAAAAAGTCCTCTCTCTCCCCTCTAATCCACTTAATCTCCAACCCAAACCCCACACTTGAACATCCAATCAGCATAGGGAATGGAAAAATCGAACTCACCTAGGTTTTCCCCAAACCCTAGGGCAACGGGAAGAGAGGGAAAAGGCTAATCCACCTGGAAGATACTCCTCTCCATGCTCCTCTCGCTCTCCTCGTTCCGTTTTGCTACTTCCACTCAAGGATTAGGCACCGCAGTGGGGATTTTAGGGTGGAGCAGCCTTGGGAGAGGGAGGAGGAGGAGGAGGAAGAGAACGAGAGAAAGGGGAGGAGAAGGTGTCGGTCTGGGAAGTGGTGGCATGGAGGAGGAAGTGGGCTGTTGGGCCTTGAACCCCCCTTCTAAAATGCCTTTTTCTTCTTTTTTTCTATATTTTTTATAGTGTTACAATATTGGTGTCTTGCAAACATCCCAAAACTTTTCTGATCAAATACTACAAGATATGCATGTTTCCGTCTAATAATCGGCGACGGTCAGTCAGACATCCAAAAGAACACCCAAAACTTGTTACCTCCTCAGATGCAATGACCATGCTTAGAACAGCAATGTTGACTGCTCACTCAAACAAAGAAATGGCTGAAAAATTGGATTCTTGAAACTGCAAACTGAACCATTGAGACAGGAAACAGAATGACGAGGACAAGGAATGTTACGTGCACACCGCAGTTAGGCGTGCGTAAATTGTGATGCAGGTGAACTTCAGTACAGAACAGACATTACATGGCACCTATTAAGGCACCATCATGCAGAGAAGATAAACAAGGGTACGTGCAGACTTCAATTAGCTCTCACGGTCAGACTTTAAAGCCTGAAAATTTTGATTTCTGAAACTGAAAACTCAACTACTGAGATTTGAAGCAAAATGACTAGACACGGAATGTCACATGCATGCACACCGTAGTCAGCGTGAGTGAGGTGAACTTCTATTGAACACAGGACATACATTACATAACTATTATTGAGGCAGCAACAGCATCATTCGGAGAAGATAAATAAAGGGTGCACACTTTGCTCTTTTGGTAAGACAACAATCTCAACACATTCACCGTGTTGTGAAGCCGATGTAGTAGGAGCGCGCTCTTCTTGCTCTGCTAGCCCACTGCAGGCTTCGGAAGCTGCTGGTGGAATGGCAGCATTCTCTTCTTCCTTGACATGAACCATGCCTTGGGGAGTCGATGGGTCAGTACCTTGGTTACTTGCTGCTTCTTCTTGTATTCTTTCCTTTGCAATTCTCACTCTCTCCTGTTTTGGAAGCCGAAGCAGCACCCTCTGCTGCCTCTCTGCAAATGTCTCCAATCCTGCGTGCGACATCAGGAGCGTGACAAAGGAGAGGTACTCCCCGCCGTAGCCAAGGCTCTTGGCATGCAGATAACCCCTACATCTTCCAGCAGAAAAGCAGAGCATCTCAATCCATACATCTTTGATTACTTCCCACATCCTCTCATCCACGTTTTGCATCAGCTCTTGAGCAAGTTCCCGGGCTTTGCGAACAAAACCCTTTTTAGGTTCCATCATACTAAATATTTTTTGCACAAGCTGATGTTCGTCTAACAGTGATGTAGCATCATCGCCTTGGAGGATAGCCTCGAGTTCACGGTAGGCAATTATGAACAAATTCCTTCTGCAGCCAGGCAACAGCATCTCAGGATTAGTACACAGTAGATGCATCATGTAGTTGGAAATTTGTCTGGACAGCCTTGCACATTCAGAATCAGGGCATGTGCCCTGACTATAGAAGCACAAATCCGTGGCCACATGCCAGAGAATGATGCTCTCATCGAAGGGCATCTCTGTACTCCAAATGATCCCTTCACATCCATTGCGCTCAAGTGCCCAGTGGCCTCTGGTGTCGCTGAACCTCCAGTAACTCTCGACATCTTCTATACGATTCAACCATCCATTTTTGACATGTCTACGAACTAACATCGTAATGTCTTTGGACGAGTAACAAGGCTTCAAGCAAAAATATGTGTCAAGCAATCCTTTGCATTGTAAGAATTCTGCAATGCCCATTAGCCTTGAGTGCCTTCTGTTAGAAGCTAAGGATGCTATAAGGTTATGTTGGGCAATCCTGTCTGACCATTCAGTGTGATAGGATACCGTTGTAAGTGTGGCCGAAATCTCCAATAAGTATGTGATGTACAGTAAGAAAAATGTAACCTTGATATCAATTCCCTTATAAGCTTCTTTATGGCTGCCATGGAAGAGGCCAATGGGTATGATCGGCAATAGTAGATGGAGTAAATATACAAGCGGGGAAGGGCAGCGATTGCGACAACCAGTTGCAGCCCTATTTCCACCATCCACTTTAAATAACCTGCTATAAATCAGATTGAAAGTTCTGGAGAGACCTACACATAGAGTGTCGTAAGTGTTTTCCTTGTCAAGCAACCATAAGGATTTCAACTTATCTAGACGGTCAGGGTAGACATATGCATAGTCCACAAATAGCTTGTCAGGTTTCGAGAGCTCCTCCCTGTGTTTGTAAGTGTTCATTTTCTCCTTCGGAGTTAATAATCTACTGGGGACAGATGTCTGGGGATCTTGCTTGTTAAGTTGCACAAAATCCCTTGCTTTTTGGATGTACTTTTCAAGCTCAACTTCTCTATGTTCAGTTGTCATCTGTGGAGTAGAATATTGGAAATTGTCGACAATGCTATTGAAGCTAGCCCTCTTGAGAGCCAAGGGCTTCTTGAAGCATTTGAAAACACCAAGGATGAAAAGCAGAATTGCTGCAAGTAATAACCTCTTATCGGCTGACGATGACCATGACTTGCAAAACACGTAGAGGGCCACCGTGACCTGAGGCAACAGAGTGGAGGAATCCATTCAAACAAGTTACAGCTCGAGGTACCTGTGACATTGGTTTCTTATTATTTACTTTTGCAGCATCTAAAATGCCCACGAGATTCGTTAGAAAAATTGACAAATCCTACAAATTCTTGTAGCAAAGCGCAAAATATACCATTGATTTTTTTTATAAAATCAATTATTGCTTATAGCATACTTCAAAATTACTCACCCATGTACATGTCATTATGAAAAATAACCTAAAATAGCCCCTAAATCTTTAGCTAAACTAGCACCACTTCCATTATAAAGAATAATTTAGAGGGTTAGTTCATACTATTTTCTAATGATAGACATGGGTGATTTAGTTATACATTAGAGGGGTACTCTGGCTATTTTTGTTAAAGATAGAGTCTAGTAAGCAGTAGTAAGATCACTCATCTCTGTCATCTTGAATATAAAAAGGAACCTATATGTAAAGCTAATCTAAATTATCTACGTACTTATCTTCCTCAACCATTATGAAAAATAATATAAAATAACTCACTGATCTTCACATAAATTACCCACCTATACCATCAGAAAAAAATGGTAGCCATCTAAATTTGCTTATAAATTGCCCCCTGCCATCATCATTAAAAATAATCTAAAGGAACACCTAAATAGCCTACCTCTATCATTGTAAAAAATATCCCATAGTACTTCTATATGTGTTTCTAAATTTCCCCACTATGTCATGCTTAATATATAGAAAATTAGCACAAAGGGTTACACACATGATGTGTTTCACCCTGTAGGCCCACATGCGCATATATAAGTAGGAGGAAATGAGCTGAGAAGAGGGAGGGAGCACTACTAGAAAAATGCCTATTAGTACCGGTCGGGAACCCCTGTTTAGTACCGGGCTCCCGACCGGTACCGGTTGGCCGGTACTAAATGGGACATCATTTAGTACCGGTCAAAATGCCCGGTACTAAATGGTCCATTTAGTACCGGTCGGTAACACGGTCCGGTACTAAATGGTTTTGAGCCCAAAAATAAAGAAAAAAATTGTCGAACCCTCGGGAGATCCGCACACGCGCATCGTCGCAAGTCACGCGAATTTTTCACGCGTAAATGCGCGGAATTTTTCGCGCGTTTCTTTCTTACCATCTCACCTATGCATCACATGTGACTGTGTGAGAAATTTTTTTATTTTGAACCAACCCGTGGAGGACCATTTAGTACCGGGCCAAGCCACCGGCCGGTACTAAATGACGCATTTTAGTACCGGTCGGTGCCACCGGCCGGTACTAAATGTCGCTTTTTAGTACTGGCCGGTAACACCGACCGGTACTAAAATGCGACATTTAGTACCGGCCGGTGGTTTGGTCCGGTACTAAATTGGCTCTGAGGGCTTTCAAATTTGGACTCGGTACTAAAATAGCATCGGGACAAATTTAGTACCGGACCAAATTACAACCGGTACAAACAGTCAGGGACGAATGAGGTATTTTCTGATAGTGGAGGGTATATATATGTAACCTCTTGAAATCAATAAAATTTTCCCTTTTCTCAAAAAACGATATAGAATGGATGCAATGTCCATTGTTGTCAATAGAGTATACCGAATTGATGACAAGATGTTTCTATTTTGTTGATATTTTTTAGGATTCATAATGTTTTCTAGCACATGTCTTGAGGACCAACATGGAGCCTCCAATTAGTAATAGTAAAATTTCCTACTTTTGTCATTTTGTATATAGTGTAAAGGAACACCTAAACCTGCATCTAGTTTACAGGAACCTCTATCTTTATTAATAGTAGCACAGAGTACTCACCCCCACCTCCAAAAAAAGCTAATCTTCACCTATATACCATTATGAAATAATATAAAATAAATATCTAAATTTGCACACAAAGCAAATTGCCTACTTCCACCATTATTAAATTAAAAATGACCTAAAGGAAAACTTGTACTAATTAAAGTACTCCTATTTCTCTTGTCATTCTAATAAGTTACCCTGGTCCTTCAATCATTCTTAGATTATAAAGAAAACTAACATCCGGTATACTTGATAAGAGTTGTCTTTAAATTTTTTTTCTGACCTGAGTCACTGTGGTTAGAATATGACGCCTCCACAGCTCGTTGTCTTCGATGTTGTAGGCGGATATGCTGATGGGTCCACCAAGGTGCACGAGCAAGATTGGGACCCATAGCACCTCTATGACGTTGCTGCCATCTGCAGAATGGTAGTGTCGCTTCCTCTGACGATTAAAGAGTGTGGCGAGAGCGTAGATCGTTAAAGTGTCTCCCCCTACGTACGACAACCAGATGAAGAACCTGCTCATGGGCTGTATGCTGGTCTTACGAGAGCTTGCAAAGAAGGCGAGGTGGCACTGGATGCCGAGGCTGCCCAAGACAAGGACGCGCAGCTGCCACTCCTCCCACCATTCCAGAGCTCTTGAGAGGTCCATCCGCTTGCATAGGTTGATATGCACCTGCTATGTTTGGCGGACCTGATGATGATGCACCGTAGTTACAATTCATAGCCTCTTGTCTTGGATGTTGTAGGCGTATATGGGGCTGCTTATGAGCGGCAGCAAAGAATGCAAGAGGCTCCCAACTAATTGCACTTGACATTGAGAGGAACATTTAGTTTATTATTATATGTCTACGATCGAGCCGAGAGCGCAGTTGTCCCTGTAGTGAGCAGCATACGATGCCATCGATGTTGTCCGGTTTTGCCCAGTGCCAGTGGCTGGTATTTTTCTTATTGTACGAAGCTTAGGGTTCTCAGTATGACAGGCTTCTCTGCACGCACGTCGGCCTCATCGATCCAGTGTCTGTATGACCTCTAGTGGAAACAATTGCGTGTTGAAGCCTCAGCTGGTCTGCTTGTTTGTTTCTCCAGCTAGATTCTCTAAGCACCATTGGTGTGCTGTTCAGGCTTTCATTGATTTCCACGGTCCGACCTGAGCTGCCTAGCTAATTCGTTGGTCCTGATAGTCTCCTGACCAGTTTCTGTAACTAATCCATCCATTTTAGCCCAGTGGTTCTCAAGTCAAATCCAAAGCTGCGCTTCGGAAATTCCCTAGGTTTCATATCGTTAGGTTAACTTTACCGGTAAGAGGAAAAAAAACCGGAGGTGAGGTTGCCGACAAACACATTTATCAGATTTCTCAAAAATTTATTGGATTTACTATTTTTCTTTCGGACAAAATTAGAAACAAAAATCCCTCAAACTGTACACAAGATAATTTAAATTTTCTCCAAACAATCTAATTAAGAAGAAAAATAAGACTTCACCATGTATAGAAATGAGAAGACATATGGATAGGAAGGGGTTGTGCACGGATACAAAATTACTGAAAATTTCCGACAAGCTGGTCACCACTGATAAATGTGATTATCCATTTTCTCTTTTTTTTCACTGAGAAAATTTTCCCTAACTCTAGTAATTTAAGCTAGTTTGTCTATTTTCTAGAACTCAGTAACCGCATCGTGCTACTAAATTAGAATCGGAGAGAAGATTAGAGCAAGAACACAGATACACTCCACCTTTGAACTCAAGGATATAGCGGTGAGAAGGCATTTCCTCACCCGGCCCATCTGTCAATTGGGAACACATGCTCGTCAGTTTTGTTTAATTTATTGTGAAGGAAACCTTGGAAGCAAATTAGTGATCAGTTGCTCAAATAGATTACTGAGTACAATAGCAGCGTTTGCCTTTCTTCAGTTCTTTTTTTTCGCGACCGGCCATTCTTCGGTTCGCTAGTGCAGAAGGGTTATTAGTATTACGAATAATACTAAAACTTCTTTTAATTAGGAGGGGACCTGCTCCATTAAAAAAAACAGTTCAACATGTGATTAGTATAAAATACTAAAACAGAATGCAGTTTCCACCCAGTTCTCTGTCAATAACCGATGTCTGTATGATATGCTGCTGAACGCTCTGCTTCCTCTCGGGGAACGTCTCCAATCCTGATTGCAACATCAGGAGTGAGACAAAAGAGAGGTACTCCCCGCCGGAGCCGAGGCTTTTGGCGTGCAGGTAACCCCTGCATCTATTGGCAGAAAAACAGAGGATCTCAATCCATACACCTTTGATTAGCTTGATGACACATCAGAGATTGTTGACTGTCACAGAAAGGTGCAGATCCCTTTTAGTCTTTTACTATCAACGATTTGGAATTGGGAGTCATTGTCAGTCAATCAGACATCCAAAAGAACGCCGAAAGTTCGTCATGTCCTCATATTCAATGACCATACTTCGAACAATAATGTTGACTGCTGACTCGACTAAAGAAAACGCTGAAATTTTTTATTCCTGAAACTGTAAACTGAACCATTGAGATGTGAAACAAAATGGCCAGACATAGAATGTTACATGCACATGCACACCACACATGGTGTGCGTGATAAACAAGGGTTCAGACTTTGCTCTCACGGTGAGACAACAATCACGACGGCAGGGGCAGAGGTAGGGGCAACGCATTCACCTTGTGAAGCCGATGTAGTAGCTGCTGAGTTCCTTTCTTGCTTTAGTGGCCTGTCGGCTTCGGAAGCTGCTGGAGTGGCAGCATTCTCTACTTCCTTCACAGGAACCGTGCCTTGGGCAGTCGATGGGTCAGTAGCTTGGTTATTACTTGGAGCGTCTTGTATTCTTTGCCTTGCAATCTTCACCCTCTCCTCTTTCGGAAGCCGAAGCTGCACCCTCTGCTGCCTCTCCGCGAATGTCTCCAATCCTGCGTGAGGAGCCAGATGAAGGAGAGGTACTCCCCGCCTGAGCCAAGGCTTTTGGCGTTCAGGAAACCCCTGCACCTTCCAGCAGAAAAGCAGATCATCTCAACCCACACGCCTTCGATCACCTCCCACATCATCTTCTCATCGCCCAATCGCATCAGCTCTTGAGAAAGAACCCAGGCGTCATGACGAGGGACCGAAACTGGCGATCAGAGGGGGTGAAATTCGAAACGTCGGTCTATGTCCCAAAATCACCGCAAACCCTCGAACCTAGGTCAGCGAGAATAGCTATGGACAAGCTATCTCGAAGCAGAAGACCCAGGTCGCAGCGCGGAAGCAAATGCGAGAGAAACTTCGCAAACCGCAGCGCAACACACACAAACCGGTTTGATCGGTGCACGGGACCGGTCTGACCGGTCGGGCAGTTCAAACCCAGACTGACCGGTCTGACCGGTCTCGCCCAAAAGAGGAGAATTGAACCCAAAACGCAAGAGAGAAGGGGAGGACAAGATACTCAGCACACACAAGTGAATCTCAAACAAATTTCATCCATTAATCTCAGAGGAATTCACCTATACAAAGGCTAGAGCCATCCGCCAATCATCCACCCTCTAGATTGGAGAGAAAAGCTATAATCTAAACTCTCTTTACGTTGGAGACCTTGGCCCTAACCTGAGCAGGGGGGAAGGGGGAAGGAAAAACCGAAAAGAACTCAAGAGACTCGAAGCCCTCCACCTGGAGAAGGAGGGGACTTTTATACCTAGCTGCTGCGGCCAGACCGGTCAGACCGGTCGGGTCTGCAGCAGCCCGCTGTACAGACTCGATCGACGGCGGAGTTTCTTTCTTCGACTCGAAGTCTTTGCTGCGATGCCGCCACGTCGACGACTTCCGTGCGCAAACCAAGAAACCCGCATTCCGTCGTCGCTTGCGCCCTCGATCCAGGAGTGGACGCCACAGCTGCCGCCCGGCTCGAGCTCCGGTCCCGGCTGCCCTTCACCGCCGTCCACCGCACGGTCCATCGGCCACAGCACCTCCACGGCAGCTCTCCGTCGACACTTGACGCCCGTGTACCTGCAATCCAAAGACCAAGCGCACGATCACACCGCACGGTTGACAATTCACTCATCACAGGCATGATAGAGTACTCTCATTCCTCAATCTCCCCCTTGATGAGTGCATTGTCAACAAACCACAAACGAGCCAGAGAAGTGATAAAAAGAGAAGCAAGAAAGTGAAGAACTCAAGCAAGTGACAAAAAGCTCAGAGCGTCAAAAATAGTCACTTACTCAAGCACAGATCGATTCCCTAAGACAAGGGCAACGACTCAACGCAATCGATCAAAAGGCAAAACACGACTCCTCAAAGACAGAGGTAACGCTCGACGCAGTCATGCAAGAAACAGAGGGAAAACGAGGAAACCAGGAGCCAAAAACAAAGCAGACACTCCCAAACCAAAACTTTTCCCTCTCACAAGTGCAACTCGCCCAAAATGATGCACTCTCAAAGCCCTGTGCACAACAAGTTTTTCAAAAATCAAACAGGTCTCCCCCTTGTTCGATCACTTCTCACAAAATTCTCCCCCTTGTTGGCACATGCACACATCATGTCTAAAAAGACCTAAAGCTCCCCCTGAAGCTGAAACTCCCCCTGAACAGATGCTATGCATTGAATGCAATGCAGGAGGTGTAAGTGAAAGCATTCAGGGATACAATGATATGAGCAACATCTAGTCACAAGCACGTGTGCATCCATAAACAAGACCTGCATCTATCTCAACAGGGTATATCAAATCAGTCTAGAGCTAGACAAGTTCAGTTTAGGAGAAATAAAAGCATCACCCAAGATCTAGCACTAACAAGTAGGGAATGGAAAGCAGTGCTAATCATACTCATACAGGTGATCCAAACTCAGCCAAAAACAAGTTGTTAACATTCATTTTTCAATCAATTATATCAAGCAATTCTCAATGCCAGGGGTTGAAAGCTTGTCAAGCTTTACTTAGCAACGAGGCCAAGCCTATGCCAAAAGACAATCAGAAGCTTAAAGCACTCGTTTCAGTCATGCACAGCCTTGCCCGGGTTCTCACAAGTGCAAAGTGAGTCGTCCCAAAAGCTCGATCAGTGCGACAAGCAATCCCACATGAATCTTTTCAATCCAATTCACAAGAAATTCAAGCAATTTTTTATCAGATATAAATCATTTCAAGTATGAATTGCTGAACGAAAGGCTACACTAGCATGAATAAGATAGCAAAGCACATCAACATGCCCTAACATGCTAGTAGCCAAAACAGGGTGATCATGTTTTCAGATTTTCAAATCAAAATAGCTTAACTCAGATGATGTCATATACACAGTGGAGCAAGCTATACATGATTACATTTATCAACTCACACTAGCAGGCACTAGAAGATCATAGCAATGTATACAAGAATGCTAGTGCAAGTGAGGCAATGCAAGATGCAAACATGTACAATGCATATGCACAATGCAACTACCAAACCTAGAAATCAAAGAGAAGCAAATAAAACCCTACAAAGCTAACCAAAGAAAAGTCAGCGATCAAAAGGGGTAACAAACCCCAAGCTCCCCTCGCAAGCGAGTAAAAGTGTCCTGCTCTAGCGGTTTGGTGAGGATATCTGCGGTTTCCCTCTCTGAAGGGACATGGATCAGGTCTATTTGTCCTCTCTCATGGTTGTCTCGCAGGAAATGGAATCGGATATCTATGTGCTTGGTTCTGGAGTGTAGGACAGGGTTCTTTGCAATGCTAATAGCTGACATGTTGTCTACAAAGATGGGAACCCTACCGAAACTCAAACCATAATCCTGCAAGGTTTGTTTCATCCAAAGTATTTGGGAGCAGCAGCTAGCAGCGGCAACATACTCAGCTTCTGTGGAAGAAAGCGCTACGCTAGCCTGCTTACGAGAGGACCAAGACACCAAAGATGTACCGAGAAATTGACAAGTGCCGGATGTCGACTTGCAATCCAATCGACACCCACCGAAATCGGCATCAGAAAAGCCCACCAAAACCAGAGAAGAATCTGCAGAATACCAAAGACCAAATTCAGGGGTGAATTTCAGATACCTGAAGATGCGTTTCACCACCTGCCTGTGGGAGATGCGCGGAGAAGCCTGATAGCGCGCACAGAGGCAGACGCCGAACTGGATGTCCGGTCGCGTCGCCGTCAGGTACAGGAGAGAGCCAATCATACTCCTGTACTCCTTCTGGTCCACCGCCTCGCTGTCCAAGTCCTCATCAAGCGTCGTCGATGTGCTGATCGGAGTTGGCTGAGGAGACAGGTCGCTCATGTCGAACTTTCGCAGCAAGTCTCTAGTGTACTTGGCTTAATGGACAAAACTGCCCTGAGGAGTTTGCTTGATCTGCAGCCCGAGGAAGAACTGCAGCTCACCCATCATGCTCATCTCGAACTCCCTGGACATCTGCTCAGAAAACTTGGAGACAAAAGCGTGAGAAGAGCCACCAAAGATAATATCATCCACGTATATCTGAACTAAAAGAAAATCAGTGCCAGATCGCATGAGGAACAAAGTTTTATCCACACATCCCATTTTAAAACCCTGAGCCAGCAAAAATGTTTTCAATCTATCATACCAAGCTCTGGGTGCCTGTTTCAAACCATAAAGAGCTTTCTGAAGTTTATAAACACGGTTTGAAAACTTGGGATTTTTGAAACCAGGGGGTTGCTTCACATAAACCTCTTCTTCAATAAAATCATTCAAGAAGGCAGATTTAACATCCATTTGGAAAACTTTAAAACCCTTGGAAGCAGCAAATGCAAGAAAGATTCGAATAGCTTCCAAACGAGCAACAGGGGCAAAAGTCTCCTCAAAATCAATACCCTCTTTCTGGCAAAACCCCTGGGCAACAAGACGAGCTTTGTTTCGAACAACCAACCCGTCCTTACCCTGCTTGTTTTTGAAAACCCTCTTCGTTCCGATGGGATTACAAGCAGGTGGAGGCTCGACCAAAACCCAAACTTGGTTTCTTTCAAAATTTTCAAGTTCCTCATGCATGGCATTGACCCAATTAGAATCAGAAAGAGCGTGTCCAATATCTTTGGGCTCAAAAGAGGCAACAAACGCTGAATGAGCAAAGCCAGCGATACTTGTTACCTTGGACCTGGTGACTCGCTCGTTGAGATCACCTAGCATCTGTTGAGGTGGATGACGACGCTGAATATGTCGAGGTGCTTCCCATGTCGAAGTCGCCTCCTCCTCAACCAAAGCTGGTGTCTCCTCAGGTGCTACTGGTGAAGCCTGAGTCACCTCCTCGATCAGCCCCCGTGAAGTAGACGTAGTCGGATCGGGGCCGTCATCATCGTCCGAGCTCGTGGCGGAGTCAACTGGGTCCACAGCACGCGTGGTAGCCTCAGCCTCGCCCTCCGCAGCTTCTTCCTCCTCATCTTCAAAGATGGAGGTGCCGAGCTCATCATCTCCTGCAACTTCAAAGACAGAAGAATTGCACGGTGCAGTCTCGTCGAAAGTGACTTCACAAGTCTCTCTGACGATGTTAGTATCAATAATCAGCACACGGTACGCTCTAGAGTGAGAAGCATAACTGAGAAAAATGCCATCAGACGAGCGAGACTCAAACTTATCAAGATTTCCATCTTTCAGCACAAAGCACCGGCAACCAAAATCTCTGAGATGGTCAACACGGGGCTGGCGTCCAAACCGCAACTCATAAGAAGTCCTGTGCATGAAAGCACGCAAGAAAATGAGGTTGGACACGTAACAAGCGGTGTTAACCGCCTCAGCCCAGTATTTGCAAGGAGTCCTATGCTCATCGAGCATCGTCCTCGCCATCTCAACCAGCGTCCGATTCTTCCGCTCTACAACTCCATTCTGCTGTGGAGTGTAGGGAGATGAATACTGGTGTTCAAGCCCTTGATCACTGCAAAAGGCGTCAAAACGAGTGTTTTTGAATTCTGTGCCATTATCACTGCGAATCGCTCTCATGGCATGGGGTAGCTCGTTTTTCAACCTCAAGATCAAGTCTCGAACAACCTCGAAAGCCTCATCCTTGGTTCTCATGAAAAAGACCCAAGATTAGCGAGAAAAGTCATCCACGATCACAAGAACGTACCACTTCCCACCAACAGACATCACCCTAGAAGGACCAACTGTGTCCATGTGTAGCAATTCTCCAGGGTGAGCGGTCATCACCTGATTGACAGGCGGATGAGAAGTAGCAATCATCTTCCCGTGGCGACACGGATGGCAAACAAGGTCCTTTTCAAACTTCAATTTGGGCAATTCTCGGATCAGGCCAAGTGAGCTAAGTCTCGACAACAAATCGAAGCTCAAATGTCCAAGTCTCCTATGCCACTTCCACAAATCAGAAGAAGAACCAGCCATCAAGCAATGAGAAGGGCCAAGAGGAGTTCCAGAGAAGTCAACCAAGAAAACCCGATCGCGAGGTGTAATCCGGCAAACCAAATCTCCTCTGGAATCCAAAACACACGAACATCCCTCCTTGAAGCGAACATCAAACCCCTCATCAAGAAGTTGCGAAACAGAGAGCAAATTAAAGCCAAGATTCGAAACCAAAGCAACTTCTCTCAGGGTAAAGCGATCAGAAACTCGAACAGCGCCAAGACCACGTACCTTTCCTCTTCCATTATCCCCGAACACAATGTATTCCTTTGAGCGCATCGGGGTAAGGCTGGAGAACCATTTGTCATTTCCGGTCATGTGGCACGAACAACCGGAGTCCATGATCCACCTGTTCTCCAAGCCTCCGACCTGCACATCAGTAGTGAGGCAAAGGGTGAGCAAATGTATCAACAATGTGGTTAGCAAAGTGAGAAGCAAACCAGTGTCGAGCCATTTGCTCTACAGAAGGGTTAGCAAAACCAGACAAAGCGTATCCCCCGTCCCGTCTACCGCGTGACTGACGAACACCACCGCAAGGAAAGCGTGGTGCCTCGAAACCTCTTCCAAAGCCTCGGTCACGTGGTCCATAGCCATACTGAAAACGACCAGGAGCACGACCGGCAAAGCGACCACCCGCTGGAGCACGGTAAGCACCACCGTCTCCCTGACCTCCATCTACACGGCGCGCCCTAGCATCTTGCCTACCACCACGCCGAGAAGGACCATGCACCCGAGCAGAGTACATGTCCGCGTTCCGTCTCTCCTGCTCTCGCCTCACAGCCCGCTTCCTCCTGAAGCAAAACTCCTCCAAGTGACCTTCCCTGTCACAGAACTCGCAGTGGTACCTCATGTCACGCTTGGGAGGTGGAGGCCTAGCCTGCGGACGGGGAGGAGCAGCCCCCTTCTTCTGGGCAACCTGGGCTGCGGCAGCAGGGAGCGTGTTGTGGGAATTCCTCAGCTCATTGGGCTTTGGAACCCAGACCTGCTTCTGCGGAGGTGCTTTCGGTGGTTCTTTAAGCACACCATCTGCGGGGTCAACAAGCGAAGGCTGCGTGCTCGTGCTAGCAGTGTTTCCAGCAGCCTTGCCAATCTTACCATACAACCTGTCAAAGTCTGACTTCGTGTATGTGTAACCAACCCCAAACCCATCACCACGCTTGAACTGCTTAATCATCATGCCCAACTGCGGCTCACTGCTAGAAACCCAACTCAGAATCGCCCTAAGATAGGTATTCTCATTCTCTAAGTTGGCTTTCTCTACTGCAAGACTATCCAGATCAGCAATCAAACCAGGGCAAACAGAGCAGTCAATAGGTGGGCTAGACTCTACGACCTTAGTCTTCCCAAAAGACTTGATCAAAGCGTTCTTCTCATCTAGCTCAGACCTAAGCGTGGGACAAAGCTTACAAGCACCAAGCAAAACTGGCCTAGACTTCATCTCCTCTAGTTCGCACACAACAGTAGCAAACTTGGACTGCAACGAAGCTAGATCGGACTTAAAGATAGGACACTCATCGCATTCAAGCACATCGCTAACAATTGGAGCATCCTTAACCAGTTCTAGTTCATGCTTGGCCTTAACGAGCTCATGAGACACGTCAGCAAGCGAAGTCTTAGCAACATCTAAGTTTGCGACATTCTCATCATGCTTGGCATGGAGAGCAACAAGATCATTCATGTGAGATATGCAGCCAGCGCACTCATCCTCACTAGATTTCTCCCTAGCACAAGCCAGCTCAGCCCTAAGCTTTCTACGCTCTCTAGCTGCTTCCTTAAGCAGCCTTTTCTGGTTGTCGAGAGCGGCGTACAACTCCCTAACCTCTGTGTCTAGCAGGTCGATCGTGGAGTTTACCTCTGAATCACTCTCGGATCCAGGAGAAGAGTTGGCGTGAGTCAGTGTAGCATGTCCACCCGAAGACGCACGAGCACCATCGGCTTCACCCGCCATGGTGCAGAAGCCCTTGCGCCGACTGGCCGCCAAGCAAAGGCCGATGAAGCCGGTGGCTTCCTTATCCCGCTTCTTCTTCTTCTTGTCGTCGTCGTCGGAGGTCGGTGAAGAAGAGAGGTCGGTGTCGGAGCTCTTGTCGAGGTCGCTGAGCTGCGTTAGGAAGGCCTTCTCATGCTTCTTGGCCTTGTACTGGAAGCGCTTCTTGAGCGACTCCTTGTCAAAGCGTCCTCCCCGGTCCCGACTGCGGTGCTTGTGGCGCCGACGCTCCTTGTGGAGCCTCCCTCGTCGCGGTCGCGGTGGCGGTAGTAGTCGAAGTGGTTGTTCTGGCCACCGCTGGACTTCTTGGGGCAATCGGCGATGAAGTGGTTCAAATCGCCGCAGTTGTAGCACCCGGGATTCTTCTTCCTCTGCCAGTTGTGGTAGACGCGCCGGAACTTGCTGATGAGGAGGCACAAGTCGTCGTCGCCCAGCATCTCCAGCTGCTCATCTAAAACAGAAGGCAAAGAGGCAAGAGAAAAGCCAAGAACAGAGTTAGCGTTAGAGCTCGATCCACCTGGGCTAGTCACAAGAGCGACGCTCTTGGAAGGAGGGGCACCATTGAGCTTGGCTCGTGTCTGGTTATCCACCTCTGTGGCCTTCAGCTTGCTGAAAAGCTCGTTCACCGTCAGAGTCTCATAGCCAGCAGACTCAATGATGATGTTCACCTTGAGATCCCACACAGAGCGATCAAGTGCGTAGAGCAACTTGAGAGCCTTTTCGTGCTTTGTGTACTCAAGGGCATCAGCAGATCTGTTCGCATTGACTTTGTTCACAATCGACTGAAAATGACTGAACATCAAGTCAATGCTCTCACCCGGCTCCTGTGTGAAGTTCTCGTATTCACGCCGGTGAGTCTCGAACAGTCTGGCCTTCACCTGAGGTGTGCCCTCGTGGTAGTTCTCAAAGCACATCCAAATCTTGTGGGCCTCCTGAAAACCCTGGACGCGTGAGAACTCCGCACGAGAAACTCCAGTGAACAAGGCATTGACAGCCTTGGCGTTAGCGTCGTGCTCGGACACCTGAAGAGGTGTGGTCCGAACGGCAAGCACCTTGTAAGCCTGGTTCTTGGTAATCTCCCAGACATCGGCTCCCATGCTCTGCAGGAAGGCTCTCATGCGAACCTTCCAGTAGGTATAGTCCTCGCCGGAAAACACCAGGATCTTCCCAAGACTCGCCATGGTCGCCAAGTGGTTTTAGTACCGGTTAAGGTACTAAAAACCTCAACCAAGCTCTGATACCAATTGAGGGACCGGAACTAGCGACCAGAGGGGGGGGGGTGAATGGGAGCCGATCAAAATTTCTTCGAAATTCGAAACGTCGGCCTATGTCCCAAAATCACCGCAAGCCCTCGAACCTAGGTCAGCGAGAATAGTTATGGACAAGCTATCTCGAAGTAGAAGACCCAGGTCGCAACGCGGAAGCAAATGCGAGAGAAACTTCGCAAACCGCAGCGCAACACACACAGACCGGTCTGACCGGTGCACTGGACCGGTCTGACCAGTCGGGCAGTTCAAACCTAGACTGACCGGTCTGACCGGTCTCGCCCACCGGTCTGACCGGTGTCATCCAGAAAACCCGCAAACAAACCTTCAAACCACAAATCTCGAGCAAACGAAGTCCAAATCCAACCAAACTTGGAGAAAAGCTTCGTAACTACCCCTTGAACATATCCCCAAAAGATTTCACACAAAAGATTCACGGATCGAGAGAAATCGAGGAAAGATAGAATTGGGGTTTTCTCAAGAACACAAAATCGTCAATTCGTGAGAACCCATGATTCCAGGGGGTTTGGCACTAGGCTATATGCATAGGAATTGTTCCAAAGAGTTCATCAAACTACGAAATCAAGGGTTGGTCTCCTCCAAACAAGAAACACACCAAAAGAGGAGAATTGAACCCAAAACGCAAGAGAGAAGGGGAGGACAAGATGCTCAGCACACACAAGTGAATCTCAAACAAATTTCATCCATTAATCTCAGAGAAATTCACCTATACAAAGGCTAGAGCCATCCGCCCATCATCCACCCTCTAGATTGGAGAGAAAAGCTATAATCTAAACTCTCTTTGCATTGGAGACCTTGGCACTAACCTGAGCAGGGGGAAGGGGGAAGGAAAAAACCGAAAAGGACTCAAGAGACTCGAAGCCCTCCACCTAGAGAAGGGGGGGGGCTTTTATACCTGGCTGCTGCGGCCAGACCGGTCAGACCGGTCCAGGGGACCGGTCAGACCGGTCGGGTCTGCAGCAGCCCGCTGTACAGACTCGATCGACGGTGGAGTTTCTTTCTTCGACTCGAAGTCTTTGCTGCGATGCCGCCACGTCGACGAAGTACCGGTCCGCGGTTTTGGAGGGTCCGCGAAACCCGGGTAGGTGGCCGGTTTTGAGAAAACCGCCAAAACCTCACGCGCGGGAAGATTCCCGCCTCCACGCGGTGGCCCTAGACGCCGTTCCCGCCTCGGACTTCTGACGACCCTAGACGCTGCCCGACGCCCGTCACCTCCTCGCCCGCAGCGAGGCCCTAGACGCCGTCGACGCCCGTCTTCAACCGCCGTCCGCCTCCTTGGTTTTGTGGCGCAAACCAAGAAACCCGCCTTCCGTCGTCGCTTGCGCCCTCGATCCAGGAGTGGGCGCCACAGCTGCCGCCCGGCCCGAGCTCCGGTCCCGGCTGCCCTTCACCGCCGTCCACCGCACGGTCCATCGGCCACAGCACCTCCACGGCAGCTCTCCGTCGACACTTGACGCCCGTGTACCTGCAATCCAAAGACCAAGCGCACGATCACACTGCACGGTTGACAATTCACTCATCACAGGCAGGATAGAGTACTCTCATTCCTCACATGAATAAAGCCTTCTCTGGAACTGGAAGCCACCTTATCAGTTATCTTCTGTGATAGTTCCTTCTCGTCTGCTAGAGGCAGATCTTCACCATGCAGGAGGTCCTCTATTTCTTTGTAGGCAGCTGTGAACAGGTTTGTTCTGCTGCCAGGCATTAGCATATCTGGGTTAGCAAACAGCAGATGCATCATGTAGTTGGAGATTTCTCTGCACCGGCTAGCACATTCTTGATCAGGAGATGCGCCCTTACTATGAAAGCAAAAATCGGTTGCCACATGCCACAGAAGGATGCTTTCATCAAATGGCTTCTCTATGCTCTCACTGACGAGCTGCCCACACCCCTTCCCCTTTAGTGTCCAATGGCCCCTGCTGTCGCTGAATGCCCTGTAACTCTCAGCATCCATTATGTAATCTAGCCATCCTTCCTTAACATGAACACAGACTAAGTTTGAAATGGCTCTAGCTGAGCTGCAGGTACACCAGTATTTGTCAAAAAAGTCTTTCAGCTGCAAGCATCCCATGATGCACATCAACCAGGTCTGCCTCATATTGCGGGCAAAGAATCCTATGAGACTCTGTTGGGGAATCGTCTCAGGCCACTCATAAGAAAAATAGAGAAGTGCCAAGTATGAAAAAATCTGCAACAAGAATGTGATGTACAGCAGTAGATATGTGAAGATGACATCACTTCCCCTATAATCCTTTTTATGGCTACTATGGAAGAGACCAATGGCCACAATTGGCAGTGCTATAGTAGATATCCGTGTATATGCAGCACAACATTGATAACACAAGCGATAAGGAACTTTGGTAACCATATCCTTAGTGTAAAATAGATTGAAGGAACTGGAGAGCCCATCATTTAGCGCCTCATAAGCTCGTTTGTCATCGAGCAACCAGAAGGAATTCAAGCTAGTAAAACGGTCAGAATAGGCGTATATGACATCTGTGAAAAGCTTATCAGGTATACTGAGATGACTCAAGTGGGGCCGAGCTCCATCATAGTCTAGTTCTGGAGGATACTTGTTGCGCTTAACAAAATCCCTGGCCTTTTGTATGTATTCTTCAAGCTCTACTTCTCTGCTCCTAGTTTTAGTCCGGCTAATTTTATCGCTAGCAAACAAAGAGCTAACCAGACTATTATAGCTAGCGCTCTTGAGAGCCAAGGGCTTCTCAAAGCACTGGAAAACCCCAGGGATGAAAAGCAGAATTGCTGCAGCATGCAACCTCTTATCAGCTGATGGAGGCCATGACTTACAAAACACGTAGAGAGCCACCGTGACCTGCATGCGACAGTCAAGTGGGTGATGGATGGGTGCAGTAATAGCCAAATGATGGTAGATTTGCTTATTGTGTCACTGATCCTATATTGGTGCCTGACCTGGGATATTGTGGTTACAATGTGCCGCCTCCAGAGCTCGTTGTCTTCGATGTTGTAAGCTGAAATCGTAACCGGTCCTCCAAGGTGCATTACCAGGATAGGTGCCCATAACACCTCTAGGTCACGACTAGCATACTTTTTTTTTTCGCGACCGTGCCTGAGTACGTTTTTCATTAAGAAGAAAGCAGTTACAGACACAATCTTGATGCGGCCAAGCAGAGTTTGACCAACACAAGAGCACACAGGACTAAAAATAGAGAAACACTAAAAAACAACACACACAAATGCAAAAACATAACGACAACACAAACAGCAGTAAAGCAACACGGAGATAACAAAGGGCACGACCCACAACACTAGCCAGAACCCTACAACTGAACCTGCTAGCAGAAACAACAACGCCTAGGGCGCAAAGGTCTACGGCCTAACAACGGTGGCAAAGCATCCACCCGAACAATCAACCACGGCGGCAAAGCATCCGCCCGAAGCAAGCTTCAACCAATACTACAGCGGCGGCAAAGCATCCGTCAGACCAGAACGGCGGCAAAGCATCCGCCAGCGAAGAGAAACCGACGACCAAGTGACCGACGACCAAGCGCGATCCGGACGATGATGATGAAATGAAGCGAAGGCAGGAGCAGAAGTAGAAATCTCTGAGGAGAGCAAAAGACCGCCACAAGCCGAGCTTCCAAGACAACGCCTCCAAGAAGGAAACGACACCACAGCCATCGTTGTCGTCCGACCAACATGGTCTAGGTTTTCACCCGGAAGACAGGCAAGAAAGGGAGGAAAGGGGCAGAAGGATGACGCCTTCAAGAAGGTAAACGGCGCCCGAGGGCGTCGTCGTCATCAGTCCGCAAGCGGAACCACGGCTTTCAGGGGCCACCAGCAAATGCACCCAGAGCCGAGGACCGACACACGGCTAGGGAGAGAGCGATGCAAAAGGCACGACCGACGTCCGCCGAGGAGGAGGGGACAGGGGAGAGAGTGACGCCTTCAACAAGGTAAGCGACGCCCTCGGGCGCCGCCGTCACTGGCCCGCAAGCGAACCAAGGCTTTCGCCTTCACCCCAATCCCAACCCGGAACCGAGCAGACGGAGGAAAGGAAGCCACCGCCCAAACCGAGGCCGGCCGCCGACATCCCATCCCCACAAAAGTGGTGCAAGACGAGGCCCCCAAGGCGAGTGGTCGCGCGAGACGTGGCCCCCAAGGCGAGCAGTGGCGCACCCGCAGCCCCCTAGCCACCATGAGGCGGCTACGCGAGAGGAGGCCCCCCGGCGGCGGCGGCCAGGGGCCCCCAACCCCCGAGGAGAGCGGCGGCGCGGCCAGGGGCCCCCGAGCCCACGATTCGGTGGCGGCGCGGCAAAAAGGGCCCCAACCACAAGAGCGGCGGCCCCCCGGCGGCGGCGGCACGGCCAGGGGCCCCCGAGCCCCCGAGTCGACGGCGGCGCGGCAAAAGGGCCCCCAACCACAGGAGCGGCGGCACCCAGTGGCGGCGGCGCAAAGGGGCCCCCAACCCCAGGAGTGGCGGCGGCGCAGCCGGGGTGGGGTGGGGGGGCGATCCCCCACGGCGGCGGCGGCAACGGCCCCTGCCCGCTTGAGGGCGAGCGACCCACCCGCCAGAGCCGACAACGGAGGCGGCCGCAGTGCACACCCGCAGATCCGGCCACAAGGGGCCCGGATCCGGCGAGGAGGAGGCCGGATCCGACCCCGGTGGCCGCCGGCGGCGAAGAGCGGCGAGGATGCAGGCCGAGAGGAGGAGGAAGGAAGGGGAGAGAAGAGAGGGCGAGGGCGTGCGGGGGGGGGGGGGGGCGACTTCGGCGCAGCCCGCGGGCCGCCGCCGTCGCCCGGACGGTCGCCGGCGGCGGACAGAGGGCGGACGACGGACGGCGGCGCGGGGCGCCCCCCGTGTCGCCTGGGAGAGCGAGGGGGGGGGGGTTGGCTTATTTTACGACTAGCATACATAGAAGTAGAACTCTGCTGCGCCTTGCTTCGGCGGTTGAAAAGCGCAGCGAGAGCGTAAATCGCCAAAGCATCACTGCCTAGGTACGACAGCCAGATCAGAAACCTGTACAAGGGCCGTATAGGAGACTTACGAGCGCCGGCAAATACTGCAAGGAAGCACTGGATGGCGAGGCTGCCCAAGACAAGGATGCGCAGCTGCCACTCCTCCCACCACTGCACCACACTTGAGAGGCCCATTCACTATTTCAATCTCTCCGTTCCTAGCAGGGGGAGTGTATGTGCGCGCTGGTTGATGTGTACACCAGGTTATGACCAATTTATGGCTAACCACATCGCGTATGTCAAGAAAAGCACATGGTTAGCTTTTTGAAAACAAAGTGGTTCCTCTTAATAAAAAAAGGCACGTAGTCGCAAAAAAAGAAAACAAAGTGGTACGGTACTGAACCAAATGGCTCAAGCTAGCATCGATCTAAAGTATAGGTCACTGGGACAGGGCAGGAATCCTCTTATCCAAGGATCAGGCAAGGGATTGAACCTGGAATATCATGGCCATCACGCAAAGAGCTTGCTGGTTGCCCAAGGGACTTCAAAGTTGTGGTAGTTTATGTTGTGGCCCCTGCTGTCGCTGAATGCCCTGTAACTCTCAGAGACCATCTTAATTTAACCCCAAAATTAATTACTGCGCATGGATTAGAGATGATCATCCAGGCCAAACTCCAAATTCCCCACCAAGATTATTAACGTCCTCCTGGGGTGGCATAGCAGGCAAACTGTCACACCCTGAAATTTTTGAATTTCAGGATGTGATTAAAATTAAAAATAAAACCACAATTTTCTCATAATTTTAAAATTTTGCCAACAATTATTTTTTCTTCACAGGGAATTTAGTATATAAGAAAATATATAAAGGTTGAAAAATAAATAAGGTTGTTCTTTTGTGTTACTTTTCATGCCGCACTGCATGGTTTTATTATTTGTTGTTCGGTTTGAATTTGAATTCTTAAAATTTGAATTTAAATTGAATACGTTTGAATCTTTTTTTTAAAAAAAATAGAAAACCTTTTCTTTTCCCTCTCTCTTTTTCAGCCCAGCCGGCCCATTTTCCTTCCTCCCTCTCTCTTTTTCTTTCTCGCTGCGGCCCAAAACCCCACCGCTGGCCCGTTTTGTTTTTCTGGCCCGTTCCACCTCTCCCTTCCCTCTTTCCGCTCGGCCCGTATCTCCGTCGCCGGCCCGTTTCTTTCACCTGGCTAAATCCGCTCTTCTCTCTCTTCTTTCACGGACGCGTGGACCCCAGTTATCAGTGACGTCTCCTTCCTGTGCCCGACCGGGACTCGGGCTGCGCCGAGTCCGGCCAGCGCATGCGCCGCCCGCCCCGTGTGGCCCGCACGCCGAGGACCCGCCCCCTCGCCTCTATATAGTGCCACAACCCCCCCTAGACCCCTTCTAGCCACAGCCATCGCCTTTCGCCCAAACCCTAGCCCGCGCCGCCATTGGAGCTCGCCGAGCTTGGAGCCGCCACCGCGCCGCTGTTTCGTCGCTCCCTCGCCTCCAAAAGCCGCTGTCGGAGCACCGCGTCGTGGTGAGAACTCTCACTAGCCCCTTTTCCCTCTCCCTCGCGCTCTCCTTCGCCAAGAATAGCTCATCGAAGTTCCGCCTCGCCGATCCGCCGTCACGCTCGCTCTCCGTCGCCTCTACGCCCCGCGCGGACCCCTCCAATGAGTTCGACGTCGCGCCTGCTTGCTCCCAGTCCAAAGCCGAGTCGAATCGTAGCCGAAATCGCGATTTCGTGATATGTCGGCGACCCGCCGTCGCCCGCCACCACCAAACACCGCCGCCGGCAGCTAACGCCGCCGCCCACGCCGCCGTATTGCCCCAGAGCCGTCCGATCTCGATCCAACGGCCCCGATCAGATCTGACTAAAGTCAACCCAGCCCTATACAGGTCAACCCTAGGAGGTTTTGCAAAAGAACCCCTCACTTTTGTGAAAATCAACCCGCGGTCCACGTTAGTTCAAAAATAATTATGTAAATGCCCTTTTCTTTTCAGTTTAGCCCCTGTCCTTTTGTAAAATAGAACCCGCCATCCCTGAGCTGCTGTTTTGCCAGCTAGCCCCTGCATTTAGTGTTTAATTATGTTTTAGTCCTCGGTTTCTTCACCCAGAGCCCCTGTTCTTTCAAAACTCTTACAAATAAGCCCTAGAACCATGTTTTTGCTATAACTTCTTCATTTTAGCTCCGTTTTCTACATTTCTTGCGCTCTCGTAACCGTAGTAGTGAGCCCTATCCTTTAGTATGCTCTTTTAAAGCCTTTCTTTTATTTTGGTGTATTGTTCTTAGATGTACTTATTGTTTGCTTTGTATGGTTGCTCGATGATTGCTTCGAGTAGAAGGATCGCTGTTTGAAGATTGAAGAATCAAGATTTCCAAGTGAGCCAGAGCTGAAGAGCAGTAAGAGTAGCTTTTCATTGGAGAAAGGCAAGTTGCCCTAACCATCTTTCTGTCTATGCTTATTTACAAGAGTATCTTGATTTAATTAGAACATGGAGAACCACCCAAGAAAACAGTGCAACCACAATACCATATGGCTCTGGTCTTGGCTATGTAATTAGATAATCTATATGTCGTGCCTGGGGCATTTGATTGGTGGATTTTCGGTTATCGAGCTGTGAGGAGCGGGTGAAGGAAGCTTCATCTTTTGAGGTACCGTAGAACGCAAGGGACCAGTGCGTACATATAGTGATTCTTTGGAAAAGCCTTGTAGCGTTCCTATGCAGTCATACCTAAGAAAGTGTGATATGGTGCTTGGCCCGCACTTGCATGGTTAGGTTTAAAGTTCTTTGAACTTTTACGCGAATTGTGGTGAAAGTGTACAACCTCTGCAGAGTGTAAAACTGATATATCAACCGTGCTCACGGTCAAGAGCGGCTTGGACCCTCACATGAATAATTTAACTTAAAGATGGATTTAAATCATTTTCTGGTTATTTCTTGTGGCCTTGCTGAGTACCAATCATAAGTGTACTCACTCTTGCTTACTGCTACTCGGAAGGAGAAAGTTGTGGTGAAGTCTACTGAAGATGTTGCTGAGTTCTAGGCGTACGCAGCCGGGCAATTCTATTCATCGCATATGCTATCAGGGGCCGAGCTGTCGCACAAGGGGACTGGAGGGAGAGCCACGGATCACGCCCATGTACCTTCAGCTATTTTTTCATTGGCCGATTTCTTTTTTCTTCTTTGGTTTCCTGCGCTAGCAGCCAACTTTGTCCAAAGTTGCTGTCAAATTTATTCTGCTATACTTCAATGATATTATTCTAAAATATGTTTATTCATTCCAGAACAATTTATTTCTCCAAAACATTTTATCTTGTTCTCGGAACATTTTATTTTGTTCTCAGAACAAGTTCTATTGTTGATAGAATACATTCGGATTAATTTTTTATGTGGAACTTTTTTTCCATTTGATTCAAAATAATTTATGTTTTTAAGGATAATGAAATTGTTCTAGTTTCATCATCAAATTGTTCCAAATAACTAAAAAATGACTTAAAAATGGGAACATTTGGGAACAATCTTGAAATTTGTCCAGAATAATTTTGAAATGTTCCCAGAACAAATCTGAATGTTTTCGGCATAAACTGAAAGTTTCGGAACATTCTGATAATAGGACAATCTACTAAACTAGTCAGAATGTTTCAGAACACTTTTGAAAATGTTTTAATATTTTAAAACATTTTTTGAAATGTTTTAAAAACAAATCTGAATGTTCCCAGAACCAATCTTAATGTTTCGTAATAAACTGAAAGTTTCGGAACATTATGAAAATAGGACAATCTACTAAGCAAGTCAGAATGTTTCGGAACACTTTTGAAAACGTCTAAATATTTCGAAACACTTTTGAAATGTCCCAGAAACAAATCTGAACATTTTTTGAACAATCTTGAAAATTTTCCAGAACATTTTCTAGTACAATCTTGAATTGTCCCCAGAACAAATTTGAATGTTTCGGAGTAAACTGAAAGTTTCGGAACATTTTAAAAACGTCATAATGTTCCGCAACATTTTTGAAATGTTCCCAGAACAAATCTGAATGTTTTGAAATAAACTAAAAGTATCAGAACATTCCAAAAATAGAACAATCTACTAAACAAGTCAGAATGTTTTGGAACACTTTTGAAAATGTCTTAATATTTTGGAACACTTTTGTAACGTCCCGAAAACAAATTTGAACATTTCAGAACAATCTTGAAAATTGCCCAGAACATTTTTGAAATGTTCCCAGAACGCTAAATGTTTCGGAATAAACTGAAAGTTCCAGAACATTCTGAAAACAGGACAATCTACTGAACTAGTTAGAATATTTCAGAACAAAGTGTTTTCTATTTGCTTTTTAGAATATCTTTTGCTGAACATTTTCATTTGTTTCGAAACAATAGCTTGAATTTGTAACATTTGTTCCTCTTAGAGTTATAGTAGTTTCCGCTTCACCAACAAATTATTCCAACTAAAGAAGTATTTAAATATACTGATGTTTATGAATGTTTCAAGCATTTTTTTCGACTGAATGTTTCAAACATTTTGAAATGGATTTACAACTTTTTTGAACAGTTTGAAACATTCTAAAATGTTTGAAACATTTATAAATGTTATGAGCCTATTTATATATGTTTAAAACAATCTAGAATGCTAAACAACTCTTTTGAATATTTTGGAACATTTAGAAATATTTTAAACATTTTGAAATAGGTTCAGAACTTTTTTAAGACTACAACATTTTTTTGGATAGTGATCGAAACATTCTGAAATTGTTATATAATTTTTTTTGAATATTTTGGAACATTTATAAATCTTTCAAATGATCTGAAATGGATCCGGGCTATATTTTATGTAAAATATAATATTAATATTTGTCAAATGAATTTAAATTTCCGTTCGTCCCTATGTTCAGATTGTTGATCATGCCTCATGCGCTCGTTGGCCTATTGAAGATGAATATACGATCAGACCATTTTACTAGTGAGAGACTTGGTGAATCAATAATGGGCCTCGAGTTTCGGCCAGTGAGGTCCGCCTGCAGGCTGCCCGATGCTTCTGCGATGCATCAGTGCAAATTCGCTCGCGCTACATATAGACGTCCCCTACGCAGCCCCTAGTCGATTGCCTGTGAAGTTTGGAGTCTTCGTTTCCAGGATAAGCTGTATAACTCTGATAGTCTTTTATTTGTTTTAGTTCTCTTTTTCTTAACACTGTTACTGATTATTCACCTATAATGTCGCTATATATATGAAACTTGATCCTGGCATACATATAGTTATACATTCAGTTTTGTCCTTAAAACTAGGTGTGACACAAACCTAGCTAGCTTCCGACGACTCGTTCACCAAGCCGCCAGAGGCGGTAGAGGTGCAGGTTGTGGTCGCGGAGCTCGATCCCCTCGTAGTCCATGGACTCGAACTCGTCCAAGACCCAGCGCGCCCTCGGGAGCCACCGCCCCTCGTGGAACAACAGCGTGTCCTTGGTGCTGACGACGGTCCAAGATCCGCTGCGTCCTGGCGGTCACTTTCCATTCATCCAGGCAGCTGCACGGTTGGTTGGAGAAGAAGTAGACGCAGCCGCCCGACGAGTCTGCTATCCCGCCCCCATAGATGGCTTCATTGTTGACGAGGCAGCATGCAGCAAACGCAATGACGAATTATTGATCATGATCATGTAGCTGGTGGAGAGCTAGTACTTTCAGGGATGAATTGATAGGTATCGATCTGATCGATGCGAGTTTCAGAGGGAGGTTGTTTGATTTCGGGCGTACTGTAGAGGTAGGATGGACTGCCGTCGAAGATGAAGATGATGTCATGGACGGTGAAGGACTGCGACGGCGGCAGTGGCAGGCCCCGCCGCCGCCGGGAGAGGGCGTCCACGAGCTCCACGTCCATCACCGATTGTTGCTGCTGCACGGCCGTCATAAGGATTGATCCAAGCCGCGCGCTCACGGCGATGATGATTTAGATAAAGAAAATGTCATGCCTTTGGGGATTGAGCACGCCGGCTGGGCCGGGCTGGCTAGCCCAGAGGGCTCATGGGCTGAACAGAAGATTGGTCAGCCCAGCCAGCCCATTTATATGGTCCAATGGTTGTTGGTCCACAGCCCAATTTGGCCCGCCAAGCCGACTCTGCTACATAAAAGACTTTTATGATTTTCTAAACAATAGTCTTATTTTTGTTGAAGATTGTTGACTTCAAATTTACTTTTGGACAAAACTATTAATTGTGAAAGTACTATTTTTCATAGTTAAGAAACCGTCTAAGATATAGGTTATAACTTAACCGTCAAAGATAATGTAGCTATCCCCACGGTTTGTAATCGGAACTATCTTTTACGGATCTTATTTGGAACCCTAGGCATAAGGACCTATCTCACACGATTCCAACTTTTAAGCCTGTCAACTTGGAAACACAACACAATCTTTAACGGTGCGTGGTTGCAATGAACAATAAGACATGACAGTTCTTGTAGTACTGAATTATTATTGAAATCTTAAACAAGGTTACCAAAACATATACATTACATACATATAGCCACCGTCGGCCCACACATACATTACACAATAAACCTTCGTTGAATAGTACAACAAGACGAGAAAAGGCAAAGCAAAGATCTGTTCAAATTTGGCGGCAACAATTGTATAGTAAAACTCAACCACTTGAGACCTCGATACTAGTTGATGAGAACAGACGGAACAATTCACTTATACGTCAACAATAACAATCTCATGGGAAGCTGATGGCTGAGTGGCAACAACATTTTCTTCTCCAAACACAGGAACCATGGCAGCAGGTTGGTTACCTGCAGCTTCTTCGATCATCTGCTTTGCGATGCACACCCTCTGCTCTTTCGGAAGGCGAAGCTTCACCCTCTGTTGCTTGTCCGGGAAGATCTCCAATCCCGCATGCGACATCAAGAGAGACACAAAGGTAAGGTACTCCCCACCCAGTGGCGGAGGACGGAAAAAGATTAAGGTATGGCGACATTAAGAACCAAAAGCCAATGGCGTCCTTAAGTGTAGCGTCGCCCGCTGGCCGTCGCCGCCTCCATCTATGCCGGTTGCATCGTTTGTTAGTAATTCGTGTCATAGACTGACAATGGCATGCTTTATTTTCGTCGTGAGTGGTGATGGTTCATGTCACCGGCCGGAATCAAGGAGTGCGAGCGTGGAGAGAGCCGGTGTGGTCATCAGATTAATGGACAAAGACATGTGGGATCGTGGCTAAAAATATTGCATCTGGCGACCAACACGGCAACTTCTTTCCTTCAAATCGGAAGCCACAACTTCAGCTACATGTGTCTGTGGGTTTTGGTGGCCGGAGCGAGGTATGGCGAGCGCCATACCTCGCCATACCGGGCCCTCCGCCCCTGTCCCCACCGTTACAGAGGCTCTTGGCGTGCAGGTAACCCCTGCATCTACGTGCAGAAAAGCAGAGCATCTCAACCCATACACCTCTGATTACTTTCCACATTTTGTCATCATCATCATCTAATTGCATCAGAGCTTGAGCAAGCAGCCAAGCATCATGAAGAAAGCGATCTTCATATGAATTCTCTACCTTACTACCCTCTTCATCAGGATTCTCTGCCTTACGCCCTTACTTATTATCTTTTCCGCAAGTTGTTCCTTGTTGGAGGCTGATACACCACCGCCACCTTGGAGGATTCCATTGAGTTTCTTATAGGCGGTATGGAACAAAGTGACTCTACTTCCAGGCAACAACATCTCAGATTTAGAAGACAACAGATACATCATGTAGTTGGAGATCTTTCTAGGCAAGATGGAAGCATATATAGGATCAGTAGGTGAATCCTTGGCCCTACGATAGAAGCAAAAAATCTGTGGCCACATGCCAGAGTAGGATGCTCTCATCAAATGGCTTCTCTATACTCCATCCAAGGTTCTCTTCACATCCATTATGCTCAAGTGTTTGGTGGCCCCTGAAATCACTAAACTCCCAGTAACTCTCAACATCCCTTATATGAAACATCCATCCATCTTTGACATGACAACGAACCAAGTTTGTAATGCTCTCGGCATCAGGTGAGTGGCACCGCCCAAAGATATAGTGGTGAAGAAAATCCTGGCATTTGAAGCATTTTCCAATGCGTGATAAAATTGAGAACTCTTTGTTACCAGCCAAGACTCCTCCTATAAGGCTATGTTGGGCAACCACAACTGGTGAGCGGGAACGAAATGATCTTAACCAAGCAAGAGCAATGCTTTTCCACCAACCAGAAAATATTCTTCCAGGCGCGGAGAGAATCTCTGAAAAGTATGTGATGTACAACAACAAATATGTAACCTTGATGTCACTTCCCCTGTAACCTTCTTTATGGCTAATGTGGAAGAGGACTATGCAAGCAATTGGAAATGTCAAGGTAATATTCCACAAAAGGATTGAAAATAAGGTAGCCAAATAATCTGTATCTTTGTTTTCATCAGGGTATTGCCAATGCTTTGTATAAATAAGATTGAATGTGTTGTAGATCTCTTGGCGTAGCGCCTCAAAAGCTGTTTTGACATCCAGCAGCCACAAGGATTCCAGCTTCTCAAGACGGAGATCATAGGCATACGCAAAGTCCACAAACATCATGTCAGGCTTAGAGAGCTGGCCAAAGTGTTTATGTTTTCCAACCTTGTCCAATGTTGGAGGATCTTGGTTACGTTGGACAAAATCAATTGCTTGTTGTATATACTTTTCAAGCACAACTTCTCTGTTGGTACTCTCAGTCATCGGGGCTGGACGGAAAGAGGTGACCAAGCTATTAAAGCTAGCCCTCCTAAGAGCAAATGGCTTCTCAAAGCATCTGAATACCCCAAGGATGAAAAGCAGAATTGCTGCAGCTAATAACCTGTTGTCAGCTGAGGGTGACCACGACTTGCTAAACACGTAGACAGATACCGTGACCTGAGAAATGAAGTGACCAAAAATATTAGCATCGGTGCCTATGGTACGCTAGTGCCAAAAAAGCAAAGATATGAGGCCACAACAGTATTACTCCCTCTATTCCAAATACACATCGATATAGGCTATGTCCAGATACATATACATGGTATAATTTGGAAGGGATCGGATCGAGTATATATATAATGCATAATACAATTCTATGTGCATGTGTTTTCTTGGGAAACACTATATGAGAAAATTCCCTATATAGCACTGGAAAAAAAATATGGTTCCCCTGTATGGCACTAGAAAATTTAGGATACTTTACTCATCTTAAGACGCGGGGAAGTACTCGTGCCTGCTCAAAAGATCAGGCCGCACATTCTCATCAGCAATCTGCTACAATGACCCCTGGTCATCAAGTTCAGCTGGTAATATGATGAGCTGCTGCAATCCAGCAGCGGCGGCGATAGCCTTCCTGCAAGTTGTGTCACGATCTTGAAGCCGCAACATGGCGAGCCTGAACATGTGGGATTCCGCCTTGCCCGCTGCTGCAGCCGATGGGAACTTGCCCTCCGCCGCAGCCACCCACGTACAGCCTGCCCGCCGCCACCGCTGTTGTAGATCTAGCGTGGGGAAAGAAACGAGCAGAGGGCGGGGAGGCGCGTCTGTTCGCGAGAGAAGGAAGGGCGGGGAGGCCCAGGGGAGGGAGGAGTCAGTCAACAAGAGGCCCACTAATTTTGTTAGGGGTAGTGTGATCCATAAATTAAACTCTAATATATATGATCACAGTGATTTCTAACAAGATGCTAACAGATGTAACGGCAGTGTCAAAAAAAAGAGAATGAAGTAAAAAATTTTGTGTCAATAAACGGGAGTAAAATTTTCTAGTGCCATATATATAGGGAATCAAGTTTTTCTCTAGTGGCATATAAGAAATTTTCTCTACTAAAATTATGTTTGCCTCCAACTAACTACAATATATAAATTTTATATTCTGAGCTTATTTAAATTTCATTCATACAACTTACAATATTATTTATCATAGAAAAAGGCGACTGCCGTCTGTAGGCTATAATGAAACCGTGTAGCTAACCTCAAAGTATGGTAGGTTGAAGATTTGGGTGGTGCACCTAACGGTTTGGGGATAACCAGAATCAAAGCTAAAATTTCTCTCTTTATATTGTACAAGTAGATTATGATACCACCTCGTTATTTTTTTTTCTCCTACTGTAATGCACATACATGTTTACTAATACGTGATATCCACATACATTGCAGGAGAAAAGTAATAGCCAACTTGCGAAATATAGAAAATTGTATATGCGACACAATCACAGTTCAAGCATAAATTTAGTCTTTATGAACAATCTGTGAATAGTGTAAACTTGGGTGAAATTTGTTTATCTATTTTCTTACCATTTGATTTTCTGTAATGGAACTAAATTATGAATGAGTACCAAAAGTAGTTTGAAAAATCTAGACATATAATATTAGAACTCCGACAAAATACAACCCAATTTACCAGCAGAAGCAAACTTTGCTAGTAACTTAAATTTCCGTAACTAATTATAAGTATATGTAGCACAACTGTACATTTGCTAGCACAAAATTTGGGTGTTCTTATATATCAGAAAAAAAATCACATGAAGGTTACTATTCTCTTTAAAATTCCAACCTCACAATGGTGCCGTTAAACCAACACCCGTCGGCGCAATGCGTCGGAGCAATGACATCATCAGAAGGGGACGTTGGAATTCAACGGATAACATGCAGGCTTAGTGTGACCGGTTGAACCGACAGTGGCGACTGGATCAACCAATGCTTTAGGCTTTTTGCCTGAAAAGCAAGCAATGGATATGAGTGGACCTCTAGCATTCTCCTAGGTCATTTGAGGCTGCTGGAGTTCAAAAGAAGCACATAGACACTGAAGACAACCTCCAAGCCATCCATAGAGCTAATTGATCATATCCATAGGCTTTATGCTCATGCTTTGAGAGTGTTAGTGCTAGGTTATACCTAGAGTGAGTGACAGAGCAAGGTATTGCTGCCTGATGTTCGGCTCTAGAGTGAACCACTGTAATCTCGGAGTGCCGACCCCTTGAAGTCTTTATGGCACGCCGCAAGTCATCGACCCTCCGGCTTGGTGTGGAGTGGCGATGACGGCTTTGTATGGGGATGAGTAGAAGCCTCCTTCATGGGAAGCTCTGCCGTGAAGATGGCGTCAAGATGACCGGGGCAAGAGGTGGTGAGCATTGCCTTTGTGGCAATGTATTTACCTACTTGGCATGAGCCTTAGTGGCGAGACCAAGCTCTTGACCGGAAGAGACTTGATGATCAGGAATGTAACTTGATGGAGCTCCAACAAGGGCTAGTGGTGGCTTTAGCCACCGATATCACAGAAAAAAAATCGGCGTGTCGAGTTTGCATTTCTCTAACTCACTCTTTACGTTTCAGCATTTCATACGTGCATCTTGTATGCCTTTACTTCCTTAGAGTAGTTTCAAGCTAGGATTGGCCATAGATTGTAAAAGCTCTTTTGGGTTAGGTTGGAATAGTTGGGTAGCGTTTGGTTGGAGAGCGAGATAGGATGGAACAGTCCTGTCCCTATTTTTTTTATGGAACGGTTCTTATATAGATGTTTGGTTGGACGGATGGAGTGGCTCCGTTCTTGTTTGGTTGAAGGGATAGGATGATAGATTTTTTTTTAACTGTCATCCTCCATTTGTGGGTCCAACTTGTCGCCAAGGTTATCTTCCTCCCTGTTGCTTCTGCTCGCATGACTACTCCTGCCGCCCTCGAGCTCTGGCTGCTGTCTGGCTGTCCTAGCTCCGGCCACCATCCCTCCAGCTCTAGCCAGCAAGACCCTCCGCCCCCAAACCCCAGTCCGCCGCAGAGGCCCACCGCTCCTGGCCCACCACACTGCCACTTCTGGTCCACCACGCAGCCGCCGTGGAGGCACCCTGTGCCCGTCTGCCTTGCGCCATTGCTGATGCTCCCCGGCCTTGATCTGTCATGCCACCACTGCGGAGGACCCCCGCGCTTGGACCACAGCGTCGCCACCACGGAGGTCCTGCCCTCGGTCCACCATGCCACCACCGCGGAAGCTCCCCGACCCCGATCCACCACACTACCGCGGAGGTATAGGGCGGGGATGATCCCGCCACTCGAGATGATGGTATGGACGACAGCCGCGGCCCCGACAAGCATCGGCCTGGGAAGGCCAACGGAAGGAGGTGGCGGTGTTCAGCGAGTGTTGGAGCAGGAGGGGTGGCCATGTACAAGAGGCGGTGGCCTCACCAAGTCACAATGCGGGAGGGGTGGCACCGCCCAGCAAGCGGCTGCGCGAGGGGCTTGGGACGGGGCTCACGCCATTGACGTGGGACAAGCTCGTCCCGAAATATTGAGGAAAATTCCCTCTGAGAGCCGCTCCATTTCATGGGCTCTTGAACCAAACATACCTCCATCCTAGTTGGCTCGTGAACCAAATGTTACCTAGAAGAATCCTAGTTGCGCATCTAGATTGCACATGTTTTAGTTTACATATATTTTGTGCAAATCTAGTTGAAGCCGTAGGTTAAGGTTTTAAATTTGCCTAATTTTCCCTCTTCCCTCTTAGGCTATGAGCGCCGATTCCTTTCATCGTAGTGGAGGAAAGAAAAATATAATAGTATATAGTATATATCTAGAAGTAGATGTATACATACCTGAGAGATTGCGACCCCAACGTGGCGTAGCCAGAGCTCATTATCTTCGATGTTGTAGGCCGATATGGTCATCCGTCCACCCAAATGTATGAGCAATATAGGGGCCCATAACACCTCTAGATCGTGGCTGCCAGCGTCCCCATAAGAAGAATGGCACTGCAGCTTTTTCTGACGGTTGAAGAGTGTGGCTAGGGCATATATCGCAAGAGCATCGCCGCCGAGATACGACAGCCAGATAAGAAGTCTATACGAGGAACGGAGGCTTGGCTTCCTGCGATAGGGGCCATATATTGCTAGGTACAACTGGATGGCGAGGCTGCCTAAGACAAGGACGCGCAGCTGCCACTCTTCCCACCATTGCAACGCACTAGAGAGGCTCATTGTATTAATGGTTTAGTGACATTTGCTAACACCAGCGGCGAACACATGTATATATATAGCTCCTGCCGCATGCGGGTACGGTGTTGGGAGTTAACAAGCAAAGATAGCATCAGTAGTCCAAAGTTGTTGTTGTCTGGCGCTGGCATGGTCCCTTTCATTTCGTGTAACTAAAGAACCAAGCAAGGAATTAATATGTAGGACCAGGGAATACTATCTCTATCACGCAAAGAGCATGGGGGGCAATAAAAGCTAGAGCTTTCTCCTGTATCTTTCTTTCTTCCCCAAGCTTCTATGTTGGAGTGTGCCTCTAATACATACATATGCACATGCCATGCATGCAGCTCCAATGTCGCTTACACTCAGGGGCGGATCCAGGAAAAAAAATAGGGGGGGGGGGGGGCTGACCACAATACACTAACTCATCAACACATGTCATATTCCCAAACTATATCAACGTTATAGTCTACAGTAGTTTCATGTGATAACATGGAATTGGGGATTTGAGGTCAGAAAGTTTAAGTTCCATACCTGGACGGCCGCGGCGCTGCGTGCCGCATCTTGTCATGCCGAACGCCAAGCCTCCGCAGCTCCGACTACGCCGGACCGCCGGTCCATCCGCCCTCCGCCCCTGCTCCAGAGTCCGGAGCGCCCGGCCACCCGGGGGCCGCGGCCACGCCGGGACGCCCCTCCGCCCCCACAGACCGGGACCGCGGGTCCCTGCGGCAGCGCAGATGCACAGCCGAGCGGCCAACCGAGCCCCTGCCTGGCTACCTGTCGCAGAGCAGCCCCCGCCACGCCACCGGTCTCCCACCGCTGCCGCCCCTAGTTGTCTTCCGCACGGGCGCCGCCTTGCCGTCCGCTCGTGAGCAGCCGAGCGCCCGAGCCAGCCTCCTGTCTCGCCTCCAGGGATTTCGATTGGGGAAAACCAGTGGTGGGTGGGCTGAATCCTAAATTGGCCATCGGGGCGCGATTTGGGCCGGTCACAGGGCGTATTAGTGCCGGTCCCTGTGGCCGGCACTAAATGGCCGGCACTAACGTGAAAGACGTTAGTGCCGGCTACTCTGACCGGCACTAACGCGCGCGTGTTAGTGCCGGTCCGAAATACCAGCCGGCACTAACGTGCCCGACCCCGCCCGAGTCCTCACAGCAAGGTTAGTGCCGGCTGATATAACTAGCCGGCACTAAATGTTTTTTTATGTTTCTTTTCTTTTCGTTTTATACGTATGGCTATGCATATTTCTACCGTATGTGACTACATAGTCGTACTATTTGCATTGCATAGTATTATTAGAACAGTATATTACACTAACATTATATATATATATTTGTCATGTATGGAACACTTAGGAGTTCAAAAGTACATGAGATATTACAAATTATTAAGCACATCAAGTATAGTAACGTATCAACTTCCTCGTCGTCGGATCTTCTTGGGCGACGCTTATACGGAGATCGCCATGAAATTCGCCCTTAGGATTTATGACTTCATCGAGTAGAAATCCGCATATAGCTTCTTGAATTGCCCTGATCCGAGCGATTTCAATGAGTTCTTCTTTCATCCACCAACGCTGTCACATTTTTCGATAAAAACATGAGAATAAAAAATAATGAATTAAAATAATGAGCAGATGTGATTGTGCTCACGTACATTGAATGCCTCCACTGTCATTTGTCCTTTTTCACTTGCAAAAGAGTTGATCCACTCGCATACGTAGTATCCACATAAGTTGTTTTCCTTGGCCCTGTCTCCAACACTATGGACAAATGTGGGTTACGATATAGAATTTTTCTGATGTTTATTGCAAATGACATTAGTAGCGAGAGTATATTCATACCGGAAAATCAGTCACCCAATGAAGAGGCTCGATTTCACCTATGGGCAAGCCTATGTGTTTGTGGAGGTAGCGACTCCATGCAGTATTTACCACCTCGATGATATCTTGGTACTTTGATATATCCTGCCTTAACGAGTCGTACACCAAGACCTTGTGCTCCTCAATCCGAATACAAAGCAATATCCAATGAAAGCTGTGCATATACATACGCATAACCAATTAATGTTGATCACAATAGTTATTAAATAGTATTATTAATATGAAGGGATTGAAAAAAAGAGGCTAACAAAGAACGACTCACTGATGGTTGTATGGCAAGAGAATGAAGGGACACATGCTATTTTTACGCAACCCCCTGTATATAACATTGACTATGTCTCTAGGATTTTGCGCTAACGATTTCTCGTGTATAATATCGGGGTCGAAGAACCCGACGTTATGGAAGTTCTTCTTTCGGCAAATTTGAATTTTTGACCTATGGGACACAAGAAAAACGGGGTTCAGTCAACACACAAGGCTAAAAATAATGAAACGAGAGACAATACTTACATGCACCATACACTCATGAGGGACTTGTGAAGGGCATCTTGATGGTATAAATCGTAAAGTGCTGCAAACTCGATATATACATCATCTCCCTCCCGCCAGAAATGCTCATCTTTAATCCGAGCCGGGAACATCTCTAATTCATTAGCTTTAGATTGCACGGCATACCATTTGTGTAACTCGGCCATTCTCGTTGGTAGGAATGGTAGCAACTCTGGCCATATCAAAGGTTCACCAAGTACAAACTTTTTCTTGCCGCGTGCATTCTGTAGGGCCTCCCCAAGCAATTGAGCCCTTGTTAGATCAGTTTGCAATATCATCCCAGCCATGGTCAATGGATCTCTTGATTCATCGGGACATTCTTCACGCGGCACTATCAACGGAGGGATCGATTGTTTGGACTGCTCTCCGAGCTGGGGAACGGTCTTTGCATTAAGCCGCCGATTCTTGGGGTTGCTGTAGCACTTTCTGATCTGACGATCATAATCCGACTCCCTTTCTTTCTCCTTGGTGGGATCTTTAATGAAGTGTGCCTTTGCACCCGGATCTATTTCTGGCTTCTTGTTCGCAGCCTCCCTCAGTAGCTTGCGCTTCAGCAAGAAGGTTTGAAACGATTCTACTGCCTCTTCCTCTTCTGTAGCCTTCGCTTTCTTCTTTCTTTGCTGCTTATGAGATGGTTGGACCGAAGGTACCGTGTATGCCTTCTGTCGCTGACTCTGATTCTATTGTGCGGCTGGTGATGATGCCGGAATTGGCTCGCTTTGTGCGGCTGGTGATGGCGGATCCTGTGCGGCTGGTGATGGCGGATCCATGCTGGGGTCCCGTGCAGGCGGTGGAGAAGGTGGGCCAACACTAGGATTCCTGTCAGCTGGCGTTGGTGATCTTTGCCTTGAGCACCGAGCGGAATCTGTGTCTGCTTGCACCAATCTTATGTCGCGCTTTGGCCACGCGATCCATGTGTGTACGGCATGTTGTAGTTCTGTTTCTTCAGGACTTATAGGGATCGGGAGGTCCATGTCTTCCCAGCGTTCTTCAGTAATTCGGTCAACAAAGACTCTTGCGAATCCTTCAGGAATCGGCTGGCAATGTATTGTCCCGCCCTCTTCTTGGACTTCCGCATAACCCTCAGCACAAACTTTGAGCTTTTTCCCATAAAGAACCAGAAGCTCACATTGGGTCCTAACGGTGATTTCGTCAATGGGGTCCCTCGGCCTGTCGGCACCCAAATTAGGGTGCTCCGTGGAAGCAACACTGCTACGATGCTGAGAAGGGGGGCTGATCTCCACATTGGCAGCTAGTTGGTCCGAGCATTGCCCAACTGCTGCCTCAAGTGACATTATCCGGTTTTCTAAGCTACAGATCTTCTCTGCCACTACTGCCTTGCTTCTGCATCGGCTTCGGTAGGTTTCGAGATCTCCAGAAAAGCCATATTTCCAGGGAACTACGCCCACGCCTCGGGTCCGTCCAGTGTGTTCCGCATTCCCAAGAGCATAAGTCAGCTCGTCATTCTCTCTGTTGGGCTGGAAGGTTCCTCCTTCGGTACGCCTCATTGCTCGACATGTCCTTCACATAGAACACTTGTGTCACATCCTTGGCTAGAACGAATGGCTCATCTTTATATCCAATCTTTTTAAAATCGACTATGGTCATCCCATACCGGTCCTTCGTTACGCCTCCTCCAGCCACCCATTCACAACGAAACAGAGAGACAACTATGGGTCCATATTCAAGTTCTCATATCTCCTCTATGACACCATAGTAGTTGTTCTTTTCTCCATTACTGTTTACTATACACATACGGACACCACTGTTTTGGTTGGTGCTTTTTTTTATCTTGAGCTCTCGTGTAAAATGTATACCCATTGATTTCGTACACTTGGTATTGCTGGACGGTTATTGATGGTCCCCTAGCCAGCCATTGAAGTTCTTGATCAACTGTGTTGTTGCCCAATAATTTTCGTCTGAACCAGCCGTCAAAAGTTTTTATATGTTGGCGTGTAATCCAAGCAAAATTCTTCTGTGGATTTTTGGACCGTATAATATTCATGTGCTCATCAATATGGGGAGCCACCTTGGATGAATTCTGAAGAACCGTGAAGTTTGCTTGGCTGAATTCACTACAAGAGATGTTCATATTACATTTCTTTCCTAGTGTGCCTTTTCCCTTTAGTCACCCCTCATGGTGTGACACGGGGAGCCCAATCGGATTGAGATCAGGAAGATAGTCAACGCAAAACTCAATGACCTCCTCTGTTCCATAGCCCTTAGCAATGCATCCTTCTGGGCGAGAACGTTTGCGCACGTACTTCTTCAATACGGCCATGAACCTCTCGAAAGGAAACATATTGTGTAGAAAAACAGGACCCAGGATAGTTATTTCTGTCACAATATGAACTAGAAGGTGTGTCATAATATTGAAGAAGGAAGGTGGGAAGACCATCTCGAAGCTGACAAGACATTCGACAATGTTTTTCTGCAGCTTTATTAGATTATTTGGATTAATTGCTTTTTGCGAAATTTCATTCATGAACGCACAAAGCTTTACAACTGCCAATCTCACATTTTCCGGTAGAACACCCCTCAGTATAACCGGAAGTAATTGTGTCATCAGGACGTGGCAGTCATGGGACTTCAAGTTTTGGATTTTCTTCTCTTTCACATTTATTATGCCCTGTATATTTGAGGAGTACCCAGACGGGACCTTGATACTGTTCAAGCAATCGAACATACTTTCCTTCTCCTCTTTGCTCAGATTATAGCTAGCAGGTTTTAAATAGTGGCATCCTTTGTCTCTCTTCTTGGGTTGCAAGCCTTGTCGTCCTACTAGCTGCTGCATGTCGCGCCTTGCTTCCAATGTGTCTTTTGACTTACCATACACTCCCAGAAAGCCTAGTAGGTTCACGCAAAGATTCTTCGACAGATGCATCACATCAATTGCGTTGCGAACCTGTAAGACTTGCCAATAAGGTAGGTTCCACAATATAGACTTCTTCTTCCACATTGGAACATGTCCCTGGTCATCCTTGGGAACAGGTTGGCTACCGGGACCCTTTCCAAATACTACCTTCACATCCTTGATCATCGAGAACACACGCTTTCCATTACGGAATAGAGGCTTAGGACGAGTTTCGGGCTCTCCTTTGAAATGCTTCCCTTCGGTTCTTAGGGGGTGATCGGTAGGAAGAAATCGACGATGGCCCATGTATACGCACTTCTTACAGTGTTTCAAATAAATGCTATCGGTCTCATCATAACAGTGGGTGCAGGCCATGTATCCCATGTTCGATTGTCCCGAAAGTTTTGCAAGTGCAGGCCAATCATTGATGTATACAAAAAGCAAAGCTCGGAGGTTGAAGGACTCCTGTTTATACTCATCCCACACACGTACACCTTCTTCTTTCCAGAGTAGTAAGAGATCATCCATCAAGGGTTGCAGGAACACATCAATGTCGTTGCCAGGTTCTTTTGGCCCTTCTATAAGCACCGGCATCATGATGAACTTACGCTTCAGGCACAACCAAGGAGTAAGGTTGAACATACATAGGGTCACGGGCCATGTACTATGAGCGATGCCAAACTCACCATACGGATTCATTCCATCCGCACTTAGAGCAAATCTTATATTCCTTGGGTCGTTGTCAAATTGAGGATACTCTCGGTTAAGGTTTCTCCACTGGGACCCATCTGCTGGGTGTCTGATCATGTGATCCTCCTTACGGTCTTCTTTGTGCCACCGCATCAACTTGGCGTTATCCTTGTTTTTGAAAAAGCGTTTCAGACATGGTATTATAGGGAAGTACCACACCAATTTTGCGGGAACTCTCTTCTTTACCGGCTGCCCATCAACATCACCTGGATCATCTCGCCTGATCTTATACCGCAATGCGCTGCAAACAGGACAAGCTTCCAAATTCTCGTATTCGCCGCGATACAGGATGCAGTCGTTAGGACATGCGTGAATCTTTTGCACGTCCAATCCAAGAGGGCAAACCATCTTTTTAGCTTCGTATGTTGTTGACGGCAGTTCATTACCTTCAGGAAGCATGTTCTTTACAATCTTTAATAGCTCACCAAATCCCTTATCGGTGACACCATTAGTTGCCTTCCATTTCATCATCTCTAGCGTGGTACCCAACTTCTTCTGCTCCGGTTTGCAACTAGGGAACAACGGCTTTTTGTGATCCTCCAACATCTTCTCGAATTTTAATGCCTCCTTCACAGTCTCACTGTCTTTCTGTGCTTCAAGCAACGCCTGACCTAGCTCGTCAGGTGGCTCCTCTTGTGCAACATTTGCTTCACCCTCGTCCATTGGTTCATCTTGAAAGCCACCTGCTTCATGAACCCATGCCCAATCTGGAAGATTGTTATCACCATCGTCATCTTCTTCATTATCTTCCATCATAACTCCAACTTCGCCGTGCTTGGTCCAAAGGGTATAGTTACTCATGAATCCATTCAAGGCCAGGTGATTCCATAGAGTATCTCTTTTTCGGAATTCTTTTTTATTTTCGCAAACACTGCATGAACAACACATTAAACCCTTTGGCGACCTATTTGCCATTGCCGCCTTGAGAAAAGAATCTAAACCCTGAATCCATGCCGAGGTGCTCCGGCTTCCGTGCATCCATTGCCAGTCCATCTGTACAAATTAAAAAAATCATGCTCATTATCCCTAAAAACAGGTTACTATGAAGTAATTCAAAAAAAAATGTAAATGTGTCATAGGCCACCTATCTAGTAAATTTAAACTAAATAGCAAAATAAATTGGCACAATAACATATACACATGTCACCATGAAATAATTCAAAAAAATCATTCTAAATGTGTGATAGTCAAACTATATAGTAATCATTCTCTAAAAAGCAACAAATCAATTCTACCTTGCTCAAATTAATGAACAAATTAATAAATCATGCTCATTTTCCCTCATCCTTAAAATTCTTAAAATTTTGCATTATAACATGTACACATGTCCCCGTGAAATAATTCAAAAAAATTACTCTAAATGTGTCATAGTCAAACTATCTAGAAAACCTTCTCTAAAAAGTAACAAATCGATTCTATTTTGCTCAAATTAATGAACAAATCAGAAAATTATGCTCATTTTTCCTCAACCTTAAAATCACTATTTTCTTTATCTAGAAAGCATGAAACAAAGAATAAGCACCGTGAAAAAAGAGTGGAAGAAGCTACTAACCTTTGGTGCACTTGGATGGGTGAAATCCTCACAAATTTGGGGGGAAATGGGCAGCACCTCCCCTCTAACACGCCATGAGAGAGAGGAGGAGCTCGGCCAAATGAAATGGTCGGGCTGGGGAAGGAGTGGCTGATATACGGGGCAATTTAGTGCCGGCTGGTGGCTCTAGCCGGCACTAAGTGTGGACTTTTAGTGCCGGCTAGAGCTACCAGCCGGCACTAACTTGTAATTGACCAAGTTAGTGCCGGCTAGACTTTCCAGCCGGCACTAACGTGTCTTATGACCGTTGTGGCATGCGCGCGGACCGTTGGGGGATGGCACGTTAGTGCCGGCTAGTTTTTCTAGCCGGCACTAACGTGCCCGCCTTGTACTGTACAGGCACGTTAGTGCCGGCTCCTATTTGACCGGCACTAACGTGCTGGTACCAATATGACATTCTCCAGCAGTGAACGGGGCGCGATTTGGGCCGGTCAACGGGGCGCGATTTGGGCCAGTCGGCCTGGGCAGCTGGGCTGGTTGGTTGTTTTGGCCCACATCACGAAGAAAGGGTCTTCTTTTACCTTCAGCATCTCCATTGCTCATCCATGGTGGCTAAAAATTAGAGGGGGGCTGAGGGGGGATCCATGGATTCCCAGGCAGTAGGGGGGCTCGAGCCCCCTTAGCCCCCCTTTGGATCCGCCACTGCTTACACTAGCTACATCTACATGAAAGACGACCCGCCAAACATGTCCCGGACGCAAATGGTATCCGTGTTATTAGAAATGGGTCACCACCTACAATTAATTCGTAAAAAATGATATCCATCACCTATAACTCGTTCAAAGTGATGGGTAAGACTAGTCTTAGTGGGGAGTAGACTAGTAGAGAACTATACATAGATGACGAAACAAATTTGTCACAGTAGGCCACAAAAACATCTTTACAAGTGTTTTGTGATGAATTAGTGACGAAAACTCGTTTGTCATAGCACTCGCGTCATATTTGTTCCACCATGACAAAAACATAAATTTCGTCATAGAAGTGAACTTTTCAATGTCGAAACATATTTCGTCATCGAATAGACGCTCTTCAGTGACAAAATATTTACGTCATAGTTGGTGACCAGATTCGTCATTAAAGGCTATGCCACGTGGCATGGCCCCGCCGGCGGCTGATGTGGCTTTGGGTGACACGCTGGTGGGTGACGCGGCCAGAGCCACGTGGCAGGTGATGTTGCCAGTGCCACATGGTAGGTGATGTGGCAGATGACATGGCTAGTGCCACATGGCACTATTTTGTGCAGCCACGTGTCTCCACTGGACTTACCTCGTGGATCATTCTCATCACCCCACGTGTTGTCACAGTTTTGTGCCACGTGGCAGCCTATAAAGTGTATTTCTTTTTGTCGCAGAACATGGCAATTTTCATCATGAAAATAACATCCTTGTCATCATAAAATGTTCTCCAAAAAAGTCACAGTTTTCTCATCTTTCATCACAAAAGTACACAGATAGCTTAGATCACAGAACAGCTCACAGAACATGACATCTTCAACACAGATCACTGAAGTTCAACACATAAGTTCAACACATGATCATTGATCTGAAGTACATAGAGCAACAAGTGACATAAGTTCAACACAGACCAATACAACTGACAAGTTCTTAGTAGCCAACACAAGCCATCACATAATACTTGACATAAGTTTAGGACTAACACAAGTTTGGGACAAGGGACTAGTTCATAAGTCTAGGATGAGTTACCATTCAAGGTCAAGAGACGGCGGAGGAGCATATTGTTCTCTTCTGCTGTCTTTATGGTTTGATCCAGCCGCCTTTGGGTCTTAGCGAGATTTTCCTCTGCAAGGTCACTTTTCTTCTTCAAGGCCTCAACTTCTTCCTGGAGTGCAGCTTTGGCTTGTTGTTCAGCTTCAAGTTGTTCCTGAAGTTCTCTTTCGGTCGATGACACTAATCTTGAGGAGCACCTTGGCTGTAGACCAGCATTCTTCATAAATATGTTCGACATGGAGCTGTCTTTGGTGAGCACTTAGGCAACAATTTGTGCACTAGAGATTGGCTCTTCACCATCAGGTACACTGCCTTCCAATTCTCCATTTAATCAAAGGATAGAATATTAGGTGGGTAGACATTAGTAAAGGACAACATGAATCAATATTATTGTGCAAGTCTGTACATAGCCTCAATGCAAACCACCAGAATAAAATTCGCGAGCACACTCTTACAAAGAATCGTGCGAACTTATTAACGTATATACCTCTAAAATATTTTTCACATGTAGTACAGCGAATATAAGTTGTCATGTACGGTTTTGAAGAATTTTTAGAAAGATTTGGTATTTTCTATCGTTTAATTGAATTTTTGCGTGTTTTTCGGAAGCAAATCCAAGGTGAACTATGTGTACGTCCAATATTATTCCTAAAATTCCACAAAATATATATTTAGAGTCAGGTGTGGCGTATTGATGTCCCGGGTACAAATTTGAAAGCCCCCAGAATCATTTTAGGACCAGGCCAAGCCACCGACCGGTACTAAAATGCGACATTTAGTACCAGGCGGTGGCTTGGCCCGGTACTAAATGGTCCTCTAAGGGTTACATCAAAAGAAATGCATCTCCTACCCAGTCACAAGTGATGCATAGGTGCATAAGCAAGGCTCACGCGAAGCCGGAGGTTATGACTTCAATTCCCACGAACCACGCATGCGCATATTACGCACAAAATTCACGTGAGTTGTGACTTGGGAGGATGCGCGTGTGCGGGGCCTCCTAGCTGCTCATCACTTATTTCTTTAATTTTTGGGTGCAAAACCGTTTAGTACCGGTCTGTATTATGGACCGGTACTAAATGGTCCCTTTAGTACCGGGCGTTTTGGCCGGTACTAAATGGCATGCCATTTAGTACCGATCAAGCGGTACCGGTCAGCCGCCCGGTACTAAATGGGGGTTGTTGACCGGTACTAATGATAGATTTTTTAGCAGTGTTTTACTCATAACTTTTTTCAACCGACTTACTAAAAGTTAATTTTGAACATAACTTCCACGAGAATGTTATCAGGAAAACTTCCCACACAATTTTAATGCATAAGTTCATCATACAGCTAGCAAAAAAATATAATTTCTCGAGATAACTTAGATACATGTTTAGAGAGTTACTTTAGCCTATTTTTATAATGATAGAGGTGGATAATTTATTAGTAAACATGATAGATCCAATGACTATTATAGTTAGAGTTGTCAGATTAATAACCAGATGTTTCTGATTTTTATGAGAACTTTTTGGATTTTCTTTATTTTTTAGAGTGTCCACCTAGGATCATATGTGGCTTCACGTGAAGAGTTAAAAGGAGCCTCTAATTAGTAATACTAGGTGATTCTCCGTGCGTTGCTGCGGGATTTGATATAGTTTTTTCATAAACTATGAGAGGCGGATGCCTTTCATAGTTGCAGAAAGAGAGCTGAGAAGCCATCAGTAGTGGCACTCGCGTCACCGCTGCTAGTGGTAGAGGAAGAGATAGTGATGACAGATTCTTAGACCTTAATGCTATCAATGGATTTTGTTGGGTACATGAAGAGGTAGTGCTGGTCTGCTGGAGGCCATTGGACACCATCGCATGCAGCGTTGAGTGGTGGAGAAATTAGGGTGTGTTTGGTTGGGCTGCGACTTTTGGAAAAGTTGCCGTGGGCTGTGGCTTTTGGAAAAGCTGTTGTGGGATGTTGTCTGGAAGTCTGTTTGGTTGAGCAGCCGTGGCTTTGGATAAAACTTCTTTCACTTCCAAGCGGACCCCACATGCCATAGAGACAAATTACGTCTTCTTCCACTCTCTCACCTCCTCTTCTTCTTCCTCTCTCTCACCAATCTCTTCCTCTCTCTCCCTCACCGAGGGTGGCAGGGGCAGGCCGGCGGCGGCTACGCACAGCCGAGCTCGTCCCTCGAGGCGGAACCTGCGCCGTCGGCGGCTGCATGTGGTGGAGCTCGTACCTCGGGGAGAAGCTCGCGCCGACGGAGGCCGCCCGCTAACAGAGCTCATATGTTAGGGTGGAGGGCGCTCCGGCGGTGGAGCTCGTGCCTCAGGGCGGAGCTCACGCTGGCTGTGGCTGCCCGCTAATGGAGCTCGTCCCTCGGGGCAGAGGGTGCTCTGACAACGGAGCCTGGGCCTCGGGGCGGAGCTCACGTCGGCGATGACTGCCCACGGTAGAGCTCATCCCTCGGGACGGAGCCCGCGCTGGCGGTGGCTGTGTGCGCGGCTGAGCTCGCCCTGGGGGCGGCGGAGCTCGCCCTCACCCGTGGCGGTGGCAGCGCGGAGAGTTGGAGAAGGGGCGAGCAAGCGGCGCCGACAGGGAGAGCTGGTGGCAGGGCGAGCTCGCGGTGGCGGCGGGGAGAGCCGGCAGCGGCGGAGGGGCGAGGTTGCGGCCGCGAGGGGGCACAGGGGTTGCAAGAGGGAGGACAAAAAAAAAAGAAGCGAACCAGCATCCTCATAACCAGTGGCATGTGGATAATTTTTTGATCCAAAAACCAGTGAAAGCAGGGGGTGAGGTGCTTTTGATTTGTACTACAGTAAAAGCTGCTTTTGGCAAAAGGACATCTGGCTTTTGAGCCTTTTGGTTGATATTTTGGCTTTTGGGGGCAAAAGCCATGGCCAAAAGCCCAACTAAAGGCAGCCTTAGTGTTTTTTTCTGCAGCCGGAAGGATGGAGGGAATATGAAGGTGGGCGTCGATGTGTGAGTAATCTTAAACAGAGGTGGAGGTGGATGCGTGGGCCAGGAGGAAACGATGATGTGGAGGGCTATGGATTGAGAAAATTGTAAGACACCCATCTAATGGATAGAAGATGTGCACAAAGTTAATTGGGAACATATCAAGTGCAAACCAACCCCTCCATGCAAACTTCAATCTGGGCCACCGGATCAACATCCAAGGGGGCAATGTGGGATTGCATAATTTTACAATTAACCGTCCGCCTCTAATCACACTCTTACAAATTCCCCCTCCCACTCCCCGTGCGCACCCTTTAGATGTTGATCCGGTGGCCTAGATTGAAATTTGCACGATCTGCACGAAAGTGTTGGTTTGCACCTGATATGTTTCCAAGTTGATCGGACGGTTACAATAATCAAGGTGGCGTGGCTGATTGAGATAAGAGAGAAATAGCAATAAATAATGCTTATTAGTGGAATGCATGACATGTTGACGTGGATAACAAAATGCTACTGTAGTGGATTTTAATTGCATGTGATAGTGCTTGATGAGGTGGATAGTTTACATGTTGAGAGAAATTTCTATTGGGGACCAACTATATAGGTTTTATATATTACATTTTTTTAGGGAAAGGCGTACTGCTTATATTAAAGAGCGTTTACAGCAGTACAAACTCCATCTGGTGGAGTGATAAACCACACATGTCTACCAAAATTCTCATGCACCGACCCTTTAGCTAGTCTATGAGCATCTCTATTAGCTTCCCTACCTTCATGAGTAAACCTGACCTTAGTGAAGTCCTCCGCTCTTGCCTTGATTTCGTGAATAATATGTCCATAAGCTCCCATTGCGGTTCCTTGCAAATTCTGAACCACGTTCAGGCAATCCGACGCCAGCTTGAATTTCTGGAGCACCAGATCGCTAGCCAGCGCCATCTCTTCACGGCATGCCATCGCCTCTGCCATCTCCAGGTCAGTTATACCTTCCGTCACCAGTGTCGAGGCTCCTAGGAAATTGCCAGCCTCGTCACGAGCCATAGCCGCTATCGTGAACTTGGTTGTGTTCTTCGAGAGAGCCGCATCAACATTGATCTTCCCGAACCCGGGTGGTGGTGGAATCCAACCAGATTGCTTGGCTTGGGCCGGTTTCCACTCTTTCTGCACCGGTTTGCTCTCGGCTAGATCAGCCAAGAATCTTTTCACAAAACAATGTGTCGATAATGGGCTCTGGTAATTATTCTCATGGATGATCTTCCGCTTAGCATACCAGATCGTCCACATTGTGACCACCATCTTCACTAGCACATCATGGCTCAGTGAATTCATCGCTTCATGAAGCCATCCTCGAGCATCTTGCTGCTGTGTAGAGCTAATGAAATCAACTATCTCTTCACTCTGCAGCGCCCATACACACCTCGCCTAATGGCACTCAATTAAGGAGTGCTTCCACGATGGGCAAGAGCCATACATTAACAGGGGCAAGATGGGCAGCTGCACGGGGCCTCCAAATATTTGAGGCCCTCAAATCATGTAATTATATTAATTAATGAACTATAGAAAAAATAAAAGGCCCACTAAAGCCCATACGTAGATGTTTAGGACTTTTGTCCTTCCGTTGTTTCCGCCGCAGGAAGCCAGTCCCGCCGTTCCGCAAACTCTTCGTCTCCTACAAACACTGCCTGTTCATCTGTTATTTGGATTATCTGATCGTCCCCCAAAGGATACGGCCGATCAAACCTTGCAAACGGCGCATACTCGCATCTCAATTTTTATTACACGAGGTTACAGGTACATGCTCATCTTCTAAATTTTCATTTGGACCTATTATGTTCCTATCTTGTTTAATTAAACCTACTTAGACTACAATTCCAATTCTCGTATGGTTTAAGCCTACTAGACTGAAGTTGGTGAAATCCTACTTGCGAGCTACTATGACACAAGAAAGACTTATGCATTGGCAATAATAACACTTGAAAATAATATCTTGGAGAATATTAAGTATGAAGATGTAATTGAAAATTTTATTTCAAGAAATACTAAAAGGATAATGTTTTTTTAGTAGACCATGAAGGTCAGTTTATTGCTTTTGGCACTATCTTTACTGTTTTAGCTTAAATAATGTATATCAAAATTAAAAGTATGCCATGTTTGTGTTGTATTTCAAATTTTTAGGGTCCATTATACGTTTCGCACCGGGCCCCCGATTCGTAGATATGGCCCTGATTACATGTTTAGTGTTACTTTTGACTATTTTCATAAAAACATAATGGATAATTTATTAGAAAATATGACAAATCCAATGACTATTATAATGAGATGTGTCAGATTGATGTTCGCATGTTTCTAATTTTTGTATAAATTTTATAATTTCTCTATTTTTTTTAAATATCTACCTAGAATTCTAGGTGGCTTCACGTGGAGACTTTAAAGGAGCCTCCAATTAGTAATAATTAGGTGATTCCCCGCGCATTACTGTGGGATTTGCGAGAGCTTTTCGATAAATTATGATAAAAAATACAATAATTCTTTAAATAAAATGCTATGAAGAGCATGTAGTAAGATAAATAAGCACTTAGATCGAGTTTGCTAAAAAATAAAAAATTATATTTTTTAATAAAGAAAAGCTCGTATTAATGGTGCATTTGTTGAGATTGCGTTGAAAGCCATATGAGAAATCTCTTGGATTAAAAATAATAGATTTTTGAGTTATTCTTTGGTTACAGAAGAAAGAAACGAATAAGACATACATTTCATGGATATAAGACGTGCATGAAGTTGATTGGATGGTTATAATAATATGAAGGTCTTGTTGGACAGCTTTTGGGAGAGTGGCAGCTCATGGTCGCCTGTTGGTGCTGCGCTCTCCACCAGCTCCGCGAAGTCGTAGCCGGCTTGGAGGAGCTTCTCATACTTGCCGGGGCGAGTTGGATGCACTGCTTCATTTTTTTCTTACAGTGGATAGAAATGAGCGGCTTCTGGGGTGAGCGAGTGGCATATATATACTATGATGGAGAGGAATTGAAAGAACAATGACGCCATTAAGATGACTTTTGATTGTTGGATATTAATATGAGTGGGAGATGACTTTTGATTGTTGGATATTAACGTGATTGGGAGATGACTTTTGATTGCTGATGAGTAGTGGTGTATAATGTTAGTAGGAAGCAGTTTTGTGTGCTGGTTTGAGTAATATGCATGGTGACAAACTTACAAATGGATGAGCGTGGGTGCATGAATAAGTGGATTGGAAATACAATAACTTACAAATGGACGGGTAGATGTCCACAGAAGGAAACGATCTAACGGTGATAAGAATTTGAGGTGATGTGGCTCAACGTGGTTGCAAAGAAATAGAAGTTATGACCCTTAGTTGGGGCCAACTATATAAGTTTTATAGATAAGATAAGATGACATGTGAAACTTAAAAAAAAACTCAAAGAAGGGTTGTTACTCGTCATACAGTGGAGACATTTTACACGACATGACAACATGACAAAGTAGGTAGCTTACTGAGTATACATTGCACACGTCGTCGTCGATCGCTAGCTAAATGATCTTGATCTTAATTTGTTTGCGCCTGCTTCTTGGCCTCGAGCTCCCGGCCGCGCTTGGCCTCCTGCAGCATGGACACCACCTCCCTCATCGACGGCCGCTCCTGCGGGCTCCGGCTCGTGCACCGCAGTGCCACCCGCAGCGCCAGCGCCATCTCCTCCCGGGCCTCCTCGCCGCTTTGCCGCCGGTCCGCCGCCCACGCCGCCGCGTCCATCACGTCGCGCGCCCCGCCGCCGGCGACCTTGCGCCGCACCCAGTCCACGATGCTGCTCCCCTCGCCGTACTCCGCCTCCACCGCCCGCCGCCCCGTGAGGATCTCCAGCAGCACCACGCCGAAGCTGTACACGTCGCTCTTCTCGTCCACTCGGAGAGTGTACATGTACTCTGAATTATTATTCATGACCACGAAATGTTCAGTTAGGAGTTAGCTCTACACATCGAAAATGTTCATGTCATGGGCTCATGGCACGATCAGAGACAGAGACACGTACCTGGCGCGATGTAGCCGCAGGAGCCGGCGACGGCGGACATGGGCGCGGCGCCGCGGAGGGCCTTGGCGACGCCGAAGTCGGCGACGCGCGCCTCCATGTCGGCGTCGAGCAGGATGTTGCTGGGCTTGAGGTCGCGGTGCGCCACGGCGGGGCGGCAGTCGTGGTGCAGGTAGCTCACGCCCTGGGCCACGCCGACGGCGATCCGGTGCCGCGCGTCCCAGCCCAGCCACGCGGCGGCGGCGCCGGCGCCGTGCAGGAGGTCCTCGAGGCTGCCGTTGGGCATGTACTCGTAGAGCAGCAGCGTCGCCTCGCCGTTGGTGCACCAACCCAGCAGCCGGACGATGTTGCGGTGGCGGAGGTGGCCCAGCACCTCCACCTCCGCGAGCACCCTCTTGTCGCCGCTGCCGCCGTCGTCCTGCTGGTCCTTCCGCGGCGGCGGCGGCTCCGGACCGGCTGCCTCCTTCTGCGCCGCCGCTTGCCACAGCTTCTTCACCGCGATGACCTCGCCAGTCGGCATCTTCGCCCGGTACACCGTGCCCGACGACCCGGCGCCGACGATGCCCTCGCTCCCCTCGACGCACCGCGCCACCTCGTCGGCGGTGAAGCCGAGCTTCTGGAACGCGGTCATACGCCACGGTCCGGCGACGACGTTGGCCGCCCGCGCACCGCCCACACCCCCACTGCCGTTCACCGGAGCGGTGCCGCCGTCGTCTCGCCACTGGAGCCAGCGAGCCGTGACGGCGAGCACCGTCATCCCGGCGACCGCGACCGCGGCGGCGGAAACCCACATCGCCGCGTTGCGCCGAGCGGAGCTGCCCTCGCCCTCGCCGCCGCCTCGCGAGTCGGCCGGCGCAGCAAGATGGTTGAAGGACACGTCAAAGGTCTCCAGCGTGGTGCAGTTGGCGAACCCCGGCGGGACTGCGCCGGTGAGCGCGTTCCAGGACAGGTCGACCTCGGTGATCGACGGCAGGCCGGCGAGCCCTGCCGGGATCTCGCCGGCGAGCCGGTTGTGCTGCAGCCTCAAGCTCACAAGCCGCTTGCAGACGTCAATGTCACCGGGGATCGCGCCGGTCAGATCGTTCCCCGCCAGCTCCAGCCGGTACAGGTTTGAGCACCCGGCGGAGCCGAACGCCGGGACCTCGCCGTGGAGGGCGCACCTGCTCGCCGCGAAGACTTGCAGCTTCGGCGCCTGCCACGACACGTTCGGGAGCGCGCCGCCGACCGGGTTGCCGGAGATGTTCAGGTACTCGAGGCTCGGAGAAGTCACGAGGTCAGCAGGAATGCCGCCGCCGGCGAGCGAGTTGGAGCTCAGGTCCAGGTACGTCAGGTTGCCAATGGAGCCGAAGCCGGCCGGAATCCTGCCGGAGAGGCGGTTCGACTCGAGCCGGACTCGCCAGAGCGACGAGCAGCCGGCGAGGCTCGCCGGGATCGCCGAGTCGAAACGGTTATCGAAGAGGATGAGGCGCGCGAGACGGTTGCCGGAGCACATCCCGGCGGGGATCGGGCCGGACAGGGAGTTGGTCGACACGTCGACCCGGACGAGCCGGCCGCTCGCGCCGAGGGCCTCCGGCAGCCGGCCGGCGAGCGAGTTGTTCCAGAGCTGCAGCACCTCGAGGCTCGGCAGCGCGCCGATCGCCGGCGGGATCTCGCCCGAGAGGAAGTTGCTCATGAGGTTCAGCGTGGTGAGGTTCGCCAGGTCGCCGAGCCCGGTGGGTATGGCGCCGGCAAGCAGGTTGTCCGACAGGTCGAGAACCTGCAGGGCACGGAGGCGCGACCACCGCGGCGGAATCGCGCCGGCGAGCCGGTTCTTGAACAGGAACAGAGATTCAAGCCGCGCGAGCTTGCCGAGCTCCGGCGGCAGCGGGCCGGTGACGTTGGCCACGGCGATGTCGAGGTACAGGAGCTGCGTCAGGTTGCCGAGCTCCGCCGAAATGCGGCTGTCGTAGGCGTTGTACCCGATCTCCAGGTGCTCGAGAGACGCGAGCTCGCCGAGCTCCAGCGGCAGCCGGCCGGTGAGTGCGTTGCCGGAGAGGCGCAGGAACCGCAGCAGCCGGAGCTGGCCGACCTCAGAGGGGATGCTGCCGTTGAAGTAGCTGCCGCCGAGGTCGAGCCGCTCCAGCCGCCGGAGCTCGCCGAGGCCGCGGGGAAGCGGGCCGACGAAACAGTTGCTGAAGGCGTCGAGCGCGGTGAGCGCGGCGAGCGCGGCGATGCCGTCGGGGAACGTGCCGTTGAAGAAGTTGCGGCTGACGTCGAGCGCCTCGAGCCGCCGGAGCTGGAGCAGGGCCGGCGGGAACTCCCCGGAGAAGGCGTTGGCGCTGAGGTTGAGCACCGTGAGCGTCGGCGCCAGCAGCCGCGCCGCCGTGGCCGAGACGGTGCCGGAGAGGTTGCGGCGGGAGAGGTCGATCCCGACGACGTCCCCCGTGGCGGCGTCGCAGGACACGCCCGGCCACGCGCACCACGGCGGGGCCAGCGACCGCGTGGCCCCCGCTGACGCCGCGGCGGCGTACGTCCACGGCCGGAGCGCGCCGGCCGGGTCCCGCAGCGACGACTTGAGGGACAGCAGCGCGAGGAGGGGCAGCGGCGCCGACGACGCGGCAGTCGTGATGGTCAGCAGAGGTAGCAGGAGCAGGAGGCCGCCGTGGAGCGGGAGCGGCGACGGCGACGAGGAGGAGGTGCCCGTGGCGGCGGCCATGGCGGGGGAGGAGTGGCCGAGTGGGAGACGGTGCCGGTGGTGGTGCCAGGGGGAACGAGGGGGCGGTAAAATGGAGGCGGGAAAGGTGGTGGTGGCGCACTGGTGAAGGTCATGATGAGGGGCTTGGAGATGGAGGCGGAGGAGGTGGTGGTGGTGGACGACATGAGGAGTGGGATGTGGAAGCGCGGGGTGGAGACTGGAGCTCGAGGAGGGAGAGGAAGGGGTGGTGGTGGAGGTGGTGATGATGGCGGCGATCTGGTCGGACCGGGCTCTGCTTTCTCTCTCACCATTGCGGCAACGTGGAAGCTTAGGCTTTTTCGTTGTACCGTGCATGAACATGCCTATTGCCTCATCACAATTAGCACTAGTTCTCTCTCTCGTCCTGCATGAGATAGTTTTCTGAACACTACCTTTTTTTTAACAAAAGGAAATAAGAGAACATTTTAAAGTTTGAAGCTTCAAATTAAATGATGGTTCTCTTAAAAGATTAAGCTTCAAATTTCACGAAAAACTTAAAAAGTAGCCAGTAAGATTCCATTGGGAAATGAACTGTTTGAAGCAGCAGCAAGAGACCAAGAGTGAGGATCAGGGCCTCTAGCAGGCTTTGATGTTGAATGAACAGTTCATGTTGCTGTATGCGACAACAAGGCAACATCCGCAACCTCTTTTTTGCCCGGCATTGTCTCTTTCGCTTTTCCAATTCATCCATAGGTTTGCTGCCCTTTCCCCCCTTTCTTCCCTTTCTCAAAGAGCTCCTCCTACACCTCGAGGGTGTTACGACCTTTTGGATCATCTAGCGGTAGATCAGAGGGGTGACTCACTTGTTCTTGAGGAACTCGAGTCGCCCATCACTGGTCCGTTGGTGAAGGTCTGCTCTACGGCAGCGACGCACGGTGCAGAGGTACATCGCGGCGGTGTAGAGGCAGTCATGTAGTCGACGGCGAGCCGGTGGAGGCGATGGCGCGGCATAGTGGTGCTTCCCATCGCTGACCGCCCCCCTCTCTAGATCGGGTTAGGGTTTTGGACGGTGGAACCAGTGACGGCGATGAACCTCGTTTCCCGAGCCGCTAGTTCCCACCTCCTCTTTATAGGGCTGCGCAATGGGGGCCCACCAGCCTCTTCTTAGGCTAGACGTCCCCGATCAGGACGCGAGTCAAGGTTCGGCCCAGTCGTTGGACTGGCCCGGTGGAGATCAATCTAACATTCTCCCCCTTGATCTCACCTCTGTACTTTAAAATTATTCAACTTGAATTTAACTCTTTACTTTTTCTTTACTCATTTTGCTCTTGGTCCTCGTCTCATTGCAGATTGGTACGTAGGGCGTGCTTCATCATGACAGTTATCACTTACTGCCAGACTAACAGCCACAATACACCTTTCTGTATTGAAACAAGACCTTAACCTTTCTTTGGGCCCTTTAGTAATCCAGAAATCATAGGCCTCCCGTAAAACACATGTCGACTTGGGCGGTAGACCTTTAGTAAGCGGATCCGCAAGCACTTGCTTGATACTTTGATGCTCAATACTTTCATATGATTCTGGATTTTCTCCTTTGCAACATATAACTCACCGTCATAGTGTTTGGCAGCACACTTGACATGTTGCCATAGGAGTAAAAACATTCGAATGGTATATTGCTGTTGTCTACCATTATCAATTCCGGGTAAAGGTTCCTCAATCATTTTGTCTATCCTGTAGCCTCATATCATGCTAAACTTTGAGTACACTACCCATGATATCACAACTATTTTGCTTTGGAGCTTTTCCACAATAAAACTCCAAACGCGAGTGTTAGCTACTACTGTGGGCTTCACTAAACTCGCCAAAACTTAATTCTTTTTACTCACAACCTTTTGAAAGCACATGTTCCTTCCTTACTTAGCATGAGGCTGACAATACTTTGCAAAATTGCAAAACACTCTATAACTCCATTCCAGTGATCTATTGCTGGACTGGACTTCTGCCAAAATGTCCCGGATACTTGAGCTATGTCAGGGTAAATTCTTTTGAGCATTAATCTTGCTTCCAACAGCTGAAGCACATGGAACCACTTTTTCACTCTCTTTTGATCGATCATATAGCGGTTCCTGGAATACTGAAAATTCCAAAACTGTTACCCTTGACTAACAGTAGGACAGACGTATGCTTTGCTCGCATGCATACCATATTTCTTTAGAACCCTTTTCTAGGTATGCTCTTTGCGATATTTCTAATACCCCTTTTCTTTTATCCCAGTGAATTTTCATTCCTAGAGCGAATGGATCTTCACCGAGATTTTTCTTATAAAAAATAAAGATCATAATAACTTTCTTCTCTTTGCGGGAAAGGTATTTCCCTTCTTTGAACTTTGCATATTTGTAATTTGTCATTTTTCATTGACCTTTACTTAAAACTCAAAACTTTTTTTTGTTCTCATAAAACTTTAGATACCACTATTCTGATTTCATCAGATATTATTCGGATGTTCTTTTCTTTCCTCAACAAAACCATTTGGTTATGTCATGTATATACACTTTCTCGTACAAATCTTCATTGGAAGATATTTCACCAACATCCATCTGATGCAATTCTAAAAGTAGTATGCACCAATGTCTCCATGATTCTAAAAGAATTCTTTCATGAGATTGTACAAAATGTCTCATTAGAACTTATCCTTTGTCTTTGCATAAATCTTTTGGCCACAAGTCGTACTTAGCGACTTTCCATGTTCCCTCTGAAGTCACATTTAATCTTGTAGACCCATTATAGCCTACTGTCTTGTCTCTGTTAGGAACTTATTCTATGTTCCAAAATAAATTTGAAACTTCTAGGTCTCATGACATCTTTTATGGCTTCTTGCCACCTCGATGAATGAGACACCTCAATTTCTGTCATTTAATCAACACCTCAACATATGATGAGATAATTGTAGTGCTTGAATCATAGGAGTGAACATACAGTCTCACTTCTCTTCAAGCCTGAGTTCTTTGCATACTTACTCCCCAGATTATCCCATCTATTGTAAAGATGGAATATCTTCGAGCTTGTGTTTGGGTTCAGTCCTTACAAGCCTCGGTTCAGTCTTTACAAGCCTCGTAGGGTGCTTCAAGCACCACCTTTTCTTTTCGATTGATTTGAGGCTTAACTATCTTTTCGTCCTATTTGGAGCTGAAAACTCCATAAATTTACTTATTTTTTTGTAATTGGGGTATCAATGTTATGACCGTTGTACTCCTTTTTCGGTCATATTCACTTTAACAGATCATCTTTGCTTTTTTAAAAATACATCGCATTTAACTTTGCGGGGAAATTCTCTCTAAATTTTAATCTTTCTTGTCTTTCTAATCTTTCTACCCCTCGAAATATGGCACAAACTTTGCTGCCATAATTTCGAAACTATTTTTAACACTTGTGAACGAGGAGCATTTCATTACTAGAACTTTATTCATATGACCAAGTCATACAAAATAATGGGAGTACCATTTCCTCGTTCCTTTTTAAGAGCTCCTCAGAGTTCTTGATTTGTTGCACTTTCAAGAACTCATCAAGTTCTTCATTTTGCTATACTTTTGCAAGTCATGCTTGCAATCTTGGTTCACATACAACTTTTCTTTTGTCCTTCGATTCTTTTCAAGTCACTATCCAACATGCCACTATAGTAGTGCATGAGAATTGTTGGGATAACTTTAAAAGCTCCCCCAGTTTTCTTCACTTTTATGTGATACTCATGTCGCACGTGAGTCATCACAAAAACTTTCCCTGTCATGCAGGATATGAATGGCACAAGTGCCAAAACTTTTCCGACTTGCGGTAATAAACTTTAAATGCATTGGTAACACATGTTTAATTCAACGGTGGTCAAATTGAACATGCGCCAAACTCATTTCAACCATTATCTTTACTGTTGTTGAAGGATGAAGAAACTTTGGTCACAATGACTAAAACATGCATATATACTTTATTTTTTGATTAAATCTTCCCGTTGGTTCCAATTTAATCAGAAAATTTAACAAATCTCTATATTACAAAAACTTTAGTGAGAGAAAAAACTAAAAAACTTTCCGAATAAGTTGCATCTCTTTTCCATATCAACTAAAAAACAGAATGGAACAAGCACTTTTCTTTCTTAACCTCAACTATACAGCTGAGTAACCTTAAAACTTTATCTATAAGATTGATCGGAATCAACTTTTGTTTATTAATTTCTCTCTATTTGGGAAGAATTGTATGTCTTAATTTAACGTTGGTCAAAATTAAAATATACAACTTTCCTTTACTTTCAATTCTATATCACCATTGGGCAGAAATAGAACACATGACAAGAATAAAAATTATAATATTGTCATCATCAACTTTGGTCAGAAAATGACAACATCATAATAAACTTTAAATTTCGTTTCTTTTAAGAGCAAGCTAATGCTCAACTTGACACTTACAATGGTAAAATGGTGCCAAAACAACCTTTCTTTGACTTTCAACAGCGAAAGCTTTTCTTAACCTTAAAATTACAGGCTCTTTTTTCCCACAGGGAAAAAACTCATCTGAGTTTATCTTTCTTATTGCAGCGGAGAACTTTTCTTTCTTTCATAAGCTTTTCTTTGTCTTTCTCTATTCTCTGAAAAAATGATCACTATGATGCAAAAATGTCAGAGAATTAACATTGAAATTAAAATCACAATGAAATTATAATATTGTTATAATCAACGTTGGTCAGAAAATAACAATACCATAATTAACTTTAAATAAAATATCTTTCTACTCCTCTATTTAAATTTCCCCGTTGTTTCCAATTTAAATAGAGGATGAAACTTTTACTTTGCAGCGGAAACTTGACAAAAACGCTTATTCAGAAGCATCTTTATACTCATCTATTTTCTAAGAAATTTATCCCGTTGGTTCAAAATTTCATAGAGATAAAAGCGTCATATTCGTATATTCTCTAAAACAATTCTCCCGTTGGTTCGAATTGAATAGAGATAAACAAACTATCAATGCATTCTTCTGAAAATAAAACTTGAACTTTGTTACTGTGCATAGTCGAACTTTGGCCCAGCAAAGGAAAAACGAACCGCAGCCCGTTTTACTGTGAAAATGCCCAAACTTGCATTAACTCGGCTCGGCCTGCTCATGCGCAGTCGATCCAGTCCAGCAGCGAACGTGGCTCGGGCCTGGCTCCACTCGCCCGCCTGGGCTGCCGGCCCAGCAGCAGCGCATCACGCGCGCAGCCCATCAATGCCTGCCCTCCTCCGCCTGGGCTAGAAGTCGGCCCGTTGGCTGCTATCCTTTCCTGGTGAAACGAACATGGCACCATTTATGCTATTTCGAGTGATTTTGGTGATCGAATGACAACACAACACTTGGACTAATATGATTGTTAAGATGACCATTCTCAGGCTTTTAGGTTCAAGTGATGACAAAGAGAAAGAGAAGATAGGCGTAGCAAGGCTCTTCGGATCAGGAGCACCGGAAGAACCGATGCCTAAGCATCGGTGCATCCGACGCTTGTCGGAAGAACCGACGCTATGATGTTTGGTGCAGGAGGGAATCGAAGCCAAGTCAGCCTATAGGCACCGGTTGAACCGACGGTCCAAGAAAGGGCATCGGTGCTTTAGGCGTACTGTGTTCCAGAGACGATGCAAGTCGCGCAAGAGCCAAGTCTTCAGCACCGGTTGAACCGGTGAGGCATCGGTGCATACCATCGGTGTAATGACGTCAGCGTCCAGGAGAAGATCCTTAAGCACCGGTTGAACCGGTGATACATCGGTACAAAGCATCGGTTCAACCGATGATCACTGCGTCAGCTGTCAGGAGTTCAACGGCTACTTCAGTTTATGAGTGACCGGATGAACCGACGCTACCCCTGCCAGAGGCATCGGTTCATCCGATGGTACGCAGAATTTTGCCAACCGTTGGAGCAACGGCTACAAGACTTGGTGGCCTATATATACGCCTCACCCCGGCCATTTGAAGATTGCTGGAGTTGCTGGACATCCCACACACACCCAAGAACATCTCCAAGCCATACAAAAGCATCAAGATCATATCCTTAGCCCTTAGCACACTTTGAGAGTGTTGTGTAAAGGATTAGCTCTTAGAGAGTGAGATTGCAAGGCTTCAAGCCTTTGTGCTGTGGTTCTCTAGTGAATCAAAACAAGAGCTTGGTGCGCCGGCACCTTGGAGCGTGAAGCTCGCCGGCAACGTCATCGACCCTCCGACTTGGTGTGGAGCGGCGGCGACATCTTTGTGCGGGGGACGTGGAGACCCCCATCATTTGTGGAGAAGCTCCTTAGTGGAACCCGGGGCCAAGGTGACCGTGATTGTGTTCACGGAAGAGATTTGGTGGCCGAGTAGCAATACTCTTAATGAGTGCTACAACAACGTGGATGTAGGTGTGCCTTTGTGGCTAACCGAACCACGGGATAAACACCCGCGTCAAGAGTTTGCTATCTCCTATCCCACTCTTTAAGCTTCCGTATTTCATACTAGCATTTTGTATGCCTTTACTTTCATAGAGTAGTTTCTTGATAGGAAAGGCTATAGGTTGCTAAACTCTTTTGTGATAGGGGTTTCACACTAGAACAACCTAGTTGCACATCTAGATAGCATATTTTAGTTCAAGTTTTGTGTAAACTAGTTGGAGCCATAGGTCTAAGTTTTTATTAGTGTCTAATTCACCCCCTCCCCCTCTTAGGCTAGAGCACCCGATTACTTTCACCTGGCCGTCCATCTTGATCGGATGGCCATCCGGCTTTCTCACTGGACCAAAACTGGCGGCTGGCTCCTCCCCCGTAACCCTAGCTTCATTTCAATCATTCCCTTTCTACTGTCCAGAGTGGACGCCGCCGCCGGGCGGCGGCTCTCTCGCCGGCGCGCCGCTAGGTCCGTCCACCGGTACAAGGCCGGTGACCCTGGAGCGAGCCTTTCTTGCTTCTACCTCTTCTTTCCTTCGTCTCCCCCTCTTCTTTCCCAGCGCCGCACAGAAGCAAGCACAGGGCGGTGGCCACCCATGGAGGCGGAGGAAAATGGTCGGCGCCGCCGCTAGCCCACTCGCCGGCGTGCGCCTTCGCCCTCGCGCGAGCGCTCCGCCGTCGAGCGGCCGTGCTGCGGTGCTCGAGTCCGCGCGCCGGCGATACCGCGGCGTGCACGGCCGCGGCCCGATCTTTTCCGCACGGAGGCGGTGGAGCGCCGGCAGTCCAGTACCTCGGGGTGTTCTATCCCGCACGGCTACGGCCGGCGGTGAGGTGAGCCCCAGGTAGGACCCCCTCCTCACCGTCCTTTCTCTGAACTAGGTTAGGTTTTCTCTTACTTCGATTCGGTCGAATCCTTTCTTTCTTGTCTGATGCGCATCGAGATGATGCAATTCTTTCGAATCCGCACCCACCATCTAGGGTTAGGGTTCTTGAACATTGACTTTTTCGATCCGACGAGACCGATGTGGATTCTTTATGTTCTCTGATTCTTTTCCCAATACTGATCTACTCGCTAGATCGAGGCGTCTGATACCATTGTTAGGACCTTTTGGATCATCTAGCGGTAGATCAGAGGGGTGACTCACTTGTTCTTGAGGAACTCGAGTCGCCCATCACTGGTCCGTTGGTGAAGGTCTGCTCTACGGCAGCGACGCACGGTGCAGAGGTACATCGCGGCGGTGTAGAGGCAGTCATGTAGTCGACGGCGAGCCGGTGGAGGCGATGGCGCGGCATAGTGGTGCGTCCCATCGCTGACCGCCCCCCTCTCTAGATCGGGTTAGGGTTTTGGACGGTGGAACCAGTGACGGCGACGAACCTCGTGTCCCGAGCCGCTAGTTCCCACCTCCTCTTTATAGGGCTGCGCAATGGGGGCCCATCAGTCTCTTCTTGGGCTAGACGTCCCCGATCAGGACGCGAGTCAAGGTTCGGCCCAGTCGTTGGACTGGCCCGGTGGAGATCAATCTAACAGAGGGTTGCTGGTGAATGGTGTGGCATAAGCACATGGGCCCACGGCGTCAGTGAGGGAGATCTGATTGCTTTTGGGCGAGGCATGGGGGGAGTGCTGTGCACTCGAGTAGCTTGCTGCTGCCAAGGTGCTGATCCTTCCTTCTTCCTTTCCTCCTCCAGGATGCTCATGCTGCCGTGCTCTTTTTGTAACTTTGAGGCATGGAGGAGGCTGTGATGGATAGTGCACCAACTCGGTTGAGTGAGCGTGTCAGCTCATGCTCAATTGGTTCTTCTGCAGATTCCCATCCCAAGTGGGGCAACCTGTGTTCCTTCAAATCTCTTTTTCTCTGAATCCTGCACATTTTGTTTGTTTCTTGTCCTAATGTTTGCATTGAGTTCTATGTTCTCTGTAAGTATAAGATCATTTGGTGATGCTAATCTACATTATGCCGGCACAAGTATGTACATCATACCTTAATCATGTCGCATATATCTTGATTTCTTGTCAAGTTCAGGCACTGTATGTACTGCATGTGGAAAGATGTACCACACAACATTAAGAATGATCATGTCCTAGGTTCAAGTAAAAGTTACTCATCTCACCAGATACCAGTAGTACCAGATGGAGCACTCGAGTGTACCAAACTGTCATGTGCCCCTGCCTCTCGATGCATTTTGGGTGAAGAAATCAAGGCAAATCATGCCTTGCAACAGATCTGATCGGCCACTGTTGTTCCAAGTTTTACCAAGATCGATCATCATCATCTTTCTGATGTACAAACATTCATCTTGTTTTCTTGAACCGAGTAAACTAAGCACTAGGAACTGCAGATTTGAGCTTTTTTTTTTTTGCTCATTGTCTGCATGGTGCGCGGCAGCAAGCAGGGGCAAACCGTAAAAACAAATCTGCTCTGAAAGAATTGCAAACCTTTTATGGCAAATCAACAAGCTAGGTCAAGAATTAATCACCCCAGAACAGGGTTAATGTGATTTTGATGATCAATCACAGCATGGTTAATCAAAATAGCAGTGTGCAGTACAAAGACTTACTATTCCTACTCGATCATTAACAGCATCGTGTACAGATATTTCAATTCTGGTCCTGCATCTTTTTTTTATCGCGCGCGCACAATATTATTAGTGGTTATTTAGTAGAAACAATGAATTGAGAAGCTTCATTCCCGTAGTAAATGGATCACATTCCCACTGAGAACTTGAAGTGTAATTGCCTTTTTTTTTGCTGCTCTTTTGGTTAACATAGCATGATTGCATTGCTTGTGGGAGCTGTCACAACTCATCTTCATCCGTGTTTGTTTTGCCTGGATGAAATTTGACGTGCATGAAAAAGAAAATGCATACAACATTATGAACGATCATATCTACTAACTGTCAACTGTCCTTGGCTCTCGAAGGAGTCGATCTGGGTGAAGAAATCAAGGCAAATCATGTCCTGAAACAGATCTTATGGGCCACTCCTTAGGTGATGATCCAAGGAAAAACCAAGCACATCGTGTACGGACACTCATCTTGTTTTCTCTTGAACTGCGTAAACTAAGCATTGTCAACTCCAGGTTTGAGCTTATTTTGATGCCAGATGTCTGCACGGCGGCCAGCAAAATGGATGCGGCAGGAGCGGCAGAGAGACAAAGCCGAGCGATCGAATCAGAGTCTCAGAGAGCACCCAAGGAAGAAGAAAGTCTTCATGGCGACATGACACGGCAAGCCGAAGCTTTGGTGACCTGAAACCACAACAGGTAGCACCTAGAAGAGTTGCCCTTGCGCAGCCTTTGAAATGAATTGTAGTAGGTCAAAGCAGAGTAGAAATTTTTTTTATTTGGAAGTTTTGGATCGAATGCATATGAATATATGATGAATTAAGCAATGATTGAAGTTAAAATAATTAGTGAGTTAGTGCTCATAATCAAGATGATAGTTTAATCCAGTTTGTCTTATACTGTGTGTGGATGACGATGAGTGCTAATAAAGTATGTACAGATTTGACAATGAACTGAGAACTTCAGTTTTGATGGACCACAGCATTCTTCACTACTGAAGCAAGCAGTAATCGATGCTACCTCTATCTGAAGTCTCATTCTCATAGCAACACTTGTAATAAGCATCATAGATTACATGGAGCATGCCTGAAATAACATGAAGTGCTAGGGACGCACATGGATTTCAGAGACCAAAGCTTTCACTGAACCACCGTGGACCAAAGACAAAGGAGCTTCAAAGCACATGCATGGTGCACAAGATTTTTCTTCAGGGTTCAGAACCATCCTGAACCTATTTTCCTATTCCCTTCTCCTCTTTTCTTTGGGATGCACCACCGCGAACCTATTTTCCTATTCCCTTGACCTCTGCTGCATGCAACTCTTTATTTTGCCTAGCTTTTACTGTGCTGCATGTGCGCTGCATTAGGGCATTATTAGTAGTAGTGCAATCATGTGCCGCTTTGCAGAACTAAAGCAGTATAGTTATCTCTGAAGAAGGGATAATTAAAATTGCTGGAACAAGGGATCGGAGGCCTGGCTGCTAATCAAGACAAGGTGATGATTAGCAGGTCATGCAGCGCCAGCCTAGCCTTTTGCCTTGCCCTTTCCGTGAGCGTCAAGAGTAAACAAATGCCGAAAAAAGGCAGTGCTAAATGCGCATCAGTAAGCAGCATAGTAGCAGCAGTCCTCATTCCCAAGGCGTGCAAAGATCGTCCATCATCATCATCAGCTCATCGAAAGATCGGCCATCATCAGTGAGTAAGCATGATGTAATGCAATGCAGCACGGTAGAGTGATGAGGCAGGCGATGGAGATCCGGGAGTAATCGAGAGTGGGCCATCATCGCCGTGCTGATGGGAGCGATTACATTACGGCGGCTATCAGCATGGAGAACGGAGCTCGCCGGAATAATGCTAATCCATGCCAGGCGGCTCACTGGCTGGCTACTGTTCAACTGTTCATGTTCCTCCTGTTCGCGTGTGTTTCTGAGCCTAGCTGCAGCTGCAAGAGACTGCATGATAGGTGCCGCAACTTTTCAACGGGGCCCTGCCGCCTGCCTGCTGCCTGCCGATCTTCAGAGGAGAGGAGGGCCGGCCGGGCATGGAATGATGAGACTCTGGCAGGCTTTGGACGCGAGCGCGCGCGGTGGGAGCCCGGCCGACGATGAATCGAGTAGGGAGCCCGGCGTGGCTAAAGCAAAGCGGCCGTGGAGGAGGAGAAGGAGGAGGATGGCTGGATGGGCGCGTGCGTGGAGCTGATCGATGGTGCTCCTGCGGCGCACCTGCATGAGACACGCGCGGGATTGCATTGGGTGGGTGCAGCTTTTGGCAGGCGATCCATCGATGCCGGCCGGGCCGCTCTCGGCGTCGTCGGTGCTGTGTGCGCTTTAGTTTGCTCGGAAATTTAGGCGGAAAGCGAGCGAAAGAGAAGCTTCTTTTTGTACTCCGGCCGGCGCGGCCTGGCTGTCTCCGGTGGCCGGTGGGAGTGGAGTAAGCTCCCGGGCGGCCCGTCGTCGAGTTCAGTTCAGAACGTTCAGCTGGCGGACTGCTTGGCGGTTGTGTCAGGCCGGTTGTTGACGAGAGGAGGAACGCCCGGTTCGCCATTGAGGATGATTTCTTCACTGAAACACTTTTTAAGTCCAATCCAAAAATTACAGTTTTCACTTAATACTTTGGATACTCATCAGAACCTGGAAACCCTATAATTTTAGAAAGACGACTCAGGGCTTCAGCTCTGATTTCGATCTTTAATTTGTTTACTAATTTATATTCAAATATTTGAATTTTCCAGTTTGTCCTAGAACCATTACAGCATGGAGAGTAGGGGGAGTTTGATGGGTGCGGTTATGTGTCACTTCGGGCGACAGATTTTCCTACCATCACCTGAAGCGGTGCGCCCTTCCGCGTGGGCCAAAATTAATTGTTGGGCCGAATAAGTTAAATTAATATTAGCACATGATAATATAACGCTCATGCTATAGTGCACATAAAAGAGAGCCATCATGTGAATGCATGCAGGAGAGGACAACCACCATGACGTCACCGCATGCATGCAAATCTAAAACTAAAAAAAGCTATAACTATTAAACTAAGCATCTAAATTAAATTTGGATTGCATCATTGTCTTTCTTATGACAAGATCTTCAAAACAAGACCACACTTGCCTATGTTCACATGATATTTTTTAAATATATTATTTTAATATTAATTAATTAGTTTCAACTACTGGGAACAAATACTTCAACAACACGAACAAAAAAATATTTTCATCAACAATAAATTAAACATAACGAACATTTGATTGTATATACTAAATAGTAGAAAATAAATACGACGAACAAATAAAATAACATGCCCGAACAACTTAACCTATAACGCGAACAAATAAAGTATACGCTTAGAACACTTATATTATGAACAGAGAATAAAAGATTAATAGATAGTTTGAACAATAAGAGTAGCATAAGAATATAAAAAATATAAAAAGAATAGGTACATAAAGATTAGGTAAAAAAAGTGGAATAAGAAATTAAAGAATAAAATAAAAATATTCAAGAAGATACAATAGGAAAAATCATATTAGGTAAAAATATTATCAATTATTAGTACAGTTGTTATGAGTGAGTATGTAAAATAGAATTGATTAAGAAGTAAAATAATTAAATTACAAATTCTTAGTTGGGAACAAGGGAAAAGAAAACCGACTAAAAGGTTAAATAAAAATAGAAAATAGAATCAAGTGTTATAAATCACAAAATCTGTATTATATGAAAAAAGAAACTGTAAAAAAGAAATTTATACATCTAAAACTAATTTTACAAAATTGAGAAACAAATTAGGATACAAAGTAACCTGACATGCCAAGAAAAGAAAGAAAGAAATAGAAAAGAAATGTTACAACGAGACAAGAAAAAGAAAGAAAGGGAAGAAAGAAGATCACGCCAATGAGAAAAGAGAAATAACAATAGAAGGGAAAGAAAAAATGGAGAAAGCAAATCAACTAATGGAAGGGACAAATAAATGAAAAGGAAAATATAAGAAAACTAAAAAAACTTAATACTGAATAAGGAAATAAAATTTATAAAACAAAAAATATAAAAGAAGAAAAGTAGAGAATGGTAAAGAAAAATAAAAAAGAATAACATGAATTATTAGCGTTCATGCTTGCCGGAAAAAGAAAATTGAAAGATGCAATAAAAAAATAGAAGAAGAAAAACAAAGGAGAAAAAAGAATAAAATAATTACTATGGAGCAAGCCTGCCATGTTGCAGTATGCATGCTAGATGCATGTGTAAAAAATAACATACATGTGCCTGCTATCACCAGCACGTCGCTATCATATGCATGCACGTCGCTATCACATTCAATAAATTCGTCTGGTATATGCTGCCGCTGCTAGCACCATCAACACATCTATGTATAGGCTGATTTGAGGAAACTATTATTGGGCCTAAAATAGTCGAACAACGAGCGCACATTCCTTCAAGCGATGGATGTGGAATTTGTAGTCCGGGCGACATATAATCTCCCGGGTGTTTGATGCTTGATTGCCTGCCCACACATTGGTTTCATGTTAAAATCAAACGTCCCTGAAGCCCATGCAGCATGCACCGCAATGCTAGACCCATCATCTAGGATAAAGCCCATTATGATTTCTGAATACACGGCCCAACAAAGCCCACTTCACAGAGGCGCGAACTAACGGACGCCCTCGCCTCAATCATTGATCCAACGGAACCCTCCATTTTTTTTAAAAAAACTTTTTATCCGGAGGAACAACCGAGCTCAATTCGGCTTGACTGGCGAGTGGCCACGCAGCAACCACGGGCCGCTAATGGACGATCGTTCGCTGTCATGCAGTCCCGGCGAATGCGCATTGCTGGTTAATTGCGGCGCACGCGCATCCAAACCACCCAGCAACGAGCACATCATAGCTACCGGCTTAACTTATTACTACTTCTCTAGTAATTTTCGATTCCCATGTCTAGCTTCGAAGTAGCTCTGACATTGATTAATTATAAGCTCACTTCTAGAATACTTTTGCGCGCTTTTTGTTCTCCTTCGGGACAGCGGGAGTGTGGGGGAGTGAAATGGGCGGGGGAATACTTTCATATACATATGAATGTGAAAGTAGTGCTAAATATGTTCTTACATTCACATAATGATAACTCCAAAAATGGTACAAAATGACATAAACAGAAGAAAGAAATGTGACACTTCGCTACATAAGTTTCAAGAAAAAAATATAATACCACAATACTTTCTTTAAAAAAAATATAACAATACTTTCTCATATGTGTTATGTTCTTCTGTAACAGAATATCAACCACTACTACAAAAGGTTGCTTTTCCACTTAATAAGAGAAAGTGTTCTTCTCATTGTTTGGCATAAGCTTCAGCGGAGACATCCCAAATTGATCCTACAGATAAAGAGGATGTTTGGCAACAGAAAATCCATTGACACCCTGCAAAAAAAAACTGAGTGACAAAAATACTATTTCAGGTGGATTAATAATAGCTCAATCACATGCTCAAAACTTTACACTTTGTTTCGAGAAACTTGCAATACCCATACCGAATGTTTTATATGCTCACACATAGATTTTTCATACTGCATAGATCAAAAGACTTCAAACTATGTTTGAAAATCAAGTACCCATAACTTTCAAGATACATGCACGAGCCTCTATAATTATATTTTAAAAACTTTTGACTCATATATTTATAACCTCTTACGTCTCCAACTTTAAGTCACATGTTAAAAACCTCTGTACAGGAATTTATATACCCATATCTTTCAAGTCACATATTAAAAAAGTTGAACTGCAATTCAAAAACTATCATGTCACACATGCAGAACATTGTAAACCTTTAAAAGTCAAATATCCACTAGTTTTAAGTCAAACACAAAGACTTAAGACATATGCAAACAAAAACTTTACATCCTATCATTGAAAGCTTCAATATCACACAAGAAAAATAAGTTTGTTTCAACTGAGGAGAGGGAAACATTAGGATAGGAATCAAGAAACTATTAGAGTCGACTAAATTTGAAGATAGCTGAAGGTATTCAAAATATTTGAACCTACCATCAAGTTAAAAGTAGCTAGTGGCATTAATCAAACTTCATGATCTTGTCAATAGATTGTAGGTTTTCCTAACTTTCTAGTAGGGCATTTCAAACATTGAACTTCTAGGTCCAAACCTAATTCAAAACGTTGCACTCTAAATATATAGCAACATGATGAAATTGTTGTAGAGTACAGCCTTATGGTCCCATTCATGCATAAGAAAGTTGTTCCTATGCAAAACAAAGCGGTACAATCCATAATTTGAATCTAGAACTTTCTACTAGTACATTTCAAAAATTGTACTCCTTAGAGCCAAAATTTTGCACTACAAATTCAGGAACTTACTATTGCACATTTTAGAAACTCTAAAAAGCTACACATTCAAAACTTCATATAGATACTTAGAAATCTTATGAAATGCATCAGAAAAAAAGAGGTTGAGAACAAATTGAAGCTGCATATACATTAGTAACTAATATATTTGATTATGTATGCTAGATGATGATTTTACATTTCACATTAACAGAAACAAAATATATATTACACATTTCACCTTCCTTAGTCCACGGCAAATCTCATAAACAGAAAAAAGTATTCATAAACATTGTGCTGGCACATATACAAAAATTTTAGTTATAAGTACAGAACTTTGTGCTCCAAAAAATTTGGAACTTTTTAACTAAAAACTTTGCATTCTAAAGTTGGAGGCTTTGTACTAGTATTCATAAATTTTTTACACTTAAATATAAAACATTGGTGTAGCATTCAAAAATTTTTGTAGACATATATCAAACATTTTCAAATACATATACCTAAACTTCCTACTCCTATATCTGAAACTTACTATTAGCATGTACATTGTATTTGTAGATATACAAATTTGTACTCCCAAATACAAAACTTTAATTCAAATCTTGCACTCTAAAAGAATAAAAACTATATACTAACATGTTTTCTAACTTTCTACATCGAAATTCACAACTTTGTACACTAAATGAAGAACTCTGTAAAAAAATTAAATTTAAAAATCTATTGTACTAAATACAAAACTTTATACATGGATATTTGAAACTTTAATTCAAACATTACGCTAAAAAATCATAAAACTTTCTACGAACATATTTCAAACTTTCTACACCGGTCTGTAAAAATCCCAAAACACTAACATAAAGAACTTTGTACAATTTATACAAGAACATTTCAAAACTTTATGCTCCATGGTCCAAAACTTCATAAGCACATGTTAGAAACTTTTAAGTAAAATTTTATCTGAGGGTAAATCAGAAAGTTCATATAAATAAATGTGTACCTTCCAAACTTTTAAGTAAATGCCTAGAATCTTTGAGATTGGATATGAAAAACTTTCAAATGATATATTTAAAACTTTAGCTTTCAACATTATTTGAAAAACTTTGAATTCAAAATTTGGTAACTTTGAACTTTGAATTCAGGAACTTTGAAGACACTAGTTAAAAAAATTCAAAACTAACTCCAAAATGTGCAGTTTAACAAATTCAAGAGTTTTTGTTGGCATGTTTCAAAACATTTTAAGGATCCAAAATAAACTTTGTAATTCTTAACTTTGACTTCGAACTTATAAACTTTGTACTAAAACATTGAAAATTTCTACTATCATATTGTAAACTTTAGACATTCCGATTTCAAAATTTTTAGTTCCAAACTTTTCAGTCATAGCTGCAGAAAAATTTATACTAGCACATTTCAAAACTTTATCCTCCTTGGGTCCAAAACTTTATAGGTACATGTTAGAAACTTTTATGTAAATCTTATCTCGGCGGTAAATCCAAAACTTCTTACATATTGGGTCAAGTACATATAAACATAATTACATATCTAACTTTAAAATCTTAAATATATAAAACTACATGTCCATAGACTTGAAAAACGTATATATTTAGAGCATTTTGACTCAATACACAAAAAAGCACATGAACAAAAAGCTTGTGTTATTAGAAATCTAAAATATATGTGCATACATAAGCTCAACAGGAGACATACCGAACATAAAAAAAAATATGCCCTTAGCAACTAGGAAAATTGTTTTATTGGCCTATGTCTCAAGTCAAAATTTAGCCAATGTTGTTGATGACAAAACAAAACCAATAAACTAAAAATTCAGCATGTTCAAAATAAACCGTTATGTAAAAGTTTCCAACAACCTTTTCCAAAAAGTAGATTTCAGTAAAAAAATCCATAGTACAATATACAAATGATAGAAGAAAATTCGGACTGAGATTTTATATGAGCATAACTGGCTATTCGTTGAAAGTTGAAATGATCAAGACTAATAACTATCCTAACATATAGAGAAAAAAAGATTATATAGTACTCTCTAGCAGAGATGAGTAATGAACATCAAATTATCATCGTATAAACTATCATCAAATATAGTAACATATTCAGATTATCCAAGCAAAAACAAATTTAATACGACACTTGCAGCAAATGCTATGTGACAGCATTCGATCAACTTGATAATAGATCAAATAACTTCAGGATTAACAGAATGACACTATCCTACCAACTAAACAAGGTACTACATATATTATGGCATCAATGTCTGAATGCGGAAGGGGAACTAATACACCTAAAAATGTGAAGCAACGGCTCAACTCAGAGTCGCCAGAGGAACGAGTGCTCCAGTCCCTTCCGCCTTGCGAGGAGCAGCACCTTCTCTGCGTCAGAGTCACCAGAGTGCAGGCCCCCCCCTGCGGAGTCGCCCCCTCCCTCGAAGCCACGGGGATTGCACGCAGGGGGTCGCCCTCACTCCCTAGCGTGCCTCCCCCGGTCCCCCTCGACATGCGTGTGGATCCCCTCCTCGCTCCTGACGCGGATGCCACTCGACGAGGATGAATCGCCGGCCGATGAGGCCGACGAGGATTGACTCGCGTGTGGGTCCCTCCCTTGCTCCCGGAGCGGCTCCCCCCCCCCCCCCCCCGGCGACGACAAATCACCGGGCGACGAGATCGACGCGCGTGTTGATCCCCTTCTCGCTCTCGGCGCAGCTCCCACTCGGCGAGGGCGAAATCGCCGGCCAGGGAGGATCAACGCGTGTGTGGATCCCTCCCTCGCTCCCGACGGGGGCCGATGACGGTGCAACGTTGAGCAGATTTGGGGCTGCAATTTGGAAGGGTTGTCTGCGAGATCGACAAGCCATGACAGCGATTTGGAAGGAGAGAAAAAGGGGCTGTAGGAGGAAATGCAATGCGTCTTTGGTGGGTGGGGAGAGAAAACGACACAGATAGTAGGAGAGAAAGAGACTCCATCTACTAAGCTGACGCGTGTCCGTTCGCTGCTAGTGGCCGCAGCGCACGCGCGCCCAATAAGAAATTCGAGCAACCACCAGTCAGTCATCACTCCAGTCCAGCCCAGTCATCGCTCCAAACCCGTCCGGATTCAACGAACCGAGACCCGGCGGCCGGCGGCGACGAGGGAGATGGCGGCGAAGGAGGTGAGGTACGGGATAGTCGGGGTCGGGATGATGGGGCGGGAGCACCTCCACAACCTGGTCGGGTGGGAGCAGTCCGTCGAGGTGCGGGTCACCGGCCTCGCCGACCCCCACCGGGAGTCCCTCCGCCTCGGCCTCCAGGTCGCCGCCGAGCTCGGCCTCCCCGCTCCACAGGTAAAACCTCTAGCGCCCGATGCTCCTGATGGACCTGTCTCATCGCCCTCCATTAATTTGATTCATCGCATTGCGATTAAACTTAACAAATAACAACACTAGGTTGCTTGTGGAAATTATACCCCAGATTTCTCTCCGTAGAGTGCGTTTCCTGAGCGACTGCTGAATCCTTAACGACCAGAAGGTTTCGATGCAAGACCTTTTCAGGCCACCGCGAGCTGCTGGACAGCGGGCTCTGCGACGCCGTCATCGTGTCGTCCCCGAACATGACCCACTACGAGATACTCATGGACATCATTAGCCACCGCCGGCCGTACCACATCCTCGTCGAGAAACCCATGTGCACCACGGTGCAGCACTGCAAGAAGGTGAGGAGGCCATGGGTCTGGTCCGTTTGTCTGATGTAGTGATGTGATTTTCTTACTCATGTGCTGCTACATACTAGTGTCTGCTACTCTGTTTTGTTCCTCGGTATCGCCTCGATGAAGTCTGCCTCTTGCATAAGCTCTGACATTTCGTCTTCCTGGAGGGAGAGGGATCGGCAGCCATATATACTCTCTAATAGTACAATATGTATACAAAAGTACTGCATTGTCTTTGGTAGCTTAGCTCGGACTGTAATGGTGTTTGTATTGGCTGTCCATACAGGTAATTGAAGCGGCAAAACAGAGACCAGACATAATTGTGCAAGTTGGATTGGAGTACAGGTACATGCCACCAGTGGCAAAGCTGATAGATATCATTAAGAGCGGTATGCTAGGGCAAGTCAGAATGGTGGCCATACGCGAACACCGTTTTCCTTTCCTTGTTAAGGTACTTAAAAGGTGTCATTACTTGTAATATGTTACAGATTCGTTTCTCACTGTTTCTAACTGCTACAGCCCTTGCAGGTAAATAACTGGAACAGGTTCAATTGCAACAGTGGGGGCACTCTGGTAGAGAAGTGCTGCCACTTCTTTGATTTGATGAGATTGTTTGCAGATGCAAACCCAGTTCGTGTGATGGCTTCTGGAGTCATCGATGTTAACCATAAGGATGAAATGTATGATGGAAAGGTCAGGATGTCTCACTGTTTGATCCAAATATTTCATTGTACGCATAATTTGCTCATATGTGGCATGCAATTTTGAATAACAATGTTCTGTTTGTCTTCCTACTCAAGAACATACGTTCTATACTAACAGTAAAACCCTGTGTTCTTATCATATCCCCTTCTCTAGCATTTGTGCAATGTTGCAGCTGGAACTCCTAAGCTGTAACAGTAAACAAACAACAATCTGAAGGCAGCCTTTAAACTTTCCTAGTAGTGACTAAATGTTGATAATATCCTTGCAGGTCCCAGATATAATTGATAATGCATATGTGATTGTTGGATTTGATAATGGCTCTCGTGGCATGCTTGATCTCTGCATGTTTGCTGAAGGAAGTAGAAACGAGCAAGAAATTTCTGTGGTTGGTGACACTGGGAAGGTACAAACGCAGCTATACGATTCTTTTGGATTTTATATTTTCCATGTAGTGCTGTGACGAACTGTAACCTTTTGTCGATATGAATCTAGCCATCTAGGGTACTTCAGTTATACCTAGTTGACTCAGTTTCAGTTTTGGTGTCTGTTTTACTTTGTTTTAGTATTGTGTAGTTTACAGATTGCAAGTACGTTATCATCAGAAGAAAGGCCTAAAACATCTATGAAAAAGATCACCCTTTTATCAAAGCACATGTTCCCCTGACTGACATGTTTTTTCTTCTTCAAAACAGTGTCTATGCAAATATTTGGTTCCCCTTTCGAAGGAAAGCTTGTCTAACATCTGTTGAGATGCTTTGGACATATCAAAGAATGGAATATGTATACCCAAAAAAGTATCCTTAGATAGGAGCGGTCCAGTCGTAGCATTGGCTTCTTTGCTGATTGGTGGAGAAGGTCTTGGAAGAAATTACAGAAACAGCATAGGAAGGGCTTCAACTCCCTATGCATTCTCGGAGCTTGGATTCTATGGAAACACAGGAATGCATGTGTCTTTGATGGGATGACCCAACCTGCAGTGGGCACTCTAGGATTTCAAGGATGAATCCCAGCTTTGGAGGTTAGCTGGAGCTAAGGGGCTTTCTGCCCTGAACCTGGGAAGGTTGATTGAGCAAGTTTACGACGCTAGGTGCTGTGTGGTCAGGTCCTAGGCTCTTCCTTTTTCTTTGTAACAGTTCTACCTGGTTTTCTGCAGCGACGAACCCTTTTTTTCTCTTAATACAAAGATACACAGCTCTCCTGCGTGTTTGAGAAAAAAAATAGGAGCGGCCGAGCTGGTGGGAATCAGCAATATATGTGTCTGAATCATGACCTAAGCTATCCTTTTACTATTATCACTATTGCTTATACCTTTCTTTACTTTTTGTATCCTTGTTGTTGGAGAGGTAAATCTTGAGATACACAATAGGTTGCTGAAGTGGGTAAAGCTAAACCTACCCTGGGCTCTAGAATTAGCTTTTGGCAAATGTAGGATTAGAAGGTACAGTAACTATGCATTGTTCTATAGTGTGTGAATATGCCTAAAACTGTAATAAATAACAGAAGCATAAACCGTGTAGGCTCATACTAGCCATACAAATTGTGAACATGTAAATCCAATAAAAATGGCTGTGGTTTTCTGTACCAACTACAATGAGTAGTGCTGGGATAATCACCTCCTTGCATTACCAGGAGGTCTAAGAAAATCTAGTGAAAATATTCTCTCTTCTTTTTTGTCACCTTTTTCTGTAGCAAGCCTCCTCTAGAGTGTAGGTGAGATATCGTGATCGAATGCCACCTGTCAGGTATTTCAAAGGCTGAATTTGGATGGTGAATCATTGATGACTGCGTCAGTTCACAAAAGGTTTGGTGAATCATTGATGAGTGTATCAGCACAGGAAAGGCTTGGTGATAAAAGGCGTGCACATGCATTTTGTTGTATGAAAATTGAAAACATTATTCAGGATGAAGATCAAAACTAGAGGTTCCAATATAGCTAGATACATAGTCGAATCAATTAGGAAATGGAAGCATCTGGACTAACAGAAGCATAAACTGTGTAGGCTCATACTAGCCATACGAATTGTGAACTCGTAAAGCCAACAAATGGCTGTGGTTTTCTGTACCAACTACAATGAGTAGTGCTGGGATAATCACCTCCTTGTAGTACCAGGTCTAAGAAAATATAGCAAAAATATTTCCTCTTCTTTTTTGTCACCTTTTTCAGCAACAAGCCTCCTGTAGAGTGGTAGGTGAGATATCATGATCAAATGCCACCTGTCAGGTATTCCAAAGGCTGAATTTGGATGGTGAATCATTGATGACTGTGTCAGTTCACAAAAGGCTTGGTGAATCATTGATGAGTGTATCAGTACATGAAAGGCTTGGTGATAAAAGGCATGCACATGCATTTTGTTGTATTGAAATTCAAAATATTGTTCAGGATGAAAATCAAAACTGTAGGTTCTGGTATAGCTAGATACGTAGTCGAATCAATCAGGAAATTGAAGCATCTGGACTGCATTGTTTTGAATTTCCGTTTAAGACTGCAGATCTATTATCTCTAGAAGATGCATAAGGGATTTAGTCCTTTTATGATATTCTTTATCAGTTACCTTTACTGGTCTTGAGGGAGAGGGAGAGCTAGATTTTCATTTGAAATGTGAGCTGTGAGGGAGCATCTGCATATGATCACTGGTAGCTCACGGTGCGCGGTTCATTCCCTCTCCTTGAGGTTTCTTTTATGTGAAAGATATTGGCGTATTCTTCTCCTTTGTTTATTACTTGAATCTGATTACCTGATTTCAACTATATGCTACTCTGTCTCTGTTGAATGTGCAATTCTAGGGTGAGTGATATTTCTTTTCAAACAGGGTGAAGCTTTTGTTCCCGAGAGCATTGTCAGGTTTGGAAAGAGAACAGAGGGCAGAGATGGAGTTGTAACAATAACAGCTGAAGATGAACGAATCAAGTATATTCTATTTTGCTGTACCATATCAGCATTTTGCTTTCTTGAGTACTTACAATTTAAGGAAAAATTGTACACATTAATATCAGTTTCTAAAGTAATATTATTTTGTTGCTGTGTGACTACATGATCGGGACTGAACTGATAAATGAGAAAATTGATTTAAGTTTGGTTTAACAATTGAAGTTAAGATGCAGAATGCATAGCTTAGCAGTTGGGAAGTTTTGGTTTGTATCTTAACAAACTTTGTTTTATAGGTATCAAGGTCTTCATCATGGATCCAGCTACTTGGAGCACCTCAACTTCTTGTCTGCTATAAGGGCTCAAGGTGCCTACGGACCTTCCGTGAACTTAAGCGACGGTCTACTATCTGTTGCCATCGGCGTGGCTGGTCAATTATCAATTGAGCAAGGCCGGTTTGTGACCATGGAAGAGGTCTTAGGTTCTTAGGCTGATAGTTCAGGTGAGACATAGTTGGGCATGCCAATGTATTGTAAAACCTTCCTCTGTAGATTAGGTACAGTACACATACTCAAGAATGCTCCCAACTCCTGAGCTTACGCAATGCTATAACAATGGGCATTTGAATTCTTCATGGAAAGCGGTATCTTCAACCCATTGGATGTGATCAACAGAACATACGAAGTTTTTTTTTAATTTATAACTCTGCACTGCATCTCATATTTTGCCTCCAAATCTTTGAAGTTCAATTATGCCCTACCATTCTCCAATGAAGCATATTGTACGCATGGATTCCCTATTGTATGCCGATTATTCATGAAGGACAAAAGTTGTTTCCATGTCAATTGATCTATCAAAGTGAACGTGAGTGCATTTAAATCCTTATCTGTATTTTGGTGCGGTGGTATAGCCGTGCATTTATTTTTGAAAGTGCACAGTTTGGTCTGGCATACAATGGCCCCATAACTTTCATCAGATTAATCTTGATAAAACCTACTTACATTGAGGACTTCCAATTTTCAGATAAATCCAAGGGATTAAATATCCTGAAAGCTTGCTTTATTTGTCACATCACCTGGACTACCTCAGTTTGTGAGTACAATGCAATCAAGTTATATACACGCCTACCTCCCCCTAGGCTGTATGAAACATATTTGGCATCTCACAGCTTCAAAGCCACAAAGGAAGCTGCACACTGATGAGTTATCCACATTGATTGATATTGAGAGGAATGAAGCTATGGACATGGGAGACACTAGGAAGTTAAAAGTTCAAGGCTAGCAATTGGTTGATGCGCTGCTTGAATGCTCAAAGAGAGTCTTGAAATGGGCTGAGTCATGTCGTCGGTTTTGGGTGTTCCAATGAAATCTCTGCATGACCAGCCGCATTAGCTTTGGCGAGGTCTGCCGGTGGCCTTTTCAGAGCGCTCAATTTTACCTTTGTTTCTTTCAGCCCAAAAGCATCTACTAGCTTACTTCAGGGCCTCTTGTCTTCTACTTACTTTATCCTTTCTACTGATGAATAATACTGATCTATCACAATAATACTTCTATAATGTCATAACTACTTTTTTATAAAATATAGGTGGGCTACTGTAACTACTAAGGAAACTAGTCTCTGAAGTCTACTGCAAGATGATCCTGTTAAACTGAACATGTTTCCCAAACCAAGGAAGTAGACATGCGTAGTTCCTTCAAAATAATAATAAGAGTTGTTACGGTGCTTCCCTCTGAAAAAATCAGAGCCGTTAATTTTTAGGGGATATTAGAAGCTATTTTTTTCTCTAATAAAGGGTAGTTTAGTAATCTATCATGTGAGCACAATTGGTCTGCTTCTCCGTTCGTCAATCTCTCGATTCCGATCGTCCATCCGCTGGGCGCCGCCGGCCTGGGCACGTCGCTGGGCTCCCCTGCACAGCCACCCTGGCGGCCCTTCCCCATCTCCATCAAGAGCATCATGCAGCGCATCGGATTTCCTGGTCCCGCCGTGCCAGGGGCGGGATTCCCACTAGAGATCGTTGCGGAGGGGCTCATAGGCTAAGGCTTCCTTGCGTCGGGGCTCGCCGGCCAGCGCCCATGCTAATGCTCATGTTCTCTCTCCAACCAATCCAAAACTATTCGTGTATCCTACGTTTACTGAATTGTTAAGTAATTAATATCAAATCAGGTATCACTATATAATGATTTCAATTTCCAGTTATAAATCCAAGCATCATTCAGGCGCTGATTGAAGGGAGCTCAATCACCAGGAAAAAGGAGGAATGACACCAGTGGAAATTTGTAATTGTTGATGCTTCGATGCAGCCTGTGCAGCACCGCATATGATCCTGCACTCTAGATGCCAGGAGCTGAATCGGTAAGGTTGCCATGAAGACGGATGCTACTGCACTGGGATGGGCAGACCTTGGTGCTACGGGAACCAAAGGATAGGAAAAGTACTAAAATATCTTTAAGGTTAATTTTATAAGTGGCTCCTGGCTCAAAAAATAGGTCCCGGCCCCACATCTTTAGTTCTTTGTAACAGGTTCTTCCATCTTTTTAACCATTTGATCTGAACCCTTCAATGGCTCATAAAATCTCCGAGCACCATAAAATTTCTCATAATAATAATGAAGAAGGAACCTGTAGTTTTGCTTGTGTACCCTTGGTTGGTTAGTGAAATATTTGTTGTTTTCTTAGTCAGGATTGATGTTCCCTATATATAATATAATAATGAGATTTTTTACTATGTTTGGAAACGTTTGCAACGCCTTCCAATACCTCCCAACGCCTACGCAAAATAGCTATTTTAGTTGATTTTATTCGTCCAAGGGTATCATGGTCATTGTTCATCTTAACCTCACCCGCCCGCCCGCCCGCGCCCCCTCTACATCGCACGCCGCCACCGTCCGCCCGCCGGCCTGCGACTAGGGGTGGTAAAGGGCCCTCCAATTTAGCCTAGCAAATTTAAGGATAGGGCTGGATAAGGGCAGGGCTAAAATTATATTCATTTTTGAGCTAAAATTGATTAGGCTCAAATTAATTTACTCCCTCCTTCCCCGTTTATAAGGCACGGTGGAACATGACACGGTCTTCTAAACAACACTTTGACCATTTATTTATCATATATTATATCACTTTTGATTATAAGCTTATAATCATTGTAAACTATATTTGATTATGAATCCAATCATATGAAATTTGCATTATAAAAACAAAAATTTAATAGTCAAATTATTGGTCAAAGATGAGAAGGTTTGAATCTTGATATACGTGTATGCCTTATAAACTGGGAAGGAGGGAGTATGAAGGAAGCAAAAGGGCCTGGCCCGTTACCACCCCTACCTGCGACCCCTCTGCATCGCACGCCGCCGTGCCCTCGCTCTGTCCTCGCACGCCGACGCCGCCCTGTTCTCTCCTGCACGACCACCGGCGGCGCCCTGCCCTTGTCGCCTGCCATGGTGGCCTCCCTGCCCTCACCGTCGCCTGCCGCGGCGGCATCCCTGCGCTCTCCTGCGCAGCCGCCTACACCTCCGCTCTCCCCGCACTCCCAGCTTTGCCGCTGGCTCCACCCCTACCCACATCGCCGCGCTTCCCCTCCCCCAGCATTCAGGTAGGAGGCAGCCGACGGCAGCATTCAGGTAGGAGCAGGGGCAACGCAGGTGAGCAATCCTTGATTCAATTATTGAAATTGATTGGTTGTTAGATTGCATAGTTGATTGAGCTTGAGAGCCATTTTAATTGCAAGGCAATATACTGAATCAATTCATGTTCTGGATACAAGGACAAAGTTGAAAAATGCGAAACAATGAAAACTGGATATGCCACATTATTGGATCTAGATACCTCTGCTGCTTTGTTTGTAAATCAGAGGCACATTTTTTACATTATATTTGACTCCTAGTGCAAAATTTGTAAAAGGAGAAATGCTGACTTCTGGAGAAACAATTTATTAGCAGCTATCAACTTGCTCATTCATTTTACTGTTGACTTGATAAAATCTCTGTTTATGGCAGCAGCCACTTGTCAGATTCGGATGCAATGTTTGACTAGTGTTGATAGAATGGCTAGCCACACTATATCAGAGTCAACTCGCTAGGCACTGAATGGAGAATGAAACTGCCTTTCTTGGGACTGTACGATGACAAGAAGACCAAACATCCCTTGCATTGGTATGGTGGCAGAGATGACAGGTATGGTGGTGGCGGTGGGTGGTCATTATGGATCTGACCGAGGTGGTGACCGATACTCTAACCCCGTAGCCAAGATGGTGGCAATTAAGGGGGCTACCGCTACAACCGTGACTGATCTGGTCCCTACTGATGGCCTAGATCTTGAGAAGTATGTGCCATCCAGGTATGAAAGTCTATCTGCTATTGTAAGGTTTGTTATTGTAGCTGGAGAATTATGATGTACCGTGAGAAGATCAGTTGCTTTGTTATACACCGTATTACTGACTGGTTTATTATCATTTCCTGCTTGCCAGGCATATGACTTGGTCATAGTGCTTGGTGCTTGGATCCTGCGTGTTTGCTTGATATGCTGTTTGGTTAGATTTTGTTGCTGTGTGTTGATGATTCCGATCCTAGTTATGCTTATGGGGATGCCTGGGATATGTGGGGTTGGATGACAAGTGACTGTTCACGTTATGTTCTTTTATTTTGGCACGCTTATTTTTGGTTATTTGTTCTCTTATTCTGGATTGGTTGCTACTTTCATTCTGGATTGGTTACTAGTATCCTAAGATCATTTCAGCTGTCCCATCTTTGTATTACTGAAAGTTCTGATGTCAGAGTACCGACATTATAGAGTGTACCTTGTTCAGAAATTTGGTTATGTGATGTGTGAAAGTTACTCTTTCTAAATTACTAGTTTACTACTTTGTTCATAGATCATTCATAGATGCATGGGCTAAAGCAGTAGAGAAGTTACTAGTTGCAGTAAAAAAAAGTGCACTGAACTGTGGCTATTGATGTTAGTCTAGGATAAGTATCTTATGACAAGTTTATTATTGAATCTGAATATTTTATGCTAATGAAGGTTTTTGTTCTTCAATCCAAATTTTGCATGAAAGATTTCAGATCAGATAATTCCTTTTGCAGTCCTTGAGGTCACACCTCATCATAGTAGACGCTAGAAAAACTGGCGCGTCTTTGCCACGCCATGACCTGTAGGTTAGTGTGGTGGAACCCCTGGTATTTGTTTATCGTTTCTGTACGAAGAAGAATGTGAAGAGAAAAGGATGTAGAAGCTCTGTCAAAAAAGCTTAATTGTTTAGCATTTGGAGTTATAATTCATTCCACACGCAAATTATTTCTGTTATGATAACTTGGCATATATGATACACCAAAATATTATAGACTTGTGCTTATCTTTGATTTTTGCTAGTTGGAAAGAGTAGAAATATGTACCCTTCCTAAATATCAGAGCTATTTGTGAGAAGTAATAGTAGATCATAGTATTTGTCTTGTGACATTCACCGTAGGTTCAAAAAAAATATAGTGCATTAAAACACATAGAGTGACTGCGTGGACAGCCCACCTCTTTTGTATATCTCATTTAAAGGTCATCTCTTTTATCTTAAAGAGCTAGGGTTTGAAAGAGAGGGAGAGTGGCTCTTTGTTTGAACCTTTTGCCATCCATGCTTTGATTTGGCTAGGAGTGGTTTGTAACCGGACCTTGTGGAGTAATCAAAAGATTGATTTCTTGTCTCATCTTTGCATCCCAAGCGTTTTTCTTTTTCTATGATTTTTGGGTGGGTTTTCGTGTGATTTTCAATTCCGCAGATTTAGTCGGTCTTTTTGCAAACTTCTTTTTGGATCTGTTAGATATTGAGATTGTGCTTCTATGACTCAAGTTTTGTTCATATCCATGATGTTTTGAGTGATTAATTTATGTTTGAAAATCGGGAGTTTTCTTCTTGTTTTCTCCTTTTCCTTCTTGCTTTTGCCTTTCTGCTGCAGGATCTAGCGTGGGCTTAGCACTTAGCAGTGCGCGGTGCGCGCACGACCCAGCAGCGCGGCGTGCAGCGGCACGTAGGCACGGCGTGGCGTCGGTGGCAGGCGCAGCGAGGCGCGCGAAGTGCCAACGTCGGCGGCAGCGGCGGCGGAGCGGGGATTTGACACGCGGTCCACCAGGCGGCGTGATTTTTTTTTTCTTTTTTGAAAGGGAGGTGCGAGTTGGCCGAAGGAAGGGACAGCAGCCCGTGTCACAGCAAGCAGGCGCGCGGCCCAAGCTTGGAGGCAGGCCAGCGCTAGGGTCAGCTGCAGCCCAACGTGAGCAAGTGCATATAGACCAGTGGAGTGTACGCTGGTTTGGGCTGCAAGTTGCGCTGGCACTATAGCAGCTGTTGGATGCAAATCATATGGTTGCCAATTCTTGTAGACGTGGCCTAATGGTGAGGCAAAAATTGCCCCCCAGGTCTTTTAAAGATTAGCATCAAGTGAAGGAGTCATGCACCTTTTCTCTTTTCAGTCTTTGCAATTCGCTTTGGACAGTCTTTGTTTAGTACAATTTGAGCATTTCCCCACCTCCTAGTTACCAATCGAGAACTCAATTTTGTGTCAGATGAGCATCAACAACAGTACATGCGTTCATCAAGAGCAATCGATGTTCTATTCGTGGTTGATTGATCATGGCTGGTCACGAACTCGACACAGTCCAACGTCCCGTTGCCGTCCGTGTCCGCCGCCGTGCTAGAAAGGATTGGAATCCTACTAATACTTGGTTACCTTAGAATCCTACTAGATGCTGCCAATATGCAATGAGTGTGGCACCATCGCCATTGTGCTTCTTTGTATAGGCCGTGTTTGGTTTTTTTCGTGGAATTACTGTAGCACGTTTTGACCGTTAATTTAGAATATCAAATGAAGTCTAATTACAAAACCACCTCCACAACCCCCGTGTAAATCGCGAGACGAATCTAATGAGGCCTTTGACCGCGTGATTCGAGGATGGTTACTGTAGCATCACTGTAGCAAATCATCGTTTAATTACCGCCATTAGATTCGTCTCGAAAAATTACACCCGTCCCTGAAAAAGGTTTTATAAATAGACTTCATTTAGTATTCCATGCGGGCATTCATCTTTTTGTGTAATGTTGATTTGACCTGTAACCAAACACGGCCAAGAGAGAGATGTACACAGTGGGAGAGAGAGAGAGGATTCAACGAAGGTCAGCGAAAGAGCAAGTCTTTAGCCACATCCCGGCGAGCACCCGCTATGAGAGGCTCCACACGATGTCGGGCCGCTACACCCTCGCCCTCGCCTGCGCCGTCGGCGTTGCCGCCCTCCTTCCGACGTAGGCTGGCCCGTCCACGAATGTCCATTGCATCGCCGTCAGCTTCTGCCTCTCCGCGCCCCAGCTCGCACTCCCGCCGGCGCCCAACGGGGGCCACCTCACCTGCACGCCGCCGACGTGCAGGTGACACACCTTGAACCTCCCGGCGCTGTGCCCCGCCGCGCCCAGCAGCCTCGCCGACGGTATGACGGTGACCATCCCGCGCGCCTCGTACCGCCGCGACGCGTTGCGCACCTGGATGGCCGCCACCAGCGTGACGTGCCCGTCCGAGCCGCTGTCGGACCACACGCACGAGGGCACCAGCGTGTCGAACACACTCGCGTCCCCCGCGGCCGCCGCCACCTCGAACGGTGCGTCCTCGTCGGCCACCTCGGCCTGGACCGCGAGCGCGTCCATGGCCATGTCCTCCAGCTTCTGCAGGGAGAAGGCGAGCACCTCCTCCAACGTCTTCGGGTTGTCCCCCACGCTCAAGATGCCCGTGGCGATGCGCTCGCTCTAGCCCTGGCACAAGGCCATTGCGAGCTTCCGGACGAGATGCATGGATTGCGCCGCGCTCGAGCTCGCGCCCTTGGTGCGCCGCCCGTCGATGACCGCCTCCGCGATGCCCTCGAAACCCTGGAGGTCGGCCGATGACGGCGTGGCCGAAGGAGGTCGGCGGGCGACCTGGCGAGCGCCGCGGCGACGGGGCCGACGGCGCGGCGTGGGCGGCGTCGGATGAGAGGATGACGAACCCTAAAAAAAATTATCTTTTTATTTAAAACCAATATTCATCTCACTAGTACTTAAATCATACACCCTAATAACTATTCAAAACACAATTGTGAATTTACTATAATACCCTTGATTGATCGAAAAAATAACAATGGAAAAAGAATTGTAATGAATTTCTAAACCTCTTAGCTTTGGAGGTATTGGAAGGCGTCGGGAGGCATTAAGGCATGTATGGGCCCACCGACCATAGACACATCTAATACCTCCCGATGCCTCCTCATTGATGCCTCCCAATGCCTTCCCTCGTATGGGCCCACAAATCATAGACACATGAAATACCTCCCAATACCTCTCCAAGCATTGTAAAAAATTTCATAATATAACCCCTGCTTCCAAAATCCACACTGTACATATTGTAAAGATCACCACTCCCCACTGCTATGTCCAGCCAGAACTACGCATGTCTACTTCCTTGCCTTGTAGACACCAGCACATGTATGCACGAATGCAAGTCTTGATTTTTAGATGTAGAGACCAAACAAGTTTTTGTCATAGAAATGGGATGCAACGGGAATCCTAGCTGCAGATGCATGAAAATGGCAGGCCCAGAGATGCCAAGATGAGCTGAAATGAAATGGCAGCTGATATATTGGCTCCTGGTGTACACGGTGCACGCTGGAGTTTGTTACTACTCTCCCGGTTTCTCCATCCCGATGAAACCTCTCCGCTCGCGGAAAAAACTTATTGCAACTTGAACTGATCACCGGTTTCTCCATCTATATGATGCATGGGTAGAGTCGGGTCCAAACATGACGCAAGACAAAGTTAATAAAGTGTGAATTATCTGCTTGCTTTAAAATATGTACAGTTTTCATCGAAGAGACCTCCGGAGCAAAACTCATTAGATAATGAATGGATATTTTAGTTTGCATCATATAGATGAGTTCTTAAAAATATGAAAAGCCATAAAAAATGTCATTATTATGAAGGTGAGCTGTGACAATATGCGCCTATCCTACTCCGTATTCAGTTTTGTTTTTGCTTTTTGGGATCTGATCACTTAATGGGGATGTATATCTAAGGGAAGATTAATATCTAAGGGAAGATTAACGAGGATGTTTTTTTTGAGGGAAGCTTAATGCGATATTGAAGCTCCGTTTTTCTATCAAGAAGTTCAATTTCCTATCGACCAAAGGGAATTATAGTACGTGCATCTCGGCATCTGGAGCATACTTCAACAATCAAAATGATGGTCACATCCGTGTGGCTACTCCATTATCTGTTGAGAGGCCATTATGGTAACATTTTAGAAGTCATAACCGCTGTTGGCTGATCATCCTCGGTAAAAAATATAGTTCAATTTGCTACCAGTGCTGTTGTCAATATATTCTGAACTTGATTTCGGTAACAGATCGACTCGCTGTATAGAAGTCAATGACAAATGTGTTGGCTATCTCGTAGAAAGACACAGCAATAGCTCGTGTAGTCGTGTGCAGAGCATAGTCACATAATTCGGGGTCGATGTCTCGTCCCACGACCCGGGAACGCCGTTCTGATTCGAGGGTCGGGGTCAAAGAGGGTCAGTGTCTCATTCCAGGTTGGATCGCATCTCGGTTTGAGAGGGGTCGTAGACCCATTGCTAGCAGATTTAATTGGGATAAGAAGGTTATTGATAGCGGATTGATGTGGTTTTTATTAGATAATAAGCTGAGTACGTGTAGTATGATCTAGATGTACTATTTTGTATGTTTCTTATATGCTTGTGCAGATTAGTTTCTTCATTAGTAGCACATATGTATATAGTTTTTTGTCTTTTTAAAGACGCATCGACCCGAAGATATCGACCGGATGAATCAGAGTCGCGTTCCACATAATAATTTATCGTTCCATAGAAGTATACCCCCTTCGTACCACAATTTTATAAAGTGACGACCCTCGACCCCGTTCCTCGACCCGGTCACCCAGGAACTTTGTGACTATGGTGCAGAGAAGCTCTGTATGTAGTGCATTTGGAAATAAAGTTCAATGGTCATTTGGTCATGCACGCTATTGAACGTCTGTTTTCTAGTTCAATGGTCATTTAGTTATGATCTATAATATCATAACTATTTTTTATAAAATCTAGGTGGCCACTTCAACTACTAAGTCGCTTGTCAGATGCCCTAGTCTCCGTGGCAATGGGTTCCCATTATAACGGACATGTTTTCCAAACCAAATGAAGCATTCAGAAGTAACAAATTAAAGGACTTTTCCACTCTAAAGAGTCGAATAATGAAGAAGGAACCTGTAGTTATGCAAGTGTACCCTTGGTTGGTTGGTGAAACATTTGTTGTCTTTTTAGTCAGGATTGGTGTTCCTATATATCCCCTGCTTCCACAATCCACACTGACATATTGTAATAAGATCCCCACTCCCCACTCCTATATCGAGCCAGAACTACGCATGTTTCTACTGCCTTGTGGAGTGTACATGTCATGTATGCACGAATGCAAGTCCTGATTTTTAGATGTAGAGACCAAACAAGTTCGTGTCATAGATAGAAATGGGGTGCAACGGGAATCCTAGCTGCAGATGCATGAAAATGGCAGGCCTAGATGTTTTAGCAAGCTGAGCTGAAATGAAACGAAACGGTAGCTTCATAATAAAATACAGGCTCCGGATGTACGGGGACCACTGCCGCGTGCTGGAGTTTGTCCCTACGCCCCAGTCTTTCTCCGTGCTGGTGAAACCTCTCTGCGAAAACAACTGATTGCTATTTGAATTGATCATGGGTCGAACTCAATGTGAGCACAAAGAAAGAAAGCTGAAGCCACAAAGAAACACCGACGAAAGCTCCAAAGAAAGCTGTATGAAAAATACTTGGCATCTCAGAGCTCCAAAGCACAAAGAAAGCTGCACACTGATGAGTTATGAACATTGGTTGATATCGAGAGGAATGAAGCTGCTTTCATGAGACGCAAGTATGGTCATGGGAGACACCATAGGAAGTTAAGCTGAAGGCGAGCCATTGGTTGATGCTCTGCTTGAATTCTCGAAGAGGGTCTTGAAATGAGAAGGCACAAGATGCCTGGAATGTCAAGGCTGAGTCATGTCGTCCGTTTTGGGCGTTCCAATGAAATCTATGCATGATCCGAAGCTTTAGCTTTGGCGAGGGCTGCCGGTGGCCTTTTCAGAGCGCCCAATTTTACCTTTGTTTCTTGAATTGTTTCTTTCAGCACAAAAGCATATACTAGCTTACTTCAGGGTCTCTTGTCTTCTAATTTCTTTATCCTTTATACTGATGAATACTGATCTATAATGTCTCTCGTCTCCATGGCAATGGGTTACCGTTAAACCAAACATGTTTCCCAAACCAAATAAAGTACTGACAAGTAACAAAAAGACTTTTTTACTCTTAAGCGTCGAATGAAGAAGGAACACAAAGTAGTTATGCAAGTGTCAGTACCCTTGGTTGGTTGGTAAAACATTTGTTGTTTTTTTTAGTCAGGATCGGCGTTCCTATATATCCCCTGCTTCCACAATCCACACTGATATATTGTGAAGATCACCATTCCCTTTTGCTATTGAATCAGAACTACGCATGTCTACTACTGCCTTGCCAACACCAGTATGCAGTATGCACGAATGCAAGTCTTCTTGATTTTTACATGTAGAGACCAAACTATGTTCTCTTGTCATAGAAATGGGATGCAACACGAATCCCAGCTGCAGTTGGATGAAAGTGGCAGGCCTAGATGCCAAGCTGAGCTGAAATGAAACGGCAGCTTCACAATCATGTACGGTCCCCTAATGTGCAGACTCCACCTGCTGGTCAACGCATGTTTCTGTTATTAGTAGGCAATGAAAAAGTATTTGGATTAATTAACATTATTTTCATCCACGAGATTTCATTTGTTATTACCACTCAATTGTACCCTAGCATCAAGAATTACACCTGATGCTGAGGTCAATGCGGATGATTTCCCTTAAACCAACCAGTTTGGAAAACTAATAATCGCAATCGCAAGGCAATTACCATTATTGCCGATATTCCCCATTAAAATGAACATGTACTACTTCCAGATGAAGTAACAACAAGTGATAAAATTAAAAGACTTTTTCATTCTAAACAGTCAGAATGAATAAAGCAACCTGTAGTCATGCAAAATGCACCATAGGTTGGTTGGTGAAAGTGAATCTATTTCTTTTTATAGCCAGTCGGTGTTCCTATATATATATGTACCCTGCTTCAACAGTCCACACTCCACACTGGTATTAATATAGAGATCACCAATCCCTATTGCTCAATCGATCGATCGACTGATCGAGCAAGAACACATGCATGGATCGTAATTGACTTGTGGACACCAATACTCCATGTACGCAAGGATACAAGTTAAGTTTTGATTTATATGTATAGATGGAGATTGGAGAGGGAGCTAAAAGTTCTTGTCGTAGAAATGGGATGCAACGGGAATCTCAGCTGTAGCTTGAATGAAAAATAGAGCCCTATAAACAGCATACTCGGCTGAAAAGAAATGGCAGCTCCATGAACATGTCCGCGCCGCTGATGTATGGGGCCTGAGCCAGACGCTTGGCCAAGTGAGGCTTGAGACTGAGCGGTGTCCATCTGCCTCTCCGCGTTGTGTGCTCGGGCACGCTGGGCTGAGCTGAAAATAGAGAAACAAAAGCTCCAACACCATGTCCTGGGGTCCTGTTGTAACGGTTTGTAACGACACCGATGATCAATCTACGAGTTTAGTACTCCCTCCTTCCACATTTGTAGGGCGGGTGAGCAAAATCAGCTTTTCTACAAATAAAAGGCGCAGCCTCGGAATAGTCTCGGTCACCCAGCAGCCCTCGCCTCGGTAACCCATAAAAGTAAGCGTAGAACCTTGCATGCCCAATAGGGATGGGATTCAGGGGGGCGCTGTATGCCTTCATGCAAATCTCGTGTAACGTGGCATAGCTGCATAGGATGGGAGTAAATGCTAGCTCATGACCTAGCTACTGCCTTGGTCTCTGGAGTAGGAGCTCATCCGCCCTACAAACGGGGAAGGAGGGAGTATGACACAAACAACGAGGTCGTCGCCAATCTCTACAATCGAAACTTGGGTTATTCCCAGGGCTCTTATTGGGCCACGTAATCAAAAATTTTTTCTACCGCTGGATTCAGATCGTACGGATTTTAGGCTCCCGTCATCACCCCCACCTCCAAAATCCAGATGCCTCCGTCAGGTTCTACAGCCATCGAGAACAAACAGCAGTCCATTAAAAAACATCCTTGACGTTTCCTCTTCCCAAAATCACCGTCGCCCCTTGCACTTCCGTGTCGCAGTCAAAACTCATCTTTCTCTGCCGACGTCGATCCCGCCGGAAGAAAGCTTCCTGCTCCACCACCACCTAGGTATGCAATCTACCTCAACTCCCTTGCCTTCTGCACTCGCACCGATTCGGCCACGGCCTCCATTCCGCTGTACTGGTACGGTCCCCTATTTGACGGCGACGTCGGGCTCGGGGTAGGTTATTTGGACAGCGTCAAAGAATGCGTCGCCCCTCCAGTCCGTCCCTCTCCTCGTCCCCCGCCCCACTCCAGATTGCGTAGCAAACCACCAAAACGGAAACCCTCTTGCGCTTGTACCTCCTTATGCCCTCGAATTCTGGAACTAGAACAAGCCAAACGCAATTCCTTGCATGTCCTGTAGTCAGACCAAATACATATTTAATTGTGAACCATAAATTTACTATCCACAAAGTTTTTCAAATTCTCCATACTAAACCAGTACTATTCTTTTGTTTTCCCTGCAGTAGGCTATAATCACATCAAACAGGAAGCTGGAAACAAGAGATCCTAGATTAAGGTAAATATCACAATTACTACACAGCTTTTCTCTTCATTGATTTGTGCTACAAGTTATGTCATTGATCTAAATTTCAGAATTAGAAACTACCATGATGATACACTTTTAAATTTCATTTTCATTTGACATTAGCACATCAGGCTCCGTACCATTGTTCTTTACTGATATTCTTCCCTTTTTTATTATACTAATGGATGCATACAATTTAGTATGGCACGCACTAAAAGGAAATTTGCAGAATTTACACCTCTAGAGAAACAACCCGACACAAAACGAGCTAGACAGAATAGAGTAAATTTAATAGCATGTAAAAAAAAAGGAAAAGGCAACATGACGAAGATGACAATGCTAAAAGAATAAAAGAAAATAACTCATATGACATATATCCAGATATATCTCACTCGTACCTATATAGTAACCAAGGGATGCTCTCATTTAGCCCTAAATATATTGAATATCTTAAAGAATCATATGAAGAAAAATCATATATTGGAAAACAAGAATATAAATGTAAACATTGTAATGCTATGTTCTGGTACAACGAGAGAAATAAGAAAGGCACATATAAAAATAAAGAACCAACATACTCAAACTGCTGTAAAAATGGAACCATCAAAATACCAAAATACAGGGAGCCCCCTAAGTTCCTATTAAACCTTTTACAAAACAGAGATCAGCCTGTATCAAAACATTTCTTTCAAAAAATTCGACAATATAATAGTTTATTTTCTTTTACATCTATGGGTGCAAAAATTATAAGTGAAATAAACAAAGGAGATGGACCATACATTTTCAAGATAAATGGCCAAATACACCATCATATAGGATTATTAATACCTTCAAGCAAGAATGAACCACAATATGCTGAACTATATATTTTTGACACACAAAATGAAATAACAAACATAATTAAAACATTACACAAGCAAGAACATTCTGAAATAGATATAGATCCTGAAATAGTAAGACAACTAAAAGAGATGCTAGATGAAAATAATCCACTCGTAAAAATCTTTCGCCATGCACACGACATACTCGAAAAATATAAAGACATAGATATTAGCATTCGAATTATATGAGCTGATAAAGGTGACCCAATACAATATGAAATGCCACATACAAAAGAACTTGCATTATTAATAGTTGGAGATTTCACCTTAGAAAAGTGCCAACGAGATATAATTGTAAGCACAAAACAAAAAGCATTGCAACGTATATCAATTCTCCATCCTGCTTATATGGCATTGCAATATCCTCTATTATTTCCATATGGAGAAAGAGGATTTGAACTTGGCATACCTTACTATGAACAAGGAAAAGATTGCAAAACTAAAATAAAATGAAAAACTGTCACAATGCATGAGTTTTTCAAATATCATATGCATTATAGACCAGGACAACCGAATCCATTCCTTTGCTATGGTAGATTATCAAAGCAAGTCATAGTTGACGCACGAGCAATGGAAGATGAAGATAGACTAATGTACATTTCGAGAAATCAAGACAAACTAAGAGCTGAATACCTACAAGGCATATTTGATGCTGTAGAAAAAGGAATAACTGATGGTAGCCAAATTGGCAAAAAAGTTTTACTACCATCAAGTCATGTAGGCTCTAGGCGTTATATGATACAAAACTACCATGATGGTGTAGCAATATGCCGTGTTTATGGACCTCCAGATCTATTCATAACATTTACATGCAACCCTAAATGGTGTGAAATAACTTCAAATATACTTCATGGAGAGAAACCAAATGATCGACCTGATGTGATTGTACGAGTATTCTATATAAAACTTCAGGAATTGCTAAATGATTTATGGTCCGGCTCTATATTTGGTCCAGCAATAGCTATCTTGTATTCAATAGAGTTCCAAAAAAGAGGTTTGCCCCATGTCCATATCTTAGAATGGATAGATAAAAAAGGTGATGAAATAACCCCAAACATGATAGATCTATGGATATCAGCTGAAATACCTAATCCACATGAGGATCCACTAGGATATGTTCTTGTAGCAGAACATATGATGCATGGGCCATGTGGAGAAAAAAAAATCAACATTTCCCTTGTATGAAAAAAGGAAAATGTTCTAAATACTATCCAAAGGAATTCCAAAATGAAACGACTTTTACTGAAAATGGATTTACTTAAAAAGCTCACATAAACGTAGATGAGTAGTTCCTCATAATATTAAGTTACTTAAAAGATATCAAGCTCACATAAACGTAGAATATGTAAATAAAAGTGGGCTGCTCAAATATCTTTGTAAATATATTCATAAAGGACCAGATAAAGCAATAGTTCTATTTGAGTGTACACATACAAATAACCAACACACAATAGACCAACAACCTAAAGATATAGATGAAATTAAAGAATATTTGGAATGTAGGTACATATGTGAGCAAGATGCAATTTGGAGATTACTAGGCTATGATATACACCATCATTGGCCATCAGTTGAGAGATTACCGGTCCATCTACCATTACAAAATAGGGAAAATTCGATTCATGCCACCACAACTCCGTGAAATTGGGTTTCACGTTGAAAATCATGCCACTCAATGGCATCGATTTCAACATGAAATCAAAAATCGTGAAATTGTAGTGGCATGGATCCAACTGACCCTACAAAATATCGTTAAGCTATGTAAAAAAGCCAAATTAAATATAATAGCAAAAGATCCCAAATTCCAAAAAACAAAATTAACTGAATGGTTTGAAGCAAACAAATAATATCCAGAAGCAAGAGAGTTAACTTACTGTGAATTCCCACAGCAGTGGACATGGGATGACTACAATAGAAAATGGACAAAACGCAAACAAAACTTTAAAATCGGACGCCTATATTATGTAAATCAAATAGAAGGAGAGCGATTTTATCTAAGGCTACTACTTATGACAGTAAAAGAAGTTACATGATATAATGATTTAAAAACATATAATGGCATAACATATAGAACATTCAAAGAAGCTTGTGCAGCACGTGGCTTATTACAAGATGACAACGAATGGTATGCAATATTTAACGAAGCCATAAATTGGGCTACAGCTCCACAATTACGAAATTTATTTGTCACTCTCCTAACCTATTGTAATCTACAAGATGAACAAAATTTTTTTGATACCAATTGGAGGAAAATGTCAGAAGATATTGAACATGATCTAAAACTACAATACCATCCTTACATATACAATCCTACAGAATCTGAACTTCACGATTCAGTTCTAGCAGAAATAGAACAACTTCTAACTAAAAATGGAATCAATATAACAAAATATAACCTACCACAAAGAACAACATCACCCAAAATTATAGCATAAACAACTTAATACAGGTCAAAAGGAAGCATTCCATAAAGTGATTGATAGTGTACTAAGACATGAGCCAAATATATTTTTCATAGCAGGTCATGGAGGTACAGGAAAAACATTTTTATATAACACAATAGTGTCATATCTAAGAGCAAGAAAAAAATAGTACTAACCGTAGCCTCATCCGGAGTAGCTTCACTGCTACTTCCAAATGGACGCACATCACATTCACGATTTCATATTCCAATTGAGATTGATGAATTATCAATATGTGAGGTAAAAAGAGGAACAAAATTAGCTGACCTTTTCATTGCAACTGACCTTATTATATGGAATGAAGCTACAATGACAAATAGACAATGCTTTGAGGCTCTTGATAGGTCATTCAAGGATATCTTATCCGAAAAAGATAACAAACTAGATAGCATACCATTTGGAGGAAAAGTAGTTGTTCTAGGAGGAGATCCAAAGCAAATATTACCAGTAATAGAAAATGCTTCAAAGGCACAAATTATAAATGCATCAATATTTCGATCATACTTATGGAAATATGTTACAAAGATATTCTTGCATGAAAATATGTGTTTACAGAAAATTAAAAATAATAATCTTGAATATAAAGAATTGAGTGAATTCAATGATTGGATACTTCGAATCGGAAATGGATCTGAGAAGATAAATATGATATCAGAAACTACAACAGATCCAGATAGTGATATAGTCGAAATACCTCAAGATTTATTGTTGTCTACAACAGGAAATAAAATAAATGCCTTGATTGAATGTACATATCCAGACTTTCTTAGTAACTACAACAATCCAGAATATATAAAAAATAGAGCGATTTTGGCTACAACAAATGATATAGTAGAAGAGATTAATAATTACATGGTTGACTTAATACCAAATTCTGAAAAAGAATATCTTAGCGTGGATTCAATATCTAAGTGTATGGACGCTATTAATGATGCTCATATACTCTATCCAACTGAATATCTAAATACTCTAAATGCTAATAATTTCCCAACACATAGACTAAAACTTAAAATTGGTATTCCTATAATGCTACTTCGAAACCTAAATCAAAGCCAAGGTTATGTAATGGAACTAGACTTATAATAACAAACCTAGCAGAACATATTATTGAAGCAGTTATTATAAAAAGCACTCACATAGGTGATAAGGTACATATTCCTAGAATAAATCTTACCACAAAAGGTTCTCACTGGCCATTTGTATTGTGCCGACGTCAATTCCCAATAAAAATATGTTATTCTATGACTATAAATAAAAGCCAGGGCCAAACACTAACAAATGTTGGACTTTACCTAAAAAAAGCATGTTTTCTCACATGGCCAACTATATGTTGCAATCTCAAGAGTGAACAACAAAAAAGGCTTGAAAATATTAATCGAGAATAGTGATGGATCTTGTGGAAACACAACAACAAATATTGTATTTAGAGAAATTTTAGAAATGATCTAACAATTCCTTTTTTTAAAAAATACATCAATGTTTTCATACATAATCAAAGCTCATCTCTTTCATTCTTTTGCAGAGTAGCTATATCATTGACAATGATACCAATACATGGTGAGCTTACTACAATATCTGATCTGCGTCTATCAACAACAAATGCTGTTTAACATGTAAGAGTATCAAGAATGTGGGAATTCAGAGAAGGAGGAAATGAAAGAGGAAATATGAAGCATCTTGACTTGGTTTTCATTGACCTGAAGGTATTTTTGTGATCCATACAAGTACTAATATAAACCCAATATATGCGTGTCTATATTCCAACATTTCTAATCTATCTCACAAAAAATTTCACATGCAGGGTGATGCAATCTATGCTGAAATACCACCAGATGTAATACCAATTTTAAAGCCTCAACTGAGCGAAAAACTAATCATTTTCATTGGCAAGTTTGTAGTTGAAAAAGCTAAACCTGGATATAAGGTGGTGCAGAACCCATATATGCTAAGGCTCAACAGAAGGACTATCATTGTCAAATCAAATGCTAATGATCTGGAATTTCCAAAGTACACATTCTCATTGACTCCAATTGAAATATTGCCACAGTTTGTCAAAAATAAAAAACGTTTCCTAGGTATATTCTTTTCTCAACATCAATGACCCTCTTACAATTGAATTTTTATTTTTTAATACAAAATTATACTGTAATTACGGAATAATACCCTGGATCTGTGGAATTTCAAAACTATGCCCCTTTCGTCTGCCCAGCTAAATTTCGTTTACCCGAAGGACGAAAATACGGTATTTTCGTCCGATCGTTAGACGAAATATAATTTCGTCGAACCAGTAGACGAAAATGCATTAAAAGGACAATTTTCGTGGGGCTTGCTAATTTTTGTCTACCCATTGGACGAAATTTAGTTGTCATCAGCAGCTCTGAGTTCTTGTTTTTGAATAGATATTTGAACACCTTTCTGAAGTTTTGCATAAAAATAAATCATACATTTTTGTAGTCCAATGTTCCCTGTACTTAGTGGTAAAATTTTTTCCAAAGATTTTACATAAAATAATTTTTTATATACGTCCAAAATGTGCCACTTGTAATGGCAGAACATAGACTTGGAAAAATTCTAAGTCTATGTTCTGCCATTACAAGTGGCTCATTTTGGACGTATATAAAAAATTACTTTATGCAAAACTTTTGGAAAAATATTTACCACTAAGTACAAGGAACATTGGACTACAAAAATGTATGATTCATTTTTGTGCAAAACATCAGAAAGGTGTTCAAATATTTATTCAAAAACAGGAACTCAGAGCTGCCAATGACAACTAAATTTCGTCCAATGGGTAGACGAAAATTAGATTTCGTATATGAAATTTATAAATTTCGTCCAACGAGTAGACAAAAATTAGCAGGCCCCATAAAAATTGTCCTTTTGATGCATTTTCGTCTACTGGTTCGACGAAATTATATTTCGTCTGACGATAGGACGAAAATACTGTATTTTCGTCCTCTGGGTAGACGAAATTTAGATTTCATCTGCTGGGCAGACGAAAGGGGTATAGTTTTGAAATTCCACAGATCCAGGGTATTATTCCGTAATTACAGTATAATTTTGTATTAAAAAATAAAAATTCCTTACAATTATTTATTCTACAAATGTATGCATTTATAGTTCACTAACATGTAAATATTATTTCAGATGTACTTGGAAAAATCACTGCTGTCTCAAATCCTGCAGTAGTGCGTAACACTGCAGGAGATCTCATGATGAGAAGAATAATAAAACTGCAGGACCTAAGGTATATCTTTAGTCCGTAATATTTGATATCTAATATTTCCATCCCAAATATGATAAGTAATACAAGTATCAAACAAAACTTTAAACAGGGGAAATACAATAGATTTATCTCTATCAGCCATGTGAAGCGTCCCCTCATAAGAGAAGACTTAAATGTGATACCAACACCAGTCTCAGGAGGCTGATGACACATTTATTACATCAAATGGTTCATCACACAACGATATTAACTCTACGCGGTAATGGGCAGAGAAGCGCCACTATCGCGAGGATTACAACCCACACCCACACAACGATATTAATTATAAAAAGGGGGTCATCAGAGTCTTGCGCCATGCGAGATCTCCTGCGGGTGACCCTAATCCACATGCAAGGTTGGGTGCAGGACGGTACCCTACTCGATGTCCTCGAGAACGAAGTCTGGGTCATCCTCTGTAAAAATTAAGAATGGGGTGAGCACAAACGTACTCAGCAAGTCCAACCACACCCACGGAAGGGGGAATAAAGAGAATATAATGCACAGGGTAATTCAAGGATAAGGTTAGGGTTTACTTTTGCGGAAAGCTAGATTTATGCATGGGTTCATTTGAAAGCAAGCATTTCCAAAACCAGTTTTCCTGTACCGAGTAACACGAGGGGTTGATCCACACAGGATCCAAGTTTTAAGCTGCTACTGGACTCCTCATCCGCCGTAGCACACGGCACAACTGTCGGACACTTTTCCAAAACAACTCACGCCAACCCATCCCAAAATAAACACTAGTTATGTGAGCACACCGTAACTCGCCCAGTACCGTGGGCACGGCTATTCGAATAGATTTTAACTCTGCAGAGGTGTGCAACATTACCCACAAGCGGGGTACCGCAACTCGATCATCTTAGTGTCGGTGCAGATACCAACAAAGCCATTACCCACCTTAGCTAGACCTGACTAGCCATTACGGGATCCACCAAGGGGTCATTGACCTATCACAGAGGTTCTAACAGGGGCATAAGTCACACAGAGCTAATCCCTTCTCCTTGATCACCCGTTGCTCTCAGCTCTTCTGATGGCTATCAGACTAACTAGTGGGGTTTATGCTAAGCCGTTGCCCATTCAATGGTTGAGTGGTTTGCACGATAGTGGAGTTAGGTGAGAAGACACTCCAACTCAGTCCTTAATTGTGACAAGATGGATATCTCCCTTCCTTGCTCTGCCACACAGGCACGAGCACACCAAACGGCAAATCACACAGAAATGCCATCCATCCCATCTAAACTCATCTTTCGAAATTTCACATTTTTCCCTTCCCACACACTTACACATTTTCCTTTATAAAACAAATTGTATTGAGTTTATGGTCCTAAGCGTTCTAATAGCGATTAACGTCCAAACGCATTCAGACATTAACCTAGGTGGTCAAGGAATAGTTATAACAAATCAAGGGGTGGCTATCCAACCGTGTTTTCAGCAGACAAAACATATGCAATTTTGTAAAACAGACCAATATATTGTGTTTATAAAAACTGGGAGAAAACATGCATCAAAGGGCGGGATTGAACTTGCCGTCTTCAAATCCTTCCGGGAGGTCCTGATCGAAGCACTGTCCTTCGGGTTCGAGATCACGGAACTGGTCCTCGTTCGCTGGCTCGCAGTATTGCTCATCGATGGGTTCTCCTTCGTTCACACCGTGATCTACGACGCATACAAACAAACACACAATCAAGAAAAAGAAATAAAAGTTTTATCGTTGAGCTCGAATAGGAAACAATTAAGATATGGAGATAGAAGTAATATTTTTGGGCGGTTTCCTAATGGCATGGCCAAAACTATGTTAGGAATGACGTGGTAAAGTTTCAAGTCGATCGGGAGTTGTTTGGCGCATGAAATGATAGGTTACAGGGAGGTCTAGGGGTTAAATAAGGAGTCAGGGACCTGATTGTAATTATTTCTAATAGTGGAAGGGCTTGATCATAATTTCTGGAAATATCCGGGGCATACTGAAAAGGTGTAGGGGTTTATTTATAAATGTGTTATATAGTGGAAGGGTCTTTCTTTAAATAGGGAGAGCATGGGGGTTTCTTTTGCAAAAGATTAAAAGGGTGGAAGGGTTCTTAGATAAAAGAAAGAAAGGCCAGGGGCCTTTGGGCAAAACTGCCCAGCCTTCCCCTTCTTCCCGACCGAAACATGGGAGGGGAGAACAGGGGCGCCGGCGGCGTCAATCCCGACGCTCTGGGCCACGGCGGCGGCTGGGGTGAGGGGGAAAAAAGGGAGGGGGCTACTGGGATTCGATTCCCGGTCCTACCACGGGCTGGGACGGTGCGAGGAGGTGGGACGACGAGGGCCGGTTGCGGTGGGCGGAGGTGGCTGCGGCGGCGGTGCTGCAAGGCCGAGGAAGGGGCGCGCGGGGCTGGACAGGTTCGTGGAGGAATGGAGGCGAGCCAGGGGTCCCTTTATAGCTGAGGGAAGGCGGTGGAGCGGTGCGGGGCTGGTGGTGGCGGCCGGCGAGCGGCGCGGCGAGCCTTAATGGCGTTCGGCCGCGTTCGCGTGTCGCGGAGCGGCGTGCGGGCGGCGAGGCGGTAGCAGTGGCGAGCACAGGGAGGTGGCAGCGGCGGCGTGGGGCTCGGCGTGCAGGGCGGCGCTGTTGCTAGGCGGCGGGTGGCGCGGAGAGCGCAAGTGGGAGTAGTGCGTGGGCGGGCCCGGGAGCAGGGTCGAGCGGGACCGTGGGCGGGCGGCGTCGAGCTGCAAGCGGCAAGCGGCACGGCGGGCGGCGCGCGTCGTGTGGCGCACGCGCGCGTGGGGTGGCCGGGTGCAGACGCACGCGCGTGTGGGCGGAGGAGCAGGGTCGGCGCGTGGGCGGCCGCAGCGTGGTGCGGCGTCGTGTCTCGGTGCGCCGAGCGCCGCGCGCGTGCGTGCGGGCGTGTGTGCGTGTGCGCGCGGGCAAGCTGGGGCGGGGCGCGTGCACCGGGGCGAGGTCGGGGAGCCGGGCCGGGCGTGAGCGCGGGTCGAGCGGCCTGCTCGGAGGTGTGCGGGAGTGGGGCAGAGGAGGGAGAAAGGAGAAGGGAGGAGGAGGGAGAAAGAAAAAGAAAAGGAAAAAGAAAAGGGGAGGGAAAAAGAAAAGAGAGAGAGAGAGAGAGAAAAAGAAAGAGAGAAAGAGGGAGGAGGATCGCACCGGCGCTGATCGCGGTGGGCGGCCGCGCGTGGGCGACAGGCCACCGGGCGGCATGGGATGGAAAAAGAGAGATGGGTACAGTCGGCGGAAAATAAGAAAAGATGGAACGACGATTGAAATCGGGTGTCGGGATGGCGAAAATTTTTCTGGTTAGGGTTAAATGAGCTCAACGATGAAAATAGTTTTGAAATGAAATATTTTAACTCATGATTTAATTTGGTGGATTTTGGGATGTCACAAACCTAGCCCACTTAAAATGAATCTCGTCCTCGAGATTCGGCTGGCTCCTAAACAGATGGGGAAACTCCTTCTTCAGAGCGTCTTCGCGTTCCCACGTAGCTTCTTCTACTCCGTGCCTGCTCCACTGGACTCTACAAATCCGTACCTCGGAGTTTCTTGTCCTCCTAGTGACTGTGTCTAGGATCTTGACCGGTATTTCCTGGTATCGTAGGTCTGGCTGCAGATCTATCGCTTCTATTGGCACGTGTTCTGCCTCGGGTACTCTCAAACACCTTCTTAACTGCGAGACATGAAACACTGGGTGTATATCCGACATTTCTTCTGGTAGCTCTAGATGGTATGCTACTGCTCCGACTTTCTTCAGAACTTGGTACGGTCCAATGTACCGAGGGGCCAACTTTCCTTGTACTTGAAATCTTCGAGTTCCTCGAATGGGTGAAACCTTGAGATAGACGAAATCTCCTGGGTTGAAACTTATTTCCCGTCTTTTCTGGTCCGCGTAGCTCTTCTGTCGAGACTGGGCTGCTTTCAGCTTTTCTCTAATCTCGGCAACTCTTTCTTCTGCTTCCTTTATGAGTGCGGGTCCGACTAAGGCATGTTCTCCAACCTCTGACCACATCAGGGGAGTCCTGCATTTTCTGCCATAAAGAGCTTCAAATGGCGACATGCCTAAACTCGCTTGATAATCGTTGTTGTATGAAAATTCCGCATAGGGTAAACTTTGCTCCCAATCCTTGCCATAGGTAAGGACACATGCTCTCAACATATCCTCCATGATCTGATTCACCCTTTCTGTCTGGTCATCCGTTTGCGGGTGATAAGTGGAGTTGAAATCCAACTGGTGCCCATGGCTTTATGCAAACTCTTCCAAAACTTAGAGGTGAATTGAGTCCCTCTATCTGAAACAATTCTGCTAGGCACACCATGTAACTTTACTATATTTTTCACATAGAGCTTGGCTAGCTTTTCTCCACCGTAATTTGTCCGTACGGGTATGAAATGAGCCGATTTAGTGAGTCGATCCACTATTACCCATATGGAGTCATGTCCTTTCTATGTTCTGGGCAAACCCACTACAAAGTCCATTCCTATCTCATCCCACTTCCAAACCGGGATGGGTAGGGATTGCAACAAACCTGCTGGCTTCTGATGTTCGGCCTTGACTCTTTGACACGTATCACAGTGGGAGACGAATCGTGTAATATCCGCCTTCATTCCATTCCACCAATACTTTTGTCTTAAATTCAGATACATTTTGGTCGATCTGGGCGAATGGAATATGCTGAGTTATGAGCCTCGTCCATGATCACTTGCCGGAAGCCTCCTTTCTGGGGCACACAAATCCTATTTTTATACCATAACGTTCCTTTATCATCCACTCTAAAATCCGGTGCCTTGTTTTCTCCAGTATGTTTGCGGATCTTCATTAAATCCTTGTCCGAACCTTGGGCCTTTCTGATTCTGTCCTCTAGTGTGGATGGGACGTTCAGCACGTGGCTGGAGCCTCGAGGGACAATGTGCACATTCAATCGTGCCATTTCCTCTCGCAGATGATCATCCTTGGGTCCATAGGATTTCCGGCTTAAGGCATCGGCTACCACGTTAGCCTTGCTAGGGTGGTAATGAATTTCTACATTATAATCCTTAACCAGTTCTAACCACCTTCTTTGCCTCAAATTCAAATCTGGGTGGGTAAAAATATACTTCAAACTCTTGTGGTCGGTGTAGATCTCACACTTATTCCCAATCAAATAATATCTCCAAATCTTAAGGGCATGCACTACGGCTGCAAATTCCAAATCATGGGTTGGATAATTCTGCTCATGAGGCCTGAGTTGGCGGGAAGCGTATGCAACAACTTTCTCGTCTTGCATCAGTACACAACCCAATCCTTGTTGGGATGCATCACAATAGATGACAAAATCCCGATGAATGTCCGGTAGGGTCAGCACTGGAGCGGTCGTCAACCTATTCTTCAATTCTTGAAAACTCCTCTCACATGACTCTGTCCAGGTGAATTTCTTCTCTTTCTTGAGCAGCTTTGTCATGGGCCGGGCTATCTTGGAAAATCCTTCAATGAATCTCCGATAATATCTAGCTAATCTAAGAAAACTTCTAATTTCACTGACGTTGGTTGGTTGCTGCCAATTGGAGACTGCTTCGACCTTCTCGGGGTCCACTGCTACTCCTTCCGCGGTTAGAATATGACCAAGGAAAGCTACTTTCTCCAGCCAGAATTCACATTTGCTGATTTTGGCATATAACCTGTGTACTCTCAATTTTTCCAGTACTACCCGCAGATGTTGCTCGTGTTCCTGAACACTCTTGGAGTAAATAAGTATGTCGTCAATAAAGACTATGACAAACTTATCTAACTCATCCATAAACACCTTGTTCATGAGGTTCATGAAATATGCAGGTGCATTGGTGAGTCCAAAAGACATTACGGTAAACTCAAACTGTCCGTAGCGGGTGACAAAACTTGTCTTTGGAATATCGCTTTCTCTGATCTTAAGCTGAAAATATCCTGACCTTAGATCAATCTTGGAGAAGTACTTGGCTCCTTTTAGTTGATCGAAAAGGTCATCAATCCTGGGAAGGGGGAACTTATTCTTGATGGTAACTTCGCTCAGTGCCCGGTAATCTACACACAACCTCATACTCCCATCCTTCTTCTTGACAAATAGGACTGGGGCTCCCCAAGGCGACGAGCTTGGCCTGATGAAGCCAATTCATTGTAATTCTTCCAGTTGCTTCTTTAATTCTGCCAATTCGGAGGCTGCCATCCTATAGGGTCTCTTGGCTATAGGGCCGGTTCCAGGGACAAGGTCGATAACAAACTCTATATCCCTATCTGGTGGCATCCCAGGAAATTCTTCAGGAAAAACATCTGGGTATTCACTTACTACCGGGACTTCTTCCAAGGACTTGGCTTCCATGCTAAACACCATTGGGTCTGATCCACTTACCCGGGTATGGCAGGTCACTCGTACTCTTTTTCGGGTTTGTTAGGTGTACCACCTTGTCAGTACAACCTATGAGACCATTGTGTCGGCTTAACTAGTCCATTCCAAGGATCACGTCTATTCCCTTAGACTTTAGTACTACTAAGTCTGCTAAAAATTCTACCCCACTTAAATTGATCCTTACCCGTAGACAACCTAGTTGACACTTGATGTCACCTCCAGGCGTCCGAGTTAATAGGGTTGTTATTAGTAGTATTGTAGGTATATTGTGTTTTTCACAAAACTCGAGGATATGAATGAGTGTGATGCTCCATAATCAAATAGTACTATTGCAAGAGCTGAGCTGACTAGGTACTCACCGAGCACTACGCCCTGAGCTCCTTGAGCCTCCTGCGCATTGATGTGGTTGACGCAGGCTCATCCAAATGACTGCTGGGGCTGCCTCATCTGCTGACTGTTGTTGTTGGTGTTGTTGTTGCTGCGGATGGGCACTCGGTTGGCACCTGACAGAACTGTCCTTGGTCCATTCACCGTGATGAGAAGGCTAATGTAGCAGGCTTGTTCTTGGCATATGGGCAGTTGGCAATGAAATGTCCTGTCTCTCGGTAGTTGAAACAGACCCTAGCATTGCTGTTGTTGGTGGTGACTTGACTGGCATTGCTCTGCGAGGCCCTCATGGTGTTCTGGCTCCTGAGCTGTGTGTTAGGGGCCTGTGGGCCTGTCACCTGAGATTGAGTCCTATACTGCATTGGGGCCTGGGATCTTGGTGCAGTGTAGCTGAAACTTCTTGGTTTCTGAAAGCGATCCTGCTGACGGGACTTGCTTTCCAAAAACTTGCGCTTGTTATCCTTCCTTTCTTCAATTTTGGCCCTCTCTGTGAGAATAGCCTTGTTCATCAGAGTATTGAAGTCAGGGTAGATCTGAGGGATAAGCAAGGTCCGGAGTTCTGGGTTCAGTCCTTTCTTGAACATGTCCTGCTTCTTTTCATCATCGTTTACTTCTTTTGGTGCATAACGGGCCAACTCTGTGAACTGATGGGTGTACTCTTCCACCGACATGCTTCCTTGCTGTAGTAAGCGGAACTCATCCGCCTTGCGCTTCATGTTGGCCGAAGGGATATGATAGCGACAGAATTCCTTCACAAACTCTTTCCATGTGATGGTGGAGGCATCTTCGGCAGCAGCACAGTAATTCTCCCACCAGGCTAAGGCAGTCCCGGTGAGTTGGTGAGCTGCCAGAAGGACTTTGTCTCGGTCCTGGCATTCAAACGGCTCGAGCTTCCTCTGGATCACACGAAGCCAGTCGTCTGCATCCAAGGGGTTGCTGGATCCGGCAAAGGTGGGCGGCTTGGTCCTCAGAAAAGCTGTCAGCTTGTCGTTCATGTTTTGCTCTCGAGGCCGCTTGTTGATGAGTGCATTGGCCAGTGTTTCCAATATGAGGGTCTGGTTGTGGATTATCTGTGACAGGTCTCTGAGGGGTGGTGGTGGTGGTAGTGGCACTTCTCCTTGATTTTCTTCTCGGTTCTGGCTCACTTCCTGTTCATCCTGAGGAGGGTTCTGTCCATTAGGCTGCACTCCCGTACCAGCGACTGCAAGGTTTCGAATGCGGGAGGCCCTCGTAACGCTTCGGGAAGCCATCTGTAGATTGGGTAGAGTTTTTGTGAGATTGGGATTAAGTGATGTTTAAGTTGTTTAATTCGTATTTTTGAAAAGGCAGAATCTACCTTCTGCCGAAAAGCACACCGACTAACAAGCACACGAACATGACAAACAACAAGCACAAACAACTTTATTACTACAAGGGAGGGTACAACGCGGGGACAAGACTAAGACGCGTACTACACGTCCAGGTACAGGTTCACACTTAAGGGTACAGCTTAAGCCAAAGGAGCTGGAAGGGTACAACACTAGGATGGCGTCGGGCATTCTACTCGCGGGGCGAGCCTTCTTCCGGGGTGGAGTGTGAAAGTTGTCCTTGCTTGCCATCCTCTAGGTTTCCATTTTCCAGGGGTTGCGTAGCAGCTTCTCTTTCGACGGTGGCAGTAGGCCCTTCGGGGTTCTCGGGTGGGGCTTGTGGGGTTCCCAAGAGTGGTCCCCATCCAATGACGGGCGTCCCGAGTAGAATATGGTCTTCTCCTATTGCCGGGACTGGTGTTCCACTTCTGGTCCATTCTTGCATACGCCGGTCTCGGGCTTGCCTGAGGCTCTCCTGAGCAACTGCTTCACTGCTGACCGCGGCTGCGGCTCTTGCCTCGGCTTGGGCTGCTCGGATCTGTTGCAGTCTTACCGCGAGCTCTGCTTGCTCGGTTCGATGGGTCTGTTCCCGCAGAATGCTGGCTTGCTCGTCAAAGAGCTGATCCAAGCAGGCTAGGTACGTAGCCACTTGGTACAGGGGGTCTTCGCCATGGCGGCGCCGTTCCAGACTTCTCATGTGTGCTTCCCAAACTGGGGTTCTGATGGCCGGCAGAAAGAACCTCATTGATGTGGAAGCGAGGTGTCTTTCAAAAATCCGGCACAGGTTACGGAATGCCTTTCTGACGGCAAAGGGATAGGTGTCTTGGTGCCTAAATCCTGTAGCGGTCACTCGCCATGGCTGGATGTCGGGGTAGCGGTCACTCCTGGCGATAACAAGGATCACCCTGCAGCGGAGGGTACCATGGTGCTCGTACTCTCTGCTGTAGTACCTTGGGCGTTCTGTAACGCCAAGGCTTTCCAGGGCATTGATCAACAGGCTGGGGAAGCCAGGTGCAGCTTGGCAATTGCCCTGGGTCCATCCTTCCTCAGCCATCTGAAAACAAAGATAGGGTGAAAAATTTTGCACGAGTATTTGGATACAAAGGGAACAGATGGTACTTATTATTTTAACATGGAGGGGTATAGTTTCCATGGATACATGGCTGTTAGGATAGGGTTCTAGCTTGGAGTGCTACTCCTATCATGGGGACTCTTCCTCGATCTGGATAGGGCGCTTCTTTGGTGGGTGGTACTGATCCATCACATCATCTTCAGTCTGAGTACCCTTATCCCAATGGGTTTCTTCGGGTTCTTCCTCTTCAGTCTGTGTGCCTATATCCCAATGGGTTTCTTCGGGTTCTTCCTCTTTAGTCTGAGTGCCTATATCCCAATGGGTTTCTTCGGATTCTTCCTCTTCAGTCTGAGTGCCTCTATCCCAATGGGTTTCTTCGGGTTCTTCCTCTTCAGTCTGAGTGCCTCTATCCCAATGGGTTTCTTCCTCTATCCACCCGCCCATTCCTCTGCGAGCCTTGTATTCTTGCACTTGGGCTTGGAGAGCGGCTAGGGAATATTCGGCGCGTGCGGCTCTTGTCCGTTGTTCCTCCAGTTCTTGGGTTGCCTTTTCTGCCCTGTGGATTTGTTGCTTGAATTGTGCCGCTTGCTCGTGGTAAAGTTCATCCAGGCCGGTGAGGTAGATGGATAGGTGGGAGACCGTATCTTCCAGGTCTTCTTCTTCTCTTCTAAGTCCTCTCATCCGGGCAATCCATGAGCGTCCTCTTCCTTCAGTGGGCGGGAAAAATCCCATAGAGGTTCGCTGAAGATGGTGCTTGTAGATCACACATAGACGTCGCATGGCTTTTCGAGTTGCTTTTTGGTAGGTGTCAGGGAAAAGAAATCTAGTGGTGGAGATGAACCAGGGATCCACATCAGGGTAACGGGTGCTCTTTCCCACGAAAATCATTACGTCGTACCGAAGAGTGCCCCTGGAGTCGTACTCCCGGTAGACGTACTCTGGTGGGTCCACCACTCCAATGCGTTCCAGGCTGAGTATCAATAACTTAGGAAGGCCGGGCTCTGCGTGACAAATTCTGCCAATCGATCCATTGTCAGCCATCTAGAATAAGGCAGGAACCAGTGGTGAGTGTTGTGTGAAAGAAGAATTAAGGAAGGAAAAGTCCTAGTGTGAAAGGGTCTGAAAAAGGGTTTCGCTCCTAGGGTCATGTCCTGCGGCCAACCTACGGCTCTGATACCACCTAAAGCGTCCCCTCATAAGAGAAGACTTAAATGTGATACCAACATCAGTCCCAGGAGGCTGATGACACATTTATTACATCAGACGGTTTATCACCATACAACTCTATGCAGTAATGGGCAGAGAAGCGCCACTATCACGAGGATTACAACCCACACCCACACAACAATATTAATTATAAAAAGGGGGTCATCAGAGTCTTGCGCCATGCGGGATCTCCTGCGGGTGACCCTAATCCACAGGCAAGGTTGGGTGCAGGACGGTACCCTACTCGACGTCCTCGGGAACGAAGTCTGGGTTTTCCTCTGTAAAAATTAAGAATGGGGTGAGCACAAACGTACTCAGCAAGTCCAACCACACCCACGGAAGGGGGAATAAATAGAATATAATGTACATGGTAATTCAAGGATAAGGTTAGGGTTTACTTTTGCGGAAAGCTAGATTTATGAATGGGTTCATTTGAAAGCAAGCATTTCCAAAACCAATTTTCCTGTACCGAGTAACACGAGGGGTTGATCCACACAGGATCCAAGTTTTAAGCTGCTACCAGACTCCTCATCCGTCGTAGCACACGGCACAACTGCCGGACACTTTTCTAAAACAACTCACGCCAACCCATCCCAAAATAAACACTAGTTATGTGAGCACACCGTAACTCACCTAGTACCGTGGGCACGGCTATTCGAATAGATTTTAACTCTGTAGAGGTGTGCAACTTTACCCACAAGCGGGGTACCTTAACTCGATCGCCTTAGTGTCGGTGCAGATCCCAACAAAGCCATTACCCACCTTAGCTAGACCTGACTAGCCATCACGGGATCCACCAAGGGGTCATTGACCTATCACAGAGGTTCGAACCGGGGCATAAGTCACACAGAGCTAATCCCTTCTCCTTGATCACCCGTTGCTCTCAGCTCTCCTGATGGCTATCTGACTAACTAGTGGGGTTTATGCTAATCCGTTGCCCATTCAACGGTCGAGTGGTTTGCACGATAGTGGAGTTAGGTGAGAAGACACACCAACTCGGTCCTTAATTGTGACAAGATGGATATCTCCCTTCCTTGCTCTGCCACACAGGCACGAGCACACCAAACGGAAAATCACACATAAATTCCATCCATCCCATCTAAACTCATCTTTCGAAATTTTATATTTTTTCCTTCCCACACACTCATACATTTTCCTTTATAAAATAAATTGTATTGAGTTTAAGGTCCTAAGTGTTCTAATAGCGATTAACATCCAAACGCATTCAGACATTAACCTTGGTGGTCAAGGAATAGTTATAACAAATCAAGGGGTGGCTATCCAACTGTGTTTTCAGCAGGCAAAACATATGCAATTTTGTGAAACAGGCCAATAGGTTCTGTTTATAAAAACTGGGAGAAAACATGCATCAAAGGGCGGGATTGAACTTGCCGTCTTCAAATCCTTCCGGGAGGTCCTGATTGAAGCACTGTCCTTCGGGTTCGAGGTCGCGGAACTTGTCCTCGTTCGCTGGCTCGTAGTATTGCTCGTCGATGGGTTCTGCCTCGTTCACACCGTGATCTACGACGCATACAAGCAAACACACAATCAAGAAAAAGAAATAAAAGTTTCTCGTTGAGCTCGAATCGGAAACAATTAAGATATGGAGATAGAAGTAATATTTTTGGGCGGTTTCCTAATGGCATGGCCAAAACTATGTTAGGAATGACGTGGTAAAGTTTCAGGTCGATCGGGAGTTTTTTGGCGCATGAAATGATAGGTTACAAGGAGGTCTAGGGGTTAAATAAGGATTCAGGCCCTGTTTGTAATTATATCTAATAGTGGAAGGGCTTGATCGTAATTTCTGGAAATATCCGGGACATACTGAAAAGGTGTAGGGGTTTATTTATAAATGTGTTATATAGTGGAAGGGTCTTTCTTTAAATAGGGAAAACATGGGGGTTTCTTTTGCAAAAGATTAAAAGGGTGGAAGGGTTCTTAGATAAAAGAAAGAAAGGCCAGGGGCCTTTGGGCAAAACTGCCCTGCCTTCCCCTTCCTCCCGACCGAAACAGGGGAGGGGAGAACAGGGGCGCCGGCGGCGTCAATCCGGGCGCTCCGGGCCACGGCGGCGGCTGGGGTGTGGGGAAAAAAGGGAGGGGGCTACTGGGATTCAATTCCCGGTCCTACCTCGGGCTGGGATGGCGCGAGGAGGTGGGGCGACGAGGGCCGACGGCGGTGGGCAGAGGTGGCTGCGGCGACGGTGCTGCAAGGCCGAGGAGGGGGCACGCGGGGCTGGACGGGTTCGTGGAGGAGTGGAGGCGAGGCAGGGGTCCCTTTATAGCAGAGGGAAGGCGGTGGAGCGGTGCGGGGCCGGTGGTGGCGGCCGGTGAGCGGCGCGGCGAGCCTTAATGGCGTTCGGCCGCGTTCGCGTGTCGCGGAGCGGCGTGCGGGCGGTGAGGCGGCGGTAGTGGCGAGCACAGGGAGGTGGCAGCGGTGGCATGGGGCTCGGCGTGCAGGGCGGCCCGGCGAGCGCACGTGGGAGCAGTGCGTGGGCGGGCCTGGGAGCAGGGGCGATCAGGACCGGGGGCGGGTGGCGTCGAGCCGCAAGCGGCGAGCAGCACGGCGGGCGGCGCGCGTCATGTGGCGCACGCGCGCGTGCGCGTGTGGAGATCGTGGGGTGGCCGGGTGCAGACGCGCGCACGTGTGGGCGGAGGAGTAGGGTCGGCGCATGGGCGGCCGCGGCGTGGTGCGGCGTCGTGTCTCGGTGCACCGACCGCCGCGCGCGTGCATGCGTGCGCGCATGCGCATGCGCGCGGGCAGGCCGGGGCGGGGCGCGCGCACCGGGGCGAGGTCGGGGAGCCGGGCCGGGCGTGAGCGTAGGTTGAGCGGCCTGCTCGGAGGCGTGCGGGAGCGGGGCAGAGGAGGGAGAAAGGAGAAGGGAGGAGGAGGGAAAAAGAAAAAGAAAAGGAAAAAGAAAAGGGGAGGGAAAAAGAAAAGAGAGAGAGAGAGAAAAAGAAAGAGAGAGAAAGAGGGAGGGGGATCGCGCCGGCGCCGATCGCGGCGGGCGGTCGCGCGTGGGCGACAGGCCGCCGGGCGGCGCGGGATGGAAAAAGAGAGATGGGTACAGTCGGCGGAAAAGAAGAAAAGATGGAACGACGATTGAAATCGGGTGTCGGGATGGCGAAAATTTTTCTGGTTAGGGTTAAATGAGCTCATAGATGAAAATAGTTTTGAAAAGAAATATTTTAACTCATGATTTAATTTGGTGGATTTTTGGGATGTCACAGCATGCGGGCTCTAGAGTTTGATGGTGATGCTGTCCTTCAAATTGGACAAAAAAATCATATAATTGCTATCTTCGTTGGCACCTTAATGAGACAATATAAAGACGTAACACATTTTCTAAGTGGAACAGCAGCTTGTCGCTGGTATATCAATGAGAATGATATACCTGCAATAAAAGCATTTCAGAGAAGGCAATTTTGTAATTTTGTAAAGTAATTAATTTTACATGTCTCTGCAATTTTACATGTCCCTACAACTAATTTTACATGTCCCTACAACTAATTTTACATGTCTCTGCAATTTTGTAAAGTACTATGTATACTCACCTCAAATATTAAGAATATACTTTAATCCAATAATAGTAGACAAAGGATCATAAATATTGATTCTGCAGACATTGGGCATGTACGTGTGAGTGCACACCACAAAGAATTCCTCTCTAACAACTTAATTCAAGTGTAATACTCAGATTCAAAATTGCATATACTCTTAAGTCTTTCCTTTTTTCCAAATTAAATCAGAAATACTTTTACTCTTAAAGTTCTAAAGCCACTCGTAGTTACTACTCTATGCATGCATGTTATTTGTAAAATATATAAATACACTATGCACACATAATATATTCTCATGATCATTTTTGTTTATCTTTCAGCTTACCAGTGGACGCAATAGCTGTTGAAAAAATTGATTTACCAAATGAGGATCAGACTCATGTAGCTTTTGAAGAAAAGAATCTGTTACAGCTGAACGACATAGATCCTTTTACTCAAAAGGTACATATTGACAACTTCATTGCCATGTACTGTTTCCATCTTTTATATCATATATCCAAGCCTAGGATCTTATACTTCTTTATTTTAAAGGGTGAACGATATCAGTGCACTGTAACGATCATAGGAATACCGGATAAACAACATTGGTGCTATCGTGCTTGTCGTGTATGCTCATCAAAAATGATATCAACACCTGATGGGTTCCTGTGTACAAAGGATGGAGGCTGCCCTTCAAAACAATTTGAATGGAAGTAAGAAATACTAAACCTAAATAACACTGTACTTATTTCACTTCTCTACTAAATTAAATTAATCAAACAAATATTTGCAATCTTTCATGTGCAGGTACAAAATTCCATTTATAGTTGCAGACGACACATATAGTCTTGAGTTCATGATGTTCGAAAGAAGAGCTGCTAACCTTATTGGTAAGAGTGCTGAAACATTAAGGAAATACAATGATCCAAATATAATTCCAAGCGACATTTCACAATGGATTGGCCACAAGTTCACATTTGTTGTAAGGATTCTATATAAAAAGAGTATGAGGACTGAACATCCGTCATTTGAGGTCCTGTTGATAAAAGAACGCCATGGAAAGCAGGATGTACTGCCATTATTAAGCAGTCAGTCATCCGCACTAGGACAAGGAATATCATCAGCTATAGTTGCAACCAAGGATCTACCTGAACTAATGACTATATCTTCTAAAACACCAACAGATCAGGCAAGATTGTATAATCACCGATGATATTATACTGAAACAGAATATGCTTCCCTTTTACATTATGCATATATTGCTAATATATTATTCATACTATAGGAACTTGCAATGCTAACTCAATCCATAGGAGAATTTGATGATATGGACATTGATAAGTCACCAGGGTAAGCATTCACTTACATATTCTCATAGATACCTCTACTTGATAATGCATAATCTATAATCTAATAAAATACTTTTCATCTCCATTACAGAAATTGGGATGACAAACCATCTGACATGCCACTTCCAACTAAAAGAAGGCTTTATGATGATATTGAGGATGAGGACAAAAAGGCCTTCAAGAAAGGCAAGAAGTAACAAGTTGCAACAGGTACTTAAATACTTAATACTTTATACATACCTATTAACTAGAACTAGCATAATGTTGTACAGCTAATTAATATTGGAGTTGCATATTACTGCTTGAAAGATAGAAGAGGAATATATATATAACTTTGCTGCCATGTTAAATTGCTGAATTTTCTGCATTCCATATTAAAATATAACTTTTCATCTTACATTTTGTGAATTTAGCTCCAATAATCCTACAATCTATTTTTTACATCCTTCTCTTCTTTTTTCCCAGATACTGGCCATGCAACAGCTATTTTGGTGCTTACTATAGAACTAGCTTTTGTCGCTTCCAACCAGACACACTCATATCCACAATACTTTTGCAGTGGCACTCGTTTTGGTGTATATAATGCCACTTTTCTTATTGTGTTCCTTCAAACTTGGGTTACGTGACAGTTGCAACACTAACTGTGCCTCTTATGAAATGTATTCATATATTATTATGTATGGAACCATAAACTACTATGAATGTTGATATAATATATTTGTTTATATGTTCCAAATCTACTTCCTTGTCATGCCTGTAATATATAAATGAGCTTCTGATGGTTTAAGGATGGCGTCGTCGCTGAGGAAGTAGTTGCTGTCATGATTAGCCAAGGCGACGATATAGGCGCAAGACATGACGCTTGTACACTTCTTTTCAAATAGCTTACGACAATATATATTATAGTCATTTCTGAAATACATCTATTGAAATATCTTCAACATATGTAACTATGCATACTACGCATTTGACCACTTTGGTAAACTTCAATTTCTCCAACTCCTAAGTGTTCAGAAACTACAAGCAAAAGAGATGCGCCAGCTTTGACGTGCCAAAACGGATGGACCACCAACGGCCCAGCGCGGCAACGCCGCGAGTCCTTTCTAGTTTCTTCGGCAAGCCGGCCAATGTCTATACCTACTACAATGTTATGTTCTTCCTTGTTAAAGCAGATGAGCTTAAGATAGGAGATAGACGACAGGAACACGTCTCGCGCCTTCAGTTCTTCCAGGCTGAGCCAATAAACTTGGTGTTGGGCTGAGATTTTGGTATGCTTTGAGTTGGGCTTGATTAGTATCCTTCTGAGGTGCAGACCAGAATTTGAGTACCTTGACACGGTTTCATTGTTTGGCTCACTACTACAAAATCTGATTAACCGCAACCTTTAAAAATGACCTCAGAGGCGGGCATGATTTTTAACCACCTCGGTTAATGCCCAGTTAACCGCCTCGTAAAATCGATTAACCGAGGCAGGCAATATTAAATTGACCGCCATGGTTAATGTCTATTAATCGATGCGGACAGTATAACTCAACCGCCTCGGTAAAATAGGCCCAGCCCGCTAGCACAAAAAGCCCAGTTGTATATATATAGTCAATTTTTTCACTCTCCCTCTCCCTCATCCTCTCCACAGCCGCCGCACCCCTACTCTCCCGTCTCCTCCTCCTCGCCACCGGTGGCGGCGCGTTTGGCGGCCTAGCGGCCCGCGGCCCGCTGATGGTGGGCGGCGACGCGGGGATGGTAGACGGCGGCCCCCTCCCCGACCTTCCTCCTGCGGACGGTGGGCGGCGGCGTGGGGATGGAGGATCCGGCGGTGCGGGGACGGCAGATGGCGGCGCGGCGGCCCCCTCCCCGACCTCCCTCCCAGCGTTCCCTCCCGGTCCCAGCGGCCCCCTTCGCGGCGCTGCCTCCCGGTGGATCTGGCTGCTGCGGGGCCGGATCCGGCAGCGGCGCCCCGGATCTGGCCTTCCCCGGCGGTGGAGTCGCTGCGGCGGCCGCCTCCTCGTGGATGGGCTCGGCGGGCCCGTCCACAAGCTTTCTATTTTTTTATTTCATTAATCGAGGTGGGCAAGCAACCGCCTCGAAAAATAGTGTATTTATCGTGGTGTTGTTTCCGAGGCGGTTACCAAAAACGCCTTGGTTAAGCGTTTTTGGTTAAGTGTTTTTGCCCGCCTCGGTTAATGTTTCTTGTAGTAGTGGTTGTTATATGACATGAAGAGAGGATAAACGAGCATGGTTCGATTGTAAGGTGATACCCAGAGAGTGTGTAGTTTCCCAACATAAGCTGCTGGTGGCCGACTTTCGTTTTCAGATGCGTGCCCGTAGGTCTAAACAAGCTAAGATCGCAAGAACGAAGTGGTGGAAGCTAAAAGGGGAGATGGCCAAGGTATTCAAGGGATGAGTTATTGTGGAGGGCTCTTGGAATGAAGAGGGCGACACAAACTACAAGTGGGAGAAGATGGCGACCTGCATTCGGAAGTTTTTGGGATGACCAGAGGGGGTGGGTGCAAAACTAAAGACATGTTGTAGTGGAACGAGGATGTCCAGAGGGCTATTAAGGAGAAGAAAGAGTGTTATAAGTGTTTGTTTCTTGATAGGAGTGCAGATAATATAGAGAAGTACAAGGTGGCAAAGAAGATCGCAAAGCAAGCTGTGAGTGAGGCGAAGGGTCGGGCTTATGAGGATATGTACCAACGACTGAATACAAAGGAAGGAGAGAAGGACATCTATAGGATGGCGAGGGTGCGTGAGAGAAAGACGAGGGACTTCAGCTAGGTTAAGTGCATTAAGGACGATATGGATCAGCTCTTGGTGAAGGAGGATGAAATCAGACTTCGATAGTAAGAGTATTTTGACAGACTGTATAACGGTGTTGACACTGTTTTCGACACGTGTCAAGGAAGGTGATTTTTGTGAAGAGGAGGTGGCCGATTTAGAAGAAACAAAAAGTTGCACAGTGTTGGAATCGGCCGATGGAGTCCGTCCGATGGGCCAGAAGAATATGCTGATCCGCTAGCACTGGTATCCGGCCGATGGAGAGTTGCCGATGAAGTCAAGGGAGGAGGAGAGGATCCAGACTCTACGAGAATTTTGATGATTCGGTTGTAGTATTTAAAGTGGTTTATCTTTAGATAGTTTTTTCTTTTAAGTCAAGTAATATTTGCCGTAATCGGCTAGGATTTGATAGCGCTAGGCTATATATATCAGTTGTAAGGGACCGGAAAAATTTGATACACATCCAATACAACAAACTTTACAATTTCTTTGCACTTTTTCGGCGACTTCGCCTTTTCTCTTCTTTTTTCGACGAGTTCTTTCAAGTTGATCAAGGACGCCTCACATTCGAGCGACTTGATTTGCTGGTGAGTCTTCGTTTTACTGAGTATATTTAAGCTTTAGCTACCGGGCGCATCGTTGTGGCTTCGTTCAAATCTATTCAAAAGTTATCGAGTTTATCTAGGCTTTGACTTCTGGGCATATCGCTGTCGTCTCGTCTAGATTTATTCACCAATTATCGATATCGGCTAGATTTGTAGGTTTTCTATGCTTTTTGGCCATTATCATATCTAAAAACATATTAGATCGGCTTTAATTTTTGGGGTAACACTTTTGTTATCTCAAAAGCCGGTTTAGATATGTTTTTAGCTTCACATCATCTGAGCTACACATTCGTAGTTTAGATCTTGCCATACATACACGATCGGCTGTTCAAAGCCGATTTTGTCGTTTAGTGTATCGGCTGATCTTGCCAATACGCTCGTTTATTGCGCGCTTGCATTTAATATCTTTTTGGCGTCTATAGTATCGGCAAAGCTTGCTGATACGCCCATCTGAGAGATATTCGGATTCCCATCTGATACGCTCTCGAATTTGACTTTGTTTTCTCTCTTGTCAATTTCAGGTCAAATTGACTGGCACGCTTGGTTGACTTTTCCGTGCTTGGCGAACACTTGCCCTCAGATTCCAGTGTGTTGATTTTTGCGTGAACACATCTTTTGGCATGCCCGGTGGAACCCGAAAAGCTTCAACATGGTGGAACTTACTGATAAATCTGCAGTTAGTTAAGAAAACCAGATTCCTGTTCCTGAAGATAAGCTCAAAGAAGAACAAAAGAAGGAATATGAAGAACTGGTAGAGAGATTCAAGCATGAATGCCTCAAATCATACAGCGTCAACAAATCTGGTGAGGTGATCAAGAAGTTTGATCTTCCATCTTTCCAGCCATTGACAGAGGCTCAACGTGAAAGCAAGATGATAGATGCAGTTGGCCAGGATGTGGCACAAGCCTTCATCAAGAGTGCAACAGTCATGGGCAACACGGTGCACAATGCAGTGGTCAAGACTTTTGCTGAATGCACGTTACCAGGGTGCATGGGTCCTTGCTATATACAACCAGATCAGATGCAATATACTCCCTTCGAGGTGTCTATGGCAGCAGCCCTGTCGGCTCAAAATAGCCAGGCAGGAACAAGCTACAGTCAAACTCCACCTCAGATGACTACTGCAACATCGGCGGGTACGACAGATCCTATCTACTCAACCACGCCGCCGATTGCTACAACTGTGCAAGGTGTATCTGTATCCGTATTTCCTAAAGGTTGGGATCCTGCTACTGGGTATCGTATGCATCCGGATTTCTTTTCTACGCCACCCAAGATGCAGTTTAATGCATCGGCTTCTCAGCCGATAGCCTCTCAGCCTGATCCATCGGCCATACAGCCGATGGGTGCACAGCAGGATGCATTGCCAACACAGCTGAATGCACAAGGCGCATGGAGTCCACAATAGATGGCACAAGTTAATGCATCGGCGCCGCCGCCGATGACCCCACAGCAGCGTCTTGCTATCCTGCTCCAACCCCAGTCTCCTTCAGAAGTGTTATTATCGCAATCTCCGCATCAAAAGGGAATCAACTGGGTATTCCACAATCAAGCAACTGGACAGATACGGTGTGTCAATGTGCCGTACATGGATATTACTGGTCAACAATTGGCTAACCCATCAGCTACATAGCCGACGATGGCTCAGCAGACACCTAATCGGATAGCCCAGCAAGCACAACAGATGCAATCGGCTGGACAGCCGATGAACCATATAGCTCAGCAACTTGCAATGATGACCAACGCAGCAAGTGGGTTTCCCCTCGGCAAATGCCAATAGTTGAGCCGCAAGTTGATTGGAGCACAAAGATAGCTGAAGTGATGAGGGAGCAGTTTGGTTTGAGGCCAAAACAACAATCCGTTATGTACAAGACTCCATATCCTCCGGCTTATGATCATATTCCTCTCCCATACAAGTACAAGATGCCTGACTTCACGAAGTTCTCAGGGCAGGGAGAAGTTTCTATGATGGAACATGTTAATAGGTTCCTTCCACAGTTGGGAGAAGCGGGCAACCAGGATGCACTCAGAGTCCGTTTGTTCTCCTTGTCTTTGTCTGGATCGGCCTTTGATTGGTTCACCACTGTGCCAGCAAACTCCATATTATATTGGGCCAATCTAGAGAGACAATTTCATCAGTTCTTCTTCTCTGGGATTACTGAGTTAAAGTTGACCAATTTGACCGGCTTGAGACAAAGAAACAATGAATCGGTTGCTACTTTTATCCAAAGATTCAGAGATGTCAAGAACCAATGTTACAGTTTGATTCTGTCCGATCAGCAGTTGGCCGATGCAGCATTTAATGGACTCTTGCCGCATATTAAAGATAAATATGCATCGCAGGAGTTTGAAAGCATTAGCCAGATCACGAGTCGGATGACAGGAGAGACTCGATCCTACGAGTCCAAGAAGCCTTTTCAGAAGAAGATCAACTATGTGGAATATTCTGCTAATGATGAGTCTGAAGAGGAGCAAGAAACGGTCGCATCAGCTAAGTGGATACAGAACAGCAAGAAGCCGGTGACGTGTCTGTTTGGAAAGAAAGAGCCTGAGTCGTATGGGTTTGACATCACCAAAGCTGACAAGATCTTTGACTTGTTATTGTCGGAAGGATTGATCAAGTTGAAGCCATATCACAAGATTCCATCGGAGGACGAGCTGAAGAATATAAAGTACTGCAAGTGGCACAACGCCACATCGCATGATACAAATGAGTGCAAGGTCTTCTGACAGCAGATTCATATGGCTTTCGAACAAGGGAGATTGAAGTTTGAAGCTCCCAAAAAGACGATGAAGATCGACGGACATCCTTTCGCCATGAACATGGTTGATGTGGCCAGAGATGAAAGTTCTTCTCAAGCTAAGATTCTGACGTCATCATTGGCCAAGAAATCTGGAGCTGTTGATCCAAAAGCGCAGATAGCGGCCGATGAGGTCAAAGGAAAGTGTCCGATGAGGGATGCTGAACGTTCATCGGCACCACGTAGACGTGTAACGTCGTCAAATGCTGTTGAATAAGTTTCAGCGTGATCGTGAAAGGCGGCAGCGTAGAGAAGAAGAAGAGCGACGCGAGCAAGATCATTGGAGGTGTCCTTTCTTTGTATACTACTGGGAAGAAGGGTTGACATTGCCATCGGCATATGATTGTCCCGAATGCAATGGTCAACGCAGCCGATCATATGAAAGGTCACGTCATGAGCCCTATTGGCGTGAGCGCACTCCTGTGCATGATCGGCTAGGAAAAAAAGGTATCGGTGCAAGATCGACTGAGGGGCAGGACCATGCTACGTGATTCTACTGGAAGAAGAGTGCCGGCACACGATCGGCTAGAACAAATGGCCGATCACAGAGTGCAAGATGATCAGCCAATGTTGAAAGATCTAGAACGTGAGCCCGATCATATGGATCAATCCCAATGGTGTCCAGGAGGTTTGACCAGGTTTCAGAAGCGACGTGTTAGGAGGTTACGCCAGCTGGAAATTATTGAGGAAGAACAAGAACAGAATCTGCACAAGAAAGGGATCAGGTCACAAGTTTGGCGTGCTAAACCCAGAGCCGATAGTGATCAAAATTCTAGGATCATCGGCTGCGCCAATTAATATGGTTTTCATAATGCCGAAAGAGTTTATGGTGCTAGATGATGAAGATCATGAACCAGAATTAGAGGAAGCCATGGCACAGTTAAATTTGGAACCATTGCTAGCAACATTTGAGAAGCCAGAAGATGATAATAGGCAGCATCTTAAGGCACTGTTCCTGAAAGGATTCGTTGATGGCAAGCCTGTTACGAAGATGTTGGTTGATGGAGCTGCAGCCGTGAATATAATACCCTATGTTATGTTGCGCAAGCTTGGGAAGAATCAGGATGATCTGACGAAGACTGATATGATGCTTAAGGATTTCGAAGGAGTCGTATCTCCTGCTTTAGGGGCATTTTGCGTCGATCTCACAATTGGCAGTAAGACCCTTCCCACTACTTTCTTCGTTATTAATGGCAAAGGTTCATATAGTTTACTGCTGGGTCGGGACTGGATACATGCCAATTGTTGCATTCCATCTACTATACATCAATGCTTGATTTCGTGGGTTGACGATACTGTTGAATTAGTATCGGCCGATTCGTCATTCAGCGTGGCATCGGCTGAAGCCCATATAGTTAGTTATGATCGGATGAATTGTCTTTCTGGTCAAGTATGGGAGAAGTATTTCTTTCGGATGGATGATTATGAAGTCACATCGGTGAAGTCAGGAGATTCTTCGGATGAGTCTTGATCAAAAAAGGGTATGGCCGATTGTAGTATCGGCTGGATTTTGTAAATTATAGCCAATACTAGGAAGTATTGCCTTTAGTGCAAAAAATAGGTGAAAGCCGATTTGCAAGTCAGATGCATCGGTTGTAACATGGCCGACACGATATGAGTCGCCCTTGGAGCAATAAATCATAAAGACAAGTTTCTGGGTTGAGATTAAGTTGTCTGCCGATTCTGAAGATTACACGAGATATTTTTACAGTAATCCTAGAGCTTCCCGGATTACTTTTATCGCGCGCAGGTGGATTTGATCAATGTTTTCAATTACTTGGTTGTTATCTACTGATGAGCCAGAAATCGGCCGCAAACTCTTGTGAAGGTGATATGCTTGACGAGCATGCTTTTGCTTATCTTCCTCGAGTTTGGCAATGGCCGGTGGAATCTGAGAAAGATCGTGATCTGCGATGTCTATTGCTTGGTTTACCCGATTAAGTTCTTGCAGAAGACGATCCCGTTCAGCTTCCAATGCTGCCTTATTTCTCAGAATGCTGGCCTAGGTATCATTCAGAGATTTGATCTCACCAATGGCCGATTCTGCTAAAGCTTTGAAGTTATCCCTTTGCTTGATGATTTCTTCCTGCTGAAGACGATCGGCGAGTTGTTTCTGGGCCTTGTTGAATTATGCACGATGACTCTCGATAAAGGCTGCAGGAATTAACGCCTCTTCGATCGATTCTAGAAGCTTGCCCTCCAGTTCTTCTAAAATGGTGCGGATCGGCTGTGCATTCTTGATCAGTTGGCCGATGTCTTGATTTAGGAATTGGAGGGATTCTTGGAGTTTGGCCTTGATTTCATCCGACAATACAACTGAATCGGCCGATGTTACTTCTTCTCCTTCTTTCTGGGGAGTGGCTCCAATTTGAAAAGAAAATAGACTATTGTCTGGAGATTCTTGTGCCTGACAGGGAGATGTGATTAGGATGGCTGATGAAGGCAAAGGGATGATGAAACTGGCCAAGGGGAGGATGCTTACCTGCTTCAGGTGTATTTCTCCTAAATTGGAGCCAACAGGAACGAGGTGATGCGATGAAGAGCTCGGGATTGCGGTGTTTGGCTGGCCAAGTAATTCAGATAGTGCATGGTCGGCAAGCTGAAGGATGATTGTCAGAAATATACAGAATATGTTCATGAGCAAGTTCTGAACTCGTACCTATATCAATGGAGACTCTGCACTGGATTTCCTGGGAGTTGGGGGTGAATGCTGTGCCTGATGAAAACAAAAGGAAATAATACTAGATTCAGGATCATGGAAAGACTTAGATACTTAATGAGTAAACAGAATCATACCTGAATGATGGGTGATGTAGGAGGAGGTGTGCGTTGAGGATCTTCTTACCCTCCAGATGGATGTTCAGGAATATCTTAATTGTGAAGCAAAATATGATTACTCATTCAGATAAAGTGAAATCGTAAGAGTTCAGGTTTTTACCTTCTGAAGAGGAAGAAGGAAGATCAACCAGGACATCTGTTTGATGTGCTGTTACTACTGAAGATTGGCCTGGAGATTTCTTTTTCTTACGGGTTGTCACCTTGGTATAAGATACCTTACGTTTTCTCGCAGTGGCCACATCTGTCAGAGTTGGAGCACTGTAGCCGATATTTGGCTTATCTGCTGGCAGAGCGTAGTTGATCGGCTGCCCAGTCCTACTGATTGTTGGAGGATTCCGATCATCATCCTGCAAAGAGTAGAAGTTAAAAGCTGCAAGCAAGAAGTGCTAAAAGACATTGTGGAGGTTGATTTTGCTTGTACCTCATGCTCACCTGATTGATAATTGTTGTCTAGAGCGATGCAGTATAAGTTGGCTGATTTGCAGAAGATATGCTCTTGCCATTCAGACCACTATTGGATGAAAGGGGTAGTGGCAAAAGGTGCAATCTGCCAATCGGCTAGAAGTGTCATATCTACGTCAGGCTCCAGGTCTTTCAGCCGACTGTAAGAGAGAGAGCTATTGTCAAGGGCTCCTCTAAATTGAACTTTGCTAGCAAAGAACGGAAAATGGGGCACTTGGCCAAATCCCAATTGTCTGGCTGCCACTAATGGATTATAAAACTCATAGCTAGGGGTATCTCTGCCAGCTGTAAAGTTAATTGACAGAATTCTTGGGGAAATTATTTCCTTCATGATCTTTGTGGCTTCTTCATCTGTCTTCCATGAGTCGAACTGGAACTTGAAGGGGTTTTCATACATGACTTTTTCGTCCTGATATGCGAACCAGATAGTGGAGATTTCTGGGAACCCATTATAGAAAGACTTGAAAAAGTCAGTAATGCCAAGGGTTTTGGGATCATTGGCAATCATGATAGATGCTTCACCGAATGATGTGCATCAGTGAGTGATGGTTTCTTCTTCTTCAGAGAAGTTTTCTGATGGGAATTCTATCTCTGACAATTCGACTGTCATAGTTTTGTGCATATACATGTGCAGCCACAACTGAATAAACCACCAGGGGCCTCCCAAGTTGGTGATCGGCTGGTTCTTTGAGTCTGGATGATAATTGATGAAGCAGGTGGTAAACTGACCCCAGAAGATGTTTGTCGAGAGGGACAGGATTGCCAGTAGCCAGATTTTCTGCCAACTTGAGATTATTGTTTGTTGGACCAACTGCTTTGCCATAAAAGATGAATTTCTCAAGCCACATGTTGAGAAAGGCAGTATGCTCTCTGACAGATACTGATCCAGTCTTCATGTTCTTGCCGATATATCCTTTTGTAGGAATATGGGGTAGCAAAAACAAAATTTTTTCTACCGCATAAACCAGGATTACTGTAGTTATAGATCACGGGATTACCACTAGACGCGCGGATGCGGAAATTCTGTCACACGTCGATGTAGATGGAAGCCGGCAGTGCAGTTGCGAGAACCTCCTCACGTGCGGCTCGTCCTTGTGCAGTAGATGCGGCACCTCCAAGGTATCTACACGTACGGGAAGAAGCGTCGCGATCCGGATTGCTAGATCCGCGAAGGTGACCTAGGGCTTGGGCGCGAAGGAGCGGAGGTACTGTAGCACGACCCAGCAACTGTGCAGTAAACGGTCTAGGGTTTAGGCGCCCCCCTCTCCTCTGTTTATATAGCCCCTTAGGTGGGCTGCCTTGGGCCCCACCTTGGGCGCCCCCTTTTGGGCCGAAAAGGCCCATTAGTGCAACTAGGCCCAGTCTAATTCGGATCTCATCCTTATCAGGCTTCTTCCCTTAAGTGTGTGACCCTATGGGATCACATGCGAATAGACATAGCCCGAGTACTCTTACTCGGCCCAATAGTAGACAGTGGCCTCTAGCAAGACATGTCAACTCCTATACGCACACAAAGATCATATCAGACGAGCCGCCACAATATCATATACATATTGTTCCTTTTGCCTCACGATATTTGGTCTAGCTCCAAGCCAACCACTCTTTCTCGATCCTGTGATTCGGAATCCTTGGTTAACTCTTAACCCCAGCATGGCCATGCATTTCCTGATCCGAATCACTCGAGGTTCCTAGAGATATCTCTCTCTTGTAAAGAGGGGCAAATCCCATCTTGACCGACTATGTCTCACAGCATGCTTCTTGACAGACCCGAAAGCAACCTTTATGACTACCCTGTTACGGTGCAGCGTTTGATGGCTCCTAAGTAAGTCAGTTCACATCTTGAGTACATATGACGATCTCAGGTCTTAGGACAGCGTACATATTGTGTAATGAGAAGTCATCATCTCGTGTTGGGTCAGTTCAGACTCATGTCCCACATGAGCCCACATTATTAGTTTGACATCTACATGTCCATGACTTGTGAAACATAGTCATCAACTAATACATGTGCTAGTTTAATATCCATGTGTGTCCTCACATGAACTCCGACTAGGAACAACTTTAGAATAACCATACAAGTAAAGAGTCTCACAGACAATTCACATAATTGTCAATCAATACAAGTTGCCTTTCATGGATATTCAAGGAACACTTCATTAATCATGAATACAAGGAAATATGATCATCTCTATGATTGCCTCTAGGGCATATTTCCAACACCTTTCCACCCGCCGATGCTTTTGGTTTCAATCTTGAAAGATGTTTTTTCTAGCAAACGAAAAGGTCTATCGGCAGCATGAATATTCAGGCCAGTGAGCATCACAACATCCATCAGAGTTGGTGCCATTGGTCCATGGTTAAACATGAATGCGTTGAGGGCATCAGACCAGAAGTAAGAGGCCGATATGTGCATCAGCTCGATCCTAATCATCTCCGATAAAGATAGGTTCAGGCATTGTCTAATATCGTAATATTCCCAATTGGTCCTTTAGGAATTCGCTATTCTGCGGAACCAATTTCTCCATCCGGGAGTAACATTCGGCCAAGATCTGAAGGTTGGAGTCCAATCTAGGTTCATGTTGGAGGACTTAAGAGGGATCCTGCTGGTTTCCAGGTTAATTATACTGGTTGGATCTGGATCTCCATTGGGACCTAAGCAAACCATGCCGAATTGGTTTTCTAGTGGGATGATTGCGTTACCCCTAAGATTCTGAAAAATGAAGGCGGAAATAAGAAACGCGACTGAAGGAATCGGAAAAAGAATGGGGGGCAAAGATGCAGATGGAGGAAAGGGACGTACCTCTGGGATCTCGGAGATGGAAGCCATTGCCGGAGGGGGAGTTCTTGGACTTGGATCCTTGAAACCCTAGGAAGCTGCAGTGGCGGCGGCAAAGCGAGTGTGTTCTTGAATAGAGAAGGAAGCAGAGGTGCTACAGGAGAAGTGCTAGCGGAGAAGAAGATGGAGATATTTATAACCTTTGCTCAAGGGCAAAATGGGGATTCGATACATCGTATGATTGGGAGATTTAGGTAAATTTGAACGTTGGCAGTAGTGATTAACAGTAATTTCGGAGCAACAGATCTGTTACTCCGAAACTAGGGGGCATGTGTTGACACTGTTTTTTGACACGTGTCAAGGAAGGTGATTTTTGTGAAGAGGAGGTGGCCGATTTAGAAGAAACAAAAAGTTGCATAGTGTTGGAATCGGCCGATGGAGTCCGTCCGATGGGCCAGAAGAATATGCTTTGAAGATGCTGATCCGCTAGCTCTGGTATCCAGCCGATGGAGAGTTGCCGATGAAGTCAAGGGAGGAGGAGAGGATCCGGACTCTACGAGAATCTTGATGATTCGGTTGTAATATTGAAAGTAGTTTATCTTTAGATAGTCTTTTCTTTTAAGTCAAGTAATGTTTGCCGTAATCGGCTAGGACTTGATAGCGCTATGCTATATATATCAGTTGTAAGGGACCGGAAAAACTTGATACACATCCAATACAACAAACTTTACAATTCCTTTGCACTTTTTCGGCGACTTCGCCTTTTCTCTTCTTTTTTCGACGAGTTCTTTCAAGTTGATCAAGGACACCTAACATTCAAGCGACTTGATTTGCTAGTGGGTCTTCGTTTTACCGAGTATATTTGAGCTTTAGCTACCAGGCGCATCGCTGTGGCTTCGTTCAAATCTATTTAAAAGTTATCGAGTTTATCTAGGCTTTGACTTCCGGGCGTATCGCTGTCGTCTCGTCTAGATTTATTCACCAATTATCGATATCGGCTAGATTTGTAGGTTTTCCTATGCTTTTTGGCCATTATCATATCTAAAAATATATTAGATCGGCTTTATGTTTTGGAGTAACACTTTTGTTATCTCAAGAGCCGGTTTAGATCTGTTTTTAGCTTCACATCATCTGAGCTACACATTCGTAGTTTAGATCTTGTCATACATACACGATCGGCTGTTCAAAGCCGGTTTTGTCGTTTAGTGTATCGACTGATCTTGCCGATACGCTCGTTTATTACGCGCTTGCATTTAATATCTTTTTGTCGTCTATAGTATCGGCAAAGCTTGCCGATACGCCCATCTGAGAGATATTCGGAATCCCAGCCGATACGCTTTCGAATTTGACTTTGTTTTCTCCCTTGTCAATTTCAAATCAAATTGACTGGCACGTTTGGTTGACTTTTCCGTGCTTGGCGAATACTTGCCCTCGGATTCCAGTGTGTTGATTTTTGCGTCAACAAACGGAGATAATGAGAATACAACTTTTCAGCTGGACGACTCTTTTGATGACACCAACAGTCGCTTTGTGAGGAGGATTCAAGAATCTGAGGTCAAAGAGGCGTTGAAAAGGATGAAAGGAGGTAAGGCGACAGGCCCTGATGGTATTCCAGTCGAGATGTGGAGGTGCCTAGGTGATATAGCTATAGTTTGGCTAACAAAACTTTTCAACCGTATTTTTCAGTCGAACAAGATGCCTGAAGAGTGGAGAAGGAGTATATTGGTGCCGATCTACAAGAACAAATGGGATATTCAAAGCTGCACCAACTACCAGAGAATTAAGTTGATGAGCCATACTATGAAGCTATGGGAGAGAGTTATTGAGCATCGTTTGAGAGGGATGACGCGGGTCACTATGAACCAGTTTGGTTTCATGCTTGGAAGGTCAACTATAGAAGTAATTTTCCTAATAAGACATGTCATGGAGCGGTATAGAGAGCAGAAGAAGGACCTATACATGGTTTTCATTGACTTTGAGAAGGCTTATGACAAGATACCACGGAATGTGATGTGGTGGGCTTTGGATAGGCATAAAGTCCCAACAAAGTATGTGGCCCTCATTAAGGACATGTACAATAATGTAATGACTAGGGTCCGAACAATTGATGGTGACACAGATGACTTTCTGATAATGATAGGACTACATCAAGGATCAGCTTTGAGCCCGTATATTTTTTCCCTAGTGATTGATGAAGTCACAAGAGACATACAAGGTGATATTCCTTGGTGTATGCTTTTCGCTGATGATGTCGTGTTAGTTGATGAAAGCCGTGCGGGAGTGAATAGGAAGCTGGAGTTGTGGCGGCAAATGCTAGAGTCCAAAGGTTTTAGACTTAGCAGGACTAAAACTGAGTATATGAGGTGTGACTTCGGCGCCACTCATGAGGAGGGAGATGTTAGTTTGGAAGGCCAAGTAGTGCCCAAAAGGGATACCTTTCGATATTTGGGATCGATGCTACAGAGAGATGGAGATATTGATGAGGATGTTAGTCATAGAAACAAAGCGGGATGGATGAAGTGGTGCCAAGCATCTGGCGTCCTTTGTGACAAGAAGGTACCTCAGAAGTTAAAAGGCAAGTTTTATAGAACAGCAATTAGAACGGCAATGTTGTATGGTGCGGAATGTTGGCCTACAAAAAGGCGGCACGTCCAACAATTAAGTATTGCAGAAATGCGCATGTTGTGTTGGATTTGTGGGCATACAAGGATGGATCGAGTTCGAAATGATGATATATGGGATAGGCTAGGGATAGCACCAATGGAAGAAAAGTTTATCCAACACCGGCTGAGATGGTTTGGACATGTCCAACGGAGACCACCAAAGGCACCAGTGCATAGTGGTATCCTAAAGCACGACGGTAATATGAGGAGAGCCAGGGGCCAGCCGAAGTTGACATGGGAAGAAACAATTAGAAGAGACTTGAAAGACTGGAGTATACCTAGAGATTTGTCCTTGGATAGGAGTGCTTGGAAAGCCGCGATTCACGTGCCAGAACCATGAATAATGGTCTTTGTTGGGTTTCAACTCTAGCCTACCCTAACTTGCTTGGGATTAAAAGGCTTTGTTGATGTTGATGTTGATGTTGGTTGTTATATGACATGTAACTAGGATATCTTTGTTACCAGTGGAGACACTACTAGAACCGGCCTCGAAAATGGTTTCTATAGCAGCGCATGGAAGAGGTCTTAGTAGGCTCTCTTATTAGGCTCTTAGCAGCTGGTGGTTGATACACCTCAAACAGTGAAACAAAGTTCAATTGGATACCTCTGCAGTTTTCAATATATTGTAAACTTGTTTTCGATAACAGACCCTAATTTTACAAGTCGATGATGAATGAGAGGTCATTTCGGAGCTCTGAAGGTAAAACAAAAGGTTGGGTACAGAGGCTTTGTAATTCATCCGGAAGCAATGTTCACTATATCCATTTGGTCACGCATGATCTTGAACTCTTCATATGCTATGTTTTCTTGAACTTGTGCTTTTAGTAGCAAAAATGTAGGACCGCAACCCTTCGCCTCCTCTGGCATGGGCGGCAACCCTAGCCGCCACCCACTAGGCCCCAGCCCCCATCTACCTCTCCCCCGCCATGCCACCACCAGAGCCGGCTACCGGAAGCCTGTGTGGCGGCGAGGATAGATGGTGGCAGTGAAGCACTCTTCCTCCTCTCGTCCTCCATCGACAGCCTCTGGCAGCGACCTCCGTGCTTGCCGGCGGTGGCCGTATTGGGGTCTCGGCCGGAGCTTCGGGGCTGCATCATTGTTGAGGCGCAAAAACTCTCGCCCTGGTCCGTCCCGCCCGGGGGGGGGGGGTCTTGGGTCCGGGCAGCCGCTTGCTGGTGCGAGGAGCTCTGCAACTTCAGTCCCCGGGCCATGTTTAGTGCCGGTGCTCCCGCCCTGCATGATTGCTTATTGGCTGCGGCGGGCTGGCTGGGTGGCAGCGCTATGCGATAGGATGCAGAGGTACTGGGGTCGGCAGTGTGTGGGGCGACGACTTCATGGAGGTCCGGCTATCTATACTAGCTTAGGCGTGTGATCATGACTTTGAGGAGATGTATGGAGAAATCTTAGTCTGGCTTCATGCCTGTTGGCATTGGCGACACTTTTTTTTTGTGTAGGGTGGTGCGTGTGTGTATGAACAGATGGTACAACTGTATCTAGATAATATAAGAGGCATAAAAAAGATTGAAGCATGAACGAATGAGAAGATTGAAACTTAGTCTTCTAAAATTTTCCCCTTTATTTTAGAGTTTTCTTTATATATTTATGAAACACCTCATTTTGAGGATGAGTCTAAGAACTCTTGTAACTATTAACCGTATATATCCATCTTGTGGACATAGAGGCCAGATTAATCCATTATCTAAAAAAGCAGAAGAAATGTAAAAAAGTGCGAACAGACTCTTTTGCATTTTTAAAAATCAAATAAAAAGGAAAGGATGGAGTAGTAGTTAATAATAGAATGTGTACTATTTATTGGTTGGTACAAAACACTTAATGATAGTATGGCTCGTACATCTTTCTTCCACATTTGTGTATAAATAGACAAATTTGTATATATATATATATATATATATATATATATATATATATATATATATATATGTGTGTGTGTGTGTGTGTGTGTGTGTGTGTGTGTAACGCACGAATCCAACTTCTGTGAGAATCACATTCAGCAAGTACGAATGCATGCATGGTGTACTTTTAGTTTCTACGATTTCTAGAGAAGAGTGCTATAGAAATGCTTGTCATGGACTCATCAGTCATGGCAATGGGATGCACCAGGGAATCTACCTGCAGGTGTGCAGACTGCACTCGCTCGGGTGGCATGCAGACCTCAAGAATCAACAGACCAGGAAGCCTCATGCACAATGGTCCACTCAAGTTGCCGACGACTGCCCGTGGCGTTTCGCAGCAATCCGCCTCAACCATCGGGGGACAAGTTGGACTGCAGGTAAATTATACAAGAGTTGCATCGGACTACGCATCGGACTTTACCTCATGCTCGTCACCAAAAAAATAAAAAAAAATATTCGAAGAGGCCTCTCCAAATAACTCTATCTGGTGAGCCACTCTATGATTTTTGCTTTTTCAGGTTGCACGTTCCTTGAAGTGCGCGAGTGCACTCGCTACTTGTTGCTTGCTTTAGTTCTGTAGGAGTACCGTGCACCTGCTAGCTACCCACCCTTGCTATAAGATATAACTTGGCTACTTAAATTTATATATTATACTTAAATATGGTAGGAAGTAACATTCAATATTTGAAGAAACAATTTTTGTTTTAAGATATTTATAACTTGGCCACTTTGATTTGTACTGTTTTAATATGGTAGGAAGAACATTTAACTTACGAAGAAGTAATTTTTATTTTTATATGAAGAAGTAACTTCTCAATACTTTAGTATAACTGATGAGTATAAAAAGTAAATTTGTATTCTGTAAATGTTAAGAAAAAGTAACATTTCAGTGGATGAATGTTAGAAAAAGTAACTTTTGTGGTCAGAAAGAATAACTTCACAGACCATTTATAACTTTTGACTAATTTATATAATAGACAAAGTAAGATTTGATTTAACAAAGTAACTTCTCTATTTTGATCAACACATACCCAAGTGAGATCCTTGTTTTGAAGTCCTTGTTGGAACGGACAAAACGGGATAATTATAATTTGATTTGGATGTTTAGTTTGAAAACTACTGCTTTTTTAATCTGAAATTGATTTGTAATTGATGACATTATATAGCAATCTTATCTGTCGCTGCCTTCTCCTCATGTGGTCAGTATCTCCTATAAATACTTAAATAGTAATATGCGAGGGGTCTCCTATTAACGCTGCAGAGAGCGCTCTCCATGTAAACTGTTCGGACTAGTGCGGAAAAGAAGTCAATGAAGTCGTTGCCGCAAGCGTCGATGCAATGCTCTCTCGTGCAAGTTTTAGTTTTCAGATTATTGGCCTGAAGCATTAGCTCTGTATACGAAGAAAGGCATGCATGCGCGCTTGGAATAGGTGGCATTCAGGACTGAAGCTCTAGATAAATAAGCAAGCCAAGATCGTGATAGGGCTAACCTAGCAAAGAGAGGACATATGTTGTTTTCAGTGAGGCTAGAACATACACTAGATTGTTGTCGTGTAGTTTTCCAAGTTCGAGAGCAAATGGCTTGTAAGAATGAAATGAATGGGAAAGATCACATGGTATCAGACAACAAAGTGTAACATCTATCTGAAATTAAAGGAGTTGCTACTGATGACAGACAACATGGCCCGTCTTATTATATGCCTCTAGGCGGCTACGTACAATGCTTTCATGTAAGGCCGCCACTTGAAATGCGTAATATGATGCTTTACATACTTGGGTGTGGGAGGTACCATGCATAGTTGGGATTCATGGGCCCAAGCATAACACAGAGGCACTGGCTACCAGTGAGACCTAAAGCGGAAGCCAATGTAGAGGGGTCGTGCTCCTCCGATCCGCCAAATGCTCGGCCATAACATGGATTGCAACATGAACGAATGCTGGGCAGCAGCCAACGCTGGCTTGTAGTTGTAGGCAGCACAGACAACACAGTGGTGTTAATTTAGTTAATTTATTTATACTTTTAAGCACTAGTTCTCTTGTTAATCGACTGACTACAATTCTCTGATAGAGGAGTTCCAAACTCAATGGATATCGCTGACATTGGATTGCCCAGTTTATTTCTAGATTCTTGCCTTCCATCTGGCTCGCTGTTTTACCCTGACTAACCGCCATCAGTGTTCTACCAAACTGGCCCTATAAATGGTACACAAGGGTAGTTGGCCTTCTGCTTTTCAGTTGGTCAGGCACTTTAAGACCATTGATAAATGAAGAAGGTTGTCTCTGAGAGGTAGACCTATATATCCATTGGCACCTTATCGGCTTGTTGGCAAACACTTCGACGAATTAGGAGTATTATTCAAGCTCCAGTGCTCCAAGCTTTCCCTACTCCATGCTTCATTCTGGGACAGAAGTTAAAATTACTGGGTTGTGGGAATTGGAGGCATTCGGATCAAGCGTCATGTTGCATGAAATAGGCTGGTTACATCTGGAGTGTTGGGGCTAAGGGTGCTACCGTGAGATCGATATCATGTCCTGGCTTCTGCATTCGTCTCGAGGCCTCGGGGAACATGAACTCATGTATGGAGGGCACCATGCTGACGTACATGGTGACATGGATAACACGGCCAATATTCTTCTGTGAGTCTTGAGCATGTTTGTTCACCTGGAATTTTAGAGAGACTATAATAAGAATGAACGGCTCACTGCTCGCTCAGTCAAAGACGAAGCCACTGACATTATTTGGCAAGCTGTACTAGAGTTTAAGCCACTGACATTATTTGCCAAGCTGTACTCATTTGTCAATCTACACTGCTAGAAAACTATGCATTTAGTACCGGTCGGTCTGACCGGTACTAAATAACGTATTTAGTACCGATCAAGAACACCGACCGGTACTAAACATATTTTCGCGCAAAAAAATTAGATTGCTTCTCCCGTTTCTCATCCTTTTCTCTCTCCTTTTGTTTTTCTTTCTACCATTGTTGCTCCGTCTTTTTCTCTGTTCTTCAAGAACAAGAACAGACCTCTGTTCTTCAAGAACAAAGAAAAATAATAAGCAATGAGGGTGGCAAGAAATCTGAGAGTAGAAAGAAAGGGATGAGGAATAGGAAAAGCTTCGCAACATTCAAGCCAAAATTATAAAGATCTAAAATTATAAGAAAAATTATACAACACCAAATTCACTAAGAAAGGATTCAACATTGACCTACATATCTGAAAATGAAAAAAAAGGGAGAAGAGGGAAGAGATAAAGGCCGCGCGGCTGCCCACCAGAAGATTTTTTTGTGCCCATGGTCAGTTAGTACTGGACGGAGGCTACGTCCGGTACAAATAGAATATCTTTTTATACCGGGTGGTGTTTCTGTCCAGTATTAAATTTTTTGGTGCTATTTAGTACCGGCTGGAGCCACCAGCCGGTACTAAATGGTTACCTCTCGACGCCAGTGGTGGTTCCAGCCGGTACTATTCGGCTCTCAGAGCACTGTGCGTACCGCCCGGTACTAAATTGACCTTTAGTACCGGACCAAAGTGCGCCCGGTATTAACGTGTAGGGACGAATGTGCTGTTTTCTGGTAGTGCTAGTTATCTAAGATTAAACACAAGACAATAGTGATTTTCTCCCGGCACTTCTGTGAGCCTTACGATCATTTTTTTTCTCTCCCTGCACTTCTCCTTTGTTTATTGCTTGAGTCTGATTACCTGGATTTTGATTATATGCTATCCTGTCTATGTTTAATGGGTAATTATATTCTAGGGTGTGTGATACATTATTTCTTTTCAAATAGGGCGCTTTCGTTCCAGAGAGCATTCTCAGGTTTGCAAAGAAAACAGCAAAGGCAGAGATGGAGTTGTAACAATAATGGCTAAAGATGAACGAATCAAGTATGTCGCATTTTGCTGTACCATATCATCAGCATTTTGCTCTCCTAAGGAACATCTGTACATTTAAATGGCAGTTTCTAATGTTAAATTATTTTGTTGTTCCGTGACCGTTTGATCATTCCAGACTGAACTGAAAAATGACAAAATTGATTTATTTTTTTTAAGAATTGAAGTTAAGATGCAGATTGCATAGTTCAATAGTTGGGACGTTTTGGTTCGTATCTTAGCAAACATCGTTTTTATAGGTATCAAGGTCTTCATCATGGATCCATCTACTTGAAGCACCTCAACTTCCTGTCAGCTATAAGGACTCAAGGTGCCGCTGGACCTTCTGTCAACTTAAGTGATGGTCTACTATATAATCTGTTGCTATTGGTGTTGCTGGCAAATTATCAATTGAGCAAGGACGGTCGGTGATCATCGAAGAGGTCTTAGGTTCTTAGGATAATAATTCAGGTTAAACATAGTTGGTCACATTAATGTATTATAAAACCTTCTTTCTGTAGGTTAGGTACATGGGATCAAGAATGCTCCCAACTCCTGAGCTTATGCAATGTTATAATAATTGATAATAGGCATTTGAAACCTTGATGGAAATGTCATGGAGTAGCGAAGTTATATTACGTACAAGCAATTTCTTCAGCCCATTGAATGTGATCAACTAGTCATACATATGAAGATATTACTTACCTGCACTGTATCTCCTAGTTTACATCCAAATCTTCAAAATTCAATTCGTAATGGTAACACCCTTCTATCTCCAATGAAGCTTCATGTATGGCTGTATGCGTGGGTTTCCTATTGTTCATGCTGATTATTTATGAATGAGAAAATTTATTTCCATATCAATTGATCCATCAAGGTGGATTGATCAAGTGCATTAAAATCCTTAGCCGTATTTGGTCCGATATATATTTTTGGATGTTAACCCTGCATTACAAGGGCCACACAACCTTCATCAGATAATCTTGATAAAACCTACTACATTGAGTACTTTCAATTTTCATATAGACTTGATAGATTAAATGTCTTACAAGGTTACTTTATTTGTCACATCATCTGGGCTATATCAATTTGTGAGTACAATGAAATCAAGTTATATTTGCAGCTACCTACCAATAGAGTTGTATGAATATATATTGAGCATCTCACAGCTCCAAAGCCACAAATAAAACTCTACACATATGAGGATGATATCGACAGGAATGCAGCTGCTTTCATGCATGAGATGCGCCCTGGGCTTGGGAGGCACCAGGAAGTTGAGTTCAAGTCTAACCATCAAGTCTGGAAGCTGTTGCAAGCAGGAGGAACGCTACGACTACGGAGAGAGATAGATGCGAACAGAACCTTCCAAGGCCTGCCTGGCTGCCTCATATCTCCGGCAACTCCTCATCAGTGGCGGTGAGGGCGGCGGCTGTCGCTGACTGAGACGGTGGCGACGGCTATGTCACTACAAGATTCACGTCTATTTCCTACAGGTGGCTGACGGGGATTGGATAGTTAACTATTCCTTGTACTAATTGACTGAAGTTGATATAGTATAATATGCATTCTCGCCGAGAGTAATATTGAATTAGTGACAAAACATTTACCGACCAACTTTCCCTGACGAGCTATACTAGCTGGTGGAATAAAATACTACATCACCGGCACCAATTTGGTACTAACACTCAGCAAAATTACAATAGTAGTGTTGGACAAAGATCTTTGAAGATTGCAGGCGCAAAATGGGGGCAAATTTGGAAAATATCAGGTCTGATATAGGGTTTTATTTGTAAATAATGAGATCATGATCCGAAGTAGGAGGTTTTATGTAAATAAATGGACAGATATTCATAATCACGATCTAAATAGGGGGTTTTATGCAAAACATGTTCCGATCGGGTCGCGTTGATCCCCTTCCGATCGCCGGCGGCGGCAGGTGTCGCGCAGGCTGAGACCTCCAGTGCCGTTGCTCCTGATGGAGAGCCATCTTCCTACGAGGGTGCTTGTGGGAGAAGGGCGCCAGCAGCGAGGTACCTGATTGCAATGGTGGGGTGGCACCTCCGCCACTGATTCAGCCTCTGGAGCTTGCCTCAGACATCGGTGGATGGTGGGAGCCGCCGCTCTCAGTCATCGTGATGGAAAGCTCCAGCGATGATCTATGCGGTCATAGCCCCACCTCCCTCCCCCTTCTATCACCGTACCAGTTTCTCCTTTACCCCTTCCGAGAAATCACCGGGGGCATGCAAGCATGCGCATCTTGCACGCTCGAGCGTTTGTTGCGGCTGGCTGCTGCTAGCCGCGAGGTGACAAGACCTTGAGAAGAAACATTCCCCTTAATTAGTTTACCTCCAAATGCGTAACAACCTTCTATCTCCAATGAAGCATCCTGGGATGCGTGGGTTTCGTATTTTTATATTATGCCGATTATTTATGAACCATACAAGTTATTTCCATATCAATTGATCCATCATTTTGGACCCAACTACATTAAAATACTTAGCCATATTTTCGTGGAACAGATAGATATTTTTGGATGTAAGCCATGCGTTACAATGACCACGCAACCTTCATCAAGTTAATCTTGATGAAACCTACTACATTGAGTATTTTTAATTTTCAGATAAACTCGAGAGATTAAATATCTTACAAGCTTTCTTTATGTGTGACATCATCCGCACTATACAAATTTATTGGTACAATGAAATCAAGTTATATTTGCAGCTACCTGCCACTAGTAGTATGGATGAATGGATCCTAGTAGTGTATATATAGTAGTTCGATCACAATGCTTTCATGCATGTAAGGCCACGTGGAGACGGAGGCGCAGTGAGGACGAGGATAGCTCAAGAATGCTCCGGAGATGCCTGCTGGAGCGTCTGTACTTGGTGTCCGATTGAAATCGGACGGTTATCCAAAAGAGATGACGTGGACGAATGAGGTGCCAATACCAGGGTCAGGTTTCGTCTTTTAAAGAAAGATGTGGACCCTGGCATTAGTTTGACAAAAGTTTTGTCTACTAATTAATTCTGCAGGAATATATATTTCCAAGTAAACACTCCCTTCTTTTTCAAATATAGATCGTTACATTTTAGATTTTCCAAATACATAGTTTTTACTATGTACCTGCACATACATATGATACTGTTGACACAGAATTGCGCTAACACACTCGAATGTGCTAGAACGCACGAACGATCGTCACAACGATCAACACTCGCGAAACCCTGGGCGGACCGGTCTGACCGGTATCGCCGACCGGTCTGACCGGTGCAAGCAGGGACTCGCTGGAAACCTAGAACAGCGAGCTCGGGAGGGACCCCGTCGGAGCTCATGATCGTAGGGTTGCTCTGAGATCGGCAGGCCACTCAGAACGTCTTCAAACGCCGCCGGGACGAAGGAAGAAAGCAATCTAGGGTTGGAAAAGGCTAGGGTTTGAGAGATAAAAGTAATGCGATTTTTGTATTGATTCGATTGGGAATAACCTCAATCGGCCTTAGCTTTTATATTTATAGGCCGGGGAAGACGTACCCCTTCACGAGTAGGATTACATGAGGACTCTTTACAAAAAATCTAATTCTACTCGGACTGTACAGACCTGACCGGTTTGACCGGTCGGCCCGACCGGTCAGACCGGTCGACCTCAGCAGATGCCAAATTTGGCTGTCAACATATGCCCCCCCCTGCTTTTTGGTGAGTTTCACAAGCCAAAAAGCAAGAACTATCTTGATGTACATGTTTTACACAGGACATACAACTCTAAAAAACAAAACTAAGGGCGATATACAATACCGGCCGTCTTTGTCTTCATGCACTTTGCCATATGCTAGGATAAAATTTCTTCAAGTATCTCCCGTTGATAGCTCTAGGTAGACGCTCACCTTGCAACGTCTCCATCATATATGAATTACCGAAGATAACCTTGATAATCTTGTAGGGACCCTCCCAACTTGGCGACCATTTGCCAAACTTGTTGCTTTTCATCCCAAGAGGCAAAATTGTCTTCCACACTAAATCTCCAACCTGAAAAGACTTAAGTTTTACCTTCTTATTGTAAGCTCTAGCCACCCGAAGCTTGTCCTTCTCAATTTCCTTCAAAGCCTTCAAACGCTTATCGGTTATCTCATCAATATTATCCATCATCATATCATGATAGTCAACAGCGGAGAGGTCATTCTGTTTTGCTAATATATATACGTCCAGATTTACCTCAACAGGTAAAACGGCCTCTTGACCATACACAAGCTCAAAAGGAGTAACCTTAGTAGCACCATGTCTAGATATACGATGAGCCCATAACGCTTCGGATAACACTTCATGCCATCTCTTAGGATTTTCTTCTATCTTCTTCTTGACAAGTTTGACCAAAATCTTATTACTAGACTCGGCCTGCCCATTGGCCTGAGCATAATATGGAGATGAATTGAGCAATTTAATCTTGTAAGATTCGGCAAAGGCACGCACCTCTTTTGATATAAATGAAGTACCTTGATCCGTTGTTAAAGTTTGTGGAATGCCGAATCTATGAATAATATGCTCAGTAATAAACTCAATTACCTCTTTATGCGTCATATTCTTCAAAGGAACTGCTTCGGTCCATTTAGTGAAATAATCCGTAGCAACCAGCACGAAGCGATGCCCCTTTGAAGATGGAGGATTAATTTGTCCAATGAAATCCAACCCCCAACCTCGAAACGGCCATGGTTTAATAATAGGATGCATCAACGCAGCAGGCACCAATTGCAAATCACCAAACCGCTGACATTCCTCACATCCTTTATAGTACTTGAAACAATCGGATAGCATAGTGGGCCAATAAAAACCGGCTCTTCTAAGTAACCACTTTATCTTAGGACCCGATTGATGAGTACCACAAATACCTTCATGAACCTCACCCATAGCAATCCGGGCATGATCCGAGTCTAAACATTTGAGGAGCAAATCTTCGGCAGTTCGACGATAAAGTTTATCGTCATTTAAAATATACTTGAAAGCCAAACGCCGAATATTTCTCTCTGCGCCACGACCAGGATCTCTCAAATATGATATAAAAGGGACCCTCCAATCCTGAGCTTCGGCCGAAACAATTGAATCAACTTTTTTAGCCGAATCAGAATTAACAGCTGCATCACCGGTCAGACCGGTCTCTGGACCGGTCAAACCGGTCTGGGCGGTCAGACCGGTATCGCCGACCGGTCGGACCGGTGTGTCCAGAACCAGAAACTCGACTTTCGTTTGCATCGGCTTGTGAATGTTGAAATACTTTTTCGTAACATTATAACCAGATGCTTGCTGAGCCAGAGCATTTGCCTTTCCATTTTCTTCCCTCGGTATATGTTTAATAATAAATTCATCGAAGGAGGAAATAATATCAAGGCATTTATGAAGATATGCATTTAGAGAACCATTATAACACTGGCATACCTTAGATACTTGCTGCACCACCAGAAGAGAATCTCCAAAGGCTTCAACATGCTTCACGCCCATGGATTGCAAGAATTCCAAACCAAATAGAAGAGCCTCATATTCAACTTGGTTATTTGTGCATTCTTCTTCCAATCGGTTTGAAAATTCAAAAACAGCACCATTCGGAGAAATAAGAACAGCACCAATCCCTTGACCATCATCACAAACCGATCCATCAAAGTACAACTTCCATGGTGTGCAAGTAATATAGCTGACTTTTAAATCATGCTTGTCATTAATCCGATGCTCAACAATAAAATCCGCTACAATTTGGCCTCTCATAGATTTTAAAGGTTCACAAGCCAAATCATACTCAACTAAAGCATATGCCCACTTACCGATTCTACCACTCAAAATCGGTTTCTGTAACATATGTTTGATCACATCGGTTTGACACACTACTATGCAAGTACTAGATAATAGATAATGTCTCAATTTGGTACAAGCATAATAAAGAGACAAACATAACTTCTCAATAAATGTATACCTCATCTCCGCATCAATAAGTCGTCGGTTTAAATATGCAATAATATATTCCTTCCCTTCGGTCTCTTGAGTCAAAACAGCACCAATAACCTTGTCTTCAGCAGCCACATAAAGTCTGAAAGGTACTCCTCTCTTAGGTGCTTTGAGTACAGGTGGTGAAGACAAATAAATCTTGATCTTCTCGAATGCTTCTTGCTGTTTTGCCCCCCAAGTAAATTCGGTTTCATCTTTTAATCGAAGAATAGGAGTAAAAGCATCAATCTTCCCGGACAAGTTAGATATAAATTTTCTCAAGAAATTCACCTTGCCCAAGAACTTCTGTAAATCTTTCTTGCATGTAGGGGCTTCAACCTTCTTCATGGCTTCAATTCTCTTAGGATCAATCTCTATTCCCTTCTCATGAATAATGAAGCCAAGAAACTTTCCAGCCGATACACCAAAAGCACATTTGAGTGGATTCATTTTCAAACCATACCGGCGCATCCTCTCAAGAGCAAGTCTCAAATCGGCTAAATGATGATCTAAACCGGCCGATTTAATGACAATATCATCAATGTACACCTCCAAGACGACACCAATCAAATCATGAAAGATTAAATTCATAGCTCTTTGATAAGTAGCACCCGCATTTTTCAAACCGAAAGTCATAACCACCCACTCAAACAAACCGACAAATCCTGGACATCTAAAGGCCGTTTTAGATATATCTTCTTCGGCCATAAATATTTGATTATAACCGGCATTACCATCAAGAAAACTAATGACACGATGTCCGGAAGCCTCATTAATCAACATATCGGCTATAGGCATAGGATATTCATCTTTGGGAGTAGCTTTATTAAGATCACTAAAATCAATGCACACTCTAATTTTCCCCGAATCCTTTTTCTCAACAGGCACAATATTAGAGATCCAATCAGCATAACGACAAGACCGAATAAATCCGGCATTAAGTAAACGACTAATTTCAGTTTTAATTCGGTCATAAATAATGGGATTGAAACGCCTAACCGGTTGTTTATAAGGTCTAAAACCGGCTTTAATTGGCAAACGATGCTCAACAAGATCACGACTCAAACCAGGCATTTCATGATACTCCCAAGCAAAACAATCAACATATTCCTTTAATAAATTAACCAAATCGGCTTTATATTCAGCCGATAAATTTTTGTTTACAAAGGTCGGCCTAGGACTAGTTCCATCACCAATGTCTACCTTTTCTAAAGGATCGGCCGATGTAAACCCTTGTCCCAGCTTATCTAGATCTCCAGAATCTTCAATGGCTTCACATATATCGTTCGTACGCGCCCGATATTGATCTAGCCTCTGCTGCAGCCATTCTGTGTTGGACTGGTCTGACCGGTCGGGGTGTCCGGTCTGACCGGTAGGCCCTGTGCGCTGAACGAAACAGGACCAGTCTGACCGGTAGGCCCTGTGCGCTGAACGAAACAGGACCGGTCTGACCGGTCGGCACTGGCGGTCTGACCGGTATCCTCTGGAATTTCTGTTGTACTCATCTGATTTACATTAAATGATTTAGCCGATTATTCATCGGCTTTAGCACACCAGAAACAAAACCATCCTTAGTGCAACTGATCAAATCATAATCGGACAGATCCACGCCCGATAAACACTTGACGTTGTCGTGTGCACTAATGGAATCCGAATCGGCTAAAGCAACAAAGGATGAAGTATCCCCATGGACAATCTCAACCTCATCGCCGATCCACTGAACAAGAAACTGATGCAAGGTAGAAGGAACGCACTGATTTGCATGAATCCAATCCCTCCCAAGAATCAAATTGTAATTACCTTGCACTTCTGCGACGAAGAAGGCTGTAGCAAGCGTCTTACTTCCAATGGTGAGCTCCATGGAAGCAACTCCTTTGGCGCTAAGGGGCTCGCTCCCTCCAACACCACTGACGGTCATGTTCGTCTTGATCAGGTCTTCGTCTTGGCCACCGAGCTTCTTGTACATCGAGTAGGGCATAAGATTTACAATGGCCCCACCATCTATTAGCATGCGAGTCACCGGTTTCCCGTTGATGTGCCCCCTCATATAAAGAGCCTTCAAATGATTGTCCTCTTCGCTTGGCTTCTGGAACACAGCTTCACGGGGCCCGAACTGAAGATGAGCCAAATCCTCCTCCGGAACCACGAAGTAATCCGAAGATAAGTGCACCACATTGATCTCCATATTGGTGCGTTCCGGAGACACTTCGTAGTCTACCAATTTCTCGTCTTCAGCTGTCGGAGGAACTGTTGGGGCTTCATCAACAGAAGGAACCGAAACGGGCTGCACCAATTCGGCTGTTGCCTCTGCACTGGGCTCAACCGGTCTGACCGGTCCTCATGACCGGTCTGACCGGTCAGCTGTGGCGGTCCGACCAGTCTGTCTGGCTGGTCAGCTACCTTAGCTTTCCACACCTTGCTTTGAGGGAACATAGGCCTGTATCTGTTAAATTCCTCATCCCTCATCTTCTCCTTCTCTTGTTCCTTCTTTTCTTTGTTGCGGAGGCACTGCAATTTCCTTTTTTGAGTATGAGTTAATCCCGAAGGGCACCATCTAGGCTGATGGTACTTATCCGCTGCGCTTTTGCTGCCACCAGCCTCATGATCATTGGCCATGACCGGCTTTTGCGAAGGAACGTCAACCGATGCATCTACATCCATCGGTTTCTTGCCCGTATCTCTTATGGGCACTTCGATTTCACCGATTTGAATAACATCCGCTTTGGACTTTTCTGAATCAACCACAGTCTTCTGCTCCCCCTCTTTTCCTTGACGCGATATTCAAACCTTGGAACAGGAGCTTGACCCGGCTTCTGATGGGACCAGTCTGACCGGTCAGTGTGTACCGGTCTGACCGGTGTAACCTGCTGCCCTGGATCGGATTGGCGTGGTCCCAATCGGTCATGCACTGGCATCCTGGAGCTTTCCCCTTGATAATGTGGAGGATAAGGCATCGGGAAACACTGCATCCATATCCCCCCATGTTCCCATGCCGGATTTGTTGCATTTGAAGCCGGTGGCATCCATGGCATAGTAGCATACATCTTCTGAGAAGGATATAACGTGACAACATCGCCTCTGCGCCTGCTGGATTCCCTTCTTGGGGATGCCGGACGATCTTGACGCGGCGGTGAACGCGGTCTCTTTTTTAACGGCCGATCATTTTGAACGGCCTTTGTATACTTGTTCAACAACTGGGTGAAGGTGGGCTTTTGATTCGCAGTTCTTCCCTGCACCTTCACTTCGTTGGTCTTCCAGGTACCCACTTCCGGATGTTTCGGCTTGAAGGTCCGGGGACGGTCACCAGGGCGTTCTGACTGGTTGGAAGAACCGGTCTGACCGGTCGGACCGGTCTGACCGGTCTCAGACACCGGTCTGACCGGTCGTGCCTGATCAGTAGACCGATTTTCTGATGGAGAACTCCCTTGCTCCCCGAGTCTGGGATTTCTGACAATGATCTTCAGAGTACTCTTGCCATCATTAGTTTTCTCTTTGATAACTTCTCGGGCAAGGATTTTGTCACTTGTGTTCATCGGTCTTGGATCACCGATGACAACATGCTTTCCCTTAGCTCCTTCGGCTTGTTCCGGCCGAATGAGCACCTTTGGATTGTTCAATTCCAGCGTATGAACAGGGAAAGGAGCTTTGTCAATCTGTATCTCAGAAAGTACCAATCGTCCTTCATTAATGGCCGATTGTACCTGTCGACGGAAAACATTACAATCGTTAGTAGCATGAGATGTAGAGTTATGCCACTTACAATATGCATGTCGTTTAAGCTCGTCGGGAGATGGAATAGCATGCGATAATCGGATGTTACCATTCTTAAGCAATTCATCAAAAATCCGATCACACTTAGAAACATCAAAAGTAAACTTCGGCTCATCCTGCCGATTCTTTTGAATCGGTTTGAGAGACGGAACCGAACCGGGTTTGGCCTTTGATAGCCAAACAAATTCGGCGGCATATACTTCCTTACTATCATCGTCCGAACCATCCGAATCATGATCTAGAATGTGTGTGTTGGACCGATGAGGCTTGAAAGTATCTTTGGCATTTTTACGTTTAAATTCTAAACCCATGACTTTGACTTGCAAGAAATTCACGGTATGATATTCAAAGCCCCCAAGTTTCTCTTTCAAATAAGAATGTAAACCATTAAATGCCAAATCCGCCAAATCTTTTTCGGAAATTGTCAAACTAAAACACCGATTTTTAATCTCTTTAAATCTTTTGAAATAATCCGAAGAAGATTCATCACGTCCTTGCCTAATCGATGTTAAATCCAACAATTTCTCTTCGGTTTCCCCACTAAAGAAGTGATCATGAAATTTACGCTCCAATTGAGCCCAATTGCGAATAGAGTTAGGAGCAAGTGAAGAAAACCAAGAGAAAGCTGTTCCAGTCAAAGATAAAGAAAATAAACGCACACGTAAAGCATCATTAAAACCAGCTTCCCCTAACTGCAATACATATTGACTAATGTGTTCCCAAGTTGCACGAGAATCATCACCATTAAATTTAGTAAACTCAGGAATACGCCAACCAGCAGGAAAAGGAGTGAAATCAAACTCAACGGGGTAAGGTTTTTGATATAAACGTGTAGTACCCATATCCACCCCAAGCTTATTCTTAATCGCGTTTGCCAGATCCTCCTTGAACTTAAGAAGATCGGCTTGATAGTGCTAGCTGGTATAGAACTCAGAAAACCGATGTGCATTAGGATTTCCATGTGCCATCGTCTGTAACGAAGTTGGGATCGGTCCTTGATTAGGTCCAGATCCCTGCGATACTCCCGCTACAGCAGCAATACGGGGCGGTGTATAAAGTGACAATTCATTAGTTCGGCTAGGGGCAGCCGAACCTGGAATTGTCTCGAGAGGCGTCGGCGACGGCACTGAGTAACCGGTCTGACCGGTCTGGTAACCGGTCTGACCGGTCGTACCGGTCTGACCGGTCTGTGGAACCGGTCCGACCGGTGCTGTGTGCACGGTCGATGGTGGCGGGGTTTGCCCTGAAAACGAGTCCGGCAGCATACCATAAAGTGGTTCAGATGTGAACTCAGGGGTAGCCGAACTCAGATCTGATGAGTTAGGATCTGACATAGGTTGTTTACCTTTAAGTGCATCAACATCAGTACTCAATTTAACTAACATGTCACCCGTGGCAGCTTGTGCAGCAATAATCTTCTGATCCATTAAAGATGACATCCTATCAAACATATCAGATGGAGAAAGGCTTACATTGGGGATCTCTTCAATCTTATCCTGGTTAAGCTTGAGAGACGGCAGCACGAACTCCTCCACCCTTTTGACGAGGCCACCACGATCCTTCTTGAAGCCCTTCAAGAATTGTGCCTTGACGTGCTCCTCCACAAGAAGGTAGGCCTTGCGCTCCTCCTCGGTGAGCTCCTCCATGGTAGCCGTGATGATGTTTTCCTTGTTGATTTCTGAAGAGCCCATCTTCTTCAGGGAGTAGATCAGATCGGTTTTAAAACCAGATTAATCTTTCCCCAGCGGAGTCGCCAAAAAGTATGTTGACACAGAATTACGCCAACACACTCGAATGTGCTAGAACGCATGAACGATCGTCACAACAATCAACACTCGCGAAACCCTGGGCGGACCGGTCTGACCGGTATCGCCGACCGGTCTGACCGGTGCAAGCAGGGACTCGCTGGAAACCTAGAACAGCGAGCTCGGGAGGGACCCCGTCGGAGCTCGTGATCGTAGGGTTGCTCTGAGATCGGCAGGCCACTCAGAACATCTTCAAACGCCGCCGGGACGAAGGAAGAAAGCAATCTAGGGTTGGAAAAGGCTAGGGTTTGAGAGATAAAAGTAATGCGATTTTTGTATTGATTCGATTGGGAATAACCTCAATCGGCCTTAGCCTTTATATTTATAGGCCGGGGAAGACGTACCCCTTCACGATTAGGATTACATGAGGACTCTTTACAACAAATCTAATTCTACTCGGACTGTACAGACCTGACCGGTCTGACCGGTCGGCCCGACCGGTCAGACCGGTCGACCTCAGCAGATGCCAAATTTGGCTGTCAACAGATACATCTAGGTGTGTAGCAGAAGCTATGTTCACTGCGTTTGGCTGGTGAGGAGTCCTCTAGCGCTACAGTGAATCCCTCTCCTATCCCTCCAGCTCCAGCCTCCAGCCACCAGCCAGGTAACAGTATTTTTCTCTCACACAACTCCAGCTCCAGCCTGCCGAACACGGTGGTTATCTAGAAAAGCTAAAGGGATCTATAATTTAAAAAGGAGGGAGTATATGTTATTTCTTAGTAGTAAATCTCTTAACTTGATTTTTATCCGGGTTAGAGATCATTGATGCCAATCATTATGGGTCTGTTCTGTGCCAAAAGAAAATCTCATGGATTTGTGAAGTACACAGAAAAACTTCACTGCCTCTTCATCGCATATAAGCGAAGCCCAAGGCAAATAAATACCTTAAGCTCATGGTAAAGAAATCAACGAACAAGCCAACCTTAGGTGAAGGAGATTTATTTGGCATGAGAATTGAGGCCGAGAGGCATTAGGAAGCCAAACTAAAGTGAAATGAACAGAGCCGAGGTGGGAACTGAACAATCAACTGATGAAGCTTGACGCAATCATAGAGGCTGGTGGGAAGGGGATCAACCATAGGGAGCGCAACAGGTTGTTCCATGAGAAAGTGCTAAGGAGACATAGAGTTCATCAGAAGATCCGAGGATCCCTTTGACACCACCGTGGTAGATGAGAAGGCCTGCCCATCACCACCCGGACCCGAATGTCTAGCATTTTTCTGCCTCTCCCGGCCGACACGACACTGCTCATGTATACATTTTCTCGTACCGCCAGGATCCGGAATGCCTTTTTTTCTAATTCAAGTAAATTGGGAAATGCTAAACCTTGTATTAAGAATTGGAAGTGAATAAATCGATATCAAGAAAAGGATCGTGCCAGCAAAGAAAAATAATAATCACAAGCTCGTGCAAGTTTCCGTTAATGCTTCCTGTTCTTGACTGATGCAGACAAGCAATACCTCCAATTTTTTTGCTGAACCATCCCGATGATGCTCTTCTCATTGGACATTAAAACATTGCAGTGAACACCCAACTGGAGCCTAGTCAGCAAATCATTATTCATGGCAGCGATAAGTGAGTCATCACTACTACACTTGTCATAGTTGTTGTAGATAAATAGTGAGCTATATAAGGACGGCTCAATGTTGTCATTGACGTACAGAATGACTCACTACTGGAGAAAGCCACATTGGTACCAGCACGTTAGTGCCGGTCAACAAGGAGCCGGCACTAACGTGCCTGAACAGGACCCGGCGGGCACGTTAGTGCCGGCTAGACATCCCAGCCGGCACTAACGTGCCATCGCCAAACGGTCAACACAGCAGCCACAACATTCAGAAGCCAGGTTAGTGCCGGCCGGGAATTCTAGCCGGCACTAACTTGGCTCGGGGCAACTTAGTGCCAGCCAATGGGTCTAGCCGGCACTAAACGGCGCCACTTTGTGCCGGCTAGAACCATTAGCCGGCACTAAGTTGCCCTGTATATATCTGCGCGTCTTTTTCCCCCAGCCCGACCAAACCATTTTGGCCAACCTCCTCCTCTCTCCCATGGCATTTTAGAGGGGAGTTGGTGCCCATTTTCCCTAAGATTTGTGTGGATTTCACCCATCCAAGTGCACCAAAGGTTAGTAGCTTCTTCCACTTTTTTTCACGGTGTTTATTTTTTCGTTTCATACATTCTAGATAAAGAAAATAGTGATTTTAAGGTTGAGGAAAAATGAGCATAATTTTTTGATTTGTTCATTAATTTGAGCAAAGTAGAATTGATTTGTTCCTTTTTAGATAAGGTTTACTAGATAGTTTGACTATAACACATTTAGATTAATTTTTTTGAATTATTTCACAGGGACACATTTATAATAGAATTGTCTCTCAATTATAATTAGGTATTAATTACTAGATTACCCTTACTGACAAAGGGTTAGATCTTCTCTATACAATATACGACTAAATGGTGGTATTGTACACCGTAAAAAACCTCAATTATAAAAGTGAATCAACAAAATATAGTTGTTTCTAAAAATAAAGGTCCAAACACTCCAAGACGTCAAATTATAACAAAATATATTGGTTAAGGCTGTTGTTTAAATTCTTAATTGGGATTGTTTCTGAAACGACGAATGACAATTGGTTCTCATCTGCTTGTCTGACAAAAAACTTATACGAACTATTTCTGTTGAACAGTAGAAGGCATTTCTTTGTCAACTTGACTCTCCTAATTTCCTTACAAACTTCTGCTACAGTGTATACTGACGGCACCTAAGATATTGAAATACAGTGTTTAGAGCTATATGAATAAGTCTAGGTTAAGTATATCCATGACATTGAGATCATGAGTTTAACTTCGCCTGTGCCTTATGAAAATAAGGAAGACTAGGAATTTTCTAGTATTAGAAAGCAAGTCAGTGAAAATTACAATTTCACTCTGTTGCAATAAGCTGAATTAAAATGAAATAGACTATACATGTCAATCACATCTCTGCTCCTGCAGCAGTTAACTTCCTAGGGGTGGACTTCTAATTTATTTTTTCATCTACATTTGATTGTGGTGATAATGTTGACTAGAGTTAGGTTTGACTGCCCTTAAGGGTCTCAATGCCCTATTATTAGTGTGTAGATATAATTAACAATATGCTAATTTTTTTTTGTTATATTATTGTAATTATTAAGCCTACTATGAATAAATTTTTGTTATATTATTGTAAATATTAAACTTATTATGAATAAATTTTTGTTATATTATTGTAAATATTAAAAATTTAGGGTACAAAAAATTGGCGTGGCCAATTTTGGCTTCCCGCCAGATGGGACATGTTAGTGCCGGCTGGTAAACCTAGCCGGCACTAACTGGAGAAAGTTAGTGCCGGCTAGAATTATCAGCCGGCACTAACCTGCACCACCTGACGTCACGAGGGCAGGTTAGCCGGCACTAATGTGCTGCTCTGCACCCAAAACAGAGATCGGCGCCCACACTTGTTCATTCTTCAGATCGACGTGCCTCGAGCGCCGCCGCCGCCCTCGGCTCGTCCTCGCCGCCGCCGCCGGTCGTCCCCCTCGTCCTCGTCCTCATGCGCCGGCGCCGCCCGGGTCATCCCCCGCCGTCCCGACCGTCGCCCGCCGTCCCGGCCGGCCTGACATCGCGCGCTGTCGTCTCCTCGTCCTCGCGAGCCCGCGCCGCCCCGGTCATCCGCCGTCCCGGCCGCCGTCCCGACCTCGCGTGCCCTCGTCCTCGTCCTCGCGCGCCCGCGCCGCCCCAATCGTCCCCGGCCGGCCAGCTGCCCCGCGCCGCCTCGACCTCGCCATCCTTGGGCCCCCGCCGCCGCGGCTCAATGAGAACGACGCCATCATGCCGCTCCGCTCTGGCGTCACTGCGCACCACTGTGGCGTCCCCGACGTGCCTCCTCGCCGAGTAGGTGAGTTCCTGATGCAGTTCGTGCACAAAATTCATCAGCTCGGCTCCTCCCGAGTGCAATTAGTTGGTTCATTAGGAGAAAATTGGAACGAGGCGGAGCGGTTGCCTGCTTAAGCTCTGCAAGCAATTGCTATGTACTGATTGCACTCCTTGCTAGGTTTTGATTTGCGTCTCCGGATCCCCTGCGACTCGCCCCCATCTCTTCTGGCATGTCTCATGCCCTTCCCCTTCTCCTCATCTTCTTTTTCCTTCTTGCTAGATTTTGATTTGGGTAAAATCAGTTGTATGCTGCCTAAGTTAGCCTGACTGATGTACGAATCAGTGTCATATTTGACACTACAAGTTTCAGCTTATGTACATGGGCATGGCTTGGGTCACATGTGAAATCTGGCTTCATAGGGTGTGCCACTACTTATAATCCGTTTTATCAGCATACCTGGTACATGATCATTACCCTGTTAATTGGAATTATGACTTTAGAATAGCTGTTCCGGGAGACTAGGAGGTAGGCTGTCCTTGAGTACCCTATTCTTGGTATTCTGTGATTCTTTTTTTTTTCAGTTTCTTTCGCTGCATCTGCTGAATTCCATATGTGTACTCCACTCCAATGAGACAAGCTAAGCTTTCTCTTGGTGAGCCCTGAACAAAAAGTAAGAACTTACCTACACACTGGGCATGGGAGGAACCAGGAGTGTGTGCCAAGCTTCACTGCCAAATCAGACCTGGCTAGCAATCTTTGGTCTGAAGGATATCATGCTTTTTCGTGGGCCTTATTTGCTGAGCATGCACTTGGGTAGTTGGGTTCAAACAACCTGCTGAGCTAATTTATGCCAAGGAGCTTCCAGTCGCTCTGCCTGTCATCCAAGTAGAGCTTAGGCTTATTACCAGCCTTCCAGCCATCACTGCAAAGGAGATTTGTATCTCTGCGTTCCGCTTAGATGCTTGCATGGAGTGAGTTGTGTGGTGCATGACACGAATGATTGGCTATTTTTGGGCTTCTTGTGCATTTGAGCCATTGTGACATAGATTGAATGAAGCAGACAACAGTGGCTACTTTAGTGTGCTTTTACATTTATGCCCCGTTTAGTTCCAAAAATCAAAATTCTAAAAAAAATTTCCGGCACCTGCATGGAGACTTAAATCTAGACGAAATAAAAAAACGCATTGCGACTGCTGCCTGTAAATCGCGAGACGAATCTAATGAACCTAATTAGGCCGCAATCAGACGCTAAATTGCTACAGTAATGCTACAGTAACAACCTCTACTGACGGATCGATTAGGCTCGTTACATTCGTCTCGCGATTTACAGATGAGTTCTGTAATTTATTTTGTGATTAATCTATGTTTAGTACTTCAAACATAGAAAGATGTCTTTTCAAAAACTTTACGGAGCGCAACTAAACACGGCCTTAGTACAACTGAGGTCTGTGGTCAATTGTGTCAAGACGTACACCGTACCTACTACTACAGAAAATGTTTCTAGGGATGGTTGATAAGTCATTTAATCCGCAGGTCGTCCCCTATTTTTTGCAGCTTAAAATCCATGTGCAGGTACACCAGTAACTGCCCTGCAAATCCATTTACAGGAGCTGCTCATGCTTTTTGATTATCCCTGAAAATGCATTTTGTAGAAGATTCGTACGTGAATATCAGCTCTTCTGCTTAACATGATGTTCCTGTGGTCAGTGCAGTTGTGTTTCCTTGTCCCTTTATTAGTACTTAAGGAAACCGGGAACATGATGGACCTTTTGTGTTTGTTTGTCATTAATAGTACTTAAGAAAACATGACTGCTCAAATAACTGCACATATCTGAAATTGAGCCATACATGAATAATTTGGGTCCAGTCATGTGCCACAGTGCACCATAAAGTTTTGGCACTGGCATGGCCCTTCTGAAAATTAAACATTTCTTTATACATCTCCTAGTACTAGTATATCAAATTGATACAATCGCTGCTGGTTAAGTGCATCTAGTAGCTGTTTCCGTCTGTAATTTATATGTTGTAATTGATTCTCACTACCGGATGCCTCTCATTTGCCGTGTGCCAAAGGCACACGGCAAAAGCCGTTAAACACACGGCATACAACAGCCGGCAAAGAGACTAATTGCCGTGGATCGCTTCAGGGGGCACACGGCAAAAAATTTTCCAAAAAAATAAAAAAAACGGCAGCCGCTGCCGCCACCACGCCGGCCGCCACCACCACGCCGTCGGCCGCCACCACCAGCACCACGCCGGCCACCACCGCCATGCTAGCCGCCACCAGGAGAGGAGAGGGGGCGGCGCCAGGAGAGGGAGGAGAGGGGGCGGTGCCCGCAGGTGGCCCCGCCGGCCACCACCGCCGCTGCTGCCCCAGGCCACGCCGCCGCCGCTGCTCGAGGCCGCCGGCCTTCACCGCCCGAGGCCCGAGGCCGCCGCCGCCGCCGCCCATGGCCGCCGCGCCCGAGCCCGAGGACTCTGCCCACCGACGGAGAGAGAGAGCGAGAGAGAGAGAGAGAGAGAGAGAGAGAGAGAGAGAGAGAGCCAGTGAAGGAGAAAGAGAGGGGGTGGGGTTGGCTTATCTATCCATGCGATGGGGAGGGAGAGGGGAGGGATCTAGCTAGGGCCACCTCAGCCAATCAAAAGCCAGCATTGTAGACACATGGATTGCTGATGTGGCTATTATGTTTTTTCTACGCGCTTGTAACGAAATTTTGGATGGCTAAATGAACTCAAATCTAAAAGTTGTAAACTATAAGATTTTAGATCTCAATGAGCTCTACAATTTCGATATATAAATTATTTACATCCGAGGTCATTTAAAACCGGCATTCTTGGAATTTCCGGTAGTGCGTGTTTAATGAAATATGATTGAACGAACTTTAAATACTTTTGCCAAAGTGAATAAACATTTGATGTTTGATGATTCTTTGGAAAAAACCATTATTTCATGTAGTTAAAGTACAATTTAAATGTAAATCACATGATACGGGTTAACTTCCAAAAAAATTTAAAATTAAGAAACAGATTCGAAAAATTACTAAAATTTGGCATTAAGGGATCTAAGTTGGGTATTGGATATACAAAAAGTTGTGAACTGAAAACCCAATTTGACCGTCACTTTGACTCGAAATCTGAACGATTCCTTCTCGACTCTATGGATCTTCTTCGGATATGTTTCCATCTGTAAGGAGCATAGGTCAAACTTGTTTGAAACCTTCTCAATTTTTCACCATATACTCAGCACATGAAATTATGATATCACAATAAATTTTAGGATTTTTATACTTCATATGTTATTTATAGAATTTTAGAATGATTCGGCCTCATGTACCCGGTCATGGCTCGCGAAAAAGATGTTCGCTATTGCCTCCCATTTCATGGATACGGCCTCAGATTGGACTCAATAATATGAATATGATTTTTCGATGAATTTTACTCCGTTATTCAAATCATTTGCAATTCAAATTGGACTTAATTCCAACAAATGTGTTTAATGAAATTAAATGACTAAATATAGAAAATAGACTAAAAAAATACCAGGTGTTAATATAAAGTACCATATGCAATACTTGTATACCAGAAAAAGTTGGAAGTGTGGAATCAATTTTTTTTGAACAACTTTGTCGTGTGCTTGAGCTTCTGCACACGGCAAATTTTTGAATTTGCCGAGTGCCTGCTATGGCGCACGGCAAAGAGAACGGACATCCACAATGGCATCAGCTGCGTCAAGTTTGCCGTGTGCCTTAATGCAGGTACACAGCAAACATCTCTTGTTGCCGTGTGCAACAGTTTTCGCCGTGTGTCGTGCTGTTGGGCGCACGGCAAAGTTCACATTTGCCGTGTTCTTGTACTTTGCTGTGTGCCTCCCTTGCAGCACACGGCAAAGAGGGCCTTTGCCGTGTGCCCGATTTTGAGCACACGGCAAAGTGGCTGCACATGGCAGCTATGCCGTTTCCGGTAGTGTCTGCAGCTACTACCACAAATGTTGATCAGTACTATCTCCTTGTTATATGTCTAGGCTCTGGACAGTGTCTATATATAAAACGACATCTTGGCAGAGCATGTAACTGAACAGCACCCCTCGCTGATAAACTGTTTGCCTATGTTACAATGCCAAGAGTGGGAGTAGAAGACGGCATGAGTTGTGTCTCTCAGGGGCAAGTGAGATGTGTACTCGGGGTAGGAGGCACCAGGAATCTAGAGCTCTCACCTCAACAGAGCCATGCTTTCTAAGCCAAAACAAGGTCATGGTCTTATTACTCTAGTGGAAGTTACTATTGGCATGCATGCTTGAGCCACCAGATTTAGGGTCGACCCCACGTTCCTCGATCCAATTCCAGCAGCTTCACGTCCTGATTCACCCTCCGAGCGTGCACGGCCGGCCTCCCGGTAGAGCGCAAAAATGATGGACCACGCCGCCAAGTCTCATTGGTGGAGTGCTGACGACTGCGGGGGATGAGTGAGCCACGGGCTACCAATTTTATTCTTGAATGGTGACAGGTGCTGCAGGCAGCTACCATATTGGTGCCGGCGGTGAGAGAACAGGGAGAAAAGAGATGATGGCGATGGCTGCAGCATGTGACGTGTAGCGGCCAGCGACTCGAGGATAGGGTTATCTTAGATGAGTGATGGGCCGTTTGGGCCAACGTGGTCATATAATCTAGAGCAATTTACTTTTATAATCTTCCAAACATGCTTTTGGTATGATGATGTAATAATTGACAATGGTAGTATGCATTGGATAATGAAAAGGTCAGATTTTTATCCACTTTCTGACAAAAAAGTGTTATGTTCTCTCTTTTTTGCTTTCTAATGCTTGCCAGCCAAGTTGATATTTTCTTTCTTTCTTTCTTTCTTTCTTTCTTTTTGAATCTTGCTTTAATTACTTTTGTATTGTATATGCATGTTACCTCGCATCTCTAATTGTATGACATATGAGAGCTATGTGATTTGTATCATCAACCTGGAGGGTCGATCCGGATTAATCGGGGTCATTCGACCCGCATTTTTATACACCATCGACCCCTGACCCCCGACCCCGACCGACGACCGGCTGGTCGACCCGGGAACTATGAGACTATGTGCTTGATTGCTGCCAGCTCATCAGGGATGTACGTTGAAGGAGTTTTAAGGAAAATGGACTCATTAGGCTATTAATTATAATTTTATTAGTGATTGAGTGACAACTTATTAGTCATTAGAACTACTATGTTTTGAAGAGCGTATTTTTAGGATGTTTAGGATTTAGGTTCCATGGATGGAGTTCAAATCATAGCAAGATTGTCCAAAACAGGTGATCCAAATCATAGCAAGTGCAAGTCATAACAAAAATTCAGAGATGGAATAATTTAGAGCATTAAAATGACAACTGATCATGTGCTAAGTACTCGATGGTTCGACGGCCTCATATTCACAAGCAATGGATCAATCCTAAGAAGGAGAAGAAGAAGCTCAGTATAGTACCAGATGCACCGACAAAATACGAGGACTAAGCACCAGATGATCCGATGATATTGTAGCTAGGAGCAGTGGAGCAAGCACCAAACAAATATGTAGAGACGATGTCAAGCAACATAAGGTTTTGGACGACATTATTTCAACGCCAGATGGACCGATGCACCGTCAGATCAAGCGTCGGACTCGAATGTGGGGCTTCGAAAATATACCTTATGAAACATTGATAAAATTACCTGTTAACTAGATATACCTTTCTTTTTCATATGAATAGGCTAATCATTGGAAGGAAATGCATATCTAACCAATAAGGTAAAGCCTTATATATAGAGAGTATTTCTCAAGTAAATGCAGTTGGAACTTTGAGGCTAATTTGATCCGATAAAATAGGATTTTTTTTATGGGCGATAAAATAGGATTACCACACGAGCAAAACCACATCCATGTTCCTGTCTAATATACCAACCCAGCGCAAGAGGCTGTAGTTACTTGTACGTCAGCCCTTCTCACAACTAACCTTGCTTAATAAGGCATTAGCCCTTCACATGCATGCATTCATAAATCCCAAGGATCTTCTGACAATTTTGAGTCAAGTCCAGCAGACCAGTGAAAGGATCGTGGCCCAAGAAGGGGGGTTGAATTGTGACTTTTTCAAATTTCTACCTAGTTCTTAACCTAGACTAGTATTGCTCAATCTACAAATTTGAAATCTAGTCACTAGAGCATGCTAGCAAAAGATCCTTAGGTAGGTAAACACACTATCATGATCATTTTGTCTAGATGGTTGCACACTAGCAAGATCAAAACCTAAGCAAGAGATCACACAACCATGCAAGTTGTCCTAGTCAATCTACAAACAATCAAAAGCAAGAATAACAACAAATGGATTTAATTGCTTGAAATAAAAGTAAGGGACACGAGACAACCGGTTTTTTTTCGTGGTATCGAGGAGTTGACGCTCCCCCCTAATCCACGTTGGAGCACCCACATAAGGGTATAGCTCCCTTGCTTCACCAAGGAGCAAGTGATCACTAAGAATGCTCCTTCTCCATCTCCGGAACGGCGAGCTTCACACCGTGTACAATCTTCTTGTCTTGGGGCTCCCACAAACTCCAAGAGCTCACCAAGAACCCCCCCGATCACCAAGACCGGCTAGGTGCCGTCAGACACCAAGAGTAACAAGCTCCTAAGCCTTCACTTGACCTACACTCAGTTGGCCCTAGCTCAAGCACACTTGCTACACTTGCAAAGGTTGAATTCTTCAAGGTTGAAGCACAATCAATGTACTAGATCTTCACTCTTTTGCTCAAAGCACTTTCTCTTCTTCTCAAGGGTGGCCTCAGGTATTCAAGGTGTCAAAGGCACTTCAAATGAGCCAGGGGGTGTCCTTATATAGAGTGGAGAGGGTCACATAGCCGTTGGAAGTTCACTGCAGAAAAATCGTGACCACCGGAAGAACCGACGGGTGACAAATTTGAGGCTTCGGTTCAACTGGTCTCTCTGTGTCCAATTAGTAGCCGTTGGGGTTTTTGACACAGTGTCTAGGCTTGCGTCATTGCACCGGTGTATGCTCCGTAGAGGCATCGTTTCAACCGGTGCTGAAGAGGTTCATTGATCAACTCAAACAAGCTCTCTGGAACATAGTACATCCAATGCACCGGTGGTTGATTCTGAAGCGTCGGTTCAACCGGTGCTGAAGACGAGTTGAGGTCCACCAAAACATGCTCTCTAGAACATAGTACATCTAATGCACCGGTGCTTTGCTTGGGACCATCGGTTCAACCGGTGCTATAGAGATTGTTGATTTGATTTCTGCTTGCATCCAGAGAGATAGACCGGCAGGGCCGTCGGAACTTCCGCCAAACATCAGATGCACCGATGCTAAGGCATCGGTTAAACCGGTGCTGCTATTTTTCTTCGTTTTCAACTGAATCGACTTAGATTTGAATGTAACTTCGATTGTTTCTTCTTCTGTTGTGTTAACTTCTATTGACCATCTTGGGTTGTTTTTGAGCGAGTGTGCAAGATTTCTAAGACCAACTCAATTTCGGTCAAGCTACTAACTCATGAACCCCTCTTAATAGTACGGTCAAGAACTAAAAACTATAAACTCTAGCTAAATCAAATGTCCTTCATCTCCTTGTGACACTTGAGACTAGAAAGGTCCTTAATCTTTAAAATTGAGTCCTTGGCACGCATGGTTGTTCCGAATTGAGGGGTCTCCTTTCACATTTGATATGAGACTAGATTAATCACTAATTTTTCCTTCAAAACACACGTTAGTCGCATACGGTTGTCATTAATCACCGAAACTTACCATTAGCATCTATCGACCTAGATGCGCTTCAATCTCCCCCTTTTTGGTGATTGATGACAACACAAAGTAGAGATACACAAGATATGAAATTGAAAGCGATAAATAGGCATGCATTACTAGAAATAAAGCACATGTAGGGACATGTTAACACAGAGCATACACAATATTCAAATAACATGTCCATACACAAAATCCATGAAGATCCAAACACGCCATAAACCACCAAGCTCCCCCTATCTCTACTCCCCCTAACTATCTCCCCCTTTGGCAATAAAGCACCAAAAAGGAAGGCGATCTAGTCCTGAGCTGGAGAAGGCGGGGTCTTCAGGCTCGGTCCGGTGGAGAACTGAGCGGTGGAGTCGTCGGTGTCGTCGTCCGTCCAGTCTTCGTCGACCGAAGAGGACTTCTGCTCTACCGGAGTCGTCGGAGCAGCAGAAGTAGCTGGAGTAGTGGTAGCAACTGGCTCGGTGACGACCGTGGAGTCCGTCGGAGGAGCAGACGTGACGGTAGTCAGGTCTGGCTGAGTTGGGCGCACAACAGACGGACGGAGCACCTCAGGCTGGGAGGGTGACTCGAACGTGAGGGACTGAGCTGAGGGGTGCTGTAGCTGATGCAGAACCTGCTGCTGCCTGAGGAACTCTGCACGCTGCTCGGCAATCCAGACACTAGGCTGTGGAACAAGAGCCGGAGCAGTAGTGGAAGTAGGAGCTGGGCTGGCAAACAACTCGGTCTGAAGAAGGGGTGACATCGGGAAGAATGCCAAGGGTGTCTGCACAAAACCGCCAACAGGTGGAGCAGGAGTAGTGGGGTCGAACTGGAGCTGCTAGGGTGTAGGGAGTTGAGGCTCAGGCAGTCCAGTGTGACGGTACAGCTGATCGAAGCATCCCGAGAAGAAAGTGAACATCTGCTGCTGAATTTGGGACTGCTGCCAAAGCTGTAACCTCATGGCCTCCTGTTGCTGCCAGATCCCCTCAAGTACTAGTGTCTGGGTCTCCTGCTGGCGAGCCTGCTCGGCTTGCATGCTTAGCTGAGCTGTAGCAAATCTGTCCTGCTGGTCAGAGAGCCTCTGAAGAATAGCAGCGAGTGAATCAGGCTGAGTGACCTGAGTAGTGGTAACTGGAGGAGCAGGGGTGCGGGCTGCACCAGAGGATCCTGCCTCATCATCATGAGCACCTCGAGGGACGGTAACAGTGGGTATGAAGTCCTCGTCATCCTCCGAGTCCTCTGAGTCTGTGACCAGGTAGTGTGGGAGCTGGGCCTCTGCCGCTGCGAGTGAAGCGTCCTCAGCTGCAGTGGGATCATCCACAACTCTACCCTCAGCTAAAACACGCTCATCCAGAATCCGCTGTGCCCTGCGCTGGCCTCTCGGGCCTCGACGATCATCTCGAGGAGTAGTAGGTGAGTAAAAACTGAAGTGAGTCCTCGATTGCTCCAGCTCATCCATATGAGCATTCTGACTGAGCTGAGCGAGTATCCAGCAGATCCAATGAGCAAAAGGATGGCGACGGTGAACTGTCATCCCATCCAGGATCACGTCCTCTAGCTCGCAGATGAAGAAGTCGACAAGGTCAAAGTCTCGTCCTGTCAAAATATACAGTAGTAGCCACTGCTGCAGAGCTGTGATCCCCTCATTGTATCCTATCCAGAACAACAGACTCTTCCTCAAAGTTAGGTGTACGGTGTGAGCGTACGGGCGAAGAGCAGCAGCGGCGTAGCGGCATCAGGTGCGGGGGCGTCAGTTCGCGAGGTAGAAGAAAGGACGTGAGACTGACACACGGGGCCCACGGAGGAGTTAAGTGAAACGGGGCGAGCGGGCCCGCAAACCCTAGATCACCGGAAGAACCGATGCTGCAGTCGGAGTAAATTTGACTAGATTTGAACGATTTTGAAACTGGTCAACAGAGAGGCACCGGAAGAACCGCTACTGAAGCATCGGAGCATCCGAAGGGCGTCGGTGCAACTGCAGGAGGAAGGTCCAGAGACGCTGCAATGGCCAAAACTCCACGCAGTAGCACTAATTGAACCGATGCAATGGTGTCGGATCATCCGCTAACCATCGGATGCACCGGTGGCCGTCGGTGTAACGGTCAGAGGTTGTTCCAGAGATGATGCAGAAACAGAGCCACGAAGACTTAAGCACCGGTTGAATCGATGCATGGTAAACCAGGACATCGATTTAACCGGTAGTTAAGAGAATTTTCTGCTGAACTACAAACTCTACTTCTGATCCAAATTTTCAAAACCAAAGCCATAAAAGCTCAATTTGGACCATTTTCGAGAGACAACCTCACCACTCAACCACTCATACTTAGTGCTCGCAAGCTTTTACATAAACATAGGCAAATTAAGATCCAAGCGAGGTTTAAACACAAAAAAAACAAATGTATGAGCCACTTTGCCTATGAACTTAGAGATTGAAATTTTAAGTTCGATAGGACGTGACTCAATAGGCATGAAAGCGCAACATTGATCTTATCACTCTTGTAGAGATGATATATCATATTTAGCATGAATATCTTTCTCGAAGTGTGATTTGCTCCCTTGTGATGCTACTAACGTGATGCAATGCCAATGCAAAGCTAGAAATTAAACATGGATGCATTCTATATGACAAGCACATGCATTGCAAAAATTTAAATCTATCTTGTCAAGTTTAAACCCTTGGCAAGCTTCTTCATGATGAACCATTCTTCATGCCATGAGCGAAACCAAGACCACCGGCTCATGCAAGACCTATGTTCATCACTATCTTGACAAGGTTAGACAAGCCCCTAGCAATTGTACATATGAAATGCATCTATATGACAAGGCAATTACATGACATTAGAAGCATCTAGAATGTTAAGCTCACTTCACAACCTACAAAAGGTGCTCTCATCTAGAGGTTTGGTGAAGATATCCGCCAATTGATCTTCGGAACGAACACCACAAAGTAGTATATCATTCCTTGCCACATGATCTCTTAGAAAGTGATGGCGAATATCTATGTGCTTGGTGCGAGAGTGTTGAACCGGGTTATTTGCAATTTTAACAGCACTCTCGTTATCACAAAGGAGCGGGATCCTATCTAATACTACACCATAGTCCAAAAGGCTTTGCTTCATGTAGAGGATTTGAGCACAACAAGCCCCGGCGGCAATATATTCCGCCTCCGCGGTTGACAAGGCCACGGAATTTTGTTTCTTTGACGACCAAGAGACCAAGGAACGCCCTAGCAAGTTGCACCCACCCGATGTACTCTTGCGATCCCCACGACATCCGGCAAAGTCCGAATCCGAGTATCCCAAGAGGGTAAAACTAGCGCATTTGGGGTACCACAAGCCTATGCTAGGCGTATGCTTGAGATATCTAAGGATCCTCTTAACGGCACTATTGTGTGATTCCTTAGGATTAGCTTGAAACCGGGCACACATGCATACGCTAAACATGATATCGGGCCTAGATGCGGTTAGGTAAAGAAGCGACCCAATCATGGAACGATAGAGAGTTTGGTCAACCGATTTACCTCTCTCATCCAAGTCAAGATGTCCATTTGTTGGCTTTGGAGTCTTGATCGGCTTGCAATCATCCATCTTGAATTTCTTGAGAATATCCTTTGTATACTTTTCTTGATGGATGAAAGTCCCTTCCTTCAATAGCTTGATTTGAAACCCAAGGAAGAAATTGAGCTCACCGATCATGGACATCTCGAATTCCCTAGCCATCATTTCTCCAAATTCTTTGCAAAGAGTGGGGTTAGTTGAACCAAAAATGATATCATCAACATAAATTTGACATACGAATAGCTCTTCATTGATGATTCTTGTGAATAGAGTTGTATCCACCCTCCCGATTTTGAAGCCCTTGTTGAGAAGGAAGCCACGAAGGCGTTCATACCAAGCACTTGGCGCTTGCTTGAGCCCGTAGAGCGCCTTGTGCAACCTATAAACATGATTAGGATATCTAGGGTCCTCAAACCCGGGAGGTTGTTCAACAAACACCAACTCATTAATAAAGCCATTTAAGAAAGCACTCTTCACATCCATTTGAAAGAGTTTCATGTTGTGATGTGAAGCGTACGCTAAAAGGATACGGATGGCTTCAAGTCTTGCAACGGGGGCAAATGTTTCACCAAAATCCAACCCTTCAACTTGTACAAAGCCCTTTGCCACAAGTCTTGCCTTGTTGCGAACCACTACACCATGCTCATCTTGTTTGTTGCGGAAGACCCACTTAGTACCAATGATATTCTTGTCTTGAGGACATTCTTCAAGAACCCAAACTTCATTGTGGGTGAAGTTGTTGAGCTCTTCTTGCATGGCCATCACCCAATCCGGGTCCTCAAGAGCTTCATCTATATTTGTGGGTTCCAAGCAAGAAACAAACGAGTAATGTTCACAAAAGGAGGCATATTGACATCTATGAGTTTTTACTCCACCGGAGGGGTCACCCATGACCAAGTCAATGGGATTATTTCTTGAAGTTCTTATAAGCCTCTCTTGTGCTTGAGACGTTGATTCTTCTAGTGGTTCGCCATCTTGATCTTGAGATTGAGCTTGTTCTCTTGTGATGTGCGTGTCATCAAATGGAAGTTGTTCTTCAACCACTTGTTCCTCTTGGGCATCATGGAGAGGAGATGAGGCATCATCTTCTTCATCGGATGACTCATCATGGTGATGTGGTGGTGTAGACTTATCTTCATCCTTTGAGTCATCCTTGGAAGTGACTTCAACTTGAGTGGATGAGACTTGTAGCTCTTCTACCTCCTCCTTTGGCTTGACTTGCCTAATAGTAATGTTCTTCATGACTTCTCGAAGTGGTTCATCACCTACATCATCACAAGAGAAAACTTCCCCTTGGGAGCCATTAGTCTCATCAAACTCTACATCATAAGTTTCTTCAATCTTACTAGTAGCACTATTGAATACTCGATATGCTTTGGTGTTTGATGAATAACTAACAAGAAAACCAACATCCCATCTACTTTCAAGCTTGCCTAGGTGCTTCCTTTTCTTGAATATGTAGCATTTGCAACCAAACACCCGAAAGTAGGAGATGTTGGGCTTCCTCCCAATGAGAAGCTTATAGGGTGTCTTTCCCAAGAAGCGGTGGAGATAAACTCGGTTGGATGCATGGCATGCGGTGTTGATGGCTTCCGCCCAAAATCTTTGCGAGATGCCATAGTCATCCAACATTGCTCTTGCAAGAGTGATTAATGTCTTGTTCTTCCTCTCCACCACTCCATTTTGTTGGGGTGTGTATGTTGATGAAAACTCATGCTTGATCCCCATGTCGTTGCAAAGTTCTTCTACTTGAGTGTTCATAAACTCCGTGCCATTGTCACTCCGGACCTTCATAACACTTGACTCAAATTCATTTTGAGCTTGCTTGACAAAAATCTTGAAGATCCCCATAGTCTTGCTCTTGTCCTCTAAAAAGAAAGTCCAAGTATATCTAGAGTAATCATCAATAATTACAAGACAATAGAGATTACCGCCAAGACTTTTGTAGGTGGTTGGCCCAAAGAGATCCATGTGTAGTAGCTCCAAGCTTCTTGATGTTGACAAATAAGCCTTCATGGGATGTGATGATGCAAATTGCTTCCCGGCTTGACAAGCACTACACAATTTGTTTTTGTCAAAAGTAACATCTTTGACACCAACCACCATACCTCGTTTGAAGGCCTTCTTGAGTTGGCTCATGCCAATATGAGCAATGCGGCGATGCCAAAGCCAACCCATGGAGTTCTTGGAGAAGAGACATGTCGCTAAGCTTGCATCATTAGATGAGAAATCAACAAGGTAAATGTTACCATGTCGAAATCCTTTGAATATTAAGTTCTTGTCCTCCTTGCTTGTCACTACAACCTCACTATCACTAAAGGTGCATATTAGTCCTAAATCACAAAGTTGAGCAATAGATAACAAATTGAAACTAACTGACTCAACAAGCAACACATTAGAGATAGAAAGATCCTTGGTAATGGCTACCTTACCCAAACCTATCACTTTTCCTTTTGAGTTATCACCAATGGTGACATGTTCATAATCGCCCACATCTTCATCTAGTGAGGTGAACATCTTTACATAGCCAGTCATGTGTTGTGTACATCCGCTATCAAGCACCCAATGCTTGCCACCGGCTTTGTAGTTCACCTTGGAGTTACCTCTTGCCATGAAGCACATGGGTGGTGGAGGTAGAGGTGCCTCATCACCATCATCTTCATCATCATGCATGGCAATCCCCACAATCTTTTTCTTGGATTCTTCATCACTTGAGTCATCACTTGAGGATTCACCATCCGTGATCCATTCACCAAGGAAAGCCTTGACCTTCTCTTTTCTTGTGAAAGACCCTTTCTTCTTGTGGTCCTTCTTCTCATGACTTTTCTTTGATGTCTTGTATTGATTGTCATCATCTTCTTGTTTCTTGTTGAGCTTTGAAGGCTCCGGACAATCATATGAGAGGTGGCCATATTTGCCACAATTGTAACAAATTTTCTTGACATTGTCCTTGCTTTTCCGGGTACGAAACTTGTTTTTCTTGGTGTCATAGTTGTACCCTCTCTTGTTCAACCTTGACATCATCTTGGAGGTCTTCCTCATGAGAAGTGCTAGCTTAACATCACCATCTTCATCACTTGAATCTTCGTTAGCTTCATCCTCACTTGAGCTTGGTGATGGAACTTTGCACTTGTTCTTTTTCTTGGACTTATGATCACTCTTAGCTTTGAGTGCAAGATCTCTTTTGTCTTGCGGTGGATCGACTTCTCCCAAGAGGAACATCTCATGAGACCGAATCTTCCCAACAACATCACTCACTTCAAGTGTTTCAAGATTCTTCTCATAGAGCAATGAGGTGACGATGTTGTACTTGGGCTTGTGTAGACAATGAATAGGCCAATCATTGTAAGGAAATGCATATCTAACCAATAAGGTAAAGCCTTATATATAGAGAGTATTTCTCAAGTAAATGCAGTTGGAACTTTGTGGCTAATTTGATCCGATAAAATAGGATTTTTTTTTTGATGGGCGATAAAATAGGATTACCACACAAGAGCAAAACCACATCCATGTTCCTGTCTAATATACCAACCCAGCGCAAGAGGCTGTAGTTACTTGTACGTCAGCCCTTCTCACAGCTAACCTTGCTTAATAAGGCATTAGCCCTTCACATGCATGCATTCATAAATCACAAGGATCTTCTGACAATTTTGAGTCAAGTCCAGCAGACCAGTGAAAGGATCGTGGCCCAAGAAGGGACGGTTGAATTGGGACTTTTTCAAATTTCTACCTAATCCTTAACCTAGACTAGTATTGCCCAATCTACAAATTTGAAATCTAGTCACTAGAGCATGCTAGCAAAAGATCCTTAGGTAGGTAAACACACTATCATGATCATTTTGTCTAGATGGTTGCACACTAGAAAAATCAAAACCTAAGCAAGAGATCACACAACCATGCAAGTTATCCTAGTCAATCTACAAGCAATCAAAAGCAAGAATAACAATAAATGGATTTAATTGCTTGAAATAAAAGTAAGGGACACGAGACAACTGGTTTTTTTCCGTGGTATCGAGGAGTTGACGATCCCCCCTAATCCACGTTGGAGCACCCACACAAGGGTATAGCTCCCTTGCTTCACCAAGGAGCAAGTGATCACTAAGAATGCTCCTTCTCCATCTCCGGAACGGCGAGCTTCACACCGTGTACAATCTTCTTGTCTTGGGGCTCCCACAAACTCCAAGAGCTCACCAATAACCCCCCAATCACCAAGACCGGCTAGGTGCTATCAAACACCAAGAGTAACAAGCTCCTAAGCCTTCACTTGACCTACACTCAGTTGGCCCTAGCTCAAGCACACTTGCTACACTTGCAAAGGTTGAATTCTTCAATGTTGAAGCACAATCAATGTACTAGATCTTCACTCTTTTGCTCAAACCACTTTCTCTTCTTCTCAAGGGTGGCCTCAGGTATTCAAGGTGTCAAAGGCACTTCAAATGAGCTAGGGGGTGTCCTTATATAGAGTGTGGAGGGTCACATAGCCGTTGGAAGTTCACTGCAGAAAAATCGTGACCACCGGAAGAACCGACGGGTGACAAATTTGAGGCTTCGGTTCAACCGGTCTCTCTGTGTCCAATTAGTAGCCGTTGGGGTTTCTGACACTGTATCCAGGCTTGCGTCATTACACCGGTGCATGCTCCGTAGAGGCATCGGTTCAACCGGTGCTGAAGAGGTTCATTGATCAACTCAAACAAGCTCTCTGGAACATAGTACATCCAATTCACCGGTGGTTGATTCTGAAGCGTCGGTTCAACCGGTGGTGAAGATGAGTTGAGGTCCACCAAAACATGCTCTCTAGAACATAGTATATCTAATGCACCGGTGCTTTGCATGGGACCATCGGTTCAACCGGTGATATAGAGATTGTTGATTTGATTTCTGCTTGCATCCAGAGAGATAGACCGACAGGGCTGTCAGAACTTCCACCAAGCGTCGGATGCACCGATGCTAAGGCATCGGTTAAACCGGTGCTGCTGTTTTTCTTCGTTTTCAACTGAATCGACTTGGATTTGAATGTAATTTCGATTGTTTCTTCTTCCAAGCGTTGTGTTAACTTCTATTGACCATCTTGGGCTGTTTTTGAGCGAGTGTGCAAGATTTCTAAGGCCAACTCAATTTCGGTCAAGCTACTAACTCATGAACCCCTCTTAATAGTCCGGTCAAGAACTAAAAACTATAAACCCTACCTAAATCAAGTGTCCTTCATCTCCTTGTGACACTTGAGACTAGAAAGATCCTTAATCTTTAAAAGTGAGTCCTTGGCACGCATGGTTGTTCCGAATTGAGGGGTCTCCTTTCACATTTGATATGAGACTAGACTAATCACTAATTTTTCCTTCAAAACACACGTTAGTCGCATACGGTTGTTATTAATCACCGAAACTTACCATTAGCATCTATTGGCCTAGATGCGCTTCAACCAGCAGTAAATAAATAGCTTGCGCGACTGTAGTAGCACTTTACCTAATTAGCCTGTAAGGCACATTAAAGGAGAGAGAGAGGGTGCCTTTCATATATATTACAAGATGGTAGAATATAATCAGTTGAGGAGCACAGGAGAAGAAAAAGGCATGGTCTGTTGTATGGCCCAGCCACAGTATAAATGCGTTCACATGCATATACAGAATGAACCAACGCATGACTTAGCTAGGCGCCCAAAGCTGGAGCTGCAGGATGAACCAACAACCCTTTTGCCGTGGCCACTAGAGCAGCGAGGGGGGAGCCACTCTCCGGAACGACGCCTACGTTGCCGTAGAAGACCCTGTACTTCTCCACTTTGGATGGGGTCCTTTCTACCTTGCTCAGTGCCTCCATCATTCCCTTGTCTCTGAATATAGTGGCGTAGCGAGGACAAGATTTCACAATCGATATCACCATCTCAACTATAACCCTTCTCATCCTTGGGTATTCAGGATTTGGCTTCCTGTTGGAGTTGAGTGTACCCACCAGCTTCTGAACAAGACCTGATGATCCGTTGGTTTGTAGCTGACGCTGCACCTCACGGGCAAATGGTTCCGGGATCACATCACAAATTTGTGACACGAGGCCGATCAGGGGCTCCAGTTGTTTGCCCCCCGCGGATGACATTATATTCTCCATCAGCTGCATGCATGCACGGTGTGGTGAACAATGTCAGGCAACTCACCTATATTCCAAGATTAATTCAATGGCAAGGAAAAAAATTCTACGATTGCTAATAATCACTCAACCCCACTGATAAAAAGCTCTACCAGTACGGCTTATATTTCAAAATTTAAGCCAATAACTTTTATGATAACAATACCGAACATGTCAAACAGTCAATAGACTACTAGTATCTTAGTTGCAGAAGACACTCACCATTGGTAAGGAAGACGACAGGTGGTCACCTGCACCTTGATAGTGGCCAAGTTTATCTCTGGAATGCGCACAAACATTCTGCAGTAGGCTTGCAGCTACATATCTATACTCATCTTTACAGAGCATGTCCTTGAGATCCTTGATAAGTTCGTATCCTGGTTCCTCCAAGATGGCCAGGCAATTTGCAGGGTTCTCTATTGTAAGGTTTGCCAGTGCTTCCCCTGCGGGCATTCGCAGGGACTGATCATAGTACGCGTCGGTTGGTCCATCTTTCCCGATAAAAGCATGCATGAGTTTGGAAATAGTCACCTTGGAGCTCCCAATCTCTTCCCTTGCGTCCTTGTCGAAGGCCAGCTTGGTTAGGATCTCAATCACCAGTTTCATTAGTTCAGTGCTCATGCGCCCGTCCTCCAACTCCAAGACGCATTCGAGGTTGTTAAGCAAGAAGGAGTTCCTGCACAGCTCTTGCCGGATTGCTTCCCCAGTGGTCTCCCCGGTGATTGCAAGCCGCCTCACAAAATTCAGAGATGAAAATATCACCGCATGCTGCTGCACGTGGTCGTTGCTGCTTTCTCTGTCGACGGTGGGGTAGCTTATGAGCCTTATAATCTTGGAAATGAGGTACGTGGCTTTGGCAATTTCTGCACAGTTGTCAGGGTCATGAGCAAGCCTCTCGAGGATTACCATGCCCAGGATGTTGAGTGAATCCTGATGGGTCAAGGGCTGCTCCTCCAGAACAACTGACCACTTCTCTTTCGTCCGCCGCCAACACCGCCGTAACCAATGGCACCCTCCATTATTTCCAGGGACTGTCTGCACTGAACTTGCTTGATCCCTCTGCCCATTGACGACGCTTGTGGCGGACTCGAGCAAGGAATCTTGTCTTTCTTCTGGTTCATTCTTTGCTGGTTGATAATCGGCATCAAGGAGCGAGGACACCAACTTCAGCATGCCCGGGACCTCAGAAATTGTGAGACTGTCAGCCAGATTGGTGATGATCCTAGTGGCGAGCAGCCTGATATCTCTGTTTCGTCCATCTGCCCATCCGAGCATGCCAACCAACATGGACACGGTTTTGTTGGAGCTGATGATTCTTGACCTCAGCTCTTGGCTGGAATAATCTGTTTCCCTTTCATGCAGGAGGTTGCTAAGGACAAGAGCACCAGCTAGCCTCACCTCACTGGAACCGGAGCTAAGGGACTCCGTGGCGAAGCCGGCGAGGCTCAGCGTCTTCTTTGCGGCAAACAGGCCGGTGTCCATGCATGTTGAGTAGGCACACTCGTAGTACAGATCGATGGCTTTTGCTCCTTGTTGACCGCTGAGTTTTAAGTGACGGACAAGCGATCTGCGTGGGAAGAAGGAGAAGAGCCCGAGAATGCTTGCGGTGATGTAGAGTGACCCTTCGCACAGCGCCAGCACGTAGAAGACTCTGATTGCCGGCACCAGGTTTGGGCTAGTAGAACTGTCCTGCGGCGGCTGGCCGTAGTCAGTCTGCAGGCCATGGAACCTTGAAGATGAGAGCAAGACCTGAAGGGCGGCCGCCGGGATCTGCAAGTTCTCCATCAGCAGCACTGCTACCCAGAGAACGAATAATGATAGGCCGGCGGCGATAATTGTGATTCGGCGGGACCCCCCATAAAAATCATGGAAAATCCAGATCGGGTTAGGTAGCAGCAAATACCAAAGGAACAATATGTTCATCATGACATCGATCCAGCGGGCACCAAGCAGAGTGTTGTTCGCTGCCGGAGTCTGCAGGCTGCCTAGCGACAGAACCGCTACTGTGAATGCTGTGATTATGCTGCTGAGGAAGTTAGTGGGAAGTTCAGGTTGCCTCACGAACAAGGCCACCACAAAGCCAAAACCCAGGCTTACGACTGAGATCACTTTGGCCAGAGACAATAGGCGGCGGCCGTAAGTAGTATTTGTTAAGTTGGCAACTACTGGGGGTCTGAAAATGAGCAGCAACGCTGCCACCACCTGTGTCAGTATCTCTGTTGACGAGGAGGAAAACTTTGCTGGCATGCTATAGAAGTGATGATCATCATCATCATCTTCTGACGGGGATTTGAGATCTTCTGACGGGGATTTGAGATCTTCTGACGGGGATTCGAGATATCCCCGATATTTGCTTGAGTCAAGACCATAAATGATTAGGAAGGCGACCAGGACAGCCCCCAGCAACAATCGTCTGCGCCGCCGGGACCGATTCGTCAGCTGAGGATAACCATGTATCTGCATCTTGCTCATAACAATCATTAACGCTTCCTGGAGAATGACCAGGAAAATCAATCCATCCACCGGCAACCAGTTAATGAGGTCTATCCACAAACCCATGGTCAGCACCACTTCATTCCCTTCCTGCGGCCGCCCCAACATGTGAGCGAAGGACACATTAATCCACCTGAGTGCCCTCGTGGTCCCGAACAAGGACTGGTTGTCCAATTTGTAGTTGCGGCTAAAAATCCTGTCGTGTGCAGACCAAAGATTCAGAAATAGTTATTATAAATATTACTCCCTCCATTTCAAAATGTAGATCGTTTTAGTTTTTTTTAAATTCATAGTATTTGCTATACATCTAGATATAACATATGTCTAGATACATCCTCCCAGGCTAGGCGTGGCGGCACGCTCTCACTAGACCAGGAGGTCAATCTATCATGTGACCTCTATGTAATCCTCATGGAACACACACAAGACAACGAAACAAATCTTACAAAGGAAGAAAACATCTAACCATCAATTTAAAGACTCAACTTAATCATTGTTGGTAACAACAGCCATTGTATCAAACTACCAGCCTACGCAATTACAAAAATATAATTAAATTTAAGCCCTAGGTTTGTTCTAACATCACCCTAAAAAAAAGTAAATTCAAACTATACATACACGATGGGTGTCACCGACTCACCGTTTTTCTTTTTGATTTTTTTTAGATTTGTCACCTACTCACCGTTCATTCCACGCATATATACAAGTAACTGGGGTATGATATCAAGCATATAGACTTCAATGGCTCATATATATATATATATATATATATATATATATATATATATATATATATATATATATATATATATATATATATATATATGTGTGTGTGTGTGTGTGTACATATATATGTATATGTGTACATATATATGTATATGTGTACATATATATATATGCATATATATGTACATATATATATGTACATATATATGCATATATATATATATATGTATATATATATATGTATATATATATGTATGGTTTTAACTAAGCATAAGTCGAACACACATGGTCATACTTATTATGCAAAAGAGGAAAAACTTTGAATGAGGATACAACTGCATATAGAGTATTCGAGAATGGGAGTCTACCATTACTAGATAAAGGCTACAAAGTATATATATGAATAAATGATACTCCCTCCATCCCAAATTACAATTTGTTTTACCTTTTTTAGATACATAACTTTTGCTATGTATCTGCGAACACAAGGTTGATATGTGCCCTTGTGGTTCGAGCCTGATAATGAGTGATTGTCAAAGGACTGGCGTTTTGGGTTGAGTTTGAGGATAACCATGGCATGAGTCATGTCGTGCAATGTGTTTCTTGGCTTGTGGTGTGCAGGCGTGGAAGTCGGAGGCGGCGATCAGAGGCGAAGGTGAAGGTCATGCGGGTTCATGCCGATGGACCGGGAGCGCTGAAGGACGGATGCTGGGCTTGGACTGAGGGACCAGGAGGCCGTGCGACTAGCTACGGTGACTGACGTCTGGGGACATGGACAAGCGCAAGAGTACACGGGGTGACCGTGTTGACCAAGTCAAGATGGAGATCGTGCAAGTCGAGCGGAGGCTCGGGAAGACTTAGCGCCCGGGCGGTCGAGGATGTTGGTGACACGCGGAGGCTCGGGAAGACTTAGCGCCCGGGCGGTGGAGGATGCTGGTGACACGCGTCGAGGATCGGAAGATCGATGGACGGTTTCCGAGTTTGGGCATCAAAATCCGGGGAAGGATTCTGGTGGGATTGGGGTGGAGAGCCCAAGGAGGTCGGAGGATAGGTGGTGGGATCACGAAGCTTGTGTCGAGGCGAAGCAAAGTCGTAAAGTCGTCAGGTCTGACCGATGCTTCGAGAAAAAGTTGGACGAAATTGCCCATGTGTGGGTGTGTACCTTAATTATAATTGTAGGGGTATTTTAGTCATTGAGTTAGAGATATGGTGTGAAAGAAGAAAAAAATGGGGCGGGGGGCAGCCTATCTATCGTGCAAGTCTAGCGGAGGCTCCTTTGTGTGCATTGTGCAGGGAGATTGATTGAGTGCGTGTGTGGGAAATCCCGGCTCTGATTGGGCTTGTTCTTCATCAGCAAAACTCCGCCCGGAAGGTGTTCAATGGATCATTGCATCACTAAAGTTTCCCTTTTCCAAAAAAAAAATTATGTTCTAGGGCTAGTTCTAACTCTTGATTTATTTTCTTGCTCTAGGTTTAATTAATTTCCTGCTAATTAAAACCTGAAAAAGCAAAACATAATTTAGTTAAGTTGTGCATGTGTTAGCTAGATTTACTTCCAGTTCTTCTAGTTATTATTTTTTACCTGTGCACTAACCCTTTGCCTCGAGTTTCTGAAGTGTTTTCTCTCCGGCAGTTTTTCACTCCCAGTTTTGCTTGTGTTTATGTGCCAGTGAGTTTATTGCTGTGTTTTTCTTTGACAAGCTTCTGTGTGTGTTCTGTGTGTGTGATATCGTGTCAGGTGCTTTAGGGACTTTTTCTCTCTGGTTTTTTGAAATCGGATCTGAGGTTCCCATTCACGCCCTCTGGTCGCCTGTTCGGTTCTTCAGTATCTAAACATAGTATATATCTAAGTGCATATCAAAAGTTATGTACACCTATAAAAGCCAAAAATAAATAGTAATTTGTGATGGAGGGGGACTCGGCAGAAAAGAAAAAAACCAAATGGGATAGAATTAGTATAAGCAATTCTGATTAACTATGGATTATCCTACAGACTAAAGTTATTCAAAAGTTTCTAATACTTATGTATGTAAAATAGATAACAAGTGGGAAGCAAAATGTTTTTCTAATTGCAGGGGCCTATCAGACTCATCTAATTCTATAAAGGCTGCCAATGGTTGCCACACTTTCTTATAAAACTATTTTCACACTGTAAAGGTGACCTGACATGCGGGGCTAGTGTGGCAAGGAAAAATATTTTCATACCAAACAAGAAGCATATATGATATATAACTAGTACTATAGTGCGACAACATGCGACCACGAAAGTGAGAAACAGATGAATCTTGAAACAGCATCAACGCCTACCTGAAGGCTTCTATGAAGATAATCACGGTGGCAAACCGGAAATCCTGTGGCTTGAGATTAGAGCAGAAGCCGCCGAGCAAGACCGCGGTCGCCCATACGAAAGCCAGCGCGCCGAAAGCGTTCCCCGCCCACTCGCCGAGGGCAACCACCCACACGAAGCAGTTCAGCCTCCGCTCCCTCCGCTGCGACTCGCTGCCGCCACCTGCTGCGGCGTCCGCAGCAGCCGCCTCAGCACAAATCTGGACAGCAACCTCTCCACCGGTGGCGCCAGCTGGTGTCGCTCTCGCCATTGTTCGTTTCCCCCAGAGGAAATGGGTGCCCAAAAGCTCTAATACGTATAAATGCAATGCAAAGCAACCTCCTCCCCACTGGCTCGTAGCTGGAGTGAGCGTGCCCTTCACAGAAGGGAGCATTGAGCCCTGGACTAGCGTGCTACCGTTGCTTCTTCAGATGGACACGCATCAGTCTTTACGCGGGCCGAAAGATTGGTATCTTTGGCACCAAGCGGCTGTTTAGATTCAAGATTTAAACTTTAGTCCCTGTCACATCAAAGAAAATTTTAATATTTAAAAAATAAAATCTAATTACAAAACTATTTGCAGAATTCCGAGACTAAACTGCGAGAAGAATATAATGTACTAATCTGTAATTAGAGGATGGTTACTATAGCATCACTGTAGCAGATCATGGATTAATTAGTCTCATTAGATTCTTCTCGCGAATTAGCACTCATCTGTAAAAAAAATTATAAACATAGTTTATTTAATAATTTTAAATAGCAAGATTCTCTTTGATGTGATAGGGCTAAACTTTAGCCTCTGAAAACAAACAGCGTCTAACTCGACACAATCCGGTGAGCTCCATCATCGTACCAGGTGATTGATTTGTTTAAGTGTTCAGCAATCTTCCTTTCTCGAACTTCACATTTTAAACAAAAGCTCAGACCGAGGCCTGGCTTGATTTTTTAAGCAGCTATCACATCAAATGTTCGGATGCCAATTTAATATACAGCTAATTTCATAAGTTACAATTAGAGTTCTAGATGAATCTATTAAGTATAATTAATACACTATTAGCGGATGATTACTATAACAATTAGTGGTCAAATTATGAATTAATTAGGCTTAATAGATTCATCTTGTGATTAAATCATGACTTATGAAATTAATTTTATAATAAGTCTATGTTTAATGCTTCTAATTGATATTTAAACATACGATGTGACGGAAGTTATGACTTAAACTTAAAAAAGCAAACGAGGCCTGAGTTGAGAAAGGATATCCAGGATCTTTTTACAATCACTGTAATAGAGCTCAATTAATTTATACCTTTCAGGTAAAATACTACCTTGTAAATAACTTTCTAGAAACCTTGTAAATAACTTTCTAGAAGTGGCTAAATCCTGATGAAAGCAAAGAAACTTTCCAGCCAAACAAAAACTAGCATGTTTTATTTCTTTCCTTTTTCTTGTGAAACGCCGTGTTTCTTATTATTGTTGATCGACAGAGATAGTATATTATACATGTTTTTCTCTTTTATAGTGACAATGCAGACAGTACAGTATACATGTTTTTCTCTTTAATAGTGACAATGCTGCGAGCTCAGCATGCCAAAACGCAGGTAGCTAACCAGATTATTACTATTCATTTGATGCAAAGCACTGCCGTGATCATTCAACTGGAGCACGGTGGGTAAAAATCATATTCACAGTTAACTACTTATAAGATATGATTGCACTCATCATAGTTATTGTTGTCCCATAAATATGAGCCATATGGATATGGAAACCCTATCGTCTGTTACTGATTTACAGCCTGCCCCCACGCGCATGAAAGTCATCTACTCATCGTCCTCCCAAAGAGGTTATATAAGAAGTAGTCCAATCCAACGACGACCAAAGCTAAGCTTGCTCGGAGACCGAGCTGTTGATACTGATGATGGGCCTGGGAGGCACCAGGAATTTGTGCCCCGCTGGTTGTGTCCAAGAGTGGTTCGGAGATCTTGGGTTGCGGGGATTCTGGAGGTTTGGCATGACAAACCAACCTATCCATGATGACCTGTTCCACAACAGGGAAGCTTCGGCCAGTATCAGCAAATAGGCATCAGAACTATTGAAATCCTTAGTGGACTTCGAAAGAAGAACAGCAATCAAATCAAGTTCTAGCAGACTGGACTTCTCCAACCTTCGAAGAGGAAGCTCCAATTGAACCCTAGGTAATATACTATGACGGAGCATAGTGCAATAATCATACTCATTGTTAACTAATTGTGTCGGTGACCAGACCTCGCGGTCTAGCACCAACCAGTAATGATGCTGCATGTCCCAGTCCCTAGATGGTTGATGCAAGAGGAAATACAATGACACTAGATTTATCCTAGTTCCGACTAATGAGGCCGTACGTCCAGCAGGGAGGAAAGCTCGGTATTATCTTGCACCGGGGTACTTGTAGTAGGGGGTACAAGCTTGAGCGAGAGAGGGAGAGAAGCTCACAAGTCTCTAGATGTGCTAGAGTTGAATGAGGCAAGTGCCAATATGGGGAGACGTGAGTGCGAGTGTATATGTCCTGCCTGTGTGTTCCTCCCTCCTTTTATAGACTCAAGGAGGGACGGGTTACATGCACGGGTGATCTCTGGAGTCGTCCCTTTCTCCCCAAATCGGGGGAGAACAGTTGAGAGTTCCTATTGCCGAGCACTGTGGGGCATGGCGCCAGGTGTGGTCGTCGTCCTTGGGAGCCCTTTGACTGTGCTCGGGACGTGTCCCTGTCCTGTGGCACCAGTCAACGGTGTGGCAGTGGCTGTAGGGCACGATGTGCTTCGCGTTTGACGAGGCGGGGCGCCAAGGGTGCTATTGACGGCGGCCTCGCCCCGGTCAAGGGCTGTACTGCGTTCGAGAGTTGCTACCCATGCCCGCCGAGGGTCCTGTAGAGGAGAAAGTATAAAGATTTGGTAGCACAGTGGTGGTGCAGTGTCAGACATGTCCGCACAGCGCGCCGCAGATCCACACAGCGCCAGCAACAGCAGCACAGTGACAAGAGCAGGTGGACGGGATTCCGATCATGTCCGCTGTGCGACGTGGCTGCTGACGCCGTCTGACTCCCACTCCATGCCGTGGAGTAGTTAGCAATAAATGTGCCAGTCCCATCGGGTGGTTGGGATACAGCCCCAGACTGCAGAGGGGGGGGTCTTGAACGAGGCGGAGTTCCCCCGCGCCGAGGCCCCGCGGAGGGCTCGGCCGAGGGGGCCTCGAGCGAGGCGGAGTTCGCCTGCGCTCCGAGGGTGACCCCTCACCCTTGGCCGAGGCGGAGATGTGGCGCGCTGCCAAGGGCCTCAGCGGAATGACCTCGAGCGAGGCGAAGGTTGCTCTGCGGCCTGTGAGGCCTCGGAGGAGCCGCACCGTGGCGTCGGGCCGTGGGCTAAGCGTGTCTTTGGGCTTTTTACACCTGAAGAGGATTTGGGCATCCAAGCATAGATGATGGCACTGCTCCAGGGGAGGATTTGGCCCGAGTGCCTGATTGCGTTTTGCGTGTTTGGGGACGTTTTAATCCCTAGGTTAGGGTGTCCCTTATTATGGTATCCGTCCGACAAATTATAAGTCATGATTGCATTCATAATTATTATTGTCCATAAAATATGACCACGGACCCCTTCATCATTAGCCACTGATGTAACCGTTCCACCCCCCCCCCCCCCCCCCCCCCCACGTTATCATCCATAAACATGAGCCATCCATGGATACCTTACTGTTTCATGGTTTTCACAAGCATCTCTTATGCAGACATGCAGTACCCTTAAAACTTCAGAAAATCCCAATAGGTGTGCAATGATAACATGCAGTTGAGTCTTATGAAACAATCCATGCTTGGTTTGCAATCTGGGCTCCAAGTAGGGGTGGTAAAGGGCCCAAGATTTTGAACTAGAAAATCTAAAGACCGGGCTCTAATTTTATACAATTTTGAGCTAAATAATTTAAGAGCCTTGTTGGGCTGTGAAAAGGCCACTAGGGCCATGGAGCATTACCACCCCTAGCTCCAAGGCTCCAAGCATATATAGCCGTCCTGCATGGCTCTCAAGCCATTTCATTCAGCTTTGCTCTTTTGGGACCACAGCCGTATGAATGTGCCAGTTTTTATGAAAGGGGGTACCGGAGTAATTTTCATCAACTTGATGTACATACATGATAAAACTGGGCAACCCATTCGCCAATCTACTTATGCATTGGAAATAGAAATGCCTCTTCTCCGTCTGCATGTTGTGTTAGTTTGTTCCACAGAGGTTAGTCACGTTAGGAAAGAGAGGCTTCATGAAGCTCGATTTAGGAAGGGTGGCACAAATTACTGTCATCGTAATTCCTGGGCACGTATTTGTTTGTTTCTTTTGGCTAAGCTGCTTCGTTATGGGCATGGCCGAGTCTTCAGGTCATGTGCACTTGGACCATGATAGCTGCTAGTTCGCAGTTACACGCTAGCAGGTAGCCCATAGCCGACGGCGGGTGGGGCCGGCGGCGGGGTGGGGCTGGCGGCACCAGCCACTAGTGCGAGCCGCCGGCAGGGCGGGGCCGACCTTCACTCGGGGGCGGGGTGGGCGCGGGGGGCTGCGAACTCTGGGTCGAGGGTGCAGGCGTGCGGCGCCGGGCTGGTGGGGGCGCGGGGGTGCTAGGTACGGCAGCGGGCTGGAGGGGGCGCGGGGGTGGAGGCAGCAAGAGGATGGGGGCGAGGTGGTGAGGATAAGATTTCAGGTATATATTGCTAGGGTTGCTAGATGGGCCTTTACTGGGTTGAAGGTTTTGGTCCCCAATGGAGCTCCGCGGGTTAATTTTGGGATCCGCCCCAAACCCGAAGGATTTCAGGTACCCGAACCCGCAAATCTGCGGGTCTATATTAGAAACCGAACCCGAAACTCGCAAACCCAAAACCGCGGATACCCGCCCCGAACCCGACTCGGCGCCATCCCTACTAACTGCTCAGTTCATGTCATAGACTGTGTTCTGGTACTCATACTGCTCCGTCCTGCACTGATTGACTGGCTGGCGTGGCTGCTCAGTGTTGGGGACTTTTTAGATTAAGGATAAAAACATCCGGCCTCTGCACCCATCTGGTGAATACCTACAGCCAAACAAAAGTTTAACCATGGTACTCAGACCATCTTATACTGCAAGAACATTAGAACCGAAACAGAAATAGAAGACTAAAGACACTAGTCTTGAATTCTATTGCTAAATTTCCATTCAAACTTGTTGAAGAGCTCCATGACTGTGATCACCAACTTGCGGCAATTAATCTTCAGATTACTTCTCTCTTCCTCTTTAGATAGCAGCGACCAACTTCTTGTCCAATAAGCCCCCCTCCTTGTCAACACTAACTTCGCCTCTCACGTGCCAGGCGTGTGTGCCACACCTAGCTTGTTGATGAAGTGAAGTAGCATGCATGGACAGGCGATATGAATGGGCTTCAGAAAAAAAAAACACAATCAAAATTCATGCATGCATGTCTCCTTTATTTTCTGATAGTGTATTATGTGGGTTCTCAAATTTTGAGATGTGAAAAGTGGGAAATATTTCTTTTATATATGTTTCCGAATAAGGAGCTGTGCTGTCAGGCACATCTATGAAAGGAACATGCCACCGCAGCGTTTTGGTTTCTTAAACCTCAACCAAACAACGTACCATGATCTTGTTTTTCACATAAATGTAGCTAGAACGTATGAGATATATATAGATCACACCCAAGAAGCTGATTTACCAACACGTACATGTCTGCACTATGTCAACCATATAAATAGAAAGCCACTGCTTCTTCTCTTCATTTCTTCTGGTGTATAGGACAAAGCTAAGAAGAGACTGTATTCTGGCAAGTAATAACACAAACAACATTGGGCCGAGCGAGGGTGGCAAAAACTCATGGTTGACCTGAATTGTCACCCCGGAAAGGGAGGCATTTGGAATTCAAATTGTCTTGTGCACAAGCAGAGTGTGGGAGGCAGCCATGTCACAGAAACCGCCTCGCTGCATGGTACATGGAAAAATGCCATGTAGCTAGTGCCCTCAACGTGAGATAGACCCTTCCTGCGGCTCGATGAGACTAGGGTAGAATCATTGCGCACAGGTTTTCTTGCACTCGGAGAATGAAGCTCTATTCAAGAATCCAAAACTACGATTATCTAGACATAATTTGGATTATACATTGGACCAACAAGTATTGCAGTAATTATTTTCAAGCTTCATTTTCTAATAATATCTTACACTGCAAAGGTGAACGCATAGTTTATTTTTCTACATGGGACCAGTTACTGTACATTTCTTTCCCCAAAATTATTGTACATTTCCCAATGGTGAAAAAAATTATAGTGGTTATGTGTTTAACAACAACGCATGCAACAACCTAGCGACGACCAACGGAAGTGATAAACTCTATTTGGTGTCAAAATATGCCCGAGTATCTCTCTTTGTTAATGAAGTACTGATAGCTGGTGGTCACAGCATGTGCGGTCTTTGATTGATCAACCAACTTCAATATTTGATGAAAGAAACTGCATGTGTTGCATGTACAATTCCTCTACCATGTTAGTGCTTCATTATACACGGTTGTTGGCACCTCTATTGTAGATGCTCCTCTGTTTCAAGATAAGGATCAGTTGAGTTCTGTTAGCCACATCTACAAAAAGGCAGAGGCCACCATAGAATCTCTGTTGCTCAAGTCGACCACCAAATAAGCACGGTGATCTTGTTTTTCACATTGTTGGCCAATAATTTGTAGTTGGTGAGTTCAAGCTTAAAATTACTAACAGAGACACATGCATGTCTTCACTTCATCAGTTATAAAAACAAAAGGCAGCCTCTTCATTTCTTCTCATGTACATTTAGAATAAAGATGGGAAGAGAAACCGTATGTCGGCAAGTAAACAATGGGCTCAAAACAAATGAGCGGAGGGTGTGTTGCAAAAACTTACGGTTGATGTTGATCTCAATTGTCACCTCGGAAAGGGAGGCGCCGGGAATCTGTTAGCAGCAGGGTTTTGGGGAAGGACTAGAGAATTGGAATTGGGAAGGACTCAACAAGAACAAGGTTGGGATGAGGACAGATTCATTACAAGGAGGAAGGTTGCAGAGCAAGTGTTTGGTTCATACAGGTTTACTGTCTCCTCATCACTCTTTCGCCCTCCTTAATAGAACAGTACACGGGCTCAGCCCAATACGTGCCAGAGATTTTGCTACTAGGCTTCTTCGGCCGGATTGAAGCGCGAGGCCCAACTTGGTCGTCGAGAACAGCAGGTGCTTGTGGAGTCCTGACAGAATCCAAACAGCTCTATCTGCAAACAGAGTGAGGGAATTTTCCATGTCAATGGAACCACATTTACCATTGCAACATGGAGAAATGTCTTTCAGCCAGTGCCGTTCTACAAGACCAAGTCTAAAACTATGGTGATAAATTTGGCACAGTAGACCACCGAAGGCTACCATGCTACTTTGTAGTTATTAAACTGTGTTCAGGTTCAGGACAGCTCAGAGCTCGCTTATGTAATATAGGAAGTGCAAGTTGTATAATAAGGAAAAGACCTGTTGATTGCTGAGATTCCATTTTGCTAATGCATAGTATTTGATTTAACAGATTTACTCGATCTCAACCTGACCCATATTTTGCATAGCCATCAGTCATCGGATATATGAATGTTGCGCTTAAGAAAAAATGTTCCGCTCCTCAAATGAGTTTGTCAATTTTCTACTCAGGACTAAATTGTTCTCCCAGCTGAATTTGTGAATGTTGCGCTCAAGAGAAAAAAAAATCTACCAAAAAATGTTCTGCCAATTGGATATATTTGTGTACGTTTTGCTCCAAAAAAGTTCTTAAAACTATTTCAGGTTGAATAAAAATGGTTTGTTTCTGTCAGTTGATCAGGATGGTTCAGTGTCGATCCAAAGGTACACAAAAATGACTGATATATAAGGAAAATACCAGTTATCTTACAAGAAGAAGGAATGCTTTCATGATTCCTTGTATTTTAAACAAGATCACAACAATATGTCTTGTTTAACGTGTGTTCATAAAGGATAATAAAGGACCCAGAGATGATTTAATTAGTGTAATGTGCTACTTAGACAAGTAAGATTGTTCCAGAGAAGGAGATACCGGGAATCCAATTTAAAGACGGAATAATTGGAGTGGACCGAGTGGCTCGGTGTGATCTTGGGAAAAAAATATAGTTAGTTCTTTCACGACATCACATCACATTCATGTTGGATAACAACTATTCTCACATTTTTTATCAGTTGGCATTTTGTTTTATCTAATACTGGAGTACAAGATTTGATGATACTGTCGCACCTGCGGCCAGAATTAATGTTGTCCCTACGTATATAGGTTGTCAATGTGGTTGGCATATCATTCATGCCTGAGTTAGCTTTATGTGTCACAATAATCACTTCACCGGGTACAGAAGGATAGATAGGTAGCTTGCTTCCTCGGCTCATTCATTCCTGGTATCCTGTTCTTAGTATTTGTAGCAAAGCTCTTTTCTGGTGAAAACAATGCAAAACATGACATGAACAACTTACATATGAGTGAGGATGTGAGTTGTTCCCGGACTAGAAATGGGAGGCGTTGGGAATCCAAACTGAAGGTTCAGAGTCCAATCCGGTCGAGGCAACTTACTGAAGGCAACATGTTAGAAGGATCATGTTCCCTTCTTTCGCCTGTTTGGTATTGCCTGAGGAGTGCAACGGAGTCAACTCTCACTTGTTCGGGATCCAGAAATCAACTCTTTCAGAATTCTGTTGTATACGACGAAAAATTAGAGGAACAAACACACTAGTGAATCATGGAGGGCTTCGGAAAATAAGTTCTAATAGTCCTCTTTCCGATGGCTAGAGGAGCTAGTGCGTAGCACTGTTCTTGTGGTTTATTTTCTCTGGACCAACACAGAATGCTTTCGTAAGTGTTTAATGGATATACAGTATATGTGCGTGAGGAATGAGCAGTACTCACTCCTGGCTGTGATGAGTGAATTGTCAACCGTGCAGTGTGATCGTGTGCTTAGTCTTTGGTTGCAGGTACACGGGCATCGAGTGTCGACGGTGAGCTGCCGTGGAGGTGCTGTGGCCGATGGACTGTGCAGTGGACGGCGGTGAAGGGCAGTCAGGACCGGAGCTCGGGCCGGGCGGCAGCTGTGGCGTCCACTCCTGGATCGAGGGCGCAAGCACCGGTGGATGGCGGGTTTCTTGGTTTGCGCCACAAAACCAAGCTGGCGAACGGCGGTTGAAGACGCCAAGTCGTGGAGCCACGTGCGTCGGTCTCGGGACTGGCGGAGGTGACGGACGTCGACGGCGTCTAGGGCCTCGCTACGGGCGAGGAGGTGACGGGCGTCGGGCGGCGTCTAGGGCCGTTAGAAGGCCGAGGCGGGAACGGCGTCTAGGGCCACGGCGTGGAGGCGGGAATCTTCCCGCGCATGGAGTTTTGGCGGTTTTCTCAAAACCGGCCACCTACCCGGGTTTCACGGACCCTCCAAAACCGCGAACCGGATCTTCATCAACATGGTGGCATCGCGGAGAAGACTTCGTTTCGAAGAAAGAACCTCAACCGTCAGATGAGATCGTGTACAGGGGATGCTGCAGACCGACCGGTCTGGCCGGTGCATGGAACCGGTCTGACCGATCTCGGCGGGTATAAATACCCCCACCAGCCCGTGGCTGGTTGAGTCTCTTGAGCCTTTTGAGTCCTTTGGTTTTCTCCTTTCCTCTCTCCCTGCTCTAGGTTAGGGCCAAAGTCTCCAACGCAAAGGAGGGTTAGGTTATAGCTAATCTCTCCAATCAAGAGGGTGGATGATAGGGTGGTAGGCTCTAGTTTTGTATAGGTGATGACCTCTAAAATTCTTGAATGAAATTGTGTTAAGTTCATCACTTGTGTGCTGGAATTTCGTCCTCCCCTTTCTCCCTTCTCAAGGTTTGCGTTTTGAGCTTGAATTCTGCTCTTTTGGTGTGTTTTGTGTTTGGAGGAGTCAAGGCCTTGGATTCGTGTTTTGCTGGACTCGTTGTGACGATTCTTATCCATCTAGCCTAGTGCCAAACCCCCTGGAATCGCGAGTTCTCACGAATTGGAGGTTTCACGTTCTTGAGAAAACCCCAATTCTCTTTGATCATCCCTCGAATTCTCAAGTTCCTTTAATCTTTTGGGAGAGATCTCTTGGGGATATGTTCACGGGACAGTTGTGAAGGTATCCTCCAAGCTTCGTTGGATTTGGACATCGTTTGCTCAAGATTCATCTTTTGGAGGTTGAATTTCGGACTGTCTGGGAAGGACTAGTCTGACCGGTGCCCAGGACCGGTCTGACCGGTGGACTGTTGGCTGGCTGTTTTTTGCTAGTTTTCCGTGTTTGCTTCCGCGATATCTCCCGCTTAGTTTCCTAGGGCGTTTTACAAAGAGATAGCTAGTCCAGAGCTATTCTCTCATATCCTAGGTTTGAAGGTTTGTGGTGATTTTCGGGATATAGGCCGACGGATCGATTTCGAAAGAAATTTTGATCGGCTCCCATTCACCCCCCTCTGGTCGCCTTTTCGGTCCCTCAGTGCGTGAATGATAACTACTATATCTATTCAGTTTTCCTATTTTGTAAGTCACTTAATCAGATGTCATCCCATCATTATAGGTGAACATCACTGGACATTTTTTGGTCGGATCCGTTCATTTATTCTAGTAATTTATTCACTTTAAACACATGCTGCATTTTTCTTTTCTCAGGAACTCGATGGTACCTTTGTTCCTTGAAGGTCAGAATATTCTAGCTGCGTACAACTTATTTCACTGTCATTTGAAGTTTGATGAGAGGGATACACAAATCTGTTAAGTGATCGAGTATTTTTTTTAAGGTTTAATTTGTTACGGTGCTTGGGAGGAACCTCTGGTTCCACCCTCTTAAAAAATCTGAGCCATTGAAGTTTAGAATCCTTATTTTTCTCTAAGAAGGGGTAGTTTAGTAATCATATTAGCACTAAATAGAACATGCCGCTTCTTTCCAGGAGGGGTCTCGTATGTCGCCAGCGGCGGCGCCAGCTCACCCAGCGCTGAGCCCCCATGCCCTATGCCAACCCCACGACTCCCAGTCGTCTCCATTCCTTGACGTTGTGCCGTTTACCCGGCCCTTGCCCTTCCGTTGGCTCCACCATCACGGGACCAAGTGACATGCAGTGGCAGGGGGTGGCCTTGGGCGGCGGCGGCAGCGATGAAGATGATGCCCCTGCTGCACCGTTTAGCGGACCCCGCGCCTCTCCCATGTCGCGCTGCCCCGGGACCAAAGACATGGGCCGGCAAGGGCCTGGCCGTCAATGGCGATGAAGCTGGGGCAACTTCAGTCGTTTTTTTTCCAAATAGATCGATCATTTATTGACTGTTGAAAGGATAAAGGAATAAAAAAATACTAAAATACCCTTAACTTTATTCTATAAGTGGTTCCTAGCCCACAAAATAATACTAGGTTCCAATCCTCTTCATAACAGGTTTATCCCTCTTTTTAATGATTGGATCTAGACCTCCCAACATTCATGAAATCTCCGAGCACCGTAAAATTGCTCGTTTGTTTTTCTTTTCATCTAAAAGGAAGTCCTTGTTGTCAAAACATGATAATTTTGTGCACGGTGGTTGGATCTTGCATTGAATTTGAGAAGAAAAATTTAGAATTTTGATAAAAAAATACTTGGTAACTAGACATACCTTTCATTTTCATATAAATAGGCTAAAGATATTTGAAAAAACATACATTTTAAAGAAATGCATATCTAACCAATAATGCAATGCATTATATATGTAGATGTAGTACCGAAACGGGCATCAAAGAGGAGGGTGATTGGAAGCCTTTCAAAATTCTCGATGAGAACAAGGTCGATATCCCAAATATACTCCGACACGTCTCTTTTCTAATCATCAAGGTGACAAGAATCAATTGGTGACAAGCTCACCCAAAGAACGAATAGAAAAAGTTCGACAAAAATTAGAAGCAATCAACTAATAATCAACTCGAGCAAAAACTACCACCAAAACTTCACTTAATCAAGCATGCAAAACTTTAACCGTGACTAGCAAGAACAAGCTCAACTAATAAATTAGGAACAAGTCCATATTACCTCCCTGAACTTGTTAAGGAGTTCGGAAAACCCTCTGAACTACGAAACTGAGCATCCTACACCCCGAACTCTTGAAACTGTTTGATTTACCCCCTGACCAAAACCACCTGGTTTTCGCCACACCAAAGCGTTTTCTCTCTCTCTCTCTTCAACTTTCACACCAAAGCGTTTTTTTCAAAGCGTCTCTGCCCGCCTGGCCGGCCTGCAGCCTGCCCCTGCACGCGTCGGTGGCCTGGCCGCCACCCAGAGCCGGGCGTTCAGCGGGAGGCTGCTCCAACCAGCCGCTTACTTCCAGCCGAACAGGCCGTTGATAATTCCATTCCAAACATGGTATGAACAGAGCCTTCAAAGAAGTGAACCCTAAAAAAATTCTATCTACTTTGTGGCACTTCGTATCCCTGCTAAATTGCCTAGCAATATTTGTGATCACTAAATAATATAGTATTGATTTTCACCTACAGCATACTAATTGACAATGCCAGCAGATCCTATAGTTTCTTTAATTTCTGGAAGATAAGCATAAATCACTCCCAGCAAACAGTTCTGCAGCAAGGAGAAACTTATGTACCTCATTTTCAGAATTGTTTTTTTTTCTTACGCCAAGTTCGATCTTGTCTGAATTCCGATTGACTACCACCAGTAGTACAGCTGCAGCGCATAGGTGGCAATGCAACAATCAAATGTTACATGAGGCTAACATAGGTTGCAAGTGTGCAATATTTGTTCTGAATTATGCAAATAAGTTAGGGAACATATCAGGTGCAAACCAACCTCTCCGTGCAAATTATAGAAACTTCAATCTGGGCCATCAGATCAACATCCAAGGAGAGGGGCGCAGAGAGGTGGGAGGGGGATTTGCAAAAGTGTGATTACCCAATCCAAAGGCGGGTCCAGATTGTAAAATTACCAATCCCCCATATCCCTTGGATACTGATCCAATGACTCATATTGAATTTTTCATAGTTTGCATGGAAAGGTTGGTTTGTACCTGATACGTTGCCAATAAGTTAACTAGGTGATGCAGTCATACGGTGCCAAGTTGCTGCTAGATATATTTCAGAAGATTCAGGTCCGACTGCCCTGTTTTCCATTGAAATAATTTATATCTTTCAGGAAAAATACTAGCTTCTAAATAACTTTCTGGAAGTGGCTAAATCCTGTGAAAGCAAAGAATAATCTTCCCTGCCAAAAAAACTAGCATCTCTTTTTTTTTCTTCTTTTTCTTGCGAAACGCCATGTTTCTTGTTGTTGGTTGACAGAGATAGTATATTATAAATGTTTTTCTCTTTAATGGTGACAATGCTGACAGTATATTATACATGTTGTTCTCTTTAATAGTGACAATGCTGCGAGCTCAGCATGCCAAAACGCAGGTAGCTAACCAGATTATTACTATTCATTTGATGCAAAGCACTGCCGTGATCATTCAACTGGAGCACGGTTGGTAAAAATCATATTCACAGTCAACTACTTATAAGATATGATTGCACTCATAGTTACTGTTGTCGCATAAATATGAGCCATATGGACACCCTATCGCCCGTCACTTATTTACAGCCTGCCCCCACGCATGAGAAGTCATCGACTCCAATGCAACGACCAAAGCTAAGAGCTTGCTCTTGGCGGGCCATGAACAAGGGGACAGAAAGCTTGATACACATGGGCCTGGGAGGCACCAGGAATTTGTGTCCCGCTGGTGCTCGCGAAGAGCGGTTCGGAGTTCATGGGTTGCGGGGATTCTCGAGGTTTGGCGTGACACTTGTTTGCAGAAAATACACTGAGTGGTCCGCAGAATGAGCTAGTCTCTGCTGAATATATAGAAGTATTTGACTGAGCAGAAGCATTATTACTGAAAATTAGCCGTACATGGAATTGTGGCATTACACATGTTGATCGAATAGCACATGAGACTCAAAATGGACCAGATTAGCAGATCGATTGACCAATGAATGTCAACTGGTTTACACAGGTTTTCTGCTGGTTGGGGGTAAACCTATTTTGTTTTCTCCATGCACGCGTAAAATTGTGTCGCCAGCCACCGCATCAGTGTGGACACGGCTGGCCCCAGATAGGTACCACATATTCCCTCTGTCCTAAAAAAAAAAAGTCATTCTGTTATTCAGATTTAGTTTCAGAAAATGAGATATTATACTCAATTTGGCATGTGCGCATGTTGCATGTTGGTATGCAACTGTCAATTAGCGTCAAATATGGCTAATAAATTAGTATGGGGCAATCAAGGTCATTTTACCTTTTATTAATCTATTCTAATTTTTTTTGGGTGAGTTACTTTTTGAGACTGAGGGAGTATTAAAGTCATTATAAAATGGATATACTAATTAATCATTCTTCGAACTCCTAAAAAATAATCATGCTTCTACATTGGTGCTAGATTTTATGAAGTAATTGCCGGAGTACTCTCTCTATCCTGTAATATAGCTACGTTTCGGTTTTTCTCAAGTCAAATCATTGAAACTTTAACTATGGATAGCTAAAAAAACTAGCATATAAATATAATATTAGTTGATTCATAATAAAATCAACTATCATACATGTAGTACTTTTTATTTAAAAATAATTATTTTTTATTATTGGTCAAAGATGAAAATATTTGATTTTGACCAATTCTAAATGAAGAGGAACGGAATGAATGTACGTACTACTCCTCTGTCCCATTTTCAGACTTCTACATTTCTAGAATTTAGAGTATGTATTGTGCTGATTTATTCCGTTGGGTTCATTCATTACGTTAGGAGAGAGGTTTCGTGAAGTTGGACTGACGAAAGTTGGCACAAATTACAGTCACCATAACTTCCCGTATATGTTTGCTTGTTTCGATACATTTTCACCATCGTCAAATCGGGACCCTCCCCTCCCCGCGTCGCTCTCCCAGTCGGCACGGGGGCGACGCGCGCCGCCGACCGTCCTCCCCCCTCTGACCGCCGCTGGTGGCCGCCGCCGTCGCCGGTGTCCGTCCGGGCGGCGGCGGTGGCCCACGGGCTGCGCCGAAGTCGGCGTTGGCTGCGCACCCTCGCCCTCTCCTCTCTCCCTTACCTCTCTCCTCCCCTCGGTCTGCCTCCTCGCCGTTCTTCACCGCCGCCGCCCGACGGGGCCGGATCCGGGCCCCTCGTGGCCGAATCTGCCGGTTTGTGCCGCGGCCGCCTCCGTCGTCGGCTGCGCCGCTGGACCCCTTGGGCGGGCAGGGGTCCCCGCTGTGCCGCCACCGCTGCTGCCGCTGCAGGGGTCGGGCCCCCTGGCCGCGACGCCTCCACCACCACAGGGGTTTCAGGCCCCCTGGCTGCGCCACCTTCGCCGCCACGGGGTTTCGGGCCCCCTGGCCGTGCTGCCTCCGCCGCTGCGGCAGTTCGGGCCCCCGTGGCCGCGCCGCCGCTGGGTGTGGGGCCGCCGCACTGCCGCTCGGGGTGGTCGGGGCCCCTTGCATCGCTGCCGCCGCTGCCGCCTCGGCCGTACGAGGGCCCCTGGCCGCGCCACCGACACTGCCGCCGCTCGCTCGGGGCGGTCCTCCTCTTGCGCCGCCGCCTCGTGGTGGCTGGGGGGGCCGCGACTGCGCCGCCGCTCGCCTTAGGGGCCTCGTCTAGGATGGGATGCCGGCGGCCGACCTCCGTTTGGGCGGTGGCCTCCTGTCCTCTATCCGATCGGTTCCGGATTGGGATTGGGGGGAAGGCGAAAGCCTTGGTTTGCTTGCAGGCCGGTGACGACGGCGCCCGTGGGCGTCGCTTACCTTGTTGAAGGCGTCACTCTCTCCCTCTATGCCCTCCTCGATCGGACGTCGGCAGCCCTCTTTGTGTCGCTCCCTCGCTGGCCGTGTGTTGGTCGTCGGCTCTGGGTTGGAAAGGGGCGGTGGCGAAAGCCTTGGTTCCGCTTGTGGATCGATGACGACGACGCCCTCAGGCGCCCTTTACCTTTTTGAAGGCGTCATCCTCCCGCCCTTTTTCTCCCTCTCCTGCTTGCTTTCCAGGTGAAAACCTAGACCATGTTGGTCGGACAACGACGGCGCCTGTGGTGTCGTTTCCTTCCTGGAGGCGTTGTCTTGGAAGCCTTGCTGGTGGCGGTCATCTACTCTTCTCGGAGAATTTTCTGCTTCTGCACCTGCCTTCGCTTCTTTCCATCTGCATTGTCTGGGTCGCACTTGGTCGTCGGTTTCACTTCGCTGGCGGATGCTTTGCCACAGTCGTCGAGTTGGTTCAAGTTGCTCTGGGCGGATGCTTTGCCGCCGTAGTTGGTTGTTCGGTGGATGCTTTGCCACCTTTGCGCCCAGGTCGATGTTGTTACTGCTTGCAGGTTCAGTTGTAGGGTTCTAGTTAGAGGAGTGAGTCGAGTCCTTTGTCTTCTCTGTATTGCTTTGCTGCTGTTCGTGTTGTTCTTGTGTTTTCTTGTTTGTGTGCACCTTTTTCAGTATTTCTCTATTTTTAGTTCTTTGTGCTCTTGTGTTGGTCAAGCTCTGTTTGGCCGCATCAAGATTGTGTCTGTAATTGCTTTCTTTTTAATGAAAAACGTGCTCAGGCACGGTCGCGAAAAATGTTTGCTTGTTTCGATCTTTAATTTTGGCTAAGCTGTTTCGTTACAAGCTGGTTCGCAGTTACATGTATAGCCTTGATGCCAAAACAAGGAAACTGAAACAAGTTGTAAGTTGGTGGGATATTTATGCCAAATTAAGCAGAATGTTGCATTATATATGCACGTAACTGGAGTACCAGAAGCAGTAATCAGAACGCTAGGCAAATATTGGGGATAGGAGGCTTCGGGAATTGAAGTGAGAAGCTGCACCAGCTGAAATTTGTGGGTGTGCTGCACAGTTCGTGTATAGACTGTTCTGGTACTCATACGGCTCCTGCACTGATCCGCTTTGCTCCGGCCCGGCCTTCGGCCCTCATGGGCCTCCGCTATGCTTGTCAGAAGTCGGCTTTTATCATGGGCAATTGAATTTGGAACATATCCAACATATTCAGGCCCTAGAAAGCTCTTTCATGTCTCGACATAAGGAAAGGTGAGTCTCATTCATCTGCATATCCCTATTGTAAAGAGTGAAGACTGTAGCAAAACAAAAATGCTATTAAGTGACCACAGAGATAAAAGAAGATGATGTAAACTACTACTTAATTATGCATAATTTAGGTTTTCTTGCACTCGGAGAATGAAGCTTAATACAGGCATCCAAAATTAAGAGAGATTATCTGGACGTAGTTTTGATGATATGTACAAGGATCGTAAAGTACTAGAAGGTACTTTTTCCATTGAATTTTTTCTGGCCGTTGATATATGGAGAATGAAATTAAATTAGTATTTGATCCCACTCTTTTTGGTACTTGGCCTCGTATTTTTGTACCACTAGGTATTTTAGTCTAGGTATTTTGAGGTACTTACTACCTTGACCACCGTACGATTCTATCAGATGGACGGCTCTCATTTTTTTCAATCATTGTAAAAATTCTCTTTGATTATACATTGGACCAAAAATTTTATATGTTATAGTGAATTCATTTTCTAATAATATCTTACATTGCAAAGGTGAACACACACAGTTTATTTTCTACATGGGACCCAATGCTGAATAAATTGTTAGTGGTTATGTGTCTAGACAACAATGCATGCAACAAAATGTCCGCCAGGAACAATTGCCAGGAACTCCTTTTATCAACACTTATTCCACTTTATGACACCTGTCTTGTTAACATGACCTTTTTTTCCCTGGCGTAAAACTACAAGATTACTCAATACTATGTAGCTGCAGCAATGTGATTGGGAAGCCATTCGTGTGTTACTTATAAATTTCTGTGCAACTGTGCATTGACTAGACCACCTTACTTATAAATAGTTCACTGCTTCTTCAGCTATTTACCTCTGCATATGTAAAGCTCATATCTTAAGTGTCTGCAGTGACAGCGGAATACCGGATGATGACATGAACTACTACTTACCTCTGCGAATGAGACATTCTCGACATGAAATGGGAAACACTGGGAACTTGCACGGAATATCCAGGCACTCAGAGAGAGGTATGCTGAGATGGTTTAGCTTAGAGGCACGTGATCAAATTATATCCTCAACTAATTGAAGTACACACCATTCAGATCGAGGCACTGCCTTCATGTTCCTGCCATCCAGCACCTAGCAATTGCGTGATAAGAAGTTTTCAAAATGGTTGATCTTCACTAACCGTGGATGGATATCAGCCTCTTTCATATGATCTCTAGTTCTCTTTAGACGCTGCCTTGGTTCCATTGCTGAGAAGGGAGCATTATTATTTATTTTCCGTATATTTCTAGATGTATGTTTTACAGCTAACAGTACCGACAATCTAGTAGTGGTCAACAAAAGTGATTCAAAACTCTCTTTGGTGTCAAAATTCCCATCATAAGGCCATGTTTCATTTACAAGGTCAAATGTGCTGCTAGCCAGTTCAGCTTGTCAGACAATGGCTCCTCTTGAACCCTTTTGCTGAAACAAAATGTTCATCAAGGTCAGAACTAGCTAGTTTGTGGTAAATTCACTATTCCAAGATATTCCTTCCAGTATAGTCGTGCTCAGCTGAAGCAACCAATGGGGTCGACAAGAAGGATTGAAGTTGAGCCTCATTTGTGCTGAGTGCACTTTACTGGTACATCGTACTTCACCTCATTCCCTTTGCAGTCACGTCTTTGTGTTGGCCATGGCAAGAATGCAAGCTTGTAAAACAAATTATACTGATAACTAATAATATATTTGGCATATGAGGCATATGGATTTAGAGTATCAGGTCAGTAATACATTAATGTAGCATTGGAATCACGAACACTGTCCTGAAAGAAACTGATGGCTGGTGTTCAGAGCATGTGCCCTATCAGGTCTATCTTTGATTGATCGGCCCAGTTCAATTTGTCTTTCGCGTGTACAGTATCAGGGCCGCACACATTCAAATCTGTCTGCTGTGTAAGTGCTTCATTATGCATGGTTGTTGGCACCTCTGTTGTTGTAGACGCTCCTCTGTTTCCGGATGAGGACCTCTTCTGTCCGCCACATCTACAAAAGGCAGAGGGCACCGCAGCATCTCTGTTTCTCAAGTCGATCACCAAACCACCATGATCTTGTTCTCCCCATTGTTGGCAAATAATTTGTAGTTGATGACTAGTTCAAGGATAAAATTACCAACAGAGACATGCATGTTTGCACCGAGTTGGCTATAAAAAACAGCCTCTTGATTTCTTCTCCAGTATGCAACAAAGATGAGAAGAGAAACTGTAAGTGGGCAAGTAAACTTACGGCTGATCACAATTGTCACATCAGGAAAGGGAGGCGTTGGGAATCCAAACAATTGTCACACCGGAGGCCAATGGCTACTTCAGAGCGCAGAGTGACCGGAAGAACCAATGCCCTATGCACCGGAAGTTTCGATGACTACGCAGAAAACTAGCCAACATCTAGTAATAGCTCTCTTGAGTTGGTGGCATATATATACGCCTCACCCCGGCCATTTTGAGCTTGCTGGAGTCCCAAAACATCTCATACACACCCAAGAATACCTCCAAGCCATACAAGAGCTCATTAATCATATCCTTAGGTTTTAGCACTAGCTTTGTAAAGTGTGAGTGCTAGATTAGCTCTTGAGTGAGTGAACAAGAAAGGTTGAGATCTTTGTGGATGGTTCTAGAGTGAACCACACTTGTATTACGGTGCGCCGGCCCCTTGGAGCAATTGGTGGCTCGCCGGCAAATCAACGACCCTCCGGCTTGATGTGGAGCGGCGTCGACGACATTGTGCAGGGGACAGAGACCCCTCCTTCGTAGGCAATCTCCCTTAGTGAAGATCGGGATCAAGGTGACTGTGATTGTGTTCACGGAAGAGACTTGATTGCCGGGAAGCGATACTCTTAGTGAATGCTTCAACAACATGGACGTAGGGGCGCCTTTGTGGCAAACCGAACCACGGGATAAATCCTCGTGTCGAGAGTTCGCTTCCTCTCATCTCTCCCTTTAAGCTTCCACATTTCATATTGCAACTTGTGTGCCTTTACTTTCTTAGTGTAGTATCTTGCTAGAATTGGCTATAGGTTTCAAAACTCTTTTGGGATGAGGGTTTCACACTAAGGTGAACTGTAGTTGCACATCTAGATAGCTTGTTTTAATTTAAGTTTTGTGCAAACTAGTTGGAGCCATATGTTAAGGTTTTAATTGTGCCTAATTCACCCCCTCCCTCTATTAGGCTAGAGCACCCGATCACTTTCACCCTTAAGGTAGGGACCCCCCGAACCTCAATAGCCGGCAGGAACCTCACGCTTCGTGGCGTCCGCGGACCCATCTGCATGGTTGTATTTTTGGAGGGGGGTAATAATGTGTAGTTGGTGACATGCATATCTGCACTGCATCAGCTATAAAAGTGTCACACCTTGAAATTTTTGCATTTCAGGATGTGATTAAAATTAAAAATAAAACAATAATTTTCTTATAATTTTTAGAATTCTCCCAACATTTATTTTCTTTACAGAGAATTTAGTGTAAAAGAAAATAGATTGGTTGTTTTTCTAAATTAAATGAGGTTGTTTGGTTTGTTTTGCATTCATGCCGCAATACATTATTTTATTGCTTGTTATTCCATTTGAATTCTCCAAATTTGAGTCTGAATTGAATTGTTTGAATCAATTTCAAAAATACAAAGCCTTTCTTTCTATTTCTTTTTCTCCCTTGTTTTCAGCCCAGCCCATTTACCCTCTCCCTTTTCTTTTCTTCTTCTCTCCTCTCGGCCCAGCAGACCGCCGCCGGCCCACCTTCTCCTTCCGGCCCGGCCCGCTCCGTCTCCCCTCTCTCACCGTCACTGCCATGCGGGCCCCGCCCGTCAGAGCCTTCTTCTCCCCCGTGTGGGGCACGGACTCAAGGAGTCCGGCCAGGGCACACGCGGCTGCGTCCTTCTTGGCGCGCACGCCAAGGCCCCTGGCCACCCCCCTATTTAAGGTGCCACAGACCCCGCCTTGGATCCCTTCGAGCTCGCGCCGCCCTCTCCAGCAAACCCTGCGCCGCCGCCCGAGCTGCTTGACCCACAGCCGCCGTTGGATCTCAATCCAAGGGCCCAGATTAGATCTAAATCCAAGTCAACAGCCATATACCGTTCAACCCTCTGACCTTTTGCAAAAGAGCCCCTCGCTTTTCTAGGAATCAAGCCGCAGTCCGCCACAGTTCATACATATTTACAAAACAGCCCCTCCTTTTATGTTTTAACCCCTGAACTTTTCTAATATAGAACCCGCCATCCTTAGCCTGTAGTTTTACACGCTAGCCCCCGAGTTTAGATTTAATTACATTTTAGTCCCTAGTTTCTTCACCCAGAGCCCCTGTTCTTTCAAGACTCTTACAAATAAGCCCGTAAAACCCTGTTTTAGCCATAACTTCTTCATTTTAACTCCGTTTTCATCAATTCTTGTGCTCACGCGATCCTTGCAACGTGTGTAGTAGCCTTATCACTTTGTTATCCTCTGTGAGCACATTTTGCTGTGTCTTACAAATCTTTTCTGTTAGTCCTTAACCCTTTGGTTAATCGCGACTAAATCCTTAGCTCGCCGTTTTAGATCCATTTTCCACGTTTCTTGTGCCCTCATAACCGTAGCAGCGAGCTTTATCCTTTTGTACGCTCTCTTAAAGCTTTTCTTTTGTTTGGTGTATTATTCTTAGATGTACTTGTTGTTTGTTTTGTATGGTTGCTAGTTGATTGCTTCGAATAGAAGAATCGTTGTTTGAAGATTGAAGATCAAGAGTTCCAAGTGATCAAAAATTGAAGAGCAGTAAGAGTAGCTTTTCATTGGAGAAAGGCAAGTGACCCTAACCATACTTCTATCTATGCTTATTTACAAGAGTATTATGAATTAATTGGAACATGGCGAACCACCCAAGAAAACCGTACAACCACAATATTATATGGCTCTGGTCTTGGCTAAGTAATTAGATGAACTATATGTTGTGTTGGGGTGGTTTTGCTTGGTGGATTTTGGGTTATCGAGAATTGATGGAGCGGGTGAAGGAAGTTGTGTCTTCTGAGGTGCCGCAGAGGTAGGGACCAACACATACATATAGAGATTCTTTGTAAAGGCCTCGTAGCGTCCCTATGCAATCACACCTCGGAAGTGTGGTATTGTGCCTGATCAGCATATATGTGTGGTTGGGTTCAAAGTTCTTCAGAACTTTTACGCGAATTGTGGTGAAAGTGTACAACCTCTGCAGAGTGTAAAACTGATATATCAGTCGTGCTCACGGTTAAGAGCGGGTTGGACCCTCACATGATTAATAAATTTAAAGATGAAATTAAATTATTTTCTGGTTATTTCTTGTGGTCTTGCTGAGTACCAATTATAAGTGTACTCACCCTTGTTTACTGCTGCTCAGAGGAGAAAGTTGCTATGAAGTCTCTTGAAGATGTTGCAGAGTTCTAGGAGTACGCAGCCCCCAGTCGATTGCTTGTGAAGTTTGAAGCCTTCGTTTCCAGGATAAGTTGTATAACTCTGATAGTTTTTTAGTTTTATTTCTCTTTTTCGAGATACTGTTAATGATTATTCACTTATAATATCTCTATATGTATAAAATTTGATCCTGGCATACATATAGCTGTGCATTCGGTTTTGTCCTTAAAACCGGATGTGACAAAAAGAAAGCAACCTCTTCATTTCTTCTCCTGTACATTTAGAACAAAGATGAGAAGAGCACGTCGGCAAGTAAACAATGGGCACAAAAACAAAAAGAACAAGGAGCCGAGGGTGTGTGGCAAAAGCATACGGTTGAGCGAAGGACGTTGTCACCTCAGAAACGGAGGTGTTGGGAATCCAAACTGCTCTGTCGGCGAGAGAAGTTGCCACGTCAATGGAACCTCCCATGGAGCTGGATCGCCATGGGGTGTTCGGGTTCTTCTCCGCCGGCGGAGATGGCAGCGGCGTGAAGCTTTTGTTCCCAATCCTCCTGTCTGTTGCCTTGGCGCTTGGTTGCGTCGCAGGTTGCTCTGCTGACTTGAGCCTATCAAGCATCACGGTCGCCGGCGTTGTGAGGTTTGTCTTCCTGCTTCTTTACGAAAGGGCGGGACACCTCTTCCTATGCTGCTTCATCTTCGACGCATTACGACGAAGGGCCATCCCCGACAGCCTCTCTGACACTGAAGACGGCGTCAGCATGAGGCTTTACTTTGGGTCACTGGTCTCAGTGCGGGCGGTGTCGGATTTCAATTCCTCATCCTTTCTCCGCGAGCTGATCGCTGATTTTCGTTCATGGTCAACGATGCGTGCTGGAGATGGTTCTGGGCACTGGCTCATGCGGCAGATCCAAGGTTTGGAATCACTCTCGGAGGAAGGTGGATCCTGCCTGGTGCCGGCGCACCTCGTCGTTGTCGGCAGCCAGGAGCTGGTGTCGGTGGTCATCGTCATCGCCGGTAGCCAGAAGCTTCGAGGCGGACCTCGTCACGGGGGATTGTTCGTTGTAATTCCCGGTTGCCCCAAGGTGTTTTGTGTAAAACACCAGGGACACACTATGGTCAAGATGCAAGTGGGGCGGGCTTTGCCGCAAACCCGCTAAGTCAGCCCACGCCATGAACCCACCAAACCCGCGTCGCAAACCCACATAGCTGGAGCGCCCCTTGCGGGCTTGCCCGTGTTGCGCAGCGGCGCCGCATTTGGCCGCAAGCCTGCCATGCATAGCTCGATACGACGCTTGTGCCTGCACACGCGGAATGTTGCCAGCCTCTCTGTGATGTCGGACTAGTTCAATATTAGTACTTCCAATTAGCTAGCCTTCCTGACTGACTTCTACAAAGCATAGTTTGTCGAACTTATTAAAAGATGAAAACTAGTCAAGGAGAACAGATGGATCATGTTGGGAATTATGGGCTGTTTGATCTATCCTCTATTCCTCTGCTTATTCCGTGGTACCGCTCACAATACATCATGAGGCTAGAGGGTAGAGATCTATTTATAAATTCCACTTCCAGATGTTACATGTATACATATATTCCACCCGTGTTCCGGAAAAGCTGTGTGACTCCTGAACCATGTCACCAACCACGATCAGACATGCCAGTTTTACGAGTCTAAATATATAATAGTCCCAAGCACACAAGTGTGAGTCATGTGCCATGATCAGTTGTATATACGGATCAATTCTAATCTGATCATGTGGGCTAATAGCCTGCAAAGCAGATCCCGCAAACAAACCCAGCATTTCCAACGTGTTGTACCCATGTCAAACATGTACGTACATAATAAATATTCCAGTAAATTCGATCTCAATTAATTTCTCTATTGTATTCCAGCACAGATGTCATCGGCAACTCGAGTACAAATTTCACGAGTTAAATTCCACATTAATAATTCCTCATCACACGCATCAATAAATAATTCCACATTGAGATAGACAATAACCATAATATAAATAATATGAATAAATGTTGAAAGCCACGTATAAAAAAATCCAACAGATCAGCAATTCTGCAGATTGATTTGTCCTTGATACAACACCTTCAAGCAGTGATGGGTACGTAGATGAAGACGCCATTCACATAGGCCGTTGAGTAGACTCTTGCCTTGGCAGCCGGCGCGTAAAGGAACTGGCAGCTACGAATGTCAGGTTGCACGGCATGTTTGCATTTCCGACCAAGGTAGCTTGGGGCGGCCATGCGGTTTGCCGCAAAACCCGCGGAAAACTGGAGGACGCGTGCGGGCTGCCACTTGAGGCCCCATTTGCATTTGCGGTAGGTGCGGACGAGCGGCGGACAGCCGCAACCCGCCCCGCTTGCATCCTGACACTGTAGTTCTTTTTTACTACCATTTCTCTTCCGAAAAAAATGGAACCTCATATGTCACTGCAACATGTATAAATGTCTTGTAGCTAGTGCCGATCAGGCGAGATAGACGCTGCGCACGGTTCTATGAGACCAAGTTTAATTAAAACTATGGTGATAAATTTAGCACAGTAGATCGCGGAATGCTACCATCATGCAACTGCAGCAACTATTAAACTATGCTCAGGTTCAGGATAGCTCGGAGCTCGCTCATGTGATATAGAAAGTGCAAGTTGTATAAAGCAAAGAGCTGTTGATTGGTGAGATTCCACTTTGCTAGTGCATAGTAATTGATTTAGCAGATTTAGTCAATCTCAACCTGACCCATATTTTGCATATCCCACTGCCACAAAAATGCCCATTACTGTTGGGCAGGAGACGCCCGGTATTAAATGGATGTCCATTTAGTACCGGTCGCAGCACCCGCTACTAAATGCACCTCCACTTAGAAAAAATGTGTCCGGATAAATGCGTGTGCGCGGGGTTCGAACTCGTGACATATCTCAGGAACAACTGAGATAGGTCACGAGATATGCCTCGCGCAGAGTCTCCTCTACCATCTTACCCACACAACACATATGAGTAGGTAGGAGATAAATGCCAGAAGCTTTTGAAGTAACCCGGGCAGACTATTTAGTACCGGGTCATAACACCACTCAGTACTAAATGCAACCATTCAGTACCGGGTGGTGTTAGAAATCGATACTAAATGGCTGGGGGGCCCGGGAGGCATTTAGTACCGGGCCATAACACTGACCGGTACTAAATGAGCCTACTTAATCCATTATCTGCAACAATGATGCTACAGTAACCATTCGCTAATTAAGGATTAATTAGGCTCATTAGATTCATCTCGCTATTTACAACTCATCCGTGCAAAAAGTTTTATAAATAAATTTTATTTAGTACTTTGAAATAGCAAGATTCTCTTTTAAAAAATTTATATGCCAAAGGAACTAAACACGGGCTAATTGGATATATTTGTGTATGTTTTGCTCTAGAAAAATTCATAAAACTATTTCAGGTTGAATAAAAATGGTTTGTTTCTATTAGTTGATCAGGATGGTTCAGTGTAGATCCAATGGTCCACAATCTATTATCTTATTATTTGGCCAACAAACGGAGCTTCCACGTTTCCTCTCAATGGCTAGAAATTCTCACGTTAATTGGAGAAAATAGAAAAATAAAATTACCCACCACTGCCATTACAATAAAAATTAGTTTAAAATACCCTTGTGCCTAATTAAAAATCACCCACCAATGCCATTATGAAAAATTAAATATAAAATACCATTTAGCTATGTATCAGTTACAAATATATACTATTAATAAAAACTAAAGCTAACAACAATCAATAAAAATAAAATGAAAATAAGAATAATTATCTGCATAATATTATTAAAGCTCAACTAATCAAATTCTTATTATAGGTAGATCATAGTTGAATTGTTTTAGTTAACAATAAGACATAATTTACGATAATGAATAGGATGATGTACGGTAAAAAAGTTAGTATAACCTTCAAGTAAGGATACAACGACATGCAAATTTTTGAATTTTCAATACTAGCCGCACAAATACGCAGACTATACGACTAGTTCTTAATATAAATGATGCTTTTCACGATTCCTTGTATTTTAAACAAGATCACAACAATTTGTTGATAAGAATGATGAAGGACCTCAGATGATTCAATTAGTGCAATGTGCTACTTGGACAAATAAGATTGTCCCAGAGAAGGAGGTACCGGGAATCCAATTTAAAGATGGAATAATTGTACAAGAGTGGCGGATCGAGTGGCTCAGTGTGATCTTGTGAAAAAAAAATATGTAGTCATTAGTTCTTTCGTGAACATCACATCACATTCATGTTGAGAACAACTAATCTTACATTTTTTTTATAAGTTGTCATTGGTTGTGTTTAGATCCGTAAAATGGTGGTAAAAAGAGTCATATCGGACACTGTGGCACACTGTAGCATTTTCGTTTATTTGTGGTAATTGTTGTCCTACTATGACCTAACTAGACTTAAAAGATTCGTCTCGTCGTGTACATCAAAACTATACAATTAGTTTTTTATTTATCTACATTTAATGCTCCATGCATGAGGCAAAATGTCGTGGGATTTCTAGGGTACCCACAGCCGGGTGGCGGAGCGCACCCGCCTATTCCCAGAGAGGGAGTACTCGGGGAGGTACTAGGCGATTGGGCTGATCTAGTTCTGAGGCGTGCACACAAGAACACACGATCTAAGTGGTTCGGTCCGCCGGAGCGTAATACCCTACGTCCACTGGGAGAAGTTTTGATCTCTGTTGTATATGAATCTATCCTCTGCCGGGCCTTAGCTCTCACCTAGCTTGAGTCTTCCTTCTAGCGGGCGCCCCCTTTTATAGACCAAGGGGGCGGATACATAGGACGTTGGGGCCCCGACAGGTGGGTCCAACGCGACTGCGCAGCATACTACGCAGTGTATTCAGATGGGTACAGTGGTTACAGATCTTTCCTCCGATACGCTCTGCTAGCGCTACAGTGGTCTTCTCTTGTCCCGTCACCAAGGTGTCTGTTGGGGGAGCGTAGCTTGCGGCGTAGCCTGTGGAGGCTATTATGTAGGCGTCATAATGGGTGAAGCCGAGCCGTCGTATCCATCTGTTATGGCAGACTTGGCAAGCGCGGCGTGGGCGGCGCCTGCGGCTCCACTATCTTGGTAACACGCGATCAATAGTGCCTCCTGGTCAAAGAATCGCCTTGGCTTCCACCGCATCAATGCGGGTGTCCACCTACCACAATAAATGCAGTGGTGGGTGAGGCTTAGTATGGAGACCAAGCGGCCTTGAAAAGTCGTGCTTGTAGACACGTGTCGCTCCGGACCACCCCGAGGCAGGACGTCGACTTCTTCCCTTAGCAAGTGGTCCGGTTACCATACAAGGGGTCCGGGACCCTATGAGGGGTCCGGGACTTCCGCGGGGGTCCGAACCCCTTGGGGGGTCCGGAGCCCCGGCTGTTTGGGCTGCCCGCCTCTTCCGGGACACGCATCGTTCCCGGACCTTTCCCAGCCGTGAGGCAGGTCCGGAACCGTCGCCGAGAGATCAGGACTCTGGACCACAGGGGTCCGGCTGTTTGGACGTAGTCAAGGATAACTACAAGGCTCTTGCCTAGATACAGCAAGAAGGGGTACCCCAGTCCTGGGGTACCGACAGTGGCCCCCAGGCCCACCTCGGGAGAGGTACGAACCCGCGGGTGGGGCCACTATCGTGATGTGTTTCTACGTAACCTGATTATGCTGGTGTGCTCATACAAAGAGCGGGTGCTCCGAACCCCTGAGGCCGGTACACCGGTTGCCAGGTTCAGGCTCTAGAGTGCTCTCCGCAGGGCGATGAAGGTGTAGGCTTAGGGTACGGAATCAAGCTAAGCGGCTACATAGACCTCGGACCGCTCAGGGAGCAACACCACCTCCTGGACCTGGCTCTTGGCGACCGTGGCGAGCGGTCTCCGCCGGAGCGGGCCACCAGAGTGGACTTGGATTATTGCTGACGAACCAAAGAAAAATGTCACCGGACCTCACAGTAAGGTGCAAGAAACCAAGCCTTATACTAGAAGGGAGCCCGGGACCTCTAAAGACAGCAGTCTCGGATACTAGAGTACTTGTAACAAGGTAGTGAAGTACGTAAGCTTAGGGTACATTACCAGGCTAAGCTACGCGGAGCTCCTCTACCCCAGGATACGAGTACCACTTCTCCAGAGCAGGTCCTTAGGGGTCCGGACTGCCTTCCAGCTAGAAGGGGCGTCCTCACCTGACTTCAAGCCGGCAACTTAACTTGGATCGCTAACAAAAGAAAAGACTCTGTTTGGGGGAAGAGACGGTTAACCAAGAAATAGCCAATCAGAACGAACGAATGTAATTAGAGTGGTGGCGAGACAAGACTAAGAAAATAACTCTCCTTTATTAGTGTGGTTATCACGGTATACATCAGAGGTCGGGATTACGAGGTCGGACCTCCACCGCTCCGGACCGCTTTTTGCCTGTTTGTATGATAGGGCCAGAGGACGGGTTTACAAGGTCAGACCTTGACCGCTCTGGACACACACATAGGCGCCACGTTATTACAAAGGAGGACTCTCTTAATCTTTTCTTAGGAGTAACCTACGGCTGCATGCTATACAGCGTGTTCTTCTCCGGTTGGAAGTGGTACGGCCACTCCTGAATTCTTCATAGTCGTCGGAGGCGAAGGCGCCCTAGATGTGCCTGAACTGCATCATCTAGCATCACCTCGGGAGCTCGGGGAGCCACTCCTTGCCTAAGAGCTGTCATATGCTTAGGTAGCATGAGACAAATTCTTTGGCTTTGAGTGGGAGAGGCCCCCCTACCTGGCGCGCCAAATGTCGTGGTGCTGCAAACCACAGCCGGGTGGCGGATGGCACCCACCCTAGCCCTGAGGGTGTGTACTCGGGGGTTAGCTGGTCTTAGATCGATCTCACTCAAGAACACGATGAACACAGCAGGATTTAGAGTGGTTCGGGCCCCCGGAGCGTAATACCCTACGTCCACTGTGTGTTGTATTGCCTTCCCACGAGAGTGAGAAGGTTGCAAGAGCTTGAGTCTGTCTGGCTTGTCCTGTGCGCAGCGAGCGCCTCCCTTTTATATCTCAAGGGGGCGCGTACACAGCCGTTGGGTCCCCGACAGGTGGGTCCAACGATGCAGCATAACGTACTGTTCATATATTATGGCGTCGCAGGCAAAGGAGATCTCTCTTGGATTCCCTCGCCTGCTCCCGGAGCCCTTCATCCATCATGTCCTGGTGCTGTCTTGTCGAGACGGAGCCTGACGTAGCTAGAGGCATCGCCCGCCACGTTGCTTAAGCGGGCGGAGTAGCTTGCGGCGTAGGCGGCATGATGGAAAAGCGTCGTGCTGTCGTATCCATTTAATGCTGCAGGCGGGCCCTGCGCGGGCGCGGCACAGGCGGCTCCACTGTGCTCCTTGGTAATACGCGGCGCGCAGCGGGGCCTGACAAAGGCTGCCTCGTGTACCGCGGCGGCAGAGCACGCCTTGTCCATCGCATTAAAAGCGGTGGGTGGGCGAGTCTTCCTGCGGAAGATTCGCGCACGATCCCGCGGCTCCGGGACACGTGGCGGCTCCGGACCCCTACATGGTGAGGGGAGTCCGGACGGGCGCAAGAGGTCCCGGACCCCTCTGGGGGTCCGAGGCCTCGGCGGTCAGCTCGGAGCTTCCCTTCCTTAGAGTCACGTGGCGTCACCGGACCCATCCTCAGGCGGGGTACGGTCCGGGGCCGTTGGCCTGGTGAGGGAAAAGCCTGGCCTGTAGGACCTGGCTACTCCGTCCCTCCCGTGCAGTTACGGATAACTACGCAGGTCCTGCCTAGCTGCAGGAAGAGTGAGTATCCCTGCTACAGGGTACCGACACAAAAGATTTGATGTGATAGGTGAATAGTGAAATTTGGAGAGAGAGAAATTTTGGAACTAAACACAGCCATTTTGTTTTGTCTGACACAGCAGTACAAGGTTTGACGACAGTCTCACCTGCGGCCACAATGTATGTTGTCCCTGCGTATATAGCTCGTCAATTTGATTGGCGTGTCATTCATGCCTGACTTAGGCTGTGTTTAGTTTCAAAATTTCTCTTTCCAAATTTTACTATTCACCTATCATATCAAATCTCATACCTCATGCATGGAGCATTAAATGTAGGTAAATAAAAAAACTAATTATTTAGTTTTGATGTAAACGTAGAGATGAATCTTTTGAGCTTAGTTAGATCATGGTAGGACAATAATTATCACAAACAAACGAAAATGCTACAATGTCTGATGTGATCTTTTTTTACCACCATTTTACGGATCTAAACACAGCCTTACAGATTTCTGTCTCAGAATCCCGTCGCCTGGTACAGAAGGATAAGGATAGGTATCATTGCTTCCTCGGCTCATTCATTCCTGTATCCTGCTGTTATTATTTGTAGCAAAGCTCCTAGCTGGTGAAGAGATTGCAAAACGTGATATAAACAACTTACATATGAGTGAGAATGTGAGATGTTCCCGATATAAAAATGGGAGGCGTTGGGAATCCAAACTGAAGGTCAAGCCAACTGAGATGTTCCCGATTATGTTCCCTTCTTTCGCCTGCTTGGTATTGCCTGGGCAGTGCAACCGAGTCAGCTCTCACTTGTTCGGGATCCAGAAGTCCAACTTGGATTATATTATACATGAACCGATTGCAGGAACTTAGTATACTAGGAAGGGGAAGCACTAGAAATTCAATCGACTCAAGGAACGAAGCAGTAACAACACTTTAGCCATATCAATCGGAGTTTTGAGAAATTTGTCTGCGAATCATTAAGCTCCACAAATATTCTGAAATAAATATCGAAGCAAATCTGGCCTATCTGACATAGAGAATAGATTATTTGCCGCATGCATACAATTTGTCTTTTAATAATACTCATCAGCTGCTGCCAGTCGACTATTCTATAGTGAGACTGAGAATACTCATCTTTGAATTCCACCACTAATTTACAGATATCCCAACTTGTTACAAGCATGAAAACAGGGTTAACAATGTAACAATGCTGTTCAGGTTGGAACTGGAAGACGACCCAGGCAAAATTTTCAATTATAATTTGTATCATTTATGTATGCACCTACTATACATACGCAGAAAATTGAGTAATGTTTGGATGGGCATATACAAGCCTTTGCGAGAGGTTCCACGTGCTGGTTGAAAGCTCTTTATTGTAGCAACAATCCTCCAGAAAATAAATGGAGTGCTCCTATTTGATGTATGGCAATTGGCATATTTCCTCATGTGGTACCAAAAAGCAATTTCTTTGGCAACTGTTGAGCTGGACTGAACATGGTGCCGAACAAAACATGGTACCATGAGATACTAGACAAGATCAATTTGTAGCGAGAGGCGCTGGGAATCAATGGTAAATTTTCAGAATCACAGCAAGATGGAAGGAAAAGCCTCACAGTGGTCCTGATAACAAAAGTGGTTGACCGACTACAGAGAATAGTGAGGAATGAGCAGTACTCACTCCTGGCTGTGATGAGTGAATTGTCAACCGTGTGGTGTGATCGTGTGCTTGGTCTTTGGTTGCAGGTACACGGGCGTCGAGTGTTGATGGAGAGTTGCCGTGGAGGAGCTCAGGCCGGGCGACAGCTGTAGCATCCACTCCTGGATCAAGGGCGCAAGCAGCAATGGATGACGGGTTTCTTGGTTTGCGCCACAAAACCAAGCTGGCGGACGGCGGTTGAAGACGCCAAGTCGTGGAGGCACGGGCGTCGGTCTCGGGACTGGCGGAGGAACGGGCGTCTACAGCGTCTAGGGCCTCGCTGCGGGGGAGGAGGTGATGGGCGTCGGGCGGCGTCTAGGGCCGTCAGAAGGCCGAGGCGGGAACGGTGTCTAGGGCCATGTCATGGAGGCGGGAATCTTCCCGCGCGTGGAGTTTTGGCAGTTTTCTCAAAACCGGCCACCTACCCGAGTTTCGCGGACCCTCCAAAACCGCGGACTGGATCTTCATCAATGTGGCGGCATCGCGGAGAAGACTTCGTTTCGAAGAAAGAACCTCAGCCGTCAGATGAGATTGTGTACAGGGTTCTGCAGCTCCGACCGGTCTGACCGGTCTGGGCCCGGCTGGGGTATTTAAGTCCCCTCTCACCTGCCCGTGGGAGTTGAGTCTCTTGAGTCCTTTTCTGTTTTCTCCTTCCCCTTCCTCCTGCTCCAGGTTAGGGCCAAGGTCTCCAACGCAAAGGAGGATTATGTTATAGCTAATCTCTCTAATTAAGAAGGTGGATGATAGGGTGGTAGGCTCTAGCCTTGTATAGGTGAATTCCTCTAAGATTCATGAATAAAATCGGTTTAAGATTCACCCTTGTGTGCTGAGTTTTCGTCCTCCCCTTCCTCCCTTGTGTTTTTGGGCTCGAATTCTCCTCTTTTGGTGCGTTTTGTGTTTGAAAGAGACAAGCCCTTGGATTTATATTTTGCTGAACTCGTTGTGACGATTCTAATACATCTAGCCTAGTGCCAAACCCCCTGGAATTGCGAGTTCTCACGAATTGGAGTTTTTCACGTTCTTGAGTAAACCCCAATCCACTTTGATCTTCCCTCGAATTCTCAAGTTCCTTTAATCTTTTGGGAGAGATCACTTGGGGATATGTTCATGGGACAGTTGTGAAGGTATCCTCCAAGTTTCGTTGGATTTGGACTTCATTTGCTCAAGATTCAACATTTGAAGCCTTGTTCACGGGCTCTCTGGGAGCAACCAGTCTGACCGGTGTCGACTACCGGTCTTGTCGACCAACGGTCCGACCGGTCTGACCGGTGTGCTGTACCGGTCTGACCGGTCCCTGGCTGTGAGGTTTGCAGATTTTCTCGATTGCTTATGTGTTTTCTCTTGCTCGTTCCTAGGGCCTATTTGTGTTGGTTTAGCTCTTCCATAGCTATTCCACACTTCACCTACAATTCTAGGGGTTGGGTGCGCAATTGGGAGATACGCCGTACTTTTGCTTCGGTGAAAGTTTTAATCGGCTCCCATTCACCCCCCCCCCCCCTCTGGTCCCCTTTTCGGTCCCTCAATTGGTATCAGAGCTTGGTTAAGGTTTTCATTACCCTAACCGGATCGAAAACCATTTGGCGACCATGGCGAGTCTTGGTAAGATCTCTGTGTTTACCGGCGAGGAATATGCCTATTGGAAGGTTCACATACGGGCTTTCTTGCAGAGCTTAGGAGCCGAGGTTTGGGATATAACCAAGAATCAGGCTTACGAGGTGCTTGCCGTTCGGACCACTCCTCTGCAAGTGACCGAGCACGAGGCTAACGCCAAGGCTGTCAATGCCTTGTTCGCTGGCGTTTCTCGTGCAGAGTTCTCACGTGTCCAGGATTTTCAGGAAGCCCACAAGGTTTGGACGTGCCTTGAGAACTACCACGAGGGCACACCTCAGGTTAAGGCTAGGCTTTTCGAGACTCATCGGCGTGAATATGAGCACTTCACACAGGGGCCGGGTGAGAGCATTGGCGACATGTTCAGTCGGTTTCAATCGATTGTGAACAAAGTCAGTGCGAACAGATCTGCTGATGCCCTTGACTACACAGAGCATGAGAAGGCTCTCAAGTTGCTCTACGCACTTGACCACTCTGTGTGGGATCTCAAGGTGAACACGATCATCGTGTCTGCATGCTATGAGACTCTAACCGTGAACAAGCTCTTTAGCAAGCCCAAGGCCACTGAGGTGGATAACCATACACGAACCAAGCTCAACGGTGCCCCTCCTTCCAAGAGCATCGCTCTTGTGACTGGCTCAGGTGGATCGAGCTCTAACATTAACTCTGCTCTTGGCTTTTCTCTTGCCTCTTTGCCTTCTGTCACAGATGAGCAGTTAGAGACACTGGGCGACGACGACTTGTGCCTCCTCATCAACAAGTTCCAGCGTGTCTACCACAACAGGCAGAGGAGGAAGAACCCCGGGTGCTACCACTATGGTGATCCGAACCACTTCGTCGCCGACTGCCCCAAGAAGTCCGGCGGTGGCCAGAACAACAACTTCGACTACTACCGCCACTGCGACCGTGACGAGGGAGGCTCCAACAAGGAGCGTCGGCGCCACAAGCATCGCAGTCGTGATCGGGAAAAGGGAGGGCGCTTCGACAAGGAGTCGCTCAAGAAGCACTTCCAGTACAAGGCCAAGAGGCGGGAGAAGGTTTTCTTGGTGCAGCTCAGCGACCTCGACTAGAGCTCCGACACTGATCGCTCTTCTTCACCTACCTCCGACGACGATGACAAGAAGAAGAAGGAGTGGGACAAGGAAGCCACCGGCTTCATCGGCCTTTGCTTGGCGACCGGGCGGCGCAAGAGTTTCGGCACCATGGCGGGCGAGGCCAATGGTGCTCGTGCGTCTCTAGGTGGACATGCTACACCGATGCACGATGACTCTTCTCCTAGATCCGAGAGTGATTCAGAGGTAAACTCCACTATCGACCTGCTTGATACTGAGGTTAGGGAGTTGTACGCCGTTCTCGACAATCAGAAAAGGCTGCTTAAGGAAGCAGTTAGAGAGCGTAAGAAGCTTAGGGCTGAGCTGACTTGTGCTAGAGAGAAATCTGGTGAGGATGAGTGCGCTGGCTGCATATCTCACATGAATGATCTTGTTGCTCTCCGTGCCAAGCATGATGAGAACATTGCGAACTTGGATGTTGCCAAGATTTCGCTTGCTGACGTGTCTCACGAGCTAGCCAAGGCCAAGCATGAGCTTGAATTGGCCAAGGATGCTCCTATTGTTAGTGATGTACTTGAATGTGATGAGTGCTCCATCTTTAAGTCTGATCTAGCTTCTTTGCAGTCTAAGTTTGCTGCTGTTGTATGTGAGCTAGCGGAGCTTAGGTCTAGGCCTGTTCTGCTTGGTGCTTGTAAGCTTTGTCCCACGCTTAGGTCGGAGCTAGATGAGAAGAACGCTTTGATTAAGTCTTTGGGGAAGACTAAGGTCGAGGAGTCTTGCCCACCTAATGATTTTCTTGTTTGCCCGGGTCTGATTTCTGATTTGGATGATCTTGCGGTAGAGAAAGCCAACTTGGAGAATGAGAACACATATCTTAGGGCGATTCTTAGTTGGGTTTCTGCTAGTGAGCCGCAGTTGGGTATGATGATCAAGCAGTTTAAGCGTGGTGACGGGTTTGGGGTCGGTTACACCTACACGAAGTCAGACTTTGACATGTTGTATGATAAGATCGGCAAGGCTGCTGGAGTTCCGAGTGGTTTAAACACTGCTAGTATGAGCACGCAGCCTTCGCTTGTTGACCCCGTGGATGGTGTACTTAAAGAACCATCAAAAATACCTCCACAGAAGCAGGTTTGGGTTCCAAAGCCCAATGAGCTGAGGAATCCCCTCAATACGCTCCCTGCTGACGCAGCCCAGGTTGCGCAGAAGAAGGGAGCTGCTCCTCCCCGTCCAAAGGCAAGGCCTCCACCTCCCAAGAGAGAGGAGAGGTACCACTGCGAGTACTGTGACAGAGACGGTCATCTGGAGGAGTTTTGGTTCAGGAGGAAGCGGGCTGTGAGGCGTGAGCAGGAGAGACGTAACTCGGACATGTACTCTGCTCGGATGCATGGTCCTCCTTGGCATGGAGATAGGCAAGATGCTAGGGCGCGCCGTGTAGGTGGAGGACAGGGAGACGGTGGTGCTTACCGTGCTCCAGCGAGTGGTCGCTTTGCCGGTCGTGCTCCTGGTCGTCCTCAGTACGGCTATGGACCATGGGACCGATGCTTTTGAGGAGGTTACAATGCACCACGGTGGTGGTCAGCCTCGCGGTAGACGGGACGGGGGATACGTTTTGCCTGATTTTGCTAACCCTTCTGTAGAGCAAATGGCTCGACACTGGTTTGCTTCACAATTTGCTAACCCCAGTGTTGAGACATTTGCTCACCCTTTGTCTCACTACTGATGTGCAGGTTGGAGGCTTGGAGAACAAGTGGATCATGGACTCCGGTTATTCGTGGCATATGACTGGGAATGACAAATAGTTCTCCAGCCTCACCCCGATGCGTTCAAAGGAGTACATTGTGTTTGGGGACAATGGAAAAGGAAGGGTACGTGGAATTGGCGCTGTTCGTGTTTCTGATTGCTTTACTTTGAGAGAAGTTGCTTTGGTTTCGAACCTTGGGTTCAATTTGCTCTCTATTTCGCAACTTCTTGATGAGGGGTTTGAAGTTCGCTTCAAGGAGGGTTGTTCTCGTGTTTTAGATTCCAGGGGAGATTTGGTTTGCCGGATTTTACCTCGCAATTAGATTTTCTTGGTTGACTTCTCTGGAACTTCTTTTGGTCCTCCTTGTTGCTTGGTGGCTGGTCCTTCTTCTTTCTTGTGGAAGTGGCATAGGAGACTTGGACATTTGAGCTTTGACTTGTTGTCGAGACTTAGCTCACTTGGCCTAATTCAAGTATTGCCCAAATTGAAGTTTGAGAAGGATTTTGTTTGCCATCCGTGTCGCCACGGGAAGATGGTTGCTACCTCCCATCCTCATGTTAATCAAGTGATGACCACTCACCCTGGAGAGTTGCTACATATGGACACTGTTGGTCCTTCTCGAGTGATGTCTGTTGGTTGGAAGTGGTATGTTCTTGTGATCGTGGATGACTTTTCTCGCTATTCTTGGGTCTTTTTCTTGAGAACCAAGGATGAGGCTTTCGAGTTTGTTCGAGACTTGATCTTGAGGTTGGAAAATGAGCTACCCCATGCCATGAGAGCGATTCACAGTGACAATGGCACAGAATTCAAAAATGCTCGTTTTGACACCGTCTGCAGTGATCAAGGTCTTGAACACCAGTATTCTTCCATCTACACTCCACAGCAGAATGGGGTTGTAGAGCAGAAGAATCGGATGCTGGTTGAGATGGCTAGGATGATGCTCGATGAGCATAGGACTCCTAGAAAGTACTGGGCTGAGGCGGTTAATACCACTTGTTAAGTATCTAATCGTATTTTCTTGCATGCTTTCATGCACAAGACTTCTTATGAGTTGCGATTTGGACGCCAGCCCTGTGTTGACCATCTCAGAGTTTCTGATTGCCGGTGTTTTGTGTTGAAAGAAGAAAAACTTGATAAGTTTGAGTCTCGATCGTCTGACGGGATTTTTATCGGTTATGCTTCTCACTCTAGAGCTTACCGTGTGCTGATTATTGATACTAACATCATCAGAGAAACTTGTGAGGTCACTTTCAACAAGACTGCATCGTGCAATGCTTCTGTCTTTGAAGTTGCAGGAGATTATGAGCTCAGCATCTCCATCTTTGAAGATGAGGAGGAAGAAGCTGCGGAGGGTGATGCTGAGGCTACCATAGGTGCTGTGGACCCAGCCGCCTCCGCCATGAGCTTGAATGATGATGATGGCCCCGACCCGACTACATCTACTTCCCGGGGGCCGATCGAGCAGGTGACTCAGCCTTCCTCAGCTACATCTGAGGAGACACCAGCTTTGATTGAGGAGGAGGCAACTTCGACAAGGGAAGCACCGCTACACATTCAGCGTCGTCATCCACCTCAACAGATGCTAGGTGACCTCAACGAGCGAGTCATACGGTCCAAGGTAACAAGTATCGCTGGCTTTGCTCACTCAGCGTGTGTTGCCTCTTTCGAGCCCAAAGATGTTGGACACACACTTTCTGACTCCAACTGGGTCAATGCCATGCATGAGGAACTCAAAAATTTTGAAAGGAATCAGGTTTGGGTTTTGGTTGAGCCTCTGCCTGCTTGTAACCCCATTGGAACTAAGTGGGTTTTCAAGAACAAGCAAGGTGAAGATGGGTTGGTAGTGCAGAACAAGGCTCGACTTGTAGCCCAGGGGTTTTGCCCAAAGGAAGGGACAGATTATGAGGAAACTTTTGCCCCGGTAGCACGCTTAGAAGCGATTCGAATTTTTCTTGCTTTTCCTGCTTCCAAGGGTTTTAAAGTTTTCCGAATGGATGTGAAATCTGCCTTCTTGAATGGTTTTATTGAAGAGGAAGTGTATGTGAAACAACCCCCTGGTTTTGAAAATCCCAAGTATCCAAACCGAGTTTACAAACTACAGAAAGCTCTTTACGGTTTGAAACAGGCACCTAGAGCTTGGTACAATAGGCTTAAAAACTTCTTGCTTGCTCAAGGTTTTAAAATAGGATGTGTTGATAAAACCTTGTTCCTCATGCGCTCTGGCTCTGACTTTTTGTTGGTTCAGATATACGTGGATGATATCATCTTTGGTGGCTCTTCTCACGCTCTTGTCTCTAAGTTTTCTGAGCAAATGTCCAGGGAGTTCGAGATGAGCATGATGGGTGAGCTGCAGTTCTTCCTCGGGCTGCAGATCAAGCAAACTCCTCAGGGCACGTTCGTCCATCACGCCAAGTATACCAAGGACTTGCTGCGGAAGTTCGACGTGAGTGACTTGTCTCCTCAGCCGACTCCGATCAGCACATCTACGGCGTTTGAAGCGGACTTGGATAGCGAGGCAGTGGACCAGAAGGAGCACAGGAGCATAATTGGCTCTCTCCTGTACCTGACAACGACCCGACCGAACATTCAGTTCAGGGTCGGCCTCTGTGCGTGATATCAGGCTTCGCCGCGCACCTCCCACAAGCAAGTGGTGAAACGCATCTTCAGGTGCCTCAAGTTCACTCTTGAATTCGGTCTTGGGTATTCTGCGGATTCATCTCTTGTTTTGGTTGGTTTTTCGGATGCCGATTTTGGTGGGTGTCGGCTGGATCGCAAGTCGACTTCCGGCACCTGTAACTTTCTCGGTACATCGTTGGTTTCGTGGTCCTCTCGCAAGAAAGCTAGCGTAGCGCTTTCTTCCACAGAAGCCGAATACGTTGCCGCTGCTAGCTGCTGTTCTCAGATTCTTTGGATGAAACAAACCTTGCAGGATTATGGGTTGAGTTTTGGTAGGGTTCCCATATTTATAGACAACATGTCCGCCATTAGCATTGCAAAGAACCCTGTCCTACACTCCAGAACCAAACACATAGATATCCGGTTCCACTTCCTGCGAGATAACCATGAGAGAGGCCACATAGACATGATCCATGTCCCTTCAGAGAGGCAAACCGCAGATATCCTCACCAAACCACTTGAGCAAGACACCTTTGCTCGCTTGCGAGGGGATCTTGGGGTTTGTTACCCCTTTTGATCACTGACTTCTCTTTGGTTAGTTTTTTGTAGGTCTTTGTTTTTGTTTCTCTTCGCTTTTCTAGCTTCTGATAGATGCATTTGCATTGTACATGTTTGCATTTCGCATTACTTCACTACACTGGCATTCTTGTATACACTGTTATGATCCTCTAGTGCTTGCTAGTATAGTTTCTTAGACTTGATCATGTATAGCTTGCTCTTTAGTATATGTCATATCAACTGAGTTAAGCTATTTTGATTTGAAAATCTAAAAACATGATCACCCTGTCTTGGCTACTGGTATGTTAGGTTGTATTGATACGCTTTGCTATCCTATTCATGCTAGTGTGGCTTTTAATCTTTGACATGAGCTAAAATTGTTAAAATTATTTAATATATGTCTGAAATGGAATGAAAAGATCCAGGTGGGATTGCTTGTCGCACTGATCGAGCTTTCGGGACGGCTCACATAGCACTAGTGAGAACCCGGGCAAGGCTGTGCATGACTGAAGCGAGTGCCTTAAGCTTCTGACTGCCCTTGGCATAGGCTTGGTCTCGCTGCTAAGTAAAGCATGACAAGCTTTCAACCCCTGGCAGAATCACTTGCTTGATATAACCTGTTAACTTCTCGTTCAAATGCAAGTTTTGAGATGCATAATTGATTCATGATAAAATATATTGGCTGCTTTGGATCACCCTATATGAGTTTGGTAAGCACTGCTTTCTTTCTCCTACTTGCTGTTGCTAGATCATGGGTGATGCTTTTATTTTTACTGAACTGAACTTGCTAGCTCTAGACTTGATTGATATACCCTGTTGAGCTAGATTCAGTTCCTATTTATGAAGCACACATGCCTGTCACTAGATGATCATATCTTTGTATGCCTGATTGTTTCACTTACACCCTCTGCACGACATTCATTGCATAGCATGATTTCAGGGGTAGATTTAGGCATATTTTAGGCTTGATGTGTGCATGTGCCAACAAGGGGGAGAACTTTTGGGAGAAGTGATCGAACCAGGGGGAGACTTGAGACTTGTTTGATTTTTGAAAAACTTGTTTCGCACAGGGCTTTGAGAGTGCATCATTTTGGGAGAGTTGCACTTGTGGGAGGGAAAGGCTTTGCTTGGGGAGTGTCTGTTTTGTTTTTGGCTCCTGATTTTTCCTCGCTTTCCCTCCGCTTCTTGCATGACTTCGTCGAGCTTTACCTCTGTCTTTGAGAAGTCATGTTTTGACTTTTGATCGATTACGTCGAGCCGTTGCCCTTGTCTTAGGGAATCGATCATTTTTCCTTGCTTTCCCTCCGCTTCTTGAATGACTTCGTCGAGCTTTACCTCTGTCTTTGAGGAGTCATGTTTTGGCTTTTGATTGATTGCGTCGAGCCGTTGCCCTTGTCTTAGGGAATCGATCTTTGCTTGAGTAAGTGACTGTTCTTCCCTTTCTGAGCTTTTTGTCACTTGCTTGAGTTCTTCATTTTCTTCTTGCCACTTTTTACTTTTCACTTCTCTGGTTACAGGTGGTGTGTTGACAATGCACTCATCAAGGGGGAGATTGATGAATGAGCAGTACTCACTCATGGCTGTGATGAGTGAATTGTCAACCGTGCGGTGTGATCGTGTGATTGGTCATTGGTTGCAGGTACACGGGCGTCGAATGTCGACGGATAGTTGCCGTGGAGGAGCTCAGGCCGGGCGGCGGCTGTGGCGTCCACTCCTGGATCGAGGGCGCAAGCAGCGACGGATAGCGGGTTACTTGGTTTGCGCCACAAAACCAAGCTGGCGGACGGCTGTTGAAGATGCCAAGTCGTGGAGGCACGGGCGTCGGTCTCGGGACTGGCGGAGGAACGGGCGCCTACGGTGTCTAGGGCCTCGCTGAGGGCGAGGAGGTGACAGGCGTCGGGCGGCGTCTAGGGCCGTCAGAAGTCCGAGGCGGGAACGGCGTCTAGTGCCACGGCGTGGAGGCGGGAATCTTCCCGCGCGTGGAGTTTTGGCGGTTTTCTCAAAACCGGCCACCTACCCGGGTTTCGCGGACCCTCCAAAACCGCGGACCGGATCTTCATCGATGTGGCGGCATCGCGGAGAAGACTTCGTTCCGAAGAAAGAACCTTAGCCGTCAGATGAGATCGTGTATAGAGTTCTGCAGCTCCGACCGGTCTGACCGGTCCCTAGGACCGGTCTGACCGGTCTGGGCCCAGCTGGGGTATTTAAGTCCCCTCTCACCTGCCCGTGGGAGTTGAGTCTCTTGAGTCCTTTTCTGTTTTCTCCTTCCCCTTCCTCCTGCTCTTGGTTAGGGCCAAGGTCTCCAACGCAAAGGAGGATTAGGTTATAGCTAATCTCTCTAATTAAGAAGGTGGATGATAGGGTGGTAGGCTCTAGCCTTGTATAGGTGAATAACTCTAAGATTCATGAATGAAATCAGTTTAAGATTCACCCTTGTGTGCTGAGTTTTCGTCCTCTCCTTACTCCCTTGTGTTTTTGGGCTCGAATTCTCCTCTTTTGGTGTGCTTTGTGTTTGAAGGAGACAACCCCTTAGATTCGTATTTTGCTGAACTCGTTGTGACGATTCTAATACATCTAGCCTAGTGCCAAATCCCCTGGAATTGCGAGTTCTCACGAATTGGAGTTTTTCACATTCTTGAGTAAACCCCAATCCACTTTGATCTTCCCTCGAATTCTCAAATTCCTTTAATCTTTTGGGAGAGATCTCTTGGGGATATGTTCACGGGACAGTTGTGAAGGTATCCTTCAAGTTTCGTTGGATTTGGACTTCGTTTGCTCAAGATTCAATATTTGAAGCCTTGTTCACGGGCTCTCGGGAGCAACCGGTCTGACTGGTGTCGACCACCAGTCTTGTCGACCACCAGTCTGACCGGTCCGACCGGTCTGACCGAGGTGCTGCACCGGTCTGACCGGTCCCTGGCTGTGAGGTTTGCAGATTTTCTCGATCGCTTTCGTGTTTTCTCTTGCTCGTTCTTAGGGTTTATTTGTGTTGCTTTAGCTCTTCCATAGCTATTCCGCACTTCACCTAGAACTATAGGAGTTGGGTGCGCAATTGGGAGATAGGCCGTACTTTTGCTTCGGCGAAAGTTTTAATCGGCTCCCTTTTACACCCCTTCTGGTCGTCTTTTCGGTCCCTCAAATAGAATCATATCGACATCTTAGGGAACACTGGCAGGAGACTTAAGCCACAGCCGGACAAGCGAATACCCATCTTGAGTCTCTACCTCTAAATTCAGGGCAGAGTATCCTCTGTTTCTGTTTTACCCCGTTGAATTGAAACAACTTTCAATGTGCATATGGGCGCGTCCATCTAGGTCTTGAGTAAAAAAGAGCACGCCATGAGCTTGATGAATCATCTGTTGTAGATCGTAAGTGAAGAATGTAGTACAACCTAGCAGCCTTCTTGCATTGTCTTCTAATACAATGACACCCAGCTATCCAGCGTGTTAGAGAGACTGAGAGACACAAAAAAAAATGCCATTCTGCACCGAAACAGAACTGCGATCTGTGTGGACAATTTTAAACAAGCTAGGTGTTCAGGAGGAAAATACCGCGTTGCTCGTATAGACACATGCGCACACATCAAGAGGCCACTTTGGATAGTTTTGTATGAACCGTAGTTCTTAGTTTTCTTATTTACTTAGTTCCGCTGATTTAGTGTTTTCTGTCCAAAGCTTCTGAAATCAGTATGCTGAACTTGCAACAAATGTTGAGTACTACTTGCAACAGAAGGGTCAGGTGGTCGGTGGATTATCAGCACAGCTCCTTGATAAAGAGCTGGCTTGTATGTTGCTTCTGTTGCAATGTGCACAACTCCTTGACAAGTAACGGGGGAAGACGAGAAGTTTGGCAGTGAAAACAAGGAGAAAATGCATGACATCTACTCGGGATAAGAGGCACCAGGATTTCAAACTATTGACTCGAAAATCGAAATTGAGGAACAACATCTGTTGACTTCAGGATCCGGACCCAACACTACACTAGTCACTCGTGCACATCATCAAAACAGTTTGTGATGCATATATGATAGAACGTGTGCAGAAACTTAACACAGAGAAAGCAAAGTTGTTGACCCATTTCTTGCCTTCAATTTGTATCGCCTAACAGCTAGTAAAATACTTGCCCCTCTTTTTCTCCCCTTCTGAATGTACTTTGCCATTTTTTATTCAGTAAATGCAGTGAAATAGCCGAGCCACTCCAAGTGAAGATGCCCCTGGCGTCTACATTTTGTATCCATTATTGGCACCTGCATGCATCCAACAGGCAAGCGAGAAGCACCTACATGCATTTGCACTGCAGAACATTCAGGTTCACTCATAGAGAAGCACACAACTCATTTTACAGTATACTATAGGTTATACAAGTGGTTTGCAGAGCGGTTTTCATAAGAAAACATGCCAATCCCAAGAGCTTCAGGCTTCAGCTCCGCCCAAATCGAAGGTCTAGTTTCTGACATGGATGCGTGTTGAGAACCACAGGAGCACCTCCCCCACTGATCTCCCTCGAGCAGCCAGCGGCACTCAATGGCTCACATGCTTGCCCAGCAGCCAGCGTGGGCAGAGCAAGGCAGTGGAGGAGGAGCTCGGCAGCTCTCTCGTCCTGCTTGACATCTGCAGCGCCATGCATTGCGGAGCTCAAGACCAGTGTCCAGGGGATGCAATTGGCTCTTAAGGGGAGACCAGTGTCCAGTTGCTGAAACAAAATGTTCATCAAGCTAAGTACTAGCTAGTTCGCGGCGAATTCACTATTCCTAGGGACTCCTTCCAATATACTAGTCGTGCTCAGCTGAAGCAACCACTCGGGTCGACAAGGATTAAAGTTGTGAGCCCCATTTGTGTTGTACTCTGTACTGTAATAGTATGGCACATCGCACTTCACCTCATTACCTTGCAGTCGCATCTTTGTGTTGGCCATGGGAAGCATGCAAACTTGTGGAACAAATTATACTGATGATATATTTGGTGTAGGAGGCCTATGGAATTAGAGTATCAGGTTCATGAAGTATTGGCACCACGAACAGTGTCCTGAAAGAAGCTGATAGCCGGCGTTCAGAGCATGTGCCCTATCATGTCTATCTTCGATTGACCAGCCCAGTTCAATTTGTCTGTCACGTGTACACTTTCAGGGCCCCACACACTGAAATTTGTCTGTCGTGTAAGTGCTTCATTATGCACGGTTGTTGGCACCTCGGTTCGTTGTAGACGCTCCTCTGTTTCCGGACAAGGATCAGTTCTGTCAGCCACATCTACAAAAGGCAGAGGCCACCGCAGAATCTCTGTTGCTCAAGAGTCGACCGCCAAATAACCACCATGAGCTTGTTCTTCACATTGCTGGCCAACTATTTGTAGTTGGTGACTAGCTCAAGGTTAAAATTACCAATAGAGACATGCATGTCTGCATCGAGTCGGCCATAAAATAACAGCCACTTCATTTCTTCTCCAGTATAGAACAAAGATGAGAAGAGAAGCTGTACATCGACAAGTAAACTTACAGCTGATCTCAATTTTTACCTCGGAAAGGGAGGCGTTGGGAATCCAAACTGCTCTGTCCACAAATAGAGTGAGGGAAGTTGCGACGTCAATGGTACTTCTTATTCCCTGAAAGCATGGAGAATTATCTTGCAGCTTGTGCCGATCGCGCGAGATAGATGCTGTGCACGGTTCTAGCTACGACTACGAGACTTTGAAAAACTTGGAATTCGGATTTTTTTCCAAATAATGAGGATAGTTTTGAAAAATTCGAGCTGGGGTCATGGGTCAAACGCTTCATAAAAAATGAGGATACGTTGTGGCAAAAAAAAGTTAAGCAAAAATATGTTAGAAGAGCCCCAAACATTTGTCTCCCTAGTTGCCCTTCCCCTTCAACCTTTTGGAAAGGTGTAATCTAGGCAGCAAAAGCCCTCAAGTTTGGTTGTACGCGGAAGGTGGGTGGTGGAAAAAAAAACATCAGGTTTTGGGAAGATACTTGATTTGGTACTGCTCCTATGGAAGTCCAGTTTTGGGACCTGTACTGCATTAAGAACCAGATAGGTGAAACCTTGGATAAGGTTTGGGATGGGCAGGAGGTGAAGCTGACGTTCATAATTTTGATAATGAGATGCTTGAGAGGTGGTATGAGCTGAAGGAAATAGTTTCTAGCGTGGTCTATGATCAAGAGTGTGATGCTTTAGTGTGGGCTTACGAGAGCAAAGGAGTATATTCTACTCAATCTCTCTATGCAGTCATTATATTTAGAGGGGTGCACCACGTCTATATCCCCTCTGTTTGGAAGGTGACTTTTCCTCCTAGGATCCAAATTTTCCTCTGGCTCCTTTCACATAATAAGCTAATGACCAAGTACAATCTCTTGAAGAGAGGGATAGAAAACCTAAAGAATTTATGTTCTGCTTAGAAGAAGAGTCAATTTGCCATCTTTTCTTTGACTGTGCTGTAGCTAAAGTTTTGTGGAGCTCCTTTTCATATTTTTATGGCCTCTTGGTGTCTTGTTTTTCAGATGTGGCTAGTAGATGGCTTGATTGTAAAAAATTTGATCTTGCTAATTAACACCATCTCTGCAGGAGTCTTATGGTGTATCTGGCTAACCAGGAATGATTTGTTTTTTCGTTCACAGCTTTGGATGGATATCAAACAGGTGTTCAGAAGAATCTGGAGATGCACGCAAATTTGGAGACCGATGTTCAAGCAAGACATGGTGCAAAATATGGACCACTGGTGCAACTTCTTGGAGGATCTGATCGCGACCCCTTTGGCGATAATGCATTCGTGAAGAAGCGCAAGCGAGGGGAGTTCGATTGGAGCATGTTGGGAAACTGAAAACTTTTGGTTGTTAATCCTCCAATGGGTGTTGCTTTGTTTTGTTCCTGTCTAATTTGTACTAGCTCAACAGACGACGGATGTTTTATCTGATACAAAAGTACATGATTTTATGTTACAGTCTCACCTGCCACTACAAAAATGTTCTCCCTGCGTATATAGCTCGTCAATATGGTTGGCGTATCATTCATGCCTGACTCAGATTTCTGTGTCACAGTCACTTCACCAGGTACAGAAGGATAGATAGCATGCTGTTGGGGATGCCACCCTTCGCCCCCTGCGCCGAAGGCCCCGTATCGAGTGCGCGGGGCGAGTCAAGGTGGGACAAGATCTTTGACCACTACTACACAAACGCTAATTTGTTCCGGTTAGAAAATTCTTGTTGTCCCGGTTTCCCAACCGGGAACGCCAGGCCGGGACAAAAGGGGGTCCTTTTGTTCCGGGTCTGGCAACCGGGACAAAAGGTGCTGCCAGCGCCACGTGGTTGGTGCACCCTTTTGTCCCGGTTGGTGTTACCAACCGGGACAAAAGGTAACTTTTTTTTCTGTTTTCCTTTTCTCAATTCTTTTTCTATTTCTTTTGTCCCTTTTTTTCCTGTTTTCCTTTTCTCAATTCTTTTTCTATTTCAATTATACTTTTGCATTTCAATTAAACTTATGTATTGGAATTCAGTGTGTATGATCTCCACTAATATATATACATATATATATATATTTACTTATATAATATTTGTTCTAGATAGTTTTCATATATGAATTAATTCACTTATATATATATATGTATACACATATCTATACATGTGAATTCCTTTACATATGAAAATGTCTAGGACCAATATTATATAAATATATATATACATATATATTATTGGAGTTCTTATATATATAATACATACATACTCATAAATAGAAATTTAATACATACACACATATATATTTACATAGGTATATTCGTTCTTAATTACATATATACGTGTATATTATCATATTTGCTGCGATTGTCAATATTAGATAGTCCATCATAGTAGAATTTGCCTTTTGGATCGAGGACTTGCTCAACAATAAATCCGGACAATTGTTCTTAAATCCCCATAATCTTTTCCTCGGTATGAGTTTATCGCGAATCTCCTCGACCTATGGAAAATGGGATAATTAATTTCGACTAATTAAAATACGAGTTCAAATATTAACAAGTTTTTTACTTACTTCCTCCTCCCAATCTGTCCAAGCCCTTGGAGGACCTACCAGACCATGAATGTTCTCGCATACATAGTATGCGCATAAATTAGTGCCTTGTTTCTGCCTCATACACTTTAAGAGAGAAGAAATTATCAGGTATTTACATGAATATATAATAAAACTAATGAATCGTGCAACGAATCATCCAAGTGCGTACTGCAAAATCTGTCTCGATCTTCAATTCCTTGTCAAATTTGCCTGAATGATTTTTAGCGAATTGTTTCCAAATCCTGTGCATGATTAGAACAATTATAGTCAAGTAACAAAGTGATTCAAATTATCGGTCATCGACGGAGTAGTGGTAGAATTACTTTTTCATCATGTTAAGAATATTTTCGTATTGTTCTGGATTTCTCCTTAATGAGTCCATAACCACGAATAGGCTCTTCTCGGGAATTATGACAATTAGGACCCAGTGTTCACTGCAATTAGGCTTGGATCCCCGTTGGCTCGACAACGGCGACGTCTGTGGAAGCGCATCTGCTTTTCCACTGAGACAGATGATCGGCTGCGACATTAGGCTCTGGAGGCACCGTTTGCGCTTGCTATTGCTGGCTCATTGCTATGGCCACTTGGTGTTGAACCTCTTCCTCCAGTCTTTGATCGTGTGACATGAGCTGTTCCTCTATCCTTCGCAAGTGCTCCCGCTCATCATTCTTTCTTCTTTGCCGGCTTCTATATGATTCAATGTAATCCCTGAACCCATACTTCTACGGAACCACGCCTTTGTCTCTTGTGCGGCCCGGATGCTCTGGATTCCCAAGGGCGTAAGTCAACTCGTCCCTCTCTCTATCCGGCTGGAATGTTCCTTCGGCCGCTGCTTGTATGGCCTCCTGCAGTCTCTGGGCTGCTCGCTGGATGTTTGGCCCATAGATGCAGTCACCAGTCAATGGGTCCAAGCTTCCCCCGTGACCATAAAACTAGGTCCTTGACCATTCAGGCCAGTTCATGGTCGCAGGTTGGATGCCTCTGTCAAGCAGATCCTGCTCCATTTTCTCCCATTTGGGTATTGCAAGCTTGTAGCCTCCTTGGCCTAGAGTGTGATGGTACACTTTCTTCGAGGCGTTGTCTTTGGCCTTCTGCACCTTCTGAAGACCAAGCTCTGAAGACTTGTATTCCACAAATGCATCCCAGTGACCCCTGAGCTTTTCGAGCTCACCGGTAAATACGGGTGTGGTCGCGGTCTTGATATATTTCTTCGTCAAAATTTTCTTGAATGATTGCAGTTGTTCGGCCATCTTACTCAGGGTCCAGCGCTTGCATATCTCTTCGGATTCAGCTGGAACCGTGAATTTTTTCTTAAGCTCCCGCCAGCACCATTTTTTTCTCTTTCGGGTACCGCATCCCGTTCCTCGCTTAGATTGGAAGCTTTCCAGAGCCTGAAGCTGATCGGGATGTGGTCCCTGACAATACATCCGGATTGTCTTATGAATTTTTTGGCGGCAGCTTTTAGAGCGATCGGTTCGCCATCTGGACCAACTTCCGTTATAATGAACCGCCCTTCCAGTTTTTTTGTTGGGCTTCACTTCGTCTTTTTCTGCTGCGACGATGATCCAGACGGCTATAAAAAAATATGAGTAAAATGCACTGGGGTCCTTAAACTAGTTGATATGTTCTGTTTAGGTCCATGAACTTCGAAAATGCATTTTTAGGTCCACGATCTATTCAAGTGTATCACTTGAGGTCCAAAACGCCTCTGACCAGTGTTGACCGCCTACGTGGACCGCCATGTCTGATCCAACGTGGCTGTTGGCCACTGTGTGTGCCTCGCCGGCGATGCAGGAGCCGGCCACCACCACCATGGCCCTGCACGGATCCGGCCGTCGCCGCCATGGCCACCGCACACAGCAGCTCGCCGCCATGGCCCTGCGCACAGCAGCTCGCCGCCGCCACTCGGCGCGACGCCACGGCTGCGCATGAGGGAGAGGGAAAAGGGGGAGGAAGCTGCCGCCCGACGAGGACTCCACGCCTGGGCTAGAGCTCGACCATTGCCCCGACGATGCGGGCAGTGCAGGCCCGCGGCGCGCGCAGCGAAGGGAGCAGGGGATGGCGCCGTCGGGGGTGGGGCCCTGCTCCTCCGCGACCACCTGTGCTCTATCGGTGCGGCCACCTTTGCTGGGGCGTGGGAGATGTCGGCCGGCTCGGGCGAGCTCAGCCATGGCGCGGGACACCCGGAGCTCGAGCCCTCGCTGGCGCACAGAGGAGAGGGAGCGGCGGAGCTCGAGCCCTCCAACATCGTCGCGCGCTCCTCCGGCCGCCCCTGCTCTGCCGCCTCCGCGCCGCGCCGCACCGTGTCGCTCCTCCGCCTCCGCGCAGGCTTCCCCCGCCCGCAGCTCCATGCCGGCCGCTCATCGCGCCACCTGCCCGCTGCCGCCGCGCCGGCCGCCCACCCCGCCGCGCGCGGATCCGGCCGGCGAGTCGGAGCATGAATGGGAGATGAGGGCGAGCCAGCGGAGCACGCGGGGCGTCCAACGGCCACGTTGGATTGGACGTGGCGGTCCACATAGACAGTCAACACTGGTTAGAGGCGTTTTGGACCTCAAGTGACACACTTGAATAGATTGTGGACCTAAAAATGCATTTTCGAAGTTTATGGACCTAAACAGAACAGGTCAACTAGTTTAAGGACTCCCAGTGCATTTTACTCAAAAAATATTCATAGTATTCATATAGATTCAGATGAAAATATGATTGTCACTACAAATAAGTATAGTTGTGATATGTACATTAGCACTTTGTTCAGCAGCAGCGTCATCCTGAAAAGATGGTGTCTCAATTCCATCACCGGACATATTCAAATATATGTCGGTATTGCTGCCATCATCAGCTCGTTCAGGGACATCTCCTTGACCTTCGCCAAACATATTCAACAGAAACTGTTTGTCTTCCGCGTCTGTGTGTCGCGGGTCCATCGTAACTAAAATATGAATACAAATAAAACCCTTAAAAAATTCTCTAAATAATCCACATATTTAGATCGGTAACAATTCGGTCGATATCGGTAACGATCGGAAACTATTGGAAATGATTCGGTCGGTATCGGTAACGATCGGAAACTATCGGAAACAATTCGGTCGGTATCGGTAACGATCGGAAACTATCGGAAACGATTCGATCGGGATCGGTAACGATCGGAAACTATCGGAAACTATCAGAAATGATTGTGTGTTAGCGCGAGTTTGCGAGCTCGAGAAGTAATATAAATGACATAATTAAAAAATAAATACATGATAAATTAAAGGCTTCGAATGATATAATTAAATAATAAATACATGATAATTTAAAGGCTTCGAATGACATAATTAAATAATAAATATATGATAAATTAAAGTCTTTGAATGACATAATTAAATAATGAATATATGATAATTAAAGTCTTTGAATGACATAATTAAATAATAAATACATCATAAAAGAAATTCTCTCTAATTCTCTATTTCCTTCTCTATTTCTCTATAAATTCTCTCTAATTCTCACTATATATCTATAAATAAAGAAAACACTATATCCATAATTGCATTCTAATAATGTCTCTACAAATCAATTATACTTAATATATAATAAATAAAACACTATATCCATAATATAATTATAAAAATATCTATATGCATAATTGAATTCTAGTTAATATAAAACAGAATTACATAAACATAAAAATAAAAAAGAAAGTGCCGGCAGCCACACTCACACAGGGCAGGGAAACCTAGGGCGGCGGCCCTGGACGACGAGGCGGGGAGCTGGCGGCGCGGTGGCGCGTAGCGGAGAGGGTGGCGGCGCGGCGGCGTGCAGTGGAGGCCGCCGGGGGCGGCGAAGACAAGGACGCGTGCGGAGTGGAGGCCGGGGCGGCGAAGACGAGGTGGCACAGGGCCGGGGACGGCGGCGCACCGGTGAGCGGCCTGGCGGGGTCGTCGTCCAAGGCGGCCGGGGCGTGGAGGCGGCGGAGCTCAGGCGGCGCTCGGGGACGGCGGCGGAGCAGGAGGCGCGATGGGAGACGACGGCAGCGCGGCGCAGATTAGGAATGCCCAAGTGTTGGAGGAAGGCGGAGGAAGAAGGGACATATATAGGGGCCCCCATTTTGTCCTGGGTCGTGGCTTCACCCGGGACAAAAGGAGGGCCTTTTGTCCCGGGTGAATCCACCACCCGAGACAAAAGGGCCTTTTGTACCGGGTCGTGGCTCCACCCAAGACAAAAGGTGTTTTTGGGCGGGCCGGGAAAATTCCCAGCCCGCGGCCCACCTTTAGTCCCGAGTGGATCTACCACCTGGGACAAAAGGGGCCCGTTTTCCCTCATTCCCGCCAAATCTTATGTTTGTTTTTGTTTCTTTTTACTTCTCTTTTAAAATAGGCTTTCATTTGTTAATTCAGTTAATAAAATTATGATTCTAAAAATTTTGGAATAAAATTTCTTATCTCTATATAAACTTGATACACACAACAAAAATAATTAATTTTCATTCAAGTGATTGGGTCAACGAAATATCTAACTTTTTTGAAATCATATTTGTTATTTTGACCATGCAAAAATATATTAGGTGAACAAATTTTTTCAAACTGTTGCTTTTCGACAGAAAGTGGATTCTATCACAATATTAATGTTTAAAAAGTGAATTTTACATAAAATTAAGCAATTTCATGATATTAATGAGTAGTGTGTGAGTTTGAGAGATAGTGTGTGTGTGTTAGTGAGATTGTGTGTGATAGTGAGAGAGTATAGTGTGTTAATGTGAATGTAATTTCATGAAATAAATAAAATTAGTTGAGTAATCCATTATTGAATAAAAATTATAATTGAGTCTGGTAATTAAGTGAAAAATATAAAAAATGATATATATAACACATAAAGTATAATTGTACAGTACATATATAATAAAAGTATTCAAATTGCGATTATGTTTTTATACAATAATATAAAATGATTCAAGTACATGAAGGATTAGCGGTAACAGACTTTCTCTTCACAAATGTCCCTTGATTATGATCATGGTGCAAGTATGGAGCATCATTATTGGCTAGCAGGATGCATGGATCAGCATTTACTTCGAAAGGTGGAATGGCAACAAAATTATTATATTCTTCTGACAAGTCTCTCTTGTCCTCCACTCCAACGATGTTTCTCTTTCCTGATAGAATTATGTGTCACTTAGGCTCATCCTTTTGCTTGTTCATTCCCTTCTTTGGCTTACTGGACATGTCCTTAATGTAGAAAACCTGAGCGACATCCTGGGTTAGGACAAATGACCCGTCTCTATACCCAAGATTGTTGAGATCAACTATTGTCATCACATACTCATCTTTTGTTACCCCTCCTCCAGATAGCTTAACCCATTGGCAACAAAATAGAGGCACCTTGAAATTAGGACCGTAATCCAGCTCCCATATCTCTTCAATGTAGCCATAATATGTGTCCTTTTTTCTATTATTGTCTGTGGCATCCATACGAACACCGTTATTTTGGTTGGTACTCTTTTTATCTTGGGATATCGTATAAAATGTGTTTCCATTTATCTCGTACCCTTGGTATGTTAAGATATTCCAAGATGGTCCCCTAGCCAATAAGAACAGTTGTTCACTTATATCCATGTTATGCATTAGATGCTTCCGCAACCAGCTGTAGAAAGTGTTCATGTGCTCACGTGTAATCCATGCCTCAGACTTTTCCGGGAAATTGGAGAGTAGAATTTTCTTGTGTTCCTCGATATATGGGTCAACCAAGGATGATTGTTGAAGAAGCGTATAATGCGCTTTCTTGAATGAGAAATCATCTGTGCAGACATAAGATTTCTTTTCTAATGTACCCTTTCCAGTTAGTCTCCCCTCATATCGCGATTCAGGGACTCCAATTGGTTTAAGGTCATCAATAAAGTCAACACAAAAGTCAATGACCTCCTCAGTTCCGTAGGCACTAGCACTGCACTTGGCACAAGCAGCGTGCTCGTTGATATGCTCTCAGTACAACAACGGCCATGCTGACTGCGACAAATGTTGTCTTCTTATCAATCGGAAGTGCTGGTGATGCGACCAATCGATTCGCGATGTCCTTATAGGGCATCGTGTATCCCCGAAAGGTAGTGTCATCACCGTTGGATGGAGATTAACGACATATACTTGTTTCGAAATAAAGATTTTTTTAGCTTCTAGATGGTTTCAATGTGAGCCTGAATAAATACATCACTAGAGTGTCAAAATAATCCATTCATAATACAAAAAATTCTAATATACTCATTTCATTAATTCATTCATGAATACAAAAATTAACTATCCACAATATGGTCATATATACAAGTACATCACATGAAGTGTCTACACTCATTCTAAAAATTTCTACTATCCACATACTCATCTAAATCTAAAAGAAAATCACACCTACATATGCAATCTAAATGTCCAAGAAATGAGCTAGCTACACATTTTCTCTATTTCTAAAGCATGAAATGAGCTATACAAGCCAAGAAAGAAGAGAAAAACAAGCCCCAAACCTTTAGCGCCGATGGATGGACGGGGAATCAAAGATCTTCACAAATGTGGTGAAGAAATGAGCAAGAACTCCTCTCTCCCGAGCCAAGAACAGCAAGAACAAGTGAGCTGAATGGCTCGGGCGGGGGGGAGGGAAGGGGATAAGGGGGCCAAGGAGTTTTGTCCCGGTTGGAGACACCAACCGGGATAAAAGGCCACCCTTTTGTCCCGGTTGGTGCCTCCAACCGGGACAACCAACCGGGACAAAAGGCCCCTGCCCCCCCCCCCCCCCCCCCCCGCTGGCCCGGCTAGCCGTTGGACCCGGGACAAAAGCCACCTATTGTCCCAGGCCCAAAGGCTGCCGGGACAAATGGTCTGGAACAAAGGCCTGTTCTGTAGTAGTGACAATAGGGTCTTCGTCCCTCAAGCAGGGAGACAAGCAAAAGCACGAGCCAGAGGCGATTGACTAGAGATCTAAGGTGCTTCGCCGCTGCTGGCGAAGACCCCAGGCACCCGAGGTCTTCGTTGCTGGGGCAAAGAGGCGAGCGTCGGGAAGATGTGACACCAAGGGAAGTCGAGGACCGAGGGCTTCACCAAAGGAGCCGAAGGCATACGTGATGAGATGACGATGTTAGCAGGAGGACCCACAACAAGTCTGAGTGGGAATCTAGCTATAGCCCACTAGTGATGGCAAGTTTACTGGTATATTCTAAGAATCTAGCCGTTGGAGGGCCTCACAGTGTAATTTGGCGGGCTGGTAGGTGAACAGCCACCTATAAATACTCCTGTAACAGTCATTGATAGGACATTGAATACAAAAAGAGAATACCGGGCGATTGTCCGAAGAGCCTTATTGTCCCCCTGTGTTTGCTACCTCTTCGCACTACGCACTCTCCTAGACTGTTGTATTGTTCGTCCTCTCTGGAAACACTCTCCACCAACACATGCTTCCTCGGCTCATGCATTCCTATATATATCCTATTGTAGTTATTGTAGCAAGGCTCCTGCGTCCTAGCTGATGAAGAGATTGCAAAACGTGACATGAACTACTTCCACATGAGTGAGAATGTGAGATGTTCCAAGACTAGAAATGGAAGGTGTTGGGAATTCAAATTGAAGTTTCTGACAGATATGAAGCAACTTACCGAAACCAAGATGCTAGATAGAGGAGTTGATGGCGCAACGTTTTTGTGACGATATGAGATGTTATTCTGTAACTAGCGTTTTACTTTCGCCATAATGATCCGTAGATGCTGAGGGTTGCGCCGATGAACTTGGTATTGCAGGCGGACATTGTTACCTAGGTTTTGTGCGCCTGACCAATGCAAACAAGTGACATCTCACCTGTTCGGGGTCCAAAAACCAACTCAGATAAACAGTTTGAGAAAATGTATACATGAGTCTATTGCGGAGCACCAGGAATTCAATCTACTCAAGAAAAGCAGTCATAAACATACTAGAATTTTGAGAAATGTATACATGAGTCTATTGCGGAGCACCAGAAATTCAATCTACTCAAGAAATGTATACATATTCTGAAATAAATAGCCGATCAAATCTGGGCACCTAACATCGAGAATAGATTATTTGCTGCATGCATACAATTTGTCATGTCATAATGCAAGTCAGCTGCCAGTCGACTGTTCTGTAGTGAGGCTGTGAATACTCGTCTTTGAATTCCACTACTAATTCACAGATATCTCAAATTTTTACAAACATGAAAACAGGCTTAACAATGTAACAATGTTGTTCAGGTTGGAACCAGAAGACGACCCAGGCAAAAAAATTACAATTAGTATCATTTACGCATGCACCTACTATACATATACAGACTGTTTGGATGGGCGTATACAGGCATTTGATAGAGGTACCGTATGCTGGTTGAAAGCTCTTTATTGTAGCAACAGTCTCTCTCTCTCTCTCTCTCTCTCTCTCTCTCTCTCTCTCTCTCTCTCTACACACACACACTCTCCAGTTTGCATGCAGTGCTCCTAGTTGAATTTTGGCAATATATGTTTTCCTCTTGTGGTAACAGAAAGGAGCAATGTGCTTTCTTTAGCAACTGTTGAGCAGGACTGAAAATGGTGCTGAACAAAAAAAAGGGCACCATGAGCTACTAGACAAGATCAACTTGGAGCGAGAGGCGCCGGGAATCGATAGTAAAGTTTGAAAATCATGGAAAGATTGAAGGAAAAGGATCGTCGTGGTTTTGATAACAGAAGTGTTTGACCAAGTGCAAAGACTAGAATCATATCAAGACATGTTAGGGAACACAGAACACTGGCAGCAGACACAAGCCACAGGAGCTCCGTCGAGCGTCCGTACCAAGACCAAGGCGCCTCGCCGCCGCTGAAACAGGGATGGCACGATTGGGCCGAGGAAAGCATAAGGGAGGCCACTAGGAGAGAAAGATGCGATAGGAAGATACCCTTCCAAAACCGGCCATGGCGTGGCGGCTGTCAGCGGACTTGAAGGCGGCTGCGGTGGCCATGGGGGTGTTGGATGGCAGGGGTAAAATAAGTAGCAATTTGGAAAATTTAGGATCCGGTCAGGGGCTTTATGTAAATTAAATAAAGAGTAAAGTCCACCTGCGGTCCTTCAACTTGCGCGGGTGTGTCACTCCGGTCCCTAATCTCTCAAAACGGGCATTTAGGTGCCTAAACATTGTTCTGGTTCCACTATACACCAACCGTGGGCCAACACGCGTGGTGTTTTGTGCTTCCCCCCCCCCCCCCCCCGTTTCCTCCCGACGGTTCCGTCGCGCCGCCATTTTCTCCGTTGTTTCCAGCGTCGTTTTCTCCCCACCCCCGACTGTTCCTGTTCGCCTCTCGGCGGCGAAGGCAAAGTCGGCGGAGGAGATTGGCGGCGTTGGATGTGGGCGAAGACGATTGGCGCCGTTGGAATCGGGGCGCGGGTGGAACGCGGCCATGTTGGAGGTGTCCGCAGCGGCTGATTGTGATGATGTCTCCGCGATTGCGAGGGAAAGCGGAAGGGCCGCCGCCATACGGTGAGTCGATCATCCCTTCCCCTCCTGTTGTTTGCAACTTTTGTGGATTAGTCGTCGTATTGTAGGGCTTCAGTTCGAGGAGAGTGGATTTCGTATTTCTAGGGCGTGAACTGTTATTTCTGATGACATTTGTTAGGGTTGTCCCTATTCTGATGAACTGTGTTCATTTGTGTCAATAATGTAGGTCGTGCTAGTGATGCATTCACCATTGAGTTACACCATGGAGGATTTTTTGTTGGTTCAGGTCATCTCAGGTCTTATGTTGATGAGAAAATTGATTGGTTTGACTGGATTGATTGTGATACATGGTCTGCCTTGTGGTTTGAGGATTTCGTTGAGCAATTGGGCTACCATAGTGTGACAGGCATCCAATTCTATTGGTTGTTACCAGGGAAAGATCTGAGTGATGGGTTGAGGATAATTGCAACAGATCAAGACACTAATGTGATGGTCAGTGTAGTTCACAAGGTCAGAAATTTGTTGGTGTATGCTGATCATTATGGCAGTATGGATAGTGTTACATGGGATGACATTGTTGTTAATCCTGTGAATCAGTTGCCTAAAGTTTTGAGTCCACAGAAAGTTGTGTATGAGAAAACCCCAGCAGAGAAATTACCTGTATTCTATACTGATGTAAACAAAGGCAGAGTAGAACAAGCTGGACCTAGCCAAGAACCTGATGGAGATGAAGAGGAGGAATTTGTTGACAGTGACTATGACATTGGTGATGGAGATGATGACTTGTTAGAGGATGCTGTTGACTTGGAGGTGCCAGAGGTTAAAGGCAATAAGAAGGCCAAGGGCAGCCAATTGAAGACTATTGAGGTCTCAGGGGCTATTGTATTACATGATGATGCAGACACAGAAGATGATGATGACCTGGAGCTTCCTGAGTCAGATGGTGAAGGAGAAGAAAGGTTGAGGTTCAATTCTTGGAATGAAGAAGACTTGAGGAATCCAACCTTCTCTGTTGGGCTTGTCTTTCCTTCAGTTCAGAGTCTCAGACAAGCAATTACAGAATATAGTGTAAGGAATAGAGTAGAAATCAAGCTTCCTAGGAATGACAAAAAAGAGTGAGGGCTCATTGTGCAGATGGATACCTTTAGAATTTGTATGCATCATGGGATAGCATAGTGAACTCTTTTGTTGTGAAGACATACTATGGAACTCATAACTGTTAGAAAGAGTGGATCTTAAGGAGATGCACCTCTAAATGGCTTGCAGACAAGTACATAGATTCTTTCAGAGCTAATGAGAAGATGAGTATTACCAGCTTTGGTAGAACAATCCAAAAGGACTGGAACTTCACCCCATCAAGGAGTAAAGTAGCTAGAGCAAGAAGGCTAATTATGAAGGTCATTCATGATGATGAGATCAAACAGTATGACAGCCTATGGGACTATGCAAAAGAGGTGAGAAGAAGCAACCCTGGGAGCTCACTTTATCTGAACCTGGCATGCAACCTTTTCAGTACTTGCTTCATGGCTTTGGATGCTTGTAAAAGGGGTTTTTTTGGCTGGGTGTAGACCCATTATCTGTCTTGATGGGTGTCATATCAAGACAAAATTTGGAGGGCAATTGTTGACAGTTGTGGGGATGGATCCAAATGACTGTATTTTTTCAATAGCAATGGCTGTTGTTGAGGTGGAGTCATTTGTTTCTTGGCAATGGTTCTTAGAAACATTGAAGGCTGAACTAGGAATAATTAACACATATCCTTGGACCATAATGACTGATAAGCAGAAGGTAAATTAGAGTCCTAACTAAAACTCATTTCAATTTGGTGTCACTAAAATCATCACTAATTGTTGTTATCTTCTGTGCAGGGACTCATTCTAGCTATGAAAAAGGTCTTTCCTGACTCTGAACATAGGTTCTGTGTCCGACACCTTTACTCCAACTTTCAAGAAAAGTTCAAGGGGGAGATACTGAAGAACCAACTCTAGGCTTGTGCAAGGTCATCTTTAGTTCAACAGAAATATGGATAGGATGAAAGCTTTGGATGCAGATGCTCACAAATGGCTAGAGAAAATAGATCCCAAAACATGGGTAAGGGCTTATTTCTCTGAATTTCCAAAGTGTGACATACTGCTTAATAATAACTGTGAGGTCTTCAACAAGTACATATTAGAAGCCAGAGAACTCCCTATACTCAGTATGTTTGAGAGAATAAAGACTCAACTCATGACCAGACACTACACAAAGCAAAAGGAGGCTGATGGGTTTGCAGGTAACTTCTTTCCTAAGATTAGAGCAAAAGTGAGTTCTAATGCAGAATTTGCCAATATGTGTTATGCTATGCCTTCTGGACATGGAGTGTTTCAAGTACAAATTAGAGAGTATAGTCACATTGTGGACATATTTGCCAAGACTTGTGACTGCAGAAGGTGGCAGCTAACTGGAGTGCCCTGTTGTCATGCAATTGCTTGTTTGAGGCATGAGAGGATCCAACCTGAAAGTGTGCTGCCAGACTGCTATGTTGTTGCCACTTTCAAGAAAGCATATGCATTCAGTATATGGCCTTGTAGGGACAAAAGTGAATGGGCACATGTCAATGGCCCAACCATTTCACCTCCAGTGTATGAAAAGAAGGTAGGCAGGCCACCCAAGTCAAGAAAGAAGCAACCACATGAGGTACAAGGGAAAAATGGACCAAAATTTTCCAAACATGGGGTAACAATACATTGCAGGCACTGCTCTGAGGCTAATCACAATAGTGGAGGTTACAAACTCAAAAAGCAGGGCTTCACTTCTATAGAGGCGAAAAAACTGGTTGCAAATACACAAGCACAACTACAAAGAGAGGCTGAGGAGGCTGCTCAACATGCTGCTTCACTAAATCCACATATAGACCAGGTGCCAGTTACCCAGGTGAGTTGCAACACCTTTGACTTACACTTTGATCAGTAGAAACCACCTTACAATGCATGAGCTGTCTTGTGTAGGTGCTCCAGCCAAGCACCCAAGAAGGTGCATATGTGCCACACACACACAAGGTAGCTCTATCACCATGCTGGATCACATGCTGTCACAGGTAACATCAAAATATACTTCTTCAGTACGTGCTATGCAAATACTCACAGACAATTCATTATGTAGGAACCCACAGCTACAATGCAGTCACAGGCAATGGGACCTTTGCCTGACAGTCAGTTCATACTAACCAACCAGCCAGTACAGAGGCCACAGCCTCTAACTACAAGCACTAAGGCTGGCAAGGCAGCAGCAATAACTAGGAAGAGGAAACCAGCAACTCAAAAAAATGAGGTGGGAGATGCTAAAAAGAAGTCAAGGGCTACAAAGAAATCTGCAAACAATCTAAGTGAAGGTGCAAGCACTTGAAATGCCCATTGCTGTAGTTAAATCAGCAGTTACCAAGCACATTGGTGTGTTTTGGCATGTGCAATTTTGTAAGCATCAAACTGTTAAGATGCACAATTACTTATGTCAGGAGCCGTGGCTGTTATAAACATGTAGCCATCAAATTCTTAAGGTCTGTTACTTGTCGTGGCTGTTACGCCAGCTATTATATTTAGGGTTCAAAATTCATGTTTTGGTCTGCATTTGTTCTCATGTCAATGGTGCTGCAAAACTGAAGCTTCCCATGTCAATTTTGCAATTCTGTCAAATGTGCTGAAAAACTGAAGCTTCGTTCCCATGGCTGCGGCACGTGCATCATGCCAGTGCTGGCCGTGCGCGCGAGCGCCGGCGAACAGCAGCAAGCCTCGGCGCTGCAGTGCCCGTGGCAGACAGCAGCAGGCCTCGGCGCCGCCGTGCCCATGGCGGCGACGATGAGATACACGAGGATAGCAAGGACTTGCGCTCAGATGAGAAGGACGGACGGCGGCGAGGACAAACTGTGGCGGACGGAGGCGAACAGGAATAGTCGCGCGAGGGCGCGAGGATAAAATGGCGCTGGAGGTAGCGGAGAAAACGGCGGCGCGATGGAACCGTCGGGAGGAAACGGGTGTTGGCCCACGGTTGGTCTACAGTAGAACCGGAACAGTGTTTAGGCACCTAAACGCCCGTTTTGCGAGATTAGGGACCGGAGTGACACACCCGCGCAAGTTGAAGGACCGCGGGTGGACTTTACTCTTAAATAGACAATTCACAATTAATTCTGCAAACGCTTCAGCTCAGGCCTGTTAAATACGCTTTCTTGTGAAATTAGTCGTCCATCCTTGAGAATGACACGAGTACCTCACCGTTGAGCTCCGCCGAGCATCCACAGAGGAAGGGGCCGAAGGAGGAACATGGTACATGGATGCATGCTTTCGTTTCGTTTTTGATGCACATGATCACAACGGTTCGTAGAGCTCTTTGTAGTGTTTCCTGTGCTCCTAGCCTCGTGCCAAACCCTCTGGAATCACGAGTTCTTACGAATTGAAGTTTTTGAGTTCTTGAGAAAACCCCAATTCTTCTTGATCTTCCCTCAAATTCTCAAGTTTCATTGATCTTTTGGGAAAGATCTCTTGGGGATATGTTCGCAGGTTAGTTGCGGAGGTGTCCTCCAAGTTTCGCTGGATTTGGACTTCGTTTGCTCGAGATTCTTCTTTTGAAGTTTTGTTCACGGGTTTTTCTAGGTGGCACCGGTCAGACCGGATGGCAAGACCGGTCAAGACCTGTTCAAGCCACGATCGGTCAGACCGGTCCGTTGCCCCGGTCAGACCGGTCCAGGCAGACAGTTCTGTGATTTGTCTCGTTTTTACTTCCGCGAAGTTTCCTAGAGTGTGCTGCTGTGAGATGGCTAGTCCATAGCTATTCTCTCATACCTTAGGTTGAGGGCTTGCGGTGATTTTTGGGATATATGCCGACGGATCGACTTCGAAAGAAATTTTGATCGGCTCCCATTCACCCCCATCTGGTCGCCGGCTTCGGTCCCTCATGGCTTGTATACAAAAATTGCAGGTGATATGTCACTCGCTCAAAAGAGAAGAAGTCACTGCCCCCCCCCCCCCTTTTTTTTTAGTCACTGCCTCATGGATTGATATAAGGGGGAAGTAGCAACCTACCAAAGCATGTCTAGGTAGTTTGTTTTCCAAAGTGAAGAGCATAGCTTTGGCTATGGACGAGGCAAGAGGATGATGAGAGTAGTCAATGCCATTAGCTACAACAACTAATAAGATCTATTAGGAATTGGAGGTGCAAGGAATCCAAAATAGAGTGAAAGGTTGCAGAAAAGGTAATTCACTCCGGAGGTCCTCCTCATGGAGACAAAATCCTCTTATCTGAACATTAGGGCTGTCGATCAGAACACATTAATGCTATCAAGATTAGATTGGAATTGCCAACTAAATCGGACTGAAACACTAGTTGCAGTACTAAAGTAGAGTACTATGATCATCTTGGTAGGAGGTTCGGTATTTTGATTCGAAAAGATTATGGGCAAAACAGCATCCACAGTTGCATGTCAGAGTCATTTTCCTATTTGAAAACATGTCTCTCTTCACATCGGGATTGTAGAAGAGCCATTCATCTCTTGTTCTCTATAATATAAGAACTGGAGCTATATTGCGGACCGTGAAACGATTAGGAATTCATGGAGCTCCCGTTGATTTGAATTACAGGAGAATGAGTAGGAGAATCCTGAGTCCTGACGGGCATAACTATAAAGAAACGACATCCCGTTCTGTTGTAGCTAGTGTTGATGCACATTCACTCCATCTGATATGATCCTGATGCAAGTTATGTTTTTAATTTTATCAATCAATTTTCGCACTCTTTTACTTTAATCAGCGAGATATGAACATGTGTGATGATTAGCACATTCATGCTGTCAAACACAGAGTTACAAACTGCATTTTTTTCAGTATAAAGACTGAATGATCTTTGTTTTCAGGTGAGAAAAGTGGAGAAGCGAGAAGGATCTGCTGCTCAGATTGATCAAAACCCTGAAGAACTGGCGGGCTCTATACAAGGCTGCAAACTTGCTGTAGCTAGATCAGGCGGTGGAGAGCCTCACAGCAAGACTGCATCAACCTCTAAGCTTAACCTGGGATTGGGAAACGACTACAACTTCCTCAAGCTCCCAGATGGTGCAGAACTCAGATTCGGCAGTGTTGATTGGGCAGGGGTTTGGACAATGCCATGCTACAAGAGGCGGCAAGAAGTCTATCTGATTTAGTGGCTGTCCCTGCTGCGGATGCCCATGTTTGACACGCAGAGTTTTGCTGCTTTGCTTATGTTTACCTAGAGTTTGTTTCTTCTTTAGTGTTGTGTGAACTGCAAACCTGAACCTTATGCTTTGTTTCGGTGAACTAAAGCGGGAGTACTCCTTTTCTCTAGAAAAAAATGTATTTAATATGGGACTGACATACAAAATGAGGGGCTCCTCTGCATGTTTCAGTAGAAGTACATGCTTGTGCACATGCCCCTCTAGGGACTTGAATACAACATGCTGGTGGTATGCCAAATATTGGTAAGAGCATAGCCCATTGCCTCACACACTGATAAAAAGGACGTAGCAAACTTCGAAGCTTCACATTCCAAAGCCAAGAGAAAGTGTTTGAGTTTGGTAGTAGAACGCAATATTTGAAAAGTGTATGCCCGGAGACCATTAGCTGCTTCTCTCTTTTTTTTTATGGTAGCCGCTTCTCTATTGGATAATAAAGCAATAATATGAACTTGGAATTGGAGGTGTCAGGAATTGAAAATAAACTACCTTGATCATATGGATCTCTTCCTGAAGTTACGCAAGGCCCACGGAGAGGACGCCGTCAGCGTCGGCCCAATGTTAGGACATCTGGTCCGGATTAGACGATGGCCTAAGGAGGTAGCGTGTGTGTGTTGCCTGCGTGCGGTGGGTTAAAGAGGGAAGTGAGGAGGTTTCTGGACTATCAATCAATGTACAAATAGAATTCTAAACGCTAATCATTCCTCATTGTACCTCGGTCATCTGACATATATAGAAACTGCAAGTTGTATATAAGGAAAAGAGCTGTTGATTGGTGAGCAGCTCATTCCAGTGTGCCAGCGCATAGCAACTGATTTAACAGATTTACTCGATCTCAACCCGTCCCATATTCTGCATATCCATCAGTCGGATATGTGAATGTTCCACTCAAGAAAGAAAATGTTCCGGTTGAGTAAAAACTGTTCTGCCCAAGAAAATAAATTTGTTCTGTCAAATGATAAGGATAATGAATGGTCCGGAGATATGATTCAATGAGGAGTGCAATGTGCTTTAGACAAGTAAGATTGTTCGAGAGGAGGTATTGGGAATCCATTTTAAAGATGGAATAACTGTACAAGAGTGGACCGAGTGGCTCGGTGAGAACTTGTAAAAATATATATAGTCAATTCTTTCATGACATCACATCAGTTACACCGAGATTCCTAACTCAAACCCTCTTGTTTCCTCTTTTCTACCTTCAGGCTTTACCATGAGTTCTACCATGGTAATATAATGGTGAATTCTGTTTTCTGAACTATTTATATTTTTTCATTTGAAAAAAATGTGAACGTGCTTTTTCCACCTAACTAACTTCAAAATATTTATTGAATATCCATACACACAAAAAATATATTGTATCGTCCTTATACACTGTTAATTAATAAAAATATATCATTAAATAGGGGTCATGCTGGTTGGTGAATCATGGAGGCAGATGTGGATGATTTTTGTACATACATCCACAATATATACTTTACTGCATCGTGTATAAATGGTGTGGACTTCGTCATCACCTCGTGTCTTCCCAGGAAATCTGTAGACCCTAGGGCAAATCAGATATGACTGAGGGAATGTTGGGTGAAGTAGAACTTTGTTAGATGAATGCTTAGTCTTGGGAGGCATCTGGAATCAAAATTACAGTAGCTCAATCCGAGTGAGGAGATGAACATTTGATAAATGCACGGCTACACGACAAAAAGTGTGTTCCATGAGAAGATAGATCGAACAAACAGAGGCAACACGTGATAGATGGCTGTAACCAGCCACCAGCCACAACCAGTCGAATAGAGTGATATAATCTCACCTGCCACAGTGAAAATGTTCATCCAGCTTATATAGTTCATCAATGTGGTTGGCGTATCATTCATGCTTGAGTTACATATTTCTGTGTCACAATCAGGCTCTGTTTAGTTCCAAAAAAAATTCCTATGGTACTCGTTAAATGGAGTCTTTGGACACATGAATGGAGCATTAAATACAGTTGAAAAAATAGCTAATTACACATTAGAACTGTTTTATACGAGATGAATCTTTTAAGCCTAATTACTCCATGATTGGATATTAATTGTCAAATAACAACGAAATTTGCTATAGTACTAAAACCCAAACTTTTTCACGAACTAAACACAGCCTCACTTCACCAGGTACAGGAGGATAGATAGCATGTTTCCTCGGCTCATGCATTCCTGTATATATCCTAATGTAGTTATTGTAGCAAGGCTCCTGCGATGAACAACTTTCATATGAGTGAGAATATGTGAGATGTTCCAAGACTAGAAATGGAAGGTGTTGGGAATGCAAACTGAAGTTTCAAGAAGATAACTAGCAACTTACTGAAGCCAAGATGTTAGATAGATCATGTTCCCTTCTCGCCTGCTTGGTATTGCAGGAGGACACTTTTACCTAGGTTTTGTGCCCCTGGCCACTGCAATCAATCTACTCAAGAAAAAAAAAGCAGTCATAAACATACTTTAGCCAAGTTTTGAGAAATTTGTTTGTAAACCATGAATCTCCACAGATATTCTGAAAATAAATAACCAATCAATCAAATCTGGGCACCTAACATCGAGAATAGATTGTTTGCTGCATGCATACAATTTGTCTTTTCATAATACTCGTCAGCTGCCAGTCGACTGTTCTGTAGCGAGACTGTGAATACTCATCTTTGAATTCCATTACTAATTCACAGATATGTAAAATTTTTACAAGCATGAAACAGGCTTAACAATGTAACAATGTAACAATGTTGTCCAGGTTGAAACTGGAAGACAACCCGAGCAAAAAAAAATTATAATTAGTATCATTTACGCATGCACCTATTATACATGCATGCAGGAAATTGAATACTGTTTGGATGATGGAGGGTGTTTTTTTGTACTGCATTTACAATTAGTATCATTTACTGCAGGAACATATACAGGCATTTGATAGAGATACCTTGTGCTGGTTGAAAGCTCTTTATTATAGCAACTGTCTCTCCACACACACACAAAAAGAATGCAGTGCTCCTAGTTGATTTATGGCATATATATTTTCCTCGTGTGGTAACGGAAAGCAATGTGCTTTCTTTAGCAACTGTTGAGAGGGACTGAAAATTGTGACGAACAAAAAAGGGTACCATGAGCTACTAGACAAGAAAAACTTGGAGCGAGAGGCGCCGGGAATCGATGGTAAAGTTTCAGAGTCACAAGAAGATTGAAGGAAAAGGATCGTCGTGGTGTTCATAACAAAAAGCGGTTGATCAACTGCAGAGAATAGAATCATATTGACATGTTAAGGAACACTGGCAGCAGACTCGAGCCATAGGAACACCTGTCCGCACCAAGGATCATCGCCACCGCTAGAACAGGGATGGCACGATTTAGGCCGAGGAAAGCACAAGGAAGGCCGCGATGTACGAGAGGCAGATGTGACACTAAGATACCATTCCAAGACCGGCCGCAGCACTCCGGCCATGGCGCAGCGGCAGTTGGCGGACTTGAAGGCGGGCATGGAGGCGTTCAGGATGGCAGGCGCAAGATAAGGAACAATAATTTGAAAAATTTAGGATCCAGTCAGGGGGCTTTATGTAAATATACATATCGTATCACGATTAATTCTGCAAGCGCTTCAGTTCAGGCATGTTGAATATGCTTTCTTGTGAAATTAGTCGTCCATCCTTAGAATGACAGGAGAACCTCACCGTTGAGAGCTAGCTCCGCCGAGCACCCACAGAGGCACCTTGCCGCAGGACATGGATGCATTGGCCAAGAAAAGCACGAGGAAGGCTACCCAAGCGGCATGAATCAAATGGAGATGAAGGGGCAATTAATGCCCCCAAGCCTGACTGAAAAGCAGGACAACATGCAAACCAGCCAGTGCTATGACTTGGGCCTTTATGAGGTTCAAAAGCATAGGATCCCTTATGAGTTATGGCTTGTATACAAAAATTGCAGGTGATACGTCACTCGCTCAAAAGAGAAGAAGTCACTGCCTCTTTTTTTTTTAGCAATAGGTCACTGCCTCATGGATTGATATAAGGGGGAAGTAGCAACCTACCAAAGCATGTCTAGGTAGTTTGTGTTCCAAAGTGAAGAGCATAGCTTTGGCTGTGGAAGAGGGAAGAGGAGGATGAGAGTACGTAGTCGATGCCATTAGCTACAACAACTAAGATCTATTAGGAATTGGAGGTGCGAGGAATCCAAAATAGAGTGAGAGGTTGTAAGGCAGGCAATTCACTCCGAAGGTCCTCCTCATGGAGACGAATCCTCTTATCTGAACTGTGGTTCTGTGGATCGGAACATTAATTATATCATGACTATATAGTGGGATTGTTAGACAAAGTAAATCAGATTGAAACGCTAGTTGCAGTACTAAAGTAGAGTACACTGATCATCTTGATACGAGATTTGGTATTTTGATTTGAGAAGATTCCTGGAAAAACAACATCCACAGTTGCATATCTGCATGTCAGAGTCATTTTCCTATTTGCAAACATGGTCTCCCTTCACATGGCGATTGTAGAAGAGCCATTATTCATCTCTTGTTATCTATAATAAAAGAACTTTATATCGATTGTGCGCTGTAAAAGAGCTCACCGTGAAACCATCAGGAATTCATGGAACTCCCATTGGCTTCAATTACAGGGAATGAGTAGGAGAATCAAGAGTCCTGACGGGCATAAGGAAACGGCAGGGCTGTTCTGTTGTAGCTAGTGTTGATGCGCATTCACTTCATTTCATATGATGCTGATGTAAGTTATGTTATTAGTTTTATCAAGCAATTTTCGCACTCTTTTACTTTAATCAGCGATATATGAACATGTGATGAATAACATAGTCATGCCGTCAGACACAGTCACTACTACAAAAAAAAGCTTTTCCGAGGCGGTTGAAAACCATTTTCCGAGGCGGGCAACCCCAACCGCCTCGGACCAAACGTCACGGTAAATGTGACCTTTTCCGAGGCGGTTATACGCCTGCCTCAATAAATCAAATAAACAAATTAAAAAAAGAGAGAAAGCCCGCCAAGCCCATCACGGGCCCGGCGAGCCCATCCATGCCCCAGATCTTGGCCGCTGCCGGCGCATCCGCGCCGCCCCCGCCAGCTGCAGCCTCGCCCACGCCCGCCGGCGCGCCCTGCGTCTGCGCCGTCGCCGCGCCCCCACTGGATCTGCTGGTGCCTATCTCCCCCGCGCCAGCCGCCGGCTCCGCCGTCCGAGGGGAAGAAGGGGGCCGAATCCGCCTCGCCGCTGCTGAATCCTGGCTCACCGCCGTCGTATCCCGCCTCCCCGCCGTCGGATCCTGCCTCGCCGGCGAGGAGGAGGAGGGAGTCGGGGAGTTCCGCACCGGGGAGGGGCGCGGCCGTCGGGGTCCTCCTGCCGGGGAGGGGCACGGCCGTCGGGGCCTCCCACGCGCCAGGCTGCGCAGATCCGGCCTCGGGCCGCGCCGTCACCGGACTTGGCCGCCAGAGTTGGCCGCCGCGTCCCGCCCTTAACGCCGGAGGGCGTCGGGGTGAGGGGAGGAGGAGGGGGCCGGCGGCGGGCTCCGAGCTCCGGGCGCGCGCGCGAGAGAGAGAGTGTGGAGGTGAGGGGCGGCGCCGGATGGGGTGGGGGTGGCGTGGGTTAGGGTTAAGTTTTCGTTTTATAGATGAGTACCGCAGTGGGCTGCGGACTGGGTTTGAGTTGGGCCGGTTTTTTTTGAGGCGGTTGTGTTATAGATGTCCGCCTCCATAAATAATTAACCGAGACGGTTATTTAAACCGCCTCGGTAAATAAAATGTCCGCCTCGCTTAATCCATTTTGCGAGGCGGTTTTTTGTAACTGCCTCGGTTAATATAAAATAACCGCCTCGGTTAATGCTGGACATTAACCGAGGCGGTTAAAAATTGTGCCCTCCTCCGAGCTGATTTTTAAGTGCCTCGCAAAATAGAATTTGTAGTAGTGAGTATTACAAACTACAACTGCATTTTTTTCATTATAAAGACTGAATGTATTGAATCTGGGGCTGACATACAAATGAGGGCACTAGTGGCCCAAGTGCGAGTGGTATGGTATGTGTGGGGAGTTGTCCCACCCCGCTAGTTGAGAGTGAGTCTCACCAGCATATAAATTCAAGTGCCAAGTGCATTTCAACCCCCGAGTTAATCCTTTTAAGCGAAGTAAGGACGAAAACATAAGCGGTTGCAGCTACTCTTCCCGAGTCTGACACCGCTGCCACCCTCACGCCCTTCAGCATCCCACACCACCCATTCCACGATCTACCCTTCAGCACCCCACACCACCCATTCCACAATCAAAGATTCACATACTTCTTGGCAAATCTGGGATTTATATTGGAAAAAGTTCAATTTACTCCCCTCAACTATAGCCAAAGTTTGGATAACCCCCTAAACTATAACTTGGTTCAATTTACCCCCTAAACTATGTCATTTAGTTTATTTTACCCCATAACACAATTTATCTTTTTTGTTTCTCCTTACACAAGTTGAATTTTAATTCCAAATTTTGCAGGGTAGTAGTGGACATCACAATGCATATTTAGAAAAAGTTTTATAATTTCCCCCATTAGTTTTCATATAATTTTGAACTGCAACGACTAATTTATTATTAAATATCCTAACCTATCAAAATAATAATAAAAATATGATTTATTTTTCTAATATGTGTTATGGTGTGTACTATCATGTTGTAAATTTCAACTTAAAACTCCACCTATGTATAGAGAAATGAAAAGGACAAATTACAGTATGGAGTAATTTGAACCAAATGGGATGGTTTGAGGGGTAAAATAAACCAAAAAATAGTTTAGGGGGTTATCCAGACTTTGGCTATAGTTGAGGGGAGTAATTTAGACTTTTTCCATTTATATTTATGTTGATGGCAAACAAGAAATTCTCTCAAGTATTTAGTCTGTCCCCGGTCGGTTGAGATGCCACAACAATACAACATACGAAGTCAGATGCACATGTCTCTGTGCAGGGCAGTTCGAGAATCATTTTCATGTAGAGAGATATAGATCAGTGTATATATAGAGCGCACTTCCTCAAAAACTAATGAATGGTAGAGAGCTTCCTGGCTCATTTTTCTACTTTGTTAGGTTTCAAGACTGGTTTGTTTGGTGAGAGAAGAAAGGCAAGTAGCTATGGTGGTCACGAGCTACTTTGATAAGAAGTAGGATCTATTTGGAATTTGAGACACTGGGAATGCAAAATACAGTTACAAGATGACAGAAAGGAGGATGCACCACACATACATGAGTGTGATACCAGCACCTTGAGAAGAACTCCCCTTAGATCGACATTATTGCAATGGTAGGTTGTGCACCTTGAGAAGATCACATACTGAATAATTTCAGTACGTATTTGATCTCAGCTCTACACATGTTGCAGTATTTATGATCACTGAAGAAGGCATAAACAGCCCTGTGAATCAGAGAGATACGAATATGGGGTAATTAATTCAATGATACTGTTAGCTATATTAAAAATTATAGGCTCATCATGTTCCAGAAAGGAAATTGCTATGCTAGACACCTCTAGACACAACTGGTACAGGTTAATAGACAAATTATGCGCTCAGGACTTAGAAAACTTCCAAAGTCACACAACATGTAGGTGCTGTGTAATATGTTTTTTTCATAACAGCTACTTTGACAGAACGTTGCTCTAAAAATAGAACACATAACGTAATTTCAACACCAAACTAAAAAGGAATTTGCCAAAACCATGTCCATAAAGAAAGTAAAGAACTCCCTTGTGCTGACAATTGATAACTTGGGGATTGATGACAAATTGGGGCAAATTGATTAAAATAGAAGAATACTGCTACATTAAGACAAACTATTTAACAATATATTTACCCACAGATCATGACTTGCAAACTCGAAAGCTAAAATGTGCAGTATAGCTACTTTGCAAGAAACCACAACACCATTTTAGCAGCATATGCTATTATGATTTGGCTATCTTCTAAGTATTACATACACATCAATGGATGTTTAGGAGCAGAATCAAGTCACTTGACTGCAAAAATTAGTCCCCCTGACGACCCACCAGCAGGCCCTTTGCCATGGAAAGCAGATTGCCTCTCAGGTCTGCCAATCGGCTTTGGAGGCAACGGGGAAGCAGGCACCCCACTGTTTGCATTTGGGTCATCACCCTTCAGACTCAGTTCTGACATATTATAAAGATCTTTGACGTTCAACGGGGGCGTTGAGTGCACTGCCACGGGTTTGACAACCTCATGTGGAACTTGTGCTACACCTGGTGGCCCCCCATAGTTAAAAGGAACATAACCGTAGCATGGTACTGGAACAAATGCAGGGTGGTAGTATGGAGGAGGAATCATCATTGGATAAAGATTGGGGGGCACGGCTTCTGGCATCACCACCCCTGCTTGTCCAGCACTTGAACTTGAGGCAACTGAGTCCTGTTCCATAGGCTGAGGTGTCGTGACTGGAACTGGAACTTGGACTGGCAGCGGAACTGAAGCAGGTGCTTCCACAGACACAGGAGGAGGTGCCACATCAGCAGGAGAGACCACAGGGGCAGGAAGGGCCGCAACAGACTGTGGATCATCTTGTTCTACTTCTTGTGAAGATGAACGTGAGAGCGGCAGCTGATCAGAAGACTGGCAGGAAAAACATATACAAAGAAACAGATATAAGCAAATGATAAACGATGGGGATAAGGAAGAATATGCAAGTCCACAAGTCTTACTTTAGAACATCCCATTACTATATACCATTATTACAACAGTTTAAGAAGAGGACAAGTATACTAATACTAATATTAAAGAGAAAAGGAAATGGCATAACTAAGTCAAGTGTGAGTATCCGAACGCAACATAACCTATTGAAGTAGGCAAGCTCAAGCAACTGCACACTATTTATTGATGCAACAGGTACCACAAGAAAAAGAATGAACATGTAACATAGAACCTATGCAAGCATACAGAGCAGCTGCAAAAAATATGTTAACAGGTGCAGAGAGAGAGAGAGAGATGCTCACATCATCAATCACCATATCGAAGAGGCTTGATCTCCTCTTTCTTCTATGCACATTTGTTTGGCGATTGAAATACTTCTGTGCATGGCTAGCAACTTGAGTAGGAGTCCTCGAGATAACGTAATTACGGGAAATACCACGCCAAGCACCCTTCCCTAGCTTATTCAACCCAAGTAGAAATTTTTTGTGCTCATCTTCTGTCCATGCCTCACCTGTCACCAAAACAAAAACATGGCATTTTATAGCTTACACGAATTGGAATCCAACCAAACAATCATACGAAACATAGTGCAGAGTGGCCACTGCAACATGTCCATCGTGGTGGACCAGTAAAGGTGCATGACAAACATAAGAAAGAAAACAACACATCAACAGTTTCAGAGGCACATAAGGGGCATATCATCATACATGGCATGAACATGCAACGTTTGGTCAACCAAGTCACTTATGTAAAATGGCACCTGACTTGAATGGCAATGGCAAAGGCGCAGAACAGAAGCCTGGTTACATAATAATGTACAAACGCCACACAATTAATCAGTTCCAACATGCAAATTGGATGACACAGTAAGTGCATAATGAAAGAGAGAATAGACCTGAAACAAACCAGAATAGATTAAAGCAAAAGTTGTGAACAAGAAGCACGAAAATGACCTCTGCTTAACAACAAAATTCAATGGCCACACATTATCAGTCAAGCAGAAGCCAGAAAAACAATATACGTTTCAGCAACCAACTAAACCTTAATCTCCCCATTCATCATCGTTCACGATCCTGTAAAGATAGCAGAGCACCTGACAATTCAGAAACAGCACGGCACCACAAAACCTCCGAAATCCTCCCGCGGGCAACCAATCGAATCACCAACTGAAAGGCAGCCGGATCGAATCACGAACTGAACGCCCAACACAACGTGAACCCGTACGATTCCCCTCGCCTCCCAACGATCACTCCGACGAACATAAAAATCGCATCATTTTTCACACAAAATGCCTATCTACCCCCACCCAAGCACGAAATCATCGAAAAAGATCCAATCTTTTTACGCCCCAAATCAAGGATAAGGAAAACAGAGGTCCACCAAAACCCCGGCCGCGGCCGCTCGCTCACCTCGCTTCTTGTGCGGGCGCTCCCCGTCGGAGCCGTAGCCCTCCTCCCTCCCGCCGCCGCCGCCGCCCCCCTCCGCCGCGAGCTGCGCGAGGTTCCCCATGCTGGCGCTCTTCCGGATGGGCATGGGCCTGTCCCCGATGCGCACGCCGAAGAGCTTGACGGGCCGCGCGGTGCAGGTGCGCGCGTTGTGCCCGTGGTGCCCGCACTGCGAGCACCGCCTGGGCCCGTCGCCCCCGCCGCCGGCTCCGGCCGCCGCCGGGGGAGGCGGCGCCGCCGGAGGCACGCCGTCCCGCGTCATGCTTGGTGGGGAGGTGGATTGGCTAGGGTTGGAGGTGGGTGGAATCTTTTTTTTTCTCCCACTCCGGATTTTTTTTATCCTGTCCCGATTTCTTTTTTTTTCTGGGCGCGGTGGGGCGTATTTATTTGACAAAATTGGTCATCGGACAGAGTTCAAAGTTGGTTTTTTGTCACAAGCCACTAAAAAATAATGTTTTTATTGGAAGACATTGCTCAAGAGTGGTAATTTGCTAGAGAACACTGAAGCCATTATAATATTAGATTTTAATAGAAAGCTACAGGAATTTCCCTCCTTGTTCTTGCCTGTCTCCTACCTCGCACCGCGCTGGAGCACTGCCGGCCCGTCCGCCCCTCCCTCGCGAGCGGCACTCAGCACCGCTAGCCCGCGCCGCGTTGGGAGTGCCGCCGGCCCGTCCGCCCCTTCCTCGCGCACCGCGATGAGAGCGCTGCCGGCCGGCCGGCCCGTCCACCCCACCCTCGCTGGGAGCGCTGCCAGGCGGCCGGCCCATGCGCACCTTCCTCGCCTGCCGCGCTGGGAGCGCAGGCGACTGGCCCTTCCGCGTCCACCCCTCCCTTGCGTGCTGTGCTGGGAGAGCCGGCCGCCGGGCTGTCCGCGTCTGCCTTCCCTTGCGCAGGGAGCTCCGGCCAAGGCGCACGGTGCACTGCAGCTAGTTTGAGAGGCGCGAGAAAAAACAGTGCTGCAGGAGAGGATAAGCACTAGGGGTAAATTTATCTTTCAACGTCACTCTGTAATTAAATAGAATAAAATAGTAGGTACAATGTTCCTCAGCAAATGTACATAGGTTTTTAGTGTCTTTGAGCAAAGACAAACTTTTTTAATGGACATGAGCAAAGAGCACCATTTAACGGTGTCCTGCAACAAATTTTGCCATTTTATTTGGGGTCGTAGAGGCGGAGAGGGATACGGCGTGTGGTGATGAGCTGGAAATTGTTTTCCAACGGGCGGAAGAAATTCCTTCTTTTTTATGGAAAAAAAATAAGAGGTTTGGATTTGGCCGGGATATGATACGGGGACTCGGGGATGGGGTTTATTATATTACTATGTTTAGTGTAATATAATAATAAAATATATAATGTCTTGTTCGATTGGTTACCTTGATCGTCGAGCCAGTTAAGAGATATGATTTTTAATTGTTTTGGATTGGGGTTAATTGCTGAGCTGTTGGAGTGTGTAATCGGGTAATATTTGGATGGTTTAAGTTTCTCTATCCCAAAATATTTCGAATTTGAGTTATGTACACCTATGGAAGCTGGGGATGAGACCATGGATTCAATTTAGAGAACGTCAGGTTGGCTTGCTTTACTTCTTTATATGACCCAGCTAGCTAGGTAAAACTGTAAAAGCTGGGTGTCATTATCTTTGGGTGCGTTTGGATGCTTGTATCTTGATGAGTTTGGATTAGTTTGTTCCTTAATGATGACAGCGTCTTATAGTAGATTTAGAAAGAATAAACATATTTGATTGTTTATTTAGTTTCCATACTAGATTGTCATCCAAGTTGGCTGTAGGTTTGTGTTTTGAAAGTAAAAGTATGGACCTTTTACATGGTTGGGTGTATACCTATATGTTAGGTTTGGTGTCTAGATCCACTCGGTCGATTAACAAGGGGAGAAGAGAAGCTAGTCCAGTACTAATTTACTATACACCATGTTCGGCTGCTGCCAGCTGCAGCTCACTGCTTTCGGCTCAAGCGAAGCTAAAAAATAGAATCAAACAACAAAATTACTCAAAGCGAAAGTCATTCATAAGGATGGCAATGATTCAGTTTCGGATCGGATATCCGTGGGTTTCGGATTTTGCGGGTTCGAGTTCGGGGATGATTTCTCACCCACAGTTTTCGGGTTCGGACCCCTGAAACTTATCGGGTTCGGTTTCGACCTGTGGATACCCAATGGATAACCGTTTGAAGTAAAACCTCATGTTTTATAGCATATTTAGTAATAACTTTGTTTACTTAAACTATTAAATTTATTCTATGTTGACTTAGAAATTATTTACTATTTATTGTATTTTGTTTGTACATGTAAATGTTATATATATCATGTATACATTTACAAAAAAATACTTATTGCTCTTATATATTGCCATGCAAAAGCGGATTCCGGGTATCCAATCGGGTTCCGGGTATCCGCGAGTTTCGGTTTTGAGATGGATTTTGACTCGAATCGGTTTTCGGGTCGGGTCCGGATTTCAAGTTCGGGTTTTGATTTTGGGTGCCCAGACACTCCACCCGACCCGTTGCCATCCTCGTTCATCCGGTAATTAGAAATTCCCAGTGTTGTTTCTTACTTTGCTAGAAACTAAACATACATATATGCATCCCATCGGCAGTTCATCATGTAATCATTGACAATTGTACTTGTAATAATTTTGATCAAAACCTCCCTCGCTAGCTAAAAGGATATGATTTGGTTCGATTCTGCGTGCCACTTGTAAGCTTTTGTGTGATTCCAAGTGAACTTGGAAAATAAATATGTATTTGTAAATCTTGGTCGCCAAGGCCATGATTGGAGAGTCGTGGCACATGGGTGGGTGGTTGTGGTTGCCCCACCGTCCACGAGAAGAAAAAGGGAAAGGAAACTGACGGGGCACACGCTGCTTTCTGCTGTTGCTTGACAGGGGTATTTTTCTGTGGTTGAGATAGATGACGGCGTGGTAAGCATAAGCCTCTCCATTAGCAGTCTAGCTCCTCCACGAATCTACTCCGCCACGTCTACTTTTTTATTACTACTCCGTATCCCCATTCTAAATTATAATTTATTTTACATTCTCCAAATACTATATTTTATATTTTAATTGTTTCTAGATGTACACTATCTTTATATAAAAATAATAAGCTCTGTTATAATGATTGTAACATACCGGAGGAGTGCTTTTTTCCTTGATTTTTTTGACCGTTGATCTATAGAAACTTAAATTAAAATAATATATTAAAAAATTAAAACGAATAGAGAGGAGAGAATTTTAATTTTAAGTATAATAATTTTCTGCACCAGGCAAGTCACTAGGCAGCAGCGTGTTCGCCCGATGCGGGGTTTGCTCGGCCACGTCGGCGTCGGCGTCGCTGTCACCGGATACGTTTGGTGGCGTCGCTCTCAAGTGTGTGCACTGTGCACGTCAGCACGTGCGTGCACGATCCAAGGCGAGCGTCCCCAAAAAAAAAACGGGAAAAGAAGAGAGAGGAAACAGCCGACGGAGGTGGGCCTAAGGCCCGTCGTACTCGGGCCCAGTACACTCGCGGGCCGAGGTCATCGAAGCCCAGACTCCTCCGGCGGCCGCGTCCCGTTGCTTGCTTCGTCCGGAAGCAGGCCGTGCCGGCGCGGTGGGCCCCTTCCCCTGCCGACGCGTCGCCGCCGCCGTCCCCATGCTCATGGTGGAGCAACAGCAACCGGCCAGAGCTTTTTAGGAAGCTTCGAGATGCTTCCGGGGGCACGTGGCCGGGTCACGTAGACCTTCCGGAGTTCCAGTTACGGAATCACTGAATCGGGGGAAGCCCAGGGGGCGTGGCGCGAAACAGCCACCGGTCGGCGTCGCCGGCGCCCGCCCCCTCAAAGCCCGATCCACGGGCCACGGCACGCAGGGTGCTCGACGTCGACGCCACGCGACGCTTCCATCGATCGATCGATCGGTCCCCCCACATCTCCCCGGCTTTTTCCACGGCACGGGGCTCTCCCTGCCCCCCGCCTGCTGCTCTGCTGCTTCTCTCTCTCTCTCTCTCTCTCTCTCTCTCTCTCTCTCTCTCTCTCTCTCTCTCTCTCTTTCCCCAGCGCGACCCCCACCCCACATCCCGCGGCGCGGCCAGAGCCGCCGGCCATGGTCGGCGCCGGCGACGCGGCGGCGGTGCGCGCCGAGGAGTCCGTCTCTGGGGGCGTCGACGTCTGGAGCGACGCCGTCTCCTCCCACGCCCCGGACCACCTCCTCGTCATGGTCCACGGCATCCTCGGCAGGTAAAAAGTATACCCCACCTCTGCTCCCCCGGGGACCCGGGATTTGTAGCCGATTCGACTCATTCGAGGCCGCCTGCTGGATTGCGCCGGTTCTCGAATACTACTAGATTGTAACGGATCGGTAGCTTGGTACGGAATGTGGAGCGGAGGTCGAGCGGAGCAGCTCATGTTCCTGACCATTGCCCATTGGGGTGAAATATCAGATGGTACATTTGGGTGGAATTTGTTCCGGAGCCTGCGATTGGGACCAACCTCCCAAGGCCGTGCAGACACGGCATTGGGCCGGTCTAGCCGTGCCTGCCGGTCCCACGGCTTGCCGTAGTGTATGAAATTGGTCTGCTGGCTGCCTGGCATCACCCCAGCGTTTAGGCCATCTGCCAACTGTCTGTCCTGCTCTCCTGGAACAACCATTCCATAGGAAAAGCAGGTCGCTTTTCGCTACGCTAGACATTTTATTTAGTGTGCTCTGCAAATAGGGCGAAATGTTCAACCCTTGCTTCAGGATTCAGGCTGGCGTCGTAGGCAAAAATCCAATGTTATGATGAATGAAAAGAATAACGACCTACTACTGCGCTAAGCTTGTATGGTTAATTATGAAATTTTCCCTGTGCAATACCAGTATAGGCAGAGACAAAGATTCCTCTTTTATATAAGGCACAAAGTAGCATTGGTTAGAACCAAGCATATGCAATGCTGCAAGCTATTTTGGTTATGTTATCTGGTTGTTTTATGTAGCCAAGAGACTAATCTTTTTCTTTTATATATGGTTCTCACGTGCAGTGGACATCTTTATTCACTCTGTTCTTTTTCTTTGAACAGCACTGCTGATTGGCAGTATGGAGCTAATGAATTTGTAAAGCAACTACCTGATGATGTAATTGTGCACTGTAAGTTGTGCCACTTTGTACTATCCATTACCATGTTCATTTTTCTATTACTTTTTTTTCTTCAGTTTCTTATTGCTATCAATATTGCTATAAAACAGATTTTACTATGAAAATAACATAAATACATAACAGTAATTAGTAGTTCTACATCTTCTCCCTCAGTTCCTCTACTCATTGATCCTCACAATTCTGAAGAGTCATCTACAGACTTTCAGTACTGCTATGTGCTATGTAATTAAGATAGCTTAATGTAAATTGATCTCTTCCTGAATTTGTAATTTGAAGGAGGCTGTGAGATTGGTTAGTCTGTTGATCTACCTTGTGGTATGCAGGCTTATTTGCTACATTTTACAGGTAGTGAAAAAAATGCATCAATGCTGACTCTAGATGGAGTTGACGTCATGGGGGAACGCTTAGCTGATGAGGTAAATATTGCAGGCAGTTAATGCCTTGATAATTTAAAATATGTAGAGGCTAACTGTTGCTCCATAGTACTTTTCTATTACAATTATTCTGCTTCAAATCATTCGCTTGTACAATCCCTTTTGTCTGAACACAAAAGTACATGTCTAGATGCTCACATGCATTCTTCTCTTACTCAGGTGCTTGATGTAATTAGTCGGAGGCCAGAACTCTCCAAAATTTCTTTTCTTGCACACTCCGTTGGAGGACTAGCCGCAAGATATGCAATCGCAAAACTTTACAGACACCCAAACGCCAGATCTGATGGAAATACTAAAGGAACCATCTGCGGGTTGGAAGCAATTAACTTTATTACTGTAGCAACACCTCACCTTGGTTCACGAGGAAACAAACAGGTTCAACTTTTGACTGCCTCGTTTCAATTATCTACATGTCTCTAGCTAGACTCTAATTTGTTTTTACCAGGAAGATGATACCTGAAAGCTGATATTGTATCCATCTTTTGAAGCAACTGAAGAACCATTTGCTCTCCTCTATTATTCCAATTTTCTGCAAAGAAAAGTTGGGGTGTTTCTTTTAATGTTCCATACATCAAGAGTCTGACTAGAAGGTAGAATATGTGTAGAAATCGTGGATGCTACCCTTTTATTTTTCACTGACATCAGAGCATCTGAAGAGGTCATACAGAGATTGCTATAACCCTCCAAACATTCAATGAAGAGAAAAACAAAATCCTTTCGTTTACTGAAAAAACTCATACAGTCGATGCCAGGCTTCTTGACTCTTCTGCTTACAACCACTAAAAACTAAAAGATTCCAAAATGCCACCTTTTTCCGTGCCTAACTTGCTTGGAGTAATCTTTCTGAATTATGTAACTGGAGGTCTCATCAGATTTGTATACAAATTAGGTCCCCCTCCTGTTTGGATCCCTTGCAATGGAAAAGGTTGCTTGCCGGGTTGTCCATTGGATATTTAGGAGAACTGGTAAACATCTCTTTCTAACTGACGATGATGAAGGGCAGCCACCACTGCTTCAGCGTATGGTTGAAGATCACGGCGATCTCTACTTTATGTAAGGTTTATCTTGCTTTTGGTTTGTTTTCATTTTTGTTCTATTTCTAGTCCCAATAGTATATTGTTTTATTTTGCCTTGCCTATTCTGTGATCGCTATACTAATGATGCTTTACGTGCACCTTTTAGATCTGCTTTGCGAGCATTTAAGCGGCGAGTTGTGTACGCAAATGCTGACTGTGATCGTATCCTTATTATTTGCTATATTTACAATTTTCTTTGTGGTATTCATATTGTTTGTTTTATTATTGTATAGTCTTTGCTAGTCTTCTTTAATGCACAAAATCAGATATTGTTGGCTGGCGAACATCATCTATTAGGAGAAACACTGAGCTGCCTGAGGTATTCTTACTGACTTCCTATTTCTGTTAACAACTAGGAAGGACTATGTAGTTTTTTATAGCACCATTCTCATTAAGAAAGGCTTCTTTTACTACCTCTGATCTGCAGTTGGCAGTATCGTCATCTGAGAAGTACCCCCACATTGTACATGAGGAGTACTCAGAAGGAACTGATGACGAGAAGTGCCAAGATTCCATGACAGACTGTAATTTGGACATTCTTGAAGGTAAGTTTATAGAGTTGCATGGATAATACTATTTTGTTTCTGTATTTCAAGAAACCATATTGTTTTCTATTTTTTTTCTATTACGAGTGAATGATACTTCAGTGCTATGTGGAAAAGGTGATCTTGTTTCCTTAGCCTTTAAAAAAAAGCGGTTTTCCCTATTATAGATTTGAGTAAACAAGTTTACCAGAGTAGTCTTGAGCACAGTGACGTGGCATTTTTTGTCTTGACACCAGGAATGGCCCTATTTGGTTTGTGCTATGCTAGGATTTGTATCAACTTTGACCGCTAATTAGAGGTATTAAATTAAGTCAGTTTTCAAAACCAACTTCAGAACCCCTGCTCTAGGAACCCTGAAGAATTTAATGAGACCTTTGACCGCGTGATTAGAGGATGTTTACTGTAGCCAATCATCGATTAATTGCCGTCATTAGATTCGTCACGAAAAGTTACACCCATCCCTAAAATGGTTTTGCAAATAGACTTCATTTGGTACTCCATGCATGCGAGATTCTCTTTTCGGGAATCGTGTGCTAGATCAACCAAACAAGGCCAATGTGTCAGTAGTTTTCTTTTCAACGGGACAATGACGTGGCACCTAAAACTGTTGTCATAGTTTTGCTAATTTATCCCCATAACATGTGAATGAGCCCGGCCTGAGCACCATATGAACTGCTGGGATATTTGACATGGTGGTTGGCACGCTGCTTATGGAAATGCCTTGATTCATGAGTTTCCGCATATCTAGCAACAAGGGTAGAGCATTGGTACGAAATTCCTAGGGTAGTTGGTCTGTTTTGAAGTTCCAGACTGAAGGAGCACCTAACATGATTCGCCAACTAGGGATTAAGTCTATTTGTCATACCATGATGAGGTTTGCCTGTACTGTTAAAGTGTAGTGCATGTGTCGTAGTTGTGAGACTTGGAAATGAAGTCTGGAATCAGTCAGTTCATGGAAGCTGCCGTTCCTAATGTTGTCAGTTGATTGAAATTGTTTGCACGGCCCCTTGTGACTCTTAAGAAAGCATTCCATTGATTCACATAGGTATGTAACAAGATTCGTCATAGCTTTAGATACAGCAATCCGTGTTTTCTCACTGCATCATTGTTTTTTATTTGATATCATGTGTTATTGACTTCGGCATGTTGAAGTTAGGACAATGAACCCCAGTCATAACTAATTAGCAAGCAGGCCTGTGGTTTCAACGCGAGTAGTTTCATGACCTGAATTCAACCTTTGACTGGGATGACTGCAATCCTGGTGGCATTGTAAAGGCCGTATTGGTCCTATGTTTCTCACCATGTTGCTTGCCGAAATTATTGTGTTTGTTTATGTAACATTGGACCTGGAACCTAAAGACCAAGGCCATGGGAGTTGCCTTTCTATTTTAACCTTCCTTTGTTGTAATAGACAGGGGTGTTTTGTTATCTAATATTGTGTTGAAATACTTCTGATGTGCTTGTATGTTTCTTGTAGCTGTAATAAGCAAGCTAGACGAGACATCTTTTCTATGACACGAAACAGTTGCGTAATAAGAAACTATAATGTAATTAAGAAAACGTTTACAGCAAGATGAACCAACAGAGCAGAGTGTATATGCAGCAGAAAAGCATGGTTAGATATATATACTTGGACCCTAGCCTAATGTGCATAGCTATTTGTTGCTGTTACAAAACTTAAGCTTTGGAGGATTTTGGGGGCTGACAGGTAGCAAAGTCCAGTTTATTTGTCTGAAAAATCTGCACAGCCGTTGTTTTTGTTGAATCGATTGGAATCGTAGCATCGTGTGTCTACTAATTAGTTTCCTGACTGTGCCGTCCTGCAGAGAAAATGGTGACGGGGCTTCGGAGAGTCTCGTGGGAGAAGGTGGATGTGAGCTTCCACTCGAGCATGACGAGCTTCGCGGCGCACAGCATCATTCAGGTTCCTGACCAGCTTCGCACCTTTGATTACCTTTCCTCCCTTGGACAATTATATTGATGCAAGGCTAACAATTTCCCTAAACCATTTTTCTCCTCTTGTTACCACGGCAGGTGAAGTACGCGTTCATGAATGATGGCGCTGACGTGATTCAGCACATTATAGACAAATTCCAACTCTGAGGAGAATTCCCCCCAACCAATGCAGAGGAAGTTTTTTTCCCCCATTGGCACGCTGTCCGTACGCCTGGTGGCTTGCTGGTCCAAGAGCGGACCTGCTGAGCCTACCAAAGCCTGGTCGCCTCACCATAGTATAAATGTGTATCGTGTAAGGATGTGTTGAAACTGTACATAGTAGCAGTACCCACGAGGGAAAAAAAAGGAAGGTAATTGAACGGTGCGTGTACAATTTTCTTTTTGGATGTAAGAACAGTAGTACATGTGCGTCATGGCAGCTGAGAAAGATGAGAATGGTATCTTCCATGGTTGCTGCTGCACTTTTTCCCGCAAAACTCGTTCTGTCTGAAGAAGAGGAAAAAAGAAGAGGCTACCAGCAGTTGGCATGGAAAAGGAAAGCTAGCTGCTGGCCTGGCCGGTGTGGTCGCAGCGGCAGGACGGCGCAGCTCACAGAGTCCGGTCCGTGCGCCCGCGGTCAAGGCCTGCACCGGCATAGTGGAACTCGCCGGGTCGGATCGGATCGGCGACAGGAGATCAGAGGTTCCGTGCGATCCGTGCGTTCACAAACAAAAGACAAAGAAAAGGTTGTCTGAACCTGAGGTCCTGAGCGATCGGGTGCTCTGAGAGACGGCTGGAGAGAACAAGCAAGGGAAGGACACCGACCCGGCGACCGCCGACCGGAAGCGCAGGCGGGGCGCGCACTGCCGCCGACATGCCCGCCCGCACACGAGCCAGCAGGTGGCAGTCGCGCGCGTCCAGCGACGAGGACCGCCGCCACGCACGGCCCTCGTGCAGGTCGCCGCGCCAAGATCGTGCGCCTGTGGTAGCTCCGCGCGCGTTGACAAAACGCCCGCCGCGGCGGCGCCAACGACGACGACGCGGGGCGAGGCGAGGCGACGGACCGGCCGGTAAGGTAAAGGCGATGGACGGCGGACGACGCGGCACGCGTGCGCGTGGTGTGTACGTGCCAGGGCGTGTACGAAATGAGCTACTTCTCGTTTTTTTTTGCAAAATTAATTAGCAGTATAGTACCCTGTAAAAGTTGAGTTGTGTTTCCTTGATTCATCCCTTGCTCCTTCACTGGTGACAGACTTGTAGATAATTAATCACCGTACATACGGATGTGGACAACATGGAAGCGCCGAGCGCGAGAACAACCGTGACGCCGACAGCTAGCCGACCGATCTCCTCACCTGCTGACCTCACACCGTCCATCTTGACCGGCAGCGCCGCCGGCGGTCGTCCTTTCTCTTCCTGCTAGCGACGTTGATTCTTCTTCTTCTTCCTCCTTCGGGCAGCAGAACCAACGCCACCAGCAATGGCGGACCATTTCCAATTCCCCAGCCGACCCATTTCATTCGTGGCCTCAGTTTCATCGAGCGACGACGACCTGCCTTGCCACTGCACGGGGGTTCAGGCATCAGGATCGCTAGCTCCTGCTGCAACCGTTGGCTGGGGTTCGAGCTCCCGCCCCGGAAGGCAACCCCACCCCACCCGGGAGCCGATCCAGTCTCCTCGGACGACTACGGTGGCTCAGATCGCTCTCCTTCTTTCCCCGGACTAATTAAGGCCAAGACAGCAGTTTTCGTATGACCAAGGTGACCAAGGCCAACGTATGTGAGTCCAGACCAGCTCGATCGCGTCGCCGTTGCGGCCGTCAGTGCACGCACTCCACCACCGTGCTCGCCGCGCCGGGCATGTCGACGCGGCCGAGCATGTCGGCGCCGCCGCCGTCGAGCTGGATGCGCATGTCCTTGGCCTTGCTCATGTACAGATGCTTGACGTTGCCGCCCTGGTTCTTCACCAGCCGCAGGATGCTGCGCTTGGCGTTGTCCCGGAACGGGCAATGCGAGCCGAGGAAGCCGTCGACGAGGTGGATGTACGCCTCCAGGTCGTGGCAGCACGCGGCGTCGGCGTCGGGCCGGAGGAACGGCGACGCGCGGCTGTCGAGGCGCAGCTCGCGGCCGACGTCGGCGTACCCCGGCAGCGGCAGGCTGGGCGGGAACCGCGGCACGACGTCGTGCGCGTTCACGACGCGGAGCACGCGCGCGCCGCGGGCCTCCACGCGCGCCGCGAACGCGCGGTTGCCCACCCGCGGCCCGCCGAAGGAGAACACCGCCACCGGCGCCCCGGCGCGCCGGGCGGCGCCGCCCGCGAGCTCGTCGGCGATGAGCACCGCCAGTGCCGCGCCCAGGCTGTGCCCAGTCACCGTGATGCTCACCTCCTCGCCCCTGTACTGGTCGAGCAGCCGGCGAACCTCGGACACGACCATCTCCGACAAGCTCGGCGAGCGCTCGCCGGCGGTCTTGTAGATGTTCCAGAACCCGCATTCGACCTTCGCCTTGGACGCCTCCGGAGAGGCGTCGGCGTGGCCGTCGGTGGCCGGGACGAGCCCGGCGCGGACATTCTCGGCCCACTCGAGCACGGTGCAGGTGCCGCGGAGCGCGATGACGATATCGCGGCGGCCCATGCGGCGGACCTCGGCGGCGCTGTCGCAGACGGCGACGTACCCGACGAGGCTCGTCCGCTGCGCGGCGCAGGGCGCGGCGGCGGCGAGCCAGGCCGGGAGGCCGACGGAGGAGGTGGCGAAGAGCGGCGCCGTGACGCGGTAGGCGGCGTCCGGGAGCGGCACGCGAACGCGGTGGCCCGGCTCGGCGTCGGGGCGGGAGAGGAAGGCGCCGTACGCGGCGTCGACGAGCTCCCCGTAGCGCACGATCTCGCGGCGGAGGTCCGGGTGCAGCGGGTCGAGCAGGCCGCGCCAGCCGTCCTCGCCGTGCAGCCGCCGCCACGCCGCCGCGATGTTCCCGCGCGGAGAGGGCCCGTCGGGCGCCACGGGCTGGAGCAGCCGCTCCAGCCGCCGCGGCGACATGGCCGGCGCCGCCGGGTCCTCCCTCAGGGCCTCGCCCCTGGCACGCGCGAGGAACGACGGCAGCCGCAGCAGCGGATGCTGCCTCCTCCGTGCCCCGGCGACCGCCGGCTCCACAGCCGCCGGCGCCGCGCAACTCTCTACGGCGGCGCCGCGGTTGCGGAAGAGCTTGTCGAGGTTGGAGAGGTGCGTGGCGTTGCCCGGCGCCGCGGCGGAGACTCTGGCGGTGGCGGGCACCGCCGGGCGGTGCAGCGTCAGCGACGGCGGCGCCGCGGCGGTGGACATGCAAGGCAAAAGTGGTAGTGGTCGCGACGGCAGGGGAGCGGCATACAAGTCGCGGCAACGGCGGCGAGAGGCCGGCAGCGCAGGTGACCGGACAGTTGCGAGCTCGATCAGGAGAGGCCCTTTTATAGGCGAGCGCGGCGGTGGAATGAAGCTTGAGCGGATCAAGTCAACTCAGCACCTTCCTAGGGGCTTCTGTGTATACCGAGAGACTCTCTCTCTCTCTCATCTAGTCAAAAAAATCCTCTTTTTTCTTTTTGGCGCGAAAGCAACTATACTGCAACAATATTCGAATATTCGAACACATTTATAGAGCATTAAATGCAGTTGAAAAAATAACAAATTACACAGTCTAACTGATTAGCACGAGATGAATCTTTTAAACCTAATTAGTCCATGACTGGACATTATTTGTCAAGTAATAACGAAATGTGTTACAGTACCAAAATCAATAACTTTTCACCAACTAAATAGGACTAATTTTTATTGTTAAGTTTGTGACGTGACAACCTATTTATTTTTCTACGATGATGATTTTTATGTGGTTTAAGTATTTTCTGGTTGGAGAGCATGGGGTTTTTAGGTGGTTGGGCATGTACGGATTAGATGCTGACAGTTGCTTGATGAGTCAAGACACGTATCCATGTGTTTTTTTTTTGTGTGTGTTGCGTTTGTCTCGACAGAAGATGTGAATGCTGTCATCGGTTAATGACACTGAATCTGTTGATTCTAATCAATATATTTATTTTAGGTTTCTTAAGTGGAGGGTTATTTTTGAGACGAGCAGCCACCTGACTATTCTAATAATAAGATGTGATGCTGCACCTTTCCTTCATTCTTATGTCATTTTATGACGTGTTACGTCTACGTTACAAATATGCAAAGTTAATTTTATTATGCAAAAAATACTAGTCTATGGGAGAATATATACTTTTTTTCTATACTTGTGAGAATATATACTTGAAAATTCTTATTCCATTAATGACCTCGTCAGCATGCCCTTCTTGTTTTTTATATTGACTTATTTTCTTTAGGCGACCATGCAAGATTCTTTGTGGCTTCTGAACCAGAGCAGCAGCAGCCACACCTTGTTTAAGGCTGCTAAGAATGGCTTCATTTGTTCTAACAATTTGCATAAATGTTCTGCGTATGTATACACTGACCGAGTTTTAGTTCCTCTTCAGAAAAAGGCAGCAGCTACCTGATCCGTTATGGGGAAAAAATACAGTTAGTTGGTTAATTCTTTAAAAATACCACCGGCAGCTAGCAGATCTTTTAAAAAAGGCAGTTAGTCGAAGACAGCTGATTCAAAAATACGTTACTAATTCGTAGCCCTATATATCTGTTACTTTTTTTTCCTACACCAACAACTTTTGCTGTGATCTTGACTAATGACTAGATTGAGTAAGCAGTTGTGGTTGTTGCATGTTGACCAAATGACCACACTTACGTGACCTGCAAAAACTTGGCTTTATAATTTGCCAAAGCTAAGGTTCACTCCTTCTGAAGTCAAAGGATTCATTCTACTACACCAATATAGATGAATTGGTTTGCCGAAGCTCACCAGTATAGTACTACTTTTCAAAAGGGTCTCCGACATCCGGAGGTGACCAGAAGCTGAGATGAATTGGTTTGCCGAAGCTGGCTTGCAAGCATCCTATTCTTGTATCGCCAGCAGCCAGCTCCACTTCCTTTCGGTCCCTGTCGTCAGAATTCTTCGCCTACACGCACGTCCATGCCACCCTTTTCGGTAATTTCCAGCAAACTGCTGCAAGATATGTGATGCTAGCTTCTTCATTTTTCACTTTTCTAGACAGATCAAGGTTGATTGATAAACTTTAGTCAAAATCATCCTTGAAAATGTCAACATCATGAACCTTGTGAATTTGGGTTTCCCTTCTTTGAATTCTAGTAATAACCATTTTCTTTTGCAAAATACATATATATATATATATATATATATATATATATATATATATACACACACACACACACACACACACACACACACGAACTTTTATGATTCTGTTTTCATACATGACCTTGTGAAGAACCAACATTTCTCCTTAAATTGAAACCTTTTATTTGTACAAAAAACCAGATTCTTTTACTATCTGATCATGTTATTATTAACTATACTTACTTTGTAAAAAAATGCATGTCGTATCAGAAAATTTAAGCTTTGTATCTTTTGACCAACGCTCAGTACAATATTAATATAAAAATGGAACTGCAGATTCATTTTTAAAATGCTTTTGGACTATATTGGTTTTGCAGCTATAAATAATACATCTTGTGGTAAAATAGTGGTCAAAATCTAGCTTGAAGACTGAGCCAAAAATGAATATAATACACACCTTGCGTTGTTGAATGGAAGGGTTGATTTGTATTGTAGGACTTCACACTGGTCTTGATAATGACCGTTCATATGGATAGATAGGTCGGTCTACGGAAAGACTAACCTTGTCAACGCAATGAGACATACACATTTCTTGTCAAGTTAATTTCAACACCAGTAGTTACGTGTTCCTCTTCGAGTGCCAAGAAAATGCTATAAAGTTTACTTGTTCCAAGAAAATGGTGTGTATATAAAAGTTTAATGGTGCATCTCTTGTACTTGTTAATTTATTGATATGCAAGCGCTCATCTAATTGTTTTACTAGATAGTTTAGTCGATCAAATTGCCCCTGCAAGAATGGTTCAAGTCCATGGCGATAAATTCAATTCCACGGGTTAGAAACTACTTGGCCTAGCGTAAAAAAAAAAAAGTTCCTGATCTTTTTAAGGAAAGCTATAGCATCATGGAAATATGGAATCATTCATATCATGCATCCAAGAGCAAATTTGTACAGTTGAATTTAAGAATCTGTACTTGACTTTTTAACTTTTGAGCCTTCTTTACATTGCAAAAGTCCACCTTCACAAGACAGGAAGCTAGGCTCGTTCTTCTGTTCACTTATCCTTTTACATGTCACCGGTACAATGCCCGTGCGTTGCTGCATGTAATATAAATTTTACCCATACTTACATGGGACCACTAATTTTTTTTATGGAAACTCCACGTACAACTCATGCCGTGATCGCGCGAGGTATTAATTGTTCAGTTTTCGATTGAGATTCAGATTGATTTGTTCGGGTTCCGATTAGAATTCCGATTGATTTATTTGGATTTCGATTAGAATTTCGATTGACGGACCTTGAAATCATTGCTTGGTTTAAAAATAGTAGAGATAGGACCAAACTTGTAGAACCAAACTACTTCACATTGGTCTTGATGACTGTTCATATGGATCGTTGGGTCCTACAAAAATGATTTTTTTAATTTTAACCCTTTTTAATCTAAAATTTTAATAATAACCTGTCTTGATCTAAATTTCCAAAAACTAGCTCTTTTGGTCACGCCAAAACTCGTGGCGCGACTCACTGAAGGGTCGCGCCACATGCTTTGGCGCGACCAACCTGCCACGCTGGCAGCTCAGCTGACCTGGCAAGGCTGAGTCGCGCCACATGCTTTGGCATGACTCTTCAGCGAGTCGTGCCATGCGGCGTGGCGCGACTCTTGAAGGAGTCGTATCGTCTGGCGTGGCATGACTCTTCAGGGAGTTGCGCCATGCGGCGTGGCGCGACTCAACTAATGGTCAGTGACGATTCGCCCACCCGTACTGAATGCAGATTAGGTTGCAAACAGTAGATACTGTTACAGGCAATACATCACGGGCCATACCAGCTAGAATTGGATATTTTGGTGCATGCATCTTCTACCAGTGTAACATGTTAAAGCTATCATTATCACACAGGAATAAATTGTCATACGAGTGAATTTTTTCTCAACTTGCAATCTCACCTTCTTGAGCAGAAGAATTAAAAGGCTCTCCCATTTCAAATGAGATGAGTATCCATTGTACAAACTTCTTATAGTTGTACCTACTTAATCAATATGAAAACTAGCTATGTCTCCAAAAGTCTTGTTTAATCGAAACTCAACAAATCCAAACTTGAATCGAGGATCTAGTATAACTAGTATGCAATTTGAGTATGAGATTTTCCAATATTTCTCAAACTTCGTCTTCATTTCGGTGTATTGCTTAGTGTGCATTTTAGTTCATGTCTCGTACGCAGGGTAGATTTTCTTGACATCGAGAACTGCTTTGTACATTCAATTTTTGTCCATGGTTTGATCTGCACAGATTACATGTATAGATTTAGTGGTAAGAATGTTAGCAAACTGCTCTACAGAAGCCAGTACGAGTGGGCAAAATATGTGGACTTAAAATTTTTATTATCTTTAAATCCGTCTAACAACAATCGCTTTCTCCATGTCTCAGTTACCAATGGAGGCGAAGGTTCAAATGACCACGATGGCCTGCTAACTCAGTCGGTAATGTAACATTACGACATCTCCAATAAGCGAAAAGCATATTACGCATTCAATATTTTTCAAGATAATGTAACTCAGTCGGTAATGTAACATTCAATCTTCTTTATGTTGAAAAGTTTATGATGCCAATGTTCGTGCCATGGAGGTGGAGGATAGAGTGGATTTAGAGGGGGGAGGGCCGATGCCATGGAGAAGTTGGGTGAGAGGGCCGGGGGAAGAAAAACGGAGGAGGAAGAAGATGTGATCGTTTATTAAGTTGAGTCGCGCCACGCCAGATGGCACGACTCCTTTAAGAGTCGCGCCATGCCACACGACACGACTTGCTGAAGAGTCATGCCAAAGCATGTGGCGCGACTAAGTCTTACCAGATCAGCTGAGTTGCCAGCGTGGTAGGTTGGTCGCGCCAAAGCATGTGGCGCGACCCTTCAGTGAGTCGCGCCACGAGTTTTGGCGTGACCAAAAGGGCTAGTTTTTGGAAATTTAGATCCACATAGATTATTATTAAAATTTTAGATTAAAAAGGATTAAAATTAAAAAAATTCTACAAAACACTATCCTCTATTTTTTTCTTTTCTTTGTAATACACAACCACCTGTAAAACTGTAAGACTTATTCTCCTCCTTCTTATATGACCAGCAGCCAGTGCTCATGCTTTCTTTCAAACAAAAAAAAATCCTCTTGCTTGTCTTGGCGCAGCGAAGGGAATGAAGAGGCATACGCGTGTAGATACGTACGCCAGTTCACTAAAGAAATTAACGGCTTGGTCAAGTAATAAAAAAGGGGGTTCATGGTCTGTTCAAGTTCGTTTCAAAACCTACCAGCACTTTGTTGCATAGCCGCCGTTTTTCAAAATTTGAAGTAGCTAGTATACGTGTTCCGTTGGGAATGTCCAAGGCGACGACTTCTTCCAACTAAATGGCTTAAAAAATCGGTCAATTCTTTTATTTTAAAGAAAAAAAATCTTCTACCAGTATGTCTACTTGACCAGCAGCCTACTACCAACCTACCTAGGTGACCCTACCTCAGCTGGATTCTGATTCCTCCCATTGGACTGGAAATTGTTGCCGTCTTGCTTCATTTGCGTCATGGACTTCGTCATGCATGCACTAGGAGTTTACGCAAGATTAGTTAATTACTTGTGCTAATAATCTTTGCACGAAATGAAGCCTCAGCCTAGGTTTACAATGATTGTAAAGTACCAAAGAGTACTTTCAGGTACTTTAACCTTGATTTTTTTTCTAGCCACTGATCTATAAAAAGTATTTATAAAAATAAATTAAATTTTATCTTGATTTTTTTCTAGTCACTTTTTGGTACTTGGTCCCATATTTTGAAAGTATCAGGTACTTTACCCTAGGTACTTCTGGATACTTTCTACCTTCACCACCGTATAATTTTATCAGATGGACGACTCCTATTTTTTCAATCATTGTAAAAATTCTCTTTAAATAATTGCTACTTGCGCTAGTTGCTGTGTGCATGTGTTAAGTTCGTTGTTGCTTTTGCAGTTAAACCTCCAGATGTAGCTAGTAATACCGGATGCTCTCCCGAATCCCGATCGATTCTCGTGGGAACTGAATTTGTACCAAATATGTTCGTTTATAAAATATTGAGTTGTCACTTGTGGAAGCTTGAGTTGTACTGAAATGGTTGTACAAAAGCAAGTACGTAGTACTGAATTGTGGATCTTTCACAAATAGTTTCATAATTTATTATTGTAATTTTGGTATAAAAATAGATGCCGAACTAGAAAACAAACTATGAGAACATTTTCAAAAATTTTGACTTGGCACCGTCTCTATACTGAATTGTGGCTATGAATTTTTCTCTTGAAATGTCGTATAAATATCTAATCAGAAAATGATGACAATAGTAATGAACATTTAAATACAACTCTAGTGATAACACTTTTGCCACTAAAACTATATACTGTTACCCTAATTCTTGGTCAAAACTCAGAGGCTATAAAAACTGAACAATAGTAGATGCATTCGGTAATTAGGTTTAACAGCATCATAACAAATTTAGCAGGCCGGCTTTATGATCTGGTCAAGTGGTCAGTCAATGAATAGCCTTGTTGTGCTTCTGGAGCAAGTATCAGTTCCCTTACGAAAACTCTCTCTGGGAAGATCATTGGTGGATTATTCGAGTCTCTGCTTCGATGCGCGATGCGATTTGCTTGCCATTCTCCGTGGAAAAAAAACAGTGCCTAGCTGCGCACGAATGGAAGACTACTGGACTAATGCTAGTAATTAGCACTCGGCATCATCGAATAATTGATTTTCTTTAACTAGTTCGAAGACTGACTACTACAAACTGCCACCACGCGCTTGTAGCGCAGTGGTGGGCACTCCCGTCGTGGAGGCCACCCGCCCGGGTTCGATCCCAGTCTGGGACGAATAACCGGGTGTGGCACAGTCGCTCCCCACGGGTTCTGCTCGTGGGTAAAAAAATTCTCTCGCTGTGCTCGCCACAAGGTATGGCCCTCTCGGACATGGGCCAGGGTTCGGGGATTTTTCCGCGGCCGGGAGAAGCCGAGTTGCTTCCTCTTAATGAAAAACGGTGGGTCTATTCACCCCTCCGGCCGCGTTTTTTTTAAAAAAATAAAGTGGCAAGCCGTCAGCCAGTAGTCCTCTGCGTGCATGCGTGACAAGTGGAGCTTAACGACGTGCCGACCTCGAAAAGCTTAACTTCTTTCCCCGGTTGGAAATTTAGTGTAGCTGGTAGGCTGTTAGAACAAGACTAATAATTTAGCTAGCTGCTCGTTAAATTCCATTGACATATCATCTTAAACTAATCTAATAACCGGCCATGTAATAGTTGGCTATACACATGTGAATTACATCATTAATATTTGATTCATCTTTCCTTTCTTATTCTCTCGCCAAATTCACTGGAGCCCATGGTGTAGTCGGCTGAAAGCAAGCCGTAAACTTGTAGCGCGTTTTTCTTTACTTCCGGTCCACTTCTCTCTCACCCGACTCACGAGAAGTACGATGTGACACTTTATTTAGCCCGCCTGCATTATCTAGTTCTATTTGCTCGATCTTGCTCTTATGGTGCTATATAGGAGTACATGTATGGTGTCGGTACATCTATGTGTTTTCTTGATGAAAAGATCGATATGATGGACAATATAATGGCAACTATCTAGTGCAAACCACATTCTTTGTGAAAGCCCGTGCAAATCACGGTAAAAAAGTCGTCTAAATTCACCAGAAAAATCACACATGTAGGTGATATGATAATACACAATCTTGTAAAATATCTTGTCCAAACTTGACTTCATTTGTGAGATATAAAAATAACAAATTTCTAACAAATCTTCTGGACAACTTTCTGGCTTGAAATTTATTTTTTATATCTCACAAACGAAGTCCAGTTTGGACAAGATATTTTATAAGATTGTATATCATCTACATATATGATTTTTTAATGAACTTAGAAAACTTTTTACCGTAGTTTGCACGGTTTTTCACGAAATTGTGGTTTGCACCAGATATGTTCCCCAATATAATAGGCTTATACCACTCGCATCTCCTTCAAATTAACCCCATATGTGACAAGCGAATATATAGGAATATGCATGCATCATGCATGTGTTTTGGAAACCGGGCTATATATAAGAGGAAGTCAGTGTACTTGCTCTAAGATTATTCCTGATCTCATCTTTCAAAAAAAAGATTATTAATTCCTGATCTCTCTGTAAGATCAATTACATACGGGCAGACACATGCCTAACTGTAGACTGGAAGCTGTAGCATGCATGATGCCCGTCCAACAAGCTAACCACAAGATGAAGACGCCGTCCTACTTTTCGGAGGAAGGAAGGCGCATGGCAACTGCTCCTACGGCGTCAGCTGCTACTACTGCCGGAATAATCCTTCGGTCCAGCTCAGCTCTGTCGACTGCTTGCAGGTCTAGGTCTAGATTGGGTCACCGGCACCGACCTTTGTATGTCTACCGTTCGTAGCTGGCGTGACACCGGCGAGATGATGCAAATTTTTGAGGTTGATAAAATCACCACATACACCTCACTGTCGATGGGAATGTCAACGACATTAAATTTTAGAATATTCGCTCTGATAAGGAGTCGAACTCAGGATCTGAGAGGTAGTACCGAGACTCCTATAACCACTAGACCTAATTATTTCAGCTGCTAGTAAAAGACTCTCAACTCTGCATCAGGCCGGATCGATGCATGCATAGAATGTCCTTTGTTTGTTGGATTATTTCCAACACAAGCAAGAGCACTCGCAATTTTTATTGTCAATTGTGCTAGATGATCAATCATCGTTGCGTTTGCATGCATGCATGATGCCAAAGTGGGACACGGACTCCAAGAAGAAGAAATTAGGCCGGGCGAGAAACCCAAAGCCTCTAAAAATTCTTATAAAAATAAAAGTCAGCGTGAAGAGAGTCCACGTAGTTTACTCGCATTGTAAGGTATAAAGCGGCATGGTGACATGGACAAGCAGGTTGGCAACCAACGAGTCAAGTTGGCAGTTCCGACTGCAGGTTGCACGAACGTTCCGGACAAGATCTTCTCCGCCTCAGTTTCTTCCAAAACGATCCTCTGATCGATCTCACCTGCTCTCAATGCAAGAAACATCCACACCACACAGTGTGTTTCATGGCACTAGCAAACAAAATAGTGTTCGGATTTGAACTCCTCTTCTGCTGAAAATTCAGCACTTTTAAATAATTACCTGATTATTCGTTGCAGAAAACAAAATGTCGAATTGAGCACCTCCAGCCGTCTCCATTTCCCCATTAAGCTGTCACCAGTGGAAAAAAAAAGTGTTCTATCTAGCAGTCTCCCAAATTTGAAACACAGGAATGAGATGAACAATTTGATGTAAAGTTTATACAAATAAAATTCATGCATTGCATCGTTCAAAGGCTTTTGTCTGGTCTGGTCTCATGCATGGAACAAGTTAATTGGGGCCCTGAAGACCAATTGAATGACGGAATGAAACATTGCTTTCCACGGGGAACAAATTAAAGGCACAGAGCATGTCGGTGAAATGTGAAATCATCTTTAGTTTGCAGCCGTAATATACCTAGATATCATGCAAGCAGTGAAGATCCAAAAAAAATTTAGCCCAAATCAAAGGGTCGAAATCCATGGTCGGATGCCAAACTTGACACGTACGTGTGCTGTTTCATAGCAGCAGCAGCAGCAGCAGCACAGCATCTGTCTTTCCGCAAAGGAACAAATCTCGTTAAGATCGTTTTGACTCGAGCATGATTAATTTGGACGATGATCTACAATATCTACGATCACCGTGTTCAAAAGTTTTAAGTTGTTCATGGAGAACTGATCCCAAATCTAGTGGCCCCGTGCACATAATCTGCCAACCAATTGGTAGGATACGAGGCGAGCTCGATCACTTTTTTACCAGAACAACAAAAAAAGAGTAAAAAAGGGTGAAAAAGAACCCATTTTAAGTCCAAAAGCACGTCAATTCGGCAGCTTTATTTGATGCCTGTGATGGTTGTGAAGTGGAGCTTGCGAGATGTCGCCATCTTCAAATATTAACACATTTCTCGTTGGGAAAATGTGTGGCTAAGAGAGACTTCAAAATTTTTTAAACATAAAAATTAAACATTAGGATCATGATATTAAAAAAAATTCAACATAAATATTTACCTCATTTATGCAGGCTGTCTTCAGGGGAGCGTACTGGCTGCGATTTTGGTCCCTGCTACAGCGTGAGGATACAAGGAAAACTATCTGTTTGGCGAGCAAGGCACTGGAGGTCATCGCCTTGGATATCTTTGCCAAGAATGGATGGAGAAGCAATAATAGAATTTGCTTTTAATTCCTTAAGTCGTTTGTGTACTCTTCAGTCTATTTTATCAGCTTGTGTGCTGAGAATTTTGCAAAAACTTGACGGTGTGCGGCTGCAGAGGCCGGAGATGTTTCCTTTATCTAAAAAAAAGGATGGAGGTAAATATTTGCAAGGCCACATAACCATTTTGGGTAATTTGTAAAATATGGAGTTTGGGCACAAGCACTTTTACTAATAACTACTCTCTCTCTCTCTCTGTTCTTTAGTATATGACGCTTAGGGTAAGCTAGCTAACAACTTCGAAAAAATGACCCTAAATATTTTTAAGAATAGAGAGAGTGTGTATTTCAAAGTTATATATATGGATTTGAGATGACCATATTCAGGATATTGATGTGTAACAATAGTAGTGGAGCTTGCGAGATGTTATATTCTCATTTTGTCAAATTTCTCTTTTGAGAATATGTGGCTCAAGGATTTTTTTTAATATTATATTCTGTTCCAAAATACATAAACCCTGTGTTTTCATAGGTAATGTGTACATTTGTGAGAATGTCTGTGCATCGATCTATACTGTATTTCTTTAAAAAATATTAAAAATACGAGGATGGAAAGAAATATAGAGAACTGCAAGACTATATTTGACATTTTAGCTGATTTGTAAAATTGGGAGTTTGGGCACAACTGATTCATGGCTCATTCCTTTCGCAGAAAATATCTACGCATTTATTTTCACTACCGTTTCGAAGTTTATTATTTGGCATGGGAATATGGGATAACAGTAAAATTAGACCCGTCATCTTGTGTTATACTCCACCTCCCTAGCGGTGCCAAGGATGACATGTCACTTGTCGGTACCTAAATGAAACGCACACGAGCTACTTATTTAACTTGACACTCAGATTTTGCGTGGAAAAAGCGGGCTTACTTTTGAATTAAGACGAGGAGACAGAAAGGGAACAAACGAATAAAAGTAGTATTTCTTTTCGTGCTGATTCTTTATTACAGGTACACAAAGTTGCAGACAAAAAAGCGAGCTCAGCTTTGCTCGTGCGGCAGATTTGTCAAACCAAACGAAAAAAAAAAATCTCTTATTCGTGGAACAAGAAGAGAATCCCCTACTCATCTCTTTTGTCTATTATAAAGGTACCATAACCTCTACCAATGTCCATGCGAATATTATTTGTGGATTTACCATCCAATGTGGTCGTTAAATTGTAGGCCCTGGTCACATAGAAGAACCATGCATGACCTTCTTAAAAAAAATCTGTATAGGCTCTTCGAAAAAAAAGAATGCAATTTTAGATTTGAATTGAGTCAAGCTTCTTTTAAGTTTGACTAGGTTTATAGAAAATATTATTGACGTTTATGACTCCAAATAATTATCTTATGATGATATATTTCATGATGAATTCAATTATAATTATTTGGTATCATAAATAATATTAGTTTTTTATATTTATTTGGTCAAATATAAGACAGATTAACTTGATAGAAAGCTAGAATTGCATTCTTTCTGGTATGTGAGAAAATCAATATAAATGAATATGATCCTTGGGTTCATTATTATCTGTGATTTTTTTCTCCTAAAAACATTGGGCCATCAAACACAGCTCAATCTTCTACTCCCCCGTTTCAAATGATAGGACGTTTGACTTTTTTGACCCTAAGTTTGACCGCTCAATTTATTCAAAAAATTGTGCAAAATATTACTTCTTTTATTGCGGGTTGCTTTATTAATACAAGATCTTCAAGAATAACTTAAATTTTGCAATATTTGCATAAATTTTTAAATAAGACGAGCGGTCAAATTGTGGGTTAAAAAGGTACTAGGCATGGTAGCACATGAAAAAAGATGGAAAACCCCAGTAGGTCATGCCAGTAAGCTAGTGAGTCATGAGATCCAGACATCCAGTAGCTAGTCAGCAGGTAGGCCGACGATGGATCAGAATCAGATCAGTGGCCGTCGAGATCCTCTCTTGACGCCTCCACCCACTGCAAACTAAAGCACACTCTACTCGTCATGACAGCGACGGCTGGCCGGCCGGCGAGATCAGATCATCAGACAGCGTGCATGATCCATGTGTCCCGACGACGCGCCGCGTCTGCAGAGCTTTTCACACGTTGTGCTTGTGCCAAGTGTGACCAACAACAAAAAGGCAGCTCTGTTCTGACAGTGCTGAGCGACGAGATGTTAGATGGTTACGGCCTCCGGTCTGAACTTGAAGTCGGTCGCCCAAGCAGCGGCTACGCGCTCATAGTGATGAATGAGTAACACGACGTACAGATTAATAGTATTGCCCATATTGTGGCTATAGCCCTTGGAAATTCCAAAGAGATTTTGGCGTGACACCGTAACGAAGCCACAATTTTGTAAGAATTCTGTGCACAAGTCAGGGTCCAATCAGCCAACCTTGCCAGAGTTTGTGTTTCGGACAGACAATTTATCCTTCATTCAGAACATTTCAGATTTCAGTCAGACAGACATTGGCAAGCGAATCTCTTCATCTATTTATCATTCCTCATTCTCTACACCTATGGAATACCAATGCTTAGAATCATTGCTACCAACCAGAGGCAGAATTATCACCAGTACGAAAAAAACAGATTATTCTGAATGCATCATGTGATTCGGTCTACAGAGAGAAAAATTCTCGGCAGGCTTTCTTTTTTGCATACTTCAGGTCCAGTCCAAATCGGGGTCTTTCAATTTGATTGTGATCCAGCACAAAAACAGGTTCAAAGTGAGACCTTGACCACAGTTGGGCAGAAGAGAAATGTTATTTTCTAGCTCCACACCAGCGATATTGAACATATGGACGGTCTGAAATTTCCATCAGATAACCAATTCCCTCTTACGGTCACATGTACAAGTACTAGTACTATATCATCAATTTTTCTTGGTCAACAAATTGTGTTCCTTGGTGTTGTTCAATTCCATGGAAGGGGTCAAGTGCTGCATTTACAAGAAAGCATAGCAAGACACCAATATTATCCTTTACTTTTAGGAACATACCAATCTCTTTTTGTCTGATCATAAGCAAGGGACGAACAGCTACCGTTGCGGTAATCCCATGAAAGCACCTTCTTCATCAGGCCTCGCAGCCTCTCGGCGCCAGGGCCAGGCTCAAAAACAGAGTCCTCTCCCCTAGACAAGCATGGATCAGCCCCTCCTTCTGAGCTCCCGTCACACCACGCTCCTGGGGTGAATCGACCCTCCAAGCGGTGCAAAAGTTCATGGTCGATCTTGTCCAAGACTTTGTCGTCCTTGGGAAATTTCCGTGCAAATGGCGCACCACTCTTCACCATCTTGTTGAAGTCCTTCATCGAAAGGATCAGTGGGTGCTGCTTTGGAGGGTAGTCCCAAGCGATGTAGTGCAGATCATGGCTAACTGCGGTGCCCCGAAAATCATTAGAGTTGCAGATGACAGTTTGGAAATAGCCTTCTGGCGAGGAGATGAAGTTGACATAGTACATCAGGAGGTTTCGTGGGAGATTATCCCAACCCCATATACAGTACTCGAGGAAGGATTTTGTGAGCATTATCCAAGCAGAACCTGTCAATAAAACATAGGAGCCCATAATCTTAGCATGGACTAAGAGTGATTAAACATAGCAATCCATATACAAGATCTATGTATATGTTTAAATGCTTGATTTTTACATATATCATTTCAGCATGTGATGAAGAAAGGAAAATGATCCTCTTAATGAAATACGTGCCCAGGTCGCGAAAAAAAAGGAAAATGAGAGTCCCTACCAATGCAGGGTCAATCAGAAGAATCGATCATTTCAAAAATCAAATAAGAAAACCAGCACTGTAACCATATTCTAGGGTCTCAGTCAAAATATCTTGACCACAAAACTCTACACCAATACTTTAATGCAGCAGTGACTATTCATCCCTTATTTCCCAGAAACTCCAAACCTCCATAACTACCGTATAAATTTAGGGGGATAGCCTAACTGATGATAGGCCCATAGCAACTGCCTGAAGAACAGAAATGATTCAAAAAGAACAAAAAAACAAACTGATATTGACTAAAAGTTTGAATTCACAATTATTGGTTCCATATGAATTAACAAATTGCAGCCGTACTGCGGCCAGACAGCAATAATCTGCTAGATTAAGAGGTGCTTGGGATCTGCTACAATCAAATGTGCCCAAACATGCTTTTGTGGTTAACTAGCTAGACGTAAACCAGCAGGTTTGAAGGTTAAGCTATTATGCAAAGTAGTATGCAAAATTGTTAGTGGCTTCAAGCCCACACTCATGCCAATCACCACATGAATGTATAACTACCTTATGGATATATTTGCTTCAGAAAGCCTATGTGATAAATATTGAAGTTGAGAACCAGGCCTACCAGTATATAATTTGAAGGATGTTGGCAATTCCCTCCGCTCAGTAGTCATAGTAAGGTCAAACTTTTTTGATAGATAGAGCCCTGGGTCCAAAACGATTGGTTTTGCCCTTATATTACTGTGACAGAACCAAAAAAGAAAATCAGAAATGATAGACGGTAAAAGGAAATAAAGGGTGTGCTGTACAAAGTGACCAAACTGACAAATGAGTAAGGAAACTTACACTTTCCACCCAGATAACTGAAAGTGCTCTATAAAATTAAGATTTCTTGGCAAAGAAGAGAACACGTGAAGTATATCTGCACATAGACGATCATTTAGGTTTTAACTAATTAACTATACAAGTGCAGTAACTTCCAGAGCTATATAACATGCTTCTGCTCTATGTATGAATATTAAAGCTTCTCCTATAGGGACGTATGCTCAAATGAATGATGAATGCTGATGGTAATTCTGCCTTTAGCCCTTTACATGTGAAAACTATTTCATGAATAGATGCGTCTGAAGATTATATAAAATTATTAAATGTGCCTTTTATCTCACCGATCAATGTGCATTATATAGAATTCAAGATCCTGTTACCTGATCCAAGCTATGACAATTAAAAGGCAACCTATCGAAACTGGACAATCCCAAATTATGCTTAAAGTCTGCTAAAATCTTCATTCTGTATGATTTGAGGATTGGGTTAATTGGACTAAATCCCGTGGAGTTTTGCAAGATGACCCATTACAGAACAAGAAGTTGGCGGATTAGGTTGAATTCAGAGAACCAGTGTAATCTGTTTGTCGACACTTAACAGCCTATCAGGTGTTCATATGCAAAGATAAAGCAAAATAAATCTAGTGAAAACTACTTCTCCAGAGGGGGTGTAATCTATGACTGTAGTGCCTATGCTAAACTTGAATCCTCCGAAACATTTAAATTTATTAATGCTTGCCATTGGTGATGTTATGAACCAGACTACAAAACAAAATTGCAACAGGTAAACCATGTAAGAACTTTAGATTTCACATATAGTAAGTAAATGATTGTGGCCCCTGGAAAATTAAAGATAAGAATTTAGTCATAGCTGAAGAACACTTATACCATCTTGTGTCATGAGCGGATAATCCGAGGCGCTGAGGTTGATGAACCAGTCCCAGTCGAGCCCCTCCTTGAGGAGGATGGCCACGGCGTGCAGCGTGCAGGCGACCATGGTGGGCCCCTTGTAGGTGACGAGGTTGCCCTTGGCGATGACCCTGACGTTCCCGACCTGGCTGAACATGGGGTCGCCCTTGACGTACATGGCGAGGTCGATGCGCTCCCGCGGCGGCGCCTCCAGGTCGAGGTGCAGGATGTACTGGTTGCGCGGGTGGTAGATGGCCCGCAGCGTCCGCCGCATCCGCAGGCCGTCCCCCTTGGTGCCCTCGAGGAGGTACGCGATCCGCGGCGGCTCGGCGTCGGAGTCGTCCGAGTTGACGGCGGCGTCGTCGGGGTTCTCGTCATCGGCGGCGGCGGCGCCCAGCAGCCGGTCCCTGACCCCGGCCTCGACGGGGCGGGCGCCGTCGCCGTCGTCCCAGTCGGCGAGGGAGACGACGTCGAACAGGGCCGGCGCGTCGCCGCCGCTGGGGTAGGGCGGCGAGAAGAGCCCGCAGGCGGCGGCGAGCAGGAGCGTGGCCGTGACGAGCAGGCTCGCGAGGAAGGGGAGCAGCCACCGGCGGTCACCGAACGGCCGCGCGGGGCCGGAGCTGAGCCCCCAATTCTTCCTCATTTCCTAGGCAAGTGCGTGAGGGCGCGCCCCTCGTCCTCTAGCTCAATCGAAGCTCACTGGATCCCATTCTTCAGAGCAAGCAAAGCAATGTCTCGATTGCAGGGGAATTGCTCACCGCGAGGAGCAAGATCTGCACCCAGATGCGCTCGGAAGGGAGCGGAATCCTCGATCGAAGTCTAGAAATTCCGGTGGTGGGGACGACAGGGAAGAAGGCTTCCTAGAGATCCCCAGCTCCCGCTCGCCACAAACGAGTGCCCCGGCGATCGAGGCGGTGCTCCGCACGGGCAGCGAGCAGCCGCGCCTGCCACCGCGACGCGTCGGCGTCGCGCGCGCGCGCTAAGACGGCACGACCCTGCCCCGGCGGCGCCCAAGGAGGTCGAGCTCGCGGGCCGTTCAGCGCGGCATGGCTTGGCTCCGCCCTGGTGAACCGGTTGGCGGCGCGGACCCTCTCCTCGGTTGGCGGTGGCAGCTGAGCTGAAGCTCTCACTCTGTGAGCGAGCACCAGCTGGTTGGTTGCTGTGGGCCTGTGGGCTACCGGGCCACCGAATGGGCTGGGACGAAAATTTCATGGGCCTCATCCATCCCCTCGTGCGAGTTCATACCCTTGTCATTGTCGGCTGGGCCACCGCATGTCAGCATATGGGCCCCACACTCCATTCGTAACACTGACTAGTGGGCCCAAAATTAGCAGGCCCCACGTCTTTCAACGGTGCCCGCGTTCCCTCACTGCCAACCCGGCCCCACCTGTCATCTTCATCAACATCCCCAACTCATTCAGTTCCCACCCACCCTCCCCTCTCCCCCCAAATCAAACCCGACGCCGCGCAGCATCCACACCACACCTAAACCCCCCGCCCGGCGGCGCCTCGATGTCGCCGCCGTCGCCGCCGCGCCGGCCGCAGCGCCGCGCGGCGTCGTCGCGCCCGGCGTCGTACGACGAGTCCCTCCTCGACGCCGAGCTGCAGGCCTACCTCGGCGACGCGCCCTCGCGGCGGGTGCGGCGCCTGCGCCGCCTCTCGGCGGAGGAGCGGCAGCGGGAGACGGAGACGGAGGCGCTCATCGCGCTCTCGCTGGGCTTCCCCATCGACGACCTGCACCCCGACGAGCGGCCCCTCCTGCCCGCCCACGTCGCCGCCGCGCCCAACGACTACATCGTCGTCCGCAACCACATCCTCGCCTCCTGGCGCGCCGACCCGGCCGCGCCGCTGCCCCGCGCGCGCGTCCTCGAGACCGTCGCCGCCTCCTACGACCACCTCGTCGCCGCCGCGCACGGCTTCCTCGCCCGCGAGGGCCACATCAACTTCGGCGTCTCCGCCGCCTTCCCCGCCGCGCTCCAGGGCCCGCCCGCCCCCGCCCCCGCCCCCGCCGCCTCCGTCGTCGTCGTCGGCGCGGGCCTTGCGGGCCTCGCCGCCGCGCGCCAGCTGCTCCGCTTCGGCCTCCGGGTGCTCGTCCTCGAGGGCCGCGCGCGCCCCGGCGGCCGCGTCTACACAGCCCGCCTAGGCGGGGACAAGGCCGCCGTCGAGCTCGGCGGCAGCGTTATCACCGGGATCCACGCCAACCCACTCGGCGTGCTCGCGCGGCAGCTTAGCATCCCGCTGCACAAGGTGCGGGACCGCTGCCCGCTCTACTACCCGGACGGCCGCACCGTGGAGACCAGGCTGGACAGGAGCATCGATCTGGTGTTCAACACGCTTCTCGACCATGCCACCAGGCTCCGGGAGTTTCTGAATGAGGCCGCAGAGAGGATCTCGCTGGGGGAAGGCATCGAGAAGATCAGAAGGCTGTACCATGTGGCCACGACGGACGAGGAGCGGATGGTTTTGGATTGGCATTTGGCGAATCTGGAATTCTCCAATGCTGGTTGCCTGTCAGAGCTCTCGCTCGCACATTGGGACCAAGACGATCCTTATGAGATGGGGGGAGATCATTGCTTCCTAGCTGGAGGGAATTCCCGGCTCATACATGCATTGTGTGATGGTGTGCCTGTGCTGTATGAGAAGACGGTGAAGCGAATTGAGCATGGAGCCGATGGGGTTAGTGTCACAGTGGAAGGAGGGCAGGTTTTCCAGGCTGACTTGGTTTTGTGCACTGTCCCCCTTGGGGTGCTCAAGAGTGGGAGCGTTGTGTTCGACCCAGAGTTGCCTGAGCATAAGCTTGGGGCAATACAGAGGTTGGGGTTTGGGTTGCTGAACAAGGTGGCCATGGTGTTTCCCCACATGTTCTGGGATGAGGATATCGATACATTTGGGTGTCTGAATAAGGAGAGTAGCAAGCGTGGGGAGTACTTTCTGTTCTATAGCTACCACACTGTCTCTGGCGGAGCAGTGCTTATTGCACTTGTGGCTGGAGAGGCTGCTTTGGAGTTTGAAAAGGTCGATCCTGTTGTTGCACTTCACCGAGTACTTGCCATTCTTAGAGGTAAACTCTAAAACTAATACATGGTCACGTATATTTTCATTAGATTTTAATTTCAACTGAAATTCTAATTCAGACCCCAAGCATCATTCAAAATTGAAAGAAATTGCTTTCCAACACAATAGCCACATGTTGTTTGCCTGCTTTGCTTGATAAGTATATGCTAGTACAAGTGCATTGGGATTTTTAAGACAAGCAAATACTTTGTGTTTCTGTGGGAATATGATGACCGATACCCAAGTGGAAATATATAAATGATGTGTCTTACATCTTACTGGATGCCTGATCAGATTATACTTGCTTCTCAATTCATAACTAATTGGAGTTCCATGTGCTGGTTTAGGATTATATTTAAATGATGCCACAACAGTTGAATCTGCTGTATTAATATAAGTAGGTGCTTTTAGCATGCAAATTCACATTTGTATCTACTTGATTCATTCACACTTCACACTCCTTAGTAATTAGCGGCACTTGTGTGCTGATTTAACTTGAAAGTCTATTGGATGAATTCGTGTTTGTATATGTTGAACCATTGACCTTTTTAAGCATTGTATCATCACATTTTCCAAATGCTGCCTAACTGTCTTAAATATTGAGTATCATAACATTTTCCAAATGTGGCCTAACTGTCTTAAATATTGAGTGTTGCCGCACTAGATGTCTGATAATGATCAAGGTGACTAATGAGGTAACTTTTGATGTACTTGCATTATGATATGATCTTGTCTACATAATGAGTTATTATTTATTAGTACAACAAAACATAGGCTCACTAGAGTTATGACTCTCGAATTGGGAGAGCAAGATGACTAATCATCTCTGAGCTTGTAATGTTTGGGCCAAACATTCTTTGTAATCAAAGGCAACAAGACTATCGGACCCCTGAAACTTTAGCATGCTTCCACCTCCGCCCCCCCCCCCCCCCCCCCACCAACTACTAAACCAACCTAAATAGCTCATTGAACTTTAGCAACTGGTGTAAGTACTCCCTAGAAGCTTTTGTGGATAGAGCTGGATTATGCAGATTAAGTCCAATCCCCTTGGATGGGCATCCCTGCCAATTGATTGCAAATTGCTGCCTATCCAAACAGAGCATGTGGTGGTTCAGAAGGTGGCTTTGCCATCGTGGAATAATGCATGACAGGGTTCAACAAATCAAAGTTCCCATCAGACTGGCCTGTGTCTCAGGACCGTTCTTTATCCTCTCTACCCTTCCACAGCTGCTTAGGTCCAACCTTAGTATCCCCATCCTCTGCCCTTTACTGTTCCACGGCATTGGCTACAGTGGGGGATGAATGGGGCTTCTGGACGGGCAGATACTGTGCAGTAAGGGTGGGTGATCAAACATAGACAATCCTTTTGGTGTGTGAGTATAAAAATCAGGACAAGAATATGAACAAAAGAAGGAAGATGGTATTTTTTGGAACATAAATACTTTGCCTATAAAAATCACAAGAGGAATGTTATTTTTAGCTTGTCTTCTGTTACATTTTTTGGGTGCATACCTTGTGCAAGTCCATGAGCATAAAAGCCGAGAATAAGCACACATTGTTTATGATATTTTCTTTCATAGGATAAATAATGAATATATTATTTATGATATTTTCCAGGTATCTATGGTCCAAAAGGTGTTACCGTTCCTGACCCCATTCAGTCGGTTTGCACAAGATGGGGTAGTGATCCTTTTTGCTTGGGTTCATACTCCCACATCAAAGTTGGGTCTTCTGGTGCCGACTATGATATTCTTGCTGAGAGTGTGAATGACCGGCTCTTCTTTGCTGGAGAAGCCACGATTCGTGCTTACCCTGCAACAATGCATGGAGCCTTGTTGAGCGGATTAAGAGAAGCTTCCAAAATTCACCGTGCAGCAGAGAGTATGATGAATTCTGACCAGAAGAAGTATTCCCTGCCTAAAAGCCTGAGACCACCCAATGGTGCCCTTGAAGATCTTTTCTCTGAGCCAGATCTTGCATTCGGGAGATTCTCATTTGTGTTCTCCTCAGTGACACTTGATGATCCTGAGGCTCCGGGATTAGCCCGGATTTCGCTCGACAAAATTTTGCTTCTGCAGCCCAAGAATCATGAACCAAAAGAAGATGAAAAGGTTCAAGACCCTGCAGCTGAGAAAATTTCCCTTCAGACCTTCCATTTATATGCCACCGTCTCCCGAGAGCAGGCCGATTGGCTGCAAAATTCAAGCAACGACGACAAAGGTAGGTTAGAATTGTTATGCAAGGATCTCGGTGTAAAGCTGATGGGCTATGATAGCACGTGTGATGTATGTAGCGATATGATCTCGAGCATCTTGAGCGCTCGGAAAGCCAGGAAACGGCTGCAGCGCCCGAAGAACTTCAACATCTCGCATTGATCTGTATTCTGTACCATCTCCTTCGCCCTCTTGTAGAACAGAAGCATTCTTTTGTTAGATCCGAAGAACTGGCTGGTGGAGCTCAGATTTTTTTCTCTCTCTGCACTCATTGAGCTCTCACTTGTAATTTGTATAGTATCAAGTCATGTGCCTTAAGACTAGAGTTGACTAGTTACAGCTTTGTGAATCAACTTCAGGCGCTGCTGTTTTCCTTATACCTTTCTTTCTGGATGTAGTTGGAAATCTGAGTATGACTGGGGAGTGTGGGTAGGCTCGTTCATCCTGCAGTTCCATTTGGGATACGAGTGGTCAGTGCAATACATACTGAACGATTTATGATACTGATCTCCGAGTTTCTGGGGATATGTACGAATATCACCAAGTTTAATGCATTCGGTGTGTATAATGATATCAAACCGTGTTCCATTTCTCCTAATACTACATACCATTAGGGGTGTAAGGAGACCCTTAGGTGCACCACCAACTCTCTTTAGTTCAAAGTTTTATACTATTTTTTTCAAAATAGGATCTCACTTTGAAGTAGTAGAATAAAATTTTAAACTAAAAAGGGTTAAAGGTATACCTAAGTGACACCAATTTGCACCCCTACATACCATCCATCCTGCGAGCGCTCACTATGCTCCCTCCGATCGGAAATACAGGTCCATCTAGATTGGTCTTAAGTTAAATACTTTACATGAACACTAAAATTTTGTGTGGATTGACAACATACTGGCATTACATGATTATTAATTATGGGAAAATACTTTTGTATTACTAACACTTTCAATACAAGCAATATACTTCCTGCTTCAACCAAACGAAGCCCATATCCCCTCTCTCTCTCTCTCTTCCTCCCTCTCTCCCTCTCGCTTTCAATTTCTAATAATTCATTCATATTACTTTTTTTATGAAATAGGTGGGGGTAAAAGCCCCCTACTGGTTATATATAGATACTAGAAGAAAGGTGAAAAAAAAGTTTCTTACAAGCAAAACTAGGAAACAAAAAAGGATATAAAGAAAAAGAACATAATCTATACTAGTCGGTTCAACCTTTCTTCTAGATCCCGTTGATGCTTATAGGTTTCACTCGATGCATAAGCAACACGAGCTCCTTCTGGAACTTTAGACGACAATTTTGAATTGTTGGTGGTAGCCCTTGAAAAACTGAGGTCATTCCTCGTGGTCCAAATTGCCCAGTGTAGGACATATATATCGCCTCATTAAATGGGATGAAATTTTGAGAATCACGGACAACCAAATCAAACATCGGTTGACTTCACTTAAAATTTTAGTGGATTGAAGTAATTGATGCAAATGTGTGATTCTCGTGATATATTTAGTGTTAGTTGTTTGTGAGTTCCATCTAAAATGTAGACTAAATTTGGGACAGCTTGTAATCCTACAGGTTCATAACAAGTGGTCAGTGCAATACATACTCTTTGCCTAAATTACTAAAGTTTGATTATCGTCACATCGGATGTTTTGATGCCAATTAGGAGTATTAAATATAGATTAATTACAAAACTAATTGTATAAATGAAGGCCAATTCACAAGACAAATCCACTAAATCTAATTAGTCTATGTTGTGCTATGGTAAACATATGCTAATGATGGATTAATTAGGATTAATAGATTTGTCTCGGAAATTAACTCAGGTTTATATAATTAGTTTTATAGTTAGCTCATATTTAGTTCACTAAAAAAATAAAAATTAACTCCCACTAAGACTGGCCTAATTGGTATCCAAACATTGACTAAAAATTAGTCCAAACGGGCACTAATTAGTAATTAAACATTGTTGACTTCACCTAAAATTTTAGCGGATGCAAGTGTGTGATTGCCTTGATATATTTAGTGTTAGTTGTGAGTTGCAACGCTAAATATTTGAACTTGAACCACTACAGACCACAGACGAGTGTTACCGTTACTAGAGCTGAAGCCAATAGCCATGCAAGACGCGCTCATCTTCTTGCTCCCCTTGACCCTCCTCCTCGTCCCCATCGTCGGCCGTCTCCGTCTCCGTCTCCGGCATGCACCGACGCGCAAAAGGCAGCCTACGCGCGGCTCGCCGCCGTCCGGTCGGCGCTCGTAAGCAAGCTCCCCGCTCTCGGCCTCGGCCATCAGCCGGATGTCTACGTCACAGACCGTTTCGCCGCGCACCGCCTGCTCGTCCGCGGCGCCGCGCGTGCGGCTCCGGCGGAGTGGTGCTCGCCGCCGAGAGCATGCGCGAGGCCATGTTCGGCCTGCTGGCCGCGATGTGCTTTGGCGGCGGCGTCGACGCCGGCCTCGTGCGCGCCATGGCCGACGCCCAGGACGACCTCGTCCAGTGCTTCCTCGGGCTGCGCGTCTTGGCCACGCTCCCCGCGGTCACCGGGCTCATCTACCGGAGCCGGTGTGTTAGAACTAAGCTTGACGATGAGCGGAGTGTGTGCGTTGTGTATGCGTGTGTGCTGCTTGGAGCGCGCCATGGGCGCGGGCACGTCGCGTCCAGCGAGCACGAGGTGGCTCGGGCTGGGGCGGGCGATGCAGATGGCACGAGCTGCACGTGTAGGTGACGCAGTCGTGGGTCGTTGGTGTGGTGGCGGGCAGCACGGATGGCCGTTGGGCACGAGCGCACGTCGCGCGGGCGGAGCGCGTCGCCCGGGCGCAAGAAGCGCGCAGCGTGTGGCCATGGCGGGATAGCCGGGCGCGGAGCGGAGCCGTGTGGTTATAAGAGCCACCACCCACCCCTGTGTAAGTGTGTCGAGTCGAGATGTGAATGAAAGGCCAGCATACAGGCCGCAGCGGCGGCCAGGGCGTTCGTCGCCGAAACACCGAACACCTTGTGTGCGTACTGTTCTTCTTCTTCCTTGCGTCCGCCGACGATTGTGAGCGCATGAGAGCGTCGCGAGGCGAGTGCGAGCTGGGAACGCGTGTTCGAGCTCGCCGCGGTTCCAACAATTGGCATCAGAGCCGGTTTCGACGGAGGCGCGCTGGTGGTGGCCGGCGGCGTGATGGCGTCGAGTGATGACGGTGCGGCGAGTTCGCTCGGCCGTGTGTCGGCCCGCGCGTGATCACCGGATGGAGGCGCTGGCAGTGGATCGTGTGTCGATCCTGCCGAGCGTGATGCGCTCGACGGCGTGTGTCGCCGGAGCCAGAGAAGACGGCGTTTGTCGCCGGATCGAGGAGCCGCTGGCGGAGAAGCCCAGCATGTGTCGCTGAGGGAGTCGCCAGCGGAGAAGACGAAGTTCGGCATGTGTCGCCGAGAAAGCAGATGGTGGCGCGCGGCGGTGACGTGCGGAGCGGCAGCCGTCGGCGCGGAGGAGAAGCTGTGCGTGTGTGGAGCGCGACTGGCCGTGTGTGCGAGCCAGAACGCGGTGCACGCGTGTGTCGGGTGCGGAGGCGCATGTGTGCGTGCAGCCATCGTAGGTGATCGTGTGGCGATCAAGATAGGCGTGTGTGCGCCGGACTGCGTGTATGCGCGCGCAGCGTTCGCGTGGGTGATCGTCAGAGCGATCAGTGGAGCGGAGATCGTGTGGGCGATCGGAGCTGTGATCGTGCGTGCGATCGGGCGGCAGCAATCTGTGGAGTGATGCGCGTCAGTCGCGTCTTCCACGGTGATGGCGGAGTCGGGCAGGCTGGAGCCTTACAGCGCACAAGGAGCCGGCCCGGGAACGCGTGGACGTCGCGCGGACGTGGTGGCCGCACTATGTGGATCATGGCGAACGGCGGTGATGCGAAACGCGGCGGCAATGGTGGTGCACGCGGTGCAGGAGACGACGCTGGAGACGACGCTGCACGCGGACGTCGGCGAGGATCCAGTGAAGCCATGAAGACGAAGGTGTCGCCACGTCAAGCTTAGGGGGGTGATTGTTAGAACTAAGCTTGACGATGAGCGGAGTGTGTGCGTTGTGTATGCGTGTGTGCTGCTTGGAGCGCACCATGGGCGCGGGCACGTCGCGTCCAGCGAGCACGAGGTGGCTCGGGCTGGGGCGGGCGATGCAGATGGCACGAGCTGCACGTGTAGGTGACGCAGTCGTGGGTCGTTGGTGTGGTGGCGGGCAGCACGGATGGCCGTTGGGCACGAGCGCACGTCGCGCGGGCGGAGCGCGTCGCCCGGGCGCAAGAAGCGCGCAGCGTGCGGCCATGGCGGGATAGCCGGGCGCGGAGCGGAGCCGTGTGGTTATAAGAGCCACCACCCACCCCTGTGTAAGTGTGTCGAGTCGAGATGTGAATGAAAGGCCAGCATACAGGCCGCAGCGGCGGCCAGGGCGTTCGTCGCCGAAACACCGAACACCTTGTGTGCGTACTGTTCTTCTTCTTCCTTGCGTCCGCCGACGATTGTGAGCGCATGAGAGCGTCGCGAGGCGAGTGCGAGCTGGGAACGCGTGTTCGAGCTCGCCGCGGTTCCAACAATTGGCATCAGAGCCGGTTTCGACGGAGGCGCGCTGGTGGTGGCCGGCGGCGTGATGGCGTCGAGTGATGACGGTGCGGCGAGTTCGCTCGGCCGTGTGTCGGCCCGCGCGTGATCACCGGATGGAGGCGCTGGCAGTGGATCGTGTGTCGATCCTGCCGAGCGTGATGCGCTCGACGGCGTGTGTCGCCGGAGCCAGAGAAGACGGCGTTTGTCGCCGGATCGAGGAGCCGCTGGCGGAGAAGCCCAGCATGTGTCGCTGAGGGAGTCGCCAGCGGAGAAGACGAAGTTCGGCATGTGTCGCCGAGAAAGCAGATGGTGGCGCGCGGCGGTGACGTGCGGAGCGGCAGCCGTCGGCGCGGAGGAGAAGCTGTGCGTGTGTGGAGCGCGACTGGCCGTGTGTGCGAGCCAGAACGCGGTGCACGCGTGTGTCGGGTGCGGAGGCGCATGTGTGCGTGCAGCCATCGTAGGTGATCGTGTGGCGATCAAGATAGGCGTGTGTGCGCCGGACTGCGTGTATGCGCGCGCAGCGTTCGCGTGGGTGATCGTCAGAGCGATCAGTGGAGCGGAGATCGTGTGGGCGATCGGAGCTGTGATCGTGCGTGCGATCGGGCGGCAGCAATCTGTGGAGTGATGCGCGTCAGTCGCGTCTTCCACGGTGATGGCGGAGTCGGGCAGGCTGGAGCCTTACAGCGCACAAGGAGCCGGCCCGGGAACGCGTGGACGTCGCGCGGACGTGGTGGCCGCACTATGTGGATCATGGCGAACGGCGGTGATGCGAAACGCGGCGGCAATGGTGGTGCACGCGGTGCAGGAGACGACGCTGGAGACGACGCTGCACGCGGACGTCGGCGAGGATCCAGTGAAGCCATGAAGACGAAGGTGTCGCCACGTCAAGCTTAGGGGGGTGATTGTTAGAACTAAGCTTGACGATGAGCGGAGTGTGTGCGTTGTGTATGCGTGTGTGCTGCTTGGAGCGCACCATGGGCGCGGGCACGTCGCGTCCAGCGAGCACGAGGTGGCTCGGGCTGGGGCGGGCGATGCAGATGGCACGAGCTGCACGTGTAGGTGACGCAGTCGTGGGTCGTTGGTGTGGTGGCGGGCAGCACGGATGGCCGTTGGGCACGAGCGCACGTCGCGCGGGCGGAGCGCGTCGCCCGGGCGCAAGAAGCGCGCAGCGTGCGGCCATGGCGGGATAGCCGGGCGCGGAGCGGAGCCGTGTGGTTATAAAAGCCACCACCCACCCCTGTGTAAGTGTGTCGAGTCGAGATGTGAATGAAAGGCCAGCATACAGGCCGCAGCGGCGGCCAGGGCGTTCGTCGCCGAAACACCGAACACCTTGTGTGCGTACTGTTCTTCTTCTTCCTTGCGTCCGCCGACGATTGTGAGCGCATGAGAGCGTCGCGAGGCGAGTGCGAGCTGGGAACGCGTGTTCGAGCTCGCCGCGGTTCCAACACGGTGGAGGAAGCTGGTCGAGCTCCGGCGGCAGCAGGAGGAGACGTACCTGCCGCTCATCGACGCCCGTCGCGACCGGGCCAGCCGCCGCGGCGAGGCCCCGGCGTACGTGGACACGCTTGTCGACCTCCGCGTCCCGGACGAGCACGCCGCCTCGGGCGGCAACCGCCGCAGGCGCCGGCGACAGCAGCAGCGGAGGCTCACCGACGGCGAGCTCGTGGGGCTTTGCTCCGATTTCCTCGGTACCTGCACGGAGCCCGCCGCGGCGGCGCTGCAGTGGATCATGGCGAACCTGGTAAAACGGCCGGACGTGCAGCGGGCGCTCCGGGAGGAGATCGACGCCGCCGTCGGCGCGGACGCCGATGAGGTCACCGAGGAGGTTCTCGGCAGGCTGGAGTACCTCAACGCCGTCATCATGGAAGGGCTCCAGCTGCACCCCACCGTGCCAATGGTGCTCCGGCAGGTGAGAATTAGTTTAGTGCTTTTAACTCGCCATGGATGCAAGCTTATGAACCTCTCTGATCGATCAACAAGGTGATGGCCGACGACCAAGTCGTGCTGGACGGCCGGCGTCTCCCGGCGGGCACGGCGGTGCACTTCCCGTTGGCGAGGCTGGCGCGGGACGAGGCGGCGTGGGCGGACCCGCGCGAGTTCCGGCCGGAGAGGTTCCTGGCCGGCGGCGAGGGCGAGGGCGAGGGCGTGAGCCTGGTGGCGGCGGCGGGCAGCGCCGGGGAGATCAGGATGATGCCGTTTGGCGCCGGCCGGAGGATCTGCCCGGGCATGGGCGTCGCCGAGCTCCACCTCGGCTACTTCGTCGCCAACCTGGTGAGGGAGTTCGAGTGGGCGGAGGCGGAGGGCGACCACGCCGTCGACCTGCGCCCGGACCTCGTCATGAAGCGGCCGCTGCGGGCGCGTCTCACGCCGCGGCGACGCCGGGAGGCCGACCCGTGCTGCAAAAATAATTAAGAATGTGCCACGCTCCCATATAATTTGCTTGAAGTTGCGTTGACATGATAAAATTATAATCTAAATATTTTTATTCACACGATGTAATAAACAATATTGTCATTGGAACTCAGTTCTTGTGGTGGAACCTTCAATGGTAGGCAACATGCTCATCGATAGCGAAACGCTAGTGGTGATTTTGTCAATCTCTAGTATCTCGCTCAGTCTTTTCAAGATTGTCATAGGGTAGAATTGCGTACGTGTATTCATAGAGGTCTATGTTTTGAAAAAAAAATGTCACTGGCTTGGGGGTGCAACTCGATGATAGCTGTGTGGCGACTGATACACATGCCTAGGGCTAATTTGATTGGGTTCCAGCTACTCTAAAAATAACTTCTGTTGTAGCTCCTCTGGTGTAGGAGTTTTTTCCCCCTAGTTTGTCTAGTTGCAAATCGTTTTGTAAAACAACTTATCTAGGTTGTTTAAAATAGAGAAAAGTCCAATTTACATCCTCGAACTATTGTAGAAGTCCGATTTTCAACCTTCAACTACAAAACCGGATAATAGAGATCATTCAACTATCAAAACCAGACAAATTTGGCCCTCTGGTGGTTTTAAAGCTGGTTTTGTATCTTTTAAATTAAAAAAAATTCTAATTAGATCTAAAAGAATAAAAAATAATTCTTTTTACATCAGAAATATATGAAATTAGTATTGTTTTTTTAAAAATATAAGTTATCTATTATTGCTCTATTTGAATCTTATTTATTCAAAACAATAGGCATAACTACAAGCAACCAAATATTATGAATATAAAAAAAATAGATTTGAATAAGTGACAAATATCGTTCCAATAGATATATTATATTTTTAGAAAAATTTTATGCCCATTTCGTATTTTTTTTAACTTAAAATGAACTACTTATGAATTTTTTATTTTAAATTTAAATAATTTTAATTCTCATAAAATAGAAAATCACATTCGAAACCACCTACACGCGGCAGCGCCGCCGGGAGGACAACCCGTGCTGCTAAAATTAAGAATGTGCCATGCCCTCATATAATTTGCTTGAAATTTGCGTTAGCATAATAAAAATAAAATGTATATGTTTTTATTCACATAATAATCTAATAAAAAATATTGTTATTGGCTTTTGGGTGCAACTAGACGATAGCTGTGTGAGCTAGTTTGATAGAGTTCCAGCTACTCTAAAAATAGTTTCTGTTGTAGCTCCTCTAGTGGAGCTTTTTCCCCCTCTGTTTGTCGAGTTGGGAATTATTTGGTAAAACAGCTTCTCTTGGTTGTTCAAATATATAGAAAATATCAAATGTCCATAATGCTATAAGACACGAAACGCTTCTCCAGCACCCTTAAGAGAACAAGGATGGCAAATGACCGGAATGAAGAAACTTTTGGAGCTACTTTTTAAACTCTTGCTCCACCAAATGACTCCAGTCAGCACATCTTGATGGGCTTCACCACTGGAACCGTTTGCTACAATGGCGTTTGGTAAGATCCAGAGGGAGGCCTCCCAAAAGACCGGACAGGGATCCCACTGGAACTCTATGCATTTGCGTCACTGACACGTGTGAATCTGGGTCCACACATCAGTGACTCAAGGGTAGGAGCAACTACTGCAGAGGAGCCTCGTCCCAAAACACCATTGCCTACGTACACACTGGCACTAGCTACTCGTGGATTTTACTTAGAAAAGTGACTTTAATCACATGATCTGTAATCCCTCGCACGCCAACCAAGCTGGCTTAGCTGCCCATCAGTTGCACCGCACTGCTAGCTTGCTACCAAGAAACGCCTTCAAATACACGCCGGCAACACCGGCCACGGCAGCACAACAACCACGTCCATCCTCACACCACGCTCACCACGACCATGGCCAAAGCAGCAAGAACCATCCACCACCCTCTCCTCTTCGTCTTCGTCCTCATCTCGCTGCTCGCCACCCTCGGCGCGGCTGGCGGCCGCCGGTGCCCTCCTGTCCCGTCCATGACCGCCGAGGGCGCGTGCACCGCGGTCTCCGGGACGCGCCACATGCGCGGGCTCTGCCTCCGCACGCTTCGCGCTGGCGCGGGCGCGGGCGCGGCGGCGCCCGTCACCCAGCACGCCGCGGCGGCCGTGCGCGCCGCGCTCGACGCCTACGCCGCCACGGTTGCCGCGGCGACGTCGCTGCTCGACGGCGGCGCGGTGCCGGCCGACGACGAGAAGGCCGCGTTCGGCGCCTGCATGGTGGGGTACGGGCGCGCCCGCGGGGCCATGGCCCGCGTCGCCGACGAACTGGCGGGCGGCGGCTGCGACGGCCCCGCCGGCGACCTCAGGGCGGGCTACACGGCGGGGCTCCGCGGCATGGACGCCTGCAGGAGGGGCCTGCTCAGTTACCCGGCGTCGCCGTTGTACTCCAGGAACCTCGCCGACCGGAACGTGACCTTGCTCGCCGCCTTGCTCTGCAGCCTGGTGCCGGCTTGAGCCTGCCCTTGAGGACGGACAGCTTGTGAATGGGTAGTCACTGATGGACAGAGAGCATTCGGTTGTATAGCCTTGTTAAAGGGTCTAACCAGGCAAGCAATAAATAAGCCGTGTTTACTGGTTAATAATGAATGGGTAGTCACTGATCTCGGATTGTTGTGAGCGAATAATGTTTACTGGTTAGATTACTTTCTTATATGATTAGCCCGGCAGCGGAGCCTAGCATTTTATTTGTAATCGGGTTAAATGAAAGAAGAGAGAGTTTGATTTGAAATGCAGAATACTGTCACTGAAATTTATAAAGTAGATGTCTTGATGTCCAATGTTTTCGAATGTCTTTGGTTTGTTTTCACCCTTTTTGAGGAATATTGTTTGTTTTCACCTTACATATATTTCCTTTGTGGAATAATATTTAGGATTTGAGCTTCCACTCAATTCTTAGGAAGAAGAGATCGGGTTAGGGGAGTTAATTTCTTCCTCACCTCTGGCCCCAAGCTCTCTCAAGTGTTTAGGCTTATGTTTAGTGCCCTGTATATGAAAGTTTGTTTGATTTGAATAGTCCCTGAAATTTAAAAATAGACGTCCTGACTGATGTGCAATATTTTTGGATGCCTTGATACGTTTTCAGTCTCCCTTTGGGGAATCCTACCTGGTATTGTCGACGGATTAGAGATGACGTCTGGCGAGCCTCCTCCTCCTCTTCTTCCGCTGAGGAACTTTTTTTGAAAGGCCAGAGTAACCCGGCGTTAATTAATAAGATAAGAAGAGGCAACAATACAGGCACAAGTGGCACCAAGGTTTACCTGATCCGATAAGAAATCGTGGCTGGGGCATCGAAATAGCCCAACAATAAAGAAAGAAAATCATACAGAGATTACTCGCTAGGAGGTCTATCGACTAGAAAACCCAGGTCTACGTCTAGCACCCGCCGCGGTCCAAAGCATTGAAATATCCTTGATTTCTTCAACAATCCCGCTTGGTGTTTTCACTTCATCATTGAAAACTCTTCGATTCTGTTGAGGAACTGGGGTTTGAGGTCGGAGACTTGAGGCTCATGGGAAGCTCCTTGAAATCCCTAGGCCACCACTGATCGTGGAAAGCCAGAGGATTTGTGCTCTGGTTATGGTGTATTGACTCATGAGTCAGCAGGTTGGCATACTCAATGTAGCAAGGAGCCGTTGCTGACTTGCTGCATTGGCGAGCCAGTCATCGGCCAACCTGGCATACTCAATGTAGCAGGCCCAGCGTCTAACCGTGCAGCAATTCCAGCCCGTCAGCATCGTCGTAGCCCATCTATGACAACACCTGCATTTTGGCACCTGCTGACTCATTGAGGCCTCCTTATTTGTTGTTAGCAGCGGAGAAGAAGCAGATGTCTCATGGAGGCTGGCCTGCCAAAAATTTTAGGTCTTTTTTTAGTCGAACCTTCTCATACCCACAAAAAAAAAGTCGAACTTTCTCAGAACGTGAAGCCCACTTTGGCCCATGCCCATCGTCTCCATTCATCGATCTCCACCATGATAAATCCATTGTTGCCAGTTCCACACAAGCTCTTTTTTTTTTTTAAAAAAAAGACAGTTCCACACACACGCGCCACCATCGCGTGAGAATCCAGCCGGCTAAGCCAGGGCATAACGGCGCGGGAACACGACTGCTCGCGAGTCGCGAGCAGTGCTCAACAACAGCAGCCAGCCAGCCGAGAACTGCACCGCCATCGTCGAGGAGTCGAAGCTCATGTGCGGCCTGCTCTAGATCGCAAGTTGGCCGATCTCGCGTAGCAATAATCATTTCCGTCACTAGGAAAGAAAATTATAATTTTTACGTCGACATTTGTGGCATGTAGTCCCATCATAGAGATCGAGCATTGCCAGGCCAGCAGTGCTTGTCTGCAACTCGATCTGCCTTCAATTTTGAGGCCAGACAAGCATAGGTGACGATGAAATTACTAGCACCTAGCTGGATTCTTCCTGCTAACATCTGACGAAATTAATTCAAATGAAAATTGTTAGCTAGCAATTGGCACAGAACAGCAGCATCGATCCATGGAGCTGATTCAGCAAGTATTCATGGCCACCACATCCTATATAGAAATGATTCACACATCCAACTCATGATCTGACAATGACAGCTGCGGCGTTCTTCTTCTTCCTCCACCTCGCCTTCTTCTCCGCGCTCCACCTCCCCCTCCCCCCCCCCCCCCCCCCCCGCGTCCGCGTGCCCCGACCTCCCGTCCATGACCGTGGAGGACGCGTGCCGGAAGGCGGCCGGCACGCTGCTCATGTACGAGCTCTGCACGGACGCCATGCGGGACGTCTCCTACCCGTCCAACGGCGTCGACCTGTACGCGCTCGTCGCGGCCAAGCGCGTCCTGGCGTCCTTCGACGACACCGCGCGCGCCGTGGGCGCGCTGCTCGGCGGCGGCGGCGGCGGCTCCCTGACCGGCGCCGAGAGGGACGCGTACGCGCGCTGCGAGGAGTCCTACGCCCAGGCCACGGGCACCATGGACGCCGTCGTCGCCGCGCTGGTCGGGTGCCGGTTCGCGGAGGGTGACCTCGGGCAGGTGTACAGGGACGGGATCGCGCAGGTGGAGAGCTGCAGGGACCGCGTGAGGGACCTGCCGGCGTCGCCGCTCTACGCCAGGAACCTCGTCGACCGGAACATGGCCGTGCTCGCCTACTTCGTCGGCAGGTTGCTCGTCGGCGTTCAGTAATGGCGGCGTCGTCGTCATGTGGAAGGAAAGCTAGCTGCCTAGCTGGGGTGTGGTGGCCATGCATGAATTGTACTTGCTGAATCAGCTCCATGCATGCTGCTGTTCTGTGCCAATTGCAGCTAGCTAGTAATTTTCATTTGAATAAATTTCATCAGATGTCAGCATGAAAAATCCAGCTAGCTAGCTAGTAATTTCATCGTCGCCTATGTTTGTCTGGCCTCAAAATTGAAGGCAGTAGCCAGCAATGCAATTGACTGCAGTGGAAAGACGGCACATTGCCAAGCATTTACCGCCTGGATATTTCTTGCAAGCAGACAAGCACTGCTCGCCTGGCAGTGCTCGATCTGTATGGAACTATATGTGCCACAAATGTTGACGTAAAAATTGTAACTTTTTTATTTCTTTCCTAGTGACGTAAAATAATTACTGTTAGAAAAGTTGTTGCACAGTAATTGTTGGTTGTAATTATATGAGGCCATTGATAATGTGCTGCAGAAAACATACTCCGATCCCTTTGTTTTAAAAATACTGTTCCTAGACCCTCATACACTGATACACACCCATAGAAATAAAAGGGGATGAAATAATATGTTACAGAAGTAGTCTATCACAACTGAAAATATATATTAATTACATTGTGTTAGAAACGATCAAGCAAGAGAGAGTGCAGAAAGATGGACATTTTTGACTAGATGTGGGTACGTCGCAAATATATCCACAAAATTCTATTACTTAAGACTCTTTTAAAATATTTATATGCTTCTCAAATTGGTAGAGCACGTACCGTTTGATGGCGTACTAAATCATAATTATAGCCAATTGTTACTATTTCTGAGAAAAAATAATGCACTTCAATTTATTGTGCATAATCCACTATACCTTTGGATTTCGTGCATAAAATAGTGTAACACCCTAATTTTCAAGTTAGAGACATAAATAAAATTTGTTAGATTTATTGCAGGCATGATGAAGTTTTATTTAATTTATTTGATTTAGAGCATTTATTGTGAATAAAGTAATTACATAGCCATAAAAAGAAATATAAGCTCACTTAGGGTTTGTGCATCCATGCTGATTGCATTGTTTTATTTTTTTGAGATTCAGTTCTAATTTGAATTCTTTGAATTTGCTTGTTTTTCTTCCCCAAAAAGGTTTTTCTCTTTCTTTTCTTTCTCCCCTATCCTTTCCCAGTCGGCCCAGCCCAGCTCTCCCTTCATCTCTTTTCCTTCTTTTAACCTCCGCTCGGCCCGTTACCCGGCCCAGTTCCACTCTCCCCGGCCTGCCCGGCCTCTCCTCCTCTCTCCCGCTCCAGTTGACGGGTGGGACCCTCCGGTCTGGTCCGTCTCCGACCTCCCGCCCGAGCCGGACTCGAGCTCGAGTCCGGCCCGGCCACGCCGCCGCGTTTCCGCCTTGGCCCGCACGCCGAGGCCCTCGTCCGCCCCTATAAAACCAGCCGCACACCCCCCTGACTCCCATCGACCAGCGCCGCCTTCGTCTCGCCTCGCCAACCCTAGCGGCGCCGCTGCTCGAGTTTCGGAGCACAGCCGCGCCGCCGTTCCGCTGCCTCGCCGCCTCCTCATCGCCTTCAACCGCCGCCGAAGGTTCGTCGTGTGGTAAGGATCTCCTTCGGCCGCTTTCCCATCTCTTCCCCGCTCTCCCGTGCCCGGAATCCCTCGCCGCAGTTCCGCCGGGCCACCTCGCTGCCACGCGCCCCCTCTGCCGCACCATCTCGCCGAACCGAGCCCTCCACCGCGTTCTCCGTCGCGCTCTCCCTCCCCTGTACCAAGACACAGCCCGAATCGAGCTCCAGACCGCAAGTTCAGCGAAGCCCGGCGAGTTCCCGAGCGCCCGCCGCCGGACTTCCTCACGCCGTCACCCGAGCCGTCAAGCCAACCGAGCCATCATATCCTCATCCAAAGGCCCAGATCCAATTTGAGCGGAGTCCCATAGATCTGTACCAGTCAACTCTAGCATGTTTGCGGAATTGTCCCTCTATTTGACTAAAATCAAGCCAAAAGTTTACAATAATTGCAAAATACCCATTTTTCTTTTGTTTTAGCCCCTATTATCATTTTATAAAATATAACTCGCTGTCCAGTATCCATAGATTTGCATGTTAGCCTCCAAATTATAGATTTAATCTTGTTAGACCCTCGATTTCTTAGGCCAGACCTCTTTTAGATTCAAATATATTTTACAAATAAGCCCCTCTAACTTTATTTAGCAATAACTTCTTTGGTTTAGCTCCGAATTCATCGATTATTGCGCTCACGCGATCCTTGCAATATGCACAGTTGCTTTATAAGCTTGTTTTGTTCTGTTTATATTGTTTGTTGTACTGTTTCTTATTTATTGTACTTGTTTGTTTGTGTGTACGTGCTTGATGTGATAGAAGGTGAGCCGTTCGAGGATCCGCAAGACCAAAGCTTTGAAGACCCTGGACAGCAACAATGCTTTGAGAAAGGCAAGTGTTCTTGATCCCAATAATCATTAATTACACATTTACTTTATATGCATGCACATGTCTTGAATATGAGGGTCCCAGTTAAGGATATGCCTAGTCTTATAGCTCCTTGATTAAATCTGGGTTATTTAATTAATTCATGTCGAGTAGCTTTGCTAGTTGCCTAAAAATGGGTTATAGTTGGTTTAATTGACATGCTACACCTGATTTACTTTATGTTTTCAATTTATTAATTTTTTAATTAAGATCATATGCTTTAATTGGAACATGAAGAACCACATAGGAGAACAGTGCAACCAAAATATTATATGTTTCTAATTAATTAGAAACACTGGCTTAATAATATTAAGGGCAAGAGGGGTTGCATCATCGGGTATAACTTAGGTCCTGTTGAGGCTTTGGTTGGTGTGGTGGGCTAGGGCACTTCCTCATTAGGGAGAAGTTATGACCACTTTGACTTGAAACTTTAGCGGATTGTCATAAGTTAGTAAATCTTTGCAAATGTCTTGTAGTGAATTCCTGCAACTCACCTTGGAAATGTTTACCCCAAGTTTTACTATATATTAACTAACTTTATGAAAAAAATGATGTAATTGTAGTCATCACTCCACAACTCCATCACAATCATCACAAAAGATCCAAATCACATAGTTCTCACAAAATCAAGCATTCAACCAAACTGATTAAGACTAACAATCTCTAAAGAATGTTTCGAGCTAACAATTACAAGATAACTTTGAAAAGACACTCCTAATAAGACTCTTAACCCTATAATCTGCGGCTGCGCTCACCGTAATGGAAGTGCTAGCGTGATGGAGAATTTGCCTACTAGTCCTCTGCTTCATCGTCACTATCAAAAGTTGGGAACTGCACCCGTCCTCCATTCAGCCGGGCCAATAGAATCTCCTCGAGGCATAGCGTCCGTAGCTCCTCCTCCTTGACCACCATGATCTCCACTCGCGCGTCATCCGATGTGCTGCATAGCCTTTCATAGAAGAGCCGGGATTGGACCTTCATCAGAGTCCAGGTAGTGGACTTCTTTCTCACATGGGGGAGTGGTTGCCCTCCTGCAGCTGCGGCTGGTGCTGGCGGTTCCTCTGGATCATCATCACCTCCATCTGATGCCTCTGGATCATTGTCATACACTTCTGCAGTGTCTCCTCTTTGTCGTTAGTATCACTGTCATCTCCTCCATCTCCAGCATCTCCTCTCGGGGCGCCTAAATCAGTGTCATCTCCACCCTCTGTGATTGTTTAGAAGAGTGAGACACATGAAATAAGTCATGGAAAAGTTGAACAAGGCGTGTCAGTGCCGACAAGATAGAGAAGCATATAGCAGAGGTGAAGGTGGCCAGGTGTTGAGAGTAGACACCCTCTTGCTCTAGGAGTTCTGCCTTTTGCCACCTTGCAGATTTCGCCAGTTGTTCATATTCTGCAGCCTGCACTGAAAATTTATGCGACTCGGAGGCAAATATACTACTAATAATCATGGTAAAATATAGGTGCAAGGATGAGATATAGACAAATAAATAAAATAGATAACCCCAAGCTTTACTAACTAGCTAACTTTATTAAAACTTGATGCAATTATGGTCATCACTCCATAATTCCATCGCAATCAATACAAGGAGGCAACTCACAAATGTTTCACAAGACCAAACATAAAAGCACACTGATTAAACTAACACACTTAAGCAAATGTTTACGAACTAATAATTACAAAACGACTTTTAACAAGACTCATCCTAAAACTCTTAGGCCTAACATCTAGTAGAAGCGGTTCTGGTAGCCACGGTCGCCGAAATGCAGCTTCTTGCGCTGGGGTGACAAGGCGAGAAGTAGAGGCTCATCCTCCTGAACAGGCGGGGGCGCCTCTCCTGCAAACTGGGCCTCAAGCTGACGGATCCTGTGATGAGCTTCCCTCAGTCGATCCTGAGTCTCGTCCAACTAGTTGGTGACGTGCTCCTGATCCATGTTGACTGCGACGAGAGCCCGCACAGTGACATTGACGCGGCCCTCCCCGTCTCCTCCAAGTGTCAACTTTGTGTCCTCAGTCCCACGAGCACGGCGAGGAAGATGCTGGTAATCTGAGTCCTCCAGATCCCGACAGTTGGTGTGGCAGAGAGACCATAGAGCCGTCCTGGCTGCACTACTGATTGCGTCGCGGTAGGTCGCCATGGGTGTGGAGGAGTCGTGCGCTGAAATGGTCCTCTTGCCTCGGCACCCATCATCCACCCTGATGTGGACACGAGTGACGTAGGACTCACCGAGCGTGGGGTCCTCATAGTGCCATGTCTGGAACATAGGAGCCACAGTGTTGTTTAGCTCGTCAAGCACATCCCGCAACATCATGGGGAAGTAACTCTCCTCGTTAAACGAGGTGTGGACGCAACACTTTTCCCTTTGTGCTGGCGGGCCGTCATCCTGGTTGTCTTCCTCCTCTTCATCATCTCCTGGGTGCTCTGGGTCTCCTCCAGCTGGTGCAGGTGCTGGAGCTACAGGAGCAGGAGGTACAAGTGGCGGTGCTGGGTCTTCATCTCCATCATCATCTGATATCTCCAGAGGCTCCTCTTCTGCATCGGAGTCTGCCCACATGCCTCCACGGTAGTAGCCGTCATGCTGGATGTCCTCCTCCTCTTCGTCTTCATCATCTCGGCCTTCTCCAGTGGTAGCAGGCGCTGGAACCTTAGGTGCGGGAGAGGCAGGTGGCGAAGCTTGGTCCTCCTGCGCTGGTGTTGGCGACGGTGGTGGTGTCTGCATGTTCGCATCCGCATCGACTGCCCTGATGCGGCCATCTTGATCCTCTGCGAAGAAGTAGTCCCTCCTAGGTACTTTCTTAACCTCCTCTAGCTGAGCTGGAACAGGTGCAGGCACTGGGGTTGGTACTAGCTCAACAGGTGCAGGAACTATACGACGAGCAAAGGCACAACCTCCGGTGCTCTTGCAGGTAGTCTTCTTGGTTCTGGCCATCTGAAGAATAGGATAGAGAGGTTTTGTTTAGAACATACATACTTGAAAGAAAAACAAGTATGCGATCAAGGATGAGATAAAAGCTATAAATAAGGAGTAAGCAATTTTCAAATAAGCATGGAAAAGCATGATTTCTAAGCAAGATAGACCTTAATTTTTGGCCATTTCTATCTAGGCTAACGTCCTACAGTTTGAGGTACACATATGCTATCATATGCTACTTCACCCTTTCGGGCCATGATCTTGAATGGTCCGATGTAACGAGGTGACAATTTCCCCTTAACCTTGAACCTGCGCAAACCTCTGATAGGCGACACTTTGAGGTACACATAATCTCCTTCTTCAAAGGTCAACTCCCTACGACGAGTATCTACATAACTCTTCTGCCTAGACTGTGCCACTTTCAGATTCTCTCTAACGACTTGCACCTGTCGTTCGGCCTCTTTAATGATCTCAAGGCTGAACAACTAGCTTTCTCCTGTCTCACTCCAATACAATAGAGTCCTGCACTTCCTACCATGCAATGCCTCGAATGGTGCCATCTTCAAACTAGCCTGATAACTGTTGTTGTAGGAGAACTCCACATACGACAAACTCTTATCCCAACTACCTCCATGCTTCAGAGCACAAGCTCTAAGCATATCCTCTAGCACTTGATTGGTCCTTTCTGTCTGTCCATCCGTCTGCGGGTGATAAGCTGAGCTGAAGTTCAACTTCGTATCCAATGACTCATGCAACTTCTGCCAAAACCGAGACGTGAACTGAGTACCTCTGTCAGACACAATCTTCTTAGGTACTCCATGCAAACAGACAATCCTAGATATATACAACTCTGCCAATTTGGCTCCGGTATAGGCAGTCTTCACTGGGATGAAGTGAGCTACCTTTGTCAACTGATCGACGATCACCCATATAGAATCATAACCATCCTTTGTACGTGGTAACCCCACAATAAAATCCATGCCAATTTCTTCCCATTTTCATTCTGGCACCTTCAATGGATGTAGCAATCCAGCTGGCCTCCGATGCTCTGCCTTAACTCTCTGACATACATCACATATCTCCACATGAGCTGCAACATCCCGCTTCATGCCGTACCACCAATATCTTTCTTTCAAATCTTGGTACATCTTAGTACTGTCTGGATGAATCGAGTAAGTTGAATCATGGGCTTCCTTTAGAATCTCCTTTCGCAGATGATCCACATCCGACACACATATTCTTTTCCTGAACCACACGGTTCCCTGTTCATCCTTAGTGAAATCAGGTGTCTTGCCATGGGAAAGTCCAGCTATGAGAGCCTTCGCGACGCCCGTACCGCCCTCTACCCGATCCCGTACTTAATTTCAGTCCACCAAGATGAGGAATTTCCGCGTGACGCCCGCTGATTCTTGGAACCCCGTGCGGCGTGAAGGCCGTATTGGAGATGCTTGGGGTGCGCACCGACAAGGAGGAGCTCAATGCAATGACTGCCCGCGGGCGGCGCCCCTATACCCATAGCAGTACATCATGGGCCCGCCCCGCCGCTCCTCGTGGCTCAGCAAGCAGCCGCAGGCCGTGAAGCACATGGCGCTGCCTCTCACACGATGCTGCGGGCGGGATGACGGTGCCGCGCGACATACCCATCGACCGAGATGCGCGGGCACGGTGATGCGGTCTTTCCGACGATGCTGTTGCAGATCAGATTGCTGACACCCTACACAAAGCAACCCGCCCACCAATCCACCACCCTCGCCCACCAAAAAAAAGAAACAGAACCCACTTCGCTAAGTCTGGTGCACGCCGCCGCTGCCATGGGAAAGTCCAGCTACGAGAGCCTTCGCGACTCCCGCATCGCCCAGAACAAGGTAGGCGCGCTTCTCCCCGATCCCGTACTTAATTTCAGTCCACCGGTATGTGGAATTTCTGCGTGACACCCATTGATTCTCAGAACCCCGTGCGGCGTGCAGGCCGTATTGGAGATGCTCGTAGTGCGCACCGCCAAGGAGGAACTCAACGCAATGACTGCCCGCGCGCCACCCCTATACCCGCAAGCAGTATGCCATGGGCCCGCCCCGCCGCTCCTCGCGGCTCAGCAAGTAGACGCAGGCCGTGAAGCACATGGCGCTGCCTCTCACGCGACGCTGCGGGCGGGACGACAGTGCCGCATGACGTACCCGTCGACCGAGATGCGCGGGCGCGGTGACGCGGTCTTGCCGGCGATGCTGTTGCAGATCAGATCGCTGACACCCTACACAAAGCAACCCACCCACCGATCCCCCACCCTCGCCCACCAAAAAAGAAATAGAACCCTCTTCGCTAAGTTCGATGCACGCCGCCGCCATGGGAAAGTCCAGCTACGAGAGCCTTCGCGACGCCCGCATCGCCCAGAACAAGGTAGGCGCGCTTCTCCCGGATCCTGTACTTAATTTCAGTCCACCGAGATGTGGAGTTTCCGCATGACGCCCACTGATTCTTGGAACCCCATGTGGCGTGAAGGCCGTATTGGAGATGCTTGGGGTGTGCTCCGACAAGGAGGAGCTCAACGCAATGATTGCCCGCGCGCGCCGCCCCTATACTCGCAAGTAGTACGCCATGGGCCCGCCCTGCCGCTCCTTGCGGCTCAGCAAGCAGCCGCAGGCCGTGAAGCAAATGGCGCTGCCTCTCACATGATGCTGCGAGTGGGACGACAGTGCGGCGCGATGTACCCGTCGACCGAGATGCGCGGGCGCGGTGACGAGGTCTTTCCGGCGATGCTGTTGCAGATCAGATTGCTGACACCCTACACAAAGCAACCCGCCCACCAATCCTCCACCCTCGTCCACTAGAAAAAGAAACAGAACCCACTTCGCTAAGTCCGGTGCACGCCACCTCTGCCATGGGAAAGTCCAGCTACGAGAGCCTTCACGACGCCCGCATCGCCTAGAACAAGGTAGGCACGCTTCTCCCCGATCCCATACTTAATTTCAGCCACCGGTATGTGGAATTTCTGCGTGATGCCTGTTGATTCTCGAAACCTCGTGCGATGTGCAGGTCGTATTGGAGATGCTCGGGGTGAGTACTGCCAGGGAGAACGCAATGACTGCCCGCACGCATCGCCCCTATACCCGCAAGCAGTACGCCATGGGGCCACCCTGCCGCTCCTCGCGGCTCAGCAAGCTCAGTGCCCGAGCAGGCACTCACGCTTAAGTCTGTTGTTGACGGTCACTAACGATCCATTTTGACCGTCAACTATCGTGCAAAAGTCGAGCATCAGAAGGAATAAATGTTAGCATAGGATGATTATTTGACGAATTCCACAGATGCTGGTCTGAGAATGTGTGCAGGTGAATTTGGGCCAAAACTACATGTAACAAGCATATTATCCAAGGGATAAATTCCCGGGCCAAGCACAAGGAAGCCCAGGGGCCAAAATGGGCTTGTTTGGCAGCTCACACAAGAAGGAGACTCAGCCCACACGCGTGACACATCATCGATCCGAAGCAATTCCACCTCGACCAATCAGACGTGAGCAACAAGATCCATGGACCTACCGGGGCATGCAACCGACGTAGTTTCGCGCCAAGTCACCAAGAACCGACCTAAGGGCCCACTCATCAGTCACGTGTCCAAATTTGGGGGCAAAAGACGGTGGCCAGAGGTCGGCCGACCTGGCACTGGGCCCTCTCGCCTCCAGCTTCCACATGTCACTTCCCTGTTGGCTCTAGAAGGCGGTTTGAGGAGGATTGGCTGCATTCCTAGGGTGGCGCCCTCCTATAAATACAAGGGGAGGGGGTGAGAATAGATGACACACACACACACACCACACCATTCACTCTTCTCTTGAGTTATCACTTGGGTGAGAGTTGTCTTAGGTAGTTTAGGAGTAGAGGTACTCAGGAGGGGCGCTAGTAACGGCGCTCTTCTCCAATTTGTACCTCTACACGAGAGTGAGGAGGAGTTGGGGGATGTGTCGGGCTTGTCAGCGCTCTTCTCCAATTTGTACCTCTACACGAGAGTGAGGGGGAGTCGGGGATGTGCCGGGTTTGTCGGCGCTCTTCTCCGCTTGTACCTCGACGGATGCTTATTCGGTTGTAAGTGTTCGAGACTTTTTTTATTTATTTAGAATTAGAGTTTAGATCGCAAGTTATCATCTCTGCTTTATATTAGTTGATGTGTATGCTTAGCGAGTAGCATTTGACTCTAGAGTTGGGCTCCGGATAGAAAAGGATAACCCTGATCGCCTCTAGAGTTAGTAGGGAAAGGCATAGACGTGGTGTCTAGGCTGGACTATACCACTCAGTTATCCGATAGTCCCAGGGTGTGTAGAGGTAGTCGGCAGGTGGTGACAGCCCTGTTCGAGCCCTAGTAATCCTCTATGTTTGGATATCGGATATAGCACTATTACTGGAGCTATCGGCTTGTATAAGCTGGTCGAAACCGGTAGCTCGAAGTATAACGGCGATGTGATCTCTTCTTCTAAATATAGATTCTAGATCTTAGAAAGTCCTCTCTTTCCTATCCTCCTACACCAGTGTGTGTGTCCTTGGACTGTCTGAATCCGTAGATAGTGCACTCACGTTCCCCAGTGGATACGATACCCTAGAATACTTTTGGGTGAAAGCTACAGTGGTATCCGTGCGCTTGCGAATTTTATTCATGACGTTACAAAGTACCAACATCTGTGCGTGCATGACCAGAGAAACACAAGTGTACGCGCATGGCTAGCAAGCAAGCTTGTTACAGTGCCATGCACGGGGAGTATGTGCACCACGAAGAAGCAAGCAAAGGAGAAAGTTGCATGTACGTGTTGATGCCTTGCCTCTACGGATCGTCCACTTCGCCCTACGATCAGCTGCTGTGATGCCTCATCGACTCAGCTCACCTCTCTGCATCGACTACCCACCTCGACTATGACTGCAATGTGTGTTAGGTTGATCTGCTCACTAATGGGCCCAATAGCCCAATAGGCCCTTGATTCACTCCCTTATCGGGGGCGCCCGGCCTTTCACTGGCTGGTGGACCCCGTTGCCCAGTTCAACAATAAATAGAGAGGTTGGGGCCGGGGCAGACGGTACGAGGTTCATCGTGCCGACAGGCACCCCACCAATAAAACCCTAGGCTGATCTGAGGGTGCGCTGGAGCGACGGGAAGCATCACCGCCGCCGCCATCGACCCTGCTCCACTGCCGCCAGTGCCATCGACCCTAACTGCGCCACCACCACCGCGACGCCACTTCACCAACCATCGCTGCCCGTGCGCAGAGCTACACCAACGAACCAGTGATGGCCAGATCGAGCTCTGCCTCTGCAGAGGGAGGGATGTTACTTGATGAGCTGCATCAAAGATATCCTGATCCTCAAAGGTACAGTGGATGGAGGAAAAAGATTAATCTTGTCTTCATTTGTGGTGAGGTAGATTGGGTAATCACCAAACCAAAGCCCGCTGAGCCAGAGGCTCTAGTGAGAGAGACAACTAATATTGATACTGAATGGCAGAAAAAGTAGAGGGACTATGCCCCCTTAAAGATGGCATATGAGCTTGAGAACAAAAGGTGGTCAAATGCCAACAAAAAGTGTATGGCTGTGATAAAGAACATGAAGAGCTGGTCACACATAGGTACACTGGAGGAGACAATATAAGAGATCACATCCTCAAGATGAGCAACATGGCATCTAAGCTGAAGCCAATGGACCTAGAGCTCCGGCCTGTGTTCCTTGTTCATCTAATCTTCGCTTCCCTGTCAAAAGATATTTTTTTGAAGTAATTGTCAAAAGAATTTGAAACATTTGTTGTCAACTACGACATGCAGCCAGAACATTGGGACATGGAAAAGAGTATTGCCATGTGCGTGCAAGAGGAGGAAAGAATAAAGATGGTGGCTTTATCAACTATGTGCAGAACAAAAAGAAAAAGCCCTTCCATGCTGACTCTTCCTCACAGGCAAAGCACAAGGCTCTCATGCCTCATCAGCATCAGCATCAGCAAAAGAACCTTCCAGTGGACAAAGATGAGTGCTTCCACTGCCATCAGAAGGGGCATTGCAAGGAAGATTGTCCCGCTTTCCTAAAGTCACTCATGGCAAAGAAAGGCGAGAACATTATTTGATTTCTAAATGAATCCTTGTATATACAGTTTTCCAAGTCTACTTGGTGGATTTACTCAGGTACAACTATTCATGTTGCAAATCCTTTACAAGGATTTCGTTCGACAAGGACTACGCAAAGAAAAGAAAGACTCGTTGAAGTGGCAAATGGAGTCCAAGTAGATGTTGAAGCTGTTGGCGATGTCTCTCTAGAGCTCGTTGATGCTTCATGCTTGTACTTAGAGATGTTCTTTAGGTTCCGTCATTGCATATAAGCAGATCTTTGTCCATTCGTGAAACACTAATCCAAGTTTCTATGCAATGACAAAATGTAAAGAACATCTCTAAGTACAAGCATGAAGCCATCAACAAGCTCTAGAGAGACATCGCCAACAGCTTCAACATATGCTTGGACTCCATTTGCCACTTCAACGTGTCTTGCTTTGCGTAGTCCTTGTCGAACAGAATCTCTGTAAAGAATTTGCAACATGAACAGTTACACTTGAGTCAATCCACCAAGTAGACTTGGAAAACTGTATATACAAGGATTTGATTACAAATGAAATAATGTTCTCACATTTCCTTGCCATGATAGACTTTAGAAAAGTGGGACAATCTTCCTTGTAATGCCCCTTGTGATGGCAATGGAAACACTCATCTTTATCCGCTGGATGGTTCTTTTGCTGATGCTGATGCTGAGAGACATGGGAGCCTTGTCCTTTGTCTGTGAGGAAGAGCCAGAATGGAAGGACTTTTTCTTTTTATTCTGCACATGGTTGATAAAGCCAACATTCTGGTTCTTTATTCTTTCCTCCTCTTGCACGCACATGGCAATGCACTTTTCCATGTCCCACTATTCTCGTTGCATATTGTAGTTAACAACAAATGTTTCAAATTCTTTTGGCAGGAAAGCGAAGATCAGGTGAAAAAAGGAACGCAGACTTGGGCTCCAGGTCCAGTGGCTTCAGCTTAGACGCCATGTTGCTCATCTTGAGGATGCGATCTCTTATATTGCCTCCTCTAGTGTACCTTGTGTGACCAGCTGTTGTATCAGCTGGGTAGCATATGTCTTTGAAGAGCCAGTAAACTGACTCTTTATTCTGTCAAGGTACTCTGTGGTGAAGTCACACTCTTCGATTGATCCCAAAAATGGCAGGCTCAATCGTGTTCTTTATCACAGCCATACACTTTTTGTTGGCATTTGTCCACTTTTTGTTCTCAAGGTCATATGCCATCTTTAAGGGACCGTAGTCCCTCTACTTTTTCTGCCATTTAGTATCAATATCAGCTGGCTCTCTCACTGGAGCGGTGGCTCAGTGGGCTATGGTGTGCTGAGTATCCAGTCCAGCTCACTGCAAATGAAGGCAAGATCAATCTTCTTCCTCCATTCACCGTAGTTGTCACCTTTGAGGACTGGGATATCTTTGATTCATCTCATCAAGTACAACCCTCATAAAATGACAAAGATAGTGAGAACACAATAACAATAGTTGCATGCATTAGTTCCAACGTTTGTCAAAATTAAAACATACAACTGTTTATGCCATTAAATCTACATCACGGTTGGCCAGAAATAGAAGTAAATGCAAAGAACTATAAAAAAATATAGTACTGCTATTAACAAGGCAGCGTATCAAGTGGAAACTAGGTAAACTGTGCAAACTTGGAAACTCTCAATCTAGACCATAGAATGCTCATCCGATGGCTAGGAGTAAAGGTGCGCTAATTTTGCACTTAACCGCCTGTTTTAGCCCAGCACCCTCTTCTAATTTTTGCAAATCCACCCCTCCCCCTAATCCCCGAGCGCACGCCGCCTCTTCATTTGTTCGCTGCTGTCGTTTCGTTTCACCAGGCCATCGTCTCGTTCGCCACCGCCCGCGTGTCGCCTCCGGCACCCGTCATTCGCCGGAGCTCCGGCGCCCGCCCTTCGCCGCCACTTCGTGCAGTACGCCAACATCGTCGGCATCGCCATCGGCTACACCATTGCCGCCGCCGCCGCCATGGAGTTCGGAACCTGGTCGCCGCCGCCCCTTCGTTCGCGGCTATGCTACTGTCCGCTGCTGTTTGTTCTCTGCAGTGATCATCACTGCATGTGGATAGAACAAAAAAAAAGAGCAGGTTATTCTAGTGGCCATGATCTGGGGTCTTGTAGCTATTCAACTCACTTTGCTGCTGTAAGTAGGGAAAAAGAGGAGATTTTGTAGTGCGGAACATCACAATCGTTGAGTGTATTGCTTTGCTCAATTCTTTTTCTTGGGCAATGCATGATGATTTAGTCCTGAGGGCAATGTATGCAGTAGTACATACTTGTGCCTCACAACAAATACAAGCATATGTGAACTCAATTAAATCTGTGGACCGGTGCGTGTGGACCCGTGGCGCCGCGACAGCCCCGGCGGACCGGCGCGCTGGTGGCCCGACGCGCGCGACCGTACCCGCCCTCGCGGCACCCCCGGGGGCTCCTATGCTCCTTCCAGAAGATGGTTAAGAGATACTCCCTCCTTCCCCATTTATAAGGCATGGTGGAACATGACACGGTCTTCTAAACAACACTTTGACCATTTATTTATCATATATTATATCACTTTTGATTATAAACTTATAATTATTGTAAACTATATTTGATTATGAATCCAATCATATGAAATTTGCATTATAAAAATAAAAATTTAATAGTCAAATTATTGGTCAAAGATGAGAAGGTTTGAATCTTGATATACGTGTATGCCTTATAAACGGGGAAGGCGGGAGTATATCTTCAAAGCCCCTTAAGCCCACAACCATATATTTACATCCCTGCATGCCACCATAGCCTGTCAGAGTCAAGCACTGCGTAGTTGACATCACACATCACGCAGGAGCAGAATTCATAAGATGGCATGAGGATAGGCTGCCGGCGGGTAAGCTTTATTTGCTTTTTTCCCCTTAATGCGACCATGATTCATAATTTTTGTTATAAATATTTATGACCTAGCATGTTTAAAATATTTAACTGGTATGGTCAACATTTTAAGCCACCAGAGTCAACGTAAAACAAAATCTAGTTCAACAATTCTAATGAACTATTTCAACATTTCACATGGAAATATTGATGCAGTATATCTACAATGTTGAACATACATATTTAAAATGTCGAAGCGTTTTAATTGGAATGTTGAATTTTCAAAAAAAGTTCGACAAGTCAAAATATATTCATATTGGATCTTGTTCTGTTGCAAAAATTCCAAATAACACCGTGGTTCAAACGGAATCTAAAACAAACTTACTGTTTGAAAGAAAATTAAAACCAAAGTTTCAAACTCAAAAGGGACATCTGACTTCTCATTGCACGCATGCGTCAGGACTCAGGAGGGCATGTGTTCTCTTCCTGCGCCCGCGCTCACATGACTAATCAGCAGCCCAGCTTATTTTATGGCCACTGGATTTATACATACGTGAATCTCAAAGCGGAGGTTATATAAGATATTATCTTCCGGAAGATATATAGGTTTTCCGGGCACAGAGGCTTCCTATCCCCTTCCGGAAGATGGATAACAAATATATCTATAAAGCCCAATTACAAAAGTGTCATGCGGCCGGCCCATCAGAGACTCACACCCGGCTGCCTGTCTCCCAGAAGCAGTGGGCCGCGCGCCGGTGCTTCTCTCTGTTGTCGAATTGTGCAAGCGATGTGCAGCTTGCATGTCGTCACTCGACGGTGCAGGTGGTGCTAGCGCGTCCTTTTATTTTTTTTCTCTCTTCAAGCTGCATCAATAATTAACACTTTCACCAAACTATCGCAGTCAATATTTTAAAATACAATATTCAACATTCACTCAAACTTAATACAACATTTCTTATAAACTAGTTAAACATTTTATATGAAAATGTTGAAAGTGTATGTCCAAAATGTTGAATATGTATACTCAGATGTTGCAATAGTATACTTTGAATGTTGACTTTTTTAGAAAAAAAATTAATTAAAATATATGCATATGTGATCTTGTTTTGTTGCATAAATTCCAAATAACATCATGGTTCAAACGGAATCCAAAACATATTTACGGTTTGAAAGAAAAATAGAATCAAAGTTTTGAATTTAAATGGAATCTCCACGTCCACCCACCAACATGCAGCCAATCTTATCCGCTCGATTGTACCGCACGGATCTCAAACACTGAAAGTTCAATGATTTTCCCATCTTCTGGAAGATGTATAGGATTTCTGCTGGCACTATGACTACCGTATCGGGCCGTGTTCGTGTCGTGTTTTTAGTGTCGTGCCCCATGCGGTCCATCAGGAATGACCCATTGGGCCATTTATACTCCAAACATTAGAGATAGTTGATAGCTTACATCTAAAAGTTAGAGATATGTCCTCCAACAATAATTTAAATAGGTCCACATATCATTCAAAATTAAATATTAAACAAAATTTAAAATGAAGTATAGATATCCATATCACATAAATCTTTTGATTTCAAAACTGATCAGGAGCAACGACGACCACAATACCACTCAGAATTAATAACAAATATCATAATCCCTTGATCATTTGCTCTCGATCCACTACCTGCCAACAATCAAGGCCCCCAGCAAATACGAGACCATGGTCAGATCAAAATCTGCCGTGACCATGTCCACCACCGGCGAGCCGCGGTACGCCCACAGCCCGTCCTGGCAGGACCCGACGGCGACCTGCGCGTCGATGTACTCCTGGCTGACGCGCGAGAAGTCACAGGCGAACAGCTGGTCCGCGACGCCGCCCATCAGGGGGCCAGCCTCACCGTACTTCGCCTTGCAGTGGTCGACCGCCGCTTTCTCGCCGGCGGGGAGCTTCCCGGCCCCCAGCATCTGGTCCATCTCCGCCACGGAGTTCCTGTACCTCTGCCTGGCCAGCCTCGCCGCGACGAGCGCGTAGACGGTGAGCTCGGCGGTGGCCGGCGCGTTCGACAGCGTCTCCCGGCAGAGCGCGTGCCACCGCTCCGTCTTGTTGGACAGCGTGAGGCACGCGTCGTACGAGGTCATGGACGGCACATTGTTGCAGGCTTCGCCGGCGGCGAGCAACGCGGCGAGAGAGACGACTACCACTGCAGCAGCGCCCATGTTCATGGCTGCTCTCAATCGAAATGGTGGGTGTTTTTTCTTTTTCTTTTTCCTTTTTTTTGGGACTTGTGTGATGTACTGTTGAAACTAGCCTTGAGGGGCCTATAAATAGGATATTTGTGTTTCTCCGATTGGTAGATGAATTGTAAAAATATGTGGGGAGATATAGCAAGTATTTATTAGAATGCAACAAATAAGCCAAGTTTTTTATTTCACGTTGATATGATTCCGAAAATAAAATCTCTTTTCTAGCTACCCATAAATGTAGGCCATCTGCTATAGTATATACGAAGTTAATGCTCGCTACCAATTTAATAAGATTACTAAACAATATCTTTTGTCAAACAGCATAGTTTTAAGTATTTCTCTGGCATTATCTACATTTAAACAAAGACTTAATACACGACAACCAATACAAAATCACTAATCCTTGCGAGCTCATCCGTGTCGTTAATACTGAAAGCAGTCAGGCACCGTGACAGTAGAATGTTCGACGTACATTTGAGTATTTCGGTAATTGCCATGCTCTCTTAGTGCATACTAGTTTGTACCCCCAGTCTTTTATTAGGGTAGTCACAGTATCCATTTATCATTATTTTTAAAACTTTTTTTTGATTAAGAAATATCCAGCTTTGACCTCTCACAGCTGAGAGAGGCTACAGCTGACAAAGTATAGATTGAGACCGCATAGCAAACACTTACATCACCATATTAAAAGCTCAGACCGGACAAAATGAAAAGTTCACAAACTAATTAATTGTGGATGTGGAACAATTGTTCTAGTTAGAATAATTCAATTGTGGTTCTAGAACAATTGTTGCAGTTGTATAAAATAAAATTATTCTATATCTCAAAAAAGGTTCTAAAATATTTCATTCAAATATGGTTAAGTCCGGTCTTGTTTGAAAGCTCTTGATATAATTAAGAATACCAGTGGTAAAATCGGAATTTGATTTAGGTATGGTTTGGAAGATACAGATGTCTTTACTTCAAATCTTTATTTGCACAAAACCTAATGTACGTGTCAGATCTGCACCATGCCGGTAGCACGTTGTAATGTGGGCTAGAAGAATAAGTTTAGGCTAAATAACATACTAAAATCACTAATAGGCTGCCAAAAAGAAGAAAAATGAACGGGCCGCGCTGAACCCATGCTTGTGTGATAGTGATATAATGAATCGTACCCTGTGATACAATGAATCGTACCCACACACGTTATTGTTAACATTTACCGCCCTGTTCGGCTGGTGGGAGAAGCTGATTTGGGACGGACTGGGGTTGGGTGGAGTCACATTCCAATTTATCGGCGACCATATAAAGGGTTACATACCGTCGATTTCCGACCAAATTTTTTTCTTTTTTAGTATTATTTTGTCATTTTGTGACAAAAAGTTTTCAAAGAATTTTTTTAAAAATATTTTAAAGAGAGAAAAGAGAAAAAATTGATGAAAAAAAGTTTAAAATAGAAAATTTCAGAATAATTAAAAAAACTTATAGAAAAACTTTTGCATCCAAATCTAAACTAATGAAGTTAGGGAAAAATTATCAAGAAAAATATTTTGAAGAGGAAAAAGAAAAACTTTGATAAGAAAAAGTTTGGGAATAGTTAAAAAAAATTTGAAGAAAAACTTGTGCATCCAAATCTAAACTAAAGATGTTTGAAAAGAATTTACATCCAATATTAAAAATAAAAACAAAAAAAAAAAACAAAAAAAAACTGCTAACCCGGCGGAGCTCACCGCCGCCGCCACCGCGCCCCCCCCCCCCCCGGGAAACCGCCACTGGGCCGCGCCTCCCTCACCGCGCCGCTCCCCACCCCATGAATACAAGGCAAGACTAAATTGCAGTTGCTCCAGTACTGATCGAACTAAGAGTGAATTTCTCATTTTCTCAAGTAAATCGAAATATTTATCAACCATAGCCATGTTTGGATCCATGGATTATTTTTTAGCCTATTCCCAAATAACTCCAAATAGTCCAAAGGGAGTCAAACAGGAGGGTTATTTTTGAGCTATTTTTAAATAACCTACCCAAAAAAATATCCCCCCAAGAGGTGCTATTTGGGGCTATTTTGTGTGGGGCCTATTGATTTTCTCACTCTCTCTTAAAAAAGTAGCATTCCAGTAATTGGAAATGTGTTTTATGAGTCAAATAACTTTTGGATCCAAACACCTAAGGGCTATTTAATTGAAGGATTATTTTCTTGAGTTAAACTTTAACACTCAAAATAACTCTCAGCTATTTCTTCAAACAGGACCCATGTTCATACCACTAAACCCTCTAGATCATCATGGGTTAATTGGATCCATGCCATTACAATTTTCCAAGTTCACTGATCTGCCATTACAATTCACCTATTTCGAACCGTGCCATTACAATTTCACATTTCTTCCAAACATACCACTATGAACCATTTCGACGTGTTTCTGAGAATTTGTGGACCAAAATACTCTCGTCTTCTTCCTCCTCTCACTCCTCTCTCTTCTCCTTCCTGCCTTCTTCTCCATGGCCCAGGCAGATCCGGCCCCCCCCGCCAGGCAATGTGGGGGCCGCCACCAGCATCCGCTGCTCGCGCGCCCCTGGGCCTATGCTCCTCGCCGACCGACTGCTGCTGCTGCTACTGCTATGCGGCGGCGACGGCGACGGCTGCTAGGGGCCTGGGGCGGGGCCCGAGGAGGCAGTCCGGCCGGCCACCAGCTTCTTCTTCCCTTTCTTCCCCAATCCACTTCTTCCGATGGCCACCGCCGCCGCCCTGACCGTGCTCATGCATCGCTGCCGCCGCCCTTCCATCCTACGCTGGATGATGCCGCGGGCGTGGAGGTAGGCAAGGTTCGCGCCGTCGCCGGCGACGCCGATCTGCTCTGCGCGCCCGCTGCCCGGTCCAGCAGCAGCCGCCGCACAGCAGCAGCAGCATCAGCCGGTCGGCGCAGGGGGTTCGCGTGCGAGGTGGGGTTCCTTGCCTACGCCTACGGGCCCAGGTGCTCGTGAAGCCCTGCACCATAGCAACCTCAAATCGATAAAGCTGTCAGGCATTATTGTCGATTTTGACATCAAATCGAGCTTGGCGCGGTCACCAATCCATTTATCAGATGCTCTGGTAATTTCGTCGATTCCGCCGGACAGGAAGCCGATCCGTCTGATTCCGCTGCCGTAGCAGCATCGCGGCCTCGCTCCACACGATGCCCGGCCGTGCTCGTCCTCGACGCCAGCCAAGAATAATAGTGCGCCGCTGTTGCGCGGCCTTCCCACGTCATCTGTCCCACGCCGAGCTACTCTGCGCGCCCGCCGCCCGGTCCAGTAGCAGCCGCCGCACAACAGCAGCAGCATCAGCCGGTCGGCGAGGGGCATGAGCCCGGGGGCAGGGGCGGTGCCGGCACATCCTACCATGGAGAGAGAGGAAAGAGAGAAGGGATGAGAGGAAGAAGAAGGTCAAGGGTATTTTGGTCCACAAATTTTAAAAAACAGGTCGAAGGGGTATGTAGTGTTATGTTTGAAAGAGATAGGAAATTGTAATGGCACGGTTCGAAATAGGTGAATTGTAATGGTATATCAGTGAACTCGGAAAATTATAATGGCATGAATCCAATTAACCCTTATTATTACAATTAACCAGGTCAAGCGTACCTCGGCAATGCTACTGCTTGCCATCAACCAGCAGGGCTCCCAGCTCGAACGCGACCATGGTCAGATCGAGGTCGGCCGAGACCGCGGCGTGCAGCGGCGAGCCCCGGTAGCCCGACCAGAGCCCGCTCAGGCAGGCCTGCACGGCAAGGTGCGCGTCGTAGTACTCCTGCTTGGCCGCCGCGAAGTCGCAGCGGGCGAGCTGCTCCGTGATCCTGGCCACCAGGCCGCGCGCCTCGCCGTACCTCCCCTTGCAGCGCTCGAGCGCCGGCGGCGGCTTCGCCACCGACGACCGCCGCAGCATCCGGTCGATCTCGGCCATGGTGGCGTCGTACCTCAGCAGGGCCTTCCTCGTCGCCGTGAGCGCGAAGACGGTGACCTGCTGGGCGGCGCTGGGCCCGCTCCGCAGCGTGTCCCGGCAGAGCTGGTACCACCTGGGCTCCTGCCTGTCGCGGGACTTGAGGCACGCGTCCTCCCAGGTCATGGAGGGCACGCCGGGGCAGGCGTCGCCGGAGGAGATGACCAGGGTGGTGGCAAGGAAGACGAAGGCGACCGCCGATGCTCTCTTCATGACTACTGGCTAATTTTCACTTGGGGAATGAAAGATGGTTCTCCATTTTTGGCTCTTATCAAAGACAAATACTGTATTTGGATATACAGGTATTTGTTAGAATGCAATAAATAAGCGTAGTTTGTGATTTCACATGATGCGGTTTTGATGGCCCGATGTGGTGCATTTTTGCTTCACAATCAATTATATACAGTGGAAAGGTTTGTAACAATTATAAGATGACTCTACTAAATGACACATATATTCGATATTCTGAGATGCAAGTATTTATTACAAGGAAACGAAGATTATTGAGATTTCAGCTATCTGTCAAGAAATGCATTTTTTTCCTGCAAAGAAAAATATCTCTTTCGTGCCAAGACATTAAATGCTGCCATATACTACAAACTATTTTTTTCTTAAACAAAAAGAGAGTTCTCCGGCCTTTTTGACAGCACATAGCCAAGAAATTACGAATTGGTGGTTACGCTTTGTACAATCGAATTTCAGAGATCTGCAACAGTTGTAAATGCTCTTGTATGGCGTCTCTCTCTCTCTCTCTCCCATGATCAACAATAATCGTTCTACATCAACAAAGATTTGCAAGTGTTGTAAATGCTTCATGCTTGGTTAGTTGGCTGCTTGGAGTATCTTGGTGCTTCACGTTAACCCATCACTCTAATAGACTAATACACTACTACAAAAAGCATTTTTAGTACGGATAAAAACATATTTTTAGGGGCGGGTGGGATACCCGCCCCCAAGTTCTCGCAGCTAAAAATCGATTTGTAGGAATCGATAATGTATCCGCCCCTACAAATACATTTATAGAGGTGGGTTATGGACTCACCCGCCCCTTCATATCAATTTGTAGCAACGGGTCATGGGTTCACCCATCCCTACAAATCTATCAGTAAGGACGGAAGAGCCTATGATCCGCTCCTACAAATCATTTTTCAGAACATAAAAAAATTAGAACAAAATACTCAAAAACAGCAAAAATAAAAAAATATCCCGGTCACCACCACAAGCCCCTCTTCTATCGAGGTACAATATTTTTGTCGAGATATGCACACTTGCGTCAATCGGAATTCGAACCGCCTACCTCAATCGTACCTTACTACCATACTATTCAGTCATTTATGACTCAATAGGGTATGCTACTCTTTTATATTAATTCTAAAATTAATTTGTAGGGGCGGGTGATGCCCCTACAAATCTATTTCTAGGGGCTGGTGATGCTACCACCCTCTAAAAATATTTTTCTATTTTACCGGAAAAATCATTTAAATCTCGACATATAGCAAAACAAATAAAAAAAGTGAAACTTCTACATTATGGTTATTGTGAAATACAGAAACGAAAAAAATATGTCAAGTATATTTCAATGTATATAAAGGTTAAGATCGTAGAAATCTTAAAGTATGACTTGAGTTATAAGAGATACTATATAGTTATAGTTATTAGAGAACTTATAATAATTTTTTGAACTATAAAATGACCTCAAATGAAAAAGTTATCAACTACAAAATTTTAGATCTCGTCATTCTCTATAATTTTTTATAAAATTTTTACTTCATCTGAGATCATATGGAAAGAATCATTAATTTTTTTTGGCGTAAGACCATTTGTAGGGGCGGGCTATACCATCATCCGCACCTAAAAATGCATTTTAGGGGCGGCTGACCCCATCACTCGCCCCTAAAAATAGTGACATTTTTAGGGGCGGGCGATGGGGTCACCCGCCCCTAGAAATGCATTTTCAGCGACGGGTCAAAAGCTACAGTAATTCTGCTCTATTTGTAGCAGCGGATTATATTTTGAGCCGCCCCTGAAAAACAATCGGGACATTGCTATAAATTGTTTTGTAGTAGTATTATTTCCAATATATATCCTGACTAAGAGAATCGATAACGACATAACATAGAACACTAGCCATTATAATGGCCATAATAACACAGGACACCGATCAGGTAGCCTGAGTCAGCAGATGAGCTAAGTTTTCCACGACCACGGTCAGATCAAAACCGGGCTTGACGATATCGGTCATCCACGAGCTCACTGACGCAGTCTCCTGAACCGTGTTCAGGCAGCCACCAATGGTGCTAAGAGCCCAGCTGAACTTGCCCTCGGCGAGCAGTCGCAGCCGTCCAGGTGCGCGGCGCCGCTCGCCATCAGGTCGTACGCCTTCTCGTACATGTCCCTGCAGTAAACCATGGCTTCCTCCTCCTCCTGCCCGCGATCTTTCCAGGCTCCGAGGTCCAGGTTGATCGTGTTCATGGTCGACGCGTACTTGAGGTGGGCCTTCCTTGCCACCATGAGCACGTAGGTGGTGACCTCGCCGGGGTCCGGCGCCGACTGCAGGGTCTCCTTGCAGGCGCCGTACGCCGACTTCCCGGGACACACCTTGCACGCGTCTTCGATTTTCAATTTTTCATGGAGGGCACGTTGCGGCAGGCGCCGCCGGCGTCGGTGGTGGTGAAGAACATGGTAGCCAAGGAGACCAGGAGCAGGATCCTTGCCAGGACGAAGAAGATCTTCATAGTTGATGATGATGTACGTTTCTGTTGGGAGACTTACCAGTGCGGGTGGTAGCGAAAATAAGAAGGTTTTGCATTGGGGCCTAGAAATGAATAGGATGATATTCCCAACAAGAAGCCAGATAGATGCAACTACATTTATAAACAGATATGCTGATGCAAGTTTTATATTTGACGAACAAGAAGTATCTTTTCTTTCAAGAAATTAAATGCTACCCATATGGATCGGATACGTAGATCACTGTGTATATATCTTGCTTCACTCCATCGCATCCTCAGGGAATCCAAACAATGAGTGCAAAAATGATGAAAGAACCACAAATGACAATTTTAATATGAAAAGTCTAGTTTACACCCTTGGACCATCATAAAAATTCGATTTTCAACTTTCAACTACAAAATCGGGTAACAGAGACCATCCAACTGTCAAAACCGGATAAATTTGGCCCTTTGGGTAGTTTCAAAGGTGATTTTTTATTTTGTGAAAATTAAATATTCAAGTTTAACCTAAAAATTCATAAGTAATTAGTTTTAAATTTAAAATATACGAAACAGGTGCCATTATTTTTCGAAAAAATATAATCTATCTATTGGCGCTCTACTTACCAGTTACTAGTATATTTGCTTGTAGTTATATATATTATTTTTAAACAGACAATAAGATTTAAATAGAACAACAATGTAGATTTCTTAGAGGTATATAGATGGATATTATTTTCTGAATTAGTAAGCTTCAATGATATTTAACCTTGATAACCTTGTGCTTTACGGTATACAAAATAAAATATAATATATGGAGATATATAGATATTAGATACATATGGATCATTCACCAATCGGCCTCAAATGTGAAGAACAAAATAAGTTGGCTATAATTATACTAGCATATTGCCGGTACGTTGCTACAGGTAACAAAAATTTTACCCAAATCTATGTGAGACCATCAATATTTTGCTCTTTTACTCCATATACAAGCCATGTCATGACCCACGGATATTGATTGTCCCGGTTCCGATTGGCATTTGGATTGAATTTATTCGGGCTTCGATTAGAATTCCGATTGATTTGTCTGGGTTCCAATTATTAGGGCCCTGATTATCAAATTGCACTTGCAAGGAATCGAACTTAAGACCTCTAGCCCTGATATCATATTAAGGGCCTGTTTGGATGGGCTAAAATTGCAATGGGTGCTAAACTTTTGCCAAGAATTGAAACTTTAGAAAAAATATAAGTGCTAATATGTGTCCCGTAAAATTCTAAAGTTTGTTACCCTTTCTTTCTACCATTTTCCATTCTTGATTTGTTTTATCACAATTCGCTCTTTTTACTCTATCATATCCGACACCCTAAAATATCCATTCTGCCCGATCGAATCACGCTCGAAACGGAGTCGAATCTCGGTTTCAGCATTCTCTTGTAAGGCTTTGCTATTGTCACCATCAACTTGGTTGATCATCATCGTCGCTCTAAAACCTAGGCCCAATCGATCTACCTTAACATCCAATTTTTTTTGCCTATCTCTTTACACTTCTATCCGCCACATGAATTCTATCCATCAGCCCAATTTAATCTCTACTTTTCTGTAATGTGCATGACATGACTCACTGACCAAGTCCGGTACGACCATGCATGCCTGACCTTGCTCGTACACCACCTGCAGGCCAAGCTAGTTGATCGTCCCGTCCCGTACTGTTCTGATTTCATATGAGATTGGATGGCTCACGTTGTTGGCGTGTTGATCCCATCAATCGTCCCGTACACTTTTGTAATTGGGCTTTATAGATATATTTGTTATCCATCTTCCGGAAGGGGATAGGAAGCCTCGGTGCCCAGAAAACCTATATATCTTCCGGAAGATAATATCTTATATAACCTCCGCTTTGAGATTCACGTATGTATAAATCCAGTGGCCATAAAATAAGCTGGGCTGCTGATTAGTCATGTGAGCGCGGGCGCAGGAAGAGAACACATGCCCTCCTGAGTCCTGACGCATGCGTGCAATGAGAAGTCAGATGTCCCTTTTGAGTTTGAAACTTTGGTTTTAATTTTCTTTCAAACAGTAAGTTTGTTTTAGATTCCGTTTGAACCACGGTGTTATTTGGAATTTTTGCAACAGAACAAGATCCAATATGAATATATTTTGACTTGTCGAACTTTTTTTGAAAATTCAACATTCCAATTAAAACGCTTCGACATTTTAAATATGTATGTTCAACATTGTAGATATACTGCATCAATATTTCCATGTGAAATGTTGAAATAGTTCATTAGAATTGTTGAACTAGATTTTGTTTTACGTTGACTCTGGTGGCTTAAAATGTTGACCATACCAGTTAAATATTTTAAACATGCTAGGTCATAAATATTTATAACAAAAATTATAAATCATGGTCGCATTAAGGGGAAAAAAGCAAATAAAGCTTACCCGCCGGCAGCCTATCCTCATGCCATCTTATGAATTCTGCTCCTGCGTGATGTGTGATGTCAACTATGCAGTGCTTGACTCTGACAGGCTATGGTGGCACGCAGGGATGTAAATATATGGTTGTGGGCTTAATGGGCTTTGAAGATATATCTCTTAACCATCTTCTGGAAGGAGCATAGGAGCCCCTGCCAGCAGAAATCCTGTACATCTTCCAGAAGATGGGAAAATCATTGAACTTTTAGTGTTTGAGATCCGTGCGGTACAATCGAGCGGATAAGATTCAAGCAATGGAGTGTAGCGCTGTGCGCATGTCCGGCTGTGCATGGCTGCATGTTGGTGGGTGGACGTGGAGATTCCATTTAGATTCAAAACTTTGATTCTATTTTTCTTTCAAACCGTAAATACGTTTTGGATTCCGTTTGAACCATGATGTTATTTGGAATTTATGCAACAAAACAAGATCACATATGCATATATTTTAATTAATTTTTTTTTTCTAAAAAAGTCAACATTCAAAGTATACTATTGCAACATCTGAGTATACATATTCAACATTTTGGACATACACTTTCAACATTTTCATATAAAATGTTTAACTAGTTTATAAGAAATGTTGTATTAAGTTTGAGTGAATGTTGAATATTGTATTTTAAAATATTGACTGCGGTAGTTTGGTGAAAGTGTTAATTATTGATGCAGCTTGAAGAGAGAAAAAAAAGGACACGCTAGCACCACCTGCACCGTCGAGTGACGACATGCAAGCTGCACATCGCTTGCACAATTCGACAACAGAGAGAAGCACCGGCGCGCGGCCCACTGCTGCTGGGGAGACATATCCATCTTCCGGAAGGGGGATAGGAAGCCTCTAGTGCCAGTGCTAGTACAACACGGCCGTAGCGTAGTGTGCGGGTTGCGTGCCGACACGGGCGCGACACGACTAACGAGTCGGCATGGGTGCTGCCACGGGCCCAGCCCTCATCTATACTCTTCACATTTCTCGAACCCTAGATTTTCTCCCTTCATTCCTAGCCGCCAGCCCCTAGGTCCCGTCACCATCTCAGCCTCTCCTCCTCTCTCGCGTTGTCACGCATAGGCCCCCCCACCCCCCCCCCCCCCCCCCCCCGCACCTCCCCGTCCACTTCCTGGCCGGTTTCCTACTCTCCTCACGTGTTGCCGGCTCCCGCCTCCGGCCGCCATGGCCTTCTCCGCGCATCATTGTCTTGGCTGCCGCCGCCGCCGTGACTTTCGCCATCCCGTCGCCCCATCGTAGTCTTCCCCGCCCCTTCCCTTGGCTACCGAGGCTACGGCCTCCTCTACGCTTGCGACTGTGATGGCGATGGCGGCAGCACGACGCGGCGGCTGCTGCTGGGCGGCAGGCCGACACGACATGCCGGGCTACTCGTGCCGGCGGGCCAGAACGGCACGACTAAACTCTAGTCGTGTCGTGCCTGGCTACAATTTAGTGCCAAGTCGTGTCCTGTCCGAGCATGTTAGTATTGTACCATGTCATGCAGTCCGTTTGGCCATCTATAGTTTGGAGTAGGCCTAATGGTGCATCGGATGATTTTCAAGTGCCAACTCCGCGTGTTCCTAATAAAAAATTAAAATTTGAGGAACCTTGTATAAGTCCCATATGCATTATAAAAATTTGTCAGGAGTACTAAATAAATATATCCTCATAAGACTCTGAATTTTCTCTCGAAAACTATGTGTATGCACTTTGCACATGTTTTAGGGAAAAATCAAATGATAAGAAGACTAATAAAAGATTTCACTCATGTTCCCACAGGCTATTACTGAGGAGTAAGCACTATAAATTGGCTGTAGACATTCACAAGACTGGAATTTTCTAATCTAAAAAAAACAGTTGCCTATGAATGTTGACACTCACCCATTTTTTTAGGGAACATATCATGTGCAACCAATATCTTCGTGCAAATTATAAAACTTCAATCTGAGTCATGCATGATCAACTGGTTGAGCACCCCGAGTTGGAGATGCCTGATAAATTAGCCTTTTGGCCTTGTCAACCAGGTCGCGCATAGGTAAGCTCTCCGCGACCACTCCTTCACCATCGAGGAAGACCATGTACTTTTCCAACCTGGATGGGGTTCCTTTAACCATGTCTAGGGCGCCCTTCGCTCCCTTCTCCCTAAATATTTCTATGTACCCAGGACTCAGATCCACAATTGATATTACCACCTCAACAAGGACCCTTCTTATCCTTGGGCACTCAAGGCTCGGTTCCCTGTTACTGAGAGTATCCACAAGCTTTTCAACAAGTTCTGTTGCTGCTGCGTCGGTACATGATTCAAGAACCTGGGCAAAGTATTCAGGGATTACATGACCAATTTGTGAAGCGACACCTAATGCGGCCTCTAATTGTTTGCCCTCTTCACTGGTCCTTATAATTTGCATCACCTGCACGGTGTGACAACAATGACAGTGTTAAGTAATCCCTCATTTCATAATCTTCTATGGAAATGAAACTAAAATAACGAGCCCTCTATAATGTACGTTTATACTAAAAAAGCACATGTGCGAGCCAATAAGTTTAATGATAGATAAAGGAGGTAGAAGGAAAAATAAATGACAACTCTCGTTTCTCTAAGTAGTGATTGAGAGTCTCACCTTTGTGAGGGCAGATTCAAGGTGCACATTTGCACCAAGGTCGATCAGCATGTCTCTTGAGTTTGCACAAAGATTATGCAGTAGAGTTGCTGCAACGCATATGTAGCGCTCATTTCCAAGCATGCTGGTGATCATCTCGATAAGGCTATGTCGTCGCCCTGGTTCCGCCCACAAGATAGCCCAGCAGTTGTCCACGCTCATTATTGTAAGATTTGCCAGTGCTTCCCCTGCGGTCATTTGCAGCGAAGAAGGATCATTGTTCCTGCTGAGATAAGTAACATCATCTGGCGTAAGAAACCCATGCATCAGCTTGCGAAGAATGGATCGGGTGCTCCCAATCTCCTGTCTCGCGGCCTCATCTAAGGCCAGCTTTGCTATAATATCAATCGCCGGCTCCCATAGCTCTGGTTGGCGGTCCTCCAAGTCCAAGATACGTTCGAGGCTGTTCAGGAACAAGGGGTTCTCTGACAACTCATGGCGAAACCTCATGCCAATTTTGCCAGCTTTGACAGCAAGTCTCCTCACAAACTTCAAAGCAGAATCATACACCATCATTTTCTGCTGTATTTCGCTTTCACCACTGATTTTCTCGTCGGTGAGGTAGATGATAAGCCCTATGATCTTGGTGATGATGTTTGTACCATCTTTGGCAATTTCTGAGCAGTTATCAGGATCACAGGTAAGCTTCTCAAGCATGGACAAGCCCAGCAAGGAAAAGTGTATTCGCCTTCTGAAAATTAGTTTTTCGATCAACTGACGTTCAATGTTGCTCCCTCCATTGTTTTCAGATACATGGTTCAGCAAGGAGTCTTGTCGGTTCTCGGCATCAAGGAGCGAAGATACCATCTTCAGCATGCCAGGAAACTCAGAAATTTTGAGGCTGCCACTGATCTCGTTGGTGATTGTAGCAGCTAGCAGCCTGATTGCAACTGTTGTGGAGCCGAGCATGTCAATCAAGCTGGGCACTGCTTTCTTGGAGCCGTAAATGATTTCTGTGATGAGCTCGTTTTTGGACTCGGAGTCCCATCGTTCCAGGAAGTTGTGAAGAACGTGAAGCCCAACAAGTTGTTGCATTTCACTTGAGGTGTTGCCAAGGGACTCAATGGCGAAGATGGTGAGGCTGGGCGTGTGTTTCTCCGAAGGAAAAAGACCCCTTTCCGTGCGTGCCTGGTAAGCTTGATGGTGGTACAGGTTGACAGCTTTTGGTCCCCACTCTTGTTTGAATTCTAAGTCACGGACAAGCGATCTGCGAAGGAGAAGGGAGATGAGCCCGCAGATGGTTGCCAGGATATAGGATGACCCTTGGCATAGCTCCATGATGAAGAAGATTACGATGGATGGAACCAAGTTTGGGCTAGCGTCCGGCGGCAAGGGGCGATAGTCATGGTGGCGGTGACCTAGCAGGCTGCGAAGGCGCAGAACCGTTAGCAGAACCTGCAGGAACGCCACCGGGATCTGCAGGTTGGCGATAAGCACCGCTGCTATCACCGAGAACAACATGTAGAATGATATTTTGAGGGGGATGCCTGGCAATGGGAACATGACGCTCCAAAAGAAGAGTATGGGCAGGACTGTTTCAAGGATCTGCAAGAGGAGGGCACAGGAGCTGCTATTGTTTTGTTCCGAAGTAGTCTCTGCAGAGCTACTGTTTTCTTCCGACGAAGCCTCTGAAAAGATATCGTCCCGTCCCCAAATCTCATGGTTGCTTAGTGTTAGTAGCACTGCAGCAACTGATATGCTGAAATATCTGTAGTAAGAAGCTAATTCTGCTTGGAGGAAGGGCAAACATGCCAACCCTGAGGCTATAGTGACTTTGAAACAAAGTAGTGGTACGGGTTTCCTCATAAATGGTATACGGGACATGATTGAAGCGGCCACCACTGCCAGGAGGATCGTCCCGTATATCCAAGCCAAACCCAAACCCATAACTTTTAGGTTGGAAACCACATCGTTAACGTTGGAACTCTTGGCTATTTTGTGTGGTGATATTTTGTAAAGTCCATAAAAGCTTCCGCAAACAGCAGCAGCCAGAAAAAGGAAGAGGGTAATGTAACCAAACCAGCCTTGACGTAGTCGCGCCAGCAACTGGCTGATAATAACTAGTAAGGCCACCTTCAGGATGCTTGCAGCTATTTGCGGCCGAAACTCTAGCGGGGTGAGGGAAATTCCCACACCTATGATCACCGCAATTATATTTCCATACTTTGGTGGCACAAACATGCGAGGGAAAGAGAGATTTTCCCATCTGAATGCCCTCGTGGAGCCGAATAACCACTGGTTGACCGAGGCGTCGTTGCGGATGAAAACCCTGTTGTTGTATGCATATGTAGCCAGAGTCAGTCACTCGAAACACAAACAAAGTTATATATATATATATATATATATATATATATATATATATATATATATCTATCTATATATATATATATAGAAATATATATCTATATGTTATTCTACATCTTAGGTGTAGCAGTCCCTCTCCCTTTATTCTATACCAATAGCTAAAACAACTTTTCAGTAGTTCAGTAACCGGTACGCACCTGGAGGCTTCCATGAAAATCATGATGGTAGAAAACCAGAAATCTGTGCGGCTCAGCAAAGAGCTGAACCCGCCAAGCAAGACAACGGTAGCCCAAATGAAGGCCAGAGTGCCGACAGCGTTGCCCGCCCACTCCAGGAAGGCAACGCAAAACACGATCTGATGCAGCCTTCTCAGCTTCCTCCTCACCATGTCGGCGCTGCTCTCCCTTCTTCTTCTCTGCCGGACCTCACTGCGGCTCTCCCTCAGCGGCACCTCGTCACCGGCAGCAGCGTCAGCCTGCGTGGTGGTCTCCACTACTGTGATGGAGAACTCTTCGCCATTGATGGCAGGTGTCGTCGCCATTGCTTGTCTTCTCGGCCTGCAGCGCGAGTATTTATCAGCACCAGCTAGCTAGCCTCTTCCGGGCCGGCTAGCGACAACTGGAGAAGGTTCTTAATTCCAATCATAGTAAACATCACGAAAGCATATATAACCGCGTACTACAAAAAAAAAACAAGTGTAGCCATACCTATGCCTTTGTAACTGTACCAAACCATCGAAAAAGCGTTTAAAATGCATGCTTGCGTTAGATATTCGGTGAACGACGGGGGAAATCAAAATCAAAGCAAAGCAAAATTAGCTCCAAATCAACTAAAAACAATTTACAGGGGGCAAGTTAGAATGACTTTTAGTTTGGGTTTCGGTTTATATAATCTTTTCCCGCACTATGGAAAAATATCTTTAGAGTAGTATCTTACTATTACTAATTGGAGACTTCTTTTGAAGCCTCCAGGTGAAACCACCTAGGATCCTAGGTGGACAGTCCAGGTGAAGCCACCTAGGATCCTAAGTGGACAGTCTAAAAAATAGAGAAATCTTACAAATTCTTACAAAAATCAGAAACATCCTACCATCAATTCAGCAACTCTAATCATAATAACCATTGGATCTGTTATTTTTTTCTAATAAATTACCCACCTTTATAATTATAAAAATAGACTAAAGTAACTCCCTAAATATGTATCTATAAAATTAATCTAAAGTAACCCCTAATCTTCATGTAAATTATCCACTTATGCCATTATAAAATAATATCAAATAAACCTAAAATTTTCATATATATTATCTAATGATAACATAATAAAAATTTAAAATAAACCTCAAATCTGAATCAAAATTATATTATTATAATAAAATCTTAAAGCACATCAATATAAAATTTTAAGTTACCATTTCTATCATTATTGATATATTATTTATGTTATTATTTATATAAAAATACTAACTATAATATGTTTGTCACCATATATTCATGTATAAGAGAAGAGATAAAAATATCAATTTTTATGTTGTTTACATAACTCAAATAAAGGGTTCAATTAAACACAAATATATATGGAGGTATGATGCAAAGTGAAAAAAATATTAGTAACTAAACCTATTGCATTTATTATAATTACATAGTGATAAATATGTATCTTTGCAGTACTATATTAGAATATTTAATTAGTTGAAGAGAGCATGTGATAGATAATTATTAGATATCTCTAACTAGCCCGTGCGGGAGCACGGGTTGATAGACTAGTTCTATGAATTTCTATCAAAATTAAATGTGTAGCATTTCAAGGATTGATTACGTACTACTCTTAGTCTAAGCGGTTTCCATTAATTTTATACTATTGCTCATTGGCATCAGACTGTTAGGAGGGTACAACTTGAACGTATATGTATATACGCAGTATGCCTTGTAAAAACCCCATATATAAATCTTTGTCCAGGCTAGACGAAGCTAACCAACGAAGCTACCTCGAAGAACGGCTCTTTGTTTGGACTTGCTTGGATGTGTGTGAATACTTGTATGTATTGAGGACATATATGCATATATGCATGTGAAATGGTTAGTAGACAATTTGAAACAATTTTCAAGGGGCAATTAAAATGAGAGTGACTTTTTTTTGGGAGGGGGGTTATCTTCGGAGTATTTATAAATTCCCGCACTTAGTGGTGGCAGTGTCATGAAGTCTATATTATTGCTCATTAATTGGTCTAAGACTAGGCAGTGAGCATATGCTTATTAGAGGATACAGAAGATGTTAAAGAGAATGAAGAAAATATTGTTTCTCCATGTCCAGCCACAACTTGAACACCTCATAAAACAAAAACCACAGTTTGATACTTTGATTGAACTATAGGGTTGTCCAAGCTGGGCTAGGATTCTCAGCCAACCAAGCTACCTCGTCATTGTCAAAGCTGACTCTTTGTCTGAACTTACTTGGATTGGATGTGAATACTTGCAGTTAGACGTTTATGCCTATGTTTATGTGTCTGAACTGGCTAGCAGACGTGTGCAAACGCCAGGACATTCAATGATGAACCCTCGCTACCTAGAAGGAAGGTAAGATAGAGACCTACTGAGTTCCCAAATCTTACTATTACTAATTGTTGACTCCTTTTAAAAACACACACTTAGATCCAAGGTGGACAATCTAAAAAATTAAAGAAATCATAGAAATTCTCACAAAAATCAGAAACATCTCGCCATCAATTTGATAACTCAAATCACAATAGTCGTTGGATTTGTTATCTTTTCTAATAAATTACCCACTTGTACCATTATAAAAATAGACTACAGTAACCCGCTAAACATGTATATAAAATTACCTACCTCTACTATTATAAAAAAAATATAAAGTAACCTCCTAATCTTCATATAAATTACCCACATATGCCATTACTAAAATAATGGAAATAACCACTAAATTTATATATAAATTATCCAATTGTATCATTATCAAGAGTTATAGTAACCCTGAAATTTAAATCTAAATTATATAATGATAATAAAATATAAAGTTCACCAAAATAAAATTCTAAATTACTATTTCTTTCATTTTAATATATTATTTATGTTAATTATATAAAAATACTACCTACGATATGTGTCACCGTGTATTCATATACGATGAAAAAGATAAGAATATCAATTCACAAATAAATGATTCAATTTATATATATATATACATGGAGGTGCGATGCAAAATAAAGTCTATTGTAACTAGATAATTATAAATATGTATTTTAGAGTATGTGTTAGAATATTTAAAAGATAATTATAATTAGTAGCTAGAAAATAGTCTTTTATTTTCTTTTTTGAAAAGAAAAAAAAAGTTAGTCGAACCACGTAGGAATGCCGACCACTACAAAAGCCATGTCTGGCTGAGGCGAGCAACAAGCACGGGAGAATTAATAGATAATTATAATTGTTAGTTACAAGATCTATTTTTATATTAATTCTAATTAACTTTTGCGGGTGCACGGGTTGATAGGCCAGTAAATATATACATTGTAACCAGGGGACTTGCCTTTCTGTAAATCTGCTTTTAGTATATAAGGAGAGATGGGGATACTCCCAGAAGGACAACATACTCAAACTATAACGCAATACAATTCCCAACACTATGTAGAATATTACGCTAATATGGCTACCCAGCTTATCTAAATCTTGATGTCTTCTACGTGCCTATGTACTCCAATCAAATTTCAGATCCAAAGAATCCCTTCAGCCCCGTTTGGAACCATGGAATTGAATTCCATTCTAGTAATCATAATTTAGACACAAATCTATTAAGCTAATATGATGATATACGGAATATATTTGTATGCTATTGTTGGCCATATAAGGAAGATACTTATGTGCTATACTTCTACTATATAGGTTTGAGCTAAAGAGTGTGCTATAAGTTATGAAATAGAAACATAGCTTGGTGTGTATAGAACAATTTTCATCTCTCATCCTATGAATTTAGGATAAACTTATATCTAAACTTTGAAAAGTGGTGGGATATAAAATTCTAAGCCAAATAGCCTAGTTAGTAAGTAGATTTCAATTCCTCCAAAATGAGAGGATCCAAACGGTCTCTCAAAATAATCTATCACCTACTCCCTCCGTCCCAAAAAAAAAGTCAATCTAGGATTCAAAATATGTCTCAAAAAACATGTCATCTTACTCTATTTAGAAAATACATATACATACAAAAATCAATTAGTGCCAAATATAAATAATAAATAGGAATAAATATGGTCATTGTTAATTTGTCCTAGAATCTGTAGAATGGTTTGTTTGTTTTTTTATCGGAGGGAGTACGTTATACCGAAGTTGTAGTAAAACGCTGACATCTTAGACCGCACGGGTTCTCCGTGCTTCGCTTCCTTTCGTAACCTCCTCCACTCCCTAGAAAGTACTAATAAGATGCGGGCTTCTGGCTCTGGGAGTGGTACAATCTCTATAAACTTTCGGCCCGACGCCCTCCTCTGCTGGTGTGCACCCCGCCATCGTCTGTTCTCCGGAATTTTCATCCAGTCAACCCATAACAGCCAGGCCCGGTCCTGAGTTTTTGGTGGCCCGGGGCGTAACTAAAAAGAGAGGCCCCCCTAACAATACTATGAACTAATAATAACAATAACAGTAGTAGTCAAAAACACTTTAAAGTGTCCAAAGCAACATTTATATCATACAATTTATACATATTAGCTTAAAATTTCTTTTAGCATTTCTCAATGCGAAATCATCGATGATGGCATTAGTGTTGATCTACCAATAATTTATTCTCAATGCATAAAGTGGCCAAACCATTTAACCTTTTTTGAGATATTACAGACCTGAAATAATTCTTCAATAGTTTTAACTTTGATGGGTGTCTTCTAGATGACATGAGGGCTCTGAAATTTTCAAAAAGATAATTATCAAACGTAGATATAGAGGGTAGATGGTAACAGATGAATTCTGACTTCAAAGACGAAGGATCAATGAAGGGGCTAGTATCAGTCTATCAGATGAATTATGAGTTACGGGCAGTGAGATTGGAATCCAATCAGAGTGAGTGAATGAACAATGACAATGAGAATTCAAGGAATCGATGAGTCGGCTAGCGTGGTACGCAATTGCCAATTAGACAAGCATGACTACGTGATTAGCTTGTAGGCCTTCTAGCGTTGCTTCTTGCTTGTCGTGTGAACCTAGCCCATTTACAAGTATACTATATATGTATGCGTGTTACCTTGGGAGGCCCCTACGTTTTGGGGGCCCGGGGCGGCTACACAGCTCGACCCCCCTCAGGGCCGGGCCTGATAACAGCACCTACCGTCTCGTGATGGTTCCCCTAGCTACCCGCGCGCGACCCTTGGGCCGCGTCGTCCGGAACGCTCAAGGTCAGGTCCCCGTCGTACCTCCGACCAGCCGCGCCGCCCCCATGTATAACGCCGTTGCCGTCTAAAGAAGAATGAATATAAAGAAAATCGAATATTGGTATCTGCCAACCCGGGCAGGCAATTTCTTTGCCGTTTGATCCTTGTCCATCAAGATTCGTGCGACTGTCGGCCGGCTGCGTGGTCGAGCACACCAGACTGGGTACGCCCAGGCGGCGTTCGCCGTGCAGCGCTGCGCCGGCGCGCTGACGGAGTTCCAGGACTCGCCGCTTGCTGCCCTAGCCTGAACCCGGCCGACTCTGATGATCTATCTGACCGTGCTCGCATATGATCTGGGTGCCTTGCATTGATCAATGATGGAGGCCTCTGACGAGGTGCTCATTTTGTCGCCTGCTTCTTCGAGAGCTAGATGAGGTGATCGAGGTACCTATCAACTTGGTACAAGAATCATCTGATGAGATACTGTATAGTTCTGTTGTGGTCGTATGAAATATTGTGAGTCGGAGAGGTCAGGAAGAAGGAAGTAAGGGCAACTGCAAGGGCCGGCGGCGGGCGGCAGCAGCATTGCAAATGAATGAGCGGGACGAGGGTGTGAACGGGAAAAGCGGAGGCTGGCCGAGCAATACTGTTGCATTGTTGGTTTGGCTGCATTGTTGGGCGATGGGGCAAAGCAGTTACGGGTCATGGTGTGCCGGGCTTTTTTTATTTTTAATATTTTTTTATTTTTTACAAAAAAATATTCTAAAAAATTTATTTATAGAAGTATCCGCCTGGCTCCCTGGGCCGGAGCACCAGGGGGCATGGCGCCCTGGTCTATGGAGCCAGGGAGCCCGGCGCCCCCACCCAGGGCGCCCGGGGCTCTGGCGCCCAGGCCCGGGAGCCAGGACCTAGATGTAAAAAAATTGAGAAAAAAATTACATCTCGATCCAGAAGTAAAAAAAAATGTATGTAGACCCCTAGCACCCTAGGCAGAGGCGCAAGGGGCCTGGCGCCCTAGGCATAGGTGCCAGGGTGCCTGGCGCCCTAAGCGGGGGTGCCAGGGGTCTAGCTGCAATTTTTTAAAAACTTCGATATAATCGTTTAGATGTTGTATGGTTGTCTCATTTCAGGTTTAGTTCCTTTAACATTCAATGAAGCAGGAAATGAAAAGAAATCATCAATACACATTAAGGGACGGTACCACGCAATTTACACTAACGTCAAACGTAAGACAATGCAAGTTAAGTTCATGCGTTTCATACAATTACTGAAACATATAGCCAAACTAATCTACTCTCCCCTACGACGACGAGTCCTTCTAGGCCGACGGACGAGGACGCAGCACTGATAGGATAACCGGGTTGAGCAACTCAGGGGTCGGTGGAAAACCTTTCGCCATACCTGCAATTCAAAACAAATAAACACATAAGGGAACTCATAAAACAGTAGTTGCAGTGCAAAATAAAACACATAACAAAATTAATAGAAACTTAAAATTAAACAAAACTAGAAGGAAATTGGAAATAGAACATGTTCGTTACCGTCTACTGCCTCTTCCGCACGAGGACGAGGCAGAAACGCTAAACCTCCGTGCAGACGAGGTTCCGAAATCTGGAGCAGCTCCATCAGCGGCACTACCAGATGGGCCTGCCTTCGCGGACCCAGGTAAGTCGGTCAAAGGACACCGCTTGTAGTTGTGGCCTAGATTACCACAATTAGTACAACATTTTATGGACCGCCCAGCTTCTGCCTCATCCATGCCATTGCGGATACGACGTGTTTTCCTGCAGCCTCGATGAGCAATCATTGTTGCAGGATCAGGAATGTACAGCTTGTTTGCATTTTCTTGCACATACGTGTCAACCATTGCAAACCCAAACACCTCCTGATTCCATGCCGCTGCGATCGTGTCCTTCCTGTAATATGTAGAGACAAATGACCCTAGCTCAATACCTGCCTCCCTGCATGCAGCAATGACATGCGAGCACGGTTTATGCAGCAGAGTAGGCTTGTAGCAAGAACAATGGATTGTCCCATTCTCAGCCAGAAGGTACTCGTGCACCACTCGGTTTCTATGCATTCCTCTGTTGGATCTTCCCTTGCATATGACCTCAAACCTGCGTTCCCTTGTTCCCATCAGCCTGATATCGCGTGGACGCGATTTCTTAATCTTCGCATCCATTTACTCTGTCATTTTGTAACCAAACACCACTGATGGGTTAGCCAAAGATCGACTAACAGCCATGTAACAATCTCTGAAGTACTTTGCACAACCGTAAACTATGAATTCCACTATGCCAACTAGCGAGAGTGATCTCACTCCACGCATAATCATATTGTATGACTCAGCATTATGCCAACTAGCGAGAGTGATCTCACTCCACGCATAATCATATTGTATGACTCAGCATTGTTTGTTGTCAGTATACCATATCTTTTACCATCTGTGTCGTACAATAGAGCCCATTTCTGTTTAGGGACATGGCGAATCCAATCAGAGAATGGTCTGGTTTCTAGTGGATCTGCATCATCTCCGGCATGCTTTGCAGTCAACCTGTCAAGCATCTTCCATAGGGTCTTGAATTTGCGCTCTTGATTCTGTGATGCCAATCATTTGAACAGGTCCATCAGATCCTTGTTCTTGAAATAATCATGAAAATTTGCACCCATATATCTTGTGCACCAATGGTTGTGAACATCAGGCCATATTGAAGGAAAAGTATCCCCACCATTCTGCAAGGTATTGATTGCTTGAAGAATTCCTGCATGCCTTTCACTGATTAGACATACATTAGTTCTGCCCACCACAACATGCTGCTTTACTAATTGAAGGAACCATAACCAGCTATCTGTGCTTTCACTCTCAACGAATGCAAATGCCACTGGCATAAGCTGATTATTGTCATCCACTCCAATTGCTGTAAGTATTGTACCTCTGTACTTTCCGGTTAGAAAGGTACCATCTATGCAAAGAAGTGGTAGATAAAATTGGAATGCTCTGACATGTGGACCGAGATAAAAGAAGGCTCTCTGTAATATGGTCAGCCCTCCACTGTGGTTTGGGATTTTTTTGAAGCTGTATGAAGTACTTGGATTCCTCTGTGCAATTGTTTGCAACATACGAGGTAGGTTATCGTACGATGCCTCGTACGTACCGAACCTCCTCGTACGCTGATGTTAAAATGATATTTGCGCTGAATGTGCCTTATTATCATTTTTGGCTCGAGGTGCATCTTATCCATTACCATCCCATAAATTTCATTGGCTATGAAATCAGTTGTCATGTTCCTATGCACGTTCTGCACACCTTCCAGAACACAAGTATGCTCAACAACAATAGAAATCTTCCAATACGACTTGAATATCCCCTGGAAGGCATGAACTCGCCATGGGCAGCCTTCCTTCGCACAGACCACGCCGTACACACTGCTATTTGATTTAGCAACTCTGAATTCTTTGCCAAGAGATACAGCTCATCTCTTCACTGCATCTTTAACATCCCCACTGCTTGAATATCTTGCTCCCTGCACCACCTCATTCTCCCTGTACTCATACTTCTGATCCCTATGTTCAGCTACCATTGGGTTACCAAAGCCAGTATTAGCCCATTCTGACGGTACAGAAAACTCTTCATCTGATGAATTTTCATGCTCGTCCATTGCAGCGGCCTCCACATCTTCATTGTGCATTTGCTGCACGATACTCTGCAAAACCTCACCCTCATCTGCCACCCCTTGTGCTTGTGCCTCTATACCTTGTCCTGCATCAACATCAATTTCTTGTTGTATAGGTTCAGACTGCTGCTGATGCACATCTTCTGAGACCTCTTCCTCTGCTTCAACTTCCTCAGGAGCACCACCTTCATCTTGACCGATCGGAAAGGCACGAACAACCATGGCTGGAGGCCACCCATGATGCAAAGCACTGTCAATATACATTTTCGAATCCTCAGTATTGCTTATCGTCATCAACTCCTAGAGATTGACTCCTTCATCTGCCCAATTGACATGGGTTTGTACTGACAGGAAGTGAGTCTCGACATTTATTCTCAACCCAATGACCAACCAATTATAAATGGATTCCAAACTCCTCTGTCCCCATTTTCCCTTTCCACACACACTCACACATTTTCTTTTTTATAAAACAAGTTGTACCGGGTTGGAGGTCCTAAGCGTTCTAGCAGTGATTAACATCCAAACAGAATAGATCATATTCAGACATTAATCTAGGTGGTCAAGGAATGGTTATAACAAATCAAGGGGTGGCTATCCAACCATGTTTTCAGCAGTCAAAACATATGCAATTTTGTAAAACAGGCCAATAGGTTGTGTTTATAAAAACTAGAACAAAACATGCATCAAAGGGCAGGATTGAACTTGCCTTTCTCAAAGCCTTCCGGGAAGTCATGATCGAAGTAATGTCCTTCGAGTTCGAGATCGTGGAACTGGTCCTCATTCACGTGCCCGCAGTACTGCTCGTCGACGGGTTCTCCCTCGTTCACACCGCGATCTACGACGCACACAAGCAAGCACACAATCAAGAAAAGAAATAAAAGTTTTATCGCTGAGCTCGAATCGGAAACAATTAAGATATGGAGATAGGAGTAATATTTTTGGGCTATTTTCTAATGGCACGGTCAAAACTATGTTAGGAATGGCGTGGTAAAGTTTCAGATCGATCGGAGATTGTTTGGCGCATGAAATGATAGGTTATAGAGAGGTTTAGGGGTTGAACGGGGTTCAAAGGCCTTTTTGTAAATATTTTTGAGGGGCAAGGGCTTGGTTGTAATTTTAGAAAATAACCGGCCTGTTCTAAAAAAGGTCAGGGGTTTATTTAGAATTAAGTTTATATGGTGGAAGGGTTTATTTGTGAATAGAAAAATAGGAAGGTCTCTTTTGTAAAAGTACTAGAGAGGTGGGAGGTTTCTTAATAGAATAGAGAAAAAGGCAGGGGGTTTTGTGCAAAAGTGCCTGTCTTCTTCCTCCCCTTTCCCATGGAAGAAGGGAGGGGGCGGCGCTCCGGCGGCGGCCTTAGGCCGGCGGCCTGGGGCTCGACAGCGCTTCGGGAGGAGGGGAAAAGAAAGAGGGGAGTGAGAGGAGGCGATCCCCTGTCGTAGCTCGGCCGGAGATGGACCGTGGAGGCTTGGCCATGGCGGCGGGCGGCGGCGGGCGACGGTGACCGTGACGGCGCCACTGTGGAGCTTGGCGGCGACTCGGAGCTGGGGAAAAAGGGGAAGGGAGGCGAGGGGATCCTATTGCGCCCCTTACCTTGGGCAGAGGTGGAGCGAGGAGGCGGCTCCGCGGTGACCGGAGGGGCTCGGCGGCTATGGTGGGCGGTGGCGGCGTTGGGAGCTCGGGGAGGAGGCTAGAGGTGGCGGTAGGCGTTGTGGTGGTGGGGAAGCGGTGTAGGGGCCTATTTATAGGCGAGAGAGGCGGTGGAGTGGTGGTGGCCGGTGGGGGGGGGGCGGCGAGCTTGGCGAGGTGCCTTTAATGGCATTCGGTGTCACGGTGCGCAGCAGCGCGATTCGCGGTGGCGACGTGATGGCTCGGGCAGGGAGGGCGCGCAGGGAAGGACGAGCACGTGGAGGGGCCGGCTACTCGGCTCGAGCGGCAAGGCGGGGCGCTGTGCTCTACAGTGCGGCGGCGCGAGCGGCGAGACGGGCACAGGAAGGCGTTGCGTATCGACGGGAGGCACGGCGAGCGGTGCGGCCGCGTGGAACGCGTGCTGCGCTCGAGCTCGTGCGCGTGCGGTGCGTGGATGCGATAGGACGAGTCGGCGGCGAGCGGGCAGCGTGGCGGGCATCGCGGCCGCGTGATGCGCGTACGCACGCGTGGGCAGAGCGCGCGTCGAGGCGGCGAGGGGGCTCGGCGTGCGCAACGGCGATGGGCCAGGCGAGCAGGGGCGCACGCACGCGTGCGTGGACAGGAGCGGGGGAGCGACCGGTGGCGGCGCTCGGGAGCGCGCAGCAGAGGAGAGGGAGAAGGAAAGGAGAAGGGAGAAAGGAAAAAGGAAAAAGAAGAGGGGAGGAAAAAGAGAAAGAGAGAGAGAAAGAAAACGGCGGAATTCGCGGCGGCGGCCGCGGATGAACGTGCACGCGCGCCGGTCGGGCGTGACGCGCGGAATGAGACAGGACAGGGAGACGGGACAGCGATTGGATGTCGGGACCGGCTTTTCGGGGGATTAGGAGCATCGAACGGGAGAGATGATTTGCGCTCAACGACGAAAATAATTTTGAAAATTATTTTTAGCTCGTGGGTTATCTTTGTGAATTTTTGGGATGTTACACAGATGAAGTCAAACTTTTATAAAAAATTATAGAGAATGACGAGATCTAAAATTTTGTAGTTGATAACTTTTTCATTTGAGGTCATTTTATAGTTCAAAAAATTATTATAAGTTCTCTAATAACTATAACTATATAGTATCTTTTATAACTCAAGTCATACTTTAAGATTTCTACGATCTTGACATTTATATACATTGAAATATAGTTGACATATTTTTTTATTTCTGTATTTCACAATAACCATAATGTAGAAGTTTTATTTTTTTATTTGTTTTGCTATATGTAGAGATTTAAATGATTTTTCCGGTAAAAAAGAAAAATATTTTTAGGGGTGGTAGCATCACCAGCCCCTAGAAAAAGATTTGTAGGGGCGGGTGATTTGTAGGGGCATCACCCGCCCCTACAAATCAATTTCAGAATTAATATAAAAGAGTAGCATACTCTATTGAGTCATAAATGACTGAATAGTATGGTAGTAAGGTACGAGCGAAGCTTGAGTTAGGCGGTTCGAATTCCAGTTTACGCAAGTGTGCATATCTCGACAAAAAAATTGTACCTCGATAGAAGAGGGGTTTGTGGTGGTGATCGGGATATTTTTTATTTTTGCTGTTTTTGAGTATTTTGTTCTAATTTTTTATGTTCTGAAAAATGATTTGTAGGAGCGAGTCATAGGCTCTTCCATCCTTACATATAGATTTGTAGGGACGGGTGAACTCATGACCCGTCGCTACAAATTGATATGAAGGGGCGGGTGAGTCCATAACCCACCCGCCTCTATAAATGTATTTGTAGGGGCGGATAAGTTATCGATCTCTACAAATCGATTTTTAGCTGCGAGAACTAAAGGGTAGGTATCGCACCCGCCCCCTAAAAATATGTTTTTATCTATTACTAAAAATGCTTTTTGTAGTAGTGTATTAGTCTATTAGAGTGATGGGTTAACGTGAAGCACCAAGATACTCCAAGCAGCCAACTAACCAAGCATGAAGCATTTACAACACTTGCAAATCTTTGTTGATGTGAAACGATTATTGTTGATCATGGGACACAGAGAGAGAGAGAGAGAGAGAGAGACGCCATACAAGAGCATTTACAACTGTTGCAGATCTCTGAAATTCGATTGTACAAAGCGTAACCACCAATTCGTAATTTCTTGGCTATGTGCGGTCAAAAAGGCCTGAGAACTCTCTTTTTGTTTAAGAAAAAAATAGTTTGTAGTATATGGCAGCATTTAATGTCTTGGCACGAAAGAATTATTTTTCTTTGCAGGAAAAAAAATGCATTTCTTGACAGATAGCTGAAATCTCAATAATCTTCGTTTCCTTGTAATAAATACTTGCATCTCAGAATATCGAATATATGTGTCATTTGGTAGAGTCATATCTTATAATTGTTACAAACCTTTCCACTGTATATAATTGATTGTGAAGCAAAAATGCACCACATCGGGCCATCAAAACCGCATCATGTGAAATCACAAACTACGCTTATTTATTACATTCTAACAAATACCTGCATATCCAAATACAGTATTTGTCTTTGATAAGAGCCAAAAATGGAGAACCATCTTTCATTCCCCAAGTGAAAATTAGCCAGTAGTCATGAAGAGAGCATCGGCGGTCACCTTCGTCTTCCTTGCCACCACCCTGTTCATCTCCTCCGGCGACGCTTGCCCCGGCGTGCCCTCCATGACCTGGGAGGACGCCTGCCTCAAGTCCCGCGACAGGCAGGAGCCCAGGTGGTACCAGCTCTGCCGGGACACGCTGCGGAGCGGGCCCAGCGCCGCCCAGCAGGTCACCGTCTTCGCGCTCACGGCGACGAGGAAGGCCCTGCTGAGGTACGACGCCACCATGGCCGAGATCGACCGGATGCTGCGGCGGTCGTCGGTGGCCAGGATCACGGAGCAGCTCGCCCACTGCGACTTCGCGGCGGCCAAGCAGGAGTACTGAGCGGGCTCTGGTTGGGCTACCGGGGCTCGCCGCTGCACGCCGCGGTCTCGGCCGACCTCGATCTGACCATGGTCGCGTTCGAGCTGGGAGCCCTTCTGGTTGATGGCAAGCAGTAGCATTGCCAAGGTACGCTTGACCTGGTTAATTGTAATAATAATGATCTAGAGGGTTTAGTGGTATGAACATGGGTCCTGTTTGAAGAAATAGCCAAGAGTTATTTTGAGGGTTAAAGTTTAACTCAAGAAAATAGTCCTTCAATGAAATAGCCCTTAGGTGTTTGGATCCAAGAGTTATTTGACTCATAAAACACATTTCCAATTATTGGAATGCTACTTTTTCAAGAGAGTGAGTGAGAAAATCAATAGGCCCCACACAAAATAGCCCCAAATAGCACCTCTTGTGGAGATATTTTTTTGGGTAGGTTATTTAAAAATAGCTCAAAAATAACCCTCCTGTTTGACTCCCTTTGGACTATTTGGAATTATTTGGGGATAGGCTAAAAAATAATCCATGGATCCAAACATGGCTATGGTTGATAAATGTTTCGATTTACTTGAGAAAATGAGAAATTCACTCTTAGTTCGATCAGTACTGGAGCAACCGCAATTTAGTCTTGCCTTGTATTCATGGGTGGGGAGCGGCGCGGTGAGGGAGGCGCGGCCCAGTGGCGGTTTCCCGGGGGAGGCGTGGTGGCGGCGGCGGTGAGCTCCGCCGGGTTAGCAATTTTTTTTGTTTTTCTTTTTAATATTGGATGTAAATTCTTTTCAAACATCTTTAGTTTAGATTTGGATGCAAAAGTTTTTTTAAAATTTTTTCAACTATTCCCAAACTTTTTCTTATCAAAGTTTTTCTTTTTCCTCTTCAAAATATTTTTCTTGATAATTTTTCCCTAACTTCATTAGCTTAGATTTGGATGCAAAAGTTTTTCTATAAGTTTTTTTAATTATTCTGAAATTTTCTATTTTAAACTTTTTTCATCAATTTTTTCACTTTTCTCTCTTTAAAATATTTTTTAAAAAAAAATTCTTTGAAAACTTTTTGTCACAAAATGACAAAATAATACTAAAACAGAAAAACAATTGGTCGGAAATCGACCATATGTAACCCTTTATACGGTCGCCGATAAATTGGAATGTGACTCCACCCAACCCCAGTCCGTCCCAAATCAGCTTCTCCCACCAGCCGAACAGGACGGTAAATGTTAACAATAACGTGTGTGGGTACGATTCATTGTATCACAGGGTACGATTCATTGTATCCACTACTAGAAAACGGGCCATCGGTCCAGGCCAAAGGTAACAGCTGCTGTTGCAGCTGGTACCGATGGGGTAACAGCAGCTGGTACCTTTGGCCTTCGACCGACCTAGTGGAGGACAATTGGTACCGGGTGGTGGTTCCAACCGGTTCCAATGCGTCAGCATAGGAACCGGTTTGAACCACCACCCGGTACCAAATGAAGGCGGCGCTATAGGCACCGGTTGATGGTAATAACCGGTTCCTATGGTGATGAAACATGGCAGCTGCCAGGAGCTCGGGCCTAAGGCACCGGTTGGTGCCTTGACCCGGTGCTATTGAACAAAATTTAGCACCGGATCATTGAAACCAACCGGTGCTTTTGGCCCGAGCCTATAAATACCCCAGCCCCTCCCCCACTCAAGCTGCCGTGAACTCACTGTTCATGGCAGCTGAGTGAGGTGAGGGGAGGCGAATTTTTGCTTTTTTTTGAAAAAAAGGTTAGTTATTTTTCTTTATAAATTAGCAATTAATTTTTAGAAACAGTTATTACTTGATTTAGTTTATACATGTGATAATTATTTTTATTTGTAGCATCTTATTGTAGTTATATGCGTTATCAATTTATTTGATATTTGAATACTATCAAATTATTGTATTTATATGTTTTATCAATTTATTTGATAAGTGAATAGTATCTATTTATTATAGTTATATGCATTATCAATTATATAAATATATTGTTATAAATTGGTAGTATGAATGAACTATTTGTACAGTACAATGATGTATATAAATGTATTGTGGACCCAGATGAGTCGGCGTTCAAAGGAGTTCATGGAAGGCGTGCATGAATTCATAGAAGCGGCCGAGAAACACAAGTATGGCGGTTTCGTTCGTTGTCTTTGCAAATTCTGTAAGAATGAGCAGGATTACTCATCATCAAGAACCATTCATAGTCACTTGTTCAATAGTGGTTTTATGCCGAACTACTATGTCTGGACCAAGCATGGCGAAAGAGGAATTGTGCTGGATAATAATATAGAAGAAGAGGACAGGATTCCTGACTTTGCAGCCAATTATAATTCCTTTTTCAATGACACTGCAATGGGTGAGCCTGAAGAAGATACTGAAGGATACGTTGTAGAGGATGATCTTGGTCAGATGCTGCACGAAGCTGAGGAAGGTTGCGAAATAGAAAAAGAATCGAGAGATCTGAAGCGTATGTTGGAGGACTACAGAACATTGTTGTACCCTGATTGCAAATAAGACCAAAAGAAGTTGTGTACGACATTGGAATTGTTGCAATGGAAGGCATCAAATGGTTTGTCTGACAAGGGATTCGAGGAGTTGCTGAAACTTATAAAAAACTTACTCCCTGAGGGTAACACCTTGCCGGCGACAACATACGAGGCAAAAAAAGTTGTTTGTCCTTTAGGATTAGAGGCACAGAAGATACATGCTTGTCCTAATGACTGCATCCTATATCGAGGTGAGTATGAAAATTTGGATTCATGCCCTGTATGCAACGCATGCCAGTATAAGATCCCTCGAGATGATCCAGGCGACATTGAGGGGATGCGTTTCAAGAAGAGGGTGCCTGCCAAGGTGATGTGGTATTTCCCTCTAATACCACGTCTGAAACGTTTGTTCATGAACAAAACAAATGCTAAATTGATGTGATGGCACAAAGAAGAACGTAAGCAAGACAATATGTTGAGACACCCCGCTGATGGGTCGTAGTGGAGAAAAGTGGACAGAACATTCCCAACATTTGCAAATGATGCGAGGAATATAAGGTTTGGCTTAAGTACAGATGTCATGAATCCTTTCGGTGAGCAGAGCAGTGGCCATAGTACCTGGCCTGTGACACTCTGTATATACAACCTTCCTCCCTGGTTGTGTATGAAGCAGAAATTCATTATGATGCCGGTGCTTATCCCCGGCACGAAGCAACCCGGTAACGATATAGATGTGTATCTGAAACCACTGATTGAGGATCTTCTATTGTTGTGGAAAGAGGAGGGTGTTCATATGTGGGATGCGCACGCAGAGGATCATTTTAAGTGCATTACTTTTCGTAACCACCAATGATTGGCCAGCACTAAGTAACATCTTCGGACAATCCAATAAGGGTTATAGGGCATGCACCCATTGTTTAGAAGAAACCGACAGCACGTACCTCAAGCACTGTAGGAAGATCATGTATATGAGTCATCGTCGATTTCTTCCGATCAAGCACCCATTAAGGAGGAGGCATGCTCACTACGATGGAAAGGCAGATCATCGTACCAAGCCTAGACAACGTTGTGGGAAAATAGTGTTTGAAATGGTCAAAGATTTAAAAGTAGTATTCGGAAAAGGACCCGGCAGCAGATCAGTGCAGAGTGATGACGGACGTGCACCTATGTGGAAGAAGAAGAGTATTTTTTGGGAGTTACCTTATTGGGAAGTCTTAGACGTCCGCCACGCAATTGATGTGATGCACCTAACAAAAAATTTTTGTGTGAACCTTCTAGGCTGCCTTGGTGTCTACGGTAAGCCAAAGGATACATTGGAAGCGTGGCAAGATCTTCAACATATGAAACAACGGGCTGCCCTACATCCAGAAAAAAAGGGATAAATGACGTCATTATCTAGGTCCTGCATGCTGCAGTCTTAGTAAGGAAGAGAAGCAAATTATGTTTGACTGTTTGAACAGTGTCAAGGTTCCATCAGGCTACTCTTCGAATATAAAGAGGCTACTGAACTTGAAAGAGAAGAAATTCGCACACGTAAAGTCCAATGACTGTCACGTGTTGATGATGCAATTGATTCCAGTTGCACTTAGAGGTATTCTACCAGCTAATGTTCGAGCAACAATTATAAAGCTATGCGCCTTTCTCAACATAATTTCTCAGAAGGCAATCAATCCATCGAGTTTAAGCAGGCTACAAGAGGATGTTGTCCAAAGTTTAGTCAGTCTTGAAATGATATTTCCTCAATCATTCTTCAATATTATGACGCATCTTCTAGTTCACCTGGTCAAAGAGATTGGTATTCTCGGTCCTGTTTTCCTTCATAATATGTTCCCTTTTGAACGATACTTTGCAGTCCTAAAGAAATACGTTCGTAATCGGGCTCGTCCAGAAGGAAGCATTGCGAAGGGTTACGTCACAGAGGAGGTCATTGAGTTTTGTGTTGACTACGTGGAAGAACTCTGCCCAATTGGTATTCCAGTATCACGTCATGAGGGGCGACTGATTGGAAAGGGCACACTTGGAAGAAAATCAGTAAATGCCACAGATCATGCCACGTTGAGCAAAGCACATCTCACAATTCTGCAACAATCAGTCTTGGTGGCTCCATACATGGAGGAGCACATGCAAATTGTGCGAAGCATATACCCTTTGAACTCTGAGACATGGATTACAAAACATCATAACGATACATTCGCCACCTGGTTGCAGAAGGAAGTCATGGCCAACGATCAAATTCATGAGCAGCTAGCTTGGCTAGCCAGGGGTCCGGCGAATTCAATCTTGATGTACCAAGGATATGAAATTAATGGTTACACGTTTTATACAAGAGCCCAAGATAACAAGAGCACCAATCAAAATAGTGGTGTCCGTATAGATGCCACCGACTCTAGTGGCCAAACGAACTCATATTTTGGTTACATTGAAGAGATATGGGAACTCGACTATGGGCCGTTGAAGATACCTCTATTTCATTGTCACTGGGTTAAACTCACAGGAAAAGGTGTCGATATCGACGAGTATGAAATGACAACGGTAGACCTCAAAGAGCTTGGCTATCGAGACGAACCATTCGTCCTAGCTAAAGATGTCACTCAAGTTTTCTATGTGCAGGACATGTCTAGCAAACCGAGGAAGGACAAGTCTAGAAATAAATCAAGCTTTGTAGGTGCCGGAGATGAGCCAAAGCGCCATATTGTTCCGGCAGGAAAAAAGAAAATTGTGGGAGTCGACGATGTCACAGATAAAGAAGAATACAATAAAGTTGAAGATATGACTCCGTTCGCAGTGGAGGTTGACACAAGTATTCTTTTAGCCGAAGAGGAGGCTCCGTACGCACGTCATGATCATAATGAAGGGACGATTGTAAAGCGAACCATCGTTAATATTCCCTTAGTTGAATGATTATGTCTTGTAATATTTTCTGTGAACATTATCAAATTTCTTATGCAATGAATTGATTTATTGGGCAATTAAATGATTTATTTGGAATTATTTGATTTATTATGATTTATTATGCAATTATTTGATTTATTATGATTTGTTATGCAATTATTTGATTTATTATGATTTATTTTGCAATCAAAATGATTACATATGCTACTAAATGATTTATCATGTAGTAATCAGAATTATTGTGCATTTAATTGATTTATTATGCAATTATTTGATTTATTATGATTTATTATGCAATTAAAATGATTTATTATGTCTTTAAATGATTTATTAGGTAATTAGTAGACAAATATATCATTTATGTGGCAATTAAGAGAAAACTCCTTTGGTACCAGTTGGTAGTTTCAACCGGTACCGAAGGCTTTTTTTGTCAAAAAAAAAGGTGCTCTGGGCGGGAGTCGAACCCAGGCTCCCGCGCTCAAAACAAGTTGAGTTACCATTACGCTATTTAGAGATTTCAAACATTACAGGGCCACCAGTCTAGATAAAGCAAAAGAGGCCTTAGGCACCGGTTTGTTTTCCTCACCCGGTGCCAAAGTGTATTTCATTTCCCGCCCGTTGGGGTCCTAAGGCAACGGGTGAAACAGAAACCGGTGCCTAAGGCTTCATAAAGGCATCGGGTGATACAGAAACCGGTGCCTAAGGCAGCTACTGGCACCGGGTGATGTTTTCACCCGGTACCAAAGGCCCTGCCTATATAATCCATCCCCTTCTTCTTCCTCGGCTAAGTCCTCCCCAATCTTGTTCGTTGCCACCACCGCCACTGCGTCGACCCCAATCCTCGCGCTGCCGTCGCCGTCCTTCGCCGCGCACCGCCGCATCGTCGTGCCACCGTCTCCGGTGGCCCTCCTTCGCGCTCGCTCCTCCTCCGCCCTCGCCCGCGGCGGTGGCCCGCCCCTCCTCCGCCCTCGCCTGCGCCGACGTCTTCCTCGACGTCGACTCCGGGTGACTCCGCGCGCCCGTCCCGGCTGGGAAACGCCCTCGTGCCACCGTCCTCGACCTCTCCGGTGCTCGCGCCATCCTCGATCGCCCTCCCGGCCCGCCTCGACGCCGCGCGCGGCCCTCTCCCCTGCGGCAGCGAGCACCTCGACGCCGCCCTCCTCCAACACGCCGGCGACTCGCCCCCCACCACCGCGCCGGCGACTCGCCCTCCTCGACCGCGCCTTGCAGTGCCCCCGCGCGCGCCGATGACGTAAGGAATGGCGGCGCCGCCGCTCGCCGCCCCTTTTTTTCTTTATTGTTTTATTTATTTATATATTCTGTATAATTAGTTTGTTATATATGTATATATGTATGTAGTATACAATTTAGGTATATAGTATATAATTTATTATATTAGTTTGTATAATTAGATAGAATTTAGTTTTAAATTAGTTTTTATAATTAGTTTGTATAATTATATAATTAGATAGAATTTAGTTTGTATTATATATGTATAAAGTATATAATTTAGGTATATAGTATATAATTTATGTATATTAGTATTTAGATAGAATAATGCTTTTAACTATTACTATTAGATAGAATTTTTAAATAATGCTTTTAACTATTACTATTAGTATTAGATACAATAATGCTTTTTAGAATTTTATTACTTTTATGTATAATTTTATTACATTGTATAATGTAATGACAACGACGAGTAATGACGACGACAACGAGTAATGACGACGACGAATAATGACGACATGTGTGTACTTGTATTCAAAGAATTCAATTTACCAAGTATTGATTATTTTATTTTGTAATTCTTGATTTCATGTATTGCATTTGTAATTTAGATTGATATATATTAATTCTCGAGCTCGAACACATTCGTATTTGCTCTCTAACTCACACACGCATTCGCCGTCCCTCGACCCTCGACCCCGACCCTCAACCCCGTCCCTCGACCCTCGACCTCGACCCTCAACCCTAGACCTCGACCCTCAATCCTCGACCCCGTTACTCGACCCGGTTCCTCGACCCCGTTCCTTGACCCGGTTCCACGACACACACACTCACATCACACACACACACACACACACACACACACTCACACTAACTCTCTCTCTCACACACACACACTAACTCTCTCTCTCTCACACACATACACACACACACACACACTCTCTCACACACACTCACACTCACTCTCACACACACTTTCTCTCTCTCTCTCACACACACACACTCACTCTCCCTCTCTCTCTCTCACACACACACACCCTCTCGCTCTCTCAAAGACACACACACACACTCACTCACTCACACACTGACTCACACACACACTAACTCTCTCTCTTTCTCTATCTCACTAACACACAAACACACAGACACACACACACCCACACACACTGACTCACACACACACTCACTAACTCTCTCTTTCTCTGTCCCTCTAACATACACACACACACACTCTCTCTTTTAAACACGCATATTCGTTCAAAGAATTGAATTCTCCTGCTTCATTTAAGGAAGGACACATACTCTAACACATTTTTACGGTTTCAGTTAAGGATGGACCCCTTCGGTGATGACGAGGTTGCCAAGCAATACATGTTGGACACAATAAACGAAGATACGAGGGCCAACACCACCCAACCAATCGCTGAAGAAGATGCTCGGACAGCTGATTCCTTCCTGAATATGTCTGGAGATGCCAATGAAGAAGATGATGACTTTGCGCCGCCACCCAATCAACAGCAGCATGTTCCAGTACGAATCTTAAAACTATATGCATAGTGACTTCAGTAGATTAGTTTTGCGATTAACATATCTTTTCTGTAATTTAGTCGACCTCCGCATCGACTTCGTTGAGCCAGTCAAAAGGGAGACGCCGGCCAACCAAGAAAATGGAGAGAAGACAGGTCATCATAGAAGTGGACGCAGAGGGCTGTCCAAGTGCTCCAGAGGCTACTAGCACAAAATTTGTCAACCAATGTGGGGTTATTGTTCGGGCAAGAATTCCGATCACCACAGTTGGCTGGAAGTTTGGTCGTGCTCGAGCATATGCAAGAAGTGTCCCGTGATCTAGTCGCTGCAATAGATGAGACCCAACAAGGAACATTTCAGCCTCAAAGGGAGAATGATGAGCTGACAAGGGCATTAAAGAATCCGGAACACCCTGGACGAGCCCGCGGCATCGGCGTGGTCCCATGGAAAGTTGCTTGGGCCGGAGATTCCTCTTACAAGACTCACCGAAAAAGCAAAGCCGAACAGGAAGAGAAACTTCGTGCCATGCAAGAAGAGATGACCAGGAAGGTTGCGTCCTTGGAATCTCAGATGGACGCCAGGGTCAATAAGGCAGTGCAGCTAGCTCTGAGCCAAAGGGGCACTGCTGGGTCGCACCCGGATGTTGTGATAAGCCCAGTCTCTCAGCGACGCAGCAGCTGTGCATCCACAGCGGCGCCCGATGTACAAGCAGAACAGCAACCCCAGATTGAGACAACGGCGGTAGATGACCAGAGGTATCCAGTGGACGATGTCACCATGCCGACACCGTGCGAGCTTCATGTGCGAGCAATAAATATATCCATTCATGTCACATACGGGTCAGCCCTACCCCTGAATCCTTCTACTACAATTCATGGAAGGCCGATACCCCCTTGCTACACCTCCGTCATAGTCGAGCATATCTTTGGAAACAATGAGGATCTTGAGCTCGACTTCGTTGGAGGGGATGGAGAGAAGACATTGGGAGACGCACTACATGGGGTCGTTCTATGGCGCAAGGCCGACATCAAACTTACTGCAAGCACAACGGCTCCCGTGCAGACCGATCGCCCGTCTCCGCGGTCTCCCTCACCGCCGTCCCCACAACCACCTCCTTCACCACCGTCTCCGCCGGCGCAAAGGGCCACGAGTACTCCAACTCCTCCTGACCCAGAAAAAGGAAAGAAAAAGACAGCATCCCTCCCAGCGGCTGGACCCTCAAAGAAGAAGCATAAAACGGTCGAAAGAATATTAACCTACGAGAAAACCGCTGAGAAGTTGAAAGAGGAGACTGCTCGATATATAAAAGAACAATTGAAGCCTAAAGTCCCCCCGCCGAGGGAAAAGGTACCTCTAGAACTAGGGAAAAACCTTCTCGCAAACCTAGACAACCCACCAAAACCGAAAAGCTTATCCTCGGACTATGATCGTACTCTGACAAAAGCACACAAGGTGAGAAATCTGAAGAAAAAATGTGGCAATACCATTCCTCAGCTTGACACACAACAAAAAGGACTCGAGCCCCTCCGGGTGCCAGGGTTGCCACTCCTACACCCGACGGACGTACAACTCCAGGCGGCCGCGATATTTCTTTCTGAAACTAGATTAACGCTAGAGGAGGCATTGGGGCAAGTGGAGGCAGAAATCCCAGTCGCTCCCATTCTTACTCCATTCCAGCATGGAAAACCTTTTATCACTGAGGAAGATGAGAAAAGTCTAGGCACGCAGATGTTCAATTTGCATAGATGATACCTGCGAATGTCGAATGACGAAGGGAAAATATTTGGAGTCAAGTATCGTGACCATGATTTCTTCCGCGGGGAGGACGACTTCTGGGTGTACTTTGAAAATTTATATCACATTTACCATCGACAAGCCCTCGACGTCTCTATCATCACCATTTGAGTTTTGTAAGTATCACTTACCTCTACATTAATACTTTTGGTTAACAAGAACATAATTATATGTGTGCATTATAAAATTTCTATTGTATCATTTAGACAAGAGACCCAAAGAAGCTGAAAATATGGATGACACCATCAGATCGGCTTCATGTCTCCTTTGCTAGTCAACCAGAAAGTGCTCAACGAAAATTACAAGGAAACGTGCCAAAACATATATGATTCGTTGACTAGGCAAAATTACAAATCCTATATATTCATACCATACAACTTTGGGTAAGTCTTGGTCGACTCAATCCTCTGTTATATTACTAAATAAATACTAAGTCGTCTAATGCATGTATGTATATATCCTATCTATATCTGCAGTTATCATTGGATTTTACTCATACATTCCGTAGAGACCGGCAATCTTATAGTCTTTGACTCAATGAGAAATCCAAAGTCCGCAATCCAACATATCCTAGACCCCTTGAACAGGTAAGTTCAGTTTGCACAATCAAATCTTTTTTCTGTTAATAACAATTCCTGAATATCAAACTTAACTTTGAGCGCAGGGTTTAGAAAAAATTTGTGAAAAATAACAAAGGACGTGGTCAATGGAGGCCCGAACTGAACGTTAACATGGATTATCCGGTATGTTGATTCATAAAGATTTGTCTAGTTAAGTATATAATCCCAAATTGTTCTAAATTGAGTAATTTATTTATTTCTCCTTAAGTGTGCGAGACAACAATAAGGAACTGATTGGTGCGGATACTACGTATGCGACTACTTGCACATCATGACTCCATGCGGGAAGGCTACCGATGAAGACACGAGAGTACGTCCAAATCGTTCACTAGTACATTTTCATAATTGTACTAACGCACATGATGTTAATCCTTTTTTTCCTAAATGATAGATGTCTCAAATGGGGATGAATGTTACTCTACTGATCGGATCAACGCCGTGTTCGAGCAGCTCGCCGGATTCATTTTGAACGAGATCTTGGATCCTAGAGGCGAGTTCTACCACGACGGTCACATCCATAGAGGACTTCCATCGACCTCCTGAGGGGACCAGTAGTTGGACTGCAAACATGACTTGTACATTTGTAAATATTTTTAAACGTTATGCCTTGATGTTTGTAAATTTGTAAATATATTAGTTCATCTAATTAGCTTAATTATATGCTCGCATTTCACTTTTAGTTAGTTTCAAATATTCTCTGAAAACGAACACGAACGACCAATGAACGTATAGTACTGTAGAGCTTGAGTGCGTTTAGCAATTATAAAAGAATAAACAGTAATAAATATAACAACCAAAACTGAATTTGAGAAAAAAAAGGTCATTGGTACCGGTTGGAAAGACCAACCGGTACCAAAGGAGCTGCCACCTTGCGTCAGCGTAGCAGCCTCTTTGGTACCGGTTGGTGTTTCCAACCGGTACCAACAGAAGCCTAAGGCACCGGTTGAAAAATCCGGTGTCTTAAGGCGAGACCATTGGTCGCGGTTGCGGGGCACCGGTTGGGAAACCGGTTCCTTTGGCCCTTCTCAGCCGGTGCTGAAGGCCTGTTTTCTAGTAGTGATCATTATCACAGCATGGGTTCAGCGCGGCCCGTTCATTTTTCTTTTATTGGCAGCCTATTAGTGATTTTAGTATGTTATTTAGCCTAAACTTATTCTGCTAGCCCACATTACAACGTGCTACCGGCATGGTGCAGATCTGACACGTACATTAGGTTTTGTGCAAATAAAGATTTGAAGTAAAGACATCTGTATCTTCCAAACCATACCTAAATCAAATTCCGATTTTACCACTGGTATTCTTATATCAAGAGCTTTCAAACAAGACCGGACTTAACCATATTTGAATGAAATATTTTAGAACCTTTTTTTGAGATATAGAATAATTTTATTTTATACAACTGTAACAATTGTTCTAGACCCACAATTGAATTATTCTAACTAGAACAATTGTTCCACATCCCCAATTAATTAGTTTGTGAACTTTTCATTTTGTCCGGTTTTAGCTTTTAATATGGTGATGTAAGTGTTTGCTATGCGGTCTCAATCTATACTTTGTCAGCTGTAGCCTCTCTCAGCTGTGAGAGGTCAAAGCTGGATATTTCTTAATCTAAAAAAAGTTTTAAAAATAATGATAAATGGATACTGTGACTACCCTAATAAAAGACTGGGGGTGCCTGACTGCTTTCAGTATTAACGACACGGATGAACTCGCAAGGATTAGTGATTTTGTATTGGTGCTTGTGTATTAATTCTTTGTTTAAATGTAGATAATGCCAGAGAAATACTTAAAACTATGCTGCTTGACAAAAGATATTGTTTAGTAATCTTATTAAATTGGTAGCGAGCATTAACTTCGTATATACTATAGCAGATGGCCTACATTTATGGGTAGCTAGAAAAGAGATTTTATTTTAGGAATCATATCAACGCGAAATAAAAAACCTGGCTTATTTGTTGCATTCTAATAAATACTTGCTATATCTCCCCACATATTTTTACAATTCATCTACCAATCGGAGAAACACAAATATCCTATTTATAGGCCCCTCAACGCTAGTTTCAACAGTACATCACACAAGTCCCAAAAAAAGGAAAAAAAAAAGAAAAAACACCCACCATTTCGATTGAGAGCAGCCATGAACATGGTCGCTGCTGCAGTGGTAGTCGTCTCTCTCGCCGCGTTGCTCGCAGCCGGCGAAGCCTGCAACAATGTGCCGTCCATGACCTCGTACGACGCGTGCCTCACGCTGTCCAACAAGACGGAGCGGTGGCACGCGCTCTGCCGGGAGACGCTGTCGAACGCGCCGGCCACCGCCGAGCTCACCGTCTACGCGCTCGTCGCGGCGAGGCTGGCCAGGCAGAGGTACAGGAACTCCGTGGCGGAGATGGACCAGATGCTGGGGGCCGGGAAGCTCCCCGCCGGCGAGAAAGCGGCGGTCGACCACTGCAAGGCGAAGTACGGCGAGGCTGGCCCCCTGATGGGCGGCGTCGCGGACCAGCTGTTCGCCTGTGACTTCTCGCGCGTCAGGCAGGAGTACATCGACGCGCAGGTCGCCGTCGGGTCCTGCCAGGACGGGCTGTGGGCGTACCGCGGCTCGCCGGTGGTGGACATGGTCACGGCAGATTTTGATCTGACCATGGTCTCGTATTTGCTGGGGGCCTTGATTGTTGGCAGGTAGTAGATCGAGAGCAAATGATCAAGGGATTATGATTTTTGTTATTAATTCTGAGTGGTATTGTGGTCGTCGTTGCTCCTGATCAGTTTTGAAATCAAAAGATTTATGTGATATGGATATCTATACTTCATTTTAAATTTTGTTTAATATTTAATTTTGAATGATATGTGGACCTATTTAAATTATTGTTGGAGGACATATCTCTAACTTTTAGATGTAAGCTATCAACTATCTCTAATGTTTGGAGTATAGATGGCCCAATGGGCCATTCCTGATGGACCGCATAGGGCACGACACTAAAAACACGACACGAACACGGCCCGATACGGTAGCCATAGTGCCAGTAGAAATCCTATACATCTTCCAGAAGATGAGAAAGTCATTGAACTTTCAGTGTTTGAGATCCGTGCGGTACAATCGAGCGGATAAGATTCAAGCAATGGAGTGTAGCACTGTGCGCATGTCTGGCTTGGGAGTGTGCATGGCTGCATGTTGGTGGGTGGACGTGGAGATTCCATTTAGATTCAAAACTTTGATTATATTTTTCTTTCAAACCGTAAATACGTTTTGGATTCCGTTTGAACCATGATGTTATTTGGAATTTATGCAACAAAACAAGATCACATATGCATATATTTTAATTAATTTTTTTTCTAAAAAAATCAACATTCAAAGTATACTATTGCAACATCTGAGTATACATATTCAACATTTTGGACATACACTTTCAACATTTTCATATAAAATGTTTAACTAGTTTATAAGAAATGTTGTATTAAGTTTGAGTGAATGTTGAATATTGTATTTTAAAATATTGACTGCGGTAGTTTGGTGAAAGTGTTAATTATTGATGCAGCTTGAAGAGAGAAAAAAAAATGAAAGGACGCGCTAGCACCACCTGCACCGTCGAGTGACGACATGCAAGCTGCACATCGCTTGCACAATTCGACAACAGAGAGAAGCACCGGCGCGCGGCCCACTGCTGCTGGGGAGACAGGCAGCCGGGTGTGAGTCTCTGATGGGCCGGCCGCGTGACACCTTTGTAATTGGGCTTTATAGATATATTTGTTATCCATCTTCCGGAAGGGGGATAGGAAGCCCCTAGTGCCAGTGCTAGTACAGCACGACCGTAGCGTAGTGTGCGGGTTGCGTGCCGACACGGGCGCGACACGACTAACGAGCCGACATGGGTGCTGCCACGGGCCCAGCCCTCATCTATACTCTTCACATTTCTCAAACCCTAGATTTTCTCCCTTCATTCCTAGCCGCCAGCCCCCAAGTCCCGTCACCATCTCAGCCTCTCCTCCTCTCTCGCGTTGTCACGCATAGCCCCCCCCCCCCCCCCCCCGCGCACCTCCCCGTCCACTTTCTGGCCGGTTTCCTACTCTCCTCACGTTTTGCCGGCTCCCGCCTCCGGCCGCCATGGCCTTCTCCGCGCATCATTGTCTTGGCTGCCGCCGCTCCGTGACTTTCGCCGCCCCGTCGCCCCATCGTAGTCTTCCCCGCCCCTTGCCTCGGCTACCGAGGCTACGGCCTCCTCTACGCTCGCGACTGCGACGGCAATGGCGACAGCACGACGCGGCGGCGACTGCTGGGCGGCAGGCCGACACGGCATGCCGGGTTACTCGTGCCGGCTGGCCAGAACGGCACGACTAAACTCTAGTCGTGTCGTGCCTGGCTACAATTTAGTGCCAAGTCGTGTCCTGTCCGAGCATGTTAGTATTGTACCATGTCATGCGGTCCGTTTGGCCATCTATAATTTGGAGTAGGCCTATTGGTGCATTGGATGATTTTCAAGTGCCAACTCCGCGTGTTCCTAATAAAAAATTAAATTTTGAGGAACCTTGTATAAGTCCCATATGCATTATAAAAATTTGTCAGCAGTACTAAATAAATATATCCTCATAAGACTCTGAATTTTCTCTCGAAAACTATGTGTATGCACTTTGCACATGTTTTAGGGCAAAATCAAATGATAAGAAGACTAATAAAAGATTTCACTCATGTTCCCACAGGCTATTACTAAGGAGTAAGCACTATAAATTGGCCTAAATTGGCTGTAGACATTCACGAGTGAACGTTCAAGGCTGGAATTTTCTAATCTAAAAAAAACAGTTGCCTATGAATGTTGACACTCACCCATTTTTTTAGGGTGCAAATTATAAAAACTTCAATCTGAGTCATGCATGATCAACTGGTTGAGCACCCCGAGTTGGAGCTGCCTGATAAATTAGCCTTTTGGCCTTGTCAACCAGGTCGCGCATAGGTAAGCTCTCCGCGACCACTCCTTCACCATCGAGGAAGACCCTGTACTTTCCCAACCTGGATGGTCCTTTAACCATGTCTAGGGCGCCCTTCGCTCCCTTCTCCCTAAATATTTCTATGTACCCAGGCCAGCTTTGCTATAATATCAATCGCCGGCTCCCATAGCTCTGGTTGGCGGTCCTCCAAGTCCAAGATACGTTCGAGGCTGTTCAGGAACAAGGGGTTCTCTGACAACTCATGGCGAAACCTCATGCCAATTTTGCCACCTTTGACAGCAAGCCTCCTCACAAACTTCAAAGCAGAATCATACACCATCATTTTGTGCTGTATTTCGCTTTCACCACTGATTTTCTCGTCGGTGAGGTAGATGATAAGCCCTATGATCTTGGTGATGATGTTTGTACCATCTTTGGCGCGCAATTTCTGCGCAGTTATCAGGATCACAGGTAAGCTTCTCAAGCATGGACAAGCCCAGCAAGGAAAAGTGTATTCGCCTTCTGAAAATAAATTTTTCGATCAACTGACGTTCAATGTTGCTCCCTCCATTATCTTCAGATAAATTGTTCAGCATGGAGTCTTGTCTGTTCTCAGCATCAAGGAGCGAAGATACCATCTTCAGCATGCCAGCAGGAAACTCAGAAACTTTGAGGCTGCCACTGATCTCGTTGGTGATTGTAGCAGCTAGCAGCCTGATTGCAACTGTAGTGGAGCCAAGCATGTCAATCAAGCTGGGCACTGCTTTCTTGGAGCCGTAAATGATTTCTGTGTTGAGCTCCTTTTTAGACTCGGAGTCCCATCGTTCCAGGAAGTTGTGAAGAACGTGAAGCCCAACAAGTTGTTGCATTTCACTTGAGGTGTTGCCAAGGGACTCAATGGCGAAGCTGGTGAGGCTGGGCGTGTGTTTCTCCGAAGGAAAAAGACCCCTTTCCGTGCGTGCCTGGTAGGCTTGACGGTGGTACAGGTTGACAGCTTTTGGTCCCCACTCTTGTTTGAATTCTAAGTCACGGACAAGCGATCTGCGAAGGAGAAGGGAGATGAGCCCGCAGATGGTTGCCAGGATATAGGATGATCCTTGGCATAGCTCCATGATGAAGAAGATTACTATGGATGGAACCAAGTTTGGGCTAGCATCCGGTGGCAATGGGCGATAGTCATGGTGGTGGTGGTGGTGACCTAGCAGGCTGCGCGAAGGCGCAGAACCGATAGCAGAACCTGCAGGAATGCCACCGGGATCTGCAGGTTGGCAATCAGCACCGCTGCTATCACCGAGAACAACATGTAGAATGATATTTTGAGGGGGATGCCTGGCAATGGGAATATGACGCCTCCAAAAGAAGAGTATGGGCAGGACTGTTTCAAGGATCTGCAAGAGGAGGGCACAGGAGCTGCTATTGTTTTCTTCCGACGATGTCTCTGAAAAGATATCATCCTGTCCCCAATTCTCATGGTTGCTTAGTGCTAGTAGCACTGCAGCGACTGATATGCTGAAATACCTGTAGTAAGAAGCTAATTCTGCTTGGAAGAAGGGCAAACATGCCAACCCTGAGGCTATACTGACTTTGAAACAAAGTAGTGGTACGGGTTTCCTCATAAATGGTATACGGGACATGATCGAAGCGGCCACCAGTGCGAGGACGATTGTCCCGTATGTCCAAGCAAGAAACAAGCCCGTAAATTTTAGGTTGGAAACCGCATCCTTGGATCTCTTGGCAAATTTGTGTGGTGATATTTTGTAAAATCCATAAAAGCCTCCACAAACAGCAGCAGCCAGAAAAAAAAGAAGAGGGTAATGTAACCAAACCAGCCCTGACGTAGTCGCGCCAGCAACTTTTTTTTTTCGCGACCGTACCTGGGCACGTTTTTCATTAAGAAGAGAAGAGAAGTGTTACAAAAGAGTCGGTTATAGAACCACAACCGACTGCAGAAAAACCCACAAAGACGATTACACGACCCCTATTGAGCGACCCGGAAGCCTACCTAATTTACAAAGCACCGACTCGAGGCATCTGAACTTTGCTTGAAACCAATCAGTAATCTCATCGTACACCCTCGTAAGTACATCATCGACTGTACGCACTCGTCGATCGAAGGTCCTGTCATTCCTCTCTTTCCAAAGCATCCAAGAAGTGAGAATTACCAGGCTATCGAAACAACGGCGGTTGGCCTTAGACAATTGTTTCCTCGCTGTGGACCACCAGGAAACAAAGAAAGTGGACTGGGCGTTCGGCGCCAAAGACAGCCAATCCAATCTACGCAGCAAGCGAAACCAAACTTCTCTCGTAAATGGACAAGCAATTAGCAGGTGATCCACTGTCTCCGACATTTGTGCACACAACGCACAGGAATCGTCATCCTGTAACCCATGCTTTTTTCTTCGAGCTGCTGTCCAACAGCGGTCATGGATCACCAACCAGATGAAAAAATTGCATTTTCCTAGGTCGCGCCAGCAACTGGCTGATAATAACCAGTAATACCACCTTTAGGATGCTTGCAGCTATTTGCGGCCGAAACTCTAGTGGGGTGAATGATGCGCGGACTGTCCGCGGGTATGGTGACGTGGCAGTGAATTCGATGTGCCCGAGGTGAACCGTGGTCGGCCACGTGGCAAGGTCGTGGACCGTCCGCCGTATAGGGGCGGACTGTCCGCCACTACCAAAACAGTGGATTAGTCTAAGGTTTAATTCTCTTCTTAATTGCGAGCTAATTATGCTTAATGCTTTAAAATGCACATGATGACATGTTTAACTAGTTAATCAACATAGGGCTGTTACACATATGTAGCCAGAGTCAGCAGTGAGTCACTTGAAACACAAACAAAGTTATATATATAGAAATATATATCCATATATATGCTATTCTACATCTTAAGTGTAGCAGTTTATTGTACATCTATAGTTAAGCATAATTACTGAACAATTTTTCGGTAGTTTAGCAACCGCGAGCTATTACTTCAGTAATTTAATAAATTTATTATATATATGTATATATACAGAGAGAGATAGAGCTCTACGTAGGACGCACCTGGAGGCTTCCATGAAAATCATGACGGTAGAAAACCAGAAATCTGTGCGGCTTAATTAGTGAACTGAACCCGCCAAGCAAGACAACGGTAGCCCAAACGAAGGCCAGAGTGCCGACAGCGTTGCCCGCCAACTCCAGGAAGGCAACGCAAAACACGATCTGATTCAGCCTTCTCAGCTTCCTCCTCACCATGTCGGCGCTGCTCTCCCTTCTTCTTCTCTGCTGGACCTCCTCACTGCGGCTCTCCCTCAGCGGCACCTCGTCACCGGAAGCAGCGTCAGCCTGCGCGGTGGGCTCCACTACTGTGATGGAGAACTCTTCGCCACTGATGGCAGGTGTCGTCGCCATTGTTTGCCTTCTCGGCCTGCAGCGCGAGTAAAACCTAACTGTACAGCTATTATTTATTGTTAGTATTGATCTCCACCGGGCCAGTCCAACGACTGGGCCAACCTTGACTCGCGTCCTGATCGGGGACGCCCAGCCCAATATGAGGCTGGTGGGCCCCCGTCGCGCAGCCCTATAAAGTGGAGGTGAGATTAGAGGACCGAGAGACGAGGTTCGCCGCGGCTACGGTTCCCCACCGTCCTAACCCTAGTCTGATCGAGAGGGAGGGGCTGACCACGATGGGAAGGTGCCACCAGCGCCAGCCACTGCACTGCGACCACGTCGTCCACGACTCCGCCGCCGGAGCTTCAGGCTTGTCGTCGACCCTGGACGACCCCTCCTTCAAGAATCACCAAGTAATCCCCTCTGTTCTACTCCTAGAGGTCCTAAAGACTCCAACATTTATCAGCACCAGCTAGCTAGCATCTTCCGGGGCTAGCGACAACTAGAGCAGGTTCTTAATTCCAATCAAAGTAAGCATCACGAAAGCATTATAACCGCGTCCTACAAAAAAAAAAGTATAGCCATGCCTATGCCTTGTAACTGTACCAAACCATCGAAAAAGCGTTTAAAATGCATGCATGCTTGCTTTAGACATTTGGTGAACGACGGGGGAAATTAAAATCAAAGCAAAGCAAAATTAGTAGGAGGGTTTTTGCTCCAAATCAACTGTAACAATTTACAGGGGCCAAGTTAGAATGACTTTTAGTTTAGTTTGGGTTTATATAATATTTTCCCTCACTAGGGGTAAAAATATCTTCAGAGTAGTATTCTATGAATTTCCACAAAACTAAATGAGTAGCATTTCAAGGATTGATTACATACCTACCCGCAAAAAAAAAAAGGATTGATTACATACCACTCTTAGCTAGTTTAATTTAGGTGGTTTTCATTAATTTTATATTGCTCATTGGCGTCAGACTATTAACAAGGTACAACTTGAAAGACGCGGTACGCCTTCTAAAAACCCCATACATAAATCTTTGTCCAGGCTAGACAAGGATTCTCAGCCAACGAACGAAGCTACCTTGAAGAACGGCTGTTTGTTTGGACTTGCTTGGATGTGTGTGAATACTTGTATTGAGGACACACACACACACATATATTCGTGTGAAATGGGTAGTGGACAATTTGAAACAATTTTCAACGGTCAATTAAACTAAGAGGGGTGACTTTTTTTTGGGTGTGGAGGGGGGGAGGGAGTTGGGAACGTGGTTTTCCCTCACTGGACAAAATCGTATTGGAGTATTTATAAACGATAATGCCAGGGATAGGGCGTCCGATCCGTCGAACACCCCAATCCACTCATCCATTGCCTCACCCCCCCTCTCTATTGCATGCACCTGCTCCCTCCCTCATCCCGGCATCTTCCTCCTCTACCCCAGCAGCTTCTTCCCCCACCCGGTTGTCGGTGTTTTACCGGCGGATTCTCCGAGGTATACCCCGAGGAAAGTGGTTGAAGGCAGGAACTCGCCGAGATCAGAACGCGATGGTGCAAGGAACATAAAGATTTAGACAGGTTCGGGCCGCCGGAGCGTAATACCCTACGTCCTGTGTGGTGGTTTGTATTGCCTTAGGTATTGTTCGATGTTTTGGAGGGGTCCCTATCCGCCCTTATATAATCCGGGGGAGGCATGTTTACATGGAAAGTCCTAGCTGAGCATTAGCAGAGTTCTACTCTGAGTAGGTCGGGTAGTTTCTTGTACTCCAGCTAGTTCTACTGTTGTACGAGTAGTTACAATAGAGGTAAGACGTATCCGTGTGCTATTTCTTACTCTAGAATATTCCATGCCCGTGAACAGTCTTGCTGCCCCGGATCTGACACCGGTGGCGGTGCCTCACCCACCACAGCGTCCTCCTCCACTGCTCCTCCATCGGATCCGCCGCCATCGAGCTCCTCGTCCACTGTCCTCATGCTCCTTGAAAGAGGCTGAAGAGGTTGCGCGGGGGCGCGGCTGGAGGCAGAGCAGCCGTTGCGGCAGCGGCTCGCAGGCGCGCAAGCTGGAGCAGCACAGCTCGCAGCAGGAGGAGACAGCGCGTGAGCGGCGCCAGATGCGATGACGGCGCATGAGTGTATGAGGCGCAGGTGCTCGGGACCAGCTACCCGGCGGCGCAAACCAGGTGTAGGCGTGGCTTCGGCGGCGGCAGGCCAGTGAGGCGCATGGGGGCGCTCCCCTGGCAGCGAGCTCCCCGACTCGCCATCCTCCTCCTCCACCACCCGTGCAGCGCTCCTCTTTTGCTAGGGTTGTTACGTGTTGCAAGCGTATGCTTCAAGTGTTTCAAATGTGTTTCAGAGGAATTTAACAAATGTTTCATGTGATGTCGCAATAGGTACATCAATTATGTTGTTGCACTAGAGATTTTTTTAATGTTGCAAGTGCTATAGATGTGCTAGGTGTTGCAGATAAATGCATTTTTGTGTTGTTTGCGTGATTGGTTTTCTGAGATATTTTACTGATGGAACAATTGACTTTTGATGTTTCATCTGTTGATTTCTCATGTTGCACTTGGTTATGTTGCAAGCAACATCAGTCAATGTTACAGCAGGATTTTTTTTTTTTTTTTTTGCTCTGGTGGTACCATCCGATGCTAGCACCCTAGATTGGACGTCCGGACACTAGTAGCTCGGATTTATAAATTCTCACACTTAGTGGTGGCAGTGTCCTGAATTCTATATTATTGCTCATTAATTGGTCTAAGACTAGATAGTGAGCATATGTTTATTATTAGAGGATACAGAAAATGTTATAGAGAACGAAGAAAATATTGTTTCTTCATGGCCAGCCACAACTTAGACACCTTATAAGACAAAAACCACAGCTTGATTGAACTATAGATTTGTCCAAGCTGGGCAAGAACCCTCAGCCAACCAAGCTACCTGTAAGGATCACCGGGGTGTCCGACCCTAGAGGGGGAGGGGGTGAATAGGGTCGCTAATCGCTTTCTATCCTAGGGCTCAATCTATTTGCATAAGATAAACCTAATACGTCCTACACATGCTAGTTATAACTAAGGTTTATCTATGCTACTCTCTACTGACCCCTAAAAGACTTGCAACCTATAGCCAATCCTAATCAAACTAACTAGAAAAGTAGAGGCACGCAAGATAGAGAAAATGCGGAAACATAATACGGTAAGTAAAGAGGTAAGGGAGAGAATATGCAAACTCCCGTGAAGACACCAAGACACATGATTTAACATGGTTCGGTTAGGACACCAAGTCCCTCCCTACGTCCACGGCCACTTGTCCAACACGAACAAGTGTGATGCCGAGTCTCTTCGCTTGATCACCGTCTTGCGTTCGCCACCAAGGCTCCCGGCAAGCAAAGGCTAAGTGACCCCAAGTCACCAAGACAAGGCCACCGCCACCGTCTCTCTCGAAGCGTCACCAACGGCACCGTCTTCACTATTGGAGCTTCTCACCAAGAGGGGTCTCCTTCCCCGCACAAAGTGTCGTTGCCTCTCCACACCAAGTCGGAGGGTCACACGACGAGTACACAAGATGCTTGCCGCAGCAAGACTTTCACTCAAGCTAGTTCTCTCAAGAACTAAGCCTAATCAAGCACTAAGCACTTTCACAAGTGTGCTTAAGCCTATATGATGTACAATGAAGCTCTATGGTGGTTGGAGGTGTTCTTCAAGTGTAGTAAGCTTTCAGCAACTCCAGCAACTTCAAATGACCCGGCCTTGGGGGTATATATAGCCCACACACCCCAAAAGAGCCATTGGGAAAGGCTGACAAAATTCCTTAACGCCGGTTAAACCGACGCTCCAGTTTTGTCAACACCGGTTCAACCGGTGGATGCTATTTCCCAGCAACTAGCCGTTACTGCTCCAACGGCTACTTGATCAATTGCACCGACGCTCTTGAAATCTTCGTCGGTTTAACCGGTGAGTGCAAGTTCAGAAACCCCCCGAAAAATGGAGTCTCTGGACAACTGCACCGACGCTCACTTTTTCTTTATCGTCGGTTTAACCGGTGCCTCTGGGTCTGTCTTCACTTCAAGTCATTGCACCGACGCGTTGTCTTCAGGCATCGTCAGTTCATCCGACACAAAACCCTAGCCTCAGCTTCTGGGTTTATTGCACCGACGCCTTCACTCTGCTCCTCGTCGGTTCATTCGGTGTACTCTCCTGATTTGGCCTTTTCTGAGTCCATTGCACCGGTGAGTACAATTTGCCAGTCGTCGGTTCAACCGGTGATAGTAAATTGTCTCCGTTCTGATCTTTTTGACTTGGTTTCTTCAGGGTCTTTGATCTTTTCATCCCTTGGACCTATAAACCTGATAATGATCATCTTAACACATATATTAGTCCAAGTGTTGTGTGTGTCATCAATCGCCTAAACATTATATTGAAATATGGCATGAGAGGCCATTTTCGCTACACTACCTCGTCATTGTCAAAGCTGACTCTTTGTCTGAACTTACATGGATTGGATGCGAATACTTGCAGTTAGACGTTTATGCCTATGTGTCTGAACTGGTTAGCAGACGTGTGAAAACGCCAGGACATTCAATGATGATCCATTGGATTGCATGTTTGGGGCATATGAACCCTCCGTACCTAGAAGGAAGGTAAGATAGAGACCTAGTAGAGTAAATATAGTTGTAAGAGCATCTTACAACTAGATATGATGTTTGTAAGAGCATAAGTTTCTTATATTTTCTTCCTAAAATTTGAAGTTTGTTAACTCCCCAAATATATATGGAGAGAGAGAAAAGTGTCTATCTCCAACAGTTCCTCATTTTTCTCCCCAACAATCAAAAAGTGTGGATCCACAGTGCCACTGCTCCCCCGATCCCATCCCCTGTCGCCGAGGGAGCAGGAATAAGCAGCGGCCGCTGGAGCTGCCGCTCCCCGCGAGCCTAGTGCCGTCGTCCTGACCAAGCCCAGCTGCAGCCGGAGCCACCAGCTCCTCGTCCTCCTGCTAATAATGCTCTGCTCCTACTCCGGACGGCGCCCCACGCTAGCTGTCCCATTTGTGCACCAGTGATATATCATCAATGAAGAATGAGCACCCCTTGCTAGCTGTCCCGTTTGTGGAAGGCGCCACAGATCGAATATTGGTATCCCACCGGTGCTAGCCCGGGCAGGCTATTTCTTTGCCGTTTGATCCTTCATTCTCTATCAAGATTCTTGCGACTACCACCTCGTCCTTTTTTTAATATATCTTGTGCCCGGCAGCCGGCACTCTGCCTCAGGTTTTTGCCTCACCCAATCGCTCCAGGTAGTTTCTTCTAGCCGTCATTCCTGTTATCCTTTCTTCCTCATATCACCGCTCCCATCGTTCTTCCTCGGCTCCCCGCTCGACCGTCCCTTCCCGGCTCGGGTCCCCTGGCGGGAAAGAACGAGTCCGGTGGATCCTCTTCATCCTTGCCGGCGCCATGTGTTTGCGCGCAACCCCTCAATGTGGGATTTTAGTGGTGGGGCAGGATTTTCTTTGCCACCATGGCTTTCGTGCGCTTAAGCGGCCTGCCGGGACCCAAAGGAACACGGGGCACAATTTCTTCATCTGTGCAAATTCCGATTCCGGCCGGTCAGGACCCCGATTATTTTGCCACATACCTCAAGTGGTCACTGGTCATGGAACTTTCACCGGATAAAATCCAACGAAATCAAGAACAAAAGCAAAAAAAAGATCCCAAAGTATTTTTTTGTGAATAAATGAGAGGAGATAGCAAATATAAGCAAATCCAGCAATAAATGTAATTTTGAATTTTGATTCCCATTTTGTTGTATATTAAAAATTATATTGATTACATTAAATGCGCAGGAAGTTATTTAATCCATATCTAACCATTTATGGCATATATCAAGAAAAGATATTTGCTTGATGATAGTGTCTTTCTAAGGAAAATATTTTGCTCCTTATTTTCTTTATTCTTTTTATAGGCCCATTTTTTATTAGGACCCGACTAACTTACAGCCGGCTGTAAAAATATAGTTCCATACAGCCTTACTACTTTTGGAAAGAAACACAAAACTGCGTCCTTCCTATTTTGTCTCACCCGGCTGCCCCCCGCCATCCCTCAGCCCACTAGCCTTGGGCGGCCCATTTTACTCGTCCCTTGTTGCGTGCTCTACTAAATAACCCAGTAGCCGCCGTCGGTACATACAGATTAACAGATGCACAGAACTAAAAAATGCCTATCGCTAGAGGAAGGCGACGGCAATAAGAAACAAGATTGCTCGGCGCAAATTTGTAGCAAATACACGCAAGGACGCAATTCAGAAGTGAACTGAGAAAGGTACGTTATTGACAGATTGTAGCAGTCAAAGAAAAGGTCTGTTGAGGGCATTAGTCTGCACAACATAGATTGGGTTTTTGAGGGTTCTAGCCAAGATCTGAATTGCCTACTCTCTCTCCAGTTTGCTTAATGCACCAAAAGTTCCTGCAGATCCAAAATAGGGTGTAGATAATTGTCATGAACACTGGTAAAAAAAGATGGTTGCATCTCCAATAATCACCGACCATCCGTTTGCACTTCTCAGATACACCTTGTTGTATGCTGCAAAAAAAGGATGTTGAAAAAGGAAATTTTAGCTTTGTGATAGAAAATTGTTTGATAAAATTATCTACTATGCCTTTTTATAATCACATTTTTGCTTGCTGCTTGTCCATTTATCCATAAAAAATGTGTTTCCAGGTACCATGGATTTGAATGAGTTCCCCCCAGAATTGGATTATGATTTTCTAGATGAAAGCATTGCAAATCCTTCCTACTATACTCAGGCACCCTTATGTGATGCGAGTTTGCGGGGCAGTGAGCATAACAATGCTGGCAATGATCTTTACAACCAGAATGACAGTGACAATCAAAATGCTGATGCTTGTTCTCTTAACAACCCAGAAGATGCTGCTACTCCTGATCAACTTGTGTTGGGTGTTACAGAAGAAGTGGAAGAGGATATTTGGTTAACGCCACCAGTGCCTTATGGAGGGCAGACATTTTCCAGTAAGCAGGAAGCTAGGGAGTTTTACAATTCTTATGTAAAAAGGATTGGCTTTTCTATTCGTACTAGTTGTACACGCCTACCAGGTGTGACAAGAGAGCAGAACAAGGTGCAGTTTGTTTGCAACAGAGAAGGGCGTGGCAGAAAACCAAAAGAGGATCAGGCAGCTGCTGAGTCTGATGATAGCAATTTTGATGATGATTGAGAACCTGATGATGGCAATGATAATGCAGAAAAGAAGAAGAAGCTGGACGGTGGTACAAAGAGAAAGAGGGAGAAGATGTTACATACAGACTGCAAAGATAGGATGGTTGTCAAGTTAATTGCTGATAAGTGGCATGTAATTTTCTTTGCACCAGATCACAATCATGATCTTGTTCATAAGCCATCGCTCAAAAAGTTCCTAAGGTCTCACAAGGGGATACCTAAACCGGACAAAGATTTCATTGCATTGCTCCACGGATGCAACTTAAGTTCTGGTCGGATAATACAACTAATGAATGAGTTCTTCTATTCTGCGCAGCTAGTTCCACATGAGGGAAAAGACGTTAGCAACTTCCGTTCCAAGATTCGAAGAACAGAAAAATACAAAGATATGCAAGAAACCTTAGATTACTTTAAGGAACTGGAGTAGCAAGATGCTGAATTCTTCTACAAAATCAAGCTGGATGCTGCCCATAAGGTTGAGTGCCTTTTTTGGGTTGATGGTGCTGCAAGGCATGCCTACATTGAGTCATACAGCGATTTGGTTTCTTTTGATGCTACCTACATGATAAACATGTATGATATGCCCTTTGCTCCATTTATTGGGATAAATAGGCACGGGCAATCATTCATGTTGGGGTGTGCCTTCATAAGAGATGAGAAAATACCTAGCTATGTGTGGCTGTTTGACATTCTTAGAAGCAATGCAAGGGAAAGCCCATGTGGGCATTATAACAGATCAGGATGCAGCAATGAGGTGTGCGATCGCGCAGATATTCCCCAATATAAATCATAGAAATTGTCGGTGGCATATAATGGACAAATTTTCTGGTACAATAGGCCCTATCCTAGCTGTGGACGAGAAGCTAGAAGAAGACTTCAAGGAATGCTTGAACTACACAGTTACTCTAGATGAATTTGAATCTAAATGGTCAGCAATGGTGAGCAAGTATAGTTTACAAGACAATGAGCATTTCTAGCGCCTTTATGCAATACGTAGCAGTTTTGTACCAGCTTACTACATGCACTGCTTTTACCCATTCTTGTAATCAACTCAAAGAAGTGAAGGGTTCAATTCAGTGTTGAAGAAGTATGTAAATCCCAACATGTCAGTTATGCACTTTGTTAGATAGTACCAAAAGATTTAGGACAAGTGCTTGGTTGCGTAGGATGGGCAGGACTTCAGGACTGATGATAGGGAGAGGAGAAGGTGGTCTAAATACCCTATTGAGATACACGCATCTGCTGTGTACACTAAGAACCTGTTCTATAGATTTTCAAAAGAATTTGAGAAAACGGCTGAGTATGATGTCAGGCCTGAGGGTCAGTTTCTGTATTTGCTCGAGCCTAACAACAAATTTGTCTATGGCTATGGCAAGAGGACATATATCGTGACAGCTGTGGTGGAGGAAGAAAGCTACTACTGTGAGTGCAGCAAGTTTGATGGAGATGGGATGTTTTGTTGCCATATAATGAAGATTTTGACAAGATTAGATGTGAAGACTATACCTCAGCGGTACATATTGAAAAGGTGGACAAAAGAAGCGATTCCAGAAAATGAGAACGTTGATCCTAATGCACATGTGCCTGCTGATTTTATAGCCAGTGGGATGCCCCTGAACAACAAAAAGACTTTGTGGTTCACCAATCTGTCTACAGCTTTCACTGGTTTGGTGGTTGAGGGCTGTGCTTCAAAAGAGACCTACACTATTATGGACGGGCATATAAAGATGATGAGGGCTGAAATAGATGAAATCAAGCAGAGGAAGAAAAACAATGCCCAGAAGGTGCGGGGCAGCAAATGTGCACCATCTGTCTGTGTTTATGGGGATGATAATACAGCTAATATGACTATTATTGCTTCAGCTGATGCACAATCTGTACCTGGTCCTATAGTGCATAATGTTTTATCAGAACATGATACTAATGTAAATGAGAACACTGCTTCAACAGGTATCATTTTTCTGTGAGCAAAAAAAATAGAATTAGGGAACCTGTTGCTGAGTTAGCTAATGTGGGGTGTGATGAAAACTCTCTTTCTTGCAGGAGTTGATGATGCTGCCCTTGTTGGTATCACCAATGATGTGGATGGTGCTAGTGCATTGATGGCAGATGTTGGGAACCCTCCAAGATCGAAAGTCAAGGGCCGCAAGAAAGATAAAAGGTTCAAAAAGGGATGAATGCAGAATCAAAGAGAAAAAACAAGAGCAGTCTCTGCAAGAAGACAGATCATAATGCTGCAAGATGCCCGAAGAAAAAAGAAGATAGAAAAAAGAAGATGTGGGGTCAGGACCTATGGCTTTGGGGTAGACAATCTTTTTAGATGAGGTAGGAAAAAAATAGCTAGGTGGTGCTACATAGCATATTATAGTATGTCTTGAATGTACCCCACAAAAACTATATGAAGTCATGTTAGATAGGAAAAAAGGTTGAGAACATGTAGCTGGATTTTGTGTTGATTTGCCTTTTGCTTTGTAATAAAATGCCGCTGAGAATGGGAAAAACAACGTACCTAATGATAGAGAACATGCAGCTAGGTTTTTTGTATTAGTGGCCTTATGCTTTGTACTAAAATGCTTCCGAGAATGTGAAAAATCACGTACCTATGCCAAATTTAAGATGTCTTCCCAGTCTGTGTCATTTTCATCATAGCTGAGCCACTTGTGTGTTGGTATCTTCCTTATATTCACGATGTCTTTCTCTTGGAAATGGGAGATTGTATGCCCGTCCCAATACTCAGCATTCATGAGCATGTGGAAGCCGCAGTCGTGGCTATGTATAAAAAATGAGAAAACAGATATGTTATTAACATACATGTATGGCAGATTTACTTAAAAAAAAAGAGTGGGCGAGGCAGGGAGGTTGCTTACTTGTTTTTCTGTTGTGGGACTGGAATATCGACAAGTTCGTACTTCTCAATTGGGTTGTTTGTGCCATCATAATATATTCTCCACATAGATTTTATGCAATTGATGATCCTATTGCAGCAGTCAGCAAGCTTTGCATCTTCCAAATTTCTCATAGAATCTAGTACTTCAAATCTCTTATTGCGCAGATTCAGCACGATGAGGAAGTAGTGCCCTGAGTGTTCATCAGCCTCAACAAGCTTCTGTAGGACTGGGAATAGAATCTGAAAAAAAAATTATTTGCCATTATGTTTAGTTGACTGGTGTGGGGGGTGGGGGAGGGGAGAAAACACATATATCTTTACATGAGTCAGACACACTATTACATACCATTTGCCTGTGATGTAGATGATTTTTCTCCTTATTGAATACTTGTCCGATCGCTGCCATTCCACTTTGATTGTGTTGCAACAACGTCTGCATGCACATGTGATGGATCAGACTTTAAAAAAATGCATTACAAAGAAAACGCTAAAATGCCTTAGTAGAGATACTAAATTACATGGAGGGGACTCCCCCAAACATATAGTGGGAGTACACGTCTCGTGGCTGCCCTTGTCTTCTTGCCGTTAATGACATATATACCAATCTCCACAACTGTGTTCTTCATCTTCCCTCTGGGTTTTACCGACTCCACAAGATGCCCCAGTAGCGTACGTGGCATGGTAATTGATTATGATTACACTGAAAAAAAGAGATAGTCAAACATAAAGTGATGTGGTGTAAACCATGTATTGTTTTGATGAAAAATGGAAAAAGCGACTGTGTGAGTAAGTTATATAAGTTTACATACTTGCTGCTCCTAGACCTGGTGGCCATTCCTGTGAATTTACAGACAGCATCATATACTTTGCAGACCTCCTTTGAGCATTTGAATGACATTATTCTTGGTGCAATCTCAACATACGGGGATTGTAGAGCTGCAGCCATTTTGAATGCTCTTCTTGGGGCAAGTTTGTGCTCAGGTGTGATAGAAGAATCAGCCTCTAGTGATGCACCAATGGATATCCCTTTTGCCTGAGGAGTAGGCTCTGCATTGATGGTCACTATTTTTGACAAATGAAAGACTTGTGTCTTGCTACTTGATGCTTCATTATCATTCTTGCTTGCATGAAGACCTATAGTTGGTGTGGTTGATGTTGAACCAACTTGGAGCTTTGCCTTCGCTTGTTGATACTTCTGAATAGCTTCAGCTTCCCACCTTTCATACACCTCAGCGGGTAGGCCATCCAGAGACCATGCAGAACCTTGATTTGTGTGTGACAATTCTGTAATGTCAGATAAAAACTACATTAACTGTAAAAAAAATTCTATTGCATCATTGTTGCTTGGTGACATGAGTTAGTTTGTCTGATAATGTCAATTAGTTTGCCTATTGAATGCAACATTACTACCTAACATGACAAAAAAAGGGGTATGTAAACAAATGAAATGATAAGGTGAAATAGCACATACCAGGTGGGTCGAGGTGAATTGTGGGTGGTGTTATCTTTGCTGGTTGCTTTGGCAATGTTCTGCATGTTATTTGTACTGGTGGCGTGGGCTCTTCAATTGACTCCATTATATCAAACGTGGGGGGAGGAAAATCCCAAGAGGACACCTTGGCACCGCTTGCTGACTGTAGCTCAACATTTGTGTTTGCTGGAGCACTCTCCCTAATGCTGCAGTTTCTGTTGCCATTGGTCTTGTCAACTTCAGGTACCCTGATTGGGAGCTCTGGCAGCTTTAACCTTGCATGTCTATTTTCAGCATTGCCTAATTTCTTCATTGTTGGGGTTTGTTGTGCTGGTATGTGTGGGGCTACAACTTCTAATGGAGCAAAATCTTTATATTCACCTGATTGTATCTTTTTCAGCCTGCTGCTAAGTGGAACAAAATCTTCAATGTCATCCATGGATGGTTCCTGACCAGCGGTGTCTCTGTGGTTAGGGGCATCCTCGGGGGCATCCTCAGGGCCTGAGCTTAAGCTCTCATTGTCGCTACTCACATCTGGTTCATCCTCAAAGTCCATTCCAAGACTTCCATCGTCGCTGCTCGTATCTGGTTCTTCATCATCTCCATAGTCGAGCTCGTCTTCTTCATAATCAGGATCTTCCTCGGTATCTTCTTCATCTTCATGATGATGAACTGTCCTATTTCTCTTGGACCTTCTCAAACTTGGTCCAGCTGATTCTTCTTCATGATTCGCTGCCATATTTCGCTTAGATCTTCTCAAGCTTGTTGTGGCTGAATCATCTGCTGCAGCCATTTCTTGAATGAATGTGCCTAGTGCCTCTGTGACACTGCTGAAAACTTTGCTTACAGTTTCACAAATTTTCCTTTTATTCTGCAAAAAAAAAGTAAACAAGAAATATGGTAAAACTAGCTCGAAAAAATGCTTAATGCATATAGCTAAAATGGTTTTGCACATGCATTAATTTTCTTGGTGGAAAAACATTAGAATTGCTTTGGGGTGGGGGGGGGGGCGTGCTGCATATACCTCTAGGGGCAATTGACTTGGTGCTTTTGATGTTACAAATCTGCTAATATCATCCATCTGCAGCGCGAATCCTGCCCCCACTGAGTGACATGATTGTTTCAGCTAAAAATAAATAAAAAATAGTTATCGTGTGTTACATGAGTTAGTGGGGGGGGAAGGACAGAAAAAATAGATAGAAGTGAGAATCCATAAGAATGTTAGATTTTTTTTCATACCTTCAATCTGCCAAAACTTCCATTCCAATTTGTGTCCAACTTAATGATCTGGTCCAAGAGATTCCTGATCCATGCAGCGATCCTTGGTCCACAAGTGGGATTTGTAAATTCTAAACATCTAGTGAGTCTGCATACAAAATCTGCTAAAGGGAAAAGTGAACATGGAAAAAATTATCACTTATCAAACTGTGCAAAAAAATAAAAAATGGCTCTGATGAATTAAAAAACCCCTTCACAGAATTTTTCTTGTTGATTTTCATAGCTGCAACCTTTAGTTGGTCAACCACAAACTGACACCAGTTTAGCCCCTTCACAGCTGAAAGATCAACTAATGCTGGGTAGCATCTGGGGCTGATTCCCAAGCCGGTGGGTGGGCACAGGAACGTTGAAATTGCGATCATGAGGAAGCACCTTAAGAAATCCTCATCTGCGTTCTTGTTTTGTTTCACCATTTCTAGTACTTGTTCGATCTTGAGTGCTGACCCTTGGATGATGCTAAACTTGCTCTGCATAAAATTTATTGCGTCGACATCAAACTCATATCTCACTTTCCCACCCTTATTTGGCAACCTAAAAATGTTAGCCACTGAATCTGTTGTGACTGGAATTCTGCCACGTCATGGGAGAACTAGTTCTGAAGTTTTAGGATCAAAACAATGCACCAGCAGCCAATTGGTGAATCTTGCTGGGATTGTTGAGCACTAATCTGCAGCAGCCCATCAAAATTGATATCACGAATCATCTTGCGCTGAGGTCCAGTCAACTCTTCATATAACTTGACAAGTCTAGCAGGGGATGCCCTGTTTCTTCGAGACTGCACACATTTAACATGAAAAAACATTTGTAAAAAATGAGAAAAGTTGCCTAATCTGATGGGTGAATTTGGCTAAATCAGAAGTATTATTGCCTAGATCAGAAAAGTATTATTGCCTACATCTAAAAACATTAGTGTAGCAATATTTGAATGAAAAGTAACCTACTCTGATGAATAAAATTGCCTAATCAGAATAGTATTATTACCTATATCACAATAAATTATTTTGCCTATATCTGAAAACATTTAATATAGCAATATTTGAGTAAAATGTTGCCTAATCTAATGAATGAATTTGTCTAGATCAGAATAGTATTATTGCCTAAACAAAAATGTGAAGCATAACATATTAGTATGGAAAAATGATGAGTAGTGAAGCATATATGTGACATACATCTTTGGATGCTGCCCCCGGCCTTGCTGCTCCTTCTGTGCTCTAGGCATTGTAATTTATGGTTGCAAAATGTTCAGGACTGGTTGCTGGGGTGTAAAAAATATATTTCAAGGGGTCAGATTAGTGTCTTGGGTATGCTACTGATTTGCATACTGTGCAGAACTGAATAAGAAAATTGATTTGCATTATTCAGTTGATCTGGCAGAAAAAATAATTTAATGATTGTATGCTACTATCCATTTTTCATCTGCTAAAAAGCATGGCAGAAAAATAACATCCGATTGCATGTTTGTGCCATAGCAAAAACCTAAAAAATAACCTAATATCTCCTACCTCTCTACACATCCCCAACAGAACCACTACCAAAATTTAAGCCAAACACACTGACAAAAAGAACCCACTTAACCACCTAACATTTCGAGTGATCTCTGTACTGACATGCAGAACCTCTAGTATCCAAAAAAAATGTAGCAGTACTAGCATTAGAGGAGGGGCAGTTATACTCACTTTTGCTAGCTTAACAAAAACCTATAGCAGAGATCCTTCTACTGTATCCGAGGGGATGAGGGGAAACCTATAGCAGAGATCCTTCCAACTTAAAAAAAATGAGGAAAACCACATGAGCATGTGGTCGTGAGATGGGTGTGTGTGTGTGAATATGAGGGGATGATGCACAAAAACTAGCAGAATACCAAAACCAAAACCAAAACAGACCCGAACTTACCTGATTACTACTCCTACGCTTTTTGACGCACGCAGGCCTAAGCGTGAAGCAGAGCCTGGCAGAGATGTTTCCCTTGCAACCCAAAACCACGCGGGGGGGGGGGGGTCAGGGATGCGTAGAAAAAAGGAGGAGGGGGGATTTAGGTGAAACAGGATGTGGGGGCGCTAACCTGGTCCCCCAAAATCAACAAAAATCAGACGAGTTTTTGGAGATAGCTGCTGGTACTAGAGGAAATGCTTACCTAGAATCTGCGATTCCAATACACCTCCTCCAGATCCGGATTTCAGATGCTCAGTATGGTTAACTTCGAAGAACAAAGGGGGCAAAAAATGAAGAAAACTTGGTCAAAAACGTCGTGGGGATGTCCATCGAAATGATGCGAGCGCGCTGGATGAAACGCTCACCTGGGTGTGATCCCCCGCCGATTCAATCGCTGGACCTCCCCCGCCGATTCAATCGCTGGACCTCCCCCGCCGATGGTGCGATGAGGCCAAAATCCCCCGATGCGGTGCGAGAGCGGGTGAGATATATATATATATATATATATATATATATATATATATATATATATATATATATATATATATATATATATATATATATATATATATATATATATAGAGAGAGAGAGAGAGAGAGAGCGCGCGCTAACCCTAGAGAGAGAGAGTACGATAGATGAAATGAACAGGCGTGCGGCCCAATGTTTTGAATAAAAATGCCCTCTGAGTTCTGGAAGGTGGGACCAGTCTGACGGGGGCTCACGGCGCGCGACCGCGCGTTCGTTGGATGGCCAATGGGCGGTGGATCTAATCGCCCGTTCCGTTGGACAAAAAAAACAGCCGGCTGGTATAGAGTCTTTACATTTTTATTATATTCAAGCAATTGGAAGAATAGACGACTCTGTATAGTAATAGAGGACCTTAGTTTCTAGTTTCTACATCATCACAGAATCAAAAGATCAAAGGACAAAAAAAAAGAAAAGGACATCGGTCGGTCACCAAGGACAGACATGAAGAGGGCAGCCATGACAAACAGTTGTCGGCCTTGTTCATCGCCGGCTCGGCTGCGCAGCCGCCGAATACAATGCATCGCCCCAACCATGACATGGGCCGAGCGTGCCAAGGCGATGATGGTTTGATTGCAGCGTCTTTTTTATTTTTATATTTTTCAAAAAAAAATTATAGAAATATATTTTTTGGTTTTAGATTTTACAGTTCTTATACCCCTACCGCCCGGCAAGGGGGCGGTAGGGACCTATATATAAATAAAAATAAATTTTTTGCGCAGAGGTAAATGAGGGCGGTAGGGCTTCGCCGGTGGAATTACCTCCCTCACCCCTCCTCTCTCCCTCTCCCCTCTCTAGATCTCGTGGGCAGAAAATGAGGGCGCAGAGGGAAGGGGCGTAGTTTTATATTTGGGGCGGGAGCCTGCCGCCCGGCAGGGGGGCGGCAGGCACCCGCCAAGGACCTCTACGCAAATTTTTTTTATTTACATATAGGTCCCTACCGCCCCTGCCGGGCGGTAGGGGTATAGAACAGTAAAATCTAAAACCAAAAATATATTTCTGTAATTTTTTTTAAAAAAAATATAAAAATAAAAAAGACGCTTGATTGCATTGTTGGGCAAAACAGTTATGGGCCATGGTGCGCCGTCCATAGTGAGGAGGATGGCGGCCCGGTCCGGCGCGGGCAGTAGCGAGCTATTTTGTTCAGCCAACCAATTAGCAGTATTTTTTTTCACATCAAATCAGCATTAGTTATCAGCACCAGCCAATCAGAAGTATTGTTCTCTCACAACAAATCAACACCATCAAACATTGTTATTGTTGTGCGCGCACGCTAGGTGGGCGGACGGAGGAAGGAGCAAGGTGATTGATGAGAGTCCTCCTGGGTCCTTGTTTAACCAGGACACAACACGTCTCGCGGCGCGCCATGTGATACGCGCGCAAGCGTGGTTGGGTTGGGGGATCCGGACCAGGACAAGGGAAGGACCCACACATCACATGTGATCATGCTCGCGGGCCTTGTGATTATGCGTGCGCTCGTTCTAAACGTTGCTTCCTTTGCATTTTCATTCATTCTAAACGTTTGGTGCCGCTTCAACCTCCTCCTCCTCCTCCTCCTCGCTGTCCACGCGGCGGCACCGACGCCGCCGATGGAATATACTCCTACAGCTGACACCCTTCTTCTTGGGGCACAAGGAATGCACATACACACGACCACGTGCTCAGCTAATATAATTAAGGAGCCCGTAAAAAAACGAACCACCGTTTGAGACTCCTCTTTTGCTCGCTTCTCGCTTACAACCAACAACAGGCTAGAGGTTAAAAAAACAAAAGGAAAAACGCTTTGGAAATACGACTAGAGGTAAAAAAAAATATAACGTCGGGTCTCTGGCCGTCTTTAAAATATTGACATGCTAAAATATAGGCAAGTCTACAAATTTTGGTGCACATTTTTTTTTCTTGAAGACAAAAAAAAACATCCCACCCAGCCAAAATGATATTCTAAACTTGCCAAAAATTTAATAAAATAAATTAGTAGGCCCATGGGGTAGTAAGTATACCTATCTCTAATAGATGAAAGTTGACCCTACACTTTCCCAAAATCAAGCGCACATAGCGCCACGTCTACGACAAATATGGTCCATTCGATTCTGATCAAACGGCTAGACAAAAACTAGCACATGGGTTAGTTTTCTGAAGCTTCTTGAACTCACGCAGTGCTACTCTAGCAAGGTAGCTAGGGATGCTTACCCTTCTGCATCTCTACGAACTTGACCATGTGATCAGGCCAAAATAGAGCACAAGACGAGCCACATCGCTGCCGGCTGGAACACGAGCTAAATATCTTCCGTTGGTCAGGGATTAAATCTCTAAACTTTTCCAGATTCCATCCCAAATGGATCCATCATGCAATTCCATAAATCTCACGAACTCTTTGCCTTCTGCAAGATTGCAACTCTATCACATTCACAGCTTCCCATCGTCTTCAACTCACATAGAAATTCCTTCCCCATTAGAAAGCTTGATCTAATCCGCAACAAAAGTGAAATAGTACTACGATGCTTACTCCCTTCATCCCAAAAAGAATGTAAATCTCGCTTCCCGAGAAGTCAAACACTTTTAATTTTGACTAAATTTATACAAAAAATTACAAACATTTGTGTCTTCGAATTGATGTAGTATAGAAATATATTACATGATTAATCTAAAGATACTTATATTGTAATATATATATATATTAGTACTATTTTGTAAAAATTTGGTCAAAGTTGAAATTATTTGACTCCTCAGGAAAAGAGATTTACATATTTTTTTGGACGGAGAGAGTAATATTTTCCCACTTATAACACTAGCTCACCTCACTTTCTAGTATATTTTGAAATGCCAATATTCTACGCCGTCCAGCAGGGGCGGTAGCGAAAAGCGCCGAACCGGCCGGGCCCCACGCACATGACGTGACACCCGGCCCCTACAGCTCTAGAAGGCGGGTGGCTGGTTCGCTTTAGCATGCGCACCACGTGTCCCCCGCTCAACAAGTGAGTCCTGGGCCCACCGGCCAGTCACCAACCGCTCTCGCGACAGCGGAGCTCGGCGGCCCCGGCCCGTCCGTCCCGGTCGCCGCCAGCCACGAGCCCACGAGCACAAGCAAAGAAAAGAAAAGAAAAGAAAATGGGGCGGCGGGCGGGCTGGCGAGGTTGGACTGGGAGATCGGTTGGGGCGGATCGGTGGGAGAAGCTGCGATGCGAGTCCTCCCGGTATAAAGGAGAAGCCGGCCTCCCTTTTCTTTGCTTGCGCCGCCGGCCGTTCTCCTCCGATCCTCCTCCGTCCCTCCCCCACCTCCGCCCGCCAAACCGCTCCTTCTGCTCGGCTGTTGCTTGCTTCCAGCATCACCGGAGCGGAGCACGCAAAGCAACCGACGCGGCCCAGCAGGAGCAGCGGAGGAGCGGTGACCATGAGGTGGGCCGCGTTCCTGTGGGACAGCGCGTCCGGCTCCGGCGCCCGCCGCCGCCCCGGCGTCTCCAACCTCCTCCTCGTCGTCGCCGCCGCGAGGTAATAGCAATACCCTGCTGCAGCCGCTCCTCCCAGTCCTCGTCCTTGCTTGCTCCTCGACCACCCCCCTTCCGGCAGTTCGCCGTCCTGTTCGATCGCCCTGCTCCGGAACCCATGCACCTGGCTCTACCTGCCGTAAATTTCGGTCCTTTGTTCCGCTCGCCCCGTAATCTCTGCTCATTTCGGTCCCCGCAGATCTTGGAGGGGCATAAATTTGCCGCCTTTGTTTTTTTTTACCTCCGCCCAAAGTGAAATCTCGACGGCAGCCTTGTTCGATTTTGCTTTCAGATGCGTTGGCTACAATCCCTTTCCAGGGATGTTAGATCAGCCACAAATTTTTTTTTTCAAAAAAATCGGCTTCCCCAACCTACCTGGAGTAATTTGCAAATCTGAGGCAGGCGTCCCCACGTCGGTCGCTGTGGACTCTTCATATGAACATTCCACGGTGCTCCATGTGGCCTAGAAGAAAGGGACCTCCTCTTTGATTTCTCCACTCCATGGAGAACCAGCAGCCAGCGTGTCCCTACATCGTAGGGAGACAGGACCCCAATGTTCAACGCTGGCCCATTTGACCAGCAAGAAAAAAAAAACTGCCTTTGATTTCTCCGTTCCGTGGCACCACTAGGCATGTTTCATCATTTCCTTATTCCATACTTGCCTGTGCTTTTCTAATATTTAATTACAGGCGTGATCGCTATGGCGCGGCCAAAAACCGGAATTAAAAACATAAACTATACTAGTTCGGTGTCCTAGCTGGGAGTGCACATGTGCCAACTAACATGGAACATGTTGCTGTCTGTTGTAAAGTACAATGCCTTCTCTTTTTCTTCAGAGTCCTGAGTAAAACAAAAGGTATCTCCTTGTAATAATTCGCTTGTTTGGCAAAATGAAACATCAAAAAGTGTATAGCAGTTGTTTCTCTTTGTATAGCGCAAAACCACAGAACAGGAACTTTTTATGTTTTTGTCAAGGTCTTCTACATGCTTTCCCCTTATCTTCGAATAGTAGGCAGATAATAATGAGGTGACTTCAATTTGTAACATAAAGATTAGGTCCTCTAAGATGACTAACAATGCTGCAACCCGACTCATTTTCAAGTCGATTGGACGGTTGCTCACAACGTTGCTGAATTTGCAGTAGTGGAGGCCTCGTCGCGTATGCGGACTCTGGATCAGATGCTGCTGTTGAGAAGTCCCAGCTTCCTCAGAGGAAAAAAGTTGTGGTGCTTGGGACTGGTTGGGGCGGCACCACATTCCTGAGGAATCTCGACAGCAGATTGTATGATGTGCAGGTCATATCTCCTCGGAACTACTTTGCTTTTACGCCGTTGCTCCCAAGTGTCACATCTGGAACAGTTGAGCCAAGGAGCATTGTTGAGCCAATTCGTAGGATTTTGGAGAAGGTATGCTGTTTTGCAGAATTTCTGGGGGTCATTTACTGTTATGCTAGCACTTCCATTGTGTCTACTATCATCTATATTTCAATAGAGCCATTAGTCAATTCAGGGTTCAGTTCTGCCTTAATATAGGATTGATTACTGTTGGTTTTCAGATAAGAGCAATATAACACATTACATAAAGGGCGTACCCAGTGCCGTAGGCTTCCCACACTGTGCGGGGTCTGGGGAAGCCTACGGCACTGGGTACGCCCTTTATGTATAACACATTACATAACTAGAATTTCTGCTTTCGCGCCAGATTGAATTGTTTTTCTGAGTTTTAGTGGCAGCATGGATTATTTTCCCATTGAACAATATTTACTGGAAGCACTAGGATGCTTTATTTTTCAACCATGTACCAATTAAGTTTCCCATCTTCCTGACATAAGCGTCTTGCATCTCACCAATTGAGTCCCACTCGTACAAGAAGTTGCAAGTTTTGACTCATTTGGGGCCAGCCATATTTCTTTTTCATGTTCTTCTTGTATCAAGGGACCAACAAATTCATGTTTGAATTATTACAAATACTGAGCACTATTTCGGTTAGATGTCTGCATCTGTTTCCAGTAGACTAAAATTCGTGCTTTTGTCTGCTATGCATAACAGAAAGGTGGAGAAATCAAATTTTGGGAAGCAGAGTGCTTCAAGATTGATCCGCAGAACAAGAAAATCCATTGCCGCTCGAATATTGGGACAAATCTTGATGGGAATGGCGAGTTCTTGGCTGACTACGACTATCTTGTGGTAGCTGTCGGAGCTAGGACGAATACATTCAATACTCCTGGTGTGGTCGAGAATTGTCACTTCTTGAAGGTAACCTTCCACTAGGAGTTTATGACATGATTTCTGAATATATGTGAGATGTTAGGCACCTAGGTCTGTAGCGTCATATTGCTTTGCTCATTTTATCCTCCTTTACTCACAGGAAGTTGAGGATGCTCAAAAGATCCGGCGGAGTGTGATGGACTGCTTCGAGAGGGCAAGCCTCCCCTTCCTGGATGAAGAAGAGAGGAAGAAGAACCTTCATTTTGTTGTTGTCGGTGGTGGACCTACTGGAGTGGAATTTGCAGCATCTTTGCATGATTTTGTTACTGAAGATTTATCCAAGCTTTATCCCTCAATTCAGCACCTTGTCAAGATATCATTGATCGAAGCTGCTGATCACATATTGACCATGTAAGACTATATCCCCGTAATGATTTTTTCTAAACAATCTATGTTTGAGTAACATCACTTCCTGTACTAATGATTGCCTGAATTTCCTAAAGGTTTGACAAGAGGATAACTAACTTTGCTGAGGATAAGTTTGGAAGGGATGGCATTGATGTAAAAACTGGATACAAAGTTGTGAAGGTCTCTAAGGATACGATTACCATGCAAAATCCTGCAACTGGGAACATCTCAGTTCCTTATGGAATGGCTGTCTGGTCGACTGGTATTGGAACTCGTCCATTCATTGTGGAATTCATGAAACAAATTGGCCAGGTAGACATAAACTCGGAGTTGATTCAGCTTTGTGCTGCAATTAAGTTAGCTGACTAATAATATCCCTGCATATACAGGGGAATAGGCGTGTCTTAGCCACTGATGAGTGGCTAAGGGTCCGTGAATGTGATGGTGTCTATGCAATTGGTGATTGTGCTACAATAAACCAGAGGAGAGTAATGGTATGTAATGGAAGCTCATTACTTGTTCTGTTGTTTGTTAACAGTCTGCCTGATTTCCTGTTGATCTCCATCAGAGAAAGGTTCTATCGAACAAGAGAAGAGTGATTTATGTAGCTCTTCTCTCGTATGATTATATTGCAATCTTGTTTAATCGCAAACCCATATGAATTTTGTTACGTCCTTTTTTTTAAAAAAAAACAAGACTTTTTACTAGCACTCCTTAGATTTTGTCTATTGACTCATAAGGAGCAAAATCTTCTGAAAAGTATATTCCCTAAGTAGAAGCTCATGTCTCAGTAGGAGTACCCACGAATGACATTTTTTTAAAACACCCATGAATGACGTTAGTTCACTTGATCCTTATCATCACATATGGACATGTGGTCAGTACTTCTTAGGTAATTTAACTCAGCATATTGATTTTACAGTTGGCCAGCATTGAGTATCTGTAATACAGCCTTTAAGCCAACTAACCACAAATATTTTGCTTGACTGTTATTTGAATTTAGATACTTATTTATCATTATGTGTAATAATGCTTGCAGGAAGATATTGCAGCAATATTCAAAGTTGCAGATAAAGATAAGTCTGGAACCTTGACTGTCAAAGAGATTCAAGATGTGTTGGATGATATTTACGTTAGATACCCACAAGTGCAGCTCTACCTTAAGAGCAAGCAAATGAATGGTATTGCCGATTTAGTGAGGAGTGCCAAAGGAGATGCTGAGAAGGAATCTGTGGAGCTGAATATCGAAGAATTCAAGAAGGCTCTTTCACTGGTGGACTCGCAAGTCAAATTCCTACCTGCAACTGCTCAGGTTGTTATTTTCTTCTTCAGAGTTAACCGATTCTACAGTTTTAGCCAATTTGATTTAGCACACTCCTTGTGTCCAAAATTTTTAACTATCTTGTTTTTTTCCTGTCAGGTGGCTTCGCAGCAAGGACAATATCTTGCTACGTGTTTTAACAAGATGAAGGATGCTGAAGAACATCCTGAAGGCCCTATCCGCATCAGGGGAGAAGGCCGCCATCGCTTCCGTCCTTTCAGGTTCCTATTCCATCACCTGTTTGCTCGATGTTTCCATAGTTGGCCGAATCCATTTCATGGTCTTCGTTCTGATGCAATTGCTGTGTACCATGCTTTGCCACAACATAGCTCCAACAATGTTCACCTTTTCATCTCAGAATCTGATTCAATCACTTCGTTAATCCTCCAGGTACCGGCATCTGGGCCAATTTGCTCCACTAGGAGGTGAGCAAACTGCCGCACAGCTCCCCGGAGACTGGATCTCCATTGGCCACAGCACTCAGTGGCTCTGGTACTCCGTGTATGCAACGTAAGTGTTTCCCTTTCCATGACAGCAAAGTAGATCATGCTACCACACTTGTGCCCCATATTTCTGATTCATCAGCAACATGTTTAATGCTCTTGTTGCTTCAATGAATTCAGCAAACAAATCAGCTGGCGCACGAGGATGCTGGTGGTATCTGACTGGACACGCCGATTCATCTTTGGAAGAGACTCGAGCTGCATATAGTCAAGAAGGAAACTGAATTTTTTTGCTGTGACATAATCAGATGATCAGGGCCAATAGAGCTCATCCCACTATGAGTTTTGAATCACATAAAAGTTCTTTTTGTTTTTGGTTGAGGGAAGAATGAAAGTTCCCTTGCACTTGTATAGTGCACCACGAAATTCCTTTGTTACTACCTTTTGGAGAGAGTTGTACTCACTTTGCGGCCTAAGCATGCTCAGATTCTTTAATAGCCTTTTTTCTACCACTAAGAAATTATATGCAAAAGGAGTCAGTTTGTACGAGATTTTGTTCTGTGAAACTATCCATGTTAGTGGTCCTGGTCCAGTTGATTGCATGAATTACCTAACATCTGGTAAAATGTTGGTAGTTTGTACCAAACAGTTGGTTCATTGGTACTCAATACCAAACTCTGGAATTTACCAAGCAACTATGAGCTGATAGTGTGGTGGTTTAATTGCCACATTAGTGCAAAACTGCTCCCTCAAAACCCTTGAGAAACGAGAGTACTCTATCCTGCCGGTGATGAGTGAATTGTCAACCGTGCGGTGTGATCGTGTGCTTGGTCTTTGGATTGTAGGTACACGGGCGTCGAGTGTCGACGGTGAGCTGCCGTGGAGGAGCTCGGACCGGGCGGCAGCTGTGGCGTCCACTCCTGGATCGAGGGCGCAAGCGGCGACGGAAGGCGGGTTTGTTGGTTTGCGCTACAAAACCAAGGAGGAGGACGGCGGTTGAAGACGCCAAGTAGTGGAGGCACGGGCGTCGGTCTCGGGACTGACGGGCGTCGACGGCGTCTAGGGCCTCGCTGCGGGCGAGGAGGTGACGGGCGTCGGGCGGCGTCTAGGGCCGTCAGAAGGCCGAGGCGGGAACGGCGTCTAGGGCCACGGCGTGGAGGCGAGAATCTTCCCGCGCGTGAGGTTTTGGCAGTTTTCTCAAAACCGGCCACCTACCCGGGTTTCGCGGACCCTCCAAAATCGCGGACCGGTTCTTCGTCAACGTGGAGGCATCACAGGGAAGACTTCGGGTGGAAGAAAGAAATTCCACCGTTGATTGAGGACATGTACACGCCCGACCGGTCTGACCGGTCTGGCCGCAGCAGCTGGGTATAAAAACCCCCACCAGCCCGTGGCTGGTTGAGTCTCTTGAGTCTTTTGTTTTCTCTTGGTTTTTCCTTCTCCCTGCCCCTGCTCTAGGTTAGGGCCAAGAACTCCAACGCAAAAGAGGGTTAGGTATAGTTAATCTCTCAAATCTAGAGGGTGGATGATGGGTGGATGGCTCTAGCTTTGTATAGGTGAATTCCTCCGAAATTTATGAATGAAATCTTGTTGAGATTCACCTTTGTGTGCTGAGTACTCATCCTTTCTCTTCTCCTTTGCATTTTGGTCTTGATTTCTCCTCTTTTGAGATGTTTCATGTTTAGAGGAATCAAGCTCGTGGATTCGTATTTTGCCGAACTTGTTGTGACGATTCTGATCTATCTAGCCTAGTGGCAAAACCCCTAGAATCGCGAGTTCTCACGAATTGGAGATTTTGAGTTTTTGAGAAAACCCCAATCCTATTTGATCTTCTCTCGAATTCTCACAATCTGTTAATCTTTTGGGAAAGATCTCTTAGGGATATGTTCATGGGGTAGATGCTAAGCTATCCTCCAAGTTTCATCGAATTTGGACTTCGTTTACTCAAGATTTGACTTTTGGAGCTTTGTTGGCGGGCTGTCTGGGAGCGACCGGTCTGACCGGTCTGGAATTTGAATTCCCAGCCCGACCGGTCTAACCGGTCTGTGCAACCGGTCTAACCGGTCTCTGCAGTCCAGTTCTGCGTTTCGACTCGCTTTGCTTCCGCGCTGCGACCTGGGTCTTCTGCTTCGTGATAGCTTGTCCATAGCTATTCTCGCTGACCTAGGTTCGAGGGTTTGTGGTGATTTTGGGACATAGGCCGACATTTCAAATTTCAAAGAAATTTTGATCGGCTCCCATTCACCCCCCCTCTGGTCGCTAGTTTCGGTCCCTCAACCCTAGCTATTTCATGTCGATCAGTTTGTGTGTTTGTATCTATTAATCGTCGAATTTGTTGGGACCACCGAACACAACTACTATTCTTAAGTGGAGCAGCATTCAAACAGAGGGCGAGATGTACAATCAAGGATAAAGATGCAGCAATACTATATAGTCCCTTTTCTTAGAATTGGGCACGAAAACCTTCACTTAGTGCTTCTTTTATCGTTTCAATTAGTGCTTTAGTTTAGAGTGTGCATGCACGGGGCAAGAAGGTAGTTAATTATATAATTAAGAAGGATGAAACTACCTTTCAAGAAAAAAGAAGAATAAAACTAGAAATTAAGATTGTAAAATAAGGAGTACTTTGAAGATAGCAAAAGAGGCTAAAACAAACAAGTATTTTAGTCTGGAAGGAGAATTTATTACCCATGACTAGGAACTGTGTAGTAGAACAGATATTGATCCCAAATTTGAGAAAAATGTCCAGAAAAATATGTGCATCACCGGTAGAGTTCCCGGATGAGCCAAAAGTTTTGGTCATGTCCTTTTGTTCTATTTCCGTCCCTATCTTACTTTTATTCACTTTACTTAACTGGAAACCAGTTTTGCAGGGATCCAACAGGGGAAAATCGTGATCTGAATTTACAAATCGTTCTAGAACATATCCAACTGCATCACCACATGGCGGCAAAATACCGGTTTTAAGGGTGATATCGCAGCAAAAATTATACTTATTCTTTCTTGTCTCTATGAAAGTGAAAGAATACTAAAGACAAACAGCAAGTTGTATTTTTTCAATCTTATAAAAGTCAAGGATGTATGATCACATCTATCTGGCTAAGAAACTGAAGTATGTACTTAAAAATCACCCAATATGAATGAATTCCAAGAAAGCAACAGCTTGTCCAGACCACAAAAAGGACTAAAACTAATGTTCCATTATCATGCACCTCTTTTTTTTTGAAGTAAATCATGCACCTCTTTGGTTGGTGGGTTAGGTATACTTGTACCTAATTCTTCCAGCTCAACAGTTGCATTAGTACAGATCAGCACAAAGGAACAAGAGGCAATTATTTCAGAACAGATCACACCAACAAAATAAAGGAACATGGGGGAAGAACCAGATGCTGAGCCTAGACCAGAATGTTTCATGGGACCAAGCACTTGACAACTCAATATGACATAAATCTCAGGGTAGCATTAAAGTTTTTAATAGCAGCTCTACAGAGAAGATTCCCTGGATGATTAGAACTAAGCTGACTTCTTAACATTATTTTCCAGTTGCCTTATGAGTTGTATAAGCAAGTGGATGCTAGAATTAATGTAACATGATAGGAGAACTTTCATTAAACACCTTGGAGAGTGCCTGAGATTACATTACAATTCCAATGTTGATAGGCCAGCAGCTAAGGGAATGCATCGCATTCACATGTCCACGTTCCACAATTCCAAATACATGGCTTAGCATAGAAGGTATTATCATCAAGCAGTGACTGGTTATCTACACACATGCAGACCCAAGGGACAAGTACAGCATGAAGCTCAAATCCTAATTACACAAAGCCTCATTCATGTTTGATTGCTACAATACGGACCTTCACAAATTAAGCTCCAAAACCATTTGAAAATTCGAAAGGACAGTATGTTGGCGCCGATAAAAAGGTATGTTCAATTGGCAGAATTTACAGCGCTGCGTCGTGTCTACACTGAATCAACACCTTCGATCTGCTGGCGAGCAAGGTATCTCTCTCTTCGTTCCTTCTGGAATAACATAATCAAGAAATTAACATACTAGCACATGAGGCAGAGGTGCATCTCATACACTATTGAACACTATTAAAAGACAAGGCACTGTCATTAAAAACTACAAAGTCACTGATCTTACCCATTCGTCAATCACAAGGCCTTCGCCAACAATGCGGGGACCATTGTCCTCTGGAGGTTTCTTGCGTGCCTCAAGTGCTGCTTCTGCTTCAGCAAGCTGGCGCTTTAGCTTGTCCATTTGCTTAAAAAAATGTAGCCAGAATGTGTAAGCCAAACCTGATGTTCTTGAAAAGTTGCATTGCATTGCATTAAAAAAACGAAAAGAAAGAAGAGGCTTTGTTGAGACTTACTGGGCTCGGACGCTCAGCATCCAAGAATACTACCCGCAAGATTTGCTCGACGGCAACCTGGTCCTTTTGCTCATCAAACTGCAACATAATGTTAAAACTTCAACTCACACATCGTTACGATGATCTGAAGGAGACAAGAGGAGGATTTGAATATACACTGAGGCTATCAGGGCTGTTGGAGGGAAAGGATTTACCAATTCAGGGACATACTCCATTGGTCCTTTGACTTTCAAGCTGACAATCTTGAACTTAACCTTGCACTTCTGGTCTAGCGGCTTCTCATTGTTCTCCGGATGCTCCACAAATTTGAACACTGACATTCAAATAAGAGAATGCAGTCACGGGTCAGGTCATCATAATTGGTGAACAATGAGAACATCACAATTGTCATTGGTCTCGAATCGAATTACCTGTTGCTATGATGCTTTCCCCTGGAGCAAGTATGCCGCCGGGAGGCCTCATGAAGCAACTCTTTGGCGCTGTTGTTTGGAACTGGAACAGAAACATGCCCAAAATTATTGTTTTGCTGAGGGGTACAGCGCAGCTGCTGATGTACTAGTCAGAGTAATGGCTAACAACCTTCCTAGGAACAAATTGATTATCCCGTTATGTGAAAATGACGCAACAAATTGAATGGAAAATTCACTAAACTATATTAGAATAACATAACTTGCGGAGCAGAACTGATATTAAAGAGACGATTGTTGGTTACCTTGAAGGCCACATGGGACTTGCTGATGTTCTTGATCCTGACAGCGCTCCGGACTTGCTTCCCGGGTTCATCTTTACAAGTCAAATCAGAGGCCAAAATTAGGCGAAAAGGCCAGATGCATGGAAAATTCCTTCCTACTAAACGAAAAAGCATAAGAGACATGCCCTTTACCACCCATCGAATTAATCAGTCTCTATCTGAACAGTCGTACAGATAATCCGTCAACAAAAATCCCATCTTTGACGAATTAAAAATCCTCTTTTTTATAGACCGGACGGAAGCTGGAATAGAGGCTTCCCGCAGAACAATCAAGAAGGAATTTGTGGAAGCAGACAAACACGAAAGAAGAGGCCGTGACGAGAACAGAGCAATCGAAACGAAGCCCGAACAACAAAGGGGGAGGCAGCTTCAATCGAAAGCATAATCACGCGCTAACAGATTAATCAGGTACCGAAACCAGCTGACCACCCGGCAAGACGGAGGTGGAGCAAGGAGCAGAGCTCCGGGAGCGTACATGGGAAGTAGAGCTTGGCGGGCGGGTCGAGCCGGAGGCGGCGCCGGGTGGGGAGCAGCGACCGGATCACCTTGACGCCGCCGCCGCCACTGGACCTGGGCGGCGCGCCGGCGGCCTCGCCGTCGGCGGCCGGCGGCCCGGACGCGGTCCCCCAGAGCGGCATGTGGCACAGCCCCAGGCGCCCGGGCCACTCAGCGGCGTCCTTCTCCTCCTCCTCCCGCCGGTCCCAGCAGCGGCCACCCTCCTCCGGCAAGACCAGCAGCGGCTCGCCGTCCGCGTGGGGCGCCGGAGAACGTATGGTCGGGGGCGGGCGCTTCGCTTCTTGGGAGGAGAGGGAGACGAAGGAGTATGATTGGGATGGAGACGCAGAGAGTAGAAGTGGAAGCGTGGAAATGAATTGTGTCAATCGGCGGAGTTTAATGGGAAGGGGGCTGGTGATTGGCGGTGGGGCCGACCTCGCCAACAGCTCTCTTCTCTTGAGGTGTCCAGTTGTCACAGAAAATGTCACTGAATCGGTGTCCGTTGCCGGCAATACAGCATTTATCAGTGACCTCCGGTAACGATAATCGGTTGAAAATCGATGAAAAATTATCAAAACCGATCGGTAAAAGAATCCAAATTCAAAAAAACGAAAATCGACAATTTATCGTCGATAATCGATGCAAACCGAACGCTTTATCGCTTCGCCTACTGAAAATATGTTTTGGCAGTGGGAAAAATATAAAGGTTTGATAGAATTTAATTTTTTAGGTTATGTATTGTATTATATTAGATAAATTACACATATATGCATAATTTTGCATATGGAATTGTCTAAGAAATAAACATGTTTACATATTTTGCCCATAAAATTACATAAAGCACATGAATTTGCACATGTATACAAACCACGAAGTGCATAGTCCATATAAACAAACGAGTGCATAGTCCATACAAACTTCATAGTTCACATAAACAAAAGAGTGCATAGTTCATACAAACATCATAGTGCATAGAAAACAAGAGTACATAGTGTATACAAGCCATATACAAACTAGCAAGCACATAGTCCATATATGAAGTCATTCGGCATATCAATTTAATCATTCTTCGGTCTCTTCTTGCTGGTACGTGTGATATCCATAATAATATTCCTAAATATTGAAATGAACTCAAATAAGAGGGAAACACATAATGATAAAATTGTAACATAGGTACATACATACCTGTAATTCATCAATCTGACTATATTTTTAGGTCTCCATGAAAGCTGCCCTAAAGTAAGGGTCATCCGATACAAAAGAAGCTGACCTGAACTGAAAATCATCCGATACAAATTGATAATCAACGATTTACCTCGATTATCGACGCAACGATCACAACTCCCTCGCTCCTAACTGCAGCATCATCGATTTTTTTAAATTGTTGCTTTCAAAAAGTGTTGCTTTCAACATGTGACAATACTCTGGAATCAAGAGAAGGTCTAGTTTTTTATAAAAATAAGTTCTCTACTTTTTATGAATTTTTTTAAATTTTTGAATTTTCCATTGAAATCCACCGAAAATCCAGTTGGTTTACGTTTTCAGCTAGCATCGGTAACGATAAATTTCACCGATAATCGCGATTATGGAGCGGTTTTGCATTCCATGGTCCGGTGTGCTCGTGTTTGCTGGGATGCTTACTGATGATGGGTGATGACTATGATTCTTATTACCGGTAGGGCTAGTTAGGCCCTGTTTGATTCTTAGAAGTCTCTAACTAATTTAAGCTTCTGGGTTAAAAGTAAAAGTCCCTTCCTGTTTGGTTTGTTTGGTTTGAGAGACTAAAAGAACTAAAAATCATTAATTGCAATGTTAAAAGGACCCAAATACCCCCTGCACCCAAATACCCCTGCATGCATGCATCTTCTTGCATGGGCCTTTCTGCATGCGCAGCAGCCTCCATGCACGCCATGCACAGCAGCCTCCATACACGCCATGCACGGCAGCCTACATGAACTCTATGCACAACAGCCTCCATGCATGCTGGCTCAATTGTTACAAATCACAAATGATGCTCAGTATTATTACAAAACACAAATAAAGTAAACCAAAATGCAATGGTTCTCATTATTACAAATATTACATCTATTTCAAACTCCACAGGCCATCAGCTACCCAATCTCGAAATTGATTCATCACGGCACTATCCCTTTCATCTGTAGCGTTGGCATTAGAACTTCGTGCATGTAATGGATCATAGTTTTCATCCTGGTCGCACAAGTCAAAATCTATATCTGATATCTTGCTTTCTCTAATGAAATTATGTGCTGCCATGCACGCCACAATAATCTTGCTTTGCTTGCGCTGTGGATAACTTGGTAGGTGCATCAAAATCCCCCACTTGTTTTTCAAGACTCCAAATGACCTCTCTATCACATTTCTAAGTGAAGAATGACAGTAATTGAAGTGCTCCCTTTTTCCTCTAGGCATTATGCCATCACAGTATTCTTGGAAATGATATGTTATACCCTTTATTGGTGCAAGATAACCAGGTCTGTTTGGGTATCCCGAGTCCACAAGATAAAACTTTTCTGGTGGTGGATGTGGAAACTTGTGACCAAGTCTACTCTGAGCATCATTGAACACTCTCATATCATGAACCGATCCTGGCCAACCGACAAGGACGAAAGTGAACCTCATATCAAAGTCACATACGCACATCACATTCTGATTCTTCTCCTTGTGTCTATTTCTATGTTGCACAGCAGTAGCATTTGGCACCACAACTTCAATATGTGTGCCATCTATTGCTCCTATGCAATTATCCATGAATGGCGTAAACTTTCTATTTTTCAATCTTGGGTGCACATTTGTGAACTGAGGATCTTTTGGCCTAATGATATCTTTTGCTAGATTGATTAAACATGCCAACACTTTCTAAAACTTTCTATTACATGTCTCCAGAGACCTGACAAATCTATTTCTTTGCTGCCTAACTGATTGAGGGGCACCAACTGTCCACAAAAATAGTACCAGAGACTCCATTGAAGACATTCTTCTAGTGGATTGCAAACCATAAGACTCAACTAGCACATTATGTAACTTCTCAAACATTGGCCTACTCATTCTAAACATATCATAGCAATCAGTTGGGTTCCCTAGTGTCCTCATAACCCACTCAATTCCAGTTTCTTTTGGTACCCTTATGAAGCATCGCCTCATAAGAGAAGACTTAAATGTGATACAAACATCAGTCCCAGGAGGCTGATGACACATTTATTACATCAGATGGTTCATCACTGTACAACTGTACGCGGTAGTGAGCAGAGAAACGCCACTATCGCGAGGATTACAACCCACACCCACACAACGATATTAAATATAAAAAGGGGGTCATCAGAGTCTTGCGACATGCGGTATCTCCTGCGGGTGACCCTAATCCACAGGCAAGGCTGGGTGCAGGACGGTACCCTACTCGGCGTCGTCCGGAACGAAGTCTGGATCTTCTTCTGTAAAAATTAAGAATGGGGTGAGTACAAACGTACTCAGCAAGTCCAACAACACCCACGGAGGGGGGAAATAATAAATTATAATGCACAGGGTAATTCAAGGATAAGGTTAAGGCTTACTTTTGCGGAAAGCTAGATTTTATGCAAGGGTTCGTTTTGAAAGAAAGTATTTCCAAAACCAGTTTTCTTGTACCGAGTAACACGAAGGGTTGATCCACACAGGATCCAAGTTTTAAACTACTACCGGACTCCTCATCCGCCGTAGCACACGGCACAACTGCCGGACACATTCCTGAAACAACTCACGCCAACCCATCCCAGAATAAACACTAGTTATGTGACCACACCATAACTCGCCCAGTACCGTGGGCACGGCTATTCGAATAGATTCTTAACTCTGCAGAGGTGTGCAACTTTACCCACAAGTGGGGTACCGCAACTCAGTCACCTTAGTGTCGGTGCAGATCCCAACAAAGCCCTTACCCACCTTAGCTAGACCTGACTAGCCATCACGGGATGCACCAAGGGGTCATTGACCTATCACAAAGGTTTTAACCGGGGCATAAGTCACACAGAGCTAATCCCTTCTCCTTGATCACCCGTTGCTCTCAGCTCTCCTGATGGCTATCAGATTAACTAGTGGGGTTTATGCTAAGCCGTTGCCCATTCAACGGTCGAGTGGTTTGCACGATAGTGGAGTTAGGTGAGATGACACACTAACTCGGTCCTTAATGGTGACAAGATGGATATCTCCCTTCCTTGCTCTGCCACACAGGCACGAGCACACCAAATGACAAATCACACAGAAATGCCATCCATCCCGTCTAAACACATCTTTCGAAATTTCACATTTTTCCCTCCCCACACACTCACACATTTTTCCTTTATAAAACAAATTGTATTGAGTTTAAGGTCCTAAGCTTCTAATAACGATTAACGTCCAAACGCATTCAGACATTAACCCAGGTGGTAAAGGAATGATCATAACAAATCAAGGGGTGGCTATCCAACCGTGTTTTCAGCAAGCAAAACATATGCAGTTTTGTAAAACAGGCCATTGGGTTGTGGTTATAAAAACTAGGACAAAAGCATGCATCAAAGGATGGGATTGAACTTGCCGTCTTCGAAGCCTTCGGGGAGGTCCTGATCGAAGCACTGTCCTTCGGGCTCGGGGTCATGGAACTGGTCCTCGTTCGCTGGCTCGCAGTACTGCTCGTCAACGGGCTCTCCTTCGTTCACACCGTGGTCTACGACGCATACAAACAAACACACAATCAAGATATGGAGATAGAAGTGATGTTTTCGGGTGGTTTCTTAATGGAACGGCCAAAACTTTATTAGGAATGGCGTGGTAAAGTTTCGGGTCGATCGGAGATGTTTTGGTGCATGAAATGATAGGTTTTATAAAGGCTTAGGGGTTAAATAATGATCCAGGGGCTCATTTAGAAATTGTCTGGGATAGAAAGGACTTAGTTGTAATTTCTAGAAATGTTTGGGTCATACAAAAAGGTGTGGGGGTCTAATTGGAATTAAGTTCATATGGTGGGAGGGTCTATTTTGGAATATGATAAAGAGGGGGGGTTTATCTTGCAAAAATGCCAAAAGGTGGAGGGGCTCTTAAGCAATTAGGAGGGAAGGGGAGGGCCTAGGGGCAAATGTGCCCCTTCTTCCTCCGCCCGTTACTGGAAACAGAGGAGGGAGGGGAATGGGACGCCGGCGGCCCTATGGCCGGCGTCCTGGGCCTCTGCGGTGGTCGAGGAAGGGGGAAAAGGGGTAGGGCGGCGCCGGGAACCGATTCCCCTCCTCAATTTCAGAGGAGGGGACCCGTGGCGGCGGCATCATGGCAGCCGGCGGCGGCCTGTGGCCGGCGTGCGCGGCGGCGGTGTTGCGGGGGCTCAGTGGCGGCCGGGGCTGGGGGAAAACGGAGAGGAGAGCGACGGGAATCCCACCCCTACCTCGGTTCGGGCTGGGGCGCAGCGAGGAGAGGAGCTCTGCGGTGGCTGGCGTTCGGGGGCGGCGGTGATGGTGGGTGGTGGCGCTAGGAGGTCAGGGCGGCGGCGGGCGGTGGTGGCCGGGGATGTGGGGTTCGAGGGTGACGCCGAGGCCCCTTTTACAGCGCAAGCATGGCGGTGGAGCGGTGCGGGGTAGGTGGCCGCCTAGCGAGCATCGCGGGGCGCCATTAATGGCGCTCCGGCGTCGTGACGCGGCGTGCGGGCAATGGCGTGGACGGCGAGGTAGGCACAGTTGATACGACGTCTCGGGCAGACGCGCAAGCACGTGAAGCGGCCGGCGTCGAGCGGGGTGGCGCGAGCGGTGAGGCGGTGGCTCTGCGGTGGCGCGAGCAGCGGGGTGCCGCACGTGGGGTCAGCGGCGGGGCAGGGCGCCAGCGGCGTGCGGCGCGGTGTGCAGTGGGCTGGTGTCGCGGCGTGGCGAGCTCGGGCGCGCGCGGGCGTGCGCACGTGTGGGGCAGGGTGTGTGTGCGGGCGCCGCGTCATGAGCGGCAAGCCCGTGTGCGCGTGCGCGTGCGCGTGGCGACATCGTGGCTATGCGAGCGTGAGTGTGTGCCGCGGCGGTTCGCGCGACGCGTGCAGCGGCGGTGTACGTGCGCGGGGCCGGGAGCGGGGCTCAGGTGCACGGTGAGGTGGCAGGCGTCCTGGCCGGGCGGGGCGTCGAGCGGCCCGTGCGCGACAGGGGAGGATGGCGGCCGGTGGCGGGCGGAGCGGCGCTCGGGGAGATGCGCGGCAGAGAGGCGCACACGCGGGGGAGGCAGCAGAGGGGAAAGGAAGGAGAGAGGGGAGAGAAAAAGAAAAAGAAAAGGAAAAATGGAAAAAAGAAAATAAATAAAAGGAAAAAAGAAAAAGAAAAAGAAAAAGAAAAAGGGGAAAAAGGGAGAGAAAATGAGCGCATGCTGGCGGGATTCGCGGCGACCGCTGTGACCTGGTCGGCCACGCGCAACGTCGCGTGCGCGCGCGGACGAGGCCACAGGGAAAAGGTCGGGGGTTGGAAATCGGACGCTTGGAACAGAGAGAGATTCCGAAAAAAAAGGGGTTCAGGGTTTAGGAGGATTCTGAGCTCAACGATGAAAAGTTTTGCAAATAATTATTTTAGCGCGTTATTTAATTTTGATGGATTTTGGGATGTTACAAACCTACCCCACTTAGAATGAATCTCGTCCTCGAGATTCGGATGGCTCCTAAATTGATGGGGAAATTCTTTCTTCAAGGCATCTCACGTTCCCATGTAGCTTCTTCTACTCTGTGTCTGCTCCACTGGACTCTGCAAATCTGTTGAGCGGGGTGGCGCGAGCGGCGAGGCGGCGGCTCTGCGGCGGCGCGAGCAGTAGGGTGCCGCACGAGGGTTCAGCGGCGGGGCAGGGTGCCAGCGGCGTGCGGTGCGGGGTGCAGCGGGCTGGTGTCGCGGCGTGGCGAGCTCTGGAGCACGCGGGCGTGCACACGCGTGGGGCAGGACGTGTGTGCGGGCGCCGCGGCGCGAGCGGCAAGCCCGTGGGCACGCGCGAGTGCGCATGCGCGTGACGACGTCGCGGCTCGGCGAGCGTGAGCGTGTGCCGCGGCGGTTCGCGTGCCGCGGGCAGCGGTGGTGTACATGCGCGGGGCCGGGAGCGGGGCTCAGGTGCGCGGTGCGGCGGCAAGCGGCCTGGCCGGGCGGGGCGTCGAGCGGCCCGTGCGCTACAGGGGAGGAAGGCGGCCGGTGGCGGGCGGAGCGGCGCTCGGGGAGGTGCGCGGCAGAGAGGCGCGCGCGCGGGGGAAGCGGCGGAGGGGAAAGGAAGGAGAGAGGGGAGAGAAAAAGAAAAAGAAAAGGAAAATGGAAAAAAGAAAAGGAGAAAAGAAAAAGAAAAAGGGGAAAAAGGGAGAGAAAACGAGCTCATGCTGGCGGGATTCGCGGCGGCCGCTGTGACCTGGTCGGCCACGCGCAACGTCGCGCGCGCGCGGACGAGGCCATAGGGAAAAGGTCGGGGGTTGGAAATTGGACGCTTGGAACAGAGAGAGATTCCGGAAAAAAAAGGGTTCAGGGTTTAGGAGGATTCTGAGCTCAACGATGAAAAGTTTTGCAAATAATTATTTTAGCGCGTTATTTAATTTTGATGGATTTTGGGATGTTACACCTTATAGGCCCTTTATTGGAGTAAGAGTCCAAGTAACACATACCAATCATGCTGGCTAACATAACAACTCTTGGCTTCTTCTGTTGTTGGAGTATCATCTGGGCAACAAGGTCATCATCATCACTGTCATCATCAGCACTGGCCTCATCACTATCATCCTACACCCAAAATAAATCATCAAAGTGGAATTAGCAAACATGGCTTTACATGACATCTATGAAACTGATTCAGCAAACAACACACAACTTTAAAGGGTGAAGTACATGACAGATCAAATTAAATAAGTTCAGCACATAATCCTGCAAAGGTACATTACATGACACATCAAACAAACGAAGTCCAAATACATAGATAAGGCAAACACCAAGGAAATGACATCATCTTCTTGTAATTCTAAGCTACATCAGATTCTTTTGTTGGCACCACCTCTTCAACCACACTAGCCTGGCCTCTTTAGATTTCATGTTCATAAACATGATCCTATTGTGGGGCTTAGCAAATAATTGTGTTGCGCAAAAGTACTCAACAGACTCTTCTGGTGCCCCACACTCTATTGCCAACTGCTGGCACCGAGTCAACTCCTCAACAAAGATGTTTTGACTCTTCTCTCTTGACTTGCCTTTTCTGTTTACTAATTCAGTTATGAGTTGAGTAGACTTTTCACTATCAGACTGGAAAGAAGTCAGTAGACCCCTCATGAGCTTGACCACTGGGCTCTTGCTTTTCTTGCCAGGGCTAGTGGCGGTTAAATTGTCACAAGAACTAGACCCCTTTTTGCGGCTGCTAGTGCTCATGGGGCTGTTCTCAAATCCATCATCACCAGAAAAGCGTCCACCAGGTGGCTGCACAAATCCCTCACCGGCCGCATCCTCATCACCAGCTGGCTGCACAAGTCCCTCATCTTCTTCATCTCCAGGGAAGTATGCAGTGGATCCATCTACTGCCACACCTTGGTACAACTCTATAAGCATATCCAAGTACTCAGGATTGCCAAACTGAAATTTCTTGGCATTTTTGTTTTCCTGCATAGAAAATGAACAATTAGATCGGTGTCTTCCCTCATATTACAATGGAAATTGCAGTATTTTCTGCATACCTTAATTTTCTTTGCCCACCACGAAGCTGGTGCAACATAATCACCATTTTCTGCTATCCCTTTTCCAGTCTTGGTGCCCAGCCACGCCCAAGCAACATACCATTTCTTCAATTGATTCATTTTGTTTTTAATTTGTTTGGATGAGTGTCTCAGTCGCGCCCTCTGAAAAAATTTGGTCTTCACATTCTGATATCGTCTAGTTGTCCAAACTCCATTGGGACAATTTCCATCCCTAGCTTCTTCACAAGCTATGTCACATAATGTAAAAATATTTTCTTCTGTCCAATTAGCCTTGTCAAATGTACTCTAGTAAAGAAAATGTGAGTTAATACATATCCTAATTATAGGCAGAAACAGAAAAGGAACAGAAACACACAAGAATGCTTAGCAACCATCACTAAATATAGGCAGGTTTTCACTTGGACCATGCATCTTTATCATTATGTAGCTCTGGTTAATCCATATGGTTTTACTTTCAGTAGTACCGAGAGTTTGGACTCACATGCCGGAGATAAGTTTTGTTCGGTGGATCATGAGAAGAGTGCTAGTGAGGAACAGAACTTAAGTAGGGCAGAAAAAATGAAAGAGAAATTTGATGATAAATATGACAGAGATCCTAGAGAAAAATTGGATCGAGCTGAAAGGCGCCGTGGGGAAGATGCCATTGATAGAGCAACAGATAGATTGTCAGATCGGAGAGAACGTTCTATTGAAAGGATGCAAGAGAGAGTTACAGATAAAGCTCCTGAAAAAGGGCAGTGCAAGCCATTAGGTTGCAGTGCAACGTTCATTTAAATCATAATTTAAATGAATAAATTCTTTAATAGTTCAAGATGAAGTAATTATTCCTTTTGATTTATGATCTGACAGAAGAAAATACAAAGGGCAGTGCAAGCCATCAGGTCGCATGGCAGTGTGCTTAAATATGCTGTTCAACAACACATCAGCACTCCCAAACCAGCAATGCTTCCTGCTGCCTTTTCTCGCTTCATGTCAGCTTCATCTGCTCACCTAGAGGATAGTGGATTTGAAACTGCCACTGTAGCTGATATCTTGATGTCTAAAGGGAAGAGTGCTGATGGATCTTGGCTCTGGTGCACCACAGAGGACAGTGTCTATGATGCTGTGAAATCGGTATGTGTTCACTTCCTAATGGTCCTATTAGCTCTTTATAGGCAATGGTTATCCTTTGATGATCATTATTGCAGCCTTGTTGCACATAAAAATAGCAGTAAAAGGCATGAATGATTTACCTTTCCATCAGGCGCATTCTCATCTTCGTCTTCGATGTCGTCATCATCGTCAACGTCCTCTACAGGGGCTGCAGATGACGAAGCTCGGCCGCGGCCACCTCCTCCGAAGCTCGAAGCGCCCGGTGGCATGGAGAAGCCACGGCCAGCGCCGTACGCCATGGGGCCCCCAATGCCACCGCCATAAGCCATGGGGTCCCCAATGCCACCTCGTCCGGAGCTTGGAGCGCCAGGTGGCATGGAGAAGCCACGGCCGCCACCACCGAACACATGAGCGTTGTACGCCATGGGGTCCCCAATGCCACCTCCTCCGGCGCGCCCACGGCCTGCACCGCCGAGAGCAGAGCCCGGGGGGACGAAACCCCGCATCGGACGGCTGGATCCCGCGCCAGAGCCCGCAGACTTGCTGCGGCTTGCTCCTCTGCTTCCTCCTTGTGGTAATCTTCCGCGAAGACCACTGGATCTGCTGCCTGGGCGAATAGGGGGTAGCCCGTGGCCGAAATCTTCTTCAGGTTGGAGGATTCGTTGGTACCTCTCCAAATCGGGGTAGCTCTCGACCTGCGAGTTCAGATCAAGGCCGCGTAGAACCCTCCCTGGATCTTGCACGCCGGCGTATGCTGACGAAGCCTAGCCGAAGTCGTCCATGGCGGATGGGCGGTGATGGATGCCCGACTGGGAGAAGAGATCCCTCATGTCGTCGTCGTTGCCGGCCATGGCGGACGCCCGACTGCGGGCGGTGGCGCCGGGATCCCTCGTGGCGGCGGGGAGATGCGCGGCCGGTCCGGCGATGCGCAGGGGCGTCGAGATGCGCAGGCGGCGGCGAGATGCGCGGGCGCCGGCTGGATCTGCACCTTGTGTTTGTGACGAGCTGCCCACGTGCAGGACGCGACGTCGAGGCTGGGCGCGGACAAGGAGGTGGAGCGGGAGGACGCGGCGCGGGTGGTGGGCGTCGAGGTGCTGAGCGGCGGCCCCGACGCAGCGGCGCGGCTGGCGGCGCGGACGGGGAGAGGGTCGCGGGAGGGGGGTTCACGGGGGAGCGAAGCAGGAGGTCTTGCGGGCCTCGCGGGAAGGGGGTTCCAGGGGTCACGGCCTCACGGGCCTTGCTGGGCCAAGGGGCATGTGGTGGAATAAGTCCCAAAAAGCACCTCTTGAGAGACTTTTTCAATTTTAGCTCCCAACATACTTTAAGCCCCAAATAATCCCCCATGTTGGATTGTTTAGTCCCAAAAGTCCTAGAAACTTCTGCAAAAGTCCCTCAAACCAAACAGGGTCTTAGTGTGGTAGGGGTTTTAGTTGGGTGGCATAGTGGTTGGGTGCTTCCATTTTAGCCCTCGGTTTGGTTACCTTCTACAAGACCCTTTACAACAAGTATGGTGTTCCTAGCCGTAGTAATGGGTCATGACTCTAGTGGTTTTCTCACAGTCTAACAAGTCCTTTAAATTTTTTAGCTCAAAATTGTATAACATTAGAGTCCAGCCCTTTTAGAGTCCAGCTCTTATATTTTCTAGATCAAAATCTAGAGCCCTTTACCACTCTAGGCGTTCCTCCCCTCCTCCGGTGAGCATTAAACCTTTATTTCAAGAAGGGGGGAAATCTATATGGATATTGTACAAATTTTTCAAGCTAGTATGGGGCATTTAGCTATTTCACATTATTAACTTATAAGACTTGATTTAATCGAGCATACGCATTGGAATTCCATGTGGTGGAGAGTTAAACGAGGAAAGAGAGCGTACTCAACTATCCCTCCGTGAGGGACACATGAAGATGTGTAAGAGCATGAAGATCGGCAATGGGTCAGTCACAGCCCTATGTTCTGCTGCCAACCAGCAACAGTACACACCAAATCAGCATCAGCCATCAGTCACCAGTTAGCCAGCAGTATTTTTTTCTTATAGCAAATCAGCACCAGCCACCAGCCATAGTCAGCCGAACAACACAGTCAATGTAATAAGGAACAGTGAAAATGTGTCATCAGCATGCCTAGCTCTGACCCTAGTTCCACTTTGAGGATGATATGATCTAGTACCATGATAACAAAGGCTATGCCTAATCATATTGCCATATCGCCATGGGCCTACCAAGGCCTTTCAAAATTCCAAATTTTTGTTACGGCACCTACATGGAGCACTAAATTTAGACGAAATAAAAAACTAATTGCGCAGTTTGCTTGTAAATTGCGAGATGGATCTAATGAACCTAATCAGACATGATTAGACACTAATTTGCTACAATAATGCTACAGGAACATGCTCTAATAACAGATTAATTAGTCTCATTAGATTCGTCTCGTAGTTTACAGAAGAGTTATGTAATTAATTTTGTGATTAGTCTATGTTTACTATTTCAAATATAAAAAAAATTCTCTTTTAAAATTTTTACAGGCCGCATCTAAACAAGGCCCAAGTCCGGGATGGATCGACTTGGGCACGCGCTTTGGCTCTGCTTTTCTCTGCATTTTTCTCCAGGGGTCAATTGACTCACTCCATTGACTTGCAAAAGCAGCCAGGAGATAAGTTTTTTAGCATATTTGGCGCCTTTGAGGAGCAGCTTTAGGCTGGGTGGATGTTGGGCTCAATTGACTGGATCACCGAAGATAGTGCGCAATACTGAAAATAAAAAGATTTTCGGTCATGTGGGCCATGGCTCTTGTGCCCGTCGTCCTTATCTCCTGCTTACCTTTGCATAAGAAAAAAAAATGTTTCCATGTAGTACTGGGAGCAGTATTTTAAAAGAGAAAAGTGTTTGAAAAGTAGTGTTAGTATAGTATTAAGAAAAAAAAAGCCTAGGCAGGGATGAGAACAGAAGAGGCTGCAACTGGGAGGGGCCCGGCCAGGGCAAGCGCTGGAGAAGTCAATGGAGGGTGCAGGCTTGCTGTGGCGCACGTCGGGCGACAGCGGCGTGGCTCTTGGAACCTTGCGGTTTTGCCCGGAGCAGCACGAGTCACGCGGGCCTGCATTCCCATGGAGGCACGGAGCCAGCCACCAAGCTAGAGACAACAGGAGCCATGCCCCTACTCTTTTGCTGAGGCAAGGAAAAGAGAAAAGAGAGGCCATTGGGTTGTTAGAAACTTAGAATATCTGAGGAAGAAATGGGTTATCTAGGAGTATATTTGCAGCTCTGAAATTGATTGCACAAAGTGTTGCCTTTGTTGTTCTTGTACAATCTTTTTCTTTAAAAAAAGGTCGTAAAGTCATTTTCAGTTCCAATAATACATTGTCATTCATTCATTCATGTCATGTCATGTCATGGGCATTGTTAAAAGGAGATCCCTGGTCAGGTCTCCGTGTTTTGGCTTGAGCGCACGGAAAAGTAGCTGGCCTGTCCCGGTCTACGATGAACAGCGCATGGTCCCGTCCAAGTCCAACCAGGGACCGGTTCCAGAGGCACAGAACGAGGCAACTGTAAGAAAGGATCGGAGCAGGCTACGATCGAGACAAACAACTGACGCTGCAGATGAGAGCTGGGCTGGACGGACCCTGCACCAAGTCAATGGACGACAGTGGCCACACCTTTCTGGCTTTCCCTTCCCTTTGGATGCACGCTGAACAAGAGAACACTGATCAGCTCCTGCACTAAACCATTCTGCATTCACCACACCAGCTGCTCTGACTTCATAGCGAGTAAATAAAGATTCGGATTTACTCGTCTAATAACCTTGCACCGATTTATGATATCACACCATTTTTTTTTTTGCGGGTAGAGATATCACACCATTACTAGTACCAAAAACTTGCAAGAGATTAAAAAAAGTGTTTTCAGGTAGTTTCATAGGTTCATATAGGGAGGCTTGGAGAAACTCCAGGAAAATTTTTACAATGTTGAAAACATCAGACCAACATGGATCTTTTTTCTGCAAAGCAGGAGAAATACAAAGCATTTTGATAATATTAGTAGATAGATACGTTTTCTTCTGTTTGTCCATGGTGTGGCTTTGTCAATTTCGGAAAAGGGGAGCATCATATCGTAACAAAGCTTGGACTAGCAAAATGCATGAACTTTAATTTATACCATTTGTTTTGGTGTACTTCTGAAGACCTACAAAGGGCATATTTAATTATAGATCTTTTGCTCATTTCTTTTCTTTTATTTATTCAAACAAAGCGTGTAACTTTTTGTGCCTTTTCTCCAAAGTAAAGGAAGCAGAAAAAAATAGGAAAAACGTTCTCGTATTGCACTCTTTTCACGTCAGAGAACATGATGAGGTGCTTACTGCATGCCTAAAAATTTTATGTACAGTAGTTGGGCTTCTAGTCTATGATTGTGACAAGCCACGATGGGCTTCGGCCTACTTCTAGCCCGGGTTCTTATGGAATGACAAGTTGGGCCGTCTTGTTCTAGTTAAGCGGGCGTGGGTCTACTAAAGAGATAGATCTTGCCCAAACGGCCTCCTAACAACCCCACTTAACTAATGTCTCTGTGTGCTGCAATATTCCTCATGTTATTGCAGCACATGAACAACTCGTTTCAAAGTCCGTTGTCCACACACTGTTTTATTGAAAGGTATATAGCTGAACTTGACCTCATCAAACCGGTTCAAGCAGCAGCTAGAGGACTAAAACAGCAACAGCCTAGGTGGATCCCTCCACCAGAAGGTGTGACGAAGATAAATGTGGACGCAGCTATATAAATGTGGACGCAGCTATGTCTAAAAACACTGGTAGAGTAGCCGCTGCGGCAATAGCGAGGGATGGAGCAGGAAATTTTCAAGGAGCATCAGTGCTGATTATCCAGGGCATTACAGACCCGGAATCAATGGAGGCAATAGCCTGCAGGGAGGGACTTGCTCTTGCCAGCGACCTTGCAGTCAGAAGGTTCATGTTATCTTGTGATAACTTCAGTGTGGTGAGGAACATCAAGGGCGGGAGCATGGGAGCCTATGGACACATTGTCCAAGAGATCAATGCCAGGGTCGGAGCTTTTGTTTCTTCAGAATTTATTCATGAAGGTCGAGCTTCTAATGTAGACGCTCATGTTTTAGCTAGAAGTTTAGTTTATTGTGAGATAGGTAGAAAGGTGTGGTTGCTGTCACCACTTGAAGGCGTTTGTAATTCTGTCTCTAGAGTCATCAATCAATAAAGTTTGGTGATTCCCCTAAAAAAATAATTTGTGGCATATACGTATTTTAGACCCAAAACATTGGATTTTGTTCATGTGCTGCAATATTCCTCAAGTTGAGGGCATAAGAATCCTTGTTACCTGTTGGGCTATATGGCATGCCAGGAGGAAGGCTATTCATGAGGGTGTTTTCCAAAGCCCTCTCTCCATAATGGTAAAAGTCAATCAGTTAATACAAGAAGTGGAGACTATCAATGGGATTAAACCAAAAGGAATGAAGAAGTATCAAACAAAGCAAAAATCTCAGAGGTGGATAGCACCTGAACAAGGTCTATGCAAGATAAATACAGATGCAGCTGTTGATCGGAGAAGTATCAAACAAAGCAAAAATCTCAGAGGTGGATAGCACCTGAACAAGGTCTATGCAAGATAAATACAGATGCAGCTGTTGATCGGGTGGGATCCAAAGGTGCAATTGCTACTGTTTGCCGAGGGGATCAAGGAGAATTCATTGCAGCAAGTACTATGGTTATACCCAACATAACTGAACCTGAGACATTGGAAGCAATGGGTTGCTTGGAGGCACTTGCTCTTGCTCAGGACTGTGCCATCCGAAGAATAAAAGTGGCATCAAATTGTTTAGGTGTTGTCAAAAATATTATGGAGATGACTCTATGTGCTTATATGATGATCCTTCAGGATATTCATCAGAGATCAAAGACTTTGATTGTGTGAGATTCGCACATGAAGGTAGGGATTTCAATAGAAAGGCTCCTTATCTTACTAAGCATGCTTGTCAATTTGGAGCAGGCGGACATGTGCGGCTTGGCTTCCCTCCTGTATTCATGGAAGTAAACGTTGTTACATTAAAGAAATAAAATCCCTATCTTCCTCTCAAAAAAATAATTTGTGGCTTTTGTTTTTTTTGGAGAAAAATATTTTGTGGCTTCTTGGTCTTTTTTTCTTCGATTTATCCAATATTATTTTGTCTGTGCGCTGTTTTGTGTTTAAACTGCAAGCCTGGGCTGGCTCGTGTGGTTTTGTTTTGTTCACCTTCGAGAAATTGATGGTCAATATATATATACATAATAGAAATATTTGACTTAATATAAAGCTAGAATAATTATAGCTGTTTTTTGAATTAGAAGCAGTATTAGATTCTTACTAGGTAAATATGTCTGTAGCAACGAAGACTGTTTGAAGTATCGAATACGTATGTCTGTCCGTGCGTTAATTTGTAGAGGTCTACGTAATCGAGTCGTAGATGAAGACCTAATCCAACTCACATACAAGACGGACCAAGACATAGGGGCGGATCTAAAGGAGGGCTAGGGGGATCAAGCCCCCTACTTCTCTAAGATCAATGGATACCCCTCTAAGCCCCCCTTCATTTTTGGGATGAAAGAATAAAGAGGAAGAGGGGAAGAAGAAGAAGAGGAGAGGAAGAAGAAAAGAGAGGAGATGAGCCCCCTCTACATGTTTGAGCTAGATTCGCCACTGCCAAGACATACATGTCGATAACACAAGTTGGACCACAGGGGTTTAGAAATAGGTAAAGATCTTCTTCTCTATCAATGGAATAGACACAATCTCGTGCCCGTTTGTTCAAAAAAAAAGAAATAGGTAAAGATTAGTACCAGCGCAATTACATGGATCTATCACCCCGCTAGCTAATTAACCAAGAATTTTCCATCTACCAAATTGCATTGTGACCTGTCCAGCAACAAACTGTGACCAACTTACGGTGCATAAGCCCATCTGAACGGGAGCATGCAATTTTCCCGGTCATATTAATTATGCCTATACAAGCATCAACCTCGGTCACGTCTAGTCCAACTTAACGATCGACTTGGCTCGAACAACACATGCTCACATCGTCCATGATATCTTGTTGCTGTAGGCTTGGCTAATGTTGACTTGTCCTCCTGTCATGCATCGTATCCTACCAACCTTGCCGGCCTTCCAGTTGCAGCCAGGACCAGGAGACTGTGTGTGGTAAAAAAAGTGATTTTTTGTCGGTAAAAAAAGTTTCGCTGGCGGTTGAATATGATGAACGTTGTAATATTGCAAAAAGGACGGATCTGCTGATCGACGACGGTGTCCATCGTAGCCGACGGCTAGCTGCTGCTCGATGACTGCATGCAACACAAGTAATTAAGCCACGACATACACTAGCTTTTGACTTGAATTAGGCCTTATTTGGTTCTAAATAAGTCACCTATTTATAAGTCAGGTGACTTAAAACCAGTGACTTATAAGTCAGGGGTATTTGATTGTTAAGTGACTTAAAAAATGTGGGCCCCACGCGAAAAAGAGGGACTTATAAGTTTTAAGTTGAGCTACTTAAAACTTATAGGTTGAGGTGATTTATAAGTTAGGGTTGTTTGGCAAATTAAGTCATTTTTTTATTTTTTTAGCTTATAAGTAGATAACTTATTTGTAACCAAACATGACCTTAGCCAGTAGGACTGGTAAAGTGTTGAGAGCAAAAGTAAAGTTGGAAACGCAAAAAAACTAAAGGTTGGAAATGGCAAACGGGCGGACACAAACGTTGGTGAGCACGGAAAATGACAGATGGACTCACGTATAGCTGGCTAGAAAAGTTGACCGTATGTACCTGAATTTGCAAGTGTTTTCGATCTCGCGAGGTAGGGATCGCCTCCTGGCCAGCGGAGGATTGCAGGCGTTGAACGCGACGTACGTTTACTTTTGCCGGCATGCATGACACAGCTGCATGCATGCATGCACAGGAGCTAGCAGTAGTACAGACGACGGTGGGTCAACTCAGCAGCTTAGCTGAGCTTGTTGCGTCTCTCCGGCGGGTTTATATAGGGAACATATCATGTAAATTAACATTTATGTACAAACTATGAAAATTTCAATCTGCGCCATCAGATCAACATCCAAGGGGAGGGGTGTAGAGAGGTGGGAGGTGGATTTGCAAAAGTGTGATTAACTCAATAGCTTGCACGGAGAGGTTGTTTTGCACCGGATACGTAATTACGTGGGGGGGGGGGGCAGTGGCGGATCCACGGGGAGCTGGGGGTTCCAGCCCCCTCTACGGGCTGCAACCTCCATTGGAACAAGGGGAGCAAGAGGAGGAGAAAGTGAAGGGAGAAAAAGAGGAAGGAGAAGGCTTCAGCCCCCCATGGCTGTGACCTGGATCCGCTACTGGTGGGGGTGATTCTTCTAAGGCTTTGTTTGGAATGTTGGAATTGAATTTCATTCTAATAATCATAATTTAGACACAAATCTATTAAACTAATACTCCATGCACCCTAAAAACAAACAATGAACACGAATTGTTATCGACGAGACACATGCATGATATATATTTTCGCATGCATCTGGAGATCCGAGCCATGACCGAGACACCGGCCGCTTGACTTCCGTCGCGATGACAAGTCGTCGTCGTTACCTATCCACCCCCATGCAACGTTGTACCATGATCGAGATGACCCGTGCAACGCCCGGGTCGCCACGCCACTTCGATCACTCTCCTACCTGTACAAACCAAACCTTAACACCAGAGCAGCAAGCGAAAAGCTTCTTAATTACAAGCCATCAAGAAATTAAAACAAAGCTAGCTATAGCAAGCTTTCGCAGTTTCTCGCTGGAGAGCTGAATTTCTCTAATTTTGATCAAATTTCACTAGAGGAATCACGAAAACTTACAGAACTTTGTGAATCGAAGTGAACTACAATTAGAAACAGAGGGTGTATCTGTTTGTGTACAAATTAAAAAGAATTGGCGCGTCTGGATGTTTGGCTGTGCATGAGACTTGTAATGACCATAGGGGTAAAAAATCCCCCTCGCTGGTGGGCCAGGGTTCGGGGGGTTTCTCGGTCAGGTTGAGAGCCGAGGCTGTCGCTTCCTCTGTAACACCCAAAAATTCGAATCAGGAACCCAAATAAATTTAATTAGTTTTGTTATAGGCCGTTAAGGTTTTATTTGCTTTATCTTGCATTTTAGAGCATTTATCGGGAATTAAATAATTAATTAGCCATAAAATAAATATAAGGAAAATAGGTTGTGAGCATTCATGCCGCTTTGCATCTTTTTATTGTCTGTTGTTCAGTTTGAGTTTGAGTTCTTTGAATTCAAATTTAATTTGAATTTGTTTGAATCGGTTTTAAAGAAAAAGGAAAACCTTTTCTTCTCTCTTTCAGCCCAACCCTCTTTCCAGCCCGTTTTTCCTTTTCTTTCCCCGCGGCCCAAAACCTTGCTCCCGGCCCATTTCCTTTTTCCCTCTCCCGGCCCAGCCCGGCTCCCGCGCCCAGCCCGGCTCCCGCGCCCCTTGTAGCGAAAATGACCTCTCATGCCATATTTCAATATAATGTTTTGGCGATTGATGACACACACAACACTTGGACTAATATGATTGTTAAGATGAACATTCTCAGGCTTTTAGGTTCAAGTGATGACAAAGAGAAGATATGCGTAGCTAGGCCCGAAGGGCCGCACCTACGGTGGTTCCACTAACCGATGATGAGCAAATTGCACTCATCGGTGCAATAAACACAGAAGCTGCGAGTTAGGGTTTGGCACCGGATTAACCGGCGTTGGGTGTTTTACACTCACCGGTGTAATGGACTTGGAGGCCGAAGAAGCAGCAGGAGTTTTACAGGCACCGGTTAAACCGGCGATCAAGGCAAAGTGAACGTCGGTGTAGTTGTCCAGAGAGTTGGTTTTCGGGAACTCCGGGATCGTTACATGCACCGGTTAAACCGGCGATGAAGATGCATTCACCGGTTGATTATGTCGGTTGATTAAGGTAGCCGTTGAAGTATAACGGCTAGTTGGAAAAAGGTGCTCACCGGTTAAACCGGTGATGACACAAAGTGGATCATCAGTTTAACCGGTGATATCGCTTTTTGTCAGCCACTTTTCCAACGGCTCTTTTAGGGTGTGTGGGCTATATATACCCCCCAAGGCCGGTTGCTGCATATGGTTGGACGCCAGAAAAGTTGAAGGAAGTGTTGCCCAAGCAAACTAACATCTCCAACCATCCTAGCAAAGCTTAGTGTCATATCTAGCTTGTGAGAAGCTTTGAGAGAGTGCTTTGTGCACTTGTATAGGGATTAGTTCTTGCGAGAGCTCCCTTGAGCAAAGTCTTGCTGCGGCAAGCAACCGTGTACGCGTCATGTGACCCTCTGACTTGGTGTGGAGCGGCAACGACACTTTGTGCGGGGAAGGAGACCCCTTTTGGTGAGAAGCTCCAATAGTGAAGACGGTGCCGTTGGTGACGCTTTGAGAGAGACGGTGGCGGTGGCCTTGTCTTGGTGACTTGGCGCCACTTAGCCTTTGCTTGCCAGAAGCCTTGGTGGCGAACGCAAGACGGTGATCAAGCGAAGAGACTTGGCATCACACTTGTTCTTGTTGGACAAGTGGCCGTGGACGTAGGGAAGGACTTGGTGTCCTAACCGAACCACGTTAAATCGTGTGTCTTGGTGTCTTCATGGGAGTTTGTATATTCTCTCCCTTACCTCTTTACTTACCGTATTACGTTTCCGCTTTTACTCTATCTTGCGTGCCTTTACTTTCGTAGTTAGTTTGATTAGGATTGGCTATAGGTTGCAAGTCTTTTAGGGGTAAGTAGATAGTAGCATAAATAAACCTTAGTCATAACTAGCATGTGTAGGACGTGTTAGGTTTATCTCATGCAAATAGATTGAGCCCTATGATAGAAAGCAATTAGCGACCCTATTCACCCCCTCCCCCTCTAGGGTCGGACGCCACGGTGATCCTTACACCCCTCCACCCTCTCACTGCCGCGCGGGACCTGCCCGTCGGGGCGTCCCCTACCTCGGGTCCGAACCGGACTCGCGGAGGAGCCCGAGTCCGACTGGGGTTCGCGCCTCCTCCTGGGCCCGCACGCCAAGGCAGCCTACCCCGCCCTATAAATAGCGCCGCCCCTGCGCCCCCTGAACCCACCAAAAACCGCAGCCGCCGCCTTTTGCCTCGCTAACCCTAGCTCGCGCCGCCGCCATTGTTGGAGCTCGGAGCTCGGAGCCGCGCCGCCGTTCCGCCGCTTCATCGACGACTTCGAGCCACTCAGAAGCTTCGCCGGGTGGTGAGAAGACTTGAAGACCGTTTTCCTCTCTCTCTCTCTCTTGTTCTCGCGCTCACGGTTTTGCTCACCGGAGCTCCGCCGAGCCGCCTCGCCGCCGCGCGAGCACTCCGCCGTCCTAGCGCCTTCCCTAAACCCCTAAACGAGTTGCGGCCTCGTGCTCTCGCTCCCTGACTCGATCCCGAACCAAACCCTCGTTCGGATGGCCAATTTGGCCAACGCCGGCGAGCCGCCGCCGCTCTGCTTGCCGCCGGCGCTTTGCGCGGCCGCCCGGACCGCCCCAACCCTTCCCAGCCGTTAGATCTAGATCCGACAGCCGAGATTAGATCCAATCCTAGGTCAAAACCCAAAGTACCGGTCAACCCCTGGCTTTTTGCCAAAGAGACCCTATGTTTTCTCAAAAATTAACCCGCAGTCCTAGCCAGTTTAAGAATCTTTCCAAAGCAGTCCTTTTCTTTACATTTAGGCCCCTATTGTTTTAAAACCTTTACAAATAAGCCCTTATAGTCTTGTTTTAGTCATAACTTCACCGTTTTAAATCCGTTTTCGACGATACTTGCGCTCATGCAATCCTTGCAACGTGTAGAATAGTTTTATACCCTCGTTTGTATTGTACTTATTGTTTGGTGTACTGTTTCTTATTTGTTGTATGTGTTTGCTTGTATGTGCTCGTGTGATGTGTAGACGACGCGCCGTTCGAGGGTCAACAAGAGCAAGACTTTGAAGACGCCGATCAGCAACAGCGTTTTGAGGAAGGCAAGTGACCACTTGATCATGTTTTTGTCCCCAAATAAATCACAAGATATTCACATTTACTTTATTGCATGCATGTGTCTATAATATGATGGGAACCCAATTAAGAATTTTACCTAGATTGTTTATCCATGCCTTGATCAACCCGGGTACTTTAATTAAGATGTGTAGTATTGCTAGTTGCTTATACATAGATCATGGTTAGAGATACTTGATACAAATGTTACACATGTTACTTCATGTTCTATGGTTAATGTTGTTAAGAAAGATCATATGATTTAATTGGAACATGGAGAACCACCCAGGAAAACCGTACAACCACAATACTACATGGCTCTGGTCTTGGCTGATTAATTAGAAACTCTAGCTTGTGCCAGTCTTACCGAAAGATCAAGAGGGGATGCATCGATGGGGTATAGCCCGGTCCTCTTGGGGTAGCCGCCTTTGCTAAGGAGCTGACTATTAGGGAGGGTTATGCTCTGCTTTGTCTTGAAACCTTAGCGGACTGTCATTTGTTAGCGAATCTTTATAAAGGCCTCGTAGCGTCCCTATGCAACCATACCTTGGAAGTGTGGTATTGTGTCTGATCAACACATGTGTGGTTGGGTTCAAAGTTCTTCGGGACTTACGCGAATTGTGGTGAAAGTGTACAACCTCTACCGAGTTAAAACTAACCGGTTAGCTGTGCTCACGGTCAAGAACGGCTTGGACCCTCACATGATAATTGAACTTGAAGATGATCTAAATCGATGCTTTATTTATGTTGGAGATGGTTACTTATGATATTGTTGGATACTCTATATGCTTATTCTTGGGATTAATGGTATAAACTTACATGTAGTTAATGCTTGCTTAATAAAACTTGATCAATTAAAAGTGCTTATCACAGTTGAACCATGTCAGTTAATCCTTGTTTCAGCCTTGCATGTAATATATAGTTGTTTTCTTGCCACTTGTTGAGTACCAATCATAAGTGTACTCACTCTTGTATAATGCTGTTCAGACCAACATAACGATTGCCCGGAGTATCCAGAAGACTTTGAAGATTACTAGGCGTATGTCTCCCAGTCGACTGCCTGTGCTTGAAGATTCCGCTGTTACTCTGAGACGCTTTCTTTTCGCTTAAGATTAAGACATTCGGTTATGTAATAAAGTCTTTAATACTCTCTTTCGTCTTGATATTGTTATGATATTCATTTTATTGTCTATCGTATGCGTGTAAACTGATCCTGACGCACATATGAGAATGCATTCAGTTTTCTTTATAAACCGGGTGTGACATCCTCTTAATGAAACACGGGTGGGGACCGTTTCAAACTCCGATCGAGTTTTTAATGACCATAGGGGTGAAGGATGGGTCAATTCAGCACCTTGCGTCTTGGTTTATCCAATATACGAGCTTAAATATAAACATGGGGGTTGGGGGCCACGTGCTATTTTTTTGCCAAGTGTTTTTTTGCTGGTTTGCCGAGTGTTATATATTCTGCACTCGGCAAAGTTAGTGTTGTTTGCTGAGTGTTATTTTTTTGCCAAGTGTTTTATTTTCACACTCGGAAAATGGGTTGTTTGCCGAGTGTGGGTTTCCCCTAGTGGTTTCTATTTGCATTTTGCATAATATTGTAGGTCAGTTAGAAACACAGAAAGAAAACTTGCATTCTATAATTTTGTAGATCAGTTCGAAACAGTACAAATAAAGAAAACTTGTAAACGTTTTAGACAAAATAAAATTATGTTGGTTTTCATATAATCAAACGTTGAACGAGTCACACATGGGTTAAAGGCACCGTATCCTATGGAAACTAGGGTATTTGTGCAAACTTTGGAAACTCCAACGGAGACCACTGGATTCCCATCCGAGGGCGCTGGACAGATCTAGGAACAATTTGCATTTAGGCGCCCGCCCTCACCCCACCTGGCCTGCGAATTTTGCAAAAAACATCCCTCCATCAGCTACCCCCATGGCGCCGTCAGCCCCTTCGTTCTGTCCGTCATCCCCTCCATTCGTCACGTCCGTTTGCTTCTCGCCCCGTTGCCCCCCATCGATGCCCAGGAGGTCCTCCCCCCCATACTCTTATGACAATTGAACAACGTACTGTTAGCCCTCTCACTGACTCTCCGGTTGGATCTTAGCAAATGCCTTTTATCTGGCGACACAAACCCATGGCTGTGCTCCTCAACCGTTGAAATAATTCTATACTTCTTGTCACTGCCAAGCTTGACAACAATATGTGCCTGACATCCACATCTGGTTTCCATCACATTGTGTGTCTTCCTTTTTTCCCAGATTCATCACTTGCATTTGGTACGTTCTCCTTTCTATACCCTACCCTTGAACAATAATACCTCTTGATTAATATTTCCTCATTTCCCTTCTTGTGCTGACCAACACGAACTGAGAAACCAACTTCATGTGCATACGACTTGTAGAATTCCTCCACATCTTTGAGTGTATCAAAGATCATTCCAAGTTTTGGCTTCAAATGTTCTTTGGGATTTGTGTTGCTTCTGTCACTTGTACAAGAGACCTACGGAAGTGATAAATTGTATGAACTCATAATAAAATCACTCGATGCCATGAAGAGAACAGTAGAGGAACTTACTGCTGTACTCAAGTGTTGTGGTGTGCTTGGACGGTCAGCGTGGGCTTCAACTCCGGCGTCGACGTTGATGCCATCATGATCATCCACTGTAGGCATGCATGCACGTTAGCAATTATCAGATTAATTTTGAACAAAAAAGTAATGCCGGCATGAATGGCTGCCACTACCAACGCAGAAGTTCACGTGGCTGCCGGCCGCCAGCTCCATGGCGGACGACCGCTCCATGGCGGCGAGGAGCTCCATGGCGGACGGGCGGCTTTGAATGATGGGAGCGTCGAGAGCAGCGCTGTTAGGTGGATGGCTCCATGTCTGTTGGGCGGCGACGAGGCTGTCGGAGTTGGCACCTTCTCCCTAAGACGCAGCTCCCAACTCCATCGCGTTGCCGGCGGACGGCGGTTCCATGGCCGACGGCAAGACCACGGGCCGTGCGAGAATGGACGTGGGCGGCGGCGATCCATTCCGGTGCCCTTCAGCCACGGGCGGCGACCCGTGCGTACCTAGGGCTCGCGCGGACGTACGTGCCCAGGAACCGAGCTTCGATCGTTTTCGATCGGGACCAAACGGAGGGCGACGGACGGCACGGCACCAAACGGAGGGCGACGGAGGGAGGCGACGCCCGGCGCCGGCGGCGGCGGCTCGACGCTGGCGGTGGCGGTGGCCCGAGGCAGGCGGCGGCGGACTGAGGGAGGCGGGGACCCGAGGGAGGCCGCGAGCCGAGGGAGGCGTTGGAGGCCGGAGATGCTGTCGAGTCCGCCGGCGGAAGACCTAGGCCGGGCAGATGCGCTCGCCCAGTCGCGTGGAGGAAACGGAGACGGAAACGGCAGGTACTCGCCCAGACGGAACGGAACGGAGGGGGCACGTGCAAAAGAATCAGGCACCGGTGGGGTGAGGGCGGGCGCCTGGATGTAAATTTTCCCCACCTCTATCCGGCGCCCTCGGATGTTGATCATGTGGCCTATGTTGGAGTTTCTAAAGTTTGCATAAGGACTCTGGTTTCCATAGGATACGGTCCCTGGGTTAAAAAAAACAAAATTTTCCTGGACGTTGGAAACGCGTAGAGTGGTTCATTCCGCCACGTGCGAAAACGGATCCACCGACGATACAGTACGACCCGTCCAACGCCCGCTTCGCCACGCCGCTTCCCTCTGCTGTCTGCTCCCTCCCCATATAAGCCAACCCTACCAGCTTCTCCTCACCAAGCACACCACACCAGCTAGCTCGAGCTCGCCTTGATCGATCAGCTCCTTGATCTCGAGCTGCTAAGTCTGCTACCGCGCTAGCCAGCCGACCTCCTAGGACGCCATGGGCAGCTTGGACACCACCCCGGCCGCCTTCTCCGCCTTCGGCGACGACGCCGGATCATCGTTCCAGCCGCTCAACCCCGAGGACGTCCGCGCCTACCTCCACAAGGCCGTCGACTTCATCTCCGACTACTACAAGTCCGTCGAGTCCCTGCCCGTGCTCCCCGACGTCAAGCCGGGCTACCTGCAGCGCGAGCTGCAGGCCGCGCCGCCGGCCTCCTCCGCCCCCTTCGACGTCGCCATGAAGGAGCTCAGGGCCGCCGTCGTCCCGGGCATGACCCACTGGGCCAGCCCCAACTTCTTCGCATTCTTCCCCTCCACCAACAGCGCCGCCGCCATCGCCGGCGACCTCATCGCCTCCGCCATGAACACGGTCGGATTCACGTGGCAGGCCAACCCTGCCGCCACCGAGATGGAGGTGCTCGCGCTCGACTGGCTCGCGCAGCTCCTGCGCCTGCCGGCCAGCTTCATGAGCCGCGGCACCGGCGGCGGCGTCATCCTCGGCACCACCAGCGAGGCCATGCTCGTCACCCTCGTCTCGGCGCGCGACGCCGCCCTGCGCCGGATCGGCTCCGAGGGCGTCTCCGGGCTGCCGCGCCTCGCCGTGTACGCCGCCGACCAGACCCACTCCACCTTCTTCAAGGCCTGCCGCCTCGCCGGCTTCGACCCGGCCAACATCCGGTCCATCCCCACCGGGGCAGACACCGACTACGCCCTCGATCCGGCGAAACTGCTCGAGATCATGCAGGCCGACGTCGCCGCTGGCCTCGTGCCGACCTACATCTGCGCCACGGTCGGCACCACCTCTTCCAACGCCGTCGACCCTGTGGGCGCCATCGCCGATGTCGCCGCCGTGTTCAACGCGTGGGTGCATGTGGACGCCGCTTACGCCGGCAGCGCGTGCATCTGCCCGGAGTTCCGGCACCACCTCGCCGGCGTCGAGCGCGTGGACTCCATCAGCATGAGCCCGCACAAGTGGCTCATGACATGCCTCGACTGCACCTGCCTGTGGGTGCGCGACACGCACCGGCTCACCGGCTCGCTGGAGACCAACCCGGAGTACCTCAAGAACGACGCCAGCGAGTCCGGCGCCGTCACCGACCTCAAGGACATGCAAGTCGGCGTCGGCCGCCGCTTCCGCGGGCTCAAGCTCTGGATGGTCATGCGCACCTACGGCGCCGCCAAGCTCCAGGAGCACATCCGGAGCGACGTTGCCATGGCCAAGATGTTCGAGGACAATGTCAGGTCCGATGACAGGTTCGAGGTGGTCGTGCCGAGGAACTTCGCGCTCGTCTGTTTCAGGATCAAGCCCAGTCGCGGCATGACGGAGGAGGACGCCGACGAGGCCAACCGTGAGCTCATGGAGCGCCTGAACAGGACCGGGAAGGCGTACCTGGCGCACACGGTGGTCGGCGGCAAGTTCGTGCTGCGATTCGCGGTGGGGTCGTCGCTGCAGGAGGAGAGGCACGTCCGGAGCGCGTGGGAGCTCATCAAGAAGACGACCGCCGAGATCATGCAGGAGACATATGCAAGTATATAAAAACGAATATAGTATATGTTAGTTGATTGCATTGAGATGTTCGATTCTTTGTTGTTTTGCTGAAATAATGCTTGATGCCGAATGAAGGCAAATATCTTTGTTGAAGAGATATATGATTTTCTAAGGAGGGATCGGAGAATGTAATTCTTGGTTAATAATGTTTCCAATGCGCATATATTTAAATTTGCCCGCTTCCTTGTGAAATGGAATGATTTTCTGTCAAATTCTTTCAGATATTCACAACACAAGACAGTAACTGGTATTACGCATCCAAATGCTTGCACGCATTGTTGGAAGGGCAATGCAGTTTACCTTCTAAACGCCAATATGCTTGTCTGATTCCTGCATAAATTATAATGTGTTCTACAAAATTTCTTTAACATTTCCTATATTTAAATCAATGTGCTGATTATTATTGCACTGGACCATTGGGTCAGTAGTTCTAAATCATGGTATCATAACATTCAGATGATGCGCTTCCATATAAAAGAATAATATAAACAATACAAAATATCAAATGCCACCCATGGAACAAGCAGCGGCTAAGCCAACCAACCATATTTCCCAGAAGTTCAGGAAAAGGATCATGCATATAATGAGATGGTGTGAACGGGCTCCCCATGACCTAGTACTTGCTGTGTCATCCTCATCAACATTGTGCCACGCATTAAAAAAACCCTAAAACTTGGTCTTGAAACCGTCACAACTGAACAACAAATTAGGATATTGTAATACTGTCAACAATTTACATATTCGCTGGCCTAGTCTCCTTCAGAGTTCAGACTGCTGCCATCTTTCCTTTTTCTTATCTATGTTGAGTTAAAGTTGAACCCCCCTAAACCCCCACAATTGGAAATTCCATTGAAATACAGTGACTATAATTATAACAAATGGTTTTTACATCTATTTGGTATAATGCACGAGATTGTTTTTTCTAATGCTCCATTATCACAAAATGAATTATTATAAAAATGGTTTGGCAACCGATTATTATGGAAACGGCTCCACTATTGTTTTTTCTTTGGGTAGTGAAACAATGGGAAGGTACCTACGTACCAAGCTTAAAAAGATTTCGTGGTCCAAAGATTGGACCCAAGGAAATACCAATTTCTGGGGGTGTGTGATCCCCTAAAAATTTAGTGAAAGCACATCATGCCGCCTTAATCAACCAATAAACTGAGACAAAGTGGTATTTATTAATTCAATGTTCCTTTCTTCACGAACAAAACTTTTTTCATAAAATATATTGAATAAAATATTCTTTGACATATATTGGTTCATTTTTATATGGCCCTTTAATTTGTATAAATTTATCCTCCTGCCATCGTGTTGACATCATCGGAAAGCAATCACGCGTATTACAAAATAATTAATGCTCCAACAGTGCAGATATAGGTACTGTCATATTACAGCTCGCACGCTTGACTTGGCAATCTGATTCTGAACAAATTAAAGCTACCTAGCTTATGGCTCAAGTATGTGTAGCGCCTTTTGTGAACAGGACCTAGCACATAGCTTCCAGTCTGCTTACATATGACCATCAAAATTACCACGGGTTATTAATAGAGAATGTAATTAATCTGGCACCTTTTGGATCACATATAGGCGTGCGTCATCCATCGATATATATTTACCGAGCACACGGCTAGTGGAATTCTCCCACCTACCGAGCAGGCCTTCTGTTTTTACCTGCTAGGAGGGAACTAGCAGTAATTAACAATCAGGTAAGTGATTTCTGTCGGTAAGAAATTTTCGCTGGCGACCGAATAGTGTAGTCAGCGCTTGCATCTAACAACGCTGACCAGCCGACTAATGAAGAAATGTTTACACTGATTAAATAAAGTAGTAATAAGAAAGAGTGTGATGAAGCAGAGAGGTCTTTTGAGGTTCTAGCTAGAGCTTTAACGTACACTTTTATCTTCAAAAAAATCCGTACACTTTTGACTTGAATTAGCTATTGGCGGGTTTCACTCTGTGGCAGAAGTAAGATTTTTCTTTAGATGGATGCTGGTGAAAAGTGAAACACACATTGGCATGGGTTCTGAAACTGTCACCCTGTGAACATCCATTTTTTGATGGAGTCAACAATTAACTTACATATGTACTGCTCCCTGTATATTACCACAAATATAAGCCGTTGGATTATAAGGTGAAATTTTGACTACTGATGAACTTTGTAAAAGCATAGAAGTTGTAAATTACAAAGTATTTTGATAATAAATTTAGCAACATCAATCTTATGTTGCATAGCTAGCTATTTGGACATTTATTTGTTGGTCAAAGTCACAACGTTTGGATTATGACAATCCTAAAACGGCTTATATTTGTGGGTAATGGAGCACCACCAAATCACGTGAAATCCTGCATCGATAACAGCCATATGCAAGCAATTTTAAATTTTGAAAAGTTGTAATTTTTAAACCATGCATTAAATTCAAATTCAGATTGCACACTTGTATCTCTTGCGAAGATACATTCAAAACAAGGCCCCACTTGCATATATTTGACACTATTTTTTAATGACACACAAATTTCTTTAGATATAATGGAAAATATCAAAATAAATTAGTTAAAATCCTCAACTGATCTACTAAAATTGCCAATTATTGATCATGCAATAAACATTCACATACTCCAACAAGTTTTTATCCTCATCCACTAATCACGCCAAGCAATCTATCTTCTCAATATCAACACAAATATCCAGTTAACTAGACTCAAACGTGTAAAGCAACATTTTGTAAAGCCATAAGCAACTTTTGTGAAAATCATAAGTAAATTAGAATGCAATAAAAAGTATTTTCTCTCATAAAAAATATATCATTGAAACATAGTGGTGTGAGGTCTTTTTTTGAAACTCTTATTGAAACAGACAACTGTGTAACCGCATTTTTATTTCGATGCTCGATTTTAAAACTATGCTCTTTTTGTTTTGAAATTGTGTGCATGTGCATGGCTATCCAATCTTTTTCTCCCCTCACATATGCATGCATGCGCTTATATCATTTCTCCTTTTTACTTCTCTCCTTGGCCCTTTTTTTTCGCGACCGTGCCCGAGCACGTTTTTCATTAAGAAGAAAGCACTTACAGACATAATCTTGTTGCGGCCAAACATAACTTGGCCAATACAAGAACACAAAGGACTAAAGAAAAAGAAACATTGAAGAAAAAGTAGAAACAAACTCACAAACGCCCGCAGCCGCGGACAACAGAAGAAGCACGAAGGGGGAGGACCCTCAAAACAAGCCGCCCGAACAATGGCCACCCGAAGAGCAAGACTTGCACAAAGTACTGTCGCAATCTCCTTGGCCCCTCACATGCATGCAAGTGTTTTAAGAGGAGGCCATGTGGATGATCTATAATACGGCCGGCCATAAATTAGCCTGTCCATATCTGTGATCGCATCGGAGTACAAGCAGTGTCCTAACTTTTGGGGTTTTGTGCTCCAAGCCATTTTTTTGATGTAATCGTCCAAGCCATTTCCACCGCCTTACTGTCTGGGCACCAGTTGCGTAAAAACACGGTTCAATCGTCATCTTTTTTTTAGATTAAGAAAATTATCCGGTCTTGAACATTCACAAACGAATATTATGGCCGAATTTGTTCAATCGTCATCTAAAAACTTTTTAAGTTGTGATAGAGAAACAAAGCTAGCAAGTTCTTGCGTGTGCATGGCCCAAAGTAACACAGCAGGGAATAACTGATCGTGCATGGATATAAACGTACGCTCTTGTGAACAGGATGGAGAGCACGCATTATACTTTTCTCCGGTCTTGTATGTAACCGTCAAAAATTACCATGGTTAATACTATCTGACAATGCAATTTTGGCTCACATATATGCTTGCATCATCCATAGACCGTCTTTGCCAAGAACGGCTACATACTGAAATTATCCCACCTACTAGTCCTACTACCGAGCCGGTCTATCTGATGATGAACTTTCGATTAGTTGATTTTTTGTTGGTAGTAAGAACTTTCTTTTTGAGGCGAAGGTAGTAAGAGCTTTCGCTGCTGGCCACCGAGTAGTCAGCATTTGCATCTATCTGATGACGAAGTTACTGCATCCTGGCTTGAAATTACTGTCGTCCGTCCCCCGCGTGCAGCTAATTAGCAACGCGCGCTGACCAGCCGGCTAATGAAGAAATGTCGTTTTATTTACGTACCCTGATCGATTAACTAAGTAAATCAAAGTAGTAGCAACTAACAGATGGTCGTCGACAACGGCGTAGGGCTGCAGCTACCTTCTCCGGTCAGAGATTCTATAGCTAGCTTCAACTCTTTTGACTTGAACTATTAGGGCATGCATGCTAGAAAGTGAAGTCGTTGACAACGACAAACTAACTCTTTTGCTGTATAGCGATATAAGTACAAGCTCTTCCTGTGTGAGTGTGACACAAATTAAAGAATGCAAATTGTTTGTAGCATTCAGAATATGTCACGTGAAGAATGCGATTATATGGCTAGCTTATTTAATTTTAAACCAGTTTGGTAGGGTAGGGCCCATCTTGTTCCCCGCTAAACCACACACTAGCTCTATTAACTGAAGCGAGAACCAAACACATCAGTGTTTGTGCTCTCGTAGCAACTAGCTGCTAGTCGTGTGATAATTGAATCATTTGTCTTCCACTGCACACTTATTTGTTTGAAAACAAAAAATCTTAGACTTGTATTTTTTTTATGAGACGGAGGAAATACATGCTAGTAGTTCAAGCGCAGTGCTTGATCCAACTCACGTGTGCACGAAAGGGCATTTCTAAAAGAGTCCTGCATACATGCTAATAAACACGATCTGTCGCTCTCATCCGATGACCAAATCCAGCACTGTTTCGTGGAGTCCGAGAGCATGTGCTTGCTCGATCAGAGAAATTTAAGATGCATGTGAAGAGACCACTAAGGCCATGGCCCATTACCACCTTAGTCGCTCTCATCCGATGACCAAATCCAGCACTGTTTCGTGGAGTCCGAGTGCATGTGCTTGCTCGATCAGAGAAAGATGTCCAAGTCGCGTGGCTGATGCCCAACGCAAACCAACGTGTAGCTCGACCGTTTTACTTACCGAGAGCAGCCGGCACCGATCGTCAGAGGGTCAAGCCAAACGCATTACACACAAGACCACACTGGCTGACTACTGGATGCGTAAATACGTGCAGTGAACAAAAACTTGCGTGTGAACAAAAATGTAGCTGTCTGCTCATCTTTTATAACCTGATGACCCTAGCTAGTAGCTAGCTAACTCCATCGATCGAGACAAAAACTTTGCCAGAAATGCTACGATCCACCATGGCGCTGGTGTGTGAACGAATATAATGCCAGCCAACAGGAATTTCAAGTGAAATGCTAATTACAATAACGTGCAAGCAAAAGAAGAGAGCTGTCCACAGTATACCCGATGATAGCAAGCCTAAAGATTTTGTGACGCCGGTGAGGAGAGCACTGTATGCACTAGCTACTTCGTATTGGAATATTCAGAGGCGTGAAGAGTTTCCTTTCGTTTTTCTAAACCTTTCTTACTTTAAAGTTCATGTTTTTAAAATGAAGGAATTGTCTGGATTCACAAAAGAAAAGAATATTCACATAGGTCTACAAAGATTTTGGATTAGCTTGCCCCCCTACAAAATTAAGCGAGCCGGTGCCACGCCGGAAAAACATTTTGGTTCGTTCTCTTTTGAGTTGATACACTAGACAGCCCTCTACCCAGATTAGCTTTTCTTAATTAACCATTTTAGTCCTTTTTATGCACGTGTAGTACTCCCGCACAATTTGTGCCAGATTTTTTTTTGTGTGTTTTAACAATATCCTAACGGGCTTGCTAATACAAAAATGGTTAGGGTGGTCGGTGGCTAGGGTAACACGAAGGCGAGGTCCACTACTACGAAAATGGTTTGTAGAGGCGGGTAAAAACACATTTCTAGGGGCGGATGTGATACTCGTGCCCCGTGCTCGCCAGCGCAGCCAGTGAATTTTTTTAACCGCACTCTCTGCGTTCAAACTTTCTAGGGGCGGGTGATGGGGTGACCCGCCCTAGAAATGACGTCGATTTTCAGGGGTTGGTGATTGCGTCACCCGCCTCTATAAATATATTTTCAGGGTGGGTCAACAGCTACAGTAAGGAACATGCTATTTTTTGACCTGTCTCTAAAAAAGTAGGGCATTTCTACAAATTATTTTTTTAGTAGTGGTCATGGTAGCTGATCTCAGCCAGTCGTGGACCATACCGGGGACGGTGATTGAAGATGAAGCACGTCGAGAATGAAGGACCGCAGCACGGTACGCGTGGGTGTTGTTCGCTGCCGCTGAGGGGCTTTGCTGGGCAACTGCCACTATACCACAACCACATATTAGCGTCAGACATCTGTCGTTATAAATAGAAAATCACCGTCGAACCATCGGTCGGTATAGTTTCTCAACAAACCATTGGTCGGTATTTCAAGTTTTTCGGAGTAACTGGGCGTGGCTGGTATAGTGTGCAGGCGCCAGATGGAAACTGGGCGTGTTTCGTTGCTATCGTGGATGGCACAAGGACATGGAGTCCTGGACGTTAACGACTTGTTTACGGGAGACGACAACGAACGAACTCAAGAAAGAATTGGTCCTTGAAGTGAAGGACATGTTTGCTTCTTGATGTTTCAAAATGCTAACGTGGATTCGGGAGTCCTGGTGGATGTGAATGAAGGAGTCCACACGTGAAGGACTTGTTTATTTGTTGCAACTTTGCACGATCCAACACCGCACCTACGTAGCACTGAGAGCACAAAAATGTCATGCTAATCAGAATCACGTCACACCCAGCCTTAGACCACTGGCGGAGCCTGAACAACGAATCGGGGGGGGGGGGGGGGGGCAGCCTTGTTAACTAAACTGCTAATCTAATGAACAGTATCAAAATTACTGTTCAACTAGTGGAGATTTTCCATGGCAAGGGGGTCCGGAGCCCCGTATGGCCCCAACAACGCTCCGCCACTGCATTAGACTATGACAATTGGACCCACTTTGGTGGCTGATACGGATAGGCGGGTACGTGGGGAGCTAGGCACACTACTGAAGAAAATTCAGTTTTTGATGGAAACATTTTCATTCTTGTATTTTTTATACCGCACTCTACTTTTTCTAGATTACACACAGTATAACTTCGACACTCACAACTCACGCATACTCACCCCTATATATGAACACACGGACGCAAATCAAATGACTAAGCCGGCAAATTCTCGAGATTAATGAAGTCACCACATGCCCCCTGCTATCGACGGAAACGTCGCATACCACTGAAAACACAACACCATTAAATACTAGAATATTCGCTCCCACGGAAAGTCGAAAGAGTGTAGATTCATTTTCAGGAGAAATGTTAAACACGCCTTTAATATATACTCCTTCCTTTCATGTTTATAAGGCATAGTGAAATATGGCACGGTCTTCAAACGATATCAGTTATGATAAATTTATAATCATTGTAAACTGTATTTGATTACGAATCCAATCATATAAAATTTACATTATAAAAATAGAAAAATTAATAGTCAAAGTTAAAAATATTTGAATCTTGATATCTGTGTGTGCTTTGTAAAAGTGAAAGGAGGGAGTAGCTAGATCCGTACAAGAAAGAGTTCTCCAGGCAGCAAAAGAGTGTACGTCAAATAAAGATGAATCCCAACTACCATGAAAGCGACATTCTTTAACTTCTTGGTCCTGGCTTGATTTCCCTTGCCGTTGAACGCATATTCGTCCGAGATGTTAATCGTCATGTCAAGAGAAAATTGTTTACTTCAAACGTGAGCTCTGACCATCACAAGAGAAAATTTACATGGATTCGGAATGTCAAATCGAATCAGAGAGCTTAATAATTTAATTTGAATATACAGTGTATATATATAGTATATGGGTTGTAGGCATTCTGTCAAAATAGTCAAACGCTGCAAGTGTTCCAACGTTGTCCTGGTTAGCAACATTGTCTATATGCATGGGGATCAGATCGATCAGGTCATTAGTATTATGAGTAGAGTAGTCTTCCCAAACCAAAAGGCTTCTCTCTTTTTTTTGAGGAATAAAAAGGCATCATTCATGTCTACACTGATGTCCAAACTAGCAACATTTGTGGGAAACCTACCTATCTAGTGCATGAGGATCCATATCACAGCAAAAAAAAAACTTTTGGAAAAGAAATGTTGTGATATAGATTATATTTTTAGGGCTTGTGTTTTAGTAATGACTTATGTGGGTAATTTAATTAGATGTAGACTTGTGAGGCAAAGGTGGGTAATAATATTAAAGATGAATAATTTAGATGCAGATTTATGTGGATAGTTTACGTACAGGCAAAGGTGTGAATAACTCAAAAGCACATTAATAGATTCAATGGGTACTGTTGTCAGGTCTAAACTTCAATGAGAGACAACGACCCATGTTTTGCTTTTTGGCAGTAGTTTAGATGATTTCTCTGCTTCCCTAATGTATTTCATAAGGATTTATGTGGAAGCTATATGAAATTATCTAACCAGTAAGACTACCAAGTTTTTTATCCTCCCTCAGTCTATTTCAAGAATCGAGATGACGCATGCTTGTTGAGTAATAATTCATGATATTGAACCACTTGCACTACTAGAGAATTGGTCGTCGCAAACGGGCTATCACCGCCGGTTCAACACGAACTGGCGGTGATGAGGTATCACCGCCGGGTCCAAACCAAGTGGCCTGCGAGCGCATCACCGCCAGCTTGTAACACGAACCGGCGGTGATATGAAACATCACCAACGGTTCGTATTACGAACCGACGGTGATCTGTCTTCCTATCTCCTCAGATTTTTTTCGTGCGTCCTTCTTCTATTCTCATCCCCATCTCCAACCCCCCCCCCCCTTCTCCTTCCCGTCCCCGTCGGCGCGCGCAGCAGTGGATGCGCGGGCAGCGGCAACGGCGGCATGGGCTCGGCGGCGCGCGCAGCAGTGGAGCACGGGTAGCGGCAGCGGCGGCGTGCGCTGCGGCCGCGGCAACGGCGTGGGCTCAGCAGTGCGAGTAGCGGCTGTGGCGGTGTGGGCTGCGGGGGCGCGCAGCTGCCGGCGAGCGAGGGCGTGCAGCTGCCGGCGAGCGGGGGCGCTGCTCCCCTCACTCTCTCCTGCAGCGAGGGCCGCTACTGCGGTGGGGCTACGGCGGCTGCCGCGCGGGCTGCTACTGGCACCTGCGTGGATGCGTCTCCCTCCGTTCCTCCGGCCGGCGCGGCTTCCCCATCCGGGCGACGTTGTGGTTCACTGCTCTAACACAAGATGAGTGTGCAGCTAACAAATCTCAGTCAGTTTGTGTTATCATATTGATCTCTTTGACACAAGATGAGTGTGCAGCTAACAAATCTCAGTCAGTTTGTGTTATCATATTGATCTCTTTGACATTAGCCTGATGAAAGAACAAAATAATCCTTTCAGTTTCAGATTGTGGTTTGTATGATTTTTTTCTCTATAGATTAATTTGAGATGTGCATTGAAAACTAGGATGTTCTGTACCAATTGCTAAACTGAATTGGAGAACTGTTGTTTTTCTGCACAGAAATGCAAATATCCTGGTGCTCTTTTGGGACAAGTGTTGTTTCTATGAAGAGAAATGCAAATATACTTCAAATACACTATATAGGTGTACTCATTTGCTACCTTGTGCCGTTTTGGGACAGTCACTGCAGAAGCCTTTCTGCATGAGGCATTCAGTTCACTATGTTTTTTTTTTATTTTTACTTCCTACCTTCAAATGCAGATGGATTTGCTGAGAAAGGTTGGTGCAGCTAGAGAAGTTAATTGTTTTTTATTGTTTGGACATTAAAATGTCATGATTATAGGGTGGAACCAAGCATTAGCTAGCTTGATCAAATTATATGGTAGAATATGCCAGACATGCATGTTTAATGTAGAATAAGCTATATATTTTCCTGGTGAATGGCAGAAACTGAAAACATGTCTATTGTCTGCTTCTTTCAGATGTTTATGTCTATATTATTTCTTTCAAACCAAGAACTGTACTAATTCATATCCCATTCCATGTCAACTTCAGCAAGTACTGATACTAGGATTTGTGTGGAATATAATTGGCTAATAAAATGTGATGAGTCAGATTTATCCATTCACCTTTAACTTATGTTTGGGTCTTTGTAATCAGCAGGGTCACTTACTGATAGTAAGAGCAGGAGGAGCACAAGGTAGCAACTGATCAGCTCCTCAAAGGCCAAGGTGTCACATGTACATTTGTATCTAAATCATTTTATGATTAATGCCATTTTTGTGCCATTTCGTTGGTAATCGCCACTAAAAAGATTGGATCTAATAAAGGGCTGGTTTATTATATGTGAAGCTCTAACCGAAATGCGGAGTACTTTGTCGGTTAATCTGCTGGTGTACGGCTTCTGAGGAGGTGAAGATGCTGCATTAGAGATGCTTGCTGACAAGGTGCACACAAAAGTCTTTTTTTGCAAGTACTGATACTAGGATCTGTGTGGAATGCATGAACTTAGTAGTCACATAGATTTGATTGTCATTTAAAAACATCCATTTGTAGCCTGTAAAATAGATTTGTGCTTTGAACGGCCATTTGCTTCTTTTGTATTGCACATCAACATCATACAGAGAAGGCTGAGAGGTGATTGTATGGACTCTTTTGTTTAATCTCGATGTATGAGCTCATATGGTTGAATTCTGCTGCTATAATTATATATTATATATGTTGTAGAAATGATGCAATATTATTATATGAAAATATTTTTTTTGATGGGAAAAAGGTCTTCACCGCCGGTTCGTGTCTTCAACCGGCGGTGTTGATGTCTCCATCACCAACGGTTCCAGATACGAACCGGCGGTGATGGGTGCACATCACCAACGGTTGTAGAACCGGCGGTGATGGCCTCGCTATCACCAACGACTTAAATCCAACGGTACCCAAAACCGTTGGTGATGTACTTTTAGAACCAGCGGTGATAGGGGTGGCTGTAGTAGTGTTGGTTAGCAGGGCGGATCCCGGATCCTAAACTAGTGGGTGCTTATTTTTTTCCCTCCTTCCTCCTCCTCATCCTTTTTCTTCTTTTCATCTTTATCTTTTGCTGAAAATTGTTGGAGGGGAGAGAGCCTTTGGGGTGTTCCATGGACTGCTGCATGCATTTGGGGGGGGGGGGGGAGGGGGAGGTTGGGGGGGCTCCTTTGCTTCAAGTACTTTTGTTTCATGTGTTTGCTTTCTGCACATTTTTCAGGATTTTTGTATATATACTTAAATGTGCACTAATTTTAGTGCCAGAACCACATATATTCTAGGACAGAGGAAATACAACAGATTTTGCCCATGGATCCATGTATTGACATATATACTAACTGGTTACATCTATTTTTTATATCCAAGTAGTTACACCTATTTGTTATTGTAAGACATTGTTGACGAGTAAGTGTACATGGTTAGTCATTGTAGTACGACTAGTGAAAATTAGTGTGGTGTTAATGTGTGATTAACCGCGGCGAGACTGCTGCAGAGATAAGTGTTAGTGCCTATTGCTTTTATTTTTCCACAAATATAAGGTTATGAAAATCTTTAATACAGATTATTATAAGGTTAAGGAATATTTTTATTATTGATTAGTACTGAACCCTAATAGCTTATATTTGTGGATAAAATTTCAATTCCAGTCTTATTATAAATTGTGAACCCAAGAAGTACAATTTTAGAGATACAGATAATTAATTAATTAATTGTCCTCGGTCCATTAATATAAAAGATTTACTCGAGTCGATTGAAATCTTGTTCTGTATCAATCGACGTTGGCAATGTGTATTAGTAGTAGCTATAGGGCCCGCATCAAGTCTTTTTGTTATGCCTATTTTGCACTATCGGATCCCCAGCCTTGGTTGTTGGATCCATTTTGTTTTCTTGTGAATGGTGGCTCAGTAAATTGATCGATGACAGATGTGGGGGCCACCACTTCTGCCTTTTTCACTTCTCCCCCACCCACTCAAATTTTGCTGCTAGGTATTCTATTCAAATATGCAGACATTCACCTAGTTTGTGAAAATTTTAGGTTCCAGTTAGTTTTTTCCTTTTTCTCCAACCAGAGATTTTTTTACTCTATATTTTTTAGTTTGTGAAAAATTCATGTTCCAGTTTAGTTTTTTTTTCAGGTTCCAGTTAGTTCTACATATGAATTATTTTTTGTTCTTTGATCCCATTGCAACTTGTTAAAAAATAATTATCACAAGTTACGGACATAGTTACTATCATGGTCAACTAATTTTATGATAGAAGTTGTGTAATTTTCTAGAATAAGATTAGTGTAATTTTTATCCACTTACACACAATATATTTTATATTCTGCTACTTGCTCACCAATCCCCCTTTCATAACTGTATTTCGTCATAACTGTATAGCTTCCATGCTTTGATTTTTTTTTCTCTCCCTCTATCATATTACTAGCATTGTAACGTGTACTGAGCTGTTTTTTTTGTGTGTTTCAGGAGCTAATATGACATTGTTATGTGCAACACAATCTCATCATATGTTGAGTAGCATGTCCAATCTCATCACATGTGTGTGTGTGTGTGTGTGTTCATGCTTGTTTGTCATGTCTTTGGACTTTTAGTTGAGATAGTTAGGCTCGATTTTTGTTTATTTATAGTCAAGAAGATGGGCTAGGAGAAATTTACTTGTAACTTTGTGGCTATCCCAAAAGATTTACCTATAACTTTTTTATATATTGTCATTTTTTGCTTTTTGTTTGTTTTTAGTTGGCAAAAAAGACACAAGATTGTCCACAAATTTTATGTGTAACTTTTTTATATTTTTTACTGCAGGTTAACATGTAACATTATTTTGTTGTTATTTTTTCAATTTTTTAGTTGGCAAAAAAAAGACACAAGATGGTCCACAAATTTTATGTGTAACTTTTTTTTTACTGCAGGTGTACATGTAACATTATTTTGTTGTTATTTTTTCAAATTAGTTGGAACTGGAAAGGGGCCAACATTGGTATTTTACTAGGCTGCTGAGTGAGCAATGCGAGGCCAGTAGCAACAATTTTCCTAACAAACATACCCACCCCACTTCGCCAGTTATGAGCTGTGAGCTTCCGACTGTTAATGGGTGTGCAATATTAAATTGCAGGGCCTATTAATTTTCAGAATACTGAAAATACAGGAGAGCAAAAAAGTTATAAGATGGATGATCCAACATCTCTAGATGGTGATTGATAGATAAGCTATATTTCAATCGATTGACATGGAGACACTTCATAACCTCGTCGCTCCAATCCAATGAAGCAATTTCTTTTCCAAACAGTACGGGGCTAGCATCGGCTAAACGATACGAATGGACCACCCCCACCTACCGTACGATGTTCTTCCACGGCGGCCGTCGCGTGGTTTTCTTCCACGGGACTAGCAGACTAGCACGGCGACGCGACGGGTCGGCGGCGACGCCTCCTCCGCCGCGCGTGCATACGCGTGGACGAGGACACGGCCAGCTACCCCCCACCTACCCCGGCCCGGCCTGCTGCCTTCACCGGTTAAACGCCCATCTCGCCACGCCGCTTCACAACGTCCTCGTCGTCCCCTTCCTCGCTCGATGGGTTCCTCCTATAAAAACCACCCGCCCCCCCATGAAACCACAACACACACCATCATCCAGCTTCCGACTCGATCGATCGAGAGCTAGCTCAAGAAGCTTGCTCCCTCTCATCTGCGACCTCACAAGCAATCCAGTTAGTTAGGCGCGATTGACATGGGCAGCATTGACGCCAACCCCGCCGCCTTGGAGGCGTTCGGCGGCGGCGTCGATGGCTTCCAGCCGCTCAACGCCGACGACGTCCGCTCCTACCTCCACAAGTCCGTCGACTTCATCTACGACTACTACAAGTCCGTCGAGTCCCTGCCAGTGCTACCTGCCGTCGAGCCGGGGTACCTCCGCCGCCTGCTGCAGGCCGCGCCGCCCACCTCCTCCGCGCCCTTCGACGTCGCCCTGAAGGAGGTCCGCGAGGCCGTGGTCCCGGGGATGACGCACTGGGCCAGCCCCAACTTCTTCGCCTTCTTCCCCTCCACCAACAGCGCCGCCGCCATCGCCGGGGAGCTCATCGCCTCCGCCATGAACACCGTCGGATTCACGTGGCAGGCCAACCCCGCCGCCACCGAGATGGAGGTGCTCGCGCTCGACTGGCTCGCGCAGCTCCTGCGCCTGCCGGCCAGCTTCATGAGCCGCGGCACCGGCGGCGGCGTCATCCTCGGCACCACCAGCGAGGCCATGCTCGTCACGCTCGTCTCGGCGCGCGACGCCGCCCTGCGCCGGATCGGCTCCGACGGCGTCGCTGGCATCACGAGGCTCACCGTGTACGCCGCCGACCAGACGCACTCCACCTTCTTCAAGGCGTGCCGCCTCGCCGGCTTCGACCCGGCCAACATCAAATCCATCCCGACAGGGGCAGACACCGACTACGCCCTCGATCCGGCGAAGCTGCTCGAGATCATGCAGGCCGACGTCGCCGCTGGCCTCGTGCCGACCTACATCTGCGCCACGGTCGGCACCACCTCTTCCAACGCCGTCGACCCTGTGGGCGCCATCGCCGATGTCGCCGCCGTGTTCAACGCGTGGGTGCATGTGGACGCCGCTTACGCCGGCAGCGCGTGCATCTGCCCGGAGTTCCGGCACCACCTCGCCGGCGTCGAGCGCGTGGACTCCATCAGCATGAGCCCGCACAAGTGGCTCATGACATGCCTCGACTGCACCTGCCTGTGGGTGCGCGACACGCACCGGCTCACCGGCTCGCTGGAGACCAACCCGGAGTACCTCAAGAACGACGCCAGCGACTCCGGCGCCGTCACCGACCTCAAGGACATGCAAGTCGGCGTCGGCCGCCGCTTCCGCGGGCTCAAGCTCTGGATGGTCATGCGCACCTACGGCGCCGCCAAGCTCCAGGAGCACATCCGGAGCGACGTCGCCATGGCCAGGATGTTCGAGGACGCCGTGCGCGCCGACGACCGGTTCGAGGTCGTGGTGCCGAGGAACTTCGCGCTGGTCTGCTTCAGAATCAAGCCCCAGGGCGCCATGACGGAGGAGGACGCCGAAGCGGCCAACCGCGAGCTCATGGAGCGCCTGAACAGGACCGGGAAGGCGTACCTGGCGCACACGGCGATCGGCGGCAAGTTTGTGCTGCGGTTCGCGGTGGGGTCGTCGCTGCAGGAGGAGAGGCACGTGCGAAGCGCGTGGGAGCTCATCAAGAAGACGACCACCGAGATCATCAAGGGAGAGATGTAGAGAGTATACTAATATTCATTATTTGTTCTTATATATGTGTTGGATTAATTTTTGTTGATGTTATTATTATGTCGAAAGGTGGCATATATCGAATAAAGCCTTTCGTGACCCATGTATGCAAGGAGATGTACGGTTTTTTTTTTTTGAATATATACCGAGTTGGTTTTTCATTCTCTTCATATCTGATAATGCCTGACTTGATGACCAGTTTTCTGAAGAAAACACAGGGTTGTTGAAATGTTCATGTTGGCCTTAATTTTGTAAGTTAACCTAGCTCTCGAATCGAATTTTATATCTTCACCATTCAATTCATTAGGCTTGGTTACCTAAAATGACAAATAAATTTTCCCGGACACATGGCTTGCAAAGATTATAGTGTGTGAACCAGATCCTGTTAGGAACAGTCTACCCGATTCAAAGCTGAAAAATGGGGTGGCGTGATGGCCAAGCAGTTCCTAGTTGGTCTACAGCGAGCCGTCGCCCATTCTTCCCCATTTTTCTATTTTTAACTAAAATAAGTATAAATTATTTATAAAAAATTTATTAAATAACTTTTAACAAAAATCTTAATTTAATTTTAAGAAAAAAATTTACATAACTTTCTTTCATTGATGCAAGTGTTATACAAACATGGCCATTTTGAGTCTGTAATATCAAATACCCGGAGCACCATATTTGAAGTCTGCATAGAAATAGTTATCCATACATGGATATGCTCTAACCCATTGATACAATGTGTGACATATATTTCTTAAAAAGCATATAGGAGTAATCAAGTATAACCAGTGCTTTAGTGAAAAAGTCTCATTTTGAATCTAAATACTAACCACTCCAATGCAATTTTATTCAGAAACAAGAAACTTCAGACTAAGCTTTCGTGCATTCAATTGGTTTTAACAGTTTCACTAATCTTCCAAGAATAACCCTTCGTGCCTGCATTTTGTTCGCATTCAGGTTTAAAGTTCTGATCTTTTTTATACCTTTGGTGAATATGCTCTTTCTATCGTTACCAATATGTATGTAGAGGACTTCTCTATGCGAGGTAATGCCCTATTTCTTAAAGAAACCCATAGTATTTTTACTCCTTGATGGCATGCTTTGTGAACTAGCCCACTCACTCTTCAAGTAATTCGATCTTTCTAGCTCCTTCCTGCATTGCTATGCAGAGTACTACTACCTTTCTTGTTCATGAGTAAATTAATTGATTACTAATGTCTATTTTCGTATCGTGTGTGTATCAGTGACCTTTTGAGAGGATTAATTCCACTAGATGATTGGCATCACAAATCACTGGTTTAGGAGAATCATACTGTAATTTGGATGCCGGGACAATAAGGTGCAGTGAGTACACGAATGTGAATTAGCCTACTTTAGACGTCACCTTGGTATGCCACCTTCTGTGCTTGTAGGTTCTGACCATTCAGTTTATCTATCTTGTGCCGATTGATTGGATACGTTGGATATAATACGTGCTCATCTCATATCAGCTCATTGCCCCATGAAACTTTGGTGAATTCTGTAATTACTGTTATGTGCTTGTAGTCATTTCATTTTGCCATGAGTACAAATGGATGCTTTATGTCCCTTTGGTACATGCTTGCTTTATGATATAACTGATGCAGCTAACTTTTCTTTTTGCAGTTATGCCATGGCCATTAGTGAAGCAGAGGCTTTTTTAGAAATAATGTAGCATGAACTATTTGTATACATTCAAAAAATTATACTGATCAATTTCAGTCTTTTAGGAAAATAGAAAGCTCTTAGGATATTTTTGCCTGGATGTCTCCACATTAATGTTCATGATGCATATCTAACCATGTGGTTGTACACTTGAAGCTTATATGATTTTGTGAAGTGTAAGTGAATCTGGATGCCTATCTGGGCACGTTTAGTTACCAAAATTTTTTGGCCCCATTTCCAATGCGAATTACGAGTATGAAACAGACTAATTATAAAATTAATTACACGGATGGATGGGAAATCGCGAGACGAATCTATTAAGCCTAATTAATTCATCATTAGAGGTTGTTTACTGTAGCATGATATTGTCTAATTATTGCATAATTAGCTTCATTAGATTCGTCTCGTGATTTCACCTGGGGTTATGGAATGGATTTTGTTAGTTATACACATTTATTTAATACTTCTAAGTAGTGGTCAATCGTTCGAAGTTACTTAGCACAGGAAAAAATTTGGGAACTAAACAGGGCCAGATGAGTGGAAAAATTGTTCAGTCGGAAAAATTGTTCAGCTAGGTCGTATTATTCCACACCAAGGCAAGAATCACTCATGTGATAAAGATGCAGTCATGCAGATATACATGGGATCTTGATATCCATGTCTAACGACCTAGCTCAGCATATGGATTTGTTCCATTACAATTTATTAGTTCCTAAGCTAGAGTAGAATAGTTTTTTATCCAAAGCATAGTTCTGGTTTGGATTAGGTGTACTAATAAATGAATTAAATGTTTAATAGTCTAGATACAATCCAATTATTTTTATATGTAATTATTTTATAAATATATAATATTTTTAAATATAATTATTTTTTAAACACGTGCTTGTGTCACGTGCATCACCACTAGTATGCATTAATTGTTGGTGCAAGCGGAGGATCGAGAGCCGACGTTGCTACTACGCTAGCTGTCTAGATTAAAGTTGAAGGTCAAGTCGTCGGGAGGCTGAGGCGTACGTCCATCCTTCACTAGTCCACGGATAGAGGTGCTTTACAATCGATACTTTACTACTAGCAGCGTACACGCTCCTCCAGCATTTTAGCTTTGGGACGACAATATTTTTAGCACGTCGTAAGTCCCAACGCCCAGTCAACCCGGAAACTCGTGTTTTCAGGTCATCAGTTTACTAGTTTCGTGCACCTTATACTTTGTGTTTCAATCAGGTCGTCAGTTCCGATCCCTACGAGACCAGCACTCCTGCAGTCAGGCCAGAACTTTGTGTTTCAGGTCATCAGTTTGCTAATTCAGCAGGAAGCGCGCGGGTTTATTTATTAATTAATGAAGACATCTATCACTGGCATGCATGCAGGCAGGCACCAGAGTGTGTACGGCGCCGTGTTTTTATTTTTTCCCCCTTTCAACTCTGAATGTTATTATTAATAAGACACACAGAATTTCAACTCGTTTTTTGACGCACATGCACTAGTGATTTTCAACCAGGAATCTCAATTTGCTCAGATTACACGGTCAACGATGATGAAACTCTGACGGATGGATATCGGATTCCAGCTCATGTTCGTCACTAGTGGCGAAGCCAGAGCAAATTGGAGGGGGTGTATTTGTCTCGTGGGTGCATAGAGTTGAGTCATGAGAATACAAATATGGTGAAAATTTGGGCATGATCATTGTTTTTCTATTTTTTTTAGAGGATGCACTTGCACCCCCTGATGTAGCTTTGCCCCCTGGTTGACACCGTTTTTTGACACATGTCAAGAAAGGTGATTTTGTGAAGGAAATGTTGCTGATTTGAAAGAAAACCAAAAGATATACAGGATCAGTACTAGCCGATGGAGAGCAGCCGATGGGCCAAAAGAATATTCCATAAAGATGCTGATCCGCACGGTTTGATGATCGGCCGATGAGAGTTGCCGATAAGTCATAAGGAAGGGAAGAAGGCCGAACTCTATAAGAATTCTGATGATTCGGTTGTAATATTTAAATAGTTTATTTTTAGAAAGGCTTTACTTTTAGGTCAAATAATGTGTTTGCCGTAATTGGCTAGGACTTGTTAACGAGACTATAAATATCAGTTGCACGGAAACGAAAAAAGTTGATACACATCCAATACGACAACTCTTTACAATTTTCTCGCACTTTACTTTTCGGCGATTTCGCCCCTTTTCTTTTCTTTTCGACGAGTTATTTCAAGTTGATCAAGGACGCCTCACATTCGAGCGACTTGATTTGCTGGTGAGTTTTCGTTTTACCGAGTATATTTGAGCTTTAGCTACCGGGCGTATCGCTGCGGCTTCGTTCAAATCTATTCAAAAGCTATCGAGTTTATCTAGGCTTTGATCTCGGGTGCATCGTTGTTTTTTCGTCTAGATTTATTCACAATTTATCGATCGATATTGGCTAGATTTGTAGATTTGTCCTATATTTTTTGCCATTATCACATCTATCCGCTTGAAAGCATACTAGATCGGCTTTAAAATTCGCAATAACATATTGTTATCATAAAAGCCAGTTCAGATCTGTTTCAAGCTACATCATCTAAGTTGCACATTCGTAACTTGAATCTTGTCATACACTTCCAATCGGCTGTTCTAAGCTGATTTTGTCATTTTCCGCATAGGCTGAATCTGCCGACGCGCTCGTTTACTACATGCCTGCATTTAATATCTTTTTATCGTTTTCTCTATCGGCAGAGCCTGCCGATACGCTTGTGTGGGAGATATTCAGAATCCCAGCCGATATGCTCCCGAATTTGATTTTTGTTTATCCCTTGTCATTTACAGGTCAAATTGACTGGCACGCTTGGTTGACTTTCCGAAACTTGGCGAACATTTGCCCTCAGATTCCAGTGTGTTGATTTTTGCATCAACACATCTTTTGGCATGACTGGTGGGAGCAGAAGTTTCAACATGGTGCAAATTGGTGATAAATCTGAAGTCAGTGAGAATAATTATGTCTCTGCTGATGAAAGCAAGCTCAAGGAGGATCAACAGAAGGAGTATCTTGAAGCTGTGGAAAGATTCAAACGCGAATGCCTCAAGTCATACAGCGTCACCAGATCTGGTGACGTAATCAAGAAGTTTGATTTTCCATCCTTCCAGCCATTAACGGAGGCGCAGCGTGAAAACAAGATGGTGGACACCATATCCCAAGCTGTGGCTCAAGCATTCATTAAGAGCGCGACCATCATGGGCAATACAGTGCACAATGCAGTGGTCAAGACTTTTACAGAAGGCACGTTCCCAGACTATGTGGGTCCTTATTACATACAGCCAGATCAGATGCAATATGTTCCTTTGGAGGTGTCTATGGCAGCAGCTTTATCGGCTCAAAACAGCCAGGCAGAAGCGAGTAACAGTCAAGCAACAAAGCAAGATACTGCTGCAACATCCACAGCTCCAACGGCTCCTATCTATTCGACTACTCCTCCTATTCCTACAGCTGTGCAAGGTGGACCTGCATATGGATTTCCAAAAGGGTGGAATCCGGCTACTGGATATGGTATGCCACCTGAATTCTTTATCCCTCCACCCAAGACAAAGTTTAATACATCGGTTTCTCAGCCGATGACTTCTCAGCCTGATCCATCGGCTATTCAACCGATGGGTTCCCAGCAAGATGCATCGGTGGCACAGTCGACTGCACACAATACATGGAGTTCGCAAATGTCTGCACAGTTCAACGCATCGGCGCCACCGCCGATGACCCCACAGCAGCGCCTCGCGATCCTGCTCCAATCCAAGTCTCCTTCATAAGTTTTGATTTCACAGTCTCCTCATCAAGGTGGGATTAATTGGGTTTTCTAGGACCAGGCGACTGGGGTACTGCGATATGTCAACGTGTCAAACATGGACTCCACGGGTCAGATGGCGTCGGCTAGTCCATCAGCTCCACAGCCGGCGACCACGTCAGCGCTAGTAATGACTCAACAGTCACCCAATCGGGTAGCTCAGCAAGCACATCAGATGTCATCGGCTGGAAGGCCGACAACCCCTATGTCACCACAACCTGCAATGGCAACAAATCCAACAAACATGGTTTCTCCTCAGCAGATGCGAGAAGTCGATCAGCAGGTTGACTGGATGTCTAAAATAGCTGAAGTAATGAGGGAGCAGTTTGGTTTAAGGCCAAAGCAGCAGTCTGTTATGTACAAGACTCCCTATCCTTCGGCTTATAATCAGATTCCTCTCCCACATAAGTACAAGATACCTGATTTCACCAAGTTTTTAGGACAGGGAGAAGTGTCTACGATGGAGCATGTTAACAGATTCCTTTTGCAGTTGGGAGAAGCAGTCAATCAAGACGCGCTCAGAGTTCGGTTGTTCTCCTTGCCTTTATCTGGATCAGCCTTTGCATGGTTCACTACTTTACCAGCAAATTCCATATTATATTGGGCCAATCTGGAAAGACAATTTGATCAGTTCTTTTTCTCTGGAATTACCGAATTAAAGTTGACCGATCTGACTGGCTTGAGACAAAGGAATGATGAATCGGTAGCTGCTTGCATTCAAAGGTTCAGAGATGTCAAGAACCGATGCTACAGTATGATACTGTCCGATCAGCAGTTGGCCGAGCTGCCTTTAATGGACTCTTCCCACACATCAAGGACAAGTATGCATCACAAGAGTTTGAGAGCATCAGTCAGATTACAAGCTGGATGACAGGAAAGACTCGGTCATACGAGTCTAAGAAGCCTTTTCAGAAGAAAATAAATTATGTAGAATATTCTGTTGATCATGATTCTGATGGGAAACAAGAAATGGTCACATCGGCTGAGTGGATTCAGAACAACAAAAAGCCGGTGACGTGTCCGTTTGGGAAGAAGGAACCTGAGTCATACGGGTTTGACATCACCAAAGCCCACAAGATGTTTGACTTGTTATTGTCGGAAGGGTTGATCAAGTTGAAGCCGTATCATAAGATCCCGTTGGAAGAAGAGCTCAAGAAGATGAAGTACTGCAAGTAGCACAATGCCACGTCACATGATACAAATGAGTGCAAAGTCTTCCGACAACAGATCCAGTTGGCCTTTGAACAAGGTAAACTGAAATTTTTAACTCCTAAGAGGGCGATGAAGATTGACCAGCATCCATTTGCCACTAACATGGTGAATGTGGCGAAAGACAAGAGTCTTCCTCAAGACAAGATCCAGACATCATCATCGGCCAAGAAATCTGGAGCTGTTGATCCCAAAGCGCAGATAGCGGCCGATGAGGTCAAAGGAAAGGGTACACAAGAAGAAGCCGAACGTTCTTCGGCGCCATGAAGACGTGTCACGTCTCAGATGCTGTTGAACAAGTTATAGCGTGACCGTGAGAGGCAGCAGCGCAAAGAGGAGGAGGCACGTCGTGAGGAGGAACATTGGAGGTGTCCTTTCTTCCTTTACTGCTAGAAAGAAGGGTTGACATTGCCATCGGCATATGATTGTCCCGAGTGCAATAGTCAAGGCAGCCGATCATATAAAAAGCCACGTCCTGATAATGATCTTTACAGACGTGAGCGTGCTTCTGTGCATCATTTGCTAGGAAAAAGGGTATCGGTGCATGATTGACTGGGGGGCAGGACCATGCTACGTGATTCTGCTGGAAGAAGAGTGCCCGCACATGATCGGCTAGAGCGAATGGCCGATGACAGAGTGCAAGATGATCAACCGATGCGAAGAGATCCAGAACGCGAACCGCATTCAGATTGTACGAGTCAACCTCAATGGTGTCCAAGAGGTTTGAGCATATCACAGAAGAGGCGTGTTCAGAGACTGTGCCAACTGGAGATCATAGAAGAAGAGCAAGAGCAGACTCTGAATAAAAAAGAGTCAGGTCACAAGTTTGGCGTGCTATGCCGAAGGCCGATGATGATCAAGCTTTTGGATCATCGGCTGCACCGATTAACATGTATCTTATAATGCCAAAGGAATTCATGGCGCCAGATGGAGAAGATCAAGAGCCAGAATTGGAAGAAGCTATGGCACAGTTGAATTTGGAACCATTACCGGCAACATTTTAAAAGCTAGAGGATGACAAAAGGCAACATCTTAAGGCATTGTTCTTGAAGGGGTTTGTTGATGGCAAATCAGTCACGAAGATGCTTGTTGATGGAGGTGCGGCTGTGAATATAATGTCTTATGTAATGCTGTGCAAATTGGGAAAAACTAGGATGATTTAATGAAGACAGATATGATGCTTAGAGATTTCGAAGGGGTTGTGTCTCCTGCTTTGGGTGCATTATGCGTTGACATAACAATTGGCAGTAAGACCCTTCCTACCACTTTCTTCGTTATTAATGGCAAGGGTTCCTACAGTTTGCTACTGGGTCGGGACTGGATTCGTGCCAATTATTGCATTCCATCTACTATGCATCAATGTTTGATTCAATGGGTTGATGATGTTGTTGAAATAGTATCTGCCGATTCGTCGTTTAGTGTGGCATCGGCTAAAGCTCATATAGTAAGTTATGATAGTATGAATTGCCTTTCTGGTCAAGCGTGGGAAACAGATTTCTTTCGGATGGCTGACTATGAAATCACATCGATGAAAGCTGGAGATTCTTCAGACGAGTCTTGATCGGTGAGGAACATGGCCGATTGTGACATCTGCCAAATTTTTAGTTATAGTCAATACTAAGGAGTATTGCCTTTAGTGAAAAAATGTGTAGGGCCAATTGTAAGATGGATACATCGGTTGTAACATGGCCGCCGCGATATAAGTCGCCCTTAGAGTAATAAAATATAGGGTAAAGTCCATTTTTGGCCATCCAACTCTTGCCCGAGTTTGATTTTGGCCATCCAACTCCAAAACCGGGTATTCTTGACCATCCAACTCTCAAAACCGGTCACATTTGGCCATCCTAGTGGTTTTGCTGACGTGGACGCCACATGGCGGTGGGGCCCACCTGTCAGCCCTTCTCTCCCCCTTCTCTCTCTTTCTATTCTCCTCTCCCCCTCCTCTCACCCTGCATCAGCCGCCGCCCTGCCCCCGCGCGCCTCTCCAGCTCGCCAGGCCGGCGGTGCGGGCCTGCGGCGGAGCTCGAGTGATGCTGGCAGGGCAGGCAGGGCAGGCCGCCGCCACGCGCCGAGCCCCGGCCATGGCCTGAGCTCGAGGCTGCCCCGTCGCCGCTCGGAGGGGCCGCCCGCTCGCCTTCCCACGCGTTCCTCGAGGACCTCGGGGTGCCGTCCATGCGTCCCTACCCCTGCTCGCCCCGCGGGCCACCCTGCTCCTCTATGCCGACGTCGATCCCGGGAGAGCAGGGGGCGGTGGCGGCGCAACCTTCTCCCCCACCGCCGGCCGCCCTCAATTCGTCGTCTCCGGTGAGGTTCCCTTCAATTTCTTGCGCAGGGAGCTTCCCCGTCCTCTCCTCGCCCGATTCCAGTCCTCACCCGGTCGATTCCCCTACCGCAGGTCGTCCTCAACGGAGCTCCATCGCCGCCGCCGCCGGACGTCGTCGACCCGCCTCCTCGCCGCCGCTCCCCACGCTGAGCTTAGCCGGTGAGCTTCACCGTGCCCTTGGCCAGCTTCACCGTGCCCTTGGCCAGCTCCACTAGCCTAATGGCCGCCTACCCCCGTCGGCCGCCGCGCTCGCTCGCTGGCCGGACACTACTCCCGCGGCAGCCCAGCGGGCAGCGGCGCCGTTCTCGGCTCCGAGAGGAGCTCAGCTTGGCTCTGGGAGGGAAGAGGAGTGGAGAGGGAAGCGGGAGGCGTCGACGCGAAGCAAGTGAGGGAGGGGAGAGCTGGGTAGGGGAGGGCGCGGGGTGAAGGGCGCAACGCTCGTCGTGGTGGCCGGCAAGGCCGCGTGCGGCGCGCCGGGAGGGCTCGCGCATGGCCGAGACGTAGCTGAGGCGATGGGACGGGGCGGTGGCGGGCGCAGGCTGGTCGGGGCGTCGTCCTTGGCGTGGCCTGGCCATCAGGCATCGCCGGCCACCTGTGCCGGCGGCCTCTGCCGCGGCACAGAACAGGGGAGGGTGAGGGAGAGGAGAGAAGAAAGAGAGAGAAGGGGGAGAGGAGGGCTGACAAGTGGGCCCCATAGCCATGTGGCGTCCACGTCAGCAAAACCACACTCAAAACCACCAGGATGGCCAAATGTGACCGGTTTTGAGAGTTGGATGGTCAAGGCTACCCGGTTTTGGAGTTGGATGGCCAAAATCAAACTCGGGCAAGAGTTGGATGGCCAAAAATGGACTTTACCCTAAAATAAAAAGAAGATATGTTTTTGAGATTTGGTCAGACTGTTTACAACTTCTGGAGATTACAGCATGAAAGTTAGGAAAAGTTTTTACAGTAATCCCAAAGCTTTTTGGATCACTTTTATCGCGCACAGGCGAATCTGATCAACGTTTTCAATCACTTGATTATAGTTCTCTGATGAGCCAGGAATCGGCCGCAGATTCTTGTGAAGCTGGTACGCTTGGCGAGCGTGCTTTTGTCTTTCCCCTTCGAGTCTGGTGATGGCCGATGGAATCTGTGAGAGGTCGTGATCTGCAGTGTCTATCGCCTGGTTTACTTTGTTGAGCTCCTGCAGAAGACGGTCGCGCTTGGCTTCCAGTTCAATCTTGTTTCTTCGGATGGCAGCCTAAGTATTAGTCAGAGACTTGATTTTGTCACAGACTAATTCCATAAGGACCTTTGATTTGTCTCTTTGGCTGATGATATCCTCTTGCTGAAGGCGATCGGCGAGTTGCTTCTGGGCCTTGAGGACTTGCACGCGATGACTCTCGATGAAGGCTGCAGGAGTCAGTGCTTCTTCAATTGATTCTGGCAGTTTACCTTCTAGATCCTCTAAGATGGCACGAATCGTCTTGGCATTTTTAACCAGTTGGCTGATGTCTTGATGCAAGAATTGAAGTGTTTCTTGAAGCTTGGCCTTGACATCATCAGACAGTGCCACCGATTCGGCCGATGCTCCTTCTTCTTCTTCTGAAGTGGCTCCGATTTGGAAGGAGAAGATGCTGTTATCTGGAGATTCTTGTGCCCAAAAGAGAACATGAATCAGAATAGTCGATAAAAACAATATATGGTGTGAGTTCGGCTGAGGGGAAAGATGCTTACTTGCTTCAAGTTTATTTTATCGAAATGGGAGCCAACAGGAGCGAGGGGTAGTGATGAAGAAGCCGAGATCATGATGTTCGGCTGATCAGATGATCCAGTCAATGCTTGATTGGCAAGCTGAAAGAGTGATTATCAGAGATATGAAAATGTTTTTGTGAGTGAGTTATGAAATTATATCTGGATCAATGGGGAGTCTGCCCTGGGTGTCCTGGGGGCTGAAGGTGAATGATGCACCTGATAAAATCAAAGAGGATGTCAGATTCAGGATCATGGAAGAGTTTAAACATCTGTTGAATAAGCAGGTTAGTACCTAAATAGTAGATGATGTATGAGGAGGTGTACTCTGAAGATATTCTTCTTCCTCTTCGGATTGATCTTTGGGTATATCTTGATGATTGGAATTGATAATATAATTAGTATCAGGATGAATGCAAATATAAAGAGAATTCAGGGAGTTACCTTCTGAAGAAGAAGAAGAAGAAGAAGAAGAAGAAGAAGAAGAAGAAGAAGAAGAAGAAGAAGAAGAAGAAGAAGAAGAAGGAAGGGTTGCCAGAATATCTGTCTGGCGTATTAATGCTACTGATGAAGACTGACCTGGAGATTTCTTCTTCTTGCGAGTTGTTACCTTGGTATAGGATAACTTGGGTTTTTTCCCAGTGGCAACATCGGCAAGGGATGGGGCACCATGGCCGATGTTGGATTTATCGGCTGGCAAAGCATAACTAACCGGTTGGCCACTTCTGCTAATGGTTGGAGGATTAGTATCATCATCTTGTCAAGATAGTTGTCAGAAAACCCAAGATAGAGAATATCATGATGCATCATGAAGAAATAGGTTTTGATTCATACCTCATTGTTAGCAGCCTGATAACTTTCATTCAGAGCAATGCAGTAAAGGTCAGTAGCTTTACAGAATAGGTGCTCTTGCCATTCAGACCACCATTGAGTGAAGGGAGTGGTGATAAAAGGTATAATTTGCCAATCGGCCAGGGGTGTCATGTCAATATCAGGTTCCAGATTCTTCAGTCGATCGTAGGAGAGAGCATTGCTAATGGCTCCTTTGAATTGGATTTTACCTGCAAAGAAGGGATGAAGTGGCACTTGGCCAAATCCCAATTGTCTTGCTGCTACTGATGGGTTATAGAACTCAAAGCTGGGAGTATCCTTTCCACATGTGAAATTGGCTGGCAGGATTCTTGGGGAGATTATTTCCTTCATGCTTTTTGTGGCATTTTCGTCAGTCTTCCAAGAGTCAAGCTGAAATTTGAAGGGATTCTCATAACTGGTATTCTCTTCGTGATATACAAACCAAATGGTAGAATCTTCAGCAAATCCCTGATAGAAGCATTTGAAGAAATTAGTGATGCCTAAAGTCTTGGGGTCATTGGCAATCATTATGGCCGCTTCGACGAATGATGTGCATCGGCGGGTGATTATTTCTTCTTCTTTAGAGAATTCTTCTGATGGGAATTTCATCTCTGACAAATCGACTATCATGATCTTGTGCATGTACATGTGCAGCCACAACTGAATGAACCACCAGGAGCCTCCAAGATTAGTGATCGCTGATTGTTTCTAAGCCTAGTTGACACTTGATGAAGTAAGTGGTAAACTGGCCCCAAGAGGTGTTTACCAAGAGGAATTAGGTTTCCTTCGGCCAAGATTTCAGCTAGCTTGAGGTTGTTGTTTGTCGGGCCGACAGCCTTGCCACAGAAAATGAATTTTTCAAGCCACATGTTGAGAAAGACGGTATGCTCTCTGGTTGATACTAGTTCAGTCTTCATGTTTTTGCTAATGTATCCTTTCCATCCACCTATACTCATTGTTTCAATCTTGAAAGAGGCTTTTTCAAGAGAAGACAGAAAGGCCTATCGGAAGCTTGGATGTTCAAGCCAGTAAGCATCATGACATCCGTCAGATTAGGTGTCATTGGTCCATGGTTGAACATGAATGCATTGATGGCATCGGACCAAAAGAAAGAAGTCAATATGAGCATCGGCTCGTTTCTGATCATCTCGGACAAAGATAACTTCAGGCACTGGCTAATGTCGTATTGTTCCCAGTTGGTTCTCTGAACATTGGCTACCCTACAAAATCAGTTCCTCCATCTAGGGGTGACACTCGGCCAAGATCTGAAGGCCTGAGACCAATTCAGATTCATGGTGGATGATTTGAGGGGGATTCTGCTAGTCTCGATATTGATTATGACAGTGGGATCTGGGTTACCCATATGTGACATCCCGAAATTCACCCGAATAAATTGCTCGCTAAAATTGAATTTCAAAATTATTTCAAAATTTTGGTTCGTCGCTGAGCTCCCCAAATCCCCCAAAACCTTTCCCATCGAATCTCTGTCCCGACACCCGAATCCAATCACCGTTCCATCTTCCTTTTTCTCCTCGTTCCGCATGCATCGCCGTCCGACCGGACGTCGCCGCGCGCGCGTGGCCGACCGGCCCCGCGGTCACCACCGCGAATTTCGCCGGCGCTCTCTCTCTCTCTCTCTCTCTATCTCTCTTCCTTTTTCCTTTTTCCTTTTTTCCTTTTTTTTCCTTTTTTCCCTCCTTCTCCCTTCTTCCTCCCTCTCCTCTGCCGCGCCCTCCTACACGCGCAACCACAGCACCGAGCGCACTCGACGCCGGCCTCCTCTCCCCAGCACCCCGCTCGCCTGCCCCATCCCTGTTGTGCATGCCGAGCTCCCTGTCCGCCTCGACACGCGCGCACACCCCCGCTCTCGGCCGCCCCCACACGTTCCACGCGGCCACGCCGCTCGACGCTGTCAACTCGTCCCGCCGCCCCCACGCGCTGCACGCGCACAAGCCTATGTGCAGCATGTGTTACGCGGCCGCGCCGCTCGCCGTGCCGCCCGTCGACCGCACAGCGCCGCCGCCGAGTCGCCCGAGCCACACAGCACCCCGCCTCGCCACTCGAGCCGCATGGCCTGATGCCGAGCACAGCAGCCGGCCCCTCCACGTCCTTGTCCTCCTCTGCGCATCCTCCCTGCCCGAGCCGTCGCGTCGCCGCCGCGAATCGCGCTGTCGCCCCACCGAGCGCCATTAAGGCCGCCCGCCGAGCTCGCCGGCCTCCACCACGCCCCACTCCCTCCACCGCCTTATCCCGCCTATAAATAGGCCCCCGGCGCCGCTCCCCACCCCACAATGCCGACCACCACCACTTGCCCTCGCTCCTGCACCCCAGCGCCACCGCCCCGAGCAGCTCCGCCCGCCGCCGCAGGCCACCGTCGCGCCGCCCCCTCGCTCCATCCCAACCCAAGGTGAGAGGGGCAATACAATGCCCTCGCTCCCCTCATCGCTTTCCCCCTCCCCACGGCCACCGCCGCGCCCTGCAGCACCGCCACCACAAACGTCGGCCGCCGCCCGCCGCCGTGGTGCTGTCTCCATGGGCTGCCTCTAACCGAATTAGGGGGGTCGATCCCTCGCGGGCCACTCTCTCTTTCCCCTCTAGCTCCGTCCGCCACCATGCCCTGGCACGCCGGCTCAGGCCACCGCCCCCCCCCCCCCCCGTCCCCTTTTCTGCGGGAAGAGAGGAGGGAGAAGAAAGGGCTATTTTGCCGAAAACCCCTCCTTTTCCTTCTATTCTTTAAAGAGACCTTCCCCTTTATGTTATTTTTCCAAATAAAACCCCCATGTTCTCCCTAATTAAGAATTAGTTCCTCTGTCATATAGAAATAATTATGAATAGATCCTTACCCTTTTCAAGAATAACCCTGATATTTCCAAATATTATAATCAAGTCCTTCCCTTTCCAAAACTAATTACAAACAGGCCCCTGAATCCTTATTTAACCCCTGAACCCCTCTTTAATTCATCATTCCATGCGTCAAACATTCTCCGAATGGCCTGAAACTTTACCACACCATTTCTAACATAATTTCAGACGTACCATTAGAAAACCACCTAAAAATATTACTCCTATCTCCATATCTTAATTGTTCACGATTCGAGCTCAACGATAAAACCATTATTTCTTTTTCTTGATTGTGTGCTTGTTTGTGTGCATCGTAGATCATGGTGTGAACGAGAGAGAACCTGTCGACGAGCAGTACCACGAGCAAGTGAACGAGGACCAGTTCCGCGACCCCGAACCCAAAGGATAGTACCTCGATCAGGACTTCCCGGAAGGCTTTGAGAACGGCAAGTTCAATCTCATCCGTTGATGCATGTTTTGTCCCAGTTTTATAAACACAACCTATTGGCCTGTTTTACAAAACTGCATATGTTTTGACTACTGAAAACATGGTTGGATAGCCACCCCTTGATTTGTTATAACCATTCCTTGACCACCTAGATTAATGTCTGAATATGATTTATTCTATTAGGACCTCGAACACGGTACCACTTGTTTTACAAAAAGAAAATGTGTGAGTGTGTGGGAAGGCAAAATGTGGAATATTCGAAAGATGAGTTTAGACGGAATGGATGGCACTTCTGTGTGAATTGCCGAATAGTGTGCTCGTACCTGTGTGGTTGAGCAAGGTTGGGAGATATCCATCTTGTCACAATTAAGTACTGAGTTGGTATGTCATCTTGCCTAACTTCACTATCGTGCAAACCACTCGACCGTTGTATGTGGCAACGGCTTAGCATAAACCCCACTATTTAGTCCGATAGCCATCAGGAGAGCTGAGAGCAACGGGTGACCTAGGAGAAGGGATAAGCTCTGTGTGACTTATGCCCCGGTTAAACCTCGGTGATAGGTCAATGGCCCCTTGGTGGAATCTGTGTTGGCTAGTCAGGTCTAGCTAAGGTGGGTAATGGCTTTGTTGGGATCTGCACCGATACTAAGGTGATCGTGCTATGGTACCCCACTTGTGGGTAAAGTTGCACACCTCTGCAAAGTTAAAATCTATTCGAATAGTCGTGCCCATGGTACTGGGCGAGTTACGGTTTGGTCACACAACTAGTGTTTCTTCTGGGAATAGATGGGTTGGCGTGAGTTGTTTTGGAAAAGTGTCCGGCAGTTGTGCCATGTGCTACGGCGGATGAGGAGTTCGGTAGCAATCTAAAACTGGGATCCTGTGTGGATCAACCCTACGTGTTACTCGGTACAAGATAGTTACTTTGAAAATCCCTTTTCTCAAATGAACCCATGCATGAAAATCAGCTTTCCACAAATTCAACCCTGACCTTATCCTTGATCCATCCTGTGCATGTACTCTATTTATACCCCCTCCGTGGGTGTGGTTGGACTTGCTGAGTACGTTTGTACTCACCCCTTACTTAATTTTTACAGAGGAAGATCCAGACTTTGTTCCCGAGGACGTTGAGTAGGGGTTCCATCCTACACCCAACCTTTCCTGTGGATAGGGTCACCCGCGGGAAGCTCCGTATGGCGCAAGACTCTGATGACCTCTTCATAGTTAATATCGTTGTGTGTGTTTTAGTTGTTATCCTCACGATAGTGGCGCTTCACTGCCCATTACCGCGTAGAATTGTACGGTGATGTACCATCTGATGTAATAAATGTGTTATCAGCCTCTTGGGACTGATATTTGTATCACATTTAAGTCTTCTCTTATGAGGGGACGCTTTACCATAGGACCTAAGCAAACCATGCTTGGTTTACTTTCCAGAGGGATGATTACATTACTCCTAAAATTCTAGAGAAGAAAAGCGGAAATAAGGGGTGTGAACGAGAAATCGGATGAGGAATGAAAAATAAAAGCATAGATGAAGGGGGCGAATGTACCTCTGGGATCTCGGAGATGGACGCCATTGCTAGAGCGGATGGTTCTCGAGCATGAATCTTCAAAATCCTAGGGGGCGCTTCGGTCGCGCAGATGGCGGCGGAGCCGGTATGTTCTTGAATGAGAGAGGAGGCAGGAAGGTACTACAAGAAAAGTGCTGACGAAGGAGGCGGAGATATTTATAGTCTTGGTTCGAAGGACATAATGGGATTTGATGCGTCGTCTGTTTGGAGAACAGAGATCTTGTCAAACGTTGGCTATTATGATTGGAATTAATTTCAGAGCAACAAGTAAATTACTCCGAAACTGGGGGGCATGTGTTGACACCGTTTTTTGACACGTATCAAGAAAGGTGATTTGGTGAAGAAAAGGTTGCCGATTTGAAAGAAACTAAAAGATGTACAGGATCAGTACTGGCCGATGTAGTGCAGCCGATGAGCCAGAAGAATATTCCATAAAGATGTTGATCCGCATGGTTTGGTGATCGGCCGATGAGAGTTGCCGATAAGTCAGAAGGAAGGGAGGAAGCCCGAACTCTACAAGGATTCTGATGATTCGGTTGTAATATTTAAATAGTTTATTTTTAGAAAGGCTTTACTTTTAGGTCAAGTAATGTGTTTGCCATAATTGGCTAGAACTTGTTAGCATAGACTATAAATATCAGTTGTATGGGACCGGAAAAAGTTGATACACATCCAATACAACAACTCTTTACGATTTTCTTGCACTTTACTTTTCGGCGATTTCGCCCCTTTTCTTTTCATTTCGACGAGTTATTTCAACTTGATAAAGAATGCCTCACATTCGAGCGACTTGATTTGCTGGTGAGTTTTCATTTTACCGAGTATATTTGAGCTTTAGCTACCGGGCGTATCGCTACGGGTTCGTTCAAATCTATTCAAAAGCTATCGAGTTTATCTAGGCTTTGATCTCGGGCGCATCGCTGTTTTCTCGTCTAGATTTATTCACAATTTATCGATATCGGCTAGATTTGTAGGTTTTTTCTATATTTTTGGCCATTATCACATCTATCCGCTTGAAAGTATATTAGATCGGCTTTAGAATTCGCAATAACATATTGTTATCATAAAAGCCGGTTCAGATCTGTTTGAAGCTACATCATCTAAGTTGCACATTCGTAACTTGGATCTTTTCATACACGTGCAATCGGTTGTTCTAAGCTGATTTTGTCGTTTTCCGCATTGGCTGAATCTGCCGACGCGCTCGTTTACTACACTCCTGCATTTAATATCTTTTTATCATTTTCTCTATCTGCAGGGCCTGCCGATACGCCTGTGTGAGAGATATTCGGAATCCCAGCCGATACGCCTGTGTGAGAGATATTCGGAATCCCAACCGATACGCTCTCGAATTTGATTTTTGTCTATTCCTTGTCAATTACAGGTCAAATTGACTGGCACGCTTGGTTGACTTTTCGGAGCTTGGCGAATGTTTGCACTCGGATTCCAGTGTGTTGATTTTTGCGTCAACAAATATAATGCCAGGTTATAACTAGCTACATGTGATTGTTGGTTCGGTTAATATCTGGAATATATACTTGTTGGGTGTGGTCAGTCTATCTCTGTATATCGTGTAGTAGAGTAGAGGATGATGTTGAACATCGTGTGTCTTTGGGCTGGATGCCTGAATCTGATCGACGAGCTCTCTTTAGCTGGCTGTGGCTGGTAGCTAGTGTTGATTTATTGTGAGAGAAAAATACTGCTAGCTGGTGGTTGGTGACTGGTGCTGATTTGGTGTGAACACGAGTCAATGTGTATAAATTTGTCTATACTATAAAAGTTAAAATAATTGAAACCCTTTCTCATCAAAATTAGGTCCACCATATCCCTCACGAAGGCCCCACTTGTAAGGCCAAAGATTTGACGAAAGAAGGCGTAGACTCACGAAATTGGTAGATAGAAAATATTTCCACCCAAAAAGTGTTTTTTTTTCACCAAACGTTTTAACATACCCAACTAAATTGTTCGCATGCCGCCAGAACATGCACGGTGCTAAATATGATGGGGTTGGTTTTGTTTTCTTACCTTATGGACACGCACACACGGTGTATGTTTGGAATGAAGACATAACATGCATGGCGCTAATGACGGGCACTTCATTTTAAGGAGAAGCTTGCATGCTTGGCTTCGTGATTGATTTGCATGCAAGGAAACGTATGCATGGCTGAAGAGGTAGAGAGAAGCAGGCGTGCGCTGCAAATGGAATGGAAATTAATTAGAGGGAGAAAGGAAAAACTTGCATGGCGCACACCATGTATGTTTGGAACACGTCTCCCTTGCACCGGCATCCACGCCTGTCAATCGCCACCCATTGTTGTTCTGGGCAACGGCGGCCCTGGCCATCGGTGCGCTTGCCCACCGGCGCCCTCTGCTTCTCACTAGCGCTCGTCGATCTGCTGGCCACCGGCGCCCGGCGCCCATCGTTCTACTTCGCATTGACAATCGTCAATCTGCTGGCAACCGACGTTCCACATCATTTTTGTCGCTGGTAAACTTTTGTATGGTTTTTGCCACCGCGTTCCCGTTGCACCTTCACACTGTATGTTTTCAAGGAATGTCTACCTGCCACCAGCGTCCAGGCCTGTCCACCGTCTGCCATAAGCGACAATATTTTTCTGTCTCTTATTTTTTTAGTAAATGTAATTCCTTTACAATTGCAGATGATTCCACTGATCAAAGGGAAACTAAGCGACAAAAGGCAAGAGAGAAGTGCGCAAGCATGCTAGCATATAAAAAAGGGAAGTTAATGCAAAGAGACGAGAAAGTTATCAGTGCAAAAAGGCTGAGAGAGAAGCTTCTCGGAATAATACAGATAACCTCGGTATAATTTTTTTTATAACCCGACCCATCAGTTTGTGAATCTGCTAACTCAAAATGCATTGACCATATGTAGGTGTTGTGTTTGTGATTAATGAAACAAATACGTAGAATGATGTTATTCAGCAACCGACTTCTGAGTTAAACGGGAGAACCATAGATGATTTTGATGATTCATGGTTCACTACCGGATTTCAGGACTTCTCCGTGTGCCAAAAGCACACGGCGAATTAAACTACACACACGGCGAAGGTTTCGCCGTCAGTGGCTGACGGCAAACCCCAGACGGCAGAGTTTGGCACGGCAAAGACCTAGTTCGCCGTCGGTGGCTGATGGCAAACCCCATACTGCATCGTAATGTTTCTTTCCAAACAATTCCATTGGAAGATAAGAGCACTCCTTACAAAACATCTGGTATTATTAAGTATCTATATTAAAGCTATCTTTTATGCATTGTATTAATTTATTAACGTTCGTACATTCTTCAAACCTGTTGTTCTTCCAGAATTGTCTGTTGTCGTGCAGTAGAGGGAGAAAGATAAAAAATGGTGGAGCAAAAGGTACTATAATATGTATTCAATATTTTATAAGCACACAATACTATATCTTTCAAAAATATTGGCCTTTGGGTCAGTAGCGGACCCGGAACGTTTTTAGAGCCTGGGCCAAACATAGCTAATAATAAGTTGATGTGGTGCTGTTCTTTGCTACCTTAGATCATATACTGGACGTAAGCTTAGAGGCACACAGCAGTAGAATTATCATGTATGGGCTTCTCCACGTTGCCTGGCCATGCAATTTGTGCTGCGCATATAAGCACCGCTCAGCAGGGAGCCCGGGCACATGCCCAGGGTGGCCGGGCCTGGGACCGCCCATGCTTTGGGTGGTAAGGACCCGACGGACTCAACAGGGAGCCCACCATTCCGGGCTCAACCCTTTTTTTTACACTTTTCTATAGTATAGAATTTAGTTGTTTTAGTAGTTGTTCGATGTAATTCAACTTGGCATTGTTATATCAATTTTGAGTATTAAATTATTTTTAAATATGAATTATTTTTAAACATATACTATTTTCAAAATACAATTATTTTTTAGGCACGTGCCTCTCCACTAGTGGGGGGGAAAGCGAGAAAAAACTCTGTGGGATTGGCAATATTTGGGCCTTTGCTACACCACCAATCTAAACTCTGAACTAGCCCGGCTGTTGGGTGGGGACGCTTTCGGACAAGCAAGCATTTGACAGTTGGTTCGTTCAAGAATGCAGTCCAAGAGTGGCCGTGAGTCAGGAGCCGTACGGCCCGTTCGACGGTTCCGGCTATCTGGGCCTAAAGTTAGGTCAGCCGGCCCGAGCCGCGAACCATCAAAGGGGCAGCGTGGGCTTCAAAGCCGCACGGATTTTTCCTCCTTTTCTTCTCAGCATACGGTAAGATGGCCGGCCCAGCTAAAATGGGGAAACGAAAAGGGTGATGGAGACACAGAGTACTAGTAGATTTTTTTTTAGATATAAAGGGGAAAATATTAGAGTGATATACTTGTATACTCCCTCCGTTCGGAAAAAAAATATAAATCTCATTTTTCGAAGAGTGACAACTTTAGTTTTGATCGGATTTAACAAAAAAATTTACTAGCATTTGTATCCACGCGGGGACGGATAAGGCGCGGCGGGTGGCGGCCTCAGGCTTGCTCCAACGGAGCCCTGTAAAGCGCCTCCCACCCCACGTAGGGGGAGCTTTGGGGGGAAATCCGATCCAACGGTTCCCCCCAAAGCTCCCTCTATATATGGGGGAGAGTTGAAACTCCCCCCACATATGGAGTGAGTTCTAACTCCCCATATATCTCTAATCACACCGTTTCTTCGCGATATTAATATTTTTTGAGCCCCATTACATGATGATAATATGTATTATGACAGTACAAATACTGTATGATTTTTTTAAATTAAAAAACGTTAAATAAATAGTTAGTTAATGAGTGATAGTATATATGAGGAATAGATATGGGGGGAATGGTTGGAGAGAATGAGTTATAGGGGGAGGAATCTTTTGGAGGAAGGTAGTAAAATATAGTAAATAGTACATTTGGGGGGAGTTGGATGGGGAAATGGTCGGAGATAGCCTCACCTCCGCGGCCCGCGCGGCGCGTACGGCGGCGATGCGCCCGCCGGATTCCGGCGACGGCTGCCTGACCGGCGGTGACCCTACCCACCCCCGCCCGCTGTCTGGTTCTCGCGTGATGACCTCAGCTACTCACTGGTGCTGAACGCTGTGAGCCAAAGCCAAGAGGCGGACTCCACCTCCAGCTGGTGGCTACCTATATTTAAGGATGGATTCGGATCGGATACGGATGAAATCGAATCCGGATGTCACCTTTTTACCACATTTTAATCCGGATACGAATACGAATGCGGATTTCATCGGATACGAATACAAAACGGATAGTTCGAATCTGGATACCTTCTCGATTTGAAACATAGAGCTATCATGAGTATCAATTTATTTTGTCAACAATTTTATAGTAGATCAAAATCATTATACAAGTAGGGAGTAAAGGATTAGGAGATAGCTAATAAAAAAAATATAATTATCTATGCATAGCTTTTATATTAATTATATAATACCAATATTAAATGTAAAATAAATAAATATTTAAATACTTAATAATTAAGATATATAAAAAAAGATTTTATCATTAAATAAATAATTAATTTGACTCGTATTAAATAATTTTAATCATGAAATAAATATATTAAATAGTTAAAGTTAATTTTTATATTATTACTAATTTTAATAAATATATTATTAGTTATCTAGCTTTATAAATAATTTAAATAGTGTACATCATTAAGTAATAGGTATAAAGTTAAGTTTAGGATTGTCTCACTAGTCACTTTTTCTTTGCGGATACGGATGGATACGGATGTGATCGGATATTCTTCGAATACGAATATGGAATCGGATAGAGAAAAGTTCTTAAAATCGAATTCGGATGCATCCATATGACATCCATATTAAATTCGAATACGGATACGGATATCCATATTTATGTTTTAAACGGATACGAATACGGATAATTCGGATGTTCAGGCATCCGGATCCATCCTTACCTATATTGGCATGATGCTAGAAGAACTGGTCTACAACTACCTACAATTTCTGCAGTCCACTTGAGGCCCTGTTTCCCACTCATAAACTCCGTAAACACAAAAAAAAACATCACATCAAATATTTCGACACATACATAAAATACTAAATGAAATCTATTTATAATTTTTTTCATGAATGGGCTGTAAATCGCGAAACGAATCTAATGAGCCTACTTAATCCATGATTTGCAACAGTGGTGCTACAATAATTATCCACTAATTATTGATTAATCATGGATTAATTAGCATCATTAGATTCGTCTCGTGATTTACAACTCATCTGTGCAAAAATTTTTATAAATAGACTTCATTTAGTACTTCAAATTAGTAAGATTCCATCGAATTTTTTTTTGCAAAACATTTAAACACAGCCTCAAGATGTTGAGATTGTACGGAGGCTCATCTTATTCGAAGCTGCTGGGAGCACGGCAGTTTTGGTAAGGAGTAAGTTTTCGCACTATTTAGGCAAAGGAAAAAAAATAATTGGCAAGGTGCGAGCAAAGGTTGACGCTCGATGACAGTGGGTACAAAATTACTGATTGGTCGAATTTGAAAGCAGAGGTTGAACGCAATCAAATCGTCAAAAATAAGGTGAGAGTAGGGAATTACTGCTAATAACTAGTAGGTACCAAATTTGCATGATCACATCGTGTATTTGTTTCTTTTTTTCTAAATCCTCGAGTGGGGTAACCGTTCCACTTTTGTAACAACGGCATCGGCTTCTCGACAAATTTAGGAAACGAGGGTAGACGCCGAACATTAACCAACTTTAGCAACCGGTAGCACTATAGGATTTGAGCGCATACGATAGTTTATCATCGTAAATACTTTAGTTATCCTTACACAACACAATTGGAGAAAGCGGTATACATTTTTTTCTTTTTTCTGCTATAGACTCTTTATAAAGCACATTAATTTAAAGTGGAACCGTTATTAAACTACTTTTGGGCAGGCAAAAGGAAATTAAGAAGTGAAATAAATAAAGGTTTTGGAGGTTTTCTTTTTCTAAAGCAACAAGGTTTAGAGATCTAGCATTTAGTATTGACAATAATTCAGTTCGCATATGGAAAAATCATCCATAATTCACTATATATTTACTTTTTTAATATATATGAAAGTTGCACAGTACATATAAAAAGACGATTGAGTAAACAAAGTCAGTCAAATTTAGAACATACGTACGCAAACTCTATCCCTATGAGTATCTTCGAAGACTGAACCGGCGAATCCTCGAGATTGACGAAGTCACCACAGGCGCCTCGCTGTCAACGGAAACGTCGCCTACCACTGAATGCACAACGCCGTTAAATTCCAGAATATTCGCTTTCTTGGGGAGTCGAATCCAGGACCTCAGGTGCCATAGAGACTCTTGTAACCACTAGGTTACATGCCCTTTCGCTTTCTCACACTTATTCTAGAAATCATAAGAAGTCCAACAAAATGACTCCAAGAGCAAACGCAATTGAACTTTCTAGGCGCAGAATATTCCTTTGATCAACACTTGTAACTGATAATCGACACACTTTCTTCTCTGACCATTTCAACCCAACAACAAAGCCATCACTGCAAGTCCCAATCCTACTAGCCCCCACAACAATACATTATTTTAACTCCCCATTGCCATGCTAAACACAGGAAAGAAGGTACACCATGGCACAACAGCAAAATAGTCCCTGCTCCCACTCCAAAATTTGGGCATTGATTACATACTACAAAAACAGGGCATCACTATGTCTCCAAACATTGAGGTTGTGGCAGATGCCCATCCAATTTTGGCACGAGGAGCATACATCCTTATCAACGGCGCTAACATTAATTGCGCTCCATATCGTCTAGTATTCCAGCCATATCTGTTTAGTTCTCAAAAAATTTACCTATCACATCAAATTTTTGGCCACATACATAAAATATAAATATAGTTGAAAAAAAATTAATTACACAATCTAACTGATTAGCACGAGATGAATCTTTTAAGCTTAATTAGTCTATGATTGAACATTATTTGTCAAATAACAACGAAATGTTTGGAGACATCAAATTAGTCTAACATTTGTACTCACCCCATTCTTAGTTTTTACGGAGGAAGATCCAGACGTCGTTCCCGAAGACGTTGAATAGAGGTTCTGTCCTGCACCCAACTTTGCCTGTGGATAGGATCACCCGCAGGAAGTTCCGTATGGCGCAAGATTCTAATGACCCCTCTTCGTAGTTAATATTGTTGTGTGGGTGTTAGTTGTCATCCTCGCGATAGTGGCGCTTCACTGCACACTTCCGCGTAGAGTTGTACGGTGATGTACCATCTGATGTAATAAAAGTATTATCAGCCTCCTGGGACTGATATTGTATCACTTTTAAGTCTTCTCTTATGAGGGGACGCTTCACGCTAAGTGCTTAACTTTTTTTAAAAAATGTACAAACATATTAGCAAAGTAAAAGAATGCAGAGAAACCATTGCACGCATAGGTTACATAGTAAAATCACGCTTGGCTTATTGACACGAGACTAGTTAAATTTTAGAAACTTACTTGCTAGATCTAAAGAAATTGATAAAAAATACCGGCTTCTTGCTAATGAATATACGAAACGTCTCCGAGCCAATCTTAAAAATAAAAATAGGTAAACATATATATTTAGTACTCCCACCGTTTCAAATTATAAGTCATTTTAAGAATTTTAGAGAGTCAAATTTTTTCAAATTTGATCAAATTTATATGATAAGATAATAACATTTATAATACCAATTAAGTATATTTAGATTTTTTGTTAGTTATATTTTCATAGTACACCTATTTGATGTCATAAATCTTTATTTTTTTCTATAATTTTGGTCAAACTTTAAAATGGTTTGACTCTCCAAGAGTTTTAGAATGACTTATAATTTGGAACGGAGGAAGTACTGGATAACGTTATAAGCTTTCTAGCTAACTTTAAAAAAACAGACCCATATATCGCGAATAATTATGAAAAACTAACCACGCACATAGAAATCGTTGCAAGCCTTGCATAATGCGTGACTGTGAGAGCACACTAAAGCCTACCGGGCGGTGTCCCCACTCGTCCCACGGCAACCCGTTTCCGTCCACCGGAAGTGCCGGACTTTCCCCACTCGCCCCCCTCCCAACCCCTCCACTTCTTCTGCGGCTTCGTCTTCCTCCAGACCAGAGTCCCACACGCTTCCCATTCCACTAGCCCCCCTCCGCGTGAGCGCGCCGGAGCCGCGGATCCTGCCGCCAAGAATGGAGGCATGGCCGGACGACTTCCGGTGCCCCATCACGCTGGAGGTCATGACGGACCCCGTCATCCTCCCCTCCGGCCACACCTTCGAGCGCCGCAGCATCCAGCGCTGGCTCGACGGGGGGCACCTCACCTGCCCCGTCACCAACCTCCCGCTTCCGCCCTCCCCGCCGCTCATCCCCAACCACGCGCTGCGCCGCCTCATAGCCACCGTCGCGCCTTCAGCGGTGGCCGCCCCCGCCCCCTCTGAGGGGCCTGCGCAGGGGAGGCAAGAAGCGGCGGCGGCGGTTCAGTCCTCGTCGTCCGTGCCGGCGCTGCTGAGGCTGGCCAAGTCCGGCGCCGCCGGGCGGAGGGAGGTGCTGGAGTCCGGCAACGCGGCGGTGCTGCTGCGGCACGCGGCGGCCGGGGACGAGGCGGCGGCCCGGGCGCTCCTGCTCCTCACCCTGGACGGCGACGACGCGCGCGTCGGGCTCGTGGCGGACGGCGCCGTCGACGCGCTCTCCGCCGCGGTGCGCCACGGCGGCGCGGTCGCCGCGCTCGCGGCCACGGCGCTCACCAGCCTCGCCACCGTCGACGTCAACAAATGCAGCATCGGGGCGCACCCCTCGGCCATCCCGGAGCTGGTGGGGCTCCTCCGCCGCGGCGGCCCGCGGGAGCGCCGCGAGGCGGCCACGGCCCTCTACGAGCTCTGCAAGCTGCCGGAGAACCGCCGCCGCGCCGTGCGCGAGGGCGCGGCGCCCGCGCTCGCCGACTTCGCCGCCGTCGGCTCCGCCCGCGCCGTCGAGGTGCTCGGCCTCCTCGCCAAGTGCCGCGAGGGGCGCCAGCAGCTGTGCAAGATCCCCGGCATCGTGTCCGTGCTCTCGGGCGTCGCCGGGAGCGGCAACTCCCGGGCAATCGAGCAGGCCGTGCTCGTCCTCAACTGGATTTGCTCGGAGAGCAACGAATTGGCATTGGAAGCGATAAAGCTGGGAGCTTTCCAGCTCTGCGAGACCCTGGTGAACGACGACAACTGCAAGATCGCCAAGAACGCGGTCGAATTGGCCCGGACGCTCGAGACAGCGTGATTCGAATTGGGCTCTGTCCAGAGATGAAATTTGTCATAATTTTGATTTGGCACCTGCTCGATTGGGTGCTGGCCTCATTGTACAGAGGTAGAAACAGCAAAGGTGAAGCTTCTCATCTTCTTCTCTCGTTCTGCTCATTCCCCCTTCTCTTTTCATGTTGTAGCGGCGCAGAAAGGGGGACAGATCAGTAGAATTTAGTTCGTGTCCATATGGTTAGAACAAAAAAAAAAGAACATGGTTCCTGGTCTTATCAGCTACTAGAACTGCTTCCGTGTTTCGGAGAATCACCAGATCACCCTGTCTGAAATGTTGTCCACAAGTATGATACATCTGATGATCTTCATATCCTCAGAAGTCAGTTGGTCCAGTGCGGTCGGTCGCTACTAGTTTTGTTTCTTCCTCCTTTGCTGTGTTCCATAGTTTTTCATGGTTACATGAGGAGAATTGGATTGTGTGTATTGCCTATCATCTCCTTGTGACTTTTGAACAGAAATGAAATAATCCACAAGTATATGCATATAGAGGCTGTTACTTCCTGCTGCTCAGAAAATCTTTTGTGCTTGCTAACTTGATTTGTAGTCCTACATCAGCTATCTGCTCTATTAGGTTTGACATTTGAAGCTAATATTATTTCCATGTAGTGCATTGAAAGCTCGTGATTTGTCCTAAGTTTTCCACGTTCGAATCAAATTAAATAACCAGGATGAGCTTCCTGCTGGGCATATTGTATAGCCAATAGAGATCCTGATGAAACTGGTGTAGGACCCTCGGTATCTCTTGCGTCATCCTATTAGCTTAAATTACTCAGTTGATTGCGCAACTGATGTTCCTTATTTAAATTTGAGTACGGCCATAGGTTTGAGATAGGCTTACTTTTGCCTTATAAATTATAGGTATTCTGTATCACTCCAGAATAAACTTTCAAAGTGCTCTTATGTGGAAGCATTTTATACCAAAGCCATGTGCATCAATCCGGATTGCTTGTGCCACTTTTGTCCTTGAGAGAAGTGAGTGGTTATTGTGCACCTTTAATAATCATTGTGTTTGACAAGGACTCCTTAGTTTTTTAGACGGTCGAGTTTTTGCTACGTCAACAAACTTACAATCTCTACCATGAATTGAATATGGGGAGGTCTAAACACGCTTTTGTCCCATTAGTCGGCGACAAAGCAGTGGGGATTCTTGAGATCCCACCGGATCAGGAAACACCCAGGAAATTAAACGGCTTTTGTTTGTAGCTGATTTTTTTTCTCCCTGTTCCTTTCAGGATGTTGAATGCTCATCCTCTTTGCCATCTCACTGTACCTTCTGTTTTACTGCCAATATTGGAAAATATCTTGCTTCTCTGATCTGCCATAATATTAATTAGCTTTATCAAGACTGTGTATTAGTGCAAAACTTGGTGAGGGTTGTGCAGTGCTGATGTGGCGGTGATGCTGACATTGTCTGAATGGAAACCTAGCAGCCGTAAGATAAGGGTTGACCTTGACCGCAAGCTTTTCCTGGGGGGTGGTTGGCATGTCCATTTTGATCGCATGGCCTGTTCTAAACCAACAAAGCCCTGTTGGCGCCATTACTAAAAAAGCTGAAACGCGGGGATCTAATCTGACCTGTGACCCTGCTTAGTGGACACGGTTAGATCATGCAGATCGGGCAGTCGTCAGCTTCTCTGATTGGGTGACCCATCCTGATGTGCTCATGCACATTTTCAGCAGTGGATTGAATGAGTGCGAGACTGACTGAACGGCGCGTAGCCTGGAACTGTGATAGCTTCCTTCAGAGAGGCTTTTCCCCTTGTAGCGCCATTTTGGTGAGTGATGGATCTGTGGATGCTCTCCATCAGGATCCGGGTGGTGTTGATGCAGAAACAGAAACGGCAGCGGGCAGCTGTTTCCTGAAATACGCTTTTGCTTCTTTCCCTGGGATTGGCTCCTGATCTTCTACTTGCATGTCTGCTTGCTTCCTGACATGTCTGACAAATCCAGAAAGGGTTCATCTGTACATGCTAGTGGTAATAAATAGTAGTATGGTGCAGTTGATACATGGAGCAGGTCATTAGCATCATGGTTGTAGTTTAAGCCTCTTCTGCCAGGATGCTAACCTCTGCTCCTTCAGGGAATCATGTAACAAGAAAAAGTTGTCAATTCCATTGGGGGGGGGGGGGGGGGCAAAGGCTAAGAAAACAGAATGAGGAATAATCCATGGCTGAGGTACTGACCTTATCCAAGGGACCAAGGCTGAGGTGCTGAACCTATTTAGGCCCTGTTTAGTTCGTGAAAAATTTTGGGTTTTGACATTGCAGCACTTTTGTTGTTATTTGGCAATTAATGTCCAATTATGGACTAATTAGGTTTAAAAGATTCGTCTAGTGCTAATCAGATAGACTGTGTAATTAGTTATTTTTTTAACTATATTTAATGCTCCATGTATGTGTCCGAATATTCGATGTGACGGATATTATAGAAAAATTTTTGGGAACTAAACATGGCCTTAGTGATAATCCTAAGCGCAAGACGACAAACAACCACCGCATCCCGATGGCCAGCAGCCACTGACATGTGGGGCCGTGCTGCACCCTGCACCAGCGACTGTAATCAAGGATCACGTTTTCCTCTCTTTGTTTTTCCTACTACTAGAAGGCGGCTAGAACACACGGCCTTTCTGTGGCATGCCGTTTCAGTTCAGAGATGACTGGATGGGTCGGCAAAGCAAAAGCTGTGTGTTTTCCTAGCGGAGGGAGGGCCGGCAGATGTTGGCCTTGTTTGGTTTGTGCTAGAATCTTAGTGTGCTAGGAATAGTAATAACTTTGACCGTTAATTACGGTGTCAAACAAAGTCAGTTTACAAAACCAACTTCAGAACCTCTGCGCTAGTGGCTATAAAGAATCTAACGAGGACTTTGACACGATTAGTGGATTGTTACTGTAGCATCACTGTAGCAAATCATCGACTAATTACCGGCATTAGATTTGTCGCGAAAAGTTACACTAATTCCTAAAAAGATTTTACAAATAAATTTCATTTAGTACTTCATGCATGCGAGATTTTTTTTCGGAAAGCGGGCGCGCTAGATTTCTAGCTTAACCAAAGGCCGTTGTCAAAAGGAGGTGCCTAGGAAAAGTCCGCGTCTACAGTGACGTGGCCTCCAACAAACACTCCGAGGCCCCTCCCCGTTTGGCATGTTCAGCGGAGCGACCGAATCCAACCAATGCCACCACTGCACATTCATCTCTCTCATGGGATCTGTCTGTATGTGTGTATCTGTTGTTTTTTTTTTTCTTTTGAGACGATGAACTTTGATCTCATGAACAATCATACTGGATTGGAATTTCGAGTCCCGGCCCGGCTTCTGGTGGCCAAACGCAAGGAGGCCAAGTGGAGTGGTGCCGAATCGAAGGTAGGTTCTAGATGGATGATGGCTCAATGGTTGGCCAACAACAGAACAGAAGATGAACATCTCTCTCTCCCTCTCTCTCTCATCGTCAGATGAGAGAGGAAAAACGAAGGCTTTTGCATGGAGACGGACGGACGGACGGACGACGGTGGGGGACTGCCGGACTGGTGGGCTACTTGCTCGGGCCCGGTCCGTTCGGGATCTTGATCTCTTCCGCTTCCGCCTACCGGCTGCCACTTGTCGACTCGCCGGCGATTACGGGGACGACGCCGTCGCCTTTTGCCATCATCGGAGGTACGGCTCCGCCTATTGGGGCTCTGCCGTCCGGAGCTGTGTGCCCCCATTTTGTTTGGGCTCTTTTGGCCGTGGACTTGTGGGCAATGGCAACTGTGTTTTCGAGGTTGCAACGATGCACATGTTCTTCTTACTATTTGTGCAGGCGTTTCTCTTTTTTCCCTTTTTCTTTTGGGAGCATGTAGATTATGCTCAAGAAAGTTATTTGATACTCGAGTGTTTTAGATAGTTTTCACTATGGTTCAGCGTAGAGTAAAGATTTTTGGGGTTCAGGGACGAGGAATCAGGATCGGGAATGGGGCGCGGAGCTTAGTAGATGGGACATGCTGGTGATCAACACCTCCTTTCTCCTTCGGCAAAATAGCCGATTTCGTGACTAAACAATCGCGCTTGGCTCAATTTCACGCGCCTTAAGTATGAAAACATCCAAATCGGTCCTTGAACTATCTATCCAACCGTGCGGAGAGTGAGCGGAAGTTCGAGGACCGGTTTGAATGTTTTCATAATTGAAGAATGAATTGAGCCAATTGTGATAGTTGAAGGATGAAATTGGTTATTTTGCCTTCTCCTTTTCCAGCCCCCTTAACGCGCGGAATAGGGTTTGACCAAGTTAGGACTTGGACAAGGACCGACGGACCAATCGTGGGAACCATTTTCTAGAAGTTTAAGCAATTGTGAGTCATGATCACCGGCTCCCCGCTCTGGTTAGGTGCTGAATGTTCGGATAGTAGTTAGAGAAAGAGTGTGATGCAAACGTCAAACGTTCGGACAGGCCATGCAAGACCTGCAACGCATGCAAAAGGCCGATTCGTAATGTTTTTACAATATAATATGGACAACACTAACATTCCAACGAATTTAACATTAGCAACTAGCAATTGTATATGTGTACATATATACTAGGTTGCGCATGAAGCATGGCGGGGCCATGCCTCCATTTCTTCTGATCTTACCAGGGTTCATTTCGGCGAAATTCCATTTGAATTCGCGAAATCCGTTATGGGCTGTGTTTAGATCCGTAAAATGGTGTTAAAAAGAGTCACATCGGACACCGTAGCACTTTTCGTTTGTTTGTGGTAATTGTTGTCCTATCATGACCTAACTAGGCTCAAAAGATTCGTCTCGTCGTGTACATCAAAACTGTCGTGATGTGCAAACCCACAGCCGGGTGGCGGAATGCACCCGCCTAAGCCCTAAGGGAGTATGAACTCGAGGGGTTAGCTAGGACTAGTTCGATCTCGCTGGAAGAACACGATGAATACAGGAGGTTTAGAGTGGTTCGAGCCGCCGGAGCGTAATACCCTACGTCCACTGTGTGTTGTATTGCTTGAGTCTCAGAGAGCTTCGGCGTGTCTAGTGCCGAGTCCAGAGTGAGTCTGTGTCTTTGCATGTGTGAACCTCGTGTCCGTGTGAACCTGTGTTCTAGCGGGCGTGCTCTCCCTTTTATATGTCCAAGGGGAGCACGTACACTGAGCGGGGCCCCGACAGGTGGGCCCGGCGATGTATTATAAACTACACTTTGACCTTCAATGCCTCAGATCCGAAGATCTTGTCATCGGCTTTCGTGCGTAGCTTCTGACCAGTGATGGTCTTGAGCTGTCCTGTCAGAGTAGAGTCTAGCCTCTGGAGCCGCGCGTCGAGGTCATGATGAAGCGCCATACTACTGACTGAGTCCGCTGTAGCAGCGTGCACTGTTGGTCCAGTTAGTAGCTGGTCATCATGACTCATTGCCCAACCGCGCGGCGGTGAGTCTTTAATGCTTGCCTTGGTAATTGATGAGCCGTCTTGGAAACAGGCGGGCTTACCGTGTTGTCATGTCACGCATGTCCACCCCGTGAGCGGGTATCCGATGCCCTGCTCTGGCAGCGCACTCCCCCAACCACCAGCATTTAATGTGGCAGGAGGGCTTGCGATCCACAGTGTGGACTGACAAAAGCTGCCCCGTGCCCAACGGCAGCAGAGCACGCCTCAACCGCTCGCACTTAATGCGGGTGGGTGAGGGAGCTTCCAGCGGAAGGCTTGCGCCCGCGCCCGCGTCTGCGTGACACGTGGTGGTTCCGGACCCCTCCCGAGCAGCTAGCTGAGCCGAGAGCTCACGGGGGTCCGGTTAGGCACGTGGAGGTCCCGGGCCCACATGCGGGGGTCCGGGTCCGCGGCCACAGGTGCTGAGCATTTCCAACTCTGGGACACGTGGTGACACCGGACCCGTCCCCGAGCGGAAGCGGGTCCGGGACCGTTGGTCCGGTGAGATGGAGCCGGACCCCAGGGGTCCGGCTGCTCAGCTCCTTAGGGCGTAGTTACGGATAACTACGCTTGTCTTGGCACAGTAGGAGTGGGTACCCCAGTTGCAGGGTACCGACAGAGGCCCCCGGGCCCGCCTCGGGAGAGGCAACGAACCCGCAGGTGGGGCCACTACTGTGAGCAACTTGGCTGCTTCTGGCGCCCAGCGGTGCGCACCGCAAGGGTCTTATCCTGCGTCGTCCATCCTTTGGCTCACCTGCTGCATCATCACGTTTGGCCCTGCACATGACTCAAGGTAGATGATTAGTAGCGTGCCCACGGGTCCCAAATCCTGTTGGCTGTGATCATTTGAGATAAACAGTTAGGCTCAGTGAACAGAGCTCAAGGGGCCGACCTTTAGGTTAAGAGAAAATCCGGACCTCCAGGTTCCCAGTCTTAGATACCACGACACTCATTCACAGGAGGTGGTGCGTGCAGGCTTAGAGTACGGAACCAGGCTAAGTGGCTACACGACTCCAGACCTCCCCGGAGAATGAGTGCGCTTCCCTGAACCTGCAGGTTCCCAGGGGTCCGAACCCCTCTCTTCCATGAGGGGTCTCGAGCTAAGTCACTAGCTAGCCAACTCAATTCGAACCACAATCACCGCACAAGAGTAAGAAGCCACGTGGGGGTTAGCATAAACATAATGCGTAGATTGAAATTGGAATGTAACATACTTAGAGGCGAACTGAGAATAAACTTTTCCCTTATAACTAGATGTACATGAGATGTGCGATGTAAGCCAGAACACGGGTTTATGAGGCCGGAGCTGCCCGGACCTCCGGGCCCCCAGTCTTAGGTACTACGGTACTCGCCCTAGGGAGGTAGAGCATGTAGGCTTAGGGTACGGAACCAGGCTAAGCGGCTACACGGCTCCGGACCTCCCCGGAGGGTGAGTACACTTCCCTGAACTTGGTTCGCAGAGATCCGGACCCCTCCACGGGGAGGCTCACCGGACTGGACCACACGGAAGTACTACCTAGTTACAAAGGAAAAGGTTTTATTCCCTGCTGGGCCGTTAAGGGTAGGACATACAGAGATGTAGAGTCGGGGGTGCGACCGGAGTCGGCTTAACGTCGGAGAGAGCCACCAGAGTCGGCTTAGTGCGACCGGAGTGGGCTTTCCGCCGGAGCGGGCTTGGTGCGACCGGAGTCGGCTTTCCGCCGGAGCGGGCTTCCTCACATGAGTGAGGTATGCTGCGAGCTGGAATTTGTTGAAGCTGTGCTCCCCCTAGACCTGCTTGATGACGAGCTGGGAGCGCATGACCCACTGTCGCCATCCTGCTGACGCGGGCGCTTGCCGCGCGAGTTCTGACCACCGGGCGCTCACCACCTGAAACATGGTGATGCCGAGCCGATGATCAAGCGAAAACCAAGCACCCCTTACCTGGCGCGCCAAATGTCGTGGTGTGCAAACCCACAGCCGGGTGGCGGAATGCACCCGCCTAAGCCCTAAGGGAGTATGAACTCGAGGGGTTAGCTAGGACTAGTTTGATCTCACTGAAAGAACACGGTGAACACAGCAGGTTTAGAGTGGTTCGGGTCGCCGGAGCGTAATACCCTACGTCCACTGTGTGCTGTATTGCTTGAGTCTCAGAGAGGTTCGGCGTGTCTAGTGCCGAGTCCAGAGTGAGTCTGTGTCTTTGCATGTGTGAAAACTTGTGGAACCTCGTGTCCGTGTGAACCTGTGTTCTAGCGGGCGTGCTCTCCCATTTATATGTCCAAGGGGAGCACGTACACTGAGCGGGGCCCCGACAGGTGGGCCCGGCGATGTATTATAAACTACACTTTGGCCTTCAATGCCTCAGATCCGGAGATCTTGTCGTCGGCTTTCGTGCATAGCTTCTGACCTGTGATGGTCTTGAGCTGTCCTGTCGGAGTAGAGTCTAGCATCTGGAGCCGCGCGTCGAGGTCATGATGAAGCGCCATACTACTGACTCAGTCCGCTGTAGCAGTGTACACTGTTGCTCCAGTTAGTAACTGGTCATCATGACTCGTTGGTCATTCGCGCGGCGCTGAATCTTTAATGCTTGCCTTGGTAACTGATGAGCCGCCTTGGAAACAGGCAGGCTTACCGTGTTGTCATGTCACGCATATCCAATCCGTGAGTGGGTATCCGATGCCCTGCTCTGGCAGCGCACGCCCCAACCATCATCATTTAATACAGCAGCAGGGCTGGCGATCCACAGTGTGGACTGACAAAAGTTGCCCCGTGCCCAGCGGTAGCAGAGCACGCCTCAACCGCTCGCACTTAATGCGGGTGGGTGTGGGAGCTTCCAGCGGAAGGCTTGCGCCCGCGCCCGCGTCTGCGTGACACGTGGCAGCTCCGGACCCCTCCCGAGCAGCTAGCTGAGCTGAGAGCTCACGAGGGTCCGGATAGGCACGTTGAGGTCCCGGGCCCACCTGCGGGGGTCCGGATCCGCGGCCACAGGTGCTGAGCATTTCCATCTCTGGGACACGTGGTGACACCGGACCCGTCTCCGAGCGGGAAGCGGGCCCAGAACCGTTGGTCCGGTGAGATGGAACCGGACCCCAGGGGTACGGCTGCTCAGCTCCTTAGGGCGTAGTTACGAATAACTACGAGAGTCTTGGCACAGTAGGAGTTTTTTTATTTACCTACATTTAATATTCCATGCATAAGGTAAAAGATTTGATGTGATTTGTGAATAGTAAAGTTTGGAGAGAGAAATTTTGGAACTAAACACAGCCGGCTGTGTTCACTTCCAAAATTTCTTTTACCTAATGCATGGAGTATTAAATGTAGATAAATAAAAAAACTAATTGCATAGTTTTGATGTACACGACGAGACGAATCTTTTGAGCCTAGTTAGGTCATGGTAGGACAACAATTACCACAAACAAACGAAAAGTGTTACAGTGTGCCACAGTGTCCGATGTGATCCTTTTTACCCCTATTTTACGGATCTAAACACATCCTATGTTTTAGAGGCAGATGCAGAATTGTGGGGGTTGTTTTTTTTGAAAAAAAATCATGGTCTTACTTTTTTCTCGACCGTGTCTTAGCACGTTTTTCATTAAGAAGAAAACAGTTACAGACACAATCTTGATGCGGCCAAACATAATTTGACCAACACAAGAGCACAAATGACTAAAAATAGAAAAACACTGAAAAAAACGCACATACAAACGAAAACTCACACTAGAACCACAACCAGCAAGCAACACGGGGGAGGACAACACACTCAAACCACAAACCTAAAAGCGCACTGCAGCTTACGGCCCCTACAAAAATATATTACAACATCACTATGGTTGCCTATATGACATTGGAACCGAATTTATGCATTTCACATGTTGTAAATCCAACCCAGCATGAACGCGTGCTAGGCTCACTAAACAGCCATATTAAAGGAAAAGATGTTTGCCATTTTCTGGCCATATAAAGCATAATCTGGGTAGATTCTATCACAAGAAATTTTACCTCCTCTAAAAAAAGAAATCTTACAAGCTAAGCTGCGTGCACATCCGTGCCTATAATCAGTTAGTTTGTGGATTTCTTTTTGCTGCCGGGGCGGCCCATGGGCGTTGAGTCACCATGGGCCTAGTCTTGTTTAGCCCATTTGAATCCCAGCCCACAAATACCTCAGGCAGTAAAAAAAACTTGTCAAATTTGGACGCTATTTTCCTTCTTCAAAATAAGTATAATACGGAGTAATACTGATTGAAACCCCTCAAAAAAAAGTAAATACTGATTGAAGACACAAAGTTACTCGAACAAATAAAGTGCTGTTTGTTCCCTCGAGTTTTTTTAGTTTCTATCACATCAAAAGAAATCTTACTATTTATGAGTATCAAATAAAATCTGTTTACAAATTTTTATTGACAGATGGGTGCTAATTCACGAGACCAATCTAATAAGTCTAATTAATTTATAATTTATTACAATAATGCTACAGTGACTATTCATTAATTATGAATTAATATATCTTATAATTTTATAATTAGACTTTATTTAATACTTTTAAATGTTAAATTTTTTTTGATGTGATATGGTCTAATGTTTAGGCTCTAGAATTAAACAACCTCTAAAATCGGTTTGCTTTTAAATTGAGAGCCAACCTGTTCTCGTGCGCCGAGGTGACCGCCGTGTGCCGAGGTGGAGTGGAATAAAGAAAAAAAAAGCGGGTCGTGTCGTGCCCCCCGAGCCATGCCCTGTCACGCTGCGTGACACACGAGACGAGGCCACTGTCTCCACGGCCAGATGCTTTGACGACCTGCCTCTCTCCCAATCTTCCGCGGCACACCACTGCTCCAAGCTACTACTACTAGTACCACTCCCCGCCTGCTCCAAGGCTCCAAGCTCGGCTCCGATCCAACCTTCCTCTCCAGCAAATCGAGCTTCCATTCCAAGGCCTCCCTCTCTCGCCATGGCGACGACGACCAAGATCTACATCGTGTAAGCTATAAGCTATTCTTTTCGATCAGTCAGTCTGGACACCAGCTATCGGTTCTGACTGGAATCAGTAAGCACGTCGTCGCCCGCAGGTACTACTCCACGTACGGCCACGTGGCGGCGCTGGCGGAGGAGATCCGGCGGGGCGCGGCGTCCGTCGCCGGCGTCGAGGCCAAGCTCTGGCAGGTCCCGGAGACGCTCCCCGCCGAGGCGCTGGCGAAGATGGGCGCGCCCCCCGAAGCGGGCGGGCGTGCCGGCCATCGCCCCCGCGGAGCTCGTCGAGGCCGACGGCGTCCTGTTCGGGTTCCCCACCAGGTTCGGCATGCTGCCGGCGCAGATGAAGGCCTTCCTCGACGGCACCAGCGGCCTCTGGTGCGAGCAGAGGCTCGCCGGCAAGCCCGCCGGCATCTTCTGCTCCTCCGCCTGCCAGGGCGGCGGCCAGGACTTCGTTATCGATCTCTTCCATTAATTCATCGCCTACCGATCGAAGAACGAAATGCATCATCGATTCGTAATGGCGTCGCAGGTTGACGGCGATCACCCAGCTGGCGCACCACGGCATGCTCTTTGTGCCAGTGGGGTACACGTTCGGCGCCGGGATGTTCGAGATGGGGGAGGTGAAGGGCGGGAGCCCGTACGGCGCCGGCACCGTCGCCGGCGACGGGTCCAGGGTCCCCACCCACCTCGAGCTGCAGCAGGCCTTCCACCAGGGGAAGTACTTCGCCGGCATCGCCAAGAAGCTCAAGGGCCCGGCCGCCGCCGCATGACCGATCGCCATGCTCAAACCTCGCGCGCACTGTTTGCAATGGAATAAAGGGGCCGTTTAGTTACCAAAACTTTTCACCCAAAAATTTTCGCCCCTCTTTAAACACATGTATGAAGCACTAAATGTAATTAAATAACAAAACTAATTATACAGTTTGGATGTACATGACGAGACGAATCTTTTGAGCCTAATTAGTGCATGATTAGCCATAAGTGCTACAGTAACCCATATGTGCTAATGATGCGGTCAAAGGTCTCAAAAAATTCGTCTTGCGTTTTCCAAGTGAGTTCTGAAATTAATTTTTTAATTAGTGTTCGAAAAGTCCTCCCGACATCTGGTCAAACATTGACGTGACTACCAAAAATTTTCAACTTTGGGAACTAAGCGCACCCAAAAAGTAGTTTTGTGTCCACTCTGTCTAGGCTTGAACAAGTGTTGATTTTTCCCGTTCAATAAAATTAAAATAATTAGTCTCATTTCTCTCTCTGTCTTTGTGATTCATTTCACTTTTGGATTTTTTTAATTACACAATACAACTCAGATATTTCTAACACACGTACGCAAACTGTAACCTTATGAACATTTTCGAAGACTATGCTATTGTAATTCATCTCACTATTGGATGGGATAGTGATTTATTTATTTATTTTTGAACAGATGATAGTGATCTATCTGCGAAAGGACCTGTAGCCTAGTGGTTATAAGAGCCTCGGTAGTACCTGAGATCCTGGGTTCGACTCTCCATGAGAGCGAATATTCTGGGATTTAACGGCGTTATGCATTCAGTGGTAGGTGGCATTCTCGTCAACAGCGAGACACTTGTGGTGACTTCGTCAATCTCGAGAATTTGCCGGCTCAGTCTTCGAAGATGCCCATAGGGGTAGGGTTCGCATACGTGTGTTCATAGAGATGTGAGTGTGCGTGCGTTGTGAGTGTCTGCGTGTACTATGTATCTTGAAAAAAGATAGTGATTTATCTCTGAAAGAAATTTAATTCAAGTTTTCTTTTTGAGGGAAGAAATTTAATTCAAGTAGTGCTCACAATACCCCATTAGCGTTGGCCCACAACACCATCATCTGGCCCGGCCCACTTACGCTGAAATGGGCCGGCTAAAATCCTGGCAAAATATCTTGTTCGTCCTGCCCTTTAAAGCACACGCCCCCCCCCCCTCTCTCTCTCTCTCTCTCTCTCTCTCTCACCTTATCCCCTTCCGGCAAAACCTCGCGCGCTCCGATGGCCGCCTCCCTCTCGCCCACGGCCGCGGCCGCGCGCCTCGCCGCCCAGGCCTTCGCCTTCCCGCCGCCCAGGCCGTCATCCGCCACCGCCTCCGCCGCCCTCCCGCGCGCCGCCGCTGCCGCCTTCCCCTCAATCGCCGTCGTGGCGGCGCCCCCGCGGCCCCGGCGCGCGCGGCAGCTGAAGCCTCCGGCCGCGGGGGCCGGGGGCGAGCAGAGGGAGACGATACTGCTCCCCGGGTGCGACTACAACCACTGGCTGATCGTCATGGAGTTCCCCAAGGACCCCGCGCCCACCCGCGAGCAGATGATCGACACCTACCTCAACACCCTCGCCGCCGTCCTCGGAAGGTAGTACCATCTCCCCCGCCTCCGCGCGCCTGGTTTCCTTACTGAGGCTTGCGTGTGCGTGTGGTCTGGTTATGATTTGCTGAATTGCAAGAGCAAAGTAGTGATGGGGTTCGAGCGAAATGTGGGGGGGGGGGGGGGGGGGGGGTGGACAAGGAACCGACTACTGTCACAGATTAACCGCTGAATTGATCATTTCTATAGTTAGCTGTCTCTGGGATTTTCCGCAGATTGTGGTGGATTGTGCACATTGTGCAGATAGGTACTAGGTTGATATAGATATGTAAGACAACAAGTTTAACAAGCTACTGTCCATTCGAGAAGGTTATAAAATGTCTAGTGCACCCAAATGAGATGGCCATTAAGTTACAACATACTAGAGCACCGTTTCATTTCCATGGTGGTTACGTAGCACATATATGTGAAGAATGACATTGCGCTGGCTGATGTAACCAGCTGGCCAGTTGTGTAGTTTAGCGTCAGCAATTTGTGATGCCATATCAAGACTCATCCTCTAGCTCATTAACCTGATGTCACGGGCTGTGCACGCATGATTTTCTTTTTGTTAATTGAAGAATTCTGTGCGTATGATTCTAGACTTGATGTTCTGTTGCATTGGCAGCATGGAGGAAGCCAAGAAGAACATGTATGCATTCAGCACGACCACCTACACAGGGTTCCAGTGCACTGTTGATGAAGAGACATCAGAGAAGTTCAAGGGTAAATCCTCAGTCGACTATAGCCCAACTACCAATTATCCCAAACATTTTGGATGGCCTGGCTCATATTGTTGTTGCGCTTCCTGTAGGTTTGCCTGGTGTTCTTTGGGTGCTTCCCGATTCCTACATTGATGTCAAAAACAAGGACTATGGAGGTAAGTTCAACACTAAAAATATCTGAGATGGCGCTCTTAGCTGCGTATTGCTTCTTTCATCACAGGTAGCTCAACCCTTTTCCCTGTTGTCCATTCAGGTGACAAGTACATCAATGGTGAGATAATTCCCTGCACGTACCCAACCTACCAACCAAAGGAGCGGAGAACATCAAAGTATGAGAGCAGACGGTATGAGAGGCGAAGAGATGGTCCCCCAGCCAACAGGAAACCAAGGCAACAGGCCCCTCAGACTGAGTCAGCATCTTCATGAGGTAGAAACGTATCTGCAGAATCTGTTCATTTGAACAGATTGGTGCTTAAGCTGAATCCACTCCTCATTATTACAATTTTGCAGGCATTTATCCACACTGTACTTCTGAAACAAAAGAGCACGCTTAATTCTGTCTGCTTTCGTGCAATGAAGGACAAGCATGCATATCCATCCTCAGCCCAAAATATCAGGCAGCGTTGTGCAGGTGACCTGCACAGCTTGGATTTGGATCACGTGGATTGGTGCTGATATTTTGAGCAGACTATGACATCTGAGTTTGACACGGAGTGAACCTGATTTTTCTAAAATGTTGCTATTCTCCCAACTCCTAGTGAACTATCCTAGTGATATTTTGCATGATGTTGACTGGCCTAGTTGTATTGCGGATCTTGTTAATTTGATGTGTTTCTTGCTCACTCAATTGTGCTGTGGACTATTTGATTGTGAGATATGAATTGTGAATCTTGAAGTGCTCTTTCAGCCCAGACAGTTTGGCTGGGTATGGTTAGGATAACTCAAGATTAGAGGCCATGGTCATGTGGTGGTGGTAAACCATCGATTGTTCATCTGATCTGAATTCATCTGCGGTGTTGGTTTCTAGTTGGATTACCCTTCCGTTGAAATCTAGCTGCATGAACTGCATAAAAAAAATCAGAATGGTTAATATGGAGCGAAACACTGGACTGCATCTGTGAAGCTCTGCTCCCTTTTTTGCTGAAGCAATGTGCCAATGCCAATGTCCACTCTTATCTCCTTTTTGCCACTTTGATAGTGTCTTGTTCCACAAATCAGCGACAATCCAGTGGTAAAACAACAAAATGAAAGTAAGGGACATGAGAAAACAAAATTCAGAATCGATGGCAAAACAAGAAGAGAAAAGTGACTCAATTTTGTTGATATCTACTCCCTTTGTTCCTCCCAAAATGTAGGTCGTTTTGATTTTTCTAGATTCATATATTTTGTTATGTACCTAGACATATTATATCTAGATGTATAACAAATACTATAAATTTAGAAAAGTCAAACCGATCTATATTTTGGAACGGAGGAAATACGTTGCAGTGAGGTCTGATGAGCAGTAGTTACAGCAGCAATGCGATCAGACCTCGCATAAGGTTTTGTTTTCTCATGAAATCTGCATGTAAAATTCCTGCCCTGCTAGGCAGATCTCCAACGGCTTCTCGTGAAGATCCCATCCGTCCAGTTACCAATCCGACGGCCACGATATTACTCGCAGAAAAAAAGAGTGAAGGGTATTCTGGTCAATCCGGATATGAACGCTGCCGCCGCCATACGGGGGGGTAGTACGGTCATTTCGTCCCAAGCCCTAGAAAGCTCTTAAACCCCAGGTCAGCAGAGGCGGCGAATCCCTAGTTCCCCGTCCAGTCCTTCGGCACCCGAATTCCGGCGGCGGCGGCGATGGCGGCGGCTGCTGCGAGGTCCGGTTTCCGGCGCATGTTCTCCATCTCGGCCTTCGCGCCGCCGAAGCCGCCCGCCCCGCGACCCCAGGCCGACCCCTCCCCGAACCTCTTCGTCTCCGGTACGGTCCCTCCTCCTCGCCATTCCTGCTCCCCTTTTCTGGTGACACCTACGGCGGCGGTCTCCTCTGTTGATTTAGCTCGAGTATTGAATCGTTGGCGTCGGTGGGTGGTCAGGCGGTGCCTTGATTTTACTGGTCGGTTAGGTTTGGTAGCTCCGGATCTCGTCGTGGTTAATGTTTAGAAATCGATTGATTTCTAGCTCGTTCCTCGGAAATTGGTGAAAATCTGAGGTGTATGCCGATGATGAACGAAATCACAGTTCAACCTTTGCATCCATCCCACTGGAGGGTGTCCCTGTAGGTTTCCTTCATTCCACCTTGCACCTTAGGTTTCGTATACTGCTGGTGATTGGCTTAGTTCTCATTTTGTTAACTCATCAGCGGTGGTGTTGGCTACCTAGTAACCAATCGGCAAAAAAACTTGAGCAGTGACCTTGCCCGCAAACGATTAGAGAATCGGGCATCAGGAGAATGTGGGGAGCCCAATAACTAAAAGTCTAAAACCCCTGTCTGGTAGCAAGTTAGCTCAGTGTTTCAATGGCGCTTGTTTGGCCACCTTTGTTTGTGATTATGATATACATCCGAGCAACTTTGTTGTTGTAAACTAGTGAAAAACTTGAAAATGACCAAGAAACACAACTTGAAATGGTATGGATACACTTGACTCCTGAGTTCGCTTGAACTCACGATAGAAAATGCCATAAAATTGTTCTGGATGTTGCCATTGTTTTACAATGTTAACATTAGAGAGATGGCAGTAGTGAGTTCAGTTCTTCTATTACAGAAATTAGAACTAGAATATCATGTCTTTGCCCCTTTCTTGTATGTTTGATGTTTCCATTCAATTCTGATCTTGACATCTACTACTTTTGTAGGATTAAGCAAGCGTACCACAACAGATGGACTTAGAAATGCTTTTGCAAAGTTCGGGGAAGTTGTGCATGGTATGATTTTGCTCCTTCCGTGGCCATTCTTTTCATGCTTTGAATTTTGAGCTTCTCATTTCTCTTCCAATTGCAGCTCGAGTTGTGACAGACCGTGTCACTGGTTATTCGAAGGGGTTTGGCTTTGTAAGGTATGCTACAACTGAAGAGGCAGGGAAAGGAATAGAAGGAATGGATGGAAAGGTATATGGTTGTTTAATGCTTAGTGTTTATTTTATTTTCCATCGAAGATGTATTACTGTTTTATAATGATTGGTCATGATACTTTCTTTTCGGTATATGCATATGTGATATGTGGTCCCTCTCCCCTTTAGACACAGTTCTCAACATATCGCTATTTCATATGTTCAAGAAAACGCTGGGCACTAGGCAGGAGCTAGCTTATTGACTAGCGCCTAGGAAGGTTAAATGTAGACGTTAGGCCTCCGTTTAGTGTTTAATCTCGATTAAACTCCATTTTATAACTTTTTTTGAACCTTGGTTTCTGTATAATAATGGTATCTGATACTGTTCTGTGATATCCTACATGCTACAGCTAGTAGGTGTTTTCTTAGCTTGATACTATTTATGTTGACTAATATAGAGCTGTAGCGGTGCAAGTAGGTTCAGTCAGATGGCCACTGGCCCTACCCAAAAAAATTTCGTCTCTGAAGGGCCAAACATTGGGGCGAAACTGTGGTCTTAACATAGTTACTTATTTCCCTTGAATATGTTCTCTGCTCTGCTGTCTGATGTATACTGAGAAGATGACTCTGATCCGGTTGTCTTCCCAACTGGTGTCAATTGGGAAGGGCATTTCTGTTTTTTGTGTCTGCTTTTTTTTTATGTTATGAAATGGCAGTGAGGAAATCTGAAAGGCCGGTCTTACGGCTGCCTCCCAATTTCCCAGATTTGACGAGTCTCTTGTCTTATAGGAGTGGGATGGTAGTAGCATGATGTGATTCGGCGAAAGGTTATCTGAGCCATATACTCAGAATTTCTTTTTTTTTTACAAATTTTGTGTTTGTTTTTGGTTGACAGATGGCAAGTCAATTAAAATGGATCTCTTTGTATGTCACTTGTTCTTTCGATATTTGCTTGGCATGGCTACCTAAATTGCCATTTTGCTTGGCATGGCTACCTAAAATTGCCATTAGGCATTGTGTACGGAATCTAATTATTTACATATCTATCTTATTTGTAAAACTGAGCTAAATCTATTCAATGTTTGAACTAAAATACTGATGTAGATCAAGAACATTATTTGGCAGTGAAATGCAAAAGAACCCTGAATCTTTGATGGAGTACGATGTTCCATTCCTTAATAGTGCAACCTCATTCCCAGTTCCCCACAAGCTACAAAATTGTTCTGGGCTATAAGGCCCATTGGTTGGGCCTTGTTGCTATCAACAGAGTATTATGGTTGGCCCTAGAACCTTTGGTGTTCCATTGCATGATGGTCTAGGTGAGAATTGTCCGGATAATCCCTTTGCCCCTTGATAACTGGGCCAGCCATGTGTAAATTACTGTTAACATAACCATAATTTGATGGATATTTTGTCTTTCCATGAGACTGACTTTGGTGCCAATTTGACTCCTAACAAGTATATGGTGCTCACTATTTGTGTAAAAGTTGGCAACTACTGTTTCTGCTTAAATCTTGCTTGACCCGACACATGGCAAGCATAAATGAAATTATGCTGTGATTGTACTACTAAACGTGAAGTAAAATTTGTGGTCTAATTGACCAACTTGGTCAATCCATTTCTAAGCATCTCGATACTGTTATCTAGTTTTTTCTACACAGTGAGTTGCTATTGCTTCTGCACAAATCATTAATGGGCTTGTAAGAATGTTTGAATAAAATCATTTGCATATTTCTTAATTATAAATTATAAAAAATAAAAAAGATCTTAAATTCTCATCGTGGTCTCTGATGCTGCCCTGTCCTGTCCTGTCACTCGGTGGGTTATTTCTCTGATGTTACCTTGTTGCCCCGATGATGTGCAACTTTGCCTTTGTATTCAGCTGTTTGTTAATTTTGAGCTATCTTCAGCTTATAAAGTGTTTGCATATCAACCAAGAAAAAAAAATAGATTTGTTTAGTTTCTTGTCGGTTTTTAACTTAGTAGCAATTGTCTTGATCTTTATATGATGTTGTTGATTCCCGGCAGCTCAAGTTTTTTCTTCTCATTTTTGTGTGGTGGTGCTGCAACACACATCGTGCTGTGCAATTATTACCCCCCCCCCCCCCCCTCCTGACAGCTCTATTTTTTGCGCAGTTCCTTGATGGATGGGTTATTTTTGCGGAATACGCTAAACCCAAACCAGCACCCCAGGAAGCAGAGATGAACTCGCAGCCACAACAATCATGGGGTCCTCCATCAAGTTCCTGGGGTTCACAGTAGATGAAGAGCTGCCAGCCCTCTATCCAGCCTTGGGGCTCACAGTGGATCAAGAGGCCATCAATTCAGCATCTAATTTATAGATATTGTGTGTGCTGTGCGAGGTGTGAATGCCCTAGACGTTCCGATATTCTTGCCGTGTTGGAGTGGTCGTTTACTCGGGTCCATGATTTCCACATGAAGAGGTAGTTGTCAATCCCAACACGGACCAAAACAAATATTACTATGTGCAACAGATGAGAAACAGTTGAAAACCTTTGCGAATAATGTCTGCCGTTGTGCTTGTTGTGGGATGTTATGCGAGGATGTCATTTTACTCGGAATTGTCTTGCTCGATTTGTTGCCGTGCTTATCAGCTGGCAGCTTGTGCTAGCTGGTCGTCGTTTTATTTGAATTGTCACCGTGCTTATCAGCTGGCAGGGTGGCAGCTTGTGCTAGCTGCTCTTGTATCCATCCGTCGGTTGATGGCGACGGCGAAGTTGATCTCTTTGCTGATGTGTGCGGGACATTCCCTTAATCAATTGACAGTGTATGATCAACTTTTTGCTACGTGCCGTTATTGCCCTGCGTCTAATTTGTCCTGGATGATGTGGTTTCCAGAAGTGATTTGCACTTGTGTTGCCTGATGTGGTTTCCAGAAGTGGTTTGCACTTGTGTTGCCTGATTTGGTTGGTGCCTGAACCTGCTGTTACCCATTGGTACACCTGTAAACCTGTGATGCTCTGCCCGTTGATGCCGGTGCCTTCACTATCACTGGTGTACCTAGAGTCTCCGATCGCCGGGGGCTGCGCTGGTGAGCCCTGCTGGCGGTCAGCCACCGTCGTCGTCGGCATTGGCCACCGGTGCACAGGTGGTGTGGTCTCTGCTGCTCCTGTAGATGCTTGCACTGTTCTGTGGCGACGGTTAACCTGACCGGGTTTTACAAAGCCTAACCCAAGGCTGTGTGTGTGTATGTGAGTCGTCTGCATCAAATCCGAGCATGGCCGCCACAGGGCCGATCACTGCCTCGTCGCCGTCGACATGTCGCGCCGAGATCCAGACGATCAGGGCTCCGGAGGATCTTGGGACCGGCCTGAAAATTGAAGTGGCCGGAGTGCAGGGGCGACGGGCGCCTCAGGGGTGCCTTTCAGGGGTCGTGCACGGCAGATACGGGCAGCGGGATCAGGTGACGGCGAGAGGTGCCCGGCGCCGCAGGGAAAGCGCCTCGTCCAGCAACGTGGCCGTGCGGTTGCAATCCGGCCATGGCTGCCTATCCGTCCTGCTATCCGAATCTTCAATAATGGAGGCTGAATGCGTCAACAGTGACTTGAAGCAAACCCAAACGGGATAGCAGCGAAGGAGCTGCGTAGTTCAGAAAAGACTCACGTTCTTTCATATGGCTATGGTTTTTGAATTATTATTATTATTATTATTATTATTATTATTATTCGGTTGATGTTTTAAAGTAAAAGACTCACATTTTTTTTTGGCAAAATACGCACCCATGACCTATAATTATTTTGACTAGGTTTTGTATCTACGACTGTTTTGACACTCGGTACCATATAAATACTTTTATTGGTGGGGTAGTAAGCTTGACTTTTTCTTTAAAAATTCAATTGTACTTGTAATTCTACGAAACAAAGATTATGTGTTAAAATAGTCGTGATTATGTGGAATTTGCTCTTTGTGCTCCGAGGTTGTTATTTCCAAGATTCTTATCGTACACCTTTGTGTTACGAGGGTTGTTATTACCACGATTCTTAGCCTACGCTTGACTTTTCACATGGCTAAAACTCGTGGAGGATCGTGTACAAGTTGCAGATATTAAAACTTGGACGGTTTGGTTTTGGTGAACAAGTTGCAGATATTAACATCAATAGTGGATCTTCTCAATCCCCTGCGCTTGAACTCATGATCAACCAACTACTTCCAGTCCTTTATGCTAAAGAAGAGAAGAAACCAGCCTCTTCTGCAAATGCTTCTAGAAGAACAATCAACAGATAAAGTAAATCACTCCTTCCATTTGATTTTTACTTTTCTCATTTACGTCTTGTTTGAAACATAGCAATTTATCCCCCCTTACGACATTTGTATGTATTGAGAGGTATTAGAGTGGAAATTAGCTTATTTTCATGACCTATAAACCTTACTACTCCCTCTGTTCCAAAATGTAGGTCGTTTTGACTTTTCTAAATTCATATATTTTGTTATGTATCTAGACATATGTTATACCTAGGTGCATAGCAAATACTATAAATCTAAAAAAAACAAAACGATATATATTTTGAAACGGAGGGAGTAGTATTTCTATGAATGCCAATCGGCGAAATCTGAGCCGATGGCTATATCTATATAGTATATGTACAAAACAAGAGCAACATTTTTAAAAATTAATTGATAATAGAGAATATGCTATGTTATCGTTCCACCATGCAGATACACATGTGTTGCTAGGCATATAGACGGAATACGTCCTATAGTCGCATGCATGCCCCACCTCCATGTACATATAACGCATGGCCCCACCCGGCGCTAATGTCGTGGGCCCCACGGTCCATGTGTAACACTATTTGCACCACACGATCAGGAAAGCGAAGCACCTAGCTAGAGATTCACGGCATAAATGTATGTTTCCCTCCAAAATTAAGCTTGCCCTGCCCTGCCCTCCATGGCATCCAATCATCCATATCCGCCGTCGTCGTCGTCATCGCAAGTCCAGCGGATTTCATGATCCCGGAACTACCCCTGCCGGCCCCACAGGATCCGGGGGCATTTTGGTCATCTTCAACCCCACCGTGAGCTCTATAAAGCAGCACCTGAGCACGTGATCTCCCTCACACAGCCGCTCGGCTCACGGGTTCTTTGGTTGCTTATCTAGCTCCGGCCACTCGTAGCCAGTGGCATTCCGGTCAATAGGCGCCGAGGTCTCGCCGCCGGCCTAGAGAGAGAAACAGATCAAGAGAGAAGATTCGGATATATATAGATAGAGAGAGAAAGTACAGGGGTTAAGAGAGAGAGAGAGGGGGTGAGGCCGGGGGGGCGGCAAGATAGAGGGGAGCGTGCGCAGGAAGCTGATGAGGCTCCTGTCGTTCGTGCCCTGTGGCTGCCGTGCTGGACCCATCGACGACGCGCCGCCCGCCGATCACCACGCCGGAGACGCCGCCGCCGCGGCGAGGAGGAGGCGCCGGAGGAGGAGGGTCGCCGCCGCCGGATCCGTTGGTGGTGCAGCCGCCGCCCAGTACTGGCGCCCGTCGCTCGGGGACATCTACGAGGAGTGCAGCACCGACGCGGCCAAGGCCGCCGCCGGCGGGCCGGCGAGGGCCAAGAAGGCGGCGTCCTGGGACGTCGCCAGGGTGCTGCCTCGCGCCCACAGCGATGAATACCGGTAGCTACCACGTCTCTCTCTCTCTCTCTCTCTCTCTCTCTCTCTCTCTCTCTCTCTGCCCTCTTCGATGCCAGTTGTTGGAGCCTGACGTGCTGTACCGTCCGTCCATGTGCAGGCACCTCGAGAGGGCGTCGTCCATGCCGGCGTTCGCGCCGACGGCGTACCTGTTCTGATGACGATCATGGCGGCGGCGTCGGCATCGACCACGAATCGACGACGACGACGACGACAAGTACCGGCCACCATAAGTATTGTCTGAAGCATGTATACAGATTATTAGCCACGTATTGCAGGACCAAGGATCTATACGCATCCATCAGGAGGAAATAAAGTTTGTCTCTTCTTCGGTTCTTCCTCAAGACAGAGTCGTCACAGAGAGAGATAGCAGCGCGCGCGTGTCTATATATATAGTGTGTGTGTGTGTGTGTGTGTGTGTGTGTGTGTGTGTGTGTGTGTGTGTGTGTGTGTGATGGTTTGGATGAGCTACTAGAGATGATGTGCGCATATACATGTGGCGTCATCGATCACCATGCATGACATGCTCGCTTGTAATAATAAATCTTCTCATGGTGTAAGTGTCATGCACATAATTACTATGTAAGTATAGAGAGAGTGGTGATAATTAGAGACTATCAAAGTCCACATAAGTATATGAGAAATTTGCAGCTGATGGTACGAAACTTAATTACATTGATATGAGAAATTTCTTTCAAAGAGACACAATTTGCAGGATGATGATAGCTGTGCCCTTTGCTGTCAAGCTTCTGAAACAATTACTCACCTGCTGGTCAGCTGCCCTTTCTCCAAAGAATGTTGGTATGCTATTCTTCAAACTTTGCATTGGCAACCTTTGTTCCCCGATCGGGACCCCTTTTCTTTAGCAGAGTGGTGGTCAGGGGCCAGGAAAAGGTTACCCAAGACTGACCGCAGGTGTTTCGACTCCACAGTCATTCTCATCTCGTGGATACTTTGGATAGAACGTAACAAAAGGATTTTCGACCACCGTTCCAGATCAGTACAGCAACTCCTCTGCTCCATTGCTGATGAAGCTGTTCTTTGGACACTAGCAGGCTACAAACAAGTTGAGTGTCTACCTGTAGCTCTAGGTCGTCTTCCTGGTCGCGAATCTTTGGCTGTATTGTAATTTTTTCTTTCTTTGAGCGGGGTGGCCCATGGGTGCTCCGCAGTGTAACTTAAACTTTTGTGTGTTTTTTCTTCTCCTCCTCTTAATGAAACACGTGCTCAGGCACGTTCTCAAAAAAAGAAATTTCTTTCAAGCACTTGTTAGAAATTTCTTCTGATTTAGCATATCAAGCAACTGAGTTGCTTGATATATGCTAATTCAGAAGAAATTTGCAGCAAAGCTCTGAAAATTTTGCAAATCCGTGCCGTTTTAAAATAATGTAAAAAATCCATTTTTGACGAGCTAAGCATTGTCGTCACTGGCAGTATAAATTTTAGCAACTACAGAGTCCAGACACTCAAGTTCTGCATCAAACATTTAGGGATGAACCAGAAAAAAGGGGATGATGAATACTATTTCAAGAAGATAACGACTTCTCTTGCATGACTGACAGGTTGCAGTAAAATAAGATAATCTTAGCTCTTTCATACTTGGATGCAAATTCGAAAATGCAGTGGCTCTGGTGTATGTATTTTCAAACAATACTAGAAACAAGTACAGAAAAGTAAAGGCATACTAAGATAAATGTGCTTATTTTGTTGTGCGCATAATGAATCCTTTCTTCACGAGAAATGTCCATCAATGCAGCACGTTTGGGAGGAAATTCATGCTGGCACATTCTTACAGAATACTGTCAAATCTACTTGCCTGGGCCTCCAAATCAGTTGTATATTATGCACCTGGACAATAATGCAGGCTATGCTAGGAGTACTGGAGAAGAGTGAACATGAACTGGGGATGGAAGGTGATGTTGCAACTTTGCAGCCCATTCAAGAACAACCTGCCGGTTCAGAAAAAGGAGGGCAGAATAAACCAATTTTTTCAGTTCTTTATAGACTATAAATTGACGATTTCAGTTTTTTTTTTGTAAACTAAATCAACACTTTCAGTTAAGCAAATCATTTTAGAACAACAAGTCTAACACAAGGAACAAGTACAGAATCATCTGGCAAGAGAGAACTATAAGATTGTAAGATGGGGAATGGCCAGATGAAGCACACCATCAGCCCCTGTGAATTTTCAGGTTGTAAAATGAATAAAGAAAAAAAATAAACTGCTCAGAATATCGAATACGTAGAGTTCTAATAACAAGATATTCGAGTACCGAAAAACTGACCTGCATCTCTGTGTAGAGAAAATAATACATATTATTACAGATTAAGACAGAGAATGCTCGTCTGAAACAATGGGCCCTAGCGAAAGCAGGCAGTAGCTTTTCCAGTTTGGACTTCCAGTTTTTGCTCGAGACTGCCCCCATGTTGGCAATGCAACCCATGAGTAGGTTGAAGCCATGTTATTTCACTGCTTATAGGCCCGGTGGGAATTGCTTTCCACAGTCTTAGCCTCTATATCCATGGGCATACCATTGTAAGATTGTCGATTGATGAGTGGCTAATAAGCCATGAGGCCTGATGTGAACAACAACAGGATCATCCTTCTGCTCCGTCTAGAATTGAAGCAGAGAAGAATTATGCCAGATTGAGGTTCTGAATTCATCCAATTGATAAATCAATCATGGAGTCCCAGTGGCTTCAGCCTTCGGGGAGATTCCTGAAAACCAAATAGAACTTATTAGCCTAGCATCAGCTCACAGAACAAAGTTCACAAGTCTCTGCTCCTGAAGTACTCCACGGAACACAGAAGGACCACCAATAATATTGAGTAATGAGAGATCTGGTACAATGATGATTAGTTGTTAAAAAAAGTTGAGATGGAATCAGAGCAGAAATGGAAGGTTGCCCCATCACAAAAATTGAGTAACGAGAGGAACACGAGGAACAAGTACAGAACCATCTGGCAAGAGAGAATTATAAGATTGTAAGATGAGAAATGGCCAGATGAAGCACAACATCAGCCCCTGTGAATTTTCAGGTTGTAAAATGAATAAAGAAAAAATAAGAGCCCTTTTACCATACTTGAAAACGCTTCCTAACGCATGCCTCCTAATGCCTCGCAACGCCTATGCAAAATAACTATTTTGTTTGATTTTATTCGTACAAGGGTAGTATGGTCACTGCGCATCCCGACCCCACGCAAACATCCCTCCCCCTCCTCGAAATCACGAGGAAGGCCGTGGCCGTGGCCGCCATTGCCGCTGCCGAACTCCAGGTCGCCGCCGGAGCTGCTAGGTGAGCGCCCTCCTCCGGTAAGGTTTTTGGCCAATCGAGCACAAAAATGGATTCGTCAGATCCTAGGGATGTCCATGCTCAAGCCCGTTTGCCTTGGTTTCGGCTAGCCCGCGGGGAACGTCGGCGCCATCTCGCCAGAGCCACCGACCATCTCGTTATGAGGATGCACGCTAATTCCGTGGCGCTAAATGGATGGATGCCCTTCTATCGTCTTGCATGTGTGGCCATGCCCATGCGAATGCACGCACGCACACCCATGGCGGACCGGGGGTCAGAGGCTGACGAAGAACACGGCGAGCTCGGGCCCGTGGTGCCTCCATGGGGCGCGATCATGTAGAGCGACTCCGAGTCTCGTGACCCGATGAAGTGCAGAAGTGGTCGAAGCAGCCGCGCAGGTACATCACCTGGTTGTCCGCCTCCGCCGGGTCGGCCGGCGGCGAGGAGCACGCCGGCGCCCATGGATACCGCCTGCAGCGTCTCCATCACTGTGAGGTCGTCGTCCGTGGCCTTGCGCCGCATCGCATACCCGGTCTTTTTGCCGTTGCACAACATGGTCCAGCCCGGCTCATCTAGCAGCGACGGCACGCGGGCTCCCCCGCATCCAGGGCCGCCGCGGGCCGGTGCTCCGTATCCAGGACGATGCGCGCGCCAGCCAGGTTGCCGAGCTCGAGGAGCAGCGCGTGCGTCTGGAGCGCGAGCTCGACGCCGAGGCTGGGCGGGCAGCGCGGCGTCTCCTGCGGCGCCAGCATGAAGCGGCCCCGGTGATGACTGTAGAGCGTCGTCCCCGTGAGGCGCCAGCACGGCTGCGTGGTGCCCGAGAAGGACGCGCCCTTGGGCACGAGACGGGATCACGGGAGCCCGCGCCGCAGGTGGCGGAGGACGAGGCCGAGGCAGAGACATCTAACGTCTCCCGTCTCCAGACGCCTCTTCATTAACGTCTCCCGACGCCTTCCCTCGTATTGGCCCCACAAATCTAGACACACTAAACACCTCCTGACGGCTCCCAAGCATCGTAAAATTTCTCAAAAAATAAACTGCTCAGAATATCCCGTACATAGAGTTCTAATAATAATATATTCGAGTATCGAAAAACAGACCTGCATCTCTGTGCAGAGAAAATAATACAGATTACAGATTAAGACAGAGTGCTCATCTGAAACAATGGGCTCTAGCGAAGGCAGGCAATAGCTTTTCCAGTTGGACTTCCATTTTTTGCTTTAGACTACCCCCATGTTGGCAATGCAGTGCAACCCATGAGTAGGTTGTAGTCATGTTATTGTCGATTGATGGGTAACTAATAAGCCATATTGGCTGTGGACCATAGTCTGTGATTGGTCGAGGCCAGATTTTCCTTAATCTAAAATAAAACTAATAAGCCATAAGGTCTGATTTGAAGCATCGAAGAATTATGCCAGAGCGAAGTTCAGAATTCACCCGATTGCTAAATCACACATGGAGTCCTCACTACCGGAAACTCGCAAATTGCCGTGTGCCATAACCTTTTCCGTGTGCTGAAACACGGGCACACGGCAAACCGGACCTTTGCCGTGTGCCAGAAGAAACAGCACACGGCAAAGGTTCAACTCACGGCAATAATTTTATTTGCCGTGTGTCCGCCCAAAAAACACACGGCAAACATGTGTGTTTGCCGTGTGCTGAAAAAGGATGCACACGGCAAACCTTTAGCACACGGCAAAGAGCCCCTGTCCCACCCCTGCCCCGGCCCGCGTGCCGGGGGCCGTCCACCCCGCCTCCGCGCCGCACCCTGAGCAGTGCCCTTGCCCCACCGGCGCGTCCATCCCGGCGCGCCGCGCAGGGCCCTGCCTCCGGCCTCTGCTTGCGCGGGCCGTGCCTGGGCGTGCCCCCCCGCGCTGGTGCCCGCTAGTGGGGCCACCTCCTCGCTGAGCAGAGCCGCCACGCCACCCCGCGGAGCTGCGCCGCACCCCTGCCGACCAAGCCCCACTCAGGGCCAAGGAGTTGCCGCCGGGCCGCCCCGCCGCAGCACGTCCACCTCACGCCCGCCACTTTCACCGTGCCACCGCGCCGGTGAGTTATTTGTTTTCCATTTGTCCCATCAATTCATTACAATTTTGGAAAATGTTTATCGATAATTTTGTTGTAAATTGTTATTTGCATGCAATTGAAGATCCACGGTGCGCCGCACCGTCTCGCCTGCCCTGCACCGGCTTGCCGCTCTGGTGCCACACCGATCGCCGACGCCTTGCCGCCCCGCCGTGCCCCAACTCGGGAGCCGCTGCCCCGACACGCGTGTTGAGCCTTAGGTGAGGACGTTCAAAAGGCACCTCATTCCATCTCATGTTTGTAGAATATTACGTAACCTAGTTAATCTAGTTGCCTGTGATGATATAAAATTTTACCCAAATTTGGTTTGGGTAACATATGATGATCTTGAGCTTGTGTGAGTGTATTCATTGTGTGTAGTTATGCTTCTCATGATTGTCATCAAACCATGTGACACATCCATGCCCAAAGCAAACTTTCGTTTGTGTTGATATTTGTGTTGATATTATGGTTGAGCTGGATGTGTCACATGGTTCCATGTATATCATGAACTTTTTTTAGATGATTTCTTATGCTGCAAGTTCAAGATCAAATGAAACGAAACATATCTGAGGCATACAACAGTAGTTCAATACTTTTTTTATTGAGATGGCCAATAGTAACAAATTATTGATTATAATTTCACACATGTTATTCTTTTTTTCAGGACCGAGCACCGCCACCTAGTTCCCGTCGCCGGCCTTCGCCACCAGACCATATAGCAAGGTGAGGCATACAAGAGTAGTCCGCTTTTCGTACCGCATATTTGTATATCACGTAACCTAGTTAGGCGTCTCCCGTTCGAAATAGATACGGATGGAAATATGCAAAACTTTGCATATGTACGACCGTATATATTTCGAATTGTCCACGTTTTTTGGACAGCCTGGGGATGCGTAGATGGAGTTAGTTTCTATGTTCTACTCGCATTCGAGACAGAGTATCGGCATCATTTCCCCGTTGTTCTTTGGATACACAATCTCTCTTCCGGGACGTGTATTTGGAGAACAGCGGCGAAACGCTGCCGAAATTCTGTCCCGGATCGGAGTAGAGCAGGGAAATCGACTCAAGCTACGCATCTTCGGGTGGGATTAGGACCTATCTTAACCTAGTAGAATGTTTGGACATCGTGTAGATGCAAACATTCTCTTGTATATTATATTACTCGTTGATAAGATAGAGTATGGACGACTGTGCGTGGATGTACTCCGGTTGGAAACAAGGGGGGGAGTTGACCTTGGAATGGATTCAGAAGACCGAGACTTTCTTGGATCGAGCATTTGCAAAGGTTAAAGGAGGCTCATGCACTTGGTGTCCCTGCACCAAATGTGGAAACACGCGTCGACAGACAAGGGAAGTCATGACACAACATCTTTGCAATTATGGATTTACGAGAGATTGTACCCGGTGGACCTACCATGGTGAAGGCAATCGTATGAGAAACGAGGTCGTTAGGCAACGCATTGAAGATCATGATGCTGATGCCGGGGTAGGAGATATGTTAGATGACTTTCATGAAGCACACTTCGAGGGAGAACGTAGCGAGGAGGAGCCAGAACCAACCGCGAAGGCGTACTATGACATGTTGGGTGCAGCACAAGAACCTCTTCATGGGCATACCAAGGTTTCACAACTGGATGCCATTGCGCGCCTGATGGACGTGAAGTCCCAGTTTACCCTAAGTCGATATGCTTTTGATGTTATGTTGATAGTTATTGGCAGTCTGCTTCCGGAAGGTCACATTCTTCCAAAAAGCATGTATGAGGCACAGAAACTCCTTCGTGCATTAAAGATGCCGTATGAGCAGATACATGCATGTCCGAAGGGATGTATCTTGTTTAGGAAAGAACATGCGGAAGCAAAGTACTGTCCAAAGTGTGAATCTTCTAGGTTCGTAGAGGTAGATACTAGTGATGGTCAGAAGAGGTAGATCGCGGTCCCCGTGAAAGTCCTACGATACCTTCCGCCCATATCGAGGATCCAACGGCTATTCATGACCGAGGAGTCCGCGAAACAGATGACATGGCACAAAATGGGAACTCGATACAATCCTAATAAGCTTGTACATCCATCCGATGCTGAATCATGGACCCACTTTGACGGGATTCATCGAGTCAAAGCAGATGAAGCTCGTAATGTGCGTGTTGCCCTAGCAACAGATGGCTTCAATCCATATGGAATGTCGGCTGCAACTTACACTTGTTGGCCTGTCTTCGTTATGCCCCTCAATCTCCCTCCTGGCGTGATTTTCCAACGACAGAACATATTCTTGTCGCTGATAATTCCTGGACATCCGGGAAATAATATGAGTGTCTACATGGAGCCCCTGATTGATGATTTGCTCAGTGCTTGGGAGGAAGGGGTTTGGACATACGATCGAGCTACAAAGAGAAACTTTAGGATGCATGTTTGGTACCATTATTCCCTGCATGACATGCCGGCATATGGAATATTCTGCGGCTGGTGTGTTCACGGAAAGTTCCCTTGCCCAGTATGCAAGGCAGCTCTGATGTTCATATGGTTGCGGAAGGGTGGGAAATATTCTTCGTTCGACAAACATCGACAATTCCTCCCTCTTGACCATCCATTCAGACGCGATAAGAAGAACTTCACGAAAGGTGTCGAAGTTCTGGACCTTCCCCCTCATATTATGACAGGTGTTGGTGTTCATGCTCAGTTAGATAGCCTTGTGGCTAATGCAGATGGTGGTTTTGAGGGATATGGTCAGCAACATGCATGGGCGCAGAAGTCGGGCTTGTGGAGGCTTCCATACATGCAAGATCTCCTCCTTCCACATAACATTGATATGATGCACTCTGAAAAGAATGTCGCCGAGGCACTGTTCGGAACTATCATGGACATTGTAGAGAAGACAAAGGACAACGTTAAGGCCAGAGTGGATCAAGCAACATTATGTGATAGACCGAAGCTAGACATGAGGCCTCCTGCGTCAGGCAAGGCATGGAAAAAGCCTAAGGCCGATTTTGTCCTGACGAGGCCCCAGAGGAGGGAAGTGCTAGAGTGGTTTCAAACCTTAATGTTCCCTGATGGGTATGCAGCGAATCTGAGGAGGGGAGTTAACTTGTCTACTATGCGAATCAACGGGCTCAAGAGTCATGACTATCACATATGGTTAGAGAGGCTTCTTCCGGTGATGGTTCGAGGATACCTCCCTGATCAAGTCTGGCAAGTGCTGGCAGAGTTGAGCTTTTTCTTCCGCCAGCTTTGTGCTAAGGAGTTATCTCTGACCGTTATTGAAGAAATGGAAAGAATGGCGCCTGTGTTGCTCTGTAAGTTGGAGAAGATATTTCCACCAGGCTTCTTCAACCCGATGCAGCATATGATTTTGCACCTACCGTATGAGGCACGAATGGGGGGCCAGTGCAAGATCGTTGGTGCTACTCAATTGAGAGATGTCAAAAAGTCCTTCGAACTAAATGTAAATATAAATGCAAAATTGAAGCTTCCATCGCAGAGGCATACATTCTAGAGGAGGTGTCAAACTTCACATCGAAATATTATACTGAGAATCTTCCAAGTGTGCATAATTGTGACATCCCGAAAACTCACCAAAATAAATCATGCGCTAAATTTGTTTTTGTTGTTGAGCTCGACTCAAACCCTAACCCTAACTTCCCGGAAACCCTCCTGTTCCGATCTCCCGATCCCCGGAGATCTGACCCGACACCCGAATTCCATCCACGTCTCATCTCCTTCCCATCCAGCGCGACGCGTCGTGACCAGCCGCCGCGAATCCCGCCCCCTCCTTTTTCCTCTCTCCCCTCCGACCGCGTGCCCCACCTCCCGCGGCCGCACGCCACGCGTGGCCGACCGCAGTCGCGGTCGCCGCTGGCGCGCACCGCCCCTCTCCTTTTCCTTTCCATCCCTCCCATTTTCTTTTCCCTATTTCTTTTCCTTTTCCCATTTCTTTTCCCCCTTTTCTCTTTTTCTTCTTTTCTTTTCTCTTTTCCCCCCTTCCTTTCTCCCTCTCCCTCCCTCTCCTTTCTCCTACCCATCGCGCCTGCCCCGAGCCGCCTCCCGCTCCGAGCGCCGCCGTGCCCGGCCCTCCTCCCCGAGCCGAGCGGCCTGACCACCGCGCCTGGCCTTGTACACGCACCACGCCGCCCCGCTCGCTCCGAGCCGCACCCCGCCTCCCCAGCTCGTCCTGCACGCCCCGCCGAGCCGGTCCACACGCGTGGACCGCGTGCTCGGAGCACCGCCGCTGCCAGGCTGCCCGCTCCCGCGCACCGCCGCCTCGCCGCCCGCGCCACCCCGCTGTGCCTCGCCCCGCTTGCGCGCACGCGAGCATAGGGCCGTGGGCGAACGCGCCGGGCCGCAACGACGTGAGCTCCGCCGAGCCCACGTGCGCGCCTGGCCACGCCGCTGCGCCGCCCGCCGCTGCCCCGCACAGCGCCGCCCTGTGCTCACCGCTGCCGCACACGTCCCGTCATCCCTGCACAACATCGCTGCCCGTGCGCCGCTCCACGACGCGCGAGCGCGGCCGAGCGCCATTAAGGCCCGCCGCGCCGCCCGCCGGGCGCCACCTACTCGCCACCGGCCACGCCCCCCCCAAACCGACCTACAACGGCTATAAAAGGCCCCTGCCGGCGCCGCTCCTCCGCACCCAAACTTCCCCGGCCACCACCGCCTCTCCTCGCAGCTCACAGCGCCGCCGCCGCCGCCATTCCCGCCCGCCGCCGCCGGTTCACGTCGCCCTTGCTCCCTCGCCGCGCCCCGAGCCGAGGTGAGCTGGGGAATCGAACCCCACGCCCCTCCTAGCCCTTTTCCCCCCACCCCCGGCCGCCGCCGTGGTCCAGGACGGCCAAATCGGCCGCCGCCGGCACCCCGGGGACACCTCCCCTGTTTCCCAGCGTGGGAGGGAGGAAGGGGATGGCAATTTTGCCAAAAACCCCTCCCCCTTTCCTCTTTTTCTTAAAGGAACCTTCCACCCTTTTTGCCTTTTGCAGAATCACCCCCTACCTTTAATATATTTGCGAATAAACCCTCTTCCAATATAAACTTAATCTCAAATATACCCCTGACCTCTCCAGAATAACCCAAAAGATTACAAAATTACAAACAGACCCCTGCCTACTCAAGCTTATTTACAACCAGGCCCCTGGCCCCTTAACTAACCCACGAACCTTTATAAAACCTATCATTTCATGTACCAAACAACCCCGGATCAAACCAAAACTCTACCCTGCCTAATTTAACTCAGTCTTGGCCATGTCACTCAGAAACCACACGAAATTAGCACTCTATACTCTATATTTTATGTGTCTCCGTTTCGAGCTCAACGATAAACCTTTTATTTCCTGTGTCTTGTTTGTTTGCGTCGTAGATCACGGAGTGAACGAAGGAGAGCCCGTCAACGAGCAGTACTGTGAGCAGGAGAACGAGGACCAGTTCCGCGACCCCGAGCCCGAAGAACAGGACTTCCCCGAAGGCTACGAAGACGGCAAGTTCAATCCCATCCTTTGATGCATGTTTCTGTCCTAGTTTTTATGAACACAACCCAATGGCCTGCTTTATAAAAATTGCATATGTTTTGCTTGCATGAAAACACGGTTGGATAGCCACCCCTTGATTTGTGATGACCATTCCTTGACTACCTAGATTAATGTCTGATTTTGCTTGGCCGTTAATCGATATTAGAACGCTTAGGACTTTACTCACATTACTATTTATTTTATAAAGAAAATGTGTGTGTATGGGATGGGATAAATGTGGTGTTTTTGTAAAGAAAGTGTAGACGGGATGGATGGCATTTCTACGGATTTGCCATTTGGTGTGCTTGTGCTAATGTGGCAAGGCAAAAGAAGGAAGATATCCATCTTGTCGTGTCTAAGGACCGAGTTGGTGTGTCATCTCACCTAACTCCACTATCGTGCAAACCACTCGACCGTTGAATGGGCAACGGCGTAGCATAAATCCCACTAGTTGGTGTGGTAGCCATCAGGAGAGCTGAGAGCAACGGGTGACTGAGGAAAAGGGATAAGCCCCGAGTGACTTATACCCGGTTATACCTAAGTAAACGGTCGATGACCCCTTGGTGCATCCCGTGATGGCTAGTCAGGCTTAGCTATGGTGGGTAATGGCTATGTTGGGATCTACACCGACACGACGGTGTTCGAGTTGTGGTATCCTGCTTGTGGGTAAAGTTGCACACCTCTGCAGAGTTAAGAATCTATTCGAATAGTCCGTGCCCACGGTATTGGGCGAGTTACGGTGTGGTCACATAACTAGTGTTTCCTTGGGATGGGCTGGTGTGAGTTGTTTTGGAATTATGTCCGGCAGTTGTGCCGTGTGCTACGACGGACGGGGAGTCCGGTAGCAGTTTTAAAATCCGAACTCTGTGTTACTACAAAAACTGTTTTTTTAAAAAAAGGTTTTCTGTTAAATGAACCCCTGCATAAAATATCGTTTTTCTGCAAATTAAACCGTAACCTATTCCTTGTTTTACCTATGCATATTATTCTGTTATAACCCCCCTCCGTGGGTGTGGTTGGACTTGCTGAGTACGTTTGTACTCACCCCACTCTTACTTTTTACAGAAGAAGACCCAGACTTCATACCAGACGACGCCGAGTAGGGTTATCGTTCTACACCCAACCTTGCCTGTGGTACCGGCCCTGACGAGATGCCTCCGCTGTCGCAGTACTCTAAGCCTGTGGTAGACCCCATGTGGTTTGCGGTCTGGTGTTATGTCGTAGCTTGGTTAATCATTATCATTATCTGTATCGAGTGTCCTCCAAGGTTTGTACGGTTTTGAACCATCTGATGTAATAAATGTGGCATCAGCCTCCTGGGACTGGTGCTTTGTATCACATTTAAGTCTTCTCTTATGAGGGGACGCTTCAGGTGGTATCAGAGCCGTAGGTTGGCCGTAGGACGTGACCCTAGGAGCGAAACCCGTTTTCAGGACCTTTCACCTTAGGACTTTTCTATCCTTAATCCTTTCCTCACACAAACACTTACCTTTGGTTCTTGCCCTGTTCCCAGATGGCTGACAATGGATGGATTGGCGGAATCTATTTCACAGAGCCCGGCCTTCCCAAGTTGTTGATACTCAGCCTGGAATGCATCGGAGTTGTGGATCCACCAGAGTTTCTCTATCGGGAGTACGACTCCAAGGGTACTCTTCGGTGTGATCTGATGATCTTCATAGCAAGAAGCACCCGCTACCCTGATGTGGACCCTTGGTTCATCTCCACCACTGGATTCCGTTTCCCGGATACCTATCGGAAAGCCGCCCGTAAAGCCCTGCGACGGCTCCGAGTGATCTACAAGCATCACCTTCAGCGGACTCCTATGGGGTTCTTCTCGCCAACTGAAGGAAGAGGACGCACCTGGATCGCCCGAATGAGAGGACTCGGGGGGGAAGAAGAAGATCTGGAAGACACTGTATCCCACCTGTCCATCTATCTCACCGGCCTGGATGAGCTCTACCGCGAGCAAGCAGCACAGCTAAAGCAACAAGTCCACAGAGCAAAGAAGGCAACCCAGGAGCTAGAAGAACAACAGACGAGGACCGTACACGCCGAATATTCCCTGGCTGCCCTCCAAGTCCAAATGGATGAAAAAGAGGCAGAACTGGAAGAGCAGCGGACAAGGGCCGCACGTGTCGAGAACTCGCTAGCCGCTCTCCAAGCTCAGATGCGGAGGTACGAGGCTCGCTGGGGAATAGGTGGATGGATAGAGGAAGATGAAGAAGAAGAACCCATGGAAACCCATTGGGACGTAGGTACTCAGACAGAGGAAGAAGAGCCCGAGGAAACCCATTGGGATAAGGGTACTCAGACCGATGATACCACGGATCAGTATCTTCCACTGAAGAAGCGCTCCCTTAGGATTGAGGAAGAATCCCCATGATAGGAGTAGTCTCTAAGCTAGAACCTTTGCTCTAATAATCATGTACCCATGAAGTTGTACCCCACCATGATGCCATAAATAAAAACCATCTACCCCTTTGTGTACCGCAAATACTCGTGCAAGATCTTCACCCTATCTTTGTTTTCAGATGGCTGAGGAAGGATGGACCCAGGGCGACTGCCAAGCTGCACCTGGCTTCCCCAGCCTGTTGATCAACGCCCTGGAAAGCCTTGGCGTTACGGAACGCCCAAGGTACTACAGCAGAGAGTACGAACATCATGGCACCCTCCGCTGCAGGGTGATCATAGTCATCGCCAGAAGTGAACGCCACCCCAACATCCAGTCATGGCGAGTGACCGCTACGGGATTTAGGCACCAAGACACCTATCCCTTGGCTGTCAGAAAGGCACTTCGGTACCTATGTCGGATTTTCGAAGAACACCTAGCACCCACGCCAATGAGGTTCTTTCCGCCGGCCATCAGAACCCCTGTTTGGGAAGCCCGCATGAGAAGCCTGGAACGGCGCCGCCATGAAGTAGACCCTTTGTACCAAGTGGCTAACTATTTGGCCGCTTTGGATCAACTCTTCGATGAGCAGGCCCACCTGCTGAGGGAGCAGACCCATCGTGCTAAGCAAGCTGAACTCGCAGTGAGACTCCAACAGGTCCGAGCAGCCCAAGCCGAGGCAAGAGCCGCAGCCGCGATCAGCAGTGAGGCAGTTGCACAGGAGAGTCTCAGACAAGCCCGCGACCGGCGCATGCAAGAATGGACCAGAAGTGGGACCCCAGTTCCGGCCATCGGAGAAGACCATGTTCTACTTGGGACACCCGTCATAGGATGGGGAACGCTCTTTGGAAGCCCTCGAGCTCCACCCGAGAACCCCGAAGGGTCTACTGCTGTCAGAGAAAGAGAAGTTGCTGCTCAGCCCCAAGAGAACGGGAACCCGGAGGACGACGAGCCGTTTGTTTCCCCGGAAGCACGTACCACCCCAGAAGAAGACTCGCCCCGCGAGTAGAGTGTCCAACCCTACCCTGTTGTTGTACCCTTCTAGCCCTTCCAGTTTAAGTTGTATTCCTAGTTTGAACCTGTACCCGGACGTGTAGTACGCGTTCTAGTCTTGTTCCTGTGTTGTACCTTACCTCGCTTTAGTAAAAGTTGCTTGTTTGCCTTGTTGTGTGCTTGTTGTGTGTGTGCCTTTCGACAGAAGGTTAATTCTGCCTTTTTCAAAAATACGAATTAAATAACTTAAACATCACCTAATCCCAATCTCACAAAAACCCTACCAAATCTGCAGATGGTTTCCCGAAGCGTCACGAGGGCCTCCCGTGTCAGGGACCCTGCAGCCGCTGATGCAGGAGTACGCCTTAACGGGCAAAACCATCCTCAGGAAGAACAAGAAGTGAGTCAGGGCAGAGGAGAAAATCAGGATGCACAGCTACCACCACCACCACCCTTCGTGGACCTGGCACAAGTGATCCATAACCAGACTCTCATACTGGAGACACTGGCCAATGCTCTAATGAACAGGCAGCCACGAGAGCAGACCTTCAACGACAAGCTAACAGCTTTTCTGAGGGCCAAGCCACCCACTTTTGCCGGATCCAGCAACCCCTTGGACGCAGATGACTGGCTCCGTGTGATCCAGAGGAAGCTCGAGCCGTTTGGGTGCCAAGATCGGGATAAAGTCCTTCTGGCAGCACATCAACTCACCGGGACTGCCTTAGCCTGGTGGGAAAATTACTGCGCTGCCGCCCGAGATGCCTCCACCATCACCTGGAATGAATTCGTGAGGGAATTCCGCCGTTACCACATCCCCTCGGCCACCATGAAGCACAAGGCGGATGAATTTCGCGCACTCCAGCAGGGGAATATGACGGTGGAAGAGTATACACACCAATTTATGGAGCTGGCTCGCTATGCACCCGAAGAAGTGAACGACGACGAAAAGAAACAGGACATGTTCAAGAAGGGACTAAATCCAGAACTCAGGACCCTGCTCACTCCTCAGATCTACCCGGATTTCAACACCCTGATGAACAAGGCAATCCTCACCGAGAGGGCCAAGATCGATGAAAGAAAGGATAACAAGCGCAAGTTTTTGGAGAGCAAGGCACGCCAGCAGGATCGTTTCCAGAAGCCCAGAAGCTTCAGCTACAACGCACCAAGGTCCCAAGCCCCAATGTAGTACAGAACTCAGTCTCAAGTGACAGGACCACGGGCCCCTAACACCCAGGTCAGGAGCCAAAACACCATGAGGGCCCCGCCGAGTAATGCAAGTCAAGTCACCAACAACAACAGCAATGTGAGGGCCTGCTTCCACTGCCGTGAGACGGGTCACTTCATCGCCGACTGCCCCTATGCCAAGAACAAGCCGGCTACTTCAGCTTTCTCCAACACAGTGAACGGACCCAAGCCAGTTCTGACGGGTGCCAACCGAGTGCCCCTCCGTGGCCACGGCAACAACAACAACAACAATCAGCAAAGGCAATCCCAGCAATCTTTCGGACGCGCCCGTGTCAACCACATCGACGCACAGGAAGCTCAAGGAGCTCAAGGCGTAGTACTCGGTGAGTACCTAGTCAGCTCAACTCTTGCAACAGTACTGTTTGATTCTGGAGCATCACACTCATTTATATCCTCGAGTTTTGTGGAGAAACATAAAATACCTACAGTACTACTAAAGACACCCCTATTAACCCGGACGCCCGGAGGAGACATCAGGTGTCAACTGGGTTGTCTACGGGTAAGGATCAATTTAAGTGGGGTAGAGTTTCTAGCAGATCTAGTAGTACTTAAGTCAGAAGGGATTGATGTGATCCTTGGAATGGATTGGCTGAGCAAACACAATGGCCTCATAGGTTGTACGGATAAGGTAGTACATCTAACAAACCCAGAGGGAGTCCGAGTGACCTGTCATACCCGGGAAAGTGGAGCAAACCCGATGATATTCAGTATGGAAGCCAAGAACTTGGATGAAGTCCCTGTAGTGAATGAGTACCCCGATGTCTTTCCCGAAGAACTTCCCGGTATGCCACCAGATAGGGACGTAGAATTTGTCATTGATCTTGTTCCTGGAACCGCCCCCATAGCCAAGAGACCGTATAGGATGGCAGCCTCCGAGTTGGCAGAATTAAAGAAACAACTAGAGGAACTACAACGAATCGGCTTCATCAGGCCAAGTTCGTCTCCTTGGGGAGCCCCGGTTCTATTCATCAAGAAGAAGGACGGAAGTATGAGGTTATGTGTAGACTACCGGGCACTAAACGAGGTCACTATCAAGAATAAGTACCCCCTTCCCAGGATCGATGATCTTTTTGATCAGTTAAAAGGAGCCAGGTACTTTTCCAAGATTGACCTGAGGTCCGGCTATTTTCAGCTCAAGATCAGGGAGAGCGACATTCCGAAAACAGCCTTTGTCACCCGGTATGGGCAGTTTGAGTTTACGGTGATGTCTTTTGGACTGACAAATGCACCTGCCTATTTCATGAACCTCATGAACAAAGTGTTTATGGACGAGTTGGATAAGTTTGTCAGTAGTCTTCATCGACGACATACTTATTTACTCAAAGAGTATTCAGGAGCACGAGCAGCACCTGAGGGTAGTCTTGGAAAAGCTGAGAGTGCATAGGCTATACGCCAAATTCAGCAAGTGTGAGTTCTGGATAGAGAAAGTAGCATTCCTTGGTCATATTTTGACCGCCGAAGGAGTAGCCGTGGACTCCGAGAAGGTCGAAGCAGTATCCAACTGGCAGCAACCAACCAATGTCAGCGAGATCAGGAGTTTTCTTGGATTAGCTGGGTATTATCGGAGATTCATTGAGGGATTTTCTAAGATAGCCCGGCCCATGACAGAGCTGCTCAAGAAAGAGAAGAAGTTCACCTGGACGGAGTCGTGTGAAAGGAGCTTCCAGGAGTTGAAGCGAAGATTGACGACAGCCCCAGTACTAACCCTGCCGGATATACATCGGGATTTTGTCATCTACTGTGATGCATCCCGACAAGGGTTGGGTTGTGTGCTGATGCAAGACGGGAAAGTTGTTGCATATGCTTCCCGCCAGCTCAGGTCTCATGAGCAGAACTACCCGACCCATGATTTGGAACTTGCAGCCGTAGTGCACGCACTTAAGATTTGGAGGCATTATTTGATTGGAAATAAGTGTGAAATCTTTACCGACCATAAAAGTCTGAAGTATATCTTTACCCAACCAGACTTAAACTTGAGGCAGAGAAGATGGCTGGAATTAGTTAAAGATTATAATCTGGAAATCCATTATCACCCTGGTAAAGCAAATGTAGTAGCCGATGCCTTAAGTCGGAAATCCTACGGGCCCAAGGATAACCATTTACGAGAGGAAATGGCACGATTAAATGTGCACATTGTCCCTCGAGGCTCCAGCCAAGTGCTGAACGTTCAATCCACTCTAGAAGAGAGAATCAGGAAAGCCCAAAGATCAGACGAGGGACTGATGGAGATCCGGAGGCAGACCGGAGAAAATAAGGCACCAGACTTTAGAGTGGATAATAAGGGAACGTTATGGTATAAAGAAAGGATTTGTGTGCCCCAGAAGGGAGACTTCAGACAGATAATCATGGACGAAGCTCATAACTCGGCCTACTCCATCCACCGAGGATCCACCAAAATATATATGGACCTAAGACAGAAATATTGGTGGAATGGGATGAAGGCAGATATTGCACGATTTGTCGCCCATTGCGATACTTGCCAGAGAATTAAAGTTGAACACCAGAAGCCGGCAGGATTATTGCAACCCCTACCCATTCCAGTTTGGAAATGGGATGAAATAGGAATGGATTTTGTGGTAGGGCTGCCCAGAACCCAGAAAGGACATGATTCCATATGGGTAATAGTGGACCGACTCACTAAAGCAGCTCACTTCATACCCGTACGGACCAACTACGGCGGAGAAAAGCTGGCCAAGCTCTATGTGGAAAACATAGTGAAATTGCATGGTGTGCCAAGCCGAATTGTTTCAGATAGAGGGACCCAGTTCACCTCTAGATTTTGGAAAAGCTTGCATAAAGCTATGGGCACCAAGCTAGACTTTAGTTCCGCTTATCACCCGCAGACAGATGGTCAGACAGAAAGGGTGAATCAGATTATGGAAGATATGTTGAGAGCATGTGTTCTCACCTACGGCAAAGATTGGGAACAGAGTTTACCCTATGCCGAGTTCTCATACAACAACGGGTATCAAGCAAGCTTGGGCATGTCGCCGTTCGAGGCTCTTTACGGAAGGAAATGCAGAACCCCTCTGATGTGGTCAGAAGTTGGAGAACGTGCTCTAGTCGGGCCCGCCCTCATAAAGGAAGCAGAAGAAAGGGTGGCCGAGATTAGAGAAAAGCTGAAAGCAGCCCAGTCCCGACAGAAGAGTTACGCTGACAAGAAAAGGCGGGAAATAAGTTTCAGTCCAGGGGATTTTGTGTATCTCAAGGTATCACCCATTCGAGGAACCCGAAGATTTCAGGTACAAGGAAAATTAGCCCCTCGGTACATTGGACCATATCGAGTTCTGAAGAAAGTTGGAGCAGTAGCATACCGTTTGGAACTGCCAGAAGAAATGTCAGATATACATCCAGTGTTCCACGTCTCACAGCTAAGAAGATGTTTGAGAGTACCCGAGGCAGAGCACGTGCCAGTAGAAACAATAGATCTGCAGCCAGACCTACGATATCAGGAAGTTCCCGTCAAAATTCTAGACACTGTCACTAGGAGGACCAGAAACTCCGAAGTACGGATATGTAGAGTTCAGTGGAGCAGACACGGAGTGAAAGAAGCTACCTGGGAACGCGAAGACGCTCTAAAGAAGGAATTTCCCCACCTATTTAGGAACCAGCCGAATCTCGAGGACGAGATTCATTTTAAGTGGGGTAGGTTTTGTGACATCCCGAAAACTCACCAAAATAAATCATGCACTAAATTTGTTTTTGTTGTTGAGCTCGACTCAAACCCTAACCCTAACTTCCCGGAAACCCTCCTGTTCCGATCTCTCGATCCCCGGAGATCTGACCCGACACCCGAATTCAATCCACGTCTCATCTCCATCCCATCCAGCGCGAAGCGTCGTGACCAGCCGCCGCGAATCCCGCCCCCTCCTTTTTCCTCTCTCCCCTCCGACCGCGTGCCCCACCTCCCGCGGCCGCACGCCACGCGTGGCCGACCGCAGTCGCAGTCGCCGCTGGCGCGCACCGCCCCCCTCCTTTTCCTTTCCATCCCTCCCATTTTCTTTTCCCTATTTCTTTTCTTTTCCCATTTCTTTTCCCCCTTTTCTCTTTTTCTTCTTTTCTTTTCTCTTTTCCCCCCTTCCTTTCTCCCTCTCCCTCCCTCTCCTTTCTCCTACCCGTCGCGCCTGCCCCGAGCCGCCTCCCGCCCCGAGCGCCGCCGTGCCCGGCCCTCCTCCCCGAGCCGAGCGGCCTGACCACCGCGCCGGCCTTGTACACGCGCCACGCCGCCACGCCGCCCCGCTCGCTCCGAGCCGCACCCCGCCTCCCCAGCTCGTCCTGCACGCCCCGCCGAGCCGGTCCACGCGCGTGGACCGCGTGCTCGGAGCACCGCCGCTGCCAGGCTGCCCGCTCCTGCGCACCGCCGCCTCGCCGCCCGCGCCACCCCGCTGCGCCTCGCCCCGCTTGCGCGCACGGAGCACAGGGCCGTGGGCGAACGCGCCGGGCCGCAGCGACGTGAGCTCCGCCGAGCCCACGTGCGCGCCTGGCCACGCCGTGCGCCGCCCGCCGCTGCCCCGCACAGCGCCGCCCTGTGCTCACCGCTGCCGCACACGTCCCGTCATCCCTGCACAACATCGCTGCCCGTGCGCCGCTCCACGACGCGCAAGCGCGGCCGAGCGCCATTAAGGCCCGCCGCGCCGCCCGCCGGGCGCCACCTACTCGCCACCGGCCACGCCCCCCCCCAAACCGACCTACAACGGCTATAAAAGGCCCCGCCGGCGCCGCTCCTCCGCACCCAAACTTCCCCGGCCACCACCGCCTCTCCTCGCAGCTCACAGCGCCGCCGCCGCCGCCATTCCCGCCCGCCGCCGCCGCCGGTTCACGTCGCCTTGCTCCCTCGCCGCGCCCCGAGCCGAGGTGAGCTGGGGAATCGAACCCCACGCCCCTCCTAGCCCTTTTCCCCCACACCCGGCCGCCGCCGTGGTCCAGGACGGCCAAATCGGCCGCCGCCGGCACCCCGGGGACACCTCCCCTGTTTCCCAGCGTGGGAGGGAGGAAGGGGATGGCAATTTTGCCAAAAACCCCTCCCCCTTTCCTCTTTTTCTTAAAGGAACCTTCCACCCTTTTTGCCTTTTGCAGAATCACCCCCACCTTTAATATATTTGCGAATAAACCCTCTTCCAATATAAACTTAATCTCAAATATACCCCTGACCTCTCCAGAATAACCCAAAAGATTACAAAATTACAAACAGACCCCTGCCTACTCAAGCTTATTTACAACCAGGCCCCTGGCCCCTTAACTAACCCACGAACCTTTATAAAACCTATCATTTCATGTACCAAACAACCCCGGATCAAACCAAAACTCTACCCTGCCTAATTTAACTCAGTCTTGGCCATGTCACTCAGAAACCACACGAAATTAGCACTCTATACTCTATATTTTATGTGTCTCCGTTTCGAGCTCAACGATAAACCTTTTATTTCCTGTGTCTTGTTTGTTTGCGTCGTAGATCACGGAGTGAACGAAGGAGAGCCCGTCAACGAGCAGTACTGTGAGCAGGAGAACGAGGACCAGTTCCGCGACCCCGAGCCCGAAGAACAGGACTTCCCCGAAGGCTACGAAGACGGCAAGTTCAATCCCATCCTTTGATGCATGTTTCTGTCCTAGTTTTTATGAACACAACCCAATGGCCTGCTTTATAAAAATTGCATATGTTTTGCTTGCATGAAAACACGGTTGGATAGCCACCCCTTGATTTGTGATGACCATTCCTTGACTACCTAGATTAATGTCTGATTTTGCTTGGACGTTAATCGATATTAGAACGCTTAGGACTTTACTCACATTACTATTTATTTTATAAAGAAAATGTGTGTGTATGGGATGGGATAAATGTGGTGTTTTTGTAAAGAAAGTGTAGACGGGATGGATGGCATTTCTACGGATTTGCCATTTGGTGTGCTTCGTGCCAATGTGGCAAGGCAAAAGAAGGAAGATATCCATCTTGTCGTGTCTAAGGACCGAGTTGGTGTGTCATCTCACCTAACTCCACTATCGTGCAAACCACTCGACCGTTGAATGGGCAACGGCGTAGCATAAATCCCACTAGTTGGTGTGGTAGCCATCAGGAGAGCTGAGAGCAACGGGTGACTGAGGAAAAGGGATAAGCCCCGAGTGACTTATACCCGGTTATACCTAAGTAAACGGTCGATGACCCCTTGGTGCATCCCGTGATGGCTAGTCAGGCTTAGCTATGGTGGGTAATGGCTATGTTGGGATCTACACCGACACGACGGTGTTCGAGTTGTGGTATCCTGCTTGTGGGTAAAGTTGCACACCTCTGCAGAGTTAAGAATCTATTCGAATAGTCCGTGCCCACGGTATTGGGCGAGTTACGGTGTGGTCACATAACTAGTGTTTCCTTGGGATGGGCTGGTGTGAGTTGTTTTGGAATTATGTCCGGCAGTTGTGCCGTGTGCTACGACGGACGGGGAGTCCGGTAGCAGTTTTAAAATCCGAACTCTGTGTTACTACAAAAACTGTTTTTAAAAAAAAGGTTTTCTGTTAAATGAACCCCTGCATAAAATATCGTTTTTCTGCAAATTAAACCGTAACCTATTCCTTGTTTTACCTATGCATATTATTCTATTATAACCCCCCTCCGTGGGTGTGGTTGGACTTGCTGAGTACGTTTGTACTCACCCCACTCTTACTTTTTATAGAAGAAGACCCAGACTTCATACCAGACGACGCCGAGTAGGGTTATCGTTCTACACCCAACCTTGCCTGTGGTACCGGCCCTGACGAGATGCCTCCGCTGTCGCAGTACTCTGAGCCTGTGGTAGACCCCATGTGGTTTGCGGTCTGGTGTTATGTCGTAGCTTGGTTAATCATTATCATTATCTGTATCGAGTGTCCTCCAAGGTTTGTACGGTTTTGAACCATCTGATGTAATAAATGTGGCATCAGCCTCCTGGGACTGGTGCTTTGTATCACATTTAAGTCTTCTCTTATGAGGGGACGCTTCAATAATCCACCCTCACGTTACAATGCTGGGGAAGCTGACTCGAACCTCAGCCTTTTCAAAGGGCAACTCGGAAGTGCAAGTGTTGCGAGCATCAAGACCTTAAATTTTGAAGAGTGGCGCGGTATCATGCTATATGTGTTGACCAACCTATCCGAAGTGCAGCCGTACATACAGTAAGTTCTCTGCATTCATTTAGTTCTCGAGTACCTTCTTTTTCGGCATCCAACCCGTTCGTTTCTCTTTCGACCAGGGAATTTCATGTGCAATTCTGGCATCGATCAAGGATACCTACCCTCCAGGAAGCTGAGACCCTTCTTAGACAGGGTGCGGGAAATGGAAAGCCTGATTTTATTTCTTGGTTCAAACAAAAGGTAATGTCTACGTCGTGGCTCTTTCGTAGTATGATTTTACAAGTTGCTCGGACGTGTACATAATTTGGCCTGCTTGAACTTGCAGACCCAAACTGATGCCTCAGTGAATGCCGAGTTGCGTCAGGTTGCCAATGGTTGTGCCTATAGAGTCAAGTCATTTGGAGCTTATGATGTGAATGGATATCGTTTCCACAAAACAAGTCATGAGAAGAGTCGGCCGAATAGAAGGACCACAAATTCCGGAGTGTTTACGCCAGGAGACGATGGGCTCGAGTACTATGGAAGAATCGAAGAAATATACGAACTCACGTTTCATGGGTCGAAACCTCTGAAACCTGTCATATTCAAATGCCATTGGTTTGATCCTCATGCTGTGAGACGGACTCCGAATCTTGGGCTAGTTGAAGTTCAACAAGCGTCCTTGTATCCAGGAGATGATGTCTATATTGTGGCTCAACAAGCCACGCAAGTTTATTATCTCTCATATCCGTGCCAAACCGACAATCGTCTCAAGGGTTGGGATGTTGTGTACAAGGTATCGCCACACAGTAAATTACCTGTCCCAAACAATGAAGATTACAACATAGACCCAAACACATATGCCGGTGAGTTCTTTCAAGAAGATGGGCTAGATGGGACTTTTCAGATAGACTTAACCGAAGCGATGGGAATGGAACAGGACAATGAAAGAATTGATAATGACGATGCAGGGGATGAGGTCCACAATGTCAAGGACTTAGAATTACTAGAGCGATTATGCTTAGACAATGACAGTGATGATGACAGTGTTCCTCCTATGGAGATCGATGGTGATTATATCGACACACGTGATAGCGATGATGAGACATATGATCCGGCTAATCCGGATCATGATGACTATTTTTAATACATGTAAGAACCATACTATTTAATTTTTTGTACTATTTTTATTTATTTTAGTCATTGTACTTACTTTATATACTAATTGTACTATTTTTAATGACATCTACTGATTGATTTACTCATTTTAATTTCAAGAGATTGTTCGGCGATGGCGGGGCGCGGCAGAGGTATGATGAGGTCACTCACAGACCTATTGGGCGGCAAATCTACCCAGGCAGGTGAGTCCTCCCAGAGGACTCGACGGACAGGCAGGAGAAGTCGGAGGAGTGGAGCGGGTTCGTCGACGCGCGACGCCGCTGAGGGCTCCGGCACGGCTTCAGAAGGGAGGGCTGGGAGGAGGAGCAGGCGCAGGAGAGGTGCTCCTCTTGTGGAGGAGGCGGCAGAGGTGGCGGAGGAGGAGGAGAAGGAGGAGGAAGAGGAGGAGGAGGAGGAGGATGGGGCGGACGAGGAGGAGGAGGAGGACTTGGGCGTACCTGCCGTCTGGCAGCGAGGCCCCTCGAGGCTCCCGGATCGTCCGATACCTCTAGAGCACCGACCGGTCCTCCGACCTGACGGGAAAAGGTAAGTAAGTTTACAAGATTTCAATACGTTTCTTTTTGATATATTCAAAATCACAATTGACACTAATATTATCTCTCAATAACTTGAGCAGGAACTTGGACATAGTTGTTCCAGGTGTTGCTCACAACCGCATGGCCAATGGCATCCTGGGCCTCCTCTGCAAGCGACACTACCCAGGCGCCATGGATATTGCTAGGGTACGTCAGCCAGCCTCTTCGTGGGAGCACTACATCGCTGCACCGGATGGACCAGATGAGGAAGGCAGGGCATTTGACAACAAGGCGCACTGGGTGTTGAACGAATAATGGGTAAGTCCTCATGGAACTACATTTACGAATATATCATATTCATTGCACCGGGTTTTGAAATAATGACTTTGTTCACGTTTTTGTGCAGGATTTCTACAGATACGAGGAGGGAATGATGCCCAGGGCGATGCAGGTGGCTAGCAGAGCTTGTTACAAGCTGGTGGCGGATATGCTTTACGAGGCGCGCATCCAGGCCGTCATCGACTACAAGGCCAGGATCGAAAAAGTGAGGATCTACAAAGGACCTGCGAGAGACATTAGACTTACCCAGGAACAATACTTGCGGGTAAAGATTCAATCTTAAGGAGTTATCAACTATGCTCCATTTGTTCTTCTTAAATGTATTAGATATTGATGATGTGCAGGTGCCTCCGTGGTGGATTGCCAATGATTATCCGTGCTGGGAAATGATAGTGGACCGGTGGTGCTCGCAAGAGTGGGTGGAGATGCACGAGGCTGCCCGGCAGCGGCGTTTGCTGATGCCAGGTGCATCGCACCATCAGTGCAACCGTAACCTCAAGGCGTACGCGGCTAGATATGTATGTGAATTAATTTCTTTATTCTAACGCTCAATTCTGCATAATTTCTAATCATCTTCCTTTATTCGCAGTCGGCGTCACATGGTGGTGTGCCTTGCACCCAAGTCAAGGCATACTGTTTGGCCCACAAAGGAAAGGGGACGTCCGATGTCACCTTCAACCCGCAGGATCCGCCCGAAGTGTACAGCAACGCAAGCGTCCACAGCCGCCTCAGTGGGTACACCTCGATGGCACAAGAAGTTCATGGGCCGGAGTTTGATGCGATCAATGAGCCCATTGATGGAGAAGTCGTCATGAGGGCGGGAGGAGGCAAGAAGCATGGACGGTACTGGTTTGGCGACAGCTTAGTCGACACGGCGACTACTCCCACTCTCTCGCAGATTTGAGCCAGGAGTACCAGCTCAAGCCCTGCCATACGCCCACGGCCAGACACTACACAGACTCAGATTGAGGCTGTCAAGGTTATTTCTGTTTCATCCGTCGTTCCTACGTTTTTACATATGTTCGCTTTGAATTCTAACCCTGGGATCAAATCCTTTAGGCCCAGATGGAAGCAGCCTTCCAAGCACGGCAGGAGGCGGCAGAGGAGAGGTGGAGGGCCGAGCGGGACGACATCCAGCAAAAATTGGATCAAGCTCTAACATTTATGCAAAGCCTAGGCTCGGCGATGGGTGTTTCGCCTCCACAATTCCCTCCGGCCCCACTTGTTCGTCGTGCAGAAACTCTTCCTACCGTAAGTGGTTTTAACTCCTATCGAGTTTCGGAATGTCTTAGTGACTTAGCATTAACCTAGATTTACTTAAAAATAATATCTTATGATACATATACAATGACTTACAACTTAGGCTAATGCTTGTAGTTTCATTCTTATGTAACTCAATATATATTCGCTTATGTGCAGAATCAGTCGGCGGCATCCAATGATGGGCCAGTGAATCCTGACTTCTCGCCTCCGGTGCAGCAGACTCAGCAGACTCAGCAGTTTGTGTGGCCACCACCTCAATGGGTGGCTTGGATTCAGCAGCAGCAGCAGCAGCAGCCAGGTTGGTCGCAGACGCCTACATGGCCGATGTGGCCGCAGCACCCGCCACCGCCATCGCCGCCGTCGGACCCGTGAGTTACATTGTATGGACTTATTTTGTACCAACTTGTATGGACTTGATTTGTATGGACTCGACTTGTACTTGTGGTTGTCGATGAACGAAACAAGACTTTATTGGTATATGTGTATCGAATGCCTGTGATGCTTATTCGGATACATGAAATAATCATTGTGATATATATGAAATGCTTGGGGTACCATATACGTAATCAACAAACAAAAAAATTGAATCTGGGACCTTTGCCGTGTGCAAAAACCAGGGCACACGGCAAATGAACCATTCTTTGCCGTGTGCAAAAGCTTCTGCACACGGCAAAGGTTCGGTCTTTGCCGTGTGCCACATCGGCAGGGCACACGGCAAACTCACTTCCACGTCACCTTTGCTGGAGGCCATTTTTTTTTGCCGTGGATCGAGTTTGCCGTGTGCAAAAGCTTCTGCACACGGCAAAGTTTCGGTTTTTGCCGTGTGCCACATCGGCAGGGCACACGGCAAACCCACTTCCACGTCACGAGGCCATTTTTTTTTGCCGTGGGCCGAGATTTGCACACGGCAAAAAGTTTGCCGTGTGCCCGATATTTGGCACACGGCAAAGAGCGCCTTTGCCGACGCCTGAATGTCGTGTGTTGTTTGCCGTGTGCGGCACACGGCAAAAGCTTTACTGTGTGCATATCGGCCTTTGCCGTGTGCTTTGGCACACGGCAAACCGATGGTTTCCTGTAGTGCCTAGTGGCTTCAGCCTTTGGGGAGATTCCTGAAAACCGAATAGAACTTATTAGCTTAGCATCAGCTCACAGAACAAAGTTCACAAGTCTCTCCTCCTAAAGTACTCAACAGAACACAGAAGGACCACCAATATTATTGAGTAATGAGAGATCTGGTACAATGTGATTAGTTGTTAAAAAAAAGTTGAGATGGAATCAGAGCAGAAATGGAAGGTTGCCCCACAAGCTAAATAGAGAGTGCATCGGTTAAAAATGTGAAATGGTTCATTTCTGTTATCATTTCATTAAGACAAGATATTCCATGGTAAACTATATAAGAGCTGTCTCCATGCCAGCATGAACAGAAATTCAATGAAAACCATTAAGGATAAATCTAAGTATCACCAGGTCATCATGATCTTAATCTTACTGTTACGAAAATCAATAACGAGCATGGTATGAATATGGATGCAGCTGGTAAGATAAACAATAACCCCGGACTGACGCACGTCCCAATTCTGCTTCTCTGTGTTCCGTCTGAAAGAATGCAGCTTCTGTCTTTCTTTGAGCTGATTGTGGCATATGTTTGGGGAGAAAAATACCCAAAGGGGTTTCCTCTACACGCGGGGGAAATAAATTGCGGGCGTGCCAGTGTACTAAGTACACAAAAAATAAATAGACAAAGAACAAATAAGGAACACATATTTTATTCATATTTTCCAACAAATACAAATACATGTTCCTTATATATATGGGCGCTCCATAGCCTGCCGTGGGGCAGATCGAACATGGGCGATGTGGTCTTCTGGTTCCTAGGGCCTCGGAAGGCTCCTAGTTAATTACATCTGCGAGATAGTCGTAGAACACCTCCGATTAAGCTGCAATGGTCGTCTTCTTCAATCTTCACTTTGCGTCCTCCATGCATGATGATGATGATGATGGATGAATGCAGGCGTCGGCATTATCATGGCCTAGTCGGTCCATGGGCCGATGGTAACGCAGTCGAAACGTCAACGGCGTCCGCCCGTGCCGTTTGGCCTCGTCGGTCACGAACAGCAAGTACGGCAATAGAGTCGTGATGTAGTGCATGGTGGCGCTCAGTTCGATGTTAGATGGCGTAGCAAAATAGAAGTGTCTTCAATAATCATCGTAGGGACTTGACAGGCGCAGATCCGGCCGGAACGCAACCCGCGACACAGACACGGGGTCTAGGCGATTGCAGCCCGGTCGAAGATAGAACACATTGGCATCACTCCTCTCTCCGTGAACGTCGAGGATGAGGAGGCAGCACATGTTCACGTTGATCCAATCTGGTGGCTTCTAAACTTGTACAGGAACAACTCTTGACTTGATGCATGCAGGGCATCGTGGCCTTTCCTGGACAGATGCATCTCGGTGACATGGGCTATTCAGAGACGACGAGCTCCAATGACCTGGCTGCATGGCGGCGAGTTGGACAGCAGCGATCCGTGGCGGCGAGACGGTGATGATCTCGGCGGCCGGCGACGAGGCGGGCTGTTCATGGACGAGCTCCGGCGGCGAACTACACAACGGCGAGCCGGACGGCATCGAGCCGCGGCGGCGATACGGCGACGGCGATCTCGGCGGCGGTCGGCGACGTGGTAGGCTGCTCACCGCGAGGAGCGACAATCTCCTTCATGGAGACCATGAGATGCCCACGATGATGTGCAGAACTCCTTCATGCATGCGTGCTGAAAGGAAACATGCAAGAACAAGAATAAAACAAATAAGATAGATCGATCTCAACCAGAGTTACCGGCGAGAAGGATGGGAGCCATGGAGTCGACGCCGAAGTGTTCGACGGCGACGACGTCAGTTGCGTGGCGTCGTGAAGCCGAGGCCGGAACTCCGCCGCAGGCCGCGGACTCGCTCGCCGGCGTCGTGTGCGTGATGGAGATGGAGATGGCCGCACCACAGTCGTCGTCGTTGATCACGAACTCCGGCCGGCGGATTGGCGCAGTGCAGAGTGTGGTGACGATGGTGGCCGTGCGCAGTCGGGCGGCGTGGTGTAGATGGATGTGGGTGTCTCCTCCCCAGTGGGAGACTGAGGGTCCCTTTTATAGGCCGAACACAGAGGCCAGGAGAGGAGCGTCAAGCCGTGCGCCGCCTCTAATCCGTTGCCGAGCAAGCCGGCGCCCGAGCGAAGCTCTCGGATCAGTTCCACGCCGCGCGGCTGCTAATTCAAAATTTGAAAGCTCCATCTCATCCACAGGCGGCTGGCGCACGTGGTTGTGCATGCAGAAAGCTTCCAGAAGATAATCTATGGAGACGGCCCACTCGTATGCACCATACGAGGCTTGTTTGCATGGGCTGATGCATGGGTCACGTAAGAGCCCACATGCACCAGATTAATTAGTGCTAATTCTTTACTGATCAGCCCAATAATGCTTGAAGCTTAGCAACTCCAGCCCATTAACCGCGGCCACGCTGATCACAAGTTGCGTACATGCATTAGCCCAATCTGTTTGTGCAACCTCTGAAAAGAACAAGGCAGATGACACGTATGTGCAGCTAGCATGTGTGGACTTGCTTGCATGTTAGCTTGCTTCTCTTATCTCATACGTATGCATATCTTAGCTTGTTTACTTTGAGAAACATGTTCAAAATACCGTCGAACAGCATAGGCAGAAAAATCATGCTGATCTTGATCGGTGCAGATGCTGTTGCCCTGCACATCAGCGCCTGAAGTTCCTCGCTCCGGTGGGCATACTAAATCCATGACCACTGCCGCACCTCTTGCCCAGCTCAATTAGTTGAAAACAGTATGGTGTGAATGATATGAACCACTACTATGAGGCCTTCCGAGGCCTCCAGGAGTGCGCGTCGGAAAGGGACCTGTCAGTGGCTGATTTTCTGAACTGGAATGATGTTTTGTCTGCACAGCATTGGTGCTGCTATTAATCTCCATCTTTGTTGTGCGCTGTGTTTGGATGATGCATCATGCTGAAGCATTTGGCATGATGCATTTATCCACACGATGTGAATGAAAATGATCTTGCTTTAGTACTGCAAATGCCCTTCCCATTAAGTGTTGGGGGGACCTGGCGTTTCTTCACATCCATTAGCAGTGATGGAAACTGCACAAGTTGCGATCGAAACTAAATAGGAAACCAGTCCGAAAATGAGGTACACTCTATGATACAAGCACACCCACCCCAACTTCTCTAGTAGACTGTCTAAGCAAGCTAATGAAAAGTGTCTAGATGATTGGAACCATCATCGTTCATGCAGCTAGCTTTGGTCAACACGGATTAGCTAGCTGTTGAACAATACGATGGCGCACATATAAAATTTATATATATGTATCTGTGTTTCCTGTCCAAGTGTCCATGTTGTAAATTTGTGGTTGGGGAGTCACCACCAGCCACCCCTTTTTCGGGCGGGATATCTCACATGAACTACTGTGCAGCAGTAAATCATCTGAAGGTCCGAGAAAGAAAGAAAATGACCGGCCGTCTTCGTCCAGCCGATCATATATATGATCTCTTCTACGTACTCTCTCTCTCTCTCTCTCTCTCTCTCTCTCTCTCTCTCTCTCTCTCTCTCTCTCTCTCTCTCTCTCTCATGCATGTCCCGATCCAAATAGTCTAATTAATTAAGCCATTTTTTAGAGTTAATAAGTGGTCAGTGTTTTGTTAAGAAATGTTGGCTGGAAGTGTTTTTTTAGTTGTTGCTAGTTTTTTTTTTATTCCACCCTCAGGCATTGTCCAAAACAAATTAAAAAGCCTCAAACACTTAGAGAAATTGTAAAGTAAAGAATTATAAAGAAGAGCAATAACGACCCTCGGCCATTTGCAGGAAAAGCAGTAGCTCAGAAAATATTAAATATGTTGTAGTTGGACACGTACAGCTGGACCGAGAACCTGAGAAACAAAAGCACCAACGACCCCAGGTTTTGAGGGTAATCTAGCAGTTTATAAGGACATTAAGAATAAAATTATAGAGCACTCGCAAAAAAGAATAAAATATAGAATTTACTTATGAATGCAAGATGACACCAAAGTTTGGGGATTGCTGGTGAGCTTTTGTCGAGTAACCAAACAAAAAGATCGCATTCATCCAACCCCAAATTAAAAGACAAGGTGCGTGTACATCCATCGTCGGACAATCGATCGAAAAAGCACCATATGCCACTACCAAAAAGCATCTCTATTTCTTTACCCTTTTTCTAAAGACGCACTACGTACCAAGAAGATTATGTGTCAGTACTCTACCATTATTGTGTGGCTTCTTAAACTGTTTCTTGAGTTATTAGGCGCACAGACAAAAGTAGCAAGATGCAATGGGCCCTGCAGATTTCCCCTATACATTCGCAGGCCACTATTAGATCTTTATTAATACTCTCTCTGTTTAAAATTATAGTTCACTTATCCTAGCTACTTTTTTTTCTAATTTTGATCAAGTTTATACAAATGTTTAATAACACGTACAATACCAAGTAAATGCGCTACCAAAATATATTTTACATGATGGATTAATTCAATGCAAATAGTTAATTTGATGCCGCGGAAGTTATTTCTGTAAACTTAGTCAAATCAAATTCTGCAAAAAATGACTTTGGATGAAACCACACTGAACTATGAATCGACACGGAGATTGAGAATATAAACACCCGCATCTCAACGGATAAACAAGAGACATTATTAGTACCAGATCTGAATATCTCATGAAGTACCATCTATCCAATGTTAGCACATGCAGCGTGTACATGTACGATGCACCGAGAATAACCATGTACATGTACGGGAACATGCCGTGCCACTGAAGTCGCGTGTACGTGCCTACACGGTTCAGGCAGCCACGTGGGCATGTCTACTGTAGGAGATACTCACCCACTTTCGTACACATGAGTACGTCTAACCACCATGTGACTTTGTTGTCCGTGTCCGATCGATCTTCATCGATCTCGTGCCATTGGTCAGCAGCTAGCTGATTGTTGCATTGGTCACGGACTTGTCATGTTTCAGTGACCAAATTAACAAGTAGGATCTAGTACTTCCAACAAGCTAGATACTAGCTGTTTCTATTTTTTTTTGGTCATCATCTTTCACCGACGCAGCTTTGCTTTTGACGTCGTAATAAGCCAATTTTGCCAATTTTTTTTGTAAGCATTTGTTCTTGGAAATTATTAAAAAATATATAAAGAAATGTGTTTCTGCTTCGTTAATCTTATTTTGTTAAAGGCAGGTGTGCGTTAGGATATCATTTCGTTGCGTACGCTACCTGCGACTTGATTACAAAACTGGAGTACTGCATGGTGCCCGGAAATTCTACAGAGATTCAAATTTTCGTAGGAAAAAAAAAGGAATACAAGCTGGAGTACTGCCCGGTGCACGGAAATTCTACAGATATTCAAATTTTCGTAGGGAAAAAATAAGAATATTTCTTTGAGTCATGCATGTCCAGGTGAAGATGAGTTTTTTTCTTTTGCCATTACTGAAGAATAAAGACGTCGTGTTTTCTACAAAATTGATGTTTTCAATACCCCAAGGAACCGAACATGGGGTGGAGGAGGAAGGGCAGTTCGGTCATTTCAGTAGCAGGGCAACATGGGAGGAGCATCAAGGATGTGAGCCGGACGCACGTCTCGAAGCCGGAAAAGGGTGCTTCCTCATGGCTGCTTTCTTGAGTGGGTTGCTGCTTTAACACATCTCCTCTAAGCTTTTAGAATTTTCTGTGGGATTTATTTAAATAAATTTGCCTCGATTCATACGCGTTTATAATTTACTATAATTTAGTTGGTTTGAGGGTCGTGCTGCGAAAGGCAGAGTTTGGCGAGCAGCGGGAAGACGGTCTGCATCTTCTGTTACATGCTCACAAGATCGGTGAAGAAGAAGAGAAAATGCCAAACTATGAGATGCTTAAATGTGGCTCTTTACAGAGGAATAAAAATGCAATTATATCGTTGAGCACTTGCATAAAAGTCAATTTTTTCCATGGATGCTTAAATAAGATTAACTGTCTTGTGGACACACCTTAACTTTTTTTTTTGAAAAGAAGCACACCTTAAGTTCTAGGAGTAAACTTAAATAACTCTTGTTCGTTTGTTCCCTTGTAAGCCCATGGTGCAAATGACATAGCACATATAATACGACTTTGTTCACTAAATACCTCCTACATACACCACCAAGGCAATGGTCTAGAAATTTTCTTGCCTTGCCTAGGTTTTGACTTCACCGAAATTAGCTCAAGCGTGTGTTTTTGTTTTTTTATTAGATCTACTCTGATTTGATATTTCTCTCCCATGGAATCTATTATCTTATTATTTAGCCAACAAACGGAGCCTCCACGTTCACTCTCAAGGCCTAGAAATTCTCACATTAATCGGAAAAAATAGAAAAAATAAAAAATACCCACCACTGCCATTACGATAAAAATTAGTCTAAAGTACCCATGTACCTAATTAAAAATCACCCACCAATACCATTATGAAAAAATAAATATAAAATATCATTTAGCTATGTATCAGTTACAAATATATACTATTAATAAAAACTAAAGCTAACAACAATCAATCAAAATAAAATGAAAATAAGAATAATTATTTGCATAATATTATTAATGCTCAACAAATTAAATTGATATTATAGGTAGATCATAGTTGAATTATTTTAATCAACAATAAGACATAATTTACGATAATAAATAGAATGATGTATGGTAAAAAAATAGTATAACCTTTAAGTAAGGATACAACGACATGCAAATTTTTGAATTTTCAATACTAGCCGCACAAATGCGCGGGCTATACGTCTAGTTTCTTTAAAATCATATGGAATGCGACTGGAACTGGTAAGCGGTATTCTTTTGGATTTTCTAAAGAAATATGTTGATCCAAATTGGCATAAACAAGTGCCCTTTCAAAGTTAGGTACTTTTAAGTGCCCTATGCAATTTCAAAGTTAGGTACTTTTACCAAACTACCCTCATTTCCGTCTTTGTATCGCTTTCTCGAAACCTTCTTTCCCCTGCCTTTGTTTTCCATGTCTGCTTTATTCTCAACAGGAAGTTACGCTCTCAAAAGTGGTTGCCTCTCTCGGAATCCACGTGAAAGCCAGGCCTTCCCCCTCCACGGATCCATCCGCATTCCTAGCAATCAGCCGCAAATTGAGTTTTTTTTTCCTTTTTCCTGTTTTTTTAGGCAAATCTCCACAAAATTTTGAAAGCCGCACAAAAATATTTGACTGGAAATATCAGGTAAATTTGAATACCAGACTACTAGGAGTGCAGCACGGGAGTTACAGTACTTGCTTGTGTGCACAACCGTGGCAAGGAATAAATAAAAAATCTGAGGAAAAAGAAGGCAACTGTCCGATTACGAATCCGGGACGGCGGCCTACCATTTCCTTTCTCCGTTCCACGCCTTCACCTCTGTCTCTCTCTCTTTCCCTCTCTTGGCCTTTCTTTCCTAGCGGCGACCACAGGGCGGGCGGCGCCGTCCTTGGCCAGGTCTTCGCCGGCGACGACCATCCGCCAGGTATGCCCACCCATTCCCTTCCCCTTCCTGCCGTGCGAAACCGAACACCCAAAACCGTAATGCATGCCTTTTGTATTCGGATCTGAAACCATGTATTTTGCCTACAAAGTTGGATTTTTTTTTTGCAAAAAAAATATACTGGGTTCGCCCCTGATACGATGGTGTTTTGGGTCGGAAGGGTTCTAGATTCACCACTGGAGGGAAAGGGGGACGCTTTGCAGTTTGTGATTGTGATTCTAGTGTTTGACGAAACTACCCGTTCTGATGATGTGGAAACTGCGAGTTGTTTGTATCATTTTTCTTTGCCACTAAACTGGATTTGTGTAACTGTCTTGTACCTTTTTTCTGTTCTTTGCGGGGAAAAATTCCCATTTTTTCGGTGTTTTCAGTCGAAAGCTACTGAAAAGAAAGCAATTCTGATTGATTTTCTGTTTCTAGCATTTAAGGAAGATGGAGATTTTGATGTGCTCTTTGATGCCCGATTGATATTTTGGTGGCATTAGAGTCTAGGTAGTTTATCTGAAAAACAATTGTCTCACTGACGCATCCACAAATAAGGAAAACGATGTCTCAGTTTGGATGTTTGTTCACCAAATGTATCCAACTTGTCCCTGTCCAAGTCTGATTTTGTTTCTGACATTCCCATCACCGTGGTTACTATTTTCAGTTCTGATGTGAAAGAGCTGAGATGGCCAAGTTTGACCAAATATCACTGTAACTTTATCTTTGTGATCAAAGATTGGCTTAACCTGCAGCGCGTCATGTCCTTGTACAGCCACCTAACAAACAGAGCCACATGTTCTCACGATTCAACGCTTCCAACTTACTATTCTTTGTTGTACTTCTTGGCAGGACATAGCTGTTGCTCTTCTTCCTCGTGGAGTGTCCATGAGGTGGATGCAGCATCCCTAGCGCTAGGATCTGTGGCTGAATGGGGAGAATGAAAGGGGTATCCGAAGGTCTGATCATCGGAATCACTGTCGGGGTGGTGATAGGTGTGCTGCTGGCAGTGGGAATCCTGCTGTGCTTTAGGTACAGGCGTTCCCGGGCGCAGATGAGGAGTAGCAGCTCAAGGAGGGCATCGACAGTTCCCATCCGTACCAATGGTGTTAATGCATCTGCCATGCTCTCGAACTCGACTACAGGGCAGGAGTCTCCAAGAGAACTTGAAGACCATGGGAGTTCTCTGTGGATTGAAGGGCCTGGCCGAAAGAACATGACTTCGGCTTCTGGAATACCCAAATATGCATACAAGTATGTTTTCTGAATTCTTATGTATTATTATTGTCACGAGATTCATTGTTATTTGATTAATTTGCTTGGAAAATGGTCTGGATTTTGTTATCTTGATAAGCCGGTTACTTCATTCTTGGTTTTAAATCTTTGAAATCTTTGACAATTGCTTCATGAAAGGCAATTACCCTTCTTGATTTCCCACCAACTTTGAGGATCTCTTCTTTTCTTTTTATTGCTTTGACATGGTAGAATAGAGGTTTCCATCATAATGTTTGATATGGAGAAATTAGTCATGGAGAGTGAGAATTTGGCAGACATATCTCTAGGTAAACAGATGTAGAGAAACAAAGAGCGAAGGATGGGAACATGGGTCACAATTTACAATAACGTTATATGTCATAGTAAAACATTCATGTGGATTTTACTGAGGTCAAGATTCAATTTGATTGAACTGCATACATGGAGGGCATGTGCTTCTGTGTTGACCAAAGCATCCAACCACATGGGGATGTTTTGGTGAATCAAAAGCAGGTGGTAGGAAACTAGGAACCAACATTGCAACCTTATGAAAAGTACCCAAACTATTAAAGTAAAAAATTCAGATATCACTCATCCATCAGTTATTAGTATTTATGTTGCAAGATTTATTCCAAAAATTTTAGCACGCAAGACATTTTCCTGAATCTGAGCGCCCTCGCCCCCCAACCCCACACCAACCACCAACACACACAACACCCTGTGTGGCAGATTGCTACTCTAGTACTCCTAGGAGCAACATGCCAAAGGGTCAAATACACATGAAGTTTTCAATAAGAATTTAGTGTGTTATCACTTATGTTACTGCTACACATTTCAGTTGGTGTTTTCACATGTTGATGTGTGCTTGAGACATCATATCTTTTACATAGCTATGCACCACTCGCAGAATCCTTGTACCATTTCAAATTGTCAATTCAGAATATCACATACTCCTGCTGAAATCCACATTTTTTCCTCATCTGTAGGGAACTACAGAAAGCTACCTGCAATTTCACAACATTATTAGGTCAAGGAGCCTTCGGCCCTGTTTACAAAGCAGACATGACTTCTGGTGAGATATTGGCTGTTAAAGTGCTTTCTAACAATTCAAAACAAGGTGAAAAGGAGTTTCATAATGAGGTAAAGTTAACAGATACTTGTACTGTTTGATTTGGACCTACATGTCGCTAGAAATCTGGCTGCTTAATATACATTTTTTTTCTTGACTTCAGGTCTTACTTCTTGGACGATTGCACCACAGGAATCTGGTGAATTTGGTTGGCTATTGTGCTGACAAAGGGCAACATATGTTATTGTATGCATACATGCCTAATGGGAGCCTTGCATCACACTTATATGGCATGTTCTCTCATGTGATCCCATGTTATCTCTCATGATAGTAATCATTATGGCATATCTATGCTTGGGATGGTTAGCTTTGTGATATATCTAAACCAATTCAAGAAGGGTGAAATCTAAAATAATTTTTAGGGGCAACTGGACTGGTACAGGGAAAAGATAATAAGATACGCTTAAAGTACAACTAAGATTTTTATCAGATGTATAGTGCATTAATGGGGTCAACTTGAGGTTTTATATCTTGAACCTTGAAGACCATTCCAGTTGCTTTTTTTTTTGAGGGCAACCATTCCAGTTGCTTTTTTTTAGGGCAACCATTCCAGTTGCTTTTATCAAAACATGTATTCATTATTCTCGTGTATCAATTAAGTCCACATAAACTACTTGAGTTATTGAGTTTTAATCCACACATCGTGTTCTAAAAAATAAATAGATCAGATATACTTGTCAATACATCCTATGTCAAAGTTCGGTCTGGATCCAGCATTTAACATTTGCCTGTAGAAATAATGCATAATTTTTAACTAACTGGATATTCTTTTTGTGGTTCAGGTGAAAACAGTGCACCACTGAAGTGGAATTTGAGAGTCAACATAGCTCTGGATGTTGCTAGGGGTTTGGAGTACTTGCATGATGGGGTAGGCTTTTGTGATGCATAATCTGAAGCATCATGATGCCATGATATTCCTTGATGTGGTTTAACTTTAGTGCAGGCTGTTCCACCTGTAGTTCACCGCGACATCAAATCGCCAAACATTTTGCTGGATCAGTCCATGCAGGCTAGGGTATGTTAAACATCTGTGACCATCAGGTTTCGTAAATTCAACGTTTCTTCCCAGATCTTTAACTGCTTCTTGAACTGTCTCTTTAAAGAAAAAGTAGAGAAAAGAAAGGATTTCTTAAATTCTAGTTTGCACAGATCAGTTTTCTTTCTCACTGTTCCTTATATTGCATTTTGTTTAAAAGTCCTGCTCTCAGACATAAAGAACCTCTGCTGGCCAGGTTGCGGACTTTGGATTATCAAGAGAGGAAATGGTTACTCGAAATGGATCCAACATTCGAGGAACTTATGGATATCTCGATCCAGATTATGTATCCACACGATCATTCACAAAGAAGAGTGATGTGTACAGCTACGGCGTTTTGCTATTCGAACTGATTGCTGGCAGAAACCCACAGCAGGGTCTAATGGAATATGTTGAGCTTGTAAGCTAAACCCCTTACTCTTCGCAGGCTTCAGTTTCTGAGGACATTAACATTTGTAAATGCTGACTATAATGCAATCTATGAACAGGCTGCAATCAATGCTGATGGGAAAACTGGGTGGGAGGAAATTGCAGATTCTCGGTTAGAAGGCGCATTTGACGTGGAAGAGCTCAACGACATGGCTGCTATTGCTTACAGATGCGTAAGCCGTGTATCCCGCAAGCGCCCGGCAATGCGAGACGTGGCCCAGGCTCTGACCCGTGTGTTGAAGCACAGCCGCAGCAGGAAGCATCACAGCAATAGGCATCCTCAGGCAAGGATGGACGATGAATCTGTTGATTTGGAGGCCTCTGAGGTTCAGTCTTCATTCTCTGGCCTTCAGAGAGAAGAATCAGTTGGTAGTGTTTCCGATCTGCCAGATGTCTGACCTAAATTAACCAAAGTTTAGTTCTTTTCCCCGGGTCTGTGCAATTCTTTCGTTTTGTCCATACGAAAAGTACTGCGACCAAGGATAGAATTGTTGGGTAGATGCAGTTTTGAGCAGTAGGGGTGAGTGGTGTGGAGATCTGACAATTGTAAGTGTGTTGTATAGAATGCTTTGCGACTGTTTGATAAATAGAAGATGATTTTTACCATTTCCACCCGTCAATTGCCGTTGCCTTCCTCCAGAGTTCAGGTGGATGTATATACAGTTTCCCTGGCAGTTTAAATTTGTTTAATTTCAATGAAAATTTTAGATTTGACAAGATTCCAACCAGATCACTGACCATTAACATGGATTCAGTTTTTTTTTTGCAGGAGTATTTAAATAAATACAATCGAACTTGGATTTGCTCTACCATTGCCCTTGGACCCCCCTGGATCTCTAACCTTTTCTGTAATAAATAATGGTTAATTTATGAATGAAACTGTGTAGTTCACAGGTGGCCCAGGTAGCAGCTACGTACCTGGTGGCAAGTCCAGAAAACCTAAGGATTCGTCGTAGAAAGAAAAGGACGGCAGGTGTCAATTACAAAATGGTCATACAGCGTAGTTGTGCTGAGAAACCCTGTAAAAGTCTTTTTGTAAAAGGAAAATAAAATGTATACTTTATAGTTTTCTTTTTTTAATTTAGAAAAGTTGCACATACAACATACATTAATTCTGTAATGGCAACAAATCAAACCACAAGCATATATTTCCCTTTTCATTAAACTCCGGTACAAAGACATAACTATATGTTTCTGCAAATGCCAAATCACAAATAGAAAAGACGAAACAACAAAGGAAAGAATAGTGGTGGTCTCCCGGCCAAAAGCATTGCACTGAGCACCCGATGAACTCTGAGCCACCAGCTAAACAGCTTCGTGCGCTGCAGCAGTGGCGGTGACGTAGTAGGCGACGGTGATCCCACCGTGGACGAAGCACATGATCCCACCAAGGGCCAGGGTGTGGCCGTGCGTGAATCCGCATGACGTCTTGGACTTGGAGTTGGACATGGCACCGGCGAGCAGCAGCGAGAATCCGGCAATCAGGGCAATCCTATCAAGTTGCAAAGCAATTGGATTCAGTAGTGATGAAAAAGTACATACTGAAGAAAAACTAGGTTAGTTCTATCATTTGTTCATTGCTGCTTGATCACAATATGGTTCGTTTCCTGAAGTGTACGGGGACCAGGAAATAATAGTAACTTGAATCAAACAGTGTCATTAATATTCCATCTAAAGGTCCATCTACCAGATGTGAAAAGAATTCTAGAGAAAAGCGAAGTTACCATACCATGAGAGAATTATGGTAGTGGCTGCCAGTTTCCTGTTAATGGACGCCCGGACGAACTCCAGCTGAGAGCAGATACAGGCACAGCCACCAAGGAAGTTGGCGATTGCGTGGGCAACTACCAGGAGAATTGCAGCAGCCAGGCCAAGCTGGTATGCTTTGTACACTGGTTTCTCACATTGAATGAAGAGAACTGTCACCTTTTTAGTCTGCAGGAACATGGGAAAAAAACCCAACATGCGTCAGTCATAAATTATCATATCAGGCACCCTTTTTAGTCTGCAATAAGATCCCATACCATCAACAACACATGAAGTAAAAACATAGTTCACACCCATTTCATTTTAGTAAGCCCTTCGTAAAATCGGAAAGAGATTATAGAAACTCTGGATTATACCTTGTTCTGAGCAGCCTGCGCCTCAATTCCTAGTATGCCAGCAGTGACATCCAGGGCCAAAACCACTATGCAGACCATAATAGCAGCTCCCATCTTAGCCATTGTAGCACGCTCTCAGACTTCTGTCAGCTGAGAGAAGCTGTTGAAGGAAGATCACCTGATTACAATGAAGTTGTGAATTGCGAGCAGCTACCCCTTTTATTGCTAATCTGTGAATAAAGAGGCAAGGGCAAAAGTGCAGCAGGGTATTTGTTCTCCAACTAGGATGCAGTTATGAAGCAAGAAGAGACTAGCTGTCCCAAGGTGCTCAAAAGTGTTATACTTTCCTTTGATCCTTGGTTACATCTCAGCTTTATTCCTTCCTTACAGGGCACAAGTAAAGATTGGCATCTTGAATGTGAAAGCCAACCAAAACATATTCAGGCTACTTTTACAGATCTGCTTTTACACATGGTTTCTAAAGCTAGTGGAAACTCAGGGAACACTATATATCTGAGTTTGATCAAAAGAAAATGATTTTTAGCTAGCAGATCACAACAGCCAGCTTTTCTACAGCGATAAAGGGATACAGATGCTGCTTACCAAGAGAAGTAAAAGTTTTGCCGACAGTTGAAGGAGAACAGAAAAAGAAAGGGGCAAATGGACACATCAATGACAAATTAAGCTTGTATATTATTCTTTCAGAATCTTGAAATACTATAGAACTCTGAATTCACCTCATGCATGTGCAGAGAAATAGAAGAAGCATCATGATCGGCCAAACTGCTTTCTCCTCATTAATCAAAGTTATTTCCAATACAGAATTGGCTTCAGAATATCTGGAGCAATTAGCTGTCAGAAAAATATGCATTAACTTAACAAGTATAGCATATGCACTTCTTCTGATGCCTAAGCAAAACATATTTGATCAGAACATTTATAAAATTATACATATAATGAAATCAAGTATTCACAGTTAAATCTGATATATATATACCATTCTACATTGTGGTAGTCTGCAAAGTGAAAAGGAAGGACACTGCTGCTAACTAATGTCATAACCCTTGCTCAGTTTTAATGCCAGGAAACTACAGTTAATTAGTATGCATTTAGGTCAACCCAATATCAAAGTACTAGATAGTTGAACATACCCAATTACCAGTAGTCACCACAAGAGCAGATACCGAGTTTGAAGTGATGGAATCTGCTACCATCCCTTACAACAATTTCCCTCTTGGTAACTTTTGTGAAAAACTTGATTATTTTGTGACAGTCACGGCACAAACGATGGCTTTGAGTGATCCGCAAGGGAGCACATGGAGATGTGCTGATGAGGCCAAAAGCAATTGCCAGTCTTTCACTGTGGTAAGCTCTCGATATATTCTGCTCGTCTGGATGAACATCAGGGAGCAGCTCATTCTCCTCAGCAACATAACCAGCTTCCTTTACCTCCTTCATTAATGCATCTAACTTCCTGTATATTTCAGCGCATTGCGGGTGCAAACTATCTTCAAAGAAAAACCTATGATCTTTTTTCTTGACTGTGACCCAGCTGCAAGCATTACTGATACATAGACCCTTCTTCTTCAGTGTTTCAATTACTTTGCAGGCATCATCCTGTCTACCAGAGCTAATATACAAGTTGAGGAGCACAGCATAATTGTTTATTTTCTCAGGTTCCATTGCCAATAGCTGCTCGGCAGCTAATTTTGCAAGATGCATGTTCTTATGGACCCTGCTAGCAGTGAGCAAGGCCCCCCACATGTTAGCAGTTGGGGTGAACGGTGCTCTCCGTATCATTGAATAGGCTTCATCAAGCAGGCCTTCTCTACCAAAAAGCTCAATAACACATGCATAGTGCATAGCCCGTGGTTTCGTTTTTGGATTTTGAGCCATCAACTGAAAAGTCCTCTTCCCTTTGTCAACAAGACCAGAAAACCGACATGCATTCAGTACCGCTAGAAAGGTCACATGGTTTGGTGCGATACCTTCAGCTATGAGCCTCTCGAACATCTCGATTGCAATATCCCCCATGCCATGGTAGCCGTATCCTGCTATCAAAGCATTCCAAGAGATCAAGTTCCTTTTGGGCATCCTCTCGAAGACATTCCTCGCGTCCTCCATCCTCCCCCACTTGCAATACAAGTCCACAAGCGCCGTGTTCCCCACAATGTCCAGCGGCAATCCTGTCTGTATCAGTCCAGCATGTGCCTGCTTCGCATGCTCCAGCAACCCCAACCTCGCAAACACCCCCAGCATCGTGGAGAATGTGAACTGGTCCATGGCCACACCACTCCTGCACATCTCGTGGTACAGCTCCAGCGCCTCCTCGCTGTGCCCGTGGAGCACATACCCCGCCAACATTGAGTTCCACGCCACGATGGTCCTCTGATAAGGCATCATTGCGTCGAAAACCCGCCAAGCCAAGTCCACCCTCCCACACTTGCTGTACATGTCGAGCAGCGCGCACGAGAGGTACCGGCCGCTCTCACCATCATCGCACAGCCCCATCTTGACGACGCAAGAGTGCAGCTGCCGCCCAGCTCGCAGCGACCCGGACGCCGTAGCCGCGCGGACGGCCACCACGACCGCCCTCGGCCGAGCCTCCCCGCCGCCGGCCTCCGCCCGCATCTCCCGGAACAGCGCGAGCGCAGCGCGGGGGCGGCCCCGGTCGACGAGCCCGCCCATCATGATCCCCCACGTAACGCCGTTCCGCTCGGGCATTCCCTCAAACACCCGGCGCGCCTCCCCAAGCATCCCGCAGCTCAGGTACATCCCGAGGACGCAGTTGTGCGTGTACACGTCCGCCTCGGCGCCGGAGCTCTCCACGTGCCAGGCCACCGCCGCGGCCGCGGCGGGCTCCCGCAGCGCGGCGGCGGCGGCGATGAGCGCGCGGTAGGTGGCGGGCGGGAGCGGCGTGAAGGGCCCCGCGGCGCGGGCGAGGCGGAACGCGTCGAGGGCCTCGGCGTGGCGGCCCGCGGCCGCGTGGCGCTCGATGGCGGCGCAGAGGGCGGGGCCGGGCCGCGGCCGCCTGGGGACGGGGCTCCGTGGCGGGAGGCGCGGCCGGGGCTTGAGGGGCTCCGCGGGAGACGAGGAGGAGGAGGAGGTGGAGGGCGCGGCGGTGGCGGAGGCCTTGGGGCGGTGGTGGGTGGAGGCGATGGGGCGGAGGGTGCCGAGCGGCGGGGCGAGCTGCAGCTCCATGGCGGGCGGGGTTTTGCCTGGGTTTTGCGGATTGGGCTCCGCAGCGAGCTGAGCTGAGCGCGGGGAAGGAGATGGAAGTGAGCTTAGCCAAGGTGAGCGCTGGTACTGTTGCACTGACATGTGGGCCCTAATTTACAGGGACCGGGCGTCTTTCAAGAACACGTTGAAATGTCAAGTGTTACTCTATTCGGCTGGCTGCGGCTGGTGCTGATTTGTTGGGAGAGAAAAATACTATTGGTTGGCTGGTGCTAGTGGCTGTTGCTGATTTGGTGTAAGAAAAAAATACTGCTGGCTGGTTCTAGCACAACAGAGTGGCACCCGTCTGAAAAAAGAAAGAAAGACAATTTGGATTTTGAAAGGCATGAAATATTTGAAAGAAACCTTTAAATTCCACGGGAGTCGCATGGATTTTTTTTTTCAAACATGAGGAGTGGAAAATTGCACCCCAGTCAAGCAGAAGAGGCGGTAGGAAAATGGGGGAAAACTTAGGGGAAAATGACTTGTTGACTAGATTTTTTTTTTTTGAAACGTAAGCTTGTTGACTTGATAGACACGTGTGAATCAATAAGCAAACGGCGACGAAGGGGATTGAGGTTTTTTTTTTTAGCAGAGGGGATTGAGGTCGATGACCAAGGGAGCAAGATCAAGAATAGAAGATCATGATACAAGTGTCGGCAGATGCAATCAAATGGAAGTGGACAACGTATGGAGAGTATACAACCAAGACAGCCTACAACATTCAGTTTGCTGGTTCTCACAGCCAGTTTGTTGGGGAAGCGGAAGGGAAGCATAGGTTCTTTGCTTGGCTGATGGTGCAATCCAAGTTACTGACAGCAGATAACCTTATAAAGAGACAGTGGCCGTGTGATCCGATCTGTTCACTCTGCAGCCAAGAGCAAGAAATGGCTGACCACTTGATTTTACAGTGTTGCTTCGCGAAAGAAAGTATGGCACCTTGCTTTGATTTTACAGTGTTGCTTCGCGAAAGAAGTATGGCACCTTGCTTCGCTCTGGACGCAGGATCTTGTAAAGATGCCAACGGAGGGACTCTCCATTTCGGCGTGGTGGGAGCAGGAGCTAGCAGGCTTGCCCAAGAAGCTGCGCAGACAAAGGCATCACTAATGATACACCGTGTTAGATAACTAGTCAATTTTTGGTATATTTTAATTCCAAATATTACTAGTAATTTCATGGCATAAATGAGTGATAATGTGTGAATAAAATATGTGCATGTGTTCATGTTATTCTTACTAATAAACATGAACAAAAAGTTAAACCAGAATAGGTTTAGAGTGTACCCCAAGGCGGGACCAATGCCGGAGGCACCGGTTGCGCCGTTACCAACTGGAATAGACATGCTATTCGACTGGCCTTGCTTGAAGTAGCCGAATGATGTCGATGCAGGAAGAGGTTCGCAGTGCAGTCCCACGAACGGCCACCAGGAAGCAGACGAAGTAGTCGTTCGTTCACGCCGGTAAGTAGACGAAGTAGTCGATCAGGGAGCGAGCAGTCGCATCAAGACGCTCCCCAAAAACCTGATTGCCCGCGTCCCGTGCAGGACCTTCAGCGAGCAGAGGTTTCGGAGGCATGCTCTCGCTAGAGCTGTGCGCGCAGCACTAGCGATGGGAACAGCAGAAAGCAGCAGAGGGAGAAGGGAGAGGTCTCCTAAGCAGGAGTACTTGGATAAGTGCTGAATTGTGTGTAGATGAGAGGAGGAAGGGGTGATTTATACAGGCGTGGGGGTGTCTCAAGTTCAACGAACCTAGACGTCGTAAAGAGCTTTGATGAGCGGCAGTTACTGGTGTGATTCTCTAGTCATTACTGTCAACGTTTATTCTATGTTTTAATGTTCTTAACAGCAAAACGTTCTTCCCATCTCAGCACATCACGTCGCACCGCACCGCACCTGCACGTCACGTCCGGCCGCGCACGCGCACCGGCCACGGCCACGGCCTCGGCCCGGCTCGGCGAGGCGAGCGCGCGCGCGCGTGTGGTTCACCGACCTCCTCTTACCGGCTTCACAATTAGTGTACACGAAGTCCACCCTTTTATGTCGGTTGAGATCCTCCTCAAATCCCGGTACGGAGTTAAGCAATTGATTCCCTAGCATTTAATAGTGGGCTTTAAATTCATTTATTGTATTGATTAGAATAAATGGGCCAAACCCATAATTCCAACAATCCCCACCAAGAAATTCAAGCCACACTAGAAATGCCCTCATTCCCTCATTGATATACCAGTATTTTACATAGACTGTTAAGTTGAACTTTCATCTAGAACAAAAGCTACACTTATTCACAACTGTACAATGGACTATGTCTTGAATTGCCAGTCTTGTGCAAACAAGTTTGACTAGAGCCCTACACTGGTACTAGGCTGTAAAAGCATCTCCGCGGTTTGGAGCGTATAAGTCATACTCGAGGCCCTTCATGAGTTTCTAAAGAATACCCAGTTCTCATAGACCATGACCAGTAGTCAGACTCATATAGGTGTGTTCCTTTCAGATGTTCTGTAGGACAACATTTTTGTTTCAAAAAAACAACTCATTTGTTTTAAAGAAACCACCTGGAACACATTAAGGTATAGACCAACCTGCCATACAGATTAGAAGAGAAATGCACCTTATACACGGAATGAGCCCTTTTCACAAAGGTTCTCTTCTCTCAGTCAGACTTTAGTTTGTTTCACCATCCTAATTCACGGGATCTCCGATCACATAGGACATGTTTCCACTATAGAATGACTCACGTGGGTCTCAAGCCCAATTCCATAGATGCATTGTCTATCACATTTCGTGAAAGACCCTTTATAAATTGATCTGCCAGATTTTTAGCCATCTGAACATAGTCCAGGGCTATAACTCCGGAGTTTCTCAATTTTCTGACAGATTTCAACCGACTTTTCACACGTCTAGATGACTTCATGTTATCCTTTGAACTGTTCACCTTGACAATCACCGTTTGATTGTCACAGTTCATTAGAATTGCCGATATCGGTTTTTCAACTATCGGCAAGTCCATAAGGAGCTCACGAAGCCACTCAGCCTCAACAGTGGCAGTATCTAATGATGTGAGTTCTGCTTTCATAATTGACCTCGTTAAGATGGTCTGCTTGCCAGACTTCCAGGAAACAGCTCCATCACCAAGTGTAAACACATATCCACTTGTGGCCTTTATCTCATCAGCATCAGAAATCCAGTTTGAATCACTATACCCTTCTAGTACCCTTGGGTACCCAGTGTAGTGAATTCCATAGTTCATTGTCCCCTTTAGATAGCGCATTACCCTTTCAAGAGCTTTCCAATGATCATCTCCCGGGGTTGAAACAAACCGGCTCAGTTTGCTTACAGCAAATGAGATGTCAGGTCTTGTAGCACTAGCTAAATACATCAATGAACCAATGATCTGAGAATATCTCAGCTGATCTCGCATTATCCTTTTGTTCTTCCTAAGAATTAAACTGGCATCATATGATGTTGAGACAGGTTTATAGTCGCTATAACCAAAGCGACTTAACACCTTCTCCACATAGTGAGACTGTGTAAGAATCACCCCACCATTACTCTCTTTTACCAGCTTTATATTAAGAATAACATCAGCTTCTCCCAGATCCTTCATCTCAAAACTTTGAGATAAAAACTCTTTGACTTCCTTAATCACATTAAGGCTAGTGCCAAAAATCAGTATGTCATCCACATACAAGCACAAAATCACTCCTTCAGCCCCACCATAGCGATAGTACACACATTTGTCAGCTTCGTTCACAACAAAGCCAGCAGACGTCAAAGTTCTGTCGAACTTTTCATGCCACTGCTTAGGCGCTTGCTTGAGACCATATAAAGATTTCAACAACTTAAAAACCATTCCTTCTTGACCCTTTGATACAAACCCATCCGGCTGATCCATATAGATCTCCTCTTCTAACTCTCCATTGAGGAAAGCCGTCTTAACATCCATCTGATGAACGAGAAGACCATAAGAGCCTGCCAGGGAAAGTAACATTCGAATTGTGGTCAATCGGACAACTGGTGAATAAGTGTCAAAGAAATCTTCTCCTTCGTTTTGGGTATAACCCTTGGCCACAAGTCTAGCCTTGTACTTTTCAATAGTACCATCTGGCCTAAGTTTTTTCTTGAACACCCACTTGCATCCAACCGATTTACATCCATAAGGACGTTCAACGACCTCCCAGGTTCCATTAGACATAATAGAATCCATCTCACTCCTCACTGCTTCCTTCCAATAGTCAGCATCAGGAGATGAATATGCCTCTTCAATGGTTCTGGGTGTATCATCTATGAGGTATATAATGAAATCATCACCAAAAGACTTTACAATCCTTTTGTCTCTTGCTCTTTCTCGGAGCATCATTGTTATCCTCCTCAGGATTTTCCACAAGTGTATGTTCATTTTGTTCTATCGGCTCAGCAGAGTTATCATCCTCGATGAACTCTTGCCTAGATGAACTTGTTTCATCTCTCATGGGAAAAATGTTTTCAAAAAATGTAGCATCTCTGGACTCCATTATAGTACTAACATGCATGTCAGGTACTCCAGATTTCACTATTAAAAATCTATACCCAACACTGTGAATAGCATAACCTAGAAAGATACAATCCACAGTTTTAGGTCCAAGCATACGTTTCTTGGTTATTGGCACACTCATTTTTGCCAAACAACCCCATGTACGTAAGTATGAAAGTGTTGGCCTTTTCTTCTCTCATTCCTCGAATGGTGTTATCTCTTTATTCTTTGTAGGAACACAATTTAGGACATGACATGCAGTCAATATAGCCTCACCCCACCATTCCTTGGAAAGTCCCGTTGTATCTAACATGGCGTTAACCAAATCCGTTAGAGTGCGGTTCTTTCTTTCGGCAACCCTATTTGACTGAGGTGAATAGGGAGGCGTCCTCTCATGAATAATACCATGTTCCTCGAAAAATAAAGTAAATAAATTTGAGAAGTACTCGCCACCACGATCTGACCTAACTCTTTTGATCTTTCTCTCAAGTTGGTTTTCTACTTCAGGTTTATAGATTTTAAAGTAGTGTAAAGCTTCATCTTTTGACTTCAACAAATAGATGTAACAAAATCTAGTACTGTCATCAATCAAAGTCATGAAATATCTTTTACCACCTTTTGTCAACACTCCATTCATTTCACACAAATCGGAATGAATTAATTCTAAGGGTGCCAAACTCCTCGCCTTCGCGGCCTTATGAGGCTTGCGAGTTTGTTTTGATTCAACACAAACATGACACTTACAATTTTTGACAAAAGTAAACTTTGGAATTAAACTCAAATTAGCTAAGCGCATCATACAACCAAAATTAACGTGACAAAGCCTCGAATGCCAAACATTTGTTTCATCAACGTTAATAACACTGTATGCAACTTTATTACAAACATCTGACAAAGAAAGACGGAACAAGCCTCCGCTTTCATAACTTTTTCCAACAAAAGTACCAAACTTAGACAAGATACATTTATTGGACTCAAAGACTAATTTAAAACCATCTGTACACAATAGAGAGCCGCTGACTAGATTCTTCTTGATGGTGGGGACATGCTGCACGTTCTTCAGCTGCACGGTCTTCCCCGAAGTAAACTTCAGATTTACCGTACCAACACCAAGAACACGCGCATGCGATCCGTTCCCCATCAGCAAGGAGGAAGTCCCGCCATCCTGGTAAGAAGAAAACAAAGAAGCATCAGCACAAACATGAATATTAGCACCAGTGTCAACCCACCATTCGGGTGAAAAAAAAACTGAAAGAACTGTAGGTAATAAATTACCGTACCCCGATGTTCCTCCAGGCTCGCTAATGACCATGTTGGCGGAGTCGTTGCCTTTGCGGTTCGAACACTTTGCAGCAAAGTGTTCCGTGCTAGCGCACACATATCAAGCTCCCTTCTTCTTCTTGAAGGTGGTTGTCTGCTTAGTTTTTGGTTGATTTTGCGTTGGTTTTTTCTTGTTCTTGTGGGAGTTGTTCTTCTGAACAAGGTTGGCGCTAGAAGCACCAACAACTCCTTTCCCACGTATGTCCATTGCTCTCGCCTTCTCCTCAACATCAAGAGTCCCTATAAGTCCATCTATGGTGAACTCCTGTCTCTTGTGTTTTAGAGAAGTAGCAAAGTCCCTCCAAGAAGGTGGCAGCTTAGAGATAATACCTCCGGCCACAAACTTATTGGGTAACACACATGTGAACTCTTTGCTATAATTTTTGAGATCTTTTGCCAGAGTATGTATTTCATGAGCCTGTTCCACCACAGAACGGTCTTCGACCATCCTATATTCAAGGAACTGTTCCATCGTATACAACTCACTGCCGGCGTCAGACACTCCATATTGAGCCTAAAGAGCATCCCACAACGCTTTGCCAGTTGGCAGCCGGACATAGGAATCCACTAGGTTTTCATCGAGAACACTAATGGCCAAGCCTCGAAAGAGGGTATCAGCCTCATCGAACGCACTCCCTTCCTCTGGAGTGAACTGTTCAGGCTTACCCTCTTTTACATGGATCACTCTCGATATTGTTAACCATAATATAAGCCGCTCTTGCCAACGTTTGTAATTTGAACCATCAAAAGGTGGTGGTTTGATTGATGCAGCAAAGCTAGATACCGAAAGCCTATTAACAAAATCAGGTTTTTGGATTGTTAGATAACTAGGCAATTTTTGGTATATTTTAATTCCAAATATTACTAGCAATTTCATGGCATAAATGAGTGATAATGTGTGAATAAGATATGTGCATGTGTTCATGTTATTCTTACTAATAAACATGAACAAAAAGTTAAACAAGAATAGGTTTAGAGTATACCCCAAGGCGGGACCAGTGCCGGAGGCACCGGTTGCGCCGTTACCAGCTGAAATAGACATGCTATTCGACTGGCCTTGCCTGAAGTAGCCGAACGATGTCGATGCAGAAAGAGGTTCGCAGTGCAGTCCCACGAACGGTCACCAGGAAGCAGACGAAGTAGTCGTTCGTTCATGCCGGGAAGTAGACGAAGTAGTCGATCAGGGAGCGAGCAGTCGCGTCAAGACGCTCCCCAAAAACCTGATTGCCCGCGTCCCGTGCAGGACCTTGAGCGAGCAGAGGTTCCGGAGGTCTGTTCTTGCTAGAGCTGTGCGCGCAGCACTAGCGATGGGAACGGCAAAAAGCAGCAGAGGGACAAGGGAGAGGTCTCCTAAGCAGGAGTACCTGGATCAAGTGCTGAAGTGTGTGTAGATGAGATGAGGAAGGGGTGGTTTATATAGGCGTGGAGGTGCCTCAGGTTCAACGAACCTGGACGTCGTAAAGAGCTTTGATGAGCGGCAGTTACTGGTGTGATTCTCCAGTCATTACTGTCAACGTTTATTCTCTGTTTTAATGTTCTTAACAGCAAAACGTTCTTCTCATCTCAGCACATCACGTCGCACCGCACCGCACCTGCACGTCACGTCACGTCGGCCGCGCACCGCCCGGCCGGCCGCGTCTCGCCTCGCCCACGGCCTCCGTCTCGGCCCGGCCCGGCGAGGCGAGCGAGCGCGCGCGCGTGTGGTTCACCGACCTCCTCTTACCGTCTTCACAAGTGGTGTACACGAAGTCCACCCTTTAAGTCGGTTGAGATCCTCCTCAAATACCAGTATGGAATTAAGCAATTGATTCCCTAGCATTTAATAGTGGACTTTAAATTCTTTTATTGTATTGATTAGAATAAATGGGCCAAGCCCATAATTCCAACACACCGCTTGGAATCCATGGAAGAAAAGAAACCGACGCATTTTTTAGCACACTTCCTCAGACACAGTTTGAGTACTTAAGGAGATGAAGGTGGAGGTTTTAGTTCGGAAGCTCGCTTGTGGTGGGCCAGTGATTCCCTTTTTTTCATGATAATTGCTTTCTTAATTCTTGTTTTAGGGTCTCAGAGTCTCGAGTTCCTAGTATTTTTTTTGCAATAACAACGTTGTACTAAACTGGTTTGCTTCTTCTTCTTATATGACATAGCAGTGCTCCTGCTTCCATTTAAAAAAAATGATACAAGTGTCGGCCGGATGACTTGAGACACTGGATTATATTGAGGCAATAATAATAGAAGCAACTGGAGGCTAGATTACAATAAGAAAATGTGTACGTTGGCAATGACAATCACAAAGTGAGGAGCGAAAGCTAAGACAGAGAGGGTTGAGTCCAGAGACGAGCCGACGAAAGCAAACTTAAAGGTTAATCTCAATATTGGTGTTATAAGCATTAAATATTATATCACATCATCAAAATTGCTAACACGACACAGTAACAAAGAGAGAGGGGAAGTTTCATGGGACGAAAGAGTATCATCATCATGATACTCCTCTAACAAAGTTACCAAATTTCTAGTCTATTGGTAACCGTATAATGACCGTACTAAGACTAGTCTAATGGATGATGTCGATGAACGAAAGATTATGACCATCATATCAAATGATGGGTACATCATGCTCTATTGTCAAAGGTCGCTATCATGGGCCCATCCTTACCCTGGGGATGCCATAAGATTATGCCAAACTCTTAGCTCATTGATGATCATAGCATTCATAGGCTAATAAAGCTATCATCAGCCTATAATAGTCTACTAACATTTATTTAACACAAGAAAGCTTACTAACATTAGCAAGGAGTGGTTTTTTATTTTAATCCTATTTTAAAATTTTGTTTTAAAAATAATCTATCTAAACAAATATTTACAGATCTAACTCTTTCGGTCGCGCCGGTTCGCGTGGCGTGATCAAAACACACTGTCATGTCACATGCATTGCTGTGACAAGATTAGGCACGATGAAGATCTCATGAGAGCTATAATTTTCATATATATAAAAATCATCTTCATTAGAGTTCAAATGAAAAATATATGATTTTTCTAAGATGAGACTTGTCGTGTTGGTGCCTGGTGGGAGCAGCGTGACAGGAATATAGTGTCATACTGGTGGAAGTGGCGTGACAGACTTGACATGTAAAATACACGCAGGCAGACACTCTCACACGCTCCAACATGGCAATCTTGTCAGGCCATGATACGTAGCGCGATCTTCTATTTCTACCGAAAATTAGATTTGCAAATATTTGTTTGGTGGATTATTATTTTTAAAATTTAATTTTAAAATAGTTCAAAAAAAAATCGCAAGGAGAGGGGGGGGGGGGTTTGCGTACCTAGCTTTCATGCCGAGGGATCTTCCATTCTTCCTCCAGCCGCTCCGCGCCACGTCAGCTCCCCCCACGCACCACCTCACCTACTCCTATCTCCTCCCGCAGCCACACAGAAACCCCACAACAAATCGCCACCCACCCATCTCCCACACGCGCCCGGCCCCACCTGTCATCGACACCGCGGCCCGCCTCCCTAGTCCCCCAATCCGCGCCGCGAGCGACCAAAAAGATCCACGAATCGGAAAAAAAGAGGAAAAACAAGGGGACAGGAAAGGTCTCGCCTTTGCTCGACGGCGGCGGCGATGTCTCTTCCTCCGGCTCCGGCGGAAGGCGGCGGCGGTGGAGGTTCCGCCGGCGACGACTGGTTCCTCGACTGCGGCATCCTCGACGACCTCCCGGCCGCGGCCTGCGGGGCCTTCCCGTGGGACGCGTCCCCGTCGTCCTCCAACCCCAGGTCAGCCCCGATGGTCGATCGGTTCCTCCCTCTCCCACACCCCCTGGTAGTTCTTGGCGCGGATGCTTTGTGTAGCGAAGGATTCTTCTTCCGTTTCCCGTTGGTTTCCGGCGGTCAATTCCGGGTGAGGTGATAGAGAATTGCTCAGTTCTGGCTAGGCATCTGATTCTGGACTTGGAAGGCGTGGATGAATTATTTTAGGGATTTGAAGGCTATTTAAATTGTTGATGCATGCACTGGGGGAATCTGATCTGCAAAGGCAGTTGCTTTATACAGCAGATCTTGTCGCCCCTGATATAGATTTAACTTGCCGAGGTTGCTTTTGTTGTAGGTGAACCACCAAAAAAAAGAAGAAGAAAAGAATCAGAAAAAGGTCCCTAACGAAGTAGTAGTGATTTTGCGCTCTGCAAGATGATTGCTTTTGGTAGTTTTGTTCTCGTATTGCAGTGATTGTGTTTATGATGGCAAAATCAGTAAATTCATGTTTGTGGACGATATATTGGTTAATTGTTGGGGATCAGGTTCCAGCCAGTATGCGGTGGGATGTGTTGCTCCATCATGGATGGAATATTAATAATGAACCAAATTGGAATAAAATGAATAATGTCCCATCAGTCATGTATGCGCTGCTATTACATAATTGTAGCATAGCGATTGCTAGGCTTTAATTTGGGGGTAATTGGAAGCAATACTGTTCTTTTTTTTGTCCCTTTTGCTAAAAGGAGGTCACTGCAGGTGGGCAGAGAGAGACACATGGCTTACATGTTGCTAATTTTTTTACCCTTTTGCTAAATTTTTTGTGAATGATTTTGTTTGTTGGATTGAAACAAGGTAGCAACTGGGAATTTTTCCATATGGAGATCCAGAATTGCTAACCATTTCCCCCTTGTTTGAACAGTGTGGAAGTTGGCAGCTACGTAAACACTGGTGATGTCTTCAAGGAGCCTGGCAGTAATAAACGGTCTGGCTGTTATTTCACCTCACAATATAGGTGCATATTGCATTATTGTATCCAGTCATCAGTTCTGTAATTGTTATTCTGTTGCGATTTGCAGTTTAAGGTCAGGATCTTCTGGTAGGCCAACATCTAAAGCTTGTAGGGAAAAAATGAGAAGGGACAAGCTCAATGACAGGTAAATGATAAACGCAGTTTTGCTTACACTAGAGTATGAGAGATGGATTACCATGTTGTTGATTTTTCGAATGTTTCTTATGATTGCTAGGTTTCTTGAATTGGGCTCTACCTTGGAACCAGGGAAACCAGTAAAAGCTGACAAAGCTGCTATCCTAAGCGATGCTACTCGCATGGTTATTCAGCTTCGCTCTGAAGCACAGCAGCTCAAGGACACCAATGGTAGTCTTGAAGAAAAGATTAAGGAGCTAAAGGTTACTCACCTATTTCCTGTTCACACTTACATATAATACATCATCTTTTCTATATTATTTAGGGATCCATCAATATGTTTTTGGAAAAAAATATTTTCTTGCCTGGAGTGGACTGCAATTTGGTTGATTTTCCCAATCAGTCTCATTAGTATTTTTATGTTCATCTCCACAACGAGATCTTTATAAGGCTGGCAGAGCTTTATGATAGGCAATATGCTCTACATATGAGCACATGCTGACAACAGTTTGTATCTCATACAAGACATTTCTGGTTACCAGCTAGAATTAATGTCAAATACTTTTTTCTTTTGAATGTGAATTGTCCGCAAGCTCCAAATGAGCACATAGCATCTATTGATCACATAAAACCTTCCATTTTCTTATGATAGATTAACTGTCAAGCTTCAGCTGTTTGTAACTCTGGGGAATTCACAGCCTACCACACCACTGTATTTTAGGACCCATCACGAATTTGATTAGACCTTCGATTATAGGGTACTGTATATATGGTTCTCTTATCATACTATGGCCTAGCTGCTACCAAGTTGTATGCAATACTGTCCGTGGAAAAATTTTCTTGGGGGGCACAAACCTGCTCCTTTTCCAATGTTTTTTTTATCATGTGATCTGCAATGATTATGAAACTGTTCTTTCTCTAAATTCCAGGCAGAGAAGGATGAGCTTCGTGATGAGAAGCAGAAGCTGAAACTAGAGAAGGAGAGTTTAGAACACCAGATGAAGCTTATGACCTCAACTCCAGCCTACATGCCTCATCCAACCCTGATGCCAGCACCCTTCCCACAGGCTCCGCTAGCACCATTCCATCCCCAGGCGCAAGCTGCAGGGCAGAAGCTGATGATGCCCTTTGTTGGCTACCCGGGATACCCGATGTGGCAGTTCATGCCACCTTCTGAAGTCGACACCTCGAAGGACAGTGAAGCGTGCCCTCCTGTCGCTTAATGGCTTCGAGCGACTGGTTGCGCTTGCAGCGTATGTGGATTAATCGCAACTGAAGCCCCTAGTTGTCGGTCCATTGATTGGGTATAACTACTGTTCTTATGTGGTAGTTCGTTGGTGACTGAGTAAGCTGATGTTCGTGGCGCCCTATAGAGGCTGCTACTAGCCCCTTCAATGGCTGTACAATTTTTTGTGGAGAAGAGAAGAATGTTCGTTCTTTTTCTCCATAGCAACAATGCCAAATTAATTATGTGTCACATGTATTTGACAGTGTCGTAAATTCAGTGATTTTTGTGGTACAAGTCAATATCTGGCATGAGTCTTTGGCGCAGATATTCCACGGCGAGAAATCTGCAGCAAATCATCTGGAAACTGTGTATCTGCTAGGCCCTCGTGATCATGAACCAAGCTGTGACTATTTTTTAGGCCTGGCCACAACTGCAGCTATGGCGGATTACAGCCAGGAACCAAACACCCCTTGTATGTTCAACTGTTTTTTTTCTAACCAAATTGGCAGGAGCTCTGCCCCATCTCATTAAGATAAGAAATAGAGTAGTAGATTAGAACAACAAATCACACGCCCTGTCACCTCCACCACGTCGTGCGCCGCCGCGTCGTAGCTGAACACGAGCCGGTCGCCCGTGCGGAAGGCGATGGAGGACGCCCAGTCGGCGAGGTCGGTCCGCAGGTCCCAGGAGCCCCCGGGCGCGCCGACGGTGTAGTTGACGCCGGCGTCGCCAACGCCGCCGCGATGACCGAGCAGGGATGCTTGTAACCTCGCCGCCATTATCTTGGCTGCTAACGGATCCAAGAGCCGATGGAGAGAGGATTTTTGTTTTTGGAAAGATGATGGTGAGAGGATTTGATGGTCGAGCAATTGTGCATGGAGCTGAATAGTGAGGGACAAGGAGCTGGTCGTGGTAGTGAGAATACTAGCGTGCATGGTCTGTTAGCTTAGCTTTATTAGCATGGTTAATTAAACGCGTGGACAATGTCTATATGATGCTTAGAGAAACCAAACACAAAACAGGACTTGGTCTAGGACATGAATGGTATGGAAGGAATTCGTCTTCCAGCTACCACATTGACGGCGACGGCATGACAATTATTATTATTGCCAAGTACTTGGTCCTCCGATCATAATATAAGTCTATCAGGGTCGGCCAGAAGTAAAAATTTTAAAGCTCTAATTAGGAAAAGATTTCAATGAAAATGCATTGCATATCCCGAGAGTATTTTCATAGCGACTCTGTTGATGTCAATCTTGATATAGAAATTTTTTTAAGTCAAGTCAACCGGCGATCAATATTTGAGTAGTTTCCATTCTCGACTATTTATAATTAATAAAATTCTTCTAAACTTCATGTCAAGAGCCTGGAGCTCAAAATGAATCCTGATTTTCATTGTAAACTAGGCTCCCAGCTAAACGGTTTCAATTTTGAACTCAGACTACATTAGCAGCAGGCCGTCGGTCGATCACAGGCTGCCGGGTCTCCAGCTCCATATACTCCTTGATCATATAGCGCCATTTAATTTTGAGCTGTTCTTTTCCAAACAGATTTCCAATACCATGCAACGAACTAAGCAAATGCCGACCCCATGCAAAGTTGCTCAAACGTAGAAACATCGTTATGTTAAGCCGCATAAATATCTCATTAACTTGCACGGTCCGGTGAGGGCGACGATGAGGTGGCTCCTGTCGGCGCTGATGGCGATGCCGTTGGGATAAGTCACGCCGGACTGGAGCACGGTGACCTTGTTAGCCCGTTGGTGAAGCGCAGCGGCGCGCCGCCGGCCTCCGTGGCGAGCACTTGGCGTAGCTCGGGCTGTACGCGAACGTCGCCCACCCGGCGCCGCCGCCCTCGCCGCCGTACTTGAGGACGCGGCCGTCCGAGATGCTGACGTAGGGCCCGCCGCCGCGGCGGTCGAAGGCGACTTTCTCGGGGCCGACCAGCCCGTCCGGCAGATCCAGGCGCTGTGTCTTGCTGGCGTCGATGGCCATGGCCTTGGCTACCGCGGCCGAGGGGAGGAGGAGCAGCAGGATGGCGGCGAGCAGGATCATGGCGACCAGACGCAGCTTCGACGTCTTCCGTGCCGCCATGGTTGCTGGTGCGTCGAGGACGAGACTGCGAGCACGCGCGGCTTGCGAGCGCTGTTGTTGGCTGCGCGCTGCTCTCGTGGCGTTCGGCTTGATGGAAAGGGCGTACCCGGCCGCCCGTTTTATTGGGGGGTTTCTTCAGAGTTCATCACTCGGAAGCCGGCTGGCTGCAGGGGCGCGTCACGGCGCCCGCGGCCAGGAGCCGCTCGAGGAGGAGCTAGCGCTCGCCGGTCATGGGCGCTGCGATCGAGCGGGTGGAGGGAGGAAGGCAGAAGCCTCCTCCTCGACGGCGCGACGGGGTGTCCGCGTCCCTCCGGCGAGCCACGCGGAGAGCGGCGGAGGCGGCGCGGCAGCAACAACCGACCAGGCCAGGGGGACGGCGTACCGGGGGCGGACGGTATTTCAAATACCGTCCACCCGGGCCCCTTTCTAGCCGTCGGATGGAAGATATGCGGGCCAGATCGTCTGCTGTGGAGGGCCCGAACCGAGGGTCCTCGTGGAGCGCGGGAGCAGAGCGCGACGTGCGCGGCAGCCGGCGGAGCTCCGCAATTGTGCCGCCTCCGATCGGCTGGCTCTCCATGGCTCGACGGAGCTCCACCGCGTCGAATGCTTGCAGCAGCCACGAGCGGACGAGGCCACGACTGCCCGGCGAGCGCAGCTCGTGTCGTGTGTATGGCCATGGCCGCCGCTTCCGCGCACGCGCGGAGGAGCGTTGGCGGCAGTGCAGCAGTGCGCGCAGCTCGGGCGGTGGGGGCCGAGGCGAGGCCCATGGCGAGCGTCGCGTGGCTGCTGCTTCCGCGAGCGGCGCTCCGGCGAGCCACGCACGGCGCGCAGCAGAAGGGCAGCGCTCCCGCGACGGACAGACGGTGGATGGCTGGAGACCTCACCTGCCGGGGATGGAGAGGTGCGTCTCGGTGCACGCGGGCAGCAGCCAACGAGCGAGAGGGAGAAGCCTCCGCGACGCGGTGGCGGCGTGGCGCTCCGGCGAGCAACGGAAAGCCAGCGGAGCGGCCTGCTTGCAACGACGGGGGATGGACGCGGTGTCTCAAGCGCCGACCGGGCCAGTTTCAACCGTCGGATGGTAGATGTGCGGGCGAGGATCGACTGGGGATTGCAGCGATCAGCAAGGGAGCCGAGCCGGTCGTCGTCCCCAGGCAGGGCAGGCGCGGGGGCTGCGCGGTGCGCCATGGCGGAGGGACCTGGCCGCGGTCTGCGGGGAAGTTCGGCGCGGCAGCCTCGCCGTCGCATTAAGCCAAGAACAACGGAGGAGTTTCAGACCGCCGGGCAGCTTCAGAGTTCTTGCTTTGGTCAAGTGATCCGATGTTGATGCTTCAAACAAGTATCGCTACAGCACATCAGGACGTACCAAATCTGTCATCGAAACCGCAGCCAGCAACGTGTGAAGCAAAAACGAGATCGATCGGTGCCAACTGCATGCTCGCTTAATTAATGCAAATGGTTGTGGAAACAAACAGTATCACACCGAGGCAGTCAGTCAAATGGCTTGTCCATACTGTCACAAATAAGTCAAGTCCAATGCATATCCACTTCAATGATCCACAAGGCTCAACTACTGTGCAAGAAACCAACACGAGAACACTAACTTACTGCAAACTGCATGTTGGAACTTCTCTGGGACAGAGCTCTGAAACTCAGTGGTTTGTGCTACGAAAGCCAGCAACTTTTCTTTGTTTCCATCCTTTACTTATAGCCGATGGTTCCCACTAGATAAGGTCCTAATCACCATGTAACCAAGGCCCCAGTGGCGCCTAAAACTCGGGCATGATCACACCTGCAATCGATCGCATAACTACTTTGACTCTGAAGCCTGAACAATAGCACTGACCAATCTGACTCTTACTGAACTAGACTCGACACTGAACAAACAACCTAAAGACATGGACACCGGATTGCATGCTTTAACCGTGGCTTCTAAATGGATTCACAGTACAAATCAATACTCTGCAATTAAATATTAGTCAAGGCCTGACATGAACAATCAATAACCAACAATTCCCCAATCGTCGTGTAACTTTGTAAGTTGTAACCCTGGAGGCTGGAGCATTACGCAAAATTGGCAAATTGCTCATGTATGGTTGGGCATCACCATGGAAGAACAACAACCAGTTGTATTCAATACAAAATCAGCCACATACGTATGGCAGACTGGCAGAACATAACCACACACGCCGTGGCTGCTGCCATTCTGCCAAGGCCTGGCTGGCACGCAGCGGCGCTGCGTTCCGGCGCGAGCCACGGCGTGTAGCAGATTCTTGCGACGGACAGGGGCCCAGAGGATGGATGGCAGCAGACCACGATGGTACCTGCTAGCCTCCGCCCTCGGTGGTCATGGGGAGGCGAGAGCATGGGTGGCGCAGGCCGGCACGGGCATCGTGCAGTGGCGCTCCGGCGACGGCGGCGAGTCACCACCGCGAGCAGGAGGCATTCTTTTGCGAAGGCCGGCCAGAGGTGGATGCATGGCAGGAGGGACACGAAGGTTCGCACCTAGGGCTGCGGAATGCGGCGGACGCGCGGCGGACGCGCGGCGGTGACGAGGCAGGCAAGACCGCGCGCGAGAGCATCCATGGCGCCGGCCGGCCGCAGGGCGCGTCGCGGCTCACGCGGCCAGGAGCCGCTCGAGGAGGAGCGCTCAGCTCGCCGGTCATGGCCGCTGCAATGGAGCGGGTGGAGGAAGGCAGAAGCCTCCGCCTCGGCGGCGCGGCGAGGTGTCCCTCCGGCGAGCCACGCGGAGAGCGGCGCGCCTGCAACGGCCGGCCAGGCCGGGTGGACGGGGTCCGGAAATACCGACCGGGGGCGGACGGTATTTCAAATACCGTCCACCCCTTCGGCCAATTTTAACCGTCGGATTGGTGATGTGCGGGCGAGATCGGCCGCGTATTCAGTTAAGAGAGCCACATGGCATGCATCCTCCTCGTCAGGCACAGGCGCGGCAGCTCGGCGGCGCCATGGCGGGTGGACCGCGAGACAAGAGCGTGACGCGGCAGCCGGAGGAGGCCCGACTGCGAGCGAGTTCCCTGCCGGTGGAGCTCGCTTGCTGCTGGGCAAGCGGGCGGCAGCCTCGTCGTCGCATTCGTCAACAAGAACGGAGCCTCACGCCACCGGAGCCTGCTTCACAAGTTCAGAGTTGCTCCGTCGTCGTCCATGACGCCGCCGCCGCTTATCTCCCAGCTGAGTATTCTTTTAAGGATTGGTCGTGAAAGGGAAGAAGATGTGAAGGCCATCTCACTTTGCATCTGAACATCCGCCTGAATCAGGCGAAGCTCCCTCCGCTGATAAGCAGCTGATCTGCCTGTTGACAAAGCAAGCAAGGAAGGCTGTTTGCGGCTCTGCCGCTGCTGCGATGTCGTGCAGCATGGGATCATCCTCACCAGATGCAGTCAGAAACATGATTCTGTCAGACTCGATGACAGATTGACAGTCACAGCCTTGCAATCGCCACCGCCGTATGAATCTTATGAGGAAAGAGAGCCAATGCAGAGTGAACACTAAAAATCAGGCAACAAGCTCGGAATTGACCCCTCAAAAAAAGAAAAGCTCGGAATCACTCTGATGTACCCTCCCCTCCCTCCCGTTTTTTCTCTCCCATCCAAATTTTTGTAGCACCCCTGGGATACCGGGGAGTACTTGTATGGCTGAACTTTGCCTCTTCGATTAATTGAGTAGGTGGGGATCCCCCCCCCCCCCCCCGAATTATTCGGAAAAAAATAGCACTGACCAATCTGACTCTTACTGAACTAGACTTGACCCTGAACAAACAACCTAAAGACGTTTAACTTAAAAAACAACCTAAAGACATGGACACTGGATTGCATGCATTAATTAACCGTGGCTTCTAAATGCATTCACAGTACTAAGCAATACTCTGCAATTAAAATATAGTCAAGGCCTGACATGAACAAACAATAACCAACAATTCCCCAATCGTCGCGTAAGTTGTAACCCTGGAGGCTGGAGCATTATGCAAAATAGGCAAATTGCTCATGTTTGGTTAGGTATCACCTTGGAACAGCCACACATGTATGACAGACTGGCAGAACATAGCCACACTGCCCAAACTTCTGAGGCGGTCGAGGCCTTGGCGACGCCCACGAGCATCCGCAGCGGCGCAGCGGCGCTCCGGCACGAGCCACGGCGTGCAGCAGGAGGCGTTCTTGTGTCGGACAGGGGGATGGATGGAAGTAGACCAGACCACGATGGTGCCTGCTGGTCACGGAGGCGAGAGCATGGCGTAGACGACCGGCACGGCGCGCCGCGGCTCGGGCAGGAATAGGATACGAGCGAGGAGCGCACGCGCGGCACGCCGGTGATGGCTGGCGAGAGCGGGTGGAGTCAAGACTCTAGGACGAGACGCAGCGACGGGAACCTCCGCGAGGCGGTGGCGCTCCGGCCGTTCCGGCGAGCCACGGCGCGCAGCCAGCATGAGGGCGTCCCTGCGGCGGACAGGGGTCGGTCGCATTCGTCTAAGAACGGAGCGGAGCTTGGTCGTCAGACCACCGGCCTCGGCCATCTCGCAGCTCCGACTCCTAGGCCCGCTTCGCCGGCGCCGATGTGCATGTGCAGTAGACGTTGCGGCTGGAGGACCTGCTTTCGAGCTGCGTGGCTGCGTCGTCGTCGCGCCGCAGCATCGGGACGAGGTGGAGGAAAGCTAGCGCGGCCGGCCGGATGTCTGGGCAGAGGGCTAGAGCTTGGCGCCGCATGGCCAATTGGCCATGGCCGCGCTCGCCGGGCAGTCATGGCTGCTGCAAGCAGTGGATTCAAGACCGAGAGACAGTCCATTCGACGCGGTGGCGCTCCGGCGAGCCACGGCGAGCCACTGTTGCGACGACCAGGGGGTGGACGGTAGTTGAATCGCCGACCGGGTGGACGGTATTTCAAGTACCGTCCACCCCCTCGGGTCCTCTTAGCGGTCGGATCGGAGATGTGCGGGCAGGATCGACTGGGGATTGCTGCAACCAGCAAGGGAGCGCAGCCGGTCGTCGTCCCCAGGCAGGCAGGTCGCGGGGGCTGCAAGCTGCGCCATGGCGGAGGTACCTGGCGATGACCGCTTGGAGAATTGCTGCCTCGCCGTCGCATTCGCCGAGAATTGAACAACCGAGGAGTTTCAGACCGCCGAGCAGCTTCAGAGTTCTTTGGTCAAGTGATCCGATCGATGTGGAAGAATTGAAGCTTCAGACAAGAACCAGGACGTACCAAATCTGTCATCGAAACTGCAGCCAGCAACGTGTGAAGCAAAAACGAGATCGATCGGTGCCAACTGCGTGCTCGCTTAATTAGCATATACGTTCTGAATTCAGGAGCCACTGAATTGAAGAAGCTCTCTAGCTAGCTAGCTAGCATGCATCTGCGTCTTCCCATGTCTAGCTGTTTCATTGTTTTTTCTTTCAACAAGCAGCCTAAACCTCATGTTTCCTGAAGAATTTTCATCATTCGAGCCCCGAACAACAAGTCCCCCGAGGTCATACGTACGTGATCGATCGATGTGCTACAAATGGATATGCATGGCTGCTGCTGCGAACTAAACACGCACGTTGGATTTTTGTAGCAGGTAATTGAAGAGTAGATGAACATTTATCAGCTAATAACACTCATCATATCATACACAAATACTGCATACCATTCTTGTGACGTAAAGTAAACGAAATAATATGCGTGCTGAGTCACTGATGAGAGTGCTCTCGAATACCCAGATCGAGGCTTTATCTATCTTTGATTGCATGGCTGATAGGTACGGTGTAGCCTGACAATTTATCCTGACGCTGCATCTATCTTAGGAAGCAAGCGTGGCTGAGAGAAGCTAGCGTGTGCCTGACAATTTCAGCAATCAGCTGACAATGCACCTTCCGTATGCTCGTTCAATACGGCAATCTGCATGCCATTGTTTTTACACTTTGTCTAAACTCATGTTGGCTGTTTTTTTTGGTGAACCATACTCCACGTAATAATTTCACTGTGCCCTGCCCTTATAACCTCAACTTTCCTTTTCTTGTGTTCTGAACTTCATTTGTTCAGAATCAAGAGTAGCTTCTATCTCCAGCAGCTAAAGAGAAGAGAAGAAAATTGGGGGAAGAAAGTAATAAAGAACAAACATGGGTAGATAAAAGAGAGTGAGTTTAAATAGGATTCCACACCAAGACATCATATGTATAGGTTGGAGTAGAGTGTAGCTTCTAAATATGGTTTCTTGATGATATGACAACATGGAGACTAGCTCGAATGATGTAATTTGGCTCTTCTTTGTTCCGATCCTAGGAGAGGATAACTAACAAAGGTTGTGACAAGAAACACGCCACCATGCATGTCACAACTAGAAAGCAGGCAGAGAAAGACACCATGAACGAATGGGCAAGCAGAAAATTAAACAATAACATCTGTGATGGGGACGCAAGCAGAACCCACACACGTCACGTATGGATAACGTGGATTCGGACAGATCGCCTGTCGCAATGTACACGCACACGCGCAACTGATGATCAATCAGAGACATTACCAGCTGCAGTGACAGATGTTGACGCCGGCCAATCGATCCATCTCTATATAAAGACGACGTCCCCGCAGAGCAGACCCATCATCTTCTCCGATCCAGCCAAGTAGCTCTCCATCGAGCCTGAGCCTGGCTGATCTCCAGCAGATCCGACGCTCTCTCTGAGGCAACGACACCAGACATGGCAGCACCAATCACCCTCACCCCGCAGTCAGAGCGCAATCATCTCCGGCATTACAGCCCCAGCCCTTGGGGTGATTTCTTCCTCAACCATGCCACATGCACTGACTCCATCACAGGTAAACAGTATTAACCTAATGACCATACTCTGTCGATAAGGTGTTTGTTGCTCTACTAAGTTTTTTCTACTGCATGCAGCTCCTGTCAATGAAGGAGAGGGCACAGATAAAGGAGGAGGAGGTGAGGAGGATGATACTGGAAATCGCTGCCTCCTCCAACCTGGCTCAGAAGCTGGAGCTCGTTGACACTTTGATAGGGGTGGACTACCACTACAAGAAGGAGATTAATGACCTACTTTGTTCTATCTATAATGACGAGGATGGAGGTTCCGATGACCTCTACATCACCTCATTGAGGTTCTATTTGCTTAGGAAGCATGGATATACCATCTCAGTGTGATGCTATAGTATTTTTATTGGGAGCATACCAGGTGCAAACCAACCTCTCAATGCAAACTATGCAAACTTCAATCTGGGCCACCAGATCAACATCCAAGGGGGGAACACAGGGCGAGTGAGAGGGGGGATTTGCAAAAGTGTGATTACCCAATCCAAGGCGGACGGTTAATTGTAAATTACACAATCTCTCCATACTTCTTGGATGTGGATCCGGTGGCTCAGATTTAAGTTTGCACGGTTTGCACGGAGAAGTTGGTTTGCACCTAATATGTTTCATTTTTTTCTGTTGATGTTGAAGCTATATGCTTTGGCTATGCATATATAGTATGCAAATTTGAGGTGTGTTAGCATGAATAGCTAATTAAATACATGTGCAGAAGTGTTTGAGAAGTTTAGGGACAAGCAAGGGAACATTTCAAGTGACGATGTCAGCTGCTTGCTAATGTTGTATGATGCTGCAAATATGAGAACTCATGGGGAGGAGATACTCGACGACATGATCACCTTCAACAAGAGCCGCCTCCAATCTTTGATGTTGAAAAATTTGGAGCCAGAGCTGGCAGAGGAAGTGCGATGCACATTGGAGACACCTCGGTTCAGGTAGGTCGAGAGGGTGGAGGCAAGGCGCTACATCTCAAGTATACGAGAAGAAGGTTGTGCAGTATGGGACCATACTGGAGTTTGCAAAGCTGGACTACAACATCTTGCAAACTATCTACTGTGATGAGCTGAAAGAACTGACAGTGTAAGGAGACACAGGCATGCATAATAATTTGGTAGTAACTTACTTAATGGAATTGCTTACGAACTTATCTTACCAACAAGTAGTGTGTGCATGCACTGTGCTAAACTACTAATAACAGTCATTTAATCATTAAGTTATAGATGGTGGAAGGATTTACACTCACGGAACGACCTGAGCTTCGCACGGGACAGAATGGTGGAGATGCATTTTTGGACTCTCGGAGCACTTTATGAACCCTATTACTCGTATCCGCGGACAATTGTGACAAAGTTCACCCTGTTAGCATCATTGCTTGATGACTTTTATGACAACTATTGTTGCACCACAGAGGAAAGTACTATCTTCACCACAGCCATAGAAAGGTTTGCGCAGCAGCCCAGTAGTTCATCAAATAATATCACGAAAGAATTGACAAACATTTCTACTACCTGTGCTTGAACAATATATTAATCGATGGCAGGTGGGATGAACGAACCACAGAGGAGTTCCCAGCACATTTGAAGCCACTCCTCATCAGCATACTTGACACTACAAACAAGATTGAGGAGGAGTTAAAACTTCAGAAAAACAGGCATGCTGAAGTTGTCAAAAAACTAGTAAGTTACTCCAAAAGATCACACTAAAGAAACATGCCATCATGTTTTCTAATAATATTTATTCTAACGTCTTGTACATCTGTCTATTCAGGTGATCTGCACTGCCAAATTCTACCATGCTGAGGTGAATTGGCGCGATGAATACTATGTACCAACTACTGTTGATGAGCACCTCAAAAAATCCCTGCGCAGCATTGTCTGTATGCAAATAATAATCGCTGTGCTCATTTCACTAAGAGATGGGACTACTACTAGGGAGGAGGATGTTAATTGGGCATTCAGCTTTCCCAAACTTATGAGAGGTGTTTCTGCTGTGGGGCGCGTTGGAAATGACATCATGTCACATGAGGTATACATATAGATAGTTACATGCTGCATATTCATCAATGGCTTGCTTGCTTTCTAATTATTATTACCAATTTTCGTCCCTTCAAGCGGGAACAAGATTCGGAACACGTGGTATCCACGGTGCAAACTTGCATGAAGCAATATGGAGTAACAGCAGAGCAAGCCAACGAAAAAGCTTAAAGTTGTAATTGAAGAAGCATGGATGGACATCGTCGAGGAATACCTCAACCAGAAGCGACCCATGGAGTTTCTCGAGAAGTCAGTTGATGTTGCACGAACAATGGATTTCTTTTACAAGCGTGATGATGTGTACACCTTGCCGCTCAGCATCAAGGACACTATAACTTCGATGTACGTGAATCCATGTGACCTGTAGCTATGGTATGGTGTATACTTTGGTACTGCTTGATGATCCAGCTAGCATCAAGTAGTGGCCGCATATTGTATGCAAACCTGCTAATTAAGATACGGTGTACATTACTTGGCTATCATGATCATTAAACTTGTAAATTTGGGCTGTTTAATTTTATCTACACTCGTGTTAGCTACTACTGTCATCAGCTTACATGGTCCTATTTTGTACAAATATATGCATGGTAGAGAGTGAGCTCTATTCTCAACTACATCTTGCTGTTAAGCTCCAGAATGGTTTCTACAGTGTAAAAGAAGATAGGTTCTCAGTCAAGTTGTCTATCATACATATCCAGTAGGGGCATGCCCACTCCTGTTCCATAAAAAGTTGTCTATCATATTTGCATCTGATTTATTACTTGTACGTGCAAGAGATGTGTGCATGTCCCAAAAGAGCCTTGATTATCAAACTTGGTGGGATAAAGATTATATTTATATACATATCTTGTATATGTTTTAGCTAGTTTTCCTTCATAAATCATTGACCTTATAACTTAATGATCATAGCTATTATATTGATGTACATGCTGAAGGCATGCATTGTGGATTTTGCCTAGATATCATTTGAATTGGTATCAGAGTCTTTCTTATCTCCCCATCTATCTACCACCCCCTCTTTCTCTCTCCTATTCTCCTTCCTCTCTCCTAGTGGGCCCACAGGTGGTGGCGCTCCTCCCTAGCCCAGATCCAGCCAGCGGCACTCCTCTTCGCTCCTTTCGTGACCAGATCTGGTGGCGGCGCTCGCAGATCGAGCGGCGGAGGTTTGGATCTAGAGGTGCCGCGCGACTGGTGGTGGCCAAGGAGGTGTGGTGCGGCGTAGGTGGACCGAGGAGCGCGGAAGGAGGCAGACCGATTAGGCATGCAACACATGCGGATGAGCTTGGCTGGAGGCGCGCATGGGCGTGCGAGGCCACGCTGCATGGTGTGACGGCGTTGTGAGCCGGTGGGTCAGCACAGTAGTGCACCTCGCGGTGGGGAGAGTGGCTAGCGAAGGCCAGGCACGAAGCGTAGGCCGCAGGGGCGCAGGAGTAGAATAGCACCATGGCTGGGGGTCAATCAACGGTGCTTGGAGGTGGATTGCGCTCAGCAGCGGCAGTTGGACTGCACTGACTGGCAGTTGGATCGCGATCGCAACTCTAACCTCAGCTCCGACTTCGACTCTAAGCCAGAGATATAGACAAGATGCGCATGGAGCGGAGGCACGTTGAGCTTGGACTTTTGTGGCTTGGATTACGTCAAGATCGAGTTCTCACTCGGCATCTACTCTGGAGCTGACCACCGCTTGGAGCGGCACCCTAGACAACACCGCTCCTCTCTCATCCAAGCTGTGTTCAAGGACTGCCCACAGGTGATACGCTATGGCCAACTGGTTGAGAGAAACAGATTTCATTGTGGACCAACATCATTCTCCATTTAGTTGCATTGGAACAATAAAGAAAGAACAAATTCTGGGCCAGTGGCAATCGTTCTTCCCCTTGATCACATGGTCTAAAGGTGAACTATACCATGGCGCCATGGCCATGCTCGTGAGGGTTGAAAGGGGTATGGGGGACCTCACCAAGGATGGGGAAGGATGATTCAGAGAGCCACAAAATAGAATAGAGCTGCGCTGTGTGTGTTTGTGTGTTGGGGGGGGGGGGGGGATCGTCGGCGACGAGCTTAGCTTGCTTTCATCGGATCGGAGTCGGCGAATATAAGAATAAGAAGATGATGAACAGCTTGTGTTTGGGGAGAGATGAAGGCTGTTGGCGTGGAGGATTGATCTAGGGGCTCCTATATATCTTGCGGAAGATAGATAAGCTATTCATCTTTAAAGTCCACTTTGGCCCAATTAGCTGCTACAAACATGTTCAATATTTTGATAAAATTAACTCAATATTTTTTAAACAAGTTCAACATTCGACTTTCCAAATGTTAAAATTGTAAAGAAGAAATGTTGAAATTGAAAGCATGAAATGTTGAAAATACCAAAATCGAAATGTTAAACACGGAGTTTCTTCTCCGGCGAGCTGCGCGCCTTCTTCTCCGGGCGCGGGGAGGGGCGGGGGCGGTGGCGGTGCGCAGCGTAGGGATTTGTGCGCAGGCCACGAGTCCTAGCTGGCTGCTTGGTACTGATTTCAATTGGTTTTCGGCTCGTGCGTCCTCAACGCGACAACACCACTGATTAATGCTTGGTTTCGCTGCTAGATGCTGCTCGCATTATCCGTCTGGGGCAGCAGGGGCGGGCAGCGGGCAGCGCACAGGCAGCGAGCGCAGGTGGCGGGGTCGGGCGGCGTGCAGGCAGCGGATGCAGCAGCGGTGGCGAGCGGCGCGTAGGCAGCGAGCGCAGGCGGCATCGGGCAGCGCGCAACCAGCGGAAGAATGCGGCGGCGGGCAGCGGGCAGCGGTAGTGGGTGCGGGAGAGGGAGGGAATGTTGAGGAGAGAGAGAAAGTTAGAGTTTGAGTAGATTTAACGGCTCTGATTGTTTGTACGAATCTCAAACAGTGAAAGATAAAAAAAAAACTTGCGGAAGATATATAGGATCCGCGAATTGATCTCACCCATGGCCTGGCTGGCTGATGGGCACGTCCAGGTGGCACGTGTGGCTAGAGGTGGTAAAGGATCATAGATTTTGGCCTAGAAAATCTAAGTGTTGGGCTCTAAAAGGGTTGCTCAAATCTTATACAATTTTGAGCTAAAAATTTTAAGGACCATGTTAAGCTGTGAATAGGCTACTAGGGCCATGGCCCATTACCACGCCTACGTCACGCGTTGGGGCCAGATCGGAGATTCATATGTATGCTGGTTGTTGGCCTGTTACATATCTCAAGCGTTTGGATGATTTTGTACAAAATACTTCATCTTTTGAGGGACCAAAATCTGTAATGTATCAGATTTCAGATCCAACTTCCCAGAAAGGTATTTCATTCGATCCTAAGGAAGGAAAGCTACGCTGTAACTTTATACGCCAGGTTAATTGGTGCTTAATTAACAACGATCCCCGTCACGGTGGCACCAGCCAATAGGAATCCTCCATTTGCCTAGACTAATCGGCAGCACAAACACAATCTCAGCCGTCGGATCATGCAGAAACCGACCTAAATCCTTGGCACCCCTGGCGTACGCGCCTATAAGTAGCGCCCCGCCTCCCGTCAGGCAAATTGCACCGAGGCAGGCAGACAGACCAACGGGGGCATCGTCAACTGAAGGGTTACACCGGCTACATAGCGTGTGGACGTGAAGCAGTTGCTAGCAGAGGCACTACGATCTGTGAGAGGTAAATAAAATACACCCATCTCCTTCATGCATGTTTACCTGTACTAATAGGTTGGTGATCTGTATTCTCTACTTGCTGCTGGCCATTGGCACGCATGCTTTAGTAGTTCTGCTGGTGTGTGGTACCTTCGTTCTTGCATTTTTTAAGTGTGTACATGATTCTAGGGTTTCGATGCTGTCGATTTTGGTTTGAAAATCTTAGTATGATTAAGGTAGACAGTAATCCCCACCCTCGTGCTGGATTTATTTACGAGTTCTTCATACAAATTAAAGTTGATAATTTTCTTTACATCACTTTTCTTTTGTGGGGTTAATTTCTGTTCATCATTCTTCGTGTAAGGGCACCATTATACACTGTACTTTTGTTCATAGATAGATAAGACATTATCTATGTTCCTTCAATGGACTAGTAGTTGCTAAGCGTAAAATATATAGATACTTATTACTGTTTCTCGAAAGGATTTCAATTTAAAAATAGTTTACAATATATATTACTCATAATCTGTTACATTCATGATGATTTACCATTTGGTGCAAATAAGTAAATTTTACATGTTGTTACAATTTGTACTTAACAAGATATTGCATGTTAACACAATTGTTTATTATATATGTTATGGTTATGTGACCATATATAGGCTGCCGCCTGTAAGACAGCTCCGGTAACCGGAGGCGTCAAGAAGCCTCGCCGTTACTACCCTGGGACGGTAGCTCTTCGGTATGCGCAGCAGCTTTTTACTAGTGTATTTCAAGCAAATAACTGTGTACGGGTAGATACAATCTCAAGTTCTCAACTTCATATTTTAATTTCCTTCTATCTGCAAATTTAATGAACCACTTTAATTTCCACTCGATTTACTCCAGTGAAATTCGCAAGTACCAAAAGGGCGCTGAGCTGCTCATTAGGAAGATGCCCTTCCAGAGGCTGCTCATTAGGAAGATGCCCTTCCAGAGGCTGCCCAGTTCCACAAGGTAATTTAAATATATGTTTGGTTTGTCTTGATATTTGAAACATCTGTAGGATCATCTAAATACTAATAGCATTTTTTTCCATGGAGTTCTTATATATGTACTGTTCCATCACTTGATGGCTTTGAATGCAGAGTGACTTGCGCTTCCAGAGCCATGCAGTGCTTGCTTTGCAAGAGGCAGCAGAAGCATATCTCGTGGGGCTCTTTGAGGACACCAACTTATGCGCCATCCATGCCAAGCGGGTGACGATCATGCCCAAAGATGTTCATCTGGCTACGAGGATCGGAGCTACCCGGCCACAACTTGCTGAATAATTTCCAAGTTCTTAATGGCCTATGTCGAGTTACCTTATTAGTTTGTGTCAAACATTACACCTATATATATCAGCCAAATAATTAGTTAATGTGGTACAAATTACCCTTCAGAGAGGTTTAATCTGGTCATGTAAGGTTTGGTTCTATGTGAGTGCAGTCATATATCAGTAATGATATTTTCTGCTAGCTTGTTTACCTGGCTGATTGATTTTCTTCTGCCGAAACTATGGGAAACCACCAAATCCATATATATACAGTATATAACATTATTTGGTCAAAAAAATATATTAGGTCTTGTTCTGTTATGCATTGATTTGTTCCGGAAAGAGATAACAGGAGACTCATAATAGGTATAACAAGGAACCGGGATTTATTCCGAGTTGGAAACTAATTATAATAAAATAGATTCATGATAGGTACGGTAGAACAAGAGATCGGGAATCAATCCATGAATTGAGAGGTGTGGAATCAATTCAGGTCTCTTGTACCTATTATGAGTATATTTTGTTGCAATAGTTTTTAGCCCGGAATAAATTCCGGTCTTTTGTTATACCTAAAATGAGTCCCTTATTGTCCCTATGATTGCCGGTCCGAAATAAATCCATGTGTAACCAAAGAAGGCCTAAATAGATGCATGGCAGGACTTCAGTTTTATAGACAGTTTATTTCAATTTGTTATATGCATGCAGTCAGCAGCAGCAGCTTACTACGATCCTATACGATAAAGTGCAGTTAATTTTTTGTACATACTTTTGCAGACTGCAATGACCACACCTGATACTGCCTGAAGGTTTCGCTTACCTGAACCAAATAATACCCAAAATATCTTATCTGAAAAAGGTTGTTGGCAGAGTTGGTGAATGACTACTAACACAAAAAGGATAATGTTCTCAAATTTAACAGAAACATAAAATTCAATGCCAATAATGCCTCCGTGCACTGCACTCATGAACAGACGAGATTTGCACGGGACAGAATGGACTCTCGGAGCACTCTATGAACCCTATTACTGACAAACTTCACCCTCTTATTAGCAGGGGCGGATCTACAAGTGGGGCTAGGGGGATCAATCACCCCTACCTTGCCAAGATCAATGGATACACCCCTAAGCCCCCTCCATTTTTGGGACCAAAGAATGAAGAAGAAGGGGGAGAAAGAAGAAGAGAAGGGGAGAAAGAAGAAGAGAAGGGAGATGAGCCCCCCTTGATTTGATTTGGTTGCTGGATTCGCCACTGCTTATTAGCATCATTGCTTGATGACCCTTAGGACAACTATAACACCACAGAGGAGAGTACTACCATCACCACAGCCATAGAAAAGTTCGCGCAGCAGCCCGTAGTTCTTCAAATTCATAGGAGAACTTAACAAAACATTTCTACTTGTGCTTGGACAATATATTAATGGATGGCAGGTGGGATGAACAAACCACAGAGAAGTTCCCAGCACATGTAAAAGCACTTCTCACCAGCATACTTGACAATACAAATAACATTGAGGAGTTAAAACTTCAGAAAAACAAGCATGCTGAATTGGTCAAAAAACTAGTAATAATAAGTTGCTCCAAAAGATCATAATAAGGAATCAATATGTCACCATGTTTTTCTAATGTTTAATTAATGTCCTGTACATATCACTACTACGAAAAATTTGTAGGGGCGGGTAAAAATTCATTTTTAGGGGCGGGTGCAAGTAGCCACCCCTGCGTTTTGCCCCTGAAAACTCATTTCTAGAGACGGGTCATGCTCTCACACGTGTGCAATCGGTTGAATTTCTAGGGGTGAGAGAACGACGGGAGGAGTTGCCAGGCCCATTGATCCAGTCGGTGCAACAGATAAGGTCAGGGGCAATGTTGTCTTTTCAATGTGTTTGTAAAATGAAAATGAGAAGAAAAGTAAGAGAAATTGAGAAAAAGGGATGAAATCCCTCGAATCGAAAGAATTCACGCGCGGGATGTTATATTTTAATAGCGCTGCTAATTGAATACCAAAACGCGTGAGGCATGCAAATTGAGTATCTAATAACGAAATTTCTTTCTCCCGTCGCTGGACCGGCGAATCTCACCCGCCTGGCGGTGCTCGGCGCCCGCCTGCGCGCGCTCGGGCCGTGGGAAAGGAGGTGGAGAGGTAGAGAGGAGGAAAAATTTACGAGAGGCGCCCCCCACGAGCTCCTCTGGCAGCCAATTCAACGAGCAGTTTAGGAGCAACTCCCTGATGCAGGGAGACATCGACGTCGCCGCCGCCGCAGTGACAATGGACCCGCGGGCACCTGATGTGCGAGGAGCTCGAGCACTACGACTACGAGTGCTACCTGAGGCGCGGCGCCGCCCCAGTCCATTTTTGAGCGCAGTCGCACGGTCAAGCATGCTCCCACCAGCAACTGGGCGTGATTGGTTGGGTGTATCCGCCCTAACTAACTAGGCTCCCACGATGCAAGGTCATGTTGTTTGCTTTGCTGTATTGCCTTTGGGGCCTGGCTTAGCTCATGCAAAAAGCAATTTGCGGCCTGGCTCCACGGATACGAGAAAAATCTCCGTTTCTGGCGAGCCAGGCTCGCTTGGTGCAAGAAGGTGCACTGCACACCTTTTGGCTTCCGCAAGTACCAAGCACGCCAGGACGATCGACTCACCCGGCGCGCCCGCGCCCGCGCCCGCCCCGCGCAGGGTGGTTCCTCTTCCCCCCACGCCGGTTTTGCCGACCCACCTCGCGCGGCGGTTTTCTTTCCCAGTCGTCAACTCCTCTCCCCCCCAAAGTATATCGATTCTGCCGTCGTCGTTACGCGAGTCGCGACACCGATCCCGTCATCGTTGCCCCCAGATCAGTACCTGCTGCCGCCATTGCCGTCGACCGCCAGCCGGAGTCCTGCTCGCCGTTGTTCGTTCCGAGATCCGCGTGGTCGCTCCGTTCCCATCGCCGTCGGCCCCCGGTCAGTACCTGCCGCCGCCGTTGCCGTCGACCGCCGGCCGAACTCACCCATCGGCCGACCTTTCGCTCAGCAGGAGTTTCCTCAGCTCGCGCTTCACCGTCGGTTGGTCGCGCTGGACCCGCGGTAGCAAGGCGCCGGTTGTCTCCGTACCTGCGCCAGCCGCTGTCACTCGTGCTGGTTGCCCAGCACCGTCCCCGCCCTCTCCAAGAACAGCGCAAGCAGGCCTTACGCGTCCACTCCGGCGATCGTCTCGGCTACGCCACTTCACCTCAATTTTGCAAATTAACTTCACAGCGGCACTCGATCACTGATCACGGATGAATCTCTGGTGATTTCTTTCATTGGTATGAGGAGCTATGCAGGTACTAGTGCATTTTTGGGCACATATTGTTGCAATCTCGGTACTCGCACATGGATTTCTTCCAATCGGTTGCACATACATGGTATTTATGCTCTCTCTCTCTCTCTCTCTCTCTCTGCAGGGATGATGGGAGCGATTCAGCAGCCGACGCCTATCACAACCAACTAGTTGCAGGAGATGAGGAGGCGCCCGACGATGTGCCGTGAAGCCCCAGACCTGTCCGGATCCCACACGCACACCGCGTGCAGAGCGCCTCTGTCCAGATGCTGAGGGTAGGATATCTTCTTGCCAAGTTCCAGGTGCTGAGTTAGATCTCTAACCGGTTCAGTGTGTGGTTTCCCATTGTTGTCAGACTTTTACTTCAGCTCCTGTTCATTTATTTGGACTCATGACTGAGTGGGATCCAGCAAATTGTTGTGTTGGTATTTTCTTGTTGATTACTAATTCAAGTTTGCAGTAATGGGTTGATTGAGAAGTGTAGAACCCATAGCTTGACCTAGATATTTATTTGTTGGCTGAGAGATACCTGTTAAGATTACTAGAGCTTTAATTTATTCTTTTCCTATAAATGAATTGATGACTTTTATTTATGAATACGACTAGATGAGTTGCTGTTCAGAATTCAGATATGCAACTTTTTTGTGTTCATAGATGTGAAGGTTCAGGGGTGCATGCTTCTTAGTTGTTACTGTCTGATATGCATTCACCCGAAGATGCTGATCTGATTTGCTTGTTCGATTTTAGATCTAGGTGAAGATCTGGTTTAGTTGGTTGCATGATATGAGTTAATATATTTGGATCAATACACTTTCTTAATGATTCCAGATGTTCTGAAGCTTTGGTCCCTCCACACATTATGGTTCATGAATCATGATACTAGTTTGCGTGATCAATATGCCTTATTTTATCTGAAATGCTTATCGTATGCCTGATTGGCTTCGTGTAGTCGTGTTTAATACCTGATGTTGTGATTTGTTGTCTCTGCACAGATGATGGGATCGGTTCTCCTGCCATCTTGTCGAACCCATTCTTACTAACAAGCTGGAGGTGATGAACAGAAGGCCAACAATAATGGGACGTGAATCCCCCAATCTCTGCTAACCCAAACACCGCATTTTCTCCAAACCAAAGCTTGGTGCTTTTTTACTTCTCTAGGTGTCAAATTTGCAATTTGGATTTCAGAAAGTAAACTGTAACAATTTGTTTGGTTAGGTTGGAAAGTTTGGCCTGTTTCACTGAAAAACATTGCATTGTTTAAAATATATATTGTTCACCATTGAATAATATCATTGGTGGGAGAGTTGTAGAATTCAAAAATTCATTTCTTATATCATAAAAATCATTAAGAGTGTAACTATTTGATATTTGGATCTCTAGACGATCAGAAATACCTCATCTTTGTAGAATGAAATTCTTTATTTTTGACAACACGAACAATAAGTCAGAATATAAAATCTATGATGAAGACTGAATTTCGTTGGTGGCGCAGCTTGCAGTATGAGCATAAATTAATCATATGTATGAGAAGAAAAACCTTTAATTATTACAACTGGTAGAACAATCAAGAACATCCGTAGTTCCATCGTAAAGAATAAAGATGGACTTTCCTGTGGCTGCTGCAACAGCAAGACAAATCTTTTATTGCAGTTAATATCACAACAGATTTTTTTTTGTGCACAAGAATGTCAGTAGTCCATTTACCAAACTACTAAAGCCGTTGGTGCATAATATTAATTTCGTTCTATTTTTTACGTGGGGAGAGGAAAACCGGTAGGAAGGCAGGCACGTGGGTGCGGGGAAAAGCAGGAGAGACGCGGGCGCCAGCTTCGCGAGGGAAGGGCGTGCGGGTGCGCAAGGTTGCCGAACCGCACGCGCGGAGGAAAAAACGCGAGGGAACACTGGTCTATTTAGCATCCCGGGTATTGAATATTATTCAACGCTCACGGCGGAGCGCCACCCACAGTCCGGCGGGAGAAAATTACGGTGCAAACGTTGAGGGGTAGTAAAAAGTTGGTTAATGAGTGATTTTAATGCAGAGTTGGCCACAGAGACACTGGGTTATCGCGGTAATGACAATTATTGCACGTTTGACTATTAGAAATGTCAATAAAGCACCTCTACCGGAAATTTTGGTGCAATTTTAGTTAACCGGTAATTATGCGCGCAGTCGCTGGACCTCCTGACAACCACCTGACAAGCTAAAATTACGCTGTTGACGTGGGTGGGAGTAAAAAGCGCAGCAGCAGCACTTCCAACCAGAGGTCGGCCAAGCTCTAGGACCATAAAAATCTACTGGTTTGTTCTGCAACCATAAAAACTAGCTGTAGACAAATTTTACATCTGATTTTTAGCACCATTGATTTCTTGGATCCTCAGGCACCTTCTGAATTCTACACAGTTATACCCTTGGTCTCCAAGGATTATTTCTTGTTTATACGGACAGTTATTACTCCTTGCCTATGTGAACACTAAAATACAAGTTAGTTATTACTCCTTGCCTATTCTACATTCCTTTGAACACTAAAATATTATATCGAGTGTATATGGGCAATTACACTATGAGTTATCTGGAGAGATAAATTACTGTTAGTTGTGTCGAAAAGTAATATCGGTACAATATAGGAATAATTACTACAAGTTGAATTGAAAAGTAATTTGATACTAACTAGTTTTCATAGAGGAATAATTACTACAAGTTGAATATGAATCAATTACTTATGCATAGTAAAAAATATTGATATGAAACGTGGCACAAAGTTTTCTTACAGGAAGCTATAAGGCTTTCAGTGGGAGTATTAATTGCATCGCGTGATGTTACAACTATAAATTTTTTTTGGAACTATGGACATCATTTGGATGAGAGAAAAATTCCTAAAATGGTAGCTTGAGTACAATGATAAAAAAAATAAGATTGCTAGCTTCTGAAATCGTCATAAACTCATGGACACGGAGCCATGAACTACTGCTGTAGCGTGCTCGTCGTGCGGTGTATCAAGGAGTAAAAACGAGCACCACCGTGCCTTGGACATCATCAACTGCCTGCTGTTATCCAGATCAAAGGAGTAAAAATACATTCTTAGTTTCTTCTGATGACACATTAGGAGTAAAAATCTTCAGAACTGATTGTGATGGATCGAACAAGTATGTAGGTGTGGTTGAACTCACCTCGTTTCCACCAGAGGTTGAGCCGATGGCGGCCAATGGCTCCGACTAGCCGGCAGCGGTGGTGGTCGAGCCTCACTAGGTGGACACCTGAATCATGGCTATGCCCAGTCGACGACGAAGGTGGCATCCCAAATCACAACTTGATGAAGCATCGGGTGAGGCGAGGGGAGAGGGGGATCCGACGTCATGAGTCTCCAATTGGTCCATCGGAGCCTCTAGGGATGAGCATCTCCGGCGAGTTTGCAGGAGCCCCTAGGTGGTGAGGGAGAGAGGGGATGGTAATTAATGAGGGAGAGAGAAAATTAGGGGAGGAAAAGCCGCAATTGCCTTTGCAAAAGCCGCAATTGCATTTGCAGCAGGAGGTATTAATGGCAAAATCCTCGAGTTTCCAACCGTCCTCGTATTAAATGGATGATGTTGGCAACATGGACTGTAAAAGGTTCTGCGTCTAATTACTCATTTAGATGGGAGTTTTTACTATCTCTAGTGGGTGCCCAGTAAATTTGTTGGAGTTGAAGCGCAATGATTGCGGTGGCTACGTTTCTGATATGAATTTAAAAAGAGCGGTGCTTTTACTGGCTCGTCGGATGGTGGTGGTGCCACCGGCGCGCTGAATAATATTCAGCTCATTGGATACCAAATAGACTATATATATATATATATATATATATATATATATATATATATACACACACGGCGAGGCTAAAATGCAACAAGGTGTATTTGCTATAGCAAATGCACAGACCCTCTGTAGGTCTCGTATAATTGCTGGTCCGGCCTCATGCATGCAAAATTAGATGCAGACAACCAATCACAGCTCATTCTTCGCCACCCACCAGGAAGCATGCATGAAGAGAATCTTTTCTTAATTCGGATTGAAAAAAATGCAATATCTTCTAAACCGTAGCTCCGATTCCAGATCCGTTTGTAGCAGGTTGTTGGAAAAACTGTGCTTAACAAACCAAGATCCATGAAGACTATATTTGATGAATTTATTTTTCAAGTGCGTAATTGCAATTTCACTGTACTATGAGTTGCCATCACAGCTGCATCACAATTGCGGCGGTCGAAGGCGACGCTCTCGGGGCCGACCAGCCCGTCCGGCAGATCAAGGCGCTGTGTCTTGCTGGCGTCGATGGCCATGGCCTTGGCTACCGCGGCCGAGGGGAGGAGGAGCAGCAGGACGGCGGCGAGCAGGATCATGGCGCGCAGACGCAGCTTCGACATCTTCCGTGCCGCCATGGTTGCTGGTGCGTCGAGGTCGAGACTGCGAGTACGCGGTGGCAGGTTCCGGCTTGCAAGCTGTTGTTAGCTGACCGCTGCTCGTGGTGTTCGGCTTGATGGAAAGGCCGCCCGTTTTATTTGGGGGGGGGGGGGGGGGGGGCTTGTTTGTTCTTCAGAAACTCGATTGGAGTTTCCATCGGCAATGGAACAGAAACGGACTCGGAGTTTCAAAAAACCTGAAGAAATTATTTCACATTTTAGTAATTATTTATTTGAACATACTGCCATAAGATCGAATTTCTGGGCTGTGTGTTGCGGCATGAATGAAAGAGCAAAATCAGGTAGACAATGACGAGGCCAACAACAACAAGCAGCAGCGACAGCATTCTTTCAAAAAAGCAGCAGCGACAGCACGGTGACAGGCACGGAGCTGAGCCTGGCGGAAGACCCCGGGGCTGCGGCGGCGGGCTTAACGCGAGGGGCGATGTGGTGTTCGGCGGCGGGCTGCCGTAGCAGGTCGTGTAGTGCGCCGCGCGGCGGCGACGTCCTGGCGCACCCGGCGTCGCCCGCCGCTGATGACCCGGACCTGCAGCTTCATCCCGGCGGCGCAGTGCCCCGGCGCGCCGCAGATGAAGTAGCGCTCCCCGGCGCCGTCGAGCCGGACCGTGTCGCTGCCGGTCATGAGCGCGGCCGGCCGGCCGGCTGCAGGGCGTCTCGCGGCGCACGCGGCCAGGAGCCGCTCGAGGAGGAGCTAGCGCTCGCCGGTCCTGGCCGCTGCGATCGAGCGGGTGGAGGGAGGAAGGCAGAAGCCTCCTCCTCGACGGCGCGACGTGGTGTCCGCGTCCCTCCGGCGAGCCACGCGGAGAGCGGCGGAGGCGGCGCGGCTGCAACGACCGGCCAGGCCGGGTGGTCGGCGTCCGGAATACCGACCGGGGGCGGACGGTATTTCAAATACCGTCCACCCCCGGGCCCCTTTCTAGCCGTCGGATGGAAGATGTGCGGGCCAGATCGTCTGCTGGTGGAGGGCCCGAACCGCAGGCCCTCGTGGAGCGCGGGAGCAGAGCGCGACGCGCGCGGCAGCCGGAGGAGACGGCGGCGAGCGGCGGAGCTCTGCAATTGTGCCGCCCCCGATCTGCTGGCGCGCCAGAGAGCCACCGCGTCGAATGCATGCAAGTTGCAGCAAACACGAGCCCACAAGGCCACGACTGCCCGGCGAGCGCAGCTCGTGTCGTGTGGCCACGGCCTCCGCTTCCGCGCACGCGCGGCGTTGGCGCCCCTGCAGCGCAGTGCGTGCAGCTCGGGCGGTCGGGGCCGAGGCGACGCCCATGGCGAGCGTCGCGTGGGTGCTGCTTCCGCGAGCGGCGCTCCGGCGAGCCACGCACGGCGCGCAGCAGGAGGGCAGCGCTCCCGCGACGGACAGACGGTGGATGGCTGGAGACCTCACCTGCGGGGGATGGAGAGGTGCGTCTCGGTGCACGCGGGCAGCAGCCAACGAGCGAGAGGGAGAAGCCTCCGCGACGCGGTGGCGGCGTGGCGCTCTGGCGAGCAACGGAAAGCCAGCGGAGCGGACTGCTTGCAACGACGGGGGATGGACGCGGTGTCTCAAGCGCCGACCGGGTGGACGGTATTTCAAATACCGTCCACCCCTGGGCCAGTTTCAACCGTCGGATGGTAGATGTGCGGGCGAGGATCGACTGGGGATTGCAGCGATCAGCAAGGGAGCCGAGCCGGTCGTCGTCCCCAGGCAGGGCAGGCGCGGGGGCTGCGCGGTGCACCATGGCGGAGGGACCTGGCCGCGGTCTGCGGGGAAGTTCGGCGCGGCAGCCTCGCCGTCGCATTAAGCCGAGAACAACGGAGGAGTTTCAGACCGCCGGGCAGCTTCAGAGTTCTTGCTTTGGTCAAGTGATCCGATGTTGATGCTTCAAACAAGTATCGCTACAGCACATCAGGACGTACCAAATCTGTCATCGAAACCACAGCCAGCAACGTGTGAAGCAAAAACGAGATCGATCGGTGCCAACTGCATGCTCGCTTAATTAATGCAAATGGTTGTGTAAACAAACAGTATCACACCGAGGCAGTCAGTCAAATGGCTTGTCCATACTGTCACAAATAAGTCAAGTCCAATGCATATCCACTTCAATGATCCACAAGGCTCAACTACTGCATGTTGGAACTTACTGCAAACTGCATGTTGGAACTTCTCTGGGACAGAGCTCTGAAACTCAGTGGTTTGTGCTACGAAAGCCAGCAACTTTTCTTTGTTTCCATCCTTTACTTATAGCCGATGGTTCCCACTAGATAAGGTCCTAATCACCATGTAAACAAGGCCCCAGTGGCGCCTAAAACTCGGGCATGATCACACCTGCAATCGATCGCATAACTACTTTGACTCTGAAGCCTGAACAATAGCACTGACCAATCTGACTCTTACTGAACTAGACTCGACACTGAACAAACAACCTAAAGACATGGACACCGGATTGCATGCTTTAACCGTGGCTTCTAAATGGATTCACAGTACAAATCAATACTCTGCAATTAAATATTAGTCAAGGCCTGACATGAACAATCAATAACCAACAATTCCCCAATCGTCGTGTAACTTTGTAAGTTGTAACCCTGGAGGCTGGAGCATTACGCAAAATTGGCAAATTGCTCATGTATGGTTGGGCATCACCATGGAAGAACAACAACCAGTTGTATTCAATACAAAATCAGCCACATACGTATGGCAGACTGGCAGAACATAACCACACTGCCCAAACTTATGAGGCGGTCGAGGCCTTGGCGACGTCCACGAGCATCCCGTGGCTGCTGCCATTCTGCCAAGGCCTGGCTGGCACGCAGCGGCGCTGCGCTCCGGCGCGAGCCACGGCGTGTAGCAGATTCTTGCGACGGACAGGGGCCCAGAGGATGGATGGCAGCAGACCACGATGGTACCTGCTAGCGGACGCGCGGCGGTCATGGGGAGGCGAGAGCATGGGTGGCGCAGGCCGGCACGAGGCGTCGCGACGCGGGCAGGAGACGAGCGCGGAGCGCTCGCCAGTGATGGCTGGCGCGAGCGGGTGCTTCAAGTGGCGCTCCGGCGAACAACGGCAGGCCTGCTTGCAGCGGCAGGGTGTGGACGGTGTTTCAAGTGCCGACCGGGTGGACGGTATTTCAAATACCGTCCACCCCCTGGGCAAGTTTCAACCGTCCGATGGGTGATGTGTGGGCGAGATCGGCCGCGCGCGTATCTCAGTTATATTAGAGAGCCATGGCGTCCTGGAGGGATGGACCTCGACTCCTCGTCAGGAAGACACGCCACTGCAGCTCATGGGGCTGGGAATGCCGTTGTGACTGCGGCTGTCACCGGCGTGCGGCGCGCGTGGTGGCGCGCAGGGTTGAGGGCGCCAGGGCGACGGGCATCGTGCAGTGGCGCTCCGGCGACGGCGGCGAGTCACCACCGCGAGCAGGAGGCGTTCTTTGCGGCGGCCGGCCAGAGGTGGATGCATGGCAGGAGGAACACGAAGGTTGGCACCTAGGGCTGCAGAATGCGGCGGACGCGCGGCGGTGACGAGGCAGGCAAGACCGCGCGCGAGAGCATCCATGGCGCCGGCCGGCCGCAGGGCGCGTCGCGGCTCACGCGGCCAGGAGCCGCTCGAGGAGGAGCGCTCAGCTCGCCGGTCATGGCCGCTGCAATGGAGCGGGTGGAGGAAGGCAGAAGCCTCCGCCTCGGCGGCGCGGCGAGGTGTCCCTCCGGCGAGCCACGCGGAGAGCGGCGCGCCTGCAACGGCCGGCCAGGCCGGGTGGACGGCGTCCGGAAATACCGACCGGGGGCGGACGGTATTTCAAATACCGTCCACCCCTTCGGCCAATTTTAATCGTCGGATTGGTGATGTGCGGGCGAGATCGGCCGCGTATTCAGTTAAGAGAGCCACATGGCATGCATCCTCCTCGTCAGGCACAGGCGCGGCAGCTCGGCGGCGCCATGGCGGGTGGACCGCGAGACAAGAGCGTGACGCGGCAGCCGGAGGAGCCCGACTGCGAGCGAGTTCCCTGCCGGTGGAGCTCGCTTGCTGCTGGGCAAGCGGGCGGCAGCCTCGTCGTCGCATTCGTCAACAAGAACGGAGCCTCACGCCACCGGAGCCTGCTTCACAAGTTCAGAGTTGCTCCGTCGTCGTCCATGACGCCGCCGCCGCTTATCTCCTGATACTGATGCAAGCTCCCAGCTGAGTATTCTTTTAAGGATTGGTCGTGAAAGGGAAGAAGATGTGAAGGCCACCTCACTTTGCATCTGAACATCCGCCTGAATCAGGCGAAGCTCCCTCCGCTGATAAGCAGCTGATCTGCCTGTTTGCGGCTCTGCCGCTGCTGCGATGTCGTGCAGCATGGGATCATCCTCACCAGATGCAGTCAGAAACATGATTCTGTCAGACTCGATGACAGATTGACAGTCACAGCCTTGCAATCGCCACCGCCGTATGAATCTTATGAGGAAAGAGAGCCAATGCAGAGTGAACACTAAAAATCAGGCAACAAGCTCGGAATTGACCCCTCAAAAAAAAAAAAAGCTCGGAATCACTACAAATGCATTCCATTAGAAAAAATTTAGGTAAAATATAGAAGAGTGGATGTCAAAGAACCAGCAGCAGCCACCGTTAACTCCTAAATGTGAAAGGTCCAACATCAGTACAGTACAAAAGAAGAAACTTTCACAGGCACTACACCACAGTAAGACATTGTACCTAATCAAATGTGTTGTTTATTATTGAAAAGAATATCATGCAAAATGGTAACTATTGTAAAAACTTTTCAGCACCAACTCAACATAGAAAAAAAAGAGAAGGATCGTGGGCATTAGTTAATTAAACCAACATGAGAACACAACTTACTGCCAACTGCATGTTGGAACTTCTCTGGAACAGAGCTCTGAAACTCGGCGGTTTGTGCTACGAGTGAAACACTCTGTTCGCTGGGCTGGAGATAAAACTGGTGGCTGGAGTGGTGTGAGAGAAAAATACTGTTGGCTGGCTGGTGACTGGAAGCTGGTGCTGGAGCGGTGTGAGAGGAAAACACTGTTGGGCTAGAGGCTGCTAGAGCTGCCGAACAGAGTGTTTGTTTTCATCCTTTACTTATAGCCGGTGATTACCACTAGATAAGGTCCTAATCACCATGCAAACAAGGCCGCCATATTGGCGCCTAAAACTCGGGCATGATCACACCTGCAATCGATCGCATAACTACTTTGACTCTGAAGCCTGAACAATAGCATTGACCAATCTGACTCTTACTGAACTAGACTTGACCCTGAACAAACAACCTAAAGACGTTTAACTTAAAAAACAACAACCTAAAGACATGGACACCGGATTGCATGCATTAATTAACCGTGGCTTCTAAATGCATTCACAGTACTAAGCAATACTCTGCAATTAAAATATAGTCAAGGCCTGACATGAACAAACAATAACCAACAATTCCCCAATCGTCGCGTAAGTTGTAACCCTGGAGGCTGGAGCATTATGCAAAATAGGCAAATTGCTCATGTTTGGTTAGGTATCACCTTGGAACAGCCACACATGTATGACAGACTGGCAGAACATAGCCACACCACACTGCCCAAACTTCTGAGGCGGTCGAGGCCTTGGCGATGCCCACGAGCATCCGCAGCGGCGCAGCGGCGCTCCGGCACGAGCCACGGCGTGCAGCAGGAGGCGTTCTTGTGTCGGACAGGGGGATGGATGGAAGTAGACCAGACCACGATGGTGCCTGCTGGTCACGGAGGCGAGAGCATGGCGCAGACGACCGGCACGGCGCGCCGCGGCGCGGGCAGGAATAGGATACGAGCGAGGAGCGCACGCGCGGCACGCCGGTGATGGCTGGCGAGAGCGGGTGGAGTCAAGGACAGACGCAGAGACGGGAACCTCCGCGAGGCGGTGGCGCTCCGGCCGTTCCGGCGAGCCACGGCGCGAAGCCAGCATGAGGGCGTCCCTGCAGCGGACAGGGGTGGATGGGAAGAGAGACCTTGATGGAACCTGCCGGGGATGGAGAGGCGCGTCGCGGCGCACTCCGGCAGCAGCCAACGAGAGGGAGAAGCCTCCGCGACGCGGTGCCGCTCCGGCGAGCAACGGAAAGCCAGCGGAGGCGGCTTGCTTGCAACTACAGGGGGTGGACGGTGTTGAACTTAATCCCGTGCACGTTTCATATAATAGGACTTAGTTGCATTAGCATGTTTGTTTTTCCTACATGTAACTAGCTGCTGCATGTAACGATGTAACGGCCGGCGTCGTGCTGTGATAAACGACGCGGTCGACTTGTTCTCGCCACGCCTCGCATGCAAAACGATCCCGCGCTTTAGGCGGGCACGATGCAGCCGTGAGCGGGCGTGGCGGGGAGCTCGGATCTCAGATCTCGTGCATCGTTGAATGAATAAAAGGCAAGGCCCTCGGTGGAGGGAGCTGCGAAGGTTGCAGCGCCATTCTCGTGTGTTCAGGTTTCTCAGAGAGGAATAGTTACGAGCGTGAGAGAGAGAGAGAGAGAGTGCGCCGCCGTTCACACGGTGACCACGGTGACCGCGCACGTCCAGCGACCCGCTGATCGCCATTGGGGCAGCCATTCCGGTACCCGGCGCCAACAAGTGGCATCAGAGCCTGGTGCATGTTCTACAGCGGCTCGGTGAGCCCACCTCGCGAGCCCTCGCGGAAGAAGCACGTGATGTCACGCAGAAGACCGGCGGCGGCGACCTCGGAGGAGATGACCGGCGAAGACTCACCGCAGAGCCCCATTGGGGTCGGCTCGTCAAGCACCATGGCGAGCGGCGTCTGTGAGAGCTCTCTCATGTGGCCGATGCTGACACAATCAAATTACTCCGAGTGGGTAATGTTGATGCAGTGCAATTTTGAAGCAATGGAGATTTGGGAAGCCATCGAGCCGGGCGGTGCCGGCGTCAAGCGCTCCCAAGATCGCCAGGCCATGGGGGCGCTCCTGCGTTCTGTGCCCAGGGAGATGTGGGCGACGCTGGGGGCGAAGAAGACGGTCAAGGAGGCGTGGGGGGCGTGAAGAGCATGAGGCAAGGTGCAGATCGGGTCAAGGAGGCCCACGCACAGCGCCTGCTGCAGGAGTTCGAGAACTTCGCTTGTAAGGATGGCGAGCTGGTGGATGATTTCGCGATGCGCATCAGCACGCTCGCGGCGGAGCTTTGGGTCTTGGGTGAGACCATGCCCGAGAACAAGGTCGTGAGGAAGCTGCTGAGATCACTGCCAAGGCGTTTCAGCCAGATCAGTGTCTCGATCGAGACACTGCTGGATGTGAACACCATGACGATCGAAGATCTGGTGGGGCGTCTGAAGGCTGCAGAGGATCGGATGGATGTTGATTCCGTCACGGAGCAAGCCGGTCGCCTCCTGTTGACTGAGGAAGATTGGCTCGCCAGGTGGAAGAACAAGCAGCAGTCGGAGGGCAGCTCAAGCTCAGGCAAGCAGAAGAGCGGTGGTGGTGGTGGCAGCGAGAAGAAGCAACCGGTGGTGAAGTTGACATCGGAGGGCATGCCATGCCGCAAAGGGAAGTGCAGAAATTGTGGCATATATGGCCACTGGAAGATGGACTGCAAGAAGCCCAAGAAAGAGCGCAGAGAAGAGGCACATCATGCGCATGCAGAACCTGATCACCTAGCACTACTAGTGGCGACCGTGAACTCGGTGCACGGACATTGTCACACCCTGAAATTTTTGAATTTCAGGATGTGATTGAAATTAAAAATAAAACAATAATTTTCTCATAATTTTAAAATTCTCCCAACATTTATTTTCTTTACAGAGAATTAAGTGTAAGAGAAAATACATTGGTTGTTTTCCAAAATAAATGAGGTCGTTTTGGTTGTTATGCATTCATGCTGAACTGCATTATTTTATTGCTTGTTGATCAATTCAAATTTGAATTCTCTGAATTTGAGTTTGAATTGAATTGTTTGAATTAGTTTCAAAAATGCAAAGCCTCTTCTTTTTCCTCCCCTTGATTTCAGCCCAGCCAGCCCAACCCCTCCTTTTCCTTCTCTTTCGCGCGGCCCAAAACCCCGGCCCAAACTCTTCTCCCAGCCCAGTTCGGCCCCCTCTCCCCCCTCTCTCACTCTCACTACCGCGTGGGCCCCGCTTGTCGGGCCTTTCTCCTTCCCCGTGCGCAGCCAGGACTCTGGTTGTGTCCAAGCCCGACCCGACCCCGCGCCGCCGCAGCCTCGGCGTGGCCCGCACGCCAAGGAGCCCTACTCCGGCCTATAAAAGGCGCCGCCCGCACCCTGGAACCCTACCCAGCCGCTGCCGTCGCTTTCGTTTCGCGCTAACCCTAGCCGCCGCCGCGCCATTGCCGAGTTCGGAGCTCCGCGTCGTGCCGCCGTTCCGCCGCCTCAACTCGACGTACAAGTCGCCCCGGAGCTTCGCGTTGAGGTGGATATGCTCGCCGACCCCTCCTTCATCTTTCTCTTGCCTCCCCTCGCGCGCTGTAGTTCGTCGTCGCCGCCGTTTCGCCCCTCGCCGCCAAGCATGCCCGCCGCCGCGTCTACGCCCTGAGACGACCCTCTAGATGCAGTTCCCCGTAGCGCGTTACCTCTCCCAGGCCAACCCGAGCTCGAAACGGTGCCCGGACGGCTGATTTCGGCCAAGTCCGGCGAGCCCGCCGGCGGAGCACCGCCGGCGACGCTCCGCCGTGACCAGCGCCACTCTTCCCCGCCCGAGTGATCCTTGGCCCTTGGATCCAGATCTAACGGCCTACACTAGATCTAAACCCAGTCAACTAAATCCATACCGGTCAACCCTAGAACGTTTTTCAAAGAAGCCCTAAGTTTTGTGAGAATCAAGCCGCAGTCCGCTGCAGTTCAAACATGTTTACAAACCAGTCCTTTATTTTCTGTTTTGACCCCTGGGTTTTTCTAAAATAGAACCCGCCGTCCAGGAGATAGAGTTTTGCATGTTAGCCCCTGTAGTTTAGGTTTAATCTTGTTTTAGTCCCTAGTTTCTTTAGAGCTAGCCCCTGGAAGTTTAGATCTATCGCAAGCAAGTCCTTGGAACCTTGTTTTAGCCATATCTTTCACGTTTTAATTCTGTTTTCATCTATTCTCACGCTCACGTGATCCTTGCAACGTGTGCGATAGTTTTATGACCTTGTTATCCTCTGTGAGCACAATTTTCTGTGTCTTGCAAATCTTTTCCGCTAGCTCTTAACTCTATAGTTAATCGCGACTAGATCCCTAAAGCATCATTTATCCCATAGAATCGCCGTTTTAGCTCCGTTTTCCATGTTTCTTGCGCTCTCCTAACCATAGCAGCGAGTCCTATCCTTTAGTACGTTCTTTTAAAGCCTTACTTTTGTTATGTTGTAATGTTCTTAGTTGTATCTTTTTGTTTGCTTTGTATGGTTGCTCGTTGATTGCTCCGAGTAGAAGGATCGCTGTTTGAAAATTGAAGATCAAGATTTTCAAGTGAGCAAAAGCTGAAGAGCAGTAAGAGTAGCTTTTCGTTGGAGAAAGGCAAGTGACCCTAACCATCTTTCTGTCTATGCTTATTTACAAGAGTATTATGATGATTTAATTGGAACATGGAGAACCACCCAAGAAAACCGTACAACCACAATACTACATGGCTCTGGTCTTGGCTGATTAATTAGAGACTCTAGCTTGTGACAATCTTACCGAAAGGGCAAGAGGGGATGCATCGACGGGGTATAGCTCGGTCCTCTTGGGACAATTGATATTGTTTAATGGTCCTTTGTCAAGGTACCACCTCATTCGGACAGTGTTATGACCGCTTTGACTTGAAACCTTAGCAGATTGTCATAGGTTAGGGAATCTTTATAAAGGCCTCATAGCGTCCCTATGCAATCACACCTCGGAAGTGTGGTATTGTGCCTAGCTAGCACATTGCGTGGTTGGGTTCAAAGTTCTTTGGAACTTTTACGCGAATTGTGGTGAAAGTGTACAACCTCTGCAGAGTTAAAACTATCCAGTTAGCCGTGCTCACGATCAAGAGCGGCTTGGACCCTCACATGATTAATAAACTTAAAGATGGATTTAAATCATTTTCTGGTTATTTCTTGTGGCCTTGCTGAGTACCAACCATAAGTGTACTCACCCTTGCTTACTGCTGCTCATAAGGAGAAGGTTTATGAAGTTTTCTGAAGATATTACTGAGTTCTAGGCGTACGAAACCCCCAGTTGATTGCCTGTGAAATTTGGAGCCTTCGTTTCCAGGATAAGCTGTATAACTCTGATAATCTTCTATTTGTTGTAATTCTCTTTTACGTGATACTATTACTGATTATTCACTTATGATGTCTCTATATGTATGAAACTTGATCCTGTCATATATATAGCTATGCATTCGGTTTTCTTCTTAAAACCGGGTGTGCAGACATGGAGGTCAGGTTGTTCACCTGAATGAGGAAAATGTGTTCCCGGAACACCGCTACGAGGATGACAACGTGTGGGTTCTCGACACTGGTGCCAGCAACCATATGACGGGGTGTCGCAAGGCGCTTGCGTCGCTGGACACGACAATGGGCGGGACAGTACGTTTTCGCGATGGCTCGTTGGTGGAGATCGCGGGCACCGGATCTGTGATGCTGCAGACGAAGAAGTCCGGGCACAAAGTTCTCACTGAGATATACTACATTCCCAAGCTCAAAAGTAATATCATTAGTCTCGGGCAATTAGAGGAGGGAGGCTGTAAGATTGTGATAGAGGATGGACACTGCAACGTGTTCGACGTCGGGCGTGCACTGCTGGCGCGAGCACCGCGGGTGACAAACCACCTATATCTGTTGAAAACTCAGCTGGCCACTCCTGTGTGTCTGGTGGCTAAGAGCGAAGATCAGGCGTGGCTCTGTCATGGCTATTATGGTCATCTGAATTTCAGAGCACTCCGTGATCTTGGTGTAAAGGGGATGGTGGTAGGCATGCCAGTGCTTGATCGGGTGGAGGAATTCTGTGATGGATGTGCTCTGGGCAAGCAGCAGAGGCACTCATTCCCTAGAGTGGCAAACTACAGAGCAAGCAAGCCACTGGATTTGGTTCATGCAGATCTGTGTGGTCAGATCAGGCCTAGAACACCAGGTGGTAAGAATTTCTTCTTGCTCATTGTTGATGATCATAGCCGATATATGTGGGTGGAACTTCTGAAAACAAAGGATGAAGCATTCAAGTGTTTCAAGCATTTTAAAGCTCTAGCAGAAACTGAGCATAGTGGCAAACTTCGGGCATTTTGCAGTGACAAAGGTGGAGAATTCAATTCCATTGAATTCAGAGAGTACTGTGACGAACATGGTGTGAAGCATTTCACTACTGCACCATATTCACCACAGCAAAATGGTGGTGTGGAGCACGGGAACCGCACTGTTGTGGAGATGGCGAGGTGTCTGCTCAAGAGCAAGAATATGCCAGGAGAGTTTTGGGGAGAGGCAGTGTCAACGACAGTCTATTTGTTGAACAGGGCACCGACAAGAAGCCTACAAGGAAAGACTCCCTATGAAGCATGGCACAACTGGAAGCCAAATGTACATCATCTACGCACTTTTGGTTGCATTGCTCATGTTAAGAAAGTAGGTCCTAGTATTAGCAAACTGTCAGATAGATCCACCAAAATGATCTTTGTCGGCTATGAAAGTGGCACAAAAGGTTACCGGGTGTATGATCCGGTAGCAAAGAAGCTCCATGTTTCCTGTGATGTCATCTTTGAGGAAGGACGGGCTTGGGATTGGAATCTGGAGGCCCGGACTGAACTTGTGTCATCAGAATTTGAAGTGGAGTACTACACTGTTGTCGGTCCGACAACAGCAACTGAAGAAGCTGCAGTTCCTGTGAATGCAGCAGAACCGGCTGTGCCTATTCAAGTGTCACTTGCCCAGGTTTAGTGGTCACCCAACACATATGCAGGCTTGTCAACACCATCTGCAAGTCCTGCAGCGCCTGCAATTGGCTTTGCTACCCCACCGTCAGGAGAAACAGTGGATTCAGATGGTGTTCACCAGAGATTCAGAACCTTGGAGAATATTTATGATACCACTGAAGAAATCCAACATTTTGAGTACAGTGGAGTATGCTACATTGCAGCAGAGGAACCGAGGAGTGTTGATGATGCTCTAAAAGAAGTGTGTTGGAGAAAAGCTATGCAAACTGAGATGGACTCGATCCAAGAAAACCAGACCTGGGAGTTGTCAGTGCTACCTGCCAATCACAAGGCAATTAGGCTGAAATGGGTTTTCAAGGTGAAGAAGGACCCTGATGGTAACATAACCAAGTACAAGGCTCGATTGGTTGCAAAGGGGTATGCACAGCGTGAGGGGGTGGACTTTGAGGAAGTCTTTGCTCCAGTGGCAAGAATGGAGACAGTCAGGTTGTTGATTGCTCTAGCAGCACAAAGAAGTTGGGAAATACATCACATGGATGTCAAATCTGCATTTCTGAATGGTGATCTGATGGAGGAGGTGTGTATGTTCAACAGCCTCCAGGATTTGTTGTTGAAGAAGGTAGTGGCAAGGTGCTCAGACTGAAGAAGGCATTGTATGGGCTTCGTCAGGCCCCCAGGGCATGGTATGCAAAACTGGACAGTGAGCTAATGCAGTTGGGTTTTGAGAGGAATCCTCTGGAACATGCAGTTTACAGAAGATCAAGTGGTGATGGATATCTCCTGGTAGGTGTCTATGTTGATGATCTGATAATCACTGGGCCAAGCAAAGCAGCCATTGCAAATTTCAAACGGGAGATGATGAAAAGCTTCAGTATGAGTGACCTTGGGTTACTAAGTTATTATTTGGGCATCCAAGTTGACCAAAAGGAAGGGGAGATAACCATCTGTCAGAGCTCATATACTCTGAAGATCCTGGAGCAGGCAGGTATGAAAGGCTGCAATTCCTGTCATGTGCCGATGGAGAACAGACTGAAAATGAGTAAAACTGATGAATCACCTCTGGTGGACAAGACCATGTATAGGAGTGTCATTGGCAGCTTGAGATACCTAGTGAACACAAGACCAGACATTGCTTATGCCGTGGGGATAGTGAGCAGGTATATGGAGGCACCAAGATCTACTCACTGGGCTACAGTCAAATAGATATTAAGATACTTGGCTGGGACAGTGAGCTATGGGTGCAGATACAAGAAGAAGAACAACCCTGAAACTGTACTGACAGGTTTCAATGACAATGATTTGGCCGGTGACATTGATGATAGGAAGAGCACAAGTGGATCTGTGTTCATGCTTGGAAGAAACCTGATTACTTGGGCATCTCAAAAGCAGAAGGTAGTGGCACTCTCTTCATGTGAAGCAGAATATATAGCAAGTGCAAATGCTGACTGTCAGGGGATATGGCTCAGCCGGTTGTTGGGCGAACTGCTTGATGTTCAGACCCCAAAAGTGAAGCTACTTGTTGACAACAAATCAGCAATTGCTCTGTGCAAGAATCCAGTTCATCATGTTGAAAGAGGGCAGATTGACATTGAGCATGTGAGCACCACTGAACAATTGGAAGACATTCTGACCAAGGCGCTTGGGCGTGTCAGGTTTGTGGAGCTTCGTCAGCAACTAGGAGTGGTTGAAGTGCAGCGGGATTAGGGGGTGAAATGTTGAACTTAATCCCGTGCACGTTTCATGTATTAGGACTTAGTTGCATTAGCATGTTTGTTTTTCCTACATGTAACTAGCTGCTGCATGTAATGATGTAACGGCCGGCGTCGTGCTGTGATAAACGACGCGGTTGACTTGTTCTCGCCATGCCTCGCATGCAAAACGATCCCGCGCTTTAGGCGGACACGATGCAGCCGTGAGCGGGCGTGGCAGGGAGCTCGGATCTCAGATCCCGTGCATCGTTGAATGAATAAAAGGCAAGGCCCTCGGTGGAGGGAGCTGCGAAGGTTGCAGCGCCATTCTCGCATGTTCAGGTTTCTCAGAGAGGAATAGTTACGAGCGGGAGAGAGAGAGAGAGAGTGCGCCGCCGTTCACACGGTGACCGCGCACGTCCAGCGACCCGCTGATCGCCGTCGGGGCAGCCATTCCGGCACCCGGCGCCAATAGATGGTGTTTCAAGGGCCGACCGGTGGGACGGTATTTGAAATACCGTCCACCCCTGGGCCAGTTTCAACCGTCGGATGGTAGATGTGCGGACGAGATCGGCCGCTTATCTCAGTTGGCGAGCCATGGCGTCCTCAGACTCCTCGTCAAGCAGTCAGGCGCCATGGCGGAGGGCCCAGGCCGGGCGAGGCGTGCCGTGGCAGACAGAGGATCCCGACTCTGAGCCCCGCCGGTGGAGGTCGCTAGCTGCTGGGCAAGCGGCCGCCTCGTGGTTGGTTGCATTCGTCTAAGAACGGAGCGGAACTTGGTCGCCAGACCACCGGCCTCGGCCATCGCACAGCTCCGAGTGCTAAGCCCGCTTCGCCGGCGCCGGCGTATGTGTGCACTAGACGTTCCTGCCGGCGGACCTGCTTTCGAGCTGCGTGGCTGCGTCTGTTGGAACTAATCCAGTTGTGACCAGTTGGCCCGGATATCGGCACATGGAGTCAGCAGGAGCGCGTCTTCAGGAGCTCATGCAGGAAGTGGATGCGGCGAGCGTGCGTGAGTGTGTGGGTAAAAATAACATGCGGTGTGCATGAGTTTGTTTCCTTCTTTTATGGATCGTGAGTCCATGATTCCGTTTTAGCTGCTAGTATAAGTAGCATTCAGTTGTAACTTAGTTTTTTTGAGACACTCCAATCAATCAGAGAAAATAGCTCTGTCCTCCGAAACAACTTCTCTCGTTCTTGTGCTCTGTTCTTCCACCATATCAAAGTGTATGCGATTGTGCTGATCCAGGCTAGTTACCAACATCTGGTATCAGGGCTAGGTCGCAAATTGCATGCCCAAGTACCCTCAGTTCAATCCGATGTCGATCGTCACTCAAGGTGAGGCATCGCGGGCGAGCGGCGGTGGGCTGTTCATCTACCCGCAGTTGACGGTGACGAACTACACCAGTTGGGTGATCAGGGTGCAGGCGATTATGGAAGATCAAGAGGTCTGGGAGGCGGTGGAGCCGGCGACCGGTACGGCCGTTGACACGAAGAAGTGCAGGAAGGCGAGGGCGCATATTCTTCAAGTACTCCAAGAAGATCTCTTGATGCAGGTGGCGAACAAGAAGACGGCAAAGGAAGTGTGGGAGTGCCTCAAGACAAGATTCGTCGGCGCAGATCGCGTCAAGGCAGCGCGATTGCAGACGTTGAAGAGTGACTTCGACGCCCTGCGCATGAAGGAGGACGAGTCCCTGGACCAGTACGCCGGCAAGCTCACTGGCATGGTGGTCAGATACGCAAACCTAGGCGGCACTCTCAACGATGCTGCTCTGGTGAGGAAGTTGTTCGACACCGTGCCGGATCGCTTCATCAACGTCATCGCCGGCATCGAGTAGTTCTTTGACTTGAACACCTTGGCATTCGAGGAGGCGGTGGGCTGCCTCAAGGCGTTCGAGGAACGCACGCGTTGCGCACCCGGCGGCGCAACGGCAGATGGCCAGCTCCTCCTCACTCGGGCTGAGTGGGAGGCGCAACAGAAGAAGGAGGCGGGCGAGTCCTCGGCGAGAGGCAAGACGCCGACGAGCGGTGGCTGCGGCCGGGGTGGCCGTGGCCGCGGCGGGCGCGGAAACACGCAAGGCAAGGAGAGCGCTGGTGTCGCTTCGGGAGGTACCCGTGATAAAAGCCACATCGAGTGCTCTAATTGTGGCAAGTACGGCCACTACGCCAACCAGTGCAAGCATCTCAAGGAGGGAGAGACACATCACGCGCGCGCCGAGGATGTCGTGCCGGCGCTCCTGCTCGCGGTGTCAGAGGAGCTGACGCCGCTCGAGCAAGGGCAAGGGGAGCACCAAGCCATGGTCTTCCTCAACGAGGAGCATGTGCGGCCGGACCTGCTCCTGGCTGATGGTGGAGAGCTCAATCGTGATATCTGGTACCTAGACAATGGGGCCAGTAATCACATGACTGGAGACAAGAAGAAGTTTCGCGAACTGGATGAAGCAGTCACTGGGAAGGTGAGATTCGGGGATGGATCCACAGTTCAGATCAGGGGTAAGGGTTCAATCCTATTCGATTGCAAGCATGGGGAGCACTGGTTGTTGCAGGAGGTGTATTAGATCCCCAGGCTGTGCAGCAGTCTCGTGAGCCTTGGCCAACTCACGGAGATTGGGTACAAGGTGGTCATGGACGGGGCTGAACTCGAGGTGTTCGACAAAATGTCCCTGAAGCTGATCATGAAGGTGCAGCGTTCCCCAAATCGCCTGTACCGGATTGAGTTGAAGGAGGCCAGCCCGACCTTCATGTTGACTAGTTTGGAGGACCCGGCGTGGCTCTGGCACGCTCGCCTAGGCCATGTCAATTTCCAGGCGGTGAAGATGCTCGTTGACAAGAATATGGCACCGAGAGTGCCACCAATCTCACACCCGAACCAGCTGTGCCACGGGTGTCTGGCGGCGAAGTAGACGCGCTTGCCGTTCCCACGAGTGGTGCGATACCGGGCGGAGGAGCCGCTCGGACTGGTGCATGTAGACTTGTGTGGGCCCATCACTCCATCGACCGCAGCGGGTAACAAATATTTCATGCTACTTGTTGATGATTTCTCCAGGTGGATGTGTGTGTATGTACTGAAGAGCAAGGATCAAGCCTGTGGTGCGTTCATCAAGTTCAAGGCTGAGGTCGAGAACATGTCTGGACATTGCATCAAGACACTGCGCTCCGACCGCAGTGAGGAGTTCCTGGCATCCGTGTTCGCGGATGTGTGCGAGCAGGCAGGCATCAAGAGGCATCTTACTGCGCCCTACTCACCACAGCAAAATGGTGTAGTGGAGCACAGGAACAGGACGGTGATGGAAATGGCGCGGTCGCTGTTGAAGAGCATGAATGTCCCGGGCAAGTACTGGGGGGAGGCAGTGAGGCATGTTGTCTACTTGCTGAACCGTCTGCCTACGAAAGCAATGGGGGGAGCGCACCCCATTTGAGGCTTGGAATGGAAGGAAACCACACCTGGGGCACCTACGTGTGTTTGGATGCATGGCACACGTAAAGCCCGCGACGCCGCACATGAAGAAGCTTGATGACCGAAGCAAGCAAATGGTCTACTTCGGCGTCGAGGACGGGTGCAAGGCACACAGGCTATTCGATCCACATCATGGCAAAATTGTTGTAAGTCGTGATGTGATTTTTGAAGAAAATTTGGAGTGGAACTGGTGTGCAGGTGCAGGTGGCAGCGAACCAGCAGAGTTCACTGTTGATGCTGAAGATTGGGTGAGCCCCTCTGCATGGGCAGCAGCAGGTGCTCCGGCAGGAGCGCCGGGGTCACCGCCACCTGCTGTTGTGAGCACGCTTAGTGATGCATCAGCGGCAGGAGTGCCGGAAGCTGTGCCTGGTGCATCGGCATCACTAGGAACTCCGGCAGTTGAGCCTTCTCTGGAGCAGAGTGCTCTAGGGACACCCGGTTCTGGGAGTCCGCAAGAGGGACGGATCCGTTACCGTTCCCTGGAAGACCTCTACCAAAACACATCTCAGGTAGAGCTCAGCTATGATTCTGATGGAGAGGCCCTACTTGCAGAGATGGAGGAGCCATCTTGTTATCGTGATGCAGCAGGGAAGCTGGAGTGGGAGGAAGCCATGAACCGGGAGATCGAGTCAATTGAGAAGAATGAAACGTGGACACTGACCACGTTGCCTGCTGGACACAAGCCCATTGGACTTAAGTGGGTTTACAAACTGAAGAAAAATTCAAAAGGAGAAGTGATCAAGCACAAGGCCAGGTTGGTGGCAAAAAAGGGTATGTGCAGAAGCAAGGCATTGATTTTGAAGAAGTCTTTGCACCTGTAGCCAGGTTGGATACTGTGAGGCTGATTCTTGCTGTTGCTGCCAATCGTGGCTGGGAAGTTCATCATTTAGATGTTAAGTCAGCCTTTCTGAATGGAGAGCTTGAAAAGGAGGTATATGTGTCACAGCCAGAAGGGTATACTGTGAAAAACAAGGAGCATCTTGTGCTAAGATTGAGCAAAGCTCTCTATGGCCTTCGGCAGGCGCCACGGGCTTGGAATATCAGGCTGGATAAAAGTCTGAAAAATCTCGGGTTCAGAAGATGTGTGCAGGAGCAGGCAGTGTACACAAGAGAAGGTAGAGCTGCAGTTCTAATTGGGGTATATGTTGATGATCTCATTGTTACATGAGATGATCCAATGCAGATTCAGGCTTTCAAGCAACAGATGACAAAGCAATTTGAAATGAGTGATTTGGGGCTATTGTCGTACTACCTCGGCATTGAGGTGTCTCAGCAGGAACGCTGTCTCACGCTCAAGCAAACTGGATATGCAGTGAAGGTCTTAACACAGTTTGGGATGATGGATTGCAATCCCACTAAATACCCCATGGAGCAGAGAGCACAGCTGCACAAAGATCCTGATGGTCAACTGGTGGATGCCACTGAATACTCGTCCAGATCTTTCTTTTGCTGTTGGAGTAGCAAGCAGGTTCATGGAGAAGCCCACAGTGATGCATTACAAGGCTGTGAAACAAATTCTCCGGTATCTAAAAGGCACAATTCATTTTGGGCTAGTGTACTCTCGAGGAGGAGCAGAAGAGGTGATCACTGGTTTCACTGATAGTGATTTGGCCGGAGATATGGATGATAGAAAAAGCACAAGTGGGATGGATTTCTACATCAATGGAAGCCTTGTGTCCTGGTGTTCTCAGAAGCAGAAAACGGTGGCTCTTTCATCTTGTGAGGCTGAGTTCATGGCAGCAACAGCAGCAGCATGTCAGGCACTTTGGCTTAGAAGTGTGCTGAGTGAACTGACAGGAGGGGAGCCGGGAGTGGTGAAGCTGTATGTTGACAACAAATCAGCCATTGCGCTAATGAAGAATCCTGTCTTTCATGGGAGAAGCAAGCACATTGATACTAAGTATCATTTTATTCACGAGTGCATTGATGAAGGACAGATTGCAGTTCAGTTCGTTTGCACTGAAGAACAACGAGCAGATGCTCTAACAAAAGCATTGCCTGCAGCGAAGTTGGCAATCATGCGGCATCAGTTAGGTGTCCGTGATCTTGGGTCACACCAGGATTAGGGGGGAGTATGTTGGAACTAATCCAGTTGTGACCCGTTGGCCCGGATATCGGCACATGGAGTCAGCAGGAGCGCGTCTTCAGGAGCTCATGCAGGAAGTGGATGCGGCGAGCGTGCGTGAGTGTGTGGGTAAAAATAACATGCGGTGTGCATGAGTTTGTTTCCTTCTTTTATGGATCGTGAGTCCATGATTCCGTTTTAGCTGCTAGTATAAGTAGCATTCAGTTGTAACTTAGTTTTTTTTAGACACTCCAATCAATCAGAGAAAATAGCTCTGTCCTCCGAAACAACTTCTCTCGTTCTTGTGCTCTGTTCTTCCACCATATCAAAGTGTATGTGATTGTGCTGATCCATGCTAGTTACGAACAGCGTCGGCGTCGCGCCGCAGCCTCGGGACGAGGTGGAGGAAAGCTAGCGCGGCCGGCCGGATGTCGGGGTAGAGGGCTAGAGCTTGGCGCCGCATGGCCAATTGGCCATGGCCGGTCGCCGGCCGGGCAGTCGTGGCTGCTGCAAGCAGTGGATTCAAGATCGAGAGACAGACCATTCGACGCGGTGGCGCTCCGGTGGGCCACGGCGAGCCAGCGGAGGCGGCAGTGTTGCGACGACCAGGGGGTGCACGGTAGTTGAATGCCGACCGGGTGGACGGTATTTCAAATACCGTCCACCCCCTCGGCTCCTCTTAGCCGTCGGATCGGAGATGTGCGGGCGAGGATCGACCGGGGATTGCTGCAACCACCAAGGGAGCGCAGCCAGTCGTCGTCCCCAGGCAGGCAGGTCGCGGGGGCTGTAAGCTGCGCCATGGCGGAGGGACCTGGCGATGACCGCTTGGAGAATTGCTGCCTCGCTGTCGCATTCACCGAGAATTGAACAACCGAGGAGTTTCAGACCGCCGAGCAGCTTCAGAGTTCTTTGGTCAAGTGATCCGATCGATGTGGAAGAATTGAAGCTTCAGACAAGAACCAGGACGTACCAAATCTGTCATCGAAACCGCAGGCAGCAACGTGTGAAGCAAAAACGAGATCGATCGGTGCCAACTGCGTGCTCGCTTAATTAGCATATACGTTCTGAATTCAGGAGCCACTGAATTGAAGAAGCTCTCTAGCTAGCTAGCTAGCATGCATCTGCGTCTTCCCATGTCTAGCTGTTTCATTGTTTTTTCTTTCAACAAGCAGCATAAACCTCATGTTTCCTGAAGAATTTTCATCATTCGAGCCCCGAACAACAAGTCCCCCGAGGTCATACGTACGTGATCGATCGATGTACGTGCTACAAATGGATATGCATGGCTGCTGCTGCGAACTAAACACGCACGTTGGATTTTTGTAGCAGGTAATTGAAGAGTAGATGAACATTTATCAGCTAATAACACTCATCATATCATACACAAATACTGCATACCATTCTTGTGACGTAAAGTAAACGAAATAATATGCGTGCTGAGTCACTGATGAGAGTGCTCTCGAATACCCAGATCGAGGCTTTATCTATCTTTGATTGCATGGCTGATAGGTACGGTGTAGCCTGACAATTTATCCTGACGCTGCATCTATCTTAGGAAGCAAGCGTGGCTGAGAGAAGCTAGCGTGTGCCTGACAATTTCAGCAATCAGCTGACAATGCACCTTCCGTATGCTCGTTCAATACGGCAATCTGCATGTCATTGTTTTTACACTTTGTCTAAACTCATGTTGGCTGTTTTTTTTTGGTGAACCATACTCCACGTAATAATTTCACTGTGCCCTGCCCTTATAACCTCAACTTTCCTTTTCTTGTGGTTGAAATGAAAGTCGCATATGATTTTCAATGTGAAACTTTTTATATAGAGAAATAACTACAAAACATGTGTCTTGTGAAAATTTTGTTAATTTTTGAATTTGTTATCTATATATTAAATTATTTTTGGCACACATTGAAAATCATTATATTTAGTTTTTAAGTTGATCTTTAAACGCATGAAATAATAGGTTTTTTTTGCATGAAAGCATGAACCATAATTTGTTGCTTTATTTTGGCAAATTATTTAGTTGGTAGTCACTAAATTTTTTATACATACCTCATCAAAACAAATTTGTTGATATAAATTCAATTCGACTTTAGAAACACATGAAATAATAGGTTTTCTTGCATAAAATCTTGAAACTTGAAATTCAAATTATGTTAATTTGAGTTTGAAATAATTATGCATGAAATAATAGGTTTTCTTGTATTATGTTAATTTAGTTTCATTGTTTTTGCAACTCACTGTAAAAAAAACTATTTGCCGAGTGCCACCTGATCCGGCACTCGGCAAAGAAATGAATAATTTTTTTAAAAAAAGTCTTTGCCGAGTGCTGCCGATCTGGCACTCGGCATAGCCGAAGTTTGCCGAGTGCCGGATCAAGGCACTCGGCAAAGAACGAGAATAACCCCCCCGGCGCCCAACACTTAATGCACTTCTCCATTCCGCTCACGCGCCGCGCCCCGCCGCGCCGCCCCGCCGCCGCCGGTCGCCTCCCTGCCGAGTCTCCCCCGCGGCCGGTCGCCGCGCCGACGCCCCCCTTCCCCCGCCGCCGTACGCCTCCACGCCGGCTCCTCCCGCCGCCTCGCGCCACCGTCGCCTCCTAGCCCCCCCCCCCCCGCCGCCGCGTGAAGCTGCCGGAGCCCTTCCTGCCACTTACCCCCGCCTCCATGCCGGCGGGTTCCCGAGGCCCGACAGCCGGCGCCTCCACGCCGACCGGCGCACGAGGGCGCAGCCTGCCGCCGGGCTTCGCCTCCTCGGTGTCTGAGGGCGCGCCCGCCGGCGGCCCCCTCCCCGGCCGCCTTGGAGGCCCCTCCCCCACCCCCCGGCAGTAAGGTATTTTTTTAAAAAAATATTTAGTTAATTTTTTTAGATGTTAACTACAATTGCATTATGATTTGTAGGTAGTTGTTTAGGTAGATTTAGATTTTTAGTTAGATATAGATATTATTTGTTTGATTTATTTATAATGATTTAGTTTATTTTGTTTAGGTAGATATAGATTTTAGATGTTAATTGTTTATATAGTTTATTTAGACTGGTTTAGTTTAGGTGCATATAGATTTTAGATGTTAATTGTTTATATTGTTTTTAAGACTGGTTTAGTTTATTGAGTTTGGTTATTTTAGATTATACAGATATTGATAATAAAATGATATATTTAGTTAGTTTATTAATAATTATATTTTGAAGAGCAACCCGTGAATATGGTAGAGCACGTACACCAGTTAGGCGTCTCCCGTTCAAAAAAGATACGGTTGCAAATATGTAGATATTTGCATATTGATGGCCGTATCTGTTTCGAATTGTCCACGTTTTTGGACAGCCCGAGGATGCGTAGATGGGGTTAGTTTATATGGTCCACTCCGATCTGAGGCAGAGTTTCGGCATCATCTCCCTGTTGTTCTTCGGTTACACAATCTCCCTTTCGGGATGTGTATCTGGAGAACAGCGGGGAGGTGCTGTCGAAATTCTGTCTTGGATAGGAGTGGATCATATAAACTGACCTCATCTACGCATGGTCGGGTGGGATTAGGACCTATCTTTACCTACTAGAGTCTAAGCCGAACGTCTACATGGATTTAAATTTGATAGTAGTCGCTGACATCTTGGAAGATGGATGACCGTGAGTGGATGTACACCGGCCGGGTAACTCGAGCTAGCATGACCAATGAATGGATTGAGAAGACTAACGAGTTCTTGGAAGGGGCATGGGCGCAAGCTGAAGGGTCGAGGTTAATGTGGTGTCCCTGCAAGAGTTGTGGAAACCAGAAACGGAAGACAAAGAAGGTCATGGGAGAACATCTTGTTAATTATGGATTTACGCCAAACTATACCCGGTGGATCTTTCACGGTGAAGCCCATCGTATGAGGGACGAGGTCGTGAGGCAACGCATCGATGAATGTGATGTTGCTGGTGGGATTGGAGACATGTTAGACGACTATGAAGAGGCACATTTCGGTGAAGGACCGCAGAAGGAGGAGCCAGAGGCAAGCACAAAGGCGTTTTATGAGATGTTGGAGGCGGCACAAAAACCTCTTCACGGGCAAACAAAGGTTTCTCAGCTGGATGGCATTGGACGCCTTATGGCCTTAAAGTCCCAGTTTGGCCAGAGCCGAGACGCCTTTGATAGTATGTTGACCATTTTTGGGAGCATGCTTCCGGAAGATCACATTCTGCCCAAGACAATATATCAGGCGACGAAAATTCTTAGTGTACTGAAGATGCCATACAAGGTATCTTGGGTCTTTTGTGCCGGCTGCACTTCCCCGGGCTTGTGATGCATGCCGGGGTGCTGGAGCCGGCATACACGTGGGACCACTACATGGCCAGCCCGGATGCTACTGATCGCGAAGGAAGGAACTTCACCACCAAAGCGAGGCGGGTGGTCGGGGAGTTGTGGGTAAGTCATCCTCGCACTAAAATGGTTGAAATATCGCATTCTGTTTCAATTTTTGGAATAATGATTGCAATTATCTTGTGGGTATATATGCAGGATTTCTACAGGTGCGAGGAAGGCTATGAGGCCCGGGCGAACGAGCTGGCTCACCAGGCTTGCTACAAGCTGGTGAAGGACATGCCTACGAGGCGCGTGTCCAGACCGTCATTGTGTACTGCGCCGAGTTCGAGAAGAGGAGTGTCAAGAAACCAACCGCAAGGGACATCTTTCTCACACGAGACAAGTACTTAAGGGTAAATAAATGCCATCTCTACTCATTTATCTTGTATTTGATATTACAATATGTCATGCACTTCATTACATTTAGGTGCCTCCGAACTGGTGCGCAAACAAGGCCGAGTGCTGGTCTATGATGGTGGACAAGTGGATCAACGAGGATTGGGCCCGCCAGCACGCCTTATGCCGGGAGCGCCGCTTGATGATGCCGGGTCCGGCACATCATCAAGGGAGCCTTAGCCTCGGCGAGTACAAGAATACTTGGGTAAGTTCACTAATTTCTTCATTCTTTCTAAAGCTATATTTTTAATTCTTACTAATCATCTTGTTGACTTCTTGGCAGTCGGAGTCTCATCCAGGCCAGTCTTGCAATGACTTCACGACGTACGCCATGTCTCACATGGGCAGGGCGACGTCGGACGTGGCCTACAACCCGGCGGCTCCACCAGAGGCCTACACAAACCCAAGCATCCACGCGCGCATCAATGCGTACACGGAGGTGGGAAGGGCGCTCCACGAGGAGACTTGGGATCCGACCACCGCGCCACTCTCCGGAGAAGCCATCATGAGGGCGGGACAAGGGAAGAAGCACGGGCGGTACTTGATCGCCAACAGCTTGGTCGACACGGCGAGTACGCCCAGTCTCTCGCAGCTTAGGGCAAGTACCACCGACTCGACCCCGCCCATACACCCACGGCCTGAGACTTCAGTGGCCAGCGTGCACCAGAGACAGATTAGTTTAGATTTAGTTGCCGTTCTATGATTAAAATGAAACTTTGCTTCGTATTATAACATAGAGGTTTAAATCTTGTAGGCTGAGATGGAGGCAAAGTTTGAGGAGGAGAGGAGGTGCCGAATTTAGATCGAGGCCAAGCTGGAGCAGGAGAGGAAGCTGAGGGAGGAGCAGTCGGTTATGTTGCACAGCATGGTCACCTAGATGCAAGGACTTGGCGCGTTGATGAACTATTTATTTAGGGATCCATCAATATGTTTTCGGAAAAAATATATTTTCTTGCCTGGAGTGGACTGCAATTTGGTTGATTTTCCCAATCAGTCTCATTAGTATTTTTATGTTCATCTCCACAACGAGATCTTTATAAGGCTGGCAGAGCTTTATGATAGGCAATATGCTCTACATATGAGCACATGCTGACAACAGTTTGTATCTCATACAAGACATTTCTGGTTACCAGCTAGAATTAAGGTCAAATACTTTTTTCTTTTGAATGTGAATTGTCCGCAAGCTCCAAATGAGCACATAGCATCTATTGATCACATAAAACCTTCCATTTTCTTATGATAGATTAACTGTCAAGCTTCAGCTGTTTGTAACTCTGGGGAATTCACAGCCTACCACACCACTGTATTTTAGGACCCATCACGAATTTGATTAGACCTTCGATTATAGGGTACTGTATATATGGTTCTCTTATCGTACTATGGCCTAGCTGCTACCAAGTTGTATGCAATACTGTCCGTGGGAAAATTTTCTTGGGGGGCACAAACCTGCTCCTTTTCCAATGTTTTTTTTATCATGTGATCTGCAATGATTATGAAACTGTTCTTTCTCTAAATTCCAGGCAGAGAAGGATGAGCTTCGTGATGAGAAGCAGAAGCTGAAACTAGAGAAGGAGAGTTTAGAGCACCAGATGAAGCTTATGACCTCAACTCCAGCCTACATGCCTCATCCAACCCTGATGCCAGCGCCCTTCCCACAGGCTCCGCTAGCACCATTCCATCCCCAGGCGCAAGCTGCAGGACAGAAGCTGATGATGCCCTTTGTTGGCTACCCGGGATACCCGATGTGGCAGTTCATGCCACCTTCTGAAGTCGACACCTCGAAGGACAGTGAAGCGTGCCCTCCTGTCGCTTAATGGCTTCGAGCGACTGGTTGCGCTTGCAGCGTATGTGGATTAATCGCAACTGAAGCCCCTAGTTGTCGGTCCATTGATTGGGTATAACTACTGTTCTTATGTGGTAGTTCGTTGGTGACTGAGTAAGCTGATGTTCGTGGCGCCCTATAGAGGCTGCTACTAGCCCCTTCAATGGCTGTACAATTTTTTGTGGAGAAGAGAAGAATGTTCGTTCTTTTTCTCCATAGCAACAATGCCAAATTAATTATGTGTCACATGTATTTGACAGTGTCGTAAATTCAGTGATTTTTGTGGTACAAGTCAATATCTGGCATGAGTCTTTGGCGCAGATATTCCACGGCGAGAAATCTGCAGCAAATCATCTGGAAACTGTGTATCTGCTAGGCCCTCGTGATCATGAACCAAGCTGTGACTATTTTTTAGGCCTGGCCACAACTGCAGCTATGGCGGATTACAGCCAGGAACCAAACACCCCTTGTATGTTCAACTGTTTTTTTTCTAACCAAATTGGCAGGAGCTCTGCCCCATCTCATTAAGATAAGAAATAGAGTAGTAGATTAGAACAACAAATCACACGCCCTGTCACCTCCACCACGTCGTGCGCCGCCGCGTCGTAGCTGAACACGAGCCGGTCGCCCGTGCGGAAGGCGATGGAGGACGCCCAGTCGGCGAGGTCGGTCCGCAGGTCCCAGGAGCCCCCGGGCGCGCCGACGGTGTAGTTGACGCCGGCGTCGCCAACGCCGCCGCGATGACCGAGCAGGGATGCTTGTAACCTCGCCGCCATTATCTTGGCTGCTAACGGATCCAAGAGCCGATGGAGAGAGGATTTTTGTTTTTGGAAAGATGATGGTGAGAGGATTTGATGGTCGAGCAATTGTGCATGGAGCTGAATAGTGAGGGACAAGGAGCTGGTCGTGGTAGTGAGAATACTAGCGTGCATGGTCTGTTAGCTTAGCTTTATTAGCATGGTTAATTAAACGCGTGGACAATGTCTATATGATGCTTAGAGAAACCAAACACAAAACAGGACTTGGTCTAGGACATGAATGGTATGGAAGGAATTCGTCTTCCAGCTACCACATTGACGGCGACGGCATGACAATTATTATTATTGCCAAGTACTTGGTCCTCCGATCATAATATAAGTCTATCAGGGTCGGCCAGAAGTAAAAATTTTAAAGCTCTAATTAGGAAAAGATTTCAATGAAAATGCATTGCATATCCCGAGAGTATTTTCATAGCGACTCTGTTGATGTCAATCTTGATATAGAAATTTTTTTAAGTCAAGTCAACCGGCGATCAATATTTGAGTAGTTTCCATTCTCGACTATTTATAATTAATAAAATTCTTCTAAACTTCATGTCAAGAGCCTGGAGCTCAAAATGAATCCTGATTTTCATTGTAAACTAGGCTCCCAGCTAAACGGTTTCAATTTTGAACTCAGACTACATTAGCAGCAGGCCGTCGGTCGATCACAGGCTGCCGGGTCTCCAGCTCCATATACTCCTTGATCATATAGCGCCATTTAATTTTGAGCTGTTCTTTTCCAAACAGATTTCCAATACCATGCAACGAACTATGCAAATGCCGACCCCATGCAAAGTTGCTCAAACGTAGAAACATCGTTATGTTAAGCCGCATAAATATCTCATTAACTTGCACGGTCCGGTGAGGGCGACGATGAGGTGGCTCCTGTCGGCGCTGATGGCGATGCCGTTGGGATAAGTCACGCCGGACTGGAGCACGGTGACCTTGTTAGCCCGTTGGTGAAGCGCAGCGGCGCGCCGCCGGCCTCCGTGGCGAGCACTTGGCGTAGCTCGGGCTGTACGCGAACGTCGCCCACCCGGCGCCGCCGCCCTCGCCGCCGTACTTGAGGACGCGGCCGTCCGAGATGCTGACGTAGGGCCCGCCGCCGCGGCGGTCGAAGGCGACTTTCTCGGGGCCGACCAGCCCGTCCGGCAGATCCAGGCGCTGTGTCTTGCTGGCGTCGATGGCCATGGCCTTGGCTACCGCGGCCGAGGGGAGGAGGAGCAGCAGGATGGCGGCGAGCAGGATCATGGCGAGCAGACGCAGCTTCGACGTCTTCCGTGCCGCCATAGTTGCTGGTGCGTCGAGGACGAGACTGCGAGCACGCGCGGCTTGCGAGCGCTGTTGTTGGCTGCGCGCTGCTCTCGTGGCGTTCGGCTTGATGGAAAGGGCGTACCCGGCCGCCCGTTTTATTGGGGGGTTTCTTCAGAGTTCATCACTCGGAAGCCGGCTGGCTGCAGGGGCGCGTCACGGCGCCCGCGGCCAGGAGCCGCTCGAGGAGGAGCTAGCGCTCGCCGGTCATGGGCGCTGCGATCGAGCGGGTGGAGGGAGGAAGGCAGAAGCCTCCTCCTCGACGGCGCGACGGGGTGTCCGCGTCCCTCCGGCGAGCCACGCGGAGAGCGGCGGAGGCGGCGCGGCAGCAACAACCGACCAGGCCAGGGGGACGGCGTACCGGGGGCGGACGGTATTTCAAATACCGTCCACCCGGGCCCCTTTCTAGCCGTCGGATGGAAGATATGCGGGCCAGATCGTCTGCTGTGGAGGGCCCGAACCGAGGGTCCTCGTGGAGCGCGGGAGCAGAGCGCGACGTGCGCGGCAGCCGGCGGAGCTCCGCAATTGTGCCGCCTCCGATCGGCTGGCTCTCCATGGCTCGACGGAGCTCCACCGCGTCGAATGCTTGCAGCAGCCACGAGCGGACGAGGCCACGACTGCCCGGCGAGCGCAGCTCGTGTCGTGTGTATGGCCATGGCCGCCGCTTCCGCGCACGCGCGGAGGAGCGTTGGCGGCAGTGCAGTAGTGCGTGCAGCTCGGGCGGTGGGGGCCGAGGCGACGCCCATGGCGAGCGTCGCGTGGCTGCTGCTTCCGCAAGCGGCGCTCCGGCGAGACACGCACGGCGCGCAGCAGGAGGGCAGCGCTCCCGCGACGGACAGACGGTGGATGGCTGGAGACCTCACCTGCCGGGGATGGAGAGGTGCGTCTCGGTGCAAGCGGGCAGCAGCCAACGAGCGAGAGGGAGAAGCTTCCGCAACGCGGTGGCGGCGTGGCGCTCCGGCGAGCAACGGAAAGCCAGCGGAGCGGCCTGCTTGCAACGACGGGGGATGGACGCGGTGTCTCAAGCGCCGACCGGGCCAGTTTCAACCGTCGGATGGTAGATGTGCGGGCGAGGATCGACTGGGGATTGCAGCGATCAGCAAGGGAGCCGAGCCGGTCGTCGTCCCCAGGCAGGGCAGGCGCGGGGGCTGCGCGGTGCGCCATGGCGGAGGGACCTGGCCGCGGTCTGCGGGGAAGTTCGGCGCGGCAGCCTCGCCGTCGCATTAAGCCAAGAACAACGGAGGAGTTTCAGACCGCCGGGCAGCTTCAGAGTTCTTGCTTTGGTCAAGTGATCCGATGTTGATGCTTCAAACAAGTATCGCTACAGCACATCAGGACGTACCAAATCTGTCATCGAAACCGCAGCCAGCAACGTGTGAAGCAAAAACGAGATCGATCGGTGCCAACTGCATGCTCGCTTAATTAATGCAAATGGTTGTGGAAACAAACAGTATCACACCGAGGCAGTCAGTCAAATGGCTTGTCCATACTGTCACAAATAAGTCAAGTCCAATGCATATCCACTTCAATGATCCACAAGGCTCAACTACTGTGCAAGAAACCAACACGAGAACACTAACTTACTGCAAACTGCATGTTGGAACTTCTCTGGGACAGAGCTCTGAAACTCAGTGGTTTGTGCTACGAAAGCCAGCAACTTTTCTTTGTTTCCATCCTTTACTTATAGCCGATGGTTCCCACTAGATAAGGTCCTAATCACCATGTAACCAAGGCCCCAGTGGCGCCTAAAACTCGGGCATGATCACACCTGCAATCGATCGCATAACTACTTTGACTCTGAAGCCTGAACAATAGCACTGACCAATCTGACTCTTACTGAACTAGACTCGACACTGAACAAACAACCTAAAGACATGGACACCGGATTGCATGCTTTAACCGTGGCTTCTAAATGGATTCACAGTACAAATCAATACTCTGCAATTAAATATTAGTCAAGGCCTGACATGAACAATCAATAACCAACAATTCCCCAATCGTCGTGTAACTTTGTAAGTTGTAACCCTGGAGGCTGGAGCATTACGCAAAATTGGCAAATTGCTCATGTATGGTTGGGCATCACCATGGAAGAACAACAACCAGTTGTATTCAATACAAAATCAGCCACATACGTATGGCAGACTGGCAGAACATAACCACACACGCCGTGGCTGCTGCCATTCTGCCAAGGCCTGGCTGGCACGCAGCGGCGCTGCGTTCCGGCGCGAGCCACGGCGTGTAGCAGATTCTTGCGACGGACAGGGGCCCAGAGGATGGATGGCAGCAGACCACGATGGTACCTGCTAGCCTCCGCCCTCGGTGGTCATGGGGAGGCGAGAGCATGGGTGGCGCAGGCCGGCACGGGCATCGTGCAGTGGCGCTCCGGCGACGGCGGCGAGTCACCACCGCGAGCAGGAGGCATTCTTTTGCGAAGGCCGGCCAGAGGTGGATGCATGGCAGGAGGGACACGAAGGTTCGCACCTAGGGCTGCGGAATGCGGCGGACGCGCGGCGGACGCGCGGCGGTGACGAGGCAGGCAAGACCGCGCGCGAGAGCATCCATGGCGCCGGCCGGCCGCAGGGCGCGTCGCGGCTCACGCGGCCAGGAGCCGCTCGAGGAGGAGCGCTCAGCTCGCCGGTCATGGCCGCTGCAATGGAGCGGGTGGAGGAAGGCAGAAGCCTCCGCCTCGGCGGCGCGGCGAGGTGTCCCTCCGGCGAGCCACGCGGAGAGCGGCGCGCCTGCAACGGCCGGCCAGGCCGGGTGGACGGCGTCCGGAAATACCGACCGGGGGCGGACGGTATTTCAAATACCGTCCACCCCTTCGGCCAATTTTAATCGTCGGATTGGTGATGTGCGGGCGAGATCGGCCGCGTATTCAGTTAAGAGAGCCACATGGCATGCATCCTCCTCGTCAGGCACAGGCGCGGCAGCTCGGCGGCGCCATGGCGGGTGGACCGCGAGACAAGAGCGTGACGCGGCAGCCGGAGGAGCCCGACTGCGAGCGAGTTCCCTGCCGGTGGAGCTCGCTTGCTGCTGGGCAAGCGGGCGGCAGCCTCGTCGTCGCATTCGTCAACAAGAACGGAGCCTCACGCCACCGGAGCCTGCTTCACAAGTTCAGAGTTGCTCCGTCGTCGTCCATGACGCCGCCGCCGCTTATCTCCCAGCTGAGTATTCTTTTAAGGATTGGTCGTGAAAGGGAAGAAGATGTGAAGGCCATCTCACTTTGCATCTGAACATCCGCCTGAATCAGGCGAAGCTCCCTCCGCTGATAAGCAGCTGATCTGCCTGTTGACAAAGCAAGCAAGGAAGGCTGTTTGCGGCTCTGCCGCTGCTGCGATGTCGTGCAGCATGGGATCATCCTCACCAGATGCAGTCAGAAACATGATTCTGTCAGACTCGATGACAGATTGACAGTCACAGCCTTGCAATCGCCACCGCCGTATGAATCTTATGAGGAAAGAGAGCCAATGCAGAGTGAACACTAAAAATCAGGCAACAAGCTCGGAATTGACCCCTCAAAAAAAGAAAAGCTCGGAATCACTCTGATGTACCCTCCCCTCCCTCCCGTTTTTTCTCTCCCATCCAAAATTTTTGTAGCACCCCTGGGATACCGGGGAGTACTTGTATGGCTGAACTTTGCCTCTTCGATTAATTGAGTAGGTGGGGATCCCCCCCCCCCCCCCCCCCCCGAATTATTCGGAAAAAAATAGCACTGACCAATCTGACTCTTACTGAACTAGACTTGACCCTGAACAAACAACCTAAAGACGTTTAACTTAAAAAACAACCTAAAGACATGGACACTGGATTGCATGCATTAATTAACCGTGGCTTCTAAATGCATTCACAGTACTAAGCAATACTCTGCAATTAAAATATAGTCAAGGCCTGACATGAACAAACAATAACCAACAATTCCCCAATCGTCGCGTAAGTTGTAACCCTGGAGGCTGGAGCATTATGCAAAATAGGCAAATTGCTCATGTTTGGTTAGGTATCACCTTGGAACAGCCACACATGTATGACAGACTGGCAGAACATAGCCACACTGCCCAAACTTCTGAGGCGGTCGAGGCCTTGGCGACGCCCACGAGCATCCGCAGCGGCGCAGCGGCGCTCCGGCACGAGCCACGGCGTGCAGCAGGAGGCGTTCTTGTGTCGGACAGGGGGATGGATGGAAGTAGACCAGACCACGATGGTGCCTGCTGGTCACGGAGGCGAGAGCATGGCGTAGACGACCGGCACGGCGCGCCGCGGCGCGGGCAGGAATAGGATACGAGCGAGGAGCGCACGCGCGGCACGCCGGTGATGGCTGGCGAGAGCGGGTGGAGTCAAGACTCTAGGACGAGACGCAGCGACGGGAACCTCCGCGAGGCGGTGGCGCTCCGGCCGTTCCGGCGAGCCACGGCGCGCAGCCAGCATGAGGGCGTCCCTGCGGCGGACAGGGGTCGGTCGCATTCGTCTAAGAACGGAGCGGAGCTTGGTCGTCAGACCACCGGCCTCGGCCATCTCGCAGCTCCGACTCCTAGGCCCGCTTCGCCGGCGCCGATGTGCATGTGCAGTAGACGTTGCGGCTGGAGGACCTGCTTTCGAGCTGCGTGGCTGCGTCGTCGTCGCGCCGCAGCATCGGGACGAGGTGGAGGAAAGCTAGCGCGGCCGGCCGGATGTCTGGGCAGAGGGCTAGAGCTTGGCGCCGCATGGCCAATTGGCCATGGCCGCGCTCGCCGGGCAGTCATGGCTGCTGCAAGCAGTGGATTCAAGACCGAGAGACAGTCCATTCGACGCGGTGGCGCTCCGGCGAGCCACGGCGAGCCACTGTTGCGACGACCAGGGGGTGGACGGTAGTTGAATCGCCGACCGGGTGGACGGTATTTCAAGTACCGTCCACCCCCTCGGGTCCTCTTAGCGGTCGGATCGGAGATGTGCGGGCAGGATCGACTGGGGATTGCTGCAACCAGCAAGGGAGCGCAGCCGGTCGTCGTCCCCAGGCAGGCAGGTCGCGGGGGCTGCAAGCTGCGCCATGGCGGAGGTACCTGGCGATGACCGCTTGGAGAATTGCTGCCTCGCCGTCGCATTCGCCGAGAATTGAACAACCGAGGAGTTTCAGACCGCCGAGCAGCTTCAGAGTTCTTTGGTCAAGTGATCCGATCGATGTGGAAGAATTGAAGCTTCAGACAAGAACCAGGACGTACCAAATCTGTCATCGAAACTGCAGCCAGCAACGTGTGAAGCAAAAACGAGATCGATCGGTGCCAACTGCGTGCTCGCTTAATTAGCATATACGTTCTGAATTCAGGAGCCACTGAATTGAAGAAGCTCTCTAGCTAGCTAGCTAGCATGCATCTGCGTCTTCCCATGTCTAGCTGTTTCATTGTTTTTTCTTTCAACAAGCAGCCTAAACCTCATGTTTCCTGAAGAATTTTCATCATTCGAGCCCCGAACAACAAGTCCCCCGAGGTCATACGTACGTGATCGATCGATGTGCTACAAATGGATATGCATGGCTGCTGCTGCGAACTAAACACGCACGTTGGATTTTTGTAGCAGGTAATTGAAGAGTAGATGAACATTTATCAGCTAATAACACTCATCATATCATACACAAATACTGCATACCATTCTTGTGACGTAAAGTAAACGAAATAATATGCGTGCTGAGTCACTGATGAGAGTGCTCTCGAATACCCAGATCGAGGCTTTATCTATCTTTGATTGCATGGCTGATAGGTACGGTGTAGCCTGACAATTTATCCTGACGCTGCATCTATCTTAGGAAGCAAGCGTGGCTGAGAGAAGCTAGCGTGTGCCTGACAATTTCAGCAATCAGCTGACAATGCACCTTCCGTATGCTCGTTCAATACGGCAATCTGCATGCCATTGTTTTTACACTTTGTCTAAACTCATGTTGGCTGTTTTTTTTGGTGAACCATACTCCACGTAATAATTTCACTGTGCCCTGCCCTTATAACCTCAACTTTCCTTTTCTTGTGTTCTGAACTTCATTTGTTCAGAATCAAGAGTAGCTTCTATCTCCAGCAGCTAAAGAGAAGAGAAGAAAATTGGGGGAAGAAAGTAATAAAGAACAAACATGGGTAGATAAAAGAGAGTGAGTTTAAATAGGATTCCACACCAAGACATCATATGTATAGGTTGGAGTAGAGTGTAGCTTCTAAATATGGTTTCTTGATGATATGACAACATGGAGACTAGCTCGAATGATGTAATTTGGCTCTTCTTTGTTCCGATCCTAGGAGAGGATAACTAACAAAGGTTGTGACAAGAAACACGCCACCATGCATGTCACAACTAGAAAGCAGGCAGAGAAAGACACCATGAACGAATGGGCAAGCAGAAAATTAAACAATAACATCTGTGATGGGGACGCAAGCAGAACCCACACACGTCACGTATGGATAACGTGGATTCGGACAGATCGCCTGTCGCAATGTACACGCACACGCGCAACTGATGATCAATCAGAGACATTACCAGCTGCAGTGACAGATGTTGACGCCGGCCAATCGATCCATCTCTATATAAAGACGACGTCCCCGCAGAGCAGACCCATCATCTTCTCCGATCCAGCCAAGTAGCTCTCCATCGAGCCTGAGCCTGGCTGATCTCCAGCAGATCCGACGCTCTCTCTGAGGCAACGACACCAGACATGGCAGCACCAATCACCCTCACCCCGCAGTCAGAGCGCAATTAATCATCTCCGGCATTACAGCCCCAGCCCTTGGGGTGATTTCTTCCTCAACCATGCCACATGCACTGACTCCATCACAGGTAAACAGTATTAACCTAATGACCATACTCTGTCGATAAGGTGTTTGTTGCTCTACTAAGTTTTTTCTACTGCATGCAGCTCCTGTCAATGAAGGAGAGGGCACAGATAAAGGAGGAGGAGGTGAGGAGGATGATACTGGAAATCGCTGCCTCCTCCAACCTGGCTCAGAAGCTGGAGCTCGTTGACACTTTGATAGGGGTGGACTACCACTACAAGAAGGAGATTAATGACCTACTTTGTTCTATCTATAATGACGAGGATGGAGGTTCCGATGACCTCTACATCACCTCATTGAGGTTCTATTTGCTTAGGAAGCATGGATATACCATCTCAGTGTGATGCTATAGTATTTTTATTGGGAGCATACCAGGTGCAAACCAACCTCTCAATGCAAACTATGCAAACTTCAATCTGGGCCACCAGATCAACATCCAAGGGGGGAACACAGGGCGAGTGAGAGGGGGGATTTGCAAAAGTGTGATTACCCAATCCAAGGCGGACGGTTAATTGTAAATTACACAATCTCTCCATACTTCTTGGATGTGGATCCGGTGGCTCAGATTTAAGTTTGCACGGTTTGCACGGAGAAGTTGGTTTGCACCTAATATGTTTCATTTTTTTCTGTTGATGTTGAAGCTATATGCTTTGGCTATGCATATATAGTATGCAAATTTGAGGTGTGTTAGCATGAATAGCTAATTAAATACATGTGCAGAAGTGTTTGAGAAGTTTAGGGACAAGCAAGGGAACATTTCAAGTGACGATGTCAGCTGCTTGCTAATGTTGTATGATGCTGCAAATATGAGAACTCATGGGGAGGAGATACTCGACGACATGATCACCTTCAACAAGAGCCGCCTCCAATCTTTGATGTTGAAAAATTTGGAGCCAGAGCTGGCAGAGGAAGTGCGATGCACATTGGAGACACCTCGGTTCAGGTAGGTCGAGAGGGTGGAGGCAAGGCGCTACATCTCAAGTATACGAGAAGAAGGTTGTGCAGTATGGGACCATACTGGAGTTTGCAAAGCTGGACTACAACATCTTGCAAACTATCTACTGTGATGAGCTGAAAGAACTGACAGTGTAAGGAGACACAGGCATGCATAATAATTTGGTAGTAACTTACTTAATGGAATTGCTTACGAACTTATCTTACCAACAAGTAGTGTGTGCATGCACTGTGCTAAACTACTAATAACAGTCATTTAATCATTAAGTTATAGATGGTGGAAGGATTTACACTCACGGAACGACCTGAGCTTCGCACGGGACAGAATGGTGGAGATGCATTTTTGGACTCTCGGAGCACTTTATGAACCCTATTACTCGTATCCGCGGACAATTGTGACAAAGTTCACCCTGTTAGCATCATTGCTTGATGACTTTTATGACAACTATTGTTGCACCACAGAGGAAAGTACTATCTTCACCACAGCCATAGAAAGGTTTGCGCAGCAGCCCAGTAGTTCATCAAATAATATCACGAAAGAATTGACAAACATTTCTACTACCTGTGCTTGAACAATATATTAATCGATGGCAGGTGGGATGAACGAACCACAGAGGAGTTCCCAGCACATTTGAAGCCACTCCTCATCAGCATACTTGACACTACAAACAAGATTGAGGAGGAGTTAAAACTTCAGAAAAACAGGCATGCTGAAGTTGTCAAAAAACTAGTAAGTTACTCCAAAAGATCACACTAAAGAAACATGCCATCATGTTTTCTAATAATATTTATTCTAACGTCTTGTACATCTGTCTATTCAGGTGATCTGCACTGCCAAATTCTACCATGCTGAGGTGAATTGGCGCGATGAATACTATGTACCAACTACTGTTGATGAGCACCTCAAAAAATCCCTGCGCAGCATTGTCTGTATGCAAATAATAATCGCTGTGCTCATTTCACTAAGAGATGGGACTACTACTAGGGAGGAGGATGTTAATTGGGCATTCAGCTTTCCCAAACTTATGAGAGGTGTTTCTGCTGTGGGGCGCGTTGGAAATGACATCATGTCACATGAGGTATACATATAGATAGTTACATGCTGCATATTCATCAATGGCTTGCTTGCTTTCTAATTATTATTACCAATTTTCGTCCCTTCAAGCGGGAACAAGATTCGGAACACGTGGTATCCACGGTGCAAACTTGCATGAAGCAATATGGAGTAACAGCAGAGCAAGCCAACGAAAAAGCTTAAAGTTGTAATTGAAGAAGCATGGATGGACATCGTCGAGGAATACCTCAACCAGAAGCGACCCATGGAGTTTCTCGAGAAGTCAGTTGATGTTGCACGAACAATGGATTTCTTTTACAAGCGTGATGATGTGTACACCTTGCCGCTCAGCATCAAGGACACTATAACTTCGATGTACGTGAATCCATGTGACCTGTAGCTATGGTATGGTGTATACTTTGGTACTGCTTGATGATCCAGCTAGCATCAAGTAGTGGCCGCATATTGTATGCAAACCTGCTAATTAAGATACGGTGTACATTACTTGGCTATCATGATCATTAAACTTGTAAATTTGGGCTGTTTAATTTTATCTACACTCGTGTTAGCTACTACTGTCATCAGCTTACATGGTCCTATTTTGTACAAATATATGCATGGTAGAGAGTGAGCTCTATTCTCAACTACATCTTGCTGTTAAGCTCCAGAATGGTTTCTACAGTGTAAAAGAAGATAGGTTCTCAGTCAAGTTGTCTATCATACATATCCAGTAGGGGCATGCCCACTCCTGTTCCATAAAAAGTTGTCTATCATATTTGCATCTGATTTATTACTTGTACGTGCAAGAGATGTGTGCATGTCCCAAAAGAGCCTTGATTATCAAACTTGGTGGGATAAAGATTATATTTATATACATATCTTGTATATGTTTTAGCTAGTTTTCCTTCATAAATCATTGACCTTATAACTTAATGATCATAGCTATTATATTGATGTACATGCTGAAGGCATGCATTGTGGATTTTGCCTAGATATCATTTGAATTGGTATCAGAGTCTTTCTTATCTCCCCATCTATCTACCACCCCCTCTTTCTCTCTCCTATTCTCCTTCCTCTCTCCTAGTGGGCCCACAGGTGGTGGCGCTCCTCCCTAGCCCAGATCCAGCCAGCGGCACTCCTCTTCGCTCCTTTCGTGACCAGATCTGGTGGCGGCGCTCGCAGATCGAGCGGCGGAGGTTTGGATCTAGAGGTGCCGCGCGACTGGTGGTGGCCAAGGTGGTGTGGTGCGGCGTAGGTGGACCGAGGAGCGCGGAAGGAGGCAGACCGATTAGGCATGCAACACATGCGGATGAGCTTGGCTGGAGGCGCGCATGGGCGTGCGAGGCCACGCTGCATGGTGTGACGGCGTTGTGAGCCGGTGGGTCAGCACAGTAGTGCACCTCGCGGTGGGGAGAGTGGCTAGCGAAGGCCAGGCACGAAGCGTAGGCCGCAGGGGCGCAGGAGTAGAATAGCACCATGGCTGGGGGTCAATCAACGGTGCTTGGAGGTGGATTGCGCTCAGCAGCGGCAGTTGGACTGCACTGACTGGCAGTTGGATCGCGATCGCAACTCTAACCTCAGCTCCGACTTCGACTCTAAGCCAGAGATATAGACAAGATGCGCATGGAGCGGAGGCACGTTGAGCTTGGACTTTTGTGGCTTGGATTACGTCAAGATCGAGTTCTCACTCGGCATCTACTCTGGAGCTGACCACCGCTTGGAGCGGCACCCTAGACAACACCGCTCCTCTCTCATCCAAGCTGTGTTCAAGGACTGCCCACAGGTGATACGCTATGGCCAACTGGTTGAGAGAAACAGATTTCATTGTGGACCAACATCATTCTCCATTTAGTTGCATTGGAACAATAAAGAAAGAACAAATTCTGGGCCAGTGGCAATCGTTCTTCCCCTTGATCACATGGTCTAAAGGTGAACTATACCATGGCGCCATGGCCATGCTCGTGAGGGTTGAAAGGGGTATGGGGGACCTCACCAAGGATGGGGAAGGATGATTCAGAGAGCCACAAAATAGAATAGAGCTGCGCTGTGTGTGTTTGTGTGTTGGGGGGGGGGGGGGATCGTCGGCGACGAGCTTAGCTTGCTTTCATCGGATCGGAGTCGGCGAATATAAGAATAAGAAGATGATGAACAGCTTGTGTTTGGGGAGAGATGAAGGCTGTTGGCGTGGAGGATTGATCTAGGGGCTCCTATATATCTTGCGGAAGATAGATAAGCTATTCATCTTTAAAGTCCACTTTGGCCCAATTAGCTGCTACAAACATGTTCAATATTTTGATAAAATTAACTCAATATTTTTTAAACAAGTTCAACATTCGACTTTCCAAATGTTAAAATTGTAAAGAAGAAATGTTGAAATTGAAAGCATGAAATGTTGAAAATACCAAAATCGAAATGTTAAACACGGAGTTTCTTCTCCGGCGAGCTGCGCGCCTTCTTCTCCGGGCGCGGGGAGGGGCGGGGGCGGTGGCGGTGCGCAGCGTAGGGATTTGTGCGCAGGCCACGAGTCCTAGCTGGCTGCTTGGTACTGATTTCAATTGGTTTTCGGCTCGTGCGTCCTCAACGCGACAACACCACTGATTAATGCTTGGTTTCGCTGCTAGATGCTGCTCGCATTATCCGTCTGGGGCAGCAGGGGCGGGCAGCGGGCAGCGCACAGGCAGCGAGCGCAGGTGGCGGGGTCGGGCGGCGTGCAGGCAGCGGATGCAGCAGCGGTGGCGAGCGGCGCGTAGGCAGCGAGCGCAGGCGGCATCGGGCAGCGCGCAACCAGCGGAAGAATGCGGCGGCGGGCAGCGGGCAGCGGTAGTGGGTGCGGGAGAGGGAGGGAATGTTGAGGAGAGAGAGAAAGTTAGAGTTTGAGTAGATTTAACGGCTCTGATTGTTTGTACGAATCTCAAACAGTGAAAGATAAAAAAAAAACTTGCGGAAGATATATAGGATCCGCGAATTGATCTCACCCATGGCCTGGCTGGCTGATGGGCACGTCCAGGTGGCACGTGTGGCTAGAGGTGGTAAAGGATCATAGATTTTGGCCTAGAAAATCTAAGTGTTGGGCTCTAAAAGGGTTGCTCAAATCTTATACAATTTTGAGCTAAAAATTTTAAGGACCATGTTAAGCTGTGAATAGGCTACTAGGGCCATGGCCCATTACCACGCCTACGTCACGCGTTGGGGCCAGATCGGAGATTCATATGTATGCTGGTTGTTGGCCTGTTACATATCTCAAGCGTTTGGATGATTTTGTACAAAATACTTCATCTTTTGAGGGACCAAAATCTGTAATGTATCAGATTTCAGATCCAACTTCCCAGAAAGGTATTTCATTCGATCCTAAGGAAGGAAAGCTACGCTGTAACTTTATACGCCAGGTTAATTGGTGCTTAATTAACAACGATCCCCGTCACGGTGGCACCAGCCAATAGGAATCCTCCATTTGCCTAGACTAATCGGCAGCACAAACACAATCTCAGCCGTCGGATCATGCAGAAACCGACCTAAATCCTTGGCACCCCTGGCGTACGCGCCTATAAGTAGCGCCCCGCCTCCCGTCAGGCAAATTGCACCGAGGCAGGCAGACAGACCAACGGGGGCATCGTCAACTGAAGGGTTACACCGGCTACATAGCGTGTGGACGTGAAGCAGTTGCTAGCAGAGGCACTACGATCTGTGAGAGGTAAATAAAATACACCCATCTCCTTCATGCATGTTTACCTGTACTAATAGGTTGGTGATCTGTATTCTCTACTTGCTGCTGGCCATTGGCACGCATGCTTTAGTAGTTCTGCTGGTGTGTGGTACCTTCGTTCTTGCATTTTTTAAGTGTGTACATGATTCTAGGGTTTCGATGCTGTCGATTTTGGTTTGAAAATCTTAGTATGATTAAGGTAGACAGTAATCCCCACCCTCGTGCTGGATTTATTTACGAGTTCTTCATACAAATTAAAGTTGATAATTTTCTTTACATCACTTTTCTTTTGTGGGGTTAATTTCTGTTCATCATTCTTCGTGTAAGGGCACCATTATACACTGTACTTTTGTTCATAGATAGATAAGACATTATCTATGTTCCTTCAATGGACTAGTAGTTGCTAAGCGTAAAATATATAGATACTTATTACTGTTTCTCGAAAGGATTTCAATTTAAAAATAGTTTACAATATATATTACTCATAATCTGTTACATTCATGATGATTTACCATTTGGTGCAAATAAGTAAATTTTACATGTTGTTACAATTTGTACTTAACAAGATATTGCATGTTAACACAATTGTTTATTATATATGTTATGGTTATGTGACCATATATAGGCTGCCGCCTGTAAGACAGCTCCGGTAACCGGAGGCGTCAAGAAGCCTCGCCGTTACTACCCTGGGACGGTAGCTCTTCGGTATGCGCAGCAGCTTTTTACTAGTGTATTTCAAGCAAATAACTGTGTACGGGTAGATACAATCTCAAGTTCTCAACTTCATATTTTAATTTCCTTCTATCTGCAAATTTAATGAACCACTTTAATTTCCACTCGATTTACTCCAGTGAAATTCGCAAGTACCAAAAGGGCGCTGAGCTGCTCATTAGGAAGATGCCCTTCCAGAGGCTGCTCATTAGGAAGATGCCCTTCCAGAGGCTGCCCAGTTCCACAAGGTAATTTAAATATATGTTTGGTTTGTCTTGATATTTGAAACATCTGTAGGATCATCTAAATACTAATAGCATTTTTTTCCATGGAGTTCTTATATATGTACTGTTCCATCACTTGATGGCTTTGAATGCAGAGTGACTTGCGCTTCCAGAGCCATGCAGTGCTTGCTTTGCAAGAGGCAGCAGAAGCATATCTCGTGGGGCTCTTTGAGGACACCAACTTATGCGCCATCCATGCCAAGCGGGTGACGATCATGCCCAAAGATGTTCATCTGGCTACGAGGATCGGAGCTACCCGGCCACAACTTGCTGAATAATTTCCAAGTTCTTAATGGCCTATGTCGAGTTACCTTATTAGTTTGTGTCAAACATTACACCTATATATATCAGCCAAATAATTAGTTAATGTGGTACAAATTACCCTTCAGAGAGGTTTAATCTGGTCATGTAAGGTTTGGTTCTATGTGAGTGCAGTCATATATCAGTAATGATATTTTCTGCTAGCTTGTTTACCTGGCTGATTGATTTTCTTCTGCCGAAACTATGGGAAACCACCAAATCCATATATATACAGTATATAACATTATTTGGTCAAAAAAATATATTAGGTCTTGTTCTGTTATGCATTGATTTGTTCCGGAAAGAGATAACAGGAGACTCATAATAGGTATAACAAGGAACCGGGATTTATTCCGAGTTGGAAACTAATTATAATAAAATAGATTCATGATAGGTACGGTAGAACAAGAGATCGGGAATCAATCCATGAATTGAGAGGTGTGGAATCAATTCAGGTCTCTTGTACCTATTATGAGTATATTTTGTTGCAATAGTTTTTAGCCCGGAATAAATTCCGGTCTTTTGTTATACCTAAAATGAGTCCCTTATTGTCCCTATGATTGCCGGTCCGAAATAAATCCATGTGTAACCAAAGAAGGCCTAAATAGATGCATGGCAGGACTTCAGTTTTATAGACAGTTTATTTCAATTTGTTATATGCATGCAGTCAGCAGCAGCAGCTTACTACGATCCTATACGATAAAGTGCAGTTAATTTTTTGTACATACTTTTGCAGACTGCAATGACCACACCTGATACTGCCTGAAGGTTTCGCTTACCTGAACCAAATAATACCCAAAATATCTTATCTGAAAAAGGTTGTTGGCAGAGTTGGTGAATGACTACTAACACAAAAAGGATAATGTTCTCAAATTTAACAGAAACATAAAATTCAATGCCAATAATGCCTCCGTGCACTGCACTCATGAACAGACGAGATTTGCACGGGACAGAATGGACTCTCGGAGCACTCTATGAACCCTATTACTGACAAACTTCACCCTCTTATTAGCAGGGGCGGATCTACAAGTGGGGCTAGGGGGATCAATCACCCCTACCTTGCCAAGATCAATGGATACACCCCTAAGCCCCCTCCATTTTTGGGACCAAAGAATGAAGAAGAAGGGGGAGAAAGAAGAAGAGAAGGGGAGAAAGAAGAAGAGAAGGGAGATGAGCCCCCCTTGATTTGATTTGGTTGCTGGATTCGCCACTGCTTATTAGCATCATTGCTTGATGACCCTTAGGACAACTATAACACCACAGAGGAGAGTACTACCATCACCACAGCCATAGAAAAGTTCGCGCAGCAGCCCGTAGTTCTTCAAATTCATAGGAGAACTTAACAAAACATTTCTACTTGTGCTTGGACAATATATTAATGGATGGCAGGTGGGATGAACAAACCACAGAGAAGTTCCCAGCACATGTAAAAGCACTTCTCACCAGCATACTTGACAATACAAATAACATTGAGGAGTTAAAACTTCAGAAAAACAAGCATGCTGAATTGGTCAAAAAACTAGTAATAATAAGTTGCTCCAAAAGATCATAATAAGGAATCAATATGTCACCATGTTTTTCTAATGTTTAATTAATGTCCTGTACATATCACTACTACGAAAAATTTGTAGGGGCGGGTAAAAATTCATTTTTAGGGGCGGGTGCAAGTAGCCACCCCTGCGTTTTGCCCCTGAAAACTCATTTCTAGAGACGGGTCATGCTCTCACACGTGTGCAATCGGTTGAATTTCTAGGGGTGAGAGAACGACGGGAGGAGTTGCCAGGCCCATTGATCCAGTCGGTGCAACAGATAAGGTCAGGGGCAATGTTGTCTTTTCAATGTGTTTGTAAAATGAAAATGAGAAGAAAAGTAAGAGAAATTGAGAAAAAGGGATGAAATCCCTCGAATCGAAAGAATTCACGCGCGGGATGTTATATTTTAATAGCGCTGCTAATTGAATACCAAAACGCGTGAGGCATGCAAATTGAGTATCTAATAACGAAATTTCTTTCTCCCGTCGCTGGACCGGCGAATCTCACCCGCCTGGCGGTGCTCGGCGCCCGCCTGCGCGCGCTCGGGCCGTGGGAAAGGAGGTGGAGAGGTAGAGAGGAGGAAAAATTTACGAGAGGCGCCCCCCACGAGCTCCTCTGGCAGCCAATTCAACGAGCAGTTTAGGAGCAACTCCCTGATGCAGGGAGACATCGACGTCGCCGCCGCCGCAGTGACAATGGACCCGCGGGCACCTGATGTGCGAGGAGCTCGAGCACTACGACTACGAGTGCTACCTGAGGCGCGGCGCCGCCCCAGTCCATTTTTGAGCGCAGTCGCACGGTCAAGCATGCTCCCACCAGCAACTGGGCGTGATTGGTTGGGTGTATCCGCCCTAACTAACTAGGCTCCCACGATGCAAGGTCATGTTGTTTGCTTTGCTGTATTGCCTTTGGGGCCTGGCTTAGCTCATGCAAAAAGCAATTTGCGGCCTGGCTCCACGGATACGAGAAAAATCTCCGTTTCTGGCGAGCCAGGCTCGCTTGGTGCAAGAAGGTGCACTGCACACCTTTTGGCTTCCGCAAGTACCAAGCACGCCAGGACGATCGACTCACCCGGCGCGCCCGCGCCCGCGCCCGCCCCGCGCAGGGTGGTTCCTCTTCCCCCCACGCCGGTTTTGCCGACCCACCTCGCGCGGCGGTTTTCTTTCCCAGTCGTCAACTCCTCTCCCCCCCAAAGTATATCGATTCTGCCGTCGTCGTTACGCGAGTCGCGACACCGATCCCGTCATCGTTGCCCCCAGATCAGTACCTGCTGCCGCCATTGCCGTCGACCGCCAGCCGGAGTCCTGCTCGCCGTTGTTCGTTCCGAGATCCGCGTGGTCGCTCCGTTCCCATCGCCGTCGGCCCCCGGTCAGTACCTGCCGCCGCCGTTGCCGTCGACCGCCGGCCGAACTCACCCATCGGCCGACCTTTCGCTCAGCAGGAGTTTCCTCAGCTCGCGCTTCACCGTCGGTTGGTCGCGCTGGACCCGCGGTAGCAAGGCGCCGGTTGTCTCCGTACCTGCGCCAGCCGCTGTCACTCGTGCTGGTTGCCCAGCACCGTCCCCGCCCTCTCCAAGAACAGCGCAAGCAGGCCTTACGCGTCCACTCCGGCGATCGTCTCGGCTACGCCACTTCACCTCAATTTTGCAAATTAACTTCACAGCGGCACTCGATCACTGATCACGGATGAATCTCTGGTGATTTCTTTCATTGGTATGAGGAGCTATGCAGGTACTAGTGCATTTTTGGGCACATATTGTTGCAATCTCGGTACTCGCACATGGATTTCTTCCAATCGGTTGCACATACATGGTATTTATGCTCTCTCTCTCTCTCTCTCTCTCTGCAGGGATGATGGGAGCGATTCAGCAGCCGACGCCTATCACAACCAACTAGTTGCAGGAGATGAGGAGGCGCCCGACGATGTGCCGTGAAGCCCCAGACCTGTCCGGATCCCACACGCACACCGCGTGCAGAGCGCCTCTGTCCAGATGCTGAGGGTAGGATATCTTCTTGCCAAGTTCCAGGTGCTGAGTTAGATCTCTAACCGGTTCAGTGTGTGGTTTCCCATTGTTGTCAGACTTTTACTTCAGCTCCTGTTCATTTATTTGGACTCATGACTGAGTGGGATCCAGCAAATTGTTGTGTTGGTATTTTCTTGTTGATTACTAATTCAAGTTTGCAGTAATGGGTTGATTGAGAAGTGTAGAACCCATAGCTTGACCTAGATATTTATTTGTTGGCTGAGAGATACCTGTTAAGATTACTAGAGCTTTAATTTATTCTTTTCCTATAAATGAATTGATGACTTTTATTTATGAATACGACTAGATGAGTTGCTGTTCAGAATTCAGATATGCAACTTTTTGTGTTCATAGATGTGAAGGTTCAGGGGTGCATGCTTCTTAGTTGTTACTGTCTGATATGCATTCACCCGAAGATGCTGATCTGATTTGCTTGTTCGATTTTAGATCTAGGTGAAGATCTGGTTTAGTTGGTTGCATGATATGAGTTAATATATTTGGATCAATACACTTTCTTAATGATTCCAGATGTTCTGAAGCTTTGGTCCCTCCACACATTATGGTTCATGAATCATGATACTAGTTTGCGTGATCAATATGCCTTATTTTATCTGAAATGCTTATCGTATGCCTGATTGGCTTCGTGTAGTCGTGTTTAATACCTGATGTTGTGATTTGTTGTCTCTGCACAGATGATGGGATCGGTTCTCCTGCCATCTTGTCGAACCCATTCTTACTAACAAGCTGGAGGTGATGAACAGAAGGCCAACAATAATGGGACGTGAATCCCCCAATCTCTGCTAACCCAAACACCGCATTTTCTCCAAACCAAAGCTTGGTGCTTTTTTACTTCTCTAGGTGTCAAATTTGCAATTTGGATTTCAGAAAGTAAACTGTAACAATTTGTTTGGTTAGGTTGGAAAGTTTGGCCTGTTTCACTGAAAAACATTGCATTGTTTAAAATATATATTGTTCACCATTGAATAATATCATTGGTGGGAGAGTTGTAGAATTCAAAAATTCATTTCTTATATCATAAAAATCATTAAGAGTGTAACTATTTGATATTTGGATCTCTAGACGATCAGAAATACCTCATCTTTGTAGAATGAAATTCTTTATTTTTGACAACACGAACAATAAGTCAGAATATAAAATCTATGATGAAGACTGAATTTCGTTGGTGGCGCAGCTTGCAGTATGAGCATAAATTAATCATATGTATGAGAAGAAAAACCTTTAATTATTACAACTGGTAGAACAATCAAGAACATCCGTAGTTCCATCGTAAAGAATAAAGATGGACTTTCCTGTGGCTGCTGCAACAGCAAGACAAATCTTTTATTGCAGTTAATATCACAACAGATTTTTTTTGTGCACAAGAATGTCAGTAGTCCATTTACCAAACTACTAAAGCCGTTGGTGCATAATATTAATTTCGTTCTATTTTTTACGTGGGGAGAGGAAAACCGGTAGGAAGGCAGGCACGTGGGTGCGGGGAAAAGCAGGAGAGACGCGGGCGCCAGCTTCGCGAGGGAAGGGCGTGCGGGTGCGCAAGGTTGCCGAACCGCACGCGCGGAGGAAAAAACGCGAGGGAACACTGGTCTATTTAGCATCCCGGGTATTGAATATTATTCAACGCTCACGGCGGAGCGCCACCCACAGTCCGGCGGGAGAAAATTACGGTGCAAACGTTGAGGGGTAGTAAAAGTTGGTTAATGAGTGATTTAATGCAGAGTTGGCCACAGAGACACTGGGTTATCGCGGTAATGACAATTATTGCACGTTTGACTATTAGAAATGTCAATAAAGCACCTCTACCGGAAATTTTGGTGCAATTTTAGTTAACCGGTAATTATGCGCGCAGTCGCTGGACCTCCTGACAACCACCTGACAAGCTAAAATTACGCTGTTGACGTGGGTGGGAGTAAAAAGCGCAGCAGCAGCACTTCCAACCAGAGGTCGGCCAAGCTCTAGGACCATAAAAATCTACTGGTTTGTTCTGCAACCATAAAAACTAGCTGTAGACAAATTTTACATCTGATTTTAGCACCATTGATTTCTTGGATCCTCAGGCACCTTCTGAATTCTACACAGTTATACCCTTGGTCTCCAAGGATTATTTCTTGTTTATACGGACAGTTATTACTCCTTGCCTATGTGAACACTAAAATACAAGTTAGTTATTACTCCTTGCCTATTCTACATTCCTTTGAACACTAAAATATTATATCGAGTGTATATGGGCATTACACTATGAGTTATCTGGAGAGATAAATTACTGTTAGTTGTGTCGAAAAGTAATATCGGTACAATATAGGAATAATTACTACAAGTTGAATTGAAAAGTAATTTGATACTAACTAGTTTTCATAGAGGAATAATTACTACAAGTTGAATATGAATCAATTACTTATGCATAGTAAAAAATATTGATATGAAACGTGGCACAAAGTTTCTTACAGGAAGCTATAAGGCTTTCAGTGGGAGTATTAATTGCATCGCGTGATGTTACAACTATAATTTTTTTTTGGAACTATGGACATCATTTGGATGAGAGAAAAATTCCTAAAATGGTAGCTTGAGTACAATGATAAAAAAAATAGATTGCTAGCTTCTGAAATCGTCATAAACTCATGGACACGGAGCCATGAACTACTGCTGTAGCGTGCTCGTCGTGCGGTGTATCAAGGAGTAAAACGAGCACCACCGTGCCTTGGACATCATCAACTGCCTGCTGTTATCCAGATCAAAGGAGTAAAAATACATTCTTAGTTTCTTCTGATGACACATTAGGAGTAAAAATCTTCAGAACTGATTGTGATGGATCGAACAAGTATGTAGGTGTGGTTGAACTCACCTCGTTTCCACCAGAGGTTGAGCCGATGGCGGCCAATGGCTCCGACTAGCCGGCAAGCGGTGGTGGTCGAGCCTCACTAGGTGGACACCTGAATCATGGCTATGCCAGTCGACGACGAAGGTGGCATCCCAAATCACAACTTGATGAAGCATCGGGTGAGGCGAGGGGAGAGGGGGATCCGACGTCATGAGTCTCCAATTGGTCCATCGGAGCCTCTAGGGATGAGCATCTCCGGCGAGTTTGCAGGAGCCCCTAGGTGGTGAGGGAGAGAGGGGATGGTAATTAATGAGGGAGAGAGAAAATTAGGGGAGGAAAAGCCGCAATTGCCTTTGCAAAAGCCGCAATTGCATTTGCAGCAGGAGGTATTAATGGCAAAATCCTCGAGTTTCCAACCGTCCTCGTATTAAATGGATGATGTTGGCAACATGGACTGTAAAAAGGTTCTGCGTCTAATTACTCATTTAGATGGGAGTTTTTACTATCTCTAGTGGGTGCCCAGTAAATTTGTTGGAGTTGAAGCGCAATGATTGCGGTGGCTACGTTCTGATATGAATTTAAAAGAGCGGTGCTTTTACTGGCTCGTCGGATGGTGGTGGTGCCACCGGCGCGCTGAATAATATTCAGCTCATTGGATACCAAATAGACTATATATATATATATATATATATATATAATATATATATATATCACACACGGCGAGGCTAAAATGCAACAAGGTGTATTTGCTATAGCAAATGCACAGACCCTCTGTAGGTCTCGTATAATTGCTGGTCCGGCCTCATGCATGCAAAATTAGATGCAGACAACCAATCACAGCTCATTCTTCGCCACCCACCAGGAAGCATGCATGAAGAGAATCTTTTCTTAATTCGGATTGAAAAAATGCAATATCTTCTAAACCGTAGCTCCGATTCCAGATCCGTTTGTAGCAGGTTGTTGGAAAAACTGTGCTTAACAAACCAAGATCCATGAAGACTATATTTGATGAATTTATTTTTTCAAGTGCGTAATTGCAATTTCACTGTACTATGAGTTGCCATCACAGCTGCATCACAATTGCGGCGGTCGAAGGCGACGCTCTCGGGCCGACCAGCCCGTCCGGCAGATCAAGGCGCTGTGTCTTGCTGGCGTCGATGGCCATGGCCTTGGCTACCGCGGCCGAGGGGAGGAGGAGCAGCAGGACGGCGGCGAGCAGGATCATGGCGCGCAGACGCAGCTTCGACATCTTCCGTGCCGCCATGGTTGCTGGTGCGTCGAGGTCGAGACTGCGAGTACGCGGTGGCAGGTTCCGGCTTGCAAGCTGTTGTTAGCTGACCGCTGCTCGTGGTGTTCGGCTTGATGGAAAGGCCGCCCGTTTTATTTGGGGGGGGGGGGGGGGGGGCTTGTTTGTTCTTCAGAAACTCGATTGGAGTTTCCATCGGCAATGGAACAGAAACGGACTCGGAGTTTCAAAAAACCTGAAGAAATTATTTCACATTTTAGTAATTATTTATTTGAACATACTGCCATAAGATCGAATTTCTGGGCTGTGTTGCGGCATGAATGAAAGAGCAAATCAGGTAGACAATGACGAGGCCAACAACAACAAGCAGCAGCGACAGCATTCTTTCAAAAAAGCAGCAGCGACAGCACGGTGACAGGCACGGAGCTGAGCCTGGCGGAAGACCCCGGGGCTGCGGCGGCGGGCTTAACGCGAGGGGCGATGTGGTGTTCGGCGGCGGGCTGCCGTAGCAGTCGTGTAGTGCGCCGCGCGGCGGCGACGTCCTGGCGCACCCGGCGTCGCCCGCCGCTGATGACCGGACCTGCAGCTTCATCCCGGCGGCGCAGTGCCCCGGCGCGCCGCAGATGAAGTAGCGCTCCCCGCCGTCGAGCCGGACCGTGTCGCTGCCGGTCATGAGCGCGGCCGGCCGGCCGGCTGCAGGGCGTCTCGCGGCGCACGCGGCCAGGAGCCGCTCGAGGAGGAGCTAGCGCTCGCCGGTCCTGGCCGCTGCGATCGAGCGGGTGGAGGGAGGAAGGCAGAAGCCTCCTCCTCGACGGCGCGACGTGGTGTCCGCGTCCCTCCGGCGAGCCACGCGGAGAGCGGCGGAGGCGGCGCGGCTGCAACGACCGGCCAGGCCGGGTGGTCGGCGTCCGGAATACCGACCGGGGGCGGACGGTATTTCAAATACCGTCCACCCCCGGGCCCCTTCTAGCCGTCGGGATGGAAGATGTGCGGGCCAGATCGTCTGCTGGTGGAGGGCCCGAACCGCAGGCCCTCGTGGAGCGCGGGAGCAGAGCGCGACGCGCGCGGCAGCCGGAGGAGACGG